>NC_084476.1:19479554-21979554 GCF_027409185.1 Cynocephalus volans
CTCAGAGCAGTCTACCTCAGGTTCATTCTCTTTATAACTGTACAAAATTGCTTCCCAGGAGAAGTGCAAATTTCAACTTGACACAGTCAAAAGGTTCTCAACACATCTTTTTTTTATTTCAGTTTTTAATTGATAGGTAACAATTGTGCATATTTATGGGTACAGAGTAATATTTTGATACCCATATAAAATGTGTGATGACCAAATCAAACACACTTCCTCTGTGCCAGGTATCTCCTAAGTATTGCGGATGCAGAAAAAAAAAGTGTAGTTCCTAACACCAAGTTTCAAAAAAGAATAATATAACTATCATATCCCTGTGGCAATTGAAGATTTTAAAGAAAAAAGTATTCCAACATTAGTTCCCATAGCTTTCCAATACATGGCCTTAACTTCAAACAGACTCAGTTCTCCCTCCCCCCCATGCACCCTTTCTATGTTTTCTACCAGATGGAAAGCTTTGAAGTGACCTAAATCTATGAGTAAAGCAAGGACCTAAGGAGGGGAAGCTACCTCTGTAAGATCATTTATAAACCTCCTGTAAGATCATTTATCATTAATAAACCTCCCATCCAATAGAAAGATTTTTTATAACATCCTCAGTGGTTCTTGATTATCTCCAGAGACAAGAGACTACCTGCATTTGGGGGAGCATCCATTTGCATAGGCACACAGTTCCAAGTCCCAGAGATTTCTTCTTATATGAAACCATAAATTCCTCCCACAATTCTAACTCTGCCTGTTGGGATATACAAAGCAAGTCTGATCTCTTTAATCCTGGCTGTCTTTTTTTTTTTTTTTTTAAGTCGTGCCCCATCCCCCACCTTAAATTTCTCTTCTCTATATTCACATCTTCATTACACTAAATTCTTCCTCAGAGAATATGATTTTTAGGCACATCAGCATTCCAGATCACTCTCCTCAATAAGGTGTAGAGATCCATCAATAAGGTGTCAGTATCCATCTTAAAGTCTAGATGCCAGACAGAGACAAGACTTTTGGTCCCACCAGAGCCTTACAGCTAAACCTTATCTGGGCATTCTACTTCCATGAATGTTGTTTGAGTTTGCATTAGCTTTCCTCCACCTTGGGCAGGGAGAATTTGGTGCCAGCAGCAATATTGTTAGTTCATCTGCATCTCTGTTGGGGACAGGAGAAGCAGGTAATTAATTGTTTCCCTTCTGCCCTAGTCAGCCAGCTTTCTTTGGAAAAGTTGAGCATTCCTCATCCAGCGATGGTTTCTGCAATTAAATCTATCCACAGCCAGGAGTTTGATTAATAGCTGAGAGGTTTCTCCTTTGCTGACAAATGAGAAAAAGAGAAATCAGATAGGGAGAAGCTGAATGCATTTGCTTAGCATAGGGTCTGGCTAATGTTCTTTCCAAAGAAAGAGCTACAGTAATTTCCTAGGGACTAAGGGGCTGGAAGGAGAGGAGGAAATCTCTTAAAAGTTTGCAAAGTAATGGATCAAAAAAAAAAGTGTCTGTTCCTCAGGAACAGAGCAGAAGGGGCTGTCACCAGCAGTCTCCAGGGCTGAAGAACATTACTACACACAGGGCACAGGTGGGAAAAATAAAGCCCAGAGAAGGGGACCTGATTTTCCCAAGGTCACACAACCTGCCTAGAGAATCAAGGTCAGTTGTGGCAAACTTCACATTTCACGAAGTCATAGAGTCACATTGCTCAAGCTGTAAGGCAGCAATAGGACAATTGAGCCCCCCTACTTAAACTGAAGCCCTGAATTCAGAACCCTGGACCCCTGTCCAGTTCTCTCTCCAAGACATCACAGCTGCCTGTGGCAGAAGATACATTTAGCAACCTAGAAAAAGATCTGTGAGAAAAACATTGGTCACTTTATAAATTCTGCTCATGGTTCCTAGTTTTTCCCCCCATAACTGTCCAGAATAATTAAAATCCCCTGCCTCCTTGGAGACTAGAAGACAGTGATCCTCTGCTGGAGCACTGGAGCATTCTTCTCTCCCTACTGAGGATCCCAAGTTCCAAGAATCTCTCCTCAAAGGGTCTGGAGGGGATGGGAGGCGGTGGGAGTGTTGTTTAGCTGGCCAATGAAGGAAGTAGACAGCCCCAGGGATAAGCTGTCAACACCGAAGCAGACTAGCATAGGCAAGGAGGAGGCAGAGGCTGGAAATGTAGAGGAGGCGGGATGGAAAAATAGAGGCTCTTCCTGTGGGAACAGCCAGAGTCAGGAGACAGCTAATGTGAATATGGCATTACCCAGTCCAAGGCAAAGGAGATTAGGCCCAACGGGTGTTATCAGGAGTCTTGGGAGATAGGGTGGCATAAGTCCATTCCCAAAGAACTCTTTTGGACATTGGTTTATTACAATCATTGCAATAGGAAAACTCTTGAATTTCCTGGGCCCTGTTCCAACAGGTGGACCTCGGGTAGGTTTGGTGGCCCAGCCCTCTTGAGAGTAGGGCCTGACAGAATCAGGTGGATACAGAGATACTCCCAGGTCAGAAGGCTGGTGTGTCAGCGAGAAAAGCCACGCTGTGCCTGTGAGACCCAGACCCTGGATTTAAATGTCTGCTGTTCTTATTTGCTAACTTGAGCAATTCACTCTCTGAACCTTGTTTTTTCTCATCTGTTTAAGTGATAAAAATAGTAAATAAAATAGTAAATAAGAGTAGTAAAAGATGAAAATCACAGCCAATACTAGTAGCAGTATTTAATGCTTTTAATGTAGCAATGATGTAATAATAATGTGGCAATAATGATAAAGTAACATAGGTAAGAATAATATTATTATTATAGTAGTAGTAATAAAAATAAAATCCACTGCTGTAGCATGTACAGTTGGTAGCATAGATTAAATGAAGAATTAGGAACTATGACCTATGAGCCAAACTCAGCTCACCACCTATTTTTGTACAACCTGCTAAATAAGAATATTTTTTACATTTTTAAATGCTTGGGGAAAAATTGAAAGGAAAAACACCATTTCATGACGCATGAAAAATATTCCAAATTCAGATATCACTGTTTATAAATAAAATCGTATCAGAACACAGGCTGCCCACTCATTTACATTTTGTCTGTGGCTGCTTTTGTGCTCCAGCAGCAGAGTTGAGTAATTTCAACAGAGACCATATGGCCCTCAAAGATGAAAATACTTATTTTGGGCCCTTTACAGAGAAAGTTTGCCAACCCCTGCATTAGACCCTCTTCTCTTGCCTCCTACCTGCCATCTCTTTTAATCTCAGTGCAGCCCTGACCTTCTGGCTCTATAGGCTGCACATGGGAGCATTTTCCCAGCTCTGGATGAGGCACTATGTCTGTATCCTCTGACACAGGGACAGTGATAATTCCTCATGTGGATAGGGACTGATAGACAACGATCTCCAACTCCCCACAGAGAGTTGAAATAACTATTTTCCCCAGAGTGCGTCTTCCACCTCCCCTGTGCAAACGCACGTGCTCTTTGCAAAGTCCTAACAATTCAAGTCATAATGGAAGGGAATCTCACCCATTTTATTGCCATAGTTACCGAGATTGCAAGTTTAGATGCTGTATTAGCAGTAAGTGCACGGTAATAATAGAAGTCAGGGAGGAGGGGACAAAAAGGATTCTGGCTCCTATTCCTCCCTGCAGCATCCTTCAGGGCAAATATACCGGAGCCAGTTTGCATTAAATTGCAAAGTTGGCGGTTTTCTTTAGAAAAATAAAAAAATCCAAATAATTGCTTTAAAATCACTTGTCTTCCTCTGACTGGTTAACCCTCACGTAGCCCACCTCATCCTGAAACAATGAAAAGGAGGTTAAAAGAAAAATAAGTGGCCAGGGTTACTATGGAAACCAAAGTGGAAGGCAAGTGAAAGTCAATTTAAGGTTTAAATGCATATGAAGCAGCTGTATGCATGTGGACGTATTTGCATATAGATATCCATCTCCCCTCCTCTCAGCTATCCAGAATATGTTCTTTCTTCCAGGCTCCCTTCAGGCCCCTCCACCTCTAGGAAGATTGTCCTGACAATTTCAAGCCCCAGTAATCTCTCCTTCCTGGAACTCTATTTGAATGACAGTCTGGACACTGAAATCGACCTCTTCATAAACACCCTGGGAAGGAATCGTGAAAACCTTCCAGGTCATTGAATACTCTATGCTGTCTTCTTTCTGACCTTTGCTCTTGGGGTTCACTCCACCTGGAACATCCTTGCCCACTCCCTTCACCTGGTTAATGTCTATTATGCCTCAAGTCTCTGTGTAAACAGTAAGTTCTCTGCAGTGCATTTCTCAATCCCTTTCCTTCCCTTCAATCTCCCAGTACCGGGTTAGGGACTCCTCTTCAATGCTCAAATCACACTGAGTTGTAATTGCCCCCCACACGATGATCACCCCACTCCAGATCATGACACACTGGCAGACAAGGACTGTGTTTTAGTGTTTTACTTTGTGTACTCTCATTCCTATATCTGTGAATGAATACTAGAACAAGCCATGCAAATCACACAACCTAGGTCAAAACATCCATATCCACAAGGCAAGAACAGTTGCTAAATGTTATTATTGTTGATAATTGTTCTGATTATCATCGAATGCACAATGTAAAACTTTCCTCTGTTGATTCTAAAGGGAACCCTGAATGTATGAGTTAGGTGCAGAAAGGGGAGATGAAGGGGACTGGGATGGAAGAAACCTTAACCCATAAAAAATTGGTTAAAGGACCCTGGAACTTCCAGCACAGATAAGAAGCTCAAAACATGCATTTCATTAAATTCACTTCTCAGAAAAGAGTCCCAGGACAGAATATTTTCTGTAAAACTCCAGAGGGCAAGTGCAGGGCTAACAAATAAAAGTTAACAAGCAGAGTTTGTGTTTCATAAGGAAACAAATGCAGAGCTTTCAAAATGCTCAGTATTAGAAAAGGCTGTCATGTCAGATAGTGAATCCCTCAGCACAGGGAGCAATCAAGTGGGCATTACATGAGCATATACATCAGGACATTAGGGAATGAAAAGAATGGCATATGTTTAATAAATTGCAGAGACAGCTGGAGTTTGAGGAGACAGAGGTTGTGGTGGCCAGAAGTCATAAGGGATATGCAGGACTGAGTGGGAGAAGCTAAAAATGTAGCTCACAGACTGGGCACAGAGAACCGTGTTTTGTGTTAACATTTTTTCTGCAGGTATGGGGTGCCATTTAAGGGCATGATTATTTGTATGCTTTATGAAGATCACTCTATTGGCTATGAAGAGAAAGGTATGGAGGGGGCAAGCTTCGAAAGCATTGTGCAGCTGTAACAATAGCCCAGGTGATGAAGGCCTGAATTAAGGCAGGGGTAGCAGGGATGTTGAAGAGCAGGACTGTTAGGGACATAGGACCAAAGCAGAAGAGACAGGCTGCATCAACCTGTCCTTCCATATTGGTTCCACGCTGTCTCCCAGCAGTTTGTCTGCCCTCCTGGAAAACAAACAAGCCTTTCTTGTTTGCAAGAACAGGTTCATACTGCCGGCTGGGCTGCGAAGGTTGCAGTCACCTTGAGTGGATTCCCCACGCAGCTCAGTGAGAAGCAGAGCCTTCCCTCTGCTGCTCTGTCAGCTCCACTTTGCATCAAAACTGCTTTGTATGTCACCAAGTTATTAAAGTTGTGGATTTCAGTGCTGTGTCAGGCGATGTTGTGCTGAAACTGGGTCAGCAAGGGCTGTCTCTCCGGCAAGATGCGGGCTCCTGGTGTCCTCTCATGCCAGCCCGGGTAGCAAAGACTCCTTGGCCGCTTCTCCCCAGCTGGCTTTGAGAGGAGGACATAATAACCCCGTAGCTTGGCCCCTCTATTCAGCAGCTCCAGTGGTAAATGATTCTTTACATGAACATTGAAAGGGGCTCCTCTCTTCTCTTGGGCATTCTTTGTGCTCACAGGGATGGCAAGGTCTTGCTTATTCAGGTCTCTTTTGAATCCTTCCTTTTCATGGATAGAGCAGCTATAAGAAATTGTTTTGAAACTTGGTCATCCAGGTTTCCCTTCTGCTACTCCAGGCAGCCCAGGGACAAAAAAGGAGCAGAGGGGCACAAACAAACAGAAACATGGTCACTCAGAGTAACAGCGTGTCAGGAAGGAACACAAAGCTCCACTGTAGGAGGAATGGTCACACAGCAAGAGAGACACAGAGATGGGAATCTGAGGTTAGAAGAAGGAAGAAGTTCCTAGTGAGCCTGTTCAAAGATGGAGAGACCTATATTAATTCAATTTAATTCAGTTCAATAGGATGCATGTTTATGGAACACCTACTATGTAGCTATTGTCGGATACATCCATGAACAAAACAGACAAAATTTCTGTCCTCGGGAAGTTTGTAATCTAGCAGAGGAAGAAAAACAATAAATGGTAAATATAGTAAATAATTAAAGAGTATACATTTATGGTATGTTAAAAGGTAATACCTATGGAAAAATCTAGTATTATCTATGGAAAAAATTCATAGACTAAAATCTATGGAGAGAGAGAGACAAAGAGAGAGAAAGAGACAGAGAAGAGGAACAGGAATGTAATTTTAAAATGTGGTTAGGGCAGGTCCCATTAAGTAAATACTATTTAAACAAATGAGTGAAGAAGGTAGAAGAATTAACCAAGTGGATTCTCTAGGGAAAATGTGTTTCATGAAAAGGGAGGAACCATTTCAAAGGCCCTAAGATAGTAGTAGTGTGTCTGGCAGGTCCAAGGCACAGCAGGAAGGACACAAGTTGGAGCCACCTAGGTGACAGGAGGAACAGTAGGAAATGAAGTTGGGGAGAAGTCAGGGAGAGCCTGAAAACTGTGTAAAAACCTTAGCTTTCACCAAGAGTGATCTGAGGAGCCCTTGCCCCGGAGGATCATAATCTCTCAGCAAAAGGTAGAACATCCTCTAAAAAGAATATTCTAGAAGAGTGGATCTCAACCAGGGGTGATTTTGCTTACCAGGGGACACTTGACAATATCTGGAGATATTTTAGTTGTCATAACTGGGTCAGGTGTGTTAATAGCCTGTAGTGAATAGAGTCTAGGAATCCTCTTAAACATCTTACAATGAACAGGACAGCCCTCCACAGCAAAGAATTATCCAACACAAATGTCATAGTGACAAGGTTGAGAAACCTTGCTCTAGAACAAAGTCAGGCTTCAGCTGGCTGGCAGTCTGCATGTGCTTTGAGTAAAATATACCAATACTTTTGGGACAAACCAGCAGGCCAACTTCTCCATTAGGTACAGAAGGCATAGTGCCTAGGTCACAACAATTTTTAATTATTTATTTCAAAAGGAAAAATATACAGTTGATCCTGGATTATATTCATTTTTAAACAAATACAGTCATAAAATATAGTTTTATTTCCATTCATTTATTTTTTTTTTTAAATGGAGGAAGGAACCCACAAAGGCAAATGTGCATCATAGGGCCCAGAATTCATGATATGGCCTTGGTACCCAGCAACCATGCCATGTTGGCCTCCTCTGCCCTTAGGCTTGGGACGCCTCTGCCTTTCCAAATCCTCTCTCCACCAGCTGTGTTCCGATGCCTAGAGAATTCAGTCTTGTCCTGATACCTTCCCTGTCTAGGTGAGTAGACTTATAAACATATCTTACTACTAAGTTCAGGCAATTCCATTTTCATGGAATCACAGAGCACCGTCAGAGCAGGAAGGGTCATTAGGGCTCCTCTTCTCTGGCCACCTCTTTTTATAAGATAAGGAAATCGAGGCCCAGATAAAAGAGGTGAACTGACGAATTTGTATCAGAGTCGGAACTTGAATATCCTCTTAGGGCTCATTTTATCAGCTTTTATTTTCGAGTCTCATATTTGGTTTATACCAATTGCCTCAAAATAATATGGAGTGGGCAATTAAACCAAAACCCTTAATATCATTCTTTATAATTTTGTAACACTTCTCACTTCCAAAGCTCTTTAATGCACTGTTTCATTTGATCTTTACAAAAACCCTGTGAGATGGATAGAGGCAACTTTTCTCATGCCTATTTCTGAGATGCAGAAACTGAGACTCAGAGAGTCCACATGACTTGTTAATGAGCTAATAAAGGGTGGTGTCCAAGTCCTTGACTTCTTTTTCAAGACTGTCTTCCAAGCCATCGCTTTTTATTATTCTCAACACATTACATGGTGCCCAGAACACACTTTGCATGCAATAAATACTTACTGAAAGAATATTTGAACTGTTCTGTTTCATAGATCAAACCACATTCCCAGAAACACCACAAACTGTGTGGTAAAGGTCTGGTACATCTTAGTCAGATGGTCTTATCCACAAAAGCATCAGCAGAGAATGGAGAGTGGTGAGGCTTTGTAATTTTAGTTCACTTAAAAAAAAAATCCCATTATACTTTATTTTTTTCCTGTGTCATTTTCATAGGTATAAGTATGAGAAAATAAGTATGAGTATAAGGAAATAAAATGAAAGATAAAACAGTGTCAAAATTCCAAATTGTCTAGAAATTACTGCTTGAGAGAACAAAAAGAAAAAAAAAATTGATAACTCTACTGATTTTCTTGTCTTTCTGCTCTGTATTGTTCTTACCTTCTAGGCGGGAGCCATATAATCCTATGCCATGTCTATACCCTGTTCCACACTGGGAACGATTCTTATGTCCTAGATCAGCAGCTCAGGGCCTCAGCAGCAACTCGATCAGGCTGTTGGGCAAATTTTAAACTCATCTTATACACTGGGCCCTGCCTCGATGGCCAATATATGTGCCCCTTCCTTATGGCCTAATTATAGGGACTGGGTCTTTGTCCTCACTCGTTCATTCATAACAGACTTATAGTGAGCACCTACAGTTTGTCCTCAGCCACTCTTCCATTTAGTAACCAATATACACTGAGCACCTGCTAGTTTTGGGGAACTGTGTATGGTGATGAGGAATCAATAAAAAGAATATAAAGGCTAGCTCTTTAGAAGTTCATAGATTAGATTGATGTGTAAGAAATGTACCTTTAAGCAAACTGACAGCAGCTGAAAAATAAGGTGATTAAACCTGTAAACAGCATGGACAAAATCCTCTGAGAATAGACTTTGGGGAATGACTGATTCTGTTTAAAACAATGAGGTGATTGGAGAAGGCTTTGCAAAAGACGCCAAAAAAAGAGTCATGGAAGGCACTTTAGGGACAATGTAAAAGGACATTCCAGGTAGAAAAAACAGCATGAGCAAAGTCAGACACGTGTGAGGGACTATGCTACTTCTGAGAAAGATAAAAGTAACCCAATAACACAAATCTCAGGTTTGAGTGCTTACAATGGGCTGAGCAATGGGTTGAGTTTTTACACACACAGACTTACTGAAGCCTGCCTTCAGTTCTGAGATGTACCTCACTGTTTAATGGATATAGGAGCTCTTGCCATCAAGAGGAAGTGGATGACCTGAAATTGCATACCTGGTGAGATGAGCCAGTAATTGGACACTGATTTTTCTATCTCCAAAGCCCCATTCTCAGACTGTGCTGCTCCCTCGTTTTATTGGTGGGGAGACGGGGCCTAAGGAGATGAATTCCCTTTCTCAAGGATCACGCAACTGTGACAGTTGGATCCGAAGCCAGGTTAGGGTTTGTGTTCTTGGTACTAACCCATACTGTCATTCTGTGCAGGGACTCATTAAGGAGATTTCAGTGTAGAGACAGAAGCAATTTTTGTTTTATTTTGTTTTGTTGTATTTTTCCAAAATCTAGTGACAAGAATTGAGCTTCACAGCCTCAGAAATAAATGTTACCCTTCTGGTGAGAATAGATATATCAATACAAATCGCCTGTGAGTCTTTTGCATCATGAAAGGGAAAATGTACTCAGCTAGAACAGTTTCGGGGAAAAATAAAAAGGAAAGAAAAATAACGGGTGGATGAAAGAAGGATACAGAAGTCCTTTGAGAGGAAGTGGGAAAATAAAGGCCATGGATTTGGGGTTGAGACAGTGGAGGCACTTGGGAGTTGGGGGAGATAGGAGGCAAAAGCAAGGGGGGTACAAAATGCAGGCAATGAAAAGGACAGCAAAGACTGCTCTTGTACAGAGAAGTGAACCGAACGTACATCAGTAAAGACAGCTCTGTCTGAAATCCACACAGAAGAAATGGCGAGGGGTATTGTAAGAAATTAATAGAGGAAAAAGCAAAGAGTTGAGACTGAGAGTCCCACCGGTGATGGAGCAGACATCCCAGAAGGAAAAAGAAGGCACGATTGAGGAAGTTACAGTCTGAGAAAAAACTAGTAAAGAGAAAAGCCAAGAGGCTTAGAAAGGAAGCCTTGAAGGATGAAAATAGAATTGCACAAATACTGTGAAATTACCAGTCGGAGTAGGGGGCATATAACACAAACAGGGAACAGAGAATGTGGGCTCTGAGGGGAGAACAAGCGGAGATAACTTGGGCATAGGAAAGAGGGCAAAGCGGATTGAGAAAATATAAATGATTTATGAACGAAGCAGTGTTTGTAGCTAACACTTATTGATCGTTGTGCCCAGTATTTTACATATGCCTATTGATTGCATACACTTATTGATTACTGTGCCCGGTATTTTACATATGGTCTACTATTTAATTTCCGAACAGTCCTGTGTTGTCAGCATGATGATTTAGACATATATTCCAGATCTGAAAGAGATTAAGTATGTTGACTAAGGTCACATCTCTAGTAGTGCTAGAGCTAGGACAAGGATTGAGGTGTGCCTATGTCCACACCTTTGCTCATATTTCATTCAATCTGCTTCCATCAGGATTGGTGGGCTACATACCAGTCACTACAGAAGATCAATATAAGTTTGGGAATTTTATTTAGCATAGTCTGATGTTAAAAGTACAGCACATGGTAATGTTAAAGTATATTGAGAGATTTGCACTGTGCCTGGAACACAGAGATCAGTCCATAGATGTTGGTTTTCATGATTACTCTTAGTCTTATCCATGGAAAATTGGTGTGATTTGTATGTGAACAAGAACAGAGATTTGAAAAGGTAGACAAAATGATGCTACAATTTCTGATCATTTGGCTAATGAGAGCTAATTGTAGGCATCTTTTTCCCAATTCCACATTTACTGACATCATATTGGTATCTTAAAATTAGCTGTGATGGGAATACTTATACCACAGAAATTGGGGAACAGTAGCAAGGCTTCTACTCTCCTCATTGCATCCCTGGAATCTGGTTTTCAAACATTCAACAGCATACCAGTGAATATAACCCGTCCAGATGGGGAGATGCATGATCTCAGTTATATAATAGGAAAGGGCATGTTTTTAATGAATTTGTACTCCCCCCCAAACACACGCACAAAAATATACTTGTATAAACAACATTATTTTCTTGAACCAGTAAAAGGAATTTATTTGGAAAAAGATTTTAACTATCTTAGGGAAAAGCAAGGTGTTGGGAAGTGGCTATGTATAATCTATGAAGCTACATGTTTAAACTCGGAATTGGATAACAGATATTCAGATGTTAAAATTCTGTAGCATAGTAGAGCATTTACGAGAGTGGCTTCTGGAATAAATGTCTCAGGGTTTAAATTCTAGCTTTGCCATTTAGTAGCCGTGAGATTGTAGGCCAATTAATTAACTTCGCTGTTGCAATTTCATCTATAAAATGAGGATAATGACAATTCTTCTCAGAGGAAGTCAACAGGAATCAGGGACACAGTGCAGATCAAGCGATACGCACAGTGCCTGGGACACAGAAATTGCTCAGTGTGTGCTGACTTCTTCCATAACTACACCTGGCTAGAAGCTGGGTCTGGGAATTTGATACAATGTACGTACAAGCAAGAATAGAAATGGTAAGAGCTGCGGGAAACAATGGCCCCTTTTCTGATCATTCTAGTGTAATAACTGAAATAATCTCTTCAAATGCTGAAATATTTGACCACAACATACAGGAGATGCTCAAACTTCTCTTAGAGCAGAAGAGGACTGAAAACATATTTTGGAGATCTCAGTTTCCTTCTTGTAGAATAAGGTATAAGGTATAAACGTGGCTTATATCCACGTTTCTCAAATTTGCTTAATTATCAAATCATGCAGGGAGCTTTGGAAAATATTTACTTCCTGCTCGTAACTCAGAAGTCTCACTAAGTCTCAAAGTTTTGGGGTCCATGAACCTATCTCTTTTTCAAAGCACCCATCTCCAAGAAATTTTGCTGACCAGCTAGGTTTGGTGGCCTCTGAACTAAATTTCAGTTCTGTAACTGAACCAAAGCTAAGTTTCATTCATATCTAACTGTAGGTCCAGTCCCACCCCTGGACATTTCTCTTGCACCATCCCATACACCAGAATTTGGGGCTAATGGCAATCAAACCTGAGCACCCTTTGGGAAGTCACTGCCTTCCAAGGAAGCCCTTTCCAACTTTGATCAGGTCTGGTTCCTATGAGAACTCTGGCTTATGCTGAATTCATACCTGTGTGTCCCCTATAAAGCCCATCCATCACTTTCAGTTTATTTGTCAGGGTCAAGCAGAATCTTCGTGGGGCAAAAGTCAGCACATGTCCTGGCATCCTGGGAGCCCTTAAGAAATATCCAAAGGAGCCTTATAGGCCAGTAATCCTCCTGGAGTTCAATGTACCAGCAAATACTGGTGGCTGCACTGGTCAGAGAAGGCTTCCTAGAAGAAATGGAGATTTTGCTGGATCTTAAGGGATTTGTAGAGATGGAAATTGGGTGTTGGAAAATGGTGAAACTCCTTATTCTAAAAAAGGACAAGATCAGAAGTGAGTTTTAGATCTGTCACTCATGATTGTGTGGTGAATGGATTGAAAGGGAGAATACCAGAGGCAAAAAAATCTCTCCTATGTGAACTTTGGGTAAACAGAGAAGCTCATGGGCACAGTGTGGTGAGAGAATTTCCAGGTCACAAGGGCAGCTAGGGCCATGCAGAATGAGTGGAGATCTAGCACCTATAAGGCCCCTACCATACTCCAGTGTTCTACCTCTGTTATCTAACTGCATCTCCACCCTAATCTGAGAAGGTGAGCATTTTTAGCCCCACTTTACCTGAGAACAAACGGAGGATGAGAAAGGTGATATGGGTTTCACAAGGTCGACCATGCAGGAAGAGGTAAAAATTAGGATTCGGACCCAGGTTGGCTTGTCTCTATATCTCAGAATCCTTAAGGGATGGGATTAAACTCCAGATAAACAAAGGACATGGTGACAGAGCAATCATGTGCAGAGGAAGCAAAGAGAATATCTGGATAGAAAGGAGGAGAGAGAAAACACACACACACACACACACACACACACACGCAATCGAGCATCCACCAGCACTTATTACAATCTAAGCAAGCCTGTCCCATCTTCCTGTGGCTCATGCATTCTGGGGCAAGTTTAGGGGATCTAGGTGAGGACGATTTGTCAGCTAATAGGAAGTGAATGATAACGTGAGAATTACCGATAATCCCACTCCCCTCTTTCGAACTCTCCAAGGTACTAAGAGGCAAGTATTTTTTTTTTTCTTTTTTCAGAAACAGTTTCTTTCCTTTTATAACTGCAGACCTAGATTGTGTCTCTTTTCCCTCTGGTATTTGGCCAAATGCAACCAGAGACGTAATGAGACTAAGCCTTTGCCAGGGGACACAAAAATAATAAAAAAACTAAGTCATGCAGGTTAGGCATTTCCATTCAGAAGGGCCTCCTGTCTCTTCTACTTGGGTCCTTTGTTCAAATTAAATTACCTCTGCCTATTGTCATTGCAGTTCTATATATATCTAGTGCTCAAGCTATTGAGATAAATGAGTGGAGCCAAAGTTGTTTGGTCAGGCCACAGGAGACATCGCAGTTACTACCTGTTCCCAAAAAGTACAGATTGTGTTTCTGGCCCTGAAGATCCCACTCCATGCTTTATGGGACACAGCTAAAAAGGGATAAAGTTCTATGTCTCCTGATCTTTAAGGTCCTTCTGTAATAAAGTCAGGAATCTCTTTGACATTCATCAAAGCATTTGAGGATACAGCCTCCGTGTTGCACTGACTGGTCTCTCAGGTCCAGTCTTTCCCCCTTCGATCCATCCACCACATCACACCCTGAGTGACAGAGCTGAAGCTCACTTCTGATCTTGTCCCTTCCTAGAATAAAGAACCTCATCATTTCCCAACTCCTTAAGGGCTATCCGAGGCTCTTCGGGATCCGGCTCCCTTCTGCCTTTCCAACTTTTTTTCACCCACACTTTTATTATTAAAGGGATTATAATAACAGTATCACGAGCTAGACACTAGTGTGCTAATCACTTTCTATTCATTATATTCATTATTTTTATCCCATCACAATTCTCTGAGGCAAGTATCTGCGTTATGCTAATTTTACTAGACAAGATGATGAAACTTCAGAACAGAGGGGTTAAGTAACCTGTCCCAGGGCACACAGCTTGTATGTTGTATATCTGGAATTTAGGTCTGTCTGTCAGCAAACCCAAAATCACTAATCTTTGCCTCATGTGTATCACACTACAAGTAACCATATGTTCACATGTCTGTCTCTCTATCACTTAAATCATTAACTCCTAGAGATTCAATCGTGGTTTTTTTCTCTGTTTTTATCCCTAGCTGGAACAGGGCCATGGTAGGCACTCAGCAGATGATTTCTGAATTACGTTACATTCTATTCCCTAGAAGCAGATAGAGGTATGGTAAGAGCTCGAATGCAGCTCAAGACTAATTCAAATCATGCTTCTGTGTAATCTGGATTTGTAACAATCTAGGTCTGGGTGATTAGATATTCCATGCCTTCATTTCCTATTTGCATAATGAAGTAAATGATTTAATTCAAATTTAGCACTTTGAAGAGTGCCCTGCATGGAGGAAACTGACCAGAAATGCAAGCTGTAATTGTCAATTGGTTACCTGATGACCCAAAGTACTTTGCACACACCTTTAAGAATGCACCTTCCCCTGTCCGCTCAGCTAGATCTTGACCCTTCTGAGCATGGAGGCCATGCTTTATTTGGGGTTTTGTGCTGTCCCTCTTCAGGACCTGACAGATAGCATGAACTCAAATAAGGTTTTTAAATGAATAAAAAAGTGTTCTGGGTTATACCTATTCTGCCATTTGGGGGTGGGGTGGGGGGCAGCGAGAAGGCTACCAGACAGGGATTCTCAGTTACCTCTTCTGGTTCCATGCCTATAAGAATGGCATTCCACTGGGTTCTGGTGCCTCATTCAACCTTTGCTCAGCAGCTAGTTACTGAAGCTAGCTCTCTGGGACCATGCAGGTACATGTGCCAAGCTCTCTGCTGAGTGTATTTCATATATCAGCCTGTTTTATGGAAAAACAGTATATTACAGTAGTCCAGTGTACTGGAAATATACTGGTGAACTCAGTTGGAAACATTCTTCATGGAGCTCACAGAGTGGAGAACCTCTATGTGCATTCACTTAGATTTTCCTACCTCTGAGAGAGCTCAGGCAGTAAGAGAGCTGAGGGTCTAAGGGCGAGAAAAAGAGAAAGACTCTGCAGGAGGCTTCTCCTAGGCAGACTAATGGTGACCGTATCCCAGGACAAAGGCTTTCTGTTCCAAGTCAGTCAGGATTTTCTGATGAGCAAAGGGCAGAATCCTGTTCCAACAGCCTCCTGGACAAATCTTTATTTCACATCCTAATACATGTAAAACCACAGCTCTCAGCACTTATTCCATGTTACAGGTGAAAATGACAGGCCAACTCTCATGCATAGGGGGGCAGATTTGTTCTCAATTTAAATATCTCTAACTATATATCTGTCAACAGAGCTGCCAAACAATACAATGAGACGAGTGGGGAAGTAATCAGCCCCATCACTGGACTTTTGAACATAATCTGGGCAATCAGGTGTAAGAGGTATTTCAGAGTAGGATTTAAGTGATTGGCCTTTAGAATCAGGCACATATGAGCTCTAGTCTTACATCTTACTAGCTGTAATCTACTAGTGTAGTGATTTGGATGAATCAGTTGAACCTCCCTAAGCCTCAGTTTCTTCCTCTGCTAAATGGTGACAATGAAGACACTACCTCACAGGGTTTGGAGGAATATTAAATGGGATAATGCATGTAAACCATCTACCACAGTGCCTGGTATATTGTAAGTGTTCAAAGACTGGTTTATTTAGTAGAAGTGGACTGAATAATGATTTACTTTTTCATTACTATGGTTTTTATTGTTATTGTTTCATGGTAGTGAAAGAAATCCTTGTATTGAATAAAATCCTGAGTAAAAGTTTCTAAAATGACACCCCGCCCCCGAAAAAAATTAAGAGTACAGAAGCTAAACCCTTAACAAGAAGCCTAAAACATAAAACAGATTCAAGTACAATTGTTCCAGTTGATTCCTCACTTGATTCCCCACCCCTTTCCCTCCATCTTTCCTCTTTTCTATTATTAGCAGTGGTAGTAGTAGAATCAGGATCATTTCACTACAGCTACTACCACCACCACCACCACCACCACCACCACCACCACTACTATCCTGGTGTCTCCTTTATATAAAGTAGCTTAGTGCAGTGGGAATAAGCAGATCTGGCTCAAATCCAGGCCATGCTTCTCAATGTCCTTGTGACATTAGGCGGAACAGGAGGCTAGCTGAGAGGGACAGGGGAGGCCATGCTGAGTCTGCAGTACTAAAGTGTCCTGCTGTACAGAGATAGATCTTGGAGAGATTTCATTTTCTGGTGCTTCCCATCATGCCTCCACTGATCATCTGGCATCCCCTTGACAGCAGGTGGCTGTTGTTTCTTCTCTTTGTAACTTTTTATCACATGGCATAACACTCCACATTCAAGGAATAATCTCTGGTTGCTGGCTCTGTAGCTGCTAATTTCTAGGTGATGTATTCTGTTCAACTGGAGTGTCTGCTCCACGGAAGCAAAACTGCCATGTCATGAATCTTTGACTCTTTGGCAAAGAAAATAGGAGAAGGAGAAGTAATAACATAACCCTATTATGCAACTGACAACAATTTTACAGCCTTGAGATATTCACTTCACAACAGTGATTCTCCACCCCTGATGTTGTAACATTCCAGGATGTTTGCTTATTTCTTGAAAAAGAGGGTGGGGTCATCTCAATTTCTGGAAAGTTTTTAGAGCAAAATAAATGAGTCATATTACTTCAAGTCTGTGTTATAACATGCCCAGTGTCACACAGCAAGTTTGAAGCAACACCAGGATGAGAATGTGGGCCTCTTAAACCCTGGACACCATAAACAGTGGGCTTAATGCTGACAAATTGCCTTGACTTTTGTTCTGGCTGTATTCTCTCCATCTCAAAACAAAAGCAAACAAAAAACATTCGTATTTTTGAGTGAGTGCTAAGTGCCTTGCACTGTGCTAAGCACTTTGTATAAACACTCCTATAATATATTATCCTTAACTGAGAGATGAGAAAATTGAGACACAATCCTAATATATGTCATTGCCAAGGTCGGTGTTGCCAATTAACTACTGGCGTCTACACAATTAACTACTTCTACTATACAGTTTATTTCCTTCACTCTGTTAGATAGATGTGCTCTTTTACCTGCTATTTCCCAGATTTCTCCTTTACAAACATACTATTCTCATGACTAAGAATTTCTTTTCTTTATCTTTCACCACAGTCCACATGCAGCATTATTCTTTTAAAATGTTTGGCTCAAATAGCACCTCCTCTGTAAAGCCCTCCCTGGTTGCTTCTGGGCAAAACAACCCTCTCTCACCATGTTGTCATAACAGTTTGCGTGTGTGTGTTGACATGTCTCCCTTGTCAAAATAAATCTGAACTCCACAGTTTTGGGGACAAGTCCTTGTCATCTGTCTGTGCATTCTAATGTGCTTTGTGGTGTGCTATCAATAGAATAGATTCTCCATAGATGTTAGATGGCAGATGAGGAAAATAGAAAAGCTCTAAAGGGAAAAAAATTAGAATTTTATTTCAGTGAATTCAACTGTCAACAAATCTGAGAGGCAGATATGATTATCCCCATTTTACAGCTGAGGCAAACAAGAGAGATGCTGTGAGACATGGGCATAGAATATATAAGATTCCCAAAGTTTAGTTCTCTCCTATATGTTAGAAGAAGGAAAGGCACATTTATTGTCACATGCAGAAGCAGTTAAGGGAGTTCATAGACAAGAAAGAAAGGGAAAGAGAAAGGAGAGAATGACATTAAAACAAATAAGGAAGTTGGAATACTGACAGTTCAAGGAAAAGAGAGAAAGACAAGACTTAACTAGGCAAGAACCAACTTAGTTCCCAATAAGAAAGTGCAAAGAAAGGGGGACTGTGGTGACAAATAGATAGGTTAGGATGACAATGGAATTACGTTTTAGGTATATTTGGAAGTTTTTTCTTTTTCTTTTCTTTCCTTTTTTTTTTTTTAAACTGTTTCAGGAGCCAGAAAGGAGTAAAGGGCAGAGACAGTGAGCTGCAGCAGGCAAAAAAGGAAGAATGATTTGGAGGCAGATGCTGCAGATCAGGAAGGGAGCAGCTTCCCTGCTGCTTAGGAAGGGAAGTACCTGGGAGCTCTGGCAGCCTGGTCACTGAATACACCTCTGCTAGCTATTTGCAGTGGCATGTGGATGAAGGACGATAGCAGCTCTATAATGATATAAGGGACAGTTATGGATGGCATTTTAAGAAAGAAAGCGGGAAGGGATGAGAAACCAGAGGTCTCTGCTATTACCAATCTCCAGTAGTGAAATTTATGCAAAGAGTTGATTCTCAGCTGACAAGAATTCACAGATGGTGAGAGGCACAAGGGGTCAGATGGTGCCTCCATAGCTAACAGTGTAGGAGCCTGTGAGATATCACTGTAAATGTCAGTGTGGGAAAAACAAAAGGATGAGTGCAAGCACTAGTCCCAGAAAGTGCCTGGATTTAGACAAACTTATTCTTAAGATCATTCAACGTGGCCAAGGATACACATTACTGAAACATAGGAGAGTCTTATAAAATGACCTATAGCTTAATTTAGAAGCTTTTTAAATATGGAGACAAGATGGAAGATATTCTTGGAATCATACAGTAAGGCATAAAGAGGAACAAATTCTTTAAGGGGCTTTCAATCAGTAGATAGCAACTCCTGACGTTTATATAGCACTTGCCTAATTTTTCTTGAATCCTCTGTCTTATTTGATTCTCAAAGCTTCCATAGAAGAAATGACATAAATAATCTTATTCCATAGATAAAGAAATAGAGACCGAGAAGCAAAGAGCTCAAGAGACTTGCTTTTGTTAAATAGCTAGTCAGTGGTGGAGCCATTTCCTCAATGCAATATCTAGACACCTGCTTCCATAGTCTTTCACCTACCACCCAACTAAGCTGATAGCTGAAAACTTTTCAGAAGTGGGGGAAAGTGAGAAAAGTTATAAATACATGACTAAATCACTACTTGATCAATGCTTCTGTCATTTTTATATAGTATCTGGAGGTTTAAAATGCTAGAACCACATGATGAGGATGCATGATGGAGGTGCACCTGTAATCATAAAATAGAATTCCTGGAAAGAACATTTACTCCAACCCCATCATTTTATAGATATGGAAGGAGCCTTGCAGAGGTGAACATGCTAGAATGTCAGAGAACTGCCCCAACTCTCAGCAGCCATTTGATCTATTGCTTTCCAATTGGCAGTCTCTCATGACATCTTCAAATATTTTTCCTCATCTGTATACCTCGTATATAATTCATTTTTTCTCTTTTTTCCCCCCAAATAGGCCCACATTGTAAACTTAAATATATTTTAAAGGGATCATTGATTCCTAACTATACACAAAACTTTTTACAAATAGAAAATAGAAAATAATCATGAAAATAAACATATAACCATAAAAGATAATACACTTATTGCCAACCACATAAAATCAACTCATTTATCAACATATCACACTCTGGAGGATGCTGATTCAGCCTAAATGTCTCATTTTACAGGTGAGAGATGTGAGTCCAGAGAGGGACTCCTAGTAGCAGACCTGCACCCTGTACCACACTACCTCCACCTCTGCTCAGTTACCTGATCTCAGTTAATATGCCAGAAACTGGCAAAGATGTTCCCTGCTCTTAGTGGTGCTACACTCTTAGGCCTGGACAAGAAACTGAAAGACCACAGTCAATCCAGCCAAAGATGATGTGTAGAGAGCACACAGCAAGACCCAGCAGTTAGCTGAGCACAGCTGTAGCCAGAGATTCAACCCCTGCCATTAATTTCAACAGTGCCCTTTGCAATAGGAAGTTATTTCAGCAGGTTTTTCCCACTGGGGAGCAGTAGACTCCTCCAGAAGACTCAGGGTCTCAAGCTTAAAGGCCACAACGACTGCATTTTAACCATCAATGCTCATCACTCCACCTCCCCTCAACAATAATGACAAAGAGGTTCCTGGGAAGACTGACAATGGCACAGCAAGTCTTTGCCTGGATTCCAAGAATAGGAGATCCTGGTGTTTTCCAGAGAAAGACATTTTTGGGAATCTTAATAGTCAATGGCAAGCTGAATACTCAGTTTGAAAATGTGGAGCCAAGTTTTATTTTGATGTATTTTGAACTGGAAAAAAAAAATACAAGTAGCAGCAGATGCCTCAGAGAGTTCAGGGTAGACCATGATATTTTTCTGTCATAAATTTATGCTGGGCCTCAGCTACCCAGGAGGATGAAGAAGGGAAATTGGCAACATACTAGGAAGGAACTAGGAGAACTAAACAAGTACTAGGTTACAATGTGTAAATGGATATAGTAACCTCCTAATTAAACAGGCCAGGACTAGCATCTCAATGAGTCTGATCTGGGGGAATTGAGAAGAATCAACTGTACAGTGTAAAAGAAAGAGACATTATCTGAACAACGAAATGACTTCTTTCCTTTAACAAGAATGATCACATATTCCATCCTGTTGTCCTTGTCTTGTTGTCATACATGTTAGCAATAAATCTCAAGGATAAAACCATTAACAATATTAAACATTGGGTCTTATCCTCCATTTTCTATTAAAACGGTCATTCCCAAATCTGCCTGAAAATTACTTGGGTTATATTTTACAATACAGTTTCCTTAGGCCCAACCTCGTACACTGAATCATAATTTCTAGCAATAAGGATCATAAAGATAGATAGATACTTTCCTAATCTTTGAAGAGAAACTTCTCACCTATCTAAGAAACGAAGTCAAAGACAGCTTCACATACTTTTTTTTTCTTGCTCTTTATTACTATATAGTGCCTCCCAGGAAACCCCTTAAATATTAAGAGTGTTTATTCATTTCTGTGGAGTTGGGAAGACCTCCAAGAAAGAGTCCAAAAGGAAAGATCAGGCTGAGTCTTAAGAAGAAGATGGACCTTCCACTAGCATCTCACAGCCAGGCCCTGGGAAGTTGGAGGGGGCAAGGTTTTTGAGAGTCCATGGATAAGACATAGACTGGGTTATTTCAGGTCAGTCCTGTCTTGCTTGGCCCCGTGGGAGATGGGGTGTTGTTAGTGTGAGACAAGAGCTCAAACTGGCAACTGGCTGGTTTCGATTCAATTACATGGTGACATAGTGTCTTAGGAGCATATAACACAATCCTTTTCTCTGCACGTGGGCTTCATTTTCAACAAAACATTGCTTGCATAAACAACATGTCACTTCTAAACCCTTATTGCCTTTCCCAGAACTGCTTGCAGCCTTTCAGATACCCGTTATTTTATAATTATAAGACGACTATTAGGACAGGACAATTTGTGCCAAAAAGCACATTTATACTCAGAATTGTCACTTAACATTGCCACAGGAGGAATCATCTCTATTTCTGTAAAAACCAAGGAGAGTCACAGACTCCGCCTTTCAAACTTTCAAATTCTAGATGGCATGGGAGTTACTGACCTTGTCTAAATTATTCTCCAGTCACTCCTCTGACTACCCCTGGAAGAACAGCCCAGGACACCAGCACAAGCAGTTACATGGTGGAAAGAATGCGGCCCTGGGAATCAGGCCAGCTTGGGTTTACACCCTGATTCTGCTCCTTTCAGCGGAAGAATTTACTCTTTGCACCTAAGTTCCTTCATCTGTGGAATGGCACAGCTACTAGTATCTGCATCAGAGGGTCATCTTAACAACCGAATGAATTAATACATAAATTACAACAGCCCCAGGCATGTACTAAAAGTTTAGTAAATGTTAGTTATTATGGTGATTAACAAATATAAGCTGTGTGACCTAGGACAAGTTACTCATCCTCTCTAGGCATCCATATCTTTATTGCTAAAAAGAGGACAGTGACCCCTAACTCAAAGGGTAGCAGCAGCAATCAATCCGATGAGCACATACAGTGCTCAATGTATGCGGTGCCTTTTGATCAAATACTTACTACAGATTTTTCTTTGAGTTGAAAAGTTTGGTGATCTCCATAAGGGCCATCCAGAGTGTGTGATCTTATTCCAACCATCTGGAAAGTCCTTAGCTTTTCGAACTTCCCCTATAACCTCTGTGTTTAATCGCAAGTCTGTGATGCCCATCGGGAAGTCAGACCAACTAGAGACATAATAGAGCAACGTAAGCATGTCATTTAAAGAAAGGCCATCATTTAGTGGCTCTGATTTGTCCATTGTTAAAAATCATTAATCACATGTGTCTTCAATTTCTTTTTTGCCAGGCTCTTACAGCTGTAATATTAATAAAACTAGGAATAATTTCCTTTGGCTAATATCACTTGAAATTGTGGTAGTGAGATAGGAGGTTCTGTTCATTTTTGCAAGAAAAGGGTGCTCTTCGCATAGTACAGTGTTTAGAAGTCCTGGCTCTGACGTAGAGTGGAGTTACATCTTAATCCCAGTGCTGCCATTTATTAGCAGGTGATGCTGGGCACATTATAAGGCCATTCTGAGCCTCAGTCTTCTCATCTGTAAATTGGAAATAATTTAGTATCTTCCTCACTTATTGATGTGACAAAGTAAATGAGTTAGCACCAATAAAGACCTTGTATGAAATGACTGATCAATGAAATGTAACTGTTGTTATTATCAGCATTTTGATTATAGCCAAATGTGGTCTGCCACAAAGGGATTATTACCCCTTTTTTGTATATTGAAACCTGAGCCTCAAAGCACTTGAATGACTTCCCACAATTACAGAAAGTAAATGGAGAGTCTGGACCAGATCTCGGTTTCCACCCTCCCAGGCAGTTCCCTGTCCACTGCACCAGGATTCTGCTCCATTTTAAATGAATAAGGTGTGGCTTTTGCCCCTTTGTAAATCCTGGCAGCAGCATCTGGTAATTCAGTGTGTTTTTCAGAGCTGGGACCCTGCCTTGTCTTTCCATTCTCTCTCCCTAAGAGTTAAATCCCTGAATTTGACTATGGATGGGAGACCTACTGCCTTAGCAATTTCCAGGATTCCAGGTCATCAAATTAACTTCATATCAGGCTTGAGATCTTTCCTATTCCTAACATAGTCCCTTCAAGCAGATAAATTTAAAGCTGTGTTGTGCATCTCCCCCACCCTCTACTTTGTCTTTACAATAGCCCTGTCGTATTGAAGAGAATTACACTCACTATTCAGATAAGCACATTGAAATTAGAAAGATTAAGAAACACGTTCTAAGTTATATTGTGAAGATGTCCCAGAACCAAGGTTCAAACCCAAGTCCACCGTATGCATTTGCTAGACTAGTAGCTACATAAAGGGAGTCCCTATAGCATTTCTTAACTTTGCATTTTCTGTATTTAGTAACAATGACCAGAATAGTCCATGATGGGAATATAAAAATCAAACTTTCCATCTTGATTTTCAAAACCTCTGTATTCTTGTTTAATTAGCAAAATTGATTATTAGCATTTTAGATATTGAGATTCTAAGGTTGAGATTCTAAGTCTCAAACTCTCAGTTATTTGGGGGCTCTCATTTAGCCAGCCTAAAATGGAGGTTAATGGTGCCAGTAAGAAACTCAGTCCAAGGGACATATTATGCTGCTCCTCCTTCAGACAGCCCAACTTAAATCCTGTACCAAGGTGCATTGCTAAAGCCAATGTACTCAGACTATATCAGCTGAACC
The DNA here is from genome assembly GCF_027409185.1 of Cynocephalus volans. NCBI lineage: Eukaryota > Metazoa > Chordata > Mammalia > Dermoptera > Cynocephalidae > Cynocephalus > Cynocephalus volans. The sequence goes on from NC_084476.1 coordinate 19,503,497, forward strand.
TCCTCACTGAGTTAGTTTTCAATGACATGGCCCTGTCATTTAATGAAGGCATTGAAATAAACAGCTTATTTAAAACCATGTGACATACTGTATAATGGTGAATATACTAATTACCCTGATTTGAGCATCACATATTGCACACAGGTAACGATATTGAACTCTGTACCCTACAAAAATGTACAATCAGCTATGTTACAATTTAAAAAATGTGGCAGAAGAAATACTTGAGTGAAGGATGAGGAATAATTGCTATAAATACAGAAACAGCTCAGCCTATCTGGAAGATAGCTTGGAGAGACCCAATCTGGGTTCCCTTGTATGAAAGGCCTGGGAGCCTCATGGAAAAGAATTTATTCTATCAGAAAAGAGAGTTGAAGTGAGAGAGTCTTAGTTCATCATTGTCAGAGGAAAAGGTTGATTGCAAGTACTGTCTGATCTCTTACACAGCTTATCAGTCCAACACCCATTCTTTGGCTTGACCTTCATATATGGGTTCTAGTTTTGAGCTCTAGCCATAGTAAACATAAAATAAAAATGAAGAACAGTAGCATTCAAATCTATACAAAATAGGAGGAAGGCATTAGAGAAACCACAGTAGCATAGTTGGTTTTTAACATCAGAGAGACTGGGTTGAAATCTAAATGCTGCCATTTACTGCCTGTGTGACTTTAGATATGTACTAAAAATCTTAGAGTCGGGCCGACCCCGTGGCGCACTCGGGAGAGTGCGGTGCTGGGAGCGCAGCAGTGCTCCCGCCGCGGGTTCGGATCCTATATAAGGATGGCCGGTGCACTCACTGGCTGAGCGCGGTGCGGCCCGTCTCAAAATGACAAAAAAAAAAAAAAAAATCTTAGAGTCTAAGTTTTCTAATATGTAACAATGTTGAGATTACTACTGCCCACCTCATAGTCATGGTGTAAGAATTTAAATTAGATATCATACATAAAGCAGTAGAAGAGGACCTAAAAATAGACATTGAAGATAACTATTATAAGGAAGCCCTCTACCCCCTGTTCAAAGCGACTTTTAGAATACTTGGAGTTTAGGAACCCAGTGGAGGATGTGGTTGAGAACATCCATGAAGACTGCAACAGTATGGAAGTCTAGAGAACTAGAAACTGCATGGGCAGCAGAGAATTGTGGTGTGGGATTTGGAGGCCTTAACTGGACAGTACATAGGACAACATCACCTGTAGAGACGATGCTTTGCTTAGTCATCAATTAACACACACAGGTGTTGTCCATCTATGGTGTGTCAGGCATTGTTCTCTGTGCTAGAGAAGCAAAGAGTGAACAGATATTCCCCAAGCCCTCAAAGAGCTCCCAAGAAGTCTTGTGAGGACTCTTGTGAGTTCACATAAAACTCTCCAGGAACCTGCTGGTGACTTCTAGAAAGATTACAGAGTCCAGAAAGAGGCTGCGGTCTGACAATCACATAGGTGCAGGCTGAGTCAAAAAAGAAACTGCCTAGCTACAGTTACAGTCATTCCTGTGGTCCCACAGGCTGGGAAAACAGCAATTAGTATAATGCTGTTACTGAGAAGACCACCCAGTATTTCTCCTTGTGTCTTCTTTATGAAGTCCTAGAGGAGTACTCACCCATAAGAATCGTGTTCCTTGTGTTGAATATATATTATTTCCAATCCTTACAACAACTTACAAAGTAATATTCCTACCCTCATTTTACATTTGAAATAAGTAGAATCTCAGAGAACACAGTTGTTAAGTAGTGAATTTCAGTTTTGGCTTTCTCCACAAGCCGCATTATCCAAAACACCAGTGGATTCTCTCTGGAGTTAAGGAACTGAAGGACACTATGCTAAAGCTTAATCTCGGAGTCTTTCTTCCCCCTTTCTATTCTTTGTCCAGATTTTCTACTTCTGATTAATTATTGTCTCTATATACTGTGTTTGAAGCTCCCTCAAGTCTTTCATGGAAAGAAAGACTTTCATGGAAATAAACCATTCAGTACATATAATATATATATGCATATGCATTTGCTTAATGACTTATGATATCAGTTGAAAAACCCTTGTCTAGTGTTAACCACACAGAGAACAGCAGGAGTTTCACTTCTCGTTTTGCCAACTTTAAGCACAAAGCAATGGGGTGTGGTAGAAAACAAGCTTCCCTGAGTGGGCTGGAAGCCCAGGTTCAGGACTGGCCACTTGCTTACAATTTACATCATTGAACTTCAGGTTTCACATCAGTGAAACAGGAAAATTAATTCTTGATCTGCTACCTCACCTGGCTAATAAGAGATTCAAATATGGTTATAGTTGTGTGACTGTGTTTCAAGTCGTAGGGTATTAGAAAAACTTAAGGCATTCTAATTAGTATTAATTTCTCTCTAATCCACCCTTCATCTCTCTTTCATCCAGAGGGTTTAAATAGCTAAAAAGAGCCAATCCTGGCCTGACTTTCCTTGTTCTCCCCCGTGTATTTCTGTCCATAACATTTATTTCCCTTCTTGTCCACCTCACCTGCAATTTCCAGAATTCTCATCTGGGACAGACGACTGACAGGAAGGAAGCCAATGTTAACCTTGTCTATAGGAAACTCCTTTCATGAGGGTACTTCAAAAAGTTCATGGAACAATTTGTAGTATCTCCTAATTCTATTTTTCCATGAACTTTTTGAAGTGTCCTTGTATATTTGCTTGAACTAACACACATTTGCAGAATGTGTACTTAGATAAGAACACAAGTAATACAGCATGAACATACATAAATTCACACACTTTCAAGCATACTCAGAAACAAAAGCAGACATTTGTGGGTAAGCAATCATGTACAAACACAAGAGTAGAGAACCTTTCTCGAACAGCCATAGACATCCACATCACATGCACGTATTCCCCATGGAATACAATCACACTCTGTTCCATGCAGGTTTGATCACACAAACCCACATGCTCTCCCATTCACAAACACCAGCAGGAGCACGTAGAGGCACATTCACAAATGTATACATCTACTTTCACTAGCATGTGAGACACAGAAACACACTCAGGCATGTGCAGCTACCCCATGCTAAACCTAATACACTTCAAAACAGTTGCAAACATATTCCTGAGTGTAGTCATATTTCCAATTTTAACAACTGGATTTTCTTCTCTTTTCTCTTTTACAACTTCATTGAGGTATGATTAATATAGAAACAACTGCACATATTTAACGTATACAATTAGATGAGCTCAGACGTATGCATATACCTGTGAAACCATCACAACAATCAAGGTAATATATATATCCATCACTTCCAAAGGTTTCCTGTGTCCCTTTGTGGTTTTTTTTTTTTAATTTGTGTGTGAGTGAGTGAGAGAGTGTGTGTGTGTGTGTGTGTGTGTGTGTGTGTGTGTGTGTGTGTGTGTGTATTAAGGACATTTATCATGAGATCTGCCCTCTTACAAATTTTTAAGTGTATAATACAGTATAGTTTATTATAGGCACTATGCTGTATGGTAGACCTTTAGGACTAATTTATTTTGCACAACTGTAACTTTACACCAATTGAACAACAACTCCCCGTTCCCTCAGTTTCCCCTATCTCCTGGCTCCTGATAGTCACTGTTCTCTTCTCTGTTTCTACAAGTTTGACTACTTTAGTACCTCTTATCTGTGGAATCAGGCAGTATTTGTCCTTCTGTGACTGGCTTGTTGCACTTAGCATAATGGCCTCCAGGTTCATCCATGTTGTCACATATGGCAGGTGCTATGGGTTAGATGTGTCCCCCAAAAGTTCATGTATTGGGAACTTAATCTCCATTGTAACAGTGTTAAAAAGGTTGGGAAATCCTATTATAGTAATTGGAAGGTTGGGCTTTTAAGAGTTGATTAGATTGTGAGGACTATACCCTCATAAATGGATTAATCCATTGATGGTTTAATGGCTGGTCATGGGCATGATTATGATGGCTTTATAAGGAAGGCAAAAGAGAAGCTTAGCTCACTATAGTTCAGACCATATTTATCATGGGACAACCTGCATCACCATGGAAGAAGGTCCTCACCAGATGCACCACCTGGACTGCGGACTTCCTAGTTTTAAAATTGTAAGAAATAAATTTCATTTCTTCATAAATTACCCACTTTCAGGAACTCTGTTATAAGCAACGGAAACAGACCAACATAGCAGGATTCCCTTTTTAAGGCTGAATGATGTCCCATTGTATGAATATAGCACATTTTCTTTATCCATTTATCTGTCAGTGCACATTTGGGTTAGTTCTATGACTTGGTTGTTGCAAATAGTACTGCAACAAACATGGGATTGCAGATATCTTTTTGAAATTCTGATTTCAATTCTTTTGAGTAAATACCCAAAAGTGGGATTGTTGTATCATATGATAGACAGATCAATTCCTGCCTCTATGATGGACATAACTTAGTAGGTAATAATTTTAGAATGACATGAAGAGAGCCTTTTTAAAATTTTTTCAGGAACTTCCATACTACTTTCCCTAATGGCTATAGCATTTTACATTCCTACCAACAGTGAACAGTCTAGGAGGAGTCCAATCTCTCCACATCCTCAACAACACTTGTCTTGAGATATATATCAGGCCTTCTATCTAACTGGTGTGTGGTGATGTCTCATTGTGATTTTGATTTGCATTTTCCTGATGATGTCTTGATTGCTCTTTCTCGGAATGTACCATTTCTGGGGAATTGGGTGACTGTGTTTTTCTAAGAATCCCCTTACCACAAGCCCCATTAACCCTGGGCACTTTGCTTTCTCAGTGATAACATCCACTCTTTCCTAGCTGTGGTCAAGGAGTGATGCCCAACAGGAAGCAGCAGCGTGTACTCCCCACCTTGAATTGTTTCACAAGCATGTCTCCTGGCAGTAGGGAGGGAGGGCTCCCAGCCCTCTATGTCCCCTCAAAGGGATTCACCATTCCATCAAACGACACTCATTCTGAGAAGGAACTTCTGCTGCAACTCATTTCAGGCGGTCACCCCAGCTATATCAGCCCATATATTTCTGGAATCATGAAGAAAAAGTGACCTCCTGGGGTCATCCCATTTCTTTTCCTGCCTCTAGCCCAAATTGTGCAATATGAGATAAGGAAGTTAGACTTTTCACCCCCCTATTTTTAAAAGTGCCCCTTTCAACTCAATTATTTTTAATGCTGCCTCTATGATGGTCATAATTTAGTAGGTAATAATTTTAGAATGCCATCAGGTGACAAAGTGATAGAGTGTATTTTACATACTTGTTTGAAAAATAGTGGTTAAATATGAAAATTTCGAGCATGTCTCTAACAACCGTATTTATGATGTCAGTTTATAGACAAGACCTGAAAAATGAGAACTGGATTTATATAAAAAAATGCATCAGGGATTATTAGTTAATAAATAGAACATACTAAGGAACGACCAAGATATTTCTGAGCATGTGTTAAAAAGGTTTCCTTAGGAATTAGTTACAAGACTTTAGCCTTTGTAAGAAAATTGACTTAAAATGGAAGGGGGATCCTGGGTCAGACGCCTCCTGACTCATCAAGTAGAATTTAAATTCTGCTCAATAGAAAAGGGAAAGGTGAGCAAATACCCAGTTCAGCTGAAATTACCAAAACTGTTTTAAGATGGCTAAAATGCAATACATGATGTGGTTTACATTCAAAAGACTCAGGAGGAGAATAATATCCCTTTATGCTCTCACTGGGACCCAGTCTCTAAATTCTATTCCATTTGATGAGATAAGAGTTGAACTGACTTTATCATGAACCCTTGGCTGAGTTGATTGACATATCCATCTAGAAAGATTCCATATTTTAGCATAGCATTTATTCCCTCTGCTCTGTAAACTCCATGAGATCAGCAGTACTGTTGTGTATCTTGTGCACTACTGAATCACTCGCCCTTAGCATAATGCCTGGTGCAGTGCAGCATTTAATACTTGTTAAATGAACAAGTGTTGGGTCCAGTTGGACAAGAAGCACCGCACAGCTTTTTCCTCCTCAGGGGGAAGTTGTTGCTTCTTACTGGCTGTTTTCTGAATCCACTTTTCCTTCTGGACTCCTTGCTTTACCATCCAACAGAGCTTTTCTCAGTCGTCTCCAGAAGATGGGCCGCCACAGTACATTGTCCTCCCACTCCAGGTAAGTGTTCCTGCTGAGAAGACGATACAGCTCCACCTGCTGCCGCAGCAGGGACTTTTCCACTTTCTGCAGAACAATGAAGATGATGCCAGAGCGACTGCTCAGGAACTGCCAGGTCTGAGCAATCTCATACTCAAAGATACACCAGCGGCTCTGTATGAAGTGCTGGGACACGACGACAATAACCTTCCGGCTTTTGTGGAAACCTTCCTGGATGATGTTGGCGGCGATGGCCACACCTGGAATAAAGTCTCTGTAGTGAAGGCAGAGATGAAAGGGGGGCACCCCTTCTTCTAAATTTTTTACGAGCTCATTCCTCACCCAGTCCTCATCCTGACTCGAGTAAATAACAAAGGCATCATAGATGCTTTCCCCTCTACTGTACTTTTTGCAGCCTGCAAGAAGCATCAGGTGAAAATAGAACTTATAGACTAGAGCTACTACAACAGATACCACAAGCACACTGAGCACTGACACACTAATAATGGTCTTGCTCATGTGACAGGTGGCATTCCTAAAAGCCAGCACAGGCATGTCCTTCATATCCGAAGGTGTCGAACATACCATTTGTTCAACTTCCACCAAGAGCTGCCTCTGGTCTTTGACCCACTGCAGAAAGCTCTGGTGTTCACAGGCACAAGCAAAGTTATTCTCAGTAAGATTTAAGAGAGCTAGACTATGCGGAAGATGCTGTGGTTCTTGTCCTTTGGAAGCCACTATGCGATTGAAACTGCAATCCAGGACCCGGAGGGAGTACAGATGTTTATAAGGACGTATATCCAATGACAAGAGGTTGTTGTGACTCATATTTAGTAACTGCAGTCTGGGGAGTGAGTCAAATGCTCCCTGGGACACCTGTTCCAGTAGACACTCCGAGAGGTCCAGGAAGGTCAAGTTAGTCAGCTTTGTGAAGATATTTGGAAGGAAGTTGTCCTGGAAAGAATTGCCAGCCATTTTCAAGATTTGAAGATTGATTAAACCATCAAAGATGCCGTGGAAAACAACTCGAGTGTGCGTATAAGAAATGTCAAGGTAAACGAGGTTGTTGAGTGATAGAAACACTGGAAAATCACTGCTCTGTTTCAAAGTGGAATGCCGGAAGTCCAGATATTCTAGTTGTTCTAAGCCCAGGAAATTTGAACTCATGGAAATAATACCATTGAAGCTCAGATCTAAATGCTTCAGTTTGGCTGTGTTTAAAACAGCATAAGAACAACAACCCTTGAAACTCAAGCCATTTCTACTGAGATCTAAAATCTCAAGATTTGGTAGGTGAAGTTCTGCAAAGGTGTCCCCACCTCTGTTGGCAGTGAAAATAAACCTTTTGAGAGAAATGTGCTCCAAAGTGGGAAACTTTTTCAATTGACAATTAACCAATTCTAAAGATTCCCATCTGAAATTTTTAGGTATGCCTTCTAGCCTGTCAAAATTCAGACTCACCAGAGAAATGGCAGAAACATTTGCCAAACAATTAAATAAGTCAATAATATTATCCTGGGATGTATCTAAGAATGCTAACCGGAATTCTTTAATGATCAAATTGCACAGTCCCTCCAGGGCAGATTTTTCAAAATCTTCCACTTCCCTTTCATTTTTAAATTCTCCCAGAACTAACCGATGGACTTCTAAGCCAGCCAGACCTTGAATACAAATTTTCATTACATTTGTACTATTAAAATTACTTCTCAAAGTCAGTGCATGAAGCTTAATTTCCTTAAAAGCACCAGGTTGGATAAAGTCTATTGGGTTCAGGGACAGGTCTAAAGAGAGGTTGAGTAGGGGCATTTCATGTAGAACCTGCAAGTCTTTACGATAAATATTTTGAATCCTGTTTTTAGAAAGGTCCAAGTGCTCCAGGATGGGCAAGTTAGAAAAATATTTGGGTAGCTTGAAAGAATGGATAAGATTGTGAGCCACATTAAGCTCTTTCAAGGTTTTGAGATGTCCGATGGGGAAGTTCTCTAGAGTGGCTAAGTTTATCTCCACAACCACCAGCCTCTGCAAACTTGATAGTCCAGAAAAGGCTCCCGAGGCTAAACTCTGGATGGGGTTCCCCGTCAATACCAAGGTGGAGAGGTGGTTAAGGCCCTGATATGCATCATCTTCAATCATATGAATTTCACACCTATAAGGAAAAGAGATACAGATTTTATAATATTTCCGCTAAATAAAAACCCCAAATAGAATAACAATCCCAGTCATCTAGCTTGTCATTCAGGTGTGATGGGCGATATGATTGTGAATAGGCAAGACATCAAGCAGGACAGAGGATGATGGTGTGACAAATAAGGAGTCCTGCAGATTCAGTCTCATCATATTGGCCACAATGATAAATTCTTTTTGTCACACAAGGCACATATGCTAAGCAAAGACAACAAATCCATCGTAAGGAAATCAGTTAAAGATCAATAATTAGGGCACATAAAGATTGTGTGGTTGATAGAGTACATAATACCCTTAGATCATGTTTACCCACTTCCTGCCACACCTAATTGTGTTTCTACATCTGATTGGTACAGATGATGTGGGTAGTTGCTACTTGTTAGCCATGATAAGTGACTGATGAATGCTAGTTTCAAAGATATAAAAAATTACATATATGTGTCATGCATATTCTTAATGCTTATGAAAAGTTCTGCATATATGATAGATACTTGAATGTTGTCATTATCACAGGTAAACATAGGTAATTGGTGATAGGAATGGATTTTGTGGAAGAAAAAAAAGTGTACTATGAGTTTGCATAAAGGGAACTGATCTAAACTAGGGGGATCAAAGCAGGCTTCTCTGAGAATGCTGAAGTTGAAATTTAAAAGATGAGTAGGAGTTAAAGAAAAAAGAAGGTGAAGTAAACAGCAGATAAAAAGCTGTAAGGTAGGCAGCAGCCATAATATAAGTAGGTACCATGAGAAACAGCTTCCATGGCTGGAATACAGAGAGGGAATTGGAGGGGTATGAGATAGGGATGTGGAGAAAGGAGGTTCTAAATAAGGCAGAGGATTACAGGCCAGATAAAGGGTTTTGAATTTTATCCCAAGAGAAATGGATGTCATGCTACATACAATGTTCATAGAGATGTACTAGAGGCAGAGCTCTTATGCAGCCAAGAGCAAGCCAATGATAAACTCCTGTTAGCATTGCAAGTGCATGTCAGTTATGATTTGCAAATAAGTTCTTTGCTAATCCAACCTGAGTTACATTTACGATGTTCCCCAAATGTCCTATCCCTTTCAAGAGGTCCATGGATAACAAAAGCACTTTAGCGCAACCTTTTGTATTTATTGGTAACTGGATATAGAGGGTACTGAGTGCAGTAGAAAGAACTCCAGAAAAGGGAGAAGACAGCTGAGTATTTGTACCTCTGCCGTCCTCTCTTTCCATGTAATTCTGGGAGTCCCTTTTCTTCTCTGGGCTTCAGTTATCACATTTTTAAATGAGGCAGCTGAACTCAATTATTTCTCAAGTTCTTTTTATTCAGTTACATAATTTCATAGCCCATAATCTTATGTATTTATTGCTGTATCCAGTAGGCATAACTGGAAATGTCTTGCTTTGTGTCTCATGTCTCTGTCTCATTACACAGGGCTTTCAGCTTTAGAGAAGTATAGTGTTAAGACAAGGAGAGGATTTAACTTGGAAGAAGGAAAGGCAAACCTGAATCTCTGGTTTGCTGCTATATTAGTCTGTTTTTGTTGCTTATAACAAAATCCCTGATTTATAAAGAAAAATGATATTTATTGCTTGCAGTTCCTGAGGCTGGGAAGTCTAAAGTCCATCTGGTGATGGTGAAAGTGACGCAGGGGTCTCACATTGCAAGATGGTGGAAGCAGAGAGAGCAGAGAGAGCAAGAAACAGACTCTCCTCTTCTTTTTAAAACCCTCAGAACCAGGCCCCTGACCCCCATTTTTAATCCATTCACTACTGCACAGTCCTACAATCCAATCACCTCTTTAAGGCTCCACCTTTCAATTACCATAATAGGATTTCACACCCTCTTAGCAATCACACTGGGGGTTAAGTTTCGAATACATAAAACTTGAGGGACACATTTTAAGCTTCAGGGAGTTTTGGGGGAACATAATTCAATCCACTACAGCTGCCCACAAGCTATGTGAATATAAACAAGTAAGTTAAACTCTTCAAGCCTGTTTCCTCATTTGTGAGAGAGAGAGAGAGAGAGAGAGAGAATTCTTTATGGACAAAAAAAAAACGTTCTGCCTGGTCTATCACAAAACATTCTTAAAGGACTAGTTGTGTTACTGTATGTGAACACTGTATGAAAAGGCAAAGGATATTTATTGTGCTATTGCGTTCTTGCCCTAATTCAGAATTTCCTATGGGCTAACCAGAGGGGAAGCCGGCTTCTCTCTATGCACATATTTAAGGCCGCTGAGGAAAGCTCCTTGGATATATGATGGATAGAAGATGAATTATAAGGAGCATTTGTTTTGTTTTGTTTGGCAGTTGGCTGGTACAGGAATTTGAACTCTTGATCTTGGTGTTATAACAACATGCTCTAAACAACTGAGATAACTAACCAGCCCAGGAACATTGTTTGATGAGAAACTAGTTCTTGTTTTAAAAGTGAGGAGTGTTGGGTCTAATTCAATATGGTTCTTGACAAATTTCTTACTCAGAAAACTGAAATTTAGAACAAAATTAAATGCTATAATAATAATATTTAATACTTACAAAATATACTTTATAAAATTTTATATATATATATATATATATATTTATTTATTTATTTATTTATTTATTTATTTATAACATGTTGGTATTCATTACTACATTTAACCCTGTGGGTTAAGTTTTGTTATTTCCATTTAACAGATATGAAAACTGAGACTCAGGGAGATGAAATGACATGCCTCAGGTCACATGGTTAGAAATGTTGAAGGAGGACTTGGCTCAGGTCCTCTAACTCCCACAGGGCTCTATGCTACTACCTTTAAAATGTGCCATTCTTTGTTTGTTATACTCTATCAGTGTTCAAGTTAGAGTACAAAACATCAGATGCTCACTCTTCTACAGAAATGTCTGCTTTGAAAAGGATTTTCATACTATGGCCTTAGTCTTTATTAAGAATTTCTATAATGAAAATATACATATAATGTTTCCGCATTTTTCACAAACCATTATAGAGAATATGGTCTATTATTTAGTTCAGTTTTTTAAGAAGGCCTCTGATAATGAGAACCCTTTTAGTATTCAGTTCCCTCCAAAAAAAATTATAACTTTCCCTGCCCCATTGAATGATATTCTTCCCTGCATTAAGGAAAAAAATCTTAGTCACTGTTCCCTGCCCACAGCTGATGTTTTTCTTGATCTTGACATCTTTCTCTTTGGGTTACTTGTCTCTTCCTAATTTCTTATCCTCTGCCCCACTTTCAATATTGCAGACATTATCGGAATCCCACTCAGTTCACAAAATCTTTTTTGACCACCTACCAACCACAGAGGAGACTTCTCTTCTGTACAACACAATTTGCTATCTCTAGTTTGAACACAGTTTATCACCTACTGTTATATATCACCATCCTTATCTCAGTTTCAAAACCTAAAAAGTCTGAATTAGTTACCATGTATTGAATGTTTACTATGTGCCTAGCATCACGCCCAGGACTTAAACATATTAACACTTTCAAGAGGATATACGCCCTTTTTAATAACAGCGGCGGTATGTTATAGATCAATATATTCTAGTTTTCTAGCAAGAGTGTACAACATATAGCAAGTGGCCAATTCACATCTGCTGATGAAAGACTTTAAGTTAATTTTCTTTCCTGAATTAAAAAAAAAAAAATCCAAAGGTGAAATTCTCCTTAGAAATTGTCTCGTCCAACTGCCCATTGTACAGATGAGAAAACTGAGACTGAAGAAGAATGAAGGAGAATGAAGGTGGCTTGCCCAAAGTTACATAGCAAGTAAGACATTTGTTGAATAAATAAATAAGTGAATGAAGGTGAGACTCCACTAGCTAGGCTTTCTGGCTCAAGAATGAAATCATACAACAATGAACATCTCACCATGTGCAGTATGTAAAAGCTCATTCATTACCTGGATAAATCCAGCACTTGCAGTTCTGTGAAGTTGGCGAAGCTATGGCTGCCTAAGCGCTTCAGGGGGTTAAAGCTCAGGTCCAGGTTCTTGGTTGAGGAAGGGATGTTACCAGGGATTTTGTAGAGATTCAGGTCCACGCATTGGTAAGTACTGTTAGGAACCACCTGCAATGATCACACATTAAATGTGGTGTCTTACTGCAGGCACCTCCAACTCCCCTCAGGACCCAGTCAACCTTCTTTCATCCATCCATCTTTCTATCCATTTATTCATACCTTAATTCATTCATTTATTCATTTATCCACTCATTTCATACTTATAAAATGATTTACTCCAAATTAGGAAGGAAAAAGCACCTTCTATGTACTCAATGTTCTAACCTTTAACAATAGCAACATTTAGCAAGGAGCAATGGCATCACGTGGTGAAGGGCTGAGGCGCTAGGGTCCAAAAGCTCTGGGTTTCGTACCACCTCTTCTGTGTGATTTGGGGCAGTCTCTTTTTTCATCCTCAGTGAACCTCATCTTATCATATGTAAAATACAGGTAATAAAATATCCAATATCATTCTACCTCCACCCCTATCCCCACATTGTGTACAACTTGAAAAGACCACCAGTCAAGATGCCCAGAACTTCCCTCGCTGTAGCCCAATTTTTGACAATTGCATTTTCTCCCTTCGCTCATTGACCTACGAGCAAAGAGATATAGAAGTGGGGTCAGGGGTGGAAATCTTTGGAGTGCATGGATTCCAGTTGCGGAACTTAGCTAATCAGATCAAGTGCTTTATGCTTCCCTGGTTCCTGCGCTGGTTTCTATCCTACTTTCCTCCATTTTTTTGTAAGCCTCATTGTCTAACCTCCTACTTAATTTCTAAATTCTCTGATTTCCTTCAACAAAATTCCTTTCTTAAGCTAGCTAATTTTTGGTTTCGGTTGTTTAAAACCAATAGAATCTGTTTAAAGGATTAAATGAGATAAGTTATTTAAAGAGCTTATCTCAAAGCATACTATAGTGTAAATGATCAATAAATGTTAACATTAATTATTATTAGTGATTATTAATCCTTCACCATATGCCAGCATTATATACTTTAACTTAATCTTCAAATAAACCTTTTAGAGATGAAGGAAATAGAAATTCAGAGAGATGAAATAATATGCACAAAGTCACAGAGTTCATATTTTCAGGTCCTCACTTCATTTGCATGTCTGCTTAAATGTTACCTGTTACAGGAGCCTTGAACACAATACCAGTTAATAGAGAATGATGTTGTCAGGCACCCCTCTTTCACTATCTTTTATTTTCCTTCACATGATGTTTTGCCATCCAACTTTATGTTGTCTATGTGATTGTTTCCTATGTATTGTTCATCTCCTGCAGTGGATTGTAAGCTTTGATGGTTTTGCTTGCTGCTTAGTCTCCAGCACTCAGAATGGTACCTGGCAAATACTTGACACTCAACAAATGTTTGTTAAATAAATGAATAACTGATTGAATGGACGTTTGCTTAAACCCAAATTATAGGCATTTTCTTCTAAGCTCTATGAGCAATACAAAGACAAACATGATATGGCTCCAAACTTCAATGAACTCAGTCTAGAGTAAGAATAACTGTTGGTGGGACTGTAAATTAGTACAACCATTATGGAAAACAGTATGGAGTTTCCTCAGACAACTAGAGAGAGAAGTGCCATATGATCCAGCAATCCCACCACTGGGTATACATCCAAAGGAATGGAAATCATCATGTCAAAGGGATACTTGCACTCCCATGTTTATTACAGATCTATTTACAATAGCCAAGAGTTGGAGCCAACCTAATGCCCATCGACAAACAATTTGATAAAGAAAATACTGTATATATAGTCATTGGAATACTACTCTGCCCCCAAAAGGAATAAGATTCTGCCATTCACAGGAACATAGATAAACTTAGAGAAAATTATGTTAAGTGACATGAGCCAGACACAGAAAGAGAAATACTGCATGTCCTCAGTCATAAGGGGAGCTAAAGGAAGAAAGAAATAGATAGAAAGAAACAGACAAACAACAATCACAATAATATGTTGAACGTCTGAAAAAAAGAGAATAGAAGTGTCGTTATTAGAGGTGGGACAGGGGAGGGGAACTGGGGTTAGCAAGAAATTGGTTAAGATCACAAAGATCAGTTATGTTTTGTAAACATGAGTATATTAATTATCCCAATTTGGTCACCATATATTGTACACAGGTATTGATACTCAAATCTGTATACCACAAATATGTATAATCAATTATGTTTCAATTTTTAAAAAACTATCAAAAAAAAAATAGAAGCAAAACTAGCTGTCTAAAAGAACCATAAAACAGTCTTGGAAAATACGTCCTCTGGTTCAGAGAAATTAGAGATCAATTCTGAATCCAGGGAAGGCTTCCTAGAAAAGGAAGATCTCAAGATAGGTCTTGAAAGATGAGTAAGATTTGGATACATGGAAAGCGGAACAACTACATTTCATAGGAAGAGAACAGCTTGATCAAGGGAGGGGTGGAAAACGAATTCAGATCAGCTGACGAATGGAGAAAGTAGTGAAACCTAGGCCAGAGGGGAAGTCACAGCCAAATCAGGAGGGCCTCAGGCTTTGTCCTGCAGCAATCCTTTCAATCACTTAATACATACAAATTGAGCAGCTACTATGTGCTAGACACTGGGAGTAGAGTGATAAATAAAACTAGTGATGCTGCTGCCTTCCTACAGGTTCCATTCCAAAGGGAAAGACAGGCAATGAACAAATAAACAAAAATACCTAATGATGAACTATGGAAAAACTAAGGCATATATAAGAGGATAAGAGGTGAAAAAGCAGGGGCTGGAGAGCTCGCCATGGGACAATCAAGGAAGACTGCCCTGAGGTGGAGATATTTAAGCAGAGATCTGAATGAAGTGAAAACATAAGCCATGAAAATGACTAGAGCTGCATTGTCAAGTACGGCAGCCACACACAGCCCCACACAGCTCTTGAGCATGAGAAATGTGGAAAGTCTAAACTGAAATGTGTGGTGCATGTAAAATATATTCTAAGGTTCATAGCCTTAGCACCAAAAAAAAAAAATCAAAATCTTATTAATAGTACTATTAATACACATATATTAATAGCACACAATATATGTATTTATAGAAAACATTTTCAAATAATATTTCAAATATATTGGGTTAAATAAAAATATTATCAAAATTAAATTAACTTATTTCTTTTTAATTTTTTAATGTGACTACTAGAAAATTTAAAAGTACGTATGTGGCTCACATAATACTGCCATTGGGCAGCACTGATCTAGGAGAAAAGCATTTCAGGTAAAGGAAATAGTCAGTACAAAGGCCCTGTGGTAGGAAACTGCTCTATTGGCAATGGAGCGCTATCAGAAGTTTTTGTAAGAAGAGTAATTTGTTATATCCAAGCCTAGGAAAAGAACAACAGATAACAAACAAAGGTATACAGAATGGATTAAATAAGCATCAAGGTTAGGGAATGAGGGCTGCCCTAGGGTGGCACTGAGAGGACATGAGGAAATGGTCAGGATCTAGGAATTGACAGCATCAGGTGCATGGGGAAAGGAGGAAGTCAAGGGTGGCTGTAGTTTTATCCCAGGGTGACCCAGATTGGAGGATCTATTAACGGCAGGAGGGACATGGAGAGGAGGACAAGGAGTAGGACTGTGGGCAGGGAATTTGAGATAATAAATTATCTTTATCACATATTAAAGTGCTATTTTCTCCCATGTTCTCAACTTCAGAACTCCAGTTAGCTAGGTTTCTCTTGAGTTTTCTGACCCTGCATCACCCTAAATCATTTTCTTAGCTGCTCAATTCTATCATGGATTTCTAAAGCAACTGGGAAGTCCATGCAGGGGAAAAACAAAAGAGATTCATCGTAAATGAGAAAACCAACCAGCTCGCTGGTATTCCACTTAGAAAGAAATCATTCACTAGCTGACATTTTTCATGGTTCTCTCTCTCTTTTTCTTCCCTGTTTGTCTCTCTCTTTATCTCTTTTTTGTCTCTCTTTTTCTTTTCCATCTTATTTTATTTTATTTCATTATTTTATTTTATTTTATTATTATTTTTTTTATTTTATTTTATTAATTTTCTCTGGAACAAACTAAATGACTGGTACAGAAGTCTGAAATCCATTTAGAAAGTTCTTTTGTGAAAGACAAGAAAAGCCATCTTCTTCCTGATATTGAAAGGGGCAGAGCGCTTAAAACAGAGTGTACAAACCACCAGCGAAAAGAAATGACAGTGAAGCAGGCTTCTTACAACTCTCTAGTGAGGTGCACAGCATTATTAATTCTCTTATAGATGTGAAAACTAATCTCAGAGAGGTTTAATAACTTCTGCAATGTCACACAGCCGGGATGTCACAGAACAGAAATTTTGAACAGGTCTGTGTAACCTAAAGCACCTATTAGCACTCAAAAGTCCTTGGCTTCCTGTCAATGCCCTGCAACAATGAGTGATTTAGTGCCTGTGGCTTCTCACATCTTTAACTCCTTTTTGCAAAATAAACTAACCAGGGCACTCAGTGGGAAGTCCTGGGCAGGGAGCATTTTTTCAGAAGCAAGGGAAAGCTCGCTCGCAGGAGATCAGCTGACCCCAACCACGTACCTCCACGCAGGGCTCCCAGCTTTCGGGCCTCAGGCAGGAGAGGAAGGCCATGGCTGGGATCAGAGTCCCAGCCAGGCGTGAGGGAGGCATCATCCTGGCATTTTCTGTGACCAGCAGCGGCCGTGTGAAAACGTGACGCCCGGTAACCACCTGGCCGGGCAGAGTCTCCGAGGTGCTTGTACCTTCTCTCCTGGATCGGTGCCCCACAGCAATTAATGTATTCAAAGCAGTTATGAGTTAAAGGGCAAGAGGAAGTGAGAGTGGCAGCCTTAGCATTCTGGACTTCTGTTTCTCTAATATTTATCTCCCCGTCACAGGAGAGGAAGTTAGAAGAAGAAGAAAAAAACGTCTGCAGACCAGCGGCTGAAGTAACAGCAAGAGGAAGCTGGCTTTGATCCCAGGAAGTCATCTGACCTCCTGGCTTGGTGAGTTTAGGAAAATACTCAGACTCTAGGACTATCTAGGACGACAGTGGTTTTTCAATTTTGTTTTAGTCTTGAAAACTTACTATTTGCATTACTTGGCTGTGGCTGCCATAACAAAGTACCACAGACCGGGTGGTTTAAACAACAGAAATTTATTTTCTCACAATTCTGGAGGCTTTAAGTCTGAGATCAAGGTGTCAGCAAATATGTCTGTGTCTTAATCTCCCCTTCTTATAAAGATATCAGTAATATTGGATTAGGACCTACCGATAGGACCTCATTTTACCTTTATTACCTATTTATAGACCCTGTCTCCAAATACAGTCACAATCTAAGGTACTTGGGGTAAGTACTTGAACATACAAATGGGGGTGGGGGACACGATTCAGCCCATAACACTTCTTCATGTGAAGAAACTTACATGTATAAAACTGATCGGAAATAAAGCTCCAGTGAAACACAGTTTAAAAAGTACAGGAAGACTGGGGAAGTTTGGGATTCAGAATCAAATACACCGAAGTTCAAATCCAGGCTGGTGACTCATGACTGTTTTGGTGTTGTTCAAGTTACTTCAACTATTGAGCCTTAAGCTCTGGTCTGTGAAAGGGGATAATAGTTGTTAATCACAACAGAAGGTCATATTTATGAAATTCATAAATGTAAAGCTTTTACACAGGTAGTCACATTACAGGAACCTCCAAAGCCTTTGTTTTCTGGTCTTTAAAGTAATCACGTTTGCCTTGCATGATTGAATTAAGCTAACTTACATAAAATACCTGGTCTAGCACATGGTTCATCATTGCATTCCTTAAATGATAGCTCCAATGATGATTAAAAATGTGAATAAAATGGGGTCATAATATGTACCTCTGAGGATTGTCATAGGATTGAATGAACTGACATTTATAAAGCTTTTAGGACACTGTATTAAAAGTAGCAAATGCAATGTAAGTTTCTTTTAAATAAGAGCATAGTTTAAAATGAGGATGTTCATAGAATGAGCCCCTAGCACCACACGATTCTGCTGAGCGCACCTGGGCGGGTAGACCCCGCAGGCTGGTGTTCCCCTCCACACGAGGGATGACAATTAGCTTTGTATCTCATGAATGTTCATAATATAAATGAATGAATGAATGAATTAAATAAAATGAGGATGTTAGTGCTGCTATGCCGTAGATCGTTCTATTGAGATGTCCTGCAGGCACCTAAGTCTAACATGTCTAAGACCAAACTGCAAGAGAGATTATCACAGGAGACTTGAGAACAAACTCTTGCAGCCTCCTTTAACATACCTGTAAAATTAAGCTAATAATATCCCCATGTCAAAACTTTGTTTTGATGATGAATTGAGACTATTTATGTCAAGATGTTAGAGCAGTGCCTGGCACAGAGTATGTGCTCAGTAAAGTTTAGTTCTTTGGAAAGTTAATCTTGTTTCACTCCCACATAGTCATCCAAGTTGGAAAACTCTTTGACTTGACTACTGTGACTTCCTCATTTCTCACGCTAAGTGTGTATTAAGTCTATTTTCTTATTTTCTCTATTCTTGATGCTCTGGCATCTGGGGCCTCACAAACCTAGTTCTTAGAGATGGTAAATGACTGGCCCTAAAATACACCTTTTATATGCAAACTAATCCAGAGCCCATACTCTGAACCACCTCCTCTAACTGGCTCTTACACACAAGAAGACATCATTGTTTTGCCTAATCATCACAGGGTCAGGTATCAGGCAACTGCAGACAGCTCCTATAACCCAGAGCCCGCTGAAATTATTCAAGCTAGCCAGTCCTGAGCCTCCTTAGCCTCCCTTGCCTTGCCTTTCCCGTGGAAACCACAATAACGGCTCCCGCCTGTGCTTTTATTCTTGCTCTTTCTGCCTCCTGACTGACTCTGGTACTTCCCATGTGGCCTGCATGGTGTGGTGTGTCCCATCCTCTTGAGAACTGTGAGCAACAAATTCTCTTCTGAATGGCAATCATCTCCTGATCTGTTGGCCTCATCATAGCAGAATAATAATAGTACCTACAACTAAAAAAAAAAAAAAAAAAAAAAGTTGTACAAAGTCCTGGAAATTGTAGCTATAAAAAAATACTGAAATGCCAGTCCTCTGTTAGCATTACCATTGAACATATTCCATGGTCTAGACTAGTGCAATATGCTGTTAATGGGTCTCTAAGAGTCCAGACTCACCTCTTCCAGTTTCTTAATTCTTCCAATCCATCCTTTATCCTGCAATCAAAGCCATCTCCCTAAAATACAAACAGGACTATCTTATGCCATGCTAAAATGTTCTGAGGCTGTGTATTGCCTAGACCACAAACCTCCTGGTCAGCCCCCCCACTACACACACGCACAGATACACTCTACCTCCTAAGGAGAAACAAGCATGTGTGTTATTTCAGGCCAGACATAAGTAGACCCCATTAGCAGGATACAGTGCTTAAGTGAACAGTGTAATATAAGCATGTCAAATGCAATTCTTTCTTCTCATCCTTGGAGAGGAATCCTTTGATGGTCAAAATAAGGCCTATCAGAAGGCTCCAAGAAGATTCACTAGACTATGTTTCATGAAATGTGAATGCATATGTTTTATAGAAGTCATCCTGGAAAACTTTCTTGTGACTGGAGAATTCTTGATAGTGCCTTGTAAAGCTGTTTGCATTTATGGAAAATCAATGGGATTAACACACTATCATGTGCTGGGTTTTATCAAAGGTATCTCAGTTCTGTGTGACTCCTCTAGAAGACAAGCCATGTGTCAAACATGAAAGAGAAGCTTTAAGCCCCTTGGTTATCAACTCTTATTTGCTTACCTTGGTGGACTCATTGCTGCAGTACTACAGTGAGGTAAGACAATGGTGATTAGTTGTCACCATGGGCCTAGCATTTCCACTGCAGGAGAATCATCATCACACTTTGAACACAGTAGTAGAGACTTGACCAGGGCCATGGGAAGCCACTTGGTTTTCCACATCCTTCATGCACAGTGAGTTCAGCTCAGGACCCATAATCATTCAGTCAGTGGAGAAATCTCACTTTTATCAAGGACCTGGAAGAAGTGTTTGATATAACTTGGCATATTCAGTAAGAAATTTTAAAAAAGAACAAACCTGATCAGTATTAGATTGAGCTAATTGCTATTATCAACCTTCAAAGTTCAGTGACTTAACATAATGAAAGTTTATTTCTTGCTCATGAAATACTCAGTGAGGATATTCCTGATTGGAAGTATTCCAGGAATAAGTCATGGATCCAGGCTCCTTTTATTTCATTATGCTGCCATATTCAACATGCAGCCTCTTTAAGTTTGCTGCAGAGTGTGAAAAGAGCAGAAGACACCAAAATGCTTAACTACTCTGCTCAGAAGTGATGTGTATCATCTCTGCTCTTATTCCATTGGCCAAAACTAGTCCCAAGACAACATCCAGTTGCAAGCACTCTCTATCTCCTAAGCGTCAAGCCTCCTCCCCCACCCAAAGCTTTCACGCACACACACACACACATCGCCACTGATGGTCTCCACTACTTCACAGCACCAATTCTGTACTATGGAAAGAGAACACAGACTTTATCAACAGGGTATCTTTGTCACAACCTTACATCCTGTAATTTCCATTGCATGAAAATACTAAAAGACAGCCATTACAACATTAGCCTGTTCACAGAAGAAAGGTTCCTTTAGCTTGGCATATCGTAGAACTGAATCTGATTCCATCTGACCATCTAATGTTTCTAAGTTTCTCATTTTTTCACATGTCAATATCTCTCAAATTAGAATGTGTCTCATCATTCACAATATGAGGGTACTTCAAAAAGTTCATGGAAAGACTTTTATTATCTTTTAATTCTGTTTTTCCGTGAATGTTTCATTGTTCTGTTTAGTTCCTGGCATCATCATTTCATGGTGTGTGACTTATTTTTAACATCACTGAGTTTCCCTAATTATACAATGAAAATAACACCATGTCCTAATTAATAACAATATCTGAGGGTTAAATAAGGTCATTTATACTTGTAAATGTCATAGCTTTACACAAATGTTGATCATAATTTATTTATTTATCTGTTTATTTATTCATTAACCAAATATGTATTGAGTGATTACCATCTGCCAGGCACTGCTCTGGGCAGTAAGGATGAAATAGTGAACAAAACAGACACTCTTGCTCACATGGAGTTTATGTTCTAACAAGGAGAGAGGTCATAACAATTATAAATGAATACAATACATAGTAGATCCGAAGACGTTAGGGCCAATTGTAAAAATTCAAAAGAGAGTAAGGATGAAGAGTGGCTTGTGGTATTGAACTTTTAAATAAGACAATCAGTATGAGCCTCACTGAGAAGGTGACATTTTGGGCAAATTCTTGTCACTAGCCATGCAGATTCCTGGGGGAAAACACACTCCAATTAGAATTGTGGTCTCAACTGGAGGTAATTTTGCCCCTGGGGACATTTGGCAATGCCTGTAGATATTTGCGTTTGTCACAACTTGGGGGTGAGGGATGCTGCTACTGGCACCTAGTAAGTAGAGGCCTGGGATGCTGCTAAACATCCCACAATGCACAAGATACAGCACAGCCTTCCAACCCAAAATATCAATAGTGCCAAGGTGGAGAAACCCTCATTTAGAGGGATAAGCCAGTACAAGGGCCAGAGATAGAAAAGCTCCAGAACCAAGGAGGAAGCCAGTGTAGAGAGACACAGGTGGTGAGATGGATCGCTCAGGGCATTGCAGGCTATTGTAAAGACTTTGCATCTTATTTATACATAAACAACCTGCCCAGGTGGGCATTGTCTCTCTCTCCTCAGTGCTCCCACAGCAACCATCTGTGATACTTAAGAGGGATTAATTGTTTTCCTCTCCTACTAGGCTTTAAGCTCCTTGATGACTGCAGCCAAATCCAGTTCATTTCTGTCCACCCCACATCTATTACAGTGCCCAAATACTGAGGAGGAATTCAATGCATGTTAGTTGTATTGGTGATTATGATAATAACTTTGGATAATAATAGCAATAGATTTGAGTCCCATTTCATATACAGGCTAATAAGATCCAAGAGGGGACAGTCTGTGTCTGTCACATTCATAGTTGTAGCCCTAATGCCTATTTGTTATCAATCCATAGGAAATGCTTAATACACATTGATTGAATGAAAGAATGAGTAGAGTACGTATATGGAATAAGCTCTTCCCTTGATTACTGCTAAGTCAGAATTCTCGCCTTTTTAGCAACTTCCCCTGAGAAGGAAGAAAGAGAAATGTTAAAGAAATATCTGCTCTTTTTTTTCTAGAAGGCGATCTATCACAAAATACTTTGAGCTGATATGTGATGCAATCCTGTGCCAGACTTTCATGTCACATTATCACGCAGCACTGCATATAGAACATGCTTGTGTAACCCAGGGTTCAATGACACATTTCTTTGGCAGGAAGAGAGTGAGGACATGAGTTATATTATTTGTCAAGGAGCTGGTTGATTCCACAGTGGATCTCCTTTTCTCCTCTCTTCCACACAGGAAGAATCTAGGAATCCAGAGGCGATCAGAGTGAGAAATGATGCAAAAATAATGTAAGTTGGGCAAATACACATGGATCACTGGAAAGTATTAAGTGCATGCTTTCTTTGAGATTCAGGAGATATAATTCAATCCATACAGGGCCCAAAGGGTGCTGCAGGATTCAGAGCAATATCCCTAATGGAATTAACTTATTTTATTGACCCTCCAAAGATCCCCAGCTTTATCCCTATCCTTTGTGAGAGGCCACTTATGAGCTATCCCTTCCATTGCAGAAATTGTGTTACTCCCGAATCTGCTCGTTGTGTGCCCTATCCCACATTCACAGACCCTTGGTCCTTAACCCTTCTTTTCCTTCGAAAGTCCGGGCATTCTATTAGCCACAGACTTTAATATCACTTGTTAGTTATTCCCTGCTTGGCTTGGTGGTGGTATTGGGGCAAAGGGGAATCTACAAATCCTAAGGAGAAGAGGGTAATAATACAAAAAGACTGCCTTGGTAGCATGACCACCAGGTGGGGGAAAAAAACAAATATAAAAGTAAACTGAGAGATAGAATGCTTACCAAAAGTGAAACTCTTCCAACCACTTATTTTATATGTTATACTTGTATAAGTACCTGCCACCTCCTCTGGCTTTGAGTCAACACTGGAAAAAAAAGAAAATCCCCTCCTAGTACCTTGGTCTTAAAAGTTTGAGGCTCCAGGGAGCAGAAAGATACAGAGAAAAAGAAAGAAAATAAAAAGGTTGGATCTGACATTGCGAAAAGGAAATGTGTTTGGAATAACATAAAAATGCATTTCGAATACTAAACACAGTACTGTCTTTCTATCTTGACTCTGCCCTTTTAATCCATACCAAAGGTGGCATGCCTTTTTCTTTTTTTTTTTTTTTTTTTTTTAATTTTAGCTCTTCTACAGTTCAGCACAGGGAGCTGCTCAGAGTAAATGTTCAATGAATACCTCAATGAAGGAATGATCTCAATGACCTGGCATGGAGTAATAACTGAGATGCAAGGACCATGCATCGTATTGGGGGTCCTTGCATCTTACACTTGCTCCATCACTTCATAGCTGTGCAACTTCAGACAAATCACATAACTTCATAAACCTCAGTTTCTTTCTCTGTATTATGCTTGCTCTAAGGTGAAAATGAGAAAATGTAAGCTTACACTATGACAACTTTAAGATTTACTCTTTTGGTTTATGTTCATTCTTGATGGAGACTTCTCATTGCTCACAAAGAGTAACGCCCAATGCACCTTTCTGATCACAGACAGTTTATCCTGGGTTGTTTTCCTAACATCCTACATCTTTTAGTTAGTTGGAGACTTCCACAGCTTAAGAAAATGCAAAGCAAATGGCTGATGGAACTCTTGGTACTTTGTATGTTGAAGTTTAATTCCTGCAATCTATTCTCTTCACTAAATGAGCACATGTCACCTTAAAACAGGACTACTGATACTGAGTATGGAAAGGAGCTTGTGACTTAGGGTGTTTGGAAAGAAACTTATCCTCCAAAGCTCCAGTGTCAGCTCAATGTCAGTCTCGTCCCCGGTGTCTTCCCTGGTTGCTTCTTAAGCATTCCCTACTCCCAGCATCACGCATCACACATATTAACTCTAAATGATCTTCCTTCTCTTTAGAAATATTGCCTTGGCCGTTATTCAAACTGGCCTGTATTAAAAGGAATTTTATCACATCACATATTCCCCCAAATCAGAAATTTCCCCAGGACAGGAACCTTGTCTCAAACATGTTATGTAATCTATGTAGTGCCTCATCCTATAGTAAAAATCAACTAAGGGAAGGAAGGGAAGGAAGGAGAGAGGGAGGGAAGGAAGAAAGAGGGGTGAACAAACTTGATAGCAGAATTCATAACACAACTGGCCCAAACAAAATACAATGATTTGATCCTGCAATAAAGCACAATGTGAAGCTCAAAAATGATGAGACTAAATGAAAAAAAAAATAATCGCTATTCTCTAAGAAGTTAAGTGAATACATTCTCCGTTTCCTTCTTCTAAGGTGCTCTGGGTTGCACAATGAAGCCCACAGACCAGCTGCTGAGCCTCTCAACAGGGATTTGCTTCATTTCCATCAACAACAAGCCTTTGCTTCTGCCTGTCCCTGTCCAGCTGCAGAACACATGCTAGGGGACTGGCCATTCTAAAATCTCTCTTCTGCTCTTTGAAAGTGGTTTCCAAGGAGGTAGCTCATTCCCTTCTAAATCCGTCACCTTTAAATGTGCTGAAAAGTGAATTTGAAATTAGACTCACAGCCATATGGCAAAGCTGAGGGGTGGCAGATTGCTCCGAGCTTATCTGTAGTATCTTTAAGCTCACCTTCCATTTCTTTTTACACAGAAGGCAACAGTAGGGTCAGAGTTCTGTACTTTGCATGGCTATGTCTTTCATGTGGGAAAATGAGGCTCACAATTCAGCATCTACGATAAACTTGTTTTAGTTTGTTTGGTCATGGTGAGGATAGGGTACAGAAAAGTATTTACACTCTTACTTGTCATCAATGGGAAGCAAACTGTTAGGGGATTCAGTCTGTGAATCTGAAGTCTTGTCTGTCCAATAATAATTTGACTTTAGGTCAACCTTACTAGGTCTTACATGCAGATTTTGGTCATGTCCATGTAAACTGCAAGTGTGGACAAATCAGTTCCATGCAAACAGGAACATATTGCTCCACAGTGAACACAAAGAGATGATAAATGGAGAGAGAGGTTCTGGGTCAATGCACAAAAGCTATTTCTTATTAACAAGCTAAAAGTTCTGAAGAGAAGGGTGCAAAGGAAAAGTGGGGGATCAGGCAAGGAATCAAAGAGAAAGAATAAGCATGCATAAGAAAGTAGGTAATTCAGGACCTATCTCTGAAAATGCTAGTCCACACCATGCTCTCTCCACCATACTACACTGTCAATATCATCGTTACTGCAAGGACAAAGAATACTGTCATAATTGAGTCACATTCCAGGAAGCTTGACTAAGCCAATTGGTGGTAGTTTGGCCATGCCCTACCATTAGTTTCCTTCATGGAGTCAAACTGCCAGTGAGGGATGCTGTTATGTCCATAGACTGGAGAATTCACATTTTTTTTTAATTTTATGAAAACTAGAAATTAGATATAGGCATGCACTTTTTATACAGCTAAATCTAGCAGAGCTGGGATTCAAACCCATTTTTTTTTTTTATTCCAGTTGTATCATTACACTATACCATCTAATAAATCAACAATTAGACAATAGGGAAACACTTTAACATTGAAAAGGGGAGAATACCTTGGGAAAGAAAGACAAATAAGGAGGGAGAAATGGTCAAAGAACTTTGAAATACAACAAATCAATGTGATTCTTATCATCATGACAATTGCCATCATTAATTAAGGTGCAGTATATGTGGAAGGGTATCACTCTGATAACAGAAAATCACTAAATTGTCACTGGGGTCCTAAACAACTTTATTGAGATTTACATTACAATTCACTAATATACAGTATACAACTTGATGGTTTTTATTATGTTCACCGATATGTTCAACCATCACCAGAGTCAATTTTAGAAATTTTCATGGATACAAAATAAAATCCTGGACACTTTTGCTCTCACTGATCTAATTCCTTTTCCTGTTGCAGCCCTAAGCAACCATTAATCTACTTTTTGTTTCTCTGGATTTGCCCATTTTGGATGCTTTATATAAATGGAATCACATAATACGTGGTATTTTGTGACTGGCTTCTTTCACATAGCATAATGTTTTTAACGTGTATACATGTCACAGCATGTATCAGTAGTTCATACTTTTTTCAAGGCCAACTAATATTCCATTGTGTAGATATACCACTTTTATCCATTCATTAGTTGATGAAGATTTGGTTTGTTTCCATCTTTTGACTATTATGAATAATACTGATATAAACTTTGAGGATAAGTTTTTGTGTGGGTATGTTTTCATTTCTTTTGGATATATACCTAGGAGTGGGCCTGCAGAGCAATATAGTGACACTATGTTTAATTATTTGAGGAACTGGCAGACTGTCTTCAAAAACTATTTTACATGACTACCAGCAGTGAATCAGGGTTCCAGTTTCTGTACATCTCACCAATGCTAGATATTGTCTGTCTTTTTTATTATATCTATTCCAGTGGGTGTGAAGCATTTTCTCACTGTCATTTTACTTTGCATTTTCCTGTTAACTAATGATAACAGGCATCTTTTCAAGTGCTTTTTGGCCACTTGTATATCTTCTTTGGAGAAATATCTGTTCAAGTTCTTTGTCTATGTTTTCATTGGGTTATTTATCTTTTTATTGAGTTAGAAGTGTTCTATGTATATTCTAAATACTAGTCTCTTATCAGATACATGATTTGCAAATATTTTCTCCCATAATGTGGGTTGTATTCACTTTCTTGATAGTGTCCTTTGAAGCACAAGTGTTTTTAACTTTCAAACTCCAAATTATCTACTATTTTCTTTGCTGTCTTTGCTTTTGGCATCATATCTAAGAACCCATTGCCAAATCTGAAGTAATAGGATTTATCACTATGTTTTCGAATAAGAGTTTTATGGTTTTATCTCCTGCATTTAAGTTTTTGATTCATTTTGAATTAACTTTTGCATATGGTATGAGGTATAAAAAAAATCATTCTTTTGTATTTGGCTATCCAGTTTTCCCAGCATCATTGCTGGAAATACTATTATTGTCTTATTAAATGATATTGGCACCATAGCCAATAATCAGTTGACTACCGACATGTGGACTTATCTCTGAACTCTCAATTCTAGTATATTTATCTATGTCTATTCTTATGCCAGTACCACACTGTCTTGATAACTCTTTGCATTTATCTTACTAGGAATTCATTGTTTCCTGAATGTGTACATTAATGTTTTTCAATAAATTTGGGAAAGTTTCAGCCATTTTTTTTTAAGATTCTTTCTGCTTCTTTCCCTCTTCTCCTTCTTGTGATCTCATTATGCACATGTTGATATGCTTAATGCCGTCCTCTGTTTCTGTAAGGCTCTGTTCTTTTTTCTTTATTCCTTTTCCCTCTGTTCTTTGGAATGCATCCTCTCTATTGATCTCTCTTAAATTTTTTTTTCTATCCATTCAAATCTACCGCCGTGCCTCTCTGGTGAATGTTCTATTTTAGTTTTACTTTTCAACTTCAGAATTTCCTTTTGGTTCATTTTATAATTTCTCTTCTTTTATTGATATTATGTATTTGATATTATCTTGTCATTATATCCTCCTTTATTCTTTAGTCATGGTTTCTTTTAATTCTTTGAATGTATTTATAATGGCTACTTTGAACACTTTGTTAAATCCAGCATCCGGTCACTCACATAGTTAGTTTCTGTTGCTCCCCCTCCCCCATGTATGGGTCATGCTTTCCAGTTTCTTTGCATTTCTTAGAGTTTTTGTGGGAAATAGGATATTTTAGATAATATATAGTAGCAACACTTGGCCTATTCTCTTTTTCTCTGGGACTTATTGCTATTTGCTTGTTTATTTCTTTAGTAATCAGCTGGATTTTTCCAACAAAATCTATACCCCTGCTTCTGCCTCCATTGTTAAGCCTCTGATATTTTTTCCTAAGGGGCACAGCTTTGGGTGTGCCAACATTCACCCCAGATGACAGTGGATTTGCCACTGGGCTCTCTTCAACTTTCTTTTGCTGACCACATCCAGCTGTTATGCTCCACTAGTTGCTGGCTGAATGTTCTATTGTTTTCAACAATGCCTTGTGGCATAAATTCCTCCAAGGATTAATCCAATCAATTTCTGGACCTTTGAAAGGATAGTCCCTAAAGTCATCCTTTGAGATTTGTTCTGATCACAGGAGGGCTGCTTCCATCTGTCTCTTTATTTATTTCCAGATAACTAGCTGGACTACACTTTAGCCTTCATCTCCAATGAGTCTACCAATATCTTCTCAATTACCTTTCACCACAACCTCCTGTTTATGAGAGAGATCTCAGGATTGAACTTCTGCACACTCTTTTGTAACTCAAGTCAGTCCCTTTGGGAAGAGATTTGGAACTATGTTTTAGGCCTGTCTCTTCCCCTAGGTAAAATTTATGAGCCCAGGCTCCAGAGCTTAGGTTGGGACAATGAATAGTGTGCTTCTTTCTCTGTGAGTGACACTTGCCACCTTGGGAGCTCAGTGTTCAGTGGATGAGGGTTACAGTATCCTAAGATATTCCTGGCTTTCCTCTCCCAGCACAGAACCACTGCCTTCTTACCTGAGATAAGGGTGATTGGGCTCTCAATATTCCTAGTAGTGAGTGCCCAAGGTAGAGCCTCCATCTCATTAGTGGGGGCTGGGCAATAGGACTTGCTTTCCTATATCACCAAACTATTTTATTGTTTATGTGTTGAGTTTCCCAAAAGGTGATCTTGAGTTCTTTCCAAAAAAAAAAAGATCCTTTTCCCCTTTTGTCTCAACATATATAAATCCTCCCTATCCTTGAAGAATGAGTTCAAATGCCATCTTCTCCAGAAACTCATTTGCTGATGTTTTTCTAATAATTTGTCTGTATCTCGCTTGTGAAATTATCATTTCTTCCTTCCTTACAGAGTTCCTTGGCTCCTGCTTATTCCCAAGTCTAAACCTCTGAGATATTCTCAAAGAGACTTCCAACAAGTTTCTTATTTCCTATATTAGCCAGAAAAAAACTTACAATAAATAACCCTAAATAATAGATATAT
Source organism: Cynocephalus volans (assembly GCF_027409185.1). Taxonomy (NCBI): domain Eukaryota; kingdom Metazoa; phylum Chordata; class Mammalia; order Dermoptera; family Cynocephalidae; genus Cynocephalus; species Cynocephalus volans. Next base: position 19,532,975 of record NC_084476.1, read on the forward strand.
ATTTATTTTTATTGTGGAGGGAGTTTAGTATATGCTTATATTCTTCTATCCATCAAATGAATGAATAGCATTGAATGAACGAATTGCATAAATGAATGTCAGAAATAATGAAATGTGCATATTATCAGATTGGAAAACTAAGAAAATCAACTCAGTAACCTTGAAGGAGAATGGAATCAAAACAGAATAGGAAAACCAGGATTCTGTTCTTTATGGCTCTGTTACTAAAACTTTCTATGTGACTTTTTTTATTGATTATGAATATTCATTATATACAAAGCTGATTGTCACCCCTCGTGCCCATGATGTGAGGGTCATATTCATACTGTCAGCATACCCATTACCACAATTTGCATTTGTACCCCGCATCCCCCTCAATTATCCCCAACCTCCCTCTCCCTCCTCCTTTCCCCCCACTCCACTTTGTAGTCCAAGGAATGTTCTCTCCCTCTGCAAGTCCAACACACCACTGTGGTCTTTCTTTCCTTCCTTCTTTCTCTCTTAGCTCCCACATATGAATGAGTACATGCATTAAAAAATGGTCTTGCCCTTAAATTTCAAATTCCCTAGGAATTTTTTTACCCTTTTGATGTTTTATCACAGGCCACTTTGCATAGCATGCCAGAAACAAAACAACTTAGTAGTCTTCCGTGCTATGTGATTTTGTGATTTTGAGCACAGGACCTACGACTCCACCTCACCCCAATTACATGATCAAAAAAGGAAGGAGGTATACTAAGTTATTATTTTTTTTTTCTGCTCAGAGTTTCTGGCATGCTATGCAAAGAGGCCTGTGATAAAACATCAAAAGGGTAAAAAAAATTCCTAGGGAATTTGAAATTTAAGGGCAAGACCATTTTTTAAATTAAATTAAAAAAATAAAATAAAGAGAAGGTGACTGCAGCTATAAGGTGCTACACTTCCATTCAGCTTCCAAACTGACATTTCCTTTCTTCTCCTTCAATTACATGACCAATTTGAACAAAGAGCCTATAACTTAAAAACATTCATTTTTAACAAAGAGAGAACACTGGACATAATATCACAGTTTGGAAAATCTTCTCTCTCCAGAGTTTTCAGCCTAGATAATTGAATCAGCCTCATCTCACAAATGCTGCTAGCTCCCAAGTCTATAGAGAAATCTGGTTTAAAATTGGCACTCCGAAGCGTGAGAGACCTTAACATCTCAATTAAATAGGCTACATAAGAACAAGATGAAAAGAAAATGAGAAGGTAGACTGGATAAGTCTAGGAGGAATTCAGTTCCTTCACTGCACAAAACATAATCTTCATTTAAGCAGAGGTTGTCAGAATGTATCCTCTTGAAATACAAACACGTAAAAGTACAATAACATATAATTCAACAACAAAAGGCATCCGATTTCTACATAGGATATTGAAAGTTCGATATCTAACTACACAAGGGAAAATGGGAGACTTTGGACTTCTCTCAGATCACAGAATGTATCATTCCCAAGTTTACAAATGGAATCCCCCAAATTAGGCCAGACTTCTAAACAGCAATTTGCTTGCAGCCATCTCTGCCAAATGCCAGTAAGATATCAGAATCCCACTGGCATCAAGAAGAGAAGATATTTCCTAAGGATATATCAGGGGTATGGATTCATCATATCAGAAATCAAACCTTTATAAAATATTTTCATCTAGAATTTCTTCTCTGCTCAGAAGTCATGTGACATTACCTACGAAATGGAGAACATACTTCTAAGGAGAAAGGAAGGAAGTTATAACTTTGTCCTGAAAATAATTCCCCCAAAACCAGTTAAGAAATATTCCTTAACCTCTGGACAAAGAGTTATGGTCAAATATGGGGGTAATAAATGGTGAGGGCTAGACAACAATTTATATAGCAGATTCTATTCCACTTGGGTGACGGCATCATGGTAAAATAGAAATGAGGAATATTTTAGAGACAGTCAGATTTGAGTTTGAATCTCTGCTTCAAGAATTGCCAATTGTATAACTTTGGGACACCACTTTATTCATATTTACAAAAATGGGATAAAAGTACATTCTTTATGAGTCTATAATATGCAAAACATCTAGTACAGAGCTTGGCACACAGGAAGTATGCTACACGTATAAAATATCATCTTCATATTTTTTCTTTATATTACAACTTTAAATTGTCTATGATCCCAGTTTTGTTTCTCTGTGTACTATTGGTAGAGCTAGAGCAAATAATGATGTTTACAAATAACAGACAATCAGATTCGCACACCACACCTTTTTTGGCGTTCCCTTTAGCTTGGATGTACACTTGACCAGTGGTGTTGAGTTTAGAGGGAAAGGCACTAGTTTCAGTGTCAAGAGACTTGAATGGTTTTTAACTCATTTGTAATATAGTCTGAGCACATCACCAGACCTTTTAGGAACTTACTTACCCCATCTGTGAATAGATACTCATAATCTAAGCTCTGCAATCTGCTATGTGTTTTTTTAAAGTCTTCACTAATCTGAACTGCTCCTTAAGTTATTCACCTACTTTACATGAAATTCCCAACACTGCCCTGAAGTCTATATATCATTTTACAAGTTAAAAAGTGCTTTCACATTTATTAACTCATAAGTCCTACCAACCATTCTCAATTGTGATGTGAGAACCACACTTCTGTTCTACTTGAAGCTTTATACATTTTTTTATTTTCTATTATAGGCTTTAGCCTACCTTACACAGCACAGTTACTTCAGAGAGAGGTCACCTTTCCTTTTCCTATCACACTGGTTTATTTATTAAATTAACTTACTGCCGCTCTTACACCCCCAACAGATGCATGGGGCAAGAGACTAAGTAAAACATGGGACAGAGGGCTCAGATAATACTAAAAAGCTTTGTCTGGTAGGATACTAGCTCAAAAGCAAGGCAGAGAGGCTAACGTATGTCAATGACTTTAAAGTTTTTCCAAAATGAAGTTTCTAAATGTTGCTTCTGTAAAAGTGAAAGTATATTAGGAATGGATAGGCAACAGATATTCAACATACCTGCATTGATGTAGTTTTCTTGGAAATTTGGTAGGTACTTATCACCTAAAAGGTCCGCTTAAATGAAACCCAGTGTCGACACCATGACAAAGGTGAAAAACCAAATTCAAGATGAATCTTGAAGTGGTCCCTTTATGAATGAAGGGAAGAAAATAAACGTGAACATAAAGAACTAATTTTCAATGTCATATTCAACCTCAGTGATAGAAATAAAACTACCTGCCCTGCCACTCCTAAGCCCATTCAAAATACATCTTTCATTTCCTCTAAAATAAACCAAGTACAGGCTTTCAGTCTGAGATTTTGAGGTATTTCTTATTTGCACAGAGCTTCTTAATTCTGCCACTGGTTAACAAATTATATCTTGTGAAGTGCTACAACCAGCTAGCTACGCAAAAGGCTCTGCCACTACTTACTGGGTGTGAGGTAACTGGTCGTTTATGTCCCCCTGCCCCACCCAAGAGCTGGTTTCTGAATCTCCTTCACCTGTATTGTTATATGGTTCTCTTCTCCAATGTCTGTTATCTTGCAGCAGTATTAAGTACTTTTATCTTAGCTTTTCACTTGTGAGATTTGTATCTCTGCTTTTCCTCTTATTAACCAAACTGCCTTTGGTAAATTTAATAAACCTTCCTGTGCCTATTTCCTCTAAAATGGGGATAATCTATAACACCAATGTCAAGGGTTCAGATCCCTGTACCGGCCAGCCACCAAAAATTTAAAAAATAAAAATAAAATAGGGAGAATAATATTACTCTTAATAATTATTATTAATATAAATATTATTAATAATATTTCCCACTCATTAGGTAAGTGGGAAGTTAAATGATATAACAAATCTGGAAATGTGCTTAGAATAGTTCTGGACACATAGTAAGAACAATAAATGTTAGCTATAGTTGTTATATGACAAAGTAAACTACACGACTCTTGATACATGGGACCATGTCTTCTATCTCCCAAAGGGCATTTCTGCAAGTCTCATGGTAGATAGGGCAGTCCTAGGTATGGAAGGATGAACCCAATAAATCAATATTGACTAAATGGGTAAATTAGTGGAAAACCAAACACTTTTAAAATATTCAATTTTACAGTTCTTCAGTAGTGAGGAAAAGAGAAATATCCTCCTAGAACAACAAGTACCTTAAATAACTGTGTGTTTGTGTTAACAGTACTTCCTCCAGACATCAGCAGAGTCTAGCTAACAAGAAAATAGCATATTTTTACAAAGGCCTATGCCTTTTTGTCCCTAAGCATTTAATACTAAAATGGACCATAGGCTTCATAAAGTCCAATGGAGACATGAGGCCTAGAGAGATCTCCTAAGACTCCAATAAGGAGGGGATACACGAGAGCGCACACTAGAGTTGCTTAGATCTTTTCATTCTACATGGTCTTTAGTTCAAGGTCATCTTCATAAAGCTTTTTCTAAATAACCCTCTAGGAGTATCTGAACCCCTCTTCTGAGTTGTGGAGAAACATTACCTATGACCCCCTAATTTTTATATGTATTAATTATGTGCTGTTATTTATGCACATGCCTTACCTTGAGGCAATAGAGGATGGACTTTGAAAGCAGGCAGATCTAGATGTAGATTCCAATTTTGTCACTTACCATCTGAGCATCCTTGGGCAAATTCTCTTAATTATTGAAACCTACACATGAAAGCTATTTTGGGGAAGACAAAATAAAATAGTACATTTGTAAAAGTTCTTTGATGACAGTCATTCTTCTATCATGGTAAAATGCCCTCATCAGAACATTCATTCCATTCATTCTTCTGTTCGAGGTACCTGTCAGGTACCATTTGCAGAGTAAAACATCCTTTAGATACAGAAATTATCTTTTTACTTCAACCACCCAAAAATGAGGGTATAGAGCCTTTTGCTGTGTAAAGAGAAGAAAAGTGTACAAGTACTGATGAAATATGTTGGTTTCATTCATTTCTGGTTTCCCCAAATATATAATGAATTGAAATAAAACAAAACAAAATAAAACCCCATGGTACACACTGTGTTTATTCCTGAAGAAATAAAATCAATTAGCATATAAAAGTCTTCAAATAATTGTTGCAGAAGGTAAAATATTAAATGAAAGAGAATCATTGATCATTCCTGACTTTCTGCCTTGACATTCAGAAGGAAGTATGTACTTTCATAGGTGACAAAGCATTAGGCATTCTTAGTTGAAATATAGTTTTACTGCATGCAATAGTAACTTGGGTCTAAAAAATATTTTAAAAGAAAATACAGATTTAAGTACAATATAAACACACGCACACACACACAGACACAGACACACACACACACACACACACACACCTCCCACAGAGGGAGTCAGGGACCTAAAACAGTCTGTACTCCTGGGGGAAAACAAGTATTTAAACAACAGATAATGAACATTCAGAGATAATTGCTGGTAATAATCTGACACAAGTCTCATGATTCATAGCAGTACATTTCATGGAGGTGATTAATAAGGAGGCAGCCAGTGTAGAGATAACACATGAATGATTGATAACGAATCTCTCTTCAGTCCTTGAAGGAAGGAGGGAGAGCTAAGGAGTTCATCTTCCCCATAGCGGCCCCTAAGAGAGCTTTGTGGTGTTGAGACAACCAGAAAGAAGCTGAAGATAGAAACTTACAAACAGAGAAATTATTCATATGCAAGTCTTGAGCAAGTTAGTTAACCACTCTGTTTTAATGTCCTCATCTGAAAATGCAACAGGTATCTCAGACCTTTTCCAGCTTTATAACAAGGCTGATTTTGTCACTGATTTCTTCAAGAGACTGTTTTTAGATAATGAAAACAATGGCTGAAAGACTAAAAGATGTTTAATACTAAGTATTAAGAGAACTAAATGTTCAATATTTGTCAACAATTGAAACTAAGAATCTCTGAGATTCAAAACTCAAAGTGCTGTTTTATGTTCCAGAAAGCATGTGCTGAAAAATTGTCTACTATATACATTTATCTAAATTCAACATGTTGGACATGGTTCTGTCTTCCTGAATAGGAAATCTTCTAAAGCTCACCTCTCTGAGAAATTTCAGAAGAATTTTTTTTCTTCCATAAAAAGAATCATTCTTGAATGGCACAGAGACTAGCAAGAAATCTGTCTGACTAGTATATGAGAAATCCTCAAAAGTTTTCCTACCCCAAATTTTCCTTGGTTACTTTGATTGGTAACTCTTTGAAACTGATGCACAAAATAATAAAAAAGGAAGAAGAAACATTGTTTTATGGGGAATGATTTTTTAAAAGTACATCTAAGTAATTGAGTGGAAGTCGCATCCTTGGCAAAGCTACTGATCTAGTTCAATCCTTACAGTTTGTTAACAAGGAAAATTATAGCATTAAACTGATTTTTCCCAAAGATAAGCAGTTGGAAAGAAAAACTTTATGAAATCCAGTCCATTAACTGAACCCTGAACTCAGAATAAAAAGATCTGGGTCATTTGTCCCTGCTTTGTCACTCACTAACTGTGAACTTGGTGCTATGAGTTAAATATGTCCCCTAAAAGTTCATGTATTGATCTGCATTGTAACAGTGCAAAGAGGGCAGAAAATCCAATCATGGTATTTGAAAGATGGGTCCTTTAAGAGGTGATTGGAGCTGAGGACCATGGCCTTGTGAATGGATTGATCCATTCATGGAGTAATGGGTTGATGGGTTAATGGGTGGTCATGGGCATGGACCTGATGGCTTTATAAGGAAAGCAAGTAAGAATGTTAGCTCTCACTTGCTCAGCCCATTCTTGCATGTGACACTGTGGTCGCTATGGGACCCTGTAGAGAATTCCCAGGGAACTGTCTTCCAAAAGAAAGCTTTACCAGATGTGTTCCCTGGACCTTGGATTTCTCAACCTCTGAAGCTGTAGGAAATAAATTGCATTTATTTGTAAATTACAGAGTTTCAGGTATTCTGTTATAAGCAACAGACACAGACTAATGCACTTGGGAAAACAAACTCTCTTACTTCGTTGTCTCAGGTTGGTGTTCAAGGTCTGCCAATGCAGACATCCCAGGATTCTGGGATTCTGTCCTGATTAGACACATTCGTAACAACAGATCATATGACTTGATTCCCAAAACTGATAGGGAGTAGGAAGGATCTTCTCTTTCCAAACAAATTCTCCTTTTGTATTCCAAATAGAAAGGGAATGTCATGACAGATCCCTTACTGTCCCAGAACTCTCTCTTTTCTTGGCATATGTGGACTTTTGAAGGGCAAAAATATTTGGATAAATATTTTGGGACATTGACTAATTTGGTTACTTCTTATGAGATTTGCACAATTTTTTAAGATATTATCCTGCTTGACTTAAATTAACTAAAAGATTACCTGTTATGTAGCCACACACAAGAAACTCTTCCCAGATTGGGTCATTCTTGGTCATATCTTTTGTCAGTATTGTAAGAGCCAACTTCTCTCCTCAACTTTGTCCCTTTAAATAGAAGCTATTTCCAACCACAGTATATAGAAGGAGTCTTCAACAAGTTCATTGAAAGATTTGCATTATATTTTAATTCTGTCTTTCCACAAGCTTTTAGAAATACCCTCTTATTTGGCAGTTAAAACTGGACGTGGGTAGAAGAGAAACAAATCTTTCTTACACATTTCTTCCTAAATCCCCATAACCTATTTGCAACTTATCTTTAATCCTTTCGTGAAAAATAATATTACTAAAAATGCCCAGCACTATCATAAGTTACTATTTTTTGTCTCTTGGTCATGGGATCTGTGATCTAAAAAAAGTTTGTGCCTTCATTAAAATGTAACGACTCTGGGTTATCATGCAAAATCCATTGCTGAGTTAAATCGGGAAAAAATGAAATAGACAAAAAGCAGTATCGCACAAATTTGACATCATTCTTATCATGACCATCATCATTCATCACTGTAGCAAACACTCATAGCATAATTTTCAGAAACTGTTTTAATTACTTTACACATGTTAACGTAATGAAATAGAAATAAAAATGTATTCACAGCTTGTGATATAAAAACTCAACTTGTAAATGCCCTGTTAAAAATTGCCTCTTTTGGCCAATCCTAATAGAGATCTAGCCTTCACCAAGCTGTCCTGGAATAAGAATACCACCCAGTGGTGATATATTTATCTATTAAGCTTAATATTTCTTTCCCATCAGGATTTTTCTTACCCCCTCCTGTAGGGACAGTCATATCACCTTTTACTAAGTAGAGTTTAGTTACTTCAACTTCAGATATTTTCCAGATTGTTCTATTGGATCATGATTTTCCTTCCCTCCCAAACTTTGTCATTGTTCAGGAGGATGGGTTACACTTCTTCTCTCTGATAACTTGGGGCTTGGTCATGTGACTTGTTTGGCCAATGAAATGTGTGTGAATGGAAAGCAAACCATAGCAACCAGAAGCCTTGCATTGGCTTATGTTGTTTAGCTTTTTATGTTGTTTAGTCTCTTGCATCCTTGCCCTGTGCAATAAGAAGAGCACACCCTTATAGGCGCTGCTCCTTAAACCCAAGTCGTAGAACGAGATACAGATGCAACCAATCTGAAGAAACACATAGTTTGAAAAAGAGCCTCCAAGTTGACCTGGAAACCTGTGAGGAAGAAATTAATATTTGCTATAAGCCACTGAGATTTGGGGGTGGTTTGTTAGGCAGGAATATTGTAAAAATAGATAGCTAATAAAGTCTCATGTGTCCATCATGAGCACGCTAATTATCTCCATTGCTCCCCTCTCTTCCTTTCCTAAATCTTGTTCAGTTACCTTAAGTAAATGTATGTTCTCTCTTCTGTTTTTTTTTTTTCCCCTAGGTTCTATTTATGAGTCTCCAAAGTACCTAACAATGGTCAATAAACATAAATCAGCTCTGCTGCTAAACTTTTATCAAAGAAAGAGAATTAAAGTAGACTTACTTAAAAATTTAAAAGATGGCTTTAAAATGACTGTACACAATGTTATCATTTTCATATTTTCTTTCAATGCTAGTCTTGTAACACTAGATTTAAATTGCCTGCATTTGAATTCTATCTTCATGCCTCACTAGCAATGAGATCTTGGACAAATTTCTTAACCATGTGTCTCGGCTTTCTCACAAGAAATAACATAGTACCTCCAGTGCAAGGTACTGGAAAAATAAAATTAGTTCATACATGTAAAGTGCTTGGAATGGTCCTGGAAAATAAGAACTCAAAAAGCTCAGCTATGAACTTTGTTATCATCATCAACATTATCATCATCCATCACATTTCAGACCTGTGAATGGTGTTTGACCTATGTTATGGTTTAATTGGTTGTTTGTGAATGTGCTTGAAATGAACAGAAAGCTTTATTACCTTCTACTGGGAAAATATAACTACTAGCTACGATAGTATGTGACATATTATTATTTTCAATGAGTTTTAATAGTCTTCATATAATATAGTCTTCAGAAGATCTCTCTGAGAGAAAAAAAGAGCAAGTAGCAATAATCAAATTTTAATGATAAAAGAACCTAGGGCTGAAAGAGTTTAAAGGATTTACTTTAAAGTGTCATGAGTAGTTGTGTCAGAGGGTAGGTAGGAAGAACTGGCTTACAAATGGACCCTTTTCTGAAGGATTATCTTACTTGTAGGTTGATTCCAAGCACTTTGGGGATATTAAGTATCACTAGGAAAGATATTTGATAAAAAATAAAGATAAAAATCCTTAGCAGGCGTCTAGTGCCCATGTCTCTCTGAAAAAGGCAAGATCCTCTTCCTCTTCTTCTCCCCTTTGAAATATTTGACCATCTTTCATTGTCAGTACTTGGAGTCGGCTTTGAACAAACCAAGTAGGGAGTGAAATTACGCATTGGATATTTGGTCCCCAGAAATTCAACTGTTGCCTACCATAGTGATTATTCCTGATCTTTAAACCCTCCCCTAGATGATTTTTCTATATCTTTTAATATTCTAACTTTATGTCTTAAATTTTGCAACCAATCCCCTCTGATTAATCCTCTTCAGAATCTACCTATACATAGTTTGCTTATTTCTATTTCAATGATATTACCCTTATCATATCCCTTACCAGGAATGCTTCTAACTCTCTCTTTAGCAAGATAAAATTTCTTGAACACCTTATTGCTTCCTGTTTACCCCAACACATGCTGACCCATCCTCTCAATTTGTGAATTTGTGAGTTCCCAATATTTCTATATAGTAAATGCAAAAAAAAAAGTCTCAGAAGGGGATAATTATATTAAGATAAATGTTTCACATTTATTTTTAATAAATTTCTCATATGGTGTGGCCACATGTGTGATTACAAATTTTCAAAAGAATTAAAATATAATATTAAGTACTTTGAATAAAAATTTATCTTTGAAAAGTCATGATATTTTTCATGATTGAAGTTGACTAGAGAAGGAGAGTAATGCTAGTATTGATGTGTTAAATTTATATAGTATCCATCAAAGTGGGACAAATGGAGTAATATAGCTTATAAAATTTGTTCTTCACATGAATAATTCTGTTATAGTGACTCTAATAATGTCCTAAGAAATACATGATAATTTTACAAATAATTAAAGATGTCCATATTTTCTTTCCTGCCTCTAATAGTAGATCAGACATTATTTTCTCCTGAATGCCTCTCTATTGATTTCACAGTGTATCAGCCTTCTATTTTATATTATGATTTTAAGTGTAAGATTTTAAGTAATTTTATTTATCCAGGGTCATGCAATTTAAAGTAATTTCAGTATATTCCATGAATATCTTTTCTTTCAGGGTCACAATAGCTATTTCCAGGTGTAAATGTAGAGGGGATTCGGGAGGATAGGACTTGGCTTAAGGATGTGAAGCATCCTTGTTTGACCTGAATCATTTTGATCAATATTTTGATCAATATTTGATCAATGTTTTGACATGAATCATTTAACAAACACAAAAGGGAGATTATGTAAGAGGAGGTTTTTGGATGAGGCTTTAAATATTTCCGGATAACTCAATAATAGACCAAAAGAAGGATGGAGCCTAAAACCATGGCTTCAATGAGTTTATAACTTTATCTTCCATACTCAATCAAAGCAATCACAGGTTAACAATCCATCTTTTTCCTCAGTCCCAAGTAATGATTGCTACATTTCTCTGAAAAACAGAGCAAGCTGAGATCTACCAAATGTTATGTTTACTTTAAGAAAAATGTAAGAAACATCAACTTCATGAAACCTTAAAATCTGCTTGCATTAATTTAAGGTAAATTAATGGCACTGCAAATACTTTGTTAATTTTCATGTGAAGGAAAGTAACCATCAAATTTTATTCCTGGAAACAACTCAGAAACAGGTGTAGTGTTGATTAAGTCCCAAAAAAGCCAAATTGTAAGTGCTGGGTCTAGAACGCAATTTTGTTAGGGAAAACATAAAATAGAAACAGCATTATTTCAAAAAAGAAGAGAAAATTTAAAAAGGCAAGCATTCTTCTAGAAATTAATCCTATGGTGACTGATGACTCATGACAAGGTTCTGAAGACATCTGTACAATGATTTTAATCATGGCATTCTTTAGGAAATTAAAACACAGGCACACAAATATCAGAAAACAATCAAAATGTCTATCAGAATAGCACTGATTAATTAAAGAACATCTATTCTCCTATAGGAAAATAGTGAGTGTTCATTAAAAGGATGTTGTGATTCTATGTTAATTGAAATGGAAAGATAACATTTTGTTAAGTGTAAGAAGCAGACCACAGGACGCCTGGAATGTGTGATCTCATTTATTTAAAGTGGGGTGTGTGTGTGTGTGTGTGTGTGTGTGTGTGTGTGTGTGTGTGTGTGTGTGTGTTTATGCACAGTAAGAGAAAAAGAGTGAGAGCAAGAGTACCCAAAACAAAGAACAAAATACCAGAAGAATTTTCAAAAAAGTACTAACAGGAGTGGCATTTAGGTGATTTATAAAATTTCTTCCTGTACTTTTCCATATTATTTAAATTTATATTCTAAAAATTTAAAAAAATCAAATACATCATAAAACAAAAGCATATATAATAATAAGTAAGATTTTAAAATAATAAAGAATAGGGGGAAGTAATGTCATCACAATGGCAGAATAAACCATTCCCAGCATCTCACCTTTCCATAAGTGACCAATTTACAACTATTAAGAAGCAAAGATTGTCAACCCGAAACCACTGGAGCTGGGAAAAGAGGAGGTGAGACCTGCAGAGTTCATGAAGATGCAAGAGGCAATGATGAGAGGAATGGCACCTATTGTTCAGAGCCAGCCTGATATGGAGGTGGGGATTAGCTGTTACACATGGACTGAAGCTGGAAAAAAAAAAGCCAAAGCAGCACCCTTCTCGTAAAACTACTTGGAGTCTTTAGGGGATAGGAGGGCTTCAGAGCATACCTTACCAGCCTACAGCCATAAAGACCAGTGGCAGGATTCCCGGGGACCCCATAGGAACACACAACTGCAACTGACTGGAAATAACAGCTGCCCAAAGGCCAGTGAGATATCGTGAGGGACACATACATGGCCTGCCCCACAGGAAGTGGTCAGAGTGAAGGAGAAAGGCTGGCCCTCCAGGGCAGCATTGGGTGCAATGTGGGTGGCAGGTCTCAGTGGAAATTGGTCAGGACAATAGAATTGTAGGGGGTGCCACCCATAGGAAAGATTCGGTCCCAGACCAGAATTTCCACACAGCTCAGACCTGGAAGTGATTAACAATGAGCACAAAAAGCCTCCCCAGAGCATCAGCAGCAAATAGCAGTCTCACATGCCTAGGCATCGACATAAAGACACAAAGATCAAGAAAGAACAAAAAAATATGTCACTGACAAATGAAACAAAGCACAAGCAGTGGATGCAGAGGAACAGCAGGTCTATGAAATGTCTGACAGAGAATTCAGAATAACCCTCTTAAGGATATTCAGAGAGTCAAAGAAACAAAAACAAACAAAGAAGAGAAAGATAAATGATATCTGGAAAATAATTTAAGAATGAACTTGAAAAAAGAATAGAATCAATTTTAAAAAATAGAAATTCTGGAAATAAAGAATACATTATTCTAATTGAAAAACTTGATAGAAAGCACCAACAGCAGACTTAATCAAACAGAGGAAAGAATGAGTGAGCTCAAAGATAAAACACATAAAATTATCCAGAGGAGCAAAAAGAAAAAAAACAAAAAATGAAACAGAAATCCAGTAAACAGGGGACTCCCTCAAGCAATATAACTTCCCTATTAGGCATACCCAAAGGAGAGGAAAAAAGGAAGAGATGTAGAAAGCATATCCAAAAAGGAATGGCTGAAAATTTCCCAAGTGTAGAGAAAGATGACAGTGTTCAGGTAGAGAAAGCTCAGAGGTTGCCAGTCAAATTCAATCCAAGAAGGAACACCAAAAGGTACTTCATAATCAAATTATCAAAAACTGAAGGCAAAGGGAGAATACTGAAAGCAGCAAAAGAAAAGAACCATTTAACATTCAATGAAACTCCAACAAGTCTCTCAGTGGATTTCTCAGCAGAAACCTTACAGGACAGAAGAGAATGGGATGATATATTCAGAATGCTGAAGGAAAAAGACTGTCAGCCAATTATTCTGTATCCAGCAAAACTAATTATCAAATATGAAGGAGAAATAAAGTCTCTCCCAGAAAAACAAAAGCTAAGGGAATTAATTAGTGCTAGATCTGCCTTACAAGAAAAGCTAACAGGAGTTCTTCAATCTGAAAGAAGATGATGCTAAGAGTGGCAAGAAAACATTTGAAGGTACATAACTCATTAGTAAAGTAAGCCACAGGCAACCTCAGAATACTCCAAGGTCATAAGAGTGGTGAATAAACCACTTATATCCTTAGTATAAAGACTAAAGGGCAAACCTAACAAGACAATAACCATACACAACAACCATAAAAGAGAAAGGCAATATTAAAAATGCATGTCAAAACAACAAATTGTCAAAAAGTGGGGGAAAGGCCAAAGCACAGAGTTGGCTTTGTTTTTCTTTTCTTTTTTTTTAGTTATCAGAGTTAAGTTGTTATTAGTCTAAAATAATTTGTTATAACAGCAAAATGTCTTTTTGTAAGCTTTGTGGTAACCATAACACAAAAACTTAGAAGACATACTAAAATTAAATAGTGAGAAAGCAAATGTAAAGCTAGAGAAAACCACTCAACCACAAAGGAAGACAGTAAGACCAGAAAAAAAGGAAAAAAAGGAGCCACAGAACTATTAGAAAAAAATAGCAAAATGGCAGTAATGAGTCCCTCTATATCAATAATAACCCTAAATCTAAACAGACTAAATGCCCCAATTAAAAGACACAGAATAGCTGAATGGACTATAAAACAAAAGCCAACAATATGCTGCCTACAACAAACTCACTTAACTGATAAAGATAGACACTGGCTAAGAGTGAAGGGATGGAATAAGATATTTCATGAAAATAGAAACCAAAAAAGAGGGCCGACCCCGTGGCTCACTCAGGAGAGTGCAGTGCTGGGAGCACAGCGGCACTCCCGCTGCGGGTTCGGATCCTATATAGGGATTGCCGGTGCACTCACTGGCTGAGCGCGGTGTGGGTGACACCAAGCCAAGGGTTGTGATCCCCTTACCGCTCACAAAAAAGCACAAAATAAATAAATAAATAAATATAAATAAAAACCAAAAAAGAGCAGGAGTAGCTGTACTTAGATAAAATAGACTTTAAGCCAAGGAAAGTAAAAAAAGGTAAGGAAGGTCATTAAATAATGATAAAGAGATCAATTCAACAAGAGGATATAACAATTCTAAATATATGCACACCCAACTTTAGATCACCCAGAATATATAAAGCAAATACTATTGGACCTAACAGGAGAGATTGACTCCAAGTCAATAATAGTTGGGGACTTTAATATCCCACATCAGCAAAGGACAGATCATCCACACAGAAAATTAACTAGGATGTATGAAAATTAATCTCTACTGCAAGCCGACTTTACCTAATGAACATTTATAGAGCATTTCATCCAACAACTGCAGAATGCACATTTTCTCAGCATCACATGGAATAGCCTCTAGAATAGATCACATGTCAGGACACAAAACAAGTCTCAACAAATTTTAAAAAATCAAAATCATATCAGTTACTTCATCTAATCACAATAGAATAAACCTAGAAATCAACAACAAAAGGGACACTAGAAACCACACAATACATGGAAGTTAAACAATATGCTCTTAAATGAATGGATCAAAGAAGAAATCAAGAAAGAAAATTTAAAATTCCTGGAGACAAATGAAAATGAAACACAACATACCAGAACCTGTAAGATACAGCAAAAGCAGTTATAAGAGGGAAGTTTACAGCAATAAATGCCTGCATCAGAAAATAAGAAAGACTCCAAATAAACAACCTAATGCTACCCTTAAGGAGCTGGAAAAATGAGAACAAGCCAAAGCCCAACTCAGTAGAAAGAGAGAAATAATAAAGATCAGAGCAGAAATAAATGAATTAGAGATTTAAAAAAATAATACAAAAGACTGATGAAACAAAGAGTTGGTTTTTCAAATAGATAAATTAAATCAATAAACCTTTAGCTAGGCTAATAAAAAAAGAGAAGATTCAAATAAACAAACTCAGAAATGAAAAAGGAGACATTCCAACTGATACCAAAGAAATATAAAGGATCGTAAGAGACTACTACGAACAACTATGTGCATACAAACAGGAAACCTAGAAGAAATGGATAAATTCTTAGATACATACAACTTACAAAAGATGAATCACAAAGAACAAGAAAACCTAAACAGACCAATAATGAGTAATGAGATTGAAGCAGTAATAAAAAGTCTCTCAGCAAATAAAACCCCAGGACCAGAGGCCTTTGCTGCCAAATTCTACCAGTCTACCAAACTAGTACTAATTCTTTTCAATCTCTTCCAAAAATTTGAAGAGGAGGGAATATTTCCAAACTCATTCTACAAGGCCAGCGTTACCCTCATACCAAAAGCAGAAAAAAAAACAAACATAAAATGAAAACCACAGACCAATATTACTACTGAACACAGATGCAAAGATCCTCAACAAAATACTGGCCAACAGAAACCAGCAACACATTCAAACGGTAATACAATCATGATCAGGTGGGATCTATCCCAGGGACACAAGTATGGTTTAACATATAAAAATCTATAAATGTAATACATCATATCAACAAAATGAAGAAAAAGCATTTGATAAAATCCAACACCCATTCTTGATAAAAACACTCAGCAAAGGCCAGCCCCGTGGCTCACTTGGGAGAGGGTGGCGCTGGTAGTGCCAAGGCCATGGGTTCAGATCCTATATAATGATGGCCAGTGTGCTCACTGGCTGAGCGTGGTGCAGACAACACCATGCCGAGGGTTGTGATCTCCTTACTGGTCAAAAAAAAAAAAAAAAAACTCAGCAAAATAGGTATAGAAGAAATGTACCTCAACACAGTAAAGGCCGTACATGAAAAGCCACAGCTAATATCATACTGAATGGGTAAAAATTGGAAGCTTTTCCTCTAAGATCTGGAAGAAGACAAGGATGCCCACTTTCCCACTCCTCCTCAACATCCTACTAGAAGTTCAAGCCTGTGCAATAAGGCAACAGAAAGCAATAAAAGGCATTCAAAGTGAAAAGTATGAAGTCAAACTATCCATATTTGTAGATAGCATGATCATATTCATAGAAAACCCTAAAAATGCCACCAAAATATTACTGAAACTAATAAATGAATTTCATAAAGTGGCAGTATACAATATCAATACAAAAAAATCAATAGCCTTCCTATATGCCAACAATGAAAAAGAAATCAAGGAAGTAATCCCATTTGCAATAGCTACCAAAAAAAATGAAATACCTAGGAGAAAATTTAACAAAGGAGGTGAAAGATGTCTACAAAGAAAACTATAAAACATTGGTAAAAACAAATTGAAGATGACACAAGTAAATGGAAAGATATCCCATGTTCATGGGTTGGAATAACTAACATCATCAAAATGTCCACATTACCCAAAGCAATCTACAAATTCAGTGCAATCCCAATCAAAATACTAATGGCATTCTTCACAGAAATAAAAAAAAAAAAATCTTAAAATTTGTATAGAACCACAAAAGACCACATATAGCAAAAGCAATCTGGAACAAAAAGAACAAAGTTGGAGGCATCACACTTTCTGACTTCAAAGTACGCTATAGAGCTATAGCAACCAAAACAGCATGGTACTGGCATAAAAACAGACAAACTAACCGATGGAATAGAATAGAGAGCCCTGAAATAAACCCATGCACTTACAGCCAACTGATTTTTGATAAAGTTGACAAAAATATACAGTGGGGAAAGGACAGACTCTTCAACAAATGGTGCTGGGAAAGCTGAATATCTACATGTAGAAAATAGACCCCTTTCTCACTATTCACAAAATCAACTCAAAATGGATCAAATACCTAAATTCAAGACCTGAAACTATGAAACTACTAGAAGAAAACATAGAGGAAACACTACATAAAATGCGAGTGGGCAGCACTTTTTTGAGCAACAAACACTACAAAGACATAGGCAACTAAAGCAGAAGTACATAAATGGAATTACATCACTAAAAAGGTTCTGCACAGCAAGGGACACAGTCAACAAAGAAAAGAGACAACCTACAGAATGGGAGAAAGTGTTTGCCAACCACACATCAGAAAAGGGGCTAATATCCAGAATATACAAGGAACTTAAAGGACTCAAGAGCAAAAAAAAAAAAAAAAAAAAAAAAAACCACCCCAAATTGGCAAAGAACTGAACAGACATTTCTCAAAAGGAGATGTACAAATGGCCAACAGGCACATGAAAAAATGCTCAAAATCACTAATCAGTGAAATACAAATTAAAACCACAGTCAGATATCATCTCCAGCTAGAATATTATTAATGAGACAAAAAATAACATATGCTGGTGAGGATAAGAAGAAAAAGGAACTCTCCTACATTGCTGGTGGGAGTTGTAAACTGGTACAGCCCCTGTGGAAAACAATATGGAGTTTCCTCAGAGAACTAAAAATAGATCTACCCTATGACCCAGTTATCCCACTACTGGGTATATACCCGAAGGAAATGAAATCATATATGAAAAGGAAACCTGCACTCCCACGTTCATTGCAGCAGTACTCACAATAGCTAAGAGATGGAATCAACTTAAATGTCTGTCAATGGATGAATGGATTTAAAAAACATGTGGTATGGAATGCTACCCAGCTATTTAGAAAAAGTTTATCTTATAATTTTCAGCAGCATGGATGAAACTGGAAACCATCATGTTAAGTGAAGTAAGTCAGGCACAAAAAGACAAACACTACATGATGCCACTTATATTTGGAATCTAAAAAAAAAATTTGTTTTCATAGAAATAGAGTATAATAATGGTTAACAGAGGCTGGGTGTGAGGTGTGCAGGGGAGGAGGAGTAGTGGTAGACTAATGGGTACAAAACTATGCTATCTACCCCAAGTGAATCATTGTGCAGTACACGCACATATTGAAACAACATATGGTACCCCACAAATATATAAAACTAAATGTTAAAATATTTTCTATTAAAAAAATAGCAATAATAAAGAAAAATTGTGGTGGGTACGTGTGGACTCACCACATAGCTTAGGATATATTATCTGAATTCCTTACAGTGAGTTAATATGATTTTATACAGTAATCAGAAAAAAAGACACTTGTTTTTGGTTTCCTTTTTTTTTTTTTTTTTGAGAGGTAACATTATTTAATTGCTTTTTAAAATATTCTGATAATTTAGGAATATTTATAAATTACAAAAGAATATATATAACATATAAGTAAATTATGTAGCATAATGAAATGTAATATAACGAACCTCCATGACCCTACTATCCATCACAAAATCTATAAATTCAACAATAAGCTGCATTCACCTACATGCTTTTCCCTGTCCAATTCATGCAACCATGATCTTGTTTTGTGTTTATCATGCCCTTACTTTTTTAAGAAATGTAGTTTTTCATATGCCTGAGCAATAAATACATTATTTTGTTTGGTTTGTTTTTGAGCTTATAGAGATGAAGATACATTTTTGGAATAAACAAAAGTAAAAGGTTATATCAAGCACATGCTCCACGTTACATCCCCTCTCCACACTTGATTTTGCCCTGCTCACCCATGTCAGGCTATTACTGCATATCATGCCTCCTCTTTTTTCATTAAGACCAGACCTTAATTGCTGTCTTAAGATCTTTTCACAAAGTCCATACATCTATCCCTAGTATCCAGTGCAGGGCTGTATTAGTCTGTTTTTGTCTTGCTATAACATAATACCTGATACTGGGTAATGTATAAAGAACAGAAGTTTATTTGGCTCACAATTCTGGGACAGCTGCATCTGTCGTGGGCCTCAGGCTGCTTATATTCATGGCTGAAAGCAACAAGCAGCAGGTAGGTACGAGCAGATCACATGGGGAGAGGAAGCAAGACAGAGAGGGGAGGTGCCAGGGTCTTTCAAACAACCAGCTCTCCTGGGAACTAATACAGTGAGAACTCACTATCCCTATCCCCTCAGGGAGAACATTAATCCATTTGTGAAAGATCTGCCTCCATGACTCAGCTCCCAACACTGCCATATTGGGGACCAGATTTCCAAATGAGTTTTGGTGGGGACAAAACGTTCAAACTGTATCAAGGGCCTAGCACATGATAGATATTTGGTAAATATGAGCTAATAAAACAAATAATAGGCCATTAATCAACAGGTAGATCGTTTGTTACAATTCAGTTATCTCATCAATTCAGAGAACACTCTGTTTCCACACCCACATTTGTCTCCAGTAGTGACCACAGACATTCAATCTATCTGTCTGTAAAGTTTTTGCACATTTATCAAAACCCTCTATCTATAATCTCATAACATTTTTCTATCAATACTTACCAAGCATCTACTATGTGGCAAGCACTGCATTGGGTATTGGACATAATTACTGGGAGTCTGTGAAAAGGGCTTCATATCTACCCTAAGAGAGTAATAAAAAGACTAAACACTGGAAAAAGAGGTAAAAATTCAAGCTTCAAATAGAAAATGTATTCTGTACATAAAAGCCCCATTTTATTCTATACATTTGGAATATCCTATTCTTCCTTAAAGTTTATTTCAAGTGCTGCCATTAACTCCCCAAATATTTTTCTCCTAATGAAATCTAACTTTTCTCTTGAAATCTTTTCTATCATTTCCTAATCTTTCCTGAAGTCAGGATCTCTCCAAGGGGCTCTTTTATATCATTAAGGTCTATATGAAGTATATCCTCTTTGGCTTCTTTTCATATTTTGAATAGATCAAAAAGGAAAATGTCATTTATTGTTCAGTATCTACACACAAATTCCTGTGCTAGATGTCCCTTAATTCTCAAAAGGACACTAGGAGCTCTTCCTAATTATGATGATGCAACCAGCCCTTCCTCCACTCTCCTTCCATTCCAAAGATGAAATTGCTCAAGAAAACAGAGTTGATAAATTGTGAGACAAGGTTTGAAAACCTAGTCAGTCTGTTACTCATAAAATACAATGGGGGTCTTTTAAAACAGGTCCTTAGAACCAATTTAAAAGATTTACATTAGGACCTGCTTTAATGGTTATCATACCCCACTCTCATTTAGCACATTTGTATAGGTAAATAAGGTATAAATTGGGTGAATACAGTCCAAGGGGGGGGGGTGATTCCATTTTAATTGGTTTCAGGTGCTCTTTATTTTACCTTGGTGGTTTAAAAGTCAATTTTTACCATATTCCCACATAAATTATTTATAATTCTTATTTTTGTAGTATTTAAATGGATATACTCTCTAGAGACAGCATGGCAAGGGGTAAGCATCCTTAGATTCCAGGATGAGCTAATCCTTCTTATGCCAACAATGAGGCCCATGGCCTGGAATGTGATGTTCTCAGTTCTCCTTGTTAAGCCTGGCAATTCCTATCCCTATATTCTCTTAAAAGTGTGTTTTCAAAGTTATTGGCACATAGCTAGTGAGTGCATCTTTATCTAAACTATACTTTTCCATTATATTTTTGGAGCAACTTCTTTTTTTCTTTCTCCCTCACATCATAAACTTGTCTCTAGTCTCAAACTTCCCAAGACTTTGAGTATTCAGAAACCCTCCTTTCAACATGCTGAGATATCGAGGATGTAACTGAGGTATGATGTGTGTAATGTTTCAGAAAAGAAAGTACATAACATAGAGAATGATCAAGCAAATGTGGCAAAATGTTAACAATTGATTCATTTAGATGACGCTACACAGACATTCTTTATATTCTTTTCCAACTTTTCTATAAATTTGAATTTATTACAAAATATTTTAATACAACAAAAAGAAATCCTTTTTTCAGTTTTTTTCTTCATGAAAACTGGCTCCTGTGGAATACCAGCCCCAAAAGAAGTAACAACTACTTAGTGATTCTCTCTTCTTAGTGATTCTGAACCTATTTAATAAATCCCACAGTTATCTTCTTCCCCGCCCCCCTCGTACCCATCTCTCTCCCAGCCTAATTAGAAAGAGTGGGATACAGGTGCCAAAGGTCTTGTTCTATTAAGAAACTAGTGATAGAAGACAGATATCTGCTTGATTCATCTCTGGGTCTCTCACACAATGCCTAGTACGATAAAGGTACACATTTAGTGAATGAATGAAGGATGAATAAATGAATGAATGTCATCTGCCATCTTTTAAATACTAACCTTTAAAACCTCTTAACTGCCCACCCCACATATCTTTTGGAGTCTCACCTATTTCCTGAAATACATAAGAAGCCCATCTGTCCACAGAGTCCATACAGAGAATACCTGGAGAAGCACAGATGTAGAATCCCCAAGATCTTTAGGGGTAGGGTTAACAGGAGAGTAAGTTTATATTCTTGTTTAAAATGGATGGACAAGCAGAAGTACATTCTCCTCCCCAATATTTGGAAGCATATATCAACAGTGATAATACTTTCTGTTAATATTTATTAAACACTTACTACATGTAAAGTACTATTCAAAGTCTTTTTTATGTATTAATATATGTATTCTTCACAATACCCAATAAGATAATTGTTATCATCCTAGTTCTACAAATAAGAAACCTTAGACACAGAGAGGTTAGATCACTTGCCAAAGGTTGCACAGCAAGTGAGTGTCAGAGCCAGGATTTCAGCCAGGGAGTCTGGTTCTATAAGCAACACTCAGTATCATCTGTTACCTCTATAGACACAGACAAATCAGCCTAAGCCAATTTATAACTTTTTTGAGGTTCAGAACAATGTAATACGCTTGTAATGAACATTCTGGAGAAACTCAGAGATACTTGCCCGTTATCCAAGGAAAAAGCCCATACATATATAATTTAGATCAACACAAGGCAAACTGGGGTAAATGGTTTGATGGCTGTACACACAAAGAGCAGCAGGGAAAGCAATAAAGGAAAATATATTTTAATTAGACAATCCAGAAATACCCTATGACAGTGGAAAGGGCATTCCAGACCCAGAAGCGTGAAAGTTTATGTGATGGTCAATCTTATATGTCGACTTGGCTAGGCCATGATACCCTGGTACCTACACATTACTGTGAAGGTATTTTTTAGACGAGATTAACATTTATACCAGTGGAATTTGAGTAA
This sequence comes from Cynocephalus volans, assembly GCF_027409185.1. Lineage (NCBI taxonomy): Eukaryota > Metazoa > Chordata > Mammalia > Dermoptera > Cynocephalidae > Cynocephalus > Cynocephalus volans. The sequence goes on from NC_084476.1 coordinate 19,555,607, forward strand.
AGCAGATTTCTCTTCATAACATGGGTGGGCCTCATCCAGTGAGTTAAAGGCCTGAAGAGCAAAAGGCTAAGGTTCCTGAGGAAGTGAGAATTCTGCTTCCAGACTTTCTCTGGACTAGCGCTGCAACACCAACTCTTTTCTGGTTCTCCCTCCTGTTAGCCGGCCTTGCAGATTTCAAACTTGCTGAGCCCACAATCAGCCAACTAACTCCTTAAAATAAATCTCATTCTCTCTCTCTCTCTCTCTCTCTCTCTCTCTCTGTATGTATACACAAACACACACACACACACACACATGCACACACACATCCTGTTGGTTCCATTTCCCTCAAGAATCCCAATAGTTCCTATTATGTTTTCCAGCAGCAAGTGTGCTGGTGTGGCTGATGATTATGTAAAACACAAGGCAGGAAAGATTGGCTGAGGCCAGGTCATAGAGGATTTTACATACAAGGGTACTTCAAAAAGTTCATGGAAAGATTTGTCAGCACCACACTCTCCCGAGTGAGCCACGGGCCAGCCCCTTCATGGAAAGATTTGTATTATCTTTTAATTCTGTTTCTCCACATACTTTCTAAACATTTTTTTTTTTTTTTACCCTTGTACCAGGTGAAGGAACTTGTATTTCATTCTATAGGTAATGAAAAGTCACTGAAGGATTCTGAGGAAAGACCTTTAGAGAATTTGATTTAACAAAAGTATGTGGGATGGATTTGGGATGAGCAAGACACAAGGGTGGAGTCCAGCTAGTACAGAAACCATCCAAGGGAGAGGGCTGCAGAATGCATGGGATGCAGAAACCAGTGCATGAATGTGGTGAGGGGAAGAGAGGAGTGTACGATGCAAGTTTCAAAGGGTTGGGTTTTGATGAGTCATTCTGGAAGAGTGTTCCCTCAAGATACTTTGTAGAAGACATAACCCGTTCATGTGCTTGGCATATCCTAAATCATCTCACCAGGATATTTTCTTTCTGGCCTAATCTCAGATGCAGAAAACCCTCTAATCCCTCGGTACCCACTAAGTGTGACTGACGGACTTTTAGACCTGACGCCCCAGCTAAACCAAGAAGCCCGTCCTGGCCAGTCCAGAACATACTCTCTCCAAGCTCTGGGGATGAAAGGGGAGCCAAATGATGACATCTGTGGGATAGCACTTTAAGAGCTCTCAAGAGAACACAATACACCTTACTCGGAATCTCAGACCTTAAGAGTTGGAAGAAACTTTATTGCTGCTTAAGCTTTTGGAGGTCATAATGTCTTTGAAAAAACAATGAAAACTGTGTACTCTTTTCCCAGAAAATGCACATTTATACATACATACAATTATTACACACGGTTTAAAGGATTTACAGAGTATGGCTCTTTAGGGGTACATGTTAAGAATCTACAGTGTGTAGCAAAATGCTAGCCAACAGAATACTCAATGTTGAATGAATAAATTGATTTGAAAGAGTATGACTCTCATTAAGAACGTCTTCATTCATATCGATGAAACTGTTGTGGAGTTGTTGACCCATAGATAGCAATGTGGTAAAACAAACCAAAGATCCCTTCTCCAAAGAGCCATATTAAAAAGATGAAGGAGACACAGACTCAGGAGAATTAACTGGTTTGGGGGATCTAACAGACAAAGTATGCTCTTTGGCTTGACTGACCTGGCATCATACCCCAGCTCACCTATGAGATCATCATGGAAATTTGGCTTCCTCACTTGTAAAACGTAAATAATACTTTCTTGGAAAAGGCGATCCAAAAGTTAAGTTAAAAGAGAGAATATAAGGAGCCCAGTGTCAGTGGAACTGGCACCAAATACAAGTAATGGAAACCAGGGATCAAAGCAGGTTTGGCTTTTCAGTCACTGCCAACAGCACCAGAAATGCACAAATCTCTGTGTGCTTGTTAATGCTGAATGCAGCCCTGCTCAGCCTGAGGGAAGGGAGCCCCGCTTTGCCCCGATCATTTTGGGGGAGACTGACAGAGGAGATGTCTCAAGGGCTTGTGGGTATCTCATGAGGAAACTGTAAAAATCAAAGCCCAGTTGCTTCAAAATACTAATTATATATTAGAATCACCTGGGGAGATTAAAAAAAAACCAAAACATATCTAGACTCTCAGATTTAGAATCTGAATCTCTAAGGGCGAGGTCCGGGTAGTTATACTTTTAATGACTCCCTAATGCACTGAGAGGATTAGGATTCACTGCTTCAGTCCAACTCTCTCCTTTTAAAAATGGGGAGACTGAGGCAGAAAGGGGGCATTGAGGTGTGAAGATCACAAAGCCAAATCTCATATCCAGGTCTCCTGACCCCCAGTCTAGGGCTTGTTAGGACACAACAGTGTTTCTCAAAGTGTCACCCTGTGGCCATCTATATCACAATCATCTGGGACACTGTTTAAAATGTTTATTTCTAGCTTCCATCCAATGTTTACTGAATCTGAATCAGAATTAGCAAACTGTGAGTGTGATTATTAAGCCTAAATTTGAAAACCACAGGTCACTACCACACTGTTTGAAAGACCCATTGCCCTTTGTATATAGAACCTAATGGTTTTTGCAAATATAAATGACAACACAGTACAGGAAGAAGATCACTGAGACAGCGATTCAGAGACTATATCTGTCTTTGCTGCTTACTAGCTCCATAACCTAGCTACGTGATCCAGAAGATTCACAGGAGTGGATAAGAAAATACACATCTTTAAAAAATAGAAACTGGATAGCAATCATTAAGGTTTAGGGAAAATTGCTGTAGTCTGAATGTGTCCTCAATAATTAAGGTATTTGGAAACCTAATTCCCAAAACAACAGTGTTGACAGGTGGGTCCTTTTGGGAGGTGTTTAGGTTATGAGGATTCCACCCTCATGAGTGGATTAATGTTGCTATAAAAAGGACTTGCAACAGTAGGTTCTCTCCCCACACACCTTGTGCCTTCCACCATGTAAGGATATATTAAGAAGGTCCTCAATGAATGCTAGCACCTTGGTCTTGGACTTCTCAGCTTCCAGAACAGCAAGAAATAATTCTCTGTTCTTTATGAATTATCCAGTCTGTAGTGTTCTGTTACAGCCACAAAAACTGGACTAAGACAATGATTGTCATTGCTTTTCTAAGTATGCTCTATCACTTCAGTTTCCTCTTATGTAAAATGGCTCTTAAACACAGGTCTCATAGAAACATTGAATACTAGGTGTGACATTGCATGTTAAATACCTAGCACAGTGTCTGTCATATCACAGTTGCTCAACAAGATTCCCACCTCCTCCTCCAGTTATGAAAGAGAACATCAAGTGGTTGCTGTCATGGTCCCTCACCCCAACTATGGGCAGCTGCTGGCCTGGCTGGGATGGGAGTGGGCAGAGACACACTCCAGGCAATGTAGTACGATGAAGATGTCGCAGCTCCAGAATTTCCACATGGGAGCTACAATTAAATTAGAAATGGGGTATGAGGGGTTGTCCTGAGGCCATGTTATCAGACCAAACACATTATACGTATTAGGCCCTCTCTACTGTAAGGGTGGGTCACCAGCATCAGCATCACCAGGAAGCTTGTTAGAAATTCAGAACCTCATGTCTTACCCCAACCTACTGCATCTGAATCTGCATTGCAATAAAATAACCAGTGGAATTGTGTACTTATTAAAATGTAAGAAGCCTGGGATGAAGCTGTATATAAAAGAGGGGGCTTAGAAGGACTCTGATGGAGATTATGAGGCAAGGAATATTGCCCACCCCCCCAAAAAAAAATTCACCCCTTTATACCAACTCTAGTTAGGAGCAATAACACAAATAGCTATGGGAAAGTCACTAGGTCATCATATTCAAGAGTGCGTGGAAAGTATTAAGAGGAGAGAAGAATCTGAAGAGTAACCCTAAAGAGTTGCCTTCAAACACAAATAAATGGGTCCAAAAATACTTTACAAAAATAAAATTTTTCAGAAAAGCCAAATATAAAGCTAATATAAGCAGAACTGTTCTGCCTAAAATAGAGGAAGATCACCTGGAACCCGAAGAACTGCCTCCTCCCACCTCCACTCAGACCTATTCAAAGCTACCTTCCACTGAGTCCTAGTTTGAAAACCACTGGCCTAGAAGCACTCGCTTGTGTGAGTCTATTGAGGTATGATATGTGAGGGCCAGGGGAAGTGGCCTGAACATAAGGCCTTGCCCTTAGCTGAACTAAGGAAGTGAATGAGTCACATACCAGGGTGTTCTCCTGACTGCACGCTAGAGTAGTGGTCAGCAAGCCGAAGTTTGCAGTATGAAGCTTGCAGTCAGCTTCACACCAGGACATAGCAGATCTGCCGGTGGCTCCATCACTCAGCTAAGGAATTAAGGCATTCATAAGCAACTGAGACAGATCTCTACTGCACAAGTGGTATATCACCTCAATGCGTAATAAGGTACTTCTCAAAATCTATTTCACAGACTTTATACACCGGAAGGTAGACAGACCTAAGAAAGAAATAAAACTCACAGTTGCTGATGCAACTGTTTAAATCAAGGGAGTAGGGCTTACAGCCAAATCATCATTGTGGATCCCCAAACACATTGTGAGGAGAAGTCAGAGAAAGGAGCAAGTTTGTAGCAAGGCATCATCATTTTTCTAAATAGGTGGAAGCAAATGGCTTTCCAGAGGTGAAGGTCTCATTTCCACTCAGCTTCTTATTAAATGGAAATTCAGAGGCTAGAGCTGAGGTCATATGTAAGGTCCCATGGAAGATGAAATACATGCAAACGTCTGGAAATTCTAATATTTGATCCCAGTGGTCTCTTAACCTGCAATAGGCTGTTCAGACTGCCAGTGCATTAAAATTATACACACACAAAGAGATAAATACGTCTAGTGGGAGAAACAGTAATTTTGAATAGACAATATTAATAGTAATTATTATTATAACCATGTTTGATTGAATGGTTATAGTAGTTCTGCTATAATCATTAGTACCATGAGGTTAGCTTGCATTTATTAAGTTCCTACTATTATGTCACCCTTGTTCATTGCTCATTCTCCAGTAGCTAGAACACTTCCCTGTGCAGAAGAGAGGCTTGACATAAATACATGAAATAAATGTATAAGTAAATGCAAATCCATTTGCTAACCCCTAAGGATATTTATTATTTTTATTATATAGAGAAAGAAACAGAAACTTAAAGAAAGTATCCTTCCCAAAATCCAACAGACACCACATGTCATAGTCAGCATGGGGCCAGGTCTCTTCCCAGGCTGGATCAGGTACAGATAGATAATCATGATAATTAGGATTTTGTTTGTTTGTTTTTTGTTGGCTTTCGTTTATTTATTTATTTATTTGTTTGTTTGTTTGTTTGTTTGTTTGTTTGTTTGTTTGTTTATTTTATTTTCACAGCTGGCCAGTACAGAGATCCAAACCCTTGACCTTGGTGTTAGAACATGGCATTCTAACCAATTGAGCTAACCAGCCAGCTCCTTATAACTAGGATTTTTGAACACATAATTTGTGCCAAATACTACACTGGCGATTTTATACATTTCAGTTCCTTTCATCTCCTTTCAACTCCTTATAAGGTATTTATTAGTATTCCTATTTACAGAGAAGGAAAATAAAGCTTTACAAGATTAAATGATAGTCCAAGTCTTTATAAGAGGTGTGTAATAGAGGCAAAAGTGGCTGACCCCAAGCCCCAGCTATTCATCACTGTGCAGCTCATCACATCCTCACCCTACACACACAAGTAACTCACACATAACCAACCATGACTCAGAAAGCCAAGATGGGGCTCAGCTCCTTGCTCTGAAATGGTAGCTAATGAATGCAAGCCTTAGAAGAGCATATTCAAATGCTCACAGGGAGTTACTGAGGAAAAAAGTTAACTACAAACATTTTGGATTAGAAAGTTCCAGGTTGGTTTTCTTTGATCTGGCCACTAACTAATAATTATGTGGTCTTTAGTAAACAACTTATGGAATTTTTAAAATGTACAATATTTCTCCAGACTTCGAGCCCTTGGAGAACAGGAACCCTTGTATTCCAGTTTTGTCTCCCTGATCCCTAGCATGGTACCTGCCACATAGAGAATCCAAGTAAAGGCCAAAATTAAATAAATGAGAAAATCAATAATTAATTGATCTGTAAGTTCTTCCAGTTCTAACATTATTACTATGTATAATTCTAATAAACTTGAGTGTTAAAATACTTCTATGCTAAACCATTGCATCTTTTGTCCTATCTATGAATACCCCCAAAGGAGATAGAACAGGACTCCCACAGTTTCCAGCTCAGATTAAAAAGTTAATAAACTGGGAGGCTGGGCTCAGGAAGCCCCTCTTCCTAAGACTGGTTACAAAAGGGGTAGATATGCTGCAATTAAAACTAGTTTATTCCATAAATGCAATGCAAGTCTGACTAAGGAGTGGCTGCATTAACTTAAATTTTACTGGTACAAGTCATTAGCAAGAACACAAGTAGCTGGTTCTCCTGCAGCAACACAGTGGGTGAGGAAAAAAAAAAATGTTGCTTTCTGGGGGTAGTGGTTAAGTGATAGTCTGACTTGCACCCTCTTAAATATCAGACAAAATTTGGTAAGGTCTCTTTGGATAGTATCAGTATCTAATTTTCATGAAGCACTGAGAGCCTACCAAGTCCTTTTGCTTTCACTGTTCCACTTGATCCTTAGCAAGCTGGGGATATATGCAAGGGTGAGAAAAACAGAAGTTTCAAAGAAGTAACGTGGTTTCCTCAAATGTGAAACATGGCAGAGAATACCATAGTACATGTCTCATGATTCCTCTGGTGAAATCCTCTGGCCCTTCCTAAAAAGAAGGCAAGTTCCACCTGCCCCCTAATGTTCTGAGAGGCGGCATGTTCTAGTGAAGCCAGTGTTGACTTAGATGTCAGAGAGAAAAGTTTAGGTCCATCTCTGACCATTGCATCAACATGAATTTAAATATATAACTTAGGAGCATCAGTTCCCTTATCCATGACTCAGGGATTATACTCTTTTCTTCCAAAGGGTCAGTTTGAGGATTAATTATGATGGAGCACAAAATGTACCTGCACATATTAAGTGTATCATATATCAGTTCTTCACCTTACTCCTGAAATTGTGCTTACTGTGCAGAATGAACTTGCCAGTGAGAGAAAGAAAGAAGTCCTTAGATGCTGTGGAGATGGTGATGCAAATGGTGGACAGAACCAAAATGAGAAATCGCCTGGGAGACTGTACAGGGTCTTTTCACAAGGGGAAGCAGAAACAAAGTCTCTTCCCTTATGGCTAATGAGGATTGATATAGTTAGAGACAAACTACTTCAAGGCAACACAGAAACACAAAAGGACAGGTGGATAGCTCACTTCAAAAAGACCCCATTAAAAGTTTACTAAATCCCATGGTGCTTTAAATTGGTGGTCCTTATTCACTTTAGGGGCTCACTCCTTAATTCTTACTTGTATCCACATACTCATCTTGGAAGTTATTAAATCTTGAAAGTAATGCCTAAATGATACTAAGAAAAAGTACATATGGCCCATTGAAGTTTCCAAAATGTTTTTCACAGACACATATTGTTACATGTAGCTCTCCCAACCCTATGAAGTAGGCAATACTACCTTATTCAACTTAGACATAAAATTGCAAGTCACTTGCAAGAAACCATGGAGTTAGGAGGTGATAGATCTCAGGCACAGACCTGGATACTTAAGCTCCCTTCCCAATCTTTTGTTATTTCTATAATATACTGTGTTTGCTGTGCTCCAGAGTTGTGAGAAGAGCTACAACTCTGAATATGGAGCTGCCTTTCTACGAATTACATTATTTTTGTCTGGATCATAGGTTACTGAGGAAAGATCATCCTCAAGGTAAAGTCAAAATGAGAAGAGATGATCCAGGCTCCAACATTAGGTCATATAGTCATACCCTCTTACCCATAAACATTTCAATATAGCACTATATTGTGAATGTTCTTGTATCACCCCCAAACTCAAGGCCTCTATAGAAATGCTTATTCACAGCTCTATCTCTTGGGTTCACCATGCTGTCTGCCAAACTAGAAAGAAAGAACTGTGAAAAAGACTCTGAAACAAAAATACCAGCATCCTAACCTACTAGCCATGTCCTCATAGCATGTCTCAGTCTAGCAGATACTAATAGGTATTAAGAAGCATTAACATTTTATTTCTTCATTCACACATTTTATTTTAAATGCAATAAATCTTATTCTTGGATATCATCCTTAATGAATTCAATGAACAACTCATACCATGCAATGGCTAAACAGTTTTCACAAGGTTTAAGCAAATTCCATCCTAAGTCTCTCACTAAGATACACCCAGAGGCACAAACAATCCTTAGAAATCTTTTTCAGCCACTGTATTAAGTTCAAACAAGTGACGTGTGCTTAGAGTTACATGTTATTGAAAGTCTAAGATTAATTTCAGAAAGATTAATTAAATGATCAGACACATTAAATTCTAAAAAGCAGTTATTACCTCCTTGTCACCTGTCGGTATCAACATTTATGAAATAGAAGCCTGTATCTTTTTTTGTTGTTGTTCTTTTTTTCCCATGATAACTGGAAGTTTGTGCATTCAGGGGATATCATATGAAAGTCAAGTTCAGTTCAATTCTGTATATAGAAAGAGATGCTGGCTGGGGGTTCTGGGTTTTCTCCACATGGCCCCCCTAGGTAGTCCAGTGGGGTCCCCCGAATGACTGTAGGGTCTCAAGCGATGTGTCGATTTTAATCCAACAAGGCCAAGAAACTTTCATTTAGACCCCAAATTTCATGATACATGACCCTATGAAGTACAGTTTTCAGGTTTCCCAACATGTGGAAGATTAAAAGCAGAAAATTAGAAGCTGAGTGAAGAAGCGATGGGTTCCTGACAATAAGCAGCGAGACAGAAAAATCATAAATGCATGCATAAGAATTTAAGCAGCAGCATAAATGTAGCTATTTGGTGAAAGGGCAAAAGCTCTGCTGCCTCAATAGGACTTCCCGTGTGAGAAACCAACGAGATAATGGACGGGATCATTAAGCACAAGGCCAGATGCGATGTATGCACTCAATACATAGAAGCCGTGGAAAGACACTGAGAAACAAGACACTAGGACAGTACTGTGGTAGGGTGTGCTATCAGATCAGATGCTCATCATGCCAATTTCTCACAGTCACACTAAGGGAAGATGAAATCTGTCAGTCTGCATTGAAGATATCAGAAAGTTCATAATCTGTTTAGAAAGATTTTCATAATAAAGATCAAAGAGGAAAGTGTGTTCTCCTCTTGAAAGGAATAAGCTTCAGTTTTTGAAAAAGTCAATTAAGTAGAATGCCTCATCTTCTGAGAATGCCACATAAACAGGAACAATCTTGTAAGTATTTACCACTGTAATCTTTTTTATACTTTTACACTTGATTAGAGGTTATACATCTCTTATTCCAAATTACCTTTTCCCTTCCAGCAGGTCAGCCAGTTTGGTACTCAGGGCACCAACTGCACTTGGTTCTTAGTTGCTGTCACATCCACTGCATGTGCTGGTCTGATGTACGGATTCATTCATGATTTATTTATCATCTACCTCACTCCGCAAAGGGTTTAAGGTGGCTTAAAGAGAAAACATACAACCCGATAGTGAGAAATAAGTATATACATAAAAATGAGGACTAGGGAAGGTATTTCAATGAAATACTTGCTTGCAGGTAGGCTGCATCCAGAAATAGAGATCAGACATGGTGGACATATCCGGCAAACAGGTGGTCCACCTGAAGCCCAAGTCATGAGAAGTACCATGGGGTGCAGGTGGGGGAGGCAGGATAGATAAATAGGTAGATAGATCAATATTGATATAGATATCTATAGGTAAATATATATAGATACCTATATAGGTATACACATAGACAGATGTAGAGAAAGATATGTACATATATACATATATCTTCAGCTACATCCATAACTGTATCTATGATATTTATATCTATATGAGGGTACTTCAAAAAGCTCATGGAAAAATAGAATTAAAAGATAAGATGAATCTTTCCATGAACTTTTTTGAAGCACCCTCATGTTTACAGAGACAAACATGTATATTTATATCTATACCTATTAATAAATCTGTATTCATATCTATCTCCTAAGGGATGATAAGGGCAGCTGAGTCAGCTGACCCAAGAACAAAGTTTAATCATCAGAGGGAATAATGACTTCAGGTACAGGACTGTGGTGGTTTCTCAAGTCTGTTGCTGAGCCAGCCAACTGGAAGGGCATGTGTGCTGTAAGTAAACAGTGAAGGTGCTGGTTCAGCAAACACTGTTAGCAAGGAGAAGCAGTCCACGCTGCACAGGCCCTTGCTAACAGGAGGTAACATAGGCAGGGAGCAGAGAGGGAGTTAAATACCCCTTCAGCTTCTCCTCAGGCTGCTGTGATGGCTCTAGGGTCTGATTGTGGCATGTGACAGGTCAGTGTCAACCACCAGTAGGAAACTTCAGAGCAACAGAAGAAACTATGTGCACAGTGGGCAGATAAACAGAAATACCCTCCCAGGAAACCCACACTACATGGAAAGGAAGGGACACGTCAGGGGCTGATGAAGCAATAGCAACCACCAAGGCAACATTGCTAAGATAGTGACAGTGCCCATGTAGACTGCTACATCTCCTGGTCGGGACCAAAATGTTTAGCCTTGGCCTTCCCGCTGCCTGCTAAGGAGGATCAGGCTTTGTCCACCACTTTCTATCCTTTGACTTCCAAGGACTGTTCTGTAATTGCTTAGTGGTTCTCTAGGTTTTTATGATAAATAAAGAGCCACAGAGACCAGAAAAAATGGACGAAGGAAGCACAGGAGATTCATGCACTATAGCTGGAGAAGTTTTTTTCCCTGAAGCATGAAGAAAGACTGCACAGAGATGGGACGAAGAAAGTTTCTAGTTTCTTTGTTTTTTGCAGGATGTAAGGGAAGTGGTCAGAAGAAAAATGGAGGGATTTTAATGAGGGTGGATGTGATCTATGAATGAAATTCTTATCATGGTATTTGAGGACTGCAAGTAAAGATGAATTTATACTGAAAATACTTTGGTGTGACTGGACCATGTGGCCCTTTATAGTTTACAAAATTGGACCACAAAGGACATCCTCGCAATGTCTTTTTGGCCATCTGTGGAAAATTCTGCTGTCCAGCACAACAGCAGTTTCTAATGGAGCTGGGGGAGCTGCAGGCAGAAGCAAAATGTGTCCATGAGCATATGTGTGAAACTTCCAGGGACAAAACAAATCAGCAACAACAGAAACTTTCTTAAGGGAGTGGGATGAGAGGAGGTTTTGCAAAAGGGGAAAAAAATCGCAGGTCTTGTGTCAGCAGGTAGAAGCAAGGAGTTAGTGAAACTTGAATTACCCTGTTAATGAATTCACAAGCTGGTAAAGCAGGAAAATGTGGATTCTGTGTAAGTTATAATAAGAGGATTTCCCCATGTGCTTATAAGAAGATTTTTCCCAATCACCTAAAAGAAAAATAGAAATTACTTTAATGTGGCAGAAGCTCGCCATGATCTGGCTCTCACTTCAGCCTCATCTTTTATGACTCCTCTCCGTGCAATCAACATTCTGTGTCAGCAATGCTCAAATGCAGGAGATTTTGCCTCCCAGCTCAGGAACATTTGACAATATGTGAAGACATTTTTAATTGTCACTATATAGGGGTGGGGGGGGGGAGAAGGATGCTACACGTACTGGCATCTAGAGAGTAGAAGTCGAGGATGCTGCTAAATATCCTACAATACACAGGACAGTCCCTGCAACTGGGATTGATTTTGCCCCAAATGTCAACAGTGCCAAAGGTGAGAAACATGACTCTTGATACATTGAATTTTTTTGTAACTACCCAAGTTTGCTTTGACTTCTCACGTAGCCACTCTCTCTATCTCTCTGATGCAAATGTTCCTTCTTCCTGGAAAGCAGTCCTAGTTACAAGCAATCATCAAACTTACTCTTCCACTCAACTCTGATCATTTCTTTAACAACTTCCTTGGCTTTCGGAGAAGGACTTGGGTGCTGTTTCCTGGATTGTGTTATTTTATTTTGTGTACCCTTTCATTATGGCAAGTCATAATTAGAGGTTATTTATTATTATCTTTTCACATCCTACCCTCTCTGCACCGTAAGTTCACTGAGGCAGGGAGGGGCCAGGTCTTTTCATCTTTGTGTCTCCAACACTTAGCATCATGTGATCAATAAATATTTGTTGAATCGATAAACAAATAAGTCATTAAATCTCTTGGGTGCTTTCTTTCATATTTAAAATTGGGCACAATAATATCTGCTCTGCCTACAGTTATTTCTTATCATAATTGAATGAGATAATAGACAGCAGGTTATTTAATATGCATTATAATGATAATAGCTTCTATTTACCAAGCTTCCATGAGCTCACCACTGCGTGAGATGCTTTATATGTATATTTCTAACTGTCCCAAATTGGTAAGATGAGTGTCATTATTCCCCCTCTAAACCTATAGGGACAACTAGGCATAAGAAATTCAGGTGACTTGTCCCAGATCAAAGAATTAGTCAATAGCAGATTTGAAGCTCAAATCCAAATTTTGGGAGTGGGGAGATGGGTGTAGACCTTGACATTACTGCAAAAAGCCTAGGTGTTTAAAGACAGTAAGATTCTCAAAGATAGGCAATTCATCCAACATAGGGAAAAGAATTTTTCTTTCTTTCACCTAACCAACACTGAAATCTTTCTAACAGAACCTGGAGTTTTAATAGCACAATTGCCCCACCCGAGTAATCAGAATTGCTGTTTGTTTGTGTGTGGAAGATAACTCATTATGGCAAATATGCATTATAAGGCCATAATATACGGATTTATTCAATTAACTCTAATGTATTATTTAAGGCTTGGTGTGTGATATTTATCACTAGCAAATGCTAATTTATACAGATTATCAGGGTCTAATTAGGTGCACGGCTTGTGAGGACAGCCTGTTACTTGGAAGGTACAACCAGACCCACTTATTAAAGGGTCTGGCAACCCATGCCACATATGCACTTTGGTCCATAAACAGTTGTGAAAGTAAATGGTTGAACCCCATTGCCATGGCTTCCTCCAATTGCTTGTAAATCCACTGCCAGCACTTTGGGAGCTGCCACTCTCTCTTAAAGGTTTACTGACAATCATGCACCCTCTTGCATACTAATGCCCAGCATCACTCAACCAACCAGAGAGCTATTTAAGTAGTTTGTTGTCTTCCCCATAAAACCAACCCACCTATATGCTGTATTCAGAAAACAAGGGAACCCTTGAAACATTCACTCAATGAACAAACACTGAAAATCTACTCCCTTACAGGCTTTGCCCTGGGCATAGGGGATACAAAGATGAGTGAGGCCAGGACCCTGTACTAACCAGAAGGGGTATACAGCTTCTGGGGCGCACATTTAGGATTGCCCCAGTCTAGGCATAGAGCCCCCACTCTTTTATTCACCAGTTGTATGACCGCAAGCAAGTAACTTTAACCCTCTAATCTCTAGTTTCCTCATTGATAACAGGGGAGAACTTACCCTTACTCACAATGTTGTTACATGTATAAAAGAAGCTACTCGTTCTGACATTAGGTGCAAACCTGCCCTCTCACCCATACAGAATCAGTCCTTGGGTCCTATGTGTCCTTCATCCTGAAATTAAATTGCACCTAAAACTGCTTGAATATTTTTCAGACTTTACTATAGTTTTTTTATGTGGAGACAAGAGTTTAGTGTTTACATTTCTTGTTCTACAGGCATCTACCCTAAAAATATTAATGAGAAATATTCATTTCCCCAGTTAGTATTTATTTTGGCTCCCCTCGCCCCATCAGGTATTGTTTTATCTTTTCCTAGGCAGAACACACCCTACTCTGTATGTCCTCAGCAGGTCAGCTCTCTTTCCAAATCTCCATGCCTTGCATCAGAAGGAAATTCCTGATGCTTACAAGGCCTAACTAGGACAAGGGATTCTTGAAAAATCCTGCCTTTGTCAGCTGTGATTCTGCCCGTTTGCATGGGATACATTGCACATGATTTGGGAAAAAGATGGATTTGATAAATGATCCCTGTATATGAGATGCTCCATTACAAGGAGATTATTTCTTTTCAACTAAAAGAGGAGGGAGAGATAGATATAGATGGCCTTCAAACAAAACAAATACCTTCTCAAATTTAAATCTCATGAAATCTTGTGAAAGGTTCTCTCCCAGCTGCTGGGGTAAGAGTATCAGGCCAGGGACTATTTTTGTTATCAGGCCAGGGTATTTTACCAGCAACCATTGTTAGGATGAAATATTTAGCAAAGTGAAAGAGTTCTATAAGTCCCCAGCACCTTACTATAACTATTTGTTCCCAAAAGGAAAGTTGAAATAATGGTACTTACCACCATGTACTCCCCACCAGGATTCTACAATTAACATTTTACTATATTAGCCTCATCACTGAAGTCAGAGAGTCATCAAGAAAAGGGAGATTGAATCTTCACACATCCTTCCACCTGATGTTCCTCTACTCCTTACTTACCCTCTTCTTCCCTTAAAAGGCACTTCTAATCCTATAGATGCCTGACAATTCCCCCCAATTTTGGGTTTTCTCTTATTGTTGTCTTAGCTTTAAAAGATCTTCTTGGTCACCTCTGTCTGTACATGCACATATGCGTGCCCAAGTCTCACCTCCCCTTTAAAGCTCAGCTCAAAAACAATATTTTTTAAGCTCATGCCACACACTAGACACTGATTAGATACTTTGTTTGCATCAGTTCACTGAACTCTCACAACAGCCTTAAGGTGACTGCTATTACTATCCTCATCTCAAAGATGAAGCAACTGAGGGCCCAGAGAGCTTAAAGCACTTGCCCCAAATCAAAGAGCGAATATGTGGTGAGGCTTTCATGCCCTAAAATTCTGTACTCAGTACCTTCCATGATTGTCCCCTGTTATGTTCTTCCCTCCTTTGAGCTTTCTCTGTGTGCCCTTATGTTCCTTTATGTTCAGTTGGCTGAAGAAACTTTCTGCATTCTACCTTGCATTCTCTTACCTTCTCTTACTAGATTAGTTAAGGGCTGAATCCGTATCAGTTTTATTTGTTTATTTTCTAAGAAAAAAAAGAAAAGACACACAATAGAGACTTAATAAATAGAAAAGCGTAGAAATGGCGAGCCAGAACCAAACCTCACAGTTTCTCTGCAGAATGAATGTTGTTCATTTTAAGATCTAAGAGGTCACTCTTTTTTTTTTTCTTTTTGACTAAATTAATTAATTAATTTATTTGGGATTTTTTTATTCAAAATATTTTAACATTCACTCGTCCCTATTTTGGGATACAGTGTGTTGTTTTGGCTCATATGTGTACTGTACATTGATTCACTTAGGGCAGATAGCACAGTATACACAATATACCCATTAGTCCACCACTTTTCCTCCTCATCTCCTGTGCCTCAGCCTCTGGTAACCATTATTCTACCCCAAGAGGTCACTCAAGCAGTGGAAATCTAGGGAAATATTTTGTGGTTAAACAAAGGATTTCCCCCTTACTTATTTCCTCTCTGTGCAATAATTTGGGTTGAAAATGTTGGTTTATCAACAGACTGATTATAGTGTGTTGGGGACTTATTTTTTTAAGTAGGAGATTTGTCTCCACAGCAGGAAATGAGGACAGAAAAAAGGAGGCAACTATAAAAAAGCCAATTTGTTTTTTCAAACATGAAAGGAAAAAATATAATTTAACAGAGAAATTATCTCCAAACGCCCAGGGAACCCCTGCCTATCCGAACAGACAAAACACACAAACCTTCTATGTGTGTTTTCGTGGGTTGTTAATTTGGTGCTGGCAGTGGAGGGCAGCAATATTAGGAGCCCATAAATGCACATTTGCAAGACAAGAAGCAAAAGAGCCAGCAACTGGAGGACGTGTGAGACCAGCAGAGACTGCGTGGCCACAGCTTGTGAACAATTTCAGTGCACACGTGGTGTGACTGGGAGAGGGACTCAGATCTCTTATCCTTCCATCAGCTCTTGACTAAAGTACCTTAGGCCTTCTCAAACTTCCTTGATATTAAAAATCACCTGAGATGATTATTAAAGCAGATTCCCAATATCAATCCCAAGCCTTCTCAATCAAAATCTCTCCAAGAGGCACCTTGGAACCTTTAAACTCAACAAGTGACCCTAGTGATTCTTAGGACCCAGTTCAGTCAGGGAAACATTGCCTTGGGCATTGGAGCTGAATTCCTGTTTGTGGTAGGCTGGGGTACAGGGTATAGAATGTCCAAGTCCCTAGGATAAGGTAGTGGAAGGAGGGGTGATTGGAAATTGGTAGACCAGTGAGTCACTTAAACTCCCTGGGCCTCCCTGCCTCCATCTGTGGAGTTGCCAGCCTGTCTCACACTTTTCCTGTTATGTCCACACAGTGCTTTTTAAAGATGACCCCCACCCCCACCCCGATTTCTACGGGTTTGTTTGCCAGTAGCTACCTCATCGTGACCACCTAACTGAAAGGGCTGAGCCCTTCCCAAAACAAATTATTTGTATGAAACTACTAGTCCTGGGTCTGTAAGAACTGGTTTTGTGGCAGCCAGCTTCCAAGACAGCCCCAATGATTCTAGTCTGCTGACGTTCATACCTCTGCGTAGTCTGCTTCCATATTGAACAGAGCTGACCAAAGCAACCCCTCAGATATTGTGAAAATGAACAGGTGTGAATTTTAAGGTGAGACATAAATGGCATTGCAGTTTCTATCCTGCTCTCTTGAATCACTCTCCCTAGGGGAAGCCAGCCGCCATATTATAAGGGAAATCAAGCAGCTATCTGGAGAAATCCTCATAGCCAGGAACTGAAGCATCTTGCAACAGTCACCATCCTTCTGCCAGCTGAACCATCTTGGCAGCAGATCCTCCAGCTCCAGTCAAGCCTGTGGATGGACTATACTCCTGGCCAACATGTTGGTTGCAACCTCCTGGGAGATGTTAAGCCAGAATCACACCTAAGCCTCTCCTGAAATCCTGATCCACAGAAACTGTTGTATAAGGGGGAAAATGTTATTCTTCTTGTTTTAAGCTGCATTTTGAAGTAATCTGTTCTGCAGCAATATATAAATAATGCAGTTTCTTTCTCACTTGTTTCTGATAACGTCTTCAAGAGGGATCTGATGGTCTACACGGACCTTGTCTGGTTTAACCACAACTACCATGTACTGAATACATACTAAGCACTTTACTGCATCATCTTATTTGATCTTCTCAAAAGGCAGACGCCATTATTCCCATTTCATAGATGAAGAAACTAAGGTATAGAGAAGTCAATTCCTATGTCTAATAAAAGGGAAGTCAGAACTTGGAAGACGATCTGTTTCAAAAGGAATTCTCTACTCTGAGTCTGCTCTCTGTAGAGTCTCCAGGCAGTCTGCATCCTGCCTCAGCTCTGGCTGAATGTGTCCCATCTCACTTAGACTTGGTCTGTACACCTATAGAAAGAGGACATGTTAGGCTGCCCTGGATCTGCATGGGTGTGATAGGAAGAATACTGGCCCAAGGCCAGGCTCTCAGAGCCTCAACTGGCTCATTGATAAAATGGGGAAAATAATAACTACTTCACAGGGCAGCTGAAGGAACTCAATATCATAATGCATATGCCATTGTTTTATAAACTCCAACAGCTAATACCAAAGTAAATTATTGTTTTTATAATCATTATTGTTATCTTCGTTTATGCTAAGCTCGTAGAGATTATTGGATAAAAGAACCAGTTGTGACTGCCCACCCAATGTCTGTGGAAAGGCCCCCAACTTTAAAGGCAGTGATATATGCTCCTTTCCCAGAACACAAAAGAAACATTGAATCGCTATTTATTGTCTTCCAGCTGTAATTGATTATGGGATGAGAGTTGTTTTGTGGATCTTCCATCACAGTCCTCGAATAAAAGGTTGGTAAATAATAATGGTAACAGAAAAAAACAGCACATTCTCTCTCGAATCCTACCCATGCAGCCTCTCCGATTTGTATTTCTTTGAAAATGGTTTTTGCAAATATCCACTTCTGGAAAATATCTTTCTCCTATTGCATTATAAATAGTAAAAAGAAAATAAATTAAAATGATCACTTTGGCTCCCCTCCTTGAGACCCTCCCCAGTGTAGATGAGGTGAGAGAGAGGGGAGAGAGGGGACGAAGGAGGGAAAAAACTCACTCTAGGAATTTCCAAGCCAGAGGAATATTTGCACAGTCTTTTTCTTTTTCCCCCTTTAAAATTAAAAACACAAATCAATTTCACTCAAACTCTGAAAGCAGAAAGGAGTAGGGGATTTGACTGGTAATGTTTAGAAATAAATGATTTCTGGAAATTGATTGTGACTTAAAAATTGAGAGGTTCTGCCTTTGTAAAATGAAAATTGAGATGAGCTACAATTTCCACACACACAAACACCCCGTCGCTTCAACTCCATCCCTTCCCATCTGGACATTGTCCTTATTTTTCTCTTTGGTGGATGCAGAGCAGGATTTCTCCTGGACAGCAGCCTTCTTGATTTGGGGCTCATCTATTTATTATTTCTCTCCTCCACTGCTTTTCCTAGCACCTCCCCCCAAAACCACAAACATAAGCCAGGATTCTTCCAGCATCCTTTTTCTTCTGTTCTTGGAAGGACTGTGTATTCTGACCCTAGTCCCTCTTTATCTCCCACAGATTTTCTATTTGAGAGCAATAGAAAAGAGGACGAGAAATGAGAGTAATGGAAGATTGAAGGGGGGAGGGTAACTACTAAGACAGAGAAAGAGCAAGACAGACACACAGAATGAGGGGTGGGTTGGAAATTGAGGAGTCAGAGAAAAACAGGAGTTAAAAAAAAAATCTAATTTGAAACTCACTCTTTGCCACAGATTCTAATCAAAAAATTCCCCTAACCCTAGGAACCTTCTGGAAATGCATTCCCCCTCTTTCCCTTACTCTCTTCCTCTTTCTCTGTTCCGTACCCAACACAGAGCCAAAAATGACCTTAGTTAGGTCCTATGCCAGGGCCACCACTTTTACCTCTATCCCCTCCGCTACACACACACACACACACACACACACATACACATACACACAAACACACACACACACACACAATCACACACACACACACACATACACACAAACACACACACACACACACACACAATCACACAATCACACACTGCTCCCATACATTTCACAGATGAAAAACACTGAGGAAGTGACCTGCACAAGTCAAGCCTAGATGGAAGGGTTTGAGACCAGTGTCCTTTTCCTCTATGCATGTTCTCTTAAGGGCCCTGGCAACCATGGATTTATGCCTTTATCCACCAACACATTGGATAACTTAGGTCTCATTTTCTTCAACCAAGGTGGTCACAACCCACCACCCTTTAACCACCACAGACATAGCCCCAACAAAGAAGGAAAACATTTGGAGTCACCAGGGGGTGGAGTCTTACGAACCCTTATTTTTAAAAGTAGGTATAACTTAAAAGGGCTTCATGAATTGCATTTTGGAGAACATTTACATTATTTCCAGAGATTCCAAATAGACCAGAGATTCAGAATGACAGGACCTTGCCTTTCCAGCTCTGAAGGCTACTGTCTTCTGGAAGCCCCTCAAACAGCTCTAGACTCTGGTCTGGGGCACCCTCTTTCCCTGCATTTGTTACAAATACATCTTTCAAGTTGCCAACTCTTTTGTGGCCCTGCATCGCCATCATGTGGCCCTAGCTAGAACTGCAACTACTTAAGCTGGGGAAATCAAAAACAGCTTAAATGGCATGGGGTGGAAGATGCCGGCTCACCTCCAGCAGATAGTTAAGTGGGGTATTTTCTTGTTCTTATAAGAAGTGCTCGTATATTCTGAAAAAGATACATGGAGACTTTTTACACATCTTTTCATCTGTTAGTTTCCTTCCATGGAATGCCTTTTCCCCTACGACTCTAATCACTGTCCTGTAAGAAACTTGTCCGCCAAGTTATGACCAAGCAAAATGAACCTCTTCAACCTACAAAATCATGTTTTATTTTATTGATTGTGATTGTAGCACTTACCAAAATTTGAAACTGTATGGAAATTAAATGTGTGTATCTCTCTACCAGGAAGTGAAATGGCAGATGGTAGTGACTGTGTTTTTTTCACACTTGGTAAATAGTAGGGAGTCTTAAAAATGTATATTGAAGGAAGGAGGAAATACTGCTAGTAAATGTCTCACTAATTCCTTAGCTACCCTGCACTTACTTACCCTGCTGACCCCTTCCTTCCTAGCACCATGCTGAGCACTGGAGGGATATATCTAAAAAAGCCCCGGATTAGGAATCAGAACTAGATTTTACACATATGAGCTCTGTGCCCTTGGCTAGGTCACTTTTCCTCCTTGAGCCTTGGGTTTTCCAACTGTATAAAGAGAGGATTCAATCAAACTAATCACTACGGTCCCAGTCAGATAGATGAGAGGGTAGCTTTAAACAAACCTGTGACTTAACTAGTGGAACTTTGAGTGTACGCAGAGAGACAACGTGGACCATAGTTAGAATCTTTCTCTACTTACCCCAAGGCACACAGCCTGGTTACACGGATTAGGTACTCAATAAATATCCGGATGAAAGATATCAGATGAAAATAAAACAAATTTCAATAAAAAAGCAAACTGGCCACAGAACAGATGTGCATGACCCACATCACACGACACCGTTCAGAACTCACATTTAGACTTTCCATCTCCTGATACGAACATGCTGAAAGCAAAAACAAAAACAAAAAATGTCAAGGAATGGTGACATTAAATGGGGACTGTGGTAGACTGTTCAGAGAAAGCTTCTCATAGGGCAAGTCACATTAACAGCCAAAGGAATCCGGCTCTAGACAAAAGAGAAGATGGCATTTGAGACAGAGGACAGCATCAGGAAAGAATTGCAAAGCAGGCATGAACAGTGAACTCAGCACATAATGGCGACATGAGCCACAGACTCTTAGTTTGGCTCCAGAAGCCTCTGTCAAGATGTAATCTAAATGGGTATCACCTAAGAAATCACCCTAATCCTATAACCAGAACCCGAGTGGAATCCTGTGGTTCATCACATTCTATTTCATAGATTGTTAGACATAGTTCAGCCCGACCTCTTATTTTCACAGATGCACAGAAAGCAGGAAAGTCCACGTTGTGTTCTGGAAGACCTCTTCCCATGCCCAGCAGTGGGCCAGGCACATATGTGCTCAGTAAGTTGATCAGTACGACCACCTGTTCCTTCTGCTAATATTAGCAGGAGCAAGGCCATGCGGACATCTCCACCCAGTGCAACCACTTGCAGAATCATTACGCTGGAAGCGCAGGATCAGGCAACAGCAGCAATTCTCTGCCTGCTGCCGAGAATGCTCAAGTGAAATAGTCACTATGAAGCCCTAGAACTTCATCAATGAAAGGCTCAAAGGCTTAGTACTAATTGCTGGTTTGTGCATCCCTTCTGTGTATATTTTCCTGATGAATAGAGTTATGATTATTTAATTTATAATCAACCAGAAGGGACTGATTTTACTATGGCTGATGGCTAAGAATTAAGGATGCTGAGACCAAAAATTTTTTAAAATGTATCTTAAAATAAAAGAGAGTAGTCAGGCATTTTCCTTCCTTGTTGCCAATACCGTGTGTGTCTCTTTCCCTATTGATGTGGAATAAATTATTTCATCTCCTCGTCCTGCTGTCTTTTGGAGTTAAGCTATAGCACAGGATTATCACAGGAAACAGGGACTTTAGGAATGGTCTTGTCTGGGGATGGCAGAGAGACGGCACTGGTGAGCCCGTCTACAGCAGACCTTGCTAATTCATCAAACCATGTGTGTCCTGAGGCACCTCCTCCACACACTGCTCCAGATTCATCAGGGTTGGCATTTAAGATAAAACCTGTTGAACCTGAGGTCTTGGGAGGATATCTTCTCAAAGTTGCAGTTAGGATCAGAACTAGAACGCAGATTTTCTGATACCCCAAATATTGTTTCACTCTCCCTTTCAATTGCAAGCTTCCAAAGGATAAGCATTCTTTCTTTCATTTTTTTTAAACTTGGGATTTTAAAAAATCTGTTTTTAAAAAATAAATTTTGTTGTGTATATTTGAGATTTGCAACATGATGTTATGGGATACACACAGATAGTAAAACGGTTACTATAGTGAAGCAAATGAACATATCTATCATCTCACAGAGTTACTTATGACATTATTTTTATTATTATTATTTAGTCAGTACAGAGTTTTTATTCCTATTCAGTGCCTGTTCATTCCTTGTGGCATTCAGAACAGAAACCTTCCATTCTGCCTTCAAGAAGTTTACTACCTACCGTGTCCAACTCTCTCTATGCCTTGATGACTTTTCTGAAGTGGTTTTCAATGCTGAAATGTCTTTTTCATTTTTTCTACTTGAAGCTCTACTCAAAATACATGTTGTCCACAAGGATTCTAGATGTGTCTTTATCTAGCACCACCTGTACCCCTAACATACATTAACTTCTGCCTCGTCTGTTCTTCTGTGACATGCACTGAATCCAGGCTTCTGTTCAGTTATTTGTGAATCTCCCTTCCACATCGACTAGGATGTGAGCCCAAAATACTAGAAAATATATGTTACACATATGATGAATAGTGGGTGCCTAGGATACCGTAGGCCTCTAATCAATTTTAGGTGGATTAAATCTAGTTCCTAGAACCATCACGATTAAACATAAAATCACATAAAATTGGAATGGACATTAGGGGTCATGTGATCCAATATTGGAAATAGGTTTTATTTTAAATCTAATCCCAATTAATTGGTAGTGGCTGCCTGGAGGAGCATGTTAATAAGAACTCAGGCAAAGTCCAGGGTCAGTAGAGAGAACAGCAGTGTTTATTTTGTGATGTCTGCCAGGAGTGAGGAAGGAGAAGGTAGCAAAAGGTTTGCCTCTTCTGCCATCTGGGATCAAGTCCACTCCCTATTAGTTAATTTTAAAGCTTGCATAATGTCATGGATGAGCTGGAATTTGTACTGGAACCCTGAATTTGAGTGCTCTTCCAAACCTGTTATCCTCCTGGAGCTTTAGTTTTATTGTTTACGACGTGAGTGTAATTCTGCCTCTCCTTACTTCACCAGATTCTCATGATGTTTGAGGACATGTTCGTGGAAGTTCTGTATTTTTCAAACTATAAAGCAATGTATACATGTGTGATGATCCCATCCCATAGAGTACCAACCTCGGTGACCTTTGAGTAAGTGAAAATAGAGAATCCAGTCCTATAAAGGATGCTGTTACAGAAGCTGGCCACTTCTCAGTCTCCAGTCTCATTCATTCTTAGCTTCATCCTCACGCACTAAGCTTTGTTTTATTCCTCAGAGTAACCTTCTATCTTGTTGCCTTTGCACTTCCTGCTTACCTGCTCCCCCTGCCTTTCCAAAGTTGGGCCCCAAACTTTCACAAAACCCAGAAGATGCTTATCCAGCTCTGAATGAGAAGCTAGATTTGAAAGAAAAAGTTAATAAAAATCGAACTCACCTAGGATCTGGAGAGACAGACAGGCCAAGAGAGAATATTGTTTTAATGATGGAGGTGAACTGAGAAGTGAGATTATTTATTAGTCTTCATTCTACTAACCCAGCTCTTTCTCTGAGCTGCTCAATGTTCCTTGTCTTCTCATGCTCGTTTTAAATGCCATCTCCTTGGGAAGGGTCAGGCTGACCACCGTGTCTAAACTACTTCTATCTCCAGCCACTCTCCACCTATTGTACTTTTATAGCACTTACCACCATAGGAAATTATCCTATTCATTTATCTGTTAACCATTTACTATTTATCTCCTACTAGAATTTAAGCACCATGAGGAAAGACACCTTATCTGTTTTGTTGTTGTGTTCCCCATGGCTAGAAGAGTGAATATGGAAGACACTCAATACATACGTGTTTGTTAAATGAATAGATGACTCCATCTGGTTGCTCAGTGGCTGTCTGTTAAGTGAATTGATTAATAATTACTTTTTATTTAGCAGCAATTGATTTTTTTGCATGTATTTTTTTCTTTTAAAAAAATTTTAATTGTACATGTTTGTGGGATACAGTGTATTGTTTCAAAACATGCATATATTGTACAATGATTCACTTAGGGTAGACAACATATCTACCACCTAAACATTTCTTTGTGATGATTACATTGAAGATTCTCTTTTCTAGCTATTTAGAAATATACAGTATACCACTATTAGCTATAGTCAGCCTAGAACACCAGAATTTATTGATTTTTTTTCCATGTTAAACCTAAATGTTTTTAGTTATCTAAAAATGAATTATTCAAGTTGTAGAACATCCAGAAAGCTTCCTGAGGGTCCTTCATGTCACCCTTAACTCTACTAATTTGGCTCTTGAAGCAGAGAATGAACAGGGCAGGTAACTCAATCCAATCACAGTAACATCTTCTTAGCACTTCTAGACAAGAAGTAAATTAATTCTCTTGCTGGCACCAGGGTTAAACTGGCAGCCTAAAACAAAGGTTTTATATTTCCTAAGGACTTCACTCTATTTCCTTTTTGTCCTGTTTTCACCTATTTCCTCTTGCGCTCCCACCCCCCACCCACATAAGCTCGCAGAGAATTTATTTCACTGAATTTCACATGAGCCAGAAATGGCAGCTCATTACCCAAGGACAGCAGGAGCAGGGGAGAATCAGGGCACTAGGTGAGCATAGGTGAAAAAACAGTCATTTAAGAGTACACAAATCATCCATCTGGCATCTGACCAGACTTCCTGCCATTAAAGATGTCTCTCGGCCCGACTCTATGTGCAGGGAGAAGGCAAAAATGTATTAGTTCTTCTCCAAAAGCAGAGAGCAAGGAAACCTAGAGAGGTTAAGTGACTGGCCCAAGGTCACCCACACACCAGGTGGCCAAGTCCAACTGGGAGGCCTGAAATATGTCCCCTCAATAAGCAGGTTTCCCTGCTGCTGTTCTGGCACCTGGCCACTTGCCTATGGTTCTCCTGGCTCTGAATGGGAGGGAAATTAATGAAAGAGAAACAAAATTAATGAAAATCAAACTCACTCAGACACTGAAGGGATGGACAGCACAGAAAAGGCTGTTTATTAGGGCATGAGGTGGCACAGAAAGTGAGAGCATTTATTCGTTATTGGTTTACACTTACCTACATCTTTCTCAGAGTTGCCTGAGGCTCTTTCTTCCTTAATTTTAAAATTCTAAATTTTCTCATGGACCTTTGTGAGTCTGAAAGCTTCCAAAAGACACAACAAAATAGAGGTGCAAAGACTGTGAGCAAGGACTGTCATGTAAGGTTGGACATGCTACTTAGACATGGACGCTGAACATCTTCCCTATCAAAGCCAGGAGATGGTGCCAGGGTCCAGACCTGGCCAATTCGAGACACCCTTTCTCCTGTCATTACAGTCAGTATATCAAAGATAAACACATGACCTCAGCCAAGTTAATGTGAACACTCCCTGGGACTTTTTCAGAATCATTTATGAATATGCTTGATATGCTTGCTCCTCTTTGAGATTTCATGCTGTAAGGAACATGCAGACTTAGAGCTTTGGGTTGACATCCCAAGGTCCACCAAAGCTCACTGCAGAATGAGGAGGTGGGGCCTAACCAAGCTGAAGAAAAAGATTGAGTATTTGGGCTTCTGAAGGAGCCTCACATGATATTGATGCTTTCTCCATAAATTTGCAGGCTCTTCACAAGCCCCTGGTGCACACATGCACGCGTGCACACACACACACTCCCAGAAGTGCCCACCTCTTGTCAACGGCAGACATGCCCTGCTGCACTCTCCGTGGGATGTGGCTTTGACAGTACCTCACAGTACTTTTGACAATATCTTGTAATGATTTTAACCATGTGTCCTCTGTGTTTCTCCACCTGTTGCTGCCTTTGACTTCTTCTCAAAGGTTTTTCCATCCTAACACTTTTCCGTCCAGACTCTCCCTACCTACCATTAATCCTGACCTCTTGCCACCCCTTACCTCTGCCTTTTGGCTTCCCACAGGGTGGTAATCACTTTGCAGGTCCTCTTAGGTGCTGGCCCATTCATTAGAATCCTTCACTGTCATCTTTGCTGCTTGTCCCACAGTGTGGTGACAGGATGTAAAGATGGGGAATGGCCCCAAGCCCGGACTGCAGGTGTCAGGCAAGGCTTCCAGTGATTCATAAACTGAGCCCTGAGAGATGAGAGAGAATCAGCCGGCTAAAGGATAAGAGAAGGAGAAAAGTGTTCCCAGCTAAGAGGACAGAAGGTTCTGAGGCCTTGAGCTGGGAGAGGTTTAAGTACTCTCTACATAGAGTTTGAGAGAACACAAGTAAGAAGAGGCTCACATTATAATAAGGAGCAGATTTTAAGGGTAACGGTGAGGGGGTCAGGTTTTATCTTAAGAGAAATGGGAGATGTTGAAGTAGATTTAAACGGGGCCGTGATCTGAGACCATCGTTCCTCTCCTTTCCTGTCACTGCCTGTCCATTAACCTTTGGCCTTTTTTTCTCTCTTGCACTTGACGCTGTCTCGGGGGTCCTCTAAACAAGCTCTGCAACTCTAACTCTTACGAATTCTAGTCTTGAATTTTGATCAATCATCACCTTTTGGAGTTTTTCGGAACCTGGCAATCTTTCAGGAGCTTTCCAAGACCTCTTAAGACCAGCCTCAGATGACTGTCATGACTTCCCATGACTTATCAGTGTCTCTTTTGGATTCTCGGGGTGTGTCACACTTCTGGCTGTCTTTCAGGAGCTACGCTTACCTCTGAGGTGTTATCCTCTGTTTTGATCTGTAGCATTCTTGTTGATGTGTCTCTGTTACTGCCCTCTGTACTGGGCTTGGGCTTGGTGGTCCCTCCTTTATAAGAGGATCAGTGAGAACTGACTCTCTCCCTCTGTCCTAAAAAGCTCTAGCTCTAAGGGATAAGAAGTGCTGCTTGCAATCTGTGATAGAACAGGTTTCATCACTCATTGGGTTAGGTGCACATCAATCATAACTCCTTGGCCAATAAGCCATAAAGAAATGTTACCGAATGTTCATTGGGCAGGTTAGAGCTAGCAGAGGTCTTTTTCTTTGTGATGTTGCTAAGAGGTGATACAAAGAAATTACTTTGCAGAGGTTCAGGAAGCCACACTTCTCTTGGGGAAGTGGAGACCCACAGGAAATTCAGTGGTGGGAGCATATAGTGATACCTCCTGGACACAGGCCCAGTGTTGGAAGCTGGGGACATGGAAATAATGATCAAGTTCTGCCCTAGTGTTAGGGTGGAGAAAAGGAGCTACAGAAGAGAAGGCAGAAAAGGCACTCAAACCATCAGTCAGTCATTATTTTCAACTTATTCTAGGGAGACCACAGAGACTAAGGCAGACACAGTCCCAATTCTTATGCTGCACCTGAGAACGGGGGGGGGGGGGGATTGACATTCTGAGTGAGGAGACAGAGACTGAAATAAAGATCTAGGAATGTGGGGTATACTAGAAAGCAAATATATTTCACAGGGCCTAGTTTCTTGTAGTTTCAGGTTTAGTCTAACTTCTTAAAAGTACATAGAAAATGTTGACCTTGCAAAAGACAGGAAATTTTCCCCAGGCTATAGTCTCTATTGTAAGATAAAGAATTGTAACACAGCAAGGTTGCTGGTTCAGAGACAGACAAGTTACTGATTGATATGTAAAGATACTGGGAAGCCTCTGTAGGGAGAAGGAATGTTTTCTAAAATCAAGCTTTTGTTCGTGGATCACTTAACTTCTTGCAAATTGCATTATGGAATGTCACTTTGCTTGTTTTACTGAATGTTACCAAGCCTATATTGTTAAACTATAACCCCACCTATGTTCTCTTCCTGTAACTTCCTGGTCTGGAGAATAAATGGGGGAAGAGAACTCCAATTTGTGGTTAATTTCCCAAATGGAAGGAATGCCTCACTCTTGAGGGTCCTGGGAGATTAACCCCTTCAGGGCTTCTCACTGCTCAGAAGAGATGGGCTTTGAGTGATCTTTTGCGGCTCCTTCGCCCAGGGGAAGAAGGGTGACTAATCCGTGGGAGGCAAAGCAACATAGAAAGAGCCAAACTTGTCTGTTACAATGGAGAGAGAGCCACCAACAAATTTAAACAGGAAGGTGACTTTGGTATAGCTTGGGAAAGACTACTGTGCTGCATTAGAGAAAATGGGTGGCAGAGGTCAAGAGAAAGGCAGGATGAAGACTGTTTCAGGGATGAAGGTAGATATGATAGCCAAAAGTGAGGTGGAAAGATCCCACCTCAACTGAGAAAAATGTAGGTTCTAGAATATTCAGGACTTCATGAATGACCTGATATTTGGCATTGGAAGATGAAAACGTCTAGAAGACTGTAACAGCACAGTGTGATAAGCATAATTACTCAGGGGTGGGACTCAGTGTTCCAATCAGTCAAATATGGCTGGAGTGGCCAAGCCCAAGTGTTCCTACTCCTGGGTGAATTTTTTTCCCCCCAGGATGCTTGGGCTGGATGTTCAGTAGAATTCTAGGCAGATAGAATAGCGTGATAAAAGTGCTATTATTATAGTATAAAATGTGTGTATCAATATGATGAGGCCAAAGTGTCAGGCTGGGTCAGGTTAGGAAGAATATTGTTAATTGAGATGGATTTGGAATTTAATCTGTAGGCAATAGAGTATTTTGTTGAAGTGTATAGAAAAGTGATCTAGTGAGATATGTGCTTTATACAAGTCACTCTGGCTATTCTTTAGATGATGAGTTGGAAAAGAAGAGTGATTAAGGGTCAACATTTAGGATATTATTGTAGTAATCATGTGAGAAGCAGAGAAGAACTAAGCATGGATCATGATGGTGGCAGGGATAGAGAGGAAGTAATAGGTACATTAAGTGTTAAGGAGAAAGAAATGCCAAAACGTAGTGAAGAATCAAGAATTTGAATCAAAAATAACTCCCTTGTTTCTGGTTTGGATGACAGGTTGGATGGCGATTCCATTAATGAGATAGAAAGTTCAAGAGGAATGGGTTTGAAAGATGATGATTGCATGTTAAACACATTGATTCTGTGGTATCCATGGGGCATTCAGGTATAGATACCCAGTAGGTACTTGGAATTATGGACCTAGAACTGGAGATTGAGATTTGAGATTTGACTGGTGATAATCAGCCATGGAAATAAGTGAGAGCACATTGTAAATAAAATAATAATCATCCATTGATATCCATGGGAGATTGGTTTCAGGACCTCCCACAGATATTGGCAGATGCTCAAGTCCCTAATATAAAATGATGTAGTATTTGCATATGAGCTATGCACAGCCTCCTGTATACTTTAAATCATCTCTGGGTTACATATAATACCTGAAACAATGTAAATACTATGTAAATAACTTATACTGTATATCTTAAGGGATCGTGACAAGAAAAACACATCTGTGCGTGTTCAGTATAGATACAATTTTTTTTCAAATATTTTTCATCCACAGTTGGTTGAATCCACAGATGAGGAACCCACAGATGCAGAGGAATGACTGTGGATAAAAAGAAGAGGCAAAGAAAAGAACCCCGGCAACCACTGATACCTAAGGGATAAGCAGAGGAAGATGGAGCAGGAATGAACATGACAAAATAAACTCCAGAAAAGTGAAAGGAAAAACAGGAGAGAGAACTGCCATGTAATCAAAAGAACAGCATTTGAAGAAGGGATTGGTCCATGAAGTCAAATGCCCAGAGAGGTAGGAGACAGAAACTGGGATGAACATTGAATAGGAAAGTGACATTTTCGTCTGTGGGCCTAGGATGATTACTTTACTAATAAATAAAATAAAACAATTTTTAAAAGCTTCCAAAGGCATTTTTCCATAATAGTATTTTGTGTTCTTTTATTTTATGTTATCTCTACTTATTTACATACATGACATATACTTTCAACTCCCTTAGTAAAAATAAAAATAGAGTTGTTGAGTTATACATTTCGTGTTTGGTTAACACTGTATGAAATTGCCAAACTATTTTCCAAAGTGGCTATACCATTTGGCATTCATGCTAGCAATGAATGAAAATTTCAGTTGCTCCACTGTATTGTCGACACTTGAAATTGCCAGCTTCTTAAATTTTAGTCATTCAAGTGCATGTGTTACGGTATCTCAATGTGATTTTATTATGCATTTCTCTAAAGACTAATGGTATTTAACATCTTTTTATAAGCTTAGTTGTCAGCCTTATATCTTCTTTAGTAATGTGTTGATTCAATTTTTCCCTTTTTAAAAAATTGGACTATTTTCATCCTACTAAATCGTTTTTTATATATACAAAAGTGTTTTTTTTATATATTCTGGATACAAATGCTTTATTAGATATGTTTTGCAAATATTTTTTTCCCAGTGTGTGGCTTGACTTATTTTTTCCTTGATTTTAAAATTTTTTACTGAAACATTTTGATTATAAATATGTATGGGAACAGAGTTTTATTTCAATACATGTATACAATGTGTGTTGATCTATTCAGGGCAATTAGTCTATTCATCATTACAAACTAATCATTTCTTTGTGATACACACATTCGAGATCCTCTCTTCTAGTCATTTGGTTACATGCAGTGAAACATTATTGATTATAGATTAATAGGTTGACTTTACACCAGTAACGCTCATTTTTCCTCTCTCACTGTACTTTTATGTCCATTAATCTGTCTTTCACTATTCTTCCTCGCCCCTCCCCTTTCTAGCCTCCAGTAACCAAAATTCTCTCTCTCCTTTTAACAGTTCAGCTTACTATTATGATTATTTATTTGCTTTTGTTCATTTGTTTGGTTGCTTGTTTTGTTTTGTTCACTTTTTTTTAGCTCCCACATATGAGTGAGAACATGTGACATTTCTCTTTCTGTGCCTGGCTTATTTCACTTAACATCATTTCTTCCAACCTCATCCATGTTGTTGTGAATGGCAGAATATAAGTATTTTTATGGCTGAGTAGTATTGCATTGTGCATATGTACCACATTTCCTTTATGCAGTCATCTGTTGATGGACATTTAGGTTGGTTCTATACCTTGGCAATTATGAACAGAGCTGTGATAAACATGGGGGTGCAGGTATCCTTTCAATATGATGCTTTCCATTCCTTTAGACACATAACCAGTAGTGGAATTACTGGGTCATAGGGTTGCTCTATCTGTAGTTGTTTGATAATACTCCATATTGTTCTCCATAATCGCTACACTAATTTATAATCCCAACAACAGTGTAGAAGCTTTCCTCTTTATCCACATCTTTTCCAGCATTTGTTATTTTCTGTCTTTTTGAAATAGCTGGCCTAACTGGGTGAGATGGTATCTCAATGTGGTTTTGATTTGCATTCACCTGATGGTTAGTGATGTTGAGCATTTTTTCATATACCTGTCAGACATTTGTAACTCTTCATTTGAGAAATGTCTATTGAGCTTCCTTGCCCATCTTTTAATTGGGTTATTTGGTTTTTTACTATTGAGTCAAGTTCCTTGTACATTCTGGAAATTAGCTGCTTCTTAGATGCATAGTTTGCAATTACTTTCTCCCATTCTGTAGGTTGTCTCTTTGCTCTGTTGACTGTTTCCTTTGCTATGCAGAAGCTTTTTTTGTTTCATGTAATCCCACTTGTTCACTTTTACTTTCAATGCCTGTGCTTCTGAGGTCTTATTCTTAAAATCTTTGCCAAGTCCTACATATTAGAACATTTCCCCTGTGTTTTCTTCTAGAAGTTTTATAGTTTCAGGTCTTACATTAAAGTCTTTAATCTATTTTGAGTTGATTTTTATATATGGTGAAAGATAAGGGTCTAGTTAAATTTTTCTACACGTGGATGTTCATTTTTCCCAGCACCATTTATTGAAGAGGCTGTCCTTTTCACAATGTATGTTTTCAGAGCCTTTATCAAAGATCAATGGGCTGTAAGTATGTGGTTTTATTTCTGGGCTTTCTATTATGTTCCGTCAGTCCAAGTGTCTGTTTTTTGCCAGTACCATGTCATTTTGGTTACTATAGTTTTGTAGTACAATTTGACTCAGATAGTGTAATGTCTCCTGTTTTACTCTTTTTGCTCAGGATTGCTTTGAATTTTTGTGGTCTTTTGTTGTTTCATATGAATGTTAAGATTGTTTTTTCTACTTCTGTGAAGAATGCGATTAGCAATTTGATAGGGATGGTGTTGATTCTGTAGATTGCTTTGGGTAGTATGGACATTTTCACAATATTAGTTCTACTAATCCATGCGCATGGAATGTCTTTCTATTTTTTTATATCCTCTTTCATTACTTTCATCGGTATTTTGTAGTTTTCATTGCAGAGATCTTTCACCTTCTTGGTTAGATTTATTCCTAGGTTTTGTTTGTTTGTTTTTGGTAGCTATTGTAAATAGGATTGCTTTCTTGATTTCTTTTTTGGATAGTTTGTTGTTGGAGTATAGAAATGTTACTGTCATTTGTATGTTGATTTTATACCCTGCTACTTTACTGAATTTGTTTATCAGCTCTGAGAGTTTTTTGGTGGAGTCTTAGGTTATTCTATACATAAGATTATGTCAACTCCAAACACAAACAATTTGACTTCCTCTTTCCAATTTAGATGGTCTTTATTCCTTTCTATTGCCTAATTGTTCTGGCCAGAACTTCCAGTACTATGTCAAATAAGAGTGGTGACAGTGGGCATCCTTCTCTTATGCCTGTCTTTAGAGGAAAAGATTTCAACTTTTCCCTGTTCAGGATGATATTAGCTGTGGGTTTGTCATTTATGGCTTTTATGGTGTTGAGATCCTTTCCTTCTATACCTAATTTACTGAAAGTTTTTATCATAAAGGATGTTGAATTTTATCATATGCTTTTTCTGCATCTATTGCAATGATCATATGGTTGTTATCTTGTATTTTTCTGATGTGGTGTATCACATCTATTGGTTTGTGTATGCCGAACCATGCTTGCATTCCTGGGATGAATCCCACTTGATCAAGGTGTGTAAGCTTTCTGATGTGCTGGATTCTGTTTGCTAGAACTTTGTTGAGAATTTTTGCATTTAAGCTCATCAATGATATTGGCCTGTAGTTTTTCGTTGTTGTTATGTCTAGATTTTCAAATATGTTGGCATATGGTTGTTGATAATAGTCTCTAATGATTCTTCATATTTCTGTAGAATCATTGGCAGGTTTGCTTTTTCATTTGTGATTTGTGGTATTTGGGTCTTCTCTCTTCTTTTTTCAGTTAGTCTGGCCAATGTCTTCTCTATTTTGCTTATATGCTCTAAAAAACAACTTTCTGTTTCATTAATCTTTTATATCTTTTATTGGTCTCCATTTTATTTAGTTTTGCTCTGATCTTTTTTTGTTTCTTTCTATCTACTAATTTTGGAGTTGGATTGCTCTTGCTTTTCTAGTTCCATGAAGTGTAATATTATGTTGTTTATTTGGTATCTTTCAACTCTTTTGACATAAGCACTTATTGCAATAGTCTTCCTTCTTAGTACTGCTTCTGCAGTATTCCATAGGTTTTGGTAAATTTTGCTTGTATTTTCATTTGTTTCAAAAATTGTTTTTAACTTCCTGCTTTATTTCTTTTTGAAACATCGGTCATTCAGGAGCATGATGTTTAATTTCCATATGTTTGAATAGTTTCCCAAGATTACATTGTCATTTATTGCTAGTTTTATTTCATTGTAGTCTGAAAAAAAAAAAACTTGGTATGATTTAAATCTTTTAAAATTTGTTAAGACTTTATTTGTGGCCTAACATGTGGTCTACACTGGGGGATAATCTGTGCGCTGATGAGAAGAATAGGTATGCTGCAGTTGTTGGATAAAGTGTTCTGTAAATGTCTGTTGAGTCCATTTTATCTAATGTGTCATTTCAATCTAATATTTCTCTGCTAATTTTTTGTCCACTTGATTTGTCCAGTGCTAAGAGAGGCATGCTAAAATCTCCCACTATTATTCTGTTGGGGTCTCTGTCCTTTCATTTACAATAACATTTGTTTTATGTACCTGGGTGCTTTGATGTTGAGTGCATATATACTTACAGCTGTTATATCTTCTTGAAACCTTGATTCTTTCGTCATTATAAAATGTCTTTCTTTGTCTCATTTTATAGTTCTTAGTTTAAAATCTATTTTACCCTGTATCATTATGGTAACTCCTGCTCATTTTTCATTGCCATTTGCATGGAATACCTTTTTTCATTCCTTCACTGTTCACTTGTGTGTCTTTATAGGAGAAGTGATTTACCAGCAGAGAGCTTATAGTTGGGTAGAGTTTTTTAATCCATTCAGCCAGTCTATTTCTTTTAAGTGGGGAATTTAATCCATTTACATTCAGAGTTCTTATTGAAACTTATTGTCTTCTTCTTGCCATTTTATTATATTTTTTCAGTTGTTTTATATTTCTTTTGTTTCTTTCTTTCTCATTTATTGTTCGTATTTGCTGTTTGATGTATTTTTTTTGTAGTGATAAGATACATTTTCTTTCTCTTTCTCATTTGCATTACTGCTCCAATAGTGGTTTTTATACTTTCTTGTGTATTCCATGATGATAGTTATCACTCTTTTAATTACAGATATAGAACTCCCTTGAGGATTTCCTGTAGGGCCACTCTTGTGGTGGTAAATTACCACAATGTTTGTTAGTCTGTGAAAGATACAATTTCTTCTTCATTTCTGAAATGTAGTTTGGCTGGTTATAGACTTCTTGGATTGCAGTTTTGTTTTTTTTTTTCTTTTAGCCATGGGAATATGTCATCCTACTCTCTCCTGGCCTGTAAGTTTTCTATGGAGAAGTCTGTTACTCTGATGAAATTCCCTTGTAATTTGTTTGACACTTTTCTCTTGCTCTTTTTAGAATTTTTTCTTTGTCTTTGATTTTGACAATGTGTCTCAGAAAGGTCCTTTTGGGGTTGAATCTATTTGGGGATCCTTGAGCTTCTTGAATCTGGGAGACCATATGTCTCCCAAATACTTGGAAAGTTTTCACCTCTTATTTCACTAAACAGATTTTCAATGCCTTTTCCTTTCTGTTCCCCTTCTGGTACATCCATAATATGGATATTTGTATGCTCAAGGCTTTCTGATAGATATTGTAGGCTTTCTTCATGCTTTTAATTTTTCTTCCTTATTTTTTTTGGGGGGGGCAACTAGATTAATTAAAAAAAAAAAAAAAACCTGTCTTCTTGTTACAGAAATTCTTTCTTCCACTTCTCTAGCCTGTAGCTTAATCTTTCCATTGTATTTTTTATTCCAATGAATGAGATTTTTAGTTCCAGGATTTCTGATTGGTTCTTTTCTTATAGTTTCTGTCTCTGTTGAATTTCTCATACATGTCATGGATTGCTTTTTTGGACTTCATTTTGATTTCTGCTTTTGTTCATCATATTGACTTTCATAAGATTGCTGTTTTGGATTCCACTTCAGGCAATTTTCTGGTTTCATGTTATCTAGGGTCTGGTATCAGAAAATTATTGTCCTCTTTTGGGGGAGTCATGTTTCCCTGTTTTTTCATGCTTTTCCTAATTCTGCATTGATATCTGGGCATCTGGTGGTATAGTCACTTTTTTTGATTTTTAAAGTAGTTTTGGACAGAAAAGTCTTTTACCTGAAGAAGTGCTCTGTGTTGATAGTCAGGATGAGCATTATAGGTTTGGTCTGAGTGAGCATGGATGTAGGTACTGGCTTGCTCCCTGCACCCCCTCCACTGGTGCATGTGGGCCTGATGTGTCAGGCATGACTCTGAGTTCTCAGGGAAGGTAGGCATGGATTTATGCAGCCTGGACACCCCACAAGCTCTCCACTTGTGCAGGTGGGCCCACTGTATCAGGCAGGCCTTTAAGCTCCTGGGGAAAATAGGCTTGGATACAGGCAAGTGGCGCACTCCCTGCTTTCTGTCTGCTGGGGCATGGGTGGGGGCACTGATTTGGGTGAGGATCTGAGCTGGAAAGGGAAAGGAGGCATGGATCAGGTGACCAGCACATTACCCCTTGCTCTCCCCTGTTGTGGGTGGACCTTCTGTGTCAGGCAGGGTTCTAAGCTCCTGAGGATGGTGGGCATGGATCCAGGCAGCAGGCACAGGGGACAAACACACTCCCTGATTGCTGTCCACTGGGTTTGGTGGGGAGAGCAGGGAGATGCAACTCACTATTTTCTTAATGTTGTTGTTTAAGGAACAAAAGTTATTAATTTTAATGAAACCTATTTTATTTCTAAAACTTTGTGCCTCTTGTGTTTCTTTAAGAAATGTTTGCTTGACCTAATGTGACATAGTTTTTCTCCTATGCTTTCTTCTAAAAGTCTTATAGTTTCAGCTCTTACGTTTAAGTCTATGATTCATTTCAAGTTAATTTCTGTGTGTTCTATAAAGTCAGAGTCATGGTTTACTTTTTTCTATAAGGATATTCATTAGTGCCAGCACGATTTGTGGAAAAGATCATCCTTTTCATATTGAATTGCCTACTTTCTTTTAGATTAATGTAGTATTTTTTTATTATTCCATTTTATCTTCACTATGAACATTATAGTTTTGGATCTCTCTCTCTTTTCTTAGAGTTTACAATATACATCTTTAACTTATGGCCTGTCTTTTGAAATTATATACCACTTCATTTGTAGTATGGAAATTTTATAACAGTATACTTCCATTTCCTCCTCAAATTCTTTGTATAATTTTTGTCATAGATATTTCTACATTTTTATCAACCTGAAAAATTCATTGTTCACATCATTTTCATTTACAAAGTCAATTACAATTAAGTGATTGAAATTTTTAAAAGTATTTTATATTTATCCATATATTTAACATATCTTCCGTTTCTTATCCTTTGTATTAATGTAAATTTCAATTTGGTATCATTTTACTTCTATTTGTAAATGATTTTTAACATTTCTTACAGTGCAATTTGCTGCTAAAGAATTTTCTTAGCTTTCATTTGTCTGAAAATGTTTCTATTTCACCTTTTTTATTTTTGGCCTAGTTTTCTGCTATACATAGAATTCTATATTGAATGGCTTTAATTTTTGTATACTTCTAAAGATTTCACTCAATTGTCTTCTTGCTTGCATAGTTTCTGTTAAAAATTCTGCTCTTCTTATTTTTGTTCCTCTGTATATAATGTCTTTTTTCTCTTGTTGCTTTTAAGATTTTCTCTCTATCACTGATTTTCATCAATTTGTTTATAATGTACCTTAAGAGGGTGTATGCATGTGTGCACACATGTGAGTGTATGCATTTGTGTTTATGTATGTTAATGCTTACTTTGCTTGAGGCTTACTGAGTTTTTGGCTCTGTGAATTTCTTCTATTATTAAATTTATAAAATTTGGGGCTATTATTTTATTAAACATGAACCACTTGACATTTTCCCGTGAAGAGCATTGACATTCTTTTTATTTGTTTTTAATCTTTTCTCTCTGTGTGTTGGGAGGTTTGGGCTTTATTGTATATATTCAGTCATTGATCTTTTAGTCACCAGTGTCCGGTATATTTTTTATTTTAGATATTTTATTCCTTTACTTTTATAAGTTTCATTTGGTTTTTCCTTAAATTGTCTATTTTACTCCCTTTCACCATCATACTTTTTTTACATCCTTGTGCATATGGCACATATGTACAAAAGCTCTTTTCATGTTTATGATCTGTAATTCTATCATATCTGTTGATAGATAGGCATCTACTGCCTGTTTTGGTTTTTTTTCTCCTCGTTATTAATCCTATTTTCCTGCTTCTTTTTTTGTGTAGTAAATTTCTGCCATCAGTTTTTTGTTTTGTTTTTCAGCTGACTGGTACAGAGAACAAATCCTGGACCTTGGTGTTATCAACACCACACTCTAACCAACTGAGCTAACCAGCCAGCCCTCTGTCTGGTAATTTTTTATCAATTAAAGGAAATTATCATTTTTATGTTGCTGTATCCTAAAATTTGCTATATTTCTGTAAGGAGTTAGATTTTTTTTTCTTTTAAGCTTGAAGTTACTTTATGATTAGTTTGATTGTTTGATGAAGGGATAAGCAAAAGTTTTTTTTTTTTTTCTTTTTTAAAAAATCAAATAGTAAATATTTTAGGCATTATAAGCCATACAACCTCTGTTGAAATAGTTAATTCTGTTATGGTAGCAAGCAAGTAGCCACAATGTGTAAACAAATGGACATGACCTGTCCCAATAAATCTTCATTTCCAGAAACAGTCTTTTTGCCGCATTTAGTCTGTGGGCTGTGGTTTGTGCATCCCTGATTAGAAGCTTGTTCTAGGGCTAATTCAGACCAACTACTAAGGCATTGCTCTTATGGGGTTTCTGCTAAAAGTCTCTTGTATTTACCCAACTTCTCAATGTCCTTAATCTGGCTAGAGAGAGCATGAACAATTACCAGCCATGAGTGAACTTGAGAGTTATTCGACTTACAAATTCCCAGTAATTTTTCTTTCTTCCAAAGTTGTTATCTTCTGGCTTCTTGTGATTTCACCTTATGCATACCCATAATTATATTCAGCCAAAGACTCACAGGGACTCTTTTGCAGATTTCTGGACCTTTTATTCCTCTTGGGTACTCTGCCACACAAATCCTTCTCACCTTTCTTTCCACAATCCCAATCTCTCTCTTAAATCCAACAAAACTGTTGGGCTCTGTTTGTGGTCCACTCCTTGCATCATAGTCCGAGAATAACCTCTAGACAGAAAGCTGAGGCAATAATAAGACTCACCTCTTTTGTTTCCATTTACTTGTAGCTCACAGCACTAAGCTGCCTCTGCCCAATTTCTGCAAATAATTGTTTCCTGTGCTTTTTCTAGTTTTTTAGTTGATAATGGTGAGAAGGTAATCTGTACCATCTTATTTCCTCGTGGATGGAAATCGAAATCCCCTAATAATGCTAGCAATAAACTGTATTTATTTATATTATTGTATTCTCACAAAGATGAGGACATCAAGGCACAGTGGGTTTCAGTACTTGACTAGTGTTACATAGCTAGTAAATAACAGTTCTGAGATTTAAACCCAGTTTTCTGACACTAAAAACCAAGTTTATAACTTCTGCAAAAATAATTTCAATTCTCAGAAAGAGCTAGTTTCTCTTTAATTATTTTTTTTGCAAAAATGTTAAGTTGTGGTGCATATTATTTAATAATATTTTTCCTTTAGTATTAAAAACATATCCTTTCTATAACAAAATTTCACACATTTGCCTGATCACAAAAAATCACTTGGGGCATTTGATAAAAATACATTTTTCCTATATTCACTCATAGAAATTCTTCAATAAGTGTTGGCTAGGGCCTATGCTTTTATAAATCATGCCAGGAGACTCCTATGATCAGACAAATTTGTCAAACATTCTATATAAGATGTTTTTTATTGGCTGTGTAGAATTTAATTATGTAGATATTTCATAATTTAATTTACCATTCTCTGCTGGAAGATTGTGAGGTTTGATGACATTTTAATATTGAAATAACACTGTGATGATCAGACAAGTGCATATCTCTGATTATTTCCTTAGAGAACCATGGCATTTAAACTCATCTCTTCGCTCTATGATTGAGTTTTATATGCATGGGAACCTAGCATCAGTGCTTTTCTACTGCAAATAATTCTAAAAATGTGGCCACTCAGGGATGGAACACAGGCTAAGAATTAGGGAAAAGGAGGCACATAAAACATAAATGTATAAATTTAATTATTTGACTTTTTCCTAACATTTGCCAATTTACATACATTAAACACACATTAGCATTGTGCTAGGTATTTTCCTATATAGCTCATTTGATCATCTCTGCAATCCCACAAGGGAATATTATTACCCTTATTTTATAGATGAGCAAAATTGAGTTTAAAAATGTTAATCATCCCTAGCTAGCAGGGTAGTAACTGATATGTATGTTGAAGGCATACTATGGGTCAGTACTAAGTATGCAACTAATTTATATCATCTGATCTTCAAACATCTATGTTATTTGGTTTGTGCTATTACATTATTATATTAATGATGAAGTACCCATTGTTATCCTCTTTTTTCCCAATGTGGAAATAAAGAAAATCCCAAAGGAGTATAAGATTTTGCTTATATTAGTGTAACTACTAAGTAGCAGATATAGTATTTGGACTCAGACATTTCTCATTCCTAGACCACTTTTGTTTTCCAACATATTATAAATGCCTTCAGTTCAGCCATCGTCAAACTCTTATTTTATTTTCAGGTTTAAAAAATCGTCCCCACATCTTCCCTAAAACTGTTATAAAATGTGAAAATTTAAAAAGTCAAGGAGCCATCAGTAGGCTTGCATTATTCAGAGATGAGAAAGAGCAAGCCCCTTTTACTTGAGTCTGGAACAGAGGTAAGGAAGCTCTTCCATTCCATCTGGCAGAAATAAACTTAGAGCTCAAAGAAGAA
This sequence comes from Cynocephalus volans, assembly GCF_027409185.1. Lineage (NCBI taxonomy): Eukaryota > Metazoa > Chordata > Mammalia > Dermoptera > Cynocephalidae > Cynocephalus > Cynocephalus volans. The sequence goes on from NC_084476.1 coordinate 19,595,955, forward strand.
ATATGCATGCAATGCTATGAGCTGGGTTCCAGTTTGATTTCATGTGCAATATTGAGGAGTTTGAGGCTAAAGGCATATATGAGAGATGAACGCTGAGCTTGGGAACTGTATGAATTTAATCTTAATCTTAGTATGCAAATAAACCAGTTTGTCTTTGTTCCTACTCAGCTACTCTGAATGGAGTTGTCCAGAGGAAGAATAGGAAGACAGCAGACTTGGCATCACATATATATATTTAAATCTCTACTTAATAACAGGGTGAGTGTGAGCTGATCATGACATCTCTCTGAGTCTCCATTTTTTCCTTTAAAGCAAGACAAAATCTAATCAAAGGATGATTGTGATAATTATATGAGATAATGTCACTAAAAGGCTGAGCACATCACTAGATTCATAGTATACTCTTATTATATGGTTGTTTTTTGCCTTCCCAAAAGGCTCCCTCTTCAGCGTGTATCTGCCTTGGCTCTGCCAGGACACAGCTTTCAAGTCAGCCCACTATGGTATGTAAGATGGTTTCTAAGGAAGGGTCCACAAGGCAGCGGCAATAGATAGCAGTGATAGAACAGGAAGATGCCCTAGTCTTCAGTTCATTATTTTATAGACAGCGATAAAAAAGAAAGTGAGTTTTTAACTGGAAAACTAAATCCAGGGTTGTAATTTCAACTCTGATCTTTACTTAAGGAAATTGGTAACATCATTTTGGCTACAGATGTTATTATTGTAAAATGAAGATAATAATAATATAGCTACATAACAGGAACATCGTAACATCAAAGGAGATACTGGTACCCAAGTGTAGCATTAACAGATCTTGCTTCTAATCCTGACTTTGCCAGTCTACAGTTTTGGCTCAGCCGCTTTGTCTGTCTAAACCAATGCCCACACCATCAAAAATAAGAGACTTGGAACTTATGGTTAAAATCCCTTTTAGCTTTGACATTCTGTGATTCTCTAACTTGACCATGGTCCTCCCAAGGTAGATAAAGTCCAGGTTGTCACTCCTCATCGGGGTCTTTTCTTTCTATACTGTAATCTCAGAGATTTGTACCTTGTGACTCTGGAGAAGTCTTATTTTAAGTAAGAGCTGCTTGGTATGGTATCTCCAAATAGCAACCCCTTCTAGAACCTAAAAAACCTCATCTGATCTGTGTTGCAACAAATTCACCTACCTGCCCTATCTATGGTATTCCCTTGTTGTAAAGTTTATCAGGTTTTGATTTACACTACAGTGGTCAATCATGGCTCAAAAATTTTAAATGGAAAATTTCAGAAATAAACAATTCATAAGTTTAAAATTGTGCATCATTAAGACTGACCTGATAAAATCTTGCACGGTCCTGCTCCACCCCACTAAGGGTGTGACTAGTTCTTTTGTTCTTTCTCTCGGTTCCTGTCTCTCGGTTATCAGATAGACTGAATTGGCAGCACAGTGCTTGTGTTCAAGATACCCTTATTTTCCTTAATAATGGTTCCAAAGTGCAAGTGATGCTGGTATATTGTTATAATTGTTCTATTTTATCATTAGTTATTGTTCATATTTTACTGTGCCTAATTTATAAATAAAATATTCTCATAGGTGTGTATGCACAGAAAATAATGTAGCATATATAGGGTTGGGTACTATCTGCAGTTTCAGGCAACCACTGGGGACTTTTGGATGTATCCCTTGCATATATGGAAGGACTACTGTATACTGATAAAAAATAAAATAAAATAAAACACATCACTCATGTGTCAAGAGACCTAGTTTCAAGTCCTAGCTAATCTGCTATGTGGTCTGTGATTAGACTTCCCTTGAGGAGAAAAAAAATCACTTTAAGAGGACATAAATTAAAAATCCATAGCCTACTATGCCAGCAAAGATAAGGGGACAGTGACTCACAGCTGGCACAGCAAATAGTTCAAGGCCCAGAACCCAGACATTAAGTCTGGGAGACATGGATCAATGAATAGCAGAATTATTGCCTAAATTAAGTTATTCCTGGGAAATGATGTAGCTAGGACTATAAAATCTCACAGTTCTAGATTTATCTGACCTTAAAAACATCTCACTTTACACAGGATGTGAAAGTCAGTGAACCATGGGTACATTTCTATGAGATTTCGGGACCCACCCCTGCCACCTGCAACCTTATCTCAAATACACCATTTTCTCTACTTACAGAGGCATTAGGAGAACCAAGTTTAAAGCAAACTTGAACAAATTCCATGTTATCATTTATTCCTATCCTTACTCCTTGGACAGATTCTGGTTTGGGCTAGTTCACTGAAATTTCTCTACTTTCTGTACTCAAGTATCTCCACTTCTAATCTGTAGTAACTATGTATTGTTTTCCATGCCCAGGATCTATTCATCTGGATCCAGCTATGCCTGAACTCCAAGTCTGAATTTTTCTAAGTACATGAGCCATTATATGTAATGTTTCTATCAATTGCAATTGGAAGTGCATCTGTCTAATGGAAAAATTACCAGCCTAATAAAAAAAATTTTTTTGCTCTTTCTACTTCATAGGAGTGATATAAGTACCTGATAAATTAACAGATTTTGATCACCAACCATAGTTGCATTTTGAGATACTATGGTAGGGCATGAGAATATAGTGACAAAATAAAATAAAGTCCTTTCCCCAGAGGAGTTCAGTCTAGTTAAAGAGACATGCATCTACTGAAATAACTACAGCACAGTATTCCTGGGTGGAAATTAGTTGATTTTCCCAGAAAAGTTAGAAAAGACTCTACAGAAGAGGGAGCATTTGAATTGGATATTAAAAGTTTATCAGACATTTTCCAAGTAGAGCAGTGGCTCTCAATCAGGGACATTTTTACCCCACAGGTGACCTTTTGCTTTGCCACAACTTGCAGTATGCTGTTAGGGTGTAGTGCATAGAGGCTGGGAATGCTGCAAACCATTCTACAAAGTATAAGCAGCTCTCACTACAAATAATTATCTGACCCCAAATATAATTAGTTCTAAGGTCAAGAAACTTTGAAGTAGAGATATAAGAAAAGAGATTCTAGAACAAGATAAATATAAAGACAAAAGTCATGATTAGTTCAGAATGATGGAAACGGCTTGATACAGGCAAAACAGGATCAAGGCAGATGACAATTGTACTCTGAGAGCAAGGGCTTTGACAGTTATCCTACAGGTGTGGGAAGACATCCAAGTTCCTTTAAAATTGTGAATGTAAAGAGGGCTTTCTGAGTTTGAAATCTTGAAAGTGGAACAGTTCTATAAGATGACCAGTTTCCTAACTGTAACATTGAATGTGTGGAGCTACTGAGGATTCCTGAAGATAAAGATCCCCAGTGTGGGACATCTTAGAGAACTGTGACGCTAGGACATTCAATAGGTTATTAACATGACTGCCGAATTTGTCCAAAATGATGCTACTAATATAGATGATGAAGGAATCATCAATCATCAAGGGTTTGGCTTCCTTCTGAGAAGCTTTATTGGATTCTGAGCTAAACAGAAGCCCTCCCTGAAAAACAGCCTTTCCCAACTCCCCTGTGTCATTTTTTTTCCCCCTCTCTTTGGACATTCTGCCAATTCATCATGGAAGAATTAAATATTTTTATAATGAACCAGATGCTGGTGACAGGTGCCAGATTGACAACTCTAGAGGGGGAAGCTTGAAGTACTCACGTTCCTCATACTGAGATGACAAGGGGAAGAGTTATGTATGCCGAAAGATTTATTGTCAAGCTGTCCATGGGCACCTTTCTGGCCTCCAGAAAGTGGTTTAAAATTAGACACAATCTGGAAGCCTTTTAGAGCCAAAAAGGAGTATGTCATCATATTGATGTTCTTTCCTCTTGTTAACAATGGTAGAAGCAAATTGGAGCTTGTAGTTTTTATTTTATTTTATTTTATTTTATTTTGTCAATATACAATGTGGTTGATTATTGCGGCCCATGACCAAAAGCTCCCTCCCCCTCCCTCTCTCCCCTCCCTCCCAACAACCTCCTTTCTGTTCGCTTGTCGTATCAACTTCAAGGAATTGTAATTGTTGTGTCTTCTTCCCTCCCCCCAGTTTATTTGTGCATTTATTTATTTATTTATTTATTTTTAGCTCCCACAAATAAGTGAGAACATGTGATATTTGTCTTTCTGTGCGTGACTCGTTTCACCTAATATAATTCTCTCTAGGAGCTTGTATTTAAAGGTCTACAATTATACTCAAAAAGTAGCACTTGACATTTTCTCACCTCCCTTCTGTGCCATCTCTCACGTTGTAGAGTCACTGAATGTTAGAGTTAAAAGAGATTCCACATATCACCGGATTCACCTGTTCCATTCTACAGAAAAGGAAAGTGAAGGCCTTAATCACATTTATGACTTACACAGGACTGCAAAAGTGGTCACAGGAATACACTAGAGAGACCTCTAGTTTTTTCTTCTCTTTGAGTGCTGTCCCACTCTATTTCTTCTTAACTTATGCCTTCTTCTGCCCACTTCTTATTTCTTTTTAGCCAACCTGACTACCTTGCCCATCCTACCACCCTGCTCCCCACACCTACTGACAATATTAAAACTACCATTATGGGGTTTCTAATCTGAGCTTGATGCGTTAGACTCTTCACACATATTACCTTGACTCTGCAGCAACTCTGATAAAGAAGTATTACTGTATTCATTTCACAGAGAAGGAAATTGAATCTTATCATTTGCCCACAAATCATACAGCTAATAAATAGTAAAGCCAGAATTCAAGCCAAGATCTGTAAAACTCTGTTATGCCATGCAATCTCTTCAGGTCTGCTTCAAAAATGGTTTCTCTCCTTTCCGTCATAACAACTGCCGTGTCCATCACGTGGTTCTTCTCAAGTATGTGTCAGAAAATCAAGCTGATTGACCAAATTCACACTTTTTTTTTTATTAGAGAGGAGACTTCTTCCCCACTTCTTCCAAGGAAGCTCCATTTGCATTTTGTAAATGGCTTTTTCCCTCTCTCAGTTTGTTGAGTGTATTTATTATGAAAAGACATTGAATTTTGTCAAATATTTTTCCTGCATCTATTGAGATGATCACGTCTGTTTTTTTTTTCCTTTATTCTATGAATATGGATATTATATCTATTGATTTTCTTATGTTGAACTAACCTTGAATTCCTGGGGTTTATCCCACTTGGTGTATAATTCTTTTTATATGTTACTGGATTCCGTTTGCTAATATCTTGTTGAGAATTTTTGCATCTATATTTATTCAGGATATTAGCCTCTTGCTTCTTTGTGTATGATGGCTTTGTCTGGCTTTGGTATTGGGGTAAGACTGTCTCATAGAATGAGCTTTTCCTCTTCTACTTTTTGAGAAGGATTAGGGTTAATTCTCATACAAAGAGAAGTGGACTGACCTATCTGACTGCTGAGTTTAGAAAGAACTAAACATAAGTAACTTCCCCTTTTCTCTCTTCCACTTGAGAATGAACCACTTTCTGCAGGGACATTGTCTGCAATGTCATAAGTGTCAACAAGGAAAGGTCTGTCTTGGCCTAATATAATCTGTCACCGGATGCATATGTCTGTCTAACCCTGGGATTTGCCATTATGAAGGTAACTTCCTTGCAACATAAGCCATTTCCTTCAATATAAACTTTATCTATAACTAAGTTTATGTTTTGAACTCTATTTTTGACATATTTCTCAGTTGACTCAAAATCTGGGCTGGGAAGGTTCATAAATCTTTCCAATCCTCTCGGACTTTAACAATATTGAAAACGGAAACCCTCTGATTATGCCTCCCAGGAAGGGGAGTGGAAATAATTAGAGGTAATTAAAAGTTACCAGGACATTATCAGGAAGTATATAGAATTTGGAATCTCAACCCTTGAATCAGGGAAAAAGGTAAAATAGGCCATAGTGTTTGGTATATGTAGCTACTGTTTCTAACCTCTTGTCTCTCCCCTGAGCTAGCTGTATAAAATTAGGCAAGATTTCGCATCTTGCTAAGCCTCTGTTTCCATTTCTGAAAATGGAAATCCAAATATTCACTTTCTAAACCGCAAGTTTCTGTGCACACAACCAATGGTATGCTAAGTCAGCTCAACACCAGCTCACAAGAGCTGATTGTACCAGTGTTCCCAACTCCACTTTGGTAATAATTTTCTCAGGACAACAGGAATATTACATAGTGGATTTTTCCACCTGGGGAGCCAGTCATTAAACATTCACCAGCATACCTAAACCAACCTGTTTCTCCCTAGTGTATGCATGAATGCTGATACTACCCCTTCTATCCTCAGGTAGAACTTTCCTGGGTTGAATTTGTCTCCTGGCAGAAGATAGACAAAGGCAGGAGGAATGCCACCCATGGTCATCTGTCACTTAGTTTCCCAAGAAACACAGTTGCTATGACTTAAGTTGTCCTCACTTTCCATTTATTTCTTACAAACTGCAGCGTAGAGAACTTAGTCACCCACATGAATAGATGTCGTCTAGTTTCCTTTTGGTCCCTTTCCAACCAATCTGTCTCCCTATTTAGATGGCTTCTTACTACACACACACACACACACACACACACACACACACACAAGGGGTTATCAAAAGTTCATGGAAAGATTTAAATTATCTTTTAATTCTATTTTTCCACCAAATTTTGAAGTACCTTCATATATAATTCTATATACAGTTATAGTTATATAGTTATATATGAGAGTGCGTGAGTGTATATATCTACAGTTGTCATGTATGTATTCAGTGTATTCATCTTGCATTACTAAGTCAATGCATAGGAAACATACTTTGGAGAAGGATAATAATAAATGCAACTGTAAATCACAATTTTAAAGCTGAAGAATGCTTAGAGATCTGTGGTCTAATCTCTTCATTTTACAGATAAAAAAAATTGAAACTCAGGGAACTCAGGGAAGAGAACTGGCTCCTCTGTTGTTACTTGGTGAAATAGAAACAGAATTGAGACAAGAATGCTGGTCAGCCTACAATGGCTTATGTGCTAATCCCCTCCAAAAGTTATGTGCTAATTTTCCCTCTCCACAACACTGAAGCACACGCTTTTGCTCTGACAGTCTCTGAAAGTGTCTCTAACTCCATTGCTTAAGACTCTAAATGATTCATTCTCTTTCTGGTACTTTCTGGTTAACCTCAGATCTCCATCACCCTTGCCAGTTCCCAAATGAAATTTTAAATTTCCATTCTCAAGAGAATAAGAAATACCCACTAACCAAGTGCCCAAGTCAGATGGGTCTCTTCTATAAATAAGACACTAATAGGATTTACAATTTGATCAGGGTTTGCAACTGATGGTGATAATTAGAGAATTACCCCCAATAAATATTCGACACGATTTTCAGAGGAATAAAACATTTTACTTTTCGCCCGTAGTTTTCTCTAGGAGAAAGAAAAGAAAGACACTGGAGAGCATGATAATCGTGCTGTAGTTCTTCCAGGGGGAGATGACAGTGTTCAGCTCTGGATCAGTTTCTGTGCACGTCTGAAGATGTGTGGGACTGGGCTAAGAGTCACTGTTTTCCACATCAGCAATACCAGAACCCTAGGGAAACTATCCTGTAAAACCAGTTATGATGTTTTGTTGTAAGAAACAATTTCCTAAATCCTGTCATCACAATCTGGATAAGGAATGCTTTCTTTCTTTCTTTTTTTTTTAAAATTTTTATTTTGAAATAACCTCAAACACAGAAAAGTTGTAAAAGGAATAGATAACTTTGACACATGTTCAGCAATTTTTATAATTTGCCACATTTGTTTTATCACTGTCTTTTTCTATACACGCATGCACAATTTATTTTCAGAACTATCTGAGTGTGGGTTGCATAGGTCATGTCCTGTTAATACTTCACGTATCCTAAAAACAGGGATAGTCTTTTTTTTCTATTTTTTTTTTGTATTGTAACATAGTTGGTCGTACATATCCATGGGATGCAGAGTCGAATATCAATATTTATGTGCAATATGTGATGCTCAAATCAAGATAATTAGCACATTCAACAATTTACCACGTAATCATTTTTTGTGGCCCTTTATGAACTCCTTCCTTATCCCCCTTTTCCCTCCCCCTTTCTCACCTCTGGTAACCTCAGGATTCTTTTCTGTGATACATCAATTTCTAATGTGTAGTTTGTTTGTCTTTCCTAGTGTCTCAGGATTTCTATATTTAATCTCAAGATCTAAGAATAAAAAGGCATGAAGGAATCTTAAATCATATGCTAGTTTAACCTCAGTCAGATGGTCAGATACTGTTTATTATTCCTACTAAAAAATTGCCAGCCAAATTTCATTTGAATATGTCCATTGGTTAGAAGTTCACTGACTCGTGAGGTAGAACAATCTAATTCATGGTAAGTATGACTCCAAAAACTCTCTTTCTTTTCAGAGCTGTACCTTTTCACAACTTTCATTACATGATCCTATTTCTGCCCTCTAGAGTCACATAAGTTTAAATCAAATCCTTCTTCTCAGTGATACATCTCAGGCAACTGAAGATGTTAACTTCTAACCATTTACAGAAACACTTCCAAAGCTCCCATCGTGTGTCCTACAGGGGGCTGAATCGGACACTGGCTGACACGGAGGGTCTACATGACCATTTTCTTGGTTTAAGTTTCCCTAGAATCAGACTCTGAGACAGAGATTCAAATTCAAGTACTTTATCGGGGAAGTGATCCTATTAACAGAGTAAGAAAGTAAAACAGGTATAGAAAGGTAACCAATAAAGAATGAGTTATCAAGCAAGTTACCCCTGAGGACAACTGGAGCTAAATCTTTCTGGGGAGCTTTGGGACCAACATGGAACACACCTCAAGATTATCCATGAGGATAGGGAAATAGGGATTTTATCCACCCACTGCTGTCAATCATTGCTTAAGGGATGCACTTGTGAATACTACTTCCCCAGAACTTCCAACCTACTACTGCATAAGAAAAGTAGGATCTGGCAGCCAGAGGAAGGCCTTAAGCAAAGGGATGTGGGTGCTGGTAGCTGGAAGTCAGCCAACTTACATGAGAAAGACAAGGGCTAAAGGGATATGGATCAGGTATTAACAGTTTCTGCTGCTTATTCAAAGTTAGCCTGAGGGATGATGAAAACCCACAGCAAGAATCCAGCAAACTGACCAGGGGCTGACATGTAGAAGACTTCTATCTTCCCCCTGGCCCTGCTCACCAGATGGGAGACATAAAAATAGGAGATTGGCAAATTACGTAAAAAGTGGACCATACATCATATACCTTCTCTAACTTCATAGAAGTCCCTAGAGCAGGAATCTGAAAATTATTGTTTGTTGGCCAAATGCTGGTTGCCTCCATTTGACCTATGAGCCAAGTTTAAAAAAAAATCAAAAGAATAAAGTTTCTCAACATGTGACAATTTTATGAAATTCAAATTTCAGTATGTGTAAATAAAGTAATATTGGACTATAGCCATGTTCATTCATTTATGTATTGTCTATAGTGCTTTCATACTACAACAGCAGAGTAGTTGCAAAAGAGAACGTGTGACCTGCAAAGCCTACAATGTTTACTATGTGTCACTTTACAGAAAAACATTGCAGACCCCTGCAATAGACCCTTGGACAACTATGATCGGTACTACGGAGATAAGAAGAAAAAAACCAAAAAACTTGAATAGAGACTGAGATTAATATCAAAGTGACTAAAACTAAGAATTCAATTTAATATCTAGAGTGTTCTAATGTCTGAAAGTTTCTCAGAAGTAAAGGAACAGGACCATAATGTTAATGAGACTTCCCTATAGTACAGTCGAGGTAGTTGTCGAAAAAATTAAAGCTGTTTCACATTTATACTTGTACATCCTGGGCATATCTGTTTAAATCCTTTTGATGTCATTTCACACTTAAAATGGAGCCCAATGACCTTACAGTCTACCCCTCTGTCCACATCTGCTGCCTCTATCTTCCTCACTCACAAGCATTTATCTCTCTCTCTCTCCACTCTACTTGCTGTTTTTCAAACCTACGAACCTCCTTCTCTCCTGGTAACTCTATCCTTGTTCCCTGCCTGACACGCTTCTCCCCAAGCTCTTTGGATGGCTGATTCATTCTTATGTTTCAGTTTTCAGCCTAAATGTCACCAGCTCAGAGAAGGCATCTAAAGTGGCTTTATCGTGCCATCTATTTGTTTTCTTTGGAGCATTGATCTCTATCTAAAGTCACATGTGTGTTTATGGTATTACTTTTATACTGTCTGTCTTCTGCACATACATAAATACACAGTGAGCTTTGGGAGGCAGGGGCTTTGTCTCTTTTTGTTCATCACTGTATCCCCAGCTTCTTAAAAAGCTGTATGTATTAGACATATAGTAAATACCCATTGGATAAATGAATTTGTGGCTCTTAAGGAGTCAGAGAGGAGGGTAAAGTCATAGAACATTTCATTGTCACTTGGTACAATGGTGTTGGTCTTACAGACCTGGGTATGAATCCTTACTCTGCTGCTTAAATTAGAATGAAATAACCCTAAGCAAGTTCCTTAACTTCTTTGAATACATTTATTTTTTATTCCTAATATGGGATAACAATGCCCACCTACATGAGAGATTGTAATCTTTAGTGGGATACGATGTCTGTAAAATCCCTGCATACATAGAAAAGGTCAATAAAGGGTAGCAATTTCTGCCTCTGCAATTATTACCATTACTCTGAAGCTGGAAAAGGCCTTCTAGAGGATAACTCTGTCCTGCAATCTGATATCACAAACAAAGACACAGAGATTCAAGAAGGGGAAGGGGTTCAATCACAGCTTCATAAAGAGCTCAGCTGCAGAGTCAAGACTGAGGTCCAGATCAGTAGTCTCCAAATTTCACATACTTTTTATTTACCAGACTGCTTCTATCTCCATTGACTTTGGACATCAACTGTGAGCATTCTCCAGAGATCTCAAAAGGCAATTGTAATGTCATGTGTAAAAATCCCTTTGCTAACTAAATGATGTTTGTGAGAAACACTTTTGCAGCAAAACCAGAGATGAAGTCTCTCATTTCCCCAACAGCTTGAAGCCCAAGCAGAGTTTGGCAGTGCAGAGTGATCATATTCTGATTTTCCTAGCATTTGTTTTATATACTTATTTCAAGCCATGACATGTCCTGAGACTCTAAATAAAGTGGAAAGATGACTAAGCCATCTTGTCCCTCATCCCCTCCCTCCAGAGTATCTCATGAGGATAAATCCTCTAATGTCTGTGGAGCAAACTAAGTTCTGCAGAGAGAAACACTCCATAAAAGCCAGGATGACTCTGCAATACATAATAATTGGCCTAGTGAGCTGAGATTTGACTGTACTTCTGTGTGGCAGAGAATTAGCCCAAGAAGGGAAGGAAAAATATGACAGAGCAGCAACATGCACTAGAAGAAGCACTGGGCAGGGAATTTGGAAACCTGGGTTTCAGAGCTCACTGCCAAGAGCTCTGTGTGTGGCTTTAGGGAGTTCCTGAAACCACTCTGGATATTGGTTTTCTTACCTGTAATAGGAGAAGGTGATAATGCATTCTATCTCCTTTTCATCCTAGTCTAACTTGCTGAGATCGTTAAGTAGATATGAAAGGGGAGGCAAGAGAAAGCAGCCAGGCATGAAAGACCAAGGGGCATATATAGGAAGGAGTGAAGAGAGGGGTAGGAAATCAAATTAGAAAGAAGATAGGGATGAAATTGAGATGGAGTCAAGTAGGGAGAAGCTAGACGGATTTTGCAGCTCACCCTTGGAGGTTTCACATACTAGAAGCTTAGTAAAGAGGCAGCTGAAAAGATTGGCTCACATGCTTGAAGAGTCTCCATGAGAAATTGTGTTAATGAAATTTACACGCAGTTTACCCCTTCCCCATGCCTTGTGCTGCCCAGTGGATTATCTTCCGGACTTGAGTGTTTCTGATCTCATCTTATTTTGTTTCCAGAGACAGACAAGGGCACTGAGACCATCTGTCCTCATATTCCCCTCTGAATCACATCTCACCTAGGTGCTTGCTTGTGGGAGGGAGAGAGCCATGTCCTCCCAAATTCTCTCCTCTTGCAAAAAACTGCTGCAAATCCAGAGTCCCACATGTACTAGCCTCTTGTCCCCAGCCAAGAGCACTGCCTCCATCCCACCAGCAAGCACACAGCTGGCAACAGTGCTGTATCCATGGTGATAATGAATGGCAACAGGCTGTAATCAAGAAGGGTCACTTGAGTCATAAGTCATTACAGATTGCATTTAAAGGGACACAGCTACCTTTAAAATAATAAATTTCTTTTTTATAGCCTCTCCCTGCCCCAGTCTCTCAGAAAAGAGTTAACTGGCCATTCATCTTGCAGGTTTACTTTTTTGAATTTCTTTCCATTTGAAGAGTAAAATCAGATTGGTTAGTTTCCCCATCAGGACATCCTAAGCACAGCTGGTAGCTGCCCACACACCAAGGTTTAGGACACTTGGAAAGGCAGTCTAGCTAAAAAGGAAGTCCTGCCCTTTTCCCTGGAAGTACCTGAAATTTTAATTTGTCATATTCATTTATCTAGTTCTTTACATTGGAGTCTTATTGAAAGTCAAAAAGTCCTAGGAATTTGTCATTCATTAACATTGTAGCTGCATTTCAGAATAAGAACAGTAGAGCTTCTGCTCAGAATACTTGGGCTTGAATTTCAGCCATGCCCCTAAAACAGTGCCCTTGGGCAAGTCTCTGAATCTCTTTGAGCATCAATGTCTTTATCCTTAAATTAGAGATATTAATACTTAGCTTGAGGGGTTATTGTGAAGATCAGATAAGATGATAGATTTGGAAACAGTATATAAACCATAGGGTACTTTCTTAATCTAACAAGCTTTTTAAACTTACTATAGGGAGTTTAGAAGTGGCAATAACTATCATCTAGTGCTCCCCCCCCCCCAAAAAAAAAATAATCTTCTTTAGGTAAGGCTGGATAGGGTCAGGGTATTTAACTGTGTGACTTTGAAGAAATTACTTGTCTTTTCTGAATGATTTGTTTTCTAATCTGTAAAATGGGGGTGGTGTCTTCTGCTCTGCCTGATAGCTAGGTTGCAGTGAACATCAGATGAAAATAACCCATATTTAAGTACACAAATAAACTACTCAGTATTATCCAAATATAAGCTATGGTCATTTAGAAAGCATCCTATAAAAAACAAGACTGGGTTAGTAATCACATTCAACTTTTTTTTTTTCTTTCTGCAAACCTTTCATTTCAGACCTAATGTCTCATTAAAGTCCAATCCAACAAGAGGTTAAAAATACATTTCTCATTTTACCCTGTAATTTCTATCTTTTCTACTCCTTCTCAATCTCCAAAGCGTAATGTTTTCTGAGGGTCTTACTGACAACCTGAGATGACATAAACATGTTAATATGGAACAGATATTGATTTGATCCAGGGAGCAAGGGAGCTGGTACCAAAATGGCATTGTATAAGAGGTATTCCTCATGGCAAAACATACAATTATTTTTGAAATCTCTCTGTGAACTAAGATTTAAACTAAATTGCATGCCATTAATATTTCTCTCTCTGGCTGTTGGTCTCAGTTTTTTAATTAGGTAACAGCCAAGGCAGGGTGCAATTTAGATACACAATGATCCATCTTCTATATTAAGACATATTAATAATAATATTAGTGATTAATTATACATGTCACCTCACAGAGGTCCTGATGCAAGTACAAATTAGCCACAGCAACCTAAGAAATTCAGCTCTGCTTATTCTCATATCGGGAAGGCATGTGTCTGTATCATCACTGCATAAATCTTATTAAATTCTCCCTTCAAATTATCTCACATTTGGTGGCTTATTGCAAAGAAATAAGTAAGTAAATAAATAAATATTAAAAACTTTCTACTGCCTTGTATCTGGAACTTTAGACATTTATATTCCATCTGAAAATAGCACCACTCAAGGTTTTATCACACAATTTCCTATATCACTATAGAAACTTAATTTGGATTCCTTTATTTCATCAAACTCTTCAAGTTAGAGGTGATATATTAATCTAAATCCCTTTAATAATTATTAGTATTATCATCATTGTTATTGTCGAATTTCTGTTATTACTTGATTTAATTCAATCTTATATCTTGATCTTATAAATTTGCAGTTCCAGAAATGGTTTTATACATGTCTTTGCATTTACTTACTCCAAATCTTTGTTCTTTCTTGTAGGAGAGGTAATTAACCTGTGTGCAATTTGTATTTTCTTAACAGAAAAGAAAAATGGAGATGCCCTTGGAAAAACACATTTCTCTCCTTTCCTATATCCCCAGTTAGAGACCCAAACCTGATTACCTCACTTCTGGATTGTCCCAGTGTTTTCCTGAAGATTACTTGATACTCAGCTGTCCAGTGAAGCCCACGTCCTTTATCACGCATGCTCATTTCCCATATGTACCGTACATGATATAAAAGAAGGTCACCCTCATTCTTGAACCTCTCTTCCTGACCTAGAGTCCATCTTGCATTCTCACAGCCTCTCATCTGTTGATTAGCAGTAGCAACTTAGCACTTACATTTTCTGTTTCCAACCTCACTCTGACCCTTTAGTTATTCCTCATGACTATTACCTCAGCTATAAAACAAGTTTTCTCAACCTTGACACAATTGACATTTTGGGCTGAAAAATTCTACACGTTAGGCAGTTGCACTGTACATTATAGGATATTAAACGGCATCCTTGGTTTTTCTGCCTACTAAATACCAGTAGCATCCTCCCTTCCTCCCAAGTTGTTACAACTAAAAATGTTTCCTGGGAAGCAAAACTATCTCTAGATGAGAACCACTAGATAAAGGGGGTTCAGACTAAAATGGGGATGATTCTGATTACTATGACAAATGATAAGGCTCTGTTGAGTAGATGACATGGAACAATCAATTGTTGGTTAGAATTAAGTTATTGTAAAAAGATAACTTGTTTGGAAAATGAATTAAAGCGGGGAAAGATTAGAGGAGACCACTTAGGAGGAACTATACAGCCTGGGATAGAGATAATTAGGTCCAGAACTAGGGCAATTAGAACAGACATAGAAATAAGAAGTTTTCAGCTGAAAAATATTTTAGCAATAAAAGTGGTGGGACTTAGTGACTAACTAAATGTGGGGAACATGGTGAAGACTTGAGATGACCTCACCCTTTCTACTTGGACAAACAGGAATACTGTGATGCTGTAATCAGGATTTGATTTACCAGCATCCTGCTTTATTGTAGTCAGCAGGGTAACACTACATAATGAACAGCCATGGGACCAGCTGTGTGTCCTGTGTCCTGTTTACCTTTGTGTCCTTGTACCCGGAATTAAATGATACTAGTTGTGTCTTTTGTAGAAAGCCAAGCAATGTGCTGATACCTATATTAGGTTTGTTTCCAATAATCCATATAACAACCTTTGAAAAATAAGGATTTTATCCCCATTTTTATAGCGGAGAAAACTGAGAAGCCAAGAAGTTAGAAAACTTGTCCAAAGTGACAGCGCAGATTAATGGCAAAGCCAGGCCTCAAATCTTAATCTGTCTGGTTCCTAAGCAATGTTCCTTCCTTTGTGTGACCCTGTCTCATTAATTAAAAGCTCACTCTGGCTCTGTGTGTTTTCTCACCCCCAACCAGTTGACCTCTCCACTTGGGAAAGGAAAAGTTGACCAAGAGCAAACAAGGGTTTCTCTCCCTCCCAGCTCTCCCTCCTCCTCCTTGTCCTTGTCGTTCCTCTCCTCCTCCTCCTCTTTACCATCCTCTTGATTTAGGGATTTCTGTCTCTTGCACAAAGGGATATTTCATCCCTCTCCAAAGCACAGAGCAACCAACAGCTTAGCAACTGCCTGCGGGCATCTGTGAAATTAGACTGTTCTTACAAGGCCAGAATGTTTGGGCTGAATGTCAATGCATCTAAAACATGATCGATTAATGTACCTTTCGCCACCACGTGTGAGTTAAATGATTAGAAGCAAAATTGCTCAGAGCAAAACTGAAGTATTTGATCAAAGCCAGAATGTTAGGAAAATGGCTACAGTTGGTTTTTTCAACACCAAATCTGATTTCTTTTCCGCATCCCCCGCTGAATGCACAGCACCTCTGTTTCAAAACCTCCTAGGGAAGGAGGGATTGCATATGCACTGAGAGTTATTTGTCATCTTTGTGTCTCACACAGGACGGTTCATAAACATGATCAGATCTACATTGTGAATGATCCCCCTGTGGCTTCTGGGGCTGGGCCATGTCAATCATCTCTGGGTAATGAAGAGGTCTGTGTCTCTGAGGATCACTCAATATGCCAACCATCATGTTGCCTCAATGGTAGGTTGTCAGCCCATGGTGGTCCAAGCTTTCAGTCAGCAATGGTAAAGGCTTTCTAGTGTTGAGAACAGATAATTATGGTGACAGTAATGAACATTAGATGACTACGATCTTGGTGGAATATACAGATGTCCTCTGGCCAGGGAATTTTATGAAAATGAGCACTAAGTGAGCTAGCAGCCCAATTATGACTTTCTTAATAAAAGCTGCATTGAAGAAATTAGCTTAGCCAGAAGTCTTCAGTGGGGATTTCTACCTCCTTCTCACTGAAGCTTTTTTCAAGGTCAAGATCTTGCCTTTCCAATATCAGTAAAAGTCAAAATTATATCTACCAGTATCAAAGTAAAAAGGAGAGACACACAGGAGAGAATCTGTTTTCCTGAATTCTCTAGTGTTAAAGTAGCCTCAACTGTCCTGTCTGTGTTCAAAACTCTGAAATAAGCCAGAAAGAACAGAGTAAAGATTTCTGGGCCTCCCACTCAAGGAGAAGGTTCTAGTCCTCTCAGATAGATGAGCACTGATTAGTGGAAGTAGATGATGCATAAGAACAGGCAATGGGGCCAACCCTGTGGCTCACTCGGGAGAGGGCAGTGCTGGGAGCTCCGAGGCTGCAGGTTCGGCTCCTACATAGGAATGGCCGGTGCGCTCACTGGCTGAGCACGGTACGGGCGACACCATACTGAGGGTTACAATCCCCTTACCAGTCACAAAAAAAAAAAAAAAAAAAAAAAAGAACAGGCAATGAAGAAATGTATCTTAGTGCCTGGTTCTGATCATCAAGACATGAAAACACTGCCCACTAATAAACTGTGATTATGGTTTTTAGCTTATGGCAATGAACCAGTAAAAGTGTTAGGTGATGAAATTAAAGCTTTTTCTACTATATGAGAAAAAAGGGTCAGAAATCCATGTTCTTCACTCTATCCTGAGACAAAAACATTCTCACTTCTTGACAATAATGATGAAACATGGCCTAATAGACACCAGCCACCATCTCAACTCCCAGAAATATTACTTAGCCAAGAAAAAGATGGACAGGAAGAGGTTTTGTTTCCATTAGGCACTTGCCAAGAGCCAACTTCTAGAAAGATACAGGAATTTTCATAAAGCTGTGGCAGCTACCTTTTAGCTTCAGGTTTCACCCAATCATTGATGACAGCAGCCAAAATGAAGTATGTTATTTGTCAGGGCAGATGGCACAGGTGACAACTACCCCAGCACAGGGCCAATCAACCAAGCATCCCAACAGTCCTCTTTCTTCTCCCATGTTCCATTTAAAGAAGGGGCTGGGAAAGTATGCAGCCTGCCCTAATTGCTTAGAGGGGGAGATGCTGAGTAGGAAGTGAACTCATGTTCATGGTCAGGAGCCCGGCGTGTAAATAAAAGTCTGTCTTTGGTACTTTTGAATTTACCTTTCTTCCACCTTTCCCGTCCTATGGCAGAACTTGAGAAGCCAATCCATCAGAGCCCCATAAGTTAAACTGACCTGGCTCTACCATTTCTTGGTTAAGTGTTTTTAAACAAGTTACTTAAGTCCCTGGGCTACAGTTTGCTCATGGGCAAGATGAGGCTAGTAAAATGGTCTCCCCAGAGCGGTTATTAGCATAAAGTGGCATAACTCATAAAGCATTTGCTTTCAGCCTTGTGACCTTGAGTCAGTCATTTCTCTTCTCTGCACCTCAGTCCTTTACTTAAAAATTAAAAGAGCTACCATTTATTAAGTTCACATTATATGTTAGACATCACACTAAATCTTACTCATCAATATGTCTACCTGTCAATACAAGTCAAACATGGCTGATTATAAAATCGTCTATTTAAAAGACTCCTTCTGTCCAGTATCTTCCCCTGAAGATTTTAGCACATTAGATTTGGTGATTTTCTAATTTTAAGCAGTGCCATCTGTGATTTTTATTATCAGTCAAGCTTTAAAAATGCTTAGGATTATTACAAGGATTAAATGAGATGCTGAGTAAAATGTTTAACATAGTAGATGTTCACTAAGTGTTTTGTCTCTACCTCCACTTCAAAAAAGTCTTTTTTTATTGCATTGACATATAAAATACACATAGAAAAGTTCACAACTCAAAAGTGTGCAGCCCAGTAAATACTCGGGAATGCCATGCAACACCCAGATCAAGTGACAGATGTCACCAGAGCCTGGGAAGCAGCCTCCTTTCATAACAGTCACTGTTGATTTTATGTTACTTTAAGTGAGGAGCAAAGAGGTACTATATTTTTCCAATGCTGTATAACTTATTTAAATTCAGGTCTCATTTGCATGTGCAAAATACTGTCCTGAGTTCTAACACTAGAGATAAATCACCTATTTTTGAAATTTATATGATTGAAATTATGCAGTATATACATACACTTTTTTAGCCTGGCTTTTTGGCTCAGAATTTTGCTTATGAGTGTCATTCATATTGTTGAGTATAGCTGTAGACTCTTCATTTTTATTGCTGCATAGTATTCCACTATGAATTGAGCCATACTTTTTTTTTTTTTTTTTTTTCATTCTGTGCAAGGGGAATTTATCTTCTTTCTACTCTTAGGTGATCAGGGATAACACTGCTTCATATATATGTCAGTTGGTAAACATAGGTATACATTTCTGTTGAGTATATATCTAGGAATGGAATTTGGGGCCATAACACTTGCAAATGTTCAGCTTCCACACACTTTCCCAAATAGGTTCCCAAAGTTCTTGAACCAATTGCATTGTCCCATCAACAGTACCTAAAGTTCCTGCTGCTCCACATCTTTGCCCGTGTTTCATATCACCAATCTTTTTCATTTTGACCTCTCTTGCGGTGTATAATCGTATTGCACTTTTGGTTTTAATTTTCATTCCCTTGGTGAGTAGTGATGTTGAATATCTTTTCTTATGTTCATTTTCCATTTTTATCTTTTTTTATTACCTGTCATCCTTTTATTATTGGTGTCCAAATTTTTTAAGCTTACATACAGTCAACGCTCATGATTCATGAATTCTGTATTTGCAAATTTGCCTACTTGCTGAAATTTATTTGTAATCTCAAAATTAATACAAGCATATTTTTGTGGTCATTCACAAAAGTGTGAAGAGTGGCGAATGATTTGAGTAGTCCAATGCACACATTCCCAGGTGAGGTCAAGTAAGACAACACTCTACCTTCTTGTCACACTCTCATTCTGTAAACAAGTGTCCATGGTGTATTTCTTGACACATTTTTTGCATTATTATGCTTTTTGTTGGTGATTTCACTATTTAAATTAGCCCCTAAGCATAATATCAAAGTGCTGTCTAGTGTTCCTACATGCAAGAAGGGTGTAATGTGCTCTGCAGAAAAAATATCAGTTCTAGATAAGCTTTGTTCACACCTGAGTTATAATGCTGTTGGTCATGAGTTCAATGTTAATAAATTGAGTGTGTGTAAAATAATGTGTCTTTAAACAGAGATAAACATGAAACAAGATTATATATAGATTGGTTGATAGAAATGTGACCAGAGGCTTGCAGGAACCTAAACCTGTATTTCACTTAGGAGCACTGGTTCAGTATCTGCTAATTCAATGTTTGTAGCAACATTAGAAGATAACTGCTATGACTAACAAGGATTGATTGTATTTGATATACATTTTCTCACAACAACCTGTGAGTTAGTTAGGATTGTTATTATGTCCCGTTTGACAGATGAGGAAATTAAGGTGTAAAGAAATACTATAGCTTTTCCAATGCTGCATAACTAGCTAATTTAAATTCAGGTCTCAATTTCAGGTCCCTGGATTCCTTGCCTTGAGTTTTCTGCAGTGGACTGATCTTCATGATAATCTCTCACTTTTCTTGTGTGACCCACAATAGGCATCTTTGGACTAGATATATATTGGAATCAATTTCTTTATAAATTTTATTTCCAGAATCCAAAGGTTGTCTTAGAAATTTCTCTCTAAAGGAATAGGTTGCAGTTCTGGTAGTTTGCAGCTGCTTATATAAGTAGCTACTAAACAAGCTAGTACCAACTCCATTTATAATTCATAAGACTTTAAGTAAGTTGGGTACTGTGAGTCTGCCTTTTCAGCGATATATACCTGATATAATAGTCCCTGCCCAAAAGATTGTTCAGTTTCTCAAATTCAGTGAGGATGGGCCGGACCCTTTACTAGTACACGGAGAGATACAATAAATAAATAAATACATAAAATAAACACAACAGCTTCCTCTTGGGAAACTGGTAGCTTATTAAGAAGACAAAGGATGTGTATAAATAACTATAATAAATAATGCTAAAGAAAGTAAAGGGTTATTAAAACAGGTGATGGAAATGTTACTTTCATCTAGCAAGTATCCAGGACAAGCTCAAAAGAAGAGAAGGCAAAGTGTTTACTATGTTCTTAACCCTTTGCATGCACCATACATGTCCATCTACAAGACTGAATTACAGAAAATTTGTACAGTAGAATACAACAGAGCAGCTTTTCTCAGCGTTGGCACTATTGATATTTAGGACCAGATAATTCCTTGTTTGGGGTTACTGCCCTTTGTGTTGTAGGATGCTTTGCAGCATCCCTAGCCTCTACCCACCAGATGCTACTAGTGCCCCTTACAAATTGTGACAGCTAAAATTCTCTAGGTACTGCTAAATAGCCTCTCAGGGGCAAAATCACCCTGGTTGAGGTTTTGCAAACCATGTGGCATGCTAGAAAAAGGTATGGTTCTATGAGTTAGATAGACTCAGGTGTTCAACTGCTTATCCACCTGGTCAATTTAGGAATTTCAGTGACCCTATCTTCTCAGTTGTAAAATGAAAATAATACTAAAAGAATGATTATAATAAGTGAATAAAATAAGATGTATAAAATACTTGCTTTGCTTTGGTGCAGAATAGACAGAGAAACAATAGGTATTATTTTTACTTAACCCTACAATAACCTAAAATTATCTTTATCTCCATTCTTCAGAAGATTGAACTGAGCACAGAGGGGTTAAATAATTTGCCCAGGGCCACTCTATTCTCAAGGCAAAAAGGCAAGTGGGCCTTCCTGGATGGCTTTGGCCAATAACAACATTTTAATAGATCAAGGTGGAGTTGGCAAGGGGGAAAGGGATGTGGGGTATAAATTAATCCAGGAGGATAAGGCATTGTATGGGGTGATGGCCAATCACTATTATGAAGATCAAATGAGATACTTTAGGTACAAGCAGGGAGGGAGGCTTTTAATACTCACATTGGAGAGAGAACATTAACCAGGTGGAGAGCAAGAAAGAGGGTGAATGAAGGAAAAGGTATTTAAGCTGAAAATTCAAACCAAAGATATTATTTTGTCAACTCTCATTATAAATGCTTGATCATTTACAAAATAACTCTCAAAACATACCTAGACATTTAATGAATCACACCTTAAATGTTTAAGTGTCAAATTCCATGCTGTCAGGAAGGGATAGCTGCTATTACCACTTTTCATTTCTTCAGAGATACTGAGCAAGAAGCAAATGGAAGAAAAATAATGACTTTATTAAAGAAGGCAATAAGCAGAACGATGGGGAGTTTGCTTTTATTTAAGCCACAATGGGCATTTCCTTCAATATTCAGGGGTCCTGGGTTCTGGTCATAGCTCTATTGACTGCAAGCTCTGTGACCTTGGTCAGCTCTCCCAATCCCACTCTCCAGACTTCAGTGTTCCTTGCTTCAAAATAGAAGAGGGGAATTGGACCAGATGCGATCTTGTCACTTTCTGCTTTGACATACCAGGAATCCAAGTCTGCCTCACACTTGTAAGCCATCTCTTCAGCTGTCTGGTTTGTAAATGGCCACTGTGTTGCAGCCCTGGCTTGGCAGAGCACTGACCTTTTCAGAAGGAGATATAGCCAGTCTGTGCTCATTTCTGCAACCCAGTGATCTGTCCTGCCCCTTCTCTGATGAGAAACTAAGCTTCCTTCCTCCCTCTCACTCTTCTTACCTTCAACACTCCCACTCATCTAAGAAGTGTTTGGCTTCCAGAGCCAGAGACAGGAGCTACTCATTATGGAGGAGAGTTTTCTCCCACTTTTTATATCTTACCACGAATTACAAATTAGAATTATATAGGTTTTCTCTTGGGCAGTTTCAAAGCTCTGAAACATCCAGAGTTTCTCAGTGCATTAGGACAGAGAAGCACCACTGAAACATACAGATTTGTCTTACAGGTGAGGAAACTGAGGCCCAGGGAAATAGAAGAACACCTCAAATAAGAGAGCCAGTACTAGGGGGCTGGCAAGTCTCAATCTGGTTTTTATTAGCCCTCTTCTGAGTTAGATGTTTTATTTGAGCCTATTCCCATTGGTAAGATGAGAAAACAAAGGATCTTCAAGCTTAAGATTTTAAAGTAGAAGAAAAAGATTAAAAAGGAAAAGAAAATGAATGGAGTCCTAGATTAGCTAGTGATGAAGGATGGAGGAGTGTTTAATGTTAGTTGATATAAAATCTACTTTTGATAACTAATTCCTAGGATAATGCAGACTGGATCATAGTCTTTCACTAAGTATTGAATACCTGAATAAACACTTTAGGACCAGAACTTTTCCTTTTTTTTTTTTTTGGATCCAGGTTTTCAGACTGGGAAAAAACTGACCTCAGTTTCAGTCTAGGTCTCGAGCTCCACAGCAACAAGGATGTTAGTCTGTTTTTATTCACTGTTTTCTATTGGTCAAATGTGTCTCCCAAAAGTTCATGTGTTGGAAACTTAATCCCCATTATAACTGTGTTAAGAAGATAGGAAATCTTATTATGATAATTGAAAGGTATGCTCTTAAAGAGGTGATTAGATTGTGAGGATCGTGCCCCAGTGAATGGATTGATCCATTCATGGAGTAATGAATCGATGGTTTAATGGGAAGTCATGGGCATGGCTCCAATGGCTTTACAAGGAGAGCGAGTGAGCAAGTTAGCTGTCTTGCTCAGCCCATTCTCTCCATGTGACACCTGGTGCCCCTGCAGAGTCACCACCAAGTAGAAGTCTCTCACCAGATGCATTCCCTGGACTTTGGACTTTCTAGCCTCTGAAAATGGAAGAAATAAACTCTATTTCTTTACAAATTACCCAGTTTCAAGTATTCTGTTATAAGCAACAGAAACGGACTAATACACTTGGTGTATCTCAAGTGCCTAACCCAGTGCCTGACACATAACAGGTACTTGATCTATATTTGTAAAAGGGCTTTCTTGTTCGTACAGAAATGTTAATGCAGCTTGATTTGGAAGGTGTAAGCAGAAAAAAAAAAAAAAAAACACTCAACTTGAAACCAAAATACCTGATTCCTACCCCTAAATACATTGCCACTTAACTTTTCACTTGGGTAAGTCATATCTTCTCACTAAAGCTCAGTTTCCCCAAAATAGAAATAATTGTGACCAATTCCATAGAGTTGCAAGGATTCAATATATTAATAGATGATAAAAACCTCAGTGCAAATGCCAGGTAGCCAGACTACATAAAATAGATTTTCTAAACCTGGAGATTGGCTTCAAGGAAATCTCTTAACCCCTTTAATTGCGTGCAAAATCATATGGACTTGTTTATTTTTCTGACAAATGGGTCCTCAGCTTTCATCCAAGTCTCAAGGACACTCATAATATCCAAAACATGAGTGTCACACATATAATTTATTTGTAATGACTATTGAAACTAACCCAGCATAAGCTGCTGGATGTGCCTGAGTCCCTGGCTGCTCACCCACCTGGCCCACTACTCCTATTCCTCTTACCTGAGCTCCCCCCTCATCAGTGTGCTTCCTTCACTGCCTGTCTTCTCAAACGGTGCCCACTGGTGGTTTCTCAGCCTGATCTGCCATTTTTTCACTCACTCCCAGTATCTGGCCTGAACCTCAGGTGGCCTGCGGCCTCTGCTTCATCCACAGCTTTAACTCATTCTGAGAGTTTCCTCTGCCCTGTTCCGATTCTAGAGGCCCACAACTATAGCTGGCCTCCGTCTACAACCTGTGACTGTTTTAATACATCTTTCTTTCCTCCTGTCTCCCTTCATCCCTTCCTTCAAGAAAGATTGGTTAGGTACCCACCATTGACTATGACATATGCCATTAATGAGTTAATTAATGCATTCATGCAACAAATATCATCTGAGCACCATGATGGGTCAGCACTGAAGAATAAATCCTTCTTTCCCTTAGGAAGCTTACATTAGTTGGGGAACAGAAAGATGAATAAGGTCTGGCCCCAGCCTTCACCATGGAATGTCTAAGGTTTCAGCATTGATTTTCAGAAAAAGATTTTTAGCCTGTACTTTACAGACAATCGACAGTTGTGGAAGTTTGACATGAAAACAAGATGTGCAGACTGATACTTTAGGAAGTTCAGTCTGGTGATATCTGCAGGGTAGACTGGACATGGCAGAGCCTGGAGGCAGGGAGTCTACTACTGTAATTGTCAAGAAGAAAGGTAATTAGGGTCTACGCCAGAATGGTGCCTTTGAAAATAGAGAGGAAGTGGAGAGATATTGAAGACATTGTGAAGAATCAGGAGGACAGTTTGCGAAACAATAGAAGAATGAAGGAAAGGTGATTCCAGTATCTTAACAGACAATGGCACAACTTCTTCCCTGTCTCTTCTGCTCTCCTGCCTGTTTTTCTCACTTCTAGGGAGTTACATGGCTTTTAATATCTCCTTGGCATATATTTTAAGCTTCAACTGCCTTGTCTCCATCCATCGCCCACACTGTCATTAAGGGACTTATGTGAAAAGGCTGAACGTTCATGGAAGAAATTGCAGGCTTGGATTGCTCAGGTGTCACCCAGAAAAGATTGTTTCAAAGGTCATCCCCTCCCCCGGTATCTAATGACCACTTCATCTCTTTTCACTTCCCTTCCCTAGTTGTATTTCAGGGATTCCATGGGGGGAAAATCAACAGGACACCCCTATTGTGTCTGCTTCCACACCAGGGCCAGCAAGACCCTGCAGAAAAAAATGTCAAGGGCACCCAAGGAGAGTCAGCTGGGGGAGGAGAGGGGAGGGGGGAGGAGAGGGGAGGGGCGGGGAGGCACCATCACCTGCCATCTCAGCCCAGTGACAGCTGAGTGCAGCTCGTAATTACCAGTCAGCAACGGGATGCCCAACCCTCCAAGCAAGCCAGGCTCTGGAGAGGCTTACAACAATGTTGGGGCTTCCTGATCAATCCCTCACTTCTCCATGTGTGGTCCTCCCTGTTGGGGGTACAGCAATATCTTATTGTATGGCTAAGTGACTATGCCAACTGTATGGCTAGGCAATTCATAACTATAAGGCAAAGTGTTTCATTATTTTAGTTACACTAACTTTTCCATTTGTATTGTCCAGTCTAGGGGTTAGGGCCCACAGACCCTTCAAACCCATTGTACAGACTAGGTCACCAGACCCCTCACACACAGGTCCACAAGCTACGGAGTTGGGAAAGATCCCGGGAGCCATTGGCAGATGACACGAGCTCAGTCCTCAGCTATAGCAGCAGCAGTAGTAGCGGCCTCCCTGTGACCCCCCTGGGGTCATCCTGGGGGTGGGGGGCACCAAAGATCAGAGCCTCTCGTCCTTTATAATTACATTAGACAATAGCCAAGGAACACCTGGGTGCGTGTGCATATTTACGTCAAATGCTCAGCAAGATTCTGAACATCTGAGGGGCCCTGACCATTTTCCTATATTTTCCCTACACTCCCAAAAGGACTCCCTACAGTACTTGAGCCTCTCCTGTTAGGAACAGAAAAGATATCATTAGCTCTAGACTCAGCCTGTAGGGTGTTTGGGGTGAGCCACAGATATCTAGGCAGTCTCAAATTTGCACAGTCCCCCCTCCCCAGCACCCCACTTCTGATTGAAATAAGCCTCCACTTGTAAAATAGGTTGTCATTACCCACCAGAAAAGAATGTTCCTGGCACAGCGGCTTCTTTTCTGTCCTCTTTCAGTACTTCACACAACACAGACTTAAAGACTAAGGATCCACCATGACCCTCAGTACCTTTTCCTAGGGTCCTGAGGCTCCGTCTGACCCTTGCTTTCTTCTGGCCACAGGGCTCTGGCTCACCACATCCCTAACAGCGGGATTGGTCTTGTTATGAATAGCCAGATCACAAAAGCCTTGTTGTAGTTCTGCCTGAATCTCTATATTCACTATCTGCCTGGAAACTTCTCTACCTGGTCCCTGTTGTTGGAATAAGTTAGAAGTAAAGAAAGCAGCCAGGTAAGAGTGTCAGTGTAGGGGGTTGATTATATCAAGATCAAATGCAGGATCTCCTTAATAGTGTTCTCACTTTTATAAGCCACTCCCTGTAAAGGGCTTTCATATGCATCATGATTTAGGTTTCACAATAATCTGACCAAGTAATGATCACTTGCTCCTATTACGCAGATGAGTGATAAAAGCCTGAGAGAAGTCCTAAGATTGCTCAAAGTAATTGGCACAACTGGGACCCTCAACTAATACTCCTAAGTCTGAAACTTTTCCCATTCAACAGATTCCCTAAAATAGTGAGCTAGGGAAATTCAGCTTTACTATCATTTTTCCTAAGGCTCATTTGAAACAGTGCCAGTCTGTCAGGAAATCGGGGATGGGATGAGACACTATAAGGAAAGTGAAGGAAAATGGTCAGGGCCCCTCAGATGTTCAGAATCTTGCTGAGCATTTGATGTAAATATGCACGTGCACCCAGGTGTTCCTTGGTTATTGTCTAATATAATTGCACATGTGCATCCAGGTGTCCTGGGTTATCCTGGGTTATGGATTTAAGTATAAAGGATGGGTAGCTCTGATCCACAATACCCCCCACCCCCAGGATGCCTGGAGCAGGGAGGACACGGGGAAGCCACTACTTCTACTGGAGGTTGATATTGCCAGTGCCCCTGGGATGCCCCGAGAGGCCACCACCACTGCTACTACTGCTGCTGCTGAGGACTGAGCTCGTGTGGTCTACCAATGTCTCCCAGGATTTTTCCCAATTACCTAGTATGGACCTGCATGTGAGGGATCTATGACCCAGCCTGGCATGTGAGGGATCTGGTGACCCAGTCTGTAAAATGGGTTTGAAGCATCTGTGGACCCTCACCCCTAGCCTGGACAATACAAATGGAAACTTGGTATAACTAAATTAATGAAACATTTTGACTTTAGTTATGAATTGCTTTAACAATATAATTAACATAGCTATGACCCTAACCTGACAACTGGCGTAGTCATGTAGCTTTACACGTGCGCACACCCACACCCACACCCACCCACCCACACACACACACACACACACACACACGGACTTAGTGGATAATGCAGAATAAAGTTAAATAGTCTGTTGTTAAGCTTAGCCTGTGACTGCTATGAAATTTCGGAGAAAAAGAAGAGGAATCTCACATTATATACCTTCCACCTGTCAGGAACTATTCTCAAGGCTGTGATCTCGTTACCACCACCTGAATACATGGTCCTTATACACACACTCATTCACCCAACAACTATCAATACCTGGTTGCCAACATTGCACAAAGTACTAACAATTACAGTAATGTGGTTGTATCAGTCCATTTTGTGTTGCTATAACAGAATACCTGAGACTGGGTAATTTACAAAGAACGGAGGTTTATTTGGCTCACGATTCTGGGACAGCTGCATCTGGCACAGGCCTCAGGCTGCTTCTACTCATGGTGGAAAGTGGCAGACAGCTGGCAGGTAAGCAGATCACATGGCGAGAAGAAGCTAGAGAGAGAGAGAGAGAGAGAGAGAGAGAGAGAGAGAGGAGATACCAGGGTCCTTTAAACAACCAGCTCTCCTGGGAATTAATAGAACAAGATCTCACTCAGGCCCTCCCTCAGGGAGAACAGTAATCCATTCATGAAGGATCCACCCACAAGACTCAAACAGCTTCCAACACTGCCACATTGGGGATCAGATTTCCATGAATTCTAGGAGGACAATCCATCCAAACTCCATCAGTGGTCTATGTGCTATGTACCCAAGCAGTAGGTATGGTCCCAGAGTATGGCACCCAAGAGTTAGGCTTGAATCACTTTACTACACTACTTCAGGTTCAAAGAGGTCAATTTATTTGTCCAAGGTTACAAAGACTGTGGTAAATTCAATGCATACTGACATGGAACAACCTCCAAGATACATTGTTCATTGAGGTATAAAATGATGTGCATAATATATTACTATTTGTGAGGGGGGGAGTTTATTTATGTATTTATTCATATGTTTATTCGTTTACACTTGTGTAGGCATCTTTGGGTAAAAAGGCAAAATATTACTACCTGAGTGTGCATCCAAGGAGAAATCTATAAGTTATGAAGGGAGAGAGATTTAGGTTTCACAATATAACCCTGTGTACTATTTGAATGTTTGGGGCTGTGTATATGCATTACTTGAAAATAAAAACTTAAAACATGCTCAACTTAATAATTGATTGAAGCGAGATTCAAACTCAAGTCTCAACACACCTAGAATATTTTTTGCCGAAATAAGTATTGCTGAGAAAGTAATACAGAGAAGCTTACACTGGGCCACAAAAAAACTGGGAAGGCATGTGGGCTGTGAGTTCAAATGGGCCAGGGCACAGAGGTGTGAATGACAGTGGCCTGTACTGAAAGACTGGTCCTGCTAAGACAGCTATCATGTAAGGGGCATCCAGGGCGATGGAGCTGAATAGAGAGAAGGGGTCAATGGTGGAAGCGCTTGAAGACTGTTTTTCATTTGGACAGGTCTCCAGCTGTCACAGGAGGATGTCATGCTTGGGAGCCACTTTTCTAAATGTGAGCATTATTAGCAATTGTGTCAAATTGCTTTTTCCTAAAGGTCTCTTCAGAGCTGCCAGAGCTTTAATGTTAATTGGACAGATTGTCTTTGAATTTGAAACACAAACTGTGATTAATGAAACAACTGTTAACGAGTTTGGCCTGAGGTGGTTTCTCCACCTTTCTTGTCCTGCTGATACAGAATCTTCAAGGTCCTGCTGTGCCTTTTTGGTCACTGTGCTTGGCATGGGGAAATTGCCATACTGGCCTGAGAAGAATGGGGTTTTTGACCCGAACTCTATCTTCCTTCATTTTATGGATGGGGAAATTGAGTCCCAAATAGGGAAAAGATCTTTCAGGCAACCCAGAAGTGGGTGGCAGAAAAGGGCTACAACCTAGAACCAAGGTTTTATTCTAAAAAGATATTTATCACTATTTTTCTCCTTCCTCTGCCTTTTCCAGCTCCTTTTCCATGCCTTCCTCAGTCATTTTATAGTCAGATTTGTCTCTGTCTCATGAGTCCCTTATACTCGAAAATATGTCACAGATGCATTCCCGTTTCTCCATATTCCTTCATGTAGGCCCTTTTCACTTGTCACTGGTGGAAGGTGGTTTGGTGTCATAGAAATTGACTGTAGAGTCTTGGAAAACAGATTTTGTAGCTCATCTCTACTGCCTACTAGCTTTGTGACCTTGGGCAGTTTCCTCCTCTCTAAAACAAGCATCATGATACTTACCTTATAAGGTATTGCAACACTTAGGTATGTAAAATATGTAAAGTGTTCAGCACAGAGCTTAAGTGATAGTATATTGACACTATATGGCAGCCAATTCTCCCACCTATTTTCACCTGCTTTCGGAATCAAGTTTTGCTCTCCACCACAAATCTGTTTTTCTATACTCTCCATAGTGTACCATTTGGGCTTGCCCTTGTCTACGATTTTTCATCTGGCATATTGGCTGTCTGAATCAAAACACACCCCTCCTCTTCTATAAACACCTAGAAATACACAATAACTTTAAACAACAAAAAATTGAGTTCTGGTCAATATGGCAGAGTAGTCGGTTCCTGGTGTCACTCTCTCCCACAGAGTGACCAATTTGCAGTTATTGAGGAGCAGCAATGGAGGACCCGAGATCTGCACTCGAGTAGATGGGAGCCACCCACGATGGGACCCCAGTTTAGGTTACTCCCCATTTCGTAGAGAGCCTTTACAGCTTCTGGGCCCACACACCCCAAGCCTGCCAGGCTGGAGAAGGCAGGCAGGGAGGGAATTCCAGCCCAGGCTGATCCCCGCCTC
This sequence comes from Cynocephalus volans, assembly GCF_027409185.1. Lineage (NCBI taxonomy): Eukaryota > Metazoa > Chordata > Mammalia > Dermoptera > Cynocephalidae > Cynocephalus > Cynocephalus volans. The sequence continues at coordinate 19,626,234 of NC_084476.1, forward strand.
TGACAGTGACTTAAGAGGCTCAGAGCCCCCATACCCGGAGCCAGCTGAGCCGGAGAAGGCAGGCAAGGCATGACTTCTGGCCCAGGCTAGTTTCTGCTGCCCAGAAGTGGCAGTCCCTTCAGGACTCAAGCCAGACATCAGGGTGAAACGAGTAGAATGAGATACCCCTGGCCACAATTACAAAACACTAAAGGAAAGAAACCACAAATATGAAAAATCAAGAAAGTAGATCACCACCAAAGGAAATTAATAACTCTCAATCACTATATCCTATAAAACAGGAAGTCTTAGAAATGACAGACAAGGAATTTAGAGTAACTATTCTAAGGAACCTAAATGAGATACAAGAAAATTCAGTTAGACAACACAATGAAATGAGAAAAAATATACAGGATCTGAAAGAAGAAATGTACCAAGAAATCAATGCCTTGAAAAGAAAATGTAGCTGGACTTGTGCAGCTGAAGAATTCATTCAATTAAATAAAAAACACAACAGACAGTTTAACCAGCAGACTTGAACAAGCAGAAGAGAGAATTTCTGACCTCAAAGACAGGCTGTTTGAATTAGCACAGGCAGACCATAAAAAAGAAAAAAGAATCAAAAAAATCAAAGAAAATTTAAGAGAGATAACTGACAACCTTAAGCACTCAAATATCCAAATCATGGGTATTCCAGAAGGAGAGGAAAAAGGAAATGCCTTTGAAAATGTATTCAATGAAATAATAGCAGAAAACTTCCCAGGTGTAGGGAAAGCCACAGATCTCCAGGTTCAGGAAACCCAAAGATCACCAAACACATTCAACCCAAAATGGTCCTCTACAAGACATGTGATAATCAAACTGGCAAAACTCAAAGACAAAGAGAGAATCTTAAAAGCTTCAAGAGAGAAGCAGCAAGTCACCTGTAAGGGAGCCACAATCAGAATAACATCAGACTTTTCATCAGAAACCCTAAAACCCAGAAAAGAATGGGATGATATATTCAAAATACTAAAAGACAAAAATTTCCAGGCAAGAATACTTTACCCAGCAAGGCTATCCTTCTGAAATGAAAGACAAATAGTATATTTCTCAGACAAACAAAAACGGGTAGAGTTCACTACCACACGATCAGCCCCACAAGAAATTCTCAAGGAAGTACTCGGTTTGATAACACAAAAACAACCATCACTGCCATGAATACACAAGAAAGAACAATACCTATCAGCAAAATGAAAATGCTAACAAAAGAGAAAAAAAAAAAAAGTTTATCTATCACCCCAAGAAACCAACAAATAAAGAAGACAAACAGAAAATTAGAAAGAAAGGAACAAAAGACACTTAAGACATCTAAACAAAAATCAGTATAATGCTAGGAGTAAGTCAACACCTTTCAATAATAACTCTAAATGTAAAGAGATTAAACTCCCCATTCAGAAGACACAGACTGACTGATTGGATTAAAGAGATGGACTCAATAATATACTGTCTTCAAGAGACTCACTTGACCTGTAAAGACATACATAGACTAAGAGTGAAAGGACAGAAAAAGTTATGCCATGCAAATAGAAATGAAAAACGAGCTGCAGTAGCTATTCTTATATCAGATAAAATAGACTTTAAAGCAAAAACCGTAAAAAGAGATAAAGAAGGCCACTATATAATGATAAAAGGAGCTATCCATCAAGAAGACATAACAAGCATAAATATATACACAACTAATGTCAGAGCAGCCAGATTTACACAGCAAACATTATTAGATCTAAAGAAAGAGATAGACAGTAACACCATAATAGTGGGGGACCTGAGCACCCCACTCTCATCATTGGACAGATCATCTAGGCAAAAAACCAAGAGAGAAACACAAGCTCTAAACAATACTTTAGAGTGATTGGACTTCACAGATATCTACAGAACATTCCATGCAACAACATCAGAATATTCATTCTTCTCATCAGCACATGGAACATTCTACAGGATAAGACCACATGTTAGTTCACAAAGCAAGTCTCAACAAATTCAAAAAAACTGGAATTATTACAGATATTTTTTTCCAATCATAATGGATTAAAATTAGAAATCAATAATAAATAAAACTCCAAAAACTATACAAACACATGGAAATTAAACAACATTCTACTTAATGACATGTGGGTCCAAGAAGAAATTAAACAGGAAATCAAAAAATTTCTTGAAACTAATGAAAATAATGATACAGCATACCAAAACCTGTGGGATACTCCAAAATCAGTATTAAGGGGGAAATTTATCACATTAAATGCTTATGTCAGAAGAATGGAAAGATGGCAAATAAATAACCTAACACTTCACCTTAAAGATCTAGAAAAACAAGAACAATCCAAACCTAAAGTTGGTAGATGGAAAGAAAGAAATAAGATCAGAGCAGAACTAAATGAAATAGAAACACGAAAAACAATACAAAAGATCAATGAAACAAAAAGTGGGTTGTTTTAAAGATAAATAAAATGGACAAAACTTTAGCAAGATTAACTAAGAAAAGACAGAAGACCCAAATAACAAAAATTAGAAATGAAAAAGGTGATATTACAACTGACACCTCAGAAATACAAGGAATCATTAGAGACTACCATAAACATCTATATGCCAACAAATTTGAAAATCTGTAGGAAATGGATAAATTTCTGGATGCATACAAATTACCAAAACTGAGCTGAAAAGATATAGAATATCTGAACAGACCAATAACGATAAAAGAGATTGAAGCTATTATCAGAAGGCTCTCAACAAAGAAAAGCATAGGACTGGACAGTTTCACTGCAGAGTTCTACCACATCTTCTAAGAGGAGCTGATACCAATTCTCTACAAACTGTTCTAAAAAATTGAAACAGAAGCCATTCTAATAAACATTCTGTGAGGCAAACATCACCCTGATACCAAAACCAGACAAAGCTGCATCAAATATAGAAAACTATAGGCCAATATCCTTGATGAATATAGACGCAGAAATCCTCAGTAAAATACTATGTAACAGAATACAGCAACACATACAGAAAATTTATACACCATGCTCAAGTGGGATTCAAGCCAGGGATGCAAGGTTTGTTCAACATACACAAATCAATAATTGTGATACACCTAGTTAATAAAAGCAAAGACAAAGCCACATGATCATCTCTATTGATGCTGAAGAAGCATTTGACAAAATTCAACATCAAGTCTCTCTACAAATTAGGCATAGATGGAAAGTATCTCAACATAATTAAAGCCATATACAATAAGTCCACTGCCAATATCATCCTGAATGGGGAAAAGCTGAAAGCTTTTCCCTTAAAAACAGGAACTAGACAAGAATACCCATCCTCACCACTCCTATTCAACATAGTGTTGGTAGTACTAGCCAGAGCAATCAGAGAAGAGAAGGAAATAAAGAGCATCCAGATTGGAAAAGATGAAGTCAAGCTGTTCCTTTTTGTGGATGATATGATCCCATATATTGAACAGCCTAAAGCTTCTATAAAAAAAAAAAAACTCCTATAGTTGATAAATGATTTCAGCAAAGTTGCAGCATACAAAATCAAGACACAAAAATCAGTAGCATTTCTTTTCTCCAATAGTGAACATGCAGAAAGAGAAATCAAGAAAGCTAGCCCATTTACAATAGCCACCCCAAAATAAAATACTTAGGAACAAAGCTGACCAAGGTTGTGAAAAATCTCTACAAAGAGAACTACAAACCACTGTTGAGAGAAATTAAAGAGGACACAAGAAGACATAAAGATATCCCATGCTCTTGGATTGGAAGAATTAACATTTTGAAAATATCCATATTACCCAAAGTGATCTACAAATTCAATGCAATCCCCATCAAAATTCCAATGACATTTTTTCTCTGAGATGCAAAAAGCTATACAGACATTTATATGGAACAGCAAAAGACCACACATAGCCAAAACAATTTTGAGCAAAAAAATTAAAGCTGGAGGCATAACACTATCTGACTTTAAACTATATTACAAGGCTATAATAACCAAAATGGCATGGTACTGACATAAAAATAGACACACGGATCAATGGAACAGAATAGAGAACACAGAAATCACTACATACACCTACAGTTATCTGATCTTTGACAAAGGCAGCAAATCTACACACTGGGGAAGAGACTGCCTTTTCAACAGGTGGTGCTGGGACAACTGGTTACTCATTTGCAGGAGAATGAAACTAGACCTGTACCTTTCACCATATTCTAAAATTAACTCAAAATGGATTAAAGAATTAAATATACATCCTGAAATAATAAAACTCCTTAAAGAAAACATAGGGTAAACACTCCAGGAAGTAGGAGTGGGTACACAATTCATGAACAGGACCCAAAAAGCACAGGCAACTAAAGGTACAATAAACAAATGGGATTATATCAAACTAAAAAGCTTCTCCACAGCAAAAGAAACAATCAACAGAGTAAAAAAACGACCAATAGAATGGGAGAAAATATTTGCAAAATATACATCTAACAAACGATTAATATCCAGAGTATAAAAGGAAGTCAAACAACTTTACAGCAAAAAAACCAAATAACCAAATTAAAAAATGGGCAAAGGAGCTGAATAGGTGTTTCTCAAAAGAAGATATATAAATGGCCAACAGACACATGAAAAAATGCTCAACCTCACTCAGCATCCGGGAAATGCAAAACAAAACCACAGTGAGATACCATCTCACTCCAGTTAGGATGGCTAACATCCAAGACCTAGAATGATAGGTGCTGGAGAGGTTGTGGTGAAAAAGGAACTCTCATTCACTGTTGGTGGGGTTGCAAAATGGTGCAGCCTTTATGGAAAATGATATGGAGGTTCCTCAAACAATTACAGGTAGATCTATCATATGACCCAGCGATTCAACTGTTGGGTATATACCCAAAATAATGGAAATCATCATGTCGAAGGGATACCCTTACTCCAGTGTTTATTGCAGCTCTATTTGCAATAGCCAAGAGTTGGAACCACCCCATATATCCATCATCTGATGACTGGATAAGGAAACTGTGGTACATCTACACAATGGAATACTATTCTGCTATAAAAAAGAATGAAATACTACCATTCACAACAGCATGGATGGACTTAGAGAAAATTATATTAAGTGAAACAAGTCAGACACAGAAAGAGAAATGCCACGTGTTCTCATTTACTTGTGGGAGCTAAAAATAAAGAAAGAAATAAACATACAAACAAACAAGGGTGGGGGAGAAGACAGAATAACCACAAAAATTCCTTGAATTACTTATGTCAAGTGAATAGATACATGTGGAGTGGGGAGATGGGGCAGAGAGGAATGGGTAAAGGGGAATGAAAATCAGCTACAATGTATTTGAGAAGCAAAATTTAAAAATGATAATAATAATAATAAAAATTAAACAATAAGTAAAAAAAATTTTAAATGTTAAAAAGAAGGTACACAATAAAACTATTTAATCACTAAGTCAAGGGCTGATCATCAGTGGACCACTTAACATCTTCTTGAATGCCATAATGGTATATGAGCCACACTTCAGGGGCATGCTAGGACTCCGTACTGACTCTTTATGACCTATACACAAATTCTTTCTCCACCACCCAGCACATTTTTTTAATAAACAAGTGCACACAATACACTGGATTAAGTGTGATGGAGGACATAAAGATGTGTGCCACTTTTAAGGAACTGACCCTCTCGCAATGGTGTTCATTGGAATGAGATTTTACCTGTACAGGTGCATGGCCTGTCTTTACACAATAAAATAGAAAAAATACTTTAAAAATATGAAAAAAAAAATTAAAGACAAATCTAACCTCAAAAAAAGAAAAAAACAAAAATTAAAAGGAGATTCTTACGTTCCAGAAACAAAGAGCAAACAATAATAAATACTCTAGGTAACACCAAAGAGAGCAGTTTTGGGGGATTAAGGATATGGTTTTACTGCCTTAGCAGGAGTGGAAAATATATCTTTGCTCCTACACGAGGCAAACAAAAAAAAGTTGGAATTGAGATCTTTGCATTAAACTGCAAATCTGAAAGGGCATTTTTCTTTGTGAAAGAAGACTAGAAAAATTCGAACCAGTAGCATAAAAAGTTGCTTTAAAAATATGTCTTTGGTCAGAGATTCATACGGAAAATAAAATTAAAAGTCCCATTTTTACTGGGTAGGTGGATCAATCTCATCCTATATACCTCTGATTGCAAGCAGGGCATCTGAATTTATACAACTCTCATAGTCCAGGAATCTCAAGCTGAGGTATTAAAAGGGGTGGGCAAGAATCCTCTCTTGGAGCTCAGCACCATAGTGCATCTAGCTGCATCCTTGCTAAAAAACTCCTCTCTGCAGGCTGCTGACCTCTCTATGAGTTATCGTCTACATCACATGCTGGTTTCTCCTTTTTTCCAGGCCCTTTGCACCCCAGATAGGATAGCGGCCGATTAAACACAGCCAAAGAGAGCATCGTTGAACTAGAGATAGATCTGAGGATATTTTTCAGAATACAGCAGAGTAGAAAAATGAGAGGGGAAAAGATTATAAGATACATAAGATGAAATGAGAGTTCAACATAATTTCTAGAAGGAAGCAGCAGAAAAATAGTGGATAACCAATGTCTGAAAAGGAAATTGCTAACATTTTATAGAATTGAAAATAAAATGCAAATTTTCTTATTAAAGAAACATATGGCATTCCTAGCATTGTAAACAAAAATAAAATACATCTCTAAAGATTTTATTCCCCTGCTTGAAATACTCATTGGTCTCATTATTTTTGCTCCTCTGGCTTGTAGTTGAAAGGTGTATATAGTCTAGGATGTTTGTAAATTAAATATGCTCCATTTCTCAAGTCCTGTACCAGTATCTATATTGGACTCACTATCATGCATCATTTATAACACTGAACACAAGTTTCCCCATTTGTCCTTTAGGAAGACAATTCTGAGGTGTATTCAGTACGACTTCTCTGGCATTCTCAGAGGGGGACAAATACCAGTTATCTACAGCAATAGTCAGCTTGACAATCCATCCTTGTATCGGATCTCTCTCCATTTTTATATGTTTTCCTCAGTCTCTCCTACCTCTTGGAATCTCTAAGTAAATAAATTCCCTGTATGCAAGCCCTGGTCCCTAGCTATGCTTTTAGGGAGACAGTTGCTACTGGAAGTGGTCTAAATATCAGACTCTCAGGATGGGATTTTGGAGCTGAAGCCATCACCAATCAGATGGTGATAAGAACCCCATTGCTAGTTGAAGTAAGTATATACCCTAGGCAATTAGCATATAGGATGCTGTGAAGTAGCAAGGGAATTACACAGATTTTCACATGAAGTACATTTGAGTGAGATGCATGTGGTAGACTAGCACTAGGTTGTACAGAACCTATAACACTTGGATGATATAGGGAGATGCTAACTATAAGGAATGTGGGTTGGCTGGCCTTTCTTAACTGCATTGGAAACTTAAAAAAGAAAATCTCAGGCTAACATCAGATCAGTCAACTATCAACTCAACACACACTGTAAAACCAAAAGGTCCTCAGATTGGCAGCACAAGAGCCATTCATTTCTTTCAGCCACAGGGCAGAGAATATTGAAAATCAGATGAGGATTTCATTATAAAGGGGGCAGAACTAGAAGGAAAACTAAATGTCTATCCTTGATAACTTTCCAGTGTCAGGTCCTTGAGAAGGAAGATGGAGACACTTGGCTAAATAAGCCAAAGAGTCTTGTACTACCAGATTTTTTTCAACCTTCCAGGCTAATTGAAAGAGCCCCACCCCTTGCTAGGGAAGACCAAATGCCTCCCCTTGCCTGGAGAGTATGCAAAGATGTCACCTGGGTTACATGACTTCCAAGACTATGCCTTGGTGAATTTGTCATATGCATTTGAAAATAATGTGTATTCTGCTGTTGTTGATTGGGTCAAACTGGTTGATAGCGCTGTTCAAAAATACTCTATAGCTTATTTGTATAGTTCTATCAAATACCCAGAGAAGAGTGTTTAAATCTCCAACTACAATTGTCTATTTCTCCCTATGAATTTACAAATGTGTTATGGAGCTCCTTCAGTAGGGAGATACACATTTAAGTCATCCTATGTCTTCTTGAAGAATTGACTCTTTATCATTTGAAATGTCCCTCTTTACCTCTGGGAGTACTTCTTGTCTTGACACCTACATTGTTTGATAATAATATAGCAATATCAATTTTTCTCATTTTAGAGTTTGTGCAACAGGTCTATTTTCCATCCTTTTACTTTGAACCTCTCTGTATCTTAATAAATTTTGTCTCTGGTTAATAGCACATGCTTTGGATATTTTTTAATTCAGTCTGAAAATCTCTCATTGTAATCAAGTGTTATTGCATTTACATTCAGTGTAATTGTTAATATGTTTGTGTTTAAGACCACCATCTCGCTAGTTTTACCCTATTTATACACTCTGTCCTTTGTTTCTTTTTTTAAATTAATTTTTTGTTGAAACATATTGATCATACATATTTATGGGGTACAGAGTTATCTTTCATTACAATGTGTGATGATCTATTCAGTGTAATTAGCATATTCATCACTATAAAACTTAATCAGTTCTTTATAATGTAAACATTTGACCTCCTCTCTTCTAGTTGTTTGATAATATGCAGTAAATCATTCTTAATGATAGATTCTTGGGTCAACTGTACAACAATAAAATTTACTTTTTCTATCTAGCCATAATTTTGTTTACATTAACCAGCCCTTCACTCCTCCCTCACCTTTCCTGCCTCTAGTCTAGGAACCACAGTTTTTCTCTCTCCTTTAGCTTCCACATATGAGTGAGAACATGTGGAATTTCTCTTTCTGTGCCTGGCTTATTTCACTTAACATAATTTTCTCCAAGTTCATCCATGCTGTAGCAAATGGCAGAATTTCATTCATTTTTACGGCTGGCTAGTATTCCATTGTGTATCTATGCCATATTTCTTTTATCCAGTCATCCCTTGATGGGCATTTAGGTTGATTCCATATCTTGATTATTGTGAACAGAGCTACAATAAACATGGGAATGCAGGTATCCCTTCAACATGAAGATTTCCATTTCCTTGGGTATATACCCAGTAGTAAGATTGTTGGGTCATATGGTAGATCTATCTGTAATTGTTTGAGAAGCCTCAATACTGTTTTCCATAATGGCTGTACTAACTTACAATCCTACCAACAGTGTAAACAGTTTCTCTTTCTCTGCATCCTCACCAGCATCTGTCTTTTTGATAATAGCCAGTCTAACTGGTGTGAGATGATATGTCAATGTTGTTTTGATTTACATTTCCCTGATGCTTAGTGATATTGAGCATTTTTTCATATACCTTTTGGCCATTTGTATGTCTTCTCTTGAGAAATGTCTATTGAGCTCCTTTTCCTATTTTTAAATTGGATTATTTGCTTTTTTGTTATTGAGTCGTTTGAATTCCTTATATATTCTGGATATTAGCCCCTTATCAGAGCCGATGTGTAGTTTACAAATAATTTCTCCCTTTCTACAGTTGTCTGTGCTGTTTTTCCCTTTGTGGTCCAGAAGCTTTTTAGTTTTATGAAATCCCATTTGTTTATTCTTGCTTTCATTGCCTGTGCTTCTGAGTTCTTATTCATTAAATCTTTGACCAACCTTACATCTAGGGATATTTCCCCTGTGTTTTCATCTAATACTTTTATAGTTTCAGGTCTTACATTAAGTCCTTAATCCCATTGAGCTGATTTTTTTTTATATGGTGAGAGATAGGGGTCTAGTTACATTTTTCTACATTTGGATGTCCAGTTTTCCCAGCACTGTTTATTGAAAAGACTGTCCTTTCCCCAACATATGTTTTTGTTGCTCTTGTCAGAGATCAGTTGGCTGTCAGTACATGGATTTACTTCTTGGTTCTCTGTTCTGTCCACTGGTCCATGTGTCTGTTTTATGCCAGTACCATGCTGTTTGGATTACTATAGCTTTGTAGTATATTTTGAACTCAGGCAGTGTGACACCTTCTACTTTATTCTTTTTTCTGAGGATCACTATGGTTATTCAAGGTCTTTTGTTGTTCCATCTGAATGTTAGGATTCTTTTTCGCTATTTCTGTGAATAATGTTATTGGTATTTTTTTTCACTCATTTTAATTCTATTTTGTCGATATACAATGTGGTTGATTACTGTGGCCCATTACCGAAACATCCCTCCCTCCTCCCTCTCCCCCCTCCCACCCAACAATGTCCTTTCTGTATGCTTGTCATGTCAACTTCAAGGAATTGTAATTGTTGTGTCTTCTTCCCCTGACTGGCTTTTGTGTGTGTGTGTGTGTGTGTGTGTGTGTCTGTGTGTGTGTGTGTGTGTGTGAGAGAGAGAGAGAGAGAGAGAGAATTTATTTATTTATTTTTAGCTCCCACCAATAAGTGAGAACATGTGGTATTTCTCTTTCTGTGCCTGACTTGTTTCACTTAATATAATTCTCTCCAGGTCCATCCATGTTGTTGCAAATGGCAGTATTTCATTCGTTTTTATAGCTGAGTAGTATTCCATTGTGTAGATATACCACATTTTCCATATCCACTCATCTGATGATGGACATTTGGGCTGGTTCCAACTCTTGGCTATTGTAAAATAGTGCTGCGATGAACATTGGGGAATAGGTATACCTTCGACTTGATGATGTCCATTACTCTGGGTATATTGCCAGCAGTGGGATAGCTGGGTCGTATGGTAGTTCTATCTACAATTGTTTGAAGAACCTCTATACCATTTTCCATAGAGGCTGCACCATTTTGCAGTCCCACCAACAATGTATGAGAGTTCCTTTTCCTCCGCAACCTCGCCAGCATTTATCGTTCAGAGTCTTTTGGATTTTAGCCATCCTAACTGGAGTGAGATGGTATCTCAGTGTAGTTTTGATTTGCATTTCCCAGATGCTGAGTGATGTTGGGCATTTTTTCATATGTCTGTTGGCCATTTGTATATCTTCCTTACAGAAATTGCCTGTGCTTAGCTCTTTTGCCTATTTTTTAATTGGGTTGCTTGTTTTTTTCTTATAAAGTTGTTTCAGTTCCTCGTATATTCTGGATATTAATCCTTTGTCAGATGTATATTTTGCAAATATTTTCTCCTACTCTGTTGGTTGTCTTTAACTCTGTTAATTGTTTCTTTTGCTGTGCAGAAGCTCTTTAGTTTGATATAATCCCATTTGATTATTTTTCCTTTGGTTGCCCATGCTTTTGGGGTCATATTCATGAAGTCTGTGTCCAGTCCTACTTCCTGAAGTGTTTCTCCTATGTTTTCTTTAAGAAGTTTTATTGTTTCAGGGTGTATATTTAATTCTTTAATCTATTTTGAGTTTAATCCACTTTAGTGTATGTGAAAGGTATGGGTCTAGTTTCATTCTCCTGCATATGAATTTCCAGTTTTCCCAGGACCATTTGCTGAAGAGGCAGTCTCATCCCCAGTGTGTAGACTTGGTGGCTTTGTCAAAGTTCAAATGACTATAAGTGTATGGGTTGATTTCTGGGTTCTCTATTCTATTCTGTAGATTTGTGTGTATGTTTTTGTGCCAGTACCATACTGTTTTGGTTATTATAGCTTTGTAGTATAGCTTAAAGTCAGGTAGTGTTATGCCTCCAGCTTTATTTTTTTTGCTCAGCGTTGCTTTGGCTATGTGTGGTCTTTTGTTATTCTGTATAAATATCTGGATAGTGTTGTCCACTTCTGAGAAAAATGTCTTTGGAATTTTGATGGGGATTGCATGGAATTTGTATATCACTTTTGGTAGTATGGACATTTTCCAAATGTTGATTCTTCCAATCCAAGAGCATGGGATATCTTTCCATCTTCTTGTATCCTCTCTAATTTCTCTCAGCAGTCGTTTGTAGTTCTCATTATAGAGATTTTTCACATCCTTGGTTAACTCAATTCCTAAGTATTTTATTTTTTTGGTGGCTATTGTAAATGGACAGGCTTTCTTTATTTATCTTTCTGCATGTTCACTATTGGAGTATAGAAATGCTACTGATTTTTGTGTCTTGATTTTGTATCCTGCAACTTTGCATGATTTATCAACTATAGGAGTTTTTTTTTTTTTTTTTTTTTTTTTTTTAATAGAAGCTTTAGGCTGTTCAATATATGGGGTCATATCATCCACAAAAAGGGACAGCTTGACTTCATCCTTTTATTTCCTTCTCTTCTCTGATTGCTCTGGCTAGTACTTCCAACACTATGTTGAATAGGAGTGGTGAGAGTGGGCATCCTTGTCTAGTTCCTGTTCTTAAAGGAAAGAATCTTTACAAACTATTCCAAAAGATTGAAACAGGTGTAAATCTCCCAAACTCATTCTGTGAAGCAAACATCATCCTGATACCAAAACCAGGTAAAGATATAACCAAAAAAGAAAACTACAGGCCGATATCCTTGATGAATATAGATGCAAAAATCCTCACTAAAATACTAGCAAACAGAATACAGCAACACATCCGTAAAATTATTCACCACGATCAAGTGGGATTCATTCCAGGGATGCAAGGTTGGTTCAACATACGCAAATCAATAAATGTGATACACCATATTAATAAACTCAAACACAAGGACCATATGATCATCTCTATAGATGCTGAAAAAGCATTTGATAAAGTTCAGCACTCATTCATGACAAAGACCCTCTATAAGTTAGGTATAGAGGGAAACTACCTCAACCTAATTAAAGCCATATATGACAAACCCAGTGACAATATCATCCTGAATGGGGAAAAGCTGAAAGCTTTTCCTGTTATTGGTATTTTAATAGAGATTATGTTGAATCTGTAGATTGCTTTGGATGGTATGGACATTTTCACAACATTAATTCTACCAGTCCATGAGCCTGGAGTGTCTTTCCCTATTTTTCTATCTCCTGTAATTTCTTTCATCAATGTTTCTTAGTTTATTCTTTGTTTCTGTCTTACTTGTGTCCATCATTCTTTGGTGTTAATCGAGTACTATTAGTATCTCATTCTACCCTCTATCATATTTTTCAGTCCATGCCTTTTTGATTTATTTATGTTTTATTAGTTATTCCAAAAATTGAAATATCTATTCTTAACTTCTTACAATATATTTTGAATTACTATTATCTCATCTCATGTATATTTTAATAACTTTACTACAGTATAATTCCATTTATACTCCCTCCCATGCTTTTTCTATGTTATGTATTTTACTTTTACATATGATATAGCCATGAAATATATAGGAATAATTTTTTGCTGTAAACAGTCAGTTGACTTCTGGATAACTGTTTAAAAGATAAAGATATTTTAATTGTATTTACCCACATATTTACTATTTGTAGCACTCCTTATTGCTCCCTATACATCTGAGTTTTCACCTGTTAGAATTTTCTTTCTGCCTAAATAATTGTCTTCAGTATTTTTTTGAGTAAAAAAAAAGCTCTAGACTTAGGTTTGTTGAAAATGTCTTTATTTCACCTTCAACTTTAAGTTAATTTTTTATTAGCTAAATAATTAGAGTTAACAGTTATTTTGATTATTGTTTTTATCAGCACATTAAAGGTGTCATTACATTAACTTCTACATTTCATTATTTCTTGAAAAAAAATTTCCAACATTCCTTATGTGAGATATAATTTTTTTCTCTGCCTGCTATTAAGATTTTTTTTTTTCTTTATCTCTGGTTGTCAGTAGTTTCACTCTGATTTGCACAGGTGTGATTTTCTTCACGTTTTTCTGCATGGAGTTCTCTGAACTTCTTGGGTCCGTGAATTGCGATTTCTGATTAAATGTGGAATATTTTTTATCAATATTTCTTCACATATTTTTCAGCCTTATTTTTCTCTTTTTATTCTTCTGGGACTCCAATTAACATTTGCTAGTCACTTGATATTGTATCACAGGTTATTGAGGATCTGATTTTTTTTTTTTTCAATCTACTTCTATTCCATTCAGTGATTTTTTTTAAAAAATCTGGTAACATATATCTATCCTTATTTTTCAGTTCTAGGATATTTGTTTTATTCATTGTTGCAGTTTCAGTATCTTTTCTAAAATTCCACAACTTTCTATCATTATATTCATGTTTACCTAAAAGTTTCTTAACATATTTATCATATTTATTTTAAAGTCCTTTTCTGATAATTCCAACATGCTGGGTGTCAAAAGATCTGTCTCTGTTGACTGATTCTTTTGGTCATGTTTCGTATAACATCAAATAATTGTTTTAATACAAACTGTATATTGTGAATGATAAATTATGAAGACTCTGGATTCTGTTACCTTCCTCTATAAAGTGTTAAGTTATGTTTTGACAGTTAAATTACTGACAGATCACCTGATCTTGAAACTTAAATTTGGTCCTTGGAAAAGTGGTCAATTCCAGTTTTTCCTGACTCCTATGACAAAGCATTTAATCCTGAAACTTGTATTTTCTTATATGGAATCATTTCAATGAAAGCTCAGTGTGTTTACCAGTTGCCTCCCACATGACTAGACCTTAACACAAAACTCTGTCTACCATGATGTGAGGAGCTACTAAAGACTCTGCTCAGAAATTTAGAGCTTCCAATTGCTCATTTGCCTGTAGGATACTTGGGTTGTTACCCCATTGATGCACAGTTCATAAGTTATGCAAGAGTTCTAGGAAAGCCTATTCCCAGATTTTGGAACTCCTTCCACCATGGTTCACCTTCTTTCATTACTTCTCCCTTCTTTGACTTTTTTTTTTAAGATGACTGGTAAGGGGATCTTAACCCTTGACTTGGTGTTGTCAGCACCACGCTCTCCCAAGTGAGCTAACCGGCCATCCCTATATAAGGATCCAAACTCATGGCCTTGGTGTTATCAACACCACACTCTCCCAAGTGAGCCACGGGCTGGCCCTGTCATTTGACTTTTTAGGCAAGTAAAACTGTATATTCTTGTACTCTCCAAGGCATGTAAATGAAAATGGTGTGTTTCACTGCCACATAATATTCCATGAGTTATTTTATGCTCTTTCCTTCTTTTCACTGGACACAAATGATGATGTTGGTGAGGCCCAGAGAAATGCAGAGTCTCAAGATAGAAGATGGAATTATGACATGAAAGAGAGCTACCTGTCCATCAGAACACTCACCTTGAATTGTTATGTTAATTGGAAATAAATATTTGTTGGATTAAAAAACTAAAATGTTGGGATCTATTGGTTACTATAGCAAAGCCAACTTCATTAACAACACCTTACAATAGTATACTAAATGTGTGTATGTATACTTACATACATAACGTACTTTTAAATACAAAATCTTCATGATAATTTTACTCACATATTTATTATTAAACTCATATTAGCTCTTCTGGCCAAGATGGCAGAATAGAGGGTCCCCAGCATCACTCTCTCCCACAAATCAACCAATTTACAACTGTAACAAAGCAACAACAGCCAAGCTGGGGCTGCTAGAGCTCAGGGGAAGAGGAGGAGAGGCCTACAGAGTGCATGAAGGTGGGAGAAGCCTTGATGAGAGAAAGAAAAGAACCCTCTGACCGTTTTGAGCCCCAGCTGCATCCAGGCTGGAGCTGCTGAGCACACGGAGCAGGAGCCAGCAAAAGCTACAGCTTTGCCCCTTGGATGAAATGGCTTGGAGGTGACAGGAGAGAAGAGGGCCATGGTGGCCCCCAGGCCAGCAATACCACTAATAGGGTTCCTGTGGACCCATATAGGAGTGAGAGCCACAACAACTGCAAAAAAGGAGCCACTCAGTGGCCAGTGAGTCATCGCAAGGGACCGGTGCATGGCCCATCCGATGAGAAGTGTTTGCAGCACAAGCAGTGGGAGAGAGGAGACCACTGGGAGAACACTGGGGCATGGCAAGGACAGCTGAACTGCCCCACTTCAGCTCAGGACCACTCAGAGTCTGGTCAGTAATATAGAATTGCATGGGGTGAAGTTCAATGAAAAGACTCAGGCTCAGACCAGTTTCTACACAACCCAGGTGCACCAGAGCTCTGAAGAGCCGGAAGTACCTATAAAGTCAACCATTAATACTTGAGCTGCACAAAAAGCCTTCCCTAGGGAATCAGTAGCAAAGCAGCAATTTAGCTCAACCACACAGCTCAAGCACTGGTTCCCACAGAAAGTTCCCCCATTTTAGAAGTAAGAAAAGTACAGCAAATTAGTTCCAGCACTGAGTTTAAATGGTGGGGACAGCAAATTATACCACACAGAAAAGAAAGAAAAAAACGAAGTACCCACAACCAGAGACAAAGTTTCATATTAACTAGTAAAGGTCTCATTTCACCAAAGAACACCTATAACACCTAGAAGGACCAGAAGTCCCTGGGTTACCAAGCCAGAAAGAGGGGAGGGCCAGGGGCCTCAGCAATGCCTGCTGACACCTGCAACCAATCCCAAGGGTAGGGGATGAGGGCCTCGTCCATGCCCCACCGACTCACACAGCCAGCACAGCAGTGACCACCAAGCTGTTGCAGGAAGTGCCCTGCGCTCTCCTCAGCTAGGGGCTGTGGGGGCCTCAGGCCTTGGCCACAGCCCCCAACACCTCCAGCCAGCCCAGCACTGACCACCAAGCCAGTGAAAGAAGCACCCTGGGCCTCCTGAGCCTGGGCAGTGGGGGTCTTGGGCTTTGGCCATGTCACTCTGACAACCGCAGCCAGCTGGGCAGTGACCACCAAGCTGCCACAGGAAGCACCCCGGGCTCTCCTGACCCAGGGCAGTGGGAAGATGAGGGACTCAGCCACGCCCCCATGACACATGCAACCACCCCAGTGATGACCACCAGTTTCCTAAGCTGGGATTGTGTGGGGCAAGGGCTTTTGCCACACCCCTCTGACATCTGCACCCAGCTCAGCAATGGCCAAGTCACCAATGGAAGCCCTCTGGTCTCCCTCTTGGGAATTAGGGAGGTGCCACAGGCCTCAATCCTATCCCTCTTCTTCCCTCCTTCTTCCATCCCATTTCCTTCCCCTTTCCCTTATCCTCCTCCTTCCTAACTGCTCTGCAACAACATCCTAGAATGTAAAAAATAATATTAATAAAATTACATTTTCGTTAAAAAAAATAAAATAAATTCATGTTAGATAACATGTAAAAATAAGAGATGTATGCTGCAGTTTTGCTCAAAACCTAAATATGTCAGTAAATGCAAGCACACATATTGTGTTTTGTTTTGTTTTGTTTTGTTTTGTTTTGTTTTGTTTTGTTTTGTTTTGTTTTGTTCTGCTTTAGGAAAACCAGTGTGTGCCTTCTGGTGACTCAATTCTCCTACCACTTTTCCTTGTTCAAACTGCCAAGGACTACTTGTCCCTATAGCTTGTCATGAGGTCATTTGGCCCTCAAATGCACCATTTATTATGAAGTCTTTGGCAGTACAATTTCCTCATTAGCCTAAAACATTAAAGATAGTGTGATACTCCCTTTCACTGAATCATTTTCATGATGTCAAATTAAAATCTTAATTTATTAACTGTCAATAAATTAACTTCTCAGTCCATGAAATTATATTTTGTTACAAGCCATTACTGAAACAGAATAGTTTTGACATTATAAATACTAAAGTAGTGATGAATACAATGACATATGAAGAACAAATATTGTCATTTTGACATTAGGATATGCAAGTTACATTCTGTCAAACTTGCTTACCAGCACGTTAGAAAGTTAAATTCTGTCACTTGGCATCATAATATGGCATTGACATAATTATGAAAAACAAATACAAATATGTGCTCTAAAATTAAATTGTGTTCTCAGTTATAAGGTAGTCATTTAGAAAATCTAAGGGGGCCGAGCCCGTGGCGCACTTGGTAGAGTGCTGCGCTGGGAGCGCGGCGACGCTCCCGCCGCGGGTTCGGATCCTATATAAGACTGACCAGTGCACTCACTGGCTGAGTGCCGGTCACGAAAAAAATAAATAAATAAATAAAAATAAAACGGCAGTAGTAATATTTAAAAAAAAAAAAAAAAAAGAAAGAAAATCTAAGGAATGCTAGAGTTAATATTTTTATAAAATATTAATTATAAAATAATAATTATAAGTTGACCCAAAGACCATTCTCTCTGGCATTGTTTATGACTGTGAAAAATTAAAAACATGGTTATTGTCCACCAGATTTAGAATCTGGAGTCAAGCTTTCTGACTTCAAGCAAATGCCTTAAACTTCTGCATTTCTGTATCCTCTTATGTAAAATGACAATAGTAATTGTACTGAATATTTGTTCAAATTCACAACATCCCTGACCTTCTGACTTCTCCCCTGAATTTCGAAGTCTACACAACTGTTAACTACATTCTTATATCCCCTTGCTAGTTGCATTCCAGTGTAAGTTCTACCAATTGGAAGCACTTCTGCACAATTTTAAGCAGACAAAAGAAAGAGCCATTCTTATTTTGACTCCAGCCTCAATGGTTGCAGTACATTAAGATAGTTTCCTAAAGTAGCAATCAGCTGTTAGCAGTAGGCAAGGAGATTTTCCCTCAGTAGAGATGGTAGCAGTAGCGGACTCTTGTAGTAGGTGTGCAAAGGTCAGCTCTTGCAATAACAACAGCAAATGACCTAGTGAGGAAGTAAAGGGCAGTAGTGAGTTCTTCCAGTTCTTTATTTCTGAATAACACTCTCCTCCTTATTTATTTATTTATTTATTTATTTATGGATATTTCAATTATTCTAACTATTGAATAGCGCAGTTCCATACATTTAATCTGTCACTACCCGAAAACCTAAACTAGTTTCTGTTTTCCTGACTCCATGGTGACTGATAAAATTGCATTGATTTAATAGTTTCCACAAGCATTTATGTAATACAGGTAAAAGCACATAGAAAATGGCCTGGAACATAGAAAGCACTCAATAAATGTTAGTTTCTGCTGTTGGTATAGTCATTCTCTTGAGTGTACATCTCACAGTCCTGTTCTTACATTTATCAAGTAATCACTGGTCGTCTCCTGAATATTGTAAATGTTATGCTATGAAGATGAAAGATTTCTGTTGTATTCTTCCAAAGAAGGTGGAGTTTATTTGTTTGTTTCAATAGAAGTTAAATTGTTTGGGAGCAAAACTCTGTCTCTTGAACTGCAGCTTAAGTCTCAGTTTAGTTATTTTAGCCATAGCCGGCTTATTTAAACTCTACTCCATGCAAGAGTGATTGAGTGGTCAGGCAGAGATTTGGGAATAATTTGTAGACAGAATTTGGGCTCTTCATAGCTGGGTCTGTCCTTTCTAAGATCTGCCTGTCACTTTTCAGCATTTGTAATTGCTCCAAATTCTGATCTTTGTTTTTGAAGCCAGAAAGACTATGGATATTCTATCAGGGTTTTAGCTGCCCTTCATGGTGCAGACTAGGGCTTTCCATTATGCTAAAATAAGCTATATAAAAGGGAACTTCACTTTTCTTCCAGTGTCAACTCCTCCTCCAGGATATGCCTACTTTGGGTCACTCTCTATTTCATTCAGATAGTTGTTTGTTTGTTTTTATATATTTTGTTCATTGTTTATAGTGGTTATCCGTGGGAGGGCCATCTGATAGAGGTTTATTAGACTGCTAGTGGAAGCAGCTATAGGCTTGCACACTATTAATATTTTTATTATTACAAATATTTATGCATACTTTATTGATCTATTGCTGCATAACAAATTTCTCCTAAACTTAGCGATCTATTATAACTATAAGAGCCCACCACAGCAAATAGTCATAGACAATTAGCCTTAGAAGAGCCATTTTGTAAAATAGGTCTTTAAGCAGAATGCTAGACATAAATAAGTCTTTTTGTAACTTTGGCTCCCAGCATAGTTCTTGGAAAAATGCTGCAGAACTTGATGCTTAAGAAAAGCAAGATAATAAGAGCTAATCAGTAATTTGCAGAACTAACTATTCTTCCCTTGAAGTTACAGCTGTCGGTAACAAGACAACATCCAACTTGTGGGAACCGTGTAATGCCTGTATCCCAAGAATGAGTTGAAAAGTTACACAAATGGCCATAAGAAAACAAAAACCTGGAGTTTGCAACATTGCACATAACAGCCTCCTGATGGGAATAACTTCCCCTTTGTTTCCCACACTTTTCCATTTAAAAACCCTTGCTGAGGCTCCTGAGCCTTTGAGACAGTTTTTAGTCTGACTGTCTCCCATGTCTGGTAATAGAAGCTTCCATATCTTGCATGAGGCTCAGAATCTCAGGTCCTTTATTTCTAGCAAAGAGAGTGGCCATACCTGGGTGCCAGTAACATAATAACATTTTTTAAAATTTCTCACAATTTTGTTGATGGACCTGGCATAGCTGGGTGGGTCTTTTGTTCCCTATGGCATTGGATGGGGCCTCACAGTCAGCTGAATTCAGCTAGCAGATGGACTTGTCTAGAAGTTCCAAGAAGATTTGGTTTACATATCTGGAGCCTCAGAGTTCTTCAACATGCCCTTTTCACATGGCTAGTTTGGATTTTCTCTCTGAATTGTGACCTTAGAGTGGCTAGCCCTCTTACATGACAATCACATTTTGCAATGGGAGAACTCAGAAGCTTCCAGACTTCTTAAACCCTGGGGTCATAAGACCCAAAATGTCATTTCTGCTGCATTCTATTTGTCCATGCAGGTCACAATCCCAGGTTCATGTGGAGGGGAAATAGTCTCTATCTCTTGATAAGAGTGTCATCATGAGCATGCAAGAAAGAGAGGGATTGATGTCAGTCATTTTTGTAGATTTCTAAAGAACTAACTACAGTTGCATACGCACATGGATACACTCACGTATGTAACTTTTTAGTGGACTGAAAGAACAGAGAGCTGTGAGAAGTACAAAGTCTTCAATTTTATCTACAATGTTTTATTTCTTAAGTGTAAAGCAAAGTAACAAAATTTAAATATTTGCTAATTCTAAGCAGCTGAGTAAATGGTTATTTGTCACATTATTCTGTTGTGTTTTTGTTTGTTTTGTTTTCTGTGTTTAAAACTCTTCCAAATAAAAGACTCCTAGACTTCTTCAAAGCCTAAAGCTATATTTGTGGGTTACACAGACTCCTACAAGTGGACACTGTCCCATGGGTGTCTAGAATCCTTCCCACTCTAAACAGCTTGTAATTCTACCTAGAAGAAGGGAAAGGACTGGATGACCTCTGAAAGCCTTCTGAGCTCTGTGCTTCCATGCTCTTACTGTGCCTGGGATCATTTCATTCCCAAAATTGCTTCTTAATCACTCACCAGTTATTCTGCTCTAAAGCAGTTTTCTTTGTCATGATGTTTTTATACCCTAAATTCTGCTCATTACTCTACTCCCCACCTCATTACCAGAGTGTGCTGTTCAACATTTGCTCACTTAAAAATAATCTACCATTATAGTTCTGTAGAAATTACCCAGCCTACAGGCATCTATCTCTCTCCACCATTTGTCACATTTCAGAGAGGGATTAAAGAAATCGCAGGGACCACTGGGGTTTCACTGGTGATTTTCATCCTCCAGTCCCACAGAGGAATACCTTCAAGTAGACCCTTCTTGAAATGAAAGGCAATAAGCTCTGAGCAGATTTGCTGACATATGAGAAGAAATCCATTCATTATTGAAACTTCCTGACCACTTCTATAGAAATAATAATAATATAATTTATGGAAATATCCTGTAGGATAAGTTCAAAGAAAAATGTCAAAGGTGTTCACTCAACCTTATTTGTAAGAATCGGCTATTAGAAATAGGCTAAATGTTCCCACTTGCAAAAATAATATCATAAATTACAGTACTAGAACACAAAGGATCAGTACTCAGCCATTTTAAAATCTGAGAAAATGTCATATGCCCTGACATAGAAAGATTGTCATAATATTTTAAATGAAGACCAACATTTGCAGAACCGTTTCCATAGTTGTGTATGTAGCATGATCCTACTTTTTATAAGGTAAGATTATATTTGAATGCATATATTGTTATAAATACAAGAAATAAAAAAAAACTAATAACTATACTTTAATAAATTTCTCTTATATACCACAAACTGTGTATGTGGTGTGTGTATACTTACTTATTTAATCATTCTTCACAGAGTGATTGGTTTTATTATTCCCATTTTACACATGTGGAAAATAAAGCTGAGCAAAGTCAGGAAACCAGTCTATGCTCTTCTTGTGAAGAAAAATCCAAGTTGGTCTTTGCTTCTTGGTTTGCCCAACGCAAGAGCCTGCATAGGTTAGCAATCTACCATATTGCTAGAATTCTCACTTTTCAATTTCTCTCACTACTAAAATTACATCACTCCCTGGCTTGCCCATTCTCTTCTCTCTTCTTCTCATATTCTTGTCGGACCCTCTTTTCTCCTGATGAAAAATTTTTATTGAGACATCCTAACATATGGTAACATTTGAATAAAGATTTTTAAACATGTTTTTTGAATAGCTATAACATACACATGGTTCAAAATAAAAAAGGATATATTACTCCATTCCCTAGCACACCAGTTCGCACACCAAAGATGACCAATGTTCTCTGTTTCCCTTGTTTGCTCTCCAGCAGAATTTATTCGTAGATAAGCAAGTACAGTCTTCAAAAAGTTAATGGGAAGATTCAGATTACCTTTTAATTTTATTTTGCATGAACTTTTTGAAGTCCCTCTTATATATGTAGATATTCCTTTTCACCTTTTGTAGAAATAATAGAACACTATTTAACTATTTATCATTTTTTTTAGTCTACCAATATGACTTACAGATAATTTCATATGTCTATGTGAAAAGATTCTCTATTCTTTTTTATGGCTTCTTAGCATGCCATCATATGACAGTTGCCTATATATTCAGCAAGTCACCTATTGATGGGCATAGAAGTTGTTTGCAATTCTTTGCTTTTACAAAAATTGCTGTAACAAATATTTTATTTAAATGCATACATTTACATACCTCTATACAATACTTTACTGTAAGTGGAATTATCATTAACGTGTAGTGCATTTATGATTTTTTTTTTTTTTTGGCATGGACACTGAGAAATTTAATGGAAGCATTTGCAGCAAAAATAAGACTTCCTCTTTACAAATAAAAATGCCTAAGAGATATACTTGTCAAATTATTTTTTTAAAATGGCCATTCGACTAAAGAAAATATAGAGGCTGTTTTTAGAGAACTAAAAGTTTGGGACTATGGCCCAGATAAGTAATGTAGGCTTTCCTATGGAGGATTTGGTATTTGGATCAGCTGGTTCAGATAATCCTGACTAACATGGCTGAAAATTTTAAATTGACCACACTGAAGCTAATTCATCTGTGTAGCATAAAGATGACTGAAGCCTCTAGGAGGCTAAGAGAAAACCTTCAAAGCCCCATCCTGTGCCAGTGGAGCTCTTCTGTTATGCAGAAAGCACACAACACAAGAAACACTGTTTAGAACTATTGTGATGCTGTTGTATGCCTTCTCCAGAGGAACGCTCTCAGCACTCTTTGGTATTACTTTTGGGGTGGCCCTTGGAAATCTAGTTTAGCCTTCTCATTTTATAGATGTGGAAAGTAAGGATAAGAAAGGAAAAGTGACTAGCCCAAGGTCATTCTGTTACTTACAGGCAAAGCCAGGACCAGAATTCAGGGCTCCTAAAAAAGAGTCTGGAGTTTTACAATATACCATGGCACCCTTGCACCATTCCCCTTATTTTCACATCTCCCTAAAAAAGCCATCAAAAAACAAACAAAAAAAAAAGCTTTCATTTGCTAAACTTAGGTTTGCCTTAAATAATGTCTTTGTGAGTAACGGTGGAATCACTATGGGTCTCTGGACACTACTGTGGCGGTAATTATGAAAGTGTTGATCTCCCTTTCTAATTTTGCGAGAATATTGACTCATCATCAAGCAAATATTTACCACCAAAGGGAAATTGGTGTATTTTCATCTTGGGCTCCCATGAGACCTAAAATGTCAGAGTAGACATTCTCATTTTAACTCAGTTAACAGTGTATTGAGATTGAATAGAAATAAATTTCTTTGGGTGTGGTTTCTCAGTGACATAGTTTGTCTCATAACGAATCAACAAACATACGTGTCTTTTTCCCTTTCCTTTACAGATTTAGGTTTGCAGGATTTTAGAAAGTTTGTACAGGTCTCAAAAAATCATAACTATTTTTCTTTGTACTTTTTTGCTATAACTAACCGGACCAACAGGGAAAGACTCCAAATATTTTGTTTAGAAGATTTAGAGGAAAATGAAACATTTTCCTTTGTTGAAAGCAATTTAATTCTATATTCTCTTTCCTGTGTATGTGTTCACCATTTACTACTTTCCTTGCCTTCCTGACTTCAGGGGTAAAAGGTGGGGAAACATTTCCAGTTTGCAAAGTTTTGCTATTTATATTTGTTTTCTCTAGGTAATTCTCAGGATGATTATGTTGAGGTAAACATCTATGTGCAATTTTTTTTTATTATTGAAATGATTGTGCGTGTCTGTAGGGAACAGAGCTGCATATCAGTACCTATGTGCAATATGTGATGCTCCAATCAGGATAATTAGTATATTCAATATTATACAAAGTTGTCATTTTTTGTTGCCCTTTATCTATTCTTCCCTAACACCCCTCCCGCTCCCCTCCCACCTCTGGTAACCTCAGTTCTGTTCTCTCCTTTTGAAATTTCAACATATTGTCATGATTATGGTATGTTTCTTTCTTTCATTCTTTCTTTTACTTTATTTATCTATTTATTTATTTACTTCCTACTTACAAGTAAGGACATGAGGTATTTCTCTATCTGTGCCTGGCTCATTTCACCTAACATAATTTTCTCTAAGTTCATCCACATTGCTGTGAATGGCAGGGATTTCGTTCTTTTTTATGGTAGAGTAGCATTCCATTATGTAAATATACTACATTCTCCTTTTCCAGTCATCCAACAATAAACATTTAGGTTGATTCCACTTCTTGGCTACTGAAAATAGAGCTGTGATAAACATGGGAGTGCAGGTATCCCTTCAACACAATGATTTCCATTCCTTTATGTACGTACCCAGCAGTGGAATTGCTGGATCATATGTCAGTTCTGTCTGTAGTTGTTTGTGGAAACTTCATACCATTTCCTCTAATGGCTGCACTAACTTACCATCCCATCAGTAGTGTAGGACGGTTCTCCTTTCTCCACAATGTTGTCAGCATTTGTTATTTTCTGTCTTTCTGGTAATAGCCAGTCTATCTCTTTTTTTATGTCTAGTAATGTTTGCTTTATATATCTGAGTGCTCTGGTGGTGGGTGCATGTATATTTATGATTGTTGTATCTTCTTGCTGGATAGAGTCCTTTACCATTATATAATGACCTTCTTTGTCTCTTTTTATGGTTTTTGGTGTAAAGTCTATTTTAACTGATATAAGAATAGCTACACCTACTTGTTTTTGATTTCCATTTGCATGGTATAACCTTTTCCTTCTCTTCACTATTAGTCTGTGTGTGTCTTTATAGGTGAGGTGAGTCTCTTACAGGTAGTGTAAAGTTGGGTCTAGTTTTTTTTTTTTTTTTTTTTTAATCTAATCAGCCAGTCTGTGTCTTTTGAGTGGGGAATTTAATCCAATTACACTTAGGGATGTTACTGAAATGTATTGCCTTACTCTTAATTTAATGGCTTTTCTTATGGTTGATTTAAATATGTTTTGTTCCTTTCTTCTCCTTTTATTGTTTGTCTTCAGTGTTCCTTGTTTTATTGAGGTGGTATGGTAAAGTTTCTTTCTCTTTCTTATTTGTATATCTGCTGTGCCAGTGTTGTTTGTTCTTTCTCATATATTCATGCTGGTGACTATCATTTTCTGGGCTCCATGTGCAGGACTATGGATTTCTTGTACATCTGGTTGTGTGGTGGTGAACTTCTGCAGCTTTTGTTTGTCTGCAAAATACACTACTTCCCCTTCATTTCTGAGGGATAGCCTTGCTGGGTATGGTATTCTTGGCTGGCAGAAAATTCTTTTTCTTAAAGTATTTTAAATATATCATCTCATTCTCTTCTAGCTTGCAGGGTTTCTGCTGAGAAGTCAGCTGTTTTTCTGATCGGGACTCTGTTATAGGTGACTTGATGCTCTTCTCTTGCTGTTTTTAGGATTCTGTCCTTGGCTTTTAACAGTTTGACTATAACGCATCTCAGTGAGGACCTTTTGGGATTGAATCTGTTTGGGGATCTTTGAGCTTCTTAGATCTAGAAGTCTGAATCTCTACCAATACTCAGGAAGTTTTCCACTACTATTTCATTCAATATGATTTCAATGCCTCTTCCTTTCTCTTCTCTTCTGGAACACCCATGATTTGTATGTTTGTGAGCTTAAGGTGGTCTGCTACCTCTCTTAAATTTCTTCTTTTTTAAATTATTTTTTCCCTCTTTTTTGGGGGGAGGTCCAATTGAATTGGTTTATTTTGAAAAGACTGTCTTCAATATTATAAGTTCTTTCTTCTGCTTGCTCTGTCCTACTGCTTGTGCCCTCAACTGTAGTTTTTATTACACTGAATGAGTCAGTTCCAGGAGTTGTTCTACATTCTTTTTTATGTCATTCATCTCTTTGTAAATTTCCTCCTTCATGTCCTGGATACATTTTTTCATTTCATTGTATTTTCTAAGTTTTGTATCTCACTGAATTTTTTTGTTTGTTTTTTAGGATTGTTACTCACAAATTTCTTTCAGACATATCAAACATTTCCTGTTGTATGAGGTCTGGAATTATAGTGTTCCTTTGGTGCTGTCATTTTTCTTGTTTTTTTTTTTTTTTTTTTTTTTGTATTTCTAATATCCCTCCTTTGATGGCTAATCATCTGGTGGTTGCTTCTTCTATTACTCTGGGTTAGGTTTTGAGGAGAAAGACTTCCTCCTGTAGAGTTGTTATATATTACCTATTAGGTGGGGTGTTCTGGTTTCATTTCTGGGTAGACTCAGCATTTCCAGGGGACACTGGCAGCTACGTCTGTGGCTGAGGCTGCTCAAATGGCTGGGTGCATGCAGGTGGCTGGGGGGCATATGAGCAGCTGGGGCAGCCAGGCCCATGCAAGTGGTTGTGGTGGCTAGTATTTCACAGGCTACTCAAAGTCTAGGGCTGTGCAGGTGGCCAGGGCTGCTGGGACTGTGTTTGATGGCTGGGCCCACTGAGGTAGGTGTGGCTGTGTGGACAGCTGGATGGCTGGATGGCTGAGCCCAGGTAGGCAGGTAGGCAGTTAGCATCACATGGGTGGCTGGGGCCTCGCTAGCAGCTGGAAGGCTGGAGCTGCACATGTGCACATGCTGCTTGTCAACATGGATCACATAGTAGGGTGCACTAAACAGGATGAAATCCTGTGTAGGGAGAAGAGCCATAGCTCTTGGACTACACAATGGCACAGGCAACCACATTGGTGATGGGGGTGGGCTGAGGCAGGAGCAAGAAGAGGTTTACCACCAGGATTTGCTCATGGCTGAGCTGGTTCTTTCCACCACACAGGAGAATTCCTCTTGGCTGATCCTGGTTTGAGAGATGTGGTGGCAGCTGAAGCCAAGTGCTTCTTTCTCCTCCACAGAACCCTGCTTGGTTTTTGTGCCCCACAGTGTCCTCACCAGGTTCCCCCTGTCTTCCCACACTTTCCTGATGTTGCGCTCTTCCATACTTAACTGTCCTTTCCTTGCTCTGGTTCCTTTCTGTGGGAGGATCATACCTTGGGCACCTCGAGTCCACCATCTTGCCCTGCCTCCCTCTTCAACTGTGTGCAATTTGAATCGCATTCATAATTTAAATGTATACTTTCACATTGCCCTCCACAGAGTTCTTATCAAATTAGAATCTTATCAGCAATGTGTGAGATTGCTTATTCCCTCACATCTTCATCAATAAAGTGCATATCAGACTTTGGGGTTTTGGATAATCTGAAAAGTGAAAACTATTGTCTCAGTATAGTTTAACTAGCATCTCAACACATTCAACCAGCTGAGCAAACCCCAAACTGGATGCACCCAAAGAAATCTGTACAAAGAAACATTATAGTCAAACTTCTAAAAACAGAAAAAAGGTTTCCCCCCAAAAAAGTTACTGAAACATTAAGAGAACAATGTCTTACATATAGAGGAAAAATGTTTAAATTGCAGCAGATTTCTCATCACAGACTATCTCATCACAGAAAAGTGCCACAATATTTTTCTAGTGCAGAAAGAAAAATTGCCACCCAGAATTCTATATCCAGAAAAATATCCTTCAGGAATGAAAGTAAAATCAAGACATTTTCAGATAAAGGAAAATAAAGATTATTTGTCACCAGCAGATCTGCCCTTATATACTAAAAAATATTCTTTACAGAGAAAGGAAGTGATAAAAATGTAATATTGAAAATATCAGAAAGAATGAAAAAACAATAGAAAGATTAAAAACATGGATAATGAAATATATTTTTCTTCTCTGGAGTTGCCTATCTTATGTTTGACAATTGAAACAATTTTTATAATACTGTCAGAGGTATTTTTAAAACTATATAGAGGAAATATTTAAGGGAATTAGAAACAGTAGAGTGTAAAGGAATGTTAAGGAATGTAAGATTTTTACATGTTACTCAAACTGGAAAAATGTCAACACCAGTACATAATTTAAACTCTGTATTTATAATGTAATACCTAGAACAACAAATATAAATGTGATTCAAAAAGAAATACTCAAAAACGTTATAGGTAAATCAAAATGGAATTCCAAATATATTTATGTAACCCATTGGTAGGCAGAAAAAAATAAAAGAAAATTTAGAAAATAGAGATAACAAATAGGAAACAAAATAATAAAATAGAGTACTTAAACCGTAATATATCAATTATTACATTAAATATAAATGGTGTAAATATACCAATTAAAAGACAGAGTGACAGAGTGGATTTAAAAACAGGTGTCAACTGTTTGTTTTCAAAAAGAAACTCACTGCAAATAAAATAAAATAGGTAGATTAAAAGTAAAATTATCAGAAAATATATCACACAAACATAATAAAAACAATGCAAGAATGGCTCTATTAATAATAAATAGATTTCAAAGCAAAGACAATTACCAAAGACAGCGATATTATATAATGATAAAAAGATCAGTCCACCAAGAAGTCAGGCTAACCTTAAATGTATGTGCTTCAAACAACAGAGCTTCAAAATATATGAAGCAAAAAGTGATAAAACTGAAAAGAGAAATATATAAACCCACTATTATAGTTGGAGACTTCACCACCCTTTTTATCAATTGATAGGACTAGAAAGAAAATTAACAAGGATACAGAAAAACTCAACATCACCATCAAACAATGGGATCTAATCAGAATTTATAGAACATAACACCCAACATCAGAATATACACTTTTGTCAAGAACCCATGAAACACTTATCAAATAGACCATATCCTGGGACATAAAACAAACCTAAACAAATTTAAAAGAATTAAAATCACATAATTATACAGAATGTGTTATATCACCACAACAGAATCAAAATAAATATTAATAACAGAAAGGTAACAAGACTTGAAAGAGAAAATTACAGAAATAGAGAACAGATTAGTGGTTGCCAGAAGGTTAAGGGCAAAGGAATACAGAACGGGAGTGTGGCTATAAAAGAGTAATATAAAAGACCCTCTTGGTGATGAAAATGATCTGTGCCTTAACTGTATCAATGCCAATATCGTATTTGTGATATTGTCCTATAGTTTTGCAATATATTATCATTAGGGAAACTTGGGTAAAATATACCTCTATTATTCCTTACAACTATATGTGAATGTAAAATTATTCTTAAATAAAAAGTTTAATTAAAAATATTGAGTTTTTCTGTTCAAGAGCATGGTCTGTCCTTGTGCTTGTTCAAGTCTTCTGGAATATTTTGTAGTTTCCCTTCACAGAAATCTTCAGCATTTCTTATTTGTTGCTATTGTGAGTACTGTCTTTTATTTCATTACATCTTCTAAATGTTTGTTATTAGTGTTTATGAAAGATATTGATTTCAGTATATTAATATTGTTCCCATCCACTTTATTGAATTTTCTGAATATTTGCAATAGTTTTCACTTTATTCTGTTAGGTTTTCCAATATACCATCACATTATCTGCAATAATGATATTTTTACACATTCATTTTTAATGTTTGTATCATTGATTCTTTCTCTTGTCCCATGATACTGCCTAGTACCTTTTGCAAAAAATGTTAAATAATAGTTGAGGGTTTTGGTGATCATGATGGTGGTAGTGATGGTGGATTTTTTTTGTTTTGTTTTGTTTCTAACTTTAATGGAAATACTTATAGTGTTTGATGTGTCTCTCTATTACTCAGCATATTTATTATATTAAGGAAATATCTTCTCTGAATAATATTGTTAAACCTAATCACATATTCTGTCTTTCAAAAAGCCTCCAATAAAGTCAATAGAAATACAATCCAAGCCATGTATATAATTTTAATTTTTCTAATATAATATTTTTCTAATATATAATTTAAAAAGAAAAAGCAGGTATAATTAATTTTAATAATAGTTTTACTTAACATAATACATGAAAATAATATCATTTACATGTAATCGATATAATAATTATTAAGATATTTAATATTCTTTTTTAGCATAAGTCTTTGAAATCCAGCATGTAATTTACAGTGTCAGCATTCCTTGATTAGGACTAGCCAAAGTTCATATGCTCAACAGCCATAATTCAAGTGACCACCTTACTGGTCAGTATCACTGTAATGGCATTTCATTGTCTTCAGGAAAATGCCTAAATACTTTATCTTCACTCCAAATGGACCTTAGAAGATCCACTGTTGGAAAATCTGTTTCATTACCCTCTTCTTTGGGCTTCTGAAGATCTATTGCTTCTGCTTGGAACACTTCTTTCTTCACTTCATTTGGTTAACTCTTAATTATCCTTAAGCTCAAACAAAGCCAGCCTTACCAGCACTCAGAAAGCCTACCCTAGTAGGCTAGGGTCTAGTTTGAGTGTATCTATTCTCTGCATTCCCATCATAACCTGTTTCTAACATTCTTCCACTATTCTTCCACTTGTCAGTCTAAATTCTGTCTTCTTAAGATCAGGGCCTCTATCTTGCTTCCCATATCCCTAACACATGGCACAATGTACATAGTTAGTACTCAATAAATATATTTTGCATAATAAAGAGGTGTTATTACATGAAGGATAAACCCTCATGCAAAGCAGAGGAAAACATTATGCCCTGTGCATTTATGAATGAGGAAAGACAAAACTTTGAACACAAGTAGGAAGGAAGACTTGAGTCTTAGAAATAGATGGATTCATTAAAAAAAAAAAAAAAAAAAAAAAAACAGTAACATGTTAGGCTTACATTAAAACATGTAGACATGACATCTCAGTATCTAGGTTGTAACATTAGAGAAGGAGGTAGGAGAAGGCGTAGGCATAGGTCCACATCATGTTGGGCAAAAGGAATGTAAATTCCAGGGAGTAGCTGACAAAATATACAATTTTCTGCTTCAGTGCCCCTGGCCACTGTAAGTCTAAATGTTCTTTTGTTTCCTTGGTTAGGGTAATGCTATTTCATTTCACCTACAAATCACCACCCTGAAGCTTTAAATTATCTTGCCCAGTTGGAGTGACCCTTTTTTAAGGAAGATCACTGCCCACTGAAACCTGGAAATAGATGTTGCTGAAGTATTTTAATGTTAAAAGTCTCTCTCCCTCTCTGGAATTAGTTTTATGTTTCTCACTTTCTAAGACATGTTTTATTGCTCTTGGCCTATCCTATAGCCCTTCTAATGGAAGAAACATGCATTAACTTTCAAAAACTGACAGCCATTATGACCCAAGTAGTATGTATCTTCAGAAAATTACTAAATAATAACAACAATAACAATGGAAACCATATACCACACAACTGCTATGTGTCAGGTACTGAGCTAAGCACTTTATCTACATCATCTCATTTAAATGTCACACATTCTACAAATAAGTGATGAGCCTGAGGTTACACAGCTAATAATTAACTGATCTGGGACTTGTTCCCAATCTGTCTAATTTCAAATCCCACATATTCATACATTATATTTTATTACTTGCAATTTATCAAACCATGTAGAATTCTATTACTGAAAATCTCATCATCAGTCTCTGCTTCTGGCCAACTCCAGAACATTTGGACATCACTTCAATTCATTCATCTTCAGGGAGAACTTCATCCCCAATCACATTTGGCCTTATGACCAGACTAAAGAGAGATACATGAGTGTGTCTGCTACTTTCATTTCCCATGAGAGGATGAGCAAAATGACTGACTCAGACCCCTCACAAATGGACACCATAGCAGCTCACAGTCAGATGCCTTCTGTGTAAGGGTCGATTAAGGTATGTGCTTGATTTTAAACCAAGGAAATAAGGGACAGATGGAGGAATTTGGTCACAGTGACTGAAGGCCCTTTGACAGCTGCTGTGGCAATTACATCACCAGCCACTTGGCTTTTAATGAAGATTGTATCTCGTTGATAACTCTTGAACAGAAGCAAAAGCATTTGTCTTCGTGATCCCATCTTTAAAGGTTGCAATACTTAACAGGGTAGAAATATTGCCAGACCCTCAATCAATAGTACTCAGCTTTGACTGCACATTAGAATCACTTGGAGAGCTTTAAAAACCCCAATTCCCAGGTTAAACTTCCCAGAGACCAATTTCTTCAGAATCCTTGGGCATGAGATCTAGGCAATAGTATTTATTATGGCTCTCCACTCCCAATCCTCATGATTCCAAAGAGAGAACCACTTCCCCAAAAAATATTTATCTTGCTTTATCATAGTTACCAAATGAAGGGTAATGGGACACCTACGCTGTTTTATTGTCAATTTCTAAATTAACTGCTTTTCAGAAAGAAAACATAGTCTATTCAATATCATTCTTTGCAATATTTTATAATTTATTTATGACGGCATATGTTATAAATAAGCACATATATATGCTTTGTGTGTGTGTGCTTTTTGTATTTTAGAAAAATCATATTATCAATTTTTGAGTATGGTGTGTATAAATATATATACTTGAATATGTACACACACTTAATACAATAAATCTTGTTAATTTTATTTACTGTTTTTATCTATTTAATCAGTTTCTGAAAAAGATATTTTAAAATCTTCCACTAATGATAGAGTTTTTGCCAATTTTGCAAATGATGTAAATCTTTTCTGCTTTGAAAATATGTTGCTAAGTGCATTCATAGTCTTTCTTATTTTATTTACTGGGTATATATTTTTTTTCAACACAGAAAAAAATTTATTTTTAAGGAACTTTCTTTTTAAGTAGCCTGTTAGTAGTTCATTAAGTAAAATTTCAGAAAGACCTTCTTGGCTATGCCAAGGTCTATATTTCTATTCCTGCTTGATTACAACATATTCAAGTGATCTTATTTTAGGGAACTGATTATAATGCAGCTATCATTTTTTTGTTGTTGTTGTTTTTTATTTTATTTTATTTTATTATTATTTTTTTTTAATTTTATTTT
Organism: Cynocephalus volans; assembly: GCF_027409185.1. Lineage (NCBI taxonomy): Eukaryota > Metazoa > Chordata > Mammalia > Dermoptera > Cynocephalidae > Cynocephalus > Cynocephalus volans. The sequence continues at coordinate 19,659,619 of NC_084476.1, forward strand.
GTCGATATACATTGTGGCTGATTATTGCTCCCCATCACCAAAACCTCCCTCCCTTCTCCCTCCCCCCCCAACAATGTCCTTTCTGTTTGCTTGTCGTATCAACTTCAAGTAATTGTGGTTGTTATATCTTCTCCCCCCCCCCCCGGTTTTGTGTGTGTGTGTGTGTGTGTGTGTGTGTGTGTGTGTGTGTGTGTATGTGTGTGTGAATTTATATATTAATTTTTAGCTCCCACCAATAAGTGAGAACATGTGGTATTTCCCTTTCTGTGCCTGACTTGTTTCACTTAATATAATTCTCTCGAGGTCCATCCATGTTGTTGAAAATGGCACTATTTCATTCGTTTTTATAGCTGAGTAGTATTCCATTGTGTAGATGTACCACATTTTCCGTATCCACTCATCTGATGATGGACATTTGGGCTGGTTCCAACTCTTGGCTATTGTAAAGAGTGCTGCGATGAACATTGGGGAACAGGTACACCTTCGACTTGATGATTTCCATTCCTCTGGGTATATTCTGAGTATATTCCCAACAGTGGGATATCTGGGTCGTATGGTAGATCTATCTGCAATGGGTTGAGGAACCTCCATACCATTTTCCATAGAGGCTGCACCATTTTGCAGTCCCACCAACAATGTATGAGAGTTCCTTTTTCTCCGCAACCTCGCCAGCATTTATTGTTCAGAGTCTTTTGGATTCTTAAAGAAAACATAGGAGAAACACTTCAGGAAATAGGACTGGACACAGACTTCATGAATACGACCCCAAAAGCATGGGCAACCAAAGGAAAAATAAACAAATGGGATTATATCAAACTAAAAAGCTTCTGCACAGCAAAAGAAACAATTAACAGAGTTAAAAGACAACCAACAGAGTGGGAGAAAATATTTGCAAAATATAAATCTGACAAAGGATTAATATCCAGAATATATAAGGAACTCAAAGAACTTTACAAGAAGAAAACAAGCAACCCAATTAAAAAATGGGCAAAAGAGCTAAGTAGGCATTTCTCTAAGGAAGATATACAAATGGCCAACAGACATGAAAAAATGCTCAACATCACTCAGCATCCGGGAAATGCAAATCAAAACCACACTGAGATACCATCTAACCCCAGTTAGGATGGCTACTGGGTATTTTTTAAATTGAGTTTTTAAGTAATATATTTTTTGTCTCTAGTAATGTTTTTGCCTTGGATTTCATTTTTTTGATATAAATTTTTTTGCCTCATTACTTTTCTTCAGGTTAATATTTACATAGTACATCATTTTCTTTACTTTCCTTTTCAAACTTATTGTGTGATTATAAGTGGTTCTTTTTAAGGAAGAGTAATAACTGAATTTTCAAAATCCAGCCTGATAATAAGTCTTATAATGGAAACTTTTGTTTATTTAAACGAATTGGTATTACAGATATACTTAAACTTATTTGTATAATCTTTTCTTTTTTTTTCCCTTTATTCCTCTTGGATTGATGTATTTTTTAATATTTATTATTCTTCTCTGATGTTTTAAGGAGTTATGAGTTATGTCTGTACTTTAAGTGCTTACCCTTACTTTTTTTTACATACATAAGTAATTATAAATTTTTAACCATGTCTAAAAGTAGTCTGAATTTTTAATATTTTCCTAAACAAAACAGATACTTTAAAACACGTGATTTACCACTGAACACCAGTCCCCATCATAGTACTTATGATTTAAAGTTTGTTTTATCTTTTTTATACAAACACAATTATTAATTTTACATGCAATAGTTTATTAAATTTACTGCTCTATTTTTCTGTTATTTTATTTTTTAATTTTTATCATTATCTCTTGTATGTCACATCTTCATTCTGAGTTCACATTTCTTATTTTATAAAACACGTCATACATTACTTCTTCCAGCAAGAGCCTGGAAGTATTAAGCTCTTTTAGTCTTTGCATTCTAAAAAATATGTTTTATCTTGCCTCTAAACTTGACTAATAATTTAGCTGAATATAAAACGCTTTTCTTTAACACAGTGAGATATTTACCTTTTGGGTTGGGGGCAGCATTACCACCAAAGAAAATAAATAATCCTTTGTCAGTCTAAATTTTGTTTCTCTGTAGCCACTCTGTCTTTTCTCTCTGAAAATTTTTGAGATTGTGTTTTTCTCCTTGTTCTACTCAATGAGTAAGTGTTGACTTATTTCTTCCGTGTGAAATTTTTGACCTATGGTATTGTGTTTCTTTAGTTCTGAAAAAAGCCAGACATGACTTCTTCAAATATTTCTCCTTCCTTTGCTTTACGTCTTCTGAAACCCCCACGGAGCTTAAGTTAGAGCCTCTCAATCTCTCCCTGACATCTCTTTCCATCTTTTGTTTTCTTTAATAGCTTCTCTCTGGAGAATCCTGGGTGAGATTTTTATCATTCTATTCAAAATCATTATTTTTTTATTGTTTCTTAACTAGGGTTTATTCCATTATTTATATTTTATTTAAATGATTAATTGCCCATTTTCAAAAATTTTAATTGGTGCTTTTTTTTAAACTCTACATTCTCTTTTTATTTTTTTTTGCTTATTTTCTAATTTCTGCTGTGATTCATGTATTTTTCTCCCTGAGCAGTGCATAATACTTATAAATCTTTGTCAAACATTTTACATAATTTAATTAATGGTAAATTCATGTTTTGATTATTAATTTTGTTGGCTTATTTTCTTAGTATTAAATTTTCTTATACAGGAATATGTGAGTGTGGACGTATGTGTGTCTCTGTGTGTATTTTGCTTTTTGTTCTTCTTTTTATCCCTCTTCCCATCTGTCTGGTATAATTCATGTATTTATAAATACATGTTCTTTGAGTGGCTACTATGCATCAGTCCCTATTCCAAGTTTTGGGAATATCTGGTAAATAAAACACACAATAATCCCTTCCTGCATGGAGTTTACGTTCCAACAAAAGAAAACAGACAGTAAACATAACACACTTGTAAATCATATGGCATGTTAATGGTCTTGCAATTACCTGTGTGTGTGCCGCTAGGGCTCCCATTCCAGAATGTTGGTTAGGAGCTCCTACTCTGCAATGATGTAAAGCATTACTATTCAGAACACAGTCCACAGATTGGTGCTGATGCACAAACTGTAAGCTGCCCATGGTAAGACAAACATAGAAATTTTGAGAAAGTTGATGGAAACTTTTATGTCAATTTGACAAAGTAATTATATTTCTGTCAAATCTAACAAAGCAATACTTGTCCTTGTATTTTGTATGTCTATTTTTATTTTATTTTCTGATTCACTTTAATTAAATTTTACTAAAAAAAGTCTCTGTGACAAAAATAAATTATCTTCTTTCAATACAGAGAGTCTGAGAGACATCAATATAGAAGTTCTTCGGACATGAGAACCAAGCCAGGAGAGGCTTTTTTTACTTCTTGATTATAAGGCTATATCTGTGTCCTTCCCTCCTCCCTAAGTGTGCAGCATTGCAGATTCATAACTGGGAGTAGCAGCTGAAAGGTTGTATTTTTCAGCTTCCTTTCGTGTGGAGAGTATTCTGGCCCCAACTTCAAGCATTCTATTTGGAATAGAACATTTCAGTTCCAATTATCTGGTGGGCATAGAAAGGATTCATTAAACATATATCTAACTCTACCATTTGACTGGCCCCTGGAAGAAACAGTGAAAGGGTTAGTAAACTGACTGCTAAAATTCCTAACTTCAAATGTTGGTTTGGACACTGACTTACTGGTTGAAGTTAGCCACTCATTAATCTCTTTCACAAGGTAACCTTTATACTTTATCATTTATAACAATTCTTTGAGGTAAGTAAGAGAAGATTATTTTTGCAAAAAAGGAAAACATTCAGAAAACTGCATTGACTTGCCCTATACAGACAAATCTAAATGTGCCCCAAAATTCATACGTGCTATCTTATAAAATACTAAAGTGGAATGGAGCTTTCTTCTTGGGAGTATCAAAGGTGATAAAATTCAAACACTGCTGCAAAATACCAGTATTTTTTTTGTGTGGCAGAGATTTGGAATCTTGTCCCAGCTGCAGAGTGCTCCCCGAGCCCTGCCTCTAGCTGCTGTAGCAGATGTTTGGATATAACAGATATCACACCACTGTACTATTCCACATTGTCAGAAGCTGTGACTGACAGGCACTAGACAAAGTAGGAGAGAGCTCACGGCCTTGATGAATGACAATGTGTGTTTATCCAGATACGGCATGGAAATTGCTGGGGAAAGGACTGGCTTCACCTGGAGGCTCATCTATACAATCCTGGTTTGTTTATTTTTCCTTTCTCTCCTACACAACACTCTCCTTTTCTGTCTGTTGTCTTTGGCACATCCTGACTCAAACATCTAGCTACATTCTCTCTTGAATACAGGTCAAACTCCATTTCAAAAACTACAATAACAAAGAAGAATTCTGTAGAACAAAGCAACATTTGTACTTTGGTATTTGATTCCTAAGAACAATGCTTTTTTTACCCTTTGGTTACAACAGAATTTGAGCTGTTATACAAATGCTTTCCTTGAACACTCCACATAATTATCATTCTTAAAGCAATGTTTCCTGAAATGTGCATTCAAGTGGTATTTTGTTTGATCTTTACAACAGCAATTGATTATCAAAATATCAAACTTACTCCTATGTCACAGATTAGGAAATGGAAGTTCAAAGTAGTAAATCAACCAAGACTCCTATAACACTTGAATTGCAGAAACCATAGATTTTTGGCTTCTAACTGTGCTTTGTCCTGTGTAATATTCATTTTACAGAAAGTTTTGTGGGAACCATTTTACCATGAAACTAAGGGTAGAAAGGTAAATGTGGTAGCTACAGTGTTTGTATTTTTTATGTCCTACCATCAAGGAATGAATCCCAAGTGAGCGAGTTACTAAGTATCTACAAGGATGAGTTATGCCTCTCATATCCTTTATTGCCTTTCCATCTTAATATATTAATATCCCAACTGCTAGAAACAAATTGGGAATGAAAATATTCAAATTATGAGTGTAAGAGGGAGCAGAAGTAGTACCTTTTCTCCAAATCTGGTCTGAGATTTAGGAATTTCAGTATAGACAGGGAACCACCCCTTTTTGACCATTGGGTCTAGAAATGCAATTTTTCTACTGGCCAGTGAAAGCAGAATAATGGAAACAGCCATTTATGAAGTGGGACAGAAGCAGCCCTGCCACTCAGAAGCTTAGAACAAATTGCTTAAACCTTCTGAACCAGTTTTCTACCTCTGCAAAAATACTGGTCATAACATATGAGGCTCTGCAGATCAGGTGAAATTTGTTGAAACAAAGCTCTTTGTAACCTGTAATATGAAAATATTAGTTCTTATTTTGTCCATTTTGCATTTTTCAAACAGCATAAATTCTATTCTAAAGGATGAGGTCCCAAACTTCTGTGAATACATGTGGCAATAGCAATTGCAATTAAGTATAATGTGACCTTGGGAAAATTATTTAACCTTTCTGTGTCACTGTGCTCCTTGTAGAACAATCAAACAACATTACCCTTACTCTCGTCTTGAGATGAGCAAGGTTGCATATAATTAGGACCATACTATCACACATTTACGATACTAGGTTGTGTACGAATGTGTGTGTGCATACGTACGCCCTCCTTTTGTAAATGAAGTGAAAATTCCTTAAAGTCAAGAGCCATATTTCTTCTTGTCTATAACTTTTACAGCATCAGGGAGTGGAAATATAATTACTGACTATCAGAGCAGGAAGAGACTTTAGCTTCATTTAGCCTAAATCCTCTCATTATATAGATAATAAAATAGGAAGCCAGTGTACTGATAATAGGTGATTTGCCTAAGATCACGCAGCAGAGGTTGGATTTAAACCAGACATTTGATTTCAGCTTCTTGTTCTTTCCATTATACTTGACAGCAGGTGCCTGACATATAATTTTCAAATGAATAAGGAATAGCTAAAAGGAATTTAGATTAGAATTACCCATAGTAGAAAGCAAGTTCACTGGTCAAAGAAATTTTAATAAGTTCTATGCTTCAAGAGTTTCTTTTTTTATGCCAATATAATTTAAGGATCTCCAAAATATAGTAGTTTGGCGTTTCCAAAGTTCTTTGAACACAGAATCCTTTTGAAGGACAACAGCTATTAGAACGTAGTAAATATGCAGTAAACATAAGTGGAGAAATGAACAAAAATTACATAAGAAAAGTGTCTTAGGATTTAGATCTGAAAATACATTCCCTTCTGAGTCTCTTATAACCTATGTAACTTTGGAAAAGATTCTTCTGCCTCTGTAGCATGGTTCTTCCCTTCTAAGGTGGAGATAGATGGCTTGCCCAATCAGTGTCAAGAGGCAGCCATAAAGATCAAATTTTTTTAGACCCACAGAACCTGGTATAGTAAACAACTGTCATTTTAAGCAGCAGCTACGCTACCTTAATTTTGGGAAACAGCACTGTTGCTTGTAACAGAATAGCTGAAACTGGGAAATTAATAAAGAAATGAAATTTATTTCTTACAGTTCTGAAGGTTGGGAAATCCATGTCCAGGAGGTGCCTCTGGTGAGGGCCTTGTTCTGCAGCAACTTAGGGTATCACGTGATGAGAATGCACTGAGCAAGAGAGAATTAACGTTCTCACTCATTCTCCTGATTAAGACACAGAACCACACCCATTACTCCACAAATGGATCAATCCACTCACAAGAGTATAGTCCTCACAATCTAATTGCCTCTTAAAATCCCCACCTTTCAAATACCATGATTGGATTTCCCACCCTCTTAACACTCTTACAATGGGGGTCGAGTTTCCAATACATGAACTTCTGTGGGACACATTTAAGCCATAGTAAGCATCTCTCTCCTCTCTCTCTCTCTCTCTCTCTCTCTCTCTCTCTCTCTCTCTCTCTCTCTCTCTCTCTCATTTCTTTCTGGGAACTACATTTTCCCCTCATTTCATCTGTAACATTCCTGATGGAGCTAGCATGTTCTGACATAAACCCGACCCTTTGGCCAAAGTTAACAGGTCTAGAAAGTGCACACTACATCCAACCTGAAGCAATAATTCTCTTCTCTGAGATTTAAGCTTTGGAGCTGAGAGTTAGATAATCACTCTCTGTAGCTAAAGTTGTATGATCTCTCATCTTTCTCAAGCATTTACTTTGTTCTCTGCCCTCTAGCCATATCTTTCAAGTATTCCAAATAGTGTTCCCATCTTCTGGCATTTCCACTTATTCCTTCTCTCAAGAATGTCCTTCTCTTGGATATTGCTGAGCTGACATCTTCCCACCAATCATGCCTCCACTCCAGGGTCAGCTTCTCAAAGGCCTTTTCCAACCACTTTACTAAAGGGGTGGCCCCCATCTTGACTCTCTTTTATCTTCTTCATGGCTTATCTCAGTAGCTGAAATTATTTTATGTGTTTATTGTCTGATGTCCCTATAAGAATATAGGCTCCTCAAGGACAACAATTTTGTCTCATTCACCCTTGCTTCCCCAACCCTAAGAACAATGCCCAACACATATTCATTGATTCATAAGTTGATGGGAAGTCTCTGTGCTCATAATAATCTGTCCAGGTAGGCAGCATTTCCCTCATTTTTATATTGGAGGAAGCAGAGACTCCTCCAAGGTCACAGTCGTGTTTTCAAGACCTCACAGTGTTGGAAGAAAGAGTAGAGTGGTAATTTGCCACTTTGTCAGAATCGTTTCTATAGACTTTATCTGCTGACAGCTCACTGATTTTATATTAACCATCTTGTGTTTGGGGTTTTTTGGAGGGGTTGGGGAGAGTGGGGAGAGATGGTTGTGCAGAAATGTGGAGGATCTAAGCAGGTATCAAATGCAAGTCAATGCATTTAGAACTATTAGGTAGCACAGAGAAACTGTACCATTCTGGTATAACCAGAATGTCCTTTTCTCCAGCCTGTGTCCAGCCTTTTTCAGGAGTAGTTTCTACTTACAAGGCTGGGGCTGGAATATTCTGGAAGGCCCTAGGTATAACTACTGTCGAAGCTGCCAGCCTTCTAACACTGATACTGCTTTCTCATCAGCAGGCCTGCATAAGCATTAATAATAAAGGAGAGGAGAGTGGAAGCCTCCCTCTGCTCACTGCTTTTCTGTTAGACGCCAGTGGGTTTTGTTTTGCCAGTGAAATACATATTTTTTTAATGTGCTGGCAAGAAATCCAATAGTTGGCAGAGCAAGAGTGACCCTTACAGAGGCTTCCTCCTGTGGGGATTTGGAATATGAATCTGTTTGTTTGATGTTCCTCCAGGTCAAACCTCGCTGAAGTTGGCAGAGGTAACTATTCCCACCTTCGCTTAGCTGCCAAGTCAGGAAAAAGCTGAGTCCTGGCCCATTTTTCATGTTGGATAAGCCTCAATCGAGACAGGTAGAAAAATAAATCCAAGGTCACACAGCGAGTCAGATATTATTAATCATTTGAAATGTTTTACTTAATATCTGACACTTTTCATTACTCAGTCATTTAATATTTTCAGCACCCTACAAAGGCAACCTTGTTACTTAAAAGGAAGTTGAAATCAACAGAAGCTGAATGACTTGTCCAAGATCACCCAGCTAGGAAATACAATCGAATTTGGATGTATGAATGCTTGGTTGTTTCTATATCCTTACCTGGATCAATTCAACCAACCACTGCTTTTGAAAAGGGGTCTCACCTGTGATCTTCCCACTTTCTCATAGCATCACAGGAGAATGCTCCCATTTCTCATAGCATCACAGGAGAATGCTATGAGTGCCACCACCCAGAATATCAGGGCTGTACAAAGACTCCAGCATTTCTATGGTAACTGCCACCTCTTTTGTGATACCCCATTTTATATGATTCACCTCAAAGCAATTTTGTAGAAAGGTGTGATTCCAGGTTACAGACAGGGAAGCACAGATGACAAAAACAAGTCAGCAGCAGATCTCAGGTCCAGTTGTCACCACAAAGCCCAGAGGCTGCAGCCAGTACCACTTCTGGCTTAGGGCAAATGGCTAGCAAATGGATATTTCCCAACAATCCTTCTCTCCTGTGCAAACAATTAGCCTGGAAGGCTCCCTCCGTGTACTTTGGGAACCCAGGTATGTAGTTTAATCTCTTCAAACTTCAGGTTCTCCTCTATAAAATGGTGATAATCGTAATAAGACTACCTATTTTATAAAGCTACTGAACAGACTAGATACTGCAATTCATATAAAATATCTAGGGCAATGCCTGGTAGTTAGTAAATGCTCAACAAATTATAGGTCTTTGCATCTTCTTTTTTTTTTTTTTTTTTTTTTTTTGCTTTCAATTACTGTTTTCAGGAGCCTGGGATAAGCTTACCCCTATGCACACTGATGAACTGACTTTTTGAGTCTTCTTTTTACCTGTAAGGCTGATTTCAGCATTTATTTTAATTGTTCCGAATAAACATTCTGGACTTGTTTCCCTGATTGCCTGCAATCCTCTGGAGTTTACTGTGCCTGCTTGTCATCCCTCTAGGAATAGCATGGGATCCTGTCGCTCACCTATTTCCATTACCCATAGGACCAGCCCTCTCCCAGACAGAGATGATGGGCTTCAGACAGATGGGCCCTTTCCTAAGACCCAGGCCAGGAGGTCTCCCTGTGCTAATTAATCCTTAGGATATCCCTATACAAAAGCACATACATCCTTGGAGATCCTTGTTGGACACAACCCAAAAAGTTCTACCCATTTCTCTATTTCAGTGTCTGGCTCAAGCTTAAGACAAAGAAAGTGCTCAGTATGTGTTACTGAGAGAATTTCTGTGCAAAGCCCTACCTCATTTGTGAGATTCTTAATAAGAACAACATCACATCAATTGAACGATTACTATGGCAAGACACTTTACATACATTATCACAGGAAATTCATGAAGCAAACCTGTGAAAATATACTGTCGTCATCTCCATTTTACAGATTAGAGAACTAAAGCTCAGAGAGGATAACAGTAACAGAGCCAAGACTGAGCCCAGGCTGTGGGACTCCAGAGATAGTTATTCCAAGGGTCATCTCTTCTCAGCTTTCACCCACTGCCATGGCCACCACTCTTGTGACTGTGCAACAAATGAAAAGACAGCACCTCCATTGGTGGGGAGCTTACTACTTCCCAGGACAGTGTGGCTTTGGTCTTAGAGAGTGCTAACTGCTAGAAAGTTCTTCCCCACATTGAACTTGGTCATTTGGTGGAGTTTCTCACCCTTCCGTTCTGGATCTCTGGAGGAACACAGAAATAAGGCCTCATGCCTTTCCCATAGGTTAGCCCTTGTGCTATAAATAAATTAGTCCCTTGCTGACTCCAGCTCTGGAAGATGGATCTAAAGTAGGGAAGGGGGGAGTATGTTAAAATGTAGTCAGCTATTTAAACAAACAAACAAAAAATGATGATACTAGCAAATACTTTATAAGTCCCTTTATTTTTTTTTTTAATAATTTTTTCCCCATACCTGGGTGTCTACCTCCAAGTTTCCAAACAAAGAACATTCCCCATGGCTGTTAAAATAGCCATCGATTGACTTGTGAACCACAGTATCTACTGATGGAGGCTTCCTACTAAATCCTGCGTCTGTGTTCCACGAAGGTAAACAACAGGCTGGAAATAACTTAGCGGGATGTGACCACTCAGCTTTGGTTTCTTTCCCACTAAAATTTACCATGCCTGAGTGGACACAAACCAGAGTCTTTGTGTTAAGGGTGGGCTCAGACATACGGGGAGAAGCAAACTCTTAGAAAAATAAGAAAAATTATTAAAGGCCTTCCTAGAGATTGGCTTCCGTCTCCCCTTTAGCTATAGGACTGATAATGATGTTTAGTGAGGAAAAAGGAGGAATAAATAATGGGTATGAGGGGAAAAATAGCATCAGGCTTTAGAGACGTTGACCTCAGTCTCTGTAGCATGTACTGTTGGAGCTCCACCCACATCCCCTTGGCCCAAGCCAGAAGTCATCTGAAGATTCAGTGGACAATCCCTTTACACCCCATCAGTTTCCTACCTCCAGCATCTGTTCGTCTCTTCCTAAAGGCTTTTTCTGGCTCCAGAAATGGTATCAGCCCCCATGCGAGGCTGGATGGAAGATCCAAGGGGTTCATGACCCAGCAGCAAACTTAACCAACAAGGGATGGGAGTTGATGGTCAGCTACCCCATCTTTTTGATCTTCAGTTGGACAGTTCCAAAGTGTGTTCTAACAGCCTCTAAAATGTTCCCAGCGAGATTGTCGGTGGACCCCTCAGTAACACATCTATGACTGACTTTCGTCCCTTTCTTGGACCACTTGCTCACACCCTCACCTTGTTCCTTGGGATTGCCTCTTGAGAAACGACTTGCATTCAAATCTTTGTCCCAGTGTCTGCTTGTAAAGAAATCAAAACTGAAAGTCTTTTTGTCAGTATTTAAATAGTGACCATAACTTTGTAAGTTTAGGAAGGGAATTAAATAATATTTGCAAAGTTTTGACACAGAGCCTGGGCCAGGAGTTCTAACCAAAAAAGAAAAAAAAAAAAAGTATTACATCCCTTTCCCCTTCTCTTCATTACATCTTTATCCTCGTTCTCAGTTTTATCGTCCTCCTTCCCTTCCTTACTCTCAGGTGAGTAAGAATTTTGTCTGGGAAGGTGATTACTTATCATACAGAAAGTTTGGAAACAAGACAAATCAAAATTCGGGAACACGAAAACAAATTAGAGTTTGGGTACAAATTTTCATAACTTTGAAACCAAGGGCTGCCATACTGGGCACTCTCTTTTGTTGGGTTCTGACTCTACCGAATAGATTAAACTAAGTAACATTTGTAGGAGATAAATAAGTATAACAATACTCTGTATACAAAAGCAGAGATGGAAATTTTTTTAAGGGTAGCCAAAAAAATAATAAGCCAAAACCTTGTGATATGATCAAATTTGAGGGCCTTGAGCAAGAGTAAACTATGGCTCATCACCTGTTTTGATAAGTAAAGTTTTATCAGAACAAAGTCATGATCTTTTTTTATGTATTGTTTGTGGCTGCTCTTTCGCCACACGGCAGAGCCGAGTGGCTGTGACAGAGACTATATGGCCCATAATACCTAAAATATTATCTGACTCTTTACTGAAAAAGTTTACTGATACACTACTTTGATTTAAAAATATATATAAAGTACAAAGAAAGCATACATAAAACATAGTTACATATATATTTTTATAATCCTACACTATGAATAGTATATGCTGTCCCATCATTTCCCAGTTGCATTTTTCTTTGCTTTTGGGTCCAAAGAGCATTTTAATGGGCAACAGATCAGGACATCCATACACAAAAACAAAATTAGCCTTGTCTTTTGAACTATAAAAGAGATATGAAAATCCAGGTTGGAAATGACAAGATTTGACAAGGCAATATGGTTGACCAGAGGGTAACCACCACACCCCATCCCCGTTCTAATGGGAAAGTAAAATCTATTCCAAGAGTTGCCCAGGCCTTCACAGCTCTATATATAACAAACATGATCTTTTTAAAAACAACCCAAATTATACATAATGCATGCTCATATTCTTAAACTGATCTGCTAGAGATGCTAAAAAAAGATTGCATGTATTTCAATTTTCCCAAAATGTCTCTTTCTCCAACACCAACTATTTTTTCTCCCTTACAGATTTTGGAGATCTTTCTAAAAAAAAAAAAGAAAGAAAGAAAGAAAAAGAAAAGAAAAATGAAAAAAAAAAAAAAACAGGTCTGAACATGTTATTCCACTGCCTGAAAACCTCCAATGATTATCTTTATAATAGGATTAATTTCAAATGCTTTGAATCCGTATGTCTACTTAGGTCTTCAGTCTTGCATCTGATAACATCCCCACACTGTGCTGCTTTGCACACACAGTGCCATATTTGTTTACTGCCGTTCCCTGGACCATGCACTTTTGCAACCCCAGGCTTTTGTTCACTTTGTTCTTTCTGCCGAGAACAACCCTCTTTCCCTTACTAATCTGTTTGAATGTCCTCCTTTCTAACTCCTGTCCAGATATTACCTACTTCAGGGGACTTCCTGTGGTCTCTTAGTCAGAATTAATCTCCATCCCATTCTTCTCCATCTCAGTTAATAGTTCTTTCATCTACCCGGTTGCTTAAGCCCCAAATCTGGAATCATTCTTACATCTTCCTCTTGCTCAATCAATCCATCTCCCAGCTTTGTCTGTCCAACCCTCAACCTATGTATTAAATCTGTCCTGCCTACTTTAAACCATTCTTATCTGAGTGCTGGACAACAGCTTTTCTTTCTTTCTTATTCCATTCTTGTTTTCCTCAAATCCATTCTCCACTTTAGTAGACAAATATTTTTAAAAATACAAATCAGAGCACATCACTCTTCTGTTTAAGCTTTCTGGTGGCCTCCTTTTATATTTGGTATGAAACTCAAATATCTTAATATCTTTATGTTTGTTAAGAAATTTAAATATCTTAAAGTAATGCATTATCTGCCCCGAGGACCTCACTCCAGCCATTATCCAACTCACTATACTCCTGTGTTAAATGCCAGACAACACCAAAACTGTGTTGACTCTTTTCCCCACATCTGGAATATTATTTTTCTTACTCTTTACTTGCTTATTCTAATCTTCATTCAGAACAAACAAAAAAGTCAATTTATTTGAAATGCTTTTCATAACTCCTGAAAACAAATCAGGGTCTCCCCTGTTACGTTATAAAGGTTCATGGGCAGGCAACATCAGTTATTCAGCAGCATAACTTCTCCCACAGGTCCTAGACATGGGCTCTCAATAAATTTAAGTTGAAAGGAATCAGATGCCTTACTCATTTGACTATAATGTAACCTCCTACAGAATGTAAGCATAACATATACAGCTTTTTATCTCCCGTGCCCAGTACATAGTAGGTGTTAAATAAATGCTTGGTGAATGGATGTGTGCGTGCATGTATCTCTATTAAGTTGTCAACAAGTCAGCATCCCACCAGGTTCAGGAACTTAGAAGTAAGAAGGACTTTTGGCCTTTTTCCTATTGGCATTTTCTAATTAGCTTGACTGGGTTATTTTCCTGCAGATCATTTAGATCATTAAATGTGTGTTAGGGTCTCACATGTAAGGCACTGTGCTGGGCCCAGAGAACAGAAGGCTGAGTGGGACCTGGACAATCCTGATTTGTCCAACCTAGCCTCTGACTTAACGAACTCAGTGTCTGAAAGGTAGAGAGGTGCATAAATGAATAAGGATGAAACAGGTGTGGGAGAAGCTGTTGGGTGCCCCACTCACATGCCCTTTGCAGGGTCAGGGCCTCCAGGCTCCAGCTGGTATGAGTGTTGACTGCTGGGTTTTTGTTTTTGTTTTTTCTTTGTTGATTGGTCTGTATTGGGATCGGAACCCTTGACCATGGTGTTATCAGCACCATGCTCTCCCAAGTGAGCTAACAGGACAGCCCCTATGTCTGCGGTTTTGAGTTCATAGCTGCCCCCACTTCTTTCTTGGGAGAACTTTATTTGGCTGCCCAGAGCCACCCAACTCCACTAGGGGGCAGCCCACACCCAAATGGATACTGAGGTACAAAAGGTACAAAAGACAGCCATCTTACTTCACAGGAAATAATGCTGTGGTGTGATTTTTTGCTCCAGAGTCCTGTCCCTGTGGATCAGGCCATGGTTGAGCTGTTCCTCAGACCACGTTAGTACTTGGCTCTTTCTTCTTTCCTCATCTGCTTCATTCCCTTTCTTACAGGTTTTTACTGAAGAGCTTTCCTTCTGTAACTCGCATGGACCCAAACCCCTGTCTCAGGCTCTCCTTCTACAGAAAACTACCTAATCCATCATGTGATAGGTGCTGTCATAGGGTAAGTGTGGTGAGAGCACAGAGAAGAGTAGCAGATGCCATCTAGAGACAGAGGACCTGGAAAGTCTCTCTGGGAGAGTGGCGTCCTGAGTTAAAATCTTCTTTCTAGGTATGGAATATTTCAAATTTACAGAAAAGTGTGAAGATAATGCAATGTAATAAAACACACACTTCCTAACTGGATTTAACTAACCTCAACATTTTTTCATAGACGCTTCAAAACTTACATAGAATTAAAGATTATAAAAATAGTAGAAAACTTCTTTGAGGGTCTTTTTCATTCCTTTTTCTTTTATCTGCAGAAGCGACTTCTATCCTGGTAATGGTGTTAGCACTTTGCAATCATATTTCTGTGTTTGTACATAACCACAACATAGAATGATGTACTGTGTTAGAAGAGGTACATATGTTAAAACTATACATAAGATTGGTCAGCTTTCTCTTTTACTCTGAATATTGTGTTTTTCGTGATCTACCCATGTTAACACCTACAGATCCAGACGATCATTTCCATTGTGAGGTAGCATTCCACCACTCTGCCTTATCTTCTTTTTGCCTCCTCTTTTACATTAGACTAAATTAATAAACATCATTATTTCCTTTTTTTTAAACTGGAAATCATATGTTCTATTTGGGTTAATTTAGAGAATACTCTTCAATTTTTAACATGTATGGTATATTTAACAAGGTTTAAAAATAATCAATGTTTCTGTTTTCTGTGTACATACTGTGAGACACATAGGACCCTTTAACTACAAAATCCCTTCTCCTATCTTCCAAGTAACTAGCAAATATTTTATTTCCATCTTTTTTTAAACCCCTCCATTAGTATATTTGCATATGTGTATTCACACACACACATATATATATATATTTGAAGTTTATACTAATTGTATTTAGTTTCATACTATTTACTCAATATTGCTTCTTGTATTCTACACTTTCTGATTACATGCAATTTTTACTCCAATTCATTCTTTAATACCTTTTTTGAACAATTAAGCTTTGTATCTGTCTGAAAATGTTTTATTTTAATCTTCCTTTCAAATGGTAAATTAACCTGGGTATAGAATGCTTAGACTGACAATTGTCAGGTATAAGATATCTTGGGCATGGACTGGTTTTTATTTGTGTTGGTCAGGACTCTATATGTTGTTTTGATCCATTGAAAGAGAAATACCACATGTTCTCACTTATTGGTGGGAGCTAAAAATTTATATATAAATTCACGCACACACACACACACAAAACCGGGGGGGGGGGGAGAAGATATAACAACCACAATTACTTGAAGTTGATACGACAAGCACACAGAAAGGACATTGTTGGGGGGGAGGGGGGAGGGAGAAGGGAGGGAGGTTTTGGTGATGGGGAGCAATAATCAGCCACAATGTATATCGACAAAATAAAATTAAAAAAAAAAAAGAAAAAAGAAAAAAAATTAGCCTATTTATGAATATCACTCTCCCCTATATTTATATTCACCTTAATAAATGCATGCTGGATTTTCTTATTCTATCTGTAGGTTTAATTATATCTTTCATCTCCTTGTTTCAGTGAACTACCTTCTGGTTGATTTCCTCACAAGTGTATTCTAGGTCACCAATTCTCTTGTTTTTGAGTTCACTGTATTATCCATCCATGGTTTTTAATGTCTACAGCTAAATTAATTTCTGGAATTTTCATTTAATTATTTTTTTTAATTATTCTATTCTTCCTATATATTCTGTTGTTCTTGCCTTGTATAGCCTATCTTCATTAACCTCATTTTCCATTTTAGACCTACTTACAAATCTCTTTTAGATTGTACAATTGTCTGATTCATACAGTGAGTTGTTCCATTTGCTTCATATCCTGACTTTCCTTCATTGTGGTTTGTTTCCCTGTGTGTTTCATAATTTTTATTAGGAAATCATCTCAGTAAGGGTTTCTCATTGTATTCTATATTCTGTATGATAGAAGCATCCCTATAGACTTCACAAATTTGGGGCCTATTCTTTTTAATATTTAATATTTTTAATATTTCACCTTGGAGTCTTAACACCCCAAAGGGTAGTGAATTGGAATTCCACAGGTATATTTGGCTTAGGCCAAGGATTCTGATTTCTCGCAGGGTTTCACTTAACAGCCCTGGCTGTGGGAGGCTGATGGTAGAGTCCCCATTTCATAGGTGGGGTATTCCTTGAGCCTCCTGTCTTTATTCAGTGCTCCAATTCACCGAGGTAAGCCTGACATATCCCTTAAAAATAGCCCCTTCCCACCCCTGTGAGTGGTTTTGGATCAGTCTTTATTCACAGCTTCAATTCAAGGTTCCTCCTTCAATGCTGGCATTACATATTTGCCTTTCTACAGTTTAAGATCAGCCATGCATTGTTCACCATTATTATGTTTTACTTAGCATTGCCATGTGTATGAAGTGGGAGTTAAGATGCGTCCTTTCATATATGCTTAGGTCTCCATTTTCTGGGTCTGAGCTAAGCCTTAAAACATGAGTGACTTAGTCAGACAGAAAAAAGAAGGAAGGACATATGAAATAGAGAAAATAGCATAAGGAAACAAGTGGGAAACAGGATCATGGGCTCCTTCTTGGTGATTTAGCCGAGGTGGAGGCTGACGCTCCTGGCTCCCTCTATATAGGCCACTTCCCAGCACCATCAGAGTGGGTTACCAGAAGGAGAAGCTACACAAATGGCAGGCGTGAGTATCAGACCAACCTGGATCAGAGCAGAGGGCACTGTGTCAGCCATGAAACCAGGAGTACAGAGGTGGGGGGAAAGTCCATGTGGAAAAAGGGGAGTCGGAACATGAAGAGAATTAGTGAGTGTTCTGATCAACTCTCAAGACAAGCTGGGCTCAATGGGTACAAAATTACAGTTAGATAGGAGGAATAAGTTCTGGTGTTCTATTGCACAGGCAGGTGATATGGTTACTAGTTCAGTTTTGTGTATTACAGAATAGCTAGAGGAGAGGCTTTTGAATGTTTTCACCACAAAGAAATAATAAATGCATGAGGTGATTGATACATTAACTACCCTAACCCAATTATTACACAACATATATGCATCAAAACATCAGATTGTACCCCATAGGTCTGTAAAATTCCAAAGGGTCAATTCAAATTTCTAAAAAAAAAAAAAAAACAGCTTGGCTTGGGACAGGCCAAACTGGCCTGACTAAAGCAGGACATGTGACTGAGAAAACCAATATACCCTGCACATGTGTGTGAAATGTGTGTTCATGTGCCTTATTCCAGAATGAATTCAAGATTGGAAAAAAGCTTGTCTAGCAGAACATGATGCTTCTCTGTTGTCTTCATGGCTGGAATTTCATAGCAGATGTAGGTTGTATAAAAACTTGGCTCCAGAATGTGTGAGGTGCTTGGTGCACTTTGGATCTGGAATACCTGGAAGAGTTGGAGAGGTAAAGATGGAACATGTGTTGGAGCCACACACTGTCCTCACTACTTAGGAACCTGTTCCTGGAAGAAGGTGACTTGAGGCCTTGCAATACACCAGGGAAGAAGGGGCAGACATGTCACATGTGTCACCCACATACCCACCCCAAAATGATGCTTCATTCTACTGACTAGAGGAAATGGTGTAATTAATGTCTCTTACATGGAAGTATAAATACTTCTGGAGGTTTGTGGCAATGTGCCAATGAGCACACAAAGCCAAAAGAGAAACACGGCACAACCTTCTGAAGCAAACTTGCTTAAAGATTGGAAGGAGAGGAGGATAATAATGCTTTTATATTAAATACGGACAATATCCAATATTTTATTGATCCTCAGACATTCATGTTTTAACAACTTTGAGTTTAAAATGCCTTTTACAATGTGTTTGTGGGGAGAGGTTAAGGCAGTGGGTTTCAGACTAGCTCCTCAGAGGATGTGCAAGAGCTCCAGGGTTCTGCAGAAGGACCTCAGGGATCACACTTTGGAGTAAGAGCTCAGCAGGCTGAGCTAAATATCTTTCCAAGACCATTTCCAACAGAATTGCTTCTGCTTTTAACTGGAAAAACAAACAAAACAGGAAAGGTTTTTGTAGGATTTTTACCCATTTTTAATTGAGATAAAATTTGCATAACATAAAATTCACTTTTTTAACCATTTTAAAGCATACAATTTGGTGGCTTTTAGTATATTCACAATATTGTGCAATTATCACGACTATGTAATTCCAGAACATTTTCATCACCCCAAAGATTTCCCTATCTGTTAAACAGTGACTCCCTATCCTGCCTTCCCCAGTCCCTGACAATCACTAATCTTTCTGTCTGTATGGATTTGCCTATTATGAATATTTCCTATAAAAGGAATCATAATATATGGTCTCTTATTACTTGCTTCTTTCTCTTACCATAACGTCTTCAAGGTTCATTCATTTTGTAGCATGTATCAATACTTCATTCCTTTTCATGATTCAATATTATTTCCTTGTTTGGATATTCCACATTTTATTTATCCATTCATCATTGATGGACATTTGGGCTGTTTCCATTTTTTGGCTGCTACAAATAATGCTGCTATGTAAGTGTGTGTACAAGACTTTGTTTAAACATATGTTTTGAATTTTCTTGGGTTTGTAGGGTTTTAACTGAAAATGTTTCCACAGTCCTTCCCTTTACCCACCCACCCTCAAAGATGCTGCCTTATACCATTGATTAGAGGAAATGGTGTAATTATGTTTCTTAAGTGGAAGTATAAGTGTTTCTGAGGATTTGTGGTGTTATGTTAAAGGGCACACAAAGCCAAAGAAGAAAACATGGTACAACTTTTTAAAGCAAACTTCTTCAAAGATTAGAAGAAAAGATCGGAAGAAGAGCAGAAAATGCTTTTGTATTTAATAAGGACAATATCCAACATTTCATTGATTCTCAGACATTCATATTTTAACACCTTTGAAATTAGAATGCATTTAACCATTTTACAATCAATTCTGTGCCATAGTTTAATTTGCAGTGTGTGTTTGTTTTGGGGTTTTTTTGTTTTTGTTTTCCTTCCTTAGTGATAAATAAAATAATGACATGTCACAAGGAATGCATCTTAGGTTATGGATTATGGTATTATGGAGTACATCTACAATAAACATAAAATTATAAGATAAAAGTGAGAGATGTTGGAGCTGTTCGGGGCTGGCTAAAGTTTCTGCAAAATTTTCTGGCCACTTCTGTGTCCTGGGACTTTAGTGTACAGTGGCACAGGCTATGCCCAGCACAGCAGGGTTCCCCAAAGCTCCATGTAGATGACTTTACCATGGCCCACTCCAGGGTACTTATCTATTCCCTCTCTCTGACTTCAATTTGTATTGCCACCATCACCACAGACTCCCATGCTACACAGTTCCCTCGCGAGCACTTTACTTCAGTGTTGGGTAATCCCCCCTTCTGTATCTCCCCTAGCTTTAGCTGAGAAAGACTGACATTTTCAAGAAAAAGTTCCTAAATAAAAATGCCAAGGGAAAGTAAAAAAAAAAAAAAAAAGCAAATATAAACAGTATAGAAATTGTCAGGTTTTCAATGCTTGTGTTTCTGATATTACCATCCTATAGAAGTAAAAAAGAACATTCATGAGACCTCAATTTTGGCTGAAGTTAACTAATGACCATTAGGAAGTCTTGGCTCATGTTCCAACCCAGTCCACAGTCAGCGGTGCCTGCCATTCAACTTCTCCTTACCCGTAAAGTGAGAACCTTCGCTTCATGATTTCTTGAATTCCTCCATTACTGACTTCCAACAGCTTGGCTCTTTCAAAAAAGTTCTGGCCCAAGCAAAATGCCACATCTTTTGTCCATAAAATAGCTTGGGAATCACTTGAATATCTTTAAGAGTAAAATCTCTTTCCAAAATCATAAAGAAAAAAGAAAACACAAGATCAATCCTTTAGCTCAAGAAAATTAGCTCTGCATTTTCAAAGTACTGTCTTCACAGTACTGTTTTCAGAGTCTGTCTAGAGGTGAGTGGTACAAGTGAATGGAGCTTTGCTGAAGGATAATCATATTTATTACAATCATTCAGCTTACTTTTTTGCTGTTTTTTTTTTTTCCAGAACAGTCTCTTAGAAGAAATATTTTCAAAACTAATAAACAATTTTCTACAAATCTAAGAGAAACAACAAAAACTTAACATTGCATCTAAACAGAGCTCTCAGTGTTCCAATGTCCACATCAGAGATTCTGAAATTGGGTGGATCCACAGTGGTGAAACCACCCATCAAATGCTTCTTTGCACCACTGGAAGTGCCCCGGGCTCCTGAGCAGTGAGGGGCGGAGGGCCTCAGCAATACACCCCTGACATCTGCATCTAGTCCAGCCACAACCACCAAATGGCTGCCAGAAGCACCCTGAACTCACGAGCTGGTATGGGGGCTGCCAAGGGCCTCAGCCACACCCCCCAATGTCCACATCCAGCCCAGTGACAACCACCAGGCCACCACTGCAATTGCCCTGGGCTCCCCAGTCAGGGTGGAGGGGGGACAAGGGTCTCAGCCATGCCCCCTCGACATCCATATTCAGCCCAGCAACAACCACTAAAATGCTGCTGGAAGCACCCCAGGCTCCTAAGCTGGGGCAGTGGGGGAGCCAAAGGCCTCAGCCACAACCCCTGACATCAACATTCCAGTGCAGTGCTGACCCCCGAGCCACTGCCGAAGAGCCCCAGGCTCCCAATTTGGGGCAGTGGCGAGCTAAGGGCCTCAGCCACGCCCCCACAATATCTGCATCTAGCCCAGCAATGACCAAGCCACCACCAAAAGCACCCCAGGCTCCCAGGATGTGGGGTTCGAGGGCCTCAGCCACATCTACCCTGAAGTCCATATCCAGCCCAGACACAACTGAGCCACTGCCAGAAGGCCTCTGAGCTCCCCTGCAAGAATGAGGGGGGTGCTACGGCCTTGACCACACCTCCCCCATCTTCCTCCTCTTCCCACCCTATCCCCCACCCTTTTCCCTTCTCCCCCTCCCCTCCAATTGCTCTGCAACAACATCTTAGAATGTAAAAATAATAATGATAAATAATTTCAAAAAATAAAAATAAAATAAATGCTTCTTTGGACTTAAACTTACAATAAGAGTACAAGGGCTTCTCTTTAAGACTTATTATTTTCGACATCTGAGAGTCATCTTTTCTCAAGCATTTTGCCCATGTGAGAGAAGCACATTTAGCAGGAGGAAAGGAGTATTGTGTCACTTCATTCATTTTGGATAGCAGCTAACAGAAGGCTAAAGGCAGGTTGAGGCATGTTTCAAAAAATTCTATTAAAATTGTGAGTGGCATCAAAATCATGTCTATGAAAAAGGCTGAAGGAAATTGGATTATATAACCTAGAGAAAAAATACTTATGATGTGGGAGGTTGGGTAGAAAGGAAACCATCTGCAAATACCTAAGACATATGTGGAGCAAGATCGGGCTCATTCTGTGACATGGAAGAGACAGCTTTGGTACAATATGGAGTGGACTGTCTACAACTTCCTAGTAGTTAAATTGGTTCAAGATATTATGGTGTACTTTGAAAAGATCTCCGTTATTCAAAAAGGAGGTTTTGAAGCAAAGGCCGCTCACTTTCAGTCATTAGAACTCTTTAACCGAATTTTAAAAGCCAGTTAAGTGATAGGACTTCATGGCCTTTAAGATCCCTTTAAACCTGATATTGTAATAACCCCCAGTGTATGCCAGGGGAGCTGAGAATTGTGACTATCCCTCAGATAAGGAAGAACACAGGCTCTGACAGCATTCAAGGCCCTCTGATTTAAGTTGAAAAGCAATCCAATACAGCAAGCTCTTTGAGAACAACAACAACATGAAATTCAGCCTGCCTCTCTCTGGCAATCTCTTAGTCTTACAAATTAGGGATCACAGGTTACGTCTTTCAGCAGGTTTACATCTCCCTCCTGACTCCTATGCTCCTCTGCAGGTTGCAGCCAGTCCATTGAAATCTCCGCACTGGTCCCCACAAACCACTTGGGGGAAAACTGCCGGCCAAGGCACCAGTAGTGTTCAGACCAGCTGAGTTCTTTCACGGTGCTACAATCCAGGTAAAAATGTTCTCTTTCAAGACGGATGACCCTCTTGCCAGCAATTGCTTGGATGGAGTGTTCACTCAAACACGCTGGGCTCATTACCAGCTCAAAGTACAGAAATTGTGCAGGTAATTTCTACCCACTGTCCAATCTGTTGCTTGCCTACCCTCACATCAGCTCCCGTTTGGTCCTTCCCAAGATAGATGTGACATTATACACATCACTTTACAATCCCTAACACAGCAGGTGTAGTCAGAGACTTCCAACACCATATTAATAAGAGTCCTAATGAAGAACCAAAATATCATACCTGGCACGGAATTTATGTCATTCCCTAGGAAAATTAAAGTAGCAAGTCATCCCACATGTGGTCTATCTTTCCTTTGTCTTCACTTCATTCCTTCTGCCTACCCTCAAGCCTGTCTTCTTTATGTGTATTAGTCCTTGCAGAGTGGTTTCAGCAGACCTATGTTTGGCTGCTTAATCCCCCATCCACTTGCTGTGTAGTTGGTGTGATATGCACTGAAGCCAGGAAACGGGAGAGATGGGCAGGAGTTCCAGCATCCCCTCCACTTCTCTGTCCAGCAGGAACCTGTCATCTTAAATATCTACACCAGGCCAAACTTAAATGATGCTTGTTGCAAGGATGGCAGATGTTAGCTTTACCCAGAATGACCCTGTAGAGCTGGCTACAGCAGATTCAGAAATGAAGGGCAGCCTCCCTGCCCTAAAAAAGCTCGTAGTCTCATGTAGGAGTCACGAAACTTTTTCCGAAAGGGGGCAGATAGTAAACAGTTTATGTTTTACAGGCCAGAAAGTCTCTGATTCAACTTCTCAATTCTGCTGTTGTAGCTAAAGAGCCGTCATAGACAATATGTAAACAAATGACTGTGTCTGTGTTACAATAAAACTGTATTTGTGAAAACAGGTGGTGGGCCAGATTTAACCCTTAGGATGTCATTTCGCAGCCCCTGATCTAGTGGGAAAGACAAACAAGTGGTCCAACTGTAGCAACGTTCAACAGTGATAGGATAAAAGGAAGGCAGAAAAAAGTCGTTAGGAAAGACTTCCTGGAAGAGGTGACATTTGAGCCATGACTTGTGGGATGAAGAGCTGCTTAATTATGTGCCTGCCTCTCCTTCCTCCTCCACCATCATCTTCCCCAGTAGACTGGGATTAACATCTGTTAGACTTTGAGATCGCTGTAAGGTGTGACTGCATTTTAGCCATCTCTACAACTCCAAGGTCAAGTTTAGTCCTCATAGTCAGGGCTTGATGCATGTTTATTGTTGTTTTTTTTTTTCTTTTTTCTTTAATTATTTTTTATTGAAACATATTGAATATACATATTTATGGAGTACAGAGTTATATTTCAATACATGTTGAATACAATGTGTGTGATGATCTAATCAGGGTAATTAGCATATCCATCATTGCAAAACGTAAATCATTTCTTTGTAATGTGAACATTTGATCTCCTCTCTTCTAGTATTTTCATGCATGTTTATTGGATTAAAGGGTATATAACTTTCACCTCTATTTTGACCACTGCTTCATCTCCCTCTTGTTTCCTGGAAGACAGCATTCCTGCTCCATTCTGTGTGACAGCAGGGTGCAGATTTTGTCCTAATGTAAGAAAATTCTTAGAACTTGATACAAGTAGTTCATATTTTAGAGCCAGATTGACTTTGGAATCATGCTCTGCCATATACTCCCTGCATGACCTTGGACAAGTCACTTCAACTTTTTAAACCTCAGTTCCCTCTTTTATAGGAGAATAATGACAGTATTTACCTCATAGGATTATTGCAAAGATTAAAGGGGTTAGTATGAATTACTATTGCAATGATTAAGAAGAGTTCCTGGAACAGAGCAACTGTTCTTTAAGTGCTGGCTATTATTAACATTACAAAGCTGGGCAGAAACATTTCATAATAATCTTACACCTCAGTGGTGGGTGGGGGCCACTGATGGCTGTTGACATTCATTTGGAAATTCTAACCGACTTGCTAGAGCCAGCCTTATTTGTTTGTTGTTTTAATCTCTCTGCACTCAGCTGCTGCACAAGGAGAGGAGTTGATTGGCAGCTTAACTGTTTAAAATCAATATAAAAAGCACTTGGAGATTAAAGCAATTTAAGCGAGATACTGGCTGGGGTTGGGAGCTAAAACTGCTCTTGACGGAAACAAGAAAAGAACATGAAGAAAGTGGGTCAGAAATGAAATGGCACAAAATTGTATGAGTGGAGGTGAGATTACAACAATAGAGCAGCACGACATTTTCATCAGAGAGAGATTGTTTCCTTTTATAAAAAAATAAAATAAAATAAAATAGAACCCAAAGCCCTAATCTCAAAATTGCTCCAGCTTGGTACTGATTGTTCTACCAACTTAAATATACCTGTCTCTACCCTCTCCTCCCTACTGTGGTACCCCCACCCACACATACACTCATTTACCCTTCTTTAATCTCTGCAGGAACTTCCTTGCCAGGTAGAAATGGACAGATAACATTTCAGCTTTGTTGCAGATACCACATAAGACCAAACCCCACCGGAACTGAGCCACAGAGACCAGCTAAGGAGGTGCAGGTGTCAGGTGGACAGCCACCACTGCAACCATGGCTGTCCAAATCAGCCATGTGATCTGATTAACCTAGTATGGTCTTCTGTAGTAGAAACTCTACTGAGAGGAGCTGAATCTGTGTTCAGTCCACAAAACTTCAAAGAGTTTTGAAGTAGAAAAGGGAGCCCCAGTTTCTCCCTTTCTTACCTGTCTCTCACATACATTGGAACTTCCATTTCCTGCTCACTGTCCTTTATTACTCTTGCCCAACTCAGTCTGTACTCCAGGAGTTAAATTTTATTGACCTGACAGTGCTTAATACATCCCCTTAACTACAACTATTCCAACATGGGTCCTAATATTTCCTGCCCCATTTCCAAAATGGTCCTTACTGGTTTAATTATATCCCTTAATAAGGACTTATATTTGAAGAGTTTACAAGAGTGTTTCTTTACTTTGACTCCTGTGTAGATTACCAAAATTCCTCATACAATATTAGTGATTTTCTCATTCTCAGAGGGCCAGGAAGAAGCAGGCACCTGTGGTATTGGTTCATGCAAAGACCTTGGAGGACTTGGAATCCACATCAAAGACCAGTCATAAAGGAAAGCATCAAACCACATGTAGAGCATTTTAAGCTAGATGTGATCAGTACTGTGGCCTTTATTCCTATGCACCTTGGGGTCTTGTCTTCATGTCACAATAACTCACACAAACACATCACTTGGAAAAAGAAAAAAGAGTTCTTTACACAAGAATACCAGCTAATGTATGTCATAGGATTAAAGAAGGAATAACAGAAATAGCAAATCACTATTTTGTAACCATCAAAGAAATAATTGATCAACAAGGGGCCGCCAACACAATCTTCACCGTTGGGTAAAACTTTCTTGAAAAGCATGATATTCATAGGATTTCAAACTGTCGTCCCACAGATCACTTCTTAATTACAAAAGAAAAAAAGATTCGTTTATAATGGAGACAGCTGGTGGCCACCATCTTTACCAAGTGATCAAATTTAGCAACACTGACAATGGAATAAACTGACATTGTGTGCCTCCTGATGTGACTCGATGTCAATTACACAGTGTCTTCCCAAATATGTGTAACCTAAATTTTGTTATGAGGAAACAGAAAACTGCAAAATTTGGGGACATCCTGTAAGGCAACTAGCTCAGACTATCAAAAATTGCCTACAACATAAAAGAAAATGGATAGATGGACGAACTTACCTACATGCATATATACATGTGTGAATAAAGTAGAGGCCACAGTATATTAAAGAAGAATAAAAAAACATATAAACCAAATGCAATGAAAGGCCTTTAATTGTATCCTAAATTTTTAAAAAGAGCTACAAAGGACATTTGGAGAACACTTAGGGGAATTTGAATGTGGACTACATGGTGTTAAGCAGCTGCCACATCTGTGTTAAATTCCGCAGGTGTGATAATACTACACAGGACTAGGTTCTTACACTCCAGAAATATATTCTAAAGTATTCAGGATTGAAATGTTATAATGATTACAAATTACTTTCAAATGGTTCAGGGTGAAAAATCTTGTGTGTGTGTGCACATGTATGCATGCGTGGGTGTGGGTACACATACACCTACATGTGCAAATAAAACAAATGTGACAAAATGCAATTGTGAATCTAGATGAAGTCTATAAATGCATGCACTACAGTATTCTTTCAGATTCTCTGAGATTTGGACAATTTTATAAAAACTGGGGAAGATGGAAGAAACCCCCACCTCTTTTAAAATGTAGATATTTCTTAGAGTATTTTGAGCTATGGGACAAAAATTCTTAGTTTTCCTGTTTTTTCCTCTGCCCTAACCATTACCAAAATTTGTGACTTTGTCACTCAGTTCTTCTCCCCACTCCACACACACATTCTTCTATAATAAAGAGGCTTTGTTTGGGGTGTTGCAATGCTGAACCAGAATAAGGGGGAAAGAGGAGGAAGTTAAGTGGGCTGAGGCTGGAGAAGATGCAGAGGGACCACAAAAGGGAAGAGTGTGGCTTGTGGCCACACTCATGAAAGACAACACGAGAGAGACCCAACAACTGCCCTGAGGTAGCCCTTTGGCACAACTGTCACCTGCTTCCCTCCTACTAGGGGAACCTCGCTCCCTTTTACCACGACTGTCACCTTCTACTGTTCTACTAACCCAGCCCAGCTGTCCTAGCCAACTTGATGCTGTTCATTCAATGCCATGGACCTGAGGAGGGGGCTGTGGGTGCAACCACCTTCTGGCTGAACATCTCCAGCTGAACATCTCTGGCTGCCATCGCCGATCAGGTCTGACTGTTGGGAGCCCTCTTTCTCATTGTTTTCCAGAAACTCTGGCTTATGCCCTTTCAAGGCCACAATGGACAGATCTGTTCTTCTTCCCGTAATGCCTGCCTATGAGGCAGGGGATTAAAATACCTGTGGAGCTGCTGCCTTCCCCACTGCCAAGCAGAGTGATTGCTCCAGGTATCTTTGCTCCACTCATTTACCTTTTGAAAATCCCCTCTTAATGTTCTATTTTACAGAACGAGCAAGGTCTCTCAACTATCTTACTTCTGTTGTTGTTGCTGTTGTCTTGCCCTTTAATTAAATCTGACAGCGAGACAGGCGTGTTTGAGCCAGAGGCAAACCAAGGCCAAGTGGAATCAAGGCAGGGTGTTCTACTCGCGAGAGCTGGAGTCTCAGCACAAAGCCCGGAGCAGAGCAAAGGGAAAATCAATAGTCCTCAGCCAAACTCATTTTCAAACGTGAATGGTGCTTGTGATTAGTGAGGGAGGCACACAGTGAAAAGTTCTTCTCTTGAGTTGTTTTTGTTATGTTCATGGCTGTTGTTTTATGGTCTTTGCTTACCAGTCCAATCATGATTTTTAACATCAGCTTAAGAGCTAGAAAATGATTCATTTAGAGTAATGACAGTTCCTACATTTGGAGTGTCTTCTCTTGCTTTGTTTACTGGGTAGTTTTTGAGATCCTACGAAGTAGGTAGCAGTGTGGTAGGGGGCAAGGAACATTTATCAAATCACATTGCAAATGCATAGTTAAGCGTAGACCTCTAAGGATGATCTAATAGGAGGACTAGCCTAGTCAGGATAGGGACAGAGAAGATATTGATGAGGAAGTGACATTGAGCTGAGATAGTCATAGTAGGAATTAGTTAGACAAAGTGTATGTGCACAAGTGTGTTGTGTGTATGCTTAGGCATGCAAAGTGTGTGAGGAAGAGTGTGGATAGGAAGTGGAAACAGTGTGCCAGGCCAAGGGAAGAGTCTGCAGGCACAAGCCATGGGGTGGGAGCAAGGAAGGTGTTTGCCACCTTCGCGGGTTCACTCTAGTACAGGAGAGAGTCATGAAAACCAGGATTTTGCAGTAGTATATGGTAAGTGATGGTAGATTTTTAGTGTCTTTGAGGAGATCTAGGAAGGCCCAATTTCCCCAGAAACATCTCATTACCCAGTATCAGCAGGGCCTTAAAATTTCACCACTAGCCAAAAATAATATTTGCATTCTTCTTGCCCTTTATTTTAAAGTAGATGGGATAAACCATTTATTCACTTTTTTTTTTTTTTCCAGCAAATATCTATTGAGTGCCTACGACAGGCCAGGTAAGATTCTAGTAATTGCAGTTACAGCAATGAACTCGACAGAAACATTTCCTTTCTTCATAGAGCTTATTGTTGGGCGTTCCCACTCTGTAAAGGCATGCCTGCCTGGAACTGCTTCTAGGATAGCATGATCATTTCTCTCCAGAGAAATGGTTTTATTCTTCAGTTCCAGTGGTTGCTTTGATTGAGATTATAAAGCAGATTGGCTGAGGCAAGATGAAGAGAGAGCTTAACTACTCTGCATTAAAAATTGAGAAGGATTTTGAGTTTCCTGGGTAAACCCAAGAAAAGAAATAAAGAGAACCAGGTATCAGGTGAGGAGAAAGGAGACTCTGTGTGTGTGTGTGTGTACATGTGTGTGCACAGGCATGCTTTTTTGGGGAGGGGTTTTTGGAAGGGAGGGGAGCCTAGGGGCTTTTGAGCCTGAGGAGGAAGAAATGCAGGTGATATAACATTCAATGAGCTTTGATAACCTAGAATATTAAATTCGCATAGAGTTTATACTGTGATTTGTAAGAGATGGATAAATAACAAATAAAATTCTTTCCTATTGAGAAGGAAACATAAAACAGAAAGAAAAAATGAGGAAGAAGTGAAAAACTCTTCAAATTAAAACATTTTATCATCACATTCCATTTGTCTGCCATGCTGTGATTTAAGCTTCTTCAGGACTCCAAATCTTTTTGTGAGTAGTACACATGGGATCTTCAAAAAGTTTAAGGAAAGGTGTTCATTATCTTTTAATTCTATTTTTCCATGAACTTTTTGAAGTACCCTCATATTACTTCACAAGAAAAATGCCTGGGCCCAATGATTTAATGATAGGAAGAAAGCAAAATCTGTAAGAAGATGAGAATGAAATAATAATTTACATGCAACGAATAGGAGGAAGATGTAACAAAGAGAAATGGAAGAATCTTAGAAATGCTCTAGGGCTGTTTGCATATTAGGAATCAGCAAAACTGTACTTCATTCCTTCTGTACTTCAGTGAGTGAATGTGGTAGAACTCCAAGAGACACATGTAAGGAAAAGCAGTTTCTTTAACAGTATCTTTTTATTTTCTATTCAAGAAAACATATTCAATAACAATATCAAAAATGCATCTGTTCTAGCTTCTGGGCCCACTCCTCATGTGGGTTCTTTAATTTTTTTCATTTCCTTGACATGTCTGAAAGTACTAGCATCTAGTTATAACATTTCCTTTCACTTGTGGGGCTCTGTGAGTTAGGCTTCCTTTCCTCCCTGGTTGAAATATTATAAACTAGGTCAGGTTTCTCCTGTTAATTAATAGAAAAATTATAGAGTAGTAAGCATGAAACATATCATGTCATAATACAAAAGACTACAGAATATCTTAATATTTATCCTCTATGTATATAGTAACTTATGTAAATTATCCCTGGAGATTTGAATGGCTTACACCTTATGGTCTATGTTCTCCAGGTGAAAGTATATCAAGTCTATTCTTGTCCCCAAATAAAGGAATGATTGTAACCATGAAAATTACTTGCAGGGAAGGATTTTCCAAGAGTATCTGACACATTTTACCACTTAATTTTTTTCACTAATTGGGAAAAAAAGTGAGTACAGTACTCTTTAATTCTTCAAGGTACATAAATTCTTGTATTTGGCATGGTAAGTTAAAGAAGGAAGCTGGTGTTTCCTAGCAGCAAAGGTCCACCGAAGATAACAAACATAAACCCAGCAATGACCAAGTTGCCAGATATGGGGAGTTTGTATTCCAGCAGCTTACAGATTCTCATTCACAAGTTTTCAACTAGTCATTAATTTGTTTACATATAGATATAGATACAGATGCACACAAACACATATGTAATATGTATATATAATACATGTATGTATATAGTGATATAGTGTTGGGATCATGTTTTTTCCACTTTATGCAAAATGACATACAAATAAGGCAAGTTCTAATTCACATTAGAATGTCATGTCAGGAATAATACCCTAGACCCTCTAGGCCCTTTCAATTTTGATACAAACTCTGTAGACTCTTTCTGAGGTATACCACTTACCCTCAGGAATACAGTGGTCCTAACAGTTATGGACTCCTACATACTTGCAGGTGGTTACCTCCTAAGAGTACTGACAGAAGCACTTTATTGCCACAGATACACACAGTTTCTCAACTCAATATTAGAATCACCTAATCTTTTCTCACCATTAGAGCAATGGTGGTCTATGGCATCCACTATTTGTTTTTTAGAGCAAACCCAGATAGTTTTACAGAAGCCAGGACAACAGGTCCCTAGGGCTCTGAGCTGAGCTAGGAAAGTGAAACCTTGTGGTCCAGCAGCATACACTGTGGAGGTATGGATGCTTGGGGCAGTTACGAATTTAACACAATTGGTTGGAAGGACAATAGTAAAATGATACTTCTGGGGGTCATATCTAGATAATGTTACTTCCCAGCCAGATTTTATTTTTTATACCCAATAGAGATGTTGTAAATAAAATCATACCCAAGACATAAAGACACAGTTTTCTTCTAGCTCTCTCTTATTAACTCCCTAACTATTACCAGTTTTTCTTCCTGTATGGACTTACAACTTGTATAGCATGACTCATGTTGAAACACTGTTCTCTATTTTTCTAAGCCTATAAAATAGTTTTATTATCCCTGTGGTTATTTTTCCCAATTCACAATTTCAGTACTTCGGGCACTGATGTCTTATTGGAGAGTCTAGCCCATTATATAGTAGCTAAATGTTGCCTGCCTCATGTACTGTGAGCCACAACTACAAATTCCCGTAATCAACCCCCTCCCATCAACCATGACCTCAAGAGCACAGTTGTTTTCTTTCCCTCAGGAATTCTGCACATCTACATGGTGTCTTATTTCAGTTTAACACAGACCTCTATTGCAGAATTTTTAATGGTTGGATGGCTTCAGAGTAATTTGGGTACATTTTATCTACCCCAAAGCCATTTAGGTCTATGGAGAGACTTAAATGTTCCATCCTCTTACCTCATATCCTTCACAGTTCAGCTCCCAAAAGGGCTCAATAGGTTGTGCCTTCCTTTGTGTGGTATTCTAATTATTTTAGATAGGTTTATTACCCCAGACAGAGGTATAGAAAGTGATTTCTTGAAGGCCTCCACCGCTCAGAGCTCCAATGAGCAGTTGCTCAATATTCTTTCATGTTAATAGAGATATTGACTTTAAATGTATGTATCACTAGTTATACTTTGTGTTACTTTCTAAAAATTGTGTTCACAGGTCAGTCAGCTGAAGATTGCTATGCAATTGCGACGCAGTGATTATCATTCGTATATTGACAACCCACTGATTACCTTCTCTATTTGATAAAATAGTCAATATTACCTTTAGGTTGAGATTTCCACTGTTTACCCATATCCAGTTCCACTCTCCTTCCAGGTACAAGATAATATATACTTTCTTACTGCCTTGTAATTAGTTAAATAGTACCATGTGTCTAGCTCTGACTAATGCACTGTGAAAGTGATGTTGGCTATTTCAGAAATGAAATACTTAATTGCCTCTGTGGGACCCTTTTGCACTCCCTTTAGCTGCCATGCTGACCACAGAAGCCCTGTTTCTAGATGGCACAGCTATAGGACGGTGGGGTCTTCATCAGCCTGTATCATGAGTTACCAGATGGAGGATAGTTACTTTGGAAGTTCACCTCAACTTTGCATGAGTCAAAAATAAACCTGACTTTTGCTAAACCATTGAGATTTTTAGTTTGCTTATCACTGTAGCATAACATATTCTTTCCTAAAAAAGAAACATTTCTTCCATATTGGGCATAATGTCATATGGCCCAATCTCCATTTACAGTTAGTGTTCAAGGTAAGAATAGGTGTCATTAAGATGTAGAGTTTATGACTGGTCTTTGTATACATACTACCCAGTCTGTCACAAACAGCTATGTGAGGTTCTACCTGAGATGCTATAAATTGTTTCCTACAGCCCAAGTTCCATGCATGCAAGGGCTTGAGGCAATTCATGTGATGTAAACTTCACCTTGAACAATACTAGTCATCATCAGAACTAACTGGTTTATGGGGAGTATAGTTGTCATGTATTACTGTGATAACGTTGCACACAATTTTGATGGTTTACAGCAAAATCATTTATGACTCTCTCACTCACTAGTTTATAGGTTCCCTGCAAAGTTTGGGATAGGAATGCAGTCCTCTGCCTCAGGCTGTGTGTCAGATTAATGTAACAGGTGTTTCATTCAGGGCCCAGAGGCTATCAAGGGCCTGTTCTTCTAACGCAGGGTAAAGGACATACAAAGAGCCAAGATAAATCAAGCAAGCACAGTTAAAGTCTCTGCTCATGGCATGTCCGCTGACATATCATAGGCCAAAATAAGCACGTGGCCACGCTTGAAGTGAATGGGGGAAAGACTGGGAGTGGGGATATATACTTGCTTTACTTAGAGATACATCAAAGCCATGTGACAAAGGACATTGGTGTACACAGACGGCTCCCAATTTACAATGGTTGAACTTAAACAATTTCTTGACTTTACAATGGTGCAGAAACCATATGCATTCAGTAGAAATCTTACTTCAAGTGAAAACCATTCTGTTTTTCACTTTCAGTATGGTGTTTAATAAATTACATGAGCTATTCAACAGTTCATTATAAAATAGGTTTGGGGTTAGATGATTTTGCCTAACTGTAGGCTAATGTATGTGTTCTGAGCATGTTTAATGTAGGCTAGGCTAAGTTATGATATTTGGTACATTATGTGTAGTAAATGATTTTCGAATTACAATATTTTAATTTAGTATGGGTTTACGAGGGTGTAACCCCGTTATAAGTTGACGAGCATCTGTAATTCTATTAAACAGGAGTAACAAATAGGAAAAAGAAAGAAAAATTATTCTTCCAAAGAAACCATACTGGAACAGGGAAAACAGTAAGGGTCCTTGTATTTCAAATGATTGTGAAATCTAAAATTATCTTTTCCCGTGGTCTCATTCAGCTACATATTCAATATTTTCTGGTCCCGAAGCATTTGCTCCTTTGGTTTATTTATACATTACCCTATTTGTTTGTTTACTGTTTATTTATTGGCTTTTATGTCTTGGCTACCTGGTAGCTAACTCCTATCTTCCCTCCCAATTTTGCAAAAGGCATTTCATTTCACTTTATACTTTAATTTTGATAAACTGCCAAATTACAGTTAATTCCTGACTTAATCAGTGGGCTGTCATAATATTACTCCCCTGGATTGTGTAAACGAACATATATTGAATGCTATATGCTTTTATTTTCCCAATTTATAATTGTTGTGGATGTGAATGCATTAACCGATATACCAATCAAGTAAACAAGCCATCTCTATTTCTACTTCTTTCCATTGTGATTTCACAAAGACAGATTTGGAATTTCTTACTTGTGTTTCATCAGAAACATTCCCGGGGGCCTGCCACAGTGAATAGCCATATTAATATTTGTATGACACCTTTCTTATCCTGTGGATTCTGATCATGGAGTCACGAACTTGGACAGCCCATGAAGTGACTCATTAAAAGGGAGAGAGTGATAGAGCCACGAACTATTCTGCTTTAGTTTCAGCTATTGAAGTTATGAGCTGAGTCTTTAAGTGTCCCTTTGCATCGTTCTACCACAGTTGCTATTTAAGAGTAAGAGTTGCTATTTGAGAATATTTGAAGAAGCATTTGATATTCAAGATGTGAGCCTGTATGTATTAGTCTGTTTGTGTGGCTTATAACAGAATACCTGAAGCTGGGTAATTTATAAAGAAACAAAATTTATTTCTTACAGTATTGGAGGCTGGGAAGTCCACAGTCTATGGGGAGCATCACATGAGGGCCCTCTTCTGGGTGGGAACTCTCTAAAGGGTCCCATGGTGGCCAGGGTGTCACATGGTAAGAGAATGGCATGAGCAAGAGAGCTAACCTTCTCACTTGCTCTACTTTTAAAGCCATCAGAACCACACCTATTACTCCATGAGTGGCTCAGTCCATTTACTAGTGCTCTATCCACACAATCTAATTTTAAAAACCCCACCTTTGTAATACCATGATTGGATTTCCCTCCCTCTCACTATTACAATGGGGGTCAAGTTGCCAATACATGAAATTTTGGGTGACACGATTAATTCATGGCACTATTCTTGGAGCATCTGTGCTATGAAATGAGTTCCTTGATCCTAACTCAAAGAACATTTACTGAACACTGATGTGTTAGGCACTGTTCTAAGCTTGGGGGTATAGCAACAAACAAAACAGATGAAATTCCAGCCCTTGTGGAGCTAACATTTTGATGGGATCTTAAGAAATCAGAAAATACATTTTTCTAATACTTGCCAAAGTAAGACTCCTATTGATGAACCTTCAGTGGCTGTTGTTACTGGGAAAATAGCCTTATCACCAAACTAAAGGAAAAGAATAAAAAATTTTTTTAAAAGTATTAGCAATAAGGGTGACCCCAGCAGGTTAAATACCTTGAGACATCCAGAAGGCTGCTATTGGAGATTTAGAAATGGTAACCATGAGTGTGCTTTATTTGCCAACCTCTCCTGATTATAAGAATACACATCTCTAGGCTATTTCTCCAGAGATGTTGATATGCCTTGGGTAGGCCCTCAAATCAGGATGAAAACAACTAAATGGCTCAGTGATTCTTATGATCAGCCATATTTGAGAAACACTGCAATAGGAGAAATTAAAGCTTAGGTCCAGGCTCTGAATCAAACTTTCTTTAATCATCACAACAACCTTGCAGGATAGACATTGCTAACTTTATTTTACAGACAAGAGTAGTATTTCCAAGATCACACAGTTCATAAGTGGCAGATCTAAAATTTGAACCCAAAGACCAAAGTCTGTCTTTAAGGCTAATGCTCTGTCATAGCACACTTTCTCTTTTCTTTCTCATTTGTTTTTTTTATTCATTCATTCATTTATTCAACCTTTTTTTTCCAAGAGATATTTGCTGAGTACTAGTCCTAGGGATATGTGATCTGGGAACAAGGGAATGAAAATTTGAGTAAAATCCAAGAAACTCAAAGTCTACCAACTATTGATTTCAAGTCCATAAAACATGTCATGGGAACTCAGAGTAGAGAAGGGTCAGTTACAGCTGGGGAGAATCTTCTTGGAGGAGGTAGCATCTTAGAGTGTAGACAGATGGGGACAGAGGGCCAAGCATTCTAGGTAGCGGGAACAGCATGAAGATAAGTCCAGGATTCAGAAAACACATATTACAGGGAACTGCAGGATGAAAGAGGAGAGGTTTCCACAGCCATGTACTAATTTTAGAACATATGAAACAGTATTTAAGATTGGCAGCTTTCACATATATATCTAGATTTTAGAATCCTTTTAAAAAATTGGAAGATATAGAAGCACAGGGCCAGCTTTCCTCCTGGGCACAATCTGTTGAAGCTAAGTAATAGCTGTTCTCTTCACTAATTCTCTTGAGCTGATGAACATGTTTATATTATCTGCTCAGCCACAGTGTGCATTTGAACTCACTGCCCTTCAAGTAGAAGAGACAGAGTAAGTGCAACAGATGAACCTAGAAAAATAGGCTGGGGGCACTTGCAGGTTCCTTTACCCAGAGCACCAGCTGATGGAAAAGCCAACCGAAGGTACTGAGCCTGTCTGCTGTTAGCTACTTAAATAAGCTTTTAGCACCTCCCTCTATGAGTAGATGAAGCCAGGATGCACTGACAGCCCTGGACAAGTTTGCTCCTGCCTAGGAATTTACTGTCTCCTAAACCCACTGGGTAAATAGTTCTCTAGAAAGAAATTGGGCACATAGAAGGGGTGTGGGGCTGTGGACTCAGCTGAAGAGCCTTTACTTAAAGGTGAAACTAGTTGGTGATTAGTGAAGTCCTACTTTTCCATTATTACCTTGCGGCCTGTTCTGTGACTTAAATATTAGCTTTATTTAGCCGGGAGGGGAGACAGTAATGGTTCAGTGAAGAGGGAGACCCATGAACTTCTAAAATTGGTTTGGCATTTTTTTAACCGAGAGATAAATGCTGGAACACAGCAATGCAAGAGAGAGAGAGAGAGAAAGAGGGAGAGCAAGTGAGAGAGAGAGAAAACTGTAAAAAGAGAAAAAATTTAACAAATATTTATTGAGCACCTACTATGTGTTGAGTACCCTTCCTAGTAGTCAGACTGGTGGTCGTATGGTAAAGAACATGCCAGACATGATTTTTTTTTTTTTTTTTACCAAAGACAAACACTATGGAAGGTATTTTCCTGAATGAAACACACACGCGCGCGCGCACACACACACACACACACACACACACGAAGTCTCAAGTTCAGTTAAGTCAAGAGCAGATGGGAATTAGGTAACAGAAACCACCCAGTTATCTTCATCTTAAACAAATTTGAAGACTGACTTTCATTCTAAGAAATGAGTAAAAGAATATAAACTCAGTTCTGGGCAGTTGGTGTAATGGCAAGAGAATGCTTTGGGGGTCAGCAAGTACACGGTTTAAACTCTGCTCTCCCACTTACAAGCTCTGCAGCAAATAGCAAATTTCTTGAAGCTTCAGTTTTCTTTTCTATAAAATGGGAATCATAACTCCTTTATCACAGAGTTTGGGTGACAATTAAATGAGGTTACATTTTCAGTAGGCACTTTATAAATAAATCATCTTTCCTTTTCAGCTTTGTTAATGACATGGTCCAAGTCACTAGCAGTTCTGACTAGTTTTATTCAATCTGGACGATAGGAGACAAAATAAATTCAGGTCTCCAAACCTCTAAGTGAAAGCTAATGAAAAATAGATCTTCTATCACTTCCTTATTTGGCTGTCTGCAAATTATGTCTAGTATTGCATGCCAGGTCCTCTGCTATTCCGTGACTTCAGACACTGAACTTTGAGTCTTTGTCACATCAGCAGTGCCTAGTAATTCCATACAGAAGCCTGACATTTCCAGTTGAAAAAAATAAATTGATTAAAATTCAACAGGCATGTAGCGTTCGGCATTTAAAGGTCGAGGAATCTAGGGAACTATCAACTGTAAGATAATTCAACATTTAACGATGGTGGGGGCAACCAGGATGTGTTTCTTTCTCTTCCCACCATAGCATTTGACTGCTGGGAACATAATTGTGGCAAATTTAATTACACCTCAGAATGGGCCATCAGGTCCTTAGGGGTTGGGCTTCCCAAGAGTAAGGAAAAATCTATTTGACTTTCCATGGATTATGTCTTTACATTTGTTAGGCAAGAGAGAATCTTTTTCCTTGCTTGAGCTCTCTGGAGCTGCCATTCTTTTCCTTTTGGAATTCCCAGGATGACTGCAAGCTAAGCCAGTTGATTATTTGCTTAAAGTAAGGGAACAGATGCCCTGCAGAGCATGAGCTCCAGAGCTTGATTTATTATGCTGACATGGTAGATATCCTCCCATTCAGGGTTATATAGCAAATGTCTAGCATAGGACCAGCCCATAGTATGTAAGCCTTCAATAAATATTTGTTCATTGAATGAATTAAAAGACCAGTTTCAAATTTAGTCTCTTTTAGATACTATTAGGTCTTGGGCAAGTTATTCACCTATGCTGTGCCTCAATTTCCACCTTAATAAAATAAGGACAATCATGTCTGCTTCGCGATCATTACGTTGTTTGCCAACTGCCTGTTATCTTCATGTTTCCTCCACCATATAGTGAGTTGCTTTAATGCAGGGACTGGTCTTTTAGGTCAATACACCTCCCTACTCCCTACAGTGCCCAGTGTGCCATGTAGCAGCAAGAGTACTGAAATGGAATGCAGGAAACCAGGAGTCTAAATCTCTGTCCTGTCACCAATGTGTGATAGGACCTCTAGGTTATAATTTGCTCATCTGTCAAGTGAGGGATTAATGTCCAAAAAAAAGAAGAAATCCAAGGTCCAATTGGGTTCTGATATGCTTCGATCCTTATTCCTGTTTTATCAGGATTTTATTCATTAAAGAGTATTTATTAAGTCTTAGTAGTGACTTGAAAATATAGCAAATAAAAGAGTTGTGACAAGATGAGATTTCTAAGGCGTAACATGACTGCTCTCTGCAAATATCTAAAGAGTTTTTATGATGGGGCTGCTGGTCACTTGTTCTCATTTTTACTAAGAGGTACGGGCTTTGGTTATTGCAAGCAAAGATGCAATTAGACATAAGGAGAGATTTCTTGATTACTTCAGGGATAAAATGGTGCTAACTTTCAGTCTCCTTTACAGGTGAGAACTGGAGTCCCCAATGAGTCAATCAATGAATCAACAAACATTTGCTAAGCCTGCTTGCTGCTCATTTTCCTCTTCATGACATTTTACTCTAAGTATGGATCATAAACCACCTGCATCAGTATCACCTGGAGCTCATGTTAAATATGTAAATTCTTAGATTCACCCCTACTGAATCTCTCAGGGGCTAATATCTAAAATCCATTTTAATAAGCTCCCCAAGTGACATTTCTTTGCATCCTAAATTTAGATAAATTCTGTTCTTGAGTTCAATTGTCCTAAGCAATATTTTCTCCCACACTAATGGCTATTAAACTAATAATCATGGCAGATACCATTTGCTGAGCACTAACCATGGGCCAAACTTATTATCTGTATCATTTATAACAGTCACACTCACCCTGTGAAGTAGGTAAGTACTCACCTAAGAAATGAATAGATGCTGGGTGACAAAATGACACAACCAGGATCAGGGCTTGAACCCAGGCCTCCTGACTCTCACTCCACAGTTGCACAGATACTTTCCTGATCTGCTGGATCCTGGGAAGGACATTCTGTGAGAATCACGTTCTGTAGCAACATGACTTGCTTGTAGACTCAAGCAAGTTCTGAAAAAAGAGAAGAGGTGAAGAAGGTCACAGAGAAGCAAGCTCATTCATATTCAGCTTGGTCTGTTAGCTTTGACTTCCAGAAAGGAGACTCTGAACAAGAGTTGGATCTCTAGCTCCCTGCAGAGATCCTAAAGTATGATTTCTCAGAATGCAGATATTTTTTTTTCCTTTCTTTCAAGAGGGATATGGGATTTGGAGTGTGATCTTACTGTGACCCCTACAGGTTCCTCAAGCCAGAATGAGTAGATGACCTCCATCACAGGTCTCAGTCCACAGGACACCAGGGAGCCACCTTCAAATGGCCCCCATTTGCATTGCTCCTCATAATTGCAAAATAAAGTTTTCCTTTGGACTCTAAGATTCCGAAGGTCAGCAAAAGCCATGGAGAACCAGCCCCTCTGCACTTTGGACAAGGAAATCTAATAGTTAATTACCTAGCAGAACTGACAATTTCACAGAAAGACTATTAAACAACCCTTTATATCCATTATCGATGCTTACCTGAGAGATGTGTCAGAAGTGGAAGGCAAATTTGAGACAGGTGAAGTAAACCTGTAGGGTGCAAATGCAGGTGGTTTTAGGTGGTCTTTCCTTAGTTTTTCCTCAGCAACTTTTAGATAGTTGGGATACAGGCTCAAGTTTTAAAGTGTTTCCGATGTGATTTTTTTTTTTTTACTTTTATTTTGTTGATATACATTGTGGCTGATTATTGCTCCCCATCACCAAAACCTCCCTCCCTTCTCCCTCACCCCTCCCCCCCAACAATGTCCTTTCTGTTTGCTTGTCGTATCAACTTCAAGTAATTGTGGTTGTTATATCTTCTCCCCCCCCCGGTTTTGTGTGTGTGTGTGTGTGTGTGTGTGTATTTATATATTAATTTTTAGCTCCCACCAATAAGTGAGAACATGTGGTATTTCTCTTTCCGTGCCTGACTTGTTTCACTTAATATAATTCTCTCGAGGTCCATCCATGTTGTTGCAAATGGCAGTATTTCATTCGTTTTTATAGCTGAGTAGTATTCCATTGTGTAGATGTACCACATTTTCCGTATCCACTCTTCTGATGATGGGCATTTGGGCTGGTTCCAGCTCTTGGCTATTGTAAAGAGTGCTGCGATAAACATTGGGGAACAGGTATACCTTCGACTTGATGATTTCCATTCCTCTGGGTATATTCCCAGCAGTGGGATAGCTGGGTCGTATGGTAGCGTAAAAATGTCATCTAGAATAGTTTAAAGAAAGCATTACTGAGGCAGGGAAATAGTTGGAATTACTTTACTTCTCCCTGTGGTTCATTCTTTCAACTTGTGTTTGTTGTCAGGCTAAGGAGCTAGGGGGCTGCAGAAATTACTAAGTAACAATCCCATTTTGGAAGATCTCATCATCTTGCGAGGAAGAAAAATAAATAACCTACCACTGAGAAATTATCAATATTAGAAGAAATAACAGGGCAGGACTATCCCAAGAAAAACTAATAAAAGTAAGGTCACAAGACCCAGGCAAAGGGCATGTCCATGAAATTACCTGGGTGACCTTAAATAGGTCACTCAACCTCTCGGGGCCCTGGTTTTCTTATCTGAAATGTAAGGGGGTCAACTTAGGTGATCTTGATGGTCTTTTCTAGTTTTAACAGTCTATGATTCTACCTCTATTTTTATAAACGTGTAAGCTGCTGAACTTAGATGTATGACTTGTCCAAAAATACCAAATCTATTAAAATACATTTTACCACTCCTCAGAAAATCCAAAATCTTCCTTCGAATCTAAAACTCCTTCAGGAGTACCTGGACTAACTGTATCAATTTAGAAATGAAGACACTATAGTCCAGAGAGGGAAAAGGTGTCCAAGGTCACATGTGAGTTGGTGGTTGACGCTTTCAAAAGGCAGGCTTCCAGATTCTCAATCAACAAGGAACTGATCCAATGCATTTCCCACCTCCTCTCGCTGCCTTTACATTCAGTACTGGGTGTTTTTTAGAACTCTTTTTCAGATATAAAATCACTCTATTAGTTTTGGAACATAAAATTTCTTATGCATGCCCAGAATTGCTTTTAGAACCAACATATTTAATGATATGAAAGACGCAGGAAAAATAAAAGGAAATTATTTCTCAAAATGCCACAAATATGACCAGAAAGCAAATATCTCTTTGCCTTGTTCATCACGTTTTTCCTTAACATCTGCAATTTGATCTCCAATTAAGGACTTCAAGGGATAAGGATGCAGATGTTGTAGAGACAGTCACGGAAATGGTAGCAGTTCAGAAATAGTGAAGTGTTGGGCCGAGCCCATGGCGCACTCCGGAGAGTGCGGCGCTGGGAGCACAGCGACGCTCCCACCGCGGGTTCGGATCCTATGTAGGAATGGCCGGTGCACTCGCTGGCTGAGTGCCGGTCATGAAAAAGACAAAAAAAAAAAAAAAAAAAGATAGTGAAGTGTTAATAAAGTTAATCAAGACCATTAGTTTGATAATATAATTTTTGATATTTTTGTTGTTAAAAATATACCCTCAGGCTTAGAGAATAAAAGACATTTACTGCATCAAATATATGAAATGTCAATAGATACTACAGGCTTCAGGTAAGGATTGAGCTAGTCGAGCATCAATGTTATCTCTATCTCCACTTTCGGCTTCAGTGTGGGCTTCATGCTAAGGCTGATTTCTTTTACGGTCATGAAGTAGTTTACAGAAGCAACCTGGGCTATACACCCCTTACATGTGTCCAATGAAGACACATTTCTTATGACTGACCTACAGAGTTCTGAACCTGACTCTCCCTGGACCAACTTAGATCACTCATCCATCCCTGAACCAA
This sequence comes from Cynocephalus volans, assembly GCF_027409185.1. NCBI lineage: Eukaryota > Metazoa > Chordata > Mammalia > Dermoptera > Cynocephalidae > Cynocephalus > Cynocephalus volans. The sequence continues at coordinate 19,702,263 of NC_084476.1, forward strand.
TAACTGTAACAAGAGTGGTAACATTACATTTCTTGAATTACTGAAATCCCTGCCACCTCCTTGAGCTGGGGGAGAATTTAATTGCTTCCCAAACTCTATGGGTACTGCACAGTAAGAATGGATGTTGGAGAGAACACACAATGTACAACGCAATGCTAAAGGTAAAGGTGATGGTGGGGCAGATGACGAAGATGATAAAGTGGTGAAGAATAAAGAGGATTAAGGTGGTTATGCTGATGAAGATAACAAAGGCACTGAGATAAAAAAAAAAAAGGTGATAATGATAATGACAGTGACAATGGTAGAGAGGTGGTAAAAATGAAGTTGACAAGAGTGATGAGGTTAATTATAAGCAACAGGCCAACCTTCAGTTATCAGAAGCCCAGTGAATTTGCACGTCTTTCCCAAGCACCTTTCTTAAATAAATTGCCCCTGGTCACAGCTCTTGTTTATCCCTTTACATAACACACTCATAACCCCTTCTGGCCACAACTGATTGGCTCAAGGATGGACACCTGGTCCAGGAAAAGCCTGCCATAGTTTGTGCTATCTTAAATGAATCAGACACTTCCTATGGAGAATTTTCTTTTTTGTTGTTTTTTATTTTACTTCTCAAAAGACATTGTAGTTGATTTTCATGCCCCTTTACCCATTCCTCTCCATGCCCTCCCCTCCCCCACTACATCATATCTGTTCACTTGACTTAAATAGTTCAAGGAATTTTTGTGGTTATTCTGTCATCTTCCCCCCTCACCCTTGATTTGTTTGTGTTTGTTTATTTATTTATTTTTAGCTCCCACAAATAAGTGAGAACATGTGGTATTTCTCTTTCAGTGCCTGACTTGTTTCACTTAATATAATTTTCTCTAAGTCCACCCATGTTGTTGTGAACGGTAGTATTTCATTCTTTTTTATAGCAGAGTAGTATTCTATTGTGTAGATATATATATACCACAGTTCCGTTATCCACTCATCGGATGATGGACATTTGGGCTGGTTCCAACTCTTGGCTATTGTAAATAGAGCTGCAATAAACATTGGAGTACAGGTATCCCTTCAGCATGATGATTTCCATTCCTCTCGATATATTCCCAACAGTGGAGTAGCTGAGTCATATGATAGATCTATCTGTAATTGTTTGAGGAACCTCCATACCATTTTCCATAAAGGCTGCACCATTTTGCAGTCCCAGCAGCAAAGTATGAGAGTTCCTTTTTCTCTGCAACTTCTCCAGCATTTATCATTCTCAGTCTTTTGGACATTAGCCATCCTAACTGGAGTGAGATGGTATCTCAAAGTGGTCTTGATTTGCATTTCCCAAATGCTGAGTGACGTTGAGCATTTTTTCATGTGTCTGTTGGCCATTCATATATCTTCCTTTGAGAAATGCCTATTCGGCTCCTTTGCCCATTTTTAAATTAGGTTATTTGGGTTTTTTGCTGTAAAGTTGTTTGTTTTCCTTGTAAATTCTGGATATTAATCCTTTGTCATATGTATATTTTGCAAATATTTTCTCCCACTCTGTTGGTCATCTTTTTACTTTGTTGATTGTTTCTTTTGCTGTGCAGAAGCTTTTTTAGTTTGATATGATCCCATTTGTTTATTTTTCCTATAGTTGTCTGTGTTTTTGGGGTCCTATTCCTGAAGCCTGCACCCACTCCTACTTCCTGGAGTGTTTCCCCTGTTTTCTTTAAGGAGTTTTATTGTTTCTGGAGGTATATTTAATTCTTTCATCCATTTTGAGTTGATTTGGGTATATGGTGAGAGGCACTGGTCTAGTTTCATTCTTCTACATATGAGTATCCAATTCTTCCAGCACTATGACAGTTGTATTAAGATTGTTGATGGGCTCTTGAAATGACAAATCCTATGTCTCTTTTTATTGCAGATAATATTATTTGTTCTCAGTTATTTGTTTCCTCCCCACTTTGCCATATGATATAACCTGACCAATAGGATGTGAGCAAACATCGTGTTGGTTTCACATGAACAGAGCTTTCAATTTGACTGTATAACTTGGATCCTCTCACTCGAGGCTACCTCCGTGAGAATAGTATGTTCCAGATAATGGCTCCTCTTTCAGTCTAGCTTCTAGAATGAGACAACATATGGAATCCAGCTAATTCTAACAGAGCTGTAGTTGACCCACAACCCTCAAGAAATGTGAATAAGTATTAAATACATGTGGATAAAATTTTGAGGTTGTTTGTTATACAGCATAACCCAGATAAAAGCTGACTGATAATTTTATAGTCAGGCCTAGAGCTAGCAACCCAGTGTGCAAAGCCACATACCAACTGTAGTTATGAAGGAACAGTGAACCTGTAAGAAATCAAAGAAGATTGGTATGGAGAAGAATTAAAGAATGTCTCCACATCTCTCTCCTGTGAAGAGCCAGAGGAGTAGGGTTTGGTCTCAGGCCACAATGATGGCAAGATGAATGCAATGCCAGATGGAATGGCCCCAGTGTACAACCAGAACTCAGACCTTTCATGCTGTAACTTCCCCTCCATCTGGCATCAGAGAACAAGCAGCTCCATTTGTAACCAAGGAACTTACACGGCAAGTGAGAGACTAATTACTCATTGGCTACTTCCTCCTAAGGCCAGGCAAAGGAGAGGGCATCTCAGCACAATGAACTCAACTCCTTCCTCTTATTGATGGTGATACATTTAATAAGCCAGTATTTATTAAACCATATTTAATAAATGAAATATTCTTCAGTCTGGATCCTGTTTCCTAACATAAAGTTACCTTTTACTCAGTTACAATTTTTTTGAAAACACTTTCAGTAAACAGTGGCATTTTTTGCATTTTCTATAAAAGAGAATTTCTGTAAACAATTTAAAGCCTGTCTTACCTTTTTTAAATGTCACGTAAATATCAGAGAATCACAAGCGGAAATTTAAGAGATTATTTCTATAGAATCGCAATTTTTCATCTGTAAAAAATAAATGAGTATCTATGTCTTAAGGATTATGTGAATATTATATAAGAGAAGATATTCAGGGTTTCCAACACGTACTAAATACACTAAAAATGACAATTGTTATTAATATTGAGGGGAAAGATGGGGTAGGATAGCTGCAAGAAAAGGAAGTGGGAAGAATTTGTGAATCAAATCACAAATTCGGAGACCCATACGGGACTGTTTGGGAGAAGAGGAAGAACAATTGATGCAAACATCAAACTTGTCCAAAGCTAACAGGAAAGAAAGCCCATAGTGAATTCCATCTGTTTTCTGCCTGCACCTGCTATTTATTTACTTTTCAGCTTCATCAATAGAGGCCAAATTGTTATTTTTCAAAAACCTCCAAACATAAGGAGAGAAGAGTGAGGTGGGAGAGAGAGCAAGTAGAGAAGGGAAAAGAATAAGGCAAGAATAGCTAACATTTACTGAGTTCTTACTATGTGCCAGGCACTTTTTAAGTGCTTTGAATTAATATAAGTACATTTATTATTCATAAGGACTGTATGGGTAGTTTATTCTTGTCTTTATTCTATAGGCAGGGACTGAAATGTGGACATACTCAGTGATTTGCCCAAGATCTAATAGCTGGGAAGAGGGAGAGATAGCATTTAACCTAGTCAGTCTCATTTCAAAGAATGACTTTTAAAATTCCTATGATATATAGCATAACAAGATAAACTAGTATGGAATGAAGAAATGTCCTAGGAGAGGGAAGAACAGGTGTTGCTTTGCCCCCCATGGATTTGTCACCCCACTTCCCCTGGGTGATGGAGCCACAAAGTATTACTCAAAGCCCATCTCTTCTGAGCAGCAAGAGACTCCAAAGTGATTAACTTCCCAGAACCCTCATGAGAGAGGCATTCCTTTTATTTGGGAAATTAACCTCGAATCGGGGTTCTCTTCCTGCATTTATTCTCCAGCCCAGGAAGTTACAGGAAGAGACATAGGTGGGCTTAAAGTTTTAACAAGTTTAACAACAGAAGCTGGTAACATTCAGTAAAAACAAGTCAGATGACATTCCATTAAGGCAATTAAGTGGTCCACCAACAAAAGCTTGATCTTAGCAAACATTTCTTCTTACAGCAATTTCCCAGTGTCTTTACATATCAGTCAGTAACCTGTCTGTCTTTGAGCCAGCAACCTTGCTGTGTTACAGCTCTTTATCTTATAACAGAGACTCAATAGCCTGGGGAAATTTTCCTGTTTTTTGTAAGGTCAATATTTGAAACTGCAAGGCTTTGGAAAACCAGGCCCGGTGAAGTACATTTGCTTTATAGTACACTCCACAAACAGGAAAAGGAATATCACCCTTTCCCTATGGTTGGGCAGGTTTTTACGTGTGAAACAGAAAGAGGTCTGATTTGGAAGCAGTATTGTTTGAGTCTCAGTCCTGGCTCTTTTACTTACAGGTATAATTTCGTTCATGACTTTTGGAGGTTCAGTAAACCACTTTGAACCTCAGTTTCCTCATATGTAAAATCCTGTAGCTTTCTTACTTATCTGTGTGGATCAAATAATAATAGGACAACATTTATGTGACTGTTGTAAATATTAAATCGTATAATGTAAAGTAATTAGTTCATGGTAACTGCTCAATAAATGATAGCTATTATTACAATAATTATATGTTATGATTAAATTAGTCAGGGAGAAAGAATCAAGAAATTTTCCATGAAAGAAGTAGTATTTCAGTGGCTTCAGGTGGTTGAAGAGGATTTTCCTAAGTGAAAATAAAATGAATTGCATGTTCTAGGAGAAGAAAAAAGCATGGAAAAAGCTTGGAGGTGGAAAAACCCTAAACTGATGTTCTGAATCTGCTATTTCAACAATCAGGGAAGCATGTGATACATATTAAGAATGCAATCCTCTAAAAATTGTTCAAAGGAAACCCTTAGGAGCTTAATGTGGCAGACCCACAGTCATCAAGGAACTTCTACTAAATGAAAAACAGTCCCAGAGGGACCTCAACACTGGAAGTTTTACTGGGGCAAGACAAAAATAGACCTGAGATCTATTTCTGCAGCACTGACAAAGAGAGGCCTTGGGAGGTCCTCTTCTTCCAGAAATATTTTGACTTCTCCATTTACTTTCAGCTGAAGCTTTTGAAGAAGCCACTGACTAAAGCCATTATAGTAACAGACTCAGTTTCTAGGATTTCATTATTTAAATCATGTCCAGATATGATTGAAGTTCCTCAGGTACATCTTCTTGTGTATCACTTTTCTTTATCCAAAAACCTGTGACCTAAAATGGCAAGTTCTTCCTCATTGAGCCAACATACAATGGTGAGCCAGACACCAAATAACCACAAAGGACAGTCCCACTTAAATGGGAGTGCCATTGCTGCCACAATTCTGAAGAAATATTGTTTCTTCAGAAACAGTTTCCCCCTAATTTAGAGACAGATAATGTTCTTTGTTTAGGGCCTAGATATATTCCCTGAAAGTGGCTCCACAGTTCATTCTTCACTTTAGTTACTGACTATACCCTCTGGCCTCTCGACTCCACTCTCTAAGAAGTTCTTACAAGTTTATGAGAAATAGCCCTTGTTTACAACTAAGTAAATTTCTTAGCCTGTTTCCTGCCTATCCGAAGGTGAAGGCTTAGAAACCTTTTAGAAAAATAAGCAATCACAGTTTCTTTTAGTTCAGGCTGGTTGTCCATTGTTGATACAACTCCCTTACGAGCTTTATGGGCTTTCTATGTATAAGATTGTAGTCCAATTAATTTGACAGAAGCCATAGCTACAATTTTTTGACATGCCTCTCTTTGCTTTAGCCATGTTTTGTTTGTTATGTTATTGTGGAAAAAATGCCTTAAAGATACTGAGAAGCCTTTTGCTTGAGAAGGTAAGTCTACCTTAAATCTTTCTAATATCTTACAACTATATTTTATATACCATCATAACATTTCTTAATTTATGAGTTATTTACAATTTTTGCTAAGGCTAGATTTCGGCCAAAAAATGAATTTTCTTATTTATGGTTTTTTATATATCATTTTGGTGCGAGAATGGTTCAGCAAATATTTATGCATCTTTAAGCATTTTGGTCTATTCAGCATAGTTATGATTTTTTACTGTATATACTTTGTGGGTTTTTTTTTAAATCCCATTCCCATATTATCCAGAAATAATATTCAATTATAATACATTCTTCACCATATTTTATTCTTTTATTTAACCCCACAATTACATTCACTATATAGGATTATAATTTCCATATTACAGTTAAGAAAAAGATGGTTCAGAGAGATTAATCTACATTCCAAAATTATATCATATTAGCATAACTGGCATTTAAACTTCAATTTATCTGTCTTTAAAGCTAGAAAACTGACCATTTTACTTCACTGTATTTCATCATAATAATCTCCCCCTCTGGCATTACACTTTACAGTTTATCAAGCATGATCTTATTTGATCTCATTTAATCCAAGCCTGGAAAAAAAGGAATCTCCATTACGGTCAAATAGAGAGTTACACTAAAAGATAAAATTCCCTCTTCTCTTACCCTCACCAACAAAACAGAAATAAATAACCACAAAGCAACTTCTACTCTGTGGCTAAAAACAATTAAAAAGGCTTTGCCTAATAATTTTTAACGAACTAAACTGGAGTTCCTGAAAAAGAGCAAGTACAAGTCCTTAACAATTATTTATGCCTTTTCTCTTTTTGCTTTCTTTTCATTGAGTTTAGTGCAGTAGGAAAGGTCTGCAAACAGGTGTCAACCTGGACCTTATTTGTACAAATTGTGCATGCTAGCATTGTGGACATGGTCACAAAATCACTCACATAAGGAATGTGGTAGTCTGTCTGCTGCCCAGGGCTCAGGTGAATCCAGACTCAAGAGCCAATAGAAACAATCTTCTACCACCAGTTTTCAACTTTTATTCAACAGTATAAAAAAACAGAATTTGTACTTGAGTGCATTTACTGATTACTCAGCATTTTGAGCCACCACCTAGTGGCACTGTATCCCAGCCAGCAGTTCAAAGTGGGCAGCTTTGTCATGATCTCTATATAATAGGGCTTGTTTATCCAATTGATTGCCTTTATCGTATTTTGATCTTCCCTAAACTTGTGAATGAAAAATAAAAATGTACAAGTGTTGCTACTTGTAGCAAAAGCAGAGATAGAATAAGGTTAACACAATAAGGAAAACGTGGAAATCACTCGAGCATAATACTTCAGTACATGTGTGGGCTCTCAATGCACACTGCTGTAAACTTAGGTTCCATCACATACTAACTGGATGATCTTAGGCCAACTTCCCTTCCATCATCTATAAAATGGGGATTATAATAATTCCTTCCCCATATGTTGTACGAGGATTAAATGACATAATCGTGAAAAGTGTTATTTAGGGACTTTATAAGGCAGTGGTTCTCAAAGTAGGGTAGCCTCACCAACATCATCAGCATCACCTGGGAGCTTGTCTGAAATGCAAAGTGTTCAGCCCCACATGTGATCTACTGAATCAGAAACCCTGGGGATCCAGCACCCTGAGTGTTACCAAGCCATTCAGATACTTCTGGTGCATCCTAACCTTTGAGAATTGCTACTATTAAGTTCTGGTGGAGAAGAGCAGGCTCTGAAGTTGGACGATCTAGGTTTAAATCTTAATTCTGTCTTACTAATTGCAAGATTTGGAGTGAATTATACAACCTGTTAGTGCCTCAGTTTTCTTATCTGCAAAATTAGAATGATATGTTTATCCTATATCTGTAAAAAAAATTACAAAAACATCTGTCATGTAACAAGCCCTTAATAAATGGTAGCTTGTTTTGCGGTTCTGGTTGTTATTTTATTACTTATGGCTTTAATTGTATTTAATACAATTGGCTTTATTATTAATTGTGAAGGTAAGTCAAAATAAAAGAGTATGTACGAAGTATTGAAAATACATTATGAAAAATGTTTTTCTAAAAGTAGAAGCAAACATCAATTTTACTCATTTTGCTAGTTGTCTAGGAAAGGGCCCTTTCCTAGACATCAGTGGTTCAGAACTGGATTCTCCCCCCAGGGATTTCCAGGTCTATGAAGAAGGTAGAGGGCAATGGAGAGAGAGAATGAGCATGGCCTGCCAGTCAGAGCCCTGAAGGCCAGTTTTCCTGAAAAGCAGGGCTGGCATTTGCTTTGGCCAGAGGCCCACTCCAAGAAGTACCACTGGGACAGGGAGCTCGATGCCCTGTCTCTTAGGCTCCGCCTGAGCAGGTGTGATCAGTGGGCTCTCTGGTGGCCTCTGCTCCTGGGGCCAGCAGGCCGCAATAGCAAAGAAGCCAAAAGCAGAAAAACATGGGAAGAGAAAGCAATTGTGGGCCAAGCCACAGGGAGCCTTGGAGACTCTTGGCTGTGCTGGACTAGGATACAGAGCAGAGCAAACCCTTCACCTACAGAGGCAGAGGGGAAGAGCACAGGGATGTAATCCAGGCTCCTAGTCCTTTTTCTGTCACTAACTTGTTGTCAGAATTTGGACAAGTCTCTGATCCCTGTGAGTTCGTCCTTCTGAAAAATAAAGGGAAAGTTGCTGTAAAATTCCATAATGTTAATGATTTTGAGTAAGTAAAAAACCTACCCAGGGTGAGTGTGTTTTCTAAAAAATGCCCTTGACTCTTCTGCCTGCCCTAGTAACCACCCCCATACTCGATTCTGGTGCATATTTCCCCATGTACTATGGCCGTTGGCATGGCAACACTGACACCTCCACATGCCAGACCCCAGGCCTTCTCTCTACACAGCTGGGTTCTGGGATGGCAGTATCTTCCCTTCCCCATGTTTTGCCCAGCAACAGCCACTGTCATGGATGCCCCAGACATACATTTACCCATAGGATTTAAGGGCAACTCTGATTTCCTAATATTTTCTAACTTGCTAAACTCCCAGAGGAAAGGCACCCTCATTTTTTCCCCTAATCTTCTACATTCTCTTTTCTTTCCCTTCACTCACATCTCCTCTGAGCTTGGGTTTTGGAGAAGATAAACAGGTTCTGGGTCTCAACTGAACTTCGTAATGTCACATAACTTCTCTGAGGCTCAGTTTCCTCATCTATAAAGCCAGGAAAATGGCCCATACCTCATGCAACCATCAGGAAGAGTGAATAAGGAAACACACACAATGTGTTTAGTGCAGGGCTTGTTCTAGTAAGCACTCAACAAATGAGCGCTCATTTTACTATCACCAGCATCTTCAGCATCATCATGAACTCATAGCTGTCACCTCTGGATTTATCTATTCAATTCAAGTTTGTCCCCTACAAGGTGGCAATCTCTGGGAGGATAGGTATTATTTTTCTCAATACTGGTTCTTAAACCAGTGGCTAGTACACAGAATAGGTTCAATAATTATTTGTGAAATGGCCATTGGAAAGCAAAAGCTGGGCACAGACTAAGTATAGAGTGAGTGTGAGTGTGAGAGTGTGTGTGTGTGTGTGTGTGTGTGTGTGTGTGTGCGCATGTGTGTATGAATGAGCATGTGGATATATGAGTTTCTGCCTGTGTGTGTTGGAGGGGTGAGGTTGCAGTCCTGAAGGGGCTGGTTGTTGGGAAAATATAGGGAAATGGTCAGGGCCCCTCAGATGTTCAGAATCTTGCTGAGCATTTGATGTAAACAGGCACGTGCACCCAGTTGTTCCTTGGTTATTGTCTAGTGTAATTGCAAATGGGCAACCAGGTGTCCTGGGTTATGGACTTAAGCATAAAGGATGAGTGGCTCTGATCCACGCCACCTCACACCTCCTTGATGTCCCTGGGGGGCATGGGTAGGCCACTACTGCTGCTAGAGGCTGCTGCTGCTGCTGCTAGAGGCTGCTGCTGCTGCTGCTAGAGGCTGCTGCTGCTGCTGCTAGAGGCTGCTGCTGCTGCTGCTAGAGGCTGCTGCTGCTGCTGCTAGAGGCTGCTGCTGCTGCTGCTAGAGGCTGCTGCTGCTGCTGCTAGAGGCTGCTGCTGCTGCTGCTAGAGGCTGCTGCTGCTGCTGCTAGAGGCTGCTGCTGCTGCTGCTAGAGGCTGCTGCTGCTGCTGCTGCTGCTAGTGCCCCCGGGACCCTCCGCAAGGCCATCGCCACTGTAAGCTACTGGACCTGTAAGTTACTGCTGCTGAGGACTGAGCTCGTATCATCTGCCAACAGCTCCCAGAATTGTTCCCGATTACCTAGCATGGACCTGTGTGTGAGGGGTCTGGGGACCCAATCTGTACAGTAGGTTTGAAGGGTCTGAGCCCTAGCTCTGACAATATAAATGGAAACTTAGTATAAATAAAATAATAACTAAAAGAATGAAACATTTTGGCTTTAGTTATGATTTGCCTTACTTTGCACTGGTTCTCTGTTGTACTCTGCCTCACTGCGAGAGACTAATCACTTGGAATATCTCCATGGGGACTCTTCAGTGCCACTGTTTTAGTCCGTTTCCCAAGTCACCCAGTCTGCCTGTGCCATCCCCAGGAAGCCACTGGATAAGAGGTGGAGGCATTTATTACATGTGCTTGCAAACTGGTGTCAAAATGAAGGCTCATGTCTGAAACAGTTAACGTTCTCCCCCCATTTGCCCCCCCAAAAAGAGAGTAGAGAATGAGGACTGCTTATATGATATTTAAAACCCCAAAACACAACACTTCAAAAAATAGGAACCTAGGGCAGCTCATTTTCCCTCAGCCACGTCATTCATCTATTAACAAATGTGCACTAAGAACGTACTGCGTGCTGAGCACCATGCTACGTACTGTGGTTACAGAGACAAAAATATAAGCCCTCGTCAGCAAGGGAAGGAGGAGGGATCAGACAAAAAAATAACACAATTACTACACAATATGGTAAATGTGATGATGACGGAAGCACGGAGGGCTCTAAGAGGCATCTCCTGGTCTAATAGAGTTTGTTTTATAAATCTGGCTGCTCCAACATTGGGTGCGTACATATTTATGATTGTTATGTCTTCTTGATGGATCAAATGCCCATCATCAGATGAGTGGATACGGAAAATGTGGTACATCTACACAATGGAATACTACTCAGCTATAAAAACGAATGAAATACTGCCATTTGCAACAACATGGATGGACCTCGAGAGAATTATATTAAGTGAAACAAGTCAGGCACAGAAAGAGAAATACCACATGTTCTCACTTATTGGTGGGAGCTAAAAATTAATATATAAATTCACACACACACATACACACATACACACACAAACCGGGGGGGGGGGGAAGAAGATATAACAACCACAATTATTTGAAGTTGATACAACAAACAAACAGAAAGGACATTGTTGGGGGGGAGGGGGGGAGGGAGAAGGGAGGGAGGTTTTGGTGATGGGGAGCATTAATCAGCTACAATGTATATCGACAAAATAAAATTAAAAAAAAAAAAATAATAAGAGGCATCTCCTGAAGCTGAATGAAGTGTAGAAGTGTTTCCAGAGGGAGTGACATCTGAGCTGGGTTTTGCAGGAGGATTAGGATTAACTTGAAAAAGGAGAGGTGTCTACAAGGCAAAGATGTTGAGAACATGACGCTTGCTAGGAAATCCAGGTAGCTCAATGAGAGTGCTGATAATGACAGTAATAGCAATAATAGCAAAACATATACTACCTAATGTTTCCATAGCACTTAAGAGGTACCAGACCCTGTTGTAATCATTTTGCATAGAGTAACTCATTAAAGGACTAGAATTTAGGGTTCCAGGGGTTGGAAGGAGTTGGGAGAGGCAAGCCTTCAGAAATTAATGGGACCAGGGCTCAATGGTTGTGTAAGTAGGTCTGGGGAGTTCAGATTTGACTGTGGGACGATGAAGAGTCATAGAAGGGAGCAATGTGACCTTGATCAAGTACATGTTTCAGAATGATCTCCCTTATCTCATGGTGGGCAACAGAGAGGGATAGGGTCAGACTAGAGGCTGGGAGAGCAGTGACCAGGCTGCTGGAGTCATCCAGGTGAGAGATTTGAGCACCTGAGTCAGTACACAGTGTCAGGAAAAGGGAGGAATAAAAAGATTTGAAGTTTTATGTGTATATACTGAGAGAAATTGACCTGTCGAGGACCACACAGGTTGAGGCCACACAGCTGGCTTCAGAACCTATTATTAAAATCTGTCTCTCTTGAGTCTTTACTCCCCCCACCTCCCACATCACACATCACGGTGTCTCTTGAATATCAGAAAACTTGGGGTGTCACTGAGCCCATCCTCTTGACTTCAACACTTACTACCTGGGTTATCTCCAAAGTCACTTGACTTCTCTGAGCCTCAGTTTTTGCATATGTTAATGGTGGTAATTAGACCTGTTCTGCAGAGGGTGTCAAATCACTTTTGTGCTTTACAAGTATTAAACTGTGACATCAATGTGAAGATACTGAAGAGGAGGGAGAAAGTGAGGAGAAGGATAACCACATGTTTCTAGACACCATTTCAATCTGGTTTCACAGAACAAACTACTCATTCATTGAATCCCTCTCAGGGCCTTGTCCTGATCCCCTTTTTCTTCCAGAAAGAAAGTGGACTTTGCTCTCTTTTCATGTCCCATTAAAACTTGTTCTCATGACTCAGCCCCCACATCTAACAGATTGTGATCTTTAAATAAAGATTAATTCTTGGTAGATAATTGTTGATGTCTGGTTCAAGACCTGAATTCCCCCAGTGTTCAGGGACTATGGAAATAATTTTACATATATATATACCCTTATGTTCAAACTTGAAGGCCAGAGCATTTCCGTTGCTGTGTAATTTAATTATTCAGAATAGAAGTTGCCAGCTACGGGAAATGAGTACTTGCAACATGTAATTTCCCTTCCAAACAAGCTCATTTGGGCTTTGACATTTGACAGAGAAAGGTCTGGGAAAATGAGCTGTTCCAAAAGGGTGTCTCTGCATCTGACACTGCCTGAACTTTGGTGGAATGATTTTTACAATCGCCAGATCATCAAAGGTTATACTCATCTAAATTCTCCCTTTACTAACAAAGAAAGAAAAGAAAATGCCACAAGCTGTCTTAACCTACTGTCCTCAATGACATGTACTAGCTGGGGACTCTCAGAAAAATTTTAATGTCTGCAAAAGATTCTGTGAAGTTGGCAAAGTTAATCTGCCATACCTCTGTGCACACTTTCTGCATCTTTTCCTCTCTTGGAAAATCCAGAGATCTCCTGTTCTCTAGAAATATGCTACATACAAAGTTTCCTTCCCTTCCATCAATACTCATTCCACCCTCCATTCCTTCCCTCTCCAAATATCCATTGGCTTATTGGGTGCCAGGCACAGCACTGGGCGCATACAGCTGAATGTGTATTTGTTGTTCAGGCTTCTGTCCCCGTTTCTCTCCTGTGACGCCGCAGTAATCTTCTGACTAGTTTTCCTTCTCCACTTCACTCGTCTTTCCTCCATAAAAACACCAGAGCACTTTGATAAAGCACTAATGTGACTATTTCCCTCCAGTGACTGCAAAATTGTCATTATACAACTTAGCCTGGGAAATAGGCCCTCTATTAGTTAACTTTACAAATAATTAAATAGGACCCACTGTATGCCAGGCATGCTGTGCAAGATATTGGGAAATACAGCAGTGATCAAAGCAGGCAACAGCTTTTGCCCCTACAACAGATAAATAAATGTAAGGAAAATGAAAAATGGTGAGGCTACCTCAGCTGTTCAGAATCTTGCTGAGCATGACCCAGCGTGTTTGACATGAACATGTTAACTATGCACATGCACCTAGGTGTTCCTTGGCTATTGTCTGATGTAATTGTGCATGGGTACCCAGGTGTTCCTTGGTTATCTGATTCTCATCCAGGTGTCCCTGGGTTACCTAAGTATAAATGACAAACAGCTTTGATCCTCAGGGCCTCCGGACAGCCACCAGGGCAGGTGCGGCTGCTGCTAATTACCTGAGCTCACGTCCAAATGAAACCTATTAACTTTACCCACGGCTCCCAGGATCTTTTCCAATTACCTAGCTTGCAACCCGCATATGAGGGGTCTGTGACCCTGCCTGAACAGAATGGGTTTGAAGGGTCTTTGACCAAGCCAAACAAAGGATTTGAAGGGTCCGTGACCCAGCCTGACAATAAATAAGTTCATAAATTAACAAACAACAAGCACAAAAAATACACAGCTTCAAACTATCTAGTAAGAAAACAAACACTGCTATAAGAGAGAATAATGTAGGAGACCAAACTTGGATTGGTATGGGGAGTTTAGGGTAGGCCTCTGGAGTATGAGGGAGTGACAATCCGGGTAAAGCCTGGAACGTGAGCAGGACGTGAGAAACCTTGTGGTGAATTCAAGGAGGACAGCATGGCTCGAGCCTACTGCTCAATGGAGAGAGCAGTAAGTGAAGGCAGACAGGTACACAGGGGCCTGGCATATAAGGTGATGCTCCTTAGCAATGACTGAACATTTAAATCACCTGGAGAGGTTTTTGAACTCTTGATGCCCTGTCCTTACAAAGTGAAGTCAATTCACCTTGAATCTTAGGGGGAGGGACCTGAGCCATGCATAGGTTTTTAAAGCTCTCCAGGTGATTCAGATGGGCAGCCTGCATTGAGAACACCTGCTGTAAGGTCTTTACACATCTGGCCAACCTCCCTCTATGATTTCATCTGTCTTGCCCTTCAGTTCTCTAATCCTATTCCATATCATCCTCTCTTCTTCTCACAATGTGAGTTTCATATCTCTTCATTTTTATTTATTTGGTTTCCTCAGTTTAAAATTCAATCTCCCTTTCTCCATATTGTTTAGGAACAATTTTTATTTATTTTATTATTATTTTTTTTTTTATTTTATTTATTTTTTTTTTTTTCGTGACCGGTGCTCAGCCAGTGAGTGCACCGGTCATTCCTATATAGGGTCCGAAACCGCGGCGGGAGCATCGCCGCGCTGCTAGCGCAGCACGCTACCGAGTGCGCCACGGGGTCAGCCCTTGGTTAGGAACATTTTCAGCTGCAAGTAACTAAAACCCTAAGACTGGCTTAAATAAATAGAATTGTTTCTCTCATATTATGAGCATCCAGGTAGGTGACGGCTGGCATTGGTTCAGAGGTTTTGTAATACCAGGGCCTACAACTCAGCCTTCAGTGCAGGACAAAGGGAAGAAAAACAGGCCTCAGGGCCCTTTCATCAGGAAAAGAAGGGTTTTCCTACAAGTCCTGCTCTGGCAGACATTCCCTTGTGTCTCATTGGCTATGTGTGTACTACAGGCCGTCCTTGGCTGCAAAGGTGGCTGGAGAGTCAAGGGTGGGTTTGAAATGGTTGACTTAGGTCAACCATGCTTTGTCACTCTGAGCTTGGTGCTGGGGTTCTGTTAAATGGAATAAGAAGTAGCTATTATATAGAAAACTAACACTAAATGTGTAAATACTTGCTCTTAATCTGCTCATGAACTCTTATCCCTCAAAAATTTTTTTTAAAAATTGTGGCTGAAAGAGGAAATGTCATACACCCAAAGTCATTGGTGCTAACAGTTATGAAATAAGATGAAGTAGAAGTGGCTCTTGCCCCAAGGTGTTTATAAGCAGTTTTAAGACGGACAATTGTTTGTTGAGTAGTGAGGGGGTGAGGGCTGGGAGTTCAGTGACAAGGTAAAGGGCTCAGTCTTGCATCTTTATGAAAGACCAAACTCTAGTGGTCTGACTAGATTGCTGAGTGTTTGGTGTTCTATAAAATTAGAGGGCTTCAGTAAAGTAAGAGAACAGCAAGAAAAAGAAAATCTTTCACATGGCCATTGTATTAGTCTGTTTTGTGTTGCTATAGCAGAAAACCCGAGACTAGGTAATGTATGAAGAACAGAGGTTTATTTGGCTTATGATTCTGGGACAACTGCATCTGGCACGGGCCTCAGGCTGCTTCTACTCATGATGGAAAGTGGCAGGCAGCTGGTGGGTACAAGTAGATCACATGGTGAGAGGAAGCGAGAGAGAGGAGGTGCCAGGGTCTGTTTAACAACCAGGTCTCACGTGAGAACTAATAGAGTGAGAACTCATTCACTACCCACCCCAGGGAGAGCATTAATCCTTTCATGAGAGATCCACATACCTCCCCGCCCCCCAACCGTGACTCAAACAGCTTCCAACACTGCCACTTTAGAGATTAGATTTCCATATGAGTTCTGGGGGCACATCACATCCAAACTCCATCAGGCCTAGAGGATATGGAATCTAGGAAGTTTTCATTAGGTAGAAAGAAGGTGAAAAGGATTCCAGGGTGCAAAGAACAACACAATTCCTGTCTCTCACTGTTGGTATCTCCATGGATTTGGGAAGGGGATGTGAGTCCAGAAAGAGATAATCCAATGCTCCACCAGAATCAGAGGATAAAATTGCTCTTAGTAGTTTTGGCCACCTCTGTGATCAGTACACAAACATGTCCCTGGAAAGGGTCACTTCCTCCAAATGATTCTTTTTGGATCAGACACTTGCCCTTGGACCTCCATCCCCAGATCCTTGGGCTTAAAAAAAGAAAAAAACAATCAATTTCTTTTCTGCTGTGAATGGAGGAATAGACAAGAGACTCTCACCTCAGGGAAATGAGTGTAGCTGGCTGCTAAGAAATATGAGTAAAGAAGTTTATCAAAGTTGAGTTACTTTCAGCTCCCGACTCTGGACTCATGTATATGTGGAAACGTATGCCATCTTTGGACAATCCTGACTATAATAATAGCTCCCATTACATGCATCATTTCACTAAATCCTTATAACATAAAGAGGCAGGTTCTATTATCATCCCATTGTTCAGATTAAAAAGTAGAAGCAAGAAGAGGTAGATGGCATTTAACTGGAATGGTCAGAATCAGAATCCAGCCAGTATGGCTCCAGTGTCTGGGCTCTTAACTAGTGTGCTACAGACTTCCATGAATACATTATAGTATGTTTCCTCTAAATTGGGAATTTCTTTCTTCCTCATACCAACTTGCAATCTGTTTTTCAGTGCCCACTCCAAACCCAAAACATTACAAGCCAACCTATGAACAGTCCTGAGAACTAGTTGTCAGCTCTCATTCTACCCCTTCCTCTGACTTTCCCTCCATTCCTTCGTTTACCCAGCTTTCCTTTTTTTAGCTTTGTCTCTAGCCCTATGCCTGCCTCTTAAATTGCACTGAATTTGGCTTCCAGGACTTTAATCCATTATGCATTTAAAGCATGAGATTGTCTTTGCCCATGAACTGGATCTCCTTAATGCTTTGGCTAATTGTATGAATCCAGTTCAAGCCCTCAGGACCCCAATTTTAATGTCAACTAGTTTGCTCCAGACCCTCAGAAAGGGGTGCTATGTACCTTCCAGTTTTGCCTTTATCATTGTTGGTGTTTCTTTCTGAGCTGCTCTTGCTTTGTACCAAGCACTGTGTGAAGCACTTGACCTGCGTGGTGTCACTTAACCCACCACTCTATGGGATAGGTATTATTATTATTATCCCTATTTTACAGAAAAAAGAATCGAGTCCCAGCAAGGTTTAGGCACTTGCATAAGGTCACACAGCTGGAAATAGGCAGATAGGATCCAAATCCATGTTTGGCTGACACCAAATTTCCTCTATGTCTTCACAAAACAAGCTTAAGTTCTCTTTCAACCCTTCAAATCCCGTCTAGTGATTCTCACATATCTCCGAGTCTCCTCCAGTTTCAACAACCACAGGTCCAGCATCAACTTTTCTTATGCCATGATTTCATCTTCGTCTCTTCATTCAAAGTGTCCGATGAGCTTTTCGAGTTTGGTCTAGATCTGGTCTCACCTCTCCAGGTGTGTTCTGATGAGCCCAGCACATACAGTTGGCCTAACACCTCTCTCATCGTTTATAGTCTATGTCTGGCAATGAGGCCCTAAGTTATTTTGGCAGGCTTTAATACTCCTATCCACAAAAATGATCCCAGAGGGAAATCACTTCTAAACTTGTCTACTGTGAATTGTGAAAATGGACGAAGTGCACAGAAGTCAAGGAGATACCAGGACAAGCAATGCCTAGCGAGGAAGACTATTGGGGGACTCTCTTTGTGATTGGAGTAGGGGTGTTTTTGACTATGTATTCATTGGCTTATATGTAAGATATTACTGTGCACCTAGATTCCAATGATCCAGCTCCTTTCTGGAAATTCCCAAGGTGGGAGGGCATCTTGAGGCCATTTGATATCCTCACCTTTGTGTTCAGCTCAGCAGTTAGTGTTTTTGATGCTGGGCCCCCTTGGTCCTTGTGATCTGTGACATAATAGAATTAAATTAAAGGCCCATTTACCAGCTCTATTGAAGATTATTTATAATACTCTGGTTCCAAAGTGCTTCTTTATAGAGTGCTTAAGCTGCCATCGCTGCATAGAGCTTGCCATAAATGCATTCATATGCACAACACATTATGTCCCATAGCCTCAGCAAAAAGGGAGAAGATTATTCTCAATTATTTCATATTGTCTATGTTATTGTTTTATTGTAACAAACTGTCATACCTTATACCCCTTTAAAATCAATAGTTTGCATTAAAAATAATGAAACACAGCTATTAATCTTGCATAGCATTTCTGCTATTACTTTCTGATAGTGAATACATAATATAGAGAAGGTAATAATTATTCACTTCTAATCAATAGGAACATTTTCAAATGCTCCTATGTGTCCCCCTGCTATTACTTCAATGGGAGCTGATGACAATGGGGCATAGATTTAAAGCCTTCTAGCTGGCGTGATGTTCTTCATGCTCTCCCTGCACCTGTCTGCACATATCCTGACTCTCAGAGCATCCTATTTAATTTCTTGAGACAATGTAATAAAATGGTTAAATGCTTGGGCATTGGAGTCAGACAACCTGGGCTTAATTTCTATTTCTATCACCCACCAGTACCATTTGAATGATCTTGACATGTTATTTAACCACTTGTTGCCTCAGTATCCTCATCTATGAAAGAGAATGATAGTGTCTACCTTAAAGGATTATTGTAAATATCACGCACAAAAGTTCCCAGGGTATGCTTATCACAATGTCTGAGACATAGTAAGCACACTAGAAATGATACTTTCTATTATTATACCTTGTGCACTTGGGGTGGATGAATGGCCTGGTGGATTATTGTTTTCCAAAGAGCTACTGGCAAAAGTAGGGGGAATGGCTGGTTCCATTTTTACCCTTCTATTCCTTCATTTCAATCTGGCATAAGATCCAGCTATGCTTTCTGGTGGTACACAATGTCTGGACTTAAACCTTGAAAGGGGAAATTAAGCCATCAATTTGGTTGTAATGCAGGAGGCCTTTTGACTCCCAACCCCTTTGCTCTTCAGCAAAATCTCTGCAGAGGCAGCACTGCATTGAATACACAGTTTTGTCAGTAAATACCCTTTGATCAACACTCAAGTCAAATATAAGTAGAGTGGAGATGGTGAAAGCTTAAGCTATAATTAATGGCGTGGCTTTTCTGATCCCATTTAATTCAATTTAACAACTGTTTATTGAACAGCTAACATGTGCCAGCAGAAAGGCTAGGTGCTAAGGGGTAAAGAGATTCAAAGACAAAGGTATACTATTTGCTGGCTAATTATCTTAAAATCTAAACAAAGAGACACATTGTCACCTACGTTGCTTGAGTCCAAGGGGCAGAAAGATTGATTCTCCCTAGTAGGAAAAGATTAGTTCAATTAAAGCATGAGAGAATGAGTAGACCTTTATCAGAGATAATGGAGGAAAAGGAATATTCTTCGAAGACGAAACAACAAAGACAAATGCCAAAAGGTGGGCAAGCATACATCTCAGGATAACTCTGCTAGTATAAAATCCTTCTAGATTCCTCACTTCCTAAAATTCATCTCAGGTCCTCCACAGTCTCTCAGCCTGACTTTCTAGTTCACTTACCGTTTTTCACTATCTCCCCAGGCTCCTAAAGCTATACCATAAAGTATTCATACTTTTTTTTTTTTTTTAACACAACACCTTCTGTTTCATGCCTCTCTGAGCTTGCATTTACTATCCCTTGGAGTCAAAATTAATTAATCCACCTGAAAAACTATTCTCCTAGAAGACTCAGTTCAAATATTACCTCCTCTATAAAGCCTTCCCTGATACTCCCAGATAATATCCCTCTATGTCACAACTCTGTGTGCATGTCTCATGTTATGTTTCTCGAATGAATACATGCACGCATAAATAAATACATAAATGAATGAATGGATTCATGTGTAATTTATTCAGAAAATGGCAAGTCTGAAGGGATTGGGACATAGCCTGACACAGTGAATCTGGCTTATATGACCTGCTAAGAAATTTGATTTTATTTTGTATAGGAGAACTATTGGAGAACTTTCAACCCAGCTGCAAATAACCAGAATTGTTCTTTAAGGAGATGAATCTAACAGTGGTGTGTAGAATATTTTGGTGTGGGAGAAACTAGAAGCAGAGAGACCACTTTAGACTATGAAATATTTAAATGAGGCAGTTACAGCTGAAATGAAGAAGATGGAGAACACTTTAGTGGAAGAACTCAGAAGGTAGAAATGGATTGATTAGAAGAGGAGGGAACAGTAAAGAGAGATGAATCTCTTCCTATGGTTCCTCTTATCACTACAATCATTATTAGGAAGGGGCATTTCTATACCCCTACCTTCCTTGCTCCACCTTGTTTTAGAAGAGTTACGAATCTGTTTATGTCAGATTCCTATGACAGAGATTTGGTGAATGTACCCCTGGGTAGGGTCACTTGAGTATAAAAGGTTATGCAAAAAATTATCATGGCCTCTTCTATTCCTGCCTTGCATTGCAGCCAGATTAGTAAATTAGCCAATCAAACTTGCAACTTCCCCTTCTGTCTCCTGTCACACACCCTAGGACCTTGGCACTCAAAGTGTGGTTCATGAAACAGCAGCAGCAACAGTACCAGGGAACTCATAAAAATGCATAATCTCAGGTCCCATTCCAGAGCTACTAAATTGGAGTCTGCATTTGAACAAGATCCCAAGTGATTCCTATGCACTTCAAAGTTTGAGAAGTACTGCTCTAGGAATTTATCACTGCAGTGTCAGAGGACTAGCTAGAAAGCATGACTCTCAACCTAGGCTATACCTGGAGAACTATTAAAAAAAAAATCCCAATTTCCCAGTGTGCATCCCAGAACAATTAAATCAAAATCTTCGGGGGTAGATCCCAGGCAGCAGTGATTTTAAAGTTACCCAGGTGATTCCAATATTCAGTGAAGGTTAAAGAAAACTGATCTAAAAGGTAAGGTTTAGATTTGGACATAATGGAAAAAATAGTCTCCTTTTCTCCTCCCCTGCTTCCCACTTAGCCCTTGGTTCTAAGCCAAGTGCTCCAGTCCAGTTTAGCAAAGAAATCAAATTTGGGTTTCTGGCATAGGCCCTGCCAAAAATAAAACAAAAGTTTTATTTTTCATTTGTCATTTATGTGTTTATTGCCCTCAGGATTCTTGCAGGGAGGAAGAATAGACAGTATAAGGCAGGATTCAGGTAATCTCATGTGTCTCACAGAAAAATGCTATTTAATAATGCTCCAACACTTAGCCATTGTTAAGATAAAATGTGGACTTCCATGCTAGTGAGAATGTAAATACCACTGCCTGAGAGGACAGAGAACAGCTTGGTTTAAGAAAGCTACAAATACAGCACACTATCTCTGTACCTCCTCTCTGCGGAGCCCCTTGCCTGGCAGACGCCACGTTTTCTCCACTCATTATTCCACCCTGTCACTTCCACCTGTTGAACTCAGTGGGTTGAGTTTTCTCCCACTTTTCAATATTGTAGATGAAACTATCTGACCAGAGGTTTGACTGAGTCCATATTTCATACAATGAAGCTGTAATGAAAAAAAACCCAGAACATTAATTCTCTGTGATGATATCATCAAGAAAGAGGAAAAAATTTCATTCTATAGAGTTAGTTTTATTGTAATAATACAGGGCAAGCATTTATCTGAGTCAGGGGCTGCAGCTGCTGGTTATAAACCACTGTAATAATAAAGACCAGATTGAATTTTCAGCCGTGATTAAAGATCAAAAAAAATTTAATAAACCCAGTCCTTTTTTTTTTTTTTTTTTTTTTTTTTTCTTTTTGTCAGAAATGGTTTAGGTTAAGCTGGCTGGCTAAACTGAGATGGAAAACTGAAGCCCTTTTCAACAAAATAGACAAGAAAAGAGAAATACAGAACTGATCATATGTATTTGTGGGTGGATGGATATTTGATGGTTGTATAGATAAATGAATAGCAGAGTCTGTGGTAGACAGAACCTTTTGTAGGGTAATAAAGGGACAGGACCTGGCCCTTTGCTACTGGAAATAATATTTTCAAGAATAATCATAACTACAGCCCAGCTCCCCCTTTCTGAATATCTACTATGTGCCAGGTACTGAATTTGATGCTCTAAAACATTTACTTAATTTATTTATTTTATTTAAATAATAACCTTACAACTCAATAAAAATTTTTTAAAAATTTAAAAAATAAAAATAAATAATAACCTTACAAGGCAGATGTTGTCTCCTTTTTTAAAGAAAGGATCTAAGGCATAAAAAAGCTTAGTAATTTGCTCAAGAAATTTGTGGAGTTAGAATTTATATGTCTATTTTCACAGTACATTGTTCCATCCAAATAACGTAACGATTTTTAACATTAGGGTGAAGGAAGAGTGGGTGAATATGAGACACTGTCTCAAAAAAAAAATGCACTTTCTCACATGTACACATTTTATAAATTTCAGGGAATTTCTTGACCCCCTAAATCCACATGGAAATCCATACTAAGAAACATTTCCTCAAAGACTTAAAAAGTAAAATGTAGTGAGTAGAGGTGGGAAAGAAAGATAAGAAAAAGCAAGGAATGTCTTAGACTTGCTCTGCTTAGAGCAACTATATTTTTGGAATTTTGTTGTCTTAAAATTGTTTTAAAAATTAACATGTCATATTCATATATTTGCATAATTGCAAGTTAATGCTTAAACAACTCTATCAGAAAAAACATATCTAAGTTGGGGGGGAGGGGGGATAAAACGTGCACACTGCCAGTTAGATTTATTGGATGTCATAGTCATTGTCCACTAAAATTGACATCCTGATGTGCCTGCAAGTGTCCTGAATCATGCTGACATCAATAAGAGGTCATTTTCTACCCACAGGATCATACTGTCACCACACCATTTTATTGCATGCTCACTGAAAATAATGCTTTTTTAAATGATCTGGTGTTCCGTGCTCTATATTTCTCCTGGCTCACTTGAAATGATGCAGAGTTTCACATACATAAAATTTGACTATGACATTCCTTCCTATCCTCAGTAGCAGAGCATTGGCTTTCCCTGATGTCACATACATTCCTGAACATGCATGTGGCCCTATGTGACTTCTCTTCAACCATTCTATTCTCCTCTACTCATTCTATTATATATATATATATTTTTTCCTTCGAAAAATCCTTTCATTTCTGTCTTAATCTGATATCATCTGGATTCATTCAATCAATTTATATTTAGAGAAAAATTTGACTTGACCTGGTCCCCACAGCCCTTATGGAAACCATGGGGATGGGGGGTTAATCACTGTTGGGGATTCAAGCCATGATAGATATAAACATAGGGAAGAGGGGAAGGATGGCTTGGAATTCTGGAATTGCACTTTGAATTATTTGAAAAAGTTTTTATCAGTGATATTTGTCTGACTTGATCTTTAAATATATTATCCAAAGACATTCATGTGATTCAGAGAAGATGGCAGAGTGGGAAGCACCAAGAATCTGTTTCCCCACCTAGTGCACTGGCACATTCTTTCTGATGTAACTGTTTTAGAACTCTGAGTCTATTGAAGGCTTTGCAGCTTCTAGGGAAAGGCTTGGATGGTAAATTGCAGTTAATTTTGGTCAATTTCAGCTCTTAGCATACTAGCCACTACCCATCCCCTACCTCCAACCCTGTTTCAGGCAGTTGTGCACATGATCCTGGAGCAGCTTGCATACAACTTGGATGAGCTGGGGTAGCCAAAAAGCACCCTTTCCTCCAAATATCAGGAATCTGTGCTCTGATTACTGATTGCTGTTTCTTACCACAGAGGTGCAAAGAGGCCAGCAGCCATTTCTGTTGCACCTCCCCCCATTGCTGCAAGTCCCTCCCCCTCTAGCTGAAGTGTACCTTTCCCTGGGCATGCCTGATCACTTCCTAATTTTCCCTGTATATGCAGTTTTCTATGAATGTCCTAATCTTTAATGTCTGGCTCCCAAAATGGGAAAAAGAGAGAAATGAAGGGGCAGAAACATAAGGACACTGTCTCTTTAAATCCCCTGGCAGTCACTTCAGCTAGAAGGAGAGAGATTTGCAACAGTGGAAGGAGGGAAAAATGGCTGCTGGTCTCTTTGCACCTCTGTGATAAGAAACAGCAATCAGTGATCAGAGCACAGATTCCTGAAAAGACCTTAAGGGATTCAAATGTAGATGTGAGCAGCAAAAGAAACAAAGAACTTGATGGTAGAACATTGAAAATTCCCAAGTCTGAGGAACAGAGAAAAAATATTAAAGGAAAATGAACAATGCTTAAGGGACCTGTGGGACACCATAAAGTGAGCCAACATACGCATTGTGGGTATTCCAGGAGGAGAACAGGGAGAGAAAAAGAGAGAGGGAATATCTGAAGAAATAATGGCTGAAATTTTTCCAAATTTGATGAAAGACATGAATATAAAGATACAAGAAGCTCAACAAACTCAGAGACCCAAAACCAGACACATTATAACCAAACTGTCAAAACTGACAATAGGTACAAAGTTACAATTAGATTGGAGTAACAAGTTCTGGTGTTTCATTGCGCAGTAGGGTGACTATGGTTAACAGTTAAGTTTGTGTATTACATAATAGCTAGAAAAGAGTCTTTTGAATATTTTCACCACAAAGCAATGATGAACACATGAAGTGATGATTACATTAACTACCCTGACCTGATCTCTATGCAACATAAGTATGTATCAAAACATTAGATTGTACTCCATATGTTAGGTCCCTGGGACTGAGAACCTGACTTTTAGAAGGCCCCCACCCTTCAGTTTCATTCCTCTAAGTTTCTATCTCCCTAAGTCTCTGTTCCCATGAGTAGGCTGAGCAGGCTGTACCCAGAGGAGTGTAACATTGCAACTATTTCCCTCCATTAGCCTGAGGTTTCTTCCATTAGCCCAAAGTTTCTGTCTCCCTAAGTCTCTGTTCCCATGAGCAAGCTGTACCCAGAATGGAACATTGTAACTGTCTTCCTAGGCTAGGCCAGATGCTAATCCTAACCCCATAAAAGAAGATGCCCAACTGCCTCTCAGGACTGATGTCCTTTTTTAGGTTCATCCCAGCAGGTCTTTTGACAATAAAATCCTTTTTTCTACCTTTGTCTGGCTAGCATCTCCTTCCTTAGTGACCTTACACCATACACATATACAATTCCAGTGAATCAATTAAAATAAGTTAAATAAAATAAATAAAATACTTAGGATTACTAACAATTTTTTAAAACCTGTCAAAAGTCAAAGACAAAGAGAATCTTGAAAGAAGAAGAGAAAAGCAACTCGTTACATATACGAAATCCTCAATAAGATTATAAGCAAATTTCTCATCAGAAACTTGAGAGATCATAAGGCAGTGTGCTGATATATTTAAAGTATTAATTTTTTTTAAAGGAACTGAGGGTGTGCAATAAGGAATGAGGCCTTCGGTCTTGTGGCCTATAAATGACTGAATCCAATCAACAATCCCTGAATGATCTTGGAAGGAAATCCTGCCACAGTCAAACCTTGATATGAGACTACAGCCACAGCCATGACCATGATGATAGCCTGTGTGAGACCTTGAACCAGAGGTCCCATCCAACCATGTCCTGTGGTTATAATCGGGATTAGATTTAACATCCTAAAGGTGTAACACTCTAACTTGTTAACTTTGGTAACAAGAGTTATTGAAGTTAACAGTAACAACTCTGTTCTTTGCCAGCTCCGTTCCCATCCCTTTCAGTTGTTGACCTGAAAATTACATTTTTATACATTGTGTGTCCCCAAGCATAAACTAATAATTTTCTTAAACACATTAGCCTCTTAAATGATGTAGAAAATAAAATTTGAAATTTCAAACCAAAGTTACGATAATAGTTTTTAGAATAATCATTTTCAATGTAGCAGTCTCAAATTACACAGAAAACAAAAAATAGATATATAAATCATTGTTACAATAATACTAGCACTTATAATTGTGCACGCACTTAGCTTTATTGAGATTTTTTTTCTTCATATGGCTCTGAATTACTGTATAGTGTCCTTTAATTTCAACCTGCAGCATTCCCTAGAACATTTCTCATGGTACAGGTCTACTGGTTGTGAACTCCTTCAGCTTTTGTTTATCTAGAAATGTCATAATTTCTCCCTCAGTTTTAAAGGACAATTCCACTAGATATAGGATTCTCTTCCGGATTCTTTTCCCATAGAGATTGTGAAATAATAAACATGTGTTGTTTTAAGCCACTAGATTTGGGGGTGATTTGTTATGCAGCAATATATAACTAATACAGTAGTTTTCAGTGCAGTCAGTACTGTTACTGTTGCTACCAGAGAAAAGAGTGAATACATATCCCCAGGGTTTCAAGACATAATCACAGAGTTAACTATCCATAATCTAAGTGGATGTCTTCTGTTTGTCTGAAATTCATTCAAAATTTTAACATTTGATTTCTATTCCTTAGTATACCCATGTTTCTTTTTACAAGTTTTTAAATACCTACCATTTAAATTCATTAATTTCCCCCACTTCAGATCTTCATGTCAAATATTTGTTTCAGGATCCTGTCTTATTTATTTATCAGCATTCTTTACCCTTAACATGCAACTCAAACTGACATAGCTTAGGAACGGTGATAATATCCATTTGAAAACTGGCTTTGTTAGGATGACCAGAGACTGAACCTATTGCCTTCATCTATAAAATGGGGATAATTCCCCTAGCCTCACAGTGTTGTTTTGAGGATATAGTGAGAGAATCTTTATCAAGTGCCTGAGCAATAAGTGTCACAATCAAATTTCATTTCATATCTTTCTTAGGTGTGAATCATAGTATCTTGGAACATGATGGATCATAATCTTCCATGGGAAATTACAAAGAGAAATTACAAAACTATATTAAAACTGAAAAAGGAAAATAAATGGCCCTAAATTTACAATACTCTCTTCTTTTAGATTTTGCTGGAACTTTATTTCCACAGAATTCTACATACATATCTGCATGTTCTTCTTCCTCCAGAGGAAATATAATAAATTCTTTCCTCCTCCGAGGGTCTGGAGTGGCCACACATTGGCATGTTTGGACAAAAGCTGCCTCGCATATGCTGAGATTTTATATCTCAGATTGAGTGGAAGTAAAGGAAATTATGAGCAGCACTGGGGACATTGGCTCTAGTAAGGGCAACTGACTAGTCGATACAAAGTGCTCAGTGGCCTCAGGAAACTCAGGTATGGTCTGGCAGACCTTAGAGTTCTAACCCAGCAGGCAGGATAAATTTAGTCACTTGCAGAATTCCCCAATTTTGATCAGACTTGTATTTATGGTGTGACCACAATGGGTGGTCTTGCATTTTTTGGAAAGAGAGTGGCAAGAGCTAGTCAATGTTACATAGCATGGTGCTTCTCTAACTTGAATAGACAGATGAGTCACCCACGGATCTTGTTAAAATGCAGATTCTGATTTAATAGGTCCGGGGTGGGCCTGAAAGACTTGCACTCCTAAGATGCTTCCAGGCTTCTGGGTGATGTTGGGCCCCTGGTCCATGGATCACATTTTGGATAGAAAGGGTACAGTAGAAATAGCATAGGGTTTGGAGTCAGGTAGATGTGAGTTTGAAATCTTGCTCAACCATTTATTGAGCAAACTCAGGCAAGACATTCAATTACTCTGAGCCTATTTCCTCACCTGGAAAATGATTTCATTTATCTCCTTGGATTATTGCGAGGATTAAAGGGAAAAATAAGTTTATAAATGCTTTGCAAAGTGTAACATGATAAATCATAGTAAGAGGAAAATTTCTACCACATCTCCTTATGGTTCTATCTCTGCCAGTCTATTTAGCAGCCAATCCAATTGATCATTCCCTCAGGACATTGAATCGGCTGTGTTCACCAGTGGTCAGGGTTACCTTCTGCTCCCATGGGGTAAGCATATCTGGGTACATTTTGCCTCCATGGAAAAAGATAAGCCAAGTCTGTATGTCTACCTTATTTCATTTGTGCATACAACTAAGTAACTCATGTTATAAACTACTCTGCAGACTCAGCCACCTCTAGGAAAAAGGATTAAGAAGACCAGCATAGATTTTTCTAAGCCTCATGCCCCAGGCAGGCTTTTACTAGAGCTCGTCAGTGGAGGTTATTGGGTATTGGTTCAGCTCTGAATAAACAAGGGCTTTATCTCCCATATGAATACTTTTCTTAGGCACACAGTCACCCCATGGGTGAGCCATCAAGTTATGTGAGCAGCAGGCTAAAGTTTGAGTATTTATTTGATTCCTGGCTTACTATATCTCAATTTTTTCAAAACCTCATCCTGATTTCTTAGTTGTAGCTGCCATCATTCCGCTACAGTGACCACTTATGTTATCATTATCATCATCATCCTCAGCAAGCCCCAAACCCAATTTTGTTCAATTCAATTTTGATTGAATGTACTGAGTGTCTGCCAGGTGCCAGATGCTGGGGTTCTTTTCATTTGTGTGGATGAATGGATCGGGTCCTAGGACTGGATAAAACTTGGGTCTTAAGTGGTAATTTCCATATAGTGAATCCAGCTTCAAAGAGCAGGAGGGGACAGCAAGGTTGAGTGTATGCCTGCATCCCAATAAAGTTTCCCCTAGCTTAGAGCTGGGGTCAGGGAGGAAGGGGGTTTCTGGCCATGGACCCATACAGCACCAGGAGATCTGCTCACACTACCAACGGAATTCTTATCTGGTTTGGACGTTATCTGAAATTAAAATCACACCTGACATATGAGGCCCTGGAAGAAATGTGTTGTGCCTTTCCCACCTGAGATTATCTCTGTGCAGGTCCTGTGCAATAAGAAAGCTGACAGAAAATCTCTATTGCCCCCCCCCCTTTCTATCTGGCAGGAAAGTGGTCTTCCTCTAAGCCATAGATTTTAGAGAAAACTCTTTTGGGGTTGGCTCTTCTGGTAAGAAAGTAAAGTACTGCATTTGTTTGGAAGAGATCATGTCTATGTCTAGACCCAGAGTAAATGTCATCTTGTCTGGTCTCTAAGCATCACTTGGAACTAGCATGGTGTCTGACTCACAGTGGCTCTTTATGGCACCATGCTAGTTATTCACACATATAAACCTCAGCATAAAACTTACTCACTTTTGCAAAAATATTTATATAGACAGAATTACTAATCCCATCTTACAGCTGAGGCTACCGAGTCTCAGATGGTACTGAGGCTTTTAAACGTGTACAAACTTTGATTCTAATTAGAATTCTTTAACTCTGGCTCAGTACTCTTTTGTCTAGAGAAGGGGTTGACAAACTTTGTCTAAAAGAACTAAATAGTAAATATTTGATGATTTGTGAACCATAAGGTCACTATAGCAACTACTCAACTCTGTCATTTCAGTGTAAACAGCCATAATGAATGCATAAACCAATAAATGTAGCTGTGTTCCAATAGCATCCCACTGTGTTTATTTATAACACAGGCAGCCAGCCCATGGGCCATTGCTTGCTGACCTCTGTTCTAGAATGGTCTTTGGAGGCCCACTCTTGATACCTTGTGATAAGTCAGGTAAACAGGAAAACAAACATTAGTGACCTCTGAGTTCTCACTCTGTCCTACAAATACCTTGTTTCTAAAGCCTGGTCCCAGGTCCTAAATCCCACACTGTGATGTCTCTTGTGTCAGACATAGCCCATATCAGTCACTGACTTTGCCATATCCTGTCACGTGGGACTGTACATCATGGTAGAACATGGACCACATGCTCCTTACTTAGCTTCATGGTACAGCCATTATTTAATTTTATGACTCCTCTGTAATATAAATAGGGAATTTGAGGCCCATTGAATTAAATAGTGAATCCAGTCTTCAATCACAGTTTCAGTAAAATACAGACATGGCTTTTTCTACTGGGCAGTTTTCCTATCGACACTCCATAAAGGCAAAGAACAAAATATTAAGTCGTAACTCAGGAAAAGTATTTCTGCCACGGTCTGAGATAATGGGACGCAGGTATTTCCTTCTAGTGGGGACTGCAGATGAATGGATAGTTAGCATGTCTATTAGACTTTCTCTATCAGCCATCAGATATCGTAAACGAGCCTCTGAGAAGTGCTGGCTCCCATTCGATTCACAATCAAATCCTCTAACAAGGACTTAGAGTCAGATAATCTCTATTGTGGATTAAAGTAAAACCCATAGACTTCGGCCACTATGTGATACAGATAGGTGAAATGTCATTCTTCTGGGAACACTTAAGAACTGATCATTTATTGCTTTCCCAGGGAAACAGCCAAAACATTTCTGTACAAATATGATCAGAATATCATTCCCCCATGACATGCCTTGGCTTGGGGTTATCAGAGACCATTTTTGAAACAAAACAGTGGGTGCTGAAGTAAAAAAAAAAAAAATGCAGACATGAGAGTTGAATAGGAAAACCAGTTGAGATGCAGAGGAAGAAGACTTGAGAAGCCAGCTAGAATTCATTTCATAGATTATGCCCACTTCCACGGTATGGTTCAAAGATGAACCAGCCTCATCTAAAGAGTCAGTACAGAAAGAAAATTAATTTGTTTGGTTAAAGATATGAACAGATTAAAGGCTCTTAATGAGTA
Source organism: Cynocephalus volans (assembly GCF_027409185.1). NCBI lineage: Eukaryota > Metazoa > Chordata > Mammalia > Dermoptera > Cynocephalidae > Cynocephalus > Cynocephalus volans. The sequence continues at coordinate 19,733,010 of NC_084476.1, forward strand.
AAAACAACTTGTGCTCAAGAAATTTTGGTGAAAGTATAATCCACCAGTAGTATGTAAGAGTAGCTTAGCCAACTTCGCTGTTAGAAACAATGTGAAGAATCAAGAATGCAACCATCCAGTCATTCATTCACAGATTCATACATGCATGCTTTGATTCATTTGTGCATGTAAGAATTCATCTATCCCTTGACTAATTTGCATAATAGCCTCCCAAGATATATTTGAATGCATAAGTACAAGAATTCATTTATTCATTCATGCATGAAGTCATTTATTCATGCATCCATGAAACTTTGATTCACTCCTTCATTTATGGGTTCGTAAAAGTAGTCACTAACCTGTTTGGCAAATTGCCACTTAAACTTACCATACAAAAAGCCCTGGATTAAGCCATGTGTAGAATGAAGATGATTCCCCGTCCTCATGAAATGCACACTTTTAAGAGGGGAGAAAAAAACCTCAGCATGAAAATGCTGAATATTAGGCCAATTAAAAATATGTGTTGCAAGTAAAGGGTAGAAGTTCGCAAGTAAGGAAGATTTACTTCCATATGGGTCAGAGGTGTGGGGGTGGGAAGTATATTGCTCAGGAGAAGGTGATCTTTAAGCTTGACAGAATTTGGACAGGATCATCTAAGCTATATGGGAACCATATAAGAATATGCAATGAATTGAGAAAACACAATGAGTATGGAGAAGAAGGTACTGAGGAGTATCTGGGGGCTCTGTAAGACTGGAGTAAAGGGATTGGAGAGGCACAGGATGCCAACAGAAGCCTGAAAGGCAGGTAAGAGTCAGTCAGATCATGAAGGACTTTGAATGCTAGGCTAAGGAGCTAAGACTTGATGCTGTAGGTAGTAGTGAACTGCTGAAGGGTTTTAGAGAGAAATTTTACTATAAGAAGTGGACTCAAGGAGGTTTACTCTGGTGGTCATGCATAAGAAGGTAGGAAGAAGAGCTGGGAAGCTATAGGCAGCCAGACCTGGGGCTTTGAAAGAGTAGATATGTAAGAGAGAGAGAGAGATTTGGAAGAGGTTTTAGTAGGACTTCAAAGCTGGTCACAAAGAGAGAGAGGGTAGGAATAGATTCCTCTGGGGTTTTTAATCCGGTGTCCAGGAGAGAGTGGTGTCATTTGAGCATAATGAGGGAACAGAAGAGGAGGAACTAGGCTGGGAAGGGATAAAGCGTGGCCAGGATTAGCTGTGATTCTCATGATGCCAGTTGATGTCCTTGAAAGCAGAGGCAAATAACCTTGGGCTCTGCATGTGCCAGCGCACCAGAGAGCCCCTTCCTCCCCCCACCACCCCATCAGCTGCACCAACAGCCTCAGCTTCTCTCACCACTGACTCTAATATCCAGGCCTCAGATGTAGGGGGGGATGAACAGTGGGGGCGGAATTACCCACAAAGTGCCTTCTCAAACTCGCCTGTTTCTAGCACCTCTCCTCTTGATGCTTCTCAACCTTGGCCTGAGCTAACGAACCTCAGAGAGCAAAGCTGTCTTTTGTTTGTTTGTCATTTTGAGGCTTTCTGGTTGATTAAGATCTACGCCAGCAGGAGGGTATAAAATCACCAGCAATTCTTAGTTTGAGGATCACAGGGCATTTTCATCCCCTCCTGACAAAATGCTGAACTTAATATAAAAATGCTATCCCAACCACTTTAGATGAGAGAAATTGTTAAAAGGATTTTTTTTCTTTCTCCTTTTTCCATCTGAATTGTTATTTTTTCCCCATCTCTTATCATTTTCTGCTTTGTTTCACACCCCCTGTAAATCAGGTATCTTTTAAAAGAGCAAAAATTGAATTCCTAGTTACAGACAAAAACTACAAATGAATCTCGCTCTGAATGAGGGCCAAGGGAAGAAAAAAGATGCTACTAGGTGACACTTTGAAGTTTATTTTTTCTTATCAAACCTGGTTCTCTTTTACCCATGGAATTATGGCACCCACCCCCAAAACTCAACAACCCCCCTACCCCCACCCCTAACCTACATCCTTGAAAACGCTCACTCTTAGCGGAAAAAGAAGGCAGCTTTCACAGCTTCAGTCTTCCAGGGGAATGTAATTATCTAAACTGGCATGGATCCAGAACTCAGCTCCCCCATGAAAAGGATTTCTTATGAAAGATTAAGTGGTAACACATATGTCAACAGCACTTCCAGCTCTGAAGTAATTCTGAGCAAACAAGAAAATGGCAACAGTTCCTGTTTCCAATCTGGAAAATCTCCCTGGGTCTCTTTCCACCCCAGGTGGCACAGAGCTCTTGAATTTGTTCAGGTGTTGTATCATGGGAGCCAATCGACAGGTGAGGGGAACAGCAGGTTTAGCCATGGTAAGAATTAAGGGAATGGGAGCCAGAGAAGCAGCTGGCTTGGAGGCAGTCCTATGAAGCTGGCTGTTTAGGGACGCTGCACAAGCCACCAGGTCTGTACAGCCCAGGCCTCATTCCTGTTTCCTGTCACCCTCCACCTTGGCTGGCATGGCAACACTGCCCTCTGCTGGGCAAGCACTGTCATCACACCCCACCTGAGCTCCCATGGCCAAAGACAATGGCTGGAAACATGATGGGGAGAAGATAGACTTGACACCTAAGCAAACTCTAGGGCAGCTCTTGTGTGGCTAGAATGTCAAGAGACATCTGTGATGTCTGCCTTAACCCAGGATTTTGGAATCAGACAGCTTTGCCATGGATTTGCTATGTGACCCTTTTTGGGCATGATTTACCTTTCTGAGATTCAGAACAGAAAGTCATCTACATTACAGAGCTATGATGAACGTGAAATGAATATTACCCTTTTCATCAAGGGTGACCAAACATCCTGATTATCCCAGGATGGGCTCAGTTTATGCCTGTAGTCCTGATGTAATTATTAATAGCACCCCATTCATTCTCAAAAGGGTCCCATGTAGATGACAAAACATGTTACATGATCAGCCTATCCAAAGCATAAGACACTTTGACATACATAGTAGTTACTCAGTGAATCCTAGTTTTTCTCTTTTTCATTAGAAGCTGGTCCACTCTGCGAGCATATGTCCATTTTTAAAGGGACAGTTGGTGCAATTTCCTTTCCCTTTCTAGGGGGTGAGCTTGACAGTAGGTTTCCTGCATTCATCAAAGAAAGCAGATGGCATTGTTAGAAAAAATTCAGTGGTGAAGGGGCTAGGTGGGGAAGGCAAACCAGGCCAACAAATTTCAGCAAGATCCTAAGCAAGCCCCTTCAATGCTCTGTCCTGCTGCCTCCTGTGCATTAGGACGGGTGGTAACCTTTATTTTACCTTCTTGTAGGACTGCTGCAAGGCCCACATGCAATGACTGGTATGAAAATGCAGTAGCAGACATAACTGAGCTATCATTATCTCATTTTCAATGGATACCAGCTATCCACAGGAGGAAAACATCTCTGAGAAAGGAGATACAAAATTTCAGCATGTATAGATACATGGCAGTATAATATACATTTATTTCTTCCAAGCCTGAGACAAGTGTAGAATTATTAAAATGTCTACCACTGTGATAGTTCAAATTAGTGACAATGGCCAAATTTTGTTGCATCAACATCCCCGAGGGGAAGCTGGCTCCAATGCCCAGGTAGCAGCTGATCTGCATGTCTATTTACATAAATTTGCATTGGTGTGATGTTGAAAAACAAATGTCAGTATTAAGGAAAATGATATTCTCCCAGACCAAGTCATCTTAACAGTGCACAGTAGTAAAAAGCACAGGCTCTGGAACCTGCTCTGTTACCTTCTATCTGTGTGACCTTAGATGAGTTATAACCTCATGGTACTATATGTTTCCTTACCTAGAAATGGGAATAACACTAACAACTATAACAGAAGGTAGGTGTAAGAATTAAATGAGTAAATATGTATAAGGATTTAGAGCATCACTCGGCCTATTAGATGCTCAGACATTAGCTGCTATTATTATGCCACAGCCTGTCCATTGTCCCCCACCATCAAATTTTGTAGCAAGGCCTCTGCTTGCTTTCATCTGTAAATCATAAAAATTGGAAATTTAGAGCTGGGAGGGCTCTCAGAACATCTAATCAGTCACTCTCAAACTTTTATTTTATTCCTTTTTAAATAACCATAGAATACTTTTTGAAAATGAAAGCTTATGTGGAAACCCAGCATGGGAAGCCATGTAGCATTGTGGCTAAGAAAATGGGCTTTGAAGACAGGTCTGATTTCCAATTCCAGCAACACTGCTTATTAGCCTTGTGACTCAGGGCAAATGATTTACCTTGGCATCAAACCTCTATTTCGTAAAGTAAAAAATAGCGATAGTAATTGTAAATATTTCATAAGGTTGTTATGAAGCTAAATGACTTCACACCTATTGAGTGTTTAGTGTAATGCCTGGCTCATAATAAGGACCCAATAATTATGTTAACTCTTGAGATTTTAATAAGTGAAATGGATACAAGCACACTCTGGTTGAAGCAGGGGAGAGAACTGGAACCACATGAGGGGTCCCGGGGACCCCTATGATTAGGCAGACCAAAATTGAAAAGTTCTTGATCTAAGCCAACACCTGGAAACCAAGGTTCAGAAAGTTCCCATTCTCTAATCACACCTTCCTCCACCCCTAGCCAGAATTCTAAATCTCCCACCATCACTTACTAGCTATGTGGTAGCCCTTCTTTCCTCTTGCCCTTAAAGTCACAGCCCTGAGACAGTCTCTTTGGTTTAAACACCCTTTTCCAGGCCCAATTAAGCTGAGCAAGACTGTGTGGCATCCCTTAAAGCTGGCTCCCAGTGGGGCAAAAGTGTCCTGAGCTTGCACTTCTAACATCTCCTGCTCCCTTCCTTTGCCTTTGACAGCTCACAGCTGGAGGGGGAATGAGTCACTTGGTTAAAAATAAAAATACTACTATCTCCCCTCTAATGGCCTTGTTCATGATCACTGCAGGCTGGCACAGATATGCATTTCAAGCAGCCAGGGACAACCAGTGGGCAGCCCGGGAAGCTGGCCCGCCCAAAACCACAGCGTCGTCATCACCATTGCTTTGCTGAAATTCACAGGCCCAGCCATCCCTGTCTCCATTGGGTTATGGGTGATGTAGGGGCCTTAGCTACATCAGCATGGAAGAGATGGCCAAGCTCCAGAAGAGAAGGACAGTGATGGACCCAGGAGTCACTTAGGGGATAGAGGATATGATTCAGAGCCCACAAGGAACTAACCTAATCTTTTCATTTTAGTGAGACCAGAAATGGAAAGTAACTTATCTAAGGTCACTTAGCTGAGAGTGAGAGAAGCGAGACATGGATTCAAGGCCGCTGTTTATAATAATTAAGACTACTTTTGCTGCTTTTGCTCTGACTTCTACCTGCTGTTCCCAGCACTGTGTTAAATGCTTTTTGTTCCTTGTCTCATTCTGTCCTCAAAACAATTCTGTGAGATAGGTACGATTATTTTCCCAATTTTGCAGATGAGAAAACTGAATTGTAGGGGGGTCAAGTTACTTGCCTGAGCTCCACCAGCTGGTGCATGGTGAAGAAGTACATAAAACAAGTCCAGTTCAGTCCAGAACCAGAATTCTCAAGCACAGAATCCTCAGTTTGGGGAGTGGGGAGTGTGTTCATTTGCCTGTGTGTGCGCTGAGAGCAGGGGCCATATCTTGTTCACTACTGAATCCCCAGTTCTTAGCAGAATGCCTAAGCAGAACAGGCATCCCATAAATATATGTTGAGCTCATGTGTGATGAACATGTCTGTTTGCTCCATTAAGATCTGTGGGGTTTTTCCTTCTAATTTAGTGTACTAGTAACCGCTATACAACTTTTGTCAGGACAACTTTCTCTGTCCAGTTTGGGGTAGCATCTATCTTTTTTTCCCCGTCAGACACTCTACGTACCTGGCTTACACTCAGGCTAGTGAGAGGCAATAAATGTTAGAGTTGAACTGGAAGTTAAGGAGGCCACAGCACTAGTCTTTGTTCCACTGTGTGACCTGGGAGAAGTCACTCATCATTGCTGGACCTCAATTTACTCAACGGTAAGGAAACCAGATGGTTTGCAAGGACCCCGTCCAACAAGAGCTTGATCTAAGCTCAGTGTAAAGCAAAGTTCCTCAACCTCAGCATAATGGACATTCTGAGGCAGATAAATCTTTGTTGTGTGGACCCTTCCTGTACCTTGAAAGCAGCTTAGCATCATCTACCTGTCACATACCAGTAGCTCTTCCCCAGTTATGACAAATGAAAGTGTCTCCAGACATTGCCAAACATCTCCTGGGAGGCAGGGAGTAAAACCCCTGGTGTGAAATAACCCAGATTCTGCCCTGGCTTTGACATCATCTAGTTCATTATCCTTAGGCAGGCCCCTCACCCTCTGTGGGCCTGACCCCTCACCTACAAAAGGAGGGAGTTATTCTATTTGGCCAGGGTGATTGGGCCTTGAATGTGTTCCAGCTGGGATGCGTTCCTACCTGGGCCATGGGTGGAGATAATGATCAGTTGGGAGGATTGGTGCTAAATGCTTTGATACAGGTATGTAACTTTCAGAATCCATTATGTGTGTGAAAGGTGAAGTGGGGGTGTGGAGAGAGCATTATGTTCACTGGATTTGTAAAATTCACAGAAAGTGTCTGCAATACAAGAAAATCATGTCAGCCCCATTTTGAACTTGCCACCAGTCCCAGATTCAAGTGCTTCACCATCATGGTTATGTCTGTTATGATCTAAACACTGCCTAACTCCTGTTCCCCCTCTTCTCTCGACAGATGATAGAAATGGATAGATATAGACAGATATCTATGTCAATATCTATTTGATAGGAGATAGATGATAATGATCAGTATAGATGATAGACAGACATCCTATTGTTTCTGTTCCTCTAGAGATACACCATATCAATCACCACTATTGTCACACACCATTCAGTCAGTTAAATACATATGCCAGAAACTGTGCTAGACTCTAGGATCACATATCATTTCTCAGATGAGGGCAGAGACCTTAGCTCTGCCTCCTGCTCTGTAACCATGAGCTCCTCTGTTGGGAATGAGCATAATATGACTCTCCTTCTGCTTCAGATGTTCTGCTGAGTCTCTTCAGAGGTAAGAGATATAGAAGCCCTTTGTAAGCTCAGAAGTCATTCCTGCCTTGAAAAGGATGGTTATTTGTGACAGAATCGGGGAGATTATCACCAGTTCTGTAGATTTTAAGCATCCCAGAGTTTTTGTCTGCTTTGTCCACGGCTATAGAACTGTGCCTCGAGCAAAGCCTTGTAGATGAATAAATAAAAGATCCTACCTTTCTGGTGGCCAGCTTGGAATAACGTCTACCCATGCTCACATTAAATACATAGGTAAATATCCAAACATGCAAGAAAAGCAAAACATATCAAAACTTGGAGAATGATTATCCTATAAATTCCTCTGGATCAACTGTTTTCAGATTTCCTTGGAGGAGCAGAACACTGGACAAATAAAGTCATATGTAAAAACTCACTATAGAAAATAGGAGCTATTTTCGCTGAAGGGTGCACATGGTGGTAAAGGGGGTGTTGGTCCCAAAGACTCCCATTTCACCCACCCTGTGTCATCTTCTACTTCCTTTTTTTAAAAAGTTTTCTTTAGAGCCTCAAGTCTTTGCAGAATACAATCTGAAAATTGGCCAAAAATATCTTGAACAGAAATTTGGTGTAGTTGAAAGAGCACTGTACAGGGAGTCTGAAGGTTTTGACTTAACCTTCTTTCTGCCTCCGATTCACTGTGAGACATCTGACCAGGCATTTCCCTCTCTGTGCCTCAGTTTTTCTATCTCTAAAGTAGGACAGGTGGAGCGATACTGAATGGCCCAACCAGGTGTAACAGTCTAGAACACACGAAACAGACAGTCACTATCTGTTTCTTCCTCCTTTGACAATATCCCCTCCTATCTTGCTCTGTTGTCTCATCTCTTCCTTCCTGAAGAAAACAAAGGCTTAAGGGGACCCGATGGTGTGTGTCCAGATAATGGAGCATCAGGAGCAAGAACTGAGCAATGCTAGGGGGTTCCTATGGTAACCCAAGCTCTTGAATGGTGCAATCAGGTGACTGCATGATATGATCAGAAATGACAAGGGAGACAATGAAAGACCCAACGTTGTTATGGCAGCTGAGACCCCATGTTTGCTCAAGTGGGATGGAGGCACAATACTGGGACCATGTTCCAGGCAATTAAAGAAAATATCAGCATCTATTTGCCAACTAGTCACAGAACACCATTCAAACATCATCCGGCCAGAACCTGCTCCCTGGCCCTCCAGGACCCTGAATCAGAGCAGTCTTCTTTTCCCTCTTCTCATTACCCCACTAATATCAGATGAACATCTTATAACTTCTCTTGGCGTGAGATTGGTTATGATGGGACGTGCTTTCTCAAGATGCTCTTTTCTGCCACAAAAACATACACATCTCCTCTTCAACTGCCATGCTGACTCAAAATGTCCAGTTTCTGGCACCCTGGTTTCAGGAAGCCAGAAAATCTAACTTCCAAATCTTGCTTCTGGGATTTCTTAGACAACTTCTCTGAGCCTCAGATTTCATACCCATTACTCCTTCTTGTCCAGGTTTCCAGGTTTGTGAGATAATCAAATTATCCTACACATTTTAAAGTACATTGCCAGCTAGAAAACTATCATTTAAATGTTAGTGTTTTGTGGCCTAAATGGCTATTTACATTCTATAAAACCCTTTCGCTTCCATAGTCATTTCCCACATTGGGTGCCAGGGAAGTCTAGTTCCATGAGATGATAATAAGAGTGCTCTAGGAAAAACATTAAAAGAGTTGACAAACCAAATAAAACTGAGTTTTCAATTATGCAAATTTCTTTATGCAGACCATCTCAGTGCTGTTAAGCTAGAAATGTTACCTACACAGAAGTTTTTGTTTTTCTTTAAGGGATGAATATTTTCATTTTCTGGAACTAATTTAGCAGGAAATAAAATGTGAGAATTAATAATCTATATTACCTTCTATTGGGGAAGGTACATTATAATGACCTCTTTAAAACTGGAAAAATAAAGGCTAGGAAATTTAAGAAGATAAGGCACAGAGAAATTAGGTCACCTCCCTTTTTTTGTAAACTTTGTAGTTTTTCTTTGCATGTTCCTTTTCCTTTTTCTTCAACTGTCTTTACTTATTCATTTATAATCACTTGTTAATTTACTAGAAATGCAAATTCTCATGCCCCTCCCAAGACCAACTGAATCAGAAACTACGAGCATGAGGCTCAGCAATTTATATTTTTTAAAGCCTTCTACAGTAATTCTGACACAGGCTAAAGTTTCAGAATCACTGATTCTGGATCATTGACTTAGTTATTAGTAGTTCCTTCTATCAATTCCCCATGTCCCAGTTTGGACAATGAACTGGATGATCACCCTAACTATAGCAATGCTGGCTAAAATATTTTGTTAAATAATTCCATTTCTTTTGATAAACAGCAGCTGCACACACACATCACACACACTCACATATAAGCAATCTGTACACCCCAGCCTCATCCCCTGGGATGTACTAGAACTCTGGACAATCCAGCTACTAAAGGATGAATACCTGTCACCCAGAGCACCCGGGTTCTCCCTGGGCAAGGTGCCTTCTGAAGGATCAGTGCCCATCTTGTGACAATTACATGCTTACTGCATCTAGTGCTTAGTATAGTGTCTGCTCTACAGGAAGAATTCAATAAATGGTAGCTATTTATATTCGTTTTCTACTTTACTGACACCTTCTCTATGCCAGAAGCTGTAGTAAAAAGCGAACAAGATAGCATGAGCCCTCCCCTCATAGAGCGTATGATGTAGTTGGAGATACTGCACACAATTTCCTTCCCGTGTGACAAGTGCTTTGGTTGGACAAGCAGGGCAGAGGGGTCAATCCACCAGCCTTAGAAGTAGTGGGCAGTAGTGGGAGGTGGGGAGATAGGTAGTCTGTGGGCAAAAGCATTGGCATATGGAAAACTCCAGCAGCTAAGAAAGAGCATGGCACTTGGGGAATCTGAAAGTAGCTCAGATTGGCTGGAGCTTACTGTCGTGGTTGGGAATAAATGGGGAAGAATCATGATGATAAGACATGAGTCTAAAGACATTGGCAGGGGCCTGATCAGAAGCTTTTTGAGCCATGTTGGGAAGTTTGAAAAATATTTTGAGGGCAATGGGGAGGCAGGGGTAGGGGTCCCAGCAGGGGAGCAGCATGTTTAGATTAGTATTTGATGAAGCTTGTTCTGGCTGCTGTGCATGACTGAATGAGAGAAGACTAGAGTTATGAATTAACCCGATGATTATCAGTGTTTCCCTGGATAAGGAAAGTGAAGTGGTCATGGAACAGTGTATCTATAAACATATTTACTGAATTTCACTTCAGAGTTACAAAATAAAATATGTATTATTTTCTCTCTCACCATATATCACTGGATTTTGTTTTAGAAAACAAAATGGTAGCAGTAGAGTCTGGGCACCTGGATCTCTAAATGGGATCTTGTTTTCATGTTCTTGCTATCTCTATGGTCCATAGTGTAAGCCTCAGTTTAGATCTCTAACAGACGGAACATGTGTTAGTTAATCTGCTATCATCTGGAATATCTATATATCACAGTATTGATAATAAAGTCATTTTGCTTCTTATTTGATCTGCAACATAAATCTGTGAGTTAAGCCAAGTGAAATTGGAAATTGAGGCTCAGAGCAGGTTGGCCATGTTCATACAGGTGGCAAGATGCCTGGTCTTTTGTCTCCAAATTCTATACACTCCCTGTGTCACCATGCTGCTTCCCATTCATGCATCAGTGTGGCAGGAGGATGTTGGGTGAGCCAAGGTGTGAGAGAAGGAGGCTTATGTGAAGGTTTGAAATGGGTTGCTGTATTCTTCCCATACCTCTATGTCCTACTTAGGCTCCAGACAAGAGAGGTCAAATATAAAAAGGAGGGAGGAAGAAGGGAGAGAGGGAGACAGGCTGTATCACCTGCCAGTATTGCAGGGCAGTGCTAGAGGATTCATTCTACTAGACTCACAGCCTCTGAGCAGCGTTAGAGCCACCTCAAACTGTCCCAAACTCAGTTACAAATCTTTTTCTAAAAATAGGCACAGGGGAAAGAGAGCCACTACCGCATTAGTTACTCATACCAGGCTGAGACTCAATTCTGCCATTGCTATGGTTTGAATGTGTGCCCCCAAAAAAGCACATGTTGGAAACTTAATCCCCAGTGCAACAGTGTTAGGAGGTGGGACCTAATAGGAAGTATTTAGGTCATTAAGGCTCCAGCCTAAGGAATGGAGCAATGCTGAGATTGCAAAAGGGCTCCAGGCTGCAAGTTCAATCTCTTGCATGTGTTTACTCTCTCTGGCTGTCTCTGTCTCTCCCTGTCTTTCTCTGTCTCTCCCTGTCTCTCTCTCTCTCTCTCTCTCTCTCACCTTGCACCATGGGATGACACAGCAAGAAAATCCTCACCAGATGCTGGCACCATGATATTGGACTTTCCAGCCTCCAGAACTGTAAGAAATAAATCTCTGTTCTTTATAATTACCCAGTCTCATATATTCTGTGAAAGCAGCATGAAACGGACTGACAGCTATTTGCTAGCCAGACAACCTCACTCTCTATGAGTCTGAGTTTCTTCACCTGCAAACAATAATACCGACCTCCCAGGGTTATAGTAAGAATTATTGAGAAGATTAAATGAAGTAGTGCCTAGAATGCTCTTCCCCCCAAGTGACTGCATAGTCCCCTCCCCCACTCAGATGCCTCCTCTTGGCAAGGCCTTTTCTGTCCATCCTGTTTAAAACTGCAGCCCTCATTACTCTTGTCTTATCCCCCTTCTGGCTTTATTTTTCCCCACAGAACATAACTCCATCTAACACAGTGAATAATCTACTTGTTTATTCTTTGCATCTCCTCTTTTCACAGAAAAGCAAGGATGGCTTGTCTGTTTTGTTCATAACTGCATCTGGAACATAGTGCCCAAAACTATGCCTGCCACAAAATAGGCATGCAATTGGTACAAACTGACTGAAGAATGAATGGATAAACAATAAGTCAAAATATACCATTTGTTGGTTTTGCTTTTTCAGAACAATTTATGTTATCAGAGTCTTAGCTCAGTTTAGTTTTTCACTATGTAATACATGAATACCGTCTCACTAAAAAGAAACAAAAAATAAACACTATAAGAATACAAAATAAAATACACAAATAATTATGGCAAAAAAAGGCCTCCTTAAACCTCTTCATTTCCCTTCTTCCTTACAGATTTACCCTTAGCTGTGCAACCTCTCATATCTATCCAAGCAATCATGGGTGTATACACACAGAGATACAGGAATAAACAGGAGAGAAACCACATTCACAGTACTTACTATAAGCCGGGAATAGTTCTGAAAATGTATGTGCATTAACTCATTTAATCTCCACAACAACACTATAAGACAGGTGCTATTTCTAACCTCATTTACATATAAGGAAATGGAGACAGAGTTGCTATTTCTTTAATATATAAATAGGATCATATTAGATCTACGAGTATTAGCTCACAACGTGCTTTTTCCATTTCAAATATGTCATAATTAAGTACACCTTGATATTTAAGCTCAGAATTCATCTGTCCCTTCCGTAAGCACTTCAGATTAATATGGCGCTTACTGCTTTTATGATCTTGTCCTCAGTCTTCTCCCACTAGGGGGCCAAGTTGACTCAAAATCCTCTCCTCTAATGGCCTGTGATGTTACTCTGCCATCATCTCCTCATCTCCTTCCCTCTGGGATTCCCCTGTTCTCCAACCCTGAGGTCACTCCCACTTATAAATTCCTACAATGCCCCTTTGAGTTTCTTATTCACATCACCATTTGATTCCTTGCCCCTTGCACCAAGGAATGCATCACTTCCCACTCAACCGAAATGCTGGAAGGTGAAGAGATACAACTTCAAACATTCTTTAAAATCAACAGATGCCCAAGGAAGTCAATCAGGGGAAGCAACTGTTGTATTTTTCCTGATTTGCTGATGTTTTCAAACCAATTGTTCAACCTTTATGAGCTTCCAGCTTCTCATAGGTCACATGGTAACAGCTTCAACTTACTAACTCTTGTGTCTGAGGTCTAGCATTTTGGGAGAATCTACGTAATCATAATGAGTTATAACAATCCCTCACACTAATAGATTGATTTACAACTTACAGAGTACTTACTGAAGAGGATTATTTCCTAGACTTATGAAATTGCAGAGATAAACCTTGTGGATGATATCCAGTGTTTTCCAAATTCTCTACTTCACACTCCCAGGCAAGAGGAGTCCAGACAGTTAATGGCAGTCCATGAACTCTTTTCAATATTTCAAAAATGCTAACGGGAATCATATATTTCCCCAATAAAATTAGACTTTAATTGCTTTTGGTGGGAATTATATCAACTAAAATCAGTACTTATTGGAAAACTAATTATCCTTTAATAAATGTATTTTGATAGACATAACCTTGGGAAGACTGGGGGTCTATGGAGAGAAAATTGTAGAAGGAGAACTTAATAGTGAAAAGATGGAGGATCTAGACCACAGGGACCCCCACATTTTACAGACTGGGAAGGTGGAGCCCAAAGAAGAAGTTGTACCCTGAAATTCTCACCTCCTCTTCTTCACTGCCCTTTCCTTCGATTAGGCCTCACCTGTCCTTTAAGGGACTTATGCACTAGTGTCATGGTCTTAGTCTGTCCTGCTCCCTACAGTCTGCTCTTCACACCGCAACTGGAGTGGGTTTTGAGTATGCACCTCTCCTGCACCCTGATTGGCTGGAATTCTCTGCTGAATATCCACTGCTGTTAGGATAAAGATGCAATCCTCCACTTGCAGCACAAGGTTCTTCATGATCTGTGCTCACCATTTTTTGAAATTTACCCTTGCTCCAGCCACACCTAATGGTGTTTTGTTCCTGAATGCACCAGACTTTCTTTCTCACTGCCCCTCTGTGTTTTTCAACACATCGTTCCCTCTAGAGTGCATTTCCTCCACCTGTTAACTTTGACTCATCTTTCAAGTCTCAGCCTCAACATACCTCCTCCAGGAAGACTTCACTGCCTGCATGAATTGAATGCTGGATTTTCTGACTTGGCTGAAGGGATCTCTGTGCTATACAGAGCACTGCAAGCAGTTTGAAAACCTCAAGCATTTGGTTTTACTTTCATAGGGTCCATATTTTAAGAAAAAATTATCTAACGTTGAATTTATTAAGGCATAATTTTAGGACTATAAGAGAGCAAATGAAGCATACTTTTAGGGACCTTAGCTGATAGATTCTGTCCTCCAAACTGGAAGCACATGGGAAAGGTTTAAGGGCTGACGCCCAAAGTGGAAGTACCTTCTAGGCAGAGGCACTTGGAGCAGCTTGGTAACAAATATTGCTCACGTGCAACCTAGGCCAAAGAGACTTCATCAATGATCTGAGAACCCAGATAAGTTAGGAGTCTTTGTCACATTATGTCAACCTCACTCAGAGGGCATTTTCCTCTGGATTCCCTGCTTTCTGAGATCCATCAAGTACAATGCCAAGTGGGACGCCAGTATCTTCTCTCATTCGATCACCAGTAAAGGTGCTACCCACCGTGGCACTACCACTTAAAGAACACTGCCCCAGCTCCAGAACCTCCAAGCCCTGGCCTCTAGCTGCAGCTTTAAGAGATGAAAAAACCAGTAACAAGTAGGGGGATCCTCCGAGCTTATTATCAGTAAACCCAGGTGCTTTTAATAATTAGGGACTCTACTTAATTCACAAAGTACTTTTATCTGCATTATTGGGATCTCTAACAACCCTGGACAATTGCCAAGCCAGGAACACTTATGTATTAGTCCATTTTGTGTTGCTATGACATAATACCTGAGACTGGGTAATTTATAAAGCACAGAGGCTTATTTGGCTTATGATTCTGGAACAGCTGCATCTGTCACAGGCCTCAGGCTGCTTCCACTCATGGTGGAAAGTGGCAGGCAGCTGGGGTGGGTACAAGCAGATCACATGGCAAGAGGAAGCGGGGGGAAGGGCAGTGCCAGGGTCTTTTGTACACCTAGCTCTTGTGGGAACTAATAGAGTACGATCTCATTCAGGACCCCCTCACCCAGCGAGAGCATTAATCCATTCATGAGGGATCTGCCCCACGACTCAAACAGCTCCCAATGCTGCCACATTGGGGATCAGATTTCCACATGAGTTTTGGCAGGGACAACACATCCAAACTCTATCATTCCATCCCTGGCCCCCCTAAACCTCATGTCCCTCTCACATACAAAATACAATCATTCCACCCCAACAGTTCCAAAAATCTTAGCTTGCTCCAGCACCAACTTAAAAGTCCAAAGTCTCATCCAAGACCAAAAGCAAAAGTCCTTCCAGCTGTGAACCTGTAAAAATCAAAAACAAATTTATCTACTTCCACAATACAATGGTGAAATAGACATTGGGCATACATTCCCATTTAAAAGGGGAGGAATAGGCCAAATAATAGGAGAAACAGGCCCCAAACAACCCAGCAGTGCAGACATTAAGTCTTAAAACTCCAAAATAACCTTCTTTGATTCCAGGTTCTTTATCCTGGGCACAATGGGGCATCTGAGCCCCCAAAGCCTCAGGCAGCCTCATTCCCACAGCTCTACTAGGTGCAGTACTGGTGCCTGTGGCTTTTCCAGGTCAGTGTTGTACGTTGCCAGTGGCCCTACAGTTCTGGGGTCCTAGCAGAAGCCCTGTTGCATTGGCTGTACTAGACATTCCCCTGGTGGGGTCTCTCTGGGGGGGGCTCTGACCCCACTTTCCTGCTCAGCATTGCTCTAGCAGATGGCCTCTACAGCAGCTCCGCCCCTGTGGCAGATCTCTGCCTGGGCCCCCAGGCTTTGCCATATATCCTCTGAAATCTGGATGGAGGCTGCCATGCCTCCACTGCTGTCATGTCCTGCTAGCCTGCAGACAACACAATGTGGGCACCACTGAGGTTTCAGGCTTCTGTTCTCCAAAGCTGCTGCATGAACCACACTTGGGGCTGCTTGAGGCAGGGCTGCACCAGCCAGAGCAGCTGGGATGTGGGTAGCAGGTTCCCAAGGGCAGCTGCACCCCAGGTCTGTCCGCCAGGACAATTCAGTTTTTCTAGGCCTCAGAGACTGTGATGGAAGGGATGCCCTTCCAGATTTCTGAAATGCCTTCAGGGATTTTCTCTCATTGTCTTGGTTATTAGCATCTGGCTGCTTCATTGCAAAGCTAATGTCTTTACCAACCAGTTTATCTGCTTCACCCTCACATTTTTCTCCTGCTTTCTGCTTCTCTACCACATGGCCAGGCTGCAAATTTTCCAAATCTTTATACTGTGCTTCCTTTTTAAATTCTGGCTTTACATCATGCCTTTGCTGCCATAACTCAGAGTAGGCTGTTAGAAGTAAACATGCAGCCTTCTTAATGCTTTACTGCTTGGAAATTTCTCCCAACAAACATTCTGTTTCACAACTCTAAAGTCCCACCTTCCACAAAGTCCAATGGCATGGATACAATGCAGCCAAATTCCTTGCTATGGTGTAGCAAGGGTTATCTTTTGTCCAATTCCTGATAAGTTCCTCATTTCTATCTGAGACCTCATCATCAGCGTGGTCTTTACTGTCCACATTTCTATTAACATTCTGGTCACAACTATTTAACCATTTAACTCTAAAGTATTCCAAACATTGTCTCATTTTTTTTTTTTTTTGTCTTCTTCTAGGTCCTTCAAACTCCTCCAACCTTTGGCTATTACCCAGTTCCAAAGCTGCTCCCACATTTTCAGGTATCTGTATATAACACCCCACTCCTGGTACCAATTTTTTGTTTTAGTCCATTTTGTGTTGCTATAACAGAATACCTCAGATGGTAATTTATAAAGAACAGATGTTTATTTGGCTTAGAATTCTGGGACAGTTGCATCTGGCACAGGCCTCAGGCTGCTTCTATTCATGGTGGAAAATGGCAGGCAGGCAGCTGGTGGGTACAAGCAGATCACACAGTGGCAAGAGAGAGAGGGGAAGTGCCAGGGCCTTTTATACAACCAGCTCTTATGGGAACTAGTAAAGTAAGATCTCACTCAGGTTCCTGTCCCCCAAGAAGAGCATTAATCCATTCCTGAGAGATTTGCCTCCATGACTCAAACAGCTCCCAATGCTGCCACCCTGGGGATCAGATTTCCACATGAGTTTTGGCGGGGGCAACACATTCATACCCTATCAACTTATAATATTGCTGCTCTTTTGAAATGAGAAAACTAGAGCTAAAATATGTTAAGTGACTTTCTTGAGATCTGACTGAAGTAAGGAAGGTCTCTGTGTACTAACAGAGCAAAAATGTTTAGTTTTACCTCTATCTTGCTGTGCAATATTGGGCAAGTTACTTAGCCTCTCTGATCTTCAGCTTTCTAATCTATAAAAGGAAGATAAAGATAATATCACTCTTCTAGGTTTGTTGTCAGATAAAATGAAATAATTTATCTAGTAGAGTAATGAACACATTTCTAATGAACTAACAATGAATACCTGGGACTTACTGATCCCTGTCTTCTAACTTCAAATCCCATTCTCCTTTCTGATCATCCTGCCTCAAACATGCTCTAAGGCTTTGGGTGAATCAGTTAACCTTCTGTGCTACAATTTCTCCATCTATAAAGGAGGCCTATGACCTTATATAACCTCTCTGAATTTTAGTTCCCTCAACTCTAAATTAGGAGAAATAATTACAGCTTCTCCCTTATGGGGTTATTCACTCCCTTAAGGAGTGAAGATAATGTTTGCAAAGTGCTTAACACAGTGCTGGCACATAGCCAACACTAAATATAAATGATCTTTTATCACTGTGATTGTTGTTTATTATTAGTCCTTCCTACTGTGAGATGGGATACATACCCTCTCACTCAGTAAGGTCACCAGAACTCAGTTCCATTTGGATGAAAAGGATAGAACAAGGTTCCGGTAATTTCATTAAATTACTAAACTACTAAAGCCCCCTCACTGTTTTTGCTCTTTAAATTGACCTTAGAGGATCACAGACTTTCAGAACTAGAGAAGTGTTCAGAAGCTGTCCACCTAACCCTCCCTCTAATGTTTGAATTCTCTCTATGACACCTCTACCATGTGGCCTTTAGACATATACTTGAATACCCCTGATGATGGGGACCTCACTACCTTGTAAGGCAGTTCACCCTTTACACAGTTCTGTATGCTACACTTTCTTATATTAAGCCAAAATGCAAGTCACAGCAGCTTCTCCCTTTTGCCCCTCTTCTACCCTTCATCTCTAACTAGATCCACAGAAGGCGTGCAGAATGTTCTTCAGACTGTAACAAACTTGAATCATATTTGTTGGTCATTTATTTCTTCCCTCCATCTGAAAAAGGTCTTAAGCACATCTCACCATTCAAAGGAATTTTTTTTTTCTCCCTGTCTGCTGGTTCCCACTGGGATGAAAAGCAATAAAAAGTCAGAAAGAAGTATAGGTTTGCCTTCTGGCTTTGTCACTTAGACGAATCGCGCCATAAAAAATGGTGAATTCTATCGGATAAAGCAAACTCCTTCTTCTGCCCCATGCATTTCACAGAGTTCTGATGCAGAGGGTTTGGATAGGGAAACCTTTTCCTGCAGATGGATAGGCTGGTGAGTTAAAGATGTTGCATTAAAAACAGATTCTGGTTATAATATCCCCCTGACAGTTGCATTTTGGTCCCCCTATTCTCAAGGGGCACATCACTTGGCAATAGTATATCTGGAAGCATCATGGAGCATTTGCCAATCACAGCACAATGAAGAAGAGCAGCTCCAAGCCAGCCCTTGCAGTTATCGAAGGCTCTGTCAGCATTCTGGCTTTCTTTCTTTTCCCTCACCCCCTAGCATCAGCTTTCCCTTCTTCTCTTTTTAATATTCTTTGTATTTCCAATCAGCTTTCCGATCTGCCGCTGGCTTCAGGAAGTCACATGAATAGACAACATGAGAGCATCTTGTAATATTTCACACTTTCCAGTGAAAAATATGCTGGCTGGGAATGTTAATATATAATCATAGATAAAGTATCTGAAAAGTTGCAGGAGAATTTTCCTTTAAGATTTGGAGATACTCGGAAAGTATTCTCACCTTGTTATAAAACCTTATCAGGCAAGTAAACAGCATATGGTGTTGGGAAAAGATGCTGGGGCAGCACCCGTGGGCTACATCTCTTACCCCGCTGGGGGTTAAATGTGAATTGCAAGTCCAGTGCGAATGCAAAATAAAGTGCTTCTTGATCCAGTGCAGTCTCTGACCAGTGTGAGCAGGGTTAGAAATGGAATAGTGGGCACTGTGCCTTCATGCGGGTGGGAGGGGTAGAGGGTGCAAGTCAAAAATGACTTTGAACTTTTCTCCTGTGAGAATGGCAGCCCCATGGACACAATAATAAACTGTAAGCTAGAATTTGCATTTGTGTTGCAATATACAGTTTATAGAGTGTCTTTCCAATGAGTATATCACTGGGGACTCCATTATGGGTGACTGATAAGATTTTCTTTTTTGTCAGAAAGAACTCAGAGGCTCAAAGTCATGAAGTTACTTGCTCAAAGTCAGAGAGTACATATATGGTTTGGGTTTGAATGCAGATCTTTCTGACTCCAAACCCTGTACTGTTTCCACTAAAGCACATTTTCTTTCAACATTAAAAAAAAAAAAAGAGAGAGAGAGAGAGAAGCAGGTCTATTTGGGGGAAAAGATAATAGTGATGATCATGATGATAATGGTAGTGATGGTGCTGACCACTGCATTATCTTCAAGTTTTGAATCCTACTAAGTGCCACACCCTGCATTAGGTACATTCTGTGAAATCTCTCATTTAATCTTTATAGCAGTCAAAAAATGCATTTGTTATTATTATTTCATTGTACAAATCAACAAAGTGAGGCTCAGAAGTTAAATGGAATTTTTCAAACCTAGTTCTGGAGAGATTTAAAATTTCTGCATTTCTACTACATCATAAAAAAGAAAAAGAGTGGGAGGTAGGTGTGATGATTAATTTGTGTGTCAACTTGATTGTACTAAGGGATGCCCAGATAGCTGGTAAAACATTATTTCTGGATGTGTCAGTGAGGGTTTTTCTGGAAGAGATTAACATTTGAATTGGTAGACTTAGTAAAGAAGATCAGCTCTCACCAATGTGGGTGGGTATCTTTCAATCCACTGAGGGCCTGCATAAAACAAAAAGGAGGAGGAAGGGTGAATTTGTTCTCTGTTTGACCTGGGACAACCATCTTCTCCTTTTCCTCAGACATTGGCACTTCTGGGCCTCAAGCCTTAGGCTCAGGCTGGGACTTACATCATTCACTCCCCTGGTTCTCATTACCTTCAGGTTTGACCTGGAACTGCACCACTGGCTTTCCTGGACTTCCAGCTTAAAACAGCAGATTGCAGAACTTCTCAGCCTCCAGAATCATGAAAGCCAATCCCTCATAATAAACCTCTTTCTATCTATATCCATATCTATAGTTATATTTACATATGTATCCTTTGTTCTGTTTCTCTGAAGAGCCCTGACTAATACAGTGGGTAAAAGGAGGATTTAGGGTTGGGGCACCTGGAGTCAGGAAAATTGATTTACACAGCTAATCCTTTCAGAAATTTATTCAGTTAAGGATGTCACAAGGCAGTTGAAAACTAACAAGAGCCTGGAATAGAGGAAAGATGCTGAAGGCAGACCAGCAGGACCAATTATGTCCCAAGTATGCATTAAGCACCTAGTGCATGCATTTTGTTATAAAACACAAGAACAAGTTGGATGGATTCTTAAAAAAAAAAACCTTGAAATTTGTAATTGGAAAAGTATTTGCCAGCCTTGGTGAATACCATTTTAGCAGACCATAGGAGGCTGGATTACAATGAGTGGTGCAGTCTTAAGGGGAAGTGAGGAAGGGCAGATAAGAACCAACTATGGAGAAGTTTGTGGTCAAAAGGAGAGTAATAGCAAAGTGGCTTAAAGGATTATCAAAATCAAGAGATTTCCCCCACTTTTTTTTTTAATATAAAAATTGAACGTTTTCATGGGCTAGAGAAGGATTCAATGGAGAGGAAGCGATTAAAGATAAAGGAGAGAGAAGAAATAATCAATGGGGAAATTGAAGGCAATGTTGGAGGACTGCAATTCAGAAAAGAGGGTCACCTTCCTCTGAAGCTCTAGGGACACTGAAGATTTGTATCAATGAATGAATCATATCAGATTTCTGGAGTGATAAAATTTCAGAATATCAGCATGGGAGACCCGGGTTCAAATCCTGATTCTATCACTTTCTAACTCTCTGATCTTGAACAAATCAATTAATCTCTCTGAGCTTCAGTTTCTGCATTTGTGAAAACATATAAAATAGAGATGCCATCACCCAACTCCTCAGATTGTTCTAAAGCAGAGATTTTTAAACTTCCTTGACTCACAGTACCCTTAGTATCTTAGTGATTTTTTTTTCACAGTGTCCCTAGGCAAAATGAAATACCTTGCAGTTCCATTTATTGAGTAATTTGGTCCAAACAATTTAATAAGTATGTATGTCCTATCACTTGATACACATAATTTGAAAGAAAGAAAATGTTATTCTGTTCTTAAATCAATGCAATTACTTACTCATGGCTGTGTGCATCTGTAGACACTGCACAGATTCCCAAAACTTGAAATAAGATTGGTCACTGCAATCCTCATCCCTGTTTCACGTTGATTTTTGCAGGGCATTTAATTTTTTTAGTAAAGCAGCCCCCTAAAGCATAGCATCATATATATATATATATATATATATATATATATATATGTGTGTGTGTGTGTGTGTGTGTGTATATATATATATATGTGTGTGTATATATATATATATATGACATCATTGAAAGGACTGTAGTGTGATCTGATGTTGCAACTGTGAACTTCCTTTGAAATGTGAATGCCCCAGTAGTTACAGTGTGCCTAATAGATGTCAAATGTCACTGAGTTTTCTCTAAAGAGTTAAACATTTCTCGGTCCCTCTCTATATTCTCTGTGGCCCCCAGGCACCCTTGGAACATTTTGGGAACCATCAACCTAAAGATTAAATTAACTAACATACGTATAATGTATAATAGACAATGAGCCCTTAGAAACTGATAAGAAAAGATGGAACATCCAGTAAGAAAAAAGGGGGGGTGCAGGGGGAAGGAAAAAGATATGAACAAGAAAATATCAGAGGAGAAAATTCTAATGGCCAATACAAACCTAAAATAGAAATACGCTTTCCTAGTTGTTAGGGTAATGCAAATCAAAACAACAACGAAATAACATTTTTACCCATCCAGTGCATGAAAACTAAAGATTGATTCCACCTAGTTGCTGACAAGGGTATAGGAAAATAAAAACTCTCTCACACTGCTAGTGAAAATATAAATTGCAGCAGCATTTTTGGAAGTTAAGCTGGAAGTATCTAATAAAATTTAAAAATTGTATCCATTTAGCACAGAAATTTCACTTGAAGGAAACCAGCGTACAGAAATAAAAACACTAGTATACATGAATATATGGTCAAGGATTTATTAGATAATTGTTTATTATAACGTAAAACAAAGTCTGGAAACAACCTGAATGTCTATCAATAGTAGAATAATTCTGATGCATCTATTCTACAGAGAGCTGTTTAGTTATTCAGAGAATGAGTTAGATCTATGCGTATTGACCAAAAGGGATGTCTATGATATATTGTTAGTGAAAAAAGCAAAATGTAGAGTAAATGGGTATAGTAGGATATTTTGTTTTTTGTAAAGAAATAGAAGAAAAAGAAAGAAACCTATGTTTGTACAAGCAAATGGAAAAACTAGGTAGGACAAGAGCTAACCCATTGAATTGTTGATATTTATTACAATATATGTGTTGTGTTGGGGGTTGGGGGAGGGGAGAGGGGCAGCAGATGGATGTGTCTAAGCAAAGGGAAAATTACTAGTTTTATCTGTGTTCATATGAGTTGTTTTGCAGATGGCAAACAACATTTATTGTCCTTAACATTTGAACAGAAACTCCAATGACATGTTTGTTTGTTTGTTTGTTTGTTTGTTTTTCTACTCCTAAATGCATTTGACATGCCTATAGCACTGTGCCTAGCACGTAATGGATTTTTTATGCCTCAGTGTTCTGTCTCTAGTTTTCTTTCTGAACGCCACTCCATTACTTTGTTGCATTCCTCTCTCTCTCTCTGTGTGTGTGTGTGTGTGTGTGTGTGTGTGTGTGTGTGTTTTATCCCCCTCTCCTTTTCTCTCTCTCTCCCTCCCTCTTCCTCTCTACTCTTTGTCTCTTGATTTCATGCCAGATGATGGAGACACAGAAAAGGAATAAAACAGGACACCTGCCCTTGAGGAGTTTACAATCTGCTGGGCTGAAGATCAACACATTTTCAAATAGAAAGGAAAGCAGTCAAGGGAGATCACACCAGATGGGCTTAATATCAATGAGAAACCAGGTAAGTCATCTACTTAGGACGGGAGGGAGCTGAGGATTTATGAGGAATGAAAGTGGCTTAGATTGCAATACAAGTCAACAGGAGATGAAGGGAGGGGTTGTCGGGCAGCGATCTCCCTTGGTGGTTCCAAAATTCATCTTTCTGAAGGCAGGAGTCTGGGCTCAAGCACCTCTGAAAGGTTCTTCAGGATCTGATTTCTTCATTTGTCCCAGTCTTTGTCTAAGATGTGTAAGCAGATGGACCCCTTCTCCCATCCAATGCTAATTTTTTTCTATGTTAGCTGTGCTCAGAGGTCAGCTACCCATCCCCCCAAATCCTGCCTCACCAATAGGGAGAAAGGCCATACTCTAGCAACCTGCCCAATCTGCACAGCCTGGCCCCCTCCCCTCAGCCCATCCCCCTTACCCCAAACACTGGCCTCTCTTTTACACCCCCAGCAGATCAATGTTCCTGGGCCAGTTCTGCCTGTCTTCCTGGACAATGGTTCTGGCAGAAACAGAAGGGTCAGATGGCAGGGTCGCTGGGCGGGGATCCCACAAGCTGTGTCCTAATTTTCCAGGGTAAGCTGTCAGAGGTTGCCTCACTGCAGTCCCCACTTCCTTTTCCCCAAATCCCTTTTCTGAGTCTGAAGAAATGGATTTGCCAGCCTCAGGAGAAGCCTCCTGCCCAGGGAAAGCCAGGCCTGAGAAGCTGCCATCGTACCCCATTGTCTGTGTCCTGGGACAACTGCCAAGGCCCAGGAGCCTTGGCTGGGGATGTAGAAGGGCCCTGTTCTGCTCCCATCTGTTCAGAGTTGGAGAGAGAAGCCAGAAATCCTCCCCTTTCCCTCTCCCCACAAACCCCAAGCTCTATGGATGAGTGACTTTTCAGAGATGAAAAACCAGAGCCCTGTCAAGCAAGTCTTCTTGCCTGACAAAGATAGAATCTAAATATAGAAAGGTACAGCTAAACTCCACTGCAGAGCAAGAAACCCCAATCTGGAGCAAAGCTGCAGGGGGTTTCCTTTCCTGCCATGATACCTAACCCAGTGCCTAGGACATAGTAGAAAGTCAGCAAATGTTCTGTTAAACTGACCTGCTGAATCTTGACTAACACCCTTCTCCCATAAGCAAAGATCTACTGTACAAACGTCCCCTTAAAAGCCACTGAAACTGCTCTGGACCCCTCACTTTCCATCCCCAAATAGCCTTAGCCCCTCTCCTGTTGGGAACATCTTTCCAAAAATATCACCACTTTCAAAGGAAACTCCACTGAGATGGGGGTGTGGATCTAATGCATATATTTTGCTTTCCCATGTGTCAGGCACTGCATATCTGCTAACTTAGCCAACCCTCACCTTGCAAGAATATAATTACTCCCATTTTATATAAATGAACACTGAAGCTAAGAGGTTAATTGACTTATCCAAGGCCACCCTGTTGGAAAAATCAGGCCTGTTTCCCCTGCTCTAGAGAACCTCACGTAATGATGAAGGGATTCATGCTGCTAGATCCCATTGGCAACCAGGTCATTCACCTCAAGAGCTCCAGGATCCTCCTTTGGTTTAAGAATCATAGAATCATATTTCTTGGAGCTAAAAAGAACTCCAAGCGAGCATGAAATTGAGTTTCCTATTCTCAAGGAGATAACATGGTAATCAGAGGGTATGTTAGTTTTCTAGGGTGGCCATAACAAACTAGCACACACTTGATAGCTCAAAACAATATAAATTTATTATTTCATATGTCTGGAACCTCGAAGCTTGAAATCAAGTTCTTGGTAGGACCATGCTCCCTCCAAATGCTCTAGAGATGAATTCTTTCTTGCCTCTTGCCTCTTCTGGTGGTTACCAGAAGTCCTGGCATTCTTTGGCTTGTAGCTGTGTCACTCTCATGTGCGCCTGTCTTTACATGGCTGCCTTGCCTCTGTGTGTGTTTATGTCTCTGTCTCTGAATCCACCTCTCCTTTCACTTATAAAGACACCAGTCTTTTAATTTAGGGTCTACCCTAATCCAGTATAACCTCATCTTAATTTGATTACATCTGCAAAAACCAATTGCCAATAAGATCACATTCTGAGATTCTGAGAATACATGAATTTGGCAGGGATGCTACTCAGCCCAGTACAGATGACACAACATGGTGCCTAGGAGGTTTGAATTCAGGATTCAGGCTGCCTGAGACTTTAATCCCAGATTGGCCATTTGTTTACTATGTGATGTAGAAAATCTAACTTTGTATCTCAGTTTTCTCATCTTTAAGATAGGGATGAAAATAATACCTATTTCATAGGCTTATGAATAGATAGGAGGTGCTCAGTTTCCCTGGGCTCAGGTTACAGGACACACCTCTGGGTTACAAGTTATTCCCCAAGGTTTTAGGCCCCTCCTCTAACCCCTCCCCTAGAGGAAAGTGACTGTTACTAGTTAGATCTATTTTCAGCACCAACAGGAGGAAATTGAGAATTCCAAGGGGCTGGCTTATACAAATCCAGTGGCTGGGCACACTCAGTAGAGAAGGGTTATATAAGCCTGGTAGCTGAATTACCTTCTACTAGGCATGGTAAAGAGCACAGGATGTTTTTGAATATGTCTGGTGCATGTGATACAGTTTGACCGATGAACATGCTCCAAAAAGAGACCAACTAAGCATGTGCAAGGGTATGTTACATAACTGGCAAACACCCCTTAGTTGAATATTCGTTAGATAGCACAACTGTAAAAGCCAAATCCCAGTAGAAGGTGGGGCTGGTGCTCACTCTCTCAGGGGCCAGCCCGCACTCTGCCTGTGGAGTGTGTATTTCTTTCTTTATGTATCAAACTTGCTTTCAGCTAGTTGCTGCTCACTTTCCTGGGGCCAACCCGCACCTTGCTGGCTGAGGTGTGTATGCTTTACTTTAGTGTTAAGCTTACTTTTAGCAGATGCTGTTCACTCTCTTGAGCCAGCCTGCACTCCGTGCTGAACTTTAAATGTGTAGTTCTTACTTTTGTATTAAACTTGGTGTGGCCCTGCTCAGTCTGCGGAGCTATGCCACACTCTCTCTCTGTGAAATCTCTATCTCTTATTTATTATATTAAACCTGTCCTCACTTTCTACTGTGACTCTGCTCTTGAATTCTTTCCTGTGGTAAAATCAAGAGCCTGATAAGAGGGGTGGCTTGAGGCCAGCTATCGGGCCCTCCAGACCCTTCTCGCAGCATCAGGCTGGCTGGGAGGAGTCACTAAGATAATTTACGCACAGAACTTAGCCCAGTGCCTGGCATACAGTAAGTGTTCAAACAATAGCTTCTCTCCCTACATGTTGGTAGTTAGGGTTACAGGCTCTGAAATCAGACTGCTGAGGTGAAATTCTGGATCTATCACTTTCTATTGTGGGAAGATGGACAGATGACTTAACCTCTATGTGCTTTAATTTCCTCATTATAAAACAGGGGTAATAATTGTATCTACCTCATGGGTTATGGTGAACAGAAAATGAAGTAATGCAAATAAGGTATATAAGCACATCTTGCATGTAGCAAATTCCCAATAAATGGTAGCTATTATGATACTGCTGTTACCCATTTCAATGCATATGCTGTTATGCAAGCATCCATGCAATAGGAACGAGCTCAGCAGAAGGTCCCAGAATTCTGGCAGAGGAGGGCCAGGGCTTGGTGGGCCATCAGGGAAATTGGCTTTTCCCCGGGAGGGAGGGAACCACAAGGCCTGAGGTACTGAGGCCAAGCCTGTCTGTCCTTGGCAGTGGTCCAAGAGGCTGATGCTTTCTCCTTTGTGGTTGACTCACAGCCAGTGAATTCACAGAGTATAAAGGGGCGTGCTCCAGCTTCTAGGCTGAGCACCCACAGACACACACACACATACTCCCACCAGTTTCCAGCTGCCAGATGAAGGTGACCTAGTAGATCGTGGGTGGAGGATGGCTGGGGAGCCAGGGGCGGAGAAGCATTATGAAGCTCATTAGTAACTGACTACTCTGGTAGAACAGATCTCTCCCGGGGGCTGTAACTCTGTCCCTGGAAGAAAGAACGATGAGTGGGAGGTGGCTGAGGCTCCTGCAGCCCACATCTGGGGCTGAGCAGCAGAACATAGCTGAGTCCCTGCATCCTCTAAATCCCCAGGATACTCATGGAAAGAGAAGAGCCACGGCATGGAAAAAGAAGGGATGGGGGGAGTTTGAAAAGGAAGC
Organism: Cynocephalus volans; assembly: GCF_027409185.1. NCBI lineage: Eukaryota > Metazoa > Chordata > Mammalia > Dermoptera > Cynocephalidae > Cynocephalus > Cynocephalus volans. Next base: position 19,760,626 of record NC_084476.1, read on the forward strand.
TGAAAAGCAGGCCGCAGGGCTTCCTTTAAGTGGGTAGCCATCCTGACATGGTGCCTGAACTTATACCAATGAGTGTACATTCTCAGTCTTACAGAGGCAAAAGAATGCAGGGGAAAGACCAGGAGCTTAGGAGGCGGGTTCCCCTGGGTTTTATAGGGTCCCCACACTTCTGGATGATCTTGGATAACTCAGTTTCTTGGAGCGCCACATCTGTAAAATGGAACTACCTATTTTTTCAGAGTTGCCATAAAGACTAAATGATTTGATTTACATCAGCCTAATTTCTGCTGGCTCAACAAACTCAGCTCAGCTGTCCCTTCCGCTAGGCTTTCCCCGACTAGGTGTGGTTCAGTGTTTCTGTCCAATGCCCCGCCAAGCCCTTATGCCTTAACAAGTTCCTTATGCCTTAACATTAATTCTTCGTTACTGAATTCTAAGTTCTTGTTCACTTGTCTGTCTCCCTTGCTAGGCTGTGAGCTCCCTGAGGACAGAGAATGTCTCGTTCACTTTGGCATTCCTAGTGTCTAGCATAATTCCTGGTACAGCTGAATGAATGAATGAATGAATGAATGAATGAACACATCTAGTTGGGTAAAAATAAGTCTAGGTAGGTAGGTTTTTAGGCAGCTTTTATAATTAAAGAACTCTGAAGGCACAGTAGAGGGATATACTAATGAATCAGTTTTTATCTTTCCTAAGGTAACTTTAATAGAGCTGTAGTAAGGAAAGGTTGGGACGGGCTAAAGAACCAACAAATTGGGAAATGCTACTGTGTGCCAGGCACTAGGCTCTGCCTTTCACATTAATCATTAGTTCATTACCAACCAGCTGTCATTATAGTCATTGTGTGTAGGAAGGAAACCAAGGCTCAGAGACATAGTTGACTTGCCCCAAATCACAAAGCCAGTAAGTGGCAGAGCCATTGACTGAGACCCTGATATGCCTGGCTACCCAGCTTACTTCCTTTTTTTTACTCTCCCTCTCTCTCTTTCTTTCTTTCTTTCTTTTTTTTTTTTTTTGGCAACTAGCTAGTACGGGGATCTGAAACTTTGACCTTGGTGTTACCAACGTCATGCTCTACCAACTGAGCTAACCAGCCAGGCTTGCCTCTTTTTTCAGGCCCCTTCTGATCTAAAATTGTAGCTTTGAGGTTATCTGAAAATGGCTGGCTTCAAAAGGAAAATGAAAGAAAAAGGCAGAAGTGAAATTTCCCAGGGTTTATTCGATTTATATCCCACGTAGGATCTTGCCTTTTCTTTTAGTATTGGCTAAGAAAATGCTAGATAAAGTATTTTGGACACCTAGGTACCAGGGGACCTCTGATGAATTAAAACCCTATTTGGCAGTGGTAGATATTTTTCCTAGGCCTGATTATAATGAAAGTGACTTTGCAGCTGTAAGAGTCTCAGATGGACCTGGGGCTGTGAGGATGTAGAAAGGAGAAGAGGGAGAAAAATGACCTTTTTCTTTTCTCAGAAGGAAAATATTGTTTAGATATTATAAATTTACCAAAGTTAAGAGGGAAAATGCCATGCTATGGCTGTGGAAAAATTCAAACATCACTCAGGTATATGAAATCCAGTGTTCATTGAGCCTTTGTTAGGTGCTGGGGGCTTTACGGGTATTATCTCTTAGTTCTCATAAGACCACGCCTGTTTTACAGATAAGTACAATGACTTGGAACTGTGAGTCTTGCTGCTACTGTGCAGAATAACTGAGATTCACACCCAAGTGTACCAAGCAACAAATGGGACCTGCCCCTGAAGGAACAAGGTACTAGGGTGGAAACTTTGCTGATGGAATAAGGTGGCATGCTAGATATTAAGCGAGACTCAAAGTCCCATCTAAATTAATTACTAGTCTTGTTTTGTTTTACTCTGAATCACCCAAGTATTAATTCTGAACTCCCTACTACCCACCCCTCCATCTCACACTTCTTTTGGCCTAAGCCCAGCTCTTTCTTTAGGGCCATAGAAATCTGCTTCTTTATGCTGCCCACCAGCCCACACAACAGTGACAAATAACACACCACCTAAGAATAACAAATGCTGGTAAGGATATGGAGAAAAAGAAACCCTTCTGCACTGTGGGTGGGACTGTAAATTAGTACAACCACTATGGAAAATAGTATGGAGGTTTCTCAAACAACTACAGGTAAAACTACCATATGATCAAGCAAACCCACTACTGGGTATATACCCAGAGGAATGGAAATCATCATGTCAAATGGATACCTACACTCCCATGTTCATCGTAGCTCTATTTACAATAGCAGAGATATGGAACCAACCTAAATGTCCATCAATGGAAGACTGTATGAGAAAAATGTGGTATATGTACATAATAGAATATTACTCAGCCACAAAAAAGAATGAAATTCTCCCACTTGCAGCAACATGGATGAGCTCGGAGAAAATGATGTTAAGTGAAATAAGCCAATCACAGAAAAAATTATTGCATGTCCTCACTCATAAGTGGGAGCTAAGAAAGAAAGACCACAATGAAATATTGAACTTTCAGAAGGAGAGAACAGACCTATAGTTACTAGAGGTGGGAAAGGGGGAGGAGTAGGGGGATTAGGGAGTAACTGAGTAAGAGAAACAAAAATAAGTATAATTTGTAAGGTTCAACATGCTAATAATACTGATTTGATCATCACATACTATACACAAATACTGATAGCCAACTCTGTACCCCATAAATATGTATAATCAATTATGTTTCTATTCAAAAAATTAATTTAAAAGTAAGTTACTTCAAAAAAAATTTGTGTGACAATATTTAGGGATGCAAACATGATCACATATTTACAATACATATATTAGTTTTTAAAAACAGGTGATAAAACCATAAGACCATTGGCATTATAGGTGGTTTTTATTTCTTCGTTTTGATTATTAGTATATTACAAATGTTCTGTAATGAATATCTGTGATTTTTGTAAAATGGAAAAGTAACCAACAGCTATTTATAGCATGCATGATAAACATTTCAGCCACAAGTCCCCTTCGATTGTAATAATAAAAAGACTGGTTTGCACATGCACAAAAGTTGGAAAAGAAGTGCTAAATCTGCAGATAAATCTGACTAAATAATTGGTGTCTGTTCAGGGAAAAGGGTGCATCTGCTCTCTGTCTCCCAAAGAGGAGACATGTTTGAATCACAGCAGGATGGATTTGGGGTACAAGGAAAGACCGTCTGAACACAATACTCATTCAAACACACTACAGATATCTGGTCTGTGGTGTCGATAACCAGAGTGGACAGCCAGACCAAGAGGAGTCATATCATAATAATAATAGCAATACCAGCTACAGGGCACATATTATGTGCCACGTGCCTTATGTAATTCAACTGTGATCGTTACATAATGCCCAATTAAAATATGAGGAAACAGGTTAAATTAGATGCTCAGCAGCACACATCCAAAAACTAGCAAGGTTGATCTTGAAATCCGGGTCTGTTTAGCTCAAAAGCCCAATAGCCATACATTATGCTGACTGACTTGCCTTCCTCTTCTGCCTAAAATTATTCATCTGACCAAGCTTGTTGCAGTGCCCAGTATTTTTTTAATAAACGTTTTACATTTTATAATACTTTTAGATTTACACAAAAATTGTGGAGATCGCATTGAGTTCCCATGTAAATCACACCCAAGTTCTTCTACTATTGACACCTCACATTAGTGTGTCCCAGTTAATGAACTAATATTAATATATTATTATTCACTAATATCCATATATTGTTCAGATTTTGTTAGTTCTTACCTAACATTTTTTTTCACTGCCAGGTTCCCACATTACATTTATTCATCAGGTCTTCTTGGGTCCCTCTTCACTGAGACGTTTACTCAGACTTGCCTTATTTTTGATTACCTTGACAGTTTTGAGAAGTACTGGTCGGGTATGTGATAGACTGTCTCTCAGTTGGGATTTTTCTGATGTTTTTTCTCACAATTAGGTTTGAGGTAGTGTCATTCTCATCATCTCATATCAAGGATACATGCTATCAACATGACATCACTGATAATGTCAAGCCTGATCACAAGACAAAGATAGTGTTTTTCAGGTTTTGCTATTATAATTACTCTTTTTTCCCCTTTTCATACTGGAATCTTTGGAAAGATATCATTATGCACAGCCAACATTTAAGGATTAGGCTCTGTCTTCTTGGGGATAGAGTACATACATAAATCATTTGTAATTCTTGTGCATGGAATATTTGTTTATATTCCCCAGTTTATTTACCTATTCCATCATTGATTTAAATCAATGTGTATCCATGGATATTTATTTTATACTTTGGATTATAATCCAATACTACCTAAATTTTCTTTTGTTGCTCAAATTGTTCCAGCATTGGCCATTGGGAGCTCTTATAATTGGTTCCTGTGTCACTTTGACATATCCCCATTACTGTGTGTGTAGATTGGCACTGTGATATGCTCTAGGTTTACCTTGTGTATTTCCTGCCCCAGTCTTAGAATCGGACATTTCTCCAAGTAGCCTTGGTTTATTTTATTGGAGAACAATATTAGAAACTAAGATACGGGCACTAGGTATGCTTGTTACTACTGACTACTGGTGCGTCATCACTTATAAAGCCCCTCAGCTGACAGAGCAAATAACTACATGTGTGTATACTAACCCATACCTATAAATAGTTCTATTTGTAACCAACTGTATCTATATTAAGCAAAACTAATGTCTCCAGCTCTAGTCTATTAACACATGGATCATTTTACCTTCCTCTCCTTGGTTATCTGTAACCTTCTCCAACAGTAACAGACCTGGCTCCTACCATCTGCCATTGTTTTACTTAATCATTCAGTTCCAGCAGACATATGTAGTGGTTCCAGAATTGTCAACCTGTACCTCCATGAGAAATACCTCTTTCAGCTGGAGTACAGTGCTTATGTGCTGTTCCTTTTGCCTTCAGTGTAATGGGTTACCATCATTTCCTAAGTTACTAAGGCCAGCACATTTGCTCCCAATCCTCTTCAGTGAGGTCATTTCATGTATTTGTAATGCAGTTGGATTCTTTTGTCACATAATGTGTTTCATTCTGAGATCCTCTGAACTCCTAAATTATTATTATTTTTTTAACTTGCAAACATCAAAGTTTACTCTTAGTGCTGTAAAATTCTCACTTAAACTTAGTGTTTTACTGAGGGTGTGTCTTAATGCTGTAACTTTCACAGATGCCTCCCCAGTGCTATCATTTTTTTTCCCAATTGCCCCCTATGCACATCAGTGAGTGAAGATGGTTGAATGAATGCTGCTTGTACTGGTCTAACTTCTGGGGATATTTGAAAGCAGATTCCTAGAGAATAATTTGGTAAAGATAAAATGTCAGGCATGCCTTAATTAAAATTACATCCCAGCACATAGAAACACATATGACACAGACCAGGTGCTCAAAAAAGGTGTTTTGATTTTGTTTTTTTAATAAACTGATGAGATAAACACACAGGTCATTTCATGGCCTTTTACATTCAGTTTATATATGTTCAAGATCTTTTCTATTATGAACAAAAAAACTACAATTAGATATTTTCCCACTTTTAAACATTTTTTTGAAAACCATCACAATTAGAGATTGGATGAATCTGGCTATTAGTAAACTCATGCCAGTTGATTTTTTTTTCCTTTACTTTCTTTCATAAAGTTACAAGAAGAGATGTTATGCTTGAAGATCTTCACTGCATATTTATATAAGTTAGCAACCACTGCCTGACAAGCCACCCCAAACATGATGGCCTAAAACAACACACATTATTATTGCTCTTGAGTTTGTGTATCAGCAGAATGGTTCTTCTCATCTTAGTTAGCTTACTTGTGCTCTGCAGTCAGCTGTGCATCAGTTACTCATCTCTGCTGACCATAAATTGCTTTGGAGAGCCTCAACTGTGCTCTCTTCCATAAGGCACCTGATCCTCCAGAAGGCTAACCAGGACTTTTGATATGGCAATGACTGGGTTCCCAAAGAAAGTGAGCAGAAGCCCCTTATGAAGCTTAGACTCAGAACCAGTGCATTGCCACTTCAATCATGTTTTCTTAGCCAATGTCAGTTGAAAGGCCAGACTCCATTGCCTGATGGAAGGGACAGACAAGTTGTCTTCAAAGGGTATGGATACAGGGAAGAGTGAAGAATTGTATCCATTTTTTAAATTCACTCTACAAGTTTCTAATATTGGAACTATTTATCCTAACTGTTCAAAAAAATTCTATTTGACATTATATTGTATAGGTGTTGAGTTTAGAATAGATTGAAATGTAGAATTGGGGCCACTTCTCTGGTCAGGTTATATTCAAGAGATGTATTCTATAACAGACTTTCAGGAAGCAAGTTATCAAGGTATCTGAATCTCTGCTGCACTGAGGAGGGGGGTTGGGGGTGGTCTCTGCTGGGCAGCTCACATGTTCCCAGATAAATAACATGGACCCTGGATGAGGTCTTGACTGAGTGGCCTGACTTTTCAGGCAAAAAAGACATCACTCTGGAGCAACATGTTCCAAATATCAGACCCAAATTATTCCTCTGACTTTACAACTCACTAATAGTTAATCTTTTAGGAAACCATGCAATTCATATGTGAGTGGAGGATTAGAATTCTTTGCTGTCCATTTCTGGACCTTGGCAAACTGAGCTAAAGACCAACGAAACTCTCATGCACATTACATCATTTGGTCTTCAAAACAATCTTGCAAAATGAGAGAAGGCTGTTGTCCCCCATTTTGCAAATCAAATCATAAAGATGCCACAACTCAGCTAAACTCACATGCATCAGGCCCGAGTTCTCTCTGAGGTTTCCTAATTCCTAGGTTTATATTTTTTAGGGGAGGGGGGTTCTTCTTCTTAAGCACCTTCCTCTGAATGTCAGAAAATAGCAAGTTTTGGTTTGAACCAACCCTTCCCTAATGAGCCGCTGTCTCAGCTACCATGTGGCACAATCACCACCACCGTGGGCTTTAAAATGTGTTTTTACAAACTGACTCATTTACTCCATTACCCCAAGTGGGCCTCAGGGAATTTTAAGGCAGAGACAAAGAGGTACAAAAATAGACAACAAATACAAATCCAGTTCCGTACGGTATAAAGAAAATAATTAATTTTCCCTCCTCCTAACCAGTAAAGATTTGAAGCCAAAAAGAACTCTCATTAACCTCACATCTTATTAATTATCAATAATGATAATCAGAGCTGGTGGGTCAATGCTTCATGGATTAGATTATAAACTCAATGTTGATGCTGTTATTATTGTTCATAATAATGGTGGCACGATTCGATGCTCTTTTTACATTTCACCTCCCATTCCAAATCTCCACTGATTAATTCTCGTAATACACCATATTTAATTAAGTATCTTTGCCCTTATTTTGCAGATGGTAAATTAAGGCACACGGGATAAACGCCTGTTTTAGTACCATTGAGAGGGATCATTTCTGGACCCTGGTGTCTGAGCCCTGTACCCTGGGGGGCATGGAGGAATGAAAAGATTTTAATGTAGGATGAGCCAGAGTGTGAAGCCTGGTTCTGCTCCTTGACTTTGAGCAAGAGATTAACCCTCTGAGGCTCAGGTTTCTCTTTATAAATAACCTGGCAGTATTACTATAAGGAAGTTCCTGGCATGTAGTCGGAGGCACTCAATCAATGGCATTTAATTTCCTTTCTAATTCATTTCTAATGACCTCTTAAGATAAAATGAAATAAAACAAAACAACAAAAAATCCCCACTATTCTCCAAAAGGAATAACCCTTGGAGATGCTAACTCCTTAGTCTACTCTTGCATTAATTCAACTCCCATTTACTGCATACACTTTCTGTACAAGACACAATTTTCAATGCAACAAAGACGCGTTTCTGTAAACGTGATCTTTAGACATGCATTAGGATTATCTGGGATAATTGCTTATAGAAAAGATTCCTGGATGCCATCAGAAATCTACTGAATCAGAATCTCTGTAGGTGGAGGCCAGGAATCTATATTTTAATTAGCACCCAACGTGATTCATCTGCACCATAAAATTTTCAATCTACTATTATAACACATGTAAGCTGCAGTTCTTGTTTTCCAGGGTCCTAAAAATTAAGAAGAGAGGTGAGTCATGTGCACAAATTAATGTAACAAAATGTATAAAATGATTAAGTACCCTAAGGAGTGTTCAAACAAATTGTTAGAGAAGTTGAGGCAGGAGAGATAATTTATTCCCAAAAGTAATCAGTGACTTCTTCCAGCAAAAGATGATACAAGTTTATCATTAAGGTATGACTATGGTCAAGATTTCAACTTTCCCTTGGAGCTTTGGCCAAAGCTAGTTTTTCCAGAATCACATAGGTGATTGTGTTTACCCTATTGTGGCCTTTGTCATCATGCAATTCATTATTCACCCATCAGGAAAATTTTGAACCTTTTATTTTTAATGTCCAGAATACAGAAATTCAAAATCCTTTTCTTTTAAACTGTTGTCAAAACTATGGGTTCCAAAATCCAGCTCTGAAACTCAGAAGCTAAGAATTGATTTGTCTATTGCCCATACTGTGCTAGAACAATGCTTCCCTGAGAGTGTGAAGGTAGGATTCTCCCGCTCCTGGTCCAAACGAGAGCTACAACATTTAAGGCCAAGTGAGATAAGAACATGTTAATAATGTAAAATATTATCCCATCATATTGATTATTAAAGAACAATTTCCCCATTGCATCATTTGTAGCCCTCCCACATTCCAGTTGTTCCAACATCATAACAACCCACATCCCATGAAGAACTCTGCAATCATGTAAGAACTAACACTTTCATCTCTCAACCTATAATAGGTGCTTACCTAAAAACTTCAAGTATATTAACTCATTCCTTCATTAAGTAATGTAAGCGGTGAAGGAATAATCAGAAGAGGCAGAGAAGTAAGACCACAAGGAACCGCTGCCTCCAGTTCACAGATGTTCATACACAAAATTCTCATCCAGAAAGTTTTCTTTTTCTTGTAAATCTTGGCATCTTATACTTTAAAGAACCCATCAGATGCTCTGGAATGTTCCCACCATCTTGCAGCAAATGGTACCCATTTGGTATTTGCTCATATCATGCCTCAATAGATTAGAAAGAGAGGGAAAATACCTAAATCCTGCATGTAATCTAGGGAAAAAAGTGTTCTAAGAAAAAAAGGGAAGGGGTGATTTATTAACAAGTGGCCTTGTTTAACAAATATGAGAAGTGTTTGGAGACTGAAAAAAAAGTTCTTCCTATTTTTAGTGAAAAAAGATGAGAAGGAATAAATATTAGCTGAGACTGATGTTTCCTCAAATCCTTGCCAGCCAAGCATCGATCCCAGTATTGCTCTTCTAACTTTAAATGTGTATTTTCTTACTCTCATGCAAACGGGCAGGAAAATGGATATAATCTGAAGCTGGAAATGTGGGAAAAGAGGATATTCCAAATTGAAATAACAGCCTGAATGGACAAATGCATCACCACTCCCAACAACATCACTACTATCATCTACCCTTTATTGGATTTTACTATGTTCCAGACAGTACAATCTTATTTATTCTGCACAGAAAACCTACAAGATAAGCACTATTTTTTACAGTTTTTAAATGGGGATCCAAACATTCAAAGTGGTTGAATTGCTTCATTAGAGAAATGCAGATCAAAACCACAATGAGGCATCATTTCACACTTACTAGGATGGCTATAATTTTTTTTTTTAAAGGAAGAAGAAAGAAAAATAACAAGTGTTGCAAGAATGTAGAGAAATTATAACCCTTGTACATTACTAGTGGGAATATAAAATGATACAGCTGCTGAGGAAAACAGTTGGGCGGTTTCTCAAAAAACTAAGCATACCAAAACATGACTTTGTGCCCCACAAATATATATAATTAATATTTATCAATTAAAAATTTAAAAAAATAAAAACAACTACGCATAGAATTACCACATGACCAGCAATTCCACTCTTAGGCATATACCCAAAAGAATTGAAAACAGTTCAAACAGATACTTGTACACTAGAGATTATTGCGGTATTATTCACAATAACCCTATAGTGGAAACAACCCAAGAGTTGGATGGATATATAAAATGTGGTGAATACATACAACAGAAATTATTCAGTCAAAAACATGAAATTCTGACTTATGCTACAACATGGATGAACCTTAAGAACATCATGCTAAGTGAAATAAGCTCGACACAAAAGGACATACATTGTATGATTCCACTCATACGGAATAAAGACAATTTATATAGACAGAAAGTAGATAAGAGTTTACCAGAGACTGGGGAGCAGGGTGGGGAGGGAGAATGAAGGGTTACTACTTAATGGGTGCAGAGTTTCTGTTTGGGGTGACGAAAACGTTTTAGAAATAGATAACAGTGATGGTTGCCCAACATCGTGAATGCAATTAATCCCATGAATTGTATGTATATTCAAAAAATGGTTAAAATGGAAAAATTTATGTTTGTCACACGGTGACAAAGTCACATAGCAGAGGTGAAAGGTAAAGCTGTCTAAATCAGCTTCTTTAAATATCAGATCATTCTTCCCACACCCCAAGTAGGAGGTAATCACATCTTGCAATGGAGGCACACACACATTAATTCTTTTATTTTGTATTGAAAATGTCCGTTTAATCTGACTCTTGATTTCTTGTCTGCACCATCTAGCAATTTGGAACAAATCATCATTTTCCATGACCGTAGATCCTGTAGTTTAAGAATCTTAACCCCAATCCTCCATCACCCCAACTCGAAAATGCCAAGACTTGCAGACTTTTCATTCATGTCACAGCCTTACATGAACAAAGTATCGTACCATGTTACAAACTTTCTAATTTTCAAGGTATATCCTTTAAAAAAGATATCAGTCTTGATTCTATGGGAAGAGATTTCAATACTATGGTTTGTGCCTGAGTTAAATGCTGTGGTATATGCCAGAGTTAAACAAATAACATCATTTGAAACTTTATAATTCTTCGAACTTGAGGAAGGATAAAATACAAAATTAACATGCTTTTCTATATGGTCCTCATTTAATTTAAAATTTAGTATAAAAATAATAACAATTGGAAAACCCAGTTTCTGGTCTTCCACCGACTGGCTTGGAAATGGGACTGACACATAATCAATGCTACATAAATAATGGTTGTTTTATAATAATAATAATTATTATTATTATTATTATTATTATTATTAAACTATCAGAGATGTTTTGGTCATTGTATCTATAAACTAAAGCAGTTTGATATAATAACCTCTAATAAGGTCTCTTTCCACACATATTTCCTAGGACTCTAATTTTTTTATGAGTAAAATTGGGAGAAGATCGATGTATAGATCTGTATCTTTCAACCCCTCTCTACTGTCTCACTAGAGAAACTTTCTTCCTTAACTTCTAAAGTTGCTGTTGTTGTTAACCATGGCTTTTTGTTTTCCCACACCTGGGCTGTTTTTTCTTCCTTGGTCCCATTATCCCTCAGGTGAAATTGACACTTTCATGGCCTGGTGAGTGGAATGTGAAATAATTAAATGTGACAAGCCTATTGCCTTCAGATTTGAGTCCCTCTCCCAAATAGTGGGATTGATTTTCCTCCACCTTATGACAAGACATGGGTCTGACAAGTTCCCACCCCAAATGAGGCATTTCAGAGAATTTCAAGCAGGCAAAAGTTGGGCTTATAATAAAAACTGCTCTTTGTGTTAGGATGTAGCTCACAGAAGTCAACTCTAAACACATTTACATTGAGTCAGACCTATCATTTGTAGTAATTAAGAGAAGGCCAGTGTAAACTCCCTAAGTCCATGTTTTAGAACTTAATTTAAGTCCCTATGGGGGCATGCTGATGGAAGTAGAAAAACAGCCATTAGTAACTAGCATATTATATGCTAGTTATAATGCAGTGTTTGAAAATCACTCTGAAGGAATCTAATTGTTCTGTGTAGTCACAATTACAGCTTTAACTTGCATGGCAAACTTTGCAAATAATGCAAAGAGGAACCTTATACACTCTGAATTAGCAGACCTCTGAAATAACAGCATTAAGTGAAATTGCTTGCACTCAACTCCTCCCCCTTTCCATTTGGAAGAATTTCCATTAGCATAATACTCCTGCCTCTCTATGACCCAAGGGAAGAAAAGTAACTTATCTGATTGGTGGGTTCTGCCTAAAGAAATGGGCATGCAAAGCTCAGTCAGTGCCCTTGTTTGATTGTTTGTTTGTTTCAGGTCTGCCTGCCCATAGGGAGGGTGCATTCTCGGCTTTTGGGATGTGCTAAACTTAGTCAGAAGGATCATTACTCTGACGATGGAAGCCTGTGATTGTCCACTGTACCAGTGACTGGGCAGGTAAGCTAAACTTATTCAGGGATGAAGTACTGTTAGGTCCACTTGGGCAACAGATCCAAAGTCACATAATCCAGGAGCTTTTACAGTAGCCAAATGATAGCTTAATATTTTTTCTTTTTATTCCTATATCTGTTTCTCAATTGATTCTAAACACAGGTGGAAAAACAGAATGTATTTGAACAAACATTATGTTCCACAGTGGTAGCCAGGATAGAAGCCTAAAATTAGCTCTTTGTATCTCCCTGAGTACTGGGGAAGACCCAATATCTATATTTTGTACAAATTAGTGTAAAGGTCATGAGGTTGAAGGTTAGGCGATCCAGGTTCAAGTCAAAGCTCTATCTCAAAGAAGGAGGCAGCATGGATTCTGGAGCCAAACTCACATGGATTAGAATCCTAGACCTGGCAAGGAGAAGATTTGCTAACTTTGGGCACATTACATGACTTCCCTGCTTCTCTTTTTTCTGCTCTGCAAATGGCAGAGAGTAATGCCTCTATATTACACTGTCATAAGAATTAGATGTGATGGTGTATATAAGGAACTCAACACATTGCTGGCACATGGTTAGTGCTCAATGTGCTATGCCATTAGAATGGCTACCATTTTTTGCCTTGGGAAAATTACTTTCCCTCTGACAGCCTCTGTTTCTTCATCTGAACAAAAATAAGGGACTTGGCTCAGATGTTTATAAGAGCTCTCCATGTCTGACTGCCTGTGATTCTATTTTGCAGGCTCTGAGAGTAAAAATGTGGTGTGTGTGAATTTGTGTGTCTATGTAATTATGGGGTTTATTAGGGTTTGTGAGGTTTATGTCTGGGTCCCACAAATTGTTGTTTCCTTTCTAAATCTCCAAAATTTTACCATTACTGGAAAACACCAACAGAGGGCATCAGGATTTAATTCTGGGTGAGTTGCTCCTAGAGGCTGAGGTTCTGGTTGTCTGACAAGTCTTTAAGCAAAGCTGTTTCCCTACCAAAGCACTAGAGATTTCACCCTCTTTCTGACACTCCTGTTACCTCAGCCCCTTCCTTCCTGTCTGGTGCTAGGGTGCATGCTTTGGTTTCTGTTTCTCAAGTTTCTCCCCCGGGCATGTCTGGCTTTGCCTGGGACACAGGATGATGACACTTTATAGAAACAGAACAGTGATTAATGACATCTGAGCTCTCTCTGCTGAGTGCTGAACTGAGTGAGGCATGTGGGTTAGAGAGCCTGATCTACCCAAGGTTTGCTCTCTTGTCTGATGCCGGGGAATCTTCTGGCAGGCATGCAGAATTAAGCAGCCAAGACAGAGAGGACGAAGAGCAGAAAGACTAGTCTCTGCAGTGCCTGCACTCACATCTCCCTGTGTGAGAAATGTGACAAACAGATGGACTGCTCCGTGCCTCAGCTGACCCTCTTGCTATAGGTGCAGTTGTACTTCACTTCAACATGACGTTGAGGAAAAGGGCTACATTTGGAGTCAAGTGCCATGGGGTTATCTCTATTACTCACTGTGTGTTTCTACACAAGAAACAAATTCCCAGAGCCTCATTTTCTTAATTGCAAAACAGAAAAAAATCCAATCACAGTTTCTTTCATCCTTCCTTTGGGATGGTGTTGAGAAACAATGGGGAAGGTTATAAAAAAGTGCAAAATGTCAACATAAAGGATAGTTTATCATCGCCACCATTATTAGTCCTTGCAGTAGTTCTGGTGGTGGCCGTAGTGCCATTGGTATTGTCTGTTGAGTTGTAACTGCACTCAGAGATGCTGGGCATGGTAGCTGTTAGGAACACAGACTATGGAGTTGGAGAATCTTAGTTCACATTCTGCCTCCCACTCACCTTGCATCACTTCCAATCCATAAAATGGGAATATAGTACTAGCATTGGCCTATGTTTTGCAAAAAACTTTCTAGATATTGCACATAAAGCACTTAGCACAGATCCTGGAATTGAGTAGTGTTTAATAAATAGTAGTTATTATTATAATCATGATTATCATTTTTTTCTAATAAGAGGAAGCATTCTCGAAGGATGTTCTAACACCTCACATTTGGAGACCTACTGCAACTCCCAAGGGCTCCTCCTTTTCCTGACCTGCCTTAGCACTTACGGTCTCTGCCACTAGCTTCTGGTTGTCCATCCCATCATCACCTTATATGGTCTGGTGCATTTGAATGGGACCTTAGTAAATTCAGTTCCTATTTGACATGCTGGGTCTTGCACACTGGATACTGGGAACCTCTCCCCTCCAGCACACAAACTATTTATATGCTCATCCAGCATTGCAGAGTTATGAGAGTCCTTGTCTAACTCCATCTCCTCACCTAATTCCATCACCTCGTCTGACAGATAGGAAGACTGAGGACCAGAAAGGGGAAGGGATTGATCCAAGGTCATTAGTTCACCATAACAGCAGGACCTGGACAAAATCATAAATCAGTTTATTTTGCTTTATTTTAATCCTTTTTTTCCCGTACCACACAATGCTGACTCTTAGAAGGAACTGAATTGCATTAGTGAGCTCCTAACATTACTTGAAGTTTGGAAAGCATGCCCAGACCCATGTAGAACATTCTCCCATTTCCAAGATGAGCTTCCAGGCACCATCCCAGCCCCAAGCAATTCTACCAACATTTCTAGTACAGTATTTTGAAAGTATTGCTGTATTTCTGAAGGAAGAAATACAGAGGAAGAATAAAGAAGAAAGGAAAGAGGAAGGAAAGGAAGGAAGCAAGGAATGAATGAATGATTAAATTGTTCTTGATAGGCACTGTGCTTGGCACATAATATACATATTATTTTATTTAATCTTCATCACAATCTGAAACAGAAATTGACATCCCTGATTTACACACAAAGAAATTGCTACTAAGAGAGGCTAAGGAGCTTGTGCTGGAACTCTCATCCAAGACTGTTGAAGCACAGAATCTGTAGGACTTTGAAAATTATGCCACCTCAAATGAAGGAACAAATACTTTCAGAGAAAGGTTTGTCAGCCCCTGACTTTAGACTTTGGACTTAGAGACATTTCCCTTGGCTTCCATTTGAGACACTTGTGCATTTATTAATTTGTTCATTCATTTATTCACTTGTTCTATCATCTCTTCATTCATCCATTTAACAAACACATGTTGCATACTTATCACCATAGAATATGTGTAAGATTCAGTGTCTTCTTCCCACCCAGTCTTGACGTGGTAGATTTGTCTATTCTGTACCTGCAAATACGTACACACACATGCACGCACATAAAAACACAAAGCACCTGCATTCAATCTCAGATATGCAAATACATGCAGGACCACTCATCCACACTGGCCAGCTCTCTGCCAGGGAGTAAGAGCTGGAGATGCATTGGGGTCAGGCAGTGGGCCAATGTCCCCGAGAATCACTCGTGTCCTTGCCTCTGCGTCTCTGGACTGTAGGATAGGCCTATTCTCTCAGATGCTCCATTCCAAAGGGACACTGATGATAGCTCAGGCAGTGGGGTCTATTTCGGTCTTTGGAGGCTGACCTGGCATGAGAGTTCATATCATAGCAAGGGAGTTCATCTGCACAGACACATGTGAGGGACTCATCTTACGGTCTGGAGAATGGTTTCCTTTAGCAAGGTACAAAGGAAAAAGTGATGAGTAAAAACAATGATAATAATTATCAAAATTATATATTCCACTTAATTATGGTTATTTATTTGTCTGCTCTCCCACTACTAGTTAATAAGAGCAAACATTTACTTTGTCAAGAACTATGTAACTTTACATTTACATCTCGTACGAGTGCTTTGAAATAAGCTGTTTTTATATCCATTTTTTTTTTTTTTTAATATGAGAAAACTAGAGCTTGGGAAGTCTCTGTTACTTGCCATAGCCACAAAGCAAGCACATGGCAGAGTGCATGGTTGTGGCCACGTTCTTAGGCTGCTTGCCCCTCTCCCCTCCTGTGCTTCTGTTTTCCCATCTATAAAATGTGACTGTCATTCTGTTGGCTTCCATCAGAGATTCCTCCACCTGGCTGGGCATCAGCATCCTTCAAGAGGCTATCGAAAACTGACAATACCCAGGTCTCTGGGGTCTTAAATGGGGCTTATAATGTGTGTTTTCACAATGCCCCGTATTGCGGATCAGCTAGGTTTGGAGTCCTCCATTTAAGGGGATCCCAAAGGACACAACCAGGTCTAAGATTCCTTACTTCTAGTATCCTTTCATCTGTCAGCTGGGAAGTAAGAAAAGGGGGAATGGGCCCCATGTGGAAGAGCTGAAATTGAGCCTGAAGCCATTGTCAGCTCTCTCCCAGTGGGCCTGCCCATAAATCTCAGCTTTTTGGGAATGGAGCCAATGCAGATCGGAGGCATTTTCCCCTCGAAGCATCTAATGTCTGGCTATGGCAGGTAAGTGGAGCAGCAAGACTGTACAGGCTTTGCTCGCTTTGCATGGCAGCAGCTCGTCCAGATTCACAAGACATTAATTACCAGCAGTGCAGACTCTCTGTGCAAAAATCATCTTCCCTGCGCACACACTGGTATTTGGCCCACCTACAGAGCCAGTTGCTGGTATCCCCTTCCTCTTTCCAAACTCACTCCAATCTACTTGGGCCAACCTCATCTTCCTAGATCATTCTCCCAAAGCAAGATAATCTCTCTGGGATGAGGTGAGAGTTCCGGATTCCAGTTTCAGCTCTGCCATCCACTACCTGTGTCACCTAGACAAGTTACTTTTCTTTTCTCACTCCTGTATCCTCACTTGGCTTCTTGGCTTCAAAAGAAGTAAGAAAACTACAGCTTGTTTACTCAATTGGCATGTGGCCTTATATCACTAAAACCTAGTGTTTAAGGGCAGAGGGTCTGGAATCAAGCAGACCTGAGTTCATATCTCTCCTCTGCCACTTACTAATTGTACAACTTTAGGCTAGTTGCTTTACCTCTCTGAGCCTTACTTTCACCATCTGAAAAGTAAGGATAATGATGGTACCTATGTTACAGAGTTGTTGGGAGAATTTAAAAAATGATGTAAATACAAAGTTCTGGCATGTGGAAAATATTAACTATTACTCTATCAGTAGTTATTAGTGTTACTAGACAGGCAGGTAAACAGAAAACTATATTCTGATGTCATAAATGCTCAGACAGGAGCAGCAGGGGTCTCTGAGATCCCAGTGAATGATCCTAACCAAGCCCAGGGTCAGAAAAATTTTCCTAGTGGTGCACTTAGGCCCAAGCTGATGTAAAGGATGAATAGGAGCTTTCCAGGTGAAAGCCACAGAGACTTTCTCAGGCAGCATGAATTCTTTGTGCCAGTGGCTTTGGACCCATCAGCACCCCCAGCACCACTATCTTTCTTTCCATTCTTGGCATGTGCCCAGGCCTCCCATCGCAAGGCCTTTGTGCCTCTGCTATCTCCACCCACCCTCCAGTTACCATCAGGTAGGAGCTTACTCATTCTTCCTCCCACTTGACACTGCACTCCTGAGACCTGCTTCTATCCTCAGCTCCTGTCCCTGGTTTCCCTGTTCTCAGTCCAAGGAATTGCACTCACATCTTCAATATGATCTTGAGCTTGCCTGGTAAAGAGTTTGTCCACCTTCTTTGGGTACAAGCCTCTCTGTTCTATTTCTGGCTATTCTGGGTAACTGTCCACCCTTATTCTGATCCTAACCAGCATTCCTAGGATACCCTGGTGCCCACAGACGTGTGCTATGAGGTTAACTTATTCTGAGTGAAAGGAAGCTGAGAAGGGACCTGCTGAATCAGAGAATAGCAAGAGGTACTTGGAAAGACTTTCCTTTGTGCATTTATTTGATTAGTAAATATTTATTTCACCAGGTGTTGCAATAGGAACTGGGGTATAATTATGAAGAATGTACCCTTGGTCCCAGGCCTCAGGAAATTGATGGTACAGATATGAAGACAATCAGATAGAAGAATTTATACTGTGGAAAGAAAAGGAGTTCAGGAGGCTGTTGGGGCCCAGAGGAGGGGTACTGCCTCAGTCAGGATTCTTAGCTGAAAGCAATCTTTTTAGGTAATTTAAACAGAAAAGGAATTAATGAAAGGGATAGATTAAAGGTGGCTCACAGAGAGCCAGGCTTGAACACCATACAATACCCCAACCATAGTATGGAATATATCATCAAATTCCACACTGCCATCCCCCTGACCAAAGACAGCAGTCATTCCCTCTGCCCTGGGTGCTGGACGCCAGAACTTCCATCTTGTCTGACCTGACGCTGGATGCTTTTGCTACCAGCCTGGACAGGCAAGAGATCTTGTGCATATCCCCTTCCTCATGTTGCTGGGTTTCTAATAAGGCCTAAGTAGGGTGTGCCTGATTGGTCAGGCTGAGACTGTACCAATCAAACTGAGAATAAGGCAGGACATTGTCCAATCAGAGAAAGAGAGAGGGTATGTGTTTAAAAGCTGCTGAGCAGCTGAAAAATCAAGACAGGTATCCCTTATGGATCCCCACTGGAGAACTTGGGGTGGGGGTGGGGGCAGGGGGGTGGGTGGAGAGTGGAAGGGAACGTGAAGAGCTCCTCAGAGGTACTGCTATCTCAGCTGAGCTCTGAAACAAGAAAAGAACTTAGCCAGGTAAAGACAGGTCCAGGGGAGTGTTCAAGGTAGGTGGAAACGCAGGTGCATAGCTTGGAGAGTGGGGAAACTTGCCTCTGGGAAATGGCAACAGTTCAGTATGGCTGGAACATAGATTTGGAACGGGGAATGATGAGATTTGAAGCTAAAATGGTGAATGGAGCCAAGGACTCAAAACCTTAAATCCCCTGGGCTGAGAAGCAAGAATACAAGTCAGTCAATGTTCTCTAGAGACACCAAAGAAAGAAGATAGTTACATATTCCAAGACTGTTCCTGTTAAGTGTCTCTGATGTTTCATTTCTTCTTTTATTGAAGACACATCATTGCAGCTCACTTAAAAACCCCCTGTAAGTAGAAATTCCTCACCATTATGGAGAATTTCTCCCATAAAATCACACAGGCGTGGGCTGTTTATGGAAGCATGAAACATTCCTTACGGAGGACGTTATTTCGCATTCATGATGGAAACATCTTCAGGCTCCCTTTGGAAATTAGCACAAGGGCTGTGTTCCTCCACCTCTCTGGCCTGCAGGGCTCTCCTCCCACCTCTGCACCTGTGTGAGGCGCGGCTCCCTCCCCACCTCCTGCACATGGGCTTCCCCAGCTGCACCCATCCTCACCTGCCTTTTCCTAACCTGACTTCCTCCAGCCTTGAGTACCTCACATGCCTCATTTTTTCAGGAGCATACATACTAGTATTACACCCTCTTGCAATGAAAAGCAGAGAGAGTTCTTACCGCTTTTCATGTGTACAGATTCATTTATTGTGAGCTCTCTCCAGAGCAGGAAACTGGAACATAATCTGGGTACCTAGCATTACTGTTTTATGGAAACTAAAAGCTCTAACCAGGGCTCACACAGAGGACTCAGTCTCAATGCTAAATTAATATGTAGGCCAATTCGGGCCCCTCAAGGATGTGTCCTCTTCCTGAAATAGGGTTATATCAATAAGCCACACAGGGCTCTGCCTGTATCTCCTAGGACCTGCAGCTCCAGCTATCCATCATAGCAAGTCACGGGGTTCAGAAGGAAAAGATCAATGTTTCAAAACTATGTGAATCTCCTCTGTTCTTGAGTTTGTTGTTAGGAAAAAGGAGTGATCACGTGTCTAGAGAAGACACAGTGTTCTTAGTTATGTTCCTATTTAGCGCCAAGGAGAGAGCATTCATTACCTCTTGAAATCACAATGGGACCATGTGCAAGCCACTTTCTCTGAGTCAGCCTTTAACCTCAAATTGAAGAGATGGCAACAAAGGTATGTTATTTCCTCTGTGAAACACTGTCACTTCAGAGCTTGAGTCCAGAACCCTTCCTTCTTCTAGGTGAATATCTAAAAGTCTTGAAAGGTGGTCATCTACTGGCCCCTCAAGGTGCTTTTGAGTGGGGTGCAACTTAGATTGGTTTAAATCAAGGGATCTGGAGTTTCTTGGAAACCCAGCAGTTCAGTCAGCTTCAAGTCCTCTGGCAAGAGGCACTCAGAAGCCACCAGGACCTAAAGCTACTTTCTCCTCTTTTTTAAAATTTTTTTTCATTTTCCCTCCTCCCTGCTTTTCTCTGTGCCTCTGCTCCTTATTCCTCAGCCGCAGGTATCCACTGCCTTCTGCTTACCCCTGGGTCATGCTGGCTGACACAAACCCCAGGTCTCTATTGCGTCTTCAAAAATCAGTGCCCACCAGCAACTGACTCTGTCTTTCAGTTACCCAAACTCAAACTCCTGAAAGAGGAATCTGATGGGTCTACTCCATTGTGTCTGTGCCTGGCTGCCTGTTCCAGTTAGCTGTGGTCAGGCAAAAGGGCTCACTGGGCACATAGCATGGCTGTGCCCATTCATTATGTGTTAAATAGATGTAGTTTCTCTAAGATAGGATATGGGCAGAGCAGGATTTTAAAGATGTATTAGTCATCTCTTGCTGCATAAGGAATTGCCCCAGAACTTAGTGTCTTGAAACCACATTTATTATCTCACAGTGTCTGTGGGTCCAAAATTTGGTAGCAGCTTAGCTGAGCGGTTGTAGCTCAAAATTTCTCATGCACTTGCAGTCGTGATGTCAGCTGGGGCTGTGGTCATTTGAAGGCTTGACTGGGGCTGTAGGATCTGTATCCAATGTAGCTCACTCATACACCTAAAGGTTGATGCTGACTGTTGACAGGAGGCTCCTCCCTCTATGGGCCACTTCATGGGCTGCCTGAGTGTCTTCATGACACAGCAGCTGGCTTTTCAAGAGCAAGCAATCCAAGAGAGACTACAGTAGAAGCCCCAATGATTCTCATGACCTAGCCTCAGAAGTCACATTCTGCCATTTCTGTAATATCCTATTGGTTTTACATGTCATCTCTATTGATAGTGGGAGAGGAGTATGCAATGGCTTGAATATTATGAGGTGAGGATCATTCGGGCCACCTTGGAGGCTGGCTATCCCAAGAGAAGGCACTAGTACAGATTTCCAGAGACAAAGATGCAACGTTATCATTGAGTGGCTCATGCCAGTGTTTTTTCCTCTGGATGATCAAGAAGTTTTCTTTCAGCTCCAACCTGAATCTCTCATGTTTTAAATGCAGAACTAAAACCAACTTTTGTTTGCCTTAGAATATGAGATGCTGTACAGCTGGCTTACTACATATTCATGATTTGTAGGACGTCATGCACCCAAGAGATCTGTTCTCATTTCCCTGGAAATGTGTTGTAGGAGCCCCTGCAGAGAACAGTGCCTAGCTCAGTTTGAATCTCTGAGGAGTGGTTCCCACATGTATTAACTGATGACAATGATTGACAGGTCATCAAGTGGAGGAAATACCTTAAAGAAGGTAGAGAAGGAGCAAAAGAACTCATGGTTTCTGTGGGGTCAATCAGAACATTCAAAGCTTTGACATCTATAACACCGGCCACTTTTTCAGAATCCAGACTTGGCAGAGGAAACAAGGAGCTAAGTAGAAAATAATAAAAGAAAATTGTTTGTGGTCAGTGCCAAAAATGAATGATTCTAGGAAAAAAGTTAAATTCTGAAGGCTGGGCTGACAAAAAAATGTGTGCTTCAGACTCCTTAGGAATGCAGAGAAATATTTTGTGACAAGATCAGAAGTCAGGAGGTCTGGCTCTTAATCCCAAAATCAAGTACAACATTTTGGATTCTCCAATGTGGGGGAGACCAGGATTAAATGCTGAATTTTGAATTTTGATTTAGTTGTACAGAGAGGCATTCACAAAGAGCTTTGCCACTTACTAGCAGTGTGAAATTAGGTAAGAAATGTCACCTCTCTGAGCCTCCTTTCCTCATCTGTCAAAAAAGAATAATAGTAATAGTACTCATCTTGCCTGCTTCTTGATGCTGTTGCAAGTATCAAATTCTGAAAAGCACTTATAGATCTGTAAAAAGCCCAGGGAAGCTCTTTACTGGCTCAGTGAGGTTTGCAAACTCTTGCAATGTTTGCACATTGAAATGCAGGTGTTCCTACATGTGAGTGGTATAGGGCAAAGGGGCTGTTCCAAACACTGGAGTCACAAATCAATAGGTCTGTCCTCCACAAGGGCCTCAGTGGTAACCATAGTAATAATCACCATATTTCATTTTGGGCTCTCTGGACACATTAGGACCAAATATTGGACCAGTCTCTCTCTGGATCCTAGAGTGTAAGAAATAAAGCTCAGAATCGTGGGCATGTGCTTCTCTGCTGGGGACTGGGGACTCAGAGGATACAGCTCTGCAGACAGAATGAAGAAGAAAGCAGGTACCAATGAAAGTAGAAAGAAATTAGGATGAAGGATGATGGGAGAGTCCTGTTGCTGGTCCAGTTCCTAGCTTCGGTTGTTTCTGAAGTCTAGCTGTTTTCCTGACCTTGGGTTCCTCAAGAACCAACCCCCTCCAAACTTATAATAAATTTCCCCTCTTGGTTAAATTAAATATGGGCCTGATTTCTGTTATTCAGAATCAAAATAGCCCTAAATAATGTCATTCCTATGAAATAAATTAACTTTTTCAATTTATGATTCCAGTAAAATTGATACTGGCTTTCTCTCAGCAAGAGACTATTTATTGTATTTACTGAAAGACACAGGAGCATGATGACTGAGACTGTGGACTCAGGATCCAGAACACCTGGGCTCAAGTCCTTGCATAAATTTCTTAACCTCTGTGTGACTCTCTTTATCTAGCAAATGCTGATGATAATAATAATACCTACCTTAGAGGATTATTGGAAGGATGAAATGAATTATTATATAATCAAGGTCACTCATCATTGTTTCACCTTTTAGGGAAAAATCACCACGTTCCCAGCCCTGGCTCTATGCTGGGCTTTTTTATAAGCTAACTTGTCATTATACACACTCAAGGGGGAGTTGGGGGTGGAAAATACTTTTTGAGTGCTGAAAAGAGTCATTGTTCCCTGTGATAATGGGATGACTTCAAAGTAATCAAAATCTTGTGTTGAAATTGGCTACTACCAACATGTGGAAGGCAGCTGAGACCCCGAGCTTCAGATGGGAAGCTCTAAGTGAAAATTTACATTTATGCTCAAAAATCCTGGAAAGAGGGATTGATAATTGAGATTCTGGCTGAAGCAGAGTGAACAAAGATGCTCTAATTAAATTCTGCATAGGAGCTAATTAACCCATTTACGTGTTTTCCTCCTTTGTGCAATTGTGGAAGCACATTATCAGCATTCATATATTTGCAACTTATCAGTATGTTGTACGTGATTTTTTTTCCCCCTTGAGTAATGTGGGAGGAGAAAGGTGCCCTCCATAGGGTCTCCCAGCAATAATTCATCTGTCTGAGGCTTCTGCTTAGATTCCATGTTAGCTCAGGGAAGCTCATGCATGCTTTGCTCTTCAGGCATATGATAGAAGTCATCCTGGGTGGCTACTACTACTAATCAGATTGTCTCCTGATGTAGGGTTCTTCAGTCCATCCTGAAGCTGGTGAATGGAGTCACCTTGAGAAAAGGACTGTGGGGCTGATGTCCAGTGTGGGTAGCTCTCCTGATTGCTCAACATTCAGAGAGGCTCTCCTTGTTTCAGTGCGAAATGATTGACAGTCAGGGTGAGTATCTCAGAAGGAAGAGTCTCCCGCCTACTCCAGCCATGTGGCAAAGGTATTTGCTTCCTTGGGAAGGAAGTGATTTATCTGTGGGAGCACACAGTTTCAGCAAAGTTTGCGTAGGAACAGACTCTGTCTCTGCAAGCATGTGTGTATGTGAGTGTGGGCATAACGCAGCAAGAGTGGAAGATAAAGACAACTTGAACATCATAAAAAGGCACTTCTTTTTACAAATGCTTGAAAATATACCATGCTGCAAGACTTCAGACCACATAAATGAATTTGTGCCTAATTCAACAGAGCTATACTTCTTTCTTCTTCAGAATTAGTGCGCCTGCATTAACATTGGCTTTATTATATAAACCATCACAGAAAGGAAACAGTCTTAGAGATAAACAGGTGGGAGAAAAAAAGAAAATGAGGGAAAGAAAAGACTGGAGGGGGAGAAATGAAGAGAATGCAAGAGTGCTTGCAGTTGGGCAAAGTTTGATTTGAAAGGGTTTATAAGTGTTTTACACAGTAATGTACCTAGTTACAGCTGGATATGTATTTATGTGTTACTATTAACCAGATTATCTCAACATTAGCCTGTTCAATTTGGCCTATTATGCAGATTCAGGGAAGAAAAGGTTTCCCTGGAGGATTTTGATCCTGAGTGACTTACTTCATTTAATTTCAGATTTCAAAGTAAACAGGTATATAACTAACTGTTTTTAAATCTAGATGAATATAAATTCATGCTATTACCAATTATTTATTTATTGTAAAATTCACCCTAACAGGTTACTAAAATACAAGAATCTCAAGTTTATAATTGAAGAAATTAATTCATTAGGTGAATCAAGAATATACAGCTTTTGAAGTAAAAATGATTCATGTATCAAGTGATCTCATTTTAAAACTCCACTAAACATTCTACAGTAGTATCTTGAGTTAATGGCAGTTGTTTTCCTGAACACATTCAAAAATTTTCTCAAAATCTAGAGAGTTCATCTATATTGGGCTAGAAGGGCTGGATTAACTGGTAACTAAGAGGCCTAGGTTCCATCCCTGGTTGTATTACAATAGCTGTGTGATCTTGGGTAAGTCTCTTAACCTCTCTGTGTCCCTGCTTTCTCATCTGTAATGTGAGCACGACAATGTCTTCCTCACTTGCCCCATATTATTGCTATATAGAAGAAATGAGGTATTAGTTGTGGAAAGTTCTTTGAGAATTTAATCCCTTGAACAAAATGCAGGTTTTTCTGGATCTGCACACACATACACTGTTCATGATCATGAATACGTAATGTGGTGAATATGCTGTAGGTGTTTTGTGCTTTGAATCCGTGAGTCTGGAGATCCCAGCCCATAACAGCACATAATAGGTGTCCTCTGTGGGATGTAACCTAGGTGACACTCTGCACATTAAGCCGCACCTGTGCTCAGAGATGGTGGTGTATAAAAACTTGGCAGATCAACATATGCCAAGGTAGAGAGAACAGAGCCATACAATAGCAACACCAAAGCTTGTCTGTCCATCAAGGCCAAACTGAAATGCCACTTTTTTCATATAGCTTTCCAGGGCTTCTCTCTCCTATTGAAGGAATTAAGTTCTTCTGAATCTATGTACTTTCTTCACTTCATTAGTGTAGACCTGAACGTTGAACACCCATGCCAGCCCCAACAATATTCAGCTGGCACCAAATAAATAGGATCCCTAGCCCTCTTGGAATCTGCAGCCTCAGTTCTGGAATTCTGACTCTGATCCTGAGCCATTCCTCAGATTAGATTTTACCCTGTTTGTACTCTTCTGGCTTCCAACTTCAAGTCAATACTCAGCAAGCATTTGCTGTTTGCTGGGATTATGCTAAATAATGGGGTACCGCAGTGGACAACAGTTCATGTTTTTTGCCCTCGTGGAGATTAGAATTTAATGAGACTATAGACAATTAAACAATTCCAAGGCATTCATGGAGAAATTTCCAAAAGAGGTGATGTCCAACATAAAACCTATAGGCTGAGAGGATGTTAATCAGGTGAAAATAGGGTTAGGAAAGCTGAATGCTCCAAGTAGCACATCTGGGAGGCAAGAGAGAACCTGCTACATTTAAGAAATAAAAAAGATATTTTAGTCTGGACAAAATCCAACTTCTCTACTTATGTCTCCACTTCCAGCATCACCTTATATTTGGCACCTTCACACTTAAGGTTAGGCTCTGCCATTTTGGCTGAAGCTTCAGCTCTAACAACCTCCCACTCATCCTACAGATCATCTCCCCAGTGTGCTCCAACACCTTCTTCCTTTTGATCTCAAAGGGCACCGATTTCCCCAGCCTTGTACATGGAAACCAATCTGTCTTAATGCTGCTTTTACATGTAATTTTCATCACAGTTATCTGATTTTTGACCAATTTTATTTTCCCTATGAGACTGCCAAGATACAGATGATCTTTGCATTTCCTCCCAAACACCTGAGACAGCGTGGGACAATGTATTTTTATTTTTCTATAACACCTTTCTATCATGCCACTTTCTGGTTTAAAATCCTTCAGTAAGTCACTATTCATCTTAGGAAAAAACCCTATTCCTAAACACAGCTCACAAAACCCTTTCTGCCCCAACCCCTCTTAGCCCAGAGCCTCACTGCCACCATCCGCCTTTCTCACTCTCCCTTCTGGTTACACAGACCTTCCAGAATCTCCAGCACTTCTTCCTCTCTCCTGCCTTCCAGCTCTTGCTCTTGCTGCTCCCTGTGCAGGCCCCGCCCAGCCCTGCCCAGCCCCTTCACTCCTGCTCATCTTTAAAGTCGCAGCTTATATATCACATCCACAGGGAGGCTTTCCTGACACTTACTTGTTCCCGCTACAACATGGCATTTATGATGCTTTATTGAAATTGCTCATTAAAATTTTTGCCTCTCTTGCTGAGGGTATTTCAGCCTTGGCATTACTGACATCCTGGACCAGATAATTCTTTGTTGGTGGGGGGCTTTGCTGTGCATGGTAAGATGTATAACAGCATCCCTGGCCACTACCCACTAGATGCCAGTATCACTTTCCCTGGTTATGATAACCTAGAATGTCTGCAGACACTCCCAAATGTCTCCTGGGGGACAAAATCATGCCCACAGTGATTTGAGGATCACTGTGTTAGACTATTCATAAGGTAGGGTCTGTGTCTTACTCACTACTGTATCCCCAACGTGGCATGTGTGGCAGACTACTAATCACGTGTTGCATGAATGAACAGAAGTTCCTTCTATAAACTCCTGGTGAACGAATAAACTTTAGGAAGAAAGCTGTGTTGGAAGCACTAGTAGGTAGTTCAGAGACCTGTGTTGCTCTTTAATGAGTGGGTAGAACTTTCATGAACATGGTGCTCTCTCACTTTGGATACTGTCCCTTTCCTGTCTGTTACATCTGTCCTGGTAGGCAACAGACCATCAAGTCACCCATTCCCCTCTCCGTACACACGCCTTTGTGCTGCCCTGTCCACCCATCTCCCCTCTACAGAACAGAAAAAAGGTTTGGGCTCCCTGAGCTTCTTGCTTCAAAGATATTTAAGCTTTTAATGCGAATCCTGATTAATTAGCAAGGGCGCGGAACTTACATGTATTTCAAGTTGCTTTTATCTCGGGGGGAAAAGAAGCCTTTTGGCAGATACGTTCTGTTCACTGTCTAGTTCAGCATTTCAAAGGGCATGCTTTGAGGGGCTGAGCAGGTTACCATTTTTTGTGTGTGAAGGGCAATGACTAGTAATTAAAGGACAGACCCCTTTATGTCAACTCAAGGGAAAAATATCAAATTCAATCTCAGCTTCATCCTGAACTGACTTGTATCAAAGCTGGAGGGCTCTGCCCAGTGTTGGAGGACAGAAGCAAGAAGGGAAGGGCTGTGCAGTATAGTAACAGCTGCATCTCTGTGGCTTCCAAAGAAAAAGCTAACATTTGTTGAGCACCTACCGTATGCTATATCAGCTCTCCCAAAAACCCTACGAAAAAGTCAATAAAGTTTTATTTTACAGAAACTAAGTTTGGGAGATGTTAAAAAAATTGACCAGAATACAAGTGGGCCACCCACATTTGGAATATGATGGGTCTGACTATATTCTCTCTTCCAAAACTTCTGTCTTAGCCCATTTTCTGCTGCTATAACAGAATACCACAGACTGGGTAATTTATAAGGAAAAGAGATTTATTTTGCTCACAGTTCTGGAGACTGGGAAGTCTAAAGGCAAGACATCAGCATCTGCTTGGCCATCTGGTGAGGGCCTTCTTGCTGTGTCACTCCATGGTGGAAGGGCAGAAAGGCAAGCAAGCTGGCAAGACAGAGAGAAGACAGGGGGCTGAACTTATCCTTTTATTAGGAGCCCACTCCCACGATTACTGCATTAATCCATTCACGAGGACAGAACCAATCACCACCTTGTAATACTCTCACAATGGCAATTAAACTTCAATGTGAATGTTGGGGAAGACATTCAAACCACAAGAACTACCTCCTTCCCTCAGCTCCTGTGTGTCTTCGCTTGCTCTTCTGTGCCTCCTAGAATACAACAAAAGAAGTTCTTATTTTATCTTTGTATTCAAATTATTCACTCCATCAAGCAGGCGGTAAACATCTCCTTCACTCGGGGCTCTTATAGCACTCTGTACTCACCCCATTTTAAGCCCTTATCACAGAGTTTTGGTAAGTGTTATGTTTTTATTCATCTTCCCAACTAAAGTATAAACTCTTGGGGAACAGGGATCTTGGCTCTTTTGTTGAATTCTGTATCCCCAGTGTTTCACACAGGAAGTGACATAGAGTAGGTTACAAGAAATAGTTGTTGATTTGAATATGTACTGAGTACCTACTGTGGCAAGACTATTAGTTTCTTCTCAGCATAGTAGGTCCTTCTCTCTCTTCCTCTTTGATAACATAATTCTCATTTTTACCTGGAAGGCCATACCCCTAACTAAATGACTAAAAAGACATCACAGCTCCTTCGCCATTAAGAACGGCTGTGTAACTAAGTCTTCTTCATGAGATATAAACAGAAGCATTGTGTTGCACTTCCATGAAGCCTACACTTACTCTATCCTGCTACTTAGATCATGCATGTGATAGCTGGAACTCAGTCATTTTGGACCATGAAGACCAGAGCCACACCCCAGGGCTTAAGAAGCAGATACGTTGAAGTAATCTGTATCCCTGGTGACTATGAAATTGCTAGGACAGTTCTGCACCATCTATCTCTATAGTTGTTTTATTTAAGAGATTAACAGATTTCTATCTCATGTAATTCACTAGTTTTGGTTCTCTGTTATTTACAATCAAACCTAATCCCAGCTGATACAAGTGCTAAGTGCAGAGCACTGTTCTAGGTGTGTGAGACATGCTGACATAGGTGACCCATGCCTGGATGGAGCTCAGACAACTGCAGGAGAGCTTTAATGTCACTATATCTGATGATTATTTGACACATTGAACTCCAGTCATATCAGTTTTCTTTTCAGTCTCAAATGGTAATCACCACAAGAGAAGAAAGGGTCAAGTGCTCAGTGGTGTCTGAATCAAGAGATACCACTTACAGTGGGGGAAACAGGAACATTTTCATGGAGGAGATGCCCTTGAATTTGACCTTGAATAGTGACCAGAATTGGGATTTGCAGAGAATGGGATGAGGTTGGGATAAGGTTAAACACTCTAGGAACAGAAAATGTGGGACATGTTTGGGAGAAGGCCAGAGATTCTGTCATATAAAGTGTATCGTGTAATATTTATGAGCATGGGTTTGAAGTCCAGCTATGGTTTACTAGCTGTGTAACCTTGGTTGAATCAGTTACCTTCCATGAGCCCCATTTTTCTCATCTGTAAAGTGAGGACAGTAACTCCCACCTTCTTGAGTTGCTGTCAGAATTAAATGAGTTTCTATGGGTAAAGGGCTTGGAACAGCAACTGTCTCAAATAAGCATTCCCTAAATATTAGCTATGAGAGTCATCCCCCCAAACTGGAAGAGTTAGTTAAAAGTACAGCAAGCAGAGCCATAAATGCCAGGTTAAAATTTTAGACCATTAGTATAAAGGCATCAAAAAGCTGCTGACAGTTTGTGAGCAAAGTTATAGGTGACATAATCAGAGCTATGTTTTAGGAAGTCTTAATGTGTCCACATTTGCTGTATTATTATGCTTTCTTTCCCACTCTCGCCCCATCAGCCCGCTGACCTGGGTGTCAGTGCCTCCCAGAGCACACCAGCTCTCAGCAACTCCTCAGGACCCCTCCCCTGTCTCTCAGGCTTTTTGCCTGATGCTGACATAGGTAAACCTGGCTGCTTTTCAAAGACCTGGGAAAGGGAGCCCTCTGGCTCACAGCCCTGGACCTAGTTGTTCCCATGGGATTTGCTGAAGGATGTGATTCCTCTCTCCCTCTTCCACCCCTTTGGGGGTAGCATTATCATGCTGACATCCTGACACTTAGCCCTGAAATACAGGCCAGTGATTACATCATAGCTGGGTGATATGAACCTTTTTTATCCTACTGTTGACAATGGGAACCATACCAACTTCACAAGAATCTGCAGAGACAGCTGGCTACACTGTATGCTATTATCTGAATAGTCCACCCAAAATTCATATGTTGAAGATCTAACTCCCAATGTGAAGGCATTTGGAGATAGGGCCTTTAGGAAGTAGTTAAGGTTAAATGAGGTCATAAGGGTGGGGCTCTAATTTGATAGGATTAGTGGCCTTATAAGAAGAGAAAGAGATTCCCTCCCTTTGTCCTTCTCTCCCTTCCTCCCTCTCAAGGAAAGGTCATGTGAGAACATAGAAAGTGTCCATCTGCCGTCCAAGGAGAGAGCCCTCACTAAACACTAACCCAGCTGGCACCCTGATCTTGGACATCCAGCCCCCAGAACTGTGAACAAATAAACTCCTGTTGTTTATCCCCCCCAGCCTGTGGTACTTCATTATGGCAGCCCAAGCAGATTAATAGACAACATGTGCATTTATGTTGCGTTATAATGAATGCTGCTGCACAGATGTAACTTCTGGGCTTGGGAGCCAATTAAAGACCACTGCAGACAGCAAACTACACTCTTCTATTGATAACTTAGCAATAACCGCTTAATCTCCCATGCCAGTTAATAAACGATGCATTGGATACCCTAGTTCAGATTCCTGGCTATCAAGCTCTAAGTCAAAGTAATATTCCACCTGTGACCATTTAGTGGCTACAAAGAGAGTTGGTACAGCTCCCCCTACCCACACGTCTTTTTAACTTACATTTTATTGACATTTTAAGCATCTTCCACTTAAGGTGTCTGCCCATGGACACTCAGTGAGACACAAATCACAGCTCCAAAAATATTAGAATACAGACAGTCTCAAGCCAGGGGCCTGCCTTGGTTCAGGTAAAAATAGAGCAGAAGAAGGGAAAACAAAACACAACACAACACAACAACAACACATTGCTGTTTCATACCATTTTTCTTCCTTATAAAGATAACATGGGAATGAATATTCATGTTGAGAAATGTGAAGCTTTGGCCTCGGAAGCATAATTATTGTAGTTATTTCGAATTTCATTAGTGCTTTGTATTTCCAAAGCCCATTTTGGTGAGTTATTTTGCTCCTTTCCTACCTTGCCTCTCTCCTCCATGTTGCTTCTCCTCCCCAGATTCCCTGTCCTTTCACCAAAGCTCGATCAGACACTGTCATTTTTACAGAAAAGAAAATCAGCATCTGGGAAATGCAAATCAAAACCACATTGAGATACCATCTAACCCCAGTTAGGATGGCTAAAATCCAAAAGACTCTGAACGATAAATGCTGGCGAGGTTGCGGAGAAAAAGGAACTCTCATACATTGTTGGTGGGACTGCAAAATGGTGCAGCCTCTATGGAAAATGGTATGGAGGTTCCTCAAACAATTGCAAATAGATCTACCATACGACCCAGCTATCCCACTGTTGGGAATATACCCAGAGGAATGGAAATCATCAAGTCGAAGGTATACCTGTTCCCCAATGTTCATCGCAGCACTCTTTTCAATAGCCAAGAGTTGGAACCAGCCCAAATGTCCATCATCAGATGAGTGGATATGGAAAATGTGGTACATCTACACAATGGAATACTACTCAGCTATAAAAACGAATGAAATACTGCCATTTGCAACAACATGGATGGACCTTGAGAGAATTATATTAAGTGAAACAAGTCAGGCACAGAAAGATAAATACCACATGTTCTCACTTATTGGTGGGAGCTAAAAATTAATATATAAATTCACACACACACACACACACACACACACACACCGGGGGGGGGGAGAAGATATAACAACCACAACTACTTGAAGTTGATACGACAAGCAAACAGAAAGGACATTGTTGGGGGGGATGGGGGGAGGGAGAAGGGAGGGAGGTTTTGGTGATGGGGAGCAATAATCAGCCACAATGTATATCGACAAAATAAAACTTAAAAAAAAAATAAAATAAAAATAAAAAAGAAAAGAAAATCAGGGTGAGGAGGGGAACTAGCTTTGACATAGATATGATTACTCTAGGAAATCTTGATCTGAAGCTGTCAGGCCATCGTGTGTTGCTCGTGGAGCTGAATGCTCCTGCAGGAGCAGGAGGTCCACATTCCGGCTATTCCTTGGCTTCCCCCACCTGAGTAAGAAACCAAACTGGAAGCATTAGTAAATTGGATCCCTGAGCTCATTTCCTCCACCTTTGCAGCTGATGAGCTTAACATAATTTTGCAACTTCTGATTGGTTAAGAAGGAAATGAACCGATCCTTTATTCAATAGCTGCTGTATGCCAGGCACTGGGCATAAGCATGCACGACTATTCTCTGTACCTGTTATCTGTTTCTGCAACACAGGCTACTCCAAAATGCAGTGGTTGAAAACAATTATTTATAATTACAGCTTGCAGGCCAGTGGACTGGTTGGTAATATACCGATCTGGGCTGGGCTTGGCTCATCAATGGGTCTGCAAGTTAGCTGGGACTCATCTCTAGGCTGGAGTTGGCTGAGGCACATTAGCTGGGAAATCTCTGCTCCACATATTTTTCATCCTCCTTCTGGGACTGGCAGGCTGGCCCAGGTCTGTCCTTCTGGTGACTGCAGAAGCGTAAGACAGCAAGCAGAAAAACACACAAGGATCAAACTGACCCACGACCACTTCTATCTCATTCTCTTGGGCTAAACAAGTCACATGGCCAAGCCTTGATTCAAGGGATAGTGAAATAGACCTTGCCTTTTTAGTAAGAGGAACTGCAGAGTCACAGGGCAGAAGTTGCAGACATGGGGAGAAGTGAAGAATTGGGATCATAATATAATCTAGTGCATTCCATTTTTTGATTGACTTAGCAAGTACCATGCCTAGACTACATGTGGTGGTGAACTCAGATCCAAGTCTTTTGGACTCTAAAGACATTTCCCTTCCTTTTTACCCATCTCCTACAATTTGGCCCCAAAGGCCACTCTTAAACTTGAGTGCATTTCAATCAACAGTTTCTTTTACTCATAATAGTCTAGAAAACTACCCTTATGCCATGACATTTCTTGTTATAGCACCTAATAATTATGTTTATGATAAAAAATATTGATGACTGATGATTATGCTAGCTGTCACTATTGTATGCTTAATCTTAACAATGAGAGACAATATGGAGCAGTGGTTATAACCAGGGTCTCTGGAGTAAGATTGCATGGGATTAAATTCTGGCCCCATCACCAGCTGTGTGACTCCCGACAAGGAATTTCACCTTTCTGAGCCTTAACTGCCTTACAGTTGTTGAAAGGACTAATTGAGATGGGACTTTCATGGCATTTAGCATAATGCCCAGCATAGGGTAGGTATTCAATAAATGATACTATTATTATTTCTGTTGTTGTTGCCATATACCAAATAGTATACTAAATGCTGTGCATGTGTTAACACATTTAAGTTGCATAGCAATTAGAAAATAAATTGTGGTCAGCATATGTCCACCTGACCTAAAAGTTCATTTTATTATGGCTGCTGTCCCCTTTAGCGTCTGTTTGCATATCAAAGTGGTATCTATTGAAGGTAAAATGTCCCAACTTGTTCTTTCAAAGTGAAAGATGCTAGTTTTGGAAACAGCTATGCATTTCTTTTGGAGCATTATTCTTTGAGCCCTGCAAAAGATGCCTTTTCTTTCTAATAGTTCATCTGTCCTAATCACCTCCTTTTCAAAACACAGACACAAACAAACAAAATCTCATGTAATATCAAAGCACATGCTGGATGAATTTTGCTCCCTAGTGGATGGTGTCCAAGGGAAGCTGGA
Source organism: Cynocephalus volans (assembly GCF_027409185.1). Classification (NCBI taxonomy): domain Eukaryota; kingdom Metazoa; phylum Chordata; class Mammalia; order Dermoptera; family Cynocephalidae; genus Cynocephalus; species Cynocephalus volans. The sequence continues at coordinate 19,794,860 of NC_084476.1, forward strand.
CGTAAGCCTTTTTTTTTTTTTTTTTTTTTTTTTATGGTTTTGAGCATTAAAATGCAAGATTTTTTTAAAATTTTATCAATATACAATTTAGTTGATTTTTGTGTCCCTTTACCAATTCCTCCCTCCCCACTCCCACCCATCAACATCGTATCTGTTCACTTGTCTGAACAAGTTCAAGGAATTGTGACTGTTGTGTCTTCTTCCCCACCCCACCCCCGTTTGTTTCTGTATTTATTTATTTATCTTTAGCTCCCACAAATAAGTAAGAATATGTGGTATTTCTCTTTCTGTGCCTGACTTATTTCACTTAATATAATTTTTTGTAAGTCCATCCATGTTGCCATGAATACAGCAAAAAAAAACAAGTAACCCAATTAAAAAATGGGCAAAGGAGCTAAATAGGCATTTCTCAAAGGAAGATATACAAATGGCCAACAGATACATGAAAAAATGCTCAACATCACTCAGCATTCAGGAAATGCAAATCAAAACCACACTGACATACCATCTCACTCCAGTTCGGATGGCTAATATCCAAAAGACTGAGAATGATAAATTTGTGGAGAGAAAGGAACACTCCTATACTATTGGTAGGACTGGTGCAGCCTTTATAGAAAATGGTTTGGAGGTTCCTCAAACAATTACAGATAGTTCTACCATAAGACCCTGCTATCCCACTGCTGGGAATATACCCAGAGGAATGGAAATCATCATGTTGAAGGGATACCTTTACTCCAATGTTTATTGCAGCACTACTTATAATTGCCAAGAGATGGAGCCAGCCCAAACGTCCATCATCAGATAAGTGGATATGGGAAATGTGGTATATCTACACAATGGAATTCTCCTCTGCTATGAAAAAGAATGGAATTAAGTCTTGGCTCTGTTGATGCCTTCCATGATTTAGGAATTTCAGCACTATGTTCCTGATTCCTGAAGTTCCCACCGTTGGGAAATGGAAGGCATCAGCCACAAGCTACCTTAGCCACCTGTTTGGAGCGAGTAAATAGAATACAGGAGAGTGTGACAAAAATGCTTAATAATCAGGAAAAGTTCTCAAAAAAGGGAAACAGTGATTTTTTTATCCAGGTTCAGGAAGAGTCGCTGATGGACTTTGAGGTCACATTGTTGGATCTAGACGTCATGAATCCAGGCTTTTGATTTACAGATGATAAAGACATTTAGACTCAGCATGCTGATAACCTCTCCATAATAGGGGAAAGGGACAGAGGTATTATTCAGCAATCAGAAAGTGACCAACCAATACGTTTCACCATTGATTTTGATCTTACCCCTTGGGCCAGCTTCTACTAACTCATTTTCTTCAAATGGATGCAAATACCATCCATCTGTCAGGGATTTGCTCTTAACCTGAGATAATGGGAAGCAGCAGTGAGAGAGGGATCTTTCTGCTCTCTTCTATCCATTATCACTTCTCTGATTATTTTAGTGCCCTCGCATGCGATTCAAGGATAATCAGAGTTTGCACACTGACTGCTTTATGAATCCCCGGTTCTCAAGCTTTCCCAAACCACCACATAGCATCTAGAAGACAAGTCCATTTTGTTTCCCATGGAATATCCTTTCTCTAGCACAATGCCTGACACAAAATAAGTATTCTATTTATAAATTCTGTTGAACTAATTAGTACATTAGTCCCTCTAGATCTTGAATCTCTCTCTAGAGCTCTTTAATCATTCCTTTACTCGTGCATTCATTTGTTCAAGAAATATGCATTAGGATTGTGCCTTGGAACTTTGCATGAGTAAAAAAAAAAAGATGAATCAGACTGTCTCTAGCTTTCTGACACTTAGAGTATAGGATGGGAGTTAAGACTTTAAGACTTCGTATCAATCGGTTATTACCACAATAATGTGTGTAATTAAACCACTCTGAAACTCAGTGGCTCAAAGTGACAATCACTTATTCTCATTCAAACATCTGAAGGTAGGCTGGGGGAACTTGTTAATTTAGGCTGGCTTGGCTAGGCTTGTCTCCACACTGCATTTAGGTCCAGGTCTGTTCTTATGTCTGTCACCCTACTTCTATCAGTAAGCCAGGTGGAGCATGTTCTCCTTGTGGCAATGGCAGAAACACAAAGAGACACCCCCACTACACAAGTCATGTCTCATGCCACGATGGCCAGTATCTCACTGGCCAATGCAAATCACATAGCCACGCTCAACGTCAATAGGCTCTAGAAAAGTGAGAAGAGGAAGGGAGTAAATATTTGCTGGACAAAAATCTAAAGCATCACAGCCTTGACTACAAATAGCATACATGATAGAAAAGTGTAACAAATAAGTTACATAAGAAATAATGATATGTAAAGGAAACAGGCTATTATATTTAAAGAATATGAGAATCAGAAGTGGCCCTGAAAGATGTATGCTGTATAGGTGCCCTCAGAGTGCTGGTCACAGGAAAATAATCTAGACAGAGGTAACAGAACCCCATGTATACAGGGAAGATTCAGATGTTTATTATGATGAGAGTATAGGTTATAGGAAGAAATATAGCCAGAGAATATATCAGGAAGGTTGTTTTGGAACTTGGATATCATGCTAATGGGTTACATAACACCTAGAGCAACAAAAATTAATTAAAGAATAACAAGTAAGAATTAAAGCTAACAAAAAATATAGTGCATCGCACACTGGCAAGGTAAGCGACAGACAAAATATGAGTTCCTAAGAATCTCCATAGATGTCAGGGAGAATGAACTACCAGTAGACCAAGGTGATAAATACCAGACATTACACTTTTTTCAAGTATTATTTTTTCCCAGTGAATCTTGGTGGGCATCACAAACCTCAGGCTTAATGCTTTGTATTGCAGTATATCTCTTCCCTGTGCAGCTCCCTCCTCCTTTCCCGTCCTGTCACCTTGAGCAGAAACTCCTCCTGTTTTTTAAAGGCAGGGTATCTCTCCAGCTGCTGGCCAGCTGCTCAGAGAGAAGTGATGTTATTGAGAGTACAGAAGACCCAGTGCAGGGCAGAAGGGAGTATTCTCTCTGTCCCCCGACCCATCTTCAGTTTAAAATGCCACTAACTTTCACAAGAACATAAGAATGTATGGTCTAACATAGGCTATTGTTTTTAAGTTACAAACTAAATTCGGTAATTAATAAATGCATGCATTTATTCATATATTCAACAAATACTTACTGAGCACCTCCTATGTGCCGAGAATTATCCTAAGATATGGGTACATATCAATAAACAAGACAGGCAATATCCCTTTAGAGTTTACATTTGGGTGATGGAAGTCAATCCATCAGTTAATCAGTGAATCAGTCATGGTGGAGAAAATGTCGATGGAAATGTTGGTAATGGGTGAATCCTCTGGAGTGGGGAGTCATGGGAGTCACCTCTTAGGAGATGGCATCTGTAATGATCCAACAAGAAGAAACAAGTGAACACCCCCTCGGTACCGGCCATGCAATCTGGGACATGTGATTTAATTTTCTCTTGCCTTTTTTATTAATTGATACAAAGAGAAGTGATTGGATACCTCTTTCATAGGGCTCATATGAAGATTAAACATGTTGTTATTTGCAAAATGCTTAGAACAGTACCTGGCACATACAGCAGCTCCAGTCTAAAGGTGGAAACAGACAAGTAGATACATTTAATGCAGGATTATCTATGTTTTGCTCCAGGTAAGTGCAAGGAGCTAAAAGCAAAGAAAGAAGGGGTGTCTAACACAGAAGTCTTGCTAGGGGAATGATGTTAAATCAAAGAAGAGAGAAGAGAAATTAATTTTTATCAAGTACATCATTCTTGGTGCTAGGCCATTTCTCTTGTTACTGACAGAAGTGACTTTTCACAACAATGTGTACTAGGTATGATTATGCCCATTTTACAGATGAAGAACTAGGTAACTGATTAAACACTTTATTCACGACATCGTGAAGAATTGATATTCTAAGCTGAGCTACTGTATTAGTTCTTTCTGTGTCGCTATAGCAGAATACCTGAGACTGAGTGATTTCTAAAGAAAAATGAATTTGCTTCTTACAGTTTCTGAGGCTAGGAAGTCCAAAGTCCATCTGGTGGTGGTGACAGTGACCAAGGGATCTCACATTGCAAGATGGTGGAAGCAGAGAGAGCAGAGAGAGAGAGAGAGAGAGAGAGAGAGAGAGAGAGAAACTCTCCTCTTTTTTTAAAGCCCTCAGAACCACACCCCTGACCACCATTTTTAATCCGTTCACTACTGCATGGTCCTACAATCTAATCACCTCTTCAAGGCTCTGCCTTTCAATTACCTTAATAGGATTTACCACCCTCTTAACAGTCACAGCGGAGGCTAAATTTGTAATACCTAAAACTTGGGGGACACAATTCAAGCTTCAGTGAGTTTGGGGGGGACATAATTCAATCCAATACAGCTACTTTTTTTCACTAGTATTGCTTTTGAACAAGATAGTGAAGTATATTGATAATAGTGAATGTTTATTGATTATGTATTTGTTTATTATTAATATAGGCTAGAAACTGTGATTCATGCCTTTGATCTATTAGCTCATTTTATCCTCATCCAATTCCCTGAGGTAGGTACTCTTGCTTTTCTAAAATCAAGAAACCAAAGTTCAGAGGGATTGAGTAATTTTCTCAGAATCACACAGCAATCATCAGAGTCAGAATTTGATCTTAGACAATCAATCGATACCAGAACTGAAAGCTTATTCTCCATTTGCTCTGCCTCTTGCTGTAGGGTGAAAGGAAGCATGGACTAGGAGTTATAAGACTTGTTTCAGGACCCAATTCTGCCACTTGCTATTTGCCCAATCTTGAGCAAATTACATCTTTGAATATTATTCTTGTCACTTGTAAATTGAGGTGAAAATTTCCTGTCCTGCTGGTTCACAAGGCTGTGTGGAAGTCAAATGTTGTGATGATGAATGTAGAAGTATTCAGTGTAAAAGGGAATTGTTAATTATTGTTTTTTTTAAAAAAAAATTATTTTAATACCTATGAAGATAACAGTGGAGGCAGCTGTCAGAGACATCATTCCTTGAAAGGGAGGAAAAGATAGATGCCTTCAGATAATTGGAGAATTTTCATAAAACTTATACCACGTGGCTTCCCCAGAATACAGAATTTGAATCAGCAAGTGATAGACTCAGCAAGGAAGATATATGTCAGTACATTCTATTGGTCAGAGCTGACCAAAGGTAGAACCAGTTTTCAGTGGTGATAACAAGTTCCCCACTTGCAGTGTCCCCATGGTGGGTGGAGGTTATAGTGGGCAGGTCCACATCCTGGAGAGGTTTATACATGGCAGGGTCCAGGTTAACTCCTTTATCCTCTCCTGAACTACTCAATTTCATTCTCCACCTAAAGCCAAATCAGAATTTTTAAAATGTACATCTGACTATGTCATCCCCTTACTTAAAACTTTCCATGGCTTTCCACTTGAAATTTGAATTAAATCCAAACTCTTATCCATGGCCTACATAGGCCTGAATAATTTAAGTCATGCTAACTCTCTGAGACTCATTGCATTTGTTTCTGGTCTTCCCTCTCAACTTTCTAGCCATACTGACCTTACATGTTTGCTTTCTAGAACTGGCCACATTCTCTCTCAGGGCCTTTTGTGCTTGTGCCTTCCTTGACTTGGAATTTCCCCCTGACCTGCTTTGCTGTAACAACTCCTGTTCATCCCTTTTGGTTTCAAATTAATTGTCACTTTTTCAGAGATGCATTACCTGGCCCTCTAATATAAATTAGTAGCTCTCTCATTATTCTATTTCATAGAACCATAGTGTTTTCAGCATTGCATATTTACAAACTTTCAAACATATATTCATTTTTGATTATTTGTGTTTGTCTATCTCTTGATTAGACTGTAAGCACCATGAGTGCAAGGATCATTTTAAGTTTTGTTCATCATTGTTATTCCCATGCCTGGGAAATAGTATTCCACAGTATTCCATGAAAAAGAAAAGAGAGGAAAAGAAGGTGGGAGGGAGACAGGGAGACAGGGAAGGAAGGAGGAAGGAAGCCTCTTCTGAGTTAAAATTATAATTTTTTCCCTCCGTAGACTAGAGCCTCAATTAAAAAATAAAAAATGCCCTAGATTTGGGAAGGAGGGCTTTTCATAACTTCCCATAGATTTCACTGAAAGCCTCTTAGAATGAGATGGGGTGAGGCTGAAACTTTAGGAGACATAGGGAACCTGCAGAGCCACAGCCTTGCTGAGTCTGCGGATTGACATACAATAGTCATCAAATATAGCTTGGTAAGTGGGTCAGGAGTGGGGGCGGGGGAAGCAGTGGATCCTGCCTGGTTGTGGGAGTTAGGTTTCATAAAGCTCCTTAGGATAGTGGAAGAAACAATGAAAGGAATCTTAGGAGTTGGAAGTCAGGACAATGAGTCCCCTGGAATAGTAAAACATGGAGAAGACTTGAAGTTAGGCAGTCTTGGGGCTACATCCCAGATAATCAACCAAACTAGCACCTGTCCTTGAGTATAGCAGAAAGACAGTATCATTCTTATTTTATAGATGAAGAAGTGATACTTGAAGAGATATATTAACTAGCCTAAGGCATCAAGGCTAATTAGCAGGAGAGCTGGGATTTGCATGCTCATTTGCCCAGTTTTGAGTTTTGCTAAATAATATGACTTAAAAATTAAAAACAACATGTATACAACAGCACACATCAACAGCGTTTAAAGATGCAGACCGTTGGAAGATATTTGCTCTCTCTCTGTTGTGTTCAAGGTCACACATTTATCAAATGGCAGAGCTGAAATTCAAAACCAGTGTGGTCTTATGCAAAAAATTGTGCTTTTTACATGCATGCATTCTTCATTTATTTACTCAACAATAATCATTGATGGCCTAAGACATGCCATGCAGCAGGGAACAATGATAGGATTTCTGCCCTGGTAGAAACTAGAATTTAGCAGGGAAAACAAATATTAAATAACAGTCCTGCAAAGTGGTTGTCATCATCCCTGTTATAAAAGTATGAAACTCTTAACTCTTACATTATACTGTCTCTACCCGAAAAAGTTGGAAGGGCTTTATTCAATGTAAATTGCCTGGCATATTGCAAGCCATGCCTTTTCTGTGTGTTCCCAATGCTTCCCATGTACAGCAGGGATTAAAAAATGCCAAATTCACAGATTTGCCATAAGAATTAATATGAAAAGCAATGTGGTTTATGTTTAACATATACTAGGCACCCAGTAAATGTTGTGGAAACAGTGACTCTATGCTGGCAATGGGTCTTAGTCTGTTTTTTCCTGATATAACAGAATACCACTTTACTTTATAAAGAGAAGAAGATTTATTTGGTTCACAGGTCTGGATGCTGGGAAGTCTAAGTGCATGGTGCGAGCATTTGGTGAGAATCACCCTGTCGAGGAAGGGCAGAAAGCAGAAACAAGTGCAGAACACTGACAGAGAAAGACAGCCGAACTTATCCTTTTATCAGTAGCCCACCCCCAAAAGAACTAAACCACTCCCATGATAATGACATTCATCCATTGATGAGGGTGGAGAACTGATGACCTAATCACCTTTTAAAGTTCCCACCTCTCAACACTGTTACCATGCCAATTAAACTTCAACATGATTTCTGGAGAGTATATTCAAACCACAGCACACTTCCTTTACCAGTTCAAAATATAATAATAAAAATAATGTGCTGCAGAAAGGAAAATGACCTAGTACTCTATAGCATAGAATAAAGCTTACATTTTTCATCAGTAATACACATTCGAATGCACCAGGGTAGCAGTTCAGCTTGAATAAATACAGAGCAGATACTACAGGACTTCCTTTTTTTTTCTTTATCTTTTTCTTTTTTCCTAACTAAAGCAGGGTCCCAGAGAGAGAGAAGATTCCAGAAAGGAGTCAGCCAGACCCAGAAAGAAGATCCTGAAACACACCAGTAATAGAATTTGCAAGAAGAAGCAGTCTCTTTAATATGCATTAATGATGGAAGATGATGAATGTAAAAAAAAGGAGGAAGGAAACATGAATAAGTTAAATGATTAAGTAGGCAAAGAGGTACAGAGATTTGGGTACAAGCAAATGAATAATGGGGATGAATTAAAGATGAGTGGTCTTGAAAAAGAAAATGCAAAAGGCTGAAAGAGGAAAGAGAGACTTTCAAGGAGTATTGTGAAGAATTTGACTGTTACGAAGAATATGAAATGACTGCAGTAAATCACAGAACAAGAAGGGGTTGATTTAGAGGACCAGGGATGGGGAAAGTGGGAGGTAGCGAAAGGTAAGAGCTGGAGAAAAAAAGATAATAAATTTGAGAATTGTTAAGGGAAAGAGTCAGAGAAGAACTGGGTTGAAGCAGAAATCAGTCAAACAGATGCAAGCAGAAATGAAGAACGACAACGGTGATTAAAATATTCTTTCATTTTTTATGAAAGAGAAGTTATAGACAATGGCAAAAGTTTGCTCTAAATGAGACATAGTGGAAATGTTCTGAGAAAGGAAATGAGAAATGGAGACATGAAAGGAAAGAGAAAGAGGTCACAGAAGGACCAAATGAATAGACATTTGGAGGTGGAAACAATCTACTACTGTTGACAACCTACTATGTGCCAGATAGCACTGGGTACTTCCATTTATACATGCTGAATCATTCAACCTCCCTATTATCCCCACTTACAGGTAAGAAAATTAAGGGAGGTTATGAGTTGCACAAAAAATGAGCAAGCTAGTAAATGATAGACAAAAGAATTTGAACTTACATCATAAGGAGAGGTTGCTGAGTCAAAGAAATAGATAGTGGTGATAGATATATTTATAGTAATGTATTTTGGATCTATCAACAATAAAAGGAAAAACTTCAAGATAGACCTTAATCTTGTCATTGATTGTAGACCAGGTGATGGAGCTGGGTTCGTATGGGTCAAGATGCTGACGGGTTGGCAGAGCTAAGGCCAAGAGAGTGTTGGAGGGAAGGTGGCTGAAGGGAAAGAAAGGAAACAGGATATGCTGAGTAATGAATAGCATCAACGTATTGCAGAGAGCAAAGCAGGATTAAAAGGACAATGTGAGTTACAAGAGAAGGCAATGACTGAAACCAGAGGAAGCAAATGGTGCAGATTCCTAGGTATGAAAAGGACTGATGGAGGATTGAGTTTAGATAGAGTAGAGGTGGAGCAGGAGATTGCACTCTTTGTTCCTAAATTGGGATTTATTTGTGTTGTAGACATCATTTGGAGCCTTAAAGAAGAAAGACCGTTAAAAAAAATTACTTGAATTACAGAAAGCTGGGAACAGAGGAGGGATGGAAAGAAAAAAGATAGGAAAGAAGGAATGGAAGATGGGACAGATGGACAGACAGATAGAGGGAGGAAAGGAGGAAGGTTTTTGTTGTAGAAATTAAAAAGGTGGTCTGCTTTATTGTCTGCAGAAGTGTGGCTGCCGCCCAGTACAGTGCCTGTCTCAGAGTAAAAATGCAATGAATGTAGGATCATTCAATGGTCCTTATTTTGTGTCTCTGTCCCATGTTGTTTACTGTATGCTCACGGTGGTAACCAAGACATACTTTGTCTTTGATACCTTAAAGCTCCCAGTCCAGTGGGGAAAATACATCAAGAAAACACCTTAGCAAATGAACAACTAATAAAATATGGAATGAATGTGATTTTAAAAAACTATAAGGAGACATGAAAGGGCATAACAGGGAAGACAGAGAAGATACTTTAGCTGGCTGGGTGGTCATTTTAGGAAAAGTGCTTTATTGGGTGACATAGATTAGTGAAAGATAGCTAGGTGAAGACAAAGGGAGACCTTTCCAGGCAGAAGGGAGAGCCCAGGCGATGATGCTGGGCAACAGAAGCTTGAACCAGGAACAGAAAAGACATCAATATGGCTAGAACCAGGTGGCGTTTGTGGAGATCATGTGACATAAGGCTGGAAGGGAAAACAGCAAGTCAAATACCAAAAGATGATTGGACTTACTTATAACATTATTGAGAACCTCATATGTGCTAGACGGTTTCATATGTACGGTCCCATTCGATTCCCATAATGATCCTTTCTCCATTTCACAAATGAGAAATGAAAGTTCTGGTAGGGGCTATTAAGTGATTTGGTCCAGTAAGTAAAAAACAAAGATGATATCTTAGCCAACGCCTCTTGGCCTCCCCAGCTCCTACTTTTTCAACTATGCTAGGCTGCCTCAGTGAGGTGGTATGAACAGAAGGATTTTTGTAAAACCGACTAGAATATGGAGAAGGGGAGAGATGGAAAGAAAAAAAAATGTTACAAAACTACCTAGAAAGGCAAATATGAAAGATGAAAGATGAAGGAAGAGGAAGCATTTGCAAGGAGGGTTGGGAAGGAGTTAGAATGAAAAGGAATTTCAGATCAGTGGAGTCAGAGATGGGTACAGGGGACCTGTGAGGAGAATAAATTAAATCAATAATGAAACGTAAATGAATGGAGAGGGGAAAGGAGGAGGGAAGAGAGATTAAGGGGAAGAAAAGTGATGGTCATCAAATGCAATGACAGGGGATTAGAGTATGAGTAGGGAAGTTATAGTATATTGGGGAACAGGTGGAGAAGGGTTCGTGCAAGGAGGTGGCATGCGATGGCAGATAGAGCAAGGTTTGGGAGTGAGGCATTCTTGTGTTTCACCCCTTGATAACCGCATGATCAAAGCCAAGTTTCTCAGCTTCCCTGAGCCTCAGATTTTACGTCTGTCAAATGGAGACAACAAGATTTACTCGAGATATTGCTGACATTATACATCAAAGCAGTAGTTATAATTTATTGAGCACCTACTATGTGTTAAGCACTTTGCATAATTATTTCTGTAGCATCACAAGCCCCATAAGGCAGGAATTGTTATCATCATTTATTGCTATACTGCTTAAAGTTTGAAGTCACAGAGCAGGTGTTCAGAAGTACGAGTTCTTTTCCCGTGGTCATTTCAGATTTGACACTGACTGCTGGATAAAGTGGGTACTCTTTGCCCTCCTTTTCTGTCTTGTCTTCGAACACTCTTTCTCCCCCTCGCTGAACTTCCTCCATTTCCCTTCATAAGCTTTGCCTTCTCTGCTCACCATTTGTTTCCACATTCTGTGTTCTCAGGCAGGTGTCTTAGTTGTGAGCAACAGAAACCAATTTTGAATAGTTTAAGCAGAAACTGAATTCAGAATTTCATAAAGTGATATTAGAATACAGCACTTAGAATCCCAGGAGGGCACAGGATCTGGGCTTAGAGTCCATGAAGTCAAGGGCACCACTCCAAATCAGCACAGAACTGGACCAGTGGAGAGAGATATTGTTGCAGCTGCAGCCAGACATAAATAGGGCAACTCACACTGTTCACACCAGTGTCAGTGGGCTGCAGGCAGTGCCATTAGAACCCTTTCCACTAGCAATGAAACCTAGATGTAACTGCCCCAACTGTCTCCCCTTGGGCCCCCAATGGATTCTACCTGATTCCAGCTTCCTTCCCAGCAACTGAAGTAGACGAATCTGATTAGTGAAGTCTGCATCATGTGTACAAGTTTTAGCTGCAATGGAGGTTGAGAAAGATCTAGAAGTTTTAGCTTCTTTGTCGGAGATGGGCTGTGCCCTCTAATGAAACACCCTCTGATGTAGGAAAGCAGTTGCAAAGAATGCCAAATGCCGGTTTTAATCTGGAATGTCCGTCCCCATGTGACTAGTATGTTATGGCTCAACTTTGATGCCGCTGCCTCTGGGAAGCTTTCTTTGATTTCTCTAAGCAGTAGTTGTAAGGTACCTCATATAGGAAACATATGTGTGTCTGTCTGCCTGCCTGCCTGGTACCCAGGATATTTCTGTGCCAGGCTCATCCCTGCCTCCCACCCCCCATCATTATAAACTCACCAAGGGCAGGAGCTGTGTTTTTCCAACTCTGCATCCCCATATAGTGCCTGGTAGGCACACTTGATATCTGGTGGTGAATGAATGAATGAAAGTGTTGGTCTCATTTGACAGGCCTTTGTACCAGAGGCCCATGAAGGACTTGCACAGACTCTGCCTTACATAAGGGAGCCCTTTTTTCCTGGTGTGCACTTCTATAAATGGACTATGTCAGCATATTTGAAGAAAGGGGCATAGAGAATCAGAAAGCCCCATTGCAGAGGATAGTGGCGGATTGTAAGGGTACAAAGGAGAGACTGGGGGAGGCAGGGCGACATATTTTGCAGGAGTAAATGAACTGGAGCAGGCATCAGAGAGGCAGGAGACGGTTTAGAATCAGAGGACTTGAAAGGCTGGATTCCACCCCCCACCCCCGCCCCCCTTGGTTTCACAGATTAGTAAACTGAGACAGGAGAAGCATACCTTACAAACCTCACAGCAGAAACAGACCCAGCTGTGCTCTGTAGATTTGCCTTTTACAGCTTCTTTGATGGGTGGGCTTTTCCAAGGTCACTGAGGACAGAGGGATTTAATGGAAATAGCCAAGGCTTTGTAGCCTGGAGTTCAAATCTCAGCTCTTCAGCTCATTAGTTACATGACCTTGGAAAGTCTCTTCACTTCCCTGACCTCCTCAGTTTCCTCATATGGGAAATGGGAATCATAATACCCATCTCATTAAGTTATAGTTGTGTATAAAAGCTAACATACGGACATGTCTAGCAGTTGGAGAATGCTTAATAAACTGTATTGTTAAGTCCAAGGTCACAGAACAGGTTTTCAGTATTCTGCCTTTATCCAAAATCATTAAAAGAAAGAAAGAAATAAACAACATGTGATGTGAGAAGGAAAAAGCGATTCATGTGAAGGGTTAAAGATGGAAAGGGGGAAAGAGGCAGAAGAGGGACGAACTAAGAAGAGAAGTTAATGTGCAGGGGTGCAAGCTAGACAGAAATGGGAAACGGGTCACAAATTATAAGGAGAAAGCATTTATGAGATTAAAGTCAAGATGAGGAAGAAGGAAATGAGTGGAGAGCTGAAAGAGAGAAGAGAGAGAGAAGCAACATGAAGAAAAGTAGGGAGTAGGGAAGTACTGGATCCTTGCAGAGGTGACCACTCCCTGGAGTGTCTGAGGTATGTAGGTCAGAGACTCACTGAATCAGCCCAAGGCCAAAGGGTGCCTTTTCTGAGGACCTAGGTTTACATCTCAACTTGAATCTTGGAGGAGGGGGCGTGGGGATGGGGTGGAGAACTGGTAAGACGACCCCTCCTCTGGGAATTGGGCAGAGGACCTAGAAGCCAGGGATCCAGGAGCAGACAGAGTAGTAGGTCTCTACCCCGCACCCTTTTCAGGAATTTCACACAGAGGGCAGAAGCAGCCAAGGAGAGTCTCTCCAAGCTGGGAGCAGGGATGCAAAATAAAAGCGCGTGAATGGGCTGGCTTGCAGGGTGGCCGCTAAAAGGCCAGAGCGTCCTGACTGGAGGTGGGGAGGTGGGAGATGGGGGGTGGGTTGGGGGGTGGGTGGGGTGGGGGAGTGCGTGTTAGTGGATGGAGTTCGACGCCCCTCTGTCCATTAGCAGTTAGTGCGACCGACCACTGATGCCTGGATGGAGGGCAGAGGGGATTCCTTGCAGTGGGAGAATAAATGCTTGAGTTGTGGGCAAGTGGGTGGGGAAGGGGCTCTGAGGCCACAGAAAGTTATTTCAGGAACTAGAAAAGGGTAAAAGAATGAAGACAGGACTTGTTCTTGGGCCTGAGGGGAGACAAAGTTAAGTCTTGGCCATCCAGGGGCGCTCCCTACCCCCAGGAAGGCGGGGCCTCGAGCGAGGCAGGGCTGAGGCGCGCCCCAGGTGCAGCCTTTGGGTTGAGCCAAGGGTGGGGTGAAGCTAGGAGGGCTGGGCTGAGCCTGTGGGGATGAGTGGAGACGCGAGGGGGTTCCCTAAGTATCAGGAATTTGAGGAGGGGGATTGTGGCTCAAGAACGCTGTGAGGGCGGCGTTGGGGGATCCTGGGAAAGCGGAGGGAGCTACTGGGACTTGCACGAGGCCGGGCGGGGCCTCCGAAGCGCTCGGGGTCTGCGGGGGGAGCCAGAGGAGCGGGGCGGGCGGCGGGGCCCGGGGAGGCGGCGCGGGGGGGCGGTCCAGGGCCGATCGGGAGGCGGAGCCCGGAGCTGGGGGCTGCGTTCGAGCGGCTCTCTCGGCTCCTGGGCTCGGGCGTCCTGGTTCGCCTTGGCGTCCGCCGTCTCCGCCGCTGCCTCCTCTTCCTCCTTCTTCGCCGCCACCGCCGCCGCCTCCCGCAGCACCGCAGCCCCTCCCGCCATGGCCGCCGCCGGCGCCCGGCGCAGCCCCGGCCCCGGCTCGGGGCTCCGGGGGCGGCCGAGGCTCGGCTTCCACCCCGGGCCGCCGCCGCCGCCGCCGCCGCTGCTGCTGCTGTTCCTGCTCCTGCTACCGCCGCCGCCGCTGCTGGCCGGCGCCACCGCCACCGCCTCGCGGGAGCCCGACAGCCCGTGCCGGCTCAAGACCGTCACGGTGTCCACGCTGCCCGCCCTGCGGGAGAGCGACATCGGCTGGAGCGGTGCCCGCGCCGGGGCCGGGGTTGGGACCGGGGCCGGAGCCGCCGCCGCCGCCGCCGCGTCTCCGGGCTCTCCCGGCTCTGCCGGCACCGCCACCGAGTCGCGCCTCCTGCTCTTTGTGCGTAACGAGCTGCCCGGGCGCATCGCGGTGCAGGACGACCTGGACAACACGGAGCTGCCCTTCTTCACCCTGGGTAAGGCTAGGCGCCGACACACCCGGGACCCCCAGGAACCTTGATCCCCTAAATGAGGCCGGACGGATGGGGGACGCCCTGGGGATCCCCGCCCCGGGCTGCGCCGAGTGGGGTTGGCAGAGGACAGCTGAGGGGCCCGGAGGGCGCACAGGTGGTTGGAAAGGAGTGTGGGGCAGGAGGTCCTGGAGAGCGCGCGGCGGGAGAGCCCGGGGCGTCCCAACCCTCTCGCAGTGGGAACCCGTCCCTCTGCCTCTCAGTCCAGATGTTGAGCTCTACGCTGACCCGTCTCGGACGCCAGACCCCAAATCGTTCTGGCTAGGGGACGGGGCAGTCCCCCCGCTCCAAAGCCGGTTCCCGGTCCAGCAGCCCTCTGCTCCTCCAGGCGTGGTCACTGGTCCTCCGAGGTTACCGCCCCCTCGCTCCAGCCTCAGAGTTGTGGCATCGGCCCTTCCAGATGGATTTCCAACAGCATCCGAGAGGAGTAGCTTCAGGTAGAATCACCCAGCCCACGAAAGCTCGGCTTTCACAGGGGCTGTGTGACCTTGGCCAAGTCGCTTTCCCGTTCTGGGACTCAGTTTTGGCCATCTGTGAAATGGGCTGGTGAGGACTGAGTGATTGCTGAGGTCTGGGATTCTGAGCCCAGGGTCTCTACTTTGAGGTTCTCCCTCCGTCTCCGTCACCGCCTTCGCATGTCTACCTCGCTTCCATCAGAGAGCACGTTTGTCCCCGCAGCTCACTCACTGGACTAATACCAAGAACTTAAAGGCAAGAAAAAAGGAGGGGACAGGCAACGGGCGGGGGTGGGGGCCTCCAAGGGAAAAGTTAATCAGAAAGTTCGCCCGCAGCTTGCTGCCTGCTGGTTCCCAGCGCGAATCCCGGAGGAGTCGGCCCTTCGGTGGAGCTGTGGGAAGCGCGGCTGATTTCCCACCCGGGTAATTGATAGCTTAATTATCTCGGGGAGCGTTTACAAAAACGTTGTTCCCCTCAGCTCTCCCGCGCTCGCGGCTCGCTCGCTCTCCCCTCCCCTCTTGGGGGCGCGGGGCCCTATTGGTTGTCGGAGTCTGACCAACAGCAGCGTCTGCAAGGCGCCGGGGGCTCGCCCCCAGACTCCGGAGCTCTTCTTCCCCGGGTCCTTGGCATCCCGGGATCCGGCTCACGCATCGCTGTGGTGGCCGGCCTTCGTGGTCAGCGCCTTTAGGATCCTGGCCTGAACCTCCGAGGTCAACTCCTTTCTTGCCTGACAAGCCCCAGAGTCATCAGTGGACTAGACTCCTGGGAGCCCCTGATATTTTTTAATGTATTTTTGTGACACCCCAGCCCCCCTCCCTTTTATGCTGGCCGCCTCTGGGGATTTGAGCGAGTGCCAGGCCCTCTCGTGGGCTGAGCTTGCGCCTCCGGGTTTCGGGCTCCTGTGCTCTCCAGCCTGGCTGTAACCTGAGCGTGCTAAGCTTTCTGGGAGGCAAGGCGGGAGAGCGCCTTGCAGTTTCCCTAGGGACTTCCCGCGGCGACGCGTCGGGGCGTGCGATGCAAACACACACACACACACACACACACACACACACACACACACACACACACACACACGCACGCACGCACGCACGCACGCACGCACGCCTTTCCTACCTACACCTGTCTGGTTGCCCATGTCCAAGGAAGGAGATGTGGGTGGACGTGAGGTTCCTTAGGGTGCAGAGATAACCTCAGGCTCACTTCTACCTCCTACCTCCTCCTCGTGGGGATGGGTCCTTCTGGAGACAGAGAAGGTGTCCCTTTGCCGCCACTTTCAATCCTACCCTTCTCTCTCCATTTTCTAGATCTCTCTACTCTGGTGCCCTGTGAGGTCAGGGGTGGAAATTTCTCTAAATTGCCACTCAAATGAGGGGGGAAGGGAGACGGTCCCTGGGTATGACTTGACTTGGCAGCGAGGACCCCGGAGCATTCCAATTCCCAAAGATGTGAAGGACCCGGTCCAGCCAGCTACAGAGGTGCCCGGGAATTCCTGGAGCTGGAGGTCCCTGCCATTTTTAACTTTGACTTTCAAAGGGGCTGGGTGTCTGGGAGCTTGGGGTGAGTGAAGAGCTGAGTGAGGAGCTGGAAGTCTTGCATCCCTCAGGACCCATGTGTGAGCTCGAGAGTCTCCCAGTGCCTCTGCTTGGAGCCTTCTGCCTTCTCTGATGCACAGACGCTGAGCCTGGCAGCTGGGGACTGCCTGCCTGTGGAGTGGCCTGGTGCTCTCCTCCTTGGCAGCACTCAGCCCTTTGCATGCATGCAGGGAATTGGGTTCTTGCCTCCTCCTCCTCCCCTCAGCGCCCTGGCATGGCAGCTGAAGGCGCTCTACTGGGATTTGGCTAGCGAGGTAGTCACCAGATGGCCGGGTGTAGCAGGAGCTGTGTAGGGAGACGTGGGCTTTTTGTTTGTGTTGGTCTTCGACTGTTTGCGTGTAAACACGGAGTGCACAATGAGCTTTGGGAGGGCCAGGCTGGCTGGAAAATAGTGCTGGTGACGGCGGTGGGGGAAGGGTACTATGAATCATTTATGGCTATTTCTTTCCCAGGGTCCCAAGGCAGCCCCCTCCCATCTCCAGACCTTTTAAACATCCTGCCTAGCGTTTGTCTCTGGCAAGTTAGGTGAGTCTTCTACTAGTAGCTTGTCAATTCAGGGGATTTGGAGATGGCTGGTACCACAGCTGGGCGTGCAAAGTTGGTGAATGCCAAGCTCTGCCAATAATGGGGCTTGTGGAGCCACCACTAGGGGGTGATGGTGTATGCTGAAGCCCTCCGCTCATGCTTTGGGTCCTGGGCCCAGAGTTGGTGGTAGTAGAACATCCCTGGCATTAAAGGGGGACAAACAAACAAGTAAAAGAGAATTTCCATCTTACTCCAAGTCCAGCAGGGGGACCTCAAGGTAGTTTTGCACAAACTGCCTACCATCCACATTTACAAAAGTCACCTTCATACCTGGCCTGCCTCCCCACGTTCGCCTTCTTGTTGGAATTATTGGCTGTTACTGATAATGCACAGACTGAAAGTAAGATTTCTTTAGGTCTCTTCCTCTTTGTATTTCCACTTTCCCTGTCAAGTTCCAGCCTGCTTTATGTAGATGGAAGTTTCCCTCAGATGTGAAAGATTCCCCCAAGTTTCTATGCCTGGGCCTCTTCTTTGGAATCTGATTGTAAGCCAATGACATTAACAAAGTGAATTTCCCTGAAAGTGATCAAGGAATAGCAAATAGTCATTGAAGCCTGACGTAGTGCTAAAGTCTTGCCTTGTGTTTTTAATTCACATAAATGACATGGAGTGGGCACTACTGGTATTCCCATTGGACAGATGAGGAATCATTCTTAGAGAGGTCAAGTACCTAGTCCAAAGTCACACTGTGAGTACATGGCAGGCCTGGAACTGGAATCCAATCTACCAGACACCTATATTCTTGGTAATTGCTAAACTGGCATTCTGAACCAAATATGCAATTTCTGTAGAGAATGGTGCTGGATAGAGAGGTATAACGATCAACAAGAAGACAAGAATCTTTCTCCAAAGGAACTTCAGCAACACTGGTGAGCTAACGTATGAGAGATTGCAAGTGAGGCATGAGTTAAATGACCTCCAATGACCCTACCAGCTCAGAGTTCCATGACTCAGGAGATGTCAAGGGCATTCTATTTAATGGAGCCAGTGAGTGATGGAGATGATACATTCTGTGCCATCAGGGAAGGAAGACGACTCTACAGACTTGGAGAAGACTGGGAACATTTCCTGGACTGTAAAGAACCTAAAGTAGGTCTTGAAGGATTTCATAGACAGATTGAGGAAAAGCTGAATGCTAAAACACAGCATGGGAACTTAACATTGGTTAGGATCTGGAAATCTCAGCTCTGGCACACTGTGACCTTGAACAAGTCATTTATTCCCTGAGAGCTTCAGTTCCTTGTGCTGTAATATGAGTGGGCAGATGAAGCCTAAAATAGTCCTTTGGTGTAAAGATTTGATGAACTTGAAGTGCCCTGACCTACTCAGTGACTCTAACTAGCTCCTCTTGCTTTTGACTGTTTTACTTTTCCGGTAACCTGGGGGTGTTGAGAAGGACTAATTGAAAAAAAGTATTTGAGCAGGAACAACTGCCAGCACAGGGCTTCTGAGGTGAACCTGCATGTCACTTCAGTCTTCACCTACCCCCAGGCAGCCCTGGAGTCAGCTCGTGGGTTTAGCTTTTATGCCCACAGGTAGGGAAATGTCATCCTTTTTCCTGTGCTTCATAGTGGCCAGGCCGGACTGTTTACCATCTGCCTTAATTCAGCAAAAGGTGGAAAAAGCAATAAAATTGAGCAACCACTCATTGTCAACATTTCTTAGTAATTTGCTTTGCCATGTACACCTGACAGGAGAAGAGTGTGCTGTGTATTTGGGGAAGGGAGTGTGAAGAAGGAAAAACCATTCAGTAATATGTCTTTATTTTTTTGGTGGCTGGCCGGTACAGAGATCAAACCCTAAACCTTGGTATTATCAGCACCATACTCTAACCAATTGAGCTAACTGGCCAGCCCCTGTAGTATGCCTTTAAATGCACCTGCTTGAATAACTGTGGCAGTGTCCTGAAGGTCTGTCCCAAAAGGATGCTCTTTACAGGAAGCCGATTTGCCTGGGTGGAAGAGAAAGACATAGTCTGCGATGCCAACTTGGTCAGGTCAGCAATGGTTTCTTAAAATACAGATTAAAATGGCTAACCAAAGAAAAAAGCTTATAGGAGGAGTGAGGGGCCAGGTACCCGGACAGAAGGGTTGCTGGCAGCAGGGAGTTTAGCCTAAGACGGGCAATCCATGAAGAGCTGGAGAAGCTTTCTTTAAATGTCAGCACAGAAAGAGAAATATACCTTTTTGGGGGGGAGAGAGGGGGCTCTGATTCTAATGTTCAAAAGGTGCAAATACTAAGGGGATGAGGATGTGTCTTAGGGAGCTGTCCAACAACCCACTGTGCTGACCCTGATGGCGGGACCTCAGAGGAAGTGTTCAAGCAGAGACCAGGCAGCTATTTGGCAGGCATTCAGAGAAAGGACCCAAGTGCTGGGAGACATTTGGGCCATATATACTTTTTTGGTTTCTGGCTTGATTCTGAAGTTTTATTTACAGGGAGGAAAAGTGATTACAAATAGTGGTAAACTGTTTCTTCTGTAGGGATTTTTGACCACAGAATATTCATTAGCATTAATTCCGGCGTTCTTTTTCTGCATGTATGAGAGAGAGATTCTGGGATGGAGAAGAGAGGGAACTTGATGTCTTAAAACAAAGCTAGGATTAAAACAGGGTATGCTATTTCCCTGATTGGGCATGGGGTCCCTTATCACTAAACAAGGTATTTGGGCCACACTCAGATTTCAAGGTCCCATCTGCTGTGATGGTCCGGGTCCCTGAGATATTGTTAATAAGGGCTTGGGGTGAAGGTGTTTAGTGATCTCTGATTTGAGACTGCTTCCCTTTTCCGCTGACTTCTCTCAATTTATACCCCACCCACCTCTTGCCAGCTCAGAGCTGATGAAACCTATTTAATACTCAGAGCAGAGAGAAATGTGTTTTCTGCCCTCAGAAAGTAGCATGTTACTGAGAGCGTAATGAGGCAGGGAGAAGGGAGGATTCATTTGAGCTGTTTCAGAGGCTCAGATTCAGTCAGGGTCAACCAGAGTTGCTGTTTCCAGGGGTCGTTGACACCAGCCGAGACAGCAGAGCTCTGCAAGCTTTGGTGTGACCCAGAGCTTGACTGGTTTCCTGAACGGGGCCCTCAGGCTGCAAGACGTTTTTATAATTTTAATTTACAGCAGGTGCGGCAGGAGTTCTGACCAGGCCTCTGGCAGGCAAAGGCTCCTGCTTGTCACCTCTTTGCTTGGTTG
Source organism: Cynocephalus volans (assembly GCF_027409185.1). Classification (NCBI taxonomy): domain Eukaryota; kingdom Metazoa; phylum Chordata; class Mammalia; order Dermoptera; family Cynocephalidae; genus Cynocephalus; species Cynocephalus volans. The sequence goes on from NC_084476.1 coordinate 19,815,380, forward strand.
TGCACTAGGCCTTGTCTGCCATAGCATAGTGTGAAAGTATGTGCTGGCAGGGAGGGAAGGATGGACACTAACAGTGACCACTTGTGTGAAGTCCTGAGAACTATGACCACAACCACTGAGTTTGCTGGGCTCCCAGCATCACAGACTCCCAGAGGGCGTTGGATCTACTCCCTCCATTTTTTATGTAACATTGAAGCCCAGACAAGGGAAGAAACCTACTCGAGCATCTACAGTTCAGACTAAACCCAGTGGTCTTGAATCCCACTCCGTGCCTCTTTCTATCACAGTGCTGGACTGGGTTTAAACACACCTCAGTGCTGCAACTTGGTTGAACATCATAAAGCACACCACTCTTTCCTCCTCTCTCTGGGGGGAAAAAAAACCTAAGGAGAATAATCTCCTTAGGGAAATTGAGTTTGCTGTCCTGCCCAAGTATCCAGCTGGGCGGCTCCAATCTCTCCTAAGCACCTGAGCTGATGGGTTTTGTTCTGGGGAAGAGGAAGCCTCATTGCCTTTCACTCTAGCTGCTCTTGTGGGTGGGCATAAGTCCAATCTTTTCTAGGAATGGAAAGAAAGAGTCAAGTCTAATTTTGGGGTGGAGCAGCATGAGGGGGATGCTTCCTTTATGGAGCTGAAACTTCCCTAGTTCTCATACTGACCAGCTAGTGGCAACAGAAGATTAACTATGGTGAGAGAGCCTGTGTTTTCTTCCTGGCAGCAGAATGTGCAGCCTCTCTGCCCCGGAAGGAGGAGGCAGCAGTGCTTGGCAGGATTTGCTCTCTGCTTTCACTGGCTTTTTTTCCTACTGTCTGGTTCTTTTGGACAACAGCCCCCACGAAGACCTCCCTTTTGAATGGAAAAGGAGTGGGTGGTGACTACACAATGTAAGATTCAGGACTGAAATATTTGTAGCTTCATCACTGGCATACCAGAACACACCAGCAGAAAATTGACAAAGGTGTTGTGTGTTATAAACCATTATGGGTTTAACCATGGGGGACCCTCTTCTCCATCTCCATGGCTGCAGCCCCTGGTGAGCTTGGGCCTCACCATTTCTCTCTATGACAATTTCAACAGTCCACTCACTGGTCTACCTTCAGTCTTACCTCTCTGATCCATCCTCTATACTTATGGACAATGATTTCATTAAAAGTCCAAATCTGGTAATAGCCATCCACTTGTAGAGCACTTCACAGGTTTCCCATGGTTGTGAGGGTCAGGTTCACATCCCTACTGCAGTATGGGGTGCATGAGCATACTTCATCTCATCGTCCTATACGAACAGGCTTTTCTTCTCATTCTCTAATTCTGCCTCACCATCCCTTGCGGAAACTCCTTTTCACCTTTTAAGTCTGAATTCAAGTGTCAACTTGTCTTTGAAGCCTCTCCTGATCTCTTCTCTTACAGAGGCACCAAGACCCACTATCAGTACCAAGACCATTGTCACAATAACCAGTCCCTTAAGAGCTATCGAGCACCTGTGATGTGCCAGGTACTGTTGTAGGTGTTCAGGATACCTCAGAGAACAAAAGACAAGGATCCCTGCATTCAGGGAGCTTACATCCCTGGGTGGGTGGAGGAAGTGGGAGGTGGGGAAGAGACAGAAACAAGAAACATAATAATTAAGCAAATTAGGTAGTATGTGAATGAATGATAAATTCTCTGAAAAAGAGGGAAAAAATAAAACAGGAAGAACAGAATGAGGAGTTTTGGGAGGAGGAGATTGGTTTCAGTATTAAATAAGGTAGCGTGAGAAGAGCTGATTGCAAGTGAGAGATGGGAACAGAGGCCTGACGGACATGACGAAGGAGTTAGCCGAGAAGAAAGTACCTTCCAGGCAGAGAACAGCTCAGTGAAGATCTAACTCGGAGCACACCTGGCGTCTTCCAGGGACAGCACGAAGGCTGCTGAGGCCACAGCAGGATGAGCAAGGGGGAAGGCAGGGGCAGGATGTCAGAGAAGAAAAGGGGAACTGAGTCACACAGGGTCATGCAGGCTACTGTCAAGAATTGGTTTGACTCTGAGTGAATGGAGAGCTATGCAGGATTTTAAGCAAAAGAGTGCCAAGATCTGATTTATGTTTCAAGAGAATTACTCAGACTGCTCTGTAGGCGAGCAATGGTGGAAGCAGGAAGGCCTGCAGGAGCCTGTTGAGGCCAGAGATGACAGTGGCTTGGCGTAGGACATCAGGACTGACCACATGTGTGTCTCCTGTGTCTTGTGCTGCTTGCCTGTGCACCCCACAAGCAGCAGACATACCTCCTTCATCTCTGGGGCTGCAGTGGCTCACCCTGTGCTTGGCACACCATAGGTGTACAGGAGATCTCAGATCATTAGAACACTGGGCTTGCCAAGTCTTATCCCAGAATCCCTACTGGGCAAAACTAGAGAGGTGCTGAAATTCCACTAATCTGTGAACTCACTGATGAACTCAAATGCCACCTCTTCCATAGAGTCTCCCCTCTTTGGAACTCCCATAGCCATTTCCTCTACTTTGTTCTGTCTCCTAATTATTCTGGGGTGTTTGCAAGATGGGTCATGAGACCAGTTTGTTCAAAGGGAAGAGTGTTGGGTTTGTGGAATGTGTTCCTGGAGAAATATAAAGGAAGTAATATTTAAAGTAATTAAATGAAAGAAATAAAATTAAAGACTAATCAGATTTGGTACTTTACCTTGAGAAACTTAGAAGCCAGATAAAGATTAGGACTTTTGCATTGTGGGAAACTAAGAGGCATTGAGCTCTTTTTGGAAGATGATACACCATGGTTCTGGGATTATCAAATGTCAGAAATGGAAAGAATTTAGGACATTATCCAAATGAAACACTTCTGTATAATCATTGAGAAATCGAGGTCATCTAAGCAGGTTGTTGGTAGAGCAGATGCCAAATCCCAGATCTACTGACTGTGAGTCCACAGTGTTTTCCTCCCATCGTAGGGAAGGACAACTGGACAACCGGGGATGGGAGGAGCTGGAATTGCAGAGGTGTAAGGCAACTGATTTTATCATCCTGGCATGGGAGAGGCTGTGAAAACAGTGACTGTTTATTGAACACTTACTAGGCCCCAGGTGCTGTGCTGGCACATCTCTTAGCTCATTTGAAAGACAAATGTGGCTCATTGCAAGTTACAGGTGAGCACTGGGGCTCAGAGGAGTTAAGGGACATACCCAAGATCACACAGCTAAGCCGAGTCCACACCCAGGTCTGCCTCCTTCCACAGTCTGTGTTCTCTCTGCCTTGCATGCTTCACAGAACTAAGGGGGCTCTCAAGTTTTCTTCTACCTGCCAACTTCTTTCACTTCTTATCTCTTCCTCTTCTCATTACCAAGAAGCTGCCCACGTTTCTTTTATAGGAACTTCAGGTGTGACAGCCTCACGGGCTGAGGGACTGAACACCTTGTCTCTGTGCTGCTAGGAGCTGACTCAGCATCTCCCTGGCCCGTCACCTGCTCCCTGCTGCTTGGCCAGGAGACAGCACAGGGCCTCTTCTCATATTCTCTAGAGGTCCCTCATCATCCCTGGATCCACGTGACAAGAAAATCCTTATGCTTCTGTGCCTTCTTGGTTCTCTCCTTTCCTTTATTCTCTCCCTTCCTTACTTAGTTCAATTCCTAATGAATTCCTCCCTCCCTTCCTTCCTTTCTCCCTTTCTCCCTTTTTCTTTTCCTCTCTCCCTCTCTTCTTCCCTTCCTACTGCCTTCCTGCCTTCCCTCCCCTCTCCTTTTCTTCTTCTCTTTCCCTCTCTTCTTCCGTCCCAACTCTTAGGCTGTTGCCATCTTATGCTGTGCATAGAGTTATACTGGGGGTCTTGTGATCTGTCCTTCAAGGGATGTGTATAAGCTCTATGTTCTCTTTCTAAGGATGGTCAGGGCAGTAGTGGGCTGAGATATATCCCCTGTTTGGCTCAGTGCATTCTCTTGTCACTCTCCTACTCATTCCCAAGTTGTGTTTTGTCCACCTGGTGCTCCTTAGCAGCATTGTGCAAATATTGTGTTTCCACCTTGAAAATGGGATCTATGTTATACACATTAAATAATAGGATGCAGATATAATAATGCTTTAAAAATCTAGATAAATAGTGCATACTTGTAGACTAAGAACTAGGTAAAATAATGCCTCAGAGATCCAAACCAATTCTCTCATGTATCTAGAAAAGAGAAGTATATTTTCCAAGGTCCCACAGATAATCCAAAGCAAAATTCCGTCTTAGCACAGATCCTCTGACTGAGAGGCAGTGTGCTGGAGCAGAATCTGTGCCAGATCTGAGCACTAAAGTCCTAGGATCGAATCCCAGATGTACTAATTCTTAACTTGAGACTCACATATGCCACCTCTCAGAGCCTTTGCTTGCCCATCAATAAAGTGAAGAAAACAGAGTAGTCACTCCTCTGGGTTGCTGTGATAATTATTTTTGGAGAGCCTTCCATAAACCAAATTTTAGTCGGTGCCTGGCACTGTGCTCAGTTTTTAGTTACACTAAGCCGTATGATCGATAGATAGTGTGTGCAAAGCACCTAGCACAGCGTCTGGCACACAGTTTGTATTTCGTGCCTCTTCACCACCTGGAATCCTTTTTTTGGAAGGAGGTGGAAGTATGAATAAATAATGAATGTGAATTCCCTCTCCCCTCCCCCTCTTCCCATTCCAGCAAGCTCTGCCTATGCCTCTCCCCTGCCTCCCTCCTCCCCAGCAAGGCAGAAAAGGATGAAATTGACCATTGATCTCTGCTTGTTCTCGGGGAGCTGGGGGAAGCAGAGAATTCTGGGGTTGTCTGAGGACAGTTTGGACAGAGAAGCTCTTAGAGCTGAGCCGAGGCAGGTGGGTGTTGGGGGAGGCAGGCGGGGCAGAATCCTCTCCCTTCTGGTGGCGGCTGGCTGACAAAACCTTGCTCTCATGCACCCAGGGAAGTCACGAGTGGCTTTGCAAGCAGCCGAAAAGGGAAGGAACATTTCCATTAGCAGAATCAGCAGTAAAAAGATTTCCAGTCACAGTAATAGCTGCATTTGGGGGAATCATTTCAGTGGTGGCTGTGGGCGGAGGAGGGAAGGGGGCAGGGCGACGAGGCGGCAGGGGAAGACACAGGGAGACGTCTGGTCTCCTTGCAGGAAACTGAGAGACAGCAGCGAATGACAGCCAGGTGCCAGACGCAGGGCCACTACTGAGGAGCAGGGTTGGTCGTTTGACAGACGTTCTGGACCTTCTACTTCCCTCCAAATGGACAGAGCTCCTTTCTAGAAAGTCCCCACAGGAGGCTGCGCACTTACTCCGCAGACTTTGCTCTGATTACCTGGATTACTCTTTTCAAGACTTTCAGAACCAGCAGCAACTTCCTCCATTCCTGGGATTTGTAGGCGGAAAAGCTCCCAGATTATTTAGCCCAGTCTTTCCTAAAGTTAGCTCCTAGTGAGAATCACCTCACAGCCCAGATTCTCCATGGCTGACCCGCTGAGGCACCCGGGGAGGGGCCTGGGAATCTGTACTTTATTTAGCAAGTGTCGTGGAGGACCTCTGTGAAGTGGCCCCTGTGGAGCTCTTCAGCCTCACCTCCTTTTAAATTAATTATTATTATTATTTATTTTATCATTACACAGTGTATTTTGTGGCCCTTTACCAATTTCTCCCTAACCGCCCCCCCCCACACACACACTTCCCATTTCTCACCCTTGGTGGCATCACTAGTTCCTTTCTCTCCTTTTGAAAGTTCCATAATTATTGTGATCGTTGTATTTTTTCTCTTTCTTTCTTTTTGTTTATTTATTTGTTTGTTTATTCATCTCCCACTTATGAGTGAGGACATGCAGTATTTCTTTCTGTACCAGGCTTATTTCACATAACATAATTTTCTCTAAGTTTATCCATGTTGCTGCAAATGGCAGAATTTCATTCCTTTTCATGGCTGGGTAATATTCCGTTGTGTATATATACCACATTTTCCTTATCCAGTCATCCGTGGATGGACATTTAGGTTGGTTCCAACTCTCAACTACTGTAAATAGAGCTGCGATAAACATGGGAGTGCAGGTATCACTTTGACGTGATGATTTCCATTCTTCTGGGTATGTACCCAGCAGTGGAATTGCTGGATTGTTCTACATGTAGTTATTTGAGGAACCTTGATACAGTTTTCCATAACAATTCAGCCTCACCTCCTGATGTTCCTTTTCTTAGTTGAGGCTCTAGCCCATTAATGACTTCACATTTCTGAGGGTGAAGTGCACATTCCTGACCCCAGATTGAGAATGCTGTTCTTTCTGCTTAGAATGCTTTTCCCGTTCCTGCTCCACCTGGCCAACCAGTAGGCTTAGCTCAGCTACACCTCCTCCACGGAGCCTTCTCTTTCTCTCCCCAGGCTTAGATAGATTTTTGTTTTTTTCTAAATGAGCATACCCTCCTGGTAGGGTTGCCATATTTAGCAAACAAAAATACAGGATGCCCAGTTAGACTTGAATTTTAGATAAGTAATGAATACTTGTTTAGTGTAAGTATGTCTCAGGCAATATTTGGGACATATTTATACTAAAAAGGACTCATTGATGATCTAAAATTCAAATTTAACTGTGCATCCTGTATTTTGTTTGTAAACTCCCTGGGACCCTCTGTTTCTCTCTCTCCTGTCTGGGATCACACTATGGATACATGATTTGCCCCTCAAACTTGGTCTACCCACATCTCCCCATCTCAGGAAAATGAACTGCTATTCACTCTTACTCAAACTGAGGGGTCATAATTCATCCTTCTCTTGGCCTCTCATCCTTTTAGCCAGCCAACCCTATTGGTTTTATTTCTAAAATGGCTTAAAAATTTGCTTCTCATAATTTCCACTGCCGTCACCTTCTTTTTTTTTTTTTTTTAATTTTATTTTGTCGATATACATTGTGGCTGATTATTACTCCCCATCACCAAAACCTCCCTCCCTTCTCCCTCCCCCCTCCCCCCCAACAATGTCCTTTCTGTTTGCTTGTCGTATCAACTTCAAGTAATTGTGGTTGTTATATCTTCTCCCCGCCCCCCCCCCCCGGTTTGTGTGTGTGTGTGTGTGTGTGAATTTATATATTAATTTTTAGCTCCCACCAATCAGTGAGAACATGTGGTATTTCTCTTTCTGTGCCTGACTTGTTTCACTTAATATAATTCTCTCGAGGTCCATCCATGTTGTTGCAAATGGCAGTATTTCATTCGTTTTTATAGCTGAGTAGTATTCCATTGTGTAGATGTACCACATTTTCCGTATCCACTCATCTGATGATGGGCATTTGGGCTGGTTCTAACTCTTGGCTATTGTAAAGAGTGCTGCGATAAACATTGGGAAACAGGTATACCTTCGACTTGATGATTTCCATTCCTCTGGGTATATTCCCAACAGTGGGATAGCTGGGTCGTATGGTAGATCTATCTGCAATTGTTTGAGGAACCTCCATACCATTTTCCATAGAGGCTGCACCATTTTGCAGTCCCACCAACAATGTATGAGAGTTCCTTTTTCTCCGCAGCCTTGCCAGCATTTATCGTTCAGGGTCTTTTGGATTTTAGCCATCCTAACTGGGGTTAGATGGTATCTCAATGTGGTTTTGATTTGCATTTCCCAGATGCTGTCCACTGCCGTCACCTTCATCCAAGCCACCATCCTTGCTCAAACTAGCCTCTTATCTGGTCTTTGGGCTGCTGCTGTGTCCTCCATCTTTTCTTTATCATATGGCGGACAGCTCGTGAACCAAATGCAGCCACTGCCTGTTTTTGTATGGCCCATGAGCCTATTTACTCTTTTAAATCAGTTGAAAAAGATCAGAAGAAGAACATTTCTTGACATGTGACAATTATATGTAATGCAGATGTCAGTGTCCATAAATGAAGATATACTGGAACACAGCCACACTCATTCGTTTACGTGTTGTCTGTGGCTGATTACACTGTACGATGGCAGAATCAAATAGTAGCAACAGAGTATCTGGCCCAAAAAGCTTAAAATATTTACTAACTGATCCTTTACAGAAAAAGTTTGCTGACCCCTGCTCTATACAGGAGTCACAGTGATCTTTTCCAAAAAGCAAGTGAGATCTTGCCACTCCCCTGTTTACAATCTTCAATTGCTCTTAGGATAAAATTCTAATTCCTTTTCATGGTCTGCAGAATCCTAAATCATTTGGCTTCCTCTCTGACTTCATCTTTCACCATTTTCTCTTGTTCAAAAAAGAAATATTACCTCATTCAAGAAGTCTTTTCTGAGCAAAGTAGCACTCTTATCTGCTCCCCTTCCCCATAACTTTCTATCCCATTTATTTTAAAAAATCTTTATCTTGAAGGTGAAAGTAGGGAGCGTGTCTTGTTCATCTTTTTGCTGCTGAGCTACATAGTTCAGGACACATCACAAGTGGGAGCTGAGTAGGTATTTCATGACCAAATGGGCAGGAAGGTGGGTGGCAGTCTGTGAACACCACCTTAGAGGGAACCCACCTCATGGGGTTGTTCTCTTGCTTATTAGCACATTAAGAAGAGGATTCCAAGAGCTAAAGTCTATAAAGTACGTAGAGCAGTGCCTGGCACTTAGTAAATGTTACCTGTTTGTGAAGTAAATAAAAGTATATAGTCTTGTACCTTAATCCCTAGTACCAGCTCTCTCCCCACCTTCTTTTCAATTGGAGGGAGTTTAGGACATCCAAACTCCATCTGAATGTGATGAGATTAAATCAAGTGATCTGTGAGGCTCTTTCTCAGCCCCCTAGGCTTATCAGGAGGGAGAGAAAGGTTCAGTGAGGGGGCTTCTGCATCTGGAGATAAAGCTAGATAGAGCCGACTTCCTCCTTTCCCTCTCTCTGCATTCTTCCTGAGGCCTCTGAAGATCAAACCCTCAGCTCTGAACCCAGGTGTGACTGGAGTTTTCAAGCCCAGTCTCACATTCATGTGTTAGGGAACCTTCTTCAATTACTTTCTCTCTAGCCTCCCCAGGGAGGGAGACTGGGAAAGCCAACTGCTCAAAGTGACCAAGTACCTGTCGTCTGCCAGTAGCAGGACTCCTACTGTGCTTCCCTCTCTTTTCTTCTTCTCCCCTCTATATTGTCCTGGTTTCTTTAAACCACCTGTCCAAACCACAGAAAAGTCTAGGGAATTTCCCCCATTCATCTGCCTCCCTACTTCCAGCCAGGGAACGAAAGGTCTCTCCTCCCCCAAGAGGCAGAGCAAGTGGGAAGGCTCGGGGTTGAGAAAGGGCAGCAGCAAACCTAGGAAAACTAAACGGGTTTTGCAAGTCAGGTAAGTACACTTCTGTGCTGGATTTGGAGGCAGTGCCTTGGATTCTAGTCCTGTTTCTGCTATTGGCTTTCTGTGTGACCTCAGATAAATGACAGTCCCTCTTTGGGCTTCAGTCAAAATTAAGCGAATATTGTCAGACCCAGCTCTCCTTCAGGAAACTGGGGAAGATTGGGCTGCATTGGAGAGAGGATAAATCGTTCAGTTGGGTTTGTTCTGGAATCCCAGGTGCCTAGAGCTGTGCCCATCATAGAGCAGACACTCAATAAATCTTTTTTAATGAGTGAATGAATGATTGGAAAATATGTATGGTCATACTGTCACGCTCCACTCCTGTCTGTCTCCATGACAGACCTTGCTAACCAATCACTTAATCACAGCTTCAGATTTCCTTTCAGTGAATGCCTTATCAGTCACTACCAATCAACTGGGGTTGGCATGGGAGGTGAAATTTATTCACATTCACTACAGTAAACCAGTTCACCTGAAAACCATAGCTTCCTTGCCTGGAGCTAAGCCCCTTCAGTTATTATTCAGTGGTTCTTCCATTCCAGATCCTGTGCTGGGTCCCCGAGGGCACAGAAATGCAAGGAGCTCACAGTCTATTGAGGTAATAACATTTGCACTTTTTGATTTATAAAACTCCTTTCCAAGAATATTTTTAGTATCCCCATATTACAGATGAAGAAATGGCCATTCTGAGAGATCTAGTCTATTGCAGAAGGTCACACAGTAAATGGAATTAGCTCTATTTATTTTGAAAAGGAAACTTTGTATCATTGTCATGAATGGAATATCAGAATAACTTGCTATAAATGGAAGATAGCCTGTAAGAGTAAGTATATAACTATTGAGGTAAAAAGGGAAAAAAAGTCACAGGTGCCATCTAAATTCATCTCTCACATAATACATTGGGAAGCATTAATCAGCCCAGGCACGGAGATGAAGATAGTCCTCTAAAATTCAAATTTTGCTCACTTACATGTCAGATTTTCTCTAATATATACATTTAAAAAATACTGTTCCTGCGTCATAACTACCATCATTTAAGATCCAGCCTGAATGTCCCTTCACTGCTTCTAAGATGACTTTCCTGGCTCCCCCAAGAACAGTTCTTTTCCAAGCATTTTTTTTTTTTATTTTCATCAGTCAGTATTTTCGTGGAAATATTGTGATTGTCTCTCTTGCAGGTCTGTAAGCTTTCTAAGTTAAACATCATTTCTCTTTAATATCTGGAACTCCAGCAGCTAGTGCGTGCATGTTTATTGAATTTCTAACCTTAATTTTTAATTTTAACAAAAGGAATACAAGCTTGTAACAAATTCATGCAACTCAGGAACGTTATGAAGAAAAATGTGAAAGTCTCTTCTCCATCCGTACTCATTTCCCAGAGGTGGTCTTGATGAATGGTTTGCTGGGATCCTTGGGCAATGCAGAATAGATTTGTGCTGAACAGCCACATTTGGTGGAGCAGCAGAAGGGAAGTGACTTGTCCAAGGTCACTGCAAGTTTCTTGCAGGCAGCTCAAGGATATTGATGTAATCATATTTTCATTGGGGCATTGGTTTTTTTTGTTTGTTTGTTTTGTTTTTTACTCTGGAGATACTATGGGTCAAATGTGTCCCCCAAAAGTTCATGTGTTTGAAACAGTAAGGCTAGTCCTGTGAACCAAACTGACTCTGTTTTCCCTCCAGAGGACTCTTTGTTACTTTTCCACTCCTCAGTCATGAGACCCCTCAGGGCAAATGATTACCCCATGGGCCGCCCTGACAAAACAGACTGTGATAAGAGAGGAAACAGGTATTTACTGAGTTGCAAAACCCCTCCCCAAGGCTTTTTTACTATAATTGTAAAAGTTACAGATTAACCTTAAGACCCCTTTAGGAATTCCCACCTGTGCACAAAGCATCAAGGTGACTGCTACAATGACCCTCCTGGGGTGACAGTGATGAACACCACTGCCTACTGAGCATGCACCCATGATGCAATCAGGAAGAACAGAAAGGACCACCTCCAGTGACGCTGGCCTGCCACCCCTTAACTCCTTTCCCTATAAAAGACCCTGAACAGCCCCTCTCCTGGGACTAGCCTTACTGTTGCTACCCTCCTTATGCATAAGTCTATCTCCTCTTTTAATAAAGCATTGCTTGCCTTACTGTTGGGTACATTGTTTATTTCTATGACTTTGGAATCTGAGAGCCTAATTGAATCACTGGCAAAAATTGGAAAGCTTTGGGCACCAGAGAGGACTCTAGCTGCAAGAGGCAAGTGGCCACTGGGACTATTTTGCTCCCATGTCTCTGCTGCTGGTAGATCTCTCCTGGAGTCCCTGGCCTAAATTCTGACAAGGCAATGCTTTATTCTCTTTACCTTTCTCTGATTTTCTGAGCCCTCTTCTGTTTGGTTGGATTGTATCCACTTCTGTATAGGTGCACCCTGGAGGGCTCCTGGCTATGCTTTGTTTTTCTGATTCAAATCTAGTCGATACTTTTCTTTATGCTGAAAACAATGGGGAGAACTGCTTTTATCAATTACTGTTAATGGAATAGGTTGGCCACACCGATTGGGACTAGGCTGAACTGGACCCCACTGCTCCTCTTTTCTCTTTGTTTGTTTGCTTCGTTAGACATTTAGTTGAGTACCGGTAATCTGAATAAACCTTCCAATCCTTGCATCAACTTTTGGACTTTCAGGTCATTAGTTTAAGGCGAGAGGGCAAGCCGAGCCTGACCTGTCGATAACATGTCAGAAACTTGATCCCCACTGTAACAGTGTTAAGAAGGTGGGAAATCTGATTATGATATCTAAAAGCTGGGGCCTTTGAGAGGTGATTGGACCTTGAGGACTATGCCTTCTGGACTATGGCAGCTGGTTCGTTAGTAGAAAAAGTCTATTAAAACAGAGAATCATAAAAAATAATAGATACGCCTTAAACACTTCATTTTAAATTAAAATACATAAGTGTGCTTACATTTGCCGGTTATTGGATGTAAGCCCAAGGCCTCTTCGAGTCTGGGTCAGCTGATCAGAGTTCCAAACCATGCTCATAATGCACCAAATATAATCTCCAATGTTAGTTTCATTAAAGGGGACTCAGGACTTACGGGTGCTTGCCAAGTAATTCTGGTAGAGTTTTATGATTCCTTCCTAAATTTTTATAGTTGTCATACCTGACCTAACTCAATAGCAATATGTAAGTGACTGTCTTTGTTTTTGACAGTAAAATCAACTTAGTCCTCATAGAAACCACTTTCTTTGGATGATCATACATTTTTAATTTGCATGGTGTTTCATAAAATTTTATAATTATAAGAAACATAATGAGCACACACACGTTTGGGAAGCAAACTGGTTGTCTGTAAAAATGCACCTCAACTGGTGGCAGGCAGAGTCCTTAGGGTGCTGGAGAGCAGCATCTTACCAGCATGAGCGTTCACGGCTGTGAGTCCAGGAGGTTCTGCAGAGATCACGGACAGCACAGGCCAGTCTGACGGTCAATGGAGAGAAGGCCAGCTGAAAGCTTTCGAATTATATACATGTTTCAGGTTGACAAAAGCATTAAATCATAACAATTTTAGTGACTGAGCCTTTAGATATCATTTTGTCCAAAACTCTGATTTAAAGAGAAGGAAACAGAATCCTAGAGATGAGTCAGGAAGTCAAGTCACTGGGCTCTTGGAGTTCTTGGCCCCTCTTAGGACTCCACAACAATTGCCACCAATGTATTTTTGCTTTTAGGTGACTTTCTTAGGGGCACTCTTCCTATTTTATAGAGAAAACTGTGGTTCACATATTGAAGTGATCAAGCACGGGATACCGAACACGTGACAGCTGCAGTTAAATTCCCAGATCATGCTGACTTCCTGAACAGCAGGAATATTCCACATATTCCTTTGTTCAGAGGCAGTTTTCTAATATTTTTTAAAATAATTAAACATTGTCAAATAATTTTTTTTTTTTTTTTTTTTTTTGGCTATGACCACACCTGAGCAGGGATTTCCCTTCAAGTCCTCTTCATTTCTAATGACATATCTCCTCCCATACACATGTACAGTTTTATAAGGGCTCTTTGTGACTCTCCTGTCCACATGCCAGCTCTCCGCATTATCCAATTCTGGAGCTCTCAGGGCCCTCAGGCCTTATCTAAGCTAGCCCTCCTATTGCACACAAGGAAACCAAAGCCCAGCAAAGGCTGCTACCTTGCCCAAAGTCAGGGGGCTGAGGCTGCTTATGAATGCAGACCTCAGAACACCAGCCCTGGGTTCTTTTGCCTCCACTGCATTTCCCAGCATGCCTACTTGCCGAGGAGGATTGGGCAGGTAATGAGAGGGCAGTGTGTATGAGCAGGCTGCCAAGAGTTCCTGTGCTTTATGAGGTGCAGAGTATAATTCGAAACCCATTGTGGGGACGTCTCGCCCCATAAAATCTCCTCCAGCAAGAATGGCTGGGACTGTGTGTTTTGATTTCCCTAGCACATGTTTTTTTTAAATAACTCTTCTCTCCATCTCATTTTCCTCTTTTCTCTGCTTCCTTTCTTCTATGCCTTTCTCAGGGTCCTTGCCCTGGTGGCTTATGAGGGGACACAATGTGAGTGGTTTTGGGAGAACGGGTCCTGAAGTGTAGGTTCATTGGCTGACAAACGGTTGTGAAAAAGCTCACTTTTCTTGGATGATTTTTCCTCTGCAAAGACATTGGCTCAGGAAATGACTTCAGGGATCTGCCTTCCACAATGATAGTTAGACTTTTAGATGCCATTCTTATTTTAGACAGCCCTGCATCTTGCAATCTAATAGCAGCTACTCCTTCCCCATTCTCCCCAACCTCTTCATGTTATGTCATCTCTTTCCCAGTTGCTTACAACATTGCTCCAGTTTCTTCCTTCAAGTACATACTTCATATGCTGCCTGAAGAATCTTTCCCAAAGGTTGTTTCTCCCTTGCTTGCAATCCTCAGAGGCTCCCTACTGCTTACAGGATTAATAGCAAATTCCCTAGCATCTGAGTCCTCCACATAAGAACCAAACCCATCTTTATTATCCTTCTCTCTTACAATTCCTCTGTCTACACTTCAGCTGAACTGGGCTTTTTACTGCTCCCAGAAAGTCAGCTGTTCTTTCCCATGTCTGTGACTTTGGTCAAGCCGTGTCCTCTGTCATGGATGCCCTTGCTCTCCTGCATTTCTGCTGGTGGAATCCTGTCTGTCCTTTATAAGCTGCTTTCTTCATGGAAACTTCCATTTCTTATTTCTTCCTCCTCTTTCCTTCCTCCTCTAAGTCAGCTTTGAATAAATTTATTTAGGAAGATTTATTTCTCTCTTAGATTCCCTCCCTTATATTAAAATACTAATATCCATATCTTATATTATGCTCTACCTGTATAGACCAGTATGGTAGCCACCAGCCACGTGTTGCTACTGAGCACTTGAAGTATGTCTGGGGTGACTGAGGAACTAAGTCACCCCAGACATACTTAATTTTAATAAATTTACATTTAAATGGTAGCCACATGTGGCTAGTGGCTACTGTATTGAGCAGCACAGATATAGAACATGTCCACTATTGCAGAAAGTTTTGCTGAACAGCACTGCCTATGAGATCCTCAAAGATCGGAAAGGGTCTTTCCTGTCTTTTCTATTCTCTGTTGCCTGGTGTGAGGCCTGTTATTGAATAGGTATAAATAAATGTTGGTAGGACTGACTTTCATGGCAAGTTTGTATAACCAATAATCCCAAAGTGATCCAGTTTGAAGGAGGAAGTTCAAAGCAGTTTATTTCTAAAGCACATGAAAGTTTGCTCAGAAAAATACTGCTTCATAAGCTTTCATTTGCAAAGTCTGGTACATCTTAGAGTCCGGGTCATCTAGATGAATCTGTCAATCACTGTTACTGGTGGAATTCCAGGTCCCCAGTGGGTCATTTCTCAGCCATGCTTTTCTTTTCTGTGTCCTCCTCCTGCCTCCACCCTGGAGCCAGCCATTCCAGCAGCTGGGCCTTAGGAAGAGGGGCCTCAGGAGACAGGTGTGGATGGAGCTGTCTGACACGAATGCACAAGTTTGAGCTTCCATCGTTGTTTCTTGGAAGATTTATGAGTCTTTCTTCAAGAGAGAACTCCTGCAAACACTCCCCTGTGAGTGAGGGCCTGAGAACAGAAGGCAGGTGTCTCCTCTCGCCTCTCTCCTCTCCTTCCCTGCCTCCTTGCCCTCTTGTCTCTCTCGGTTTCCTCTTCATTCCCACTTTCTCTTTCATCTCTTCTCTTTCCTCTTTGTCTTCTTTGATTTCTTTCTCTCCCACTCTTAATGTTTCTTTTCTTCTCTCTTTCTCCCTGTGTCTCCATGTCTTTCTCTGTGTCTGTCTATCTGACCCCCCACAATCTCGAGTTCTCTTTAAAATCCTTCAGCACAAGTTGCTCCTGTCTGCCTACTCTGACTAGAGAAACCGGCCAAGCTCCTTGCAGCAGCGTGGCCCCATCCAAAGTTCAGGGCTGGCTTCCTGTGCTCAGAGCTGGAGGATCCAGTGTGGTATTTGCAGCAAAAGAAAGAAGAAAGAGGAGTGAGATTCTTGGCTGAGGTGGGCAGAGCCCTGCAGGGTATAGCTCTTGCTTCCTTCTGATGTCAGGACCTTGACACTCCTGACAGGTGGCCTCCTTTACTATCCCTGTTGTCAAATGTCTTGAGTGACTTCAGAGGCCTCAGTGACCACTTTGTCCATCTTGTAGAAATTTGGCCATGACTTTGATTTTCAGTGTGAGGTGGATTTTTTGATAGCAGCTGGTAGAGAGGACCCAAGTGTCTTATTCCTGTTTACTAAATATTCAAAGCTCTTTTTCTGTGACTTTGATGGGCTCCTCTTTCTCAGCCTGCTCTGCTGCTGTTGCACTGTTCACCACTAGCTCTTTTTTAAAACTCATGCCCCCCACCGCCCCTCAGGGCTTTAGAAACATCTGCTGGAGAGCGACAGAAGAAAAGTTGCAAGACTGATAAACCCTCTTAACAGAGCATCTCTTCTAAAATTTCAACACTTGGTTGTTATTGACAATGAAAGGCATTTGAACCAAGCTATCATGTCTTCAGAATATCATGTAGCCTTCTGATGTGGGCAGAGGAGGTTGAGTTTGACCTTAAGGACATACATATGCCCAATTAAGTTAGTCATAAGGATTTATTAGTTTATTAGTCCTTTAAAATAGCAGTTGGTATCGAGTCTTAACTCTTATTTCAAAAACAAAACAAGCAAACAAACATACAGAACAAAGAAAAAGGAGAGGAGGAGAAGATGATGACAGAAAGGAAAACAGGCTAGTAACCCTTTGTGTCTATCTGCAGGGAAAACTTAAATTTGCTTCTGGAGCAGGATTGGACGTACATTTTGCAATCCTTGGATTTCTCCCTTCGTTTCCCCCCATTTCAACATTTGACCTGCAACCATCCGTTTCTTTCCATCTCTCCTCTGGCACAAGTTACCACCATGTCTGACTTGTAATTCAATAGTCTCCTAACTGGTCTCTCAGATTCTCTCTTGTTCTTAGTCCCCATCCAGACCTACCCAGTCCATCCTCACATGCTGCCAGGATGGTTTTATTAACATGTGCATCAAATCACGCCTCTTCTCTGCTTAGATTCATGATGACTTCCCATTGTGTTTGTAATGAAATGCATGGTCCGCAATCAAGGCCTGCAAGATATTCAACATTAGCTGTACATTATATTACTTGGGAAGCTTCTAAAAATACCAGGATCTGGGTTCCACCTTAGACCAATTAAATTATTAGTATTACTGGGGGTTAGGCAGTTTGTAAGTTTTTTTATAAAACTAAGCAAACTCTTACCATATGATCCAGCAATTGCACTACTTGGTATTTGCCCAAATGAGTTGAAAACTTATGTCCACACAAACACCTGCACATGAATGTTTATTGCAGCTTTATTCATAATCATCAAAACTTGGAAGCAACCAAGTTGTCCGTCAATAAGTGGATGGATAAACAAACTGTGGTATATCCAGACAATGGAATGTTTTCCAGCAGTAAAAATAAATGTGCTATCAAGTGCAAAAAGAGATGGAGGAACCTTAAAAAACATATTGCTAGGTGAATAAACACAATCTGAAAAGGCCACATATTGTATGATTGCAACTATATGACATTCTGTAAAAGGCAAAACTATGGAGACAAGGAAAAGGTCAGTTATTGTCAGGGCTTGGGAGGGAGGAAGGGGAAGATGACCAGGTGGAGCACAAAAGATTTTGAGTGAAACTATTCTGTATGGTATAGTAATGATAGATACATGTTATTATACATTTGTCAGACCCATAGAATGTAACCCATAAAGAGTGAACGCTAATGTACACTATGGACTTCAGTTAATAATAATGTATTAACACTGACTCATCAGTTGTAACAAGTGTACCACACAATACAGAATGTATTTAATAAATAAAAGGGAGAACTGTTTGCAGAAGAGAGAGGTGGTAGGTGGGACCTCTGTTTTTTTGCATTAGTTTCTCTGCTCTAAAAAATAAAGTCTACTAATAAAAAATATATATATGAGAATCTGAGCCCTACCCTGGGCCAATTAAATCAGAATAAGTGAGGGTTGGGCCCAAGCATTGTTGTTCTGTTTTGTTTTTGTTTGCAATCTCTGCAGGTGATTTAGGTGATCCTAAAGTACAGCTGGAGTGGAGAGCCACTGCCCCTCGGTGCCTGGCCTGCTTCCTACTTTAACTCATGTTGTTTGTCTCTGGCTTTCCAGAGGCCCCCACAGAGGCCCTCCCTGACCATTCACCTTAATTAGAGTCCCCATTTACCCACCTCCTCCACAGTCTTTCTCACAATACCCTGTTCTATTTTTGCCACTCAGTTATCCACATTGTATTTGGATATCTGTTTCTTTATGTTTTTTGTCTCTGGACCCCTCTAGACTAAAGTCTTTGAGGACAGGGACCTGGTCTATTTTGTTCAACACCACATATCCAGTATGTTTCAAAGCGTTTAGTTCACAATTAGTACTCAGTTAATATTTACCAAATGAAAAAACTAATGAATGAGTAGATCCTAAAGCTTGATATGCTCTTCCCTCCTGCCTTTATAGTGCAAGTCAGAGGGGACCATCGGGGAGTAGTGGTGAGTGGCTGGAGCTAGGTAAGACACAGTGTGCCCAGACCCCCCTTCCACTCCCTCAAGGAGCCTGCAGAACCCAGAAGTAACTTCCTTAATGATCCATGAGCATTCCCCTCTATTCTCTTTGCCCTCCAGCTGGTGGCCTGAGTTCTGAGATGAAGTAAGGGAGTGGATGAGTTAACTTTGTCTCTGTCATTTTTATTTTCTTTCTCTGCGATAAAGTTAGTGATCGCTTGGTCAAACTGCAGTATAATGCAATTAAGCTTGTGTGTTCCTATCTCCTTCAAGTACCTTGGGAGTGACTTCTGCTACTGTTGGAAACGGCTCTGCAGTCAATAAGCAAGCTTAAAGAAGAAAAACCGAAAGCCTTTTTCCCTCCTCCCTACCTCCATTGCCTATCCTCATTACTGCTTCATTCGTATAGGAAATTGACTGGTCTTTAGATTGTGAGCAAAGGGAGGAGGGATGTAGAAACAGCATATTCACAGGTGCTTTCTGAAGCAGGGAAGATTGCAAAAGATTCCTTTAGTCCTTGCTCGGGAGGAAGAGAGAGCCACACGCATACCCTCGGAGTAAAAGTTAGGATGCAGTTAAGAATTTAACTTGATTTTGTTTGGCTTGAGTTCCAGCAGCTGGCATAATATCTCTAGTTATTTCTCTGCACATTTAATAAGTTATTTTCTGTTCAACAAAGAGTGACTAATTTCAGATTTATGATGAAGGACCCTGAGGGCAGGTTAGCCTGTGAGTTCTGTTAGAGGATCTAGAGAGGAAAATAGGCAACTGTATTTTTAGTCCCCATGAGACTTGGGAAAAGAGACTGGGAAGACGTGTTATAATTCTAGAGCAGTAATCCATTCATGGGGGATACACCCCCATGACTCAATCATTTTCCAACACTGCCACATTGGGGATCAAATTTCCACATGAGTTTTGGTGGGGACAACACATCCAAACTCCATCATTCCACACCTGGACCCCCAAAACTCATGTCATTCTCACATACAAAATACAATTATTCTATATCAACAATCCCAAAAGTCCTTAGCTTGTTCCAGCACCAACTTAAAAGTCCAAAGTCCAAAGTCTCATCTGAGACCAAAAGCAAAAGTCCTTCCAGCTGTGAACCTGAAAAACAAAACCAAAGTTATCTACTTCCAAGATACAATGGTGGAACAGACATTGGGTACATGTTCCCATCCCAAAAGGGAGGAATAGGCCAGAAGAAAGGAAAAACAGGCCCCAAGCATGTACAAAACCCACCAGGACTGACATTATGTCTTAAAGCTCCAAAATAATGTTTTTTGATTCCAAGTCCTGCATCCTGGGCACAATGGGGCATTGGGGTCCCCAAAGCATCAGGCAGCCTTGTTTCCACAGCTCTGCCAACAACTCAGTCTTTCTAGGCCTCAGGGTCTGTGATGGGTGGGGCACCCTTCCAGACTTCTCAAATGCCTGCAGGGCTTTCCTCTCATTTTCTCCACTATTAGCAACTGGCTGCCTCACCACCAAGATAATGTCTTTAGCAACCAGTTTATCTGCTTCACCCTTGCATTGTTCTCCGGCTCTCTGCTTCTTTACCACATGGCCAGGCTGCGAAGTTTCCAAATCTTTACGCTCTGCTTCCCCTTTTAAATTCTGGCTTTATGTTATGCCTTTGCTGCCATAACTCAGAGTAGGCTGTTAGAAGTAGCCATGCAGCATCCTTAATGCTTTGCTGCTTAGAAATTTCTTCTGCCAAATGCTCTGGTTCAAAACTCTTAAGCTCCAACTTCCATGAAGTCCAAGGGCATGGACACAATGCAGCCAGATTCCTTGCTATGGTGTAGCAAGGGTTATCTTTTGTCCAATTCCCAATTGGTCCCTCATTTCTATCTGAGACCTCATCATCCGCATGGCCTTTACTTTCCACATTTCTATCAGCATTTTGCTCACCACCACATAAGTCTCTAAGACATTCCAAACTTTCCCTCGTCTTTCTGTCTTCTTCTCAGTCCTCCAAACTCCTCCAACCTTTGCCCATTACCCAGCTCCAAAGATGTATCCACATTTTCAGGTATCTGTATAGCAACACCCCACTCTTCGGTACCAATTTTCTGTTTTAGTCTGTTTTGTGTTGCTATAACAGAAACACCTGAGACTGGGTAATTTATAAAGGAAAGAGGTTTATTTGGCTTACGATTCTGGGACAGCTGCATCTGGCATGGGCCTCAGGCTGCTTCTACTCATGGCGGAAAAGCAGCAGACAGCCGGCAGGTATAAGCAGATCACGTGGTGAGAGGAAGCAAGAGAGAGAGAGAAGGTGCCAGGATCTTGTTAAGCAACAAGCTCTCATGGAAACTAACAGAGTGAGAACTCACTCATTAATCCCCCTCCCCAGAGAGAGCATTAATCCATTCATGAGGGATCCACCCCCACGACTCAGTTTCCAACACTGCCACATTGGGGATCAAATTTCCACATGAGTTTTGGAGGGGACAACACATCCAAACTCTATCAGGCCTCCTGCTCATGCCTCAACCCATGTCTGAAGTCAGGACTCAGCATCTCCTTCCAGAAAGAAAGAGTCTTTACCTTAAGGAAATGATGCTAGAAAGCATGTTGACCTTCTAATTTGAGCTCAGTTTACATCTTTAGCCTCATACCCTACCATTCTCTGTTATTTTCTGCTTTTTTTTTTTTTTTTTAAATCTCTAATGGTCTTCTATTGATTCCGTTAATGGAACAAACCTACTCTGCCTCTGGGCCTTTGCACAAGCTGTTTTCTGTACCTACAAGGTCTTGCCTGCACCCCTGTTTGCCTGGCTGACTCTTACTCATTTTTCAAATTCTGAGTTAATGTCACTCCCTCACAAAAGCTTCCCCTGTCTTCTCAGGTTAGAACTGGTCTACCTGTTTTATATATAAGTTCCTGTCATTGGTAGCACTTAATCACAGATTTTAAATATACCTGTATATTTGTTTCTATTTGATGTGTGTCTTTTCTACTATTTATTGACTGGAAACTCAGTGAAGACAAGAATCATGTATTACATGCTAAGAAAAATACTTGTTAAATGAAGAAATTAATACAGAGTGTAGTACAATTCTCAAAGTATTGGTTGAGTTCAGTGAGCATTCATTGAGCACCTTCTGTATACCAGGTCCTCTGCTGGGGTTGGTGATGGATCTCTGAATAGCAGATAGATCCAAGACCTTGCATTGCTCATTTTCTTGGGCAGGAGAATTTTCCTCTTCCTCCATTTAATGTACACTCTTCCCCAGGAGGTCAACAGGGTATAGACTATGAGGCCCAGAGAGGTCAATGGACCTGCCCAGGGTCACACAGTGAGTCAGTAGCAGGGCTAGGATTGAAGCCTGAGCTTCCTGACTCCTGGCCCAGTGCTCTTCTGCTTCTCCCATTCTTGCAGAGAGTAGTGGAATTACTGAAATTGGACTTTCTTGCACAACACAAAGTGTCGCTCTTCTTTCTCCTAGGGAGAAAGTAGTTTTGACTAGGTGAAGATGGGGTGTGTGGGTACAGGGGGAAGAAAAGAAGGAGGAGCTCAGCAAAAGAGGGTGCTGGGGCACATGTGGGATTCCACAGTACAGGATGGTACAGTGGTACCCCAGGGGCTGAGGAACTGAGCTGGTATCCCAGAGTGGCACACACTCCACTCTCAGAGGGTGTGACATTCATCTGGGAACTTGCAGTTCTGTGACCTCACAGAGCTCACCCTCCACTTCCTGCCCCTGGTCCCTTCCCACTGCGCTCCCTCCTTCCCATCTCTTTCTCAACTCTCATCCCCAGAGGTGCAGTCTGGAGGCAGCTCATGCTCCATCCTGGTCCCAGTAGTAAACGTTGATCCCCCAAATGGTGGGGCTGCATGGAAAGCCATGCAAAGGCTGCATTGGCTTACTTTAGCCTCTGCTGGCTAAGAAGGGCACCATGCTGTGGAGACTTGCCAGACTGTGGCAGCAGAATGGGCACACAACCTTTTTCTTCCTGACTTTCCTGTCTTACACCCCATTTAACCTCTTGCAAGCTGTCAGCAGCTTTCTGTTAACAGAATAGCAGCTTGTTTCCAGCTCTCTTCAAGCTAGTAACAGAGGGTGGTCCTGATAAAGACATAGTCTTCTTTGACTGCAGGCAGTTTCTATGATTGTGGGACTGGCTTTATTATTTTCTTCTTGTCTGAGTATGAAATTTCTGCTTTCCTTTTTTTTCACCTTTCCTCATGATCTTTGTCAAACAGTGACAGCTTCTCTAATTAGGCAGTTAAGAAGGTAACCTTAGCAACTTAGAGCTGGCAGTGGAGAAAGAGACAGGGTTCCAGGTGGCCCTTGTGTCCGGGCACTGGGCACTGAGCAAGGCACCCCTCTCTTCTTCATCCATTATCAACTCCTGTTGTCACCCAGCTGGGGTTGGCTCCAAAGCTGCCCAGGCATTCCCTGCTGCTACAGGGAATTCAGCCACAGCCTCATTCTTTTTTGATCAGGGATTAGAACTCCTGGGTGCAGAGAATTTCCTATGCCTCTCTTTGTCTGTTCTTTTGCTTGCTATTTAGCTCTCCTCTCGCTCCTTCATTCACCCCTTCTTCCATTCTCATATTCTCTCTTTCTCCCATGCTCCCCTTTCTTTCCTTGCTTCCCTTTGTATTTCCTGGGGCAGGCAGAAGGCTAGAGATATATGCATGCTTGGCTGAGCTGAACAACTCCTATAACTGTCCTTAGTCTTGGTCAAGCAGATGTCAATATACCCCTACCCCTGCTTTCCCTGCTTTCCTTTATGCTCATCCCCTGCCTGACTGACTCATTCCCATCTCTAAAAGCTCCTCTCAGGGAAATCTTTTCCATCTAGCCTCCCCTCTTCCCTTGCACTCCCCCGTCCACACAGATTTCCCTCTGCTTAAAAACTCCTTACTTAATGTGTATTGTCTGGACCATATACTCCAGAAACACTATTTTTAAAAATTAATTATTTTATTTTTTGCACTACATGGTTTCCTGAACTTGGGTTATGCTTTCCAGTAGGTGAAGGGATCACATATTTCCTTATGTTCTTTTCACAGTTAGCATATTAATAGGCATGATGATGTGTGCTTTAAATTCATGTGCTTACTCTGACATAAAAAGAATGTTATGGTCTCTTTCCTGATGTGAAGGCTCCAGAAAGCTTCAGAAGTTATGAGTATATATAGAGTGGAGTTTATCATAATGGGTACTCAGTATACTGGGACTGAACCATGGACAGTGAAGTGGGTGCTGGGCTACTGCTTGTGGTTGTTCATCCTCCTGTTTCTCTAGTCTCCAATATTCCCAAATTCTCTTTCATCCATTTATCTTTCTAATCATGTTACCTCAGATTAATTCATCTGCCATCCATGCATTCTCCATTCCACCCCTTCATCCTTCATCCATTACCTGTTCATCCATCCATCCATCCATCCATCCATTCTCTTTGCTAAGAATTGAAGTTGGAGTGGGAGGAACGATGCATACTCAACTATACCTGCAAGGTGCAATCTGACAAAAGCAATGAGATAAATGCTCTGTCTTCTGAGCAGGGAAGAGCAGAAAACTCTAAATCTGAAAGTGCCCATAGAAATCGTCACATTCAACTCTCTTAGTGTATAATATGGAGACCACAGCCCAGAGGAAATGACTTGCTCAAAGCTACTCACCAAGTTAGCAGGAAAACTAAGGTTGGGTTAAAAGAACTTTAGAGCCAAAATAGATTGCTTAGTTTGATTTCTCCTCCCTTTGCTCAGAAGGGAGGGCAGCTCAGAGAGGGGAAGGGACTAGTATCATATCTAGTCATTTATCTGGCAGCAAAACTGACATTTGAGCAGAAGTCTCTTGACTTAGTTAGGCTGAGACATGTGTTACGTTGAAAAAGGACCAGTGTTCATTTGCTCAGGTGAAGGTTATCTTGGGTTTCACTCTGTCTTTGAATTACCAGCCCATTCCAGTACTTCCTCTAAGCAGTCACCACACCCTCTCTCCAGACTTTGCAAGGCATCTTGAGTTCTGGGTAAAACCTGACTGCTTATCCGTCCCTTTCTCTTGCAACCCAGCGCTATCCTTTGTGGTCACACTGTTCACTTTCCTGGAACTACCATTTTCACTGAGCCCAGCCCCGGCTGGAAGCCCAATCCCACTGCTCAGGTTTGGGCTGCTCTACTGCTATTCCCAGGCAGCGCTGGAGCAGGCAGCTGAAGCCAGATCCCAGGCGCCAAGAAGACGAGGTTCTTGGCCGCCGTCGAAAGATAAGTGGAGACGTAAATGATGATTTTCTGGCCTGTGAGCCCCTGTTTGTGGATTTCATCTTTTAATGGAAGTGCAGTAAATAAAAACCATTTTCACAATATGCCAAGCAACAGGTCAGGGACATCTGAGCCGCTGGAATTGATAGAAGGGAGCTGAGCGTAACAAATCTCCCCAAATTGCACGCAGCTCCACTAGTATCAGCTCCCAGGCTGCAGCCCTCAATTGTCGTGCAAGGCAATTATTTCTGAGCTAAAGCTTTTGGAGAATAAGGCATGTGGATGGGGGCATACTTTCACTGTGTCTTGCCAATTAAAATTTTTCCCCTATTTCCTGTTAACATTTGAGCCCTGGTTTAATATCACCCCTACTCCCCTTCAACATTTCCTTCTCTACCTCAGAGGCTGAATTCATTCTTCAAGGCTCTTTCAATTGACACCTCCTCCAGGTTGTCCCTCCTGCCCCCAACCAGTGCTTCAGTTCAAAGCAACATTTTTAAATTGATGTTGCATGCAGTGAAATGCACAGCTCTTACGTGTACATTTCAATGAGTTTCAACAAATATATATATTATGTAAGTAAGAACATTTCCATCACCCCAGAAAGTTGCCTGGTAACCCCTTCCAATCGGTCTTCATCCACCCACAGGCAAACACTGGCCTGATACCTGTAACTATTAATTAATTTTGTCTATTCTTGACCTTTTTATAAATGGATACATATAGTACACGGGTTAGCAAACTATGGTCTGCGTGCCAAATATACACATTGCCTCTTTGTGTATGACCTGTGGGTGAAAAATGATTTTTACATTTTTAAATGGTTGGAAAGAAAATCAAAAGGAGAATGGTATTTCACGACACATGAAAATTATATAAAATTCCAATTTCCATGTTCATAAACAGTTTTATTGTAACACAGCCACGCTTATTTGTTTACATATTGTCTATGGCTGCTTTCACATTATATTGGTAGAATTGAGTAGTTGTGACAGCGATTGTCTGGTCGGTCCCCAAAGCCGTTACAGAAAGTTTCCCAGCTCTTGATATAGGATGCACTCTTCTGTTTCTGACAACTTTGCCCACTATAATGTTTTTGAGATTCATCTATCTTTGCGTGTTTCTGGAGTTCACAGATGGCCATTTTTAACCCCTTCAGCTAGCTGTTACGTCTTCCTCCTTTGAACTCATAGAGTGGGAAAGGAAAATATGGTGCACTTTCCCCACCACTGCCTCTTGTGCCCATGGCATGCATTCTTGATCAATCATGGTCTATTTTCCTGCTGGGCCTGGGCTCTGACTCAGAATTTGTCTCAAGCCAGTGCTCCAAGCAGTGACTACTCATAGATTGGAGTTGGGAGTGTGTTGAAAGTCATTTGCCATCCCTGGCTTGAAGCATTATAGAGAGGAGAAAACATGCAAAGAATTTGGCATCTGACAAACCTGGATTTAAACCCCTGTGCTGCCATTTAACCAACTCTGTGTATTCGGACAAGTTACTTAGCTCCTCTGAACCTGTGGTTCCATTCCTAAAGAGTGGGGATAATAAAACCGATCTCACTGGTTTGTTATGAGTAGTAAAAGAAATATGGATATAAAATGCCTCGATCAGTCTCTGGCAGAGAGTAGGTACTAAATAAATGTCTGCCGATCAGACTTGTTCTGTTTTCCCAAACCTGTCCCTCTTGGTTAGTGAACTCAGAATCCTCCTCATCATCCACTCCCAAAACATCAGTCTATTCCCTACATGTCCCCCATCCCCATTACCCTCTCTCGACCTGCCGTCTTCTCTTGCTTGGGTCAGTGCAACTGGTCATATTCCACATCCTCCTTCACTCTCTCCAGTTCATACTGCCTGGTATAGGCAAAGAATATAACTGGGTTATTCCCTTGCATATAACTCCCCACCAGCATCCCATTATTCTGGAGATGAAGCCCAAGCTTAGAGGGTACACATGATCTACCCTTGCTTACATTTCTAGCTTTATGTGGTATCCCTTCTCTTTGCTCCCAACACTCCAACCACATTGACCTTGACCTCAGTTTTGCCTATGAACCACGTCTGCCCTCCTGTGGCTGTTAATGCATTCTCTTCCCTCTGACCAGAGTACTAGTCTCATTTTTACCCTTTCTACCTTGTTTATTTTTTTTAAATCACTCTCTCAAAGGAAGTGTACAACTCAGTGTTTTTTAGTATAATCACAAACTTGTGACACTATCAACACTATTCCAGAACATTTCATCACCCCAAAAGAAACCCCTATTAGCACTCATTTCCCCTTTCCCCTCTCATAACCACTTTCTGTCTCTATGATTTATCTATTTTATTAGTCAGGGTTATCCGAGAAAAAGGACCCAGAGAATATAGAGATATAGATATATGAGGGGAGATATTTGAGGGGAATTGACTCATGTGATTATGGAAGCTGAGAAGTCCCACGATGTACCATCTTCAAGCTGGGAACCAGGGAAGCTGGTAATGTGGCTCAATCCAAGTTTGAAGGCCTGAGAATGAGGGGAGCCAAAGGTGTAACTCTCAGTCTGAGACCAAAGGCCTGAGAACCTGGGAAGGCCACTGGTTTAAATCCTATAGTCTGAAGGCCAGAGAACCTAGAGTTCTGATGTCCAAGGACAGAAGAAGGTGGGTGTCCTAGCTCCAGAAGAGACAGAGAAAATCCACCTTTTCTATGACTTTTTGTTCTAATCTGGGCCTTCAACAGGTTGGATGGTGCTAATTCATTTGGGGTGAGAGTCGATCTTCCTTACTCAGTCCACTGATTCAAATGCCATTTCTTTCCAACAAACACCCTCATAGACATACCCAGAAGTATGCTTTACCAGCTATCTGGTTATCCCTTAATCTAGTCATGTTTTCACCTAAAATTAACCATCGCATCTATTCTGGACATTTCATATAAATGGAATCCTACAATATGTGGTCTTTTGTAACCTACTTCTGTCACTAATATTTTCAAAGTTCATCCATGTTGTAGCATGGATCAATACTTTATTCCTTTATATTGGCGAATAATCTTCCATTGTATGGATAGACCACATTTTGTTTATCCTTGGGCCAGTTGATGAATGTTTGGGTTGCTTTCATTCACTTTTTGATTATTACGGATAATGCCTATGAACATTTATATACAAGTTTTGTGTGGACATATGTTTTTATTCTTCTTGGGTACGTACTTAGGAGTGGAATTGCTGGGTACTATGGTAGTTCTGTGTTTAGTTTAACTTTTTGAGGAATTGTCACATGGCTTTCCAAAGAGACTGCACCCTATGATGATTCCAATTTCTCCATATCCTTACCAACATTTGTTACTGTGTGTCTTTTGGATTATAGCCATCCTAGTGGGATGAAGTGGTATCTCATTTTCCTAGTTCATGCTTACTTATCCTTTAAATCCAGATCAAATATGACTCCTTGAAAAAAAGACATCCCCAGTGGTTTGCCCCAATAGTACAGCAACTCTCAATGTTCTTTCCTAGCCTCCTGTGACCTTTTTCTCTAGAGTACTTAAGATGCTTTTTGAGTTATACATTTATTTTTATGATGTTAGATTACTATGTGATCCCCCAACTCAACTTTAAGCTCAACGAGGGTAGGGTCATCTGTTGCATTTTGAGGTTCCAGCACAGGAGCCTTGCCTGTAGTAAGTACTTTTGAATAAAAACATGAGTGGATCCCTTTATCTTTCCGAGAGCCCACCTTCTCTTGCCATATACTCATATCTTGTTTCTTTTTTTCTAAAACCTTTCACAGTAGCTTTTCACCTTTCCATCTGGCCTCTAGCCTTGCCTTTTCTTATCTATCTTCTGCAGAACTATCAGATTAATTTTCATAAAATACTTCTTAAAAATCATGCCACTCCTTCTTGTTCACTCAGAAAACATCTATGGCTATCGATTATATTTCAAATAAGGTACAGAATTTTTAGCCGTTTCAATGGACACCCCTCCCCCACTCCCCCAGGTGATAAGTACAGTGGAGCTCTTGATAAAATAAATATACAAAGAGGAGAATGGTGATGGAGCTTTCTTTTTATTTTGTCTTATTTTTAAAAAACTTTGGCCCTTGTTTTAAGTTATTTGGCACACATCTTAACTGCTCCTAATGAGCTATAAGCTCCTGGAGGACAGGAAACTATATCTTAGTCATCTTTGGACATCCTACTGTGCCTCGCGAGTGCCTCATTTCAAGCAACTGTCAGAAAATGTTTGTTTACTTGAATTAACTTTTATTATTCCTCTCAAGAGGAATTACATTTAAATAAAAGTTCCCCTCTATCCAGTGAAGATTTGTTTTAATAACATGGATACTCAAAGATCCAGACCTTGAAGGTGCTGGGAACGGCTCTGTGCTGGATGCCAGGAGCCCTGGATCAAATTTCTGAACTCATTGTGTGGCCTTGGACAGGTCTCCCCTGTCTTTGCCTGCTGTCCCATCTTAGAAATGAAGGACTTGAATCCACCTGATAAGCCTCTCCCTGTGCTCATCATTTGTGGAAATGGATTTCATTGTTTAGTTTATACTTTTCTAAATTGTATAAGTTACATGTAAAGCCATTCTTTTTGTAAAATTATAAGCACAGTAAAATCACATGAACTAAAAAGTGACAGTCCCTCTGTATTCTCCATTTCACTTTCCTACCAGAGATAATCACTGTTAACTCTTTCATATGTATCATTTCCAGACATTTTTCTCTTTATTTATTTCCACACGTATGTATAAACCCAAACATGCATCTGTTTCCCCCCCACCCCACATATAGGATCTTTGTTCTATTATTCTGAAACTTGTATGTGTATGTTTTCCACTTAAAAATGACTGTAAATATTTCAGTATCAGATGTTTGAATCTACTTCATTTTTTTAATGACCTTATTTTGTTTATTGACTACTATAATTTATATCCTATTGATATAATTCTATTGATAGGCGTTTTATGTTGTTTCTAATCTTTCATTATTAAAAACATGCTACGGTGAACTTTTTTTTGTATATATAGCTTTCTGCTGTGTGTTTTTCTCTAGGTTAGGTACCCAGGGATAGTACTACTATATAAAAATACAGGCATTTTCAATTTGCATAGATATTGCTGTATTGCCCTCCAAAAAGGCTATACCAATTTACACCCAATGAGAGAGTCAAGGTGGAATTTTAGATATGGCAACAAAGGTATGGAAACTTTTGTGGGTCCAGGATTCTGTCTATCACCTTCATACTACCTTCTGCAAGCCATTAGTGATTCTGTTACAGGTGAGGTGGGACCTGCCCTGAGTGCCTTCTGTGCTTGGATTCTGCACTTCAGTGCTTGCCTGCTTTTCAAAACAGGGCTTTAGAAAAGATTTCCAGAATGGGGGAGGTGGCTTGATTAGCCTTTTGCCCTGTTCAGAACCCTGGGTTTCCTGAAAATGTCCCAGTGGATCTCCAAGGGCTGGCAGACAGCTGACTAATAGGGGCTGTGGCACCTGGCCTTGCTTGGATATTGGCGAAATCCCAAGGAGTTCAAAAGACCTCTCCAGCTCCTTTGCCCATTCCTAGCAGTGGCCTGCCACTGAACTCCCTGAATAATGCATTGTATTTATCCTCTCTTGTTCTGATGGATGGCTGCATTTTCTCTTCATCCACCTGCTTCCCTCCTTTGTCTGCCTCGTGTCTCTAAGCCTTCAGCTGAGCCTTGAGCACAGGCAAGAGGAGAGAGTGGTTGGCTTTTTAAAGATTAGTTACATAGCTAACAGTCTTTCTTCAAACAATACCCTGATACCTTTGTTTCTTACCCTTAATCCTGAGTCAGGATGGAGGAGAGAAAATCAAAATGCCCACCATTTTTTGAACTCCTACTGTGTGCTGGAGGCAATACTGGGAACCACACAGACATTATCTAATTTACTCTTCCCAAGAAGACATTGTAGTCCCTATTTTCAAATGCGGAAACTGACTCCAAAGAAGTGACATTATCAGGTTATGGTCAGAGTCAGAAGATCTGGGATTGAATTTATATGTAGCACAGGCTTTTTTCTCCCACTGTGCCTAGCTGCTGAGAAGGAGCAAGTTTTACTTTAGTCCCACTTCTCAGCATTCAACTAACCCCCAAATATATATTGCTCAGTATTTTCAAAGATGCAAAGTGGCAGATCATCTACAAACATTTTCCATCAAGCCAGAGAATCACCAAGTCTGTCTTGAAACGGACCCTGAGGATTATTCATTTTGATTTGGCTGCTTATGCATTTGATGTGCCAAATGGTTTATCTCTCTCTGACATTTTCCTGGAGGCTATGTGCTGTGGTCAGTGGGGAAAATGGACTTTGAAGATATGCTAATTTGGGGTCAGATTCCTCTTTGCTGCTTATGCACATGTCCCAAAACATTCCCTTTACTTCTGTGAACTTAAGTGTCTTCTTTAGGAAAATGGGCACATTAGTTATGGTTTCTGCAATAATTAAGTATGATTCCTTCATCTGGTGGTAGGCTGAACAGTGCCCCACTCCGCCCAAAATGTCCATGGCATATGGCAAAAGGGACTTCGGAGCTGTGATTATGTTAAGGGTCTTGAGTTGGAAAGATTATCTTGGATTATTCAGGTGCCCCAGTGTAATCACAAGGGTCCTTATAAGAGTCAGGAGTAGGCTTAGGCTCAGAGAAGATGTGAAGATGGGGGCAAAGAAAGACTTAAAGATGCTATTCTGTGCACTTTGAAGAAGGAGGAAGGCTCCAGGAGCCAAAGAATGAAATTCTAGAAGCTGGAAAAGGCAAAGAAATGGATTCTCCCCTATAACTCCAGAAAAGAATGCAGCCCTACTGATACATTGATTTTGACCCAGTAAAACCCGTGCCGGGTTTTTCCCCACCAGGACTGTAAGATAATAAATTTGCATTGTTTTTTCATGCCACTAAGTTTGTGGTAATTGCAGCAGCTGTAGGAAACTCAAACACATCCTCGCTAGATGGTAGGCTTCTCAGTGTCTGCAGGACACGCAGACTGGAGCACGAATCTCTTGCTTTTCTACTTACAAGCTGTGATGTTTTGCCTGTTTGAGCCTCCATTTCCTCATGTGCAATATGGGGTTAATGATGACTCTTGAATAGGATTTATGAAGATGGCATGAGATCACGTGTTAAACTAAACATCTGGCACAAAATAGATGCTCAGTCATGAAAGTTATTATTTTTCTTGACCTGTGGCTGTGAACTCATGGCACAGACATTAGTCGTTGGAAGGCTTTGGTGAACTTATTAGTTAAGCAGAGAAAACCTGGGCTTTTGTACCAGAGAGACACTGTTTTGATTGCCAGCTCTGGTACTTGCTACCTCTGTGACTCTTGGAGAATATACCTAAACCACTATGAAAGATGTTGATCTTCCATACATACATTCAAGCAATATTAAATGAATATACTGTGCAACTCTGGCCCAGACATCCCTCTCTAGACTGAGCTCTAGGGGCAAGGCAAGGACCCTAGCTTTGTCCATCTGTCTATCCTTAGGACCTAACAGAGCACATGACACATAGGTGCGCATGGGAATATTAGTTGTATAAACTGAACTGTAATGGGAGAGAGTATAGTCTACTATTACAAAAGTGAACCCCAGATCTTAGAGGGTAGTCTAGATAAGGAATTGGGACTAGGGAGGTCCAGAGAAGGAAAGATTGGTTCTAAAGATGAGCCTGCTGGCTGGGTCAATTGGAAAGGGCAGGATGGGAATGACAGAGATTAGGCAGGACCTGACATAATGGGTCTTCAATTCTGGGTTGATGGTATTTGGTTTGTTCAGAAAGTCAAGCTTCTGACCAGCCTGACCCATATCTCCCTTATGAAAAGCCTACAGCTCCTCTTTACCTTTAGTAGGTGCTCATGGTGAGAAACTAGTCCTAGTCTGTACCTTACTTCTGATAACCGCAGGCCTCAAAATGAGGCTTCATTCAACCCGACTCTACTCTGCCCAGTTCTTTAGTCCAGTTGTCTTCATTGCCAATTAGCCAGGAGGATTAATAAGATGACATTGTGAGGGGCCTCAAGCTCTACCAGACTTGGTGCCTTCTCTTGTATCTGAATTATTTCCACCATTATTCTTTGTTTATTGCCTTTGAGCTAACTTTCCAGACATATAGCTAGGCAGCCTCTCCCAATCCATTTGAATTAATTTTGCGAGAAACGTTTTTGAGTTACTGTGGTCCAGATTAAGTCATCTTGTGATCTTTCATCCATTGTCTTTATAATTTTATTGAAAAGCTATCATGTTTGCAGGCTGTGATCTGTGTAGTTTTTTGTTTGTTTGTTTGTTTGTTTTTATAACCCTGGTCTGATGCAGCCTCATAATTCCTTTGTTTTTCTGGGTTGTGTCCAGTTTGTTAATCCCTGTTGTAGAAGAGCAATAAAAAAGTGGTAAGACATGGGGCTTGGCAGCATGAGGCAGACTGGATTGAATCCCAGCTCGGACAGTCATTAGTGGCAGTCCTTGGACAATTTGCTTCTCCATCCCGAGACCTGCTTCCTAGACAGAAAAATGAGAAGAATCCAGGCCTGGCTTGCGAGGGGATGATAGAATGGGATGCTCTATCTGAAAATGCCTGACACATAGCAGTTGAAAGTATTTTCCCTCTCTCTTAGTTCTTACAACTCCTATTTCATGTCTTTTACCCTCCTGTCTAAAAGATCAATATGCCATTTGATGTTTTAAAAAATGTAAGTGTATGTTCTGCTTCTGTTCTTCCGTGACTTTTCAGAAATACTTGTAAGTGCTTCAGTAACTATATTAGCTCTTGCCTGGAACACCTTAGGATACATGCTGTCCAACCTGCTGATTTGTGTTCTCCCCCAAATTGCTAAGTATTCCCTTAACATCTTTCTGTCATATCTGCTTCTGTGAGATCTTAATTACTTCCTAATTGTCCACATTTCTTCTTTTTTCTTTTTTTTCTTTTTCTGGCAAAAGACAGATCATCAAAGATGAGTTCAGGATCCTTGCCACCTTCGAGTCATCATTAATTTCCTTTCTTCCTCATTATGCAGGCAGGAATATGTTCCAGTTTGCTGTCTGATTTCCCACTTGAATTCCTTCTAAGAACTCTTGACAGTCTCAGCATCTCTGTAATCATATTCAAAAGAGGCCTTTCTGAAAGGATGCTCTAAACACTGTGAGGGCACATGTGCATCCCCTAGTGTGACCTGAAAGTGTTTCACTGCAGTGGACAGTGGTACTGATATCTATTAAATTCAAGGTACCATGTGAGATACCAAGGTTGCTGAAATGAAGAAACCCAGTCCTTGGTTTGAGCACCTCCCATAGGTAAACATGTGCTCATATAACAAGAAAATGTGAAAGATCACTCTAGTAAACAAGGGAACACAAGCAAAACTTATAGAATTTGAGCAAATGGGCAGCACATAAAAAGCTATAAAAGTGATTTTAAACAGTTTGTTTATAAGCCATAATTTGTGCATCTGTAAATGGAATGATTAACATAAACTTTTCAGTTTGGGCATAAAATTAGGTGAACTTTAAGTGTGTGGCCCATACTTAATACTCAGTAATTATGATTATGTTCTGCCACTATCAGTAAAATAACTGGGCCAATGACAGCATCAAAAATATGTCTGTTGCCTTTCCCCACACTTGCTTTCAGGGAATGCCTTCACCGCAAATGTAGAAATGAAGAAACTGAGTCTCAGAGAAGTTCAGTGACTTGCCAGACAGAATGCTACAACTAAGAAGTGCTAGAACCACAGGAATCAAGTGGAAATATTCTGGTTCGAGATCCAAGTTTTTTCTTTATGCTTCTTCCTTCCACTGTGCTTGCAAAGAAGAACCTGTTTGATGAATTTGCAAAGGATTCCTCCATATAGCTGACACGAGCCAGGGGTCAGTAGGGAAGAAGTGGTGCGCTGCAACACCTGAGGATTTGGAGCACACATTAGCCAGAACATAGTTTTAAAAATATTTTTAGGAATAGGCAAAATTAATTCACCACTTATTCTATACCTACTGTGTGATAGGCATATGGTTTATATTCATTGTCTCATTTAATTCTCACCATTTGAAGTAAGCATACTTATTCTTCCCAGTTTAGAGGAAGAAACTGAGCTTGGATGAGATGAAGTGAGCTGCCTAAATACTCATAGCTAGGAAATTGCAGCAGTAGGATTTGACCCCTCAAAATCCAGGATCCTGTCTTGTGACTATGGAAACAGCCCTCAACTCTCAAATTTCCATAGGTATGAGGTCCAGGTTTGCAGATCTAGCTATCTCACAGGAAGGCTTGGTAAGTCTTGCTAACTAGTACTAGTGTTTTTTGTTTTTTGTTTTAAGTTTTGATTTTAATTGACACAGTAATTGTACACATTTATGGGGTACGATATGATGTTTTGATACATATATAAAATATGTAAAGATCAAATCAGGGTAATTAGCTAATCCATCACCTCAAACATTTATCATTTCTTTGTGGCAAGAACATTCAAAATCCTCTCTTCCAGCTATTTTGAAATATACAATATACTATTGTTAACTATAGTCACCCGACTGTGCAATAGAGCACCAGAACTTATTCCTATCTAACTGTAGCTTTGTACCCATTGACTAGCTTCTCCCCTTCCCCCATGCTCCTAGTAGGACCAGTGTCTGGCTGATCAGCATCTCAGACTCTTCTCTTCCCTCCTCACCCACTGGGGGAAGAGTCAATGAGCCATGACATGACCAGAGGGCATCTGAAAGAGAAAAGAAGATCCGCACACACGTCTGATCCACCAAGGACATAATCAGCCCTTGAATCGTTGCATTGGCTGGATGTTAATATGCCCACACTGGCCCTGGAGACTGCAGTCTGGCATCGTGCAGCTTCTGAATTAAAGATGGTCAATGAGACGCAGAAAATATGGGTAGCTACTTTGCTAAGTAGCATTAAGGATTTCCTGAAACCCTTGCTCCATCAAGAGCAGCCTACCACCTCTGCCAAGTGAGAGAAGGGGAGCTCTTTGTAGATGAACAGTCCTATGGGAATGCAAGACTTTGAGAAGGGTGTGTAATGGTGGCGGAAGACCCCCATTTGAGCATAGAAGACTGCTCACTTGCTCTCAGTTTACTCCAATGTAGAGTAAGAAAATTAGACTGAGTGACCTGGCCAGGAGCCTCCTCAATTTAGCATCCTAAATCCACTGATGATCCACTGTGCTTTGACATCTAGCAACGACAATAACAGAATTGTATGAAATGATTTCTGCCTCCTAGACACCGTCTAACTGCCTCAGGTATTATCGCATTTCATCCTCACAACAACCCTGTGAGATGAGGCGCAACTGCTGTCCTGACTCTGCAGACCAAGAAATTGGGGCAAAATGAGATTCTGAGACTTGCTCAAGGTCACATACCTATTCAGGGTGAAGCTGGGATTCAAACTCACGTTGTCTGGCTCCTGAGTTCGCGTTTTTAATTTCCTTGGAAACGTTGTTCCCCAACTGGCTGTCTGCAGGTTAGAGGACACTTTTACAGGATAGCACTAAGGGAATTTAAGGCATTGCTATTTTTATTCAAGTTTTGCTTGGATGAGTGAGGCAGGAGTGATGTTACCATATGAAAAATGGGTAGGTCATTTTAGTTCGTGTGTGAAAATGAGCTTGAATTGGAATGAAAAACTCCCAGTTGTGTGTGTGGAAGCATCCAGCTGAGTGTAGCATTGGCTCTCCCTAGGAATGTGCAGGGCATTTGATAATGTACAACTTGAGTGTTTGGCCTGTGGGAGTTAAAGGGACCTAGGTTCATTCAAATCCTGGCTGGTTATTTAGCTGTCTGATCTTGAGCAAGTTGCTTAATTACTCTGATCCAGCTTCTCGTTTACAAAATAAGAATGATAATAGTACCTACTTCTTTTATTTATTTATTTTTTGGGTGGCTGGATGGTATGGGGACCTGAACCCATGACCTTGGTGTTAACAACACTGCACTCTGACCAACTGAGCTCACTGTCCAGGCCCAAGTACCTACTTAAAAAGGTTTTTGGAAGTATCAAATGACTGAATACAGCTAAAGTGCTTTTTACACTGTTAAATTTCTTTGGATGATTGAAGATGGCTGGAATGTAGATAACTTTTCTGGGTCAGCTATTGCTTGTCCTGATTCTTCTCTCTTCCAACAACAGCTCCGAGGCCATGTGCATTGGGTGTTCATTGGTGTTCACTGAGGCATTGCTGGGGTTGGGGAGAAAAAGTGTGATTGATTTACTTTGCATTGGCTGCACATGATGAAAAGTTGTTTTTCTTTCCCCTTCCCCCCTTTTCTTCTTTAGTCCTGGGAATTGTATTTTTCTTAGAGCATTGTTAACGGAAAGCACTGAACCAAATTCCTTCAAATTGAATATGGTTGCCTGAATTGTCAGTTCTTCATCTACTACCCACCCTCATCTACCCCCGAGTAGAAGCCTACACTCTTATACTCACACTTATTGATGGGCTTCCAAGCTGGTCTGATAGAAGGATGGGGTGTGGAGGAAGGTGGGCAATATTCTTGGACTGTGAACTGACCTGTGGTTCCTGTTCACCACTTGTCAACCCATGCACCATGACACAGCAAATGTGCATGTTTTTGATACAATAAAGAGCCAGCCTAGGTCCGTGGATGGCCAATAAGACCAGAAGTCAGGAGGATCAGGATGGGGTCCTGTCTCTAGCATTTAACAGCTTTGTACCTTTGGGGAAGTTGCTTCTCTTTTCAGAGCTTCTGCATCCCAGTTTGTTAGCAGGGAAAATACCAAGTACTCTCCTTGCCTCAGAAGAGACATAAGAATTCACTCAGTTGCTCATCTGTTCATTCATTCTTTTAGCAAATATTTATCAAGTGCCTATAGTGTTCCAGGTACTGTGCTTGGTAGTAGGATTACAGCTCTGAATAGGATATATTTCCTGCCTTCAAATAGTGTTTAGTCTAAAGGAATGATAGATAATGGATAGGAAACAGGTCATTTTAATGTCACATAAAATGTCATAGGGCAAAAATAGTCTGGATCTTGGGGTCAGGCAGGAACTATGTGATCTTAGGTAGGTTATTTGACATCTAAGAGCCTCAGTTTTCCACTGTATTGTACAGATGTTATAACTTCCTTGCAGAGTTATTGTAAAGATTAGAGATATTGTGTTTACTGTTCACTGAACAGTGCCTGGCCCCTAAAAAGCACACAATAAATGGTAGCCATTATTATTAATAATGATAATATTAATAATGGATGAGAAAGTGCTTTCTAAGCTATAAAACCCTACACAAACATAATGAATCATTATAATCATGTTACATAGAGACTCATTCCCCAAGAGGTTCCAAGAGCAGTCAGGATCACTGGCGCCTAGAAAAATAAAATAAAGTTATTACCAATAAGTAGAGGTTTTACGTTTGAATAGCACTCTTCCAGTTTTAACAAATAGCCATACACAGAAAGAGAAATACCACATGTTCTCACTTATTTGTGGGAGTTAAAAATAAATAAATAAATACACAAATAAACTGGGGGGGGGGGGAGGGAAGAAGACACAACAATTACAATTCCTTGAAGTTGTTATGACAAGCAAACAGATATGAGGTTGCTGGGAGGGAGTGGGAGGGGAGGGAGGTTTTGGTAATGGGCCACGATAATCAACCACATTGTATATTGATAAAATTAAATTAAATTAACCCCCCCCCCCCCCAACAAACAAACAAACAAAAAATAGCCATGGCAGGGAAGAACACTTAGAGAATTTATTAATCCAGACTGGCCTCTACTTCTGTTGGCAAGTATTATCTTGTGTTTGTTGTAAGATTTCCTGTCTTCATTAATAGCACTTTAGATCCCTTTAAGTAAGTGATGATTTATATGAATTTGTCCCATTTTACTTGACCCAAGTTCAAGCACAACTATTCTGTGCCGACACCTTCAATCAAGGTCCAGGGCATTTCTTAAGCCTACAAATGATTACTGTTCCTACTGTGTTAAATGCACAGTAATCCTGCATCAGTGGGGACTTGGCCAACTGTGGCTTTGTGATAATGAGATTTGTATTTATAAATCAAGATGTTAAAATGTGTGTTATTTTTATATACAAGGTTTTCAGATCAGTTCCCTTAAACAGCACATGACAATCATTATTCTGGTCCCCTGGAAACCAAGGCAGTTCTATGGAGTAGTATAAAAAAAGAGAGAGTTGTTCACCTCCAACTTTCAGTACTGGGTTAGGGTACTATCTCCCATGTTTTGTTCTCTTTCCACAGTGATCATCTGAAAAAACTTATCTGTTACACACATTGGAGAAATTAAGAAGTACAACCCTATGCTTAGCCTTCCCAAACACAGAGATTAGTTTGTTCTTTAAACTTTAGAATGAGAT
The DNA here is from genome assembly GCF_027409185.1 of Cynocephalus volans. Classification (NCBI taxonomy): domain Eukaryota; kingdom Metazoa; phylum Chordata; class Mammalia; order Dermoptera; family Cynocephalidae; genus Cynocephalus; species Cynocephalus volans. The sequence continues at coordinate 19,854,341 of NC_084476.1, forward strand.
GCACGTTCCATAATGGAAAATGTGTACTGGAATGTTTTTCACCAGTTCTCAATACTGCAGCAGTGTTTCCTGAACACTCTTGTTTTGTTTTTGTTTCAGTGGACGCCTTCTGTAGTTTGTATTAAGTAGGAGACTCCACTGTGAATGTGTGTGTGTTTGTGTATGTGCACACACATGCACTTATGGTATATTTTCTAGAACACCGCATTTGATAAGAATTCTAGATCTCTCAAGCCTAGTCCTGTCAACTATGGTGCTTTTCCAACATCAATGAAGAATTGCTACATAAATATTACACGAGTTTTGTGAATCCCTTTATCCTCAGTTGCTGCTTCAGACACACTCACTTGCAGATCCTTAGCTATAGTAAAGCCATTTTCCACTCACCCTCACTTGGGATTGTATTTTGCTTACAAGTGAGAACCTGAAAACTACAAATAGAAGTCGTTTGTTAAAAGGTGCACACTGAGTACTGTTGGAGGGGAATATTACACAGAGCTTGATGTATGAAAATAAGACGGGGCGTTACAGAGGTAAGTTGCAAGTGGATGGGACTGACCTAAAGTCCCTCCTGCCTCAAAACTCCTGTGATTCTAACTGAAGTTAAAGATTACACTGGGTGAGAGCCAGATGTGTTCCTTATATTTGAGAAGAAAGAGCCTTGTCAATTTTATAGATAAATTCAGTGTCTCTGCAAACTCGGCCAAGTCATGTGGTAATTGCAAGAGTTTGTAAAGCATTGGCCATAACCCAGGCACTGTGTTAGACTCAGAGGATCAGGTGTAAGCAGCCGGAGAACACCTCAGCCTTCAGGAGCTTACCATCCAGAGGGAAGGCAGATGTGAAGGACGTAATCCTTCTCGTGAGCAGGGACTTCTGCAAAAGCTTCACATATACTCTCTCATTGATCTGGACAATGATCCTAAGAAGATTGTGCAGATGTCCCTACTTTACAGAGAACAAATTTTAGACTTGGAAGTGCTAGTGAATAGCAAAAGGTCATAGAGTATTACGTAGCAGAGCCAACAAGAGAACCCAGAGATTCTGCTCTCCCCTGGTGGCTGGCCTGCTTTTTCTGTCACTCGCTGTAGACCTTGCTTTCATCATCTGTGAGATGGGTGTCCTTGCTGTTACAGGAAGTCGTTGAGGGAAGCCTGTGTAATATGCCATGTTTTTGTTGTTGTTCACTCTCACTTATTGTCATTGCTACAAAACAGTACACAAAATGAAGAAGTAGTGAGCCCACGTAAGACAGCCTCCATTCTGCTCTGAAAACATCATCGCTAATTACAGAACTCACTGAGGACTGTGGATGCTATTTGTGGTTCAGAGCAGGTGTTCACGGAGAGCTGGAGGTGCTGGAACAGGGCAGCAAAGTGGGTGGTCGTGGTCATGGTGGGTGCAGGGAGCTCAGACACAAAAGTGGAGGTCATGAGGGTGGATCAGGAGTCTAACTGGGAAGATGCAGGGAAAGATTGGGTCCACATATTACAATAAGGGCTTGTTTCTGTGTTGTGGGAGGGATTAGGAAGAGAAGGGGAATTCTTATGGAAAGATCATGGCATGGTTAAGGAGCGAAAAGAGTTAAGTTTTTATCACATTAGCTGTGTGGCCTTGGGGAAAGTTCTCTTACCTCCTGTGACTTCACGTCCCTCCTCTATAAAATGGGGATGCCAGTCTCTGCTCTGCTTCCCACACAGGGTTAATGAGAGTATCCAAAGAAAGAATAAAGGTGAAAGGACCTGTAAATTGGAAAGTGCTCCATCCATATTATTTTTATTAGTAGTATTTATCATTAATATTATCAGCTGATTACTGACATTACCAGTGTTGTTACTGTATGTATTAATTAGGACGTCTACCGAGCTGGCAAGGCTGACTCCTGGAAGGCATCTGCTTCGGAAAATTTAATCTGTGCATTTATTAAATAAACACGCAGTGAGTGCCTCCAGTATGTAAAGAACTGTGCTAGGTTTTACAAGATGAATAAGACAAAGCCTCTACCCTGAAGGAATTTACAACGGGAATGAGCAGAGGCCTCGGATAACTGCAGAATGGCACTAAGTTATGTAATGTGTCAGGTGCGCAGAGCAAACAGAATGCTGTGTTAACTTGTCACACTCTGCGAAGGTGAATCCATGTCTTGGAAAGAGCCTGGAGCATCACACAGTGGGAAGGAGCGTAGGCTGCCAAAGATACCTCCAAACTCCTAGCCCAGTGCTTTCCACTGACCAATACAAGCTGCCTCTATCTTCAACTAAGCTCGGGGTCCCAGTGGCCTCCCTGCATCATCAGAACAGGCAGGCTTTCCTGGGAGAATCTATTAACCAATCTGTTAATACTCTTTGGTCAAAGATTTCTAATTCCTCTCTTTTCTGGGTACATGCTAGGTTTGTCCTTTTTGGCCCATTTCTAGTTGGATGTCTCAAGTAATTAACTAAGCTGTGAGTGGAAGTGGTGAATGCCACTCATGGGCCAGAGCCTTGACTAATGGGGGAAGACTCTCCACAGCTCTTTTTTTCTCTCTTTCATGGAGTCTGGCAATGTTTGGGCTGGTTTGGGGCTGCATCTGCCTGGGTCATTGAAAAATGATAACGAGTAGAGGACCCTTGCCAATCTGGGATGAACGTAGAGCATGAGCGAAACTTCACCCATTATTGTTTAAGCCCCTGAGGTTTGGGAGTTGTTACTGAGGAATGCTCTAACTAATGCTAATATAGGTACAATGCTGAGACAGAAGTAGGGAGAGAACAGCAAATCCTGCTTTCTTATTTATTGTGGCTTTTTTATAGGATCCTTGAAGATGCAGTGTGGAGACTGGGAGTTCCTGATATACTTGATAACCCAAGTTTAAACCCAGCTACTTCTGGAAGCGTAGGGCGCTTTTATTGGTGTTATTCAACTGGCATCTTTTCTTTTTTGAAGCTGCCAGACCTTTGTTTCCTGAGGCTCAACTGCCTCCTGTTCTGCAACCACATTTTAAACCCCATCCCCAGTTGTTTGTCTGCCTCTGCAGTCTTTCACGAGGTTTCTCGTCAGTAGTATTTGGGAAAACTAAGTAAATCATGCTCACCTTTTATTTCGCACTTGATTAAACTTGTCAGAGAATTCAGGCAAGTTCAAAAGGCTCATATTTTTCTTTGCTCACAGAAATAAGGACCCACTTGGACCATTTCTTGTTTTAACCTCACACCTGTGTTGACAAACATGGGGTTTGGCAAACTGTAGCCCAGTGCCTGAAAAGCAAGCCCAGGGGATGAGTTCGAAGAGTGGGTCTTTACTGATGCTCAAAAGAAACCATTAATCTGCTTGAGCAAGATCTTGGGCAAGTCACTATCTCACTGGTCTTTGATTTTCTAAGTTATCAGAGGAGGAAGCTGGGCTACATTAATTTACTTCTCTGAAAATATTTATTGGATTCCTACACTGTAGGTAGGTACTGTGAAGACTTAAAGAGGAAACATATATTGGTCATGTTTTCCATCACAGGGCTTAAAAGCTAGTGGGGCTGGAAGGTAAGATGAGACGTAAGTTACTGTGAACATGAGTCAGAGTGTTAACTCTTAGGTCCATTACCAGCTGTCACGCTACGAGTGGACTTAATCCATGTTTAAACAGATGGATACAAAACAAAACAGCTCACCTTTTGTAGATGAAAAAAAAACTGAGATTCCATGAAGAAGCAATACGCACTACATAATCCTAGTGAGTTAGGGGAAAGGTATATTCATAACTGGATGAGGCAAGGCTGCATTAAATAGGAACTGATGGCCAAGGACATGCAAGGCCATTAATGCCAAGATTCAATCTCCCAGTCCCACATTGCCACATGTTGTCCCCAGTGCTGCTAACAGACCATCTTTATGTAGCCCTATGTCCTTTTTTCTCCTCCCTATCTCCAAATCTTCAAATCCTTCCCATACTCTCAGGCGTGTTATATGTGCTGCCTTCTCTCAGACTCTCGACCATAACCAACAACAATGGACTCTCCTGGCTCAATTCATTGTGCGCTGATCTTTCACAGCATGCTGTCCATGCATCTCATACATGTTCTGCCCCGTATGGCAATCATTGGTGCCTTTGTCTTCACAAAGAGAGGCAAGAGGTTGGGGTTAGTCCTAGATTCCTGTCTCCCTTCTACCTCTAACAATTTTCTCATTTCTTCTGCATTTTGGTTTACTTTCAGAATGGGACTAGTGGTGCCAATTTTGCAGGGCTCTTGAGAGAATGAAATGAGATAATGTGTGTATAGTATTTGTTTAATTTCTCTTACTGTGAAGTTATCCTCCACTACCCTCCACTGCCCACAGACATGGTGTAGCTCGTGAAAGGAGGTGACTAACAGATGCTTTATGGAGCAGCATACACATGGACCTTTGGAGCTACATTAGTCAATGCCCTGGCAGGAAACAGATGACTCCATTCTGAACACATTCAGGCGAGGTAACAGTGGAGAGTTTAGTGAAGGGCATGGACAGGGCTAAGGGAACCAGCCAGGGGTGACGAGGCATTGCAGGCTTTCAGCAGGATTATTTTGGTCACCCCGTGACAGCAGGTGGGATCCTGCTCCAAATTTAGTTTGTATGTTGACACTGATGATGCTACACACACCAAGAGGGCATGAAGAGGTTTATTACTACCATAATTGAAGTCTTTGGGGAGAACAGGGCAGACATCTCATGCAGGTCCACCATGGCTAGAAAGCCAGCAAAAGAGACTGTTTTTTTTTTTTATTGAGGTCCAAGGGTGGGGCTGGAGTGAGGGTTCCCACCCCCAGGCAGGAGGAGCTTGCGTGATTTGAACCTACAGCCAGTGCCAAAAGGAGGAAGGAGCCAAGCATTCTTGTCAGCTTGCCCAGATAGGGGGCACAGTGGGGAGAGAAGGGGTGAGACTTAAAAGCTGTCTGCAATCACACATGATGAAAAGGAGTCAGAAGCCCTCCTTACAAGAGAAAGCTCTTGACACTCTGAAGAGCCAGGAGAGGAGCAGTGATGCCAAAAACAAGGACCCCCTTATGGGGACTGGCCATAGGGAACTCTACCCACTGCAGAGACCACAGGTCAACAGGGATGGAGTGAGGATAATGACACACTGACCTCTCTCTCCCCTACCGCCCAATGATCTGCCAGTGCCTCTCTTAGCAGAACCCAACTGGAAGCAAAAGGCAAGAGAGCCTGGGTGACATACGTAGTCTATAGAAATCGGCTTCCTGGGGCAGAGAGCACCACAGAAAATGGTTTGGGGATGAGACAGAGAAAATGGAGGCTACCCAGGGTAGGAATCAAACAGAAACCAGCGAGATCATGAATCTTAGCTAGCCGTCACTGACAGTGCACATGTCCTGTGCCACGTGTCATATTAGGTACTTGATGTGCAAAGTATATTTTTTAATCCTCAAAACAACATTAAATAGGTACCGTTTTTTACAGATGGGGAATCTGAGGATCAGAGAGGTTAGGTGAGTCTTAGAGATTGGTAGAGCTAAAATTTATACCCAACAGACTCCAATGTCCATATGCTTTACGCTACATTATATGCCTTTTCCCTATTTGGGGTCTTAGGAACTGCCCCATGTGAGGTAGCAGGCGCCAGAGAGCTGAAAGACATAGGCATTTCCAGCCAGCTGTCTACAGGGCCCCCACCCCGATTTAGCTGTGTCCGTTCTTCACTAAATACTCTATGTGACCTGAGCCTGTGCCAGGCATTTCCACCTATGCAGGTTTATTTTATCCTTACAGTAACTTCTTGAGGAGGTGATGTTGTCTTCACTTTTTATACCTGAGGAACAGAATCTCAGAGACAATGAAATGACTGGCCCAGGTTACACAGACCATAGGGATGCAGAGCTAGACCTACAACTCGGCTCTCCATGACCCCCTGCATGCGAGCAATCTGGTATGCCCGGCTGCCTCCCACTTACGCTGAAACTCATTTCTTTTTGAAAATAAGAAGCAAAGACCCAACATTAAATCTCCTTGATCTGCTGTGTGTCTTTGAGGTCCATCCAGGGGGGAGCTGCTTCTTCTGCCTGTTCACGAATGCCCAGCTTTATATGTCTGTCTTTTTTTATGTTCCCCTTCCCCCTCCAGCCTGACTTGATGCAACATTTTCCTTGCATAGAACGTTGGAGCCAAATCCCTGATGGAGGTCACAGGAGTGGTAGCCCCCATTTATCTCCATCCCCCTGAGACTGAGAATTTATCTGTGATGTCAGGTCTGGGCAAGATTTAGAATAATTCAGGGATTTAAGGCCTGAGGATATGAGAAATAAATAATGTCACCCATTCTACATAAAGGGGCATAATATGGAAGGAAAAAAAGTGTGTTTCTATTAGAAGGAAAGAAGGAATCCTGAGACGTGCTATGTCATTCTACAGTACAGAATTTTCAGAGTAGAAAAGTATAAATGTGCGATTATCTAACATAAACCTCTCGTTTTACAGATGGGATGAGTGAGGTCAGAGAGAGGAAGGGACTGTCCATGGTCACATGGAGGGCCACCAATAAAGCCAGGCCTTGAAATCGGGTTGGCTGCTTGCTTCCAGTGACCCTCAGACCATACCATGTCCCCTGTGGAGTCATGGGAGTGGGAAGCGGCCTCATTTGATCTGGTAATCCATACAGCTCATACAACACTGTATTGGAATGCCTATTTGCTCCGCCCTCTCCCCATTAGACTGGCAGCTCCATGTGTGCAGGAATGATCTCCTGTTCCTCTCTATGTCCCCAGCACACTTGCCCTTTCCTTTCTTTGGTATAGTTCCCACTCTTCTTTGCCTGGCTACCTTCAGTTCATCCTTCACTTCTCACATTATGTAACATTCAAATGGGAGAAACTCTCTGACTGAGTTATGGTAGACACCTGCTGTTGTATAATCCCATTTTCCCTGGACTCTTTCCTGATTCTCATATTACACTTAATTCTCATTTCTTGTTTAATTGTCTGTCTTACTCACTAGACCATAATTTCTGTAAGAGCAGGGATTGTGACTTTCTTGTTTACTCTTAGTTTTCCAGGAAGTATGCCTAGCACAGAGCCAAACATACTCAGTAAATATTTGACAGATTTGTGAGGAGTAAAATCAAGATGGCCCTACCCACATAGTATAATCCAAGGATCTCTGAGTGCTGGACAGCTACCCACAGGTCCTGGGGGTCAAAGAGTCAATTAGACCTTCATTGATTTCTTCTGCTTTATGTTTAGCAACCAGTCAAAGCCAATGGGTTTGCATTTACTTTTTCTTATCCTTAGCTTATTCCTGCTGAGAAGGGCTGATGTTCACCTTTATTTGACTTCTTAACTCTTGCCTCTATGTTTTTTCTTCATTAAGTTGTTCTTGCTTGATATAGTCATTGAACCTTTCTTTCCCGATTTGCAGGGAAGCTGAGTTTCAGAAAAGTAAAGTCACTGATACAGGCTCACACCAAGACTGAGTGGCCAAGTCACAAATGGCTCTGCAATCCCTGACTCCTCCCCGTTGCCTCTGATAGTTTAGGATTTAAGTTCGTTTATTCTCCTTTCAAGTTAAAATATCATCATTAGAGAACCCAGACTAAATCTGTGTTATAGTACTAGAATTTCCTCTTAAGTATCAATGTAGTATTTCACAAATACTGATTTCATATCCATACTGTGCTGGCTGCTGATCAAAAGAATCCCTATACTCCAAACGGGGACCCACAGATTTTAAGAATATGATGCAACAAAATTAAGGCATAGAGGCTAATTATTTGCATCTTATTTTGATGGCAATTTCTCTATGGAAGGAGCCTAGATGGGCACGTAAAAGATGCTTAGCAATATCTTCTAGTTCATAATTGAATGATTAAACCCTTATCCAAGCATAGAGCAGATAAATCTTGAAGAGGGTATCTGTCTGTCTTGAGTCAAAAAAAAAAGGGGGGGGGGGGACAAATGTCAAGTTTATTTGTTACTTTTTTTTAAACACATCAGTTGTTACTATTGGAGTAATAATAATAACCATCCTTGAATTTGGATTTCATATCATGCCTATTATCATTTTTTGCTTTCTTTAATTCTCAAAAACAACCCATTAAGGTTTAGCTACATTCTTACCAATTTATAGATGGGGAATCTGAGGCTCAGAGGTGTGGAGGGACTTGCCCCAAATCACAGAATTAAAAAGTGGTGGAACTGGAATGAAATTGTCAAGAATAGAAGTTTGCTACTCATTGCATTAGCCAATGTTTTTTATTGAACTTATGTCTGTTTTGCAGAGAAAAGGACCCTGAGAGATGTGAGGGTGCACCCAGATATGAGATTGACTCATAAAGTCATTTTATTTGGGTAACATTCAAACTATGCTAACTTTCCCTTCCCCAGTTCATACATGATGGAGACTCATATTCCAGGAAGAGTGTAGTGGGAGGTGAGTTCAGTTGGGCAGGCTTTTTGCAGAAATGTGGGACTTATGAGGGGAAGTTTTGAAGTATGGCTAGAACTTCAAACAGCAGGATGGGGAGAGGCATGGCAGGATGAGAGAAGCAGAGAAAGGAGATCTGTTTGAGTTGTTTGGAGGGAAGCTATTGAACAGTTGGATGCAACTTGAGGAGATTACATTTCTCCAGTAATCCTGTGAGCTTTCTGTATTTCTCTGCACTTGGGACTACTAGAGAACAGATGCAGAGAAAGTCACTTTCAGGCATTGCCTGTCGTAAATTACATGATAATTTCCACACTCCACATAGGTGCCACAAGAGGCTGGTGGTCCGTAAGTTTGTGATTAGAAGTGGTGCCCAGGGTGATGTAAAGACAATTGACCCCAGTTTAATGTTGAGCCCTTTCTCATTCAAATGATTGGAAAGGAAATGGGTTTTCCCATTCTGCTGTCATGCCCAAAAGCAGTGTTTGCAACCCCAGAACTGAGGTATTTGTAATGTGACAACTCATTAAATGCCCCCAACATTGTGTTGTGCCCACGACTTGAAACTGGCAATGCCCTTGATTTGCTGTGTGACCTTGGATGTGTGTGTGTGTGTGTGTGTGTGTGTGTATTTCCTAACCTGCTTGACCTTTACTTTCTCTCCCTCTGCAAATTCTTATTAGTGATACTGCCTGTGCAGAAACAAATAGGCATATCCTGGCTTTTGAGAAAACTAGAATAAGTCTTTTTAAACTCCACACATAATAAATCCTCACTATGACAATGACTTTACTATAAGGGAGTCTGTGAGAGTTCCATCTGTAATATTCCATGTGTTCAGTATTAAAAGAATCTTCAACTTTCCATACACCAACAACTTTCCTTTTACAGATGGGAGAAACTAAATCCCAAAAGGATAGGTGACACGCAGGTCACAAAAAATTTATGACTGAATTGTTACTACAGTCTTTGTCTTCTTATTTCTTATCAAGTAGTACTTGATATGTACTATGTCCATCTCTCCAAAGGGTTAGGTACCCCAAATTCCAGAAGGATCTTATTACAAGGAAATCCCCACAACAATTCCAGGAAAAGCATCATTTGTAGATTTTCACTCTTAAAAAGCAAAATTAAAGACTGTAACAATAATAGGATTTGGGCTCGGCATGGAGGACCTGCTTAACAAGAGACTAGATATTAATTCTAATCTCATGTGTTCCCAAGGGTACATAATAAATGTGATTCTTGAGATGGAGAAAATGATAATGGTAAAGGTAAGTTTAATTTAGTCTTCTCTGCTTGGCATAGCTAAAGGAGAAATACGCACCTGTACCTAGCCACATACTTCCAGTTCTCTTGGTAGTACTCAGAACCTGCTGCGCCCATGATAACTCCATGCAAGAGTTCATCAAAACATAGCCCAAAACTCTCTTCCTCAACTCCACAAATCCTCATTAGCTCATATAAGTTGCACCTGCAATAGCCAAGGTAATCATCACAAAGCCAGCATACAGGTCCAGTACACAAATTTTGTGAGCCTAGGCATCTTTGCCTTTGTGAGCTCTTCCTCCATAAAAACATCCCAAAATTATTTTATTATTATTTCAATTGTGTTGGTATAAAGGTTACAATTGTGTTGGTATAAAGATGTCTATATTAATATTTGTTAAAACATATTCTTCACTCTAAAAATAAATTTTTATTTGCTTCTAGTTTTAAGAAAAATTAAAATATTTCCATTGGCCCCTAGAAGTTCTATGGGTCCTGGACACCGTGTCTGGTGGGTAAGTCAGCCCTTCTAGCACAAGCTTCATATCTAATTCTTTATCTTTCCCAAGATGGTATGGAGAGAGGTCTTCTAATCTATACTTTTTACCTTCTTGCATATGTCCTCTAAATGCCCCTTTCCTAACCACTTTTGACATACTCCAACTTTCTTTTCATTTTGTAAGGAACCATATTTTACATGGAATCCCATTAGAATTGGAAATCAGATTGAGGAGAAGTGGTACCACTGTTTATTGTAGAGCCAGTTCCAGCATATTGCTTGAGAGAGGGTAAGGGAACTTTATGCACGGTTTTTGCTTCTCAGATTTTCAGAGTGAAATCTAAAGAATTTGGTCTGATTAACTGCTGACACTGCAACTTGCAGAAAATGATTTCACTCTCAGACCCTCACTCAATTTCATCATATCAAACATGGGATAATAATCTCAACACACAGGTTATACATGATGGCCCATAGGGAGTACCTACTGACATATAGTAGGTGTCCAGGAAGAATCCACATCCATATTTCATCTCCTTGGGAAAATCTAACACCTCTCAGTATTTTGAGATTTTTAACTTTAGGATGGAGACTCTTGTTTTGGATTACAATTAAAAGACACTTAGAAAGAGAGAGAATCAGGCAGACTTGGAATTCTCATCTTGTACTTTGTAGCCCTGAGTGAGACATTTCCTTTCTACCAACCTAGATGTGTGCATCTACAAAATGGGGGTTATAACAATGATTTCAGTAGGGTTTGGGGAAGGATCTAATGATAATATTGTATAACTCTCTGTAATCATTTGTGCACTCTGCAATTATAAGGGGTATTCCCATTTTCCTCTGTCCCCTGCTTCCCAGTGTAGGCTTCTTCCCTTCTCTAGGCTCTTTGGAGGAAGCATTTTTCATTAGCAGTGCTGTGAATGGACAAGTATGCCATCTGCCACTTTAGCTGTAGCCTGAAGCTGAGCTGCTCCCATGTCCCCCAGCATGTCCCCCAGCTGCAGGCCGGCCTCTGCCTCCAACTTTCCAATTCCAGCTGCTTTCCAATTCCAGAGGTAGCCAGAGGGTGTTTGATTGCTGACAGACTCTGGCATCACAACACAATCCAATCAAAGTCTCTTTCAGCAGAAGAATCCACCTCAGATTGTAATCAGGGTCCATTCTGTCTCTCCCCATCCAGCTCTGGTCCCCAAGAATCCCGAGGGCTTGTTTTCCTTCCCTGTCCTGGCTGCCTCAGCCTCTGCTCCCATCCTGTGCCTTTGTCTGGGAGACAGACAGCAAGGCATCTGGCTGGTCATAGCTCACTATGTTACATGTGGCGGATCATGTCCTTTCTACAAACTTCAGTGCCAATTTGTAGAATTGGGTTTGTCTTACCTAACATGCAACATTACTGAAAGAGTAAGGTGAGATAGCATGTTTGAAAATATTTGGTGAACAAAAAGAACTGTTATCATACTCATAAGCATTATTTCTATCTGTACTTAGAGCAGCCTTTTTAGTCTGAAACTCTGAATATGGGGCTGAATAGTTTTTACCATGAAGGAGCAGAGCAGTTCATTTGTGCAAAAATTTCTGAACTTTTCATTCATTTGTTCATTCAACAAATACTAAATTTGCTGTTCACTTGTTGTGTGTCAGGGACTGTCCTAGACCTGGGAGATAAAAGAAATGCAGTCATTTCACGAATGATTATTAAGCACCCACCTTGACTCTGAAGTATAAAGAAATCAATTCACTTATTCAACAAATATATACTGAGAACATCTGATGTGGCAGGAATCATAGACAAAACTGTGAAAAAAGAAAAAGACAAACCAAATAACCCGGACAAAGAGCCTATAACCTAAAGGAGGAGATAAAAATAAGATACTTTCATAAATAATTATTTAGACATAGTTTTACTAAAGGTCTTAAAGGAAAAAGCATTGAATATTTTGAGAATTTATAACCAGAGCATTTATTTTAAGCTGGGAATTCAGGGAAGGGTTTCCCTAGGATGTGGGGTTTGAGCTAAAGGTTGAGTTTGAGTTCCCTGGGAAGTGGATTTCCTCAAGAAGAGAAGTTGGAAGGGCTTTCAGGTGAGGAGCTGTATGTGTGTGTTCTTGGAGGGTTGGAAAGAGGAGCGATGAGGCTTTAAGAGATTGCCTGGAGCCGGATCAGGCAAGGTCTAGTGGGGAGGAATAAGACCTACTGTGAAGCAACCTAGAGACTGTCAGGAGAGACAGATTGGGAGCAAAACAATGATAAGAGCTGTGATATTTATTCAGTGCATGGGTACACACAAGAGGGAGTAGTTAACTCAGTTTTCAAGGCTCAAGAAAGTATTCAAAGAGGGAAATTCAGGTTTTGAAAGATAGAAGGGAGTCTGCCAGGCAGCTGTCGTAGAAAGGTGAGGAGCATTCCATCCAGAAGGATTAGCATATGCAAAGCCTACACAGTGCGAAACATCCTGGTGAGTTTAGGGAGCTGGCATATGACAAGAATGGGGCCAGGGGTGGGACAGGGATGAGGGCAATGAGAAAAGAGACCTGAGGAGAGTCAGGGGACTCCTGTGCCATGGGACAGTGAGTTTTAATGGTGTTTTACCTTCTAGTGTTCTTTTGATAAACAATTTTATTTTTTGGAGTAGTTTTAGGTCCATAGCAAAATTGAGCAGAAAGTACGGAGATATCCATATACTCCAGTCCCTCCACCCACAGACCCCCCTCATTATCAACATCCCCCCACCAGAGTGGTACATTTGTTACAATCAATGAACCAACATTGACACATCATTGTCACACAAAGTTCATAGTTTACACTAGAGTTCACTCGTGGTGTTGTACACTCTGTGGGTTTTGACAAATGTGTAATGAATCTCATGTATATGTATCAACCGTGATTATTCATGTAGAATCGTTTCATTGTCCTAAAGGTTCACTGTGCTCTATTTATCCGTCCATTCCTGCTAACCTGTGCCAATCGCTGATCTTTGTGCTGTCTTCATAGTTTTGCTTTTGCCAGAGGTCATATAGTTGGATTCATAAAGTATGTAGCCTTTTCAAATTGGCTTCTTTCACCTAATAATATGCATTTAAGGTTCCTATTTAGTGGAGTTTTCAGAAAGCAAATGACATGGTTAGGACTGCTGTTATCATGATGGATGGATTGGAGGTAAAGGTAAACCAAAATTGAGGAGATGGGTGTTAGGGGTTGTTCTGGTAGTCTTTGGAGTTTTGGGTTCATATTTTTTGATGCTGAAGTCTTATTTTGAAATATTTTGATCTTTTCAGTTGCTATGGTGTCATCGTTTTGTTATAATGTCCCCTCAGGCTTCTGTGCTTCTACTCTTCAACTTAACCTGTGCTATCCAACATGTGGCTATAATCTGAGTTTAAATTAGCTAAATTTAACTAAAATTAAAATTTCTGTTGCTCAGGCATAGTAGGTACATTTCAAGTGCTTAACGGTCTTATGTGGCTAGTGGTACCATATTGGACAGTACAGATATACATTGTTACAGAAAGTCCTATTGGAAAGCACAGAACTAAATCTTCGAGGACCTCCTTATGATTTGTTAAAAAGATTATGGACTTTAGAGCCAGAGCTAGGTCTCAAACTGTTGTCAAAACATTTATTAGTAATGTGAATTTTTTTCATGGTAAAATTTATATAACATAAAAATTTCTCATTTTAACTATTTTTAGATGTGCAATTTAGTAGTATTAATCACATTCACAGTTTGTGCAACCATCACCACCATATATTTCCAAAACTTTTTCATCACCCCATCCAGAAACTCTCTGCAACCATTAAACAATAACTCTCTGTTTCATGCCCCCAACCCTGATAACCTCCAGTCTACTTTCTGTCCTGTGAATTTACCTATTCAAGATATTTCATATAAATGGAATCATTCAATCTGTCCTTTTTTGCCTGGCTTCTTTTCTTAGCATAATATCTTCAAGCTTTATCTGTATTGAGGCATGTGTCAAAACTTTATTCCTTTTTATATCTAAATCATATTCTATTATGGGTATATACTACATTTCATTTATCCACTTACCTGTTGATGGACACTTGGATTGTTTCCAACTTTTGGCTGAATGATGAGATTTTGAACAATCTGCTTAATTTATCTAATTTGTTTTTGTCAATAAAAAGTGTACATTAATCCTTAAATCCCAGAATTATTGTGAGAACTAGAAGAAACGTCAAAGATAAAGAATTTGAAATATTGTTTCCAGCTCAGCATTTGGTAAATCTCCTCCCCCTCTTCATCCACTACTATCTGCCATCCCCTTGGTTCTGGGTCCCCGAGCATTAGAAGCTCAAAAACTATTTGCCAACTGTTGATTCTCTCTGGGTCCATTAGCTCAGCTCTGACTCTTGGACTGTAAACTATGAGGAGAATATTTCATTTGACCTCTGTGTGTTTAATGTGTAGGAGGTTCCAGGTTGGTGGAGATTAAACCTCTTAAGTGTCACAAGTCCTGGGATGTAGACGATGGCCCATGTTCCTCATTAAACTATTAATTCCTCTCAGGGGAAGTGCGGTGAAAATCAGTACTTGACATTTCAAAGTAGATGAAGTCATAAGGAGATTATGACTTGGCCTTGGAAAGCATTTCTGGGGCCAGATTAGAAATTCACATGAGAGAGTAATTGTTTTCTGGGGTCTGACCTGAGTTCTCTGCAGTTCAGGGCTGGAAGCACAGATTCTGAGTTTCAAGGGACTGTTTCTCTCTGATGGAGGTACATTGAGAAGGCCAGGTTTTTCTCTCCAAAATCAACTCAAATGATAGAAAGCCCTCACATTTAATTCAATTAAGAAAGGTATTAAGCAGTGTCTTACTTAGGATACTTCTATTTGTGTCCTAGCAGTTTAGACAATTCGGGAAGTCAGTGATGTCATGAGAGAGAAAGTTTGGAGATTGGTGACTTTGCAGCTCAAGATGTCAGTGTGCAGGACTAGAATCTCTCTGGTTGTCTTGTCCTTCTCTTTGGGGTTCTGTATTAGTCCATTTCTGTTGCTTATAACAGAATACCTGAAACTGGGTAATTTATAAAGAAATGAAATGTATTTCTTTCAATTTGGAGACTGGGATGTCCGAGGTCCAGGGAACACACCTGATGAGGGCCATCTGTGTGAGAATTCTTCACAGCAATGCAGGATAGCATATGGCAAATGGGCTGAGCAGGACAGAATTAATCTCCTCACTTGCTGTCCTTTTAAAGCCATCAGAAGCACACCCATTATTCCATGCATGTATCAATCCACTCTCAATGGCACAGTCCTCACAACCTAATCACCTCTTAAAGGCCCTACATTTCAAGTACCATAATTGAATGCCCCAGCCTCCTAACACAGTTACAATGCAGATTAAGTTTCTAATACATGAATTTTGGGATGACACATTTGACCCATAGCAGGTTCCAAGGAGGCTGTAGCACCTGCAAGATTCATAAACTAGTGTAGCATGGAAAGCAAGCGTGGAGGGATGGCAGGCAGAAAACAGAGCCCTCCCTGTGAGCTTTCTCCTTTATTCAAAGAAAAGTCTTTTCCAGAAATGCCTCCAAAGAGTTCACCTTATAATTCATCTGCAATGTCTACATGCAAGTGAGCTTTTTCATCCTTTATAGGGAGAAATGTGGAAATTGTAGAAACTTGAGGAGAAGAATAGTTTGTACTGTGTGTGTATTCAGGGACAACTTCATGAGGGCAGTGATATATGCATGAAGTATCCAGTGATGGTGTGGGATTTTAGTAGAGGCAGCTCAGACAGAGAAGACAGCTTATGAGCAGGCACAAAAATGGGGAATTCAGTTTTGTTTCATTATTTTTTTTTAAAGGTTTAGGGTTGGGAGACATGTGGTACACTGCAACAAGAAGGGATGTGAGGTGTAAAAAGTAGTTACAGAAAGTGTTACAGAAAGTGTTAATAGACCTCCATTAGGTGATTGGACTTTACTCTGAAAACACTGGGTAGATATTCAGTTTTTTGAGTTGGGATGGCTATGACCTGGTCCCCCAAATTCTACTTCTTTATATCTAGTGATAAATTTGTCATCATGAGTTATCTTCATTTTTTTGTTACTCCATTTCTCAGTTGTACCCAGTTGCCCATATCTTTCCCCAAATGCTCTGTTGCTTATTTCTGTTGAAGGGAGGAGCAGTAGAGACGCTAGGTGTGCAAAGAGAACCAGCAAGCCTCCACCTTCCTGCTTTCAAGTCAAAACGTGAGATGCAACTCCATTGTCTCCTGTCTACCATCCGACGTAGAAGCCACATCAGAGCAGGGTCCACACAGGATGGCTTACCTTTGATTTCAGTTACTGTTTTCCCCACTCTTTTATTTCTGTACTGAATGTGACTCGCTGGTTGTCTGCCAACTCACCTAACTTCTAGACATTTTGTTCATATTTGATACTTTCTCTGCTCTAAATCCTTCGCTGACTTGCTAACATTCTTAGCCTAACCTAGGAGATTCCTTATGCTCTTATCTAAGTTTCCCAGCCTCTTTCCCCATGGCCCAGCATGCTCTGCTGCCATATCAAATACAGAGTGTTCTGAATAAGTTTTCTGTCACTCTGTGCATATGCTTCCCTCTGACTTCAATGTCTTTGTTTGATTTTCATTTCTCTCTCCTCCAAACTACCTTCCAGGAGTAATCAATCTCTCAAAGCCCTTCTAAAGCATTGTATCTCCCCCCCCCCCAATAGACTTTGCATTTTGGAGTAATTTTAAATTTATAGAAAGTTGGTGCCAATAACACAGAATTTACCCAGCTTCTGCAAATATTATTGCCATCTCACATTACCATGGTACATATGTCAAAACTAAGAAATGAACATTTGTATGTTGCTATTAGCTCAACTACAGACTTTAGTCAGATTTCAGTCATTTTCCACCAACGTCCTTTTTCTGTCCCAGGATACAATCTCTGTTGCTTTTAGTCTTCATGTCTCCTTGTTTTCCTCTGGTAAGTGACGGTTTTTCGTTTTTTTCTTTTTTTAAAAAAAAATCTTAGCTGTGAAAAACGCCAGTCAAGTATTTTGTAGAATGTCCCTCCGTTTGCATTTGTTTATTGTCTTCTCGTGATTGGACTGAGATCATATGGTTTTTTGGGAAACATGCCACAGAGGAGAAGTATTCTTGCCATCATGTCATACATATCAGGGAGTATATGCTATCAACCTAACTTGTCATTAACCCTGCTGATGTTAACCTCGATCACTTGGTTGAGGTAGTTCAGGTTTCTCCACTGCAAGCCTATTATTATTCGCTTTGTTTATTCTGTTCATTAGAAGTGAGTCACTTAGTTCAGTCTACATTGAAGGAGAGGGAATTAAGCTTCACCTTCTGGAAGAAGGAATGATCATCTCCTTTTGAGAGAGTTTCTGGCCCCTTAAGGGCCAGTGAGGCATTCCCTTTCAGTATTTCTTCTAAACATTGAGTGTTCCTCTCTTAATGGCATGAATAAGTTCATTTGACTGTCTTGCCCCCATTAATCAGTGAATTCCTGAAAGCAAGGGCCATGTCTAATTTGTCTGTCTCCACAGAATTTAGCCCATGATAGATTCTCGGTAACGAATTTGACCTAAACTTAACTTCTCCTAAATGGGTAGGGAATCAAGCTATACATGCTGAATGGCCCTCATTTTTTCCCATTTAATAAAAAAATAAAAAATGCTAACAAGCCGGACTCAGTGACCTCATAGGCTAGGCAGTGATGACCATGTTTATTTACCCTACTGTGAACTTGGAGATCTCTCCATGGGAGAGACAGGGATGGGGAGGACAGAGTCTTTGCCAGTCCTCAGCCTCCTGTCTGCTGTGTGTGTGTGCATGAGTTTACCATCTGGACTTGGGGACAGAAGATAAAATCCATTCTGACCCCGGTGCCTGATGATCGATGGGCTTCCCGGCATGCTTCACCGCTCTCGCCTAGCTCTCTCTATGGCACCAGTTGCCACTCGATAAATCCATAAAAAGACAACTCAATTGTTTTGACTTTCGTCCACCTTTTGTAGTGATTCTTCTTTTCCAAGTTAATGGGGCAGAGGTGGGGGAAGGCACACAATTAGAAGCTACACACACTTTCTTTTTGAACAGAGACAGATGCCTTTATGTGCTGACAGGATCATAAAACATGAATTAGGAGATCAGTTATTAATGAAATACTCCAACCTAATGTTATAGCAATGAAGCCCTTGGCTTTACACAAAGTGTTTGGCACTTATAAAATAAAAGCTTAGAAGTCTTTCTTTGTCCCTCTTTCTCCCACCGTAATGTAGAGCTGAAATAATCTAAACCAGAATTTTCCAAGGTCTCGTCTAGAAAAAGTGTGGACAAATGGCTACCCACACCCAAACAGGCAAAAATACACACATATTAGAGATCAATAGTACAGATCTGCTTCTCCAGCAAATAGGCTCTGAACAGATTTACAGCATATAGACTTATTTCCCTTTGCTTATCACAACATTTCCTAAATTTATTTAACCATAGAACACCTTATTTCCTATTAATGTCTTATGGATATAGGGTTCCATGGAGTGTATTTTGAGAAACAAATTTGTAGCAGACGGAGAATGGCAAATTGAAATAAGTTAGAGGAAATACATATATATATATTGTTTTCATTTGTCTTGCTTTTTCAGTCAGAGTGGTAAATTTTAGACTGAACTACTTGAAAAATTACTTTGAATCCCTGCTTCTTTTTGCCTTTGGCCAAATTGCTTAATCTTCCCCGCCTTGGGAGCAGTGTTGACCTGAACTCCCAGGTCCTACATAGATTATGCTCCTCTCTGATTGGAAGCTTGGTGCAGTGTTGGTTGAAAACATTAAAAATAATGAAAATGTATGTTAAGTGTAATCTTCTGATCTGGTAACAGATTCTCTGATTAGAATTTTTTTGTTTGTTTCTTCTAGGTTCCAGCTAAGCAGTAAGCACAAGGTTTGGGAATATAAATTCATATGCCATTTTAGTCTTCAGAAAGCTGAACATATAACACGTAGGTCCCTAGGCCTTCGCTGCCCTTTAGCACATGTACCCTTGTCATCCAGTGCTGAGGACTCTGCACAGTGAGAGGTGTGAGCTTAGATGCACCTTTCTGTTCCCTTTTAGCAATTCACACCTTCTCTGCCCTTGAGAGTCTGCTTCTGTCTTTGTGTGGTTATAGTCACCATACTCTAGCCTTTTATTTGTTACCCATTTCTGATTTTCAGAAAAAATATGTTTTCATTATATTTAGATATAAAGAACAGAGAGTTGGCTGCAATTGGAAAAGAGAATTGCTCTCTATAAAGCAGAAGACTTTGCAAGCTAGCTGTGTGATTCAGCTAGCTAGTGACCTCTCTGAACCTGGTTTTTAATTTGTAAAATGGGGCTAATGAGAGGACCTACATGCAGGGTTGTTGTGGGAACATAGGGAGACACATATAGTCTGCTCAGGGATGAGCTGACTCTTGAATAATGGGGACAACCTCACGGGGTGGTGAGAGCAAGTGAACTAGGACATGCTCTATCACTGTTGAGTGCCACTGAGGTTTGAGCTATCAGTATACTGTATTTACAAAGCAATTTCTAAAGTGTCCCACTCTAAAATCCCACCTCTCCACGAAGCTCTCTGGCCCTTACAGAGATTGCTTCCCAACTATCTGCCCCGTAATGATTTGGAGAAATGTTAATTGCATGTGCCTTTTCTCCTTGACCTTGCCTCCATTCTATTTTCCACTGTTTCCACCCCAAAGCTCCCTCCATGGACGTCCATGGGTACGAGGTATACCAGGTCATCCCACCTCAGGTAATGTTTCACTGAAGCAGCAGGATAGGTTGTAGATAGCCCAGTAAGTCCTAACCACTTTAAAGATAATTAACTGCATCTGTGACTCTGGTCAGTTACCTTACATTTTACTTCCCTTGAAAGTCAAAGGGAATGTGCATGTATTGAGCACAGATTATTTGTCAGGCATTATGTTTGGTTCTTCATATGTGTTCTGATTCAATCTTCACAACAACCTTAAACATATACATGTTAGTGCCCCCATTTTACAGATGATGAAAATTAAGTTCAGAGGAATTAAATAAATTGGTCAAGGTTAGCAGTGATAGGATTTGGACCCAAGTTTGCATGATTTTAATACTTATATACCATGTATATCAACTTGAGAGAAGAGAGATGGCCCAGGGCAGATTCATTTGGCGGGAAGAGGAGATAGAGGAGAAAATCTCAGGTGTCTATATTACTACTTCACATAGGAGGGCAGAGTGATTTTTCTTCCATATTTAATTCCTTGTTTCTGTCTAATGATATATCAGGAAACCTAAGTTCTGTTCTTCATTTGGTATTAGTTTTTATGTCTGCAGGATGAAAGAATTGGGCAGCATGAAGATAATAGGATTGCATGAATAAGTACAGGAGAGCATGTTGGGAGTGTGGTTGGTTAATTGGACAAATGCTGTCTAAATGGGTGGTCAAGTTCAGGGTTCAGTACGATGTATGGATCTGAGTTCTGCTTGGGAAACTAGCAAATGCTTTACTGGTTATACTCTGTTTCTCAGTTGTCTATGCCTTACCTTGATCTGAGATCTGTAAATCCTTCTAAGGGCTGGCCCCGTGGCTCACTCGTGAGAGTGCGGTGCTGATAGCACCGAGGCCACAGGTTCGGATCCTATATAAGGATGGCCGGTGCGCTCACTGTCTGAGCGTGGTGCAGACAACACCATACTGACGGTTGCGATCCCCTTACAGGGCAAAAAAAAAAAAAAAAAAAGAAAATATGTGTGTGTGTGTGTGTGTGTGTGTGTGTGTGTGTGTATATATATATATATATATATATATATATATATATAACCAAATCTCTGGTGGACTAGCATGGTGCACTGGACAAAGAGTCAGTACAAATGAGGTTAGTCTTGACTGTAATCCTCAGGGGCTATGTAGCTTTGGGCAAATTTTGTGACACTCCTGAGCCTCCACTGGGGATTAGCCAAGAAAGCATTAGGAAAATGCCTGGTGTAAGCATTCCTTTTCCTCCTCCCCTTTCTCTGCCCCTTAGTTTGCTTAACTGCAAAATGAGGATTAAAATGTAGGTCAGAATGGGAATCACAGGAAAAAATGAATAATGGATAGAGAGAACTAACTAACAAGAATAAGGACGTGTAAAAGGACAGAGAGAAACCTGCAAAATTGAGATTATTGGAGAAGGGATGGATAGAAGAGAGAAAGAAGTTAAGGGGTTAAAAAAAAAAAACTAGGGAAGCACACGTTTTCTTGAAACAATCTCTTCTTTTGCATTTCACATGGCCATCTTCTTCTCATCTGTTACCTCTCCTACTTTACATGTTACCTCCTCTGAGAAGCCCTCCCTGACCACCTTGTCCAAAGGAGCCCTTTGTCCCAGTTCTTTATCATTGCATTCTGTTCATTTTCTCTATGGCTCTTAATGCCATTTGTAACCTTACATTGGTTTTTGTTTTGTTTTGTTGTAATTCCTGAGTAAGAGCCAGACTGCCAAGCTCTGCCACCTTCCAGCCATGTGACTTGGGACAAATTCAGAGTCTCTTTGTGTCACAGTTTCCTCATCTGTCATCTAGGGATTATAGTAGGGTTTTTGTAAAGATTAAATGACTTACTACCCCTGAAGCACTTAGAATTGTGCAAGGTACATTGAGAGCTCTCAGAAAGCAGCTATAGTTATTATGACTCATACTTGTTTATGTTTGTTCACTCCTCTGTGTTGTAAATCCATCAGGGCAGGGATTTTATCTGTTTAGTTTCTACTGAACACCCAGAGCCTTGTCTATGTCTGACACATATTAGGAACTCAATATATACTGGTTGAATGAATTAAAAAGCGGATGTAAAATAACAAAACAAAGAGTGAGTAACAAGAGCAAGGCTTGCAGCCTGGAGAATTCATAGACCACAGGCTTGGCTCCAGGAAATCACCTCCTGGCTCCTTTGCGCTGCAAAAACACAACTCCAAGGAAAAAGCGGGTGGCCACTTTTATTCTGATGGACCTTCCCACCTCTAATCCTGCCTTCCTTATGGTCCTGGGTTTCTTCATTGAACCACAACCTGTCCGTGCCCCAGGGAGAAAACAATGTTCCCCACTTTTATACAGGCTGCATGTGTCAGTGATGATATCCACATTCTAGAGAAATAAATAAAACTCATTTATGTTTATATGAAAAATACATCAGGGCCCTTAGGAGGAATGGGTGATGGGACGGCAGCATTCACATTAGTATGGCACACAGTGCATCCGCCCAGGCTGATTCCGTTCCCTGAACTCTTTGTGTTTACCCTTTTCATTACTCTTTGGTTTAGAGTTGAAAGCCACGTTCATTCTTTCCTCCTTCCTTAGCTTTAGGCTCAGGAATGAAGGAATGAAAACAAAATAAATCATTGCAAAGTGGGGGAGCATACTGCATAAAGGAAACACTGCTTCCTAGACAAAGAGCTATGTTGTCTGTGATTCTGTGTTGCTCTGTGGGGTGTGCGTCCATGGGTTGTATGTGTATCCACAAATGAACATGGCCACCCCTGGGACTCTCCAGAATCCAGACATCATCCCAAATTGTTTGTGGCCCTGTGAGTTAACACAGCCCTTTTCTCTTTGGGACTCCCAGGGTCCTGAGGATGGGTGAAGCTGGGGAGGGGCAGGATCTCTGGGGTGCACAACTCATTATGGCTTTGTGTATCTTCTCACTGCCTGTGCTTTCATCAGCTTCGGTGTGTGGCGTCCGAGTCCCAGCTCCCAAACCTGCCTGCAGGAGTTATTTCCACATGTAGAGGGCTTTGAGGTCTTATTCGCTGTGCCATGGTGTAGGGTTTAATTTTCTCCTGTTAATGTAGCTTTTGGGGATGAGTTTTTCCTCCATGTGCTTGTGTGGATGGGCTGTGTAGGTTTGCTGGCTTCTTTTTTCATACATGCTATGCTGGAATTATTTCCCTTCCCCCCCATGTCTCTCTACTGGAACTAATTATGAGTACACGTTGGGAGATACTTTTGCTGCTTCAGGAATTTCTGGAGTGACATGTAAGAAGACACTCCATGTGACATTTTCTGAGTAGTTTTAGCTCTTTTCTCCCTCCTCCTCCTCTCTTCTCTCCCTGCATGTTCTACGTCCTTTGGCCCTTCCTGCCTTCCTTGATCTCTTCCTTCTTCATTTTATATGTTTTTCT
Source organism: Cynocephalus volans (assembly GCF_027409185.1). Classification (NCBI taxonomy): domain Eukaryota; kingdom Metazoa; phylum Chordata; class Mammalia; order Dermoptera; family Cynocephalidae; genus Cynocephalus; species Cynocephalus volans. The sequence goes on from NC_084476.1 coordinate 19,877,676, forward strand.
TACTTAACTATTCACAGATCCAGGGATTGCACCAGATGCAGAAGGGATACAAATTGCAGAAAGCTCAGCCTTTGAGAAATGCACATTTTAGTTAGAAATATAAAGTTGGCATAGAACTAATTAATGTGGGGTAGAGTGGGCTCAGGAGGAAGGCTGTGTTGGGAGCTGGGATCCTGGAATCACACACGAGGGTGGTGAGGGTGGGGTGGGAATGTGCTTTCCACTCCTAGCTAGCTGAGCCATCGTGGGCATGTTACTCAACCTCTCCAAGTCTCAGTATTCTCATCTGTAAATGGGGTTGAAAATTATAGTATCTATTTTATAGGGTGTTTATGAGGATGCAATAATGTTATTCCTATCAGGCTTTAGCACAGTGCCTGAGTCTTAGGGAGTACTGCACCAACGTTATCTGTGAGTACTGTTACTAGTTGTCAATGATATCATGCCAGTTCAGCTAATGTTTCCTGTGAGTCTGTCCCAGGAAAAAGCAACTTCAGACACCATGGTGATCTGAAGTTTCTTGGATGAGTTATTTTCAAACTGATTCTTAAGGGGGAATAGGTTATGTGCAAGTGAATTTGGGGTGAGAGCCGAGTGCAGTTCAACTAAAAGTAATCATGAGTATCCTGATAAAAGGGAGAGAGAGGAAGATTTGACTTCAGACAGAAGAAGTGAAGACAGTGTTATCACGGAGGCAGAGACTGGAGTGATGGGATTTCTCTGACAAGCCAAGAAATGTTAGCAACCACCAGAAGCTGAACGAGGCAAGGAATGGATACCCCGCTAGAGCCTCCAGAGGGAGTGCAGCCCTGCAAACACTGTGATTTTAGTCCACTTAAACTTATATTGGACTCTGGCCTCCAGGACTGTGGGAGAATAAATTTCTACTGGTTTAAGCCACCAAGTTTGTGGCAATTTGTTACAGCGGTCATGGGAAACAGATACAATAATGATAATGTGCATGTATTTCCAGCTCAGCACAGGGGTGGCCCTTTGGTAGATACGCCATCCCTGTGTGGGAATGAAACGACAGTGGACAGAATTCCTGTTTGACTGCCTTTTGTTTCTGGAAGCATTGTGCTTCTCATGTGTACTTCCTGCCCTGGCTTTCTGTGTCTAGAGTACAGAGCAATGGGGTAGGAACTATCCCTCTTCCCCAGCTTTGAAACCTTGTCAGGAAGGAGCTATCCAGCCCACCAAGCTCCTGAAATTCCCACACTGCTTCTTGTCTGTGTGTCATTTGACAGGAACTCAATGTCATTGTGATGGTGTTTTTTCCTCACTGTCTTCCATGATTCCCCGGGATTCTCAAAAGGAGATGCCACTAAAGGTGGTCAGGGGCACGGATATATGTGGGGAAACCATGGCCATTTCATACCCACTCTCATTTGTTATGCAAGTTTTATTGCTATTCAAAGATGTTCTTGAGGAAATGATTCTATTCTTAAAACAGTTTGAAAGTTGCTAAATTATATATTAAGTCCATCCTACCTCACTTTGTAGGTGAGGAAAGAGTAACCCAGCTAGAAGAGACAAATGGCAGGTGACAGGAGATTGGTCTTAGTAACTTAAGGCAGTACTAGGAGTTAAATTTCAGGTCCCTGGGCTCCTACTCCTAGCACTGAAAATGATATCCTAAGCCCACCAAATCACACATAGAGGAGAACAGCCCAGAGGTAGAATTCTAGGAAACTCCAACTCACTGCTAATGAGCACTTTCCAAATTCTATACAGTTTCCAACAGGCTTTTCACTGCTCTTGACATATAAATTGAATTATTCCAACAAACATGTATTATTTTTGCCTCATTTTTCAGTTGATAAAACTGAGTTTCAGTGAGGCTAAGGGACTTGCCAAGCAGCTAGAAGTGGCAGAAGAGAAGATTCAAACTCCTGGCCATCTGGCATTTTAGCATGTGTGTTCTGGTATCTCTGAACCTGATTGTCCTATTCACAGAATGGGAATGCCTTTGTGGGTGTGGACCATTCAGAAACATGTGTTTCATTAGCAGCAGTTAATGAATATCTGTGTGCTGCTTTGTAATGCATGGCATGAAATGGAGATGCTAAATATCTCTTCAACCATGGGGAGAGGTGATATTTGAGCAGGTGTCTACCTAGCCATTCATAAGAAAATAGCTGCAAACTTGGCTCCACACTTCAACTTTAGTCAAACAGCTCATATATCTTGTTTCTCTAAATGAAGGATGCACTCAAGCAATTGAAAACAACCTCTGGGATAATCTTCTTCTATTACCTCTAATAGAATTGAGTGTCTATGGCACACAGTGTGTGCGAATATTTTGCAGAAATAGGGTGGGATTTTCTCATTCCTCAGAGGATGGATGACACATGAAGTGAACTCCTCAGAGACCTCTCACATTGTCACAATAAAGCTAGTGAGTCACATTAGAAAATTTGGGGGAACAAAATGCATCTTTTGTTCTCTGCTTTATATCTTTCTGTACACTTCACAACTTCTTTTTAATGCATTTCTTTTTCTGCTAATAAATTTGGTGGCAAGAGGCCCATATAAAAAGGCCCATATAAAAGGATTTGCTTTTCTGTTTAAGAAAATGTCATTGCTGTTTGGAATACAAAGAACCTGCTTTGCATCTGGCATTGTCTTATGTTTGATTGTTTGTTACTTATTTTTTTGCCTTCCTCTTCTTTTTGTTTTCTTAACCTCCTGCTCACAAGAACAGGAAAGTTTCTGCCTCTAGCTTAGAGGCTGTGTCTGCCTCTGTCTCTCACCATCTGTCTGTGTATCTCCATCTCTTGTGTGTAAAAATGTTTTTGCAAATCCTTCCTATCTCAGTGAATAGGGCCCATGACAGAGTGAAACACAGCAACCAGAAAAGAAACTATGTGATTCATGGACATCTATTTGCTCTGGGGTTCATTTCTATCTGGACTGTTTCCTTCTTTCTTTCCGTCCTCATTTTTATTAAGTTACTTTCTCCTCAGAGCATGACATGAAATTTCCTTGCTCAAGAACTTTAAGAGACACAACATGTGAGAGCTACAATAGTCCTGAGATCATATGATCCTCAATGTCTCTCCACTCTGATTTTATAATCAAGGATAATCACGGGACCTTAGAGAAGCCAGCATCATGTTGGAGCTGCTCAACAGTAAGGCCTCCTCCTGAAGTCTTCTCAGGGTTGTCGTAGGCATGAAGCTACACAAAGGCTCCGAGGGGTTATCTAGAAGTGATGTGGTGTGGCAATGATGCAGATGGGCACTTGGAGGTCTAGAGGGACCTTGCCCAAGGTCACAAAGTGAACAGCTGGTATAGCTGGGGTGGGACCCTGGCTTCCTTCCTCTCACTTTCCACCTCATAACATGGACATGAAGGGATGGGGATGTCTTGTAAAAACAGCAACATTGTGCCTTGTATGACACTTGACAGCTTATATTAAGAGCTTCCCTGCCCATCATTTGACCATGGTAGCAGTGCTTCCATGAGACAGGTTCAGGCTGCCCTTAGCATCTATTTACTAAGGTAGGAGGCAAAGAGAGCTGTCCAAGTTTACACACCAAGGAAGGGGCAGAGCCAGACTCTTCTGCTGTGTTGGTTCTGACCACATGCTTCTTTCACTGTCTGGTATTTTATCCCACAGATGGCTTAGCATGGTAGGGAGTGGTGACCCATTGGTCACTGACTTATTCTTTAGAGAAGGAGGATGTGTTTAGCAGGAGACACAGGGCATTTTTCTTCTATAACACTCTTCTCACCAGGCTGCATCTCTCCCCCCAGATAGCCACACCTCCTCTCATCTATGCAACACTTTCTCTTAGCGTGGAGGGGTTTGGGGGTGGGGATACAATATCTCCAGAGCAGTCACTTGTACTCCCTGTGCAGGGAACAAAGGCCACACTCTGCGCTGTGCCTTTTCCTCAATAGGCCTCAGTTCCCATCTAAGTAAATGCTACAGAATCACGTAGGCTTCTTTTTTAAAAAAAATTTTTTTTTTTTTTTTTTTTGGTAAAAGAGAATATTTCCTGACTTAACAGATTGGTGCATTAAAATCCATAAATATTTGATCAGCATGTGGTCCTCAGGGGGGCTCTTGCCAGAAGAGCTGAGTGGTGTGTGTGTGCGTCTTTCCCCTTTCTCCTCCTTCCATTACCTTCTTCCTCCCTGCACCCCAAACATTTGGGTAATCTATTTACTAATGAACTCAATATTAATGTATCCATTTTTCTCAGTTAGTGTCAGGTTTCATTAGGAAACATGAGAGGCCTGACATTAATCGTATAAAAAATGGGTCTCAGGGAAGCTGTTGGGTTCTTGCTTCTTAACAGAAAAAGTTTCTCCAGGAAAGGGCATGGTGTTTCTCTTCTGCATTCTTTGTAAATGGAAGGTCCGGAAAGGAGCTCCTTCTTTGGTATTTGTTAGGGAAGCTGGTCTGATGACATTGGAAGTGTAGCAGCAACAGACTGTGTTTGTTTGTGTGTGTGTGTGTGTGAGAGAGAGAGAGAGAGACAGACAGACAGACAGACAGACAGACCCCAGTGGGCCTTTTTTTTTTTTTGTCTTTTTTTATCGTGACCGGCACTCAGCCAGTGAGTGCACCGGCCATTCCTATTTAGGATCCGAACCCGCGGCGGGAGCGTCGCTGCGCTCCCAGCGCCGCACTCTCCCTAGTGCGCCACGGGCTCGGCCCCCCAGTGGGCCTTTTGAAGTGGGACAGGGTGACCCTCCCTCTTGTGCCTTTACAATACACAGATCCTATGTACCCTTCAAATCTCAGCTCATTGGCGAATCTCAGTGGCATTGCATGGTGTAAAGAGCCCTCATTGTGGAGTTAAGTTCCTACCCTGACCCTGTCACTTAAAAGTTGTGTGACAAACAAAATAAAATTCAGTTCTTCTCTCTGAACCTTCTTTTCTTCATCTGCAAAGTGGGAAATAATAATACCAGGGAGTTGAGATTTGATGTTGTTTTAGCCAGAAACCCAAGTACATCTGAATCCTGCCATGCTCTTTACATCTTGTGCTGAGGGAAGGCTGGTTTGAAGCCAGCAGCCCAAGTGGGATCTGTTACTCCCCCCCATCATCACCCCTCACTCAGTCTAGAGCATGGGGTCTAGCTGTCCCCTAGATACCTGCACAAACTTACATGGTTGATGAGAGAGAGCATCAAAGCTGAATGAGTGCACCTACCCACCCATCTGTGAGGTCAGGAGAGGTAGGAAAGAGAGTTCCCATGGACGGGTGTGCTGTTTAATTTCAGTGACCCAGCCCAGAAGTGAAGATGATACAATCATTTTCTTAGGCTCTGACCAAACCATCTAAGAGCTAAATGCTTGGTAGATTAGTGGTAGTGATGAGGGGTGGGGTGCAGAAATGCCTTCCCCTATATTTATTTCATGTGGTTGATGACTTACTTCTATGTCTCAGAGTATGCAGTAAGTATCATCTCTTTTTCCAATTAGTCGCTAAACTCCTTATGGAAAGGACCTTGTCTTAAGAGTGCCCAGCACAAGATAGGACTTCTGAAAAAGTTTTTGGAAAGATTTGCAGATGGGAGGATGGATGAATGGATGGATGAACTGATAAATGAACAGGAGCTATAAGGTTGTGAGTTCTTATATGCTTAAAGAAAGGAGGTTTTGGAGGTAGATCTAGGAAGGAATAGAGTCTAAATTTATTTGGGGGTTCAAAAGATTGGGGAGACATCCATTGAGGCCTTGTTGAGCATGAGATTGGATCAGGACAATTGGTGTCCTAGGGGGTAATTTGAGTAGAAAATAATAATTTGAAAAATAGTCAATATTTCCACAGAGGATTGGTAGCCTCACTTTCTAATTTGCAAAATGGGAATCTTTCCTAATCCTCCTGTTCTGTCTAAGTAGTCTATGCGGATAAGACAGAGATGAATGAGTACTAAACACCGTGAAATTATAGATAGATAAATAATAAATCATCATCAACTTTCTATTTTAATCACATAATAAGAACAAAGTTAGATTCAGATAAATCCATGGAATATAGATTTGTGGTAACACTTCTACATGGCAAAGCATGATCACATCTTTTGCCTCATTTAGTTACATGAGTGAAGATGAATCAATTTATTATACCCATTATATTGGCTTGCCCAAGGTCAGGGACAGTAGCCCATAGCCCACTAGCCCATAGCCCACTGCCCCCATGCCTTGGATATTAGGTTAGTTGTGTGTGTTCCTGCTTCTCCCCTTGACTCTAAGCTCACTCAGGGCACCTACACAGTGTTTATACTTAAAACAGAGTCTCTACTTGTTGGTTATTTGAAAAGAAGTTTCCCATTTTTTTTTTTTTTCTCTTGTGATGCCTTATTACCTGACACCTGCATCATTAGATGGGAATCTCAGCAGCAGGAAGTACATGTGTTGGAGGTATACAAATGCACAGAATACACGTAAAAGCTGTTTCAGTGCCAGAGAGTCACTTTCCTTCTCTAATTCTCAATATGCTCATCTGAAAAATGGGTTTACTGTTTTTACTTCATGGGGTTGTTATAAGAATTAAAAGAACAATATTGGCCAACCACCCAGTCTAGTGCCAGATGTGGTCATGTACCTGGTCTTCTGCAGTGTATAGTAGGTAATAGAGAAAGAAAAATGACATCTCCTTTCATTGCTCTCTGTCCTGACTTTTCAAAGATTATTATGATTGGCCTTAATGTGCAGGGATTTTTCTCTTTGGAACCCAGAAGTCACAGGTTACTGTTTTGTGAACAATGAGCTAATTTTAATCTTTTGAATAAGCCATTTAACTTACGACTCTCTTCCCCCCATTGGCCTCTGTTGACCTATCTGTAAAATGAGAAACTCCCCATTTCACAGTAATTAGTCACATCAGTGCCGAGGTGCTGTAGGTGTGTGTGATTCCTTGGATTTCTCACATTAAATGTGATTTGCATATATGTATTTTTAAAACCCATCTTCATTAATCCAGTGTTAGCATTATTTATTCTTATTTATGTATTTTATTTATTTATATTTCTTCTCTTTCCAAAAATAGTGTTAGATGGCTTATTTATTCATGCAGACTGTGACAGCAAACAGATACACAGCTAAGAGGAAAAATGGAAAGTCCATACTTTTGAGCATGTGTCTATCTAATGGGGTTTTGTATTACTTTTAAAATCCATCCTTTATGGCAGAACTTTTCAAACCTCCTAGGGAATATCAGAAACATCGCAGAAGACCTAGGCTGGCCAGAACCTTGATGGCCCTAAGTTGCTGGGAGTTGGTATGGTGCTTGCAAACCACCTAACACAGACCATGCACAGAGTCAATATAAGATATTATTATTACCGAGGTGAGCTTCCTCCTGCAGATAAGAAGAAATGAGAACCATGGCGATGTTCCTCTTCGTCCCTGTAGACGAGCAGTACAGCAGGTGCAGACTTTCCAGGGTTCCAGGCCCCAGAAGCCCTGACTTCCCCTTTTCACCTCTTGAAGAACTTTCTCTAATTCTTCTGAGATCTCCACAGCTGAATGTCAAGGAAACAAAGAACAAATTAATCCTGGCATGAGGGGGGTGGAGGTTAATTTGTATAAAGGATGAGTGACATCTTACGAATGGATTATTCCCTGTGCAGTCTCTTGGGAGCTGCGCACCCGCACGCACATACACACGCTCACACTCCATGCCATCTTCAAACTCTTACCATACCTCAGCGCCTCCTGTCTGAGCCCATGTTTTACAGACAGACTTAGAAAAGAGCAGAATGGGAAAATTTTTGTATGCCTGGTGGTCTCTCTCTCTCTCTCTCTCTTTTTTTTTTTTTCTCTTTCCAGACCTCCTGCCTCTTTAAACTTCCTGCACTCGCTGCCAATTTGTTCAACGAAGCTGTCGTGTGTTGTTAATATCGTCAGGATTTATGAGCACTGCTAAATATGTGCCTGGAATAATTTCATTTCTTTTTCCTTCTTCTCTGTTTTTCTTCAGAGAGAAGCATGGAAGCAGGATGATGAGATTCCAGCCCTGGTTACAAATAGACATAGGTTCCAGTCTTAATTCTGCCAGTGTAGTTCTGTGTGATCTTGGGCAAGTCCCTTTTTCCCTCTTGTTCTGAGTTCTCTATCTATATTATTAGATGGGGGGATTTTTAAGGGAGCTTATGGGTCTAGGATTTTATGACTTGATTGACTTAAGAGGTTCCTCATTCAATGGAGAACAAGACTGTGAAAAAGTCCATTCTCCTTGTTTGAGCCTCAGTGTACCCATTAGCAAAATATAAGTGAGGGTGGTGTTAAAGGACGCTTACAAGTCTAATCCATTGTGGAGATTAATGAAATGTTCTTTCTGCAATTTGGGTGCAGTGCCAGGTCTTGGCAATCAGTGTCATTAGAGGCTCAGATAAGTTGAAACAGGATTTCTATGCTCTAGGTAAATCTGCACCTAACTGAGGGACGCATCATTAGACTGACCTTTCTGATGTGGGGATATGTGTTCCCAGACACAGGCGCTTAAGATGGAGAAGGTAATTCAGAAAATTACAGCAATTTGGGGATCATGATTCCTTAATTTTTCTTTCAACAAATAGCTGAGTGCCTACTTTGTTCCAGGCACCATTCTGGATTCTAGTGAGATAGGAGGTACTCAGTTTCCCTGGGCTGCAGTTACAGGACACACCTTTGGGTTACAAGACATTCCTCAAAATCTCAGGCTCCTCCTCTAGGCTCTCCCCTAGAGGAAAGTTACTGTTGCTAGCTAGACCTATTTTCACTCCAACACAGAGAAATCAAGATTTCAGGAGGCTGGCTTATGCAAATCAAGTGGCTAGGCATGCTCAGTGGAAGGGATTTTATCCTTTGAATGACCTTCCACTAGGGGTGCTAAAGAGCACAGAGTGTTCTTGAATATGTCTAGTGCATGTGATAGAATTTCACCAATGAACATGCTCCAAAGGGAAACTAACTGAGCATGGGTGAGACTATGTTACATAACTGGGTACCACCCCTTCACTGAATATGCATTATATAGTATGAATATGCATTAGATGACATGAATATGCATCATATGGCAAATATGCTCACTTTCCTGGGGCTAAACCACACTTCACTAGCTGTGGTGTGTATACTTTCTTTTGTATCAAACTTACTTTCGGCAGGTGGCTGCTCACTCTCTTGAGCCAGTCTGTACCGTGTAATGAACTTTAAATGTATAGTTCTTACTTTTGTGTTAAACTTGGAGCGGGCCCTGGTCAGTCTCTGGAGCTAGGCCACACTTTGTCTGTGAAGTCTGTATCTCTTATTTGTTAAATTAAACCTGTTCTCACTTTCTACAGTGACTCTGCTCTTCAATTCTTTCCTGTGCTAGAGTCAAGAAACTGGTAAGAGGACGAGGTGGGTTGAGGTCAGCTATAGGGTCCTCCAGACCCTTCTCCAGCATCACTAGGAAATCAGAAAGACCCAGTAAGATCCTTTAGGAGTTTAGAGAGAAACTGACCATAAACATGTAAATAAATACAATGGCGATGAAATTTAAGATAGCAATAAGGGCTATGAAAGAAATAAAGCAAGGCAATGCAATGCAGTGCGTGGGGGTACAGGGAGGGAGTTTCTGTTTTAGACAAAATCATCAGGGAAATGGCCAGGAAGTGGCAATTGAGCTGAAACTTGGAAAATAAGAAGAATGAGCCACAGGAAGGTCTGAGGAAAAACATTTCAAGGAGAGGGAGCAATGAACGTAAAGCCACTGAGGCTGGGTCAAGCTTGGTGTGTAAAAGAAATTTAGCAAGGAGGCCAGTGTGGTTGGAGTCAGGTGGTAGAGGCAGAAAGACAGGAGATGAAGGTGGAGAGTACACCTGGCCTTGGTGATAATCTTTGTTCTCCCCATGGTCAAAAGAAGCCCTGACATACAATGTCTCATGGAATCCTTATAAGGGCCCGGGGTGAACGTTGTTGTCCCTCTGTTACAAATAAAGGAAAGTTTCTCCAAGAGGTGTCTGATGGATTCCACTATCAGAGGTCAGTGTCTGGAGGCCTGCACCTGAAGCACGTGTGCCTGACTCCTCCCCACTCCACACTACCACCATTAGACAGTTTCCAACAAAGGTGCTGGAGGGTGGGCATTCTCCTTATCGGATCTCATGCCTCTCATTTCTGGAAGGAGGAGCAACTGATAGTAGGGGGTCTGTTCAGAGAAGGAGTCAGCAAACTGGCCTGCAGGCCAAATCTGGCCCCGACTCTTTCTTTGGAACACAGCCATGCCCCTTTCTGATGTATTGTCTCTGCGTTAGATAACATGAATATGCATTAGACAGCAAAACTATAAAAAAACTAAAAAGGCCAAGGTAATTGCTACAGAGACCATATGGCCTGCAAAGCCCAAAATGTTTACCATTCAGCCATTTACGGAAAAGGTTTGTTGACCTCTGGCGTGGATCCTGAGTTGGTGGACAGAACCAAGTTCTGCAGCCTCGTCTTCTCGCACCAAGCCATTAATCTGGACTAAGAGGAGTGTGTGTTATGGAAGGGGCAGAACGCTGGCCCACTGCCCAGCAGTAATATTAACTCACCTTGTGACTTAGAGATCTTGCTCCTTTCCTGTTTCAATGATCTTATGTTTACAATGAACAAGTTAGACAAGATCAGTGGCTTCCAAACTATCTTAGCAGTACTTTCCATTAAAGTCTTAGTGGAAACGTAGATACTATGAAAGCCCAGTCTCTAAAATAGAAATTTAAAACAGCTCTAGAAGGAGAGAGTAGAATGGTGGTTACCAGAGGCTGGAGTGGTGGTGGATGGATGATGTCTGTCAAAAGGTGCAGAGTTTCAGTTAGACAGGAGGCGTAAGTTCTAGTGGTTTGTTGCACATCAGGGTGTCTATATAATAATTATTGTATATTTCAAAATTTCTAAAATAAAAGATTTTAAATGTTCTTGCCACAAAGAAATGTGTGTGAGGCGACAGGTATGTTAATTAGCCTGATTCAATCATTCCACAATGTAAACATGTGTCATAACATCACGTTATGATGTTATATCACAATTATAAATACCATGATTATTTTAAACCATTATGTCATTACCATATACTATATATACCATAAGTTAAATACCAAATATACGATTATTATCTGTCAGTTAAAAATAAAATAAAAATTTTAAAAAACTGCTTTAATTGAACCTCTCTGGTCTCTCTGCAATGTCTCCAGAGCACTTCCCTGCGCACCTTTAAGTTATGGCATTTTGGAGGCAATTTAAAAATCACTAACTAGATCATTTTAGGGTCTGTTGCAGCTCTCACATTCTCTGTTTATAATGAACCTGGGTGGGTTCCTCAAATAGAGAGATGTTGAGAAAATCAGTTTTCTTCTCTGTAAATTAAATTTTCCTTTGGCAAGAAAACACATTATTTTTTCTCTCTGGCCCTCAATTTCTTCATTTATGAAATGAGAATGGTCATCTACACCACACAGAACCATCCTGAGAATTCAGGGAGTTGGTGCGTGCCAAGGGCCAGGTGATGAGGTGGAATAAACGGGAGCTGGGAGCTTTCCAGCCATTGGTGTAGGCATCAGCTTTTTAAAAATTTTTATTTTAAACAGCTTTATTGGTGAACGCATATAATAATAATATTGAGATAATAATTAATTAATAATATTCTGAGAGCACTCACAGTACGCTACATGCTTGGTGCACACTATTTATTCATGTATCCGTTCTTTAATCTAGTGTTTACTATGTGCCAATTACTTTCTGCTAGCACTGGTGGATAGATATGTCAGTGAACAAGACAGACACAGCCCTCCCTCCAGAAGGGCACAGCTTATTTCATTTAACCCACAGAGCCCCATTTAATGGATGAAAACACTGAGGCTCAGTAAGCTTAAGCTGTCTAGTCAGTGGTCGAAATCCATTGGAATTCCTGTCTGTCTCCAAAGCCTTCTTCTTTCCTTAAGCCACACTGGAAACAAACAAAAGACACAGAAAATGTGACTCATGCAATCAAGACATTTATAGTTTCTGCTATCTCATTCCCTTTGCCTGTGCTAGTATTGCTTCAGCTATGAGTGACAGAAAATCCAGCATTCCAATGGCTTACACAAGACAGATGTTTGTTTCTCTTTCCGGTGTTCCATGCTGTAGGACCTTCTGTCTTGTTTCTCTGTTGTGCATGGCATGCATTCCCAAGTTCACTTCATGCACCAACATGGCTGTCCTAGCTGTATCTATGGTGTCCAAATTCCAGCCATGTAAAGGAAAAAAGTTCTGGTGAAGGGCATATTCCCTTCAAGTCAGGAATCTTCTGCAAGTTGAATGAACTTCCATTTATATCACTTGAGCCAGGACTCACTTTCGTAGTCACAAGTAGTTCCAAGGGAAGGCGGATGTTGCTTAGTAAACTTGGGGGATTCTGTACTGTTGAAAAGAGAAGATTGTGCTTTCAGTTGTGGAGGGATGGGGAGCTGTCTCTGCTATATTCTCTCCCCCCAGTTGTGTTGATGGAGGCTGACACAGAAGAGGAGCAGGTGGCGAGGAGAGGGGAGAGGGAAGAGGAAAGGATAGGCTGGAGGCAAGGTTTCACACCAATGGTCAAGTGGAGGGGCTGGCCAGTTAGCTCCGTTGGGAAGAGTGCAGACTTATTACACCAAGGTTACGGGTTCAGATCCCTATACTGGCCAGCTGCCTTAAACCAGTCAAGCTGAAGTGTTGAAGTCAGGATGGGAGAACATGAGTTATTGTCCCCTTTTATGCCTGGAGCCCAAGGCTTCATGCCTTCCTGTCTTCCCTTCTGTTTTCTGCATGGAGATCACTAACCAATGCTCAGTTCTCCCCAGGAGCCAACACAGAGGGGCTATGCAGCGGGGCTCAACTCTGCTCTCTTTTCCCACCCATCCTCAGCAATTGGCTAAGAACTCTTCCCCTGTGTCTCATTTGGGCTCATTTCCTCCTATGTCAATTGAGTTTCCTAAAACCTTAGACTGAAGTGTGTAAAAATGAGTAGGAGTTTCTTACTACCTTTGGGCCTCACAATCTTTCCCTCTTCGGAATTTTCTGAAGCAACCTGGTGGGAGGGTGTAACGGGAGAAGCCAGGGTGGCTTGGGTTGTCTCTCCTTCTGGGACTCTGGCCACGTTAGCTATTCCCTTGGTAATGGGGAAGCTGTAGGGACAGGCTGAAGGCAAGGACCTGAGAAGGGAGTCCTCAGATGGCGGGGGTGCATAGTGATTAAGACTAAGGGCTGTGGAGTCGCAAAGACCTGGGCTCAAGGTCATGCTCTGCCAGTTACTGGTGACTTTGGCTAAACTGCTTAACCCCATCTTCATTTGGAAATAAAAATGATAACAGTTAAGACAGTTTGAGGATTGAAAGAGACAGAGCATGAGAAGGGCCAAGCACAAGCTCCTAGGGCAGTGTGTGCTTAAAGATGGTAGTCATGTCCATTATTATTTTAGTGTCAAGCCCTATACCTGGAACACAGTAAACAATAAATGGTAGCAATTATCATTTCAGTCTCCTGGCTTTTCTGGGCTCTGCATTTATGACCCGCAGCAGCAACCTAGCATGGTCACTTTATATGGAATACTGAGAGCCAGAATCTCTTGCCAAGTCACCTTAGAGAAGGAGGTGCACATGGCCCTGCTTCTCAACTTTCCTCCATGTTCCCTCTCCTTTGTCATTGAGCTGATTAAAAACAGCAGGGTTTTCTCTCCACCTTTACTGCTGGTTCTCCTTCTCTGTCCCTCCCTGCAACACCCAATCCTGATTCATCCTCACCCACCAGTGACCCTGAATGTGTGTCAAAAATGAACTCTGTCCCATCTTTCACAGATGGGAGCATGCCCTGCCCTTCACTTCTTCCCCTTCCTGCTGGCTGCAACATGAGTTTCTTGGACTTGCTGGTCTCAGTGTTTGAGGGATGATGAGCCCTCCCTTCTGCTCACAGGTCACTGGCCAAGACCTGATCCCCACATAAGAAGTGGAGAGTGAACAACAGACAACAAGCAGTATCTAACACATGCCTATGGTTTTAATCCTGTCTTGGTTAAAGCTAGCAAATGCATATAATAAAAATTCCAAAAATTAGGAAAAAAAAAAAAGAGAGAGAGAGAGAACTTGGAAGCAATGAGTTAGACAAATTAACAGCTTAGCCTGAAGAAGGTGGACCAGCTGCCTCTTGCCTGGAGCTGTGACAGCAACTTAACACATCTGTGCTTTTTTATTGTTTGTTTTTTTGGCCTGAGGCTCTTTAAGGGCAGTCTGCTCAACCACCTCCTCTGCCTAGAAGTCTTCTTTGACCTTTTGGGGAAGCTCACTCTTCCCCGACCTTCCTGCTGGAGGTCAGCCTCCCATGACCTGAATGTAGGTCCTCTTTCTCTGAATCACAGTAGAAAGATGGGCCTCTCCTATAAAGTCCAGACTCCTTGGGACAGCATCCAAGCCTCCCATCCACCTTCTTTTCCCTTTCAACCACCATAGGGCATGCATCCTCCTCTCCACCCACTCTGATGGATTGGCCATGACTTACCTCTCCCAGCAGCCTGTCACTCAGTCCATTCACTGTGTGCTTCTCTGTCGGGGTCACCCATGGGGGAAGGTGATGGATGGCTGGAGAAAGTCCATGTTCCAGTCCTGAATCAGTTTCAGCCTGGTTGAGGGATCCGGCCAACCCATTTCTGCACCCATTTCTCTGGGTTGAACAATGAGGCCACTCAGCAGACCCTCCCAAGCATGGGGGTGATGAGGGATTAATCAGTAGTCATCAGGAAAGTGCTTTTCCACAGCAGGTAGAGTATCCAGAGAACACCAATGAACTCAGTAATTATACTAATGAACGTGGTGGGAAACAGCAGTGGCCATTCAGCCTGAGGCCTTTCAAGGGGCAGGTCATGATGGGGAGGTGAATCTGGAAGTTGATGGATATTCAGCTCAGTGGTTCCAAGGAGTCCAAAAGGTTCTCAAGTCTGGCTTTTCTTCCCGCTCCTCTTCTTGGCACTCTATCTTTCCAGCCTCAGAGAGTCTGCACATTCTATATTATCTTCATTCTATCCCACCCTATCCCATCCGATCATGATTAGATACAGTATGTGTTCCCAACCTATCCCATCTGGTTATGTTTTTATTTTCATATATTACCTTCAGGAACTAGTCCAAGTTCCCCGAGTTTGCAGATGCAGAAAGTGACCCCCAACTGGGAAAAGGAATTGTTGAGGGTCATACAATAATTCGAAAGACTGAAGACTGAAGCCCAGGGCCCTGATTTAAGTATCAGAGCTCTTTCATCCCATATCATCTTCCCACCCATTCATGCCTTTGAGCTTTACTGGAATTCCCCAAACTCAGTTCCTCAGCTTTTCCTTTAGGACTGCTCATTTAGAAGGAGCATACAGTTATTGAGCACTTACTGTGTGCCCAAATCTGTTCTGGGCTCTGAAATTATTGAAATGCAAACCCTGCCCTCCAAGGGTGCGTAGCACATAGTATGTGTGCAGTAAGTGTGTTGAATGATTGCTTTATCAGTGGATCTCCAGATCTTAGCATAACACCAGGAACTGGATACTTGTTTAACAAATATTTGCTGAGCAGGGATGAGTGAGCTCTTAGCAACCTCCCAAGGGATTTCTGCATGAGTTTTCATCCTCTCGTTGACTGTATATGTACTGCCAGGTGAGTCTTCCCCAGACACAACACCAATAGTGTCACCATCTCCGTTTCTTGCTTACGAACTCTCAGCGGCTGCCCGTTTCCTACCTAACATATACACACTTCTCTGCTTCGCCCCTTTGCCTTCTCAGGTATGGGCTCATCTTCCCTCTTCAGCTCTGCCTTCAGCACAGCTGCCTCTTGAACATAAACTCTACCTAATAGAACCTCCACTTCCCAGCTACATACACGCACCCATGCATTTCCATCCCAGGACTATTGTATTTCTGGTCCCACTGTCTGGAATCTATTCCTTCCAGGTCCTGCTGCATGTCCTCATGGAGACTGATAAGGAAGTAATTAGGATGTTTCAAATGTCCTAATCCTTTATGTCCTTGAAAGTTTAATTTAAATCCACTGCCTCATCGACTGGTAAAGTATTTACCCTTCAAAATCCATCTCAAGTGTCTTCTTGTCTTTGAGGACTTTCCGATCATCACTTCCATGTAGATTCGACACCCCTTTCTTAGCCCAGTTTCTCGAGGACACTCTCTCTTGGTGCTTGGAACACTTTATGGGTCTGCTTCCCCCCACTCCAGTCTACTGGCTGCTTGAAGCGTTAGGACTGAGCCCATATCCCCACTCTCAATCCCTTCATACAGCGGTGGGTGCTCCAGGATTCTTTTTTTTTTTTTTTTTTCCAGTGTTGATTTATTTATTTATTTATTTATTTTTATTTTTATTTTTTAAATTTTATTTTGTCAATATACATTGTGGTTGATTATTGCTCCTCATCACCAAAACCTCCCTCCCTTCTCCCTCCCCACCCCAACAATGTCCTTTCTGTTTGCTTGTCGTATCAACTTCAAGTAATTGTGGTTGTTATATCTTCTTCCCCCCCCCCGTTTTTTTTTTTTGTGTGTGTGTGTGTGTGTGTGTGAATTTATATATTAATTTTTAGCTCCCACCAATAAGTGAGAACATGTGGTATTTCTCTTTCTGTGCCTGACTTGTTTCACTTAATATAATTCTCTCAAGGTCCATCCATGTTGTTGCAAATGGCAGTATTTCATTCGTTTTTATAGCTGAGTAGTATTCCATTGTGTAGATCTTTGACAAAGGCACCAAGCCTATTCACTGGGGAAGGGACTGCCTCTTCAGCAAATGGTGCTGGGATAACTGGATATCCATATGCAGGAGAATGAAACTAGATCCATACCTCTCACCATATACTAAAATCAACTCAAAATGGATTAAGGATTTAAATATACACCCTGAAACAATAAAGCTCCAGGATTCTTAATGTCAAAGCCATAAATGATTCGGCCTCTTCTGTTTTAAGCCTTTTGTCTGCTTTCTCCCCTTCCCCCACAGCCACCACCGGAAGTATTTCTTCCTTTTCCACTGCAGTGTTTTCTTTGGGCAATTTGATATCTCTGCTTGAACTCATTGCTGTTATTTACGTGCCTGTTTTATTCCTGGGATCTGTGATCAGCCTCCAGTTTATAATATTGTGAACAGTGGAAGGGTGGGGAGTGAAAGCTTGTTGGGTCTTGGCTCTACCGTTAGCTTTCTCTGTGACCTTGGGCAAGTTCCTCTCTATCTCCAAACACCCATTGAGTTTCCATGTCTATAGAGAAGGCATTGGACTAAAATTAGAGATCTCAAACTGGCTACCCACAGGCCACATCTGGTGTGCAGATACCATTTTGTTTGGCTCGTAAAGCATTTTGTTTTAAAAAAAATAAAATAAAAAAGAAAGCAGGTTTCCAAAATGAGAATTTTCACACAACAGCTGGATTTCCAGCTTCTCTTGAAACATTACAAGAGCTGCCAAAACTGGGCTTCCTTCCTGCACGGCAATGTGCGGAGGGGGCTCAGTTGTGGGCCCTGCCCCTCCCTCAAGCTAGCTCCCTAAGGCCCTGTGTCACTGTCATTTGTCATCAGCGTTCTGCTGCCCTGCTTCCATCCATTCTGCTCCACTCATTTATACGACCTGGCTGAGGTCTGAGAGCTTCCAGTTGTGTACTCCTGAATTAGCTGATCATGAAGGGCCCCTTCAGTTCTGAAATGCATTTCTCCATCCTTTCTACCCCCTCCGTTCACCTCACTCCTTTTCCAGCCTCTGCATTTCTGACAACACCCGAATCCTGCTCAGCCATTTGTTGGGGGAGGGAACAGAGGGAAAGTGGCATTATCTTGACAATGGAACGTTTTCCCTTCCTGTAATCCCTACAAGTCTATCCTAATTACTTCCTTATCAGTCTCCATGAGGACATACAGCAGGTAATTAGTAGGGAAACTGATGAGACACTCTTCATCATTAAGGAGTCTGATGGGCAGGGAAAAGGGGAGGAGAGGAGACTCCAGATCTGGGAAGGAGCATGGGGTTCCAGGTCTAAGTGCCCAGTGCCTTTGTCACGTGATCTGTCTGGGTCTGCTCAGCTCATACTCAGGACTGGCTGGGCTGACTGTTCCAATGGACATCAGAAAGGGTGCTGAAGAACTCATGATGACAGAGGAGATGGAGGACAGTGCTGTCTGCATCTGGTTGTAGGCCAGAAGGTGAGAGGTGAGCTACAGCACTCTGGCCCTGGCATCCCCACGTGGATGATATTGCTCTACGTGGAAGGGGAGGCCAGACTCTGTACTGGCCTGGCAGGAGTCTGGCCTGTCTGCAGCCGCTCCCTCAGGGCTCAGGGCCAGAAGTCTACACCTCAGATGGCATCTGAAGTCTCCATGTTTTGTTAATAAATAAGTTGCATAGATGATGCCACAGTCTCTCGCCAATCAGCTGCTCCAGCAGTGTCTAGCTCCTGCCCTCTTAAGTTCAGTGCTCCTGGAACACAACATGCATTGTCCTAGACCTCTTGTTCCCCTGCATCTCCATCCCTGCCTCTCTGAGTCCCCAGCCTTAAGGGCCCAGGTCCACTCCTGCCTCCTCAGTAAGTTTCCTTCCACATCACTCCCTCCCACCTCAAACTGCCTTCAGATCCCTTCTCTGCCTTTTGGAGGTAGAGTAGATGGAGAACCAGCTAGCTGTTTTATCTCTTCTTAAGCTGCCTACGTGTCTGCAGTGACTCTCCTTGTATATCAGGAGAAATTCCACGTTCTAAGCCTGGCCTGCAAGGTCTGGCATGGGTCAGCCCCTGCCCAACTCTCTAGCTGCATTACCTGCTATAGCTTGCCCCTGCCTACCCAAATCTACACACCAGGCATGCTGAACTTTTTTCTAGTTTTTTGAAGGATCCGTATTTGGATCTGTTGTTTCCTGAGTGTTCACACCTATTCCCTCCTGCTGGAACACTTTTGTCCTTCTTGTTCTCCTGGAAAACTCTACTCGTCCTATAGCTCCCAGCACAGATACCATGTCCTCCTGTGAGCTTGTGTGACCACAGCTGGGTTGGGCGTCCTCCTTCAGCTCCCATAGCACTTACCCCATCAAGCATTGTCCTGTGGTGGTGTGCTCTGTAAGGGCTGATGGGCACAACTTTCTCCCCAGTGAGAAGGGCACATGACCACATCTGTCTTGTTTTTCATTGTGCCCCAGGGTCTAGCATGGTGTCCAACTGATAGATAGACATTCAGTAAATATTTGTTGATTGATCAAATGAATTGAATTAAATAGATGTAGATTCAACTCAGTTTTACTCTGAGCTTTTATGTGTGCATGTCATAATAGCTACTTAGCTACAACGAGGACCAAAAGCAAAAATGTACATGAAGAAAGACAGAATGTCTGCAACATTCCTCCATATGAGGGAAATTACTAATATTAGGAGGAAGGTTTATTTATGGTCACTAAATCCTCTCCCATGCAGCCTACCCCCAGCCTCTTTGAGGGACCATTGCTGGTGATTCAAGGAAAGAACAGGTAGCAGATGGTGTTGTGCAGGGTGGGGGCTGGAGTGGAGCCCCTCACCAGAGACTTTGGGAGGTCCTTAGGTTAGCAAAACTATAAGCCATTCTGGGAGCTAAGACCCATGTCCCCTGAAGACATTCTATCTGGAAAGAGCCAGAGCCAACAGGTGAATTTCAGACATGGAGTATGAACAGGTAGGGCTAAACGGTGGTTATGGTTGTGGAGAGGGAAGGTCTTGATTAAAGCTTGGAATGGCAGTTTACACTTGAGAACGAGGCTTTGGAGGTCAGAGATGGGACAGACAGAGTATGCCCAGATGAGTTTAATGCAGCTGGTTTTCTGTATTTACAAAAGAAATTGTTCTTTTCCAGGGATGTATATGTGTGCGTGTGCACATGTGCATAAAAATGACTCACTCTATCTCTGCATCAGACCCTTATGGGAATGGATACAGTTCAGCCTCCAGGACTGTCAGTCTAACATCAGGGCTAAAACTAAATTAAAAAAAAAAAAAATCTGCAGTGAGGAGGAATTAGAATACCTCAGGTTTTTTCTTTCTTTCTTTTTTTTTTTTTTTTAAACCTTTATTAAATTCAGGACTTGACTCTAGGAAAGTTAAGGGGAAAAAAATCACTTCTTCTTCTTTCAGCCCCCAAAGGTCCCCATTACTGGGTAGGTTAAAGGAGTGTAATAGCACCACAGGAGACAGGAGAGTGTGGTGGAAGGCCCACAGCCCTCTGCTTTGGTTCATGCTGCTGTGGGGGCATACCTCCCATCAGGCTGGGCTCTCAACGCCGGAGAGCTGCTTAGCTGGATCCCCACTCGTGTCTGTGCTGGGGGCCTAGGGCACATACATCAACCCACTCACACCCATCTGCCTGCTGTTTCACTGCCCAGAGTCAACAGGGTCCTGGGGCCTGGAGAGGAGGAAGCAGTGGGGTACACCAGGACCTGAGGACTGAAGGCCGAAGGCTTTGCTACCAGCTGCGATAGGAAGCAAGCCAGGCCAGCACACATGTGGCAAGACAGAAGGCCAGACTGGCAGGGTGGGAGCCACACAGACTCACGTTCATATGCCCTGGTGTGCCGTTCTCTGCCTGTGTGACACTGGATGAGTTATCTCTACTTTCTGGGAGCCAGTGACTCTCTACTTGGAGTAATAAGAGCCTATGATGCAATATCCATGGGAGGATGTGTTGAAATAGGACACGCGGTCGGCCTGACACAAAGTAGGGATCATTAAGTGTTAGTGCTCTGTTCATGCATTTATTTACTCAGTGCCCAGGCATGGTGTTAGGACATAGAATTTAAACACAAATAAGGCAGAGACCTTACCTTCAAAAAGTGCAAGGTTTAGTTTAAGGGTGCAGAGAGATAACCACAGTGTAATAGAGGGGAGTGAAACGTTGTCAGAGGAGGGGTCTCTTTTTCATCCCATTTTAGGAGGTCCTGCGAGGATCTGATTTGAGGAGCAGTAAGGTTTGTCAGGTGGAGAGCTGGGAAGGGGGCAGGAAGAGAGAAGCTTCTGGACAGAGGGAACAGGCTGGAGTGGGGAGAGATACCACGGTTTATTCAAGAACCAGATTAGCTCTGTATTATGGGATTAGCAAATTTTTATTATTTTCACTCTAGAGCAGTGGTTCTCAACAGGAGGTGATTCTGCCCCCTAGGGAACATTTGACCATGTTTGGAGACATTTTTGGCTGTCACAACTGAGGGAGGGGGAAATGCTACTGGCAACTAATGGGTGGAGGCCAGGAATGCTGCTCAACATCCTACAATGCACAAGACAGACCCCACAACAAATAACTATCTGACTCAAAATGTTAGCAGTTCTGATGTTGAGAAACCCTGTTCTAGCACATCAGAACCTGGCCTGGCAGAGAAGCTGGTTACCTCCTTGACTTAAGACTAGTTACAGACTTTCCCCAGCTCCTGCCACAGTCTCCTCTTAGAATTGAACATTCATGACAATGAATGAAATGCAGATGGTGTCTATGATTTGATTCCATTCCTCTGAGTTATTCGCCAGCAGCCATTTGCACCTTAGCCTGAATCGATTCATCAGATTATCCAGTTGTTTAACAAAGAACTGCAGGAGTGGGACACACAGCTTTGGAACAGGGTCTGTAAAGTTCTGGAACTGGGTTGTGTGGAGGTCCGGGAAGTTCAGAGAAGTTGCTGTGTTCTGGGGCTGATCCCTGCAGCCAGAGAGGTTTATGGTTTTCCCAGAGGCAAAACTCTTTTTTTTTTTTTTTTTTGGAATATCTGCTCTCAACCCAGTATTGATCTAGGCATGTCACTGCATAATTTCTTAAAGAATTCACCGATTCTTCTATTCTGTCCACAAATACTTACTGATCACCCACTCTATGCCGGATGCCGTTCAGTGTGTTGGGACTCATGGTTTGGCTGTTATCACCCCATTTCACAGGTAAGGAAACTGAGATCTAGAGAGACCCTGCCAAAGCCACAGAACCTGGGCTAACATACAGGTGCCTAATCCCTAGGCAGGTCACCTTCCTATACATTGAGGCAGCTGTGTCTCTTTCACCACCTGGGCAGGGTTTTTTGGTCTGCACTGGACAACATGAAGTAAAAGAAACTATCAGAGCATAATGCATGGGCTCGCTTGCCAGAGTGGTGGAGGGGATGTGCATTTTTATGCATGTAGAATGCACATGAACGAGCAACACACTGGAACACCAGGCTGCCCATCAGCCCAGGCTGCCTCTGCAGGCTTCACCTATAAATCCACATTTAAACGCTTTCTTGGATCTCTGCCATTGTGCTTGTCCCAGGCAGGTATGCAAAGAGGAGATGGGATGCTTCTGCTGATTGGCTATTGCATGAAGAGATGTGCGTGAGAGTTATGGGGGGCTTGGGATGGGGAGGAACCAACTGACCTTGTTTAGACTGCAGGTAAAGAAATTAAAGAGCTGTGAGAGGGGTAGTTAGCACATCTGACAGAGTTGTCCAGAGTCTGGGAGCACTCCTCAGAGTGCCCTGAAAGGAGGCAGAAAGGGGTGCTTCTAGTCGCTAAGGAGGAGCAGAGTGACATTATGGAGTCAACACAGACTGTAGCGTTAGACCCACCTGGGATATGAAGCCCAGAGCTACCACTCCTAGCTCTGTGACCTTGGGCAAGTTGCTCAACCTCTCTGAGCCTACTTCTTCAGTGGTTGAGAGAGTATAATAATTCTTACCCCTTATTATGATTCTAAGAAGCAAATATGATTCTATATGGAAAGGGCCTGGCCTGTGGTAAGCTCTTTTCATCTTTTTCCTTTGAGAGCCATGCAAGACAGTCTTGTTTGATGATTTTCAAACTTGAGTATTACATAAAATCATTCCAGGAGGAAGCTGATGAAAATGCAGATTCTTGGGTTCCTGCCAAGTTCCTTTTCAAATTCAGTCTATGTGGGCCCTGGGAATCTGTGTTTCAGCAAGCATCTCAGCGGTGCTCACTGCTGCTAAGCCTCAATGTCCTCAGCGGTTAAACAGGAGAAATAACCCTCGATATTCTCTAAAATTAATGCATCTCTTCACTGTTGACAAAGCAAGTTCATTTTGTTGTTTAATTGGACTCTCCCAGCTACCCTGTGAAGTAGGTATATCATGGTCTCCATTTTGTGCATGAAGCAAGAGGACAGAACGTTCATTTAAAACAACTCCTACTTGAATCAGCTTTCAATGAGTCAATTTTAATGTCATTGACTCCAGCACATGGTGTAGTAAAGGAATTCTGGGGCTGGGGATTGGGCAGCCTGTGTCTCCCACAAAATGCCTTGTGGGTCTTGGGCCTCACCACCTCCACATCTAGGTCTCTCAGACTCAATTTCCTGATTTGTGAAATAATGGCCTGCTGAGAGGGAGTGAGCACAGATGCCTCATTGACTCTTGATAACGAATGTCCTGTGAAGTAGACGAGGATGAATTTGCTATTCCCATTTTATAGTAAGGTAACTTGCCTAAGGTTGTACAATGGTAAAGTGGTAGAATGCAAGTTTTATTATTAGTTTTTCTACTGTGCTATATGTCTCACTCTGCTGCTGAAAGGAAGGATTGGACTAAAACATAAGTGAAAACTCATTGAGTTTTAGGCCGTCATGTGGAAGTCACATCTATGTGTTACTATAGATCTGCATAAAACATCCCATTATGGGCCTTCGCTATATATTAAATGAAAAAGCACGTCCAGAGAGGAGCACAGTCCTTAATGATTGCTTTGATCTTATCAGAATAAATGGTTCTTTTGGAGCAAATGGATCACCCCTTGGAAGAGAAGGAATTTTTCCCAGGAGTCTTTGGAAGAAGTAATTTTCTAAGTGGTGCCCTGTATAAAACAAATATGCCTTAATTTGCCTCCCACAGTGACTTGAGTACCAACCCTTTTTCCCCAGCTCAGAGGAGCTGCCCAACCAGCACCAGCCTTTGTCCTTCTGGAGTACTTTATTTTCATGAAGTTTTTTTATAGCAATAAGGCCTTGGAACCTTGGCAACCCCAGGCCTTCTGTAGAGCAGCAGAGGATGGCTCAGACACAGGACGTAGGTGGTTATGCAGCATGGGCACCAGTTCAGGGGCTGATTTCCATCACAAAAAGAGGACATCGGATGAGTTCATTCTAAAGTCCTTCCAGCATCATATTTGGTGGCCGTATTAGCACATAGATACCTGGGGCCTCATGCTGGGCACACAGAACAGGAGCGACACATTCCTCAGAGTGTACAATACAACTAGATTAGCCTCGACAGTGGATTCCTGGCCTTCTTGTACCACGGGCTCTTCAGCATCATTGATGGGAACCCCAAGGAGTTTGGAGTGGCCCAAACTGTTGGACTGCTGTGGTCATGTTGGATTCAGATGCACAATGACAGTAACAATAGCTAACATATATAAAATGTAGATTTTTCTGCCAGGTGAAGTTGTAAGTGCTTTGCACATAATAATACATCTTATCCTCACAAAACTCAGTGATGTAGGCATTATTAGTATCCCCACTTTATAGTTGGTAAAACTGAGGCTTAGAAAACATGAGCAACTTTCCAAAGGCACACAAAATAGTGAGTGGCAGGGGTGGGATTTGAACCCATTCAGGCTGTCTCTGGAGACCGCACCTTTATCCCTGTGCTCTGCCGCCTTAGTCATGAGTGTGATGCATCTTGGCAGTCTGTTCTGCCTGCATTCCATCGTGGTTCCAGCAGGAGTCCAAAAGAGGGATGAGCTCAAAGGGCAAAGGTCTGATATTCTTGGACTGCTTGGATCTGGGGCCCTTGCTGAGCTCCCAGCATCTCTGACCAGTTGCATGACCACCTTACGCATCCCAGGCCTGCCAGCTCTCTGCCCTTGGTCACAACCCCTCTCTGGAGTGGACAGATAAGGGCTGGCACTTGGCCTGCTTCACGGTGAGTCAGAGGCCTGCCAGAGCTGTGGCCAGCAAGGGCTGCTCCTGCATGGAGGACTGTGCTCTCTGGGGAATCCTCTCATCAGTTCCCTCAGTGCTGGGCTTCTGATAAGCCAGTCTAGGCTGTGGTGTCAATGGCTGGCAGTAGATGCAAGTGTTGCTTCTCCCAGAAGAATCTGCAGGCTCACAGGTCCACTTCCAGTACTTAAAAGATAGGCCTGGGCCTGACAATCCTGATAGCATCAGGTTTGGGAAATGAGCTGGGCATCAGAAGATGAGTTAAAATCTTGGTTATGCTGTTAACTCACTGTGTGGTCCTGGTCAGGAATCTTAGCTGTTTTGGGATGTCAGTGCTTCCACCTATAATATGGGGTCAAGAACTTGTATTCAGCAATTTATTAATTCATCAAATCTTTATCATGTACCTGCTATTTCCCCAGCGTTGTTTTAGGCTCTGCTGCCTCAGCACTGGGTAATAATAATAATAGCTGGGTAGAGACACCCCTGAGTTCTGTTCAGTCCTGGTGTTCAAGGGGCCCATGAGTGAACACTGAACTTTCCGGCGGGCAGGTGGGAAGTGCATATGGAAGCAGAGATATAGGGAAGCTTCCTGAGGCTCTGAAATTCCCTCTGGATCTGCAAGACTATTTCAACAACATAAAAGGCTCCAAATCTGTCTCATTTCAGCATCATGAGGAAGATGAGCTTCTGTGTGTGTGTGTGTGTGTGTGTGTGTGTGTGTGTGTGTGTGTGTGTGTGTGTGTGAGAGAGAGAGAGAGAGAGAGAGAGAGAAATGGAGATAGGGAGGAGGGGAAATAGAAGGAAAAGGGAAGGAGCAGGGAAAGAAAGAAGGAAGAAGTCACGAAGGGGAGAGGTGAAGAGACGAGAGAAGGGAAAATTAAACTGAGCCAGAGGGCTGTCCACTTACATATCTAGGGCCCAGATACACCCAGAGCGCACTTTCCTGATCTGCATTCAACCCCTCTCCACCTTTCTTGGACTCTGGGACAGCTTCTGACCTCCCTTGTCCTTCTGGAGCAACAGATCCTCAGGCCTGAGTCTACATCCGCCAGGTATCTACAAGCTGTCTGCATGTCAGGAAGCTGCCTGTCCCCCACCAGCCTGCAGTTTACTCTTCTCCCCAGAATCCCCACGAGGAACCTGAAGGTGGGAGGCCCAGTGGTGACCTGATTTTAGGGAGTGAGAATGTTGCAGCCACTCAGTAGAGGCAGGGACACGATTCTGAGGGGTGATGTCCTCATCCAGAGGACATCAACCCATGTTCCTCTTGGACAGAGCTCTGGGCTTCTTCCTGACCACTCATGGTACCATGGCCCAGGCACGATGATCCCTGAACCACAACATGACTGCTTCCATCCTCCCACGCCCAAGAAACTCTTGTGAGGGAGAAAGTAAGGAACTACCACTTACAGAGGGCACACCATGCAGATCGTTCCCTTTCTTCCCCCCACACCCCCACTCATTTTGAATCTTCGATGTTGTCCGGCAAGTTAGGGTTAATGGTCCTCATTTTGTGTATGAGATATCCAGACACAGAGAGAGGAACTGACTTACCGGCTGGCATTCAGGTAATTTGTGCTAGAGCTGACATATGCCATAGTGCTGCCTGATTCCAAAGCCCATAGTCAGAGAAGCCATTGCAGAGGAGTGGTCAGTTGCACGGGCTGGAGAGCCATAGAGTGCAGAGTTTGAGTCTAAGCTATGCAGTTTGTGATCAGTTATCAGGTCTTTGAGCACTTGTCTTTTTCATCTGCAAGATCGGATTAAACTGAGTACCTCCTAATGTTGTTGTGCAGGTTACATGATATTGTTTATTTAGATCACTTAGATGAGTGCTTGGCACATGGCAAACACTCGACAGATATTGCCTGTTA
Source organism: Cynocephalus volans (assembly GCF_027409185.1). Classification (NCBI taxonomy): domain Eukaryota; kingdom Metazoa; phylum Chordata; class Mammalia; order Dermoptera; family Cynocephalidae; genus Cynocephalus; species Cynocephalus volans. The sequence continues at coordinate 19,904,426 of NC_084476.1, forward strand.
TGATTACCATCTGCCCACCATGTTGTGTAGTCAGGGGAGCCTATACCTGCATGCCTGGGAACTTACTCTCTGAAATTATTCCATGTCCAAATGCTTAATAATAGAGTTTTCCCTCTCCTATTGCAGAGTGTTCCCACTTTAAATTCAAAAGACCTCCAGGCAAAGATGAATCTCAGAGAGAGTGGAGGAGAGCTGACCCACTCCATGGTGGGCAGAATTTAAGGAATTAAAACTAAACATAATGAAAAGTTCTGCCTATGGGTCAAAAATAAAAAAAGAGAAAAAAGGAAAAACAAAACCAATTGCACAAAGATTTGAAGAAAAGGAAAGGAAATGAACATTTACTGAGAATTGCTGTGTGCCAGATTGTGCAAAAAATCACAGCAGCCCTGGCTAAGAAGGTGCCATTATCACCATTTGATAGATGAGGAAACGGAGCCGTAGAGAGAGTGATTTGTCCAAGTTCACAGTCTGGTAAGAAGTCCAGCTGGGATCATAATCCAGGCTGGCTCCAGAGCCACGTGTTTCCAGGTACCCATCAGCAGACATAGGTTGGCAACAGGGGAATAGCTGCCGAGCATCACACCTTCCCCATTTTAACAGCTCAGCTAAGTACATGGGCAGTGCCTCGGGGTTATTATTTTTAAAGAAAACACAGTTTCACTGTGGAGGGTTACATAAAAACTTCTTAAGCATTACTGGGCTTATTCCTTGAAATAAAGAAAGGGAGAAAATGACCTTGTATAAGACTTTAAAGTTCATAAAACATTTTGAAATACTTTAGGTCATTTAGGAAAGTGTAGTCACTTATGGTTCTAGCAAGACTAGAAGTCCCTAAATTCAGGGGATTTTGATGGAAAACACCAGAGTGTATTGCAATAAGTATTCTGTATTAGTGTCATGGATGTGTTTTGAAGGAATTAGACATGGAATAACTCTACTCTGGTTAGATCTGACTGGGGGACGCATTGAGAAAACCCAGGCAGCTAAGAGGGCAACTGCGGGGCCCTGGGTTCCTGGCTCAGATTTTGTAAGGGGGGGCTATATTTAGGTCTTGGCAAAAGAGACCTGCACTGAGTTTCAGGAGATGGAAGAGCTCCTCCAGGTTTGGCCACTGATACCCACTCTCTGCAGCCCATGGCTTCATTGCTAATGCAGAGACCCTGGTCCTCTTGGGATGCTGTTTGTTTAGAATGAATCAGACTTCTTGTCTATATGTCATGTGACTTAAACATTCAGGGTGAGGCGGGTAGGTTAACTCCATGTGTATCTACCTGTGAGTAAAAAGGACATGTCATTAGCAGTATTTTATGAAAACAACCAAGTCCAGAGCTTTGGTAATACCAGATGTCTCTATCCTTTTCAGAGATGTGTCCTCGGAGATCTGAGCCTTAAGGAGTCGTCTAGCAGTGCATTAGAAATCTGTTAAAAGCCTCTGCCTGTTAGTTAGGGAAGTGCTACATAGTGCTTTTTATGTTTCATTTCTGAACAGGAGGGTATTTTCTGGAAGAGAGGGGTGGAAAGAAGAGCTTAGAGAAGAAACAGGAGCACGGTGTCAAAGCAGGAGGCAAAAAAGAGATTCAGAGATAATTTAGAAGGCTGAAGAAAGACAGATCTTGTTGGGTCTGGGTTTTGAGGTTCCCCACACCCTTTTCCAAATTGCTTTGGAATAATGAAATTCTGGTCCTCTGTGCACATCCATGACTATGTCTTGGGCAATCTATTCACTTGAAGACTTCATGTCTCACCATGTGAATCCTTCCTGAGTGTTGGGAATGGGCAATGCTGGAGGCACCTGGCTTGGAGAGGTTTGATGACTTTACAATGTCATCCAGAGGTGGCCCCATTTGTGAATTAGTGGCACTCTATGGCTTGTATGTCCTCAAGACGTGCCCAGAAAGCTTTTCCCTGCCTTCACCTGGCAAGAACCTGTCCATTCTTCATGACTGCACGCAGACATTATGTGTCCAGGAAACCTCCCGTGGTTGCCTCCCAAGGTGATGGAACCACCCCTTGACTGTGCTGCCCCTCGGTCACGTACACACTCCTAGGGCTTCCCTTCTCATGCTGCCTTAGAGTACATTTGATGAGCTGAATGACCACCCAACCACCCTATGGCTTCACTGAGGCACGGGAGACCTTGTCTGGTTCCTCCTTGTCTCTCGGGCCTCCCTAACTCACAGGCTGTTTTGGAGCCAAAGCTCAGTAAATATGAGAAAATCCAAAGAGAAGAGCCAGGCCAAAACCAAAGCCCAGGTTTCCCCTTTCCCAAGGATCCATCATGACCACACTTGTGCCCTCCTCAAGGCTCTTTCCATGAAAACACTGCATGGGGGATGGGAGTGCAGACGGTGAGGTGTGAAGGAGGTTGAGATTGCCACCAGTGTCACATGTGACCACCTGGGGCGGCACTGTAATGAGGGAGGCTTCTAAACATGGGTTCTTACATTCTGCCTTTAGCTCCTTTGTCAGGAGTTAGGCTGGGAGAGGGAAGAAGTGACATAAAAGGTGACACTGTGTTAATAAACAAATGGGTGCCAACAAGTCCCTGGAGTTTGCAAACTTTCCTCTGGGAGTGAGACATCCTAGAGACAGCAGGGTGGCCACGTGGCCTTGATGCATTTTCCACAGGTTTATTCCACTTTTTATTGGTGTTCTGAAAGGATTCAACACATTTCAAACAAGGAAAGGCCTTAGGAAGCCTTCGACTTCTGACCCCTTCATTTTTGAGGTAGGAGGATCGAGGCCCTGGGAGGAGAATGTGCTTGTTCAGAGTCACAGAGCATGAGTGAATGGTGGGGCTAAAATGAAACCCTGGACCCTGAGTCCTTGTCCCAGGGGACTTATGAACCAAGACTAAGCCAGAAAGCTCCAAACCACAGTCATTTCTGGGCGATCCTTATCATTTCGGCCATATCTACATTCTTTTTCTGCTTCAAATTTTTATTTTTTTCTAAAATAATATAGGTATTGTAAATGGAAACTTTAATATCATGATGACAAATGGAAAATCAGCACCACTTACTAAAATTAGAAGGCCACTACTGTAAACCTAAGTACAATGAAAGCAATGCTGTTACAATCTAGCCTGGTCCCAACAGCCCACCTGGGGTTTGAGCCTGAGGCTGGCTCTCTCTGTTGTTAAGGACATTGTAGCACTTAACTGGCACTTTCTCCTTGCGGTGAACAAGACTGGAGAGGACAGAACTCTCTCATTTTGTGATTTTTTTATTTATTAATTTGATGAAAATGGTCTATACCTAGTCAACCTTTATTCCAGCATTACTGCATTCTCCTAAGCTTTGGCAAAATTTTCCCTAATATATTAGTAGCAAGATAGAAGTCTTAGGGGGTGAAAGGGCTTTTCTTTGCCTTACCAGCTGATATGTACTAAGTGCTTACCCTGGGATTAGTGTTTTAAATATGGTACCTCCTTGGGTAAATATGGTCAGCTGCCCTCTTTAAAGATGAGGAGACAGTGGAATACTGTCTTGCCCAAGGCCTTGTAGGGACTAACTAGAGGAGCCGGGATTCACCTGGTGGTGTGACTCCAGAGCCCCCTCCTGTCCATGCTATTCTGACTGTAATGGGAGGTGGGTTCCTTGATCCTTTGGAATTGTTGTTCTGCCTGAGGCAGGCCAAGAAGAGCTTCAACAGGGATATACTATGGGTGTCTGAAAAGATCAGCATTCACTTAGTAAATATTCCTGTGTCAGCCACTGTTCCAGGCTCTCAGGGAACGTAGCAGTGAGTAAAACAGGCAGAAATCTTTGCATCTGTGGGGCTTACTTTTTAGTGTGTGTCTGTGTGTGTGTTGGTGGGGGGCAATTAAAAAGAATAGATTAACCAGTAAATAATGAGGTTATTACCAGAGTGGGTGGCAGACTACCTGATTTCTTTTTCTGACTTGCCCTTACACACTGAGTGACTTTGAGCGTGTTTCTTTCCCTTAGCATCTGCATCTGTAAAACAAAGGGTGAATGAAATGGTCAGTGTCCCAGTGTCGAGGCCCTGAGATTCTGCATGGGGTCTTGCTCCCCTCTTGCTGCGAAGGCCAGGACGTGAGTGAATGGCAATTCCGTGTGCTTTCACTGTGGTCTGGGTCCCAGGAGCCAGAGTGACTGACATCTGCCTGTGATGGGAAATGGGGCCCTGAAAATCATTCCTGACTGGCTACTAGCAGGGTCTGCTGGAGATGATTTCATTAGGAGGATACATTTAGAAATCAATTATAAATGTTCTGTCGTCTTCCTCATGTCTTCTCGTAAAGTAGCTTATTTTTATTTTTATTTTTTGTAAGCCTACGATTTATTGAAGGCTTGTGCCTATGCCTGATGCTGTATTAAACATCTTAGAATGTTGCATTTATGCTTGCAGCAGCCCTGCCTTAAATTGGGTTCTCCAGAAGCAGACCCTGGGATAAGGAGATGAGTGCAAGTAATTTGTGAGGCCCCAGGAATCCCCAGTAGGGGACGAGAGGCACACAGGGAAGGGAGACAATGACTGGTGTGTAACTGAGCAGGGGGCTGCTTTGGGCAACTGAGCTGTGTGTGTGTGTGTGTCTCACTGGAGAACTCTAGGAGACAGCACAGAACATGCCCAGGATTAAAACAAGTTGGGGCGTTTGTGTTCCACCTTCCATCCATTATTAGGTTAGGGCTACTCTTGGTTGATGGATGGAGGACATCAAAACTGCCTGGTATTTCTGTCCTGCCATGCATGAGGGCTAGGAAGACCCTAGGGCAGAGACTGCAGGTGCCTAGAGAAGAAAGCTCTTCTGGCCTGCACTAGAAAGATAAGTGCCAAAGAAGATGTAGTCAAGGCAAAGATGGTGTTGGCCATACACCCTGTCAAGTTACATTATTAACCTCATCTCAAAGTTCAGTAAAGGTTTGAAAAAGAGCAAGTCAAAGACTAGACCAGCATAATTTGTAGGGCTCAGGGCAGAATACAAATGTAGGGCCCCTTGTTAACAATTGCAAGGGGATGATAGCATAGCCTTAAACTAAGTGTGGGCCCTTCTAAATGCTGGGCCCTGCACGACCTTACAAGTCCCAGGCCTGTGAAGCTGCCCTGTTCAAAAAGCTCAGACCTATGCAGTGATACCTCTGGAACCACCAGTCTACCTGTCTCCCACACTGATCTTTTGAACTCTATTCTCAGTTGCTTCCAGTGCTGTTCAGAGTGGATTTTAGGGGGAAGGATCCTGAATTTGGTTTGAGAGATCTGCCCCACTTTTCTTAGGCAAATCCCTTTCCCTGTCTGAGCCTCAGTTGGCTTATCTGTAAAATGGGGCTGCTAATCCTATAGCCCCAGGCATGGAAGGATTGCTTTCTCTCCAGCACTTATAGGAGAACTTGGAGGCATCTCCATTCCTGCATCTGCTTTCCTGCCTTCGAGGTCAGCAATCTCAGAGTGAGAATTCACCATTCTTGAAAATGCATGGCCTGCCACAAAGCATGATCTGCAAAGAGCATTGATCTTAGGGTGAGAAGGCTGGACCCTACTCTTAGTGTGGACATTGGCCAGGTCACTTCACCTCCCCTGACCTATGCTTTGCTATCTCTAGATTACCTCTTAGTCCATCCAGCTGTGCTGTCTTCTGCGAGGTAGCCAATCTTGTAGGAATGAGTCAGCTACCACAGGTAGTAGATGCAGCCAGTGGCAGGAGGGGCAGTAAGAGGAATGCCTCAGGGCATTTGCTACTGAAGTCCTGTGTGATCTTTACTCAGTGTCTTCACTTCTCTGAGCCAAACATGTGTATGTGTGTGTATACATATACACATACACCTACATATGTACATCACACATACATACATGAAGATATAGCAGCACATAATAACTGTCTTGAAAGGTAGTTGTGAGGATTATGTGGGCAAATGTGTAAAAGGCTTGATGGATAATTTATGCTCGTCATTGTGACAATCACAGGATATATTGGAGGTCATTTTTCATCTCTCTTTCCTCACTGATTTGGAGAGTGTGCACATATTTTTAAAACATTCAGTCAAGCTTATCATGCTCTATAAAAAAGGCATTGGTCCCGCTAGTCCAGGAGTTCCCTGGATGAAAATCCTGCCCTGCCCCCTGAGCACTGCAGGCATTGTCTATGAGATTCAGCACAGAGAAGGGGCTCAGTGCATGTTATTAGGAGAAACAGAAGTATGAACTTTATGGCACCTCATAAAGCTGTTTTCTTTCTCTTCCATCTTCTCTTCCTTCCTCTCTTCTGGACCTTGTCCCATTCTTTTTTGTTCCCCCAAATTTCTCCCTTTCCTTATCTCCTTGTTCAGTTCCCTGTTCCCTGATCAGGCTGGGAAAATGTCTCTGGAGTGCATTGGTCCTCATCTAGGGAGTGGCATCCTGAAAGTCCACTTGAAATGAGAAACATTTCAGAGGCCAGACAGTAACACATGGATGGCCAGCCTCCTTCCAGATTCCCCTGAGTTTTGAAAGTGCTTTGAGGTAAACAGACCTGAGTTCAAATCTCAGTCCTCCTCCTCATAACTGAGGTCAGTGCTTTAGACGAGCACCTGCACATCTGGGAGTCTCAGTTTCTCTATCTGTAAAAGGGGTTTGCTTATAGCTCCTTTGAGAGTGTTCTGAGCATCAGATGAACTGCAGTGTGTGACAAGGCTGAGCATATAATGTCTGGCAATAAGAAGAGCCTAGGGAGTGTTAACACATTATTCCTGCTTTGGTTTGTCTTGCCACAGCATCCAGAACACTGGCTTTGACTTCCTAGCCAGGCTTCCTGCTCAATAAGGAAGGCAGAGCCCCTTAGGAACGTCAGAGGGTCCCCAGGGCTTGGCATCAGTGGGCCTCTTTCTGCCTCATGTCAGTCTGTCTCTTTCAAGGACACCAGGCTGCCAGGATGAAACAGCAAATTGGTGGAAATTTTTTCCCCATAACAAAATCAGAAAGGATTAAGTGGATGGACAGCTTGGGAACAGAGATTGTTCTGCTCTTCTTTGCTTCACGATGACCTGTCAGTCATACTAGAAAAGAAGAAACAGGTTTTCAGGAGACTGCAGGAGACGATTTGGTCTTTCTCCTTGAGTGCAAAATGAGGCCTCTAGGAGGACAGATCCATAGATATTCTAGGGGCTCAGAAGGACATTTCCTGATGTCAGGTATGTGCCTGTGTATGTGAGGACACAGATGAGGACTTGGGTATGTCCTTAGGTTAACTGTACCTACATCGGTAGGTGTGTGCATGCCTGAGCACATCTGTGTATGTCTGCCGATGAAGGTGGCCATACACATATGTGTGTAAAGAACCAGTGCACACATATGTTGGTTGGAACATTCACGATGGAGAATGCATAACAAAGTACATGCAGCAGTGAACACACTATGTGAGGGTGCACGTGGGAAGGCCCCATGTAGGCCTGTGGGTGCTGTGTTGTCAAAGTGTAGATACCTGTTTATGTGTGTTGGAAAATGCATGGCTGTGCACACATGCAGAAATATAAGTGATACCAGTGTAAGGAAGGGAGCAGTTTTGCAGAATGCATGTGTGTATCTACATGCAAAATCCCATATTCTGTAGCATGAATGTCTGTCTTCATACACGAACACATCAGCCTGTGCATGCATGTATGTGTACAAGGAAATGGCCACATGTGAACATGTGTGTTTGAGTATACATGGAGATACGAATGCTTTCCTGACAGAATACAGATGTATAGATTCACGAACATGTACATGTATCTGTGAGCATACTTGTGCTTTGGGAGGACAGACATATAAACATGTTGAGCATCTTTGCAGGTATTTTTAGTGTGTGCAAAGATGATTTCCTGTGTATCTATGGCTCACCTGGCATGACTGATGTTATATATTCCCTAGAGATAATTTGTCTAACTTGGCCCTGATTCCCAATGCCAGGACACAGCATGGTTCCCTCTGTGCTACGCAGAGCCGCCCATCACAGGGCATTTTTCCAGCGGCTGGCAGCATAGTTCCTTCTAGTGTATTCCACATCACACTACGAACAGGAATTGGTCATGATATAGGCGTTACCCCATCAAGCAAGTGGTCATTAAAGAGAAAAATTCAGACAAGGAGAAAAGCCTGTAATGGGGTGCTTGGAGTGAGTGGATGGGTTACCAAATGGCTGGGCCCTTCGTCTCCCAGTTTCTATTATAATTCTCAGAAGCATGGCAGAGCTGGTACATGTGTATGAGATACAGCCTGTAAACTGTGGCCTAGAAAGCATAGTTCTCTCTGTTCTCTGATAGCATAACACTGTTTCCATTAAGAGAGAGAATAAGCTCAAAGAATCTTTCTCACTAGTGATATTCTCTAGTAAATCCTCTAAACAGCCTCTGCAGACTCCATGACTGTGACCATTTTACAAGCGAGAAAAGTAAGGTTCAGAGATGGAAGTGCCTTTCCCAGGTGACACAGCAAGTCAGTGGCCGAGCAAGGAGGCTGCTCAGAATCTGGGAGGCAGAGTACAGAGTCTGTCCTTAAGGTCCAGAGGCTGGATTCTTGCCTGCCCTATCCTTGATTTCCTATGTAATCTGGCACCCCAGACCACCTTCCCACTCCCCACCCCTCTTCCTCTCTGAGTTTCAGTTTCCTTGACTCTAAATGAGAAGTGGAGACTCAGGCAAATGACGCCCCAAAGCTTCTAGCTTCACTGGTGCAGCAAAGGCTCTTTAGAAATGTTTGCTGAGTTGACACAGTCTCAGGTTAGCATTGCTGCGGTTCTGGGAGTGGAGGGAACAAGGAGGAGTGGGGCTGAGGGAGGTGTGACAATTCAGACGTCATGATTCCTAATGTGACACCCTGAGGACATTCTAGGTTCTAACCACAATGCTCTGAAGAGATGTGATTCCTACCCTCCAGGAATTTACAATCAAAGACAAGCCCTGGTGTTTCTGAGCAATTGATCTCAAACATTTGTATTAACTGGATTAAAAGCAATTTATTTGCGTAGCACTGAAGAGGTGGCAGTAGGAGCAGCATGTGCTGCTGCGTACCTTATTGGGCACAGACCGGCGCTGGTCCTTGTGCTCACACGTTATCTCAACACTACATGCCTCTGGATTTATCATCATTCATAAGTTATAGGAACGTGCGGAGGATGAAATGAGATGATGTACACACAGCTGGTAACAGAGTCTTGCACACAGTAAGTGCTTAATAAGTGTTAGTCATCGTGTTACTTTGAGATTAAGTGGCTACATTATACCAGGCACTGTTCTAGGCACTGGATGCATGGATGAATGAGACAGCTCAGCTCCTGTCTTCCTGACTCTCACTCCAGTGATTATCATGGCTTTATACTCTCCAGGTTATATGATGAAAATGAGACTTTAAGAAGTTCAGTGATTTCTGCAAGTTTATTCCACTAATAGAATGACAGAGGTGAGAACTGGTTTCAGAGATCAAGGCCTGACCCTGTGCTCTAATGAGGAGTTTGGGTATTAAAAAGTGAGAGGGAATTTCAGCCTTTCCTGTTGCGCCGCTTGGTTTCAGTTTTCTGGACATCTTCCATCAGGTGGATTGATATTAAACATAACTATGACTTTGCACATTGTTTTAAGCCCACTAAGTGTTGGGGTGTTAGTTACCCAGCAATAGCTAACTGGGAGAACAACTCACATTTTATTCAATGTTCCTTCTCATGAATTTCTCCTTTATGTCTTTCAATGACCTAGTGACGGGGTTGTGGGGTGGGGATTAGTCTCCCTGTTTGACAAATGAGAAGACTCAAGCCCAGAGATACAAACATCTCACCAAGGTCCCAGAGCACAGAAAAGAAGTGGAATCAGACTTTTTCACTGCCAGTCTGGCAACATGGGAAGAAGATTCTGTTGTCTCACCTGGGGAAAGGAGTCTGGCATTTAAACTGAGTAGAAAGGTGTCCCAGCGGTCATCCCAGAATTCCTTATGCCTGACCCTGTCAGAGAAGGGCATGATTTGCCATCATTAGGGGACTTACTGTCTTGCTCAGGAGGAGCGTTGAATGACCTCAGTGTTTTTATAACCTCCCTATGATGACATGAGGAAATCAAGAGGGTAATTCCCTCCTCCCCACCCTCAGCCTAGCATACTCTAATCGTCCCTTCCCAGACACAGGGCACCATCTGTGGCTGGTCTAAATTGGACTGAATGGTGTGGAATTGCAAGTCAAAAGGGTCCTGTAATCATTCTGCTGACGGCCTGGGGCTCTGTGCTCCAGCACCGCGTTATAAATAAGGGTAATGGAGTCGAGGCAGAATTACAATCAAGCCTGCTATGAACACATCGAACAGGCATAGAACATATTTAAGGAATACAGAGTTGGATTATGCTCCTGAAGCACTGCAGTTGGGGCCAATCAATACCTACTCTCTCCCTCAAATCAGGGCCAGGGAGACTTTGATTGGGAGTAGGAGGGGCTGAGGGAAATATGGTAGGATCCCATGCAGGGGAACTTTTCAGTATTCATTTGTTCTGTGCTACACATGCCCATTAAGTCTGAGCTAGGTGTTGGGAAGGTAGCAGGCAGCAAGGGAGAGGAGGCCTTTAGTTTTAAGAAGCTCGGAGACTTGGGGAACAGAAGGTAGGTGAGGTGTGAAATAAATAAAGTAATGATTACCATCCAGTGTGAGGAACACATCAGTGAAAGGAAGCATAGAGCAGGGACACCCAACCCAGCCTTGAAGGGACGGAGGCTTTCCAAAGGGGAGACATCTGAGTTGTTCTCCCAGTTAGCTATTGCTGTGTAACAAACACCCCAAAACTTAGTGGGCTTAAAACAAATTTTTAGCTCATTAATCTGGGCAGGTAATTGAAGCTGAGTTCAGTTAGGCAGTTCTAATGGTCTTGGCTGAACAGTGTGGACTCTCTTCTGTGCCTAGGGTCAGCTGGCAGATTTGCTGGCTGCTGGATGACCCAGGATGACCTCTCTCACATGTCCTGTGGTTAGTAATAGGCTTTATCTGGGGTAATATAGGCAAATGGGCCATGTTTCTGTCACCATCCAGGAGGCTGGACCTGACTTCTTCTCAGGGCAGTTGCAGGGCTCTGAAGAACAACAGGAGAAGGCGAGCACCAGCACACGAAGACTTTTCAAGTGTGCATGTGCCATGTTGGCATCAACCCAGCAGTCAAAAAAAGTCACACAGCCTGGTCTAATTCAAGGGGGAGACATAAATTCACCTCTTGATAGGAGGGTCTGCAGCGTGCCATTACACTGGCTTAGATGCGAGGAGGAGAGGTGTTGACTACGTAGTCTACTTACAGCTGAGTTCTGAAGATTAAGAGGTGGGCAGGCAAAATAGAGTGAGAACAGCCCAGGTAGAGGGAACAGCGTGAACAAGAGCATGGAGCTATGAGCATAAAAGAGGAGCACAAGGGAACGACAAGACGGGAGAGAGGCGAGGTGCAGCAGAGCTCACCTGTCGTGGTTTGGCCGTCTCAAATGCCATTTGATCCAGCTCAGTGCTGCTTTGACAGATGCTATAGGGGGTTATAAAGTGAGGGTGGGGAACAGGCGGATCTGTATGTTCTTAGGCCGAGGAGCTCTCACCTGCCTCTCTCACATCTGGGTGTTAATCTCTAAGCACTTTTCCTGCCCATTGTACCTCAGTATTCCAGTCTGTGAAAGTGGAAGCAGGAATCTCTCCATGCTGTCCTCTTTATTCGAGCTTTTATTTTAATCTTGTATCAGTCCATATTTATCAAGCTCCTGCTGTTGCAAAAAATGCTAGGCTACCAAGGGGAAGACAGGAGAGAACAGTGATTCCTGGGCCCAGAGAATCTTATGTCATAGTAAGTGACAGGGGTTAGTGAACCAGGGAAGGGAGGGGAAACCTGCCAGGGGAAGTCAGAGCTAGTAGAGAGAGCATTTGGGCTGACTCTTCAGAGGGTCACTTCAGCTGGGGTTTGAAGGGTGGGGTGACATCTGTGTGTGCAGAAGAAGAGATTAGGCATTTCAGGCGATGATACAATATGAACAATGACCCTGAGGCAGGGATGCTCCTTGGGACCAGTGGACTCTGGTATGGTTTCCATGGGCAGTGGGTTCAGCTGGTGCCTGACAGCGGGAGTGCCCTCGTCATGTAGAGGTGTCCCTCCACATCCTTTCAGCAATAGCTGGTAGAGTCGGTATCAGGTATGTTCACTCCCAGTCTCTGTTCTGTCTCCAGTTTTCACATGTGCGTTTTTCCTCCCTCACTTGCCACACTGCGTGGTGCCGTGCCATGCTCTCCTGACTCTTCCCATTTGATGCTCTGTCAGGTCCACATGTGGCACTCAGATGCTGAGTTTCCTGGCTGGGTTGAGCAGGTTGGGGGTTGACAAATCAGACTCAGCAACAGAGACAGGGGAGCCCTCTTGGCAGCATCTTCAGGAAAGGCTGAGAGAGCCCTGGTGTTTTGAGGGAATTTGACCACCCCTTGTTCTCTCTCCCCTCCCCCTCACCCCCCACCACATGCTGCTAAGTTACTTCTGGGAGTCAGGGAGGTTCTGCCTGTACCCTCTGTTCTGCACCCTGCCCCAGCCCCTGCAAATCCCGTTTTTAACAGTGAGACAAGAAGAGCACTGATGAGACTGTGTGACTTAAGGCAAGGAGATTCCCCTCTCTGGTCCTTATTTTCTAAACCAGCAAAATGAGTCGGTTAAATCACTGATCTCCATCCCTTTACACTCACTCTCTGCCTTGATTTTCCATGATTCCAGGTCATTGCTACAGGGATGACTTAAAAAGTGTGGGAGGCACTGGGGACCCGATGGAAGGGTCTTGGAGACTGTTCCCAAGTCCTCCGTGACCCCTGCTCCTTCTACTTTGTATTTGATACGTCACGCAGACCCTTATTGCTTTCAGCACAGCCTGCTTCTTCTTGCTGTGGCAGTGGCGAGATGGGAAAGAGTGACAAGAAGACAGACGACTGACAGGGAATATCCGTGTGCTAAATGCTGTTCTAGGCTCCTTCACACACTTTATCTCCCTTAATTCTCACAACAATCGTAAGGGATTGGATATATGATTTCCATGTTTCCATATGAGGCAAGTGAGGCTCAGAGAGATGAACTTAATGTGTTAAAGGTCAACTCCATGAAATATAAGAAGGAGCAAGGTGATGTTAAAAACTCAGTCACTGTAAGACAGAATGCTTCATATGACTGTCTCCCAGGAGATATTTTCCTCTTAAAAACGGGGAGCAACACTCAACCCTAGCAAGTGATTGTATAATGATGAAATGTATGGACAGAGCATCGAAATGACCCGGGAGGATGCCTGTCCTGGAACTTATCACATCTCACCCCCTGGCATGGACTTGCCCTCTTGATTTCTTTACTCAAATGGGCAAAGCCCATTCTTTCAGCCCAATGAAGACAGTGGTGAGAGCACTGGATTTGGAATCAGGACACCAGGGCTTGAGGACGTGCTCTGGGAATGTCTAGTCCTCTTTGTGGGCTTCAGCTCAGTTGCATGTGGGCATTCTACTCTCTACCTTACCTGCATGGTTTCCCACGAGGGCTAAATGACACAATCAATGAAAGCCCCTAGCCTGGCACAGAAGCCAGTGCTGGCAAATGTTTGTTCCTGTCCTCATTCTTTGGGTGGCCTCTCTCTGCATCAGTTTGCAGTGTTGTGGGACAGGGAAGAGAGGAAGGAGGAGAAAAACTCATCGACTGTTGGGATGGATTAAAACGGGAAGGAGGGAGGGAGGAAGGGAGGCAGAAGGAAAGAGAAGAGGAAGGAAAATGAGAAGGAAGGAAGGACAGAAGGAAAAAGAAAGGAAAGAACACACAGAGAAACCAAGGGGGTTATAGTGAAGCTAAATGACAAAGACCAAATGAAAAAACACAGGCAAGAGGGCGGGAGATGGTTTGGGAGAGAATAACTAGAAGTAATGAGAATCAATTCCATCAACCCACCATCTATTTTCAAATCTAATTTGAAATGATATGCTTTTCTTCCTTGCCAATATCTCTTAATTCTTCTCTTTTCCTCCCTTGTTTAACTGGATATAACTGTCTTATTTATCTCCACTGAGTGGCTTGGGAAAACAGTTTTGTGTAAAACATGCAGTTCCCAAAGGAGGTGGAAATGGGCAGATTGGAGCAGAGGCAGGGATAAGTGCTGACAGCCCAGGGTGGGGCAGGAGGGTTCTGAGGCACTCCTGGGACGCCCACGCGACCTCTCAAACCCAGCACGGCATGGACGTTGGGCTGCAGGCATCAAACCTGGTCTGACATCAGGATCGCTCAGAATTATGAAATGTCCAGATTATAGACTCTGCCTGTGTGCTTTGTCTAAACCCCTGATAGATGAGACACATAACTGACCTCTCACATGTACTCCTACAGAATCCTGTGCATCCTCTTTTGTGGCCATGAGCACACAATTGTCACCTTCATTACTTTTTCCTTTTCTGCTCTCCTATATTGTGACTTTCTTGAAGACAAGAAACTCAGGAAATGTGTATTGAGTAACGCATTTATTCAACAAGTATTTATTGAGCACCTACCGCATGCCAAGTACTGAGGACAGCAATGGCCTAGACAGTCTTCTGCTATGAATGAATGATTAAGTCGGGGGATGAATGAAGAAACTAAACCAGGGTAAATGCTGCTGCTGCTTAGTGGGAACAGAGGAAAACCCAGCCTAGACTGGAAGGACTGTGAGGGCAGCAATCAAATTTACCTCTTCCTCCAATCTATCCTCAGGACCTGTCACATGCCTGGCACATTTTAGACAGTAAATAATTTATGGGAGATGCATTGTTGGATGATGAGGATAATGACTGTATTTTCTTTCAGGACTAACTGCAGAACTTTGCAGATTTCCAAGCATGATGCTATGTGTGGTCTTATTTTCTCTGAATTCTATATTAGATGTGAAATAAACAGATTGTGACCTTCATTTTACTAATAAAATCATAGAGGCTCTGTGATTTGTCCTCAGGTAAAATAGCAGCATCACATCAATCTAAGATTCTGACTCAAAATTCAGTGTTCTTTTCACTAACCTGGGCTGTTTGATTCGGTTGGAACAACTGGGATCTCTCTATCCATCCATCCTTGCACCCATCTATCCATTCATTCATCTGTCCTGTCATTTTAATTTATGGCATGTGGAGAGCTTCATTGCCTCTGAACTAGGGCTTAGCCTGACTGCACAAAGGATCCCCAACTGGGATCTGGCACTTACTATTTTGCTAGGAGATGCTCCATGGGCAGGAGATAGTAGCCCCCTTTTTATTTTCTCCACTACAGACTTGATGTCCCAGTCTCCTCTGCTTTATCCCTAATGATGAACCTCTGTATTCTACTGGCTTTCTCCCGCTGCACCCCTTTGTACATCTGCAGCGCTCTTGCCTTCTTGCCTTCGTGTCGCTCCTCCATCTGAAGTGCCCTCTGCCACAAAGCTATTGGTTGAAATCTTGCCCATCCCTTAAGACTCTTTAAGGAAGGCTTTCTAGATCCAGCCAGAAGTCATCTCTCCTCTGTGCTTCCTATTTTTTTTTTATAGCATGCCTATTCTCAGTCCCTTGGACTATGTTCCTAAGGTCAGAGCACCTCAATGCCAGATCTCAGAAAAGGTTGGTTGATTAACTGAATCTTTAAAGTGAATGTGTATTTGCATTTGCTACAGAGGTAATATATAGTCAATGCAGAAAATGTAGAGAAAAGTGAATCAACATGATTGAAATCACTCTGATTCCATCATTTACGGGGTACTATTCTTGATGTTTCAGTGTATTTCTTTCTAGCTTTATATGGACATACTTCTTTTTAAACAAAACCATAAAATAGTGGGGTTTTTTTTTCTATATAAACCTATATAAACTCCATGAGAATGTAAGCTCCTTGAAAGTTAAAGATATCTTTCTCTTTGTTTGCATTCTCCAGAGTGCCTAAACTTGAGCCAGATGTTAGATAAATTTCTGTAGAGTTACTATGTGGGAATTAAGGCATCATTGACACCCTGAGTTGCTATCACTTCCCTCTGTCCTCTGGGGATACCCATCTGAATTCAGATATGGGGACAGCTCAGTTCAGCTTATGAAACATTTATGGAGCCCTTGCTCTGTGGTCAGGCACTGTGCCAGGCACCAGGCTACAGAAATGATTCTGACATGTCCCTGCACTAGAATCCAATCAGTGAGATCAGTTGTATAAAGGGATCATTTTCACATATATATAAAAGAAGCAAGACAGTGGTACAACAGGATGCTGTCATAGTGTATATGAAGAAATATATAACAAATGTAACTGTGGAGTGCTTTTAAGTATCAAGACTGTGCTAAGAGCTAATTTCTTTGTATTATCTCTTGTGATTCTAAAAATAACTCTAGGAGGCAGGTGTTGTTATTATCCTCATTTGGCAGATGAGGAAATTGAGGCAGATACGTTAAAAGCTTGTCCAAAGACACAGATTGATCTCAGGAGAGCTAGGATCCATCCTCAAGCAGTTGGTCTCTGGAGCCTGTGATCTCATGTGGCATGCAGTACTTCCTCCCCGTGGAAGCACAGAGGAGCACTTAGCTCCTGTGGGGATCATGGAAAACTTCCAGAGCAATGGATGGGGTGGAGTGGGCAGGGCTAATAGAGACTCAGAAAAAGTATCTTCAAGACATTGGATTAGGAAATAGCATAGTGTATGTGGTAAATTACATAAATATGTGATCAGATTTAGTATATATGTAAAAGGAAAGGAGTGAAAAGAGGTGAGATGGGGAGAGATGCATCTGCCAGATCACAAATGTGTCAGGTTCATGAAATTAGGTTTTATCCCAAAGGACATTAGGGACCACTGGGGAGTTTTGAGCAAAAGAATGTCATGGTCAGATTTACAAATGAGAGATTTCATCCTGGCAGCCATGTGATGGATGGTTGGAAAGAAGGAAGCCTGGAGAGGTACCAGTTAAGGGGCCTGCTGGGGTATTCTCCATTTGATCCTTGAGATCCACTCCCACCCTTTTCCACCCTGCTGCAGACCCTATAAGGCTGACATTTATGATTGCTTCATTAAGCATTCTTGGGTATTTGGAGGAGGTCGAGTCACTTGAGACACCTGCAAGGACTTGGCAGGTGGAAAGAGGGTAAGGTTAGGGCATTTATGCCTTGGCAGCCTCCATCCTGGGCCACGCAGTGGCAGTGGCTGAGTTATTCTACTGACGGCAGCTACATGGTAGCCCTTTCCTACAGTGTGGCCATCCCTTGCCACTTCAGGCCTAGGGTGGTGGCAGTTCCTTGCTGTTGCCAACATGGAGGTGCTTCATCACCCATTATTGTTTTTTGCCTTAACCTTGCCCAAGCCTCTGTAAATGGTCCCTTCATTATGCACTTCTCAATGACCTTACTGAGTATGTCTTCTCTTTTCCAATGAGACCCTCACTGGCTCAGAACCATCTGCAATAACCCATGAGAGAGATGATAAAAGTTCTCGCTAATTAACCATGGTAGAGATGAAAAAGAAGGTGTGGATTTGAGATTATTTTCCCAGGCCCACTCAGCACGACCTGCTGCATGATGATCATGCATGAGTTCTGGAACAGCAAGCAGCAACAGTGGTTGAGGTCAATGTCACTACATTTCCCAACTGCCTAGGTCATGCATTTATCTCACATTATATCTTTTTACCCCCAGCGAGGCAAAGACCGTTTACAAACTCATTGGAAGCACTCTCTGGACTTCTGCAGATAATCTGCTGGTGCTGTGGAGTCAGAAGGCGGGTTAGTTAGCCACTTGGGAGATGTTACCAAGATGGCTGGTGATCAGCAGAGCTGCTCATTTTCATAATGACCTTCAAGAATTAAATAAAAATACAACGAAAGCCATAGATTAGGAAGAACAAGCCGATTAAAAGCACAACACGCCTTCGGGATTTTTTATTTCTTTTCCAGGCGGCTGAAAGGCATTGGTGGCTACTCAGGCAGAATGGAGGACTACCCAGAATCGCTGATGAAGTCTGATCCTTTCACTTGGCTTTTGCGGGGTGGTTGAGGGGATTTGAGCCTGTTGAATATTTCACAAGTTGCAGCCCATGGGGAGAGAACAGAGAAAGGTGAAAAGGCAATCCCTGTGTTTCTTTATGATTCCAATATAAAGCCAAGCTATCCGGGGTGGGAGGGAGGCAGGCGCTGGAGCGAGCCCACCGCCGGAAGGCAGGGTGCACCAATTCTCCCACTTTAATATCTGCTGTTTCATTTTATATTCATCATGTCAGCATAATCTGCCTTTATGGGAATCGTCTTGGTTCCTGACCAAATGCGTTTAGTCCCCCTTTTGCTTTAAGTTTGATTGTAATATGACTTGAAGACTTCAATGAAATGTTTATATGGAAGGACTAGGGAAAGAGAAAAGGGAACATGCAATTGGAAAATCAATCAGCAGAGACTTTCAAGAGCTGGCCTTGGTTATGCTACTATTTCTTTGACCTGTTTTTAATGGACACAGGACTGGCTTTCTGATCAAGTGTACTGCACTGGTTCTCTACTGCATACCTAATAAAATATATATTCAGTCACCGAGCATTCAAAGCCCTTTACTCTGTGTCTGAACTGCACTTCCAACCTGACATTCAGTGGCACTCCTACATACATGTGCAGCTTCTTGCCTCTGAGATACTCAGTTGATCTTTGCTCCTCCTACTGTCCTCTGGGAGACATCAATATGCCCGCCTGTGCAATGCTCATGCCATCGTGTTTTGGGTGTAGTTCTTGGTCTGCAAGCTAGGAGGGTCTTTCCCCACCTTTGAGTTCTCAGTAGACCTTTGCTTATTCTTTCTTCAGTTCTCTGATGAGACTCAACACTCTTTGTATTCTATTTTTTACTATCTCCACCATCTTATTATGGATTTGTGTAAATACATGTGTGTGTGTGTGTGTATGCACACACACATGTGCACACACACAAGAGGTCTTCAAAAAGTTCGTGGAAAAATCCATGTTATCTTTTAAATCTATTTTTCCATAAAGTT
Source organism: Cynocephalus volans (assembly GCF_027409185.1). Classification (NCBI taxonomy): domain Eukaryota; kingdom Metazoa; phylum Chordata; class Mammalia; order Dermoptera; family Cynocephalidae; genus Cynocephalus; species Cynocephalus volans. The sequence goes on from NC_084476.1 coordinate 19,923,357, forward strand.
TTTTGAAGGATCCTCATATATATATCTCATAATATATATATACTTAAAGCAGCAATTTAGTAATTATTTATTGAGCACTTACTATGTGCCAAGCACTTTTCAAAGTGTTTGAGTGGTGGCAGACAATAAGACATGTAGAGTCCCTGCTCTCTCGCAGAGACAAGCAATTAACACACATTCAAGAAAGTACATAAGATAAATTTCTAGTCATGATAAGTGCTATAGAAAGTTTTGTAAAGGGGATATAATAGAGATCAGGGGATATATGTGCAGAGGAGTACTTCAGCTGGAGTGGCCAGGCATGGCCTCTCAGATCAGGTGTCATTTGGATTGAGAGACAAATGCTGAGAAGTTAGCTTGCAAGTTCCAGGCAGATTGGACAGAAAGTACTTACGGCCTGGCTTGTTTGAGAACAAACAAATAAGTCCTGTAGGGCTGGAGCACATGATTGAAGGGCGATGGTAGGAGATAGGCCAGGTAATGCATACTCTCCTGGGTGGGCCACGGTAAATGGCGAGTGTGCATTTGTGGGAACAGGAACATGGGGTGAGGGGGACAGCAGCCGGGTAGAATTTCTGCTGACAAAGGACTGTGAGCTCCCTGAAGGCAAGGCTGTGTCTCATTTAACTTCATATTCTGAGCTACTAAACTGCCTTAAGCTGAGTAGGTCCTTGATAAAGTGTGTCGAATGAATAAATAAAGGGATGAATAAATGAATGGGAGAGTGAATGAGCAATCAAGGCCTTTTTCCACTAAAGCAGTTTTCCCTCTGACTTCTTGTGACCCCAGCCTCCAGCCCCAACAACGGTGTCTGTTCTTTGTAATAGAGTAAGTCCAGAGCTATTCTGTGTGATTCAATATTTACTGTGTCTCACACATTGTTATTATCATTTAACGTTTACTGTCTGCTGACTGTGCAGTCATCGCCGTAGAAAACAGAGAGCTCAATCAAGTTTCGTTTCATGGGTTAATTTCGTCAAGGAAAAGGAAACCTCGTAAGTGCAACTGGCATAGTAGAAATTGTGTGGACTGGAAATCACTGGGTCCTTCTCGGTAGAAATTCACCAGTGACCTAAAACAAGTCACTAACCCTCTGTGAACCTCTGTTTTCTAATCTGGAAGGAAAAGTATCTTTAGTGATAGGATTTCAGGCACAGGCTGGACAGAGCTCCAGGATCAAGGAACTCTGGTTTCTGCAAGAATCCTTCTGCTTACTCCACCTCCGTCTATGCCAGGCTGTGTCAACCAGATGTGGCCTGTCTTGGGACTTTCTACTGTTGCCATTCCAGGGACTCAGCACATTAAGTGCCTGCCCGTCCAGTAGTATATAACCCTCTTTTTGAGTAGCTGAATTAGACACCACTATTTCTAGTGGCAACTCTCAGCCCTGGGTGCCCTGGGCCTCTGGATCTGGGCTTTGATGCACTGAGAAAAAAATGAGTGAGGTGCTGAGCAAGGCCATTTACCATAATATCTTCACCTTCTCTTGGCCCAGCTGGCTGGCTGCCAGAGAAGCTACTGCCAAGGCTTCGGGTGCTGAGGCGGGGAGGTGGGGAGGTGGGGAGAGCAGATCGCTCCAGCCCAGTAAGGAGAGAAGGTGCTGGGAAGAGACCTGCTTCTCAGACTGGTCATTCAGTCAGTGCCCTCTGCTGGGCACCTCAGTGAGCTCTAAGGGCCCTTGGGAACTCATACTCTAAGAGCTGATGAGCTTTTGTGATCATCTCCAGCCCTGTTCAACTCTTCAAGTAGTGGGGAAAGCCTGGGCACTGCTCACTTGGAACAACACCTTCTAGTGTTCTGTTCATTTTACCTTTTACTTGCATGAGGTGCAAGGCCATGGGAGGATTTAGAGTGGAGCATGGAAGGAGGAGAGATGCCATGCTTTGGCAGGATTCCTCTGGCTTCCGGTTGAGCACAGACAGAAGGGGCACCGGTGGAAGAGAGGGGCCAAGCTGAGAAACCCTTGCAGTGAGCCAGGTGGGAGAGGATGGTGCCTGGGCCCAGATGGCTGAAGTAGAATAGCTGAGAAGGGTGGCATTTTGGACAGCTTTTGTAGGATTTCCTGTTGGACTGGATGAGGAGTGGGAGAGAAAGCAAGATATCTCAAGGTTTTTTTTTTTTTTTCAGAAAAGCTGAAGGATGAATTAGATCCTGTCCCCAGAATAATAATGATGATGATAGTAAATCAATAGATAGTTTACAAATTCATAGGTAACTTTTTTTTTTTTAGCACTTATTAAGTGCCAGACACTCTTCCCCAAAGAGTTTTTGATGGTGAGCCACAAGGAGTTAGAGTCTCTTGAGAATGGATGATGCAAGAATAATTCAATAGAATTTGGGGAGCAGATATCTCTTCAAGGTGACTTGTTCTCATTCAGGATCACCAGATATGATGGGGACAGCAGTGGGACATAGGAAGAGCTAATTGGATAAGGGAAAGTTCGTGCACATTTGTGTGTGTGTTGTATGCATCCGAAGTCTTTGGGGACTGTAGGAATACTGTCTCAAGGTCACCTCTGTGTCTCAGGAAGAGGGTCCAAAGTTCCAAGCCTCAGACACTATTAAAGCTCCTTGTCTACTAATGGACATTTTTAAGGCTGCTTGTCTCCTATAGTAACCTTCACTTGAGTGCAGACCTGATAATTCTCTAGGAATCCTGCCACCCTTCCCCTTTATACACAGGATATACCTATCAGTATTGTCCTTGTAGGACATCTCCAGACACACATCCCTTTAGAAGAGTGCACTATGGAAAGATTGTGTGATCTCACTGCAATGATACTTCTGGTATCTCATGCCACCACCTTTCTTACCTAATAAGAGACTATGTTGGTATGATAATATTAAATAGAAATGCTTTCCAAATGATAACTTTTAAAATGCATTAATGGAGGGAAAACAGCATAGAGACAAGAGTTATGAACTTCAAGTTGAGAGATCTGACTTTGCAATTTACTAGAAGTCCTAAATTTCCACTGATTCTATGAGAACATTGGGGTGGGGCAGTGACTATTCTAGTATTATTAAGCCATGGAAATCTTCATGCCAACACTCATTCTTTAAAGAATGGTATATACACTACAAAAGAAAAAAGTGGAGCTGCTCCCATCAAAGAAGGAGAAACAGGCTCAGAACAACCCACTTGTCGAGTTCCTGTCCTTTGCAGGAAGACACTGAAATACCTCAGCTGAGCCAGATGCTCTCTTGGTTCTTTCTGACTCTGAAGCTCTGCCATGAGAACTTCCAGCTCAGCTTTTTCTAATTTCACAGCCTCAGAAGAATGGGAGCTTTCTCACCCTCTTAGCTGCCTTCACTATCAGGGTAGAATGAGTTACCCTTGTTATGCACGGTTTATTTAAAAAGGTAGCAAACAGGCTTGGGTTCAAATCCTGCCTCTGCCACTCTGTTACTTGGGGCAAACCTTGGCCACAGATGACCCATCTACAAACGAAAGTGATAATCCCTGGCTCACAGATTTGATGTGAGGGAAGGCATCCTAGCACAAAGGGGGTGCCTTCCAGCTCCTGAATTACATGAGCCCCTTTCCTCCCTGGAGCACTGAGGCCAGGCATGCAACTCATCCAGGCCTTGGGTCTTGTCTTGCAGAGATGTCTGGCACAGCGGCGGACATCTCGCTGGTGCACTGGAGACAGCAGTGGCTGGAGAATGGCACCTTGTACTTCCACGTCTCTATGAGCAGCTCCGGGCAGCTGGCCCGGGCCACTGCGCCCACGCTCCAGGAGCCCTCAGAGATTGTTGAGGAGCAGATGCACATCCTTCACATTTCCGTGATGGTGAGTGAGTGGGGATGTGATGGGGGTCGGGGAGTGGGCAGCAAGGTGGAGAGACAGAGGGGGCAGGGGATGTCAGCAGATGGAGGGAAAGAGCTGGGCAAGTGCAGGTTAGAATGGTAAATGGAAGGTTCCATGGATTCCGCAGTATTACTGGACTGATGCGTACCTGTCCATCATCTGTCAACTGGGACAATCTAATTGTGCTTCAGAGAAGAAAATAAAGGGTGTGCCACTCCTTGGCCTTTTGGCCGACATCTCTGGGAATAGCTGATTAACATCTGTCACATGGTTGGCCTGCTTTGCCGAGGGATGAGGTTCAGTGCTCCACCATATAGCTGGTCATTCCAAGAATGACCGAAAAATAAAACTGGAATATAACAGGAATGGGCTGCCCTTTTTCAAGTGTCCTTGATGGGTCGGGTGCTTTAACCCTCACAAAAGCTACATGGTGCCCCTGGAGCAGGGCTGGATGGTTGATGCAGTTGAACTGGTTGGTGCAGTTGAACATGGAAGCCTCTCGTCACTCTCACCTTGCAGTTGTGAATCCCGTGGCAGAGGGCACAGACACGTACCCAACGTAGCGAGTAAGAGAAGAAGATGCTCCTGGGGATTCACATGCAAATTTGTCTGGCTACAAGGCCTGAACTATGTCCTGTATACCCTGTTTTCTCTCAATTTAAGATTTCTTGTGTGTCTAGCATGTGTCATGCACCGTGCTGGGCACATTTATGGAAATTATCTCATTGCACTCTTGCTGAGACTGCAAGAAATCCAGCATGTCTCCTCCATGTTAGAGATGAAGTTATGGGCACAGAGAGTGAAGGAACTTCCAGCTCTGTTGGCACCGTGATTTAGAACCCTGTGAGTCTGCTGCCTCCTCCGAGAAGGTTACTAGGGCTGAAATCACTCAGGTGGGAGTCTATGATGGAGGTAGGCTTATATTAATGGTTTCTTTAAAAGGCTATAATTAATGGCTTTGCAAAGTAGATAGGAAAAAAAGGCAAATGAAAACAAATCCAATATGCAGAAAATACAGGGTCTAATGGGCTCAGGACGAGATCTAATAAGAGCAACATCTGACACCTCACTGATGCTTTACACTCCTCAAAGCCACTCTTAGGGTATTTTCTCCTTTGGTACAGCTCTGCTGGATGCATGAAGGTAGGAAATGGTATCCCCAACTTGGCGGCCTGTGTATGAGGAAGGTGTGGCTCAGAGAGGTGAAGCAATTGCTATAAGGTCACTCAACACAGCAGAGCTACCTCGCTCCCCTTCATTTCTTCCTTCATTCAATAGTCAATGATATTTATTGAGACTCTACAACGGAGCAGACCTTTGGTTTTGGTCTCGGTTCCTTGTTCCTCTTCAACTAACGCTGTGCATGAGACATTGTGATGAGAGCTGAGTAAGATCTTAGAAGTTTTCTCTTTTTGGAAAAACACACACATATCCCATCCAGACAGCAACGTTAATTTTGGACCTAACGCATGCTCATCACGTGGAGGAACAAATCAAGGCCTTTGTGTTATTCATGGAATGAGTGTGATAGACTTTTTCCATATATATATTTAGCAAATGATGCAGGCACACATCAGGCAAGCAGGGGCCTGCATGCTAACTTTGGGGTGCACATTTGTAAGCACCATCTCAGGGTACCTGCTGAGCTCCTCTTAGGACATAGGGCACCCCCTGATGTTAAGAAGGGCCGAGAGGGTGTGACTGCTCTTTTTTCTTTAACGTTTGATGGTGAGACTCACTTTTGATGAATATTTACTAAATATTTTCTGTGTTTCAGCATAGCATTTGCTTACATACATCCTTCCCATAACCCAGTAGCCTAGATAGTATTATCTCAGTTGTAAATGAGCCTTGAACATGCTTTTTCTGCATCCAGGCCCAGTGTTAGTTCCAGTAAACCAAACTGTACCCCCAAGACTGTAGTTGTTCCTCACCTTTCCCTTTTGCTCATGAGTGCAGCTCAGAAAAAACAACTCACTAAGAGCCAGATGTCACTACAATTCCCTGTAGTTTAGAATTTGGTCAGCAGAGTAACATGGAAGTTGGAACACTCCAGACCCTCCCTGCGCACAAGCCAAAGTGGCCCAAGGCTACCACCTTGTGGTCTACCAGTTCTCTTCTCCATTGGGGCTCCATAATATGGATCTTTCTTGTCCCCACCCTACCCTGAAGGAACAGAGTCTTGTTCAGGAGAGGCTGAACCCCAAGGTGTCTGTCAATGGAAGCCTTGCCTCTCAGAGGTGGGTCACACCTTTGAAAATGCTGTTTACTATCTAGAGGTAGGAAGACGAGGAGGTTGTAAGCACAGACTCTGGAACCCGAGTGCCTGAGTTTCATGAAGTCCCTCTCTGACACTTAACTCTCTGGATGATCTTGGGCAAAGTATTTAACCCTTTTGGGTCTTGTTTTTGTCATCTATAAAATGAGAGTTACACTAATACTTATTGTGTTGATACACCAAGCCCTTGGATCAGAGGAGCTTGGCATGCAAGAGCATTTGCTTTTATTATTAGGGGCACTTCAGGTAAAAAGTTTGAATGTTCTGATTTAGTGTAGCCCTTCCATTTCACAGATGGTTAAACTGAGGTCCAAGACAGGCTAGGACTTGTGCAGGATTCCTCAGCCGTTCATCAGGGCTCAGACTCTGTCCTTGTGGTTCTGGCCACACACAATTCAGCAGGAACAGAAGGAGTGTTTGCTTTTCCTGCCCCCAAGCAACTAGCCAAAATGGCATTCAGGATGGCTGGGATCTGTCTCCCTGTTTCACAGGTGAGAAATCTGAGATCCAATGAGTTTAACTGACTTGCTTAGGGCTACATGGAAAACAAATAAGCAGTTCTGGGACCAGGCTTTCCTGAGATTCCAAACTCCTGTTCACATGGCTTCACATGACACCATAGCTGTGACTTTGCTGGGTGTCCCACTGTTTTCATCTTTGGTAAAGTTCTGAGACGGTTTGTGGGAAGACCCAAATCATCTAGCCAAATCTCAGAGAAGTCTAGAGGCTAGGGTCCATCTTTTCTCAGCACAAACAGCCTGCCCACCCTTGTAGGGAAACCAGCTCCTGCTCAGCCGCTGGAACTTCTACAGTCCATTCCTACTGGGGTGGAACCAGAATGCTCTTTAGGCTTGTTAAGTCCAGCATTGAGTATCTACCTTGTCCCAGGAGATTGCATCATCTGACTAGTAATATCCCAAATGGTCATGCAACACGGAGGTACTCAGTGAACCCAGACTAAAAAAACAGAGTGGACAGTCATCTCATCTTGTCCCCTGCCCCAGCTTCAGCTACTCTGAGCAGTGGCATTCCCTCCTCAGCCGTGCAGGCAGCATGAGGCAGAGAAGAAAGCACAGGTTTGGAATTCAGCAGACCTGGCTCTAAACATAGTCTCTCTTACTTGCTGCTTCCTGATACTTTCATCTTGGGTGAGGCCCTTCATGCCTCTGAGCTTTGGTTTCCTTATCTATGAAACAAGACTCACCATACCAATCTCACAGGGTTATGGAGAAGACTGGAGGAAATGTACAAGTAGTACCTAATATCCTGCCTGGCACATAGTGAGTACACAGTAACAGTAGCTATTACTATTACCATTATACCAATGTTTGAAGGTCTGCAATCTATGAGTAAGAAGATATTGGGTTTAGTCTTAGTTTTGCTGCTCTTTTATTGTCTGATCTGGAGAAATAACTATAACACCTGACGTTTATTTTGAGTATTTACTATATGCTAGACAGTGTTCCAAATTTTGTTTTTCCTTCATAATCACATTTCATTCTCACAACAAATCTTAAGGTGGATACTATCCCTTAGATGAGAAACCTGAAAGGTTAATAAAATACAGAGCTATCTATATGACTTTGATCACACAAAGCTTAATTGATAAAATCAATATTTCACTCCGTAGAGGCTAAGTCCAGAAACTCTGCCCTTAATCTATATAATACACCGCCATTTCTCTTCTCTGTGCAATAGTTGTTAACTTAAATTAGGAAAGTTCATGAGTGAATTCTTACAAAGATTCCTCTTTATGTGGAATCCATGGGTGTATTAAAGGAATTTATGACTTGGAAGTCAACTTCAAGGTTGAAATATGTCTCTGTCACTAGCTTTATGTCCTTGGCCAAATTGCCTTCATCATTTGTAAAACTGGGATGATATTTCCCAATTCTTAGAGTTGTTTTGTTTTTTTTTTTTTTTCTAACTGTAGGATAAGGTCACACTCACAAGTGCCCTGTACAATGAAAATCATGACTGCCATCACTGAGAACTTTCTGTACGCCAGGCACAGTGCCGCGCCTGTGTTATTCTGTTTAGTTTTTCTAACATCTCTACAAGATAGGTACTGTTATGCCCCTCATTTACAGATGCAGATCTGGGGAGTTAGTGAGGTTTTGCAACTTGCTCATTCTTAACACCAACAATGGCTGAAGCTGGGATTCTGACTCTAGTCTGTTCAATTTGGGAGTCTATGTTATTGGGCACAATTCTGAAAAGCACAGTGCCTGAGATTCAGTAAGTGCTCAAAAAGCTGCAGCTGTTATTAACATGTTACCTGTGGTGAGGGTCCATCATGCCTACTATTTATGGAACATTCACTCTAGGTACTCAAAACACTTGATAGAACTTGGAAACTTTTCAGTTAGGGAGAGAGGAGTTGCTCATGCCAGCAATTTATAGATAAAAGAAAAGAAACCCAAAGGAGGCTGAGTGATTTGGCTACAGGTGAAGAGAATCAGGAAAACCTTGGTAGAATCCTGTAGGTGCACTTGGCATTCATTGTTCATTAGCACAAGCTATCAGGGGGTCCAACCTGCCACCTCAGTTTGGGATCTACGTATGTAAATTTACATATTAGGGAAAGAGGCTTTCAGTTTCCTTATTTAGAAAGTGGGAAGAGTTTACCTGCTTCAGGCAACTATGAGGTTAAATGCAAAAAATTATAGCAAATGCCATCAGGACTTTTTATTTGCATTTAGACATTGTTCTTGTTTTTGCTTTTTTTGTTGTCATTGTTACATTGGCATTGTAAGATATATTTTACTTTTGTGTTGATCAAATTTCTTACAACAAAAATACTCGTCATTTGCAATTCCAAGGTTTAGTGATATAACCCTCCCCGCCAACAGTGATAAATATTATTTCATTTTAATATGGCATGTCTTGTCTTAAAGATTTCCACAAAAGTTACTGGGTAAAGACTGTTTAAGATCAATATCTTTCATCATGGCTCTTTTGTTTTCTTTTTTGGTCTTTCTGAAGACAAAATGTTTTGTGAAAGGGGATGAAAGGAAATGTTCAGTTTGATGTAGAAAAAGAAAAAAAACCTTTGAGGATACTTTTCTTTCAAAAGGAGCATCCTGCAGAAAATGCTACAGTGTAGTGGTGACACCAGTGAGGGAGAACTACAAGGGACCAAAATTCCCATCTGTGGCAGGACAAACCTTTCAAAGTGTTTGAGCTTCCCATCAGTGCGGTGGATTGAGTGAGGCAGGAGTGAGTTCCTTGTCTCTGAGGGTATTCAAGCTGGAAGCCCTATTCATTGGGATTTTGAGAGGAATCAAAGTTAAATTATATGATGAGTGTAGTTTCTTCCAATTTAGATGATCTATGATTCTATGATATAATAATACATAGAAAAATACTTTAAGGATTATAAAATGCCACATAAATCTAAGAAATTACCATCACCATTTCCAATCAATAACTTTGTTCCAATCAGTAGCATTTCCAAAGGATCTTTGTGATATTGGGATAATACTTTTTAAAGCTTTCTGAGAAAGATGGCTTTAGATCATTTCCCCGACCATTGCATTTATTTACTCAAAGCATATCATTAATTCCTCCATTTATTGATTTAATCACTCAATCATGTAATGGTTTACCTGCCTATTAAATCTAACAATAAAAATCCTATCTGCTAGGAAAAAAAAGGAAAAAAAAGCTCTTAAAAAATTAATAACAAGCTTAGAATAAGCCAACTATGAAGTCTGACTGCTGAAAGTGGTCATATAGTTTAAGTTGTCTTAGAAAAAGACTAGTTTTCTGAATGAGTATTTCAAGAGGTTCTAGGTGGGACCTGGAATATTGTATTTATTTCTGGGACCACATGTAAAAAGAAATAGTAACCGATTAGAAAAGTTATGAGAAAATAATAGCGACATAAAGAATCTTAAAATAATGATGTCAACAAGTACTGTTGTAGTGCTTAGTTACTTTTATAGAAATTGACACATAGTAGTTTAAATCCTTCAATTCTTACAGTAATCCCAATTCAATAGATATTATTATTATTCAGCTCTTGAGAAAATATAAGCACAGTGTATTAGTTCAATTTTGTTGCTTATAACAAAATACTTAGAACTGGGTAACTTCTAGGAAAACAAAATTTATTGCTTAGTTTCAGAGGCTGGGAAGTCCAAAGTCCAGGGAAAATATCTGGTGAAGGTTTTCTTTGGTGGTGGCTTTACAGCAATGCAGGGGTCTCAGATGACAGAAAATGGCAGAGCAGAGAGAGAGAAGCTCTCACATGTTATCTTCTTAAAGCCCTCAGAACCATGCCCTTGACCATCATTATTAATCCATTCATTGCAGCATGGTTCTGCAATCTAATCACCTCTTCAAGGCCCCACCTTTCAATTACCATAACAAGATTTCCCACCCTCAACAGGTACAGTGGGGATTTAAGCTTTAGTGAGGGTGGTGGCAGGGGGCATCCAATCCACAGCACACACAGAATGTGACTAAACTGTAAGAACTGTGGATTCGGAGTGTCCTGAGGTTCATATTCTGGCTCCATAACTGACTTACTAGCAGTGGGACTGGAGCATGTTTTTTCTCTTTGTCTCCATTTTCTTACCTGTATTGGGTTGATAATGGAAGTATGTACCTAAGTGTGTGTGTGTGTGGGGGGGGGTTGTGAGAATTACCTAAAATGATATAAGTAAAGGACATATGCTGCTAGAGTAGTCCTGGCTTTATAAAAGTTATGACTCTGCTATTTATAAGTGTATTAATTTCTCAGGACTGCCGTAACAAAGAACCACAGCCTAAGTAAGTAACAGACATTTATCATCTCACAGATCTGGAGGCTGAAAGTCTGAGATCAAGGTGTCAGCAGGGCTGTGCTCCTTTTGAGGGTATTAGGGAAAGGTCTGCTCCAAGCTTCTCTCCTAGATTCTGGTAGTTCCTTGGCTCATGGCAGCATAACTCCAATCTCCATGTGGCATTCTGCCTATGTGGGTGTCTGGCTCTGTGCCCAAATGTTCCCCTTAATTATAAGGACACCAGTCATATTGGATTAAGCCCATCCTAATGACCTCATTATAACTTGATTATCTCTGTAAACACCCTATCTCCAAATAAGGTCCCATTCTGAGGTATTGGAGATTAGGAATTCAACATATTATTTTTCGGGAGATACAATTTATCCAATAACAGTAAGTGCTATCACCGTGTTACTTATAAGTGATATTGGTGAAAGACACCCAGGACAACAAGGGTAGGAGAAACCAAGCCATTGCAGACTGTGGGTCCCAAAAGCCTTTCAAAGAAGGCAGAGTAGTAGGGAAAACAGATCCTGACTAAGAGGAATTATAATAAGTGGCAGAAAAATCATGTGGTAGGAATAATACAGATAGCTGTGGCCAGGACTCAGGTGTCAAGCCCTGCACTGATGTGCTTCATGACCTTATGCAAGTCACATTCCCTTCTCTGCCTCAGTGTTTCCATCTGTAAATTAAGATCACAAAGTTTGTATCAGTTGCCAAGGCATGATGAAGTTTGGCAGTGCAGATATCCCAAGTACTTTTTTAAATAAGCGGGTCATACTTCCTAAGTGCCTTTCATTTTTTTTTTTTTTCCAGAAGGTGGAATTTTTTATATAATAAATACTTTTTCTTAATTTCTAAAAGTTTAAATTACATGAATCTTGCAGCTTGGCCCTGTGCTACAGCAATAAGGATTCACTAAAAGCCTGTAGGGTCTCTAGCTAGGCTTATGGGCCATGTAGGAGAATAAGCCATGGCTTCTGTCTGTAGGAAATGGAGCTTCTCTCCCACAGCATTCAGTAACACACCATAGGGAAGCAGAACCAGCAAAGAATTTGTTGTCAGGAGGCCTGGTTTCAAGCTTAGACTCTACTACTTACCAGCTGTAGAGATTTGGGCAGCTCATTTAACTTCTCTGAGGTTCTTGTTGGGTTATTTGCAAAATGGAGATAAAATTAAAATCATAGCAGCAAACTGAGATAATGCACGCAAAAGCATGTGGTGAGATTTTTTTTTTCAACAGCAATAAAACTATATAATATATTTGGGATGTTGGAGCTGAAAGCACCTTAGACCTCACAGAATCCAACTCTTCTAGATTAGTCAACTTTTGCTCGTTTATTCTACAAACCACCTGAATCTCAGCAACTGGCCAAATGCTTTATTTCTTGTGCCCGTTACACGTTGGCAGCTGCAGTCACTGTGGCTTGATTCTGTATATCTTCTCATTCTAGAACTTTGGCTATAGGGGAGCTCCAGTCTGAGACATTTGGTTTTCACAGCAGAGGGAATGAGCGAGAGAGCAGCTAGAAATCTAGGATGCCTCTTAAAGCTGGTGCTCAGAGGTGGGTTCTCTCCCATTCTGTCAGCCAGTGCACACCACATGGCCAAGCTCAGAGGCAATGGTGGGGGGAGGCAGTTCTTTACAGAGGATGTGCACATGAACGATTGCAAACAGCAATATAGGACATACCCCACCCTCATTTTACAGATGGGGAAAATGAGACTGGAGAGTGGATGTTCTTCATCTGTACCTCATTAGTCTGGGCCAACTATCAAGCTCAGACAGAAAAGGTTACTAAGGCATCTTGGAAATGGCAGGAGGCAACGTGGGAAGGGGGCCTGAAAGCTGTTCCTCTGAGCCTTCTGGATAAAGGAGAATGCAGGAGGAGAAGTGTGTACAGCAAAACTTCTGCATAATATAGACAGAGGGAGACAGAGAGAAACACCGACAGAAGAAAATAGATATCAACCAATATTTATTAAGAAACTATTCCACACTAGGTGTATAGAAACTACCAGACATGGAAAGAAATAGAGGAGGCTGGGAGAAAAGGGAGCCGAGGACAGTGGGAGAGATGTAGAAAGATGAAGGGAAATTGGCAGATACAGACAGAAAACCATTTAGCCATAGGAATAGAAACAAGGGAAGAGGAAGCAGAGAATAATTAAAAAACAAAATACAACAAAACATGGAGGAAGCAACCCAGGGAGAAGAAGTAAACAGGGAAAGAGAGAAACAGAGAGTGGCTTGAGAGGGACAGGGAGAACTCTGTCCCAGGAAAGAGCAGTGGGGGTGGCCGGAGTGCAGGGCAGGGCGTTGGGCATGAGGAAGAGGCTGGAGAGGAAGGCTGGGACAGACAGGCAGTGCAGGCAGAGGCGGGGAGGCCTGAGGCTGGGGCCCCCAGCACGGGCAGATCTGAGAAGCAGCAACAGAGGGAAGGTGAGTGGCGCTACAGGGCCAAGTCCTGAAGCAGGAACTAGAGAGGGGAGATCCAGAGACGGCAGAGTAGCAAAGCAGTGTGGGGGTGGACAGGTTGGCAGCAGAGCTAAGGGGAATGTCCCAACCTCCTCAGCTCCAGCCTCTTGCTGCACATTTTAATTTCCTCCAAGGACCTGGGGCTTTTGTCCGGTATTTCGAGAACAACACAGAATGATCGGGGGTGTGCACCTGAGTGGTGAGGGGCTCACGCTGTTCACTCCCTTTCCCACATGCCCCGAGTTAGCCCACAGTAAGAACGGGAGGTGAGCTTAGTTTTGAACACATTAGAGCTCCCACCTCCTGCTTCAGTTAATCGCCCTGTGGCCCTTCTCCCCTATTCTCAGAAGGCAGCTTGGCTTGGTGGAAAGCGTGTGGGTTTAGAGACGGATGTGGATTCAGATCGCGACTCTTCCCTTTATTGCTGTTTGTCCTTAAGCATGTTACTGAACCTCTCTGATCCTAACTTTCTCCTGAATTATAAATGTGGCTAGGGATACCACATCCATGAGGCCAAGAGGAGAAATAAATGATAAAAGGTTCAACGAGTGCCTTAGCATGGTGCTCAGAGAAGGCCCCTTTCTTTTCCTTTGGCCTTAAAAAAATTCTTCCTTCCTGATTTCTTGTGCTCAGCTTTTACAAACATCCTTTGAACTAAGTTGGGCAGGAGTTATTAAGAATATGAACTCTAAAATATTGCTATAAATAATTAGCTAAATAAATAAGTGAGGTAGAAGAGATAGCTCTTCCTTACAGTTGCATTTCAATTAATAAATGTAGAAGGGAAGAGAGAAACAGAAGATCACCGTTAGGCAGTCACCACTGTAGTAATTACTGCTGACAAGATCCACCCAAGTATAACAAAATTAATGCATGGAACTTTGAGAAGAAAAAAGGGTATTTGCAGAGTCTGAAAGTATCCCTGCCTCTGGATATTTATTAATTAGAAAAGGAAAACAGTGACTGTGCAGTGGAGAGCTCTGGTAGATACCAGTATATATTCTAGCTTCCTAGGGCTGCTGTAACTAACCACTACAAACTGGGGAGCTCAAAACAACAGAAGTTTATTCTCTCACAGTTTTGGAGGCCAGAGTCTGAAATCAAGGTGCTGGCAGGGCCATGCTCCCACCAGGGGTCCTAAGGGAGAACCATTCTTTGCCTCTTCCAGCTTATGGTGGCTCCTACTACTCCTTGACTTGGGCTACCTAACTCCAGTTTCTGCTTCTATCTTTTTCTCCTGTGTGTCTCCTCTTGTGTCTCTCAAAGGGCACATGTCACTGGATTTAGGACCTGTTTACAAGATCCTTAACTGAATTAATTTGCAAAGACTCTTTTTTCCAATCAAGGTAACATCCACATGGATTAGGATGTGGACATATCTTTCTGAAGTCCACCATTCAACACGCCATAGCACCTTAACCAAGTTACCAATCGTAACATCACCAGTGTTAACATCATGAATCTCCTGATATGAAGCTCTTAGAAGGGCACACTGCTGTTGCTGTAGCATTCTTGCCAAAAATGTGTAACCATTGTAATCATGAGAAAGCATCAGACAATCCCAGTGAGGGTTATTCTACACAATAACTGACCAGCACCCTTCAGAAGTGTAAAGATCATGAAAGATAGGAAAGACTGAGGAATTGTCAGAGTGGAGGGGATGAGAGAGACATAACGATTAAATGCAACGTGGGATCCTGGATTAAAGCCTGGACCAAAACAAGGACATTTAGTGGAAAAACCGGAAAAGTTCAGAGAAGGTCAAATAAGGCCTATAGTTTAGTTAATAGTATTGAATCGTGGGTAACGTCCTGGTTTTGATTATTTATAATGAGTCTGTAAGATGTTAACATTGGGGGAAGCTGAGTGAAGAGTATGCAGGAACACTCTGAACTAACTTTGCAACTTCCTGTGAGTCTATAATTATTCCAAAATAAAACAAATAAAAACAAAAAAGGAGTACTGATTCTGGAACAGGAATGCCTAGATTAGAATCCTGGCCTCACCGTGTAACTGGCAATGTGGTATTGGTCAAGTTACTTAAAGTCACTGTGCCTCAGTTTTCCCCACTGTGAAGTGGTGATAATAATAGTTTCTGCAATTAAAACGAAGTAACAAATGTAAACTCTGTACAAATGTTGCATATTATTCCTCCTGAGGCTCCTGTTTCACAAGTGATTAAACCAAAGCCTACAAGGTTAAAATAACCCTCTTCTAAGATCACACAAGCAGTGGGTGAGCCCAGAATTAAACACATCTCTGATTTCACATCATCTCTGTGCTCTGTAATAACTGCATTTCCTTTCTTATAGGGCAAAACTAGAGAAGGACCTTTCAGGGGTCCATGTCTATAATTGCCAATCAATGTAGACTCTATGTATTGTTGATGCAGGCCCGACCCAGGAACTGTGGAAAAAGGCAGCTGGTTCTTCCTGGCCATGAATATTTAGAAGTGATAAGAACAAAACTTTCTGACTTAATTCTCGAAAAAAAAAAAAAAAAAGAGAGAAAGAGAGAGAGAGAAATCTCTTTTAAAAATCATCAAGTCCAACCCTCTCATTTTAAAGTGAAAATTAATACAGAAACAAAGCTTC
This sequence comes from Cynocephalus volans, assembly GCF_027409185.1. Lineage (NCBI taxonomy): Eukaryota > Metazoa > Chordata > Mammalia > Dermoptera > Cynocephalidae > Cynocephalus > Cynocephalus volans. The sequence goes on from NC_084476.1 coordinate 19,939,292, forward strand.
TAGGTCTCAAAGAGGGACTCACAATGTCATGTGGCAGGTCAACGACAGAGCTGACCTTCCATCTAGATCTCACGGCAGCTTGTGGGGGTGGTCCCCACCATGCCACGCTGCCCAGCCCTTCCCCAGCAGCGAACCCCACTCGGCAGAAGGCCTCTGGCTCCACGCAGAGGGAGCAGTTCACAGTGTAGTTTCAGCACAACCGTATTTCACCTCATTGTGATAATCAGCCTGTCTGCAAATCCACCGATACAGTCACACAATTACAATTACCCAATTCAAACTTCTGCTGCTAATGTTCCCCAGCTCAAGGGCATCTTTAATCGCAAAATAATACTTGTTTTTTCTTCCTTCCCTGTCTGTTTTTTTCCTAATCTCTCCGCAATGAGAACATAACATTAATTACAGCAGTTAACAGAAATTCTGTCTTCATAACTGCCTACCACCTTCTCCATCTTGGCTTCTGCCTCCAAAATTTCTCCTCTCAATGAAGCAGGGGAGGGGGTTATACAGCTGTGTTATTGTGTTTATTTACCTTTCCTCTGCCTTTTTCCTTTGTGCTGAATTTTAAGTCAAATAGAATCAATATTTCCACTGGGGGCATGCGTGAGGGTGAATGTGTGTGTGAGATGTTTGTGTGTGTGCCTGCTTCGTAATCTAGCTGTCGTTTCCAGCTAATTGTGCTGTTGCCTCTTGTGTGGAAAGAAATCTTATCTGTTTTGGATTAGAATTCAATGAAGGTCATAGCAGCTGGAAAACTTACCAGACTGCTGCAATTAATGTTCATTTGGCTTTGATAAATTGGAACGTTCCCTTCAATAGGACTGGAGTGGATTTCAGAAGCAATAATTCTTCCATTAACTCAATGATTCCGCTTGTGATGGAGGACCTTGTCCTGCTTTTGTTTGTCATCTGTCTCTTGTAGGAGCTGGGCATATGTCAGAGATGATTTATCACGGTTGCAGCGCCTGCTTGTATCAAAGCATTTAAAACCACTAATTAGTTTTGCCCCCTGTAAATTGCTTGATTAAACAAAATGTGAAGAGTTAGAATTGAGGTAGAAAATTTTGTTATGCCCCTAGCTTTCCACAGTTATGGGATTATTACAAGTTCTTTTGAAGAGCTTTGGTGAAAATGAATCTATCATAACAGTAAGACTGAATATCTTAAGAGTACTTACTATATGCTGGGAAATATGCTGTGAGCTTTATGTATATTATTTTACTTAATGCTTAAAACAGTTCTTTAGGGTAATTTGTCGATATCACCTGAAAGGAGACTGAAATCCATCGATGTTATGCATTTCATCCAACATAAGCAATTTACTATTGGAAACGAATTGTCTTGATTCTAAAGTCTTTGTATTTATCGCTATGCACTAGGATTTTTAAAAATCACTTAATATTATTAAGTTCTGCTGTTTACTGTTGATATTTCACTAGGTGTTGAGCAAGATCTTGCTACATAAGAATTACCAGGGTGGGATTGCTGGATAATGTGTTAGTTTCCATTTTTAATTTTTTGAGGACCTCCCTACTGTTTTCCATAATGACTGTGTCAATTTATATTACCACTAACAGGATACTTTTCATCAAATTGTATACATTAAATATGTACAGCTTTTTATCAATCATAGTTCATTAAAGTGGTTTAAAAAAAGGATACATTAAATTTACCACCACCAACAACAATAAAAATAATTATATTAGGTGTTTTTTTAAAAGACAGTTCCCCCTGGGCCGGCCCGTAGCTCACCGGGAGAGTGCGGTGCTGAAAAGGCAGTTCCCTGGTCCTGCTTCAGGTACACCTGATCTGAACACCAGTGTGGGGTTCTGAGGAATCTGCAAAAGTGGAGAATTGCTAGCCAACAGTTTATTGAGACCAGCAATGGAAAAATCATAGCCTTAACCTGCTAATTTTTTGAATCATTATTTAATTCTCACAAAACCCTGCCGGGCAAGCATTGATATCTCTGTCTTACAGACTGGAACACTGTGGTATATCAATTTATGTGGCCTTACCCAAGATCACACAGCTGGGAAGAGTGTGATCCAGATTGGGATCCAGACCCTGTGTTTGCCTCTCTGGCTGAAGAGCTTTCACTCTTACACAGCAGCCCTATCTCATCTATCCCTACCCCTGTTTCTCCATGTCCCCAGTCCTCTCTTCCTCCTCTAAAATTCTGCAGAGGCACAAACAAAAGTGGTGGCTCTGGGCTTTCCCCACAGACACCCTCTTCAGTTTCTGCTTTATTACAGTCCTTATGTGTCCTGATGTTGCCCTAATGAAGTGTCCAGAGGCCTGCCCTATCTTGGTTTTCCTTAATAGGGAGTGAAATAAGTTAGGCTGTGCCAGAGGCTTTCTTTAGATGGTGCATAGAGACACTGGGAGGCTGTCTGGGGGAAGGTGTGGGATAGCTCTCCTCTCTCCTCATTGCAGGAGATCTCAGGTGACAGAGCCTTACCCGCAGGGAAGGTCTTGGCCATTACAATCATTGCAGTAGCCTGGTGAGGGAGAGGAGAATCCACTGGCCCTGGACCTGTTAACCTTTTGCTAATGGTGATCTTGGGCTAAATACTTTCCTTCTCTGAGTCTTGGGTTCCTCAAATGTAAAATAGGGCTAACAATAGTACCTCTTCTAATAAAAACATTATGAGGAATGGAAGCATTCATGTTAAGTGCAAACTTGATGTCTGCTAAATAGAAATTTTTCAATAAATTTTAGCTATTCTTGAAGCCCAAACACTCTTGAACAACTAACATTAATAGAGTATGTTCCCATTTAAAATCTCATTAAGATCTCCTGCCAATATATTAAGTAGGTGTTTTTTTTTTTTTTAAATGTTGTTTTATAGCACAGGAGACAGAGCCTCAGAGAAGGGCTCTCTTACCTACACAGTGCCAGAACTAGAAGTCCCTGAATCCCTGCCAGAAGTGGGGCCATTGGCAGACATTTGCCTGAAGTCCTGCAGAGAGGTGACTTAAGGTCCAGGGTGAAATTTGGGCTGGACCCTCTGCCTGCCCTTCCTTTGGGGCTTCAGAATGGCACATGTTATGGACTCTGTTGTGTCCCCTCCAAATTGATGTGTTGAAGCCCTAACCCTATCAGTGTGACTGTATTTAGATGGAGGGTAATTAGGTTAAATGAGGTCATAAGGACAGGGCCCTAATCCAATAGAACTGGTGTCCTTCTAAGAAGAAGAGACACCAGAGATACATGTGCACAGAGGAAAGACCATGTGAGGACATAGAGGGATGGTGTTCATCTGCAAGCCAGGAGGAGAGCCCTCCCCAGAAAGCAACCTTGTGAGCACCTTGATCTTGGACTTTCAGCCTCCAGAACTGTGAGAAACTAATTTCTGTTGTTCAGGTCATCCAGTCTGTGGTAGTCTGTCTGGGCACCCTGAGCTGATGGGCACAGCACAGGGCTGTGGTTAATGCTTCCACATTCCCCAGGGGCTGAGGGAACCAGGGGAGCTGGAATAAATCTGTTCCTTCTCCTCTCTTCTTTCCCTGGGACAAAGGAAGAAAATTAGAAAGAAGAGAGGAGATGATCACAAAGCAGAAGGAGAACAAGTAGGAAAGGGAAGAAAGGAGAGGAGAGGGTTTTAGAAGACAGGGGAGTGCCTGGCTTGTAATCGGAGCTCACTGAACTGTTGGAGGGAGGGATGGGGAGAGAGACGAATGGATGATCTTGCCATGTGTTACAGTTGTGATCTTTTCACAACATCACAGCAACAAATGCAGATTCAGAGACTGCAAAGAGAAGAGCTGATCATAACAGCTTTTATCTAGTAACTGCAGCATTTGTTTTTGAGTGCCTATTCTATGCCAGCATGGTCTTTATTGCATACTAATTCATTCAGTTTTACAAAACTCTGCCTATTAATGTTTATTCACAGGTGAGATGTACAAGAATATGCCCATTTTATGGATGAGGAAACTGAGATTGCCCAAGGTCCCATGCACCCCCAAGACTTGGATTCTGAGTCTTGTGCCCATGCTGTCCCCAACAACATATTGATTGAGATCCGTGAGATTGGAAGAACAACTAATTCAGAGGAGAGGTCCACACCTTATGAAGTCCGTTCCTTTGCCCACTACTTGTATGACATGGGAAGAGTTGTCCAACCTCACAGTGGTGGAGAAAGGCCTCCATGAGGTAACTAGAGTGAAGGGCTCAGTCCCTTGCCAGAAGGAAGTGCTACATTAGTGGCACCTCTAGAGTTGCAGAACCACTCTTCATATCTCAAATATCTTCTTTCCTTGACTTTAAATTTAGGACAGCAACTCAAATCTTAAAAAAAAAAAAAATTGGTGAATGAAATGAGAAATGCAGGTATAGTGTTCAGAAGTGCCTGGTGTGTAATAGACACCCAGTTCATGGTGACTGCGATTATTATTACAGGGAGCTTCCTAAGCACCCTACAGATTAGAAATCCCTCAATTTGGGAATCTCTAAGATTCACCAAAAATGAAGCTGATGTTTTTCTGGCTTCCTCCACCCCACACTGCTTTTGGGAGACCCCAACTGATGAAGGCTGGCAGCCATGGGAGGTGACACTGGAGGTCTCACAGCCACCCTGGGGACCATCTCCTGCTCTTCAGAAGGTGAAAATATGTCTAGTCTGACCAAGTGGTGCAAAGTGAAAAATGAGGTTGCGAAGCAGCAATGACATCTGTGTCATCGTTTCTGCACCAGGAGGTCAACTGACTCCGTAGACTGCTGCTGCCAGAGCGGTCTTTGTTCAGGAATTAATTAGGGGCAGCACAGAACTGCTTCCCATGCAGATTTTGGTCTCTTGAAGTGATAAAAAGCAGATGGGTTTTAAGCAAATGCTCCATTCACCCCTTAACACTATGTGAAGGGTGTGTATCAGAGCAGGAGGCACTGGAGGTGCGGGCATGGAAAAGGGACACCTGGGCTCTCCACTTGCTCTACTTCTATGTGCTCATGTGCATGACCCCATCCTCTTGGTGTCTGCCATTTGTGCATCAGTAAATTTTGTTGTTAATAATAGCATAGTCTGCTGAGTTTTTTTTTATGTACTAGGAACAGTGCCAAATGCTTTACATACCCTTCCCTTATGTAATGCCCACAACAGTCCAGTGAGGAGACTGTTGTTCATGGCCATTTACCTGTGAGAAAACAGAGGCTCAGAGAGGAAAACTCTCCTGCTAAAGTGATGGAACTTAGACTTGTAAGACATAGGGATTCTCATGTGTGCACCAATGAGGACCATTTATGCTTTCACGAATCAACTCTATGTTGACAGAAGTTAATCTCGCTCAAAGAATGCATTTCACCTCAGCAATAATAATATAATAATAATGATAATGATAGCTAATATTTGTGCAGTGCTTTGTTAGTTTCAAGGCAATGTTCACGCATTTACTATTGCATTTTATCTCAAAACCACCCTTGGACAGTTAGGCATTGATATTGTAGCTTTTATTATTATTATTATTATTATTATTATTATTATTATTATTATTATTATTATTATTATTATTATTATCATCCCTGTTTTATAGATGAGGGGGTTGATTTAGAAAGGTTTATCATTTCCAAGATCATGCAGACATTCAAAGGTAAAACCAAACATCCCTGTATCATATATTTGGGCATCCCCCAGTGACAAGTGAAAGGGAAGGGTGGCAGATAGGGGAAAGCTCATGACAGAGAAACTCATGAAATCATGGAACGTTAGAGGTACAAGGGACCCTTAAGGTCTTTGCTTTAGGTTCTCTGTTACCCTCATTGTCACAGAAAGGCAAATGCTGCATGAATCCACTTATATGAGGTATCTAAAATAGTCAAATTCATGAATCGAAGAGTGGAGAGGTGGTTTGCAGGGGTTAGGGGAAGGGGGAAATGAGCAGTTAGCTACTAATCAGCAAGCACAAAGTTTCAGCTGAGCAAGATGAATAACTTTTAGGGACCTGATGTAGAACATTGTATCTATCACCAACAATGCATTGTACACTTAAAAATGTTAAGAGAGTAGATCTCATGATCCCATGTGTAGTGTAATCACCATAATAAAACAAAATTTTTTTATAAAATAAGGAAAACCAATACTCAGAGATGAGAATTTATATCTTCAAACTCACACAGCAAGGTAGTGTGACATCGAGGATAAAAGGTGGATGAATTTGGGTTTTTAAACCGAAATTTTCTATCACCTCTATGTGTGTTTTTGGCCACATTAATTTATTCGAGCCTTGATTTTCTCTCCTGTAACACAGGAAAAACACTACTAAATTGGCATGAGGATTTCATGAGATAATGTCTATGAAGCTGGTGGCAGGATACATGTCACAGAACATGTGTCCGAAAAGTGAAAGCCATCGGGACTGTACACAAGCAGGGAAAGACATGGGCCTGTGGCCAGATAGGCTTGGGTTCAACTCTTAGCTCCTTAATCCTTAGCCATGTAACTTTGGAAAAATCACTCTTATCTTCAAAACCTCAGTTTTTTCCTATGCAAATTAGAATGGGGGTTATGCTTGGACCATTTTGTTTGCTGTTTGCATTAAAAATAATCTGTCACAACAATCAGCCCAAGGCCTTGCTCATGGTGAACCTCAGCTCTCATGGGTCCCAGTGTGTTCTCTTTCCATCTCATCATTTCCTCTCTCAGCAATATGTTCTTCAAGCAAACAAAGAAAGCCCATGATTCCTCCTTCCCTGAAGCACCATTGTTGACATTTTCCTTTGGGCCCTGGAGCTGAGCAGTTCTGGATTCCAGCTATTTCTGTAAAACCTTCCTAACTTTGTGGGATGATGTGTCTCCTCTAAGCACAGAGCTAGAGGAAAAGATGGCATTAAGTGTAATTAAATATACACTCCTGTGTTTGGGGAATGCATTAGGGGAATTTGTCTTTAAAGTGTCATTCTTGTTGCAAAGACACCTGTTATGCTAATGGTGCTGCCTTAGTCTCTCACCTGGGGGCCTCGATGTTTTCTTAGCAGAGCTACAGTGAATACATTACGCCCCATGCTGCACTCTGTGTTCTAGTGTTTTTTTTTGGTTTTTGGGGTTTTTTTTTTTTTTTTTGCTTTTTCTCAAATGTAAGTACCTTGGATTCTTAATTTGGCTTCTGTAATGAAGCACATGGCTGGGAGAAGTGCTTAAGTTAGTCCCCTCATTGGAGAGATACCTGATGGGAAAAGACTAGAAGAGAAACAAACATTGATTGAGCCATTGCCACTCACCAGACATTGTGCTGCGTGTTTTCCTATGCTCTGCTACTTAAATTACCAGAGTGATGCAGGGGTAGGTATTTGGATTTCCATTTTACAGGTAAAGAAGCTGAAACAAAGAGAGGTTATAATTTACTTATTTATTAAACTCATTTGTCTTAAACAACCTACTCACGGTGTGTGAAGTACTGTGTTAGACCCCTGGAAGTATGATCTGGTCTACAGGGCTTATCAACGGCATTAACTAGAGTGGCTAACTTGACACTGAGGCCCAAGAGATAATGAGCAACTTGTGTTAGTTCACCTTTCAGGAACTGGCAGAACTGGAATTCAAGACCAAATCTGTTGGAGTCTTGTTTTGACTCTTTTGAAACAAGGGGACCTGGAACTTGTTCATTTACTTCTTGGACATTAATGGGGCACCTCATATGTACAAAGGACTATGTCAAGCACTTCACCTTCACTCCAAAATGAAATATCCCATACCTTTGTGTAGGGGTACTGCATTAACTATTCAGGGAACACACGGTGTAGGAGGCACAGACCAAAGATGGGGGAATACAGAGGAGAAAGTGGTCACTTGCAGCTGGAGAGAACAGGAAGAGCTTCCTGGAGGGAGGGACCATTGATTCAGAGCTTAAATGTGGTGTAGATCTGGATATCAGTCAATAATTGACAACTTCAGCCTCTTAGTCAAGATCTTTTTCCAGTATGTGACACTGGTAAGATTTGGGGTCAGGGATTTGTCCCACACTTTCTCACTTTCCAAAAGGATTTTAGACTCCTAGTATCCCATTCAGTTAACACTGATTCACCTGATATTGACTTACACTATCCACAAAAAGGACTGGAAACTGATCAACCCAGGTAAACAGACATGGCTCCCATTTACAGAAAGCTTGTGGACTATAGAGGGAAGGGAGAGAACAACAGCATATTTAAGTCATTCTTAGTTAATTCAAGGAAGACTTGGTGGGCAGTGGTGGTGAAAATAAGTGTAGAAAGGAAGCATATAAATGATCTATTCCAATACCTTTCAACATTTTACAGCAGACACTTTTCATTGAATGAAACACTATGTGGACACCTAATATATAACAAATCAAAGTGGATCTGCTTTGTCTAGAAGTTGGGAAGATTTGGAGGGACATGACTTCAGTTTCTCAGTTCATCCCACACACCATCAAAGCTGTGCCCCAGGGAACATGGCTTGAAAACTACTAAACCTCCCCCTACCTCTCCCCACATCATGTAACTGATAGAGGAACAGTACCCTGAGAGGAGAAGGAACTTACTCAAGGTATCACTGAAGTTAATGAGGGAGGTGAAGCCAGGAGCCAGCTCTCTGTCATCCTATTCCAAGGCTCACTATGCCATCATTGAGAGGAGAAATTGTTTTTGTGGTTTTTTTAACCTTTTATTTTGAGATAATTTAAGATTTTCAGAAAATTTGCAAAGATGGTACAGAGAATTTTCATATACCCTTTACCCACCTTACTCTAATGATAACATCATCCATAACTATAGTGTGTTTACTTTATTTATTTATTTATTTTTTAAGATGACCGGTAAAGGGATTTTAACCCTTGACTTGGTGTTGTCAGCACCACATCACCCAGTGAGCTAACCAGCCATCCCTATATGGGATCCGAACCCGTGGCCTTGGTATTATCAGCACCGCACTCTCCCGAGTGAGCCACGGGCCGGCCCTATAGCACGTTTGTTAAAACCAAGAAATTAACATTGGTGCAACACTACTAACTGAAGACTTTATTCTTATTTCTTCAGTTTTCCACTAATTCACTGTCTCAGGATCCAATCCAGGATAGCATATTGCATTTAGTTCTCGTGTCTGTTTAGTCTACTCCTCCTCGGTCTTTCCTTGTTTATTATCTCCTTGACACCTTTGAAGAGTACTGGTCAGATATTTTGTAGGATGTCCCTCAATATGGGTTTGTCTGATGTTTTCTCATAATTAGATTTGGAGGGAGAATGCCACAGAGGTGAAACACCCTTCTCATCACATCATGTCAGGAGATACATGGTATCAACATGACTTGTTACTGATGATGGTAACTGTGACCACTTGTTTAAGGTGGTGTCTACCATGTTTCTTTACCCTCAAGATACTCTTTTTCTGTTTCTATACCCGATTATTTAGAAACAAGTTACTAAGTTCAGTGTACATTCAAGGAGAGGGGGATTAAGATCCACCTCATGGGGAGAGGAGTGTCAAAGGATTTCTGGATATTTGTTAAAGCTGCCACAGTAATTAATAAATACTTGGGGGAGATATTTTGAGCCTGCACACATACTGTTTCTCCATGAAATTTTTCCCACTAATCTTAGCATTCATCAGCTGATCTAGCCTGCAGTGATTTATTACCTTAGTGGAGAAAAGGGATTTTTAAACCAAAACAACAACAAAAATAGGAAGACAAAAAGAAGATAAGAAAAGTAGAAGAAAAAGTGCACACTTATTAAAGCCAAACTCTTTTCTAGGTGCTGAACCTTGGTCAGAATAGTTTTCCAAGAGAGAAGGGCCTCTCTGTGCCCAGAGCTTTGCTGGTCTTGTCCCAGTAGGGGATGTTCTAGTTGGCATCGCCAAGGCGCTGTCAGTAACCATCTCACTCTGCTGCCAAGAGTGGCTCTTTTAACTCTGTTAGGAAAAGGCCACTGTGAAGTAATGCAATAACATCTAACTTGCCCATTTTTTTCCATATTTTATCTTAAAATACACCTAGCTGTGGAAGCTAGTAATGATGTATGTCTCTGAATCTGATAGTTTCTGTTTCTTTGTATGTGTGCATGTGTGTATGTGTGTGTTTTGTATGTGTGCCCCCTTTTTGCTGTGTTGGTATGCTTATTACTGTATCCCATGACCTTTAGGGAGGGAGGGAGTTACAGAACCTACTTTTGGCTGTGGCCTTAGCTTTGAACAGTTATGTAGTGCAACTTGAATCTTTGATGTGGTTCCATAAGACCTTGATGACAAACCATGGCTTACTTGAAGCTCAAGAACGAGGAAATGCAGGAATGTGTACAAAATGCCCAAGCCTGGCACAAGACAGGGTATCTGGGGTGGGTCACAGGGAGATAAGCATGTCATGCCAGCTCATTTCATGACTGAAGCAAATCTCATGGAAGAGGTGGCCTTTGAGATGGTCCTTGAAGGACTGAGGTTGACAGAATTATTCTGGAAAGAAATTAGCATGCAAGAGTTAGCATGCAAGAATCTAAAGATATTAGGAGATCCCGTACCCATTAAAATGCTAGATTTCCTACCCATATTGCCTATAATTGTTTCTGATTCTGAAAACTTATGTAGGGATTCAGCAACTTGCATCAGTAGAGTGATCAAGCACTTGAATATTCTCTCTGTATCCTTAACATCTTAGAATACCAACACAGTATCAGTAATTGTTTCTTAATTGGTTGGTGGATTGATTGATTGCTGCTTGTAGATTTAGGTTCATTCAGAGACTCTGTCTCATGACCACTGGTACTTTGTAGCAGACACTGTTGGTGTCCAACTCATATCCCCTCAACACTAAATTTTTCCATGAATGCTGGCCTGAATTTCAGTTACCAGCACATGTGACTCTTTGCCTAGAGGTGGTGGCTTGGTACTCTCCTGCCCATGCTTGGGGCAGGCTAGATTACCAGAGCATCATTGCACCTTCCAGGGCAGCCCTTAACTGCTGATTGTCAGGAGTTGGTTAATACATGCCCCCACCTCCCTTGCCATTCCAGTGGGGTAACTCTGAGGCAGGTCTCTTGTTTCTTAGAATGCCCCAGCAGATACACCTTCTGTTCCCCACAATGGAATCCGGCTTAATAAACAATCCTTATTGTCTGCCGTCCCTTCCCTGCCTCATTTCTCCATTCCCCTACTAGTGATTCCTAGAATCATTTCCCAAATAAACTACTTATGGTCAAATCTCTGTCATTTGAACTGCTTCTAGAGAAAGACAAATTCAAATGGGCTTCTTTTGTGGGTTCTTTGACCAGGCAGTTTGGACCTAGAAGGGAGAAGAGCAATCACTTTGACTTGTAGTTGTAGCTCTGAGACAGATTTGCTCATTGAAACAGAGAAAACCACTTTCACTCCCTGAGCCTACATTTCTTACTTGCAAGGGGAAAAGCTTGGCTTAGCTGTTGCCAAAGCCTTCCTGAAGTTCGGGTTCTGAGATATCAACTTATCTTATCAAACACATTCACCTTCCATTATGTGTATAATTTCCAGGAATTTATCTAATTTGTTTTAAGGTAATTTTTATGCTTCCTGCCTACCTGGTCATTTTCAAAACGAAATCTTAAGCTCAACACTTCCAGTATTCAGCAAGTCTGGATGGCCTGTTTTCTAAGGTTACCTGTATTTGACTTTGGATGTAAACCCAGAATATTGGAAGGCCAGTTGTATTTTCGTCTTCCTCCTTCTGCTCTTTCTTTATTCTTCTCCTGCACTAACTTTTCCACTTGCACATGTGGAAGTGAGATTGAAAGCTCTGATCTGTTTTTTTTTTTTTTCTAACTGAACGTGATAATAGGCACCATACTTTGAGAGCTTCTTACGTGCCACACACTGCACTAAATACTTTTCATACATTATCTTTCTTATTTCTACAAAAGTGGTATGAGGAAAGTACTATTATTATTTTATCATGAGGAAGCTAAGATTTGGAGAGATTATGCAGTTGTCCAAGGTCATGCCACCATTAGTGGCAAACCAGGATTTGAATTCAGGCTTGCCTGAATTGAAATCCTATATTTTACTCACTACCTGCTTCTCTCCACAATGAAACTCAGCAGGCATAACTCTAAGAACCTCTATGTACTTCAAAATATAATTTATAGGAACCGGGTAAATGTAGAGGCAGGAGCAGAGAAATGACTCAGCCACACCTAGGAAAAACACATATAGATTATATTGGACAGTAAGCTAAGGAAAGTAACAGTGTTATGTGGATACCAAAGAATTTTTTTTTTTCAATTTAGATTTTATCAACAAAAGTATCCCACCAAGAACAGGGATGTTCTGAACTGGTTAGTCATTTCTTGGAATATTGTACTCAGTTGTGGTGCTATCTTTTAGAAAAACATTATCAGCATCGAGTGTGTCCAGGGAAGATTAACCACAGGGTAGTGAAAAGATTCAAAACTGTATTACCACAGTTCTGAAAATAACTGGGAGGATTTCGCCTGGAGAAAAGAAGACTTGGGCATCTTGATGGGATTTACTACTTCGAATCCTGAATATCTCTCAAGGGGAAGTGGGAGTTAAATTTGTCCTGTGTGGCCTCAGGGCATAAGAGTCAATGAATAGAAGCCACATGGTAGCCGAGTCCAGTTCTATTTTTGAAAGGAACAATAGCAAAAGTATCCAAAATTGGAATAAGATATTTCAAGAAATGGTGTTTATTCCACCATGGCTGTGTTAGGATTGTTTTTTTTTTTTTTTTAAATTTGCAAGTGATATAAATCCAACTCCAACTGTCTAAAGGACAAATAAGGTCTTTAATTTCTCCAGGAACTGAAGTATCTAAGGCTACCTTTAAGTTTCAGAAATGGTTAGGTAAAAATGTTCACACAAAGTCATCAGGAACCTGTCTCCATTCCTTCATTCTGGTTTCCTCTGGGTAGATTTCATTCTCAGGCCAACTCTCCCCGGTCGTGATAAGATTACTCTATACTTTACAATCACCAGGGTAAAAGTGGTCAAAGTGCCTGCGCAAACTATCATGTACCCATGTGTCCATCTCTGTATTAGTTTTATATTGCTACTGTAACAAATTACTACAAAGTCAGTGGCTTACAACAACACAAATTTATTATCTTACAGTTCTGTAATTTATAAATTAGGGTCTCACTGGGTTGAAATCAAGGTGCTGGCAGCACTGTGTTCTCTCTGGAGGCCCTAGGAAAAAATCTGTTTCCCTGACCTTTCCAGCTTGTGGAGGCTGCCCTTACTCCTTTGCTCATGGCCCTCTTCTTCCATCTACCAGCCAAGAACAGTGGCTCAAGTTCTTCTCACACCGCATCTGACCTCCTCTTCTGCCTCCCAATTTCACTGATGAGGACCCATGTGATTGTATTGGGCCCATCTGGATAATCCAGAGTAATCTTTCCTTGACAAGGTCAACTGATTAGCAACCTTAATTGCATCTGCAACCTTAATTCTCCCTTGCCATGTAACCTGGCATATTCGTAAGTTTCAGAGATAAAGACTTGGACATCTTTGAGGACCATTTTTCTGCCTACCACAAACCCTAAACAAGTCACTATGATGTTCCAATTGGTCAACCCTGGATCAGGTGGCTACCCCTAAACCTAGACTCAGGCCAACCAGATCTAGACCACGTGGACTGAGAGTGCTGAAGGGGTATTATTTAGTATCTCAAAGGAAAACTAGGTCTTTTTTACAGAGAGAAGAGGGAAGGGATAATAAAGAGTTTTAAAAAATCACATGGGGATATTCAGTATTAGATACAAGAGGAAATTAGTGACCACAAATATTTTTTTCATATTCTACTGTTTGAATACCATATCTATTGCTCTGCTTAATCACGGGAGAAGCAAACTGATGATCTCTTTTAATGATACAAATTCTCTCCTCTATTCCTGGATGAAGCCTTGAGAATTCCTAGGCTCAAATATACTATCATGTTTAAGTGGTTTTCTGATTCCTAGGTGATAGAGACCACTTGGATCATGCTGATTTTATAAGAGAGAGAGAGAGAGAGAGAGAGAGAGAGAGAGAGAGAGAGAATTGAAATAATATTGTTTTAAAAAATAAAGACAACTATCTTTTTTACCTGAGAAATATATTTTTAAGGATACCTTCTAAAGTATTTTCTGACAGTCTTTGGCAAAATAATTCCACAGAGACAAAGTTCCCTGGGGGAAACAATGACAACAGCCAAAATTTTTTTTTCCAAACTTTGAGAAAAGTGAAAAGTATGGGGCTGCCCGTAACAACCTTTTCCCCTTCTTGCCTGCTGCTAGCTGAAATTGGATGGGGCCATGAAATCCTAACCAATTTCATTCCACCACAGGTGCCTTGAGTGATACATTTCCAGTCAAATGCACAGTTTAGGGCTACAGATGGTGGAAGAGATGGAAAGCAGAGGTAGGAATGGTGAGAGAGTCATGGGAGACATTTCAAGAGAAATGGTGTAGTATTAATTTTTTTTTCAGACTTAGAGTTCAAAATTTTTTCTCAGACTTTGAGTGTTCAAGCAGGAGGCTTGGTTGGTCCGTTATTGGGAACACCTTTGCTAATATAGACAACTCCTGAACAATTAAGGTATAATACAAGTGGAATCAGATCCTGTATACACATCTCATGTGCTTTGAGGCTCTGTAAGGTCGCTGAAGCCCAGGTCAGACTGAATAGATCAGGGGCCCAAGTAATGCCCAAAACATTTATTAGGTGTGGTGCTGTCCCAGGTGCTGAACCATCACGTAGCCTTTCTGCTGCTTGGCCCAATTTCGGTTGAACAATACAGCCTCAACTTGCCTTGGTCCCTCTTTGTGACCAAAGTTCCATCTCTCATTATGCCTCTGAAACTAGGTGGAAAAGCTCAGGGATACTTTTTTGTCCCTTCAAATGTGACTTTCTTATCACTACAATGTAAGCTTCATGAGAGCAGAGGCTTTGTTATGCTTACTGCTCTGTCTTCAGGGACTAGAATAACATTTCATTTGTACTAGACTCTCGATTTGTGTCAGAGGGATTTACTAATCATAAATTCTTACTTTCCCACTTATTCATTGTAATAATGTATATTTACACACATATATACATATGCGTGCATATACACACAAACAGAAGAGCTACAGGATATTTCTGTAGCACACTTTGCAATGTATGGAATACTTTCAAATTAGGTCTTCCCACTCAATTTGAGCTATGTGTTATTTGTCAATGTGTCTGTACCTACATACCTAGAAAGCACATGGTGGGTGCCCAGTGGTTTTTTTTTTAATTATTAAACTGAACCAGGCTAATCTCACACACACACACACAAAATAAATAAATAAATAAATAAACAAACAAACAAACAAATAAATAAATAAGTAAGTAAGTAAGTAAGTAAGTAAGTGAGTAAGTAAGTAAGTAAGTCCGTGTAACCCAAGGTCACATGGTTGGTTAATGGTGAAGAACTGTGAGACATTCCATACCTCACCCTACTCAGTGACACTATCAGGACCTTTCAAATTCTCCACCTTGGTGACTAAATTCAAAGACCACATCAAGAAATTACAATTTCTGACCATTTGATTTTTCTCAACAATATTGCTATGTTGACACCTGGTAGGTCATGGATCCTTGCTCTCTCTGTATGTATATAGTTTCTGACAAGTTTTAGGCAATTTACGTACGTACTAAAGCGTATGAAGTTTGTTACTAGGGGTTGTGGTTTGAAACTAAAACCAAATTGCTTCAGACCTTGCCTCAGTGTTGACACTTGTTTACCAACAGGTAGACTGGAGTGATGAGATGTGCTTTTTGTGATGGATCTCTAGAAGAAGTATAGCAGGTATTCCCAATTCCCTTAATTAATAATAACTCTTTTGCCTTCTGTTCACATGGTGAATTTCTCAAAGGAGCTCAAAGACCAGCACATATAATAGTGATGAAGTTAAGTTTATTGTGGTCTCACTTCTCTGAATTCATGGGCTATGTTGAAGGTGTAGATGGCTTCAACATTGTGCTGGGGTCCTCAGAAGTAGAACTCTGCTATACCTGATCCTCTCTCTCTCTCCAAGCCTTTGAATATCCCAGGATCATTCCTTGGGGAAAAATAAAGATGAGAGGGGCCAGTAAGAGAAGAAAGGAAGGAAGGCAGGAAGGAAGGAAAAGACAGGAAGTAAAAGAGGATATATGATAAAGAAAGGTAGAAAGCTTTTACTGACCATCTACTCTGTACCTCATCCTGTAAAAGTCACTTTCACATACATCATTTCAATAATTTGCATCTGACATGTACTGAAAGCAGAGATGAATGAATGTGTACTTAAAATTTTCCCAACCCTAGATTCAGTACTCACATTTTGCACATGAGGAAACTGAGCTACAGAAAGGTGAAGCACAGGGAAGCTAAGAGGAGGGTTTTGGAAGTCAAGAGCTTACATCATTAATTTCACCCAGAGAACGCTCTGAAAGTCACTGGAAGGTGGAAGGGCTAAAAAGGAAAGCATCCTTCATGCCTAGTCATAATATGTATGAAGGAGCTAGTTTTATGATTTTTCTCATTTTATATCTGAGATAACAGAGGATAAGAAACTTGGCATGTCCTGTCCAAAGTTATGCATTCATCCATTCGCTCATTACTTATCCTACCTTTGAGTGTCTACTCTGGGCAAGAAGTGGAATAGACAATCCCCGTCCCTCAAGGGTATGCTAGTTTGGCGTGTGCCTTTTTCTGGAGTGACAGAGGGGAGCAAACAAAGTCATTCTAGGCTGAGAGCACAACACATGCCAGGACAAGGAGGCTTCAGATGCAAAGGCGCAGCACCTTGGTGGGAGTAGCATGGTTTATTGTGGCTCGTAGTGGGTGATAAGGCTAGAGAAGTTTGATGGTGAAGACAGAATTTTATCCTGCAAGCTATGGAGAAACAGCAGGCCTTTATATGCAAACAAATCATGGGCTTTAGAAACATGAATAGAAAGTGGTGAAGCTGGGATGCCCGCCCCCATTGCATGACCCTGTGTGAATTCTTGTCACCATACTTTATCCACCTCCCTGGCTGCAAACTTGCACAGACAATGACCAGGCAGGTGCTTCCAAATAAGCAGGAAAAGGGAACAGAGGAGTAACCCAGTTTGAGTCTGAGTTGTGCATTCAGAGGCTGAGCTGCATGGTAACAATTTGCACCATTAAATTGAAATGGGGTCTGATTGGCTGGAAAGCGCTTGGCCTACATTAATGCCCACGGAGATTCTCTGGGTCTGATTAAGCTGCAGATTTTGCTGGACCCTCTCCTGGTGATCCATCATTATTCTTGTCAGCACCAGGCTTGTCAGCCTCCCTCCACCACCAAAATTAATGAATTGAACTTCATGACCCACGTGTTTGATGGGATGAGACTTTCTAAGTCAGCACAAGGCCGTGGGGATGGGTCCTAATTGCTCCTGCCTTCTTCCCTCCAAAGGAGAGATGAAGTCACTCCCCGCTCTTCTTTTTACCTTCCTCAGCTGCTGAGCTGGCATCCTGAGCAGGGATAAGGGAACCCAGAAATAAGGCAACAAGAAACACCTAGAACCTGAAAACAAATAATCCTTGGACACATAATTCAACTGTATCCCCACTGTACATACAGCTGGGAAAAATGAGGATGGCCCTCCCACAATGAAAAAAGAGCAGAGAAGGGACTAAAACAAGTCTCTCCTTCTCTCTGATTTCCTGTACTCTTTTATACCTTGATTCCTCTCCTTGACTGATATTTTAATCCTCATTTTTTCTATTTTCTGAGAATGGAGAGAGGTGTATATCATTTCCCCAGTTTGCCAGTGGGACCAAAATTCAGCATCTCTTTTATTCCTCCGTGTCCTCTGACTTTGACATCAAAGCCAAAACTTCCTGTGGTGGCTGATGTCATGGTGAGAAAAATGAGAAAAAGACATTAAATTGTGTTTTTGGCCTAGAGAGAAACTTAGAGGTCACCTTCAATCCCATCTATAGCATCCCTGTCAACAGATATTCAAGCTTCAGTTTGCATGGCCCTAGTGCCAGGGAGCTCACTACTTCCCAAGGCAATCTTTCTATTTTTAGACAGTTTTGCCTGCTTAAAAAGACCTCTTCACATTGACCTAAAATTTGTGTTCGTACAGTTTCCGCCCTTTGGTCATGGTTCTGCCATCTCTAGCAGTGGAGCATAAATCTATTTTTTCTTCTATGTTGGAGTCCTTTGGATTTTTTAAGCAAGATTTCATGGTCCCCTAAAGTCAATCCCCATTCCCCCACTCTAGTCTTTGACTTGTTAGTGAGATACTAAATCCATTTAATGATCCGGGACCACCATTTTCTGCAACAAAATAGAATGGAATGGAATAGAACAGAATAGAGAAAATCAGAATGGATTGTAGAAAGTAAGGACAAACTTTGTTTCTGACACACCTGATGTGTGTGTGTGTGTGTGTGTGTGTGTGTGTGTGTGTGTGTACTGTGTCTCGTGGTAAATGTTTTCTTATCATGAGAGGCGCTATAAAAACTCAAGGGATACTGTTTAAGGTCTTCTCTCTGTTTTTAGGCTAAACATCTTTTGGGCTAGATTCTGTTCCAGATTTGTAACTGGCTATCTGTGTCTTCAACAATTACCTAATCTCTCTGAACTTCAGTTTCCCAATCTCTTAAATGAATAGAATGCTATGTGTCCTCTGTCCTTCACAGCATTCTTGTAAGGATAAAACATGATGGATGTGAAATTAATTTAGAAAGAGAGAAGGTCTGAGTTATACATGTAGTGGTGGAATGGTAGCAGTCATGGGGAAAACAGTAGTAATAATTTCTCTTCTTCCTACTTTATTTCTTTTTCTTCCTCCCCCTCTTCTGCTGCTTCTATTTTATGTGACTTTAGCACAGTCTAGATTTTTCATTATTAGATCTTAAGTCAAGGGACACAATCATATGGTGAGATAAACATGGGCTTTGTGAACAGACCTAAGTTCAAGTCCAACCTCCTCCACTCATTGGTGGTATGATCTTCACAAGTATTTTAACCTCTCTGAGCCTCAGCTGCTCTACCTTTAGAATCTTAGTGCCTACCCTATGGTGAGGCTTCATGATTGAATGAGTTATCCAACATGTGTGGCATGTAGGGGGACTCAATAAATGCTAGGTCTCTTTATCCTCTCCACACCCTCAGAGTGGTATTTCTGAGGATTGTGCCAGCTGCACATGCCTCAGGATTCCAGCAATCAATGTTCAGCCTGCCCACATGCCCAGCAGCCTCTACACACAGAAAGGGGGACAGGTTCCCTGGAAGGCATGGTAATAGGAAGCACAGGACTGTGCTGTGCATCCTGGGTGAGGTCACTCTGTGTCCTGGCCCTGGCACTCCCTGCCACTCTGTCTCCACTTCCCCATCAGCCAATAGAGAAAGTGGTCATCTCTGCCTTGCCTGTGTCCCAGGCCTGGAACAAACGTCAAACAAAGTGGAGAATGAGGCAATGCATTGTTAGTGCTCCACATGGGAGGATTTTATTTTTGTGCACATCATTTTACTGCAGACTAAATATGCTTTTCCTTGGATAGGTGGCTTCCTGCAGGTGCGTGATTCCAAAGGAGTCATATTTTTTCCTGCCATGAGCTGTGCTCTTTCCACATGGAGGCTGAAGCTGCCTTCCTGCCAGAGGCCTGTCCAACCTGCTCTTCAGTGCAGGGCTTGCCCTGGGGCCCCAAGCCAGCTGCTGCTCTCGAGGGAGCTGAACCTCCTTCCTCCTCCTCTCGTTGGGGTCTGCATTTCTCCCAAGAGCCACTGTGGGTCTCTGTCCCACACATCGTGTTCCTGCCAAATAGGGCTCCTCTGTGTTCTCCCAGAATGCATTGCAGCCCCATCCTTTTCCCTGTATTTTTCTCACATTAATGTGTTTTCTGAGGGGCAGGGGGGAGACTTTTCTTTACCTCTGCAGATAGATTCATCTCAGAAACCACCTCCACAATTTTATCAGATTGTATCACCTAAAAGTAAAGAATATGGGATTTAAACAACTGAGTTTAAGTCTCAGCTCTAACATTTATCAATGTATGATTTTATTCTACTTCTGAGCCTGTTTCTTTATCTGTAAAATGGGCATAACAAATAGTCTCACAGTGTAACAGTGGGCGTTTCATGTGGTGCTGTATTTAAGATGCTTTAGCACATGGTAGGCACTCAGCAGAACCTCAGAGAGGGTGAGAATGGTCTTGTTTCCTGCTATATCCCAGCTCTGACTCTGGACCTAACCCACAGTAGGTATGTGATAAATATACACAAATAATCCAATTGAATTAAAAATATAAATGATCCCCTTTTTATCATTCTTTCTCTGATGTGCTGTCTCTGGAAGCCCAGAGGAGTCTCTATAATTAATTTCAGCCCTAAATAGTCCTCACCGATTTCTAGGTGTCCAGAATGGGGGAGGTCACATAACAGTCAGTTCTGGGCCATCACCCCTCTTAAGCCAGATTAACTTCAATTATTTGTGTTTAAGATACTAGTATTAGCTAGGATTTAATTTTGTGAGAGTTTCTCGTCTATAAATAACTGGAAAACAACTTCTTTATATCAGCACTTTTTGAAAGATAGGTCAAAATCATTTAATAAGTCATGAAATATTTAGTGGCTCACAGCAAGCATTTTTAAGAGAAATAGAAGAGGACATATAAGAGTAGAGTGGAATGGAATATAAAGTAATAAAACAGAATGGAATGAAATGGAACAGAATGGACCAGAGTAGAATGAAATATAATAGAAAATGATATGGAATGGAACAGAATGGACCAGAGGAGGAAAGAACAAACCAGAATAGAACAAAACATCTTGAGGTACATCTACTGAGGTAAGAGCAAGTATCTTTACGTGTGTGAAACTTTTAGGTCAGTTATATACATATATACAAATATGTACAATTGTACTTATTTGTTATTGTGGGCTCTAGTGAAACATTAAATGACACTGTTTATGTTAAGGTAGTGTATTAGTCTGTTTCCTGTTGCTTATAACAGAATATCTGAAACTGCATAATTTATAAGAAAATGAAATTCATTTCTTAAAGTTTTGGAGGCTGAGAAGTCCAAAGTTGAGGGGGCACATCTGGTGAGGGCCTTCTTCTTGGTGGGGACTCTGCAGAGTCCTGTGGCGACACAGGGTGTCACAAAGCAAGGGCTGAGCAGGAGCAATCCACATGCTGACTTCCTCTCCTTATAAAGCCATGAGGGCCACACCCATGATAACCTACTTATCTATTAATCCACTTATCCATCAACCCATTAATCCAGTCATGAAGGCATAACCCTCATGATCCAGTCACCTCCCACCTTTCAAATATATTGGAGCTTAAGTTCCAACCTGAGCTTCAAAGGGGACAAACATTCAAACCATAGCAGGCAGTCTGCCATGCTTTTGTTTTATTACTTAGGTTGACACTAAGCTCCCTGACAAAGGCAGGGACTATAACTGATCTCCATCTGGGTCTCCCTCTTCTAGCATTTGGTCTGGTCCATCATAGATACTTAGGTCTGTTGAAATCAAATGGCTAAGGAAACTCTGGATTTTGTTGCAGTAGTTTCTACAAAGATATAATAGCTGAAGTATACAGTGAATTTAAGGAAATATACAAGTAATAACAATGAATGCTGCTTAAAGATATTAATCACTACTTAAATGTTTAGAACAAGATCTGGCACATAGTGATACTCAATAAATGATAGCCTTATCATTACTAGCCCAGTTCCTCAATAACTACCATTAATGCTCACTATGTGCTTTAATGCACCTTGTCATTTATTCCTTACACCATCCTTCTAAGGTAGCTATTTCTGCCCCCATTTGACAGATGGGAAATCTGAGGTTCAAGGAGTTGGAGCGATTTGCCCGAGGAAGTAAATCTCAGTAGAAGCAGAGCTGTTGTTGGAACTCTCACCCTTGCCTCCTTTGTCAGACTCAAGAGCTCCAAGCTCTCTAAGCTTGTCAGGAGGCTGTTTTGGCCAGGTGAGGTAGGCTGGCCATGAGTGCCCAGACTCAGAACGGCTTCCTGGAGCTGGCAATTAATGCAGATAAGAACCTCTGAGTGTGTGCCTGGATGCGGGTGGGGGACAAAAGGTATAGGAACTGCTCAGGCAACTGTATTTCCAAGGACAGTTGTCCTGAGACTGAACTCAGCTTCTTTTTAGGACAGGAGGTCATCACAGACCCTTCCTCTCCCCCTACATTGTGCCTCTGCTCCCCTTTCATGGCTGCTGTGACATGGACATCAGATATTGTCTGGCTGGAGGGATGGAGATAGCCAATAACTGTTCATAGAATTCTCCAGCTGCCATTTCCTTGTTCTCACATGCAGGAGATAATCCCTGTTTGTTTTAGATATGTGAGAGAATGAGAGTGGGGCAGACAGGCAAAGCAGGAGTGGAGGCATAGTGGACGCTCACTACATGAAGGGACCTTCCCCTTTGGTGACAGTGTCTAGCGCAACTGAAGTTTCTGGATTCTTACCATCCCAGCTCTTTCTTTAGTTTGTGGAGCACTTTCAGCAGGAGAGAGACACCCTTGATTGTGGCCACAGAAACATCTTTGGAGATGGTTCCTAGCCTGGAGCTCTAATTGCCGCAGGGCATTCTGGAGGGCATTGCTATTCCTGGCCTCTGACCCAGCACCTTTTCCTTTGCTGAAGAGAAAATAGAGGTGGCAGAATAGATCTGGGAGATCTCTGAACAAATAGGTATGGAGAGGAAGAAAAGCCTCCTCAGGGGGCCCCTCCTGTGACCAGGCCCAGGTTTACTGTCCAGGGCTGCAAGAGTGCCCCTCAGCCATGGTATAGTCAGGAGCTCTGACCCTGCTACTGGTGACCACCTGATGTGTGAGGCGGCCAACAGGACACAACAGACATCATCTCTTTAAATGTTTGTAATTCTCATCCAAACTCCATGATGCATTAGTGTTTCCATTTCACAGAGAAAGACTCTGTGTCTCCTAGGTGAAGTAACTTGCCTAATTAAGAGCAACAACAGCAACAGATCACATGATATAGCACTTACTGAGAGCCAGGCAACAGTTAAGTGCATCTAGGCAAATTGTTGTGAAGCCAGGATTCAATCCAGGGCCATTTGACTTCACATCCCAATTTCTGCAAAGGTAAAAGGCTGCAGAGGGCCATGGAAGGGCTTTGGCACAATTCTGACATGGGTTTAAATCCATGCTCCCACATCCCAGGCTGCATCGTCTCTGTGAATTCCTAAGCCATGCTGAGCCTTAGCTTCCTTATTTGACAAATGAGGGTGATGATAACTGGCTCATAGAGTTGCTGATTAAATGGTACAAGACATGGCTAGTCCTTGTCAAATGTAAAACACTCTAACAACATAATGATGATTTGATTTTTTTAATGGCCTTATGCAAAGAACATAGTCGAGAAATACTGGGCCATTCGCACCATGTGGATGGAGACATGATCTGTCCTGTTCCTTGTTTTGTCCTTGGTGGTAGTACTGTGTCTGGTACTTTGAGGACATCAGTAAGTATTAGTTGAGTGACTCTCTGGTGGATCGATTGATTAAATGAACGAAGGAGCAAGTGAATGAATACAATCAAATTAGGTATTTGCAGCATCTTCTTAATTTCTGTCCAGGCTTAGTTGGAAAGATAAACACCACTTTTTAGTTCTACCTAAAAAGGTAGAGAGCTTTGGCCACAGAAGGGGCGTGTGTGTATACAGAGTGGGGAGGATGAAATCACTGTCCAGGAGCAGCCTATTGTCACCTAGGTATCTGGCTCCATCCTCTCAGAGAAATCTGACTCTCTGGCAATCAAGTGAGCCTGGCTGCATGATGTAGACATTGATCTCCATCATCATTAGGCAATGCAAAAAACTTCTTTTTCCTTTTTCAAAGACATGTCTCCTCCAACCCATAGAGAATATAGTTCTATCAGAGGCTGTTCTGAGGGAATTTAATTTGAGACACTAATCTCACCACTTTCATAGATGATATTCAGAAATGAGCACAGTCCTGCCTTCTTGGAGATGTGTCCTTCCTTCTCTGATCTCTTCTCTTAGAAGGCCTGACTCTTGGGCTGATGGTCGGCCTGGGGCTTCAGGTCCTTTGGGGGCCTTTCTCTCTATCCCTCCTACATCACCTGGTCTGGAGCATCACCTTTCCTGGCAGGGATTAGTGTTGCTGCCTCTTTGCTGTTCTCTTGGCTTCCAGATTTGCCTCTCTCTGATTTATTCTCCACACTGCAACCAGCATGGACCTTCTAAAACCAAATCCTATTGTGTTGTTCTCCTGCTAATAGTAACTAAAAAGTCAAAGGCTCCCCATCACTAATAAGAACATAATATCTCATTGAGTATTATAGCAAGGGCTTTAGATAGGTTGAAATCCATTCATTTATTCATATATTCATTCAACATTAATTGAGTTCCTTCCATGTACCAGGTACTGTTGTGATCACCAGGTATGCAGCATGAATAGAACCAAATCCCTATCCTCGTGGAGCTATGTTTTTGTCAGAGGAAGACAATGCAAAATACACAAATTTATGTTATGCTATATTATATATTATGTTATATTATATTATATTATATTATCAGACTTGTAATAAGTATCATAAGAAAAATTAAGTAGGTTAATGGGATGGAGAATGACAGGTGGTGCTGTTTTTTAAAAGGTGTTCACAAGCATTTCTCTGAGAGTTGTGAATGAGGTGAGGGGGTGAGCAAGCCATGCAGATATCTGGAGAAGCAAAGTTCCAGACAGAGGGACAGACCTCTGGGTTGAAATTCTACCTCCATAGCTTTCAGTTTGTGACCTTGGGCAAATCACTTCTCTGTTGTTCTCAGTCTGTCCTCTGTAATATAGGGGTGTTATGATAGCTCTGAGGCCCTGGCTTTGCTCACAGAACCATTTGTGCTGTGGTCCCTGCTTGCTTCTGACTCAGCCTCTTGTCTGACCCCTCCCTGCTTGCCCCAGCCACACGGAACCTCTTACAGCCTCTTTCCACCTACTCTTCCCTCTATCTGAATGATTCACTGTTTTTTTCTGTCTTATCCTTACCCACCCACTTCACCTGGATCATTCCAGTTCAACCTTCAGATAATAGCTGAGACATCACTTCCTCCTGGAAGCCATTGGAGGGCTGGGGTGTGTGTTCCCCCATGTGCTTCTGTCCCTCTGTGTTTTCTCCACTTGCAGCACTATCCACAAGATTGACAATGCCTGTGTCTGTCATGATGCTTTGAGCTTTGTGAGGCCATCTCAGCCAGCATTTGGCACATATTAGGTGCTCTATGGGTGTTTTTTAAACGAATGAATTAATAAATGAATAGTTTTGGTAGAAGGCAGGATCAAATAATGATTAGAAAAGTCTGTTTCAAAAACCGTCCATTAATAAATAAACAAATGGAAATACTTGTTAAGTATTAACTGATGCAAATGTCCTACCCAGGGGAAAATGATGAAAAATGTACCAAATAAAACCATTCCTTACATGTATAAAGTACTTTACAGGTTATCCAGCCTTCTGTCTCCATGATCTCATTTGATCTTCACAATGAATGTTGGAGGTGGGAGGGCAGGAGCCTCCATGGGCAAAGAAACTGTCAGAATAGATCAGCTAGATTGAAAAGAGTGGGACCAGTCCTCAGACCTGGTGTTCTGACTTTTAGCCAGTGCTGGCTCTGCCAGGTTCTATGGCTATGTCACTGAAGACGGTGGATGGGAGCGTGAGTGTGTGCGTGTGTGCGTGTGTGTGCCTGTACGTATGTGGTGGCTGAGGGAAAGGGAAGTTCAAAGGAAGCCTTCTGGTCCCACCTGGACTTAGAAGTCCCTGCGGGGACAGCAGACAGTGGGAAAGCCCCAGGCTCAGAGAATACATCTGCCGCATCAGGTGAAGTTCATCCATCTGCTTCCAAACAGCAGGGCTGGCCTGAATATGAGAGGTTAGTGAGTTGATTCTGTAAAGAGAGAGAGAAAGGACATGAGGAGGCGGCGACATTCTCTGGGGAGACTATCACCTTGAGGGCCCTTGAGGCTGAGGTCTCAACAGGCTGGGGGCAGAGATGGCAACAGGACAGTGGCATAGTGGTGGTTGGGAAGCCCAGAGACCTGGATTCTGGCTCTAACTCTGTTGCCTTCCAGCAACACAGCTTAAGAGAGTGGCCTCTTCAATCTGGGGTTTAGTCTCTCCATCTGTAAAATGGGAGCGGGGGAGACAAAGCCAGTGGTTTTTAAGTCATGCCCCTTGGGACGTTCAGGCATCATAGCTGTGCTTAAAGGCCAAGGGGGAAGATGGTGGACGGTGAAGAGAGGTACTGCACGCAGCGTGATGCTCCCTCACTCAGAGAGAAACTTGCCCTTTGTAAGTTTTGCATGTTGTCCTTCGAGTGAAATTTCAAGTGAACAAAGGATTCTGCTACAATACACAGTTTGAAAACCCCTGGGAAAAATGATCTTTAATGGCTTCCAGTTTGGACAGTCTGCAAAAAGAGAATCAGAGTGAAAATAAAGCCTTCGATTTCAAGTACTCAGTCAAGGAAGGAAAGAGGACAGGTTGCAGAGAGGCAGGCGTTAGATTAAACAGAAGCTGCCAACATTCTCTGTGATGCTGAGATTTAGGACTGGGGAGAACAGACTTCCCACAGGTCCTTTCTTTCCCTTTTCCATTAGGGTTTTATTGCCTTGTTTTCTTTCTTCTCCTCTCCAGGTATCTACCTGAAGGTCTTCACAGGACTTCGACAGTTATGAGTTATCGAGCCACAGCTATGTTCTTTCTTTCTCTTACAAATGTGACTTACAGAAGTTCTTCATGAGAACAGATGTTTCAAATACACATTGAGAAATTCAATGGAAAGTAAGACCCATCATATGCAACCACAGAGAGGTGGTTGCAACCACAGAGAGCTTCTGGCTCAATTGTCCCATTGTACAGATGGAGAAATTGAGACCAGATGAGGCAGTGAGGCTGCCTGATAGTCCCTCCAGACTGGGTGAAGTCTGGGGTACACAATGATGGGTGATTCAAAGAGGACGCGGGAGTTGCCCACCTGGAATTTCAGTGCAGACTGTTGGCACTGTCTCTTACATGTCTTTTACCTTCTCCACTTGGGCTGTTTGGGGTCTGCACTCCATGCTGCCTTTCTGCTTTTTGATCAGATACATGAGTGCATAAACTATGCAGGAACTGCACAGATTCTGCTTTAGTCTCTAGAAAGGTTCAGTCAACACAGGCCTATCTTATTCATGTCCACAGCACTGGACAGGGCTAATATGCAGCCCAGTCACTGAACACACATCTGTTCATATCATCCCCTTGCTTGGAATGTTCCACGTCTGTGCTTTCTCTCTGCTCCTCTGGTCTTCATCCGTGTTGGGGAGTCACTCTGGGCAGGTTTCTGTCCTATAGCCAGGAGGGCAGCTTGAGTGATGAATGGTGTAGTCAGTGCCTGGCCTCAGAAGGCCTCAGGATAAGGAGGCAAGCCATTAATCTTTGCTTTTGCTCTTGTTTATCTTCACGAGTTTCTTATTAGACATTCTCTCCTCACATTTTCAATTAGCGTTCCTTCCTGATTCTCTCTTATTTTTCTTTCCCATTCTGTTACAATATTTCTTTTTCCATTCTTCCCTCCAAAATCCTGAGTAGACCCCACTAGACTTCTGTCATGATCTCCCTTATCAATGCTTTTGCTTCTTTGCCTGTTTCCAGAACTTTCTTTTGACTGATAAATGTGGCCTGGTAGTTTCCTGTTCAAAATCTCTCACATTTTAGAATCCATTCACCTTCACCTGTTCCAGATGTTCCTTCAGCATCAGGTCTGAATAATCACTTCAGGGCTAGTGTCCACCATGCCTCTATTCCAGCAGATCTCAGCTCTGCAGACACCCTGCCTTATGGTAATCACTTTCACCTGCCTGCCCACCTTACCTCTAACTACCAGACTGGGAAGACTTTGAAGGAAAGGTACAATTTATTCATCTCTTATTCCCTAGTTTCTAGCATAGAACCTTGCACATACTAGATGCTTAGTAAATATTTGGTGAATTAGGTGAAGAAATGCATCATATACCCCACATCATTATTTACTTCTGTCCTCTGTCCCAGCATTTAGGGATCGGAAATCTACATTCCCATATCCACTGTCTGTTTGGGAGAGATGCCACAGGAAACTATTAAACTGATACTTTCATAGCATTTTGCAGATTACAAGTCATTTTACACACGTTAAGTCTGTTTGATGCGTATAGCAACCTATGAGCTCAGCAGTGGGGATTTTCATTCCGTTGTGCAGAGAACAACACCAGAACTCAGAGGGGTGGCATGGCTTGTCCCCAGCCACACATCTAGTGCCATGGTGCCAGGACTTGCACCCTGTATAGTTCTGCTGCTGTATGCCTTTGTTTCTCCTCTAATGAAAACACTATGTCTTAATTACAACAAATGCGGAAAGGAAAAGCCTGAGTAATTATTGGTGACACACTGAGCAAGTGTGAATCTCTTGGAAGAATTGAAATGCTATCTTTCAGCACCTTCAAGGACTTTTTCATTACTCCTAATTCCTCACATTTGTCTGTCAATTTAGAGGTTCACTAAGTGAGTTTTTTAAAGTCCGAGATTTCATTTGCCTCTTGCTCGGTTCAGTGGAATGGGTAGAAGAAGGCTGTAGCAAACATATTTTTACTTTTTCTTCTCTGTGCCATGCACTATGCTGGGCTTAAAGGGTGAAATTGTGAGCAATCAGATGTGACCTTTGTCATCATGGACTTTGGAAGTGAATGGGAAGGTAGACTAGTAAATACTTGTGCAGTGTTTATTAGGATATGAAAGCGCGGGACTCGGTGTAGCACAGAGTCCTAGGCAAGGGTGGCTGGAGTGGGTTTTCTAGAAGGAAGCAGAGACCTATAGAATAGGGTGAAGTTAAGTAGGCAAAGGGTGGTGGAGAAGAATGTACTAGGCAGGGAGATTGGGTGCAAATACCAGAGTCAGACGTAAAACTGTTTCGAGAGTATTGTGAGTAATACAGATGAGTAAATTGAAAGCCATAGAGGGGAAGGGAATTGCTTGAGTCACCCGCTGTATTCATGGTGGACCAGAAACCATAAGTGATACCTCCCACTTTCCAGCCCTATGTCAGTTCCTTGGCTGCACTTTGGGTCTCCACCTTTCAAGAAGCAGGAGGGTGTGATAGAGGAAGAGCCTGGGCCACCTGGGTCCAAACACAGAAGCTGAAGACTAGACAGCTTCTAGATGGAGGAGGCTCCATCTGCAGAGACCCCAGTGGCCCTGAGCTCTGTCCCTCTGCTGTTTCACAAACTGGGCCTCCTGCCACTTGGAGATTAGTCACAGATGCTGCAAATGCATCCACAATATGGTGTCAAAAAAGATGTGCGGTGGCATTCAGATAGTGGGCTTATTAGCCTGTTATTATCCATTCACCCAAATATTCCTACTAATCGGCCTTCAGATGGGCAGGATTAATTGGTTACAGTCCTAGCGCTGGGCACATCTAATTGAAATGGATGCATTCGCCTTTCAGAACGGACAGCTTATCCATTGCCATTACACAGAGAGCATGCCCTGGCCCGTGATGTTGCTGTCAGGGCCATTACCGTGGAGGCTGTAGAAGGATGAATGGAGCTCTTTTCTCATTCTCATTCGGGGCTGTAGTCATCTTCCACTTGTGTCACGATTATGTGTTTGTTGCATATTCATCTTCCTACAGGACTGTGAGCTACCTGAGGGCAGATCTGTTTTCATTAGCACTAGGTCTGGCTGCATATAACTAAAAGAGCCAAAATAATAGTGCCGTAGACAAGATGAAATTTATTTTTCTCTCGTATAAAACAAGTCCAATGATAGGAGAGCCAGGTTTGGTATAGCAGCCCCATTGTGTCTTTAAGGACATCAGCCAGCCAGCCTGCCTGCCTGCCTGCCTTCTTTTCCACTTTCCTAAGGTGTAGTGTCCATCCATATGGTCCAAGAAAACTGCAGGAAAACCAGTTATCATGTTCAAGCCCCAAACAACAGGAAGGGACAGAAGAAAGGGAAAAGAAGGCACACCTCTCCTTTTAAGGAGCTTTTTGGAAAGTTGCTCCCAATACTTATATGTACATACCATTGGCCAGAGCTTAGTCACCTGACTGAGGTGCAGTGGTTAGGGAAGCGTTCAATTCAAAGAAAATCAGGGTCTGTTACTAAGGAAGAAAGGGGGAGTGTATATTGGGCAGCCACTTGAAATATTCAACAGCGTGTCTGGGTCTGAATCAGCTCCATTATCCTTTACAAGGCCCTCCCTGTACATCAGGGGGGAGGGTTAAGAATTTTGGTTAAGAATAAGGGTCAGATAAACTTTGGTACAAATGCTGGCTCTGCTACTCACTAGCTGTGTAGCTTGGCAAACTGCATTTAATTTTTTGAGTCCAGTTTTTTGTTTGTTTGTTTTTTATTATGGTAACAGGCACACTGACTTTATAGAAAGGTTATGAGGATTAAATGAGTAAATTCTAATAAAGTGCTTAGCAGCGCTTCTGGCACATAGTAAGGCATCAATAATTGATCACTTCCAGGATTTTTAACTGTTGTCGTTATCACAGAAGGGATTACAGACATGTATTATATTCTGTGTTTAACAATTCTGGGCTTGCAATGAGAAGAACTATGTTTGAGACCTGCTTAATTGCTGTGTGGCCTCTGGAAAGTTGCTTAACTTGTCTGAGACTCAATTTTTCTTCTGTAAAATAAGGATAATTTGATCTGCTCTCAGTTATGAGAATCAAATAATTTCTTTTTAATACACATCAAAGTGCTCTATCATTATTAGGCAGTGTTTGTAGTGAGAAAACCACAAGCTCGAAAGTCAGACAACCTAGTTTCTTATCCCCGTTCTGCCACTTCTTAGATATGGACTCTGGCCATATCACATGACCTTGCTAAGCCTCAGTTTCCTTACTAGGACAAGGGAATAACAATGCTTCCTATGCAGGTCACTTGTAAGACTTGTAAGGCATTGTCTGTGCAAATGCAGTGCCTAAACAATAAAAGACTAAATAAATTACAGCAATGATCATGGTGGTGGTGGTGGTGATGATGATGATGAATTACTTGAATGAAGGAATAAATGAAAGAATGAATGAATCAAGAAGAAAAGTAGGTGCTTGGAGTCAGTGGCCTCCCTCTACAGAGCCACACAGAGGGGAATGCACAGAGCTAAGTCCCCTGTGGGATTTCAAAACCAGCTTTTGCTCTGGGCAGCCCCAGAGGAACTTGGCTGATTCCACACACCGACAGGGACCACGTAATATGTACTGAGGGACTCCCTTAGGGAGGTCATCTTATCATGTCCCTGAGAGAACAGATTTTCCATGCAAACATCACCTCTGATCATCCTTAGACCTATTGCCTCCTCTAGAGAATCAATTCCCAGTGGTGGCTGAGCTCTCAACTGTGTTTCCAAGGCCACCTGTATGCATGTAGCTGGGCAGGGTACCATGAAGCATTTATTACGCAGAGGGTGAGATGATAACATCACTTATGCTTTTCTCTTTTAACAAGAGGTGGTAAAACTTTTATGATGCCTCCAGCCGGCATATCCCTGTTCCCTTCCATGTTATTCTTCCTTTTCCAGACTCCTCCTTACTTTTCTCCATTAAGTACATCAAGTACTAAGGACTCAGAGCTCATTTGGTACAGAGAGAAACTCAATTATATCCACCAGCAGAGTGTAAAAGGAATGGAGGTTTGAGATATATTTATAGGTTACAGCCTCTAGGTGGAAACTTGCCAATTTTCAGTCCAGCGATCTATAGGAATGCTTAGGAGGATGTCGGCTAAGTCCAGAGGAACTATTCCAAATGGGAAACGCACTCTAAGAGGATTTATAGTAATGTGAATGTCAAAGTTAGCTCCAAGTTAAATGAAACTAATTGGACCCTATAGAACAGGAATTGTAAATCGGGAGCGTAAGAGCATATCTAGGCCACAGACGAGTCTCATTTTATCCACAATTGGGCCACCCAGTTAAAAAAAAAATTGGTAACCAAAAATTTTAAAGTCAAATTTCATATGAAAATATAGATTGTGTGTATGCATGAGTGAAAATTATATGTTCTGCCTATAGTTGGTCCACATTATTGGATGTGGAAAAAAAATTGGCTGATTTTCAGTAGCAGGGACCCCTTTAGAAAGTTTGCTGCAGTCCCTACCACTCCCTGTTGTCTTTTATTATACCCTGCTCAGGTCCCCATTTATATGCTGTGTAGGTATTTGTGTTTGAGCCTCCCGCTTTAAAGATTCTCGTTGCTTGCAATGATACAAATGTCAAAATGACCTCTAGCTTGAACGAAACCAGATGGATCTTTTATAACGTCCTCCTTGTTTGGAGGAGTGCAGTTGTCAACATTTCTTCTAGCTGAAAACATACCTAAACTAATCCATTAGAGAGAACTCATGAGTCATGCAGACTCTGAGGAGCTACTGTGTCAACTCTGAAAAGCATCAAAAGGACAAATTCACCCCAGTGGAGTATTGTTTATTTGTTTCAGTTCATGTCAGAGCTGATGGTCCCACAGGCTTTGAATAGCCTTAGGCTTGGAAAGAGCAGCTGGCATAGTGAGAATTGTCCTTTTCTCCCTCCCATCTCGAGTGGCTTTTTTTACGGTGGACGAAGGGGAAGCCCAGAAAGGCTCAGATGGAAATAAGAACTGTAATCAGGACTCAGGCGGTCAGTGAAAGAGTATGAGCCTATGCTAAGCCTCATAATTTGCAGAAAATGAAGGCTGAGAGAATACGGTGTGGCATGCCAAAAAGTATCTGCCTGGAGGCGGAAAGCCTGGGTTGGATCCTAAGTCAAGCCCGTGAAGTGCTATGTTTGGGCAAATCTCTTCCTCTCTCTAGGCTTCAGACTCCCATCTGCAAAAATGGGGATTTGACTTCGATAAGCAAGAAACCTTTTCAAAGGTCCTTATCAGAGAGAAAGAATGGGTACACATAGCTGAAGACAGAAGCAGACTAAAGGGCAGATCTGTGCGAAGGTTTACCCAAGGGTAGCTCCAAAGTCTGTTGTGGATTTACAGCAACTGCACTTAATCAGTCTCACTGCTTGGTCTCTTGGCCCTCTGCTCTCTGATTTTGTGATACACCCCCAATCTCATGTCTTTCTCCTTTGCCTTCCCCAACTCTGCTCCAGCAATTCCAACTTCGGGTTTGGAGAACAAGCCAAGCATAACTCATTGAGGACATGGCTTCAGCCTGTAGTGCCCTTTTCTTTATTCAGGAAGAATCCTCTCTGAAGCCAAATCCCAATCCCCTTCCATTGTAACACACACAGTCAAACCCAAAGTTGACCGGCTTTGGTACTCAGATTCCATCTCTGCCACTTACCAAGAGTGTCACACAGTGACGAGGACAGGGCAAGGAACCTAGTGTCCTAATTCTTCTCACCAAATCACTGGACCACCCGCTTCACCAACAGCCCGTCTTAGTCATTAACGTGGCCATAGGCAGATTACTCAACTTCTGCATCCATAAAAAGAGGATGAAATAATGCTTATCTCACAGTGTTGAGAGAATTAAACAAGGTGTGCATACTGTCAACTTGATACCATGCCTGGTACCTAGTAAGCACACACCAAGTGCGTTTTTTAAATAGAAGGGGCTGCATTCATTTTTACACTTGCAGCCTGTGCCTGAGCCTGGAACATTAAATGAACATCAGTCTAGGAGTCACATATCTTTATGTTTGTGCCTTAGCTCCCCTGTGAACTCTGTAACTTCGGGCAGGAAGCTTAACTTCTGTGAACATCGGTTTTGCCTTAGAGGAAATGGGAATGGTTCTACTTGGCTTTCAGAGATCTGCTGTCTGCATTGCTTGAGCTAATGAACGGGGTGAGATGGAGTGGGGAAATAGGAGAAAGCTCTACGCAAATGTTAGCCCTTTATTATTATTCCTGACACCAACAGCTTCTTTCATACAGCGGCAGCCAGAGCCGCTTGCTGCCTTGACAACAGTGGCCCAGATGTTGCCAACATCTGTCTGCTTCTCTGGGCCTTTTACAGAGGGTAAAGGAATAAAGGAGTGAAGAAGGATCATATCATAGAAACATGTGGACCAGTTTTACAGTATACTCCTGCTACCCCTCCCCGACTTGTAGTCCCCTGGGGAGGATGGGCCAATTCTCCTTTATCTATGTGCTTCAGATGCTTTCCCAGTGCTTGGCTTTGGAGATGCTTAGGAAACACTGGTGGAATTGGTTGTAGTGACTCTGCCTTTTGCCACTGGAGTGATGCTGTCAGCCAGTGATGTGACAGACCCACTTGAATACCCAAGTGGAGTTATGACAAGCTTGGGATTCAGGAGTCTGAGTTTGTTGCTGCCTTGCTGTGTGACCCTGGGCAAAGCAGATAAACTCTCAGAGCCTCAGTTTTCACACTGATGACATGATGCAGCTAAGAGTCTACAAAAAAGAACTTTCTGCCTTATTGCTCCTGGGTTACTATGGAACATCTCACAGCTGGGAAAGACTGGAGAAAGTCTGATATCCACATATAAATAGAGCACAGGGGCTGGGCAGTTAGCTCACTTGGGAGAGCATGGTGCTGATAACACTAAGGTCAAGGGTATGGGCCACCTTAATGACTAGCTGCCCCTCAAAATAAAATAAAATAAATACTAATAAGAAATAAAATAGAGCATCACTTTTCTGAAAAAAAAAATTGATTATTTCTGCTTGGAAGGGTGGCAACTTGGCAACTTGGAGAATAATAGCCAGTGTTTTTGGGTGCCAGGAACTTCATACACATTAGCACATTTAATTTTTCCAAAAATCCTCAGAGGTAGGCACTAATATCTTTGTTTCTTTGATGATTAAACTGAGAATCACAGCTAGTCGGCGAAAGTCAGTGAAAGAGTCACCCAAAATTCTATTCAAACTACTCCATGACCGAGAAGCAATGAGTTTCTCACCACTGAAGGTGCTCAGTCAAAAATGAGAGGACCACCTGAGAAGGGCTTTGGGGAAGAGATTCAGCTGGAAGTGTTGGCCTTGGATTTATTAATTCATACACTTGTAAGATGTTCAGCACTAGGAGGATCCTTGGAGACCACCCGGGGAAGCCTAGGCCTGCATAGGCATTCCTCTGCCCTTCCTTCCTGCACTTGACAAGGACCAAGGGTGTCATTATTAAAACACCCTCTCCCTTCCTTCCAGGGAGCCAGGTTGTAATTGCAGCTTTGTGCAATGGTGGGATTTCACTGTGTAGCATCACCTGTGCCACCTTCCCACGGCTACGGCCACTGGCAGCACCTGCCCCAGGCTCTTTGTGAAACACAGCTGTGTGTCTCCAGAGAGATGGGGCTAGTCTGAGAGAAGCAGCCACCTATGAGTTGCATGGAGGAGGCACTGGACCAGTGTCCCCTCTGTCTCCTCTCTGGCTCCTGCATTCCAGATGGGCACATGGACCCACAGAGGGTTAGAGGAAAGTGGGAGACAGCGTGGCACAGAGGCAGAACATGGCTTTCAGAGCTGTTGGGTTCATTGACCAGCCCTTCCCCTAACAACCCTGAGCCCAGTGTCCGTACCTGTTAAAAAAATAGGTAATAACAGAGCCTACTTCACAAGCTCACTTGAAGGATTAAGTAAGATAATGTAGCACATAGAGCAGAGGCTGGCAGATATACAAATGGTCGTCTCACCCCCTCCATGGTTCTGGCACTATTCTTCACTGTATAATCTGAGGCCAGCAATTAGGACTGGAACAATGTA
This sequence comes from Cynocephalus volans, assembly GCF_027409185.1. Classification (NCBI taxonomy): domain Eukaryota; kingdom Metazoa; phylum Chordata; class Mammalia; order Dermoptera; family Cynocephalidae; genus Cynocephalus; species Cynocephalus volans. The sequence goes on from NC_084476.1 coordinate 19,974,950, forward strand.
AGACACAAAAAAGAATATATCAACTATCCCTATTTTGTTTCAATTTCTGGGGTAAGTTTTGCTACTTTGCCTAATAATAGCTAAAATTTATGTAGCACTTACTAGGTGCCAGACACTACAACGAGGACTTGACATATAGTAACTTACCTTACAACACCCCTATGAGATACATATTGTTATTATATTCATTTTGCAGATGAGGAAACTGAGGCAGACAGAGTGAGACTGTCCCTTGTATGCGATCAGTGGCAGAGGTGGGAGTCAGATTTAGGAGCTGGGGTTCGCCATACTCTATTGAATCTTAAAGTGTCCTGTCCATCCATTCATCCACTCTTGAACAACTACTGTGAGCCAGGCACTGTTTCAAGCACTAGCAGTAGAAATCAGTGACCAGAGCAGGTAACACCCCTGTGCTCATGGAGCTTACAGTCTAGTCCAGAATGAGAATCACATGTCACAGCCAACCTCTGAGCTTCTTTCCCTCTGCTCATGACATTTTTTGGACACATTTCCAACCAACCAACAGAGCTGAGTTTCTTCCAGGGCCAACCTACTTCCAGTTCAGTACTGTCCAGTTCATTCCCTCCAGCCTAGGACTGAAGTCTTTGTGACCATACCAGGGTGGTGGTAACCACAGAGCCCAGTTAGTGCTGCTGCAAGCCTACGGCTGTCTGTAGGCTCATGCAGCACCTCCATGTTTTAGAATATTATTCAAGAATATTATAATACTCATCTTTAGTAATAATGGAAGGCAGTATGGAGTGTGGGGTCCTTTCATAACCAAATTTACTTTTGAGCTCTGCCACACAGTAACTATGGGTTCTCGGACAACTCATTCAGTGATTGTGCCTCAGTTTTTTGGTGTGTGTAATGGGACTTAGCTCTAATCCCAGCCTATAACACTTACATTACCGGTTTCCCAGGGCTGAGAGGCCCAAAGCTGGATTAAGATGAACTCAAAGCTTCTGAGCTCAAGTCAGAAAAACCTGCCTTTAATTCCCTGGAAATGCTATTTAATGTCTCTGAGATTCACTTTCCTTATCTGTAAAATTGGTACAAAAATACGTTTTCTCCCTATTTCACATGCCGTTGTTTTGTAGTGGTAGTGGTTTGTCTTATATTGTTTGCTTGTACTTACAGTAATACACTTTTAGATGAGAGGAGATTTTACTGGAGGGCAGGAGAAACCCTTTCAGATTTTCTACTGTGTCTTACAAGTCTCAGTTCTGATAATGGGTCTGCTACAGATTAATTTTGTGTCCTGGAGCAAGTTGCTTAACCTCTTTGTTTTCTTATCAGCAAAATAGGTCTATTAACACCAACCTCACAGATTTCCAGTGAGGGTGGATTTATTTAGATACTGCATTTAATTTGTCAATGCCAAAGAATGACATGCAATAGGGGCTTAGCAAATGGCATTCACAATTTCTTTCTCCTTCTAATATGCTGTGAAATAGCAAACACCAATTGCTTACCTAAAACCCTTGAAATCACTGATACATGGGTTATCTCTAAACAGCTTTCTGGCTCATGTCTGACAATGGAAACAATCCTTATATTGGCCACCAAAGAGCTGGGTTCCAGTCCTGGCTCTGCCACTAACAGTGTTTGACCTAGAAAAGGCCCTTGTCCTCTCTTAGGATGTCAACAAAGCCTTGACGTTTCCGTCTGCAAAATGAAACAGTATTTAAGATTTCAGACTGCAAGCCTCCATTTGAACTGGAATAGCTCTTGTTTTTTATGGTTTTATTCAGAAATAGGTTCCTAATTAAAAAAATTTTCAAAGGAAAGTGTTTGGATGCATTAATAATCCTAACAATGTCGATTAACCTTAAGATCTCCGAGTTCCCGTCTGTTTCTGACATTTGCAAACTTGGATTTTAGCTTAGAAAGATGAGTGTGTCTGCCTCCACTGGGTTTCCCTGCAGTCACTGTTCAGCATCTGTTCAACATGGTATGACACACATGGCCGGTTCGGGAGGGATTAGCTGGCACTGGAGGGGCGTGGAGGAGGAAGGGGAGAGGAATCACAGTGAGGGAATCTGAATGTCAAGCATGTCTATATTGTCTCTGCTGAGTTATTAGTCTGACCCTCCAACCCAAACACAATCTGTCACCGCCTGAGGCTCCCTTCTGAAGCTGGTGGTGGGCAGCTGGGTACCACTGATGCCTTCTCTGGTCTGCGGAGGAGGGGTTGGCTCTGGCCTCTTGCCCTCTGCTCTCTTACATAGCCCCCCACCTTCTTCTCTAACTCCCACTCCCTGCTGCTGCCTATTCTTTGTATACAACACACTCCCAAGACACCCTCCTGTCACATCAGCATTTTCAACAGGGATCATTGCGACAAATAGAATCTAATGGGCATCTCCAGTTCACAAGACAGATAAAAGCTGCATTTTGTAACAGTGGCGTCCAATCAAATGTGCCCTTAATGTGCATGAATTAACCTATATATATTTTATGAAAGACAAGAGATACAGAAAGACAGAAATTAAGGAGTTAGGTCATTACCCTTACTGTTACACTCAATGGGTATTAGTAACCCAGGTGAAAATGGGATGGGAAACACAAAACTGCTGTCTCGGTCACTCTCAGTGCCCACTCTTCACAGTGATCTCTGCCCCCCCCCCAGTGCAATTCCCTTGTTTAAATATCTTCTTTCCTTCCTTCCCTCCCTCCCTCCTTCCTTTTAAATTCAAGGTAATTATTTCAGGCACTGAGTCAAATTAATAAAAACAGGGATATTTCAACTGGATCATGAAGGATGAGCAGAAATTTGTTTAGTGGGTTTCTCTACAATATGGTGATAGTTTTGAGAGTATCTTTTAATTGTGTGTGTATACGCACACACACATACACGCATATGTAAATAGCAATTAATAATTTTCAAAGCCTTTTTATGTTTATCACCTCATTTGATTTTCCCAACCACCCTGGGAGTCAGGTAAGGTAAATTATTGTTGCTACTTAACTGACAAGGAAAAGCAGTCTAGGGGAGGTTGAGTCAGTTGCCCAAAATCTCATTAAGAGGATTAAGTTTCCAGTTTCTGGCTTCCACTGAGCCCAATACTGGTTTAGGTCCAGTAATTTTTTGTGATATCTTGCTTTTGAGTGAAGACCAAATGATCTGGGGGAACTAGAAACAGAGTCTCCTCCCAATTAGCAGCCCTTCCTTGGTTTCACCAGGAGTTCTATTCCTAACATGCACTTGGCCTCTTGGAAGAACACAGGCATCCTCTGAAATTGAGACCAGAAGAACACAAGCCCACAGCTAACCCCCGAGAAATCTTGCTTGTTAACAGTGAAGGAAGGAGCTGCAGAAGCCAGGCACAGACAGTGGAAGGTCGGAGATAAATCCAGAACTCATCTCTGAGCTAAAGAAAGGAGCAACAGATTGAAAGGGCCCTTTGAGTCCCAAACACAATGAATGAGGAATCAAAAGGTGAGAAAAATCCACACCTACTTGCATTGTAGTGAAATTTCAGACCTGTATGGATAAAGAGGAAACAATTTAAACACTTTTAGAGAGGTGGAGGCAGGAGAAGAAAAAAAGAGAAAGTTCCCTGCAAAGTGAGCATAGAATGGGGTTTCTAGTAAATTTAATAACAATAATAATAACAACGATTTACTGAGAACAGTCTATGGACCCAGGTTATGGGCGTGGAATTTGTGGAATCCCCATATTTCCTCCTCCTGAATTCAGAACAATTTAGACGATTAGAAAAAAGAGTAAAGCAGATGGAGTTTAACATTTCGCCTTCCTTACTAAGAAGGGTTAGTTTAGAGGACACGGCAAAAATGTGTACTTGCCAACGCAAGGTATGTGCTGGGTGCCTGCCACCTTCTTATGTGGGGATCTGTCCCCATAAAACAGAGGGGGTGGCAGGGCAGAAGGCTCTTCCTGGATGGCAACTGGCTCCCACAGTGAAAGGGGGAAATGAAGGGACAGAGACAGCCCAAGTCCTCATCCCAAATTCATTCTACTCAGTGGGGAGGACTAAAGAAGTTTGGACAAGAGAGTATTTGGGGAAATTCATCCCGATCAAAACCTCAAGTGTAAGGGAGAAACATTTCCTTCTACCATTATTCAGAGCATTTACATGCACGTCTTCATTTAATCCCTACAGTAGTACAGTAAGTGAGGACCATCATGATGCCCATGAAATAAATGAGTGAAATGAGGCTCCTAGAGGGGTTTGCAAGAGACACTTACATTTTGCTGTTACTTTTGTAGCAGCATTTACCCTGGGTAGCTTTTGTAACTTTGTTTTCTAGCCCGACAGGGAACTGGCAGGATGAAGATGTTACTGCAGTTCTGTCTGTCTCTGCAGACCTCCTAACCCCTTTCTGTGAGGCTTCCTAACCTGCAGGGCTTAAAGGCAGTGATGGTAAAGGGAATGTGTGCTCGCTCAGTGCCCCGCTTATATCCAGCCTCAGTGGGCAGCCTCAGGGCTGGACAGAGGACAAGGAAGAAGCTTATGGCCAAATCAAAGAGATTCTCGTGGGCTGAAAAATGGGATCAGACCACCTCTGGGGTTCTTGAATAAGAATCCCCTTTCCACTCTCCTCCACTCCCTCTACTCCCCCCTCACCTTCCACTTCCCCCTTTCTACTCATCCTTTCCCATTCTCTCTGGCTCTATCTCTCTCCCCCTCTTTCCAAACTCTCCCTAAATTGTTAGCTATGGGCTTCTTTAGTGACAAGAAGCTCCTGCCCCTTCCATGCCCCCATCCCCCAAATTTCACAAACATTCACTTCCATTTTGGGTTTTAAATCAGTTCAAAACAATATATTGATTACTTTGTTTTATTTGCATAACCATATGAAGTAGATTGCTTATCATCCCCATTTTCCAAATACAGAGTAAGGTAACTTGTAAGAGGCCATACAACTAGTGGAGTAGTACTAGGATTTGAATTCAGATTTGGTGGATTCAGAATCTGAGCTTTACCCAACAAGCTAAATTGGTGCATATAAATAATAATAGTTTTAAAAAGCCAATCAGAGAAGACACAGATGTAGGCAAATATATGCCAAAGAGCAGGGTAAGGGACCATCGTACACCACCAGGCTCTGGGTAATAGTCATGGCTGTCTATTACTAAGAATTTCTATTGTCTTAGTCACTGTGCAGAGTGACTCATAGTCCTAGGGTACATAACACTGCTGACATTACTTACAGACAGGGAAAAAGAGGTGCAGAGAATCAGTTGACCTGCCTGTGATCAGATGCTCGACAGTGCCATGGATGGGATGTGCATGCCCTTCTGCCTCACTGCTTTAACAGCTAGGCAGCACCACCAAACCTCCCTGATGATAAGATCTCCTGCAGATATGATTCTGCAGGCTTAGGGAAAGCCCGGAAGTAAACATTTTTAATGAGCCTCCCCAGGTGATTCTTATGATCAGGCAAGTTTGGGGATAGTCAGCTCTAGCTGGGAGGGTCAAGAAGAAGATAAGCGAGCTGTGTCTTAAAAGCTGAATTGAGTTTGCTATTAGAGAAAAGGTTTTCTTTAATGTGTTTTCTTTTGTTTTCACTCCAAAGCCATCTCTGCGGAATTTCTCCTCCTTGGTTCTGATACTAGCTTCCCACAGTGCACACAGTGTTTGTGCTACTTGACTTAGCATAGCCATGTGGAGATAGAAAAAGGGGTTATTTCCATCCTCTGTTCATCCTTTTCTTTCCCATCTGAATCTCCTTGGTTCATCTAGTACAGATTACTTCATAAACTCTTGGATCTAAATCATGGACCTAGATATTCTTCCACAGTGTAGTTGGTGGACTAGTGTCCCCAAAATATTCACGTCCAACCAGACCTTCAGAATGTAACCTTCTGTGGAAACAAGGTATTTGTAGGTGTAATTGGTTAAGGATCTCAAGATGAAATTACCCTGGACTCAAAGTGGACCCTATATCCAATGACTGGTGTCCTTCTGAGAAGAAGAGAGGACACAGAGAGACACAGGGGAGAGGTGATGTGAAAGTAGAGGCAGAGATTAGAACCATGCCGTCACAAGCCCAGGAATTCCAGGAGCCAGCAGACGCTGGAAGAGGCAAGGAAGGATTCTCTGTGGAACTTTTGGAGGGAGTATGGCCCTGCTACCACCTTCATTCCATACCTTTGGCCTCCTGAACTAAGAAAAAATAAATTTCTGTTGTTTTAAGTCACCTAGCTTGTGGTGAGTTTTATGGCAATCCTAAGAAACTAACACAACCAACTTTTTTGGAGACCCAGGATCAATGTGAAATTAAGAGATAGGGACTATCTCTGGTCAGTCTCTATCCCACCTCCATCTGTTCCTCCAGGACATTTTGGTTGATTCAAAGTGCACAGGGCTCTGAAGAGTCTAGGAACCCAGGCCAGTTGTTCTTGAGTGAGCAAACCCCTCACCAATATGGAATGGATGTGGCTCTATGACATAGCATTTAATCTAGCAGCTGTGAGATTAAGTTCAGCTACATCTAATTTACATGCCACTTAGTTCCTAAGCTCTCCTAGACCTCATCTTTCCAGTCTTAGGCTCAAGCAGCCCCTAGAATGATAGTATTCTTGGGTGGCTGGTTTGGGGGAAGCCATCACTGACCCCTTAAGGCTATGATGTGCTGAGGCTTTGGGTCCCTGTATTGTACTCTGGACTTGAGCTAAAGATACTGTTCAGTCTGAGGAGCCCTGCTGGGGCTGGATCTGAGGGTGGGCCTTGGCAGGGCTATAGATGAAGAACCTTATGAAGGAGAAGGAGAGCAGGATTTGGAGATTCACCTTGGGGAAACCCTTGTGTGTGACAGCAAGGTCTCAGAGAACAGAATTTGGAGTGTTCTGCATTCAAGGTGGGGCCAGGGGGTGGGTGGTTATCAGTGTTACATGTGGAATGTTCCCTGAACCAGGAAAGAAAGCATGGCTGACTGGCTTCCCCTACAGCCTGTGCCCTGAGTTTCTTGCTGCATTGGCAAGGGTGGAAGGCTTCTCAGTGGTAAGAAGGGTTACTAAGAGTAAGGTGGCAGGTGGCTGGGAATTCTCTCTGCTAACTTGGGGTTCTCAGGAAATACTGAATTCAGTGTTTTTAAAAACTCAAGAAACGTGAATCAGGAGGTGAAAGGAAAGGGTGCATCATACCAGGTCAGCTCTGGTGTGTGCATCAAGGTCACCAGCCAGCTTTTGCTTCTTGCTCCTGCCATCTCATGAACCAGCCTCCTGTTGAGTCCTTTCTCTTTTCCCTTCCACTGCTTGGCGTCTTGTGCTTGACTCTCTGCCCATAATAACTAACTTTCCTGGGGATTTCCTGATCAGGCCCAATAGGGGAGATCCTGAAGCCATCCCAACATGCCTTCAAGACAGTTGGCAGCTTCATCACCAATGCTGGAAAATGGCAGCAAAACAGTACCTCTAAAAGACCCCTATTGTGTGACTTGTAATAGGTTTTGAAGAAGCATGGTGGATACATGATGGAGGCATCAGGAATATTGGAAAGGCTGCGGATTTTCAGCTTTACTTTTTGTGGCTTTAGTTACTCTCTGCTTGAGTTACAGGTGGTGTTTGCATCCTTCTCTCTCTTTAATAACAATTATTTTACTAAGCACTGATATGTGTAAATCACTCTGCAACATATACAGTTCTTTTATAAACAGGATTCTCAATGGGGTTCATACATAAAGAGGAAAAGGTATCTGTTACCATGATTATTTTAAAGCTGGGGAAACTGAGGCTCAGAAGGTAAAGTGCCTGGCCTAGAGCCATACAGCTGATCAGTGACAGCTAGGCACCAGTGCTCATTGTGCTACATTATAGATGCCCCCTTTTCTTAAATTCCTATTGTTTTCAACCAGATACAAGAACAGGAATAGCAAACAGATACAGCTATCAGTATGCTTTTTGTGGTCAGTAATTGTGCATGGATACTTGAGTCTGACATCCCTTAGTCCCTTTAGTTTCTGGCTCAGTGTCTCCTGAGTATTTACGAGTAAATAAATGATTAAACAAGCTTGGGATTCAGACCAATTTTTCCCCTTTGGCCCCTTTGCAGAGAAAAGTAAGCAGCCAGTTATCACGTTTGCCTCCTAATTACCCCATAACAAGTACCCCTTCCTTGGGTACCACAAGGGACTAATAGCAATCTTGCTTTACTTACTAAGTATCTTCCAGTCTTTCAGTCCTGGGCTATAGGCTGAGGACAGGACTCAGAAATGATTCAAATTCAGCCCTTGAGCTTAAGGGGCTACCAGATTACTTGGGGAAGACATCTACCTGTTCACTCGTTTATTCATCTATCCGTCTGCCCATCCATCCAGAAAATATTTATCAAACATCTGCAGAGCACTAAGTGCTGTCCTTGGTGCTGAAGATAGAATAATAAAACAAAGGCCCTGCCTTGTGGAAGTCCTGTACCATCAGGGCCATAAAGAAGGTTAACATGTGAATGTGTAATATTAAGGCAGGGAAGAGTAAGTACTGTAAAGAAAACTAAAGAAAACAAAGGAGATAGAGATGCTGTGATGGAGACAGAGGTGAAGGTCACTATTTTGGAGGAGATGCAAAGGGAAACCCTCACTGCTAGTCTTAGTGGCAGACCATCAGGCCCTCCCCATCTAACCTATCACAATCCCCTCCCCCCCATGATTTCTGGAGTAGTCAACATCAGGCTGACTTTTGCCACCAGCTCACTTTGGAAGCTCCCTGACCATATGAAACTTACTTTGCACATATTAATTATGAGCCAAGCTCTCAGTGGCTTAACCTCCCTCTTCAGTCTTAGACCTTCTTCCCACCTCAGAAGTCTCTCTTGTTGGCCCAATGTTTTGAGGTTGGCACAGTATTGGGAATGTTTCATGGACCCTGTGAATCTGCAGCACATTCCCAGAGAATGGTACACTGTGAATGGTAGATGTAGGCTTGCCAAATCTCCAGACACACTGAGAGTTTCAGGATTGTTATAGCAGCATGCAGAAGATAGGTTTTGGATTGTGGAACCAGATGTGTGTCCTGCCACTAATTGACTTTGCAGTCTTGGGCAAAGTCACCCCTTGTAGGCTTACTTTCCCCATCTGTTAAATGAAGTTAAGAATGCCTAGATCATTCAGCTTATGTGGCCACCTTGTTAAAAATAAACAAACAAAAAATGTGTATTTATGGACCTGTGAGCTTTCTGCAAACTTCTTTGGTTTATATTTTACGGGGGCAAATCAAGGGCTAGGACTTAAGTTTTCTGATTTCTTTTTCAGTGTGTTTTTCCTCTGCCTGAATTTTCTAAATCATTTCTTGAGCACTGGCTGTGTTCTGGACACTACCTTGGGTCACCTTTGTGCATTTATTCATTTTATTATCAAAATACTTTCACTCAGTGAAGGCTGCTGTCCTCAACTTTCAGATGAGAAAGCTGAAGGTCAGAAAAATGCATTGACCTCAGCACTGGTCCTTGAACCCAGGGTCATCATGTCCAGAGCCTGCACCATCATCCGCTATGCTATTTAGTCAGTTGTCCTGTCTTTCTGTCCCATTTTGTGTGTGAGCATACTTGATCAGGTGGGCAGCTCCACTTCTTCCTTCAAACTTGACTTAATTGGAACAGCAAGGAACTTGTTTTTATTCCCACTTCTTCTATGATTTGCACTTGGAAGCTGTGAGAAACTCTTTGCTCCTTACTGTTTCCCTCTGGCATAGAGCTTATTGAACTGTGCATTGTGGTAATTATCTGCTTACTTATCTATTTCCTCAAACTGACTGCGAGTTCTTCGAGGGTGTATTTGTGTATTCCTAAATCCAAGCAGAAAATATGGCACACGTTCAGGATGTAACAGTAACAGTAGTGACAATGAGGCCAGTGACTACCATGTATCAAATGTTATCTATAGGTCAAGGGCTGTGAGATATATTTTACATACATCATTTTATCTAATCCTCACAACAGCCATTTTTTGGTGAATGGTATTTTTCTCATGTTAGAATCATTGAAACAGCATCACAGAGAGAATTTCCCAAGGTTGCATCAGTGGTAAGTGGCAGAGTAAAAATTCGAACCTAGGACTGCCTGTTTCCAGGCGTGCCCTTAACCTGGCAAATGAGTAAATCAATGAATGAGGGCAAAGCTCCTCCTTAGTCACCAGCTCAACTGTTTATCTCTATGACTCAGAGAACAGGGGGACAATTGATCCTCTCTATGATAGTTTCTTCCACTCTCTCCATTCATCCATGCTTCGGAGTGGAATTTCATACAGAACTTGAGAGGCCACCTGAGGATATGGAGAGGGATACAGATTGTACTAAATGGCTTATGTGAATTACCATCAGCCCTCTCTTACTTACAGATGGAGAATTGCCAGACAGATGTGGGTGTATTTCAGTCACATACCTTCAGAGAGGCATTGATAATGGATTCATTCATTCTTTCTTTCAACAAGTAATTGAAGATCTATTCTGTGCCCTGCACATTCAAATTTGTGCACAAGTAAATAAAACCCTGTCTTTCTCTTCATAGCTTCTCAGTGTAGAAATACAACAAATACATAATGAGGTCTTATTGGTGTCAGAGTCTAAGCTAGGTCCTGGGAACACAGAGTTGATTAATAATGTCCTCCAGGGACAGTGAATATGACGGGAGGGTAGTCAAACTGTGCTGCACCTTGCTGCATGCCCTGGAAGAAGGAAGCATGAGTCACACAGGTTCTAACAGATGGGTGCTTAATCCAGCCAGAGAAAGCAGGGTTCAGAGAACTCATGGCCCAAGAGCTGAGGCTTAAAGGACTAGACAAAAAAGTGGGGAGAAGGCATTTCAGGCTGCAGGAGCAGCATAAGCAAAAGCACAGTGGCATGTGATGCTGTGAGGGGTACAGGATGGTTAATGGGCGCAATATATGTGTCTATACCTGGAATACCAGGCAGGATGTCAAGAGAGTGTGTGTATTTCATCTGTTCAAAAATGCTTTGAAGTTTGTCTTTGTCTTCTAATCTTCTAGAATTTTAGAGCTGGAATGACTGTTAGAAACCACCCAGTCTTACCTTCTTATCCCAAAGAGAGGAAGGAAAGTGATGAAGGTCATAGAATTTAGAAGCTGTGGGAAGAAGGCAGTTGGGAAACTGTACAGAGAATAACTTATACTATAGTGAAGGGGAAATAGTGGCTTCACCGCTACTTTGCATCTAATTTTTCTAAGAAACAAGATCTTGCCTTAATAATAAGGATGCTAATATTTTCTAAGACCCACTACTTGCAAGCCATTATGTGTTATATTCTGTAATGAAATCTCATTTAATCCTTCCAAGACTTTCTCAGTTAGGTACTAATAACCCAACTGACAGATGAGAAAACTGATGAAACTAGAATAACTTACCCAAAGACCTACAACTAAAAGGTAGTGCAGACATGACTCAAACTCATGTCTGTCTTACTCATGGGCAAGCACTGGTGTCCAAGTGTTTATTAGCTGTCTCCTTGATAAATTTCTGTAGTATTCTGAATAAGCTCCCAGGATTTGACCCCTACTCTGGTCTGATCTAAAGATGGTTAGGGAATGTTGAACTGGAGGGGTGGTGGGTAGGAGATGAATACATTCCAAAGAACCACTGTGTTTTTACTTTATTGCCTTGACATTATGTTCAGAAATAAAATAGTGTCTCCAGTAGATACCTGGTAAGTGGATGGCTTGTTTAAAAGAAAAATATATTTCATTTTCTATAAGGAGATTTCCTTAAATAGGTCACCCTATGGCTGTCCAGAGGCAAAGAGATAAATATAGTTAACTATAGACATATAAAGATGTGAGTATATTTTTACAGATGTGAATACTTACATATATATGAAAATCTTTTTTCTGTCTCACATTTATCTTTTCCTAATTGTTTGCACATGTAAACATGTCTCTTCATGTGATTATGTGCTGGGATCTTGTGTAAACTTTTGGGAGTCTACCCTGGAAAATATTAAGATGTAGATAGGTTTCTCTCTAGTCTGGTGACAGAATCTAGACCTCAATGTCATTGTTGGCACTTTCTTCTCTTCCTGCTGCCAATCAAACACAAGTCTTCCCATCCTGTTCTGTATGTCTTATATCTACCATGCGGTAGCTGGCTACTCATTTTAACTGCACTAGTTCCAGGTCTCTTCATCTCTCTCTTAGACCAGGAATTCTCAATCTCCACACTATTGACATTTACTGGATAATTTCTTATTGCACTTGGCTGTTTTATGCATGTAGGGTATTTACAGATACGTTGGCCTCCACCCACTAGATGCCAGTAGCACTCTTCCCCAAGTCATGCATGACAGCCAAAAATGTCTCTATAGCTAAGTGTTTTCTGGGGGACAAGATTGCCCCAAGTTGGGAACGACTGTCCTAGACTATTGTTAAAAGCTAGCTCAATGGTCTCCGTGTTTCCAGTCTTTCCACCACATCCAATGTGATCTTTCCAAGTTATACAGCTGACTTTGCCACCCTATTGCTTATAAACAAACAAACAAACAAAACCACCTCTGGATCCTCAATGCCTAAAGAACGGCCATGCCATCGCAATAAGTTTCTGATCTTTTTATCATCTCATTCTCATTCTCCAACATTCCCTCAAGGTCCAGTGGACATTCCCTCAAGGTCCAGTGAACATTCCAAGTTCTAGAGAGACAGTCTGAAGTTACTGGAAATTTCCCCCATTGGGAGACCTTATCCTATATACTTGCCACCTAGTTGTGTGATCTCAAGGAAGGTTCTCTTCTGAACCTCAATTTTTCCATTAGTATAATGGGTATAACAATCTGACATAACATGTAGGAGAGCTAAATGAAGAGCATCAGTAACTCAAATACAAGGTAGAAATTGCTAAAGTTCCTTAAGTGAGTGTTAAGTGATGAATCACTGTGGCACTGCAGAGAATAAAGAGATTGCTTCTGCACAAGGAGAGGGGAAGAGCCTAGGAGAATTCACAAAAGAGATTACACTGAAGATAGCAGTGAAATTTGGGTGCTGTTTGGACATACAGATGTGGGGGTGAGAATAAAAATGAGGGCAACATTCCAGGGAAAGGAAATAGCTCGGGCAAAATCTCAGGACATTCATCAGGATCTGTGAGTTCCAATATGGTTGGATACTTAGCACCATCCCTGCTCTTTACTAGAAACTCAGTAGGTTTGGTTGCATGGATGAGTGAAGCACACATTTTGAGAAGGGTAGCTCTCGATTATCCACAAAGGAGGAGGCCTGGTTGAAAAGAACTTGAACTGTCAAACTGCCGGACTCGGCTTAGTCAATGGGAGGGGATCTGTTTCTAGTCGTGCCTTAGTTATGGTAAGGATGACAGAGTGAGAATAGTGGAAAAGGGGGAATAAAGCCTGGGAGATCATTCAACGGGTATTGAAATTACCATGATGATAATTCATTGAACTTTCAAAAGGAGAGAACAGAAGTGAGGTCACCAGGGGTGGGAAAGAAGGGGGGCATGGTTAGTGAGAATTTGGTAAAGGGTCACAAAAAATGATTACATTGTGTAAGGCTGAATATACTAATTACCCTGATTTCAGCAACATATGTTGCACACAGGTATTGATAATCAATGCTGAACCCCACAGACATGTCCCATCTCTTACGTTTCAATTAAAAGAAAAAAAAAAAGAAAACAGGAATACAGAAAAGAAAAAAAAAAAGAAAATAAATAAAATTATCATGATGCAAGGCAATGAAAACTGGGACATAGTACAGCCATAGAGTTGAGGAAAAATAGGTTGTGGAAGTCATTTTACAGTTCAAATTGTCAGGATTCACATGTTTTCTTAGCAACTTTGGAGGGTATTGGATGCATATTCTGGCTCCAAAACCATTTTAGGATCTTCTATGATCTTGGTGAAGTCACTCCCATTCTTTGAGTCTCAGTTTCTTAATCTGTAACACTAAGGGTTTGGACTATTTTCTAATAATCCTGCCCCCTTAAACAAACTGAGGCCTGAAAGGAGTCTTCTCAGAGAACTGGGAACCGCGGCCCCCTTCCCTGCTGGCTCTATCACCCAGCAAATGGCTAAAAGAGCACACAGTGGGTCCCCAGTCCTCAGTCATCATGGGATTGGCTGCCAGGGACCAGAAACAAGTGGCAAGAAGAGAAGGACATTACTTGGGCGAATATGCATGTTCACAGCTCTGAGGATTAAAGGCCCGTGTTCTTATCACTGCTGCACAGAGTATTATAAATCCAGCCTTAGAATACCAAATCCCCTTGCGGCTTGGCCATTGTGGGGGAATATTAAAAAGGCCGGAGACAGAAATAATCAGTTTCCGAATGACACATTGTCAAATAAAGCATTTCTCACATTATCCCTTTCTTTCCTTTCTCTGGCTCTTTCTCCCATGCCTGGATATTTTAACATTAAAAAAAAAAAAAATACATTAAAATGAGGCCCAGCTGAATAGCATCCTAAGTTTGACTTTTCAGAAGACTCTCTCAGTGGGGTGGTTCGGGGGTGCTTTTTTAGTTTTTATCTTTTATGCATTTTTTAGTTTTTGATATTGTGTATATAAGCAAACCAGTAGAAGCCTAGCACTGAGATAAAAGCAGAGATGTATGAGGTTTGATCAGGGCCCTGTGGATGCTGGGGTCAGAGCTAATACGAAGGCTTGTATTTGCATTCCTCTGGCAAGTCAGCCCGAGATTTTAGGTGTCTGGATGTTTATTAAGCAACTTCTCTGGGCCAAGCCCTGCATCTAATGCTGAGTAATTGGTAGAGTTGAATGACAGCTCAGAACAAGGAGAGGGAAAATGGTTGACCAGATGATTGGATCACAGCGCACAGCTGGGTAAGGATAACCATGTGGAATGCCAGGGAAAAGAGGACACCCCACCCCAACATGAAGAGGCAGAGATGCTTTGAGGAAGGGGTTACCAAGCACGGACGGCTGGGTGTGTGGAGATGAACCGGTGAATGGGAGTGTGTTAGTTTCCTGAGGCTTCCCTAACAAATTGCTACAAACTGGGTGGCCTGGAACAAAAGATATTTATTCTCTCACAGTCCAGGAGACCAAAAGTCCAAAATCAAGATGTCAGGAGGGTGTGATCCTTCTGGAGGCTCCAAGGGAAAATCTCTACCAGGTTCTGGTGGTGGCTAGCAGTCACAGGCTTATAAATGCATCACTCCATCTCCACGAGACCTTCTTCCCAGCGTGTGTGCGGGCATGTGTGTGTGTGTGTGTGTGTGTGTGTGTGTGTCCTCTCCTCTTCTTAAGGACACCAGTCATTGGATTTAGGGCCCATCCAAATCCAATAGGACCTCATCTTAACTAATTACATCTGCAAACACCCTGTTTCCAAATAAGGCCACCTTCTGAGATTCTGGGTGGAGTCAGTGAGAGATTTCTCTGGGCTGAGGGAGCAGCAAGGGCAGAAGAGGGAGTGTCACACTTTAGAGTAATGCTCACTGCTCAGCATGGCTGCAGGACATGGTCTGGCGGGTAAGACAGATGAAGCTTGTGGGGAGCTGAGGCATGAGAAGGAAAGCAGCAGGGACTCAGTCACAAAGGGCCTTGGATGCCAGGCTAGGAAGTCTGGACATTATCCTGAGGGCCCTGGGGAGCCAGGAAAGGGATTTAAGCAAGGCGGTCGAGGGTGAAAGGATTTAGTGTGGTACAGAGGAATAGAGAAGCTGAAAGAATGAGGCAGGTATCTGTTGACTTTCGCGGTGGCGGACCCTTTATCTAGACCTTTTATTGTCTCTTTTAATCCTTAGCATAATTCTTCACATTGCAAACAATCAGCCTCATATTAAAGGAATCCTGTTGCAGCCCAAGGAGGTGAAATATCTCAACCAGCTTGTCACAGCCAACAGCAAGCAGAGAAGTGGGGAATTACACACTGGCTTAAATGCCCCTGGACACAGGTTTTCCCATTATGCCCCTTTGCTCTGGGCATCTCCTATCCTCACCCTTGTCTGGATTCATTACGGAATCTGAGACTCACTGTCATTATAGACCAAGAGGAGTAGGCTGATCCTGCCTAGAGAGACTTGTAGTGGGGAAGGTTCCAGAAGGGATGGGAACATGGGAGCATGTTTTACCTTTCATCTGTTCCCCACTTCCTGCCTGACAGCTTAGTGAAATTCTCAGATCCATAAGGAGAAGGTATAAGGAATCACCCCCAGATCTGTACAATCTCCCACACACCAAAAAACCCCTAACTAAGAGTCTATACAGACCTGTACAATCTCCACCCCTGCCAAAAAAACCAAACAAACAAAAACAAACAAACAAAAAAACCCCTAAGAGTCTGGCATTCTTATTTTCTGGGACATGTAGCCGTGTCTCCAACCTTGTTTGTCCTGGGCTGCCCTGGACTGAGCCCAGCCCAAATCAGATTTGGCAGGTCCTCGGCTTGCCACCCCTTGGCCCCTTGGCCTCTTCTTAACTTGCTTGCTAAAAATCCACAGGCTTCTCCCTACGTCTTTTCCTCCCTCCGCAGCTGTCCTCTGCCCTGAAGCGTGTTCCGTGCTCCCAGGGCCTGCGTTTGCACATCGTATGTACTCACAGGTGGGGGGGGGGCTCTGCCTCACCCCAATTGATTGCTCCTGCTTTTCTGCTTGCTCACCATTGCTGAAGGAAGCCAAGAAAGAAGTGGGAGGACAGCCCCATGGGATGGGCCAGCGCTGCCATCTGTACCAGCGCAGGTTGACACAGAGCATAGGTTCTTCATTCTGAGTCCCTTACCTGCTTTCTTTGTGTGGAATGTTCCACCAGGACGGAGACAGCCAAACGGTTCTCATGGGCTCCTTTGTTGGGCATGGTACTCTTGGTTTGTAAGGGAGGTTGTAGCCATTTTCAGAATTGACTTGCACAGCAACTCTTTGGGTACCATGAATGGGAATTTTCCGGTATCACAGGTTTACTAGGTGCCAGACATTGAGCAAAGTACTCCATATGTATTACATATCACTTCCCTGAATAAGGAAGTTTTGACTCAATTTTCTAGATGAGAAAATTGTGATTCAGAGAAATTAAGGCCTTTGAGCAAGGTCTCCTAGCTTATATGTGGTAGCGTGAGACTATACCCAAGTCTTTGTGACCTCCAGTCTTTGCTGCTCTGTGTGATATATTTTTACAAGTAGTGGCCAAGTCCAATTTATAGATGAGTAAACTGAGGATCCATAAGAGGATGTGGACATTCCAAAGTCACACAGTGAGTAATTCTGAATTCAGAACCTTTGTCCTGAGTGCTCTGAAACTGTTCCCATCTCCATTTGTTCATTCTCAGGGTGAAGGAGGAGGGGCTGGTTGGAGTTGTGCTTGTGACATCACCCTAGCTGCTACAGTGCCTTGGGTGAGGCCCCCGAGCCCTTTATAAGCCCAGCCTGAGAGGTCTGTTTCAGTAGTCAGTGGCACAATGAGCCCCTGAACACTAGAATTATGCTGTGGCTAAGTTCTTACAATGAAATTCCATCTTTAATGGAAGCCACATGGTCAGCAACTCAGCTGGAGTGGGTGGGAGCTGAGCTCAGCGCAGGCTGGGGAGTGAGGACAGGGGCAGGGAGACCAGAGCCACTGGCCTGGGCTCAAATCAAACAGCGAGGCCAGGGGCTAAAGAATCGGCAGGTCACTGAGCTAAAGGGACCCTAAATCTCAGTGCCTGCCAAAACAGGGGGTCCCTCTGCCACCTCCTTCTAGAATGTTCCTATGCTGGGAAATCTGCACCTGAAATTGCCTAGGTAATTTGACTGGGCATAAGTGAGGCTGGGTAAGGGCTAATTAGGTCTTTGCTACTCCTGCTGCTTTCCACCCACAGTTTTGAAGTCATTCTGCATTTACTTTGAATTTTAGCTGCACTACCTTGAGCAGATGATCTCCTGTCTCTGTGCCTCAGTTTACTAACTTAACATAGGACTACAATGTCTAACACAAATAGTTGTAAAAGTAATCAAAAGAGTGTATATCAAGTGTTTGGTCCAGATGAAAAAGGGTTTGAGGACCCAAGGCATAGTTTGCAGAATAGACATTCTAGGGCAGAAGGTCAAGTCATTCATTCATTCATTCATTCACTCATTCCTTTGTGCATTCAACATTAAGTGTACACTTGCCAAATGCTTTTGACAGTACCGTTGCCTAGCAATCTGTGAGTAGTTACCTTGTGCCCATTACTATAGTAAGTACTATATAAGCATCCTATTTAACCCTCATAATGACCCAATGAGGTGGCCCTTGTTTAATATTGAATATTGCCTTGTTTAACCCATGAGAAAAGCAGGGCTGTGAAAGATAAAATGACCCAGTCAAGGACACAGTGTCTAAGTAGAACCTGGACTAAAACCATGTCAGTCTGAGGCCAGTTCTTAACCACTCTGCCAAATACTGCTGGAAGTCTCTTGAGGCAAAGGATGGGGCTTCCTGACTTTCACGAGCTCCTGGTTTGGATTTATGAGCCTATCCAGGACTGCAGGGGCTACAAGGGATGGGTTGTTGAGATGCGGGGGGAGAAGGAAAGGGCAGTAGTGGTCACAATGGATGAGTTGAAGTTGGTTAGGCCTCCTCTTTCCCAGGTCAGCGTTGGTCTTGGAATCTGATAACAGGATCAAACAACCACAGGGCTGAGTCAGACAAGGAGATGCCCCCAAGGGCATCAGTGGGCAAGAATGAAAAACTTCCCTGGAGGGCAGCCTCAGACTGTGCCCGATCACGATCAGGCTTGTGTCCTCTTCATGCACTCTCACCTCCTTTCCCTCTTTCCCTCTGCCCCGCTTCGGTTGGTGATCATCCCTACTCTCTGGCTGTCCAATAGCCCATGGCTGTGCAGTGGAGACCTGGGGTCTGGTCAGAGCTCCACCACTTCCTGGTCTGTGGAACCCAGCTAGACCTGGGATTAAATCCTGACTGTGTGACTTTGAGCAAGTTACTTAACCTCTCTGAACCACCTTTGCCTCGTTTATATTCCCATCACTTAGCCTTGTCTTGAAGATGAAATAAAATAGCATTACATAAAAGTTGTAAGGAAAAGGTCAGCTGTGGTGTTTATCAAGGGTTAGTATTTTGCTCAATCCTTTTCTCTCTTTCCTCTTCTTTTCTATTATCTTTCTCCTTCTCACCCCTCTTCCTTTCCTCCCTGTATCTCCTTCCTTATTTCTGATACAAAACAATAACAACAAGAGCAGCAACAACAACAAAAACAGACAAGCAATACCATAACTTGTAAACACAGAGCACTCACAATTGTATGTTCTATAGAGGCAAAAATGATCTGCTCTTGTTCTTCTAGCGCTCCAGAGGTGATAAACTATATATACACACGCACATTTGACAGACTATACATACACATGTATACATAAATACATATGTGAGTACTTATAGCTTTGTTTTATTTGTGTAGTTGTTTTTAAATTCTGACATCCAGTAAAACCTTCCTGGGATCCCGAAGAAGCTCACTTCTTGAGTAAAGGCAGGGCTTTGGCCCCTGCTCCAGTGTTAACAGCCATACCTGCATACCTGCCCACGACTCAGCCTTCTGGCCCCCACTTCCTACTCCCAGTGGAGGTGACAAATTCCAGCTTGGTAAGCTGTGGGCCTTGCAGGAAGTACATGACATCTTTCTAATATCAATGTAGCCAGCAGGATTTTAGTGAATAGTGTTCTTCTTGGCCTAAATAGGTATCCTTAACAGCAGTCACCTTTCCCCCCAAGATAATGTATGCAAGGTTCACATCTGTCATCTTTGTTATTTGCTGCACAGGTAGTTATCAGACATTGTCCTTGCCTTCGATCAGATTGGAATCACGGAGAAGTAGCCAACCACATAGGTAGAGTTGAAAGAATATAGGCTTTAGAATTAAAAAACAAAACAAAACAAAATAAACACAAAAATGACGCTCAGATCTTGCTCTGCTACTCACTGTCTGAGTTTCTGAGTCTCTTGATTTTTCTGAGCCTCACCTTCTCCCCCGATATAACTAGTGTGATCCTTCCCAATTCTGGGGATTACACAGCAGGGACTCAACAAAGTGGCTTCCAATCTCCCAGACATGAAGCACAATATAAATTGAAGAAAAGAGAGATAACTGATAAGAGCCTACCTATCAGAGGTGCCTCTGGCTCAGAGCAAATGAGGAAAAAGGTCAAGAGAATACAGTACTTCCACTCCAAGCCCTTGGCAGGTGCCGTGGAGCATACAGACATGTTTTGGAAGTACCCCTGACCTTAAGGAACTCACAGACCAGAATACTTCATGAATCGCATGAATCATGTGAGATATGTTCACATTAACACATTATATATAAACACATTAGCTTATTTCACATCAATATGTAATATTCAGACAAACATTTAGGAGTTGGGTGTATTAAAGAAAAATAAACTTCATTTTACCTTAAATTTCTTGCTTTTTTTTTTTTTTTTTGTGACTGGTAAGGGGATCTTAACCTTTGGCTTGGTGTCATCCGCACCGCGCTTAGCCATTGAGTGCACCAGCCATCCCTATATAGGATCCGAACCCGCGGCCTCAGCGCTCCCAGCACCACTGCGCTCCCAGCACCGCACTCTCCTGAGTGAGCCACAGGGCTGGCCCTACCTTAAATTTCTGATTAAACAAGTGCTAAAATGGTTCATTTTCATTCATTCATTCATTCATTCAAGGAATATTTATTAAGCACCCAGTTCGTCCCAGCCCCTTGCTGAGAATCGGAGATTAAGAGACTAGTGTTTTTGAAAATGAAGAAAATATAGACGATGCAGAAATGAAGTTTGATTTAAAAATGCCATCTTACATTTGCAGCAGGATGGAAGAAAGGCTACTGTCTCTTGAGGCCTCAGGGAGCTCAGACTAGAGATGAGGAAACAACGCTGAGACAGTGTGAGCAACTGTACTGGGTCACTCAGCTCATGGGAGGCAGAAACCGGATTCAGACATCCCTTGTGGAAGCCACAGCCCCAACTCTTCCCAACATTTAGCTCTGACATGACCATCATCTATCTTATTTGCTCCTCATGCCAACCTTATGAAGCATGAAAGGCCTGGGTTCTTCCTCATCCTTTATGCCTGTGAAAATTAGATTTGGAGAAGTCAAGCAGTTTGCCCAAGGTCACATAGTTTGTTGGTGAAAAAGCCAGGTTTGGAAACAGTGTCTCTCTGGCTTCAAAGCCATGGCTGTTTGTCCCTGAGACTCTATGAAACAAACCCAGAGACATGGGTTGAGTGTGATGGACAGGTGGGGCCTATCGTCCAAAGAACAACAGCCCATTTGCTGTCCTCCTTCCTTCCTGCTCCAGGGTGGTCTCATCGCGCTGCTGCTGCTGCTGCTGGTGTTCACTGTGGCACTGTATGCCCAGCGGCGCTGGCAGAAACGTCGCCGCATCCCCCAGAAGAGCGCAAGCACGGAAGCCACTCACGAGATCCACTACATCCCATCGGTGCTGCTGGGTCCCCAGGCGCGGGAGAGCTTCCGTGCCTCCCGGCTGCAGACCCACAATTCTGTCATTGGTGCGCCCATCCGGGAGACCCCCATCCTGGACGACTATGACTATGAGGAAGATGAGGACCTGCCCCGGCGGGCCAACCATGTCTCCCGCGAGGACGAGTTTGGCAGCCAGATGACCCACACCCTGGATAGTCTGGGACGGCCAGGGGAAGACAAGGTGGACTTTGAGAAGAAAGGTGAGTCCTCCCTGCTGCATTGCATCTTCCAGGGGGCATTTTGGGGAGCTGGGGAGAGGCACATGAGGCAGGTGGGGACACAGGCTGTATCTTCTGGGATAAGCCATTTTATATTTATGTCCAACCACTTTGCTGGGTTGTCAGAGTTTGTCTTCTCAGGTCCTTCAGAAGTGACAGGAGGAAAAAAAAAAAGAGAGAGAGAGAGCATCAGTGCTTCTGGAGTTGAGTTTTGAGGGGCATCAAAGATATGCAGCCCAACATCCCTCCAGTGTTTCTTGATTACTTCCCTTGACAGCCTTCTCACTCCTTAAAAGAGAACCCATCCCATTTCCAGACAGTACTGACTATTAGAAGGTTTTTTTCATTTTTTTTAAATTATATATACATGTGGGGTACAACACTGGTTTTCAATAATTGTGTAGAATGTGTGGTGATTAGATCAGTCTAGTTAGCTTATTCAGCATTACACTATTCAATCATTCTTTGTGTCCATTAACCAATTCCTCATTAGTCCTTCTCCCTTTCCCCCTCCCCTCCCCTTTTAGAAGGTTTTTTCTTATACTGAGTTAAAATCTGTGTCACTAGTCCTTCATGTCCCCAAAGAAAGTGATCTGACCTTCCTTCTCTAAGGCAGCTCTCAGAAAATTTGAAAGAAGGAAAATGCACCCTGTTACTTCTAGAAATCAACCTACATAAACAACTGCAGTTTCTTCAGTTAGACTCACAAGATATATTTTTCAGATATTTCACAATCCTGGTCACTGTCCTCCAGATGGAGATTCTAATTTTTCACATCCTGGAGTGTAACACCTGAGCCAACACTCTTTTTCATCAAAGTAGTCACTCTGGTGCTAAGGAAAACGGGGCTTTTAACTCCCTCTTGCCAGATGTTATGCTTCTGTTGATGCAGCTTGGGATCATGTTTGTTGTTTGCAGTTATTGCTGGCTCATATTGGACCTCCTTCCCTCCATCCATCCTTCCCTCCTTTGCTTCTTTCCTTCCTTCCTTCCTTCCATCCTTCCCCAAGCTGGAAGGAAGTACATACTGTTGATAAACAATCTGCAGTCAGGAGGCAGAACGATGTAGATACCAATTTTCTCATCCACTATTACTAGTGCTGTGACCTTACACAAGTCACCTACTCCTCTCCCACCAAAGTGGCATGATGCTAGTATGCACCCTTGCAGAGCAGTCGGGGACCTTAAATGAGGTAACACACGCAAAGTGTCTGGTACACAATGTTCCCTATACATTGCTGTTATTGTCATACAGACCATCAGCCTTCCAAGTGCTTACACTGTGCCAGACACTGAGACAGACCCTGGGATAGAGGTGAGGAAAGCAGGACCTCTGCCCTTAAAGAACATTACAGAAATCTTCCTGGGAGATAACTTGTGGAACATGGTTGGGGAGGGATAGAAAATGAAGGCAAAGCTTGAATAGAGGCCATCATCTCTCTGTGCCACACAGTGAGGATGTGGCAGAGCCGAGGTAGGGACCCAGATTCCAGCCAAGACTACTGGCCAGAAAGAACCTGTTCTAGATGGCTGTTGTTCATGCTCAGAACAGGCCACAGGGCATTGCAGTGAGGCCCTGTTTCATGGAGAGTTGGTACTTCTTGAAGAGAATGCAGCCTTGCAATTTCAGGTACTGTACATTTCACCTGCCCGCAAACCCTCTCTGAGTTAATCTCAAAGATGGGGAGTAGGTGACTGACGAATGCATGACTGAGACAACACAGCGGGTAGAGTTGTGCTGGATCCAGAGGGTGCACAGGCTGCTCCTGAAAAGTAGAGGAAGGTGCTCATGGCCTCCTCTCCCCAACTGGTTGCTCTAGAGCCTGAGTACATCCAGACCTACCACCCCATAGTGGCTTACAGATGACTCTTCCCCTTGTGTTTTCTTGAAGCAGAATCTTTTCAAGCAACAACAAAGCCAGGCTCTTATTCTCTGAAAGGCCAACACTAGCATTGAAAAGCACAGAACAGAAGCTGTACAGAGAGTAAGTGGTGGGTGCCTGAAAAATAAGAGCCTCGTAGAGTGGAGGCCAGTGGACTTGGACTTGGATTCCACCGCCAGCTCACTGGCAGTGTGGCCTCGTGCCGATCTCAGCCACTCTGTGTCTCCATGTCTTTACCTCTTGGGAGAGGACCATAACATGTCTCTGTTGTGGGGTGACCTGGGCATAGTCATGAGTTTTGTAAGAATGGGCAAGCATTCAAAGGCCAGGCAGTCCATATAAAAGTGATCACATAGCACTTTGAAATTATAGTGCCAAGGGCTAATCCCACCTGCACATTTTATACTTAGAATTGCCTTTAAATTTACACTGCTTCATCATACTTGAGCTGTCTCAACCTGCTTTTTACCCTGGACCACCAAGTAATAGAGAGGAGAGTTTGGAGGTTGGAGGGAGAAAGTTTTATTATAAAGCAACAATAGTTTGAGGTCCCAGGCCTCAAGAGTAGTGTACTGAGCAGGGGTCATGGTCAGCTGATACACACTGGTGTGGCCATACCCTTTCTTAAATATCAGAATTCCTTCTGTGCTGGTTGATAAGTTGTTCACTGCCCTGACCCCCCAGCATCCTCCTGCTGTCTGTCCAACAGACAGGGACTCCCCAAGGAGCCTCCTGAACTTCCCACTATCCAGCAACAGTGTGGCTTTGGGACACTACTCTGGCAGTATGTTTGCATCTTTTCTGGCTACTTAGTGCCTGTGACTTAGAAGTTTTCAGGTGTTGTGAATATCACCCATGATGTCACCTTAGCAAGTGGCTGAGAATTCATGCCAATATGTGACCGCTTAGTGCTGTTTGGTGCATAACAGAAACTCAATAATACATTTTAATTCTGATTCTCCTTATTCCTCTTTAAATTTATGTTTCCCTTTTTTGAATGGTGTGCATAGAAGTACAAGGAAATTGAAAAACGAATTCATTTCTTTATCGAGGAATGAGGTAGGAACTAGATAAATGGATATTGGGTTTTCTTAATTTTGTTTTATTATTATGAAAGAAATACATGCTCTTTGTAATAGTAGGAAGGAAGGAAAGAAGGAAGAAGAGGGACAGACAGAACAGGGAAGGAGGGAGGGAGAAAGGAAGGAGAGAGAGAGAGAAAGAAAAATGAAGTCTAAGTTGCATAAAGCAACAATTACAAGTCTTACCCTGATTCTTTCCCACTGACAGGACCCAAAGGATAATCCTCGGTACTAATTTGATTTACATTTTTCAGCATTTCCCAATTACACAATGTACATATACTAAGAAGGATATATGTTTGTGTATATATACACATATGTGTGTGTGTGTGTATCTATCTACTTGTATGTATACACACACACACACATACATACACACACATACCTCTAGGTATATACTAATGGGATCATCTTACCCACATATATCATTTTGCAACAATTTGATAGTTTACTAAACAATGTTTGAAAAATATCTTTTGAAGTCAGCCATGCATACCTACTATATCTTTTGTATACAGTATACAAAAGGCTGTATAGAATCACATAATGTGAACATACCCACCATACCAAAAACTTACTTTACCTACCCCTGTTGTTGGCCATTATCTTAATTTTCTGTAATTACCATGAATCAACAAACATTCTTGTATATATAGCTAGGTAGATAGGAAGAGAGATACTCTTGCAAAGTATAAGAAAATAAAAAATGTGAGATACTTCTGTAGGACAGATATGTTGCCAAAAGCAGAATCAAAGGGTACACGCATTTGTAATTTTGGTAAATACTGCTGTATGTATTTGCTTTAGAAATCTATTTTATACTTTCAAGAGGGACTACATATGATCTCCCATACAGATCTACACAAACAACCCTATCACATTGACTATCGTCATGGGTCCTTCTGGTCTTTAAGCATATAGTTGCCATCATTTTACATGTGCAGTTTTCTCTTTTGATTTTTTAAAAATTAACATTGATTCGAATTCCTTTTTTTGTCAAAAGTCAGTCCCCATCAGTACCCTGAGTAATGCTTCTTTTGGTGAAGTGATGCAGAATAAAGGCTCTGCTCTCCTGCCTCAGTTCAGAATCTAGGGGAGAGGAAGGAAAGAGAAATAGCATCACATACCAGCAGTGGCCCATGGCGATAGATGGGAAGCGGTCGTAGTCTCTCTGACTTGGGACTAGTAGGCTGAATCTTGCTGTTGCTCAGAATTGCAGTCCAAGAAGTCTCAGAGTGAGTGGGATGCTTGTTGAGAGGGTGAGGAAGAAGGGGCTTTCACTGTATATCTATAAGCCAGCTGCTTTCTCACACGTCACCTCATTAAGCCATTTATAATTAACCCTGAGTGGAAGATGGTTGGAGGTGTTGGCTAGGAAACTATTGCTGCTGTTGCTGCTGCTGCTGCTGCTGCTGACGACGACAGCTGATGTTCTAGTACTCCTTTGGGAAGTTTCCATGAACCATGTCATTTACACCTCACAATGACCCTATGAGATATGTACTAGTATCGCCCCACTCTGTAGAGAAGAGGACTGAAGCAACTTGTTCAAGGTCACACAGCTGGAAAGTGGCTGAGTTAGGTTAAAATACTAGCAGGAGAGCTGTTGTGGTAAGGGGCAGAGGTGGGATTTTAATGCAGTATACCATACTGAGATTTATGATCTTTGGGAAGGTACAGTACTCTTGAAATCCCAGAGATAGCTAAAGCATAATGACATGAGCTTGCTTGACCCAGAAATCTGGAAATAAACAACAAACAAATAAACCCCACAAATAATTAACATTGTTCTCTGACGCAGGAAGCTGCCACATAGTAATTCTGAGCTTTGAAATTGTCAGAAGGGATTTAGGGACAGGGAGATCCCATTGTTTTGGAGTGTTTTGAGTGGTCCCCAAAGGTGTAAGGAGCTCATGTTTGGTGTCAACAGAATCAGTCTAGGGTGTCAGAAACTGAGAAGTTGTGAATTAACTCACTCTGCTGACACCCCCTGTGAATGTCATGTAAATGTCATCTTTGTGTAATGCTTTATGAATTTTCAGAGCTCTTTCACAGTCAACACCTCATTCAACACTGTTATCTTGGCAGTCAAGCGCCTTCATACAGAGGCTCCAGCCTAAGTTTCCAGACCCCTCAGCTTCACCCCTGTCCTCCCACCGTGTGCCCATCCATCCCTCTTCAAGCCACTTCAGTCTTTCTGGCATCCCTACAAACACCGTGTCCTCACTGTCTTTTTACTAGTCACCTGCTTCCATGCTTACACCCCTTATGCATTCTCCACACAGCACTTCATCTGTAGCAGTCACTCTGGTCATAATAGTCTCATGTTTAAAACATTCCCAGAGTTCTAACTGCACTTGACTCCTATGCTCCAGCCACAATGGCTACCTCTCTGCTCTTCAAACATGCTAAATTCCTTCTAACACAGGCCCTTTGCATAGGCCATGATTATTTTGCCCGGAAAAAAAAAATCCCCTCTTTTCTTCCCTTTTCTGTCATGGTATGACTGACTTCTTATTATTCTGGTCTCAGCTTAAAAGTCACTTTGTCAGATAAAGCTCTTTTCTCTACATGGGTTCTCCTCTTTTGTCCTTTTTCAACTCTCCTGTTTGTTTCAATAGTACTTTTTGTTATTTGAATTTATTTATTAAATATTTGAGTTATCTTACTAGACCGACTGAGAGTTCCATGAGATTAGGTACCAGGTCTGTTTGGTTCATTCTGTATCTAATACATTGCCTGGCACATAATAGATATTAATAAATATGTGTCAGGTCAGTAGATGGAGGAATGGATAAATGAATGAAGGGATAGATGAATATCTTAGTGTCTCCACAGTCTGGCAACCTCTACATGGACTCTTTATGCCTTCTCTGCACTGGACAAATCTTGTTTAGTATTTTCAAATCAACAATTTGTTGAATCTTCCCATCTGCCCCATAAAGAAGGTATTATCCTGATCAAAATTTAGAGATTATTTCAGTGTTATACTGCTACAAGTAATGAAGCTAGAATTTGAACCTAACTTTGTCTGTTTCTGAAACCCAGGCATGTTCTGTAGATAACACAATGTGCATTAATCCTGTTCATTTATTTGAACAGGAGAGGTAGGACATGGGCTTAGATGCTAGCAAGCTAAGTCTCTTAAAGCTGTGTTTATCCAAAATGTTGAACACCAACCACAATAAGAAATATGTTTTATGCTGTGGCCCCACACATATATATGAATGAGTGTGCGCACGTCTCTAAAATAAGTTTTGCAAAAGAATGCATATCCTTATTATATGTGGCATGCTTTGATGTTTTCTATTATTTTTATGGCATATTTTAAATGTCCATGTGAGCTACTGAATTGATTTCACAGTATGTGAGAGGGTTATAACCTGAAGTTTAGAAATCTGCCCCTCAGAGAGGTTAGTAAAGTGCTGGGAGGCCCACTGTGGGGACAGTTGCCTGACCACTGGATCTGGGCTGGATTCCTGGAGCAGCTCCTGGACTGGAAATCTGGAGGATAAAGATAATTTGAGGGATTCAGGGTGGAGGGTGGATGGAAGAAGTGGAAATGAGGTCTGCGGGAGCAAGGGCTTTATGTCTTTCCCTCACCATCCTGCTGCCAGCCTGTTGGTGTCTTTTGCCTAACCGTATATTCCATAGGTTGCACCATCTCCATATTTTTTCTTGAAACTGCTCAATCTGCCCTTCCAAAGGATCCCTCCTTTATCTTATTTTCTTAGGACACTCTATCCTTCCTCCAAAAACATCCCTCACCCTCTGCTCCCCACGTGGGAAACAACCCCATTCTTTCAGCCACACCTCTCTCTTCCTGGCTGTCCTGGAGCTCCAGATGGAGGTTTCGGAGAGCAGGGGAAACTCACGTACTTACAGCAGGTCCCATTTTGACAGCACCTTGAGGTTGCTCTGGGGCTGTGTGAAGGGCAAATGGGAGAGAATGGGCAGAACTGCTTTAACCAGAGCAGGACTGCTTTAAAGTGCTTCATACCTTGGCCTTCAACATAAGATGATCCTTGAAATGTAGGTTCTCTAGCAGAAAATGAAAAAAAGTTTGGAAATGACTTTTCTAACACCAAACTGCCCTGACTTCTTATGTCAAGCGGCCTCTCCCCTCTCTTTGTTCAAAGCACTTTTTGAATTCTGCATTGTAAAATGTCCCCAAGGGTAATTGGTGCCCCCTCTGTCTCCTAGGTGCCTTCATCAGACATGGCCAGACACAGAGCGTGACAGGCTGACACACCTTTCCCTCATTCATTCATTCATTCATTCACACTCTCGTTTGCTTCTTTAGGAAATGTTGACAAGCACCTACTATGTGCCAGAGACTGTGTTTAATGTAGACATACAAAGCCAAATAGGAAATAGTTTTCCCCTAGAAGCTCACAGTTTGGAAGGGTATAAAATGGTAATAGCTGCTTTATTTTATATGGTTATTTGACATTTATAGAATGGCTTCATAAACATTATATGATAAACTGAACCCTTTTGAGTGACAAGGAACCTTGCTCTGGCTCAGAGAAATTAAGACTCTTATCCACGATACACAGAGAGTTTGGTGGTGGAATTATACTTATAGCCAGGTCCCTTGGGTTCAGTCAAGTTCACTGCTCTCTTCATTTTGCCACAGTGTATCTAACCCTGCAGCACCCCACATCATTTAGCAAACGGCTTGTTACATCTGCGTGTCCCTTCCCCTCTTAATCTTAGAGATCATAAACTCCTCCTCTTTGCAAGTATTCAAGCAAAACTATGTTGCTGTCTGTCAAGGGTGATGTAGCAGGCTTGAAGATTAGACACAATTTAAGTAATTATTTCTAATTTTCAGAATGTAAAATCTAAGTTTAATGTTTCCTTTTCATTTTCTTAGAAAACAAAGAGGGCAAGATCTGTGTGGGAAAACAGGTTTCTTAGAACTAGCCAGCCTGGAAAGTATTCAGAATTGAGTTTTCTTGTCTCTCTCTCTCCCTTTTTTTTTTTCTCCCCCAAGCAAATGACAATTGCAGAATGGCAGAGAGTTAATTTTTGCTTTGGTTAATTTCACCGCATGAAGGAGTTGGTAAGACCATCCAAGACCAGACCCTGGCTCTGTGGCTTTTTCGCTGTGGGTTCTTAACTCTCCTCGTCTTCTAGACCTTGGCCCTGGCATCTAAACGCCTCAGCTCAGGCAAAGCAGAGGAGAGCAGTGCCTCCAAGACAGGAGCTTGGCATCCCCAGATAGCCATCCTCTGAGCTGTCTCCACACTCGCTAAAATAAGATATAGACAGAGATTTGTCATGGGATCACAAACAGGAATGTCACCAAAGCTGTCACCACGGCCCCTTAAAATGTCACTTCCCAGCATTAATTGCCATGATAGCAAAACAAACGGGTGTTCTCTGAACATTTGCTCTTCCCGCCTCCTCCCTCATGAGCCTCTTTCCATCTCCCTATCTCCTTTCTCCCTCCTCCCTGGGAGCCCCCTCCTTTGTATCTCCGGGGACCCTCAGGGCATTCTGAGTTGATTAGTCTGTTCCAGGCAAGGCAGGCCCACCGCACAGTGACAGATGAGGGTGAAGGAGGTTTGATAAAAGTCAGGGGCCGAAGAGACTGTTTCCTGATGGATCAGAGTGGGAACAATTTCCCAGCAGTCAAGGGTCTTTGTATCTACCGTCCAAGCCTCCCTTGAAATGGCTGGAAATCACTCAGTAGGGGACTGACTGTCACAAAGACAGTCCAGAGCAGTTCAACTGCAATGTCTCCTACAGGGAACCAGCCTGCCCCTGGCTTCGATATCTTCCATCTACCTTGGGTATGCAATAAATCATCACCATTACCCAAAATTATGCTCAGTCCTTATTTTTCCTAATATTTCCCAATTACAAAAGTTATGAACACTCATTGTAGAAAACTTAAAAATAAAGAAAAGCATGGGAGTTTCAAGATGGCGGCGGCTGCGGCGGCTGGCGCGGAGTAGCTGAGGTGGAAAAGGTGGCCACTGGGCCTCAGGCAGCCGGGAAACTTGTGGACCTTCCTCTGGCCATCTCTTAAGGGAGGACTGCTGCTGCTGGCCGGTCGTGGGGGCTCAACGCCACTTTGCCCCCGGCAGGAGAGGCTGCCTCATTTACAGGCAACAGCTTTGAAGTGTGGAGCAGGAAAAGAACTGATTCTTAGCTGCAAAAGTGAGTCTTGAAACAGGGAACACGGCGCCAGGGCTGCTGTGGATGCAGCCAGGATCCCGGAGGCTGGGGCCGCACTGAAGGCGGCCAGCTGCCCTATTCAGGATTCGAGGTTTCAGGCCGGCATTAAAGAAGATTCCTGGGAGCGCCCGAGCGGCGCCGCGACTGAACAGCCCGAGGCGGCAGCGCCGAGAACACGGAAGGCAACAAACCAGAGACAGAGCGAGCGCCCGACCTGGCACAGCACTGTGAGTGATCCCTGGCACAGCTCTGTTCGGGGGGTGAATGCCCACGCGGCTTCCGCCTGCACCACCAGGCCACTCGCTGCCCCGGTGCTGCCTCCATTTTCCCAGGTGCGGGCAGCTCTGCCCTGCTCGGCCATCACTGAGCCCATTTGCTTGGCCTGGCGCGGGGCTTTCCGGACCCTGCGGGCCGACCTCCTCTCCCACTCCCTCCGCGGTTCTCTGGCAGGACTGGGGGTGTGGGGCGTCCCGACCAGTTTTGGGAGGGCTAGGAAGTACGGGCGGGCCGACTGTCACTCCACCACACCCTGGACTCCGGCCCCGGTAAACTTCCTGTTACTGGGAGGCAGATACCATCTCTGTGACCACCAGTTTGGAAAAAAGCCTAACGAATTTCTGGTTGGGAATAGTGCGGTAGGAGAGTTCCCAGGTCCGCTTGAACCTGCCGGAGAGCAGGCTGCAGGCGGGCACTAGACTCGGTTTATACCGGGGGGATACAAAGGTGAACAAGACCCGAGAAAGATCTACACAGTGCTACAAAGGCACCCAGAGAGACCGGTCGTCTGTGCCTAGCAGAAACCTGGTAGACTTCCTGGGCGAGGCGGTGCTGAGCAGGGTCTTGAAGGCCCAGCTGATAGACGAGGGGTGCAGAAGACACGCCCCAGCCCAGCACAGTGTGCACAGAGGGGGGAGACGTGCGGCCAGGGAGGCGGAGTCTCGACAGAAACCACACACCCGGTGGGGTCGCCACTGCACGATCTAACAGCCTGGGCCAGAGCACACGGAACGGGGAGAAGTCCTGTACAGAAAGTGAAAGCTCAACAGAGATCACACACCCTGTGGTACGTGATCCACCAGCCCAGCAGAGTACAAGCTGACCAGAAAGGTGGATCCCCGGAGAAGCCCAAGACCCGAGGCAACCACACACACAAGACACTAGAGGCCAACTGAGCAGTCACGGCGGGAGCCATACCAAATTGGCAACCACAGCAACATCCTAGTTAGCCATTAGTCTTAAACCGGTGGACTGTGAAACCCCCTGCAACAATGAATAAACACCAAAAAAAAGACACCAGAAATACAAAAAATCAAGAAAGTACACCACCAAAAGTTAATAAATCTCATACTCTAGATCCTATAGAACAAGAAGCCCTTGAAATAACTGACAAGGAATTTCGAGTGATAATTCTAAGGAAACTGAATGAGATACAAGAAAACTCAGCTAGACATCATGATGAAATGAGGAAAAGTATACAGGATCTGAAAGAGGAAATATACAAGGAAATCAATGTCCTGAAAAAAAATGTAGCAGAACTTGCTGAACTGAAGAAGTTATTCAGCGAAATAAAAAACACAACGGAGAGTTTAACCAGCAGGCTTGTCGAAGTTGAAGAGAGAACCTCTGAACTTGAAGATGGGCTGTTTGAAATAACACAAGCAGACAAAAAGAAAGAAAAAAGAATCAAGGACATGGAAGAAAATCTGAGAGAGATATCAGACAACCTCAAGCGCTCAAATATCCGAGTCATGGGTATTCCAGAAGGGGAGGAAAATGGAGATTCCATTGAAAACATATTCAACAAAATAGTGGCAGAAAACTTCCCAGGTATAGGAAAAATCACAGATCTTCAGATCCAGGAAGCTCAACGATCTCCAAACGTATTCAACCCAAAAAGGCCTTCTCCAAGACATGTCATAGTCAAATTGGCAAAACTCAGAGACAAAGAGAGAATCTTAAAAGCTGCAAGAGAGAAGCGTCAAATCACCTATAAGGGAGCCCCAATCAGGTTAACATCAGACTTTTCATCACAAACCCTAAAAGCTAGAAAGGAATGGGATGATATTTTCAAAATACTAAAAGACAAAGATTGCCAGCCAAGAATACTCTACCCTGCAAGGCTATCCTTCCGAAATGAGGGGCAAATAGTATATTTCTCAGACAAACAAAAACTGCGGGAGTTCACTACCACAAGACCACCCTTAAAAGAAATCCTCAAGGGAGTACTGGGTTTGGTTCCTGAAAAATAACTACCACTGCCATAAAAACCTAAGAAAAATCTAAACCCGCTAGTACAATAAAAATGGCATTCATGAAGAGAAAACAAGCTAACAAAAACACTATCTACAACCTAAGGAACCAACAAACAAAGAAACCAAACAGTAAATCAGAAAGCAAGGAACAAAAGACACCTAAGACAACCAAACAACCAATAAAATGCTAGGAATAAATCAACACCTTTCAATAACAACTCTTAATGTTAAAGGCTTAAATTCCCCAATTAAAAGACACAGACTGGCTGACTGGATCAAAAAGCAGGACCCAACTATATGCTGCCTACAAGAGACCCACCTCACCCATAAAGATTCACACAGACTAAGAGTGAAAGGATGGAAAAAGATTTACCATGCAAACAGAAAAGAAAAACGAGCTGGAGTGGCTATTCTTATATCTGACAAAATAGACTTTAAACTAAAAACCATAAAAAGAGACAATGAGGGACACTACTTAATGATAAAAGGACTGATCCATCAAGAAGACATAACAATCATAAATATGTACGCACCCAATGTTGGAGCAGCCAGATTTATAAAACAAACTCTATTAGACCTAAAGAAGGAAATAGACACTAATACCATAATAGCAGGGGACCTGAACACTCCACTGTCAATATTAGACAGATCATCTAGGCAAAGAATCAGTAGAGAAACACAAGATCTAAACAAGACTCTAGACCAATTGGAATTGGCAGATATCTACAGAACATTCCACCCAACAACCTCAGAATATTCATTCTTCTCATCAGCACATGGATCATTCTCCAAGATAGATCACATATTAGGTCACAAATCAAGTCTCAATAAATTCAAAAAAATTGGAATTATCCCATGTATCTTCTCAGACCACAATGGATTAAAACTAGAAATTAATAACAAACAAAACTCTGGAAACTATACAAACACATGGAAATTAAACAGCATTCTACTTAATGACATATGGGTCCAAGAAGAAATCAAGCAGGAAATCAAAAAGTTTATTGAAACTAATGAAAACAATGATACATCATACCAAAACCTGTGGGATACTGCAAAAGCAGTATTGAGGGGAAAATTTATTGCATTAAATGCTCACTTCAGAAGAATGGAAAGATGGCAAGTGAACAACCTAACACTTCACCTTAAAGAACTACAAAAACAAGAACAATCCAATCCTAAAGTTAGCAGACGGAAAGAAATCATTAAGATCAGAGCAGAACTGAATGAAATTGAAAACCAAAAAACAATTCAAAAGATCAACGAATCAAAAAGTTGGTTTTTTGAAAAGATAAATAAAATTGACAAACCATTAGCATGGCTAACAAAAAAAAGAAGAGAGAAGACTCAAATAACAAAAATTAGAAATGAAAAAGGCGATATTACAACTGATTCATCTGAAATACAAGGAATCATTTGAGACTACTATAAACAACTATACGCCAACAAATTTGAAAATCTGGAGGAAATGGATAAATTTCTGGACACACACAAGCTCCCAAAACTGAACCGTGAAGACGTAGAAAATTTGAACAGACCAATAACAATAAAGGAGATTGAAGCTGTTATCAGAAGGCTCCCAACAAAGAAAAGCCCAGGACCAGATGGATTCACAGCAGAATTTTACCAAACATTCAAAGAGGAATTGACACCGATTCTTTACAAACTATTCCAAAAGATTGAAACGGACGCAAATCTCCCAAACTCATTCTATGAAGCAAACATCATCCTGATACCAAAACCAGGTAAAGATATAACCAAAAAAGAAAACTACAGGCCGATATCCTTGATGAATATAGATGCAAAAATCCTCACTAAAATACTAGCAAACAGAATACAGCAACACATACGAAAAATTATTCATCACGATCAAGTGGGATTCATCCCAGGGATGCAAGGTTGGTTCAACATACGCAAATCAATAAATGTGATACACCATATTAATAAACTCAAACACAAGGACCATATGATCATCTCCATAGATGCTGAAAAAGCATTTGATAAAGTTCAGCACTCATTCATGACAAAGACCCTCTATAAGTTAGGTATAGAGGGAAAGTATCTCAACATAATTAAAGCCATATATGACAAACCCACTGCCAATATCATCCTGAATGGGGAAAAGCTGAAAGCTTTTCCTTTAAGAACAGGCACTAGACAAGGATGCCCACTCTCACCACTCCTATTCAACATAGTGTTGGAAGTACTAGCCAGAGCAATCAGAGAAGAGAAGGAAATAAAGGGCATCCAGATTGGAAAAGATGAAGTCAAACTGTCCCTGTTTGCAGATGACATGATCCTATATATCGAACAGCCTAAAACCTCTACAAAAAAACTGTTGGAATTGATAAATGATTTCAGCACAGTAGCAGGATACAAAATCAACACACAAAAATCAGTAGCATTTATTTTCTCCAATAGTGAACATGCAGAAGGAGAAATCAAGAAAGCCTGCCCATTTACAATAGCCACCAAAAAAATAAAATACTTAGGAATTGAGTTAACCAAGGAGGTGAAAAATCTCTATAATGAGAACTACAAACCACTGCTGAGAGAAATTAGAGAGGATACAAGAAGATGGAAAGATATTCCATGCTCTTGGATTGGAAGAATCAACATAGTGAAAATGTCCATACTACCCAAAGTGATATACAAATTCAATGCAATCCCCATCAAAATTCCAAAGACATTTTTCTCAGAAATGGAAAAAACTATTCAGACATTTATATGGAACAATAAAAGACCACGAATAGCCAAAGCAATGCTCAGCAAAAAAAATAAAGCTGGAGGCATAACACTACCTGACTTTAAGCTATACTACAAAGCTATAATAACCAAAACAGTATGGTACTGGCATAAAAACAGACACACTGACCAATGGAATAGAATAGAGAATCCAGAAATCAACCCACACACTTACTGCCATCTGATCTTTGACAAAGGCACCAAACCTATTCACTGGGGAAGGGACTGCCTCTTCAGCAAGTGGTGCTGGGATAACTGGATATCGATATGCAGGAGAATGAAACTAGATCCATACCTCTCACCGTATACTAAAATCAACTCAAAATGGATTAAGGATTTAAATATACACCCTGAGACAATAAAACTTCTTAAAGAAAACATAGGGGAAACACTTCAGGAAATAGGACTGGGCACAGACTTCATGAATACGACCCCAAAAGCACGGGCAACCAAAGGAAAAATAAACAAATGGGATTATATCAAACTAAAAAGCTTCTGCACAGCAAAAGAAACAATTAAAAGAGTTAAAAGACAACCAACAGAGTGGGAGAAAATATTTGCAAAATATACATCTGACAAAGGATTAATATCCAGAATATATAAGGAACTCAAACAACTTTACAAGAAGAAAACAAGCAACCCAATTAAAAAATGGGCAAAAGAGCTAAGTAGGCATTTCTCTAAGGAAGATATCCAAATGGCCAACAGACATATGAAAAAATGCTCAACATCACTCAGCATCCGGGAAATGCAAATCAAAACCACATTGAGATACCATCTAACCCCAGTTAGGATGGCTAAAATCCAAAAGACTATGAACGATAAATGCTGGCGAGGCTGCGGAGAAAAAGGAACTCTCATACATTGTTGGTGGGACTGCAAAATGGTGCAGCCTCTATGGAAAATGGTATGGAGGTTCCTTAAACAATTGCAAATAGATCTACCATACGACCCAGCCATCCCACTGTTGGGAATATACCCAGAGGAATGGAAATCATCAAGTCGAAGGTATACCTGTTCCCCAATGTTCATCGCAGCACTCTTTACAATAGCCAAGAGTTGGAACCAGCCCAAATGCCCATCATCAGATGAGTGGATACGGAAAATGTGGTACATCTACACAATGGAATACTACTCAGCTATAAAAACGAATGAAATACTGCCATTTGCAACAACATGGATGGACCTTGAGAGAATTATATTAAGTGAAACAAGTCAGGCACAGAAAGAGAAATACCACATGTTCTCACTTATTGGAGGGAGCTAAAAATTAATATATAAATTCACACACACACATACACACATACACACACAAACCGGGGGGCGGGGAGGAAGAAGATATAACAACCACAATTATTTGAAGTTGATACAACAAACAAACAGAAAGGACATTGTTGGGGGGCAGGGGGGGAGGGAGAAGGGAGGGAGGTTTTGGTGATGGGGAGCATTAATCAGCTACAATGTATATCGACAAAATAAAATTTAAAAAATAAAAATAAATAAAAATAAAAATAAAAAAAAAAAAAAAAAAAAAAGAAAAGCATGAATTGACAATTTTTCAGAATGTCTCATCCAATAGCCACAGTAACTTTCTACTAGTTTTTTCCTGTCTTTTCTCTTCTCTTTTATATATTGAAAGTGAAAGCCTGTTCACTGTTTTACATCTTGCATTTTTACTTAATAGTATCTGTTGAGTATTTGAACATGCTTATAATTCTATCTTATGACTTCCCCATAGTTTATTTATGGATGGACATTTTAATTGCTCCCCCTGTTTTTATTTTACTTTTAAAAAAATTTGCTATTTTGTATTGTTTTTTGCCAGTCTGTATCATATCCTGAGGATGTATTTCCAGCGGTGGAATTACTGGGTCAAATGGTCTGAATATTTTGAAGTTCTTGATACATGTTTAGCCCAACATTCTTTTGTCAGGATGTCTCCTTACACACTTGTTAAATAAGAAAACATGTATTCCTCTATTTGTTCATTTATTAATTCAACAATCTTTAATTAAGTACCTACTGTGGGTCAGGAACTATTTAGGTCACTGAAGATAAAGCAGTGATAAAATATACACATGTATATTTCTATAGAGCTTACTTTCTAGTGCAGAAAGAATATTAAAAATGAACAAGAAAATATAAACATATATGTATGTATACATATATATAATATTGAAGGATGATAATTAAAATGGGGTAGAAATAAAACAAAGAAAGGAATTAGGGCCCTGAGGGAAGGTTTCAATAATGATGTAACATTTGAGGATGGATCTATGGTAGATGAAGAAGTCACCCATTTGATACAAAGTTAACATCAGAAGAGAGGGTGCTGGTTCATCCCAGGGATGCAAGGTTGGTTCAACATATGCAAATCAATAAATGTGATACACCATGTTAATAAAGTCAAACACAAGGACCATATGATCATCTCCATAGATGCTGAAAAAGCATTTGATAAAATTCAGCACTCATTCATGACAAAGACCCTCTATAAGTTAGGTATAGAGGGAAAGTATCTCAACATAATTAAAGCCATATATGACAAACCCACTGCCAATATCATCCTGAATGGGGAAAAGCTGAAAGCTTTTCCTTTAAGAACAGGCACTAGACAAGGATGCCCACTCTCACCACTCCTATTCAACATAGTGTTGGAAGTACTAGCCAGAGCAATCAGGGAAGAGAAGGAAATAAAGGGCATCCAGATTGGAAAAGATGAAGTCAAACTGTCCCTGTTTGCAGATGACATGATCCTATATATCGAACAGCCTAAAACCTCTACAAAAAAACTCTTGGAATTGATAAATGATTTCAGCACAGTAGCAGGATACAAAATCAGCACACAAAAATCAGTAGCATTTCTTTTCTCCAATAGTGAACATGCAGAAGGAGAAATCAAGAAAGCCTGCCCATTTCCAATAGCCACCAAAAAAATAAAATACTTAGGAATTGAGTTAACCAAGGAGGTGAAAAGTCTCTATAAT
Source organism: Cynocephalus volans (assembly GCF_027409185.1). NCBI lineage: Eukaryota > Metazoa > Chordata > Mammalia > Dermoptera > Cynocephalidae > Cynocephalus > Cynocephalus volans. The sequence continues at coordinate 20,013,692 of NC_084476.1, forward strand.
GAGAACTACAAACCACTGCTGAGAGAAATTAGAGAGGATACAAGAAGATGGAAAGATATCCCATGCTCTTGGATTGGAAGAATCAACATAGTGAAAATGTCCATACTACCCAAAGTGATATACAAATTCAGTGCAATCCCCATCAAAATTCCAAAGACATTTTTCTCAGAAATGGAAAGAACTATCCAGACATTTATATGGAATAATAAAAGACCACATGTAGCCAAAGCAATGCTGAGCAAAAACAATAAAGCTGGAGGCATAACACTACCCAACTTTAAGCTATACTACAAAGCTATAATAACCAAAACAGTATGGTACTGGCATAAAAACAGACACACTGATCAATGGAATAGAATAGAGAATCCAGAAATCAACCCACACACTTACTGCCATCTGATCTTTGACAAAGGAACCAAGCCTATTCACTGGGGAAGGGACTGCCTCTTCAGCAAATGGTGCTGGGAGAACTGGATATCCATATGCAGGAGAATGAAACTAGACCCATACCTCTCACCATATACTAAAATCAACTCAAAATGGATTAAAGAATTAAATATACACCCTGAAACAATAAAACCTCTTAAAGCAAACATAGGAGAAACACTTCAGGAAATAGGACTGGACACAGACTTCATGACTACGACCCCAAAAGCACGGGCAACCAAAGGAAAAATAAACAAATGGGATTATATCAAACTAAAAAGCTTCTGCACAGCAAAAGAAACAATTAACAGAGTTAAAAGACAACCAACAGAGTGGGAGAAAATATTTGCAAAATATACATCTGACAAAGGATTATTATCCAGAATATATAAAAACTCAAACAACTTTACAGGAAAAAAACAAGCAACCCAATTACAAAATGGGCAAAAGAGCTAAGTAGGCATTTCTCTAAGGAAGATATACAAATGGCCAACAGACATATGAAAAAATGCTCAACATCACTCAGCATCCAGGAAATGCAAATCAAAACTACACTGAGATACCATCTCATCCCAGTTAGGATGGCTAAAATCCAAAAGACTCTTTACGATAAATGCTGGCGAGGTTGTGGAGAAAAAGGAACTCTCATACATTGTTGGTGGGACTGCAAAATGGTGCAGCCTCTATGGAAAATGGTATGGAGGTTCCTCAAACAGTTGCAGATAGATCTACCATACGACCCAGTTATCCCACTGCTGGGAATATACCCAGAGGAATGGAAACCATCAAGTCGAAGGTCTACCTGTTCCCTAATGTTCATCACAGCACTCTTTACAATAGCCAAGAGTGGGAACCAGCCCAAATGTCCATCATTGGATGAGTGGATACGGAAAATGTGGTACATCTACACAATGGAATACTACTCAGCTATAAAAACGAATGAAATACTGCCATTTGCAACAACATGGATGGACCTTGAGAGAAGTATATTAAGTGAAACGAGTCAGGAACAGAAAGAGAAATACCACATGTTCTCACTTATTGGTGGGAGCTAAAAATTAATATATAAATTCACACACACACACAAAAAAAAAAAACCGGGGGGGTGGGAAGAAGATATAACAACTACGATTCCTTGAAGTTGATACAACAAGCAAACAGAAAGGACATTGTTGTGGGGGGAGGGAGGAGAGGGAGGAGGGAGGGAGGTTTTGGTAAGGGGCAACAATAATCAACCACAATGTATATCGACAAAATAAAATTTTTTAAAAAAACAAATGAAATAAAATTAAATTAAATTAAATTTAAAAGAAATAAGAAAAGAAAAGAAGAGAGGGTGCTGGGGAGACCAGAGAATAGAGATTGTGTTCTGGAATCTCTTGGGTAGAATTCAGTCTCCAGATATGTTTTTTTTTTTTTTCTTTTTTGGTTTTGTTTGTGTACAGGGTATATTTAAAATTTTTTGGATTAAGTTTTCAATATCACAAATCAGGAAACTTCACATCAAAACTGACATTTATTACTCACTTGATTATTGAGGGATTTGGGAACCCTTAGCCCATTCTTATACCTTCCAGCACTTAGCAGGAGGTGAGTGGTGGTGCCTCCTTTGGAAGGACTGCTCTCTCTAATTCATCATGAACAGTGCCTGACCTGCTTCCTTAACCTAAGTCCTCCTTGCCCCGGAGAGATTTTGAACTCAAGTTTTCTCCCAGAGGAAGGAGAAATTGAGACAGCCTTTATGGTCTGACAAGGGGAACAGAGAAGTGCACAGGAGCAATAGATTCACCTTCTATTTTGTGTAGCAAAAGTGGGAAGATTTGGGATCTCTAGGACTTTCTCGAAGATGTGGACCTCCACGCCCCATTGGTATGAGGGGCAGGGAGGCTCATGTTGGTGGCAGGAAAGAGCATCATTATCTCTTCTCTCCAACTCCTTGAGTTTTGTGTTTCCAGCCAGACAGAGGCTGGCAGCAGATCAGAGACGGAGAGACCTTTGAGAACTTCAGCAGCAGAGTAGAAGCTAGTTAAGAAGCAGCTCTTGAACCAGACACATTGTGCAAGTCTCACCTTTCCAACTCATGAAGTGTGAAAACTGGAGCAAGTCACTAACACCTTTGAGACTCAGTCATCTCACCTCTAAAATGGGATGACTTTTTGCAGGGTTCTTGTAAAAAGGGGCTCATGTATGTGAAATAGCACAGGGTATTGACTCAAATAAACAGAAGCTATATAGACATTTTGTCTGAAATATTCATTGTAATGAGCAGGCAGAACTCCAGAGAGGGGATAGATTTATCTGTGGTTGCCCAGCAGGTTAATACTGGGTATATGTGGGGGTGGGGGTGGGGGTGAGAGAGGTGGCTCTAGTGTAGACTTTGTAAATCAGTAGCCAGTGTCATCTCAGCACTTCCACCACACCACTTCTGAAGTGATGCTTTCTTCTACCCACATCCTGGATACGTGCCTTGGTCTTGCACATTGTGGGCAATTACTAAATATGTATAAAATGAATGAATGAATGAGTGACTGGGGGAATGGATGAATGTATTCCTGACTGGGAGACACTGGTTTGCTCCCTAGAAGAGAGTCAGCTGGGCAGCAGCTTTCCGGAGCTAGCTCCGCTGGCCTCATGCCCTGAACACTATCAGAGCCATTGTTTTCTTTCCTTACAACCCAGGACCCTCTTGTTTTTTTGTCTCCTCCCATAAAACATTGCTAGGAGTGGGAGTCTCCTATCTGAGAGGTTAGGATGTCTGGAGGACAGGACTTTCTGCCCCACTGTCTCAGGCAAGGAGCAGGAGAGGACCCTGGCATTGGGAAAGCAGGGTGAGCCTGGAGGGCTAGTTCCAAGACCCCAGGCTCCTGGGGAAAGGGAATCCACTAATATTCACTCAAGCAGATGCAGTGCTGCCCATTGAGCATGGCTAGGGAGGTCACCAACCGGTGTGCAGATAGATAATCCCCACCAGATACTTTGCTCCGATGTGACTCTTCAAATGCAGATTCTCTTACTGCCATAGCCCATGGAATCATTGTTTCTGAGCATTTCCAAGTCAGTCATTTATTGAGTGCCCTTTCTTCTGTGCATTTTACAGTGATGGTACCCTAAGCAAGTTGTTTGTTCTGTGCATGCTTCCCCATCCATGGAATGAATGCTGAAGATAAAAACACCCTTGGAACCTGGCCAGGAGCCATCTGCTTTGGGTGGGCAACATCCCTGGTGGTTTCTGGAGAGTTCTCAGCCACTGCATTTCCTCAGCATCCAGTGATGGCACAGGAGTGGGGAGATGGACATCTTCCTCCCCTAGCTGGCCTGTTCTGTACTGGAGTAAAGACCAGTGATCAGCAAATGGAGAAGACTACCCTGCTGTCCCTCTTCATCTCATTCCTCCCACCTCCACCCCCACCCAATATAGCACACGGCAGCCAGGTGGTATTAATATGCACAGAGTGACTTCTGAAAACTCTGCATGCTGTGGGAAGGGCAATGGTCTGCACCTCTCCTGACCAGGAGATCTGGGTCTGAGTCTAACCTGTCTCCTCATATGCTCACTAATGTTGACATTTTGAGATCTTGGGCTAGTCACTTTATTTCTCTAAGCTAGTAGTTCTCTAAGTAGTTATCACACACACACACACACACACACACACACGCGCGCGCGCGCGTGCACACACACACACACACACACACACACACACACATCTTACCAGGGATATTTGGCAATGTTTGAAGACATGCCTGAGGAGGGGTTGCAGATGCAACTGGCATCTCTAGAGGCTAGGGATGCTGCTGAATATCCTCTGATGCCCAAGACAGCCTGCACAACAAAGAATTACCCGGCACAAAAAATCTATCAGGCTGAGGCTGAGAAATCCTGCTCCAAGCATTAGTTGTCACAGTGATAAAATGGAGACACCGGTTTCACAAGAATGTGGGAGTAAGAAACAGTTATGGAGGTGAGTGCTTGTAAACCGTAAGGCACTACACAAACATAGGATGCAGTGTTATTGTTACAATGTTATTTTGTATCATCAATATCATCATCTTTAAGGATTTGTTTTGAGGGAACTACCTCAGGGCCTTTGCATCACTATTCTGTCTTCCTGAACAGTTTTTTCACCAGGTATCTGCACATTTATTCCCCCAGTCTCTTCAGGTCATTTTCATGTGCCACCTTATCACAAAGGTTATCCCTGGCCAGCCCATATAAAATAAACATTGTCTATAATCACACACACGTACACCGCAGTCTCTTTACCCTACTTTTTTTTTTTTTCTTCATAGTCTCTTTCAGCATTTGACCTATTACACATATTTGTGTATCTACTGTCTGTCTCTCTGTGGAGATTTTGACTGTTTTAATCAATGCTGTATGGTTATTGACAAGAACATTGCCTACACAGATTAGACAACAAATAGATCATTGTTGAGTGAATAGATAAATTGAATGAGTGAAGAGCCAGTGAATGACTGGTCTGGAGTATCTTAATTCAGCTTCTCCAGGTTTCAAAGAAGTGACTATTTAGTTCAGCTGGTGGAGGTTTATTTTTAGTTGCAATAGGAGTAATGTTAGTTAATATGTGTAGACCACGCTGTGTGATCAGCACTTAATAAATATTTACATGTTAAATAATAGAAAGGAAATTGAGGTGGTCAGTCCCTCTAATTGCCTTCTTTTTCACATGAAGAAACTGGAGCAGAGAGAGCTCGGGTAACTAGTCCAGGTTCATGCACCTGGTTGTGTTAGAGCCAGGATTTGTATCTAGGTCTGTGTGACCTTGAGGTACTCACTTTTCACCAGTACTCTGCTGCCTTTGCTGTTGGAGAACACAGGGACCAGCTATGATGAGAAATAGTCCCCAGCTTCACGGACAAAGAACCATTGCCTGGATATAGTAAGAATTGCTGCACTGTTTCTGCTTCCACTTGCTCTGCTAATGCATGAATCTGTGTTCCTCTTTCCCTGCTCATCTTCAGCCTCCATCTGGAAATGACCTCTCTTTACCTCTTAACCTGTGTCTGCCCATGGCTTCTGCTGCTGCACAGCTTCTAGGCCTGGCTCACCTCCTTTCCTCATCAGACATGCTCTGTCTGTCTCTGACTCTCTTCTCATGTCTGCTACTCAAATACCCCATGAGAGAAATTGTCATATCCAATATTGAAGGTCCACACCAGGCCACGTCACCATCCACAAACTGATCTGGGGCTGTCTGCCTGTGCTCAAATGTGGAGCTCTGGTTCCATTAGCTTTGCCAGGATGGTGGAGTCCCAGGGTACCCAGCAGGGCACCCTCTGGATTATGAAGTATCTGCAACTCTTTTTCACTGAAGCAGGCATCTGTGGGTATGGCAGGCCCTCAAAGCTTGTAGCCTGTTCACAATGGTGAGGAGACCATCTGCTCAGAGCAGGGCTGGTGGGCCTTGCTTCAAGAGAACCTGGTTTGTGAAAGCTTAGCTTAGCAAAGAGATAAATCAGAAGGTGACAAATTATTTTCCTAAAAGGTTCTGTATTTTACAAAAGCATTCACTACAGGGTTACATGCACTCTACCAGTGTATGTAAAAAAGAGGGGGATTTAGCCAACTTTTAGCTTACCAAAACGTTTAAAGACACATGAGTCTACAAAACAAAGCAAGACCATAATTTCATGGCTTTCTGGGAAATGGCCAGTAGTGAGATGATGGGTTTAGAATAGGGAACTCGTTGGTATGAATCCTGTCTTCACATGGCACCTTGATCTCAGACAGGCTAAATAACCTCTTTTAGTCTCAGTCCTTGTCTGTGAAACTGGTTTAATAATAGTGTTGGACTCTCCTGGGGTTGCTTTCAGGATAAAACATAATAATGTATGAATAGTCTGGTGCAGAGCCCACCCACCATAAATATTCATAGTCTTGAGAAAATTGTATCCCCTCCTGGGACTCAGTCTTCCCATCTGTATAATGAGCCACTTGGAACTTTGCAGGTCTAAACCTACATTCTTCTGTTTCTGCCCCTTTTTCTGGAGTTCTGGAGTGGTGGATATACCTATGGTATAGGATCAGTGGACACTGAGCCAGAACTCAGTGCCATATGCCCAGCAGGCATGACCAATGGTGTGTGTACAGGAGAGAGAGGTTACTAGAAAAAACAGCAGGAAGAGAGGAAGACTTTCTCTCATGCAATCCCTTATCTACTCATACCTCCTTATACATAAATAATGCAAAGGGGGCAAAGGACATCAGTAACTAGCATTCTGAGCTGGCTAATAAGTGGCAGAGGACATGTGGATAGCCTCCTGGCTCCAGGAATATTCCCGGAAGTGTCCTGAAGAGTTCGGCAGAGAGAGATATCACTTCCTCATGATTTCCCTGGTGAATGAAGCCTTCAGAGACCAGATGCATCCACTTCATTATAATTACGTTAAGTGCTGCCTGATTGGCGCTGTTCATCACCCCAGGAAGCAGCCTCGCCCCGTGGACAGACAGGCGGCCTGCTTTGGCTCTGTGAGGCTCCAGCTGTGTCCTTGGCAAGGACTGCTTGTTGTACCCGTGGCTCTCCTTTGGGAAAGGGAAGGCCTTGGGATGCAGAGGGTAGGACACTGAAGTGGGAGTGAGGGAGCCTGGGCTTTGCCTTCAGCATGCACATGGCCTGAGCTGCCTTCCTCTTTCCTGAGCCTGTTTTGTACATGAGCAGGTGGACCGTGAGATCTCCACACCCTCTTTGTCTCAACTTGTAGGTGTCCCAGAAAGAAAGTGAGGTCAATATTCTAAGAGGAGAAGGTGCTCCTGAGTGTTAGATTGTTTTGGTCCTGAAGACTGGATGTCTCTCTGTAGGACCCTGGAAGAGAAAGCAATTTCTGCACTGTATCCTTACAGCATAAAAAAATGAAATTTTCTCCCACTTATAAAAGAGCCAGAGGGTGGTAGAGAATATTCTGATATCAAGGGCTGCATTTTTAACCCCAATTGTCAATGCATGACAAATCAGGAAAGTCCTCATGGGAGAGGGAGGCTTCAACCAGAGTATTTAAAGCTGGAAAATATCATAAAGGGAAGGTGAAGGGATGGAACTAAGATCTCTCTATAGCATGGTGGTTAGGAGTGTGGGCTCCGGGGCTAGGCTGTTGAAATTCACTGATATTTACTAGCTGTGCATAACTCTGGACACATTAGCAAATATCCCTTTCTCTCACTGTCCTCATCTGTAAAATGGGGAAAATAAGCGAATGCATCCCTGAGTTGCCGTAAGATTGAATGAGTTAATTCATATCACAGTGCTTAGAAGAACGCTTATTACAGAAAAAAGGCTCAATTAATGTTAGTTGTTACAGTGTGCTGCAAATATATCAGGTGCTTTACATACTGCTTCATTGAATTCTCACACCTACTGAGCTGTTTATATATTCATTCATCACCAAATACTCATTAGGACAGAGCAGTGAAAGTGGACGGCAGGACCCCTGCCCTCATAGGTGATACCCTCCACTGGGGAAGTCAGACGTGAGACTTGAGACCTGAACCAACTTATCTCAGGATTACTAATTTAATTAACATAAAGCTGCCAGGAAGGAAGCATACTGAGTGCTCTGGAAGAGGAAAGGGGATACTTGGCCTCAATTTGGCTGTGTAAGAAGGCCTTTCTGAGGAAGGAAGATTTAAGCTGGAGTCAGAAGGAGATGTAGTATCCTGCCAAATGAGCTGCAGATCAGAGGAAGCAACAACCGAGAAGAAAAAGCCTGGCCCGTTTGATGACCCAGAATGCCAATATGACTGGAACACATGGAGGGAGACTGGGCCAGAGTGTTCTAGCAAACACAACTGGGGAAACTGAGGCACAGCAAGCTGAAGTAGCTTTCCAGAGGTTACATTACTGGGATGGAGGGGCTGGAATCTGCCTGACATGTAAACTTCTCTTCCAGCCCCAATAGAGGAAATACCATGGAAGGCGATTCTATTTTCCTGTTACAGGCAGCAGAAGACAGCTGTGTCTGTGTTGAGGGACAGTCTTGACCAAAGCAGTGACTTAGAAGGGGGCAGGCCTTGAGTGCCCAGCTGAGTTTGGACCTTATCTGTTCTAATTCCCCTAGGGTTATTAGGTGGAACTGGATTAATTTCAAAATAACCCGGTCTTTGCTTCAGGGTTTAATATCTCCTGTGTCTTCTGGGTCATCCTTGGTATGAGAATTCTCTGCTCAGATCAGTGGTATATAAAGTGTTTCCAGTTTTTCACTAGGGTGTGTGTATGTGTGTGCGATTTTCTTCTCTGAAGCATGCTGAGTTCACTGAGGGAAATGTACGGAACTTGGGTGAAATCTTATTTATATTTTTGGAAGTCATGCAGTACAAAATCATTTCTCTCTCTTTATAAATATGCATGAGGCTGGCCTGCTTGCTCCTTCTCAGAAAGTGTGGGTAGGGGGGAGACAACCCCATTTGACTGGTGTCATTGCTCTGCCCATGGCTGCTGGCACCCCATTAATCAGGGGATGAACAGCAGCCTCATGAACTGTGAAATTGGCAGGCCTCTGACAGCTATGAGCAGGGACTCCATTTCACAGCTGGAAGGTGGTGGCATGGAGTGGGGAAGGAGGACACCGGGATCAGCGGGCCAGAGCCGTCATGTTCCCCTCTATGCCTTCACAGACCCCAGATGAGTCTTGCTGAAAGGACACCTTTTGATTAAGGTGAGAGGGGGAGAGAGAGAGAACTGGAAAGAGAAGGAACCCACTGAATGATAATGGCCTTCCTAACAAACACTTACTGAGTACCTGCTATTTACTGTGTCAAGCACTGTGCTCTGCACTTGTTATGGATTTCTTTATTTAGTCCTCATGATTATTCGGTGTGGTTTCATCATTAGCCCCATTTTACAGACCAGGAGAAATAGGACTTCAGGTTTATTCAGTAGCCATTTACAAGTGCACACTCCAAGCAGAGAACCGAGTCCCTGTGCCAAGTGCTGGAGTTATGGAGGGGGGGGGGATGAACACCTTAGACAGATTCATGGTTGTGGTGAGAGTGTTGTGTAAACAGGCAATCACGGCATATGACATGTGTTTGAGAGTGTGGTCAGAGTACAGTCCTACCTCTGACATTTACCAGCTTTGTGACCTTGGGCAAGTTATTTGACCTCTCTGGTCAGAATTTCCACATCTCTGGAACAGGTATATGAACATACTCTGCTTACAAATAGTTGTGAAATTGAAGTGATATATTTTGTTAGATGTTTAGAACAGTGCTCTGGGCATAATAAGTAGTCAATAAATTATTGCTATGAGGATGCTGGAATACGGATACGGTATTTTCGGAGCACAAAGGAAATGGCATTTATAAGTGCCGAGGTGTGCTGGTCAGTTAGCTCACTTGGTTAGACCGTGGTGTTGGGAACACTAAGGTCAACGGTTCAGATTCCCATACTAGCCAGCTGCCAATAAATGAATGAATGAATGTGCTGAGGATGTCAGGGAGGACTTGCTTCAGGAGGTGACATAAGAGCTAAATCTTGAAGATAAGAAGTTCATTATTTAACACAGGATTTGGAGGGGGGGGGAGGTGTGTGCAAAGACCCTGAGGCTACAGAGACAAAATGGCACATTCTAGCAACTGCGAGAAGTACAGAGTGGCTGGAACAAGGGAACATGCACAGGAACAGCAGACGAGAGGAAGACAGGGGCCTGAGACTTTATCCAGAAGGTACTGAGGAGCCACTGAAAGATTTTAACTAGGGACTGCCATGCCCATATATCTTTCTTCCCAGTAAGATCATTAATGTGGCAGCATAAGCTTAGGTGAGTATAAGGGCAGGGAGACCAAGATCAGTGGAAGACCACCAGTGTGATCCAAATGAGAGATGAGAAGCTAGCATGCTGCAGGAGATGCCACAGTATTGATCTGGGAATGGCCCTCTCTGTGTTTCATTCAAAGCTCTGCTACAGATCTGCTATTTGAGTTAGGTGCCCTACTCTGGACCTCAGTTTCCCCATCTCTTAAATGGGACCCAGTGATGTCTGGGGGACCATCCAACTTCCACAACCTAAATCCTTTACTAGGAAGGGTAATGAGGAGAGAAATGTCTGAAGTAAGGAGATGGCAAAACAAGGGGGAGGGGGAAGATACATCCTTACACACCAATTTTCAACAGACCTGTGAATGATTGACAGATCTACAGGAATGTGAGAAGGGACACCTGGCGTTGGGGATGTCAACATCAGGTCCTGCCACTGCTGCCTGGCCTGGCAGTCTGCGATTGCAGCAAGCAGGGCAGGGAAGCCCTGATGTCCCCATGTTACACTTTTAGTTATTGCGGGAAAGAGGAGAGATAGACGGCAGAGAAGGAGTGCGAGAGGGGGAAGCATCTGAGAAGAGGAGGGAGAAAGCTTTCCTCTTAGGAGTCAGGAGAATATTGCAGACCCCATCCCTATTATTACAAATGATGGGGTCTCCTATCAGGGTGTCGTCTTGTCTGAAGTAATGCATTTTACTTCTTGGAGACTCTGTTCTACCATGCTGGAGATGGAAATGACAATAAATGGAGTCACTTATCTACTATTATATAGTAGATAATAATATATTATTACTTATATATAATATAATACTAATATATTACTAATTAATATTAATATAATACTAATATATACTATTATATATATAAAATAAATGAAGATGTATATATATGTGTGTATATGTATGTAGAGACATATCGTTGTAAATATTTATGCACACATATGTTTATATAATATATATGTATACATATGTTATACACATATATAGTCTTGCATCTCCAGAAGTAGAAAGCTGTATGAGAGTTGGAATTTTGAGTCTGTTCACAAACTCTTGGAACCCAGCACTTGGAACATTTCCTGGCACATGGTAAGCCTTCGATACTTATTAGTTAAACGCATAAATAAAAAAACTGTTCTAATGGTATGTAATGTAGACTGTACAGGATTATGAACATGTAAGTTATCTCTAGTACTACTCAGAGAGTATTCACCTCATCTACTATGTTTGCAAAGGAACAAAGGAAGAAAGGAGAAGGGAAAAGGGGCTGTGGGAGGGCTGGAGGTAGCTTGGTCTGAGTCCTGAGTCATCAGCCTCCAGCCCTGTGCATGGGCATTTGGCCCAGGGGCTCCTGGCGACAGTGTGTGTGTCTAATAACTTAATGAGGGCCAGAGCCGCTCTGTGCAGCCCAGCTGTGCCCTGCCCTCTCCCCTTGCAGATGCTGTTTGCCAATGCTTGTCCCTTTGCTTCTTCTGCCTGCTCCTTCTCTGTGCCCTTGTTAATAGCCACTCTTGACCTGTCAGCAGAGACCCCGGAACCTCGCCCCCTCTGACTTTGTCCTGTCCAAGGTGTAAGTGTTGTCCCTTCTCTGCCTGCCCCCAAGCAGTTAGTGAGGGGCGTTGGGGAAATTGCTGCTGATTTTTGTCTGTGCTGGTCCCTCCTGTTGGACACACATAAGCCACTATACCCCATGAGACTATCAAGTTTGGGCATGCAGATGTGTCTAAGACAGTGAGAAGTTAAAGCTGGGGCCGGCCCTGTGGCTCACTCGGGAGAGTGCGGTGCTGATAACAACAAGGCCGTGGGTTCGGATCCCACATAGGGATGGCCGGTTAGCTCAATGGTTGAGCGTGGTGCTGACAACACCAAGTCAAGGGTTAAGATCCCCTTACCGGTCACCTTTTTTTTTTTTTTTTTTTTTTTTTTTAAAAGAGAAGTTAAAGCTTAATGGGTACAGAATTTATGTTTAGGATGACAAAAAAGTTTTGGAAAGAGACAGAGGTAGTGGTTACACAGCAATGTGAGTGTAATTAATTCCACACATAATTCTATGTCTTAAAATGCTTAACAGCATTATTCATAATGGCCAAAAAGTAGAAGAAATCCAAATGTTCACCAACTGATGAATGGATAAATAAAATGTCTATATGATGGAGTATTTGACAATAGGAAGGAATATAGTACTGATAGTGTGCAACAATGTGGATGAACCTTGAAAAAAGGCTGAGTGAAAGTTAGCCAGTCACAAAAGACCACATGTTGTATGATCCCATTTATATAAAATGTCAAGAACAGGCAAATCTATATGAACAAAAAGGATTAGGGCTGAGGGAGAACAAAAGGAAACGGGGAATGACTTCTAAAGGGTATGTGGCTTCTTTTTGGGGCAATTAAAATGTTCAAAAGTTGATTGTTGTAAGATTTGCACAACTTTAAACACACTAAAACCCACTGAATTGTACTCTTTAAAAAGAAACAAACAAAAAATAAAAATATAGCTATTGTATCAATTTTTTTAAAATGCTTAAAATGGCAATCATTATGTTATACCACAATTAAAAATGGGAAAAAAATAAATAAATAAAACAGTGTCCAGGAATCATAACCATAAAAACCAACTAACTTCCCTTCCTTTGTCCTTTCCTTCTGTTCTCTGACACCCATTGAGTACCTCTTCATGTTTCAGAGGGTGGACACAAAGCAATGAAATGATCAAAATAGATAAGTCTTTGTCCCCATGGAGCGTGCATTCTCATGGGGAGGATTGGGCACATGCACCGATTCCTAGAAACTGTAGTGCAGAGCAGTGATGAGTGTTGTGATGGGCCATGTGGGAGTAAAGGGTGAGAAGAGATGAGGCACTGACACGTCGCAACAGCAAGGGACACAGTGGGGATGAAGTGGAGGGAGAAGGAGAGAATTGTAGACAATGAGATGGGAGACCTAACATGAGGCCAGATCATGAGGCCTCAGTTGTGATCATGAAGAGCTGGGATTTTGCTGTAGGGGTGACTTGAAGCCATCGTAGGGTACAGAGCAAAGGACTGACAAGTTCAGAGTTATGTTCTGAAAGGGTCCCTCCGGCTGCTAAAGAGGTCATAGGGCAACAGAAGCTGGGAGAACAGCTAGGAGATTGTTACTGTATTAGTCCATTTCTGTTGCTTATAACAAAATACAGGGAACTGGTATTTTATAAAGAAAAGGAAATTTATTGGTTACAGTTTCTGAGGCTGGCAAGTTCAAAGTCCAAGGAACACACCTGGTAAGAGAACCTTGGTGGTGGCGGCAGTCACCCAGCGGTCTCACCTTGCAAGATGGTGGAAGCAGAGAGATATTAACCTCCTCATTCACTCTCCTTTAAAGCCCTCCAAACCACAACCCTGACCACCACTATTAATCCATTCACTACAGCATGGTCCTGCAATCTAATCACCTGTTCAAGGCTCCACCTTTCAATTATCATAATAGGATTTCCCACCCTATTAACAGTCATGGTGGGGGCCAAGTTTCTAACACATAAAAATTGGGGGACACAATTCAAGCTTCAGTGAGTTTTGGTGCACAATTCAATCCACTACAGTTGCCTATAACAATAACAGTGGTCATGACTCTAAACACAACTAGTAGTAATTTTGCACTCTCTCTATGTTAATTCCTTTCACAATCCTTCCAAATTAACAATACCCGGTGGTAAAAACAAAGATTCATGGATCAACAGCTAAGAATATACAATTTGTTCACTCCTCTCTAGAGTAGGATTTTTTTTTTTTTTTTTTTAATGTGGGGCTCATGTTTGAATTTTCTCCTAAAAATATTTGCAAAATGTGGGTTATCTTCAATTGCTTGGGGAGAGGGTTCCCAAGCTTGGCTTTGTCACACAATCTAAGGTCCCAGACATAAGCAAGATTAATGAGCCCTGGTTTAGCTGTTCCAAACATGTAATTGCTGGAAAAGTCAGACCCTCACACAGCGGCACACCTGGTGGACCAGTTCACTCAGAGATCATGAAAGTGCTCGTGTTGCTGGCGTTGTGGTGATGACATTAATCCGGGGTGGCGGAGAGCCTATTCCAAGGTTCTCCACTTAATCGCTGCAGGATTGAGGTTATAGGTTATTTAATTTATTTGTCCCTCAGCTTCCATATAGATGAAATAATTGTAAGTATTAAGTTATAAAGCATAAACTGTTTAGCACAGTGCCTTGGCCCACAGAGGTACTCTTTTTAACAATAGACCTTGATGCAATTCATTATAATTTCTAGAAGTTCTAGTTGAGAACAGTATTAATACCTTATCCAGGGCACCAAATAGGAATATCGTCCTCAGGAGCCAGAATCACAGTTGCTATTTTCTCTGGCCAGAGAGTGATTTTAATTTTATGGATATCTGAGTATTATAACCAGTTTTTCTACTTTGTGCTATCAGCTGGGATGCTCAGAGTCTAATCTGAAGCTACAACTCCACAAAGTGTACTGGACTTTTTAAGTCTTAGTTCTGACTGCTGGTCTTTCCCTTGGCTTCTCTTTATACCCTTGTATCTGTTGTCCTTTCTCTTTAATTACATCCTTTTAAAAAAATCCTCCTAAAATTTAGTCTTACTTTATAAATGACTTCATGAATTTTTGAATTACTTTGACCATACAATAAAGTAAATATAATAATATAATATACACCCATATTCTTAGCTCCCAAAGTAGAACAAATGTATTTTATGGCACACATCAAATACTTTTTACGAATAGAATATTAAATTACACAGCTAATCATCTCCACTGATTCTGTTCCTTGTTATGCTAAAGTTGGTGTTCCATCCTATTTGAATGTTTATACTTTTACTTCATATACAGTATCCATAATACCTAGAATTGTCCTCTGTGCTTTTAAATTTTATATCTTGTCACACTCCCATCAGCAATGTATAGAGCCTTCTACTTTTCCAAATTCTTGACAATGCCTATTATCAGACAATTTATATTTTGCCAGTCTGCAGCATTGAAATTATAACTTCAATGTTGATTTAATTTGAATGTCAGAGATTACTAATGAGGTTAAACATCTTTTCTTATATTAAAATTTCCTCTTTTGTCAATTTCCTGATTATATCTTTTGTATATATTTCTGATTGGTTGTTTTTCTTTGTTTAAAAAAACTGGTAAAACTTCTTTATAAATATTGATAAAAATCTAATTTAAAAAAATAGGCAGTCCTTTTTCATTCAAAATCATCTTGTTCCAATCTATGATTTGTGTTTTAATTTCATTAAGAGAATAATTTCCTAATTTTGCATATTTTTATTTTTATGCTACAATATTTTTTTTCATTTCTCCTTTATGCTTCTTGCAGATTACTGAAGAAGTCTTTCACTATCCTAATTTCTTAAAGATGCTCCTGTATTTTCTTCTAAATTCTTAAGATGGTGCTTGTCACATTTCAGTCTTTAAACATGGAATTTGTTTGAATATGGTGTGAGTCGAGATATAATAATCTCGATTTTTCCACATTGGAAGCTAATTGTTCCAATCGTCTACCTAGAGTCCATTTTTACTCCACTGATTTATGGTACCACTGTCATATGACAAGTCCCTGTGTGTGTGGAGGTTGGTTTCTGAGCTCCCTCTTCCTGTTCACTGGTCTATTTATCGACTCTTGTTCGAGTAACACACTGCTCTTCATTGTTACAGTTTTATAATGTCTTGTTATCAGACAGGGCAGGACCCCTTCACTGTTCTTCTTTTGTTAAGTGTCTTGGCTATTCTTTTCTCTTTATTCTTCCATGTGAATTTTAAGATAAACTCTTATTTTATGAAAAAGTTTGCTATGATTGGGATTTCAATTACATTGTATAAAACCCAGACTTCTCATCCATGAAATTTTGTCTTTCTTTATTTAGTTCTTCTTATATGTCTGTGAATTGAGTTTTTAAATTTTATCTATACACATATCACAGCTCTTTTATTATAGCTAATTCCTAGGAGCATCACCACTTCTGTTACTATTGCAAATTGTATCTTTTCACTTTATTACATTTTGTAATTGTTTTCTTGTGTATAGAAATACTCGTTTTTCATTGATCTTGAATCCAGAAAATATGGTTTATTACTTCACTACTTTTTGCCTGTATATTTTCCTTAATTTTCATGTGAAAAATTATATAGTTTGTCTCTAATAGTTATTTTTCAAGTCTGTATTTTTGTATTTGAGTTCTTTTGTCCTAACGCACTTATAGGTTGAGTCTCCCATTCATTGCTAAATAAAAATGACAGAGCAAGTCAGTTTTTAGGTGTCTTGCTTTAAAAAAAAAAAATCCTAAAACTTTGTCATTATGTATGATGTTTCTGTAGGTTTTTGGTAGATAACCAAATCATAAAGCTCCTTTCTTTCTTTCTTTCTCCCCCCCCCTTTTTTTTTTTTTTTTGCTATAAGAGTTTTTTATTTGTTAGAGATGAATTAAAAGCTGACTTTGAGTTTCTTAGTACCCATTGCAAAGAAATAAAGGCAACCATATGCACAAGTCACAATGTCCTTAAAGTAACTTATAGGACGGATCAAAAAAATGCCTATGGCAGACATAATTAATCAATCAAACATTATTTCCCACTGAGCCCAGATCCACCTTCAGAATCCTTCTTAATACCATATTCCAACCTAGCCACCAATCAAAGTTAGCACATTAGAAGACACCAGTTCATGAGCCTTGGTCTAAATCCAGGGTGGCAAACTAGAACCCAGACAACTGATTTTGTTTTGTTTTCCCTGATTTCTCTTTTATTTCTGAAAGGTTTTTTCCTCATTTTTTAAAAAATTGTAGTAAAACATGTATAACATACGGATTGCTATTTTAAGCATTTTTAAACATGCAATTGCATGGAATTAATTACATTCACAACGCCATGTAACCACTGCCTCTTTCTGTTTCCAAAACTTTTGCATCATCCTAAACATAAACTCTGTACCCATTAAGCAATAATTTCTAATCACACCCCTACCCCGTTTCTAGTAACCTCTAATCTACTTCTGTCTCTGAAAATTTTTTTCTCCTTATTTTTTCTTAATTAGCCCATGAAAATTGTATATATTTATGTATGACGATGTCATATTTGGGTAAGCTTTAGGTAGTAAAGAAATCTCCCTTCTATTTCTAGTGTATTAATAATTTTAAAAATTATGATTGGGGATTAATTTTATTGAATGCTCTCTCTGTATCAAGTGACATGTTGTTTTTCATTTAGCCTGATTGTGTAGTGTATTACTATAATATCTATTCTATTAGTAAACCATTTTCTAACATCTTTATAAAGTTTCAATATCAATATTATTCTAGCTTTATAAAACATAAGGTTTAAACAGCCTTTGCCTTAAATTATGCTATCATGCTGTTATGTATAATTATTTGTGTGTGTAGCTATTGTTATGAAGTGAGAAAATCTCATAAAGTTGCTAAAACTTACACTAAAATCTGTCTGGATGTGATATTTTTGTTTGTCAGTTAAAGGGTAATTTCTGACTTCTGATTCAGTTATTTATGTGGCTGTTTCAGTTGTCTGTTTCTTCTTAAGTCAGTTTTGGCATTGGTTACTTTTCCTAAGAATTGCTGATTTTTGTCTAAGTTGTTGCATTTATGACATAATGTTTCATGTTTTCAATATTTTTAAAAAAATATTTAGCAGATAGCATTGCATATGCATGTGTGGCATGTTGAGCCTATGTATCTATCTCTCCCAAATCCCTGCCATATTTATAATTCTATTCTCATTTTAATTCCAGATATGGGTTTCTTTGAGCCTTATCTCTCTATCTTGTTGGTGTTATATCTATTTTATTAGCATTTTTTAAATTAGCTCATGGTTTCTTGATAATTGTGTATTATTTTTCTATATCGTTAATTTCTAAATTATTTTCTTTCTACACCTTTTATTATTGTCTCCTTTTAATAACTTCTTGAATTAAATGACTAGCTCATTAATTTTCAATCTTTCTTTTTTACTAATATTTGATTTAAATTTTCTTATAAGTACTGCTTTATCTCTAGAGGTCAACTTTTGCTATGTAGTAAGCATACTGTTATTAAATTCTAAACATTTTTCAAATTTCTTTGTTTTTTCTTTGAACAATTAATTGTATCGAGGATTTTTGTTTAAATTTCTAAGCATAATTTTTTAAAGCTTTTTGTTATTGACACTAGTTTTATTGTATTTTGCAGAGAATATGATCCGGATATTATTAAATTATTTATTTGTTATGCTTATTTGTACCCTAGGGCAGCTATGTTTTGTAAATGGCTCTTGTGTGCTTGAGAAACATTCTGTGTTTTCTAATCATTGAACAAAATTTTCATACATAACTATTGGATACTACTTGTTAATTTCATTGACCAAATTTCTATACCTAACTTTTGCCTGCTTGATTTTTTGTGGTTACCGTTATTGTTTCTGAGACAGATGTGCTAAAATCTTCCATTCAAAACCTAGACTGGTTAATTTCATTTATTTCCAGCAGTTTTTGTTTTTTGCTTTGGAGCTGCATTGCTAAGTGAATGAAGTTTTAGATTGCTAGTTTTTTAGGGAATTGGTCTTCTACCATTAAGTAATGAGAATCTTTATTGCTAATAATGATGCTTGCCTTTTTTCAGTTAGTATTTTTCCTGTATATCTTCTTTCATTCCTTCTCTTATCTTACAAATGAAAGAACTAAAACAAGTTGGCTAGGTGGCTCAGAAAAGAAGCAGGGATCAAATCTAGGTTTATCTTACAAAACACAGATAGCTCATACGTGCTTAGTTCAATCTGATTTCACACAATCTGGCTCACAGTCAAATCATCCCGAGTAAGAAACTCTGAAGTGGAGGAAAGATCTTAGGTGGAAAATTTCCCTTTGTCCAGTGTTCATTTCATGCACCTAAAACAGTGCCTGGCACTTAGCACGTGCTACAAAACTGAGTATTCAATGAGTCAATTGTTGAATGAAACCGTCTCAGCAGGTCATTTGGTGACTTTTTCCCATTTGTGAGTAGAGACTTGGGTAGGCTTGTTGCTCACTCAGCCATTCATAAGCTGTGAGACCTCTCACAAAACACGTCCTCCTCTCTGAGCCACAGCTGAGCCACTGCAGGAGGAGAAACTATAGGGATTTTCCTTCCTGCATTACCTTGAGTTTGTGAGGATCATACGAGATAATGCATGTAAAACAACAATACCAGCAAACTTTTGAAGGATAACACATATACAGTTAAGTATATAAATGGCATATGAGTTTCACAGACCTTAACTGTATCCTTGATTTTTTCTTTTTTTTTACTTATGCATATACTCATGTAAACACCATCCAAGCCTAGATATAGACCTGTGTCTTCCAATATGGTGGCCACTAACAACACATGGCTATTTAAATTTAAGTTAATTAAAATTAATTAAAATTAAAAATCTAGTCCCTTAATCTGAAAAGCCACATTTCAAGTACCCAATAGCTATATGTGCCTATTGTATTGTATAGTGCCTATTGTATCCCACAGCACAGAATATGAAAAATGTCATCATCACAAAAAGTTCTACTGGGCAGCCTTATGATATAATATTTCCAGCACCCCTTAGGTTTCCTTTTTGTGACTTCTCAGACAATATCCACCTCTCAAATATAAACAGTATTCTCACTTCTCTTATCATTAGTTGGCACTTTCTAATCTTTATGTATATGAGATCTTACAGCTGTGCTATTTCGTGTCTGGCTTCTTTTCACTTAACGTATCATCTGCGCAATTCATCCACATTGTTGCAGGTACTGATAATTCATTCCATTTTTATTGCTCTATAAATTCCATCATATGAGTTTACCAAAATGTATATATCCATTTTCCCAAACACTAACTTTTATGATAATTCTTCCCAAGTCAGGTACTGGGTTACCATTTATACAAATTAATTCATTTTACCTTAATACCAGTACCTTGAGATAAGTGCTCTTATTATTTCTATCTTATAGATGAAGAAATTCATGCACAGAGAGGTTAAGCAACCTCTTCTAGTCACACAGCTAGGCCAGGAACCCAGACAGACAGGCTTTCTCTGGGCCCTCTGTTCTTTGGACATAATGCTAACCCTTTCACTTGTACTCTGTCAGATGTTGTGTACCTGTGAGAATTTCAGTCCATTGGGCTAAAGAGACTTTTTCTATTCCATGTTTCCTCTTTGTCTATCTTATTTCACTTTGTTTCTAGTTTTATTCCATGTGAATTCTTCCTGCAATGTTGTCAGAGATTATTGCAAAGTCTGTGCTCTTGGATGTTGCTGAGAGCTGTCATCCTTGTAGAACTCAGGACCTCAAGATGGTGCGGTTGGTGGTGATGGTGCGGCCACCAATCCCTTTGAACCCAGCCTGGAACCATACTCTTTCCTCACGTGGAGCCAGGGGCAGAGAATACAGCAGGACTTCTGTTTCTTTGTAAATGTATTTGTGGAATCAAATGTGGACACTGGATACATATCACCTGGCAAGTTATGCATTGCTTATGTTAGTGAGTGGGAAAAGCAGGATTGTTTTGTAAAATCAAATCACTTTGCTTCCTTCCTTATTTCAGAAGGTCAGAGTGGAAGATGGGCTGAAGTCAAGCATAAATCCTGCCTCAGGGCATTTCACCTGCTGTTCTTTCTGTTGGAACTCTCTTCCCTTAGACGCCCACCTGGCTGCTTAGTGACATCCTCCGTTCTCTACACAGATGTTACTTTCTCCGTAAGTCCTTGCAAGCCTTTCCAGTATTAAACAGCACCCACCTCCCCCAGCAATTTCTGTTTCTCCTCCCAGTCTTATCCTTCTCTTTCATGTTTAGCATCATTTGGCATAGTCTATATTTTACTTACTGATGTGTTTATTACTATCTTTCCCCCATTAGAAGGCAAGCTCCATGCAGGTAGAGATTTGTCTTCTTTTTTGAATCACAAGTGCCTACACCAATGTTGTCACATAGCAGATGCTCAATCAATATTAATTAATGAATAAATATATTAATAAATTAATTTTGAAGCAGACTGAGCCTGGGATCATGTGAGAAGGATACACTTGATGAGGGAGAGAGGATGCCAATAATACACAAGAATGTTGTAGTGGGAGGGGCTGGAAGGTGGGCACAATTTAAAATCAAATTAAAACTCTTAAGCAAAGGAAAGAAATATGCGATTTATTTAGCACCAACTGTGTGCCAATCTCCATGTTATTTCTATTAAATATTTACTATTTAATGACTGCTTATAGTACGTGTCACAGATGAGATGACTGGTGTGCCCAAGAATGCAGAGCAAGGAAGAGCTGGAGTAGGGATTCATACCTAAGACAGCCCAATCCCAAAGCTGCTGTCCTTCCCCATACCAAAACGCCTGCTAGAAGGGATTCCCCTGCTTGGCCATTCCTAAAGCACTTTGTTCAGAGGCACGTTCTCTTAGAGTTTAATGTGTACGTATCTCTCTCTCCTTTCGTTAGGAGGTGAATTAGAAATTATCTCTGTTTCATCACTGGTGTCTTTACCCCCCCCCCATGTTTGGCACAGTCCCCAACCTGCACATAGTAGGAGCCTACAGATTGTTTGTGAACATGAGTTTTACCAAGGATTGGCTCTGCTTGAAAGCATGTGTTGGCAATTCTCAGCCCCTCTTTCTGGTAGCTTCCTTCTGCTGCATCATTGTGTGATTGTTTGGGGGAACAGCGTGGGCTGTTTTTTTCTGGTCTCTCTTTTAATAATTAATACCCTCTGCTTGGAAGTGAAGTTCATCCAAGAACAATCATAAGCAAATGAAAGCTAAGCTGTGAAATTGTGGCTGGAGAGGGAAAAACAGAGAGTCACTATAAATAAACCCTAAGCCCACGTGCCTTTTTCTTTCGTTCTGTTTTTTGGACTCTCACACACAACTATAAATGTTTGATAAAGCATTTTACTTATTTATAAATCCTGTCACAGCAAACAGAGGCATTTGGACCGGTTTCCCCTCTCCACAGCAAATAGCTACATTTGGAAGATAGAAAGATCCCCTGGGTAGAAAATGAATGAGATTTTTTTTTTCATCTTCTTCTTCCATTTTAGTTTCCCCCAGGCAAGAGGGATTTAGCTATGCTCTAATTCCCCCATTAGCAGCCTCTATTTATAATCACTAACATTTATTGAACACCTATTCTGTGCCAAGCAGTCTATGTAGTGATTTCCCATGATACTACCTTAATTCTCTCACCTCCTCAAGTAGGCATTATTATCCCCATCTTACAGCTGTGGAAACAGAGGCTCAGAGAGGAAGTGTATTGTTAAGGTTACACCAGCAATTAACTGTCAGAGGCAAAACTGTATGTATGCTTGTCATTCTTTAAACATTATTTTTTAAAATACAACTAAGTTTCAATTTATGAGTCATAGCCAACATTTAAAATCATGTAAAAAAAACTGCAATAAAATGAAATAGAGAATAATAGAGTAGGAAAGAACAGAAAGTATTATAGTATACCACATTAGTATTGCTTCATGCAACTTTTGTTCAGTTGGGCAATAATATAAAATGCTTATTTTTACTATGAGTTACATACAGTCTGACAAATTAAGTACTACTATAACAACTGGATACTTTCTGCTACAACTGGAGTATCTAACCTGGGGTCCGTGGATGGATTTCAGGGCATGCGTGTCTGGAAATCAGTGAGGATTTATAGGCAGTTGTTTGCACTAAGTATTTCTTTAAAGAAAGGGCTATAACTTTAATTAGGTTGTCACGGGTGTCGGACTTAACGTCTAACTGTAAGTTAGTAACTCCCATATGTCATCAGGTTGCCTCAAGAGATTGCAACCATAGGCCATCAAATTATTCATTTCCTTGTGGAAGTGAAGATATTCTTAAAGTAAATGTTATTCTCATTAATTCAATATGCACAGAATTTTCAGGTTGTGAAATGTTCACACACTTATCATTTTCTTAGTTCTTCTGTCATCCTTTTAGCTACTCCCATTATCCTCTTAGCCCCTCCCATCATCATTTTAGCCCCTCCCTCATCTTAAGATCCCCCCATCTTTTTGGCCCCTCCTACCATCTTCTTAGCTCCACCCACTATCCCGTTGGCTCCTCCCAGGAACTCTGCAACAGAAGCAGCCCCAGGATTGTAACTCCCATTTTGGAGGTGAAGAAACAGAGTCTCAGAGAAACTGACTTGCTTAGTGGTCAGTGTGAGTGGTCTCCACCCTGCCATGCTGCCCACTGCCCTGTCTTTACTTCTCAAAGCCACCAAGATAAACATTCTAAAATGTAGATCAGTTCTTAACACTTTCACTGCCAGAAGACATTGCTCTTAGGCTCAAGGCCAAGTCAGATGCCAGCTCAAATATTTTTCCTCCAGAGAAAGTTTGCTGACCAGGGCCCTCATCACATCTGATTTCCCTGTTATACATTCACAGAGCCTCCTATGCATGCCATTCATGAAATTACTTTTCCTTCTTAGGAAACTTCTGTAAGAGTAGAATCAATGTCTTCCTTCTTCAGAGTCTGCTATATAATAGATGCTCTATATTCACTGAATGGTGATTTTTTTTTTTTTTTGATATGTTTTGCCCACCACCCTCAGGTTCAAGAGAGACAGTGATATTTCTAGTCAAATTTTCAAACACCCAGTAAATTGTTTCCTGCTATATAAGTTCATGTTCTCATCGTATTTTCAATATTTACTATATTTTTATTTTGCTCCTTTCCATAATGTGGCATTGTATTTAGGAAAGGTGGTAAAATGAAGGAAGAAAAATGCAGTGGTTTTAGGGAATTAAATCAGTTCAAAATCTCCTGGCCATTAAAATGTAATTGCTAAATAATGTTTTAAAGATTTAACTGTAAATGGCTCAGAATTATATGGCTTTCATTTCTCCTTAAACTGACAATAATTTAACTATTAAGGAAAGATGTTTAGAGAAAAAAATGTGTTAGTGTGATCAACACTGGATAGACAGACAGATAGATGACAAATGTGTAGATATAGATAAATATATATACATATTTACATAGTGTATTTTATTTGTTAGGTACTTTGGAAGTTTCAGGATCCAAATGATTTTTTTTTTTTCTCAATTTAGTCAATCTTAACCCTCAAAATTCCTAGTTATCTTTTGGTTTGGTTTAGTTTGGTTTTATCTTTTTAGGTCATCTTTCCAAATTCAAATTTTAAGACAAATACCACTGCTATGTGTATGGTGATTGGGAGTTTTAAAATCACTCTCTCGTATGTTTGTTTATCTTCACACCACCCTAGTGTGGCAGCAGGAATGGATGTCATCAACATGATTTTACTTTCAAGTTCTGAGTCTGAAAGAAGGAAGATGTTAAATACCATATTATGTGCCTGTACTATGCTGGGTTCTTAGACATGGGCTATAGTCTTCGATTCTAAGGGAGTTTGCAGTCCATGGGGAAGAAGATATTGAACAATCGGCATATGTTATGAGAGAAGAATCAGCAGTATTATGAGCCATTTAACAGGGGGACCCATCTAGTCCAGAGGGTCCGCAAGGATTTCTCTGAGTAGCACAGAGTGGATTGGGGATCTGAAGGATCTGTAGCATTTAGCTACAGG
This sequence comes from Cynocephalus volans, assembly GCF_027409185.1. Taxonomy (NCBI): domain Eukaryota; kingdom Metazoa; phylum Chordata; class Mammalia; order Dermoptera; family Cynocephalidae; genus Cynocephalus; species Cynocephalus volans. The sequence continues at coordinate 20,038,457 of NC_084476.1, forward strand.
GGAAGCCAGAAGGTGAGAAAGACCTGTGGGGGAAGAGAGGAAGACATAGTGAGGGAGCTGTGAGAAGTTAGGTTTGGCTGGGGTGGTTCACAAAGGAATGGACTCCAAGGAGTGATGATCAGGCTGTTACAGACTAAGTTGTAAAGAACAGTGAACGAGCATTTGACTTTGTCCTAAGGGCAGTGGAAGCCATTAAAAGTCTTTTGAATCAAAAGACTCCCTTTGCATTTTGGGGTGATCAAAATGACTACAGTGGAGGGGATGGGTTAGAGAGGGTGAATCCAGAGAGGAGAGAGACAATGAAAGCAAACCAGAGGATTTACAGAGTAAGGAAAGTAACCCCAGAGGTCCTGGACTCTTCCTTGTGACTTGACCCTTCAGACTTCCTGTCTGCATCTTTGTTTTTGGTCGTTCTCTTTCCATTCCACTGTTACTAAATGAATACAATCTAAAGCTATAGAATGTTATGCAGATGCTTGATATTTTCATCAGCATTGTTATTATTTAATTTTGTTGACGAGACTTAAGGCCCGTGCATTGAGAAAGCAGTCAGCTAAGTAAGAAGTGTTGATTAAAAGTGCTAATAAGCAGATTTATTTGTCCCATATTTCATCCAGATGTAATTTTTACTCCATGATTATGTGCCAGAGGTTTAGAAACCTCACATAATCAGTGTGCTGCTTTAAGAGCACATGTTCTGATGATAATAGCATTTTGTTTCATTTTATTTTTTTACTCAACACTTACTTTATGTTAGGCATTATGTTAGGTATTTTATACCTAGTTTCTCATTTCATCTTACAACCAATTTTATGGGGAGGTAGTGTTGTCCCATTTTGACGGATATGGTGAGTAGAATTCAAGAAGCACAGAGAACTTGCTCTGCAGCTCTCCGCTGAAGGTATGGAGAGAGGAGATGCTGTATTGCCTCTGGAATTTCAAGTATCCATAGTGTGCAGCGTGCCAGGCTAAAGGCTTATGGGGAATGCAGGGTGAACACAGATGGTCCTCGGTCTCAGGAACCTTGGGTTACATGGCACAAATAATTACTCATTCATGTGAGTTCAGTATCAAACTTTCATGTTATGGAATGCTGCATTCCATGAAGACAGAAGCAGGAAAAAAGGAGCAGCAGCTGAGAAGTGTGGGGATCACATCAAGCTGGGACAGCCAGAAAGGGCTACTCTGGAGCCCATTGAAAAGAACCTAGGCCAGCGCTCAGAATCACAGCCTTGCCCCTTGCTGACAAGGTGACTTCCAGGAAATTCCTCCACCTGCCTGAGCCTCCATTCGCTTATCTGTAAGGCAGATGGAGCCACATCTACCTTGCAGATGCTTAAGAAAAGAATTTAGTGTAATATACTAAAATCATACAAGGCAAGTGATAAGTAAGTGTTCAACAAATCCATATGGCGGGAGAGAGATGGAACTGGCAGGGCAGCACAGAGGAGGCGTTTTGAGAGGAAGCCATGACCTCCCCAAATTATTGTATTGCCACCATGCGAGCAATGGGAGTTAGGAAGCTTCTTTGTCAATGTGGGCTCTGAAGTCTGACTATGTGTTCAAATACTTTATCTACCCTGTGTTGGTCATGTCACCTTGGGGAGTTAGGTGACCTCTTGAAGTTGCAGTTTCTTCATCTGTGAATGGCCATAAGAAGGTATTGACTTCACTGGGTATTGTGGAAAGTGAAGGACAATTAGTATTTGCTCTTAGCACAGTGCCAACCTAGGGAAGGCACTCAGTCACCCTTGGCCAGCCCCATTTGTCCTCCTGCACACCTGCTGAGAACCAGATGCCCGGTAGGGAAGGGGGGGTCTCCCGGCAGCATTCCCAGCAGGAGGGGTGAAGCATGTGACAGGACTCATGGCAAAGCCTGACAACCACAGCCTGATGTCCTGACGTGGAGAAGTCAGAGATTCCTGTGTCTGTGTTCTGAGGAACCTTTACTTACGCTTTGGTTCAGGCACATGCCTCGTGAAGATGTTTCATAAACAGCCTCAAATCCAGCCATGAGTAACACACTTCAGGGCCCACTGGCTGCCTGTAAGGGACAGAGAGATACGAGTCTATGGAGACCAGGAGGCTGAAGATTTATTTTGATTTGATGGTTTTTGATCTTTCCCCAAACTTCGTGCAGCATTAGGCTGGGATTCTGCTGTGTATTCATTAGTACCAGAGCTGAAGTTTCCTCCAGGCTTCTGTTCACTTTTCATTTATACCCAATGACAGTCTTACCAGGTGATGCCCTGGAGTGTGAATCCATAAAAACAATCAGTTACAGAGGGCCAAAGGGTTTTTCAGCCAGCTGGTGAAGCAGAAAGCACACTCGACTTGGAGGTGGATGCCTGTCTGCTTTCTCATCCTGACCCTGCCTCAGATGCTGTTCCCACTTCTTGGGACTCAGTTTCCCCATCTGTAAAACATGCATGCTTTTGAAGATTTCATGTACCTCTAAAAGCCCTTCTAGAACAGATTTTAAAATCTAACGGAAGAGATTTTTAACTTTGGAATATATTTTAAGGCAGATCTTTATGTATTAATCCATTTATTTGTCAATCAAAAAATCACTTCACCCAAGAAGATCAGTGCTTTGAAACTCAGAATAAAAGCAATGATCAATCCATTCATTCATTCATTTATTGGACATATAGTGAATTCCTCCTCTATGCCAGGCACTGTGCTAGTAGCTGGAGAAACTGTAGTAAATTATACCAACATGGTCTTTGCCCATGTGGAACTCACTTTGAATTGGTAGCAACCACACATCGTTGAAATACGCAAAATGTTACAAGAGCAGGAGTCCACAATAAAGCAGGAGGATAAAAAGTACCTAATCCAATGGGGAAAGTACCTAATCCAATGGGGAAAAACTTACTAATGGTCAATCCTAGTTTGAGCTAAAGGAAAAAATATCATTATTTAGAATCATAAATTGAATATACTGTATCAGCTGCATCATGATATGGAAAACGGCTTACGAGTTGGGAGATGTAGACTCAAGTCAAATTCTACCACTTCCTAGCTAAGTAATTTTTATCTCAATATTTTGTGATGATTCTATTGAATTTTTTAAAAATGAAAGGTCTGGCTAGAGTGGAAAAAGATGTATAAATGTAATAAGATAGTAAATGTTACAAAAATAGTATTAAAGATTTGGAACCCAGTATGCTGTCCAAGCATTTTTAGCTTTGTCTCTTATCACCTCTCTATATTTGTTAGTAGTATTATGGTTTTAGTTTCTCCTCTGCCCCTGTATGAAAACATGGCAGTCCTATGACTTTTCTGATCAGCATTGTTATTAATTGTTTTGGTGGCTGGCCGGTATGGGAATCTGAGCCCTTGACCTTGGTATTATAACACCATGTTCTAACCAAATGAACTAACTGGCCAGCCCTGATCAGCATTAGATAATACAAAGTCCAACATTTACTTAATGTAGCAAAATACAGTCTCAATTCAGATATGTCCAGTGCCATAAGAGTCAGTCCTTCATTCACCATTCTGCTCCCCTATTGGGACATGTACCTATCCTTGAAGCTCAGGAAGGTAGGTAAAACTTGCTTGCATTCTCTTTCTCACTTACCTCCTCCACTACTTTTTAGCTAATGTTTCTGAGCCCTCCAGGGCTGGGGTATGGATGAGAAGGAATGAAAGGTAAAAGGAGCAGGTAAGAACGTCATTGACTGGCACAGCCGCAACTTGTCTTCAGTTTTTGTGATCCTAGAAGATATTTTAGCTGGCTCTTTGTCTGAAGGCATTTTCGTGGTCTCATTAGAGACCAGTCCCCATTCCTAACTGTCCCTCTTCTTTCCAGAAAAAAAGGAGGTAGAACTCACAGCAATGCTATTTCCCAAGAAATCTCCTATATATCCTACCTTCAAAAATCACTTATCATTCCCCTGATAGGACAGAGGGGTTTAATTGTTCACTCACTGGCTCTTATCTACCTGTTTTTCACACGATCTCCTGGGTGATCTATCTCTAACTCATTTTGATATCTAATATGTGTTGCTTGAGGGTCTCAGCTGAAATTTCTGTTTCCCATTCATTTACAAAGTTAAATTATACACTGTCTTGGAGTCTCTGTTTCTTCATCTATAAAATGGTGATAATTACTGTCTTATGTCATACATGGTTATTATAGGGATCAACTAATATGATAAACCTAGAGTTGCTTAGATACAACAGATGTTCTAAAAAAAAGTGTGACAAATTGTTTGGACAGCTGTTAACTGTTATCTATGCCCTTTTCTCTATCTGTACATTTTCTTGTTTTATTTCCTGTTTCTGGGATTTTGCTCTTCTGTCTCCCCATAATGAGTCTTAAATGGTCTTTAAGAGTCAGTATAGAAGCTTCTTCTTCCATGAAGCTATTCCGTTTTTTTTCAGATAAATGTGTTTTCTCTCACTTTTAATCCCTAGCCCTTTCCTGAAACTGTTGTGAGGTTTAATTCCACCTGCTTTTATAAGAGTTATTTTTAATATGCCTTCCCCAAGAAAAACAAGTTAAGAGAATGTTGGTCATTGTCACGACCACCACCACCACCATCATCATCATCCTGTCAGCTATGTATTTTGTGCCACTTTAACAGATTATCTCAGAGACTTAAGGTATTTTGGCAAAATCAATATACTTAAGCCAATTATATAGATAAGATCATGAGAATTTCTGAGATTAAAACACTTGCCAGAGCTACACAGCTAAAAAGATGTGATCAGTAATTCTGTTTCCAAATCGAGTGATCTTCTTAATGTATATATACTTTATAATTTCCATTGTCTTTAATACCAACAGTGACCCACCACCGTCACCCATTACCATCACCCTCATCCCAGTGTACTTCTCAAAAAACCTTGTTCCCTCTTTAGAGTCAAGACAGCACCTACCTACCTTGGTGCAAGTTGAGTTTTTATGTTACCTGTACAGGATACTTATAAACTGGGGTTCACACATCTTGCATTTCATATGTTAAAAAATTCTTACTGAGTACCTACTACATTCCAGACAATGCCTTAGCTACTGGCAATGCAATGATTAATTAAATAGGCAGTCTTTCCATTCATTTAGCTTACTTTTGAAAAGGTCGAGAGGAGAAAATATTAAAATAAATACATAATATAATGTTCATAGTGGTATATTAATGAAAAAATTAAAGCAGAGCAAGGCAATAGAATAAAAGCATACCAAGAGGACTTCTACTCTTTGGAACTCTGTTATAGACATCTTAGTTACCCTCCACCAGGCTTGTTAGGAAGATTGGGCCAATATTATTGTCATTTATGCAGATGACGAGGACCTGCATTGCTTCAGGTCATATAACTTAATGCCACTTCTTTGTCACCACAGCTTCCTCCCTTTGATGTGACCTTTATACTCTATGAACTTAGTCCCTAAGGGTATGGTTTGCATGATGTAGTGGAAACTTGAACAAATTTATAGGTGTGATAGCTTGGATTGTTGTTCAGCAAACATTCCCTCCCCATCTGCCATTGTGGGCAGGGCAGACTTTCCTATCCCATTGATGTTGGGTTTGGCTGTGTGACTTACTCTGAGCTCTGAGATATTAGCGGGTATGACATGAGCAAAAGTTTGAAATGTGCTTTAATAGTGGAGTTTCCTTCTTGTGCCTTGTCATGTTTCTGTGGGAATATGCCCTATGTAGTCTGTTGATCCAAAGACGATGAAAGACCCATGAAGTAAACCTGAACTCTACCTGTGGCTTGGATTCAAGCTGAAGACAGCCTGAATATCTGAGCCCCATTTGACCCACAGACACATGAATGAATGCCATCTTGAATGAAAAAAGTTCTGGATTGGTTGCCAATGGCAATAACTAGCTAATAATAGGATCAAGGATTAAAGTTCAGCTTGCCCATTCTAGCTCTTCACTTTGGCCAACTTCCTTAACCCCTTAAACTCTCAGTTTCTTCATCCATTAAATGGTAATAAAAAACAAACTTCATGGAGTTGCCATGATGAGAAGACAAGGTCATGTATAAGAAACACCTGATACATGGTAGATACTCAACACATATTTTCTTAACAACCAAAAACTTCGAGTACTTTTCCTAATTACCTCCTAGAAATATCCAAGCAAGCTTGGCTTTTCAAATGTGGATTCTGGCCATGTTTTCTGGACTGCTCTGGCCAGTTTCTTGCTGATTTTGCCATACTTTCTTTTTTGCTTGAGAAACTGCAATAAGCACATAGCACTAGTTTGATAGTCCATGCTGGCATTTGAGCTTCGAATATGTGTTTATAATTATTCTGCATTATCTTAATTACAGTTATGCAAGGAAGGGAATGTCGGGGGGGGGAGGTTAAAAAGAAAACTGTTCAGAAAAATCTTCCATGAAAAATAACCCACAGTTAGCAGAAGACAGGCCTGTGATTGTGGTCGTAATTGGAAATGGCACTATTAATACAATACTGATTCATTCTATATAATAAAAAAAAATGGAAACACTTTTTGCAATTACCCAATTCCAAATGAAATTAACATTCCGTGGCATTTCCTATAAATGGTTCGTTTGCACACATCAGTGGACACAATTAGCTTGGAAGTGAATGAGGGCTGTGACTGGAGAGTGGATGAGGTAGGGAGGGTCAGGTACATCTGAGAGGATGAAGGGGCAAAAAGGGATTTAGACTTTGCTGAAGATGAAAAAACAGCAAAGATCAGAGAGGGCAAAATGTCTGGTGTCCAGGAAGAGCAACAAGACTGCAAGGATTTGACTTACCTTATAGGTCAAAGACACAGAGAAATACATCATAAGCTCATTGAACAGGTGAGTGCAAATATTTGCATAAGTGTTACCTGTTTCAAATTCAGTCTTCCACAGACCCCCCACTCATTAATCCAGTGCCCTCCTGGGCTGATCCCTTCAGTCCTGCCCAAATCCTAGAATCTGTGGTGTGGTCTTGTCCAAGGCTCTCTGCCCTGCTGCCATTCGCTGAGACTGAGGGTGGGGCGTAGAAATTTCTTCATGCCATGACTTAATTTTTTTTTTCCCTGTATTCAATGTTTTGATTTAGTTCTGTAGGCAAGTTGATCATGGTAAAGAAAACATCAGTGACAAATCATCACTCTGTAACTGGAAAGGGGAACAATTAGGCAACTGATAGATATATTGGGGGCATAGTTAACCCTCACATCATATAGTTATATGTCCTTTCTAGGGAGAAAACCAGGATGCCTTCTTGACTTCTATCTCCTTTAATTCATATCTAAGTCCTATTATTCCTGCCCATCCTAACTCCTAAATATATTTTTTCCAATTGTATATCCTGTTTTCTATTTCCTTCGAACCTGCTGTAGTGAAGATTTGTATGTTTTTTTGTCACGTTCTCCTTGAATAAATGCATAGTCACTAGAGTTGAAACAGGGTTAGTATCTTGACTCCACTAATAATTAGTATTGAGACCCTGAGCACAATTGGAATGCTCGGCTTAATTTCTTCTTCTATGAAAAAGAAATTATTGTAGTGTTTACCTCATTCAGTTGTTGTGTGTATTAATTTGGGAAATTCAGGTAAAATGCTTAGCACAGTTACTGGCACATGCAGAGCGGCTTAATACATTTCATTATGATCATTATTTTTCTCCCTAAGATCCTTCTTCCACAGTGATCATCACATTGATCTTCCTTAGGTAGCTCTCTGACAGTGTCACTCTGACACTCTGACAGTGTCAAAATCCTTCCATATATTCCTATGATACAGACAAAAGTTCAAATGTTTAGCTTGGCATTCAGGTCCCTTCATGATGTGTTCATACCTTCCTTCTCCCCTTGTCTAGAGCAGCATCCCTCCAGGAACTCTGGACTCCAGCCAGGCTAAATGACTCATCAGTTTCTGAATTGAAATGACTTTGTACTTCTGCACCTTTACACATGCCACCTAGGAAAACGTTCTCATCCTTCTTTGATGTACCACACTCAACATCCAAGTGTTACTTCTGTCCCTGTGTTTTGCAGGTGAATGCTAAAGTCACCCAGACAGGTAGGTTCCGCTTGGCTTTCTGGATATGGAACTCCATATTCTCTTGTCATTTTTTTTTTTTTTTTTCGGTGCTTGAGTCATCAGTGAATTGAAGAATTTTTTTTGATGTCCAGCCTAACTTGGTACAGCTTTAATTTAACTTCGTCTTGGTATAATTCCTTGCACCATCAGGCTCTTTTAAGCACTGCCTCTGAAATGCCGTGTGGATGATTGGCTTCCAGCAGGTTTCCTACTGACTTGGAACCATGTCTCTTTTTTCATTCCAGTCTCTAATTGCTAGAGATGTGCATGTCTCTCTCCTCTTTCCTCTTCTGTGTTCAAATATAGCTCAGGGGGTAGATGCTCTGGCCATACAAAGAGACAGGTGGGAGGCTGTGGGCTTTCTTCCTGCCAATGTCTTCCTTTCTCAGGCATCATTAACTTATTAGAAACGAGTGGAGACTCGCCAATTTGCCACACAGCTGATGACTGGCTGCTGTCTCCGACCTTTCTGTGGCCTCGAATTAGAAAATGGATCAATTGTTTTTGAATCCAGAGGTATAGACAAGAGGGTTTGTGTTTGTGTGCGTATTGGAGGGGTGAAGAAAGGGAGTTGGGAATAGCATCTCCCCAATCTCATACATATGAAAGCAAGGTGAATTTCTTTAGGTTTATGCTAAAGAGAAGACATTCCAAATTAAGATTTTTTCCTCTACAATTATTGATCTACTATTGCTGAAAGACATTCAGAATAAAAATAAGAACCTCAAGTTTTAAATTCATGGGATGATGAACTTTAAGGATTATCGGTAGTCTGACCTGCCTTTTACTCCACCTTTATCTAATGCTTGAATCTCTTCTGTGTTATTTTTGCAAGGTGATTTCTCTGCCTGATTACTTCCAGTTTCAGTGGACTTAACACCTCTGCAAATCTTTCCTTATTTAGGAAGCTCTATTAGATCATAGGTTCACAAAATAATAATAATTACTATTATGATTGTTATAACCATTATTATTCTTAAGATGATGGGTCTTGGTACCAGATAGATCTGATTTGAGTCCCAATCCTCCCCCTTACAAGCTAGGTTACTTTAGTTCATTGATTCTCAACCTAAGGGGTAATTTTGCCCCTTGGAGTGCATTTGGCAATATTTGGAGATACTTTCGGTTGTTACAACTTGGGGAGGGGACACTTCTACTAGCATCTAATGAGTAGAGGCCAGGGATGTTGCTAAACATCCTACATGCACAGGACAGTCTCCACAACAAAGAATTACCTGTTCTGAATGTCAGTAGTATCAAGGTTGAGAAACCCTGCCTTAGTCAATAACCTCAGTCTCTCTCAGGATCAGTTTTTCCATCTGTAACAGAGATACATATAGTGTTTGCTTTGCAGCATCATAGTGAATGACATAAAGTTATATCTGCAAAGCCCTTTAGCAGATGTCTGGCTCAGTGTAAGCACTCAAAACTATTAGCTCTAATAATTATAACATATATAATGAATGTCTTGTGGAGCCTGGCGTGCAGCTATAGCAATACAAATGTTAAGCATTGCTATTAGAAGTAGTGCTAATACTACAGTCCTATAAGTAACTGAAGGCACCTATCTTCTGCTTCTTCACAGAGTCTTATTGTTCCTCAAGATACCATTACAGGCTTTCCTATCAGCGTAGCTTCTCATACCTAGACCTGCTGTACTTTATTAATAGTAGGCTTAATGTGACACTCAGATCTCAACACAGTTCTCTAGGTATGGTCTGAGCAATGAAAAGTAGGGCCATCCCCTTCTTGGTTCTTGACTTTATGTGTCTATTAACATAGCCTAAGAATATATATGTTACTTTCTCAGTGGTCACCTTACTGTCAATCCATATTGAGCTCTCTGATGCCTATATTATCGAATGAAAAGTGAGGAGAGTAGAGAAAAATACCCAACTGAGTGTGTCTTTATAAAATGTTCATTACATTAATGATGAGTACTCCAAATGCTTGGACATCTACCTCTAATCCAGGCATGCTGGGACCAGCTTCTGGAGCTTTAAACCAAAAGGAGACTGATAAGAGATAAAGGGAGAAATAGAGGAGGCAGGTACTCAGAGGAGAGAGAGAGAGCACACAGTATCTATAACCGAGAATACCCTTACCAGAACAGTGGCTGGAGCATGAGCTTCTGTCGAGGGTTATCAGCTTCTCCAGTGTTGCAAGGAGACAAGCTCAGAGTTGGAGGTTCTATCACAGCCTCTCTGTCTCTCTCTATATATATCTCTTTCTTTGATCACATTTCTCTACCTCATTGTGCACATCTAGCAAAATGAGAGTATTCCTCAAGACCCATCCGCCCGTGCATGCAGGCTCCCTGTGCAAATTGCTTCCTAGGATGGATCTCTATTATTTCACCAAAAAACATCAGAGGAGGAATTTTTTCTGCTCCACTGAAGACATGATTTCCAGTCCTTTCTGCTGCCTTAGCTCAGTTTTTTTTGGCTGCTCCCTGGGAAAAGGATAGATAAAAAAGGAGGTATCCATAATACTTAGCAGAGCTAGTTTTAACCGGGGCTGAATTAAGAAAAAGAAGATAATTCAGGATTATTTAGCCATGAGAATAAAATCATTCCTGAGATGCAGATGGGACCCCATATTCACATGGCAGCTCCCTTAGATGCATGGGACCACTCCAGCACTCCACAGGCTGATCCCCTCTCGGCCCCCTCCACACCTTTCTTTTGCTCCTTTTACTGTCTGCATTATTTCAGTAGTGGTTAAGATCATAGAAGTCAGACATGCTCAGGCTGCAGGTCTAGCGTTGCCCCCATAATGGGGATACTAATGTCACCCACTTCTCAGGCATGTGGTGAGTGGCATATAAGGTAATGGTGCCTGGTATAGAGGAAACACTCAACAAATATGAGTGAATGGTATCCCAGTGGTGCTCATTTAAACCCTCCTTGTAGGTATCCTTACCCTCATTTAGTCAATGAAGAACAACCTAGACTTAGAGAGGCAATGTCATTGTATTCAAAGGTGAGCAGATGCTAATAGATCCAGGATTTGGACCTCGGAGTATATAATAATAAGATAATTTTGCAATCTGTTTTCATCATGTTCTTTTGTCTCATCCCTTTGTATGTAAACTTTCTGTTTCATTAAGGATGTATTAGCAAATTTTAGAACTCTAGTCTTTACTAGTACTAGTGAAGTGGCAATACTGTAAACTTTTATAGTGACCTGGCTTACTAAATGCTTTAACACTCATCTCACAGGAACTTTTATTTCCTGAGACTCTGAGAGGCTTTGTGGGGTGTCCAAAGTCACACAGCAGCTGACCTGGAACTTGAGTCCTGTTCTTCTCCCTACAGATCTGCTGAGTTTCCATTCAAGATTCTCTGTTACACCCCCAATGTTGCTCTCTAGGTTACTGCTTGGATTTTTGTGTGGTGGTGGCATGTAATCACGAATGATAAAGCATGCCTGCTTTTACTGTCATGTAGAAACACGAAATTGAAATTATTAGTCATTAAATGGAAGGAAAAATCCTGAGCCTTATAGTAATGCCAACTCAGCCTCAATCCTTTATTGTCTATATATTTAGCCAGTCTATTTTTAAGAGTTTAATATTGAGAAATAGGATGTACTTATAATGTGACTGCATTAATTTCACCCCAAAATCCCTGCCATTTGCTATAGTTGACTTATGTGTGTTTAAATTTATAACCTCCCTATTGCACTGGGAAGATTTGCCTTAGTTTAAAGGGGATGGGTGGAAAATCTGCCAGTCGAAGTAGTGAGAATTGTACAAACTCCATATTCTGCTCTTTCTTCATCCCCCTTCCTGACCATATTATGGATCAGTAACATACCCATGTCACAATGCATATTTTTATACCCCTCATTGAGTGCCTGGAGATACATACCCTGAAATATTTGTTCATTCATTCAGCAAGCATAGCCCAACTCTAAAAACTGTGAATGAGTGTGTCCTTATGTCTCTGAAGAGGGACACCTCAGTTTCAGATGGTTGTCATTTCTGGGATCATTCTCATGATGATCACTAATATGGTCTAAAGCAAAGCCTGCTGAGAGGAAGACATTTCTTGCATCCTCTCCAGTGTGGAAGGCAGTTTATTTACCCTGTTTATTGGTCTCACTGCAAAACAAGTCATAAAGTAGTACTTCAAGATATTTGTGCAGCTCTGTTATTTACAGGCTGTCTATGATGGTGAAAAATTAATTAACCTCTGTGTGCCTCACTTACTCATTTGTAAGACGGAGATAATGATATGTATCTTGAAAGGTTGTATGTCAGTCGGTCATTGCTACAACAATGCTACATAACAAGCAATTATAAAATCTCAGTGGCATCCAGTAATAAATATTGATTAGTCATGTGTCCAAAGGTCCAATGGAGTGTTGTGCTCATCCCATGTGGGCTTGATCATCATCTACAGGTTGGCTGGGGACAGTGACCTAGGCTGAAGGGGTTATCGGAACTCTGCTCCATGCTGCAGGGTTGTGAGGCTACCATGAGTTGCTCACCCTCCTCGGACTAGCAGATTAGCTTCAACATGCTCTCCTCCTGGTGGTGGCAGATGTAAATGTGTGAGCAGAAATATGTGATACCCCTTGAAGCCTAGGCTTATAACTAGGACATTCTGACTTCCACCCACCCACCATTGGCCAAAGCAAGTCACACAGTCAAGCCCAAGTCAAAAGTTACACCCCATCTACAATGAAGTCCATCCCATCTATAATGAGTTGGTAGCAAGGGCATGGATTCAGGCAGCAGTGAAGAAATGAGGGTGATAATTCCATGCCATAGCCATTATGAGGATTATACTAAATGATGGCTGTATTTACCTTCAAATAATACCTGTCACATATTAAACACTCCATAAACAGTGAACGTCATTATTGTCATTGCAGTTATCCAGCTAACGAGATATTCTTGGCAAATTGGAATGGTACATTTAGGTGAACCCTGGTAACAGATGAACCAGGGAAGTCAAAAAACTCTCTGGGAGAAGTAAAACCAGGAGGAGGTTAAATTTCTAGAGAGAAAAGGAGTAGAATAAAAGAGTGTAATTCTCCCCTCTCTGCCAACTAGCTGCTAGAAAAACAAATTCCTCTGGCACATAACGGTGGTGCTAGACCTTAGTCAGCAACAAATTTATATTTTCCCAAATGTTTGGCACAGTATGCCTAACATTTAGGACCTGGTGATCTCTTAGAAGACAAAGCACAGACTTGATGAGCTTGACAAAGCAAGGTATGAGAACAGACACAGCACCATGAGCAGAAGCCGTATTTCTAGGATTAATGTTTGCAGCCATATGCAGGTTACAGCTATGGCAAGACCCAAGGTGTAACCATGATGAAATTGGCTAAAGGAGAGAGGAGGTGGAAACTCTGAATGTTACAGTGGCTTGGGATAATGGTAAGATCTGAACATGAGAGGACATCAGGGAATCAAAGTGCAGGTTTTAATCAAAGGGAAGTAGGGAACCTAGTATTTATTGAGCTGTAACTCTGTGCAAGACCTTCTGCAGGCTTATCATAGTTAAACTGGATAGCAATAATGATAATAAAGGCTGTACTTTGTTGATTGCTTAATCTGTTTTGGGTACTGTGTTAAGCACTTTGCATATATTATTGCATTCGATTTTAACAACACTAAAAAAAATCCACAATTAATTCTTGAGGGAAATTTATGCACAAGGTTTTACAAACAAAGACTGGAGTCTTAGAGAGGTTAAGGAACATACCGAAAGTCACATAATGCATATGAGATAGAATGAAAGTTTACACCTAAGTCTGCCAGCCTCCTACACTGAGTGTTCTCACTGTACCCAAAGTATCTGAGATAAGAACAGACACAGGAAAGGGGAGTGGGGTTGGATAGCAGAGCTATTAAAAGAAGTAGGAAATTTGAAATAGGGTCTGGGAAAGGAAATAGGAGTAGGTCGAAAACACCAGGCTCTCCTTCCTAGCCCAAAGATGGATTCTCTTGGTAATAAAAATCACCTCTCACATTAAGCTCCAGAAGAACCAAACTGTGTGGAATTTTCTTGACAATCCTTGCCCCTTTCTCTTGCTCATGCTACGCTTTCTGTCATCCTCTTTATCTGGTTCCACATCCTTTGAGGCTCAGGCAGGTTGGCATCTCTTCTGGGAATTTTCCATATACTTTCTACCTGCAGAAAAACTTAGGGGACACATTTTCAGTGTTCTCTTTACCAAGGCATATAGCACTTTATTTTCATTATCTTTACCTGTTTCTTCTGCTAAACAGTGTCCTTTAAAAAGGACAGTGTTTTAAAAAGGGACAATGTTCAGTTTATCACTTTGTCCCCAGTGTCCGCCCCTGGATGCAGCACCCAGTAATGGTATCAGATGAAGCATTCTAGCTGTAGAATGTAGGTGACTCTCCAGTCCCAAGGAGTGCTGAGGCACGTAGTGTGGCCTTCCTGTGAGGTTACAGAAGGGATGACTGTATGAGATGAATCTGGCTAATAACTCTAGCCCCATCAGATTCTGCTGCCTGGACTAGGCAGAAGATCTGGACTTGCTATGCCTCATAGTTTATGCCTTTTTTGTCAATGATAATATTAACTACATTTTTAAAGTACTCATTCTGTGTCAGGTACTGTGATATGCAATTTAACATCTCATTTAATCCAAAAACAACTTATTGGAGTTACAATTGCAAGCCTCATTTTAACACATGTGGAAGCTGAGGCTCTGAGTGGGTAAGTGATTTGCCCAAGTCCGATAGCTGGTAAGAAACATGGCTGGGCCGAGCCCATGGCGCACTAGGGAAAGTGCCGCGCTGGGAGCGCGGCGACTCTTCCGCCGCGGGTTCGGATCCTATATAGGAATGGCCTGTGCACTCACTGGCTGAGTGCCGGTCACGAAAAAGACAAAAAAAAAAGAAAAGAAAAAGAAAAAACATGGCTAACTGTGTTCCAAACTGTGACTGATTCCAAAGCCTCCCAAGGCCACACCTTGCCATCAAGGTGATAATGAAGTGAACAAGAAGTCTTTGACCCAGCCTATCTAGTTACCTGTACCTTTTTCTCTTGAACAGGCCTTGTTGAACAGATCTGGATTAGTCAGGATTCTCCAGAGCTACAGAAGCGATAGGATATATATGTTTAGCATGTATGCAACTCCAGCCCAACCTTTGGAATGGCCTTTACCACTCTGAAGTCTAGAAAATGGGAGTTCAGCTTGTAAGGCTAGCACTATTTGAGGGAGGTGAAAGTGCTTTGCCAACTAAGGACTGCAGTTCTTGTAGTTCCTGCTTCATCTTCCTAAAAGCACATTCATTTACATTTAGATCTACAGGATGGTGGAGCTGGAGGGAATCTTAAAGACCATCTGTGTTCTGGCTAGAGACTGTGGAAACAGCTCCAGAAAACCTGGAAGGTATTGTTGTTTTAACAGAACAGAGGAGAATATCACTAAATTTAATTTCATCATTCAAACCTGATGCAGTCCTAGCAGAAATCATGACCACCCTGTAAGTCTGCAATATTAACCAACAGGCCCAAGATCTTGTGTGTAAGAAAAGGCTATTCCCAAGTTTTCCGATTTATATTTTTTGCAGTTTGTTCATTTGTCTTGTCTGCAGACACTTGCTTGAAGATAAGCTGTACCAGACACCAAAGGTTTAAGAAAATATATGGGAGAAAAATAACTAAAAAGTGAAGAAATTCTGTCTATAATTTTTTTTTATCCCTTAGAGTTAGGAAGAGGTAGCCATTTAAAAAAAATGTGTACATGGGTTTTAAATTTGTTCTGTACATGGAGCATTCTCATCTGGCTAAAGAACACTGGCTGTTTTCTTTCTTTCTTTTCTTTTTTTCTTTCCCTGAAGAGGTGATTCCTATATGAAATGGATGTTGTATTCAGTTTCTGGACTCTCACAATGTCAAAATTTGATGATTCTTTGCATTTATGTTGGGTCTTCCCAGCTAAGGCATATCTTAGGATGGAGATGTCTGTTCTTATCACTTGCTGTCCAATTCTGGCATTTAAGTGTGCTCAATCCAAAGCCTGGGGACACAAATTGAGGTCTATATTAGGATTCTCCAGAGCAACAGAACCAATAAGGTAAAAATGTATAAGATGTGTGTGTGTGTGTGTGTGTGTGTGTATGTGTGTGTGTGTGTGTGTGTGTGTGTGTATAACCACATCCTCTTTGTTATATACATTCTCTATCTCTGTCTGTCTGTCTATCTATCTATATGAGAGATTTATTTTAAGGAATTGGCTCATGTGATTGTGGAAACTTGTAAGGCCGAAATCTGCAGGGTAGGCCAACAGGCTAGAGAAACCAAGGAGGTGAAAGATCTCTACAGTGAGAACTACAAAACACTACTGAAAGAAATTAAAGAGGATACAAAAAGGTGAAAAGACATGCCATGCTCTTGATTGGGAAGAATTAACATCATGAAAATGTCCATTGTACCCAAAGCAATCTACAGATTCAGTGTGATCTGCATCAAAATACCAATGACATTTTTCACAGAAATAGAAAAAGCAATCCTAACACTCATATGGAGTAACGAAAGACCCCGAATAGCCAAAGTGATCCTGAGCAAAATAAATAAATAAATAAATAAATAAAGCTGGAGGCATAAAACTACCCCATTTCAAATTACATTACAAAGCTATTATAACCAAAACAGCATAATACTGGCATAAAAACAGACACTTGGACCAATGGAACAGAATAGAAAACTCGTGAATCAGACCACATACTTACAGCCAACTGATCTTTGACAAAGGCAGCAAGAACATACATTGGAGAAAAGAAGGTCTCTTCAATAAATGGTGCTGGGAAAGTCGGACATCCATATGCAGAAGAATGAAACTGGACCCATACCTCTCACCCTATACCAAAATCAACTCAAAATGGATTAAAGACCTAAATATAAGATCCCAAACCATAAAATTACTAAAGGAAAACATGGTGAAACACTCCAGGAAATAGGACTGGGCAAAGACGTTATGAATAAGACTCCAAAAGCACAAGCAACAAAAGAAAAAATAAACAAATGGGGAAAAGTTGATGTTGCTGCTCAAGTCTGAAGGTCTGTTTCCTTTTCTTCAGAGAGGTCATCAGTCTTTCTTCTATTAAGACCTTCAACTGATTGGATGAGGCCCACTCGAAGAGTCTACTGATTCACACAAAGTCTACTGATTTAAATGTTAATGTAATCAAAAAAATACTTTCACAGATACATCTAGACTAATGTTTGACCAAATATCTGGATACCGTGACCTAGCCAAGTTGACCCATAAAGTTCTCCATCACAATATACTGAGGTTAAAATGATCCTAGAGGGCCAGCCCATGGCTCACTTGGGAGAGTGCAGTGCTGATAATGCCAAGGCCATGGGTTCAGATCCCTATATAGGGATGGCCGGTTAGCTCACTTGGGAGAGTGTGGTGCTGACAACACCAAGTCAAGGGTTAAGATCTCCTTACCAGTCATCTTTAAAAAAAAAAATGATCCTAGAATTTGGGGAAGCGGGGAGGAGTGGTGGAAACAAGAAACATGAATGCTGGACCCTGGTCTGCTGCTAACTTTTAGTAGGACCTTGTCTCTTGGTGAGAAGAAATATACCATCTTTAAGAGAATTTCCAAAGTGGTTACTTTATAATGCCCATGACTTTCAAAGTTGAACAAATGAATGAATGAGTTAAGTGAAACATCATGAAGCTGAAGGGTCAGTGAGAGAAAGGTGGGTAATGACTACTCTTTCTTGGGCACTTACTGTATTCTAGAAGCTGGGTTAGACATTGTGTGTACAGAATTACATTGAATTTTCTCAACAAACCTGCAGACAATATAGAGGATAAAACCAGGGGTGGTGAAAATGAAGGGAATGACTCAAGGACACCCAATTGCAGAGGTGACATTGGAGCTCAAGTGGGCTTTTTCACTTGCACTGGGCAATATGGCCAATCGATGTTTACCTGGTTGCTTGGTTTTCTGAGCATAGTTCTGTAATGAGGCAGAGCTGACAAAATGGGACATGAGCTGACCCTGGTACCTCTAGGTAGGACAGTCTTGATCATCAACACTTAGCAGGGTCCCTTTGGCACAGCAGGCCAGTCTCCAATCAAGTCTCTAATCAGGTCTACATTGCCTGGGGATCCTTCCCTACATGATCTAAAGAGGGTCTGGATTCTTAGAGTCACTTTTCAAGGCCCGGAGAAGTCACACCCAGACTTCAAGATTGAGATACGCTTTCTACCCACCAAGCAGACCAGAGACAGTGTGTGTAGAGTGGTTCAGTGGATGGAGCTGACGAATCAGAGTCACTGTCACCTGAGTCTAAATCCCAGTTCCACGGTTTCTAAGCTGCGTGACCCTGGAAGATCGTTGAACTTCTCTGAGTTTTGGCATCTTCACCTCTAAGCAGGAGTTGATAGTACTTACCTTTTAAAGCTGTTAGGAGGAATAAAGAAGTAAACATAGGAAATGCCAGTCCTTACCCAGAAAAGAGCAGTGCTCAGAAATTAAGTTTCTTCTGATATAGACTGGATGTGTCTGAAAAAATTAAAGTGAGTGATAAAAGTGACACTGGAACTTGAACCCGAGCAGGTACACATTTCAGTGGTTCCCCTCCCATTGCCCCGCCCCCTCTTTCTTTTCTTGTGTCTTTTATTATTATTTAGCACAGGTCTGTCTTCTTTCCTTGCTCTCTCCTTTCTTTTCCTCTTCTCTCTTCTCTCTCTAGCTTGGCTTAGGGGCCAGGCTCCTCTCCTCAGGTCCCAGTGGTTCACTCCCATTAGGCCTGACAATCTCCTATATGTCTGTTACATGGAGGCGGCATTCCCCTCCTCCCCCTCCCTTTCCTGGGCCTGCCGTGATGCTCACATCAAGCACCATCTGTTGCATTCATCCAGGCGATGGGTGAGCCTTTCTCCATGCTGGAGAGGCAGAGCTCAGTGAGTAGCTAGAGGTAATGTGACTTGTTTGAGCAACTTGATGTATTGATATTGATAGAGCTGCCAAATGGGGTCGGGAGGGATCAGGGATTGGGGGGAGTGGTACAAAGATGAAATCAGCCATGGAGAGGTTTGCAGAAGCCCTTCCCCCTCCAAGCCTGTCTGGGCTCGTGGCACTGTCGCCAAAGTAAGAACAGCCAAACAGATGGATGGGATTTACTACAGTCAGGGTCAGAAACCCTTGCCATTCAGAAGAGCAAACCTTCCCTCTCTGTGTGTCTCCCTCTTCCCCCAGCTGGTCAAATGTGCATCAGTTTAGGAGAAAGAAAACAAATAACAAGCTGGGAGGAAACTGACGTTTAGGAATTGCTGAAAGTCAGAGCCTTGGGGGGTGGGGGGAGGAGGGGAGAGTTGGTACATCAGTCAAGGTCCCAGCTGGACAAAGAAGGCATCCTCAAATGGATGATTTTAAGAGAATTCGTTGAAGCAACTATTTATAAAGGTGTAGGCAGAGGGAGGAGAGTCAGCTCGGGGATATCAAAGTTCCCGGGACCAGAAATATCAGGAAGCCACTACTGGCTCCTAGAATGGAAGGGGCAGGGAGAGAAAATGGTTTTACCTGACCCTGTGAGAACTGGAACTGTAAAAAAGGGGCCCTGGCAGAGCTGTAATTGTTGAGAGTCCTGGTCTTCTTCAGAAATGTGGCACAGAAACAGTAAAGGAGCAAGGGAAGAAATACCCCCAAATTCCTATCATATTCCGCCAGAGCATCCCACTGGACAAACCCAACTAACAGCCACATAAAAAGGAGCCAAGCAGTGCAGCCCATAGGATCTGCCTCAAGACATAGAGTGGGACAGAAAGAGCCTGGGGGTGGGGGTGGAGCTGGGGGTGCACATGGCGACAACCTCACAGACCAGGGATGATGAGTGTTCTGTTGCCTGCACTGCACTGGATTCAGCTCACACTCTAACCATTGCACGTGCTCCCTCTCTACCTTTGCTGAGGTTTGCATGCATAGCCTTCAGAGTCCAGATCTCTCCCAGGAGTGTGTGACCCACATAACTCACTGTCTACTCGACATCTCCACTTAGTCTTCTTGAAGATGGCACAAAATTTTCATATCGAAAACTAACTCATGTGCATGCCTCTCAAACATGGTCTCTTATAGAGTTCCTCCTCCACGTCTCTGGTCCAAGCCAGACGAGTGGTCCTCAGCACGCCCCACCCCCTTACTTACCTTTTCAAATCAGTCACCATCTTCCAAGGGCATTTTACTTGGTTTGCCCCCTTTTCTGCCTCTACTGCTACTCCACTACTCCTGTCTCTGCTCTCTCTAGTGCTCCATCTCCTTCTCTCTGCACTATTGCTGCCCTACTCCAGCCACCAGCATCTCATGCTCGGACTTCTGCCCGGACTAGCTGCTCTTCTCACTTTCGTTCCTGTCCTTCTCCAAGGAATTGTCTTCCACCAGATTGATCTTCCCAAAATGCAGATCTGACCACACCGTAATCCTTCCTAAAACCTTCTGCATAGTCCATCTTTAACAAGGCCCAGAAATGTTAGAATTAGGTGTAGGGTTAGGGTCAGGGCTTCCTATTTCTTCTCCAGCATTACCTCACATCACTTGCTTCCCAGGTTTCAGCCCCAGTGACCAACTGCAGACCCTTCTATGTTCCTTCTCCACAAAAAGTCTTTGTTTAGAGTCTTTGTCGTCCTCCCCTCCCCTCAGCCCTCCACCCCCGACCCTGATGCTTTTCAGACCTCACCTCCCTGCAACAAGTTTCCATGACTTTCCTAGACTAGGTCATAGTTTCTAATACAGCTTCTGGTGTCATCCTGCACCTCTCCTTTACAGTACTTATCACTTGTAAATTTTACATTTATATGTAAATTATTAACTAATATTGGTCTTCCTGTCTATATGGTAAGCATCATAAGGGGATTTTGTTTATGTTTTCACCAATGGACTTTGTTATAGACTAAATCCTTGTGTCCCCCCACCCCCTTCAAATTTATAAGTTGAAGTCCTAACCTCCAACGTCACTATGTTTTTGTCTGCTCGGGCTACCATAACAAAATACTGTAGACTGGGTGGCTTAAACAAGAGAAATTCATTTTCTCACAGTTCTGGAGGCTCACGTTCAAGATCCGGATGCCAGCACGGTGGAGTTCTGGTGAGGGCTCTCTTCCTGTCCTGGAGACTCTACCTTCTTACTGCATGTTCATGTGCTCTTTCCTCAGTGTGTGCCCTCAGTGTGTGCGTATGGAGACAGGAGGGTCTCTCTCTCTTCCTCTTTATATAAGACCACCAGTCCTATCAGATTAGGACTCTACCCTCATAACCTCATTTAACCTCAATTGCCTACTAAAATCCCAAATACAGTCACACTGGGAGTTAGGGCTTCAGCACATGCATTGGGTAGTGGGGATGGGGGAAAGGACCCACACAGTTCAGTCCATGGCAGACTGTATCTGGAGATAGGGTCATTAGGAGGTAATTAAGATTAAATGAGGTCATGGGGGGAGGCTAAACTGATTGAACTGTGGCCGTATTAGAGGAGGAATGGAGACACCTCTCCCCCTCTCCCTTTCTCTGTCTCTCCCTCCCCCTCCATGTAAGGACACAGGGGGTAAGTGACCATCTGTAGCCAGGAAGAGGACCCTCACCGAAACCTGACCATACTGGCACCCTGATCTTGGACTTTTAGGCTCCAGAACTGTGAGAAAATGTTTGTTGTTTATTCAACCAGTCTATGGTATTTTGTCACAGCAGCCCAGGCTGACTAAGATATACCTCCTGTGCTCAGCGTAGGTACATGATGGTTTTTCTGAAAAATATGTTGTATGAATAGATGAATAAATGAGGACATGAATGAATGAATGGATATCGACAGACCTGTATGGGTCTCTCCCTTTAGGGATTCCAGACTATGGCTTGTTCTGGACTTTTGACTATAGTATAGCCCTCATTTTACAATTTGGGGGAAATCACCCCTCGCTCTGGGTTTGAAGAATCAAAATTGGGCATGGCATTGCTTCTCCAAATCATTCTGTAGTCTCTTGCTAGAGGGCTGCTCCTCACAGGCTTGGAGTAAGGATCCCAAGTTTGGGATCTTTTTCTTGGTTCACCTTTGAGTAGACCTGCTTGAGATATGTGCAGAGTGAGATGGGCAGGAGAGGTGGGTGAGGAAGCTCTAATGCCACCACATGGTTTATTTGCATTGTCACTTGTCTTTTTCTTAGCAGTCATAGATTCCCCTGTGCTCCTGTAAATGGGGCTCCTCACAGAACCCAATACCCAAATCAGCCCTCTAGGTATGGCCCACCTTGTGGACACTTCTGTCTAAGCTGATAATCTCCCCTGGGAAAGGAAGAGCTCCGTGGAAATAGGTGTTGGGATGTTCAGGAGCCTTCTTTATCTAGTCTGGTGAAACCCATTCAAAGAAACAGAAAGTTCTGGCATGTTTCATCTCTTGGCGTTGGATAGCAAGTAGCTCAAACCGAAGAAGAAATTTCCTAGCCTCCAGAGACGTAGAGGGAGGGAAGGCTGAGTTTGAAGATTTCGAAGTCAGGGCTCCTGTGGGGCATTTCTTAGAACAAAGGCACTGAAGCCATTCAGCGGTTTTCCTTTTCTTCTTTCTGGTTTCCTCTGCTTGCCTCTTACATTGCCTCTCTCCTTCCTTCTCAAGCTCTGCTCTTCTTTTTTCTTTTATCTTCCACCTTTTTTTCTCTGCCCTTCTGACCTCGCTCTCTCCATTCACTGGAACTTCCTATCAGTCTCAATTTGGAAACTTTGTGGAAATGTGGCTACTAACAAATCATTGGTGGGTATTGTGGGCCTGGAGGTTGCAAGGCTTAACTCGGCCCCTTGCTAGCTTGGAGCACAGCATGCACCTTGTTTGGGGGCCTCAACTGCCCCTCAGTAAAGTGGGGATATGATGCTAAGTGATCAACATATCCACAGTACTGCAGTTTTATCTCCTAAATCATTGTGTGACCTTCACAGCCACTGTCTTGGTTCAGGCCACCTTTGCCTCTGACTGGCTTCTGCGAAGCTTCAACATTGGCCTCCCTCCCACCTCAATGTGCATTCTCCATACTCTAGTTAGCAGCTGTTATCAAAGTGACTTAATTTGATCATGTCAGTTGACTATTTTAAACCTTTCAGTGTTAACCTTTCGCCATTCATACTCCTAAATGTGGTCTACAAGGTGTTTTTGTCTCTCTGGCTTCATCTCCTGGAGCCCTTTCTGTGCAAGCTCTGTTGCAGCCACACTGAACTCCTTTCCATTGCTCGAGCGCTGGGCTCTTTTTGGCTTCAGATCATCACACGTGCTTCTCCTTCTGCCCAGGACGCTCTCTTTCCAAATCTCTCCAACCCCACCCTGATCCTGCCTTCTTTGCTAATTCCTACTCTTTCTTAAGGTTGCTGCCTTGACTCCTGGGGTGGATGAGTTGACCCTTCTCGGTGCTTCTCTGGAATTATATACTCTCCTATCCCAAGAGTGTTGCACCGTATTGGAATTGTCTGGATATGTGTCCTACCAAATTGTGAATTACTTGAATAATGGATTGTGTCTCACTTTTCTCCACCATAGCCCAATAGCCTAGGGTGGTGCTTGGAAAACGGTAAGTATTGAATAAATAAATGAGTAAGCCAACAGGTACATCAGAGCCTAGTCTAATTGTGATTCTACATCTTCAGTGGGTCAGGGAGGGAGTTTCAGGGACTTAGGGTGGCCAGGCCCAGTCTTCCAGGGGCTGAAGGTGGACCCAGTCCTAACCTCAGCCCCATTGCCCATCCTGTAGCAGCAGCTGAGGCGACGCAGGAGACAGTGGAGTCCCTGATGCAGAAGTTCAAGGAGAGTTTCCGCGCTAACACACCCATCGAGATCGGCCAGCTGCAGCCAGCCCTGCGCAGAGCGACGGGAGGGAAACGGAAGCGGAGGAGCAGGTCTCGAGGTAGGCCCTCCTGGCACTTCTTGCCATGAGGTCAGAGGGCTGTCCCCCAATTGCAAAGATGCCGGGGAGAGCTGTGACTTCTTTCCTTGCTTCCCGTGGATCCTAGAACTCGTGCCACTCTCCCTCAATGCATCCCCTTGGAGACAGCAGACCTGTGCCCTGGGTGTCGAGCTTCCCTCCCTGAGCTCCAGCTGCCTCACCTGAGAGTTGGAACAGATCCTCAAAATGTGAGAGTGAGTGAGGATATTAGCAACAATATGTGGAAAGTATCCAGCATCAGGACCTGCGTGCCACAGGTGCTCTTTAAATTGTGGCTGTTGTCACTCTGGAGAGAGCAAGAGAGGCAGAGCATTCTCACAGAAGGCATCTTCAGGCGGGAGGCCAGGAACAGGGCTTTGGCCCACTCTTTAGTAGCCTGAATGATATAGTGGTCAAAAGCAGGAGTATTCTAAATTAAATGGCACTGCATTCAAATTTCAGTTCTGCTGCTATGTCACCTGATTTGAGTGACTCTACTCTAAGCCACTGCTGTCTCACAGGGTCATTACAATATGCCCAGCCCAGCATTCGATAAGAAGCTGACCTTTCCTTCCTGCTCCTTCTTCTCTCCCCTCCTTCCCTTCCTCTCTTCCTACATTATCATGGTCATAATCCTCCTCCCCTGACCATTGGTGTGACTATGTATATGGGGGGAACCCCCTAGCCTCTGCCTCATTTCCAAACCTCATCTTGTTTTTCAGTCCACTCAATGGTCTCTAGCCGGTTGCTCTTCTCACCTCTCCCTTCTCCATGTTCTATGACTTTGTTCCAATTATGTCATTCTTTCTCCCATAGCTTCAGTGGTTTTCTGGCACCTCCAGATATGTTCAAACCACGCAGAACTCTAATCTCTGCTCTCCTAAATCCATGTGCTGTGCCCTTCGTGTGCCTCCCAGTGACTTTCTGCGTGAAAGTCTCTATCTGGCCCCTAAGAATAATCATCGACGTTTATTGACACAACTTATTCCAGGCAGTAGGCTAAATGATATATGCATCTTACGTCAGTAGATCCGCATAGCAACCCTATAAGGCAGGTACAGTAGTAATTCCCATTTTACTTATGGTCTCACTAAAGCACAGGGGACAATCTACTAAGTGGCAGAATCAGAGAGAACCTAGCAGTCTGAGTCCCAAACCTTTTAACGTAGCCACTACACGCTACACTCTACATTAGTGATGTCCGACCTTCTTTCCAAGCTTAACTTGAATGGCATATTTCCATGAAGACGTCACTGATTGTCACAGTCACAATTCATTCTGAATTCTCCCTGCTTTTCTCTAAGTATTAAGCACTGGTTTTATTTTTGTGTAATATAATATGCATTTGTCTGGCTCTTTTCTTAGCCAGAGAGAGCATTCTTTGAAGGTGAAGATTGTCTTATTTTTTGAATCAGCTTTGTATTTCTGGGCCTACATCAGGGCCTGACACACGGTAGGAGTTGATTATTTGTGGAGTGAATATCTAGGTCTTGATCCCGTGAAATTCTGAATCCGGTGAAAAATCAAGATCTGCATGTTAAGCTGAGGTCATAAATCAAAGCTGAAGGAAATGATGGAGTGCCCTTTTGGAACTCACGTGGTAAACCCCAGGTTTTTATTTCTTTTTTATTTCTTTTATTTTATTTTAACTTCCCAATATACATTGATATACATTGTAGTTGATTTTCGTGACCCTTTACCCATTCCTTTTCCTTCTTCCCTCTCTCCCCTCCCCCACATCATGTCTGTTTACTTGCCTTAACAAGTTCAAGGAATTGTTCTGTTTGTTGTGTCTTCTGCCCCACACCCTTTATTTGTTTGTATGTTTATTTATTTATTTTTAGCTCCCACAGATAAGTGAGAACATGTGGTATTTCTCTTTCTGTGCCTGACTTGTTGCACTTAATATAATTTTCTCTAAGTCCATACACATTGTTGTGAATAGTAGTATTTCATTCTTTTTTATAGCAGAGTAGTATTCCATTGTGTAGATATACTACATTTTCCATATTCAATCATCTGATGATGGACATTTAGGCTGTTTCCAACTCTTGGCTATTGTAAATAGTGCTGCAATAAACATGGGAGTACAGGTATCCCTTCAGCATGATTTCCATTCCTCTGGGTTTTGGCTGGGTCATATGGTAGATCTATCTGTAAATGTCTGAGGAACCTCCATACCATTTTCCATAAAGGCTGCACCATTTTGCAGTCCCACCAACAGTGTATGAGAGTTCCTTTTTCTCTACAACCTCTCCAGCACTTATCATTCTCAGTCTTTTATGTTAGTCATCCTGACTGGAGTGAGATGGTATCTCAAAGTGATAAACCCCAAGTTTGAACCATTGTACAGTGATAAATACAGTTGCCTTGAAGTCAGAAAGATCTGAGAGCTAATCCTAGCCCAGTTTTACTTTGCAGAACTCTGGAAGAGTTATTGACTTTCTCTGAGCCTGTTTTTACTTCCATAAACTGGGGATGACAGTCCCTGCATCAGAAGATTGCTGTGAGGATCTGATGATGAATGCAGACCACTGTATTAGTTGGGGTTCTCCAGAAAGACAGAATCAATAGCATATGTTATAATTATATGAGAGGGATTTATTTGGGGAATTAGCTCACACGACTATGAAGAAAAGTCCCACAATAGGCCGTCTGCAAACTGGATGCCGGTAGCGTGGCTCAGTCCAAGTCCAAAGGCCTCAAAACTTGGGACGTGGATGGTGCCCTTGGTGTAAGTCCTGGAACCCAAAAGCTGAAGAGTCTCGAGCTCTGATGTCCACGGACAGGAAAGAAGAGTGTGTCCCAGCTCTAGCGGATCAAGACAGAGCTTCACCTGTTTCCTCTGTCTTTGGTTTTCTCCAGATCCCAAGTGAATTGGATGGTTCCCACCCACATTGAGGATGGGTCTTTCCCACCCAACCCAATCAGACTCATACTAATCTCTGCTAGAAACACCCTCATGGACACACCTAAAAAGATTGTTTTACCAGGTTTCTCAACATTCCTTCATCTAACCAAGTTGACACCTAGAATTAACCTTCACAAGTCCACCCCTTGTCAACTTGGTGTCCATACTATCTCCTTAAATCACACTTAATTTTCAAATTTACAATAACATAATAGTTTCACCTAACAAGATACACTTTCCTCAGTTCAACCAGAAATGCATTAATCCCTTTCAAAAAAGGTAAAGGCCTTACATGATATTTACCTTTTTCCCAATATCCCATAACTTAAAATTGCAAATACTGTGAAGTAATGTTAACAACGTTTAAATGCTGGTATAAACTCAGTAAGTCTAATGGTACATGGTAGAGAACAAGAGGAACAAAAACAAAAATAATTGCTTAATATGTGTACAGTATGTACACATAGAGACATATTCTTATTTTTTTTTTTAAATTTTATTTTGTCGATATACATTGTAGCTGATTATTGCTCCCCATCACCAAAACCTCCCTCCATCTCCCTCCCCCCCTCCCCCCCAACAATGTCCTTTATGTTTGCTTGTTGTATCAACTTCAAATAATTGTGGTTGTTATATCTTCTTCCCCCCCCCCCCGGTTTGTGTGTGTGTGTGTGTATGTGTGTGTGTGAATTTATATATTAATTTTTAGCTCCCTCCAATAAGTGAGAACATGTGGTATTTCTCTTTCTGTGCCTGACTTGTTTCACTTAATATAATTCCCTCAAGGTCCATCCATGTTGTTGCAAATGGCATTATTTCATTCGTTTTTATAGCTGAGTAGTATTCCATTGTGTAGATGTACCACATTTTCCGTATCCACTCATCTGATGATGGGCATTTGGGCTGGTTCCAACTCTTGGCTATTGTAAAGAGTGCTGCGATGAACATTGGGGAACAGGTATACCTTCGACTTGATGATTTCCATTCCTCTGGGTATATTCCCAACAGTGGGATGGCTGGGTCGTATGGTAGATCTATTTGCAATTGTTTAAGGAACCTCCATACCATTTTCCATAGAGGCTGCACCATTTTGCAGTCCCACCAACAATGTATGAGAGTTCCTTTTTCTCCGCAGCCTCACCAGCATTTATCGTTCATAGTCTTTTGGATTTTAGCCATCCTAACCGGGGTTAGATGGTATCTCAGTGTGGTTTTGATTTGCATTTCCCAGATGCTGAGTGATGTTGAGCATTTTTTCATATGTCTGTTGGCCATTTGGATATCTTCCTTAGAGAAATGCCTACTTAGCTCTTTTGCCCATTTTTTAATTGGGTTGCTTGTTTTCTTCTTGTAAAGTTGTTTGAGTTCCTTATATATTCTGGATATTAATCCTTTGTCAGATGTATATTTTGCAAATATTTTCTCCCACTCTGTTGGTTGTCTTTTAACTCTTTTAATTGTTTCTTTTGCTGTGCAGAAGCTTTTTAGTTTGATATAATCCCATTTGTTTATTTTTCCTTTGGTTGCCCGTGCTTTTGGGGTGGTATTCATGAAGTCCTTGCCAAGTCCTATTTCCTGAAGTGTTTCTCCTATGTTTTCTTAAAGAAGTTTTATTGTCTCAGGGTGTATATTTAAATCCTGAATCCATTTTGAGTTGATTTTAGTATACGGTGAGAGGTATGGATCTAGTTTCATTCTCCTGCATATGGATATCCAGTTATCGCAGCACCACTTGCTGAAGAGGCAGTCCCTTCCCCAGTGAATAGGCTTGGTGCCTTTGTCAAAGATCAGATGGCAGTAAGTGTGTGGGTTGATTTCTGGATTCTCTATTCTATTCCATTGGTCAGTGTGTCTGTTTTTATGCCAGTACCATACTGTTTTGGTTATTATAGCTTTGTAGTATAGCTTAAAGTCAGGTAGTGTTATGCCTCCAGCTTTATTTTTTTTGCTGAGCATTGCTTTGGCTATTCGTGGTCTTTTATTGTTCCATATAAATGTCTGAATAGTTTTTCCATTTCTGAGAAAAATGTCTTTGGAATTTTGATGGGGATTGCATTGAATTTGTATATCACTTTCGGTAGTATGGACATTTTCACTATGTTGATTCTTCCAATCCAAGAGCATGGAATATCTTTCCATCTTCTTGTATCCTCTCTAATTTCTCTCAGCAGTGGTTTGTAGTTCTCATTATAGAGATTTTTCACCTCCTTGGTTAACTCAATTCCTAAGTATTTTATTTTTTTGGTGGCTATTGTAAATGGGCAGGCTTTCTTGATTTCTCCTTCTGCATGTTCACTATTGGAGAAAAGAAATGCTACTGATTTTTGTGTGTTGATTTTGTATCCTGCTACTGTGCTGAAATCATTTATCAATTCCAACAGTTTTTTTGTAGAGGTTTTAGGCTGTTCGATATATAGGATCATGTCATCTGCAAACAGGGACAGTTTGACTTCATCTTTTCCAATCTGGATGCCCTTTATTTCCTTCTCTTCTCTGATTGCTCTGGCTAGTACTTCCAACACTATGTTGAATAGGAGTGGTGAGAGTGGGCATCCTTGTCTAGTGCCTGTTCTTAAAGGAAAAGCTTTCAGCTTTTCCCCATTCAGGATGATATTGGCAGTGGGTTTGTCATATATGGCTTTAATTATGTTGAGATACTTTCCCTCTATACCTAACTTATAGAGGGTCTTTGTCATGAATGAGTGCTGAACTTTATCAAATGCTTTTTCAGCATCTATAGAGATGATCATATGGTCCTTGTGTTTGAGTTTATTAATATGGTGTATCACATTTATTGATTTGCGTATGTTGAACCAACCTTGCATCCCTGGGATGAATCCCACTTGATCGTGATGAATAATTTTTCGTATGTGTTGCTGTATTCTGTTTGCTAGTATTTTAGTGAGGATTTTTGCATCTATATTCATCAAGGATATCGGCCTGTAGTTTTCTTTTTTGGTTATATCTTTACCTGGTTTTGGTATCAGGATGATGTTTGCTTCATAGAATGAGTTTGGGAGATTTGCGTCCGTTTCAATCTTTTGGAATAGTTTGTAAAGAATCGGTGTCAATTCCTCTTTGAATGTTTGGTAAAATTCTGCTGTGAATCCATCTGGTCCTGGGCTTTTCTTTGTTGGGAGCCTTCTGATAACAGCTTCAATCTCCTTTATTGTTATTGGTCTGTTCAAATTTTCTACGTCTTCACGGTTCAGTTTTGGGAGCTTGTGTGTGTCCAGAAATTTATCCATTTCCTCCAGATTTTCAAATTTGTTGGCGTATAGTTGTTTATAGTAGTCTCAAATGATTCCTTGTATTTCAGATGAATCAGTTGTAATATCGCCTTTTTCATTTCTAATTTTTGTTATTTGAGTCTTCTCTCTTCTTTTTTTTGTTAGCCATGCTAATGGTTTGTCAATTTTATTTATCTTTTCAAAAAACCAACTTTTTGATTCGTTGATCTTTTGAATTGTTTTTTGGTTTTCAATTTCATTCAGTTCTGCTCTGATCTTAATGATTTCTTTCCGTCTGCTAACTTTAGGTTTGGATTGTTCTTGTTTTTCTAGTTCTTTAAGGTGAAGTGTTAGGTTGTTCACTTGCCATCTTTCTATTCTTCTGAAGTGAGCGTTTAATGCAATAAATTTTCCCCTCAATACTGCTTTTGCAGTATCCCACAGGTTTTGGTATGATGTATCATTGTTTTCATTAGTTTCAATAAACTTTTTGATTTCCTGCTTGATTTCTTCTTGGACCCATATGTCATTAAGTAGAATGCTGTATAATTTCCATGTGTTTGTATAGTTTCCAGAGGTTCGTTTGTTATTAATTTCTAGTTTTAATCCATTGTGGTCTGAGAAGATACATGGGATAATTCCTATTTTTTTGAATTTATTGAGACTTGATTTGTGACCTAATATGTGATCTATCCTGGAGAATGATCCATGTGCTGATGAGAAGAATGAATATTCTGAGGTTGTTGGGTGGAATGTTCTGTAGATATCTGCCAATTACAATTGGTCTAGAGTCTTGTTTAGATCTTGTGTTTCTCTACTGATTCTTTGCCTAGATGATCTGTCTAATATTGACAGTGGAGTGTTCAGGTCCCCTGCTATTATGGTATTAGTGTCTATTTCCTTCTTTAGGTCTAATAGAGTTTGTTTTATAAATCTGGCTGCTCCAACATTGGGTGCGTACATATTTATGATTGTTATGTCTTCTTGATGGATCAGTCCTTTTATCATTAAGTAGTGTCCCTCATTGTCTCTTTTTATGGTTTTTAGTTTAAAGTCTATTTTGTCAGATATAAGAATAGCCACTCCAGCTCGTTTTTCTTTTCTGTTTGCATGGTAAATCTTTTTCCATCCTTTCACTCTTAGTCTGTGTGAATCTTTATGGGTGAGGTGGGTCTCTTGTAGGCAGCATATAGTTGGGTCCTGCTTTTTGATCCAGTCAGCCAGTCTGTGTCTTTTAATTGGGGAATTTAAGCCTTTTACATTAAGAGTTGTTATTGAAAGGTGTTGATTTATTCCTAGCATTTTGTTGGTTGTTTGGTTGTCTTAGGTGTCTTTTGTTCCTTGCTTTCTGATTTACTGTTTGGTTTCTTTGTTTGTTGGTTCCTTAGGTTGTAGATAGTGTTTTTGTTAGCTTGTTTTCTCTTCATGAATACCATTTTTATTGTACTAGCGGGTTTAGATTTTTCTTAGGTTTTTATGGCAGTGGTAGTTATTTTTCAGGAACCAAACCCAGTACTCCCTTGAGGATTTCTTGTAAGGGTGGTCTTGTGGTAGTGAACTCCCGCAGTTTTTGTTTGTCTGAGAAATATACTATTTGCCCCTCATTTCGGAAGGATAGCCTTGCAGGGTAGAGTATTCTTGGCTGGCAATCTTTGTCTTTTAGTATTTTGAAAATATCATCCCATTCCTTTCTAGCTTTTAGGGTTTGTGATGAGAAGTCTGATGTTAACCTCATTGGGGCTCCCTTATAGGTGATTTGATGCTTCTCTCTTGCAGCTTTTAAGATTCTCTCTTTGTCTCTGAGTTTTGCCAATTTGACTATGACATGTCTTGGAGAAGGCCTTTTTGGGTTGAATACGTTTGGAGATCGTTGAGTTTCCTGGATCTGAAGATCTGTGATTTTTCCTATACCTGGGAAGTTTTCTGCCACTATTTTGTTGAATATGTTTTCAATGGAATCTCCATTTTCCTCCCCTTCTGGAATACCCATGACTCGGATATTTGAGCGCTTGAGGTTGTCTGATATCTCTCTCAGGTTTTCTTCCATGTCCTTGATTCTTTTTTCTTTCTTTTTGTCTGCTTGTGTTATTTCAAACAGCCCATCTTCAAGTTCAGAGGTTCTCTCTTCAACTTCGACAAGCCTGCTGGTTAAACTCTCCGTTGTGTTTTTTATTTCGCTGAATAACTTCTTCAGTTCAGCAAGTTCTGCTACATTTTTTTTCAGGACATTGATTTCCTTGTATATTTCCTCTTTCAGATCCTGTATACTTTTCCTCATTTCATCATGATGTCTAGCTGAGTTTTCTTGTATCTCATTCAGTTTCCTTAGAATTATCACTCGAAATTCCTTGTCAGTTATTTCAAGGGCTTCTTGTTCTACAGGATCTAGAGTATGAGATTTATCAACTTTTGGTGGTGTACTTTCTTGATTTTTTGTATTTCTGGTGTCTTTTTTTTGGTGTTTATTCATTGTGGCAGGGGGTTTCACAGTCCACTGGTTTGAGACTAATGACTAACTAGGATGTTGCTGTGGTTGCCAATTTGGTATGGCTCCCACCATGACTGCTCAGTTGGCCTCTAGTGTCTTGTGTGTGTGGTTGCCTCGGGTCTTGGGCTTCTCCGGGGATCCACCTTTCTGGTCAGCTTGTACTCTGCTGGGCTGGTGGATCACGAACCACAGGGTGTGTGATCTCTGTTGAGCTTTCACTTTCTGTATAGGACTTCTCCCCGTTCGGTGTGCTCTGGCCCAGGCTGTTAGATCGTGCAGTGGCGACCCCACCGGGTGTGTGGTTTCTGTCGAGTCTCCGCCTCCCTGGCCGCACGTCTCCCCCCTCTGTGCACACTGTGCTGGGCTGGGGTGTGTCTTCTGCACCCCTCGTCTATCAGCTGGGCCTTCAAGACCCTGCTCAGCACCGCCTCGCCCAGGAAGTCTACCAGGTTTCTGCTAGGCACAGACGACCGGTCTCTCTGGGTGCCTTTGTAGCACTGTGTAGATCTTTCTCGGGTCTTGTTCACCTTTGTATCCCCCCGGTATAAACCGAGTCTAGTGCCCGCCTGCAGCCTGCTCTCCGGCAGGTTCAAGCGGACCTGGGAACTCTCCTACCACACTATTCCCAACCAGAAATTCGTTAGGCTTTTTTCCAAACTGGTGGTCGCAGAGATGGTATCTGCCTCCCAGTAACAGGAAGTTTACCGGGCCGGAGTCCAGGGTGTGGTGGAGTGACAGTCGGCCCGCCCGTACTTCCTAGCCCTCCCAACACTGGTCGGGACGCCCCACACCCCCAGCCCCACCAGAGAACCACGGAGGGAGTGGGAGAGGAGGCCGGTCCGCAGGGTCCGGAAAGCCCCGTGCCAGGCCAAGCAAATGCGCTTAGTGATGGCCGAGCAGGGCGGAGCTGCCCGCACCTGGGAAAATGGAGGCAGCACCGGGGCAGTGAGTGGCCTGGTGGTGCAGGCGGGAGCCGCGTGGGCATCCACCCCCCGAACAGAGCTGTGCCAGGGATCACTCACAGTGCTGTGCCAGGTCGGGCGCTCGCTCTGTCTCTGGTTTGTTGCCTTCCGTGTTCTCGGCGCTGCTGCCTCGGGCTGTTCAGTCGCTGCGCCGCTCGGGCGCTCCCAGGAATCTTCTTTAATGCCGGCCTGAAACCTCGAATCCTGAATAGGGCAGCTGGCCGCCTTCAGTGCGGCCCCAGCCTCCGGGATCCTGGCTGCATCCACAGCAGCCCTGGCGCCGTGTTCCCTGTTTCAAGACTCGCTTTTGCAGCTAAGAATCAGTTCTTTTCCTGCTCCACACTTCAAAGCTGTTGCCTGTAAATGAGGCAGCCTCTCCTGCCGGGGGCAAAGTGGCGTTGAGCCCCCACGACCGGCCAGCAGCAGCAGTCCTCCCTTAAGAGATGGCCAGAGGAAGGTCCACAAGCTTCCCGGCTGCCTGAGGCCCAGTGGCCACCTTTTCCACCTCAGCTACTCCGCGCCAGCCGCCGCAGCCGCCGCCATCTTGAAACTCCTCTAGAGACATATTCTTAACACAACAGGGAGAACAATTACAATCCTCGTTTCTGTAACTGGTCACTTGGTCAAAGCTGGTATTTATAACTATCTTCTTCTGCTACTCATTCTGTATTTCCTTTACCTTCAGTGAGCACCTCACCAGGTCGTGGTTTTTTACCTGGTGGAGTGACCCAAACCTTCATCCGTTAGGAGTCTGGTCCATTATGAGTCTTGCCTAGATTTGGTGGTTTTAATTTTCCATTGACCTTAAACACAGGGCATGGTAGTACTAACAGACGTCCTAAGGGATCTCCTGTTTTCCAGATATTATCTTCCTCACCTCCAATGTGAAGTAGCAGTCCAACTTACCCTTGATAGTCTGGGTCAATCACTCCAGCCAACACAGTAACTCCTTTCTTAGCCTGTTGACTCAGAGGCATGAGGATCCTAAAGTGGTCAAGTGGCAGCCTTAACTTCCAATTCAATGGGATCATTTTTATGTCTCCTGATGGGAGCATTCCTACCTCTGGAACCAAGTCCTCTAGACCAGCAGAGCATAAGGTTGCAGGGACAGGAAGCAAAAATTTTGCTAACAGGTCCCTAGTGGTAATGGTGAGTGGTGCCGCTTCCATTTCCACCCCTTGATTCCTGGACCCGTGAATCCTGGCTATGGGAGAAATAGTACCATATACTGGCCACTGATTTAGAGCACATAAAGCCTTCTGGAGAACCTTGCCCCAGCCCTGCAGGGCATTGTCACCTGGCTGTCACTGTAACTGTGACTTCAAAAGGCCATCTCACTGTTCTAACAGACCAGCTGCTTCAGGAAAATAGAGAACATGATAAAACCAATGAATTCCAAGAGCATGAGCCCATTGTCACACTTGTTTAGCTGTGAAATCAATTCCTTGGTTAGAAGCAATGCTGTGTGGAATGCCATGATGGTGAATAAGGCATTCCGTGAGTCCACAGATGGTAGTTTTGGCAGAAGCATTTCATGCTGGGAAGGCAAATCCATATCCAGAATAAATGTCTATTCTAGTAAGGACAAAAGGCTGTCCGTTCCACGATGGAAGTGGTCCAATGTAATCAACCTGCCACCAGGTGGCTGGCTGATCACCCCGGAGAATGGTGCCATATTGGGGGCTCAGTGTTGGTCTCTGATGCTGGCAGATTGGGCACTCAGTGGTTGCTGTAGCCAGATTGGTCTTGGTGAGCGGAAGTCCATGTTGCTGAGCCCATGCACAATTTTCATCCCTGCACCATGGCCACTTTGCTAATGAGCCCACTGGGTGATGACAGGGGTGGCTGGAGAAAGAGGCTGATGAGTATCCACAAAACAAGTCATCCTGTCCAACTGATTATTAAAGTCCTCCTCTGGTGATGTCACCTTTTGATGGACATTCACATGGAAAACAAATATCTTCACATCCTTTGCCCACTCAGAGAGGGACATCCACATACCTCTTCCCCAAATTTCTTTCTCACCAATTTTCCAATCATGTTCCTTCCATGTCCCTGACCATCCGGCCAAACCATTTTCTAAAGCCCATGAATCAGTATATAATCGCACATCTGGCCATTTCTCCTTCCAGGCAAAGTGCACTGCCTGAAGTTCTGACCACTGAGAAGATTTGCCCTCACCACTGTCCTTCAGAGAAGTCCGCAGGAAAGGGGTGCTGTGCTGCAGCTGCCCACTTTCGGGTGGTGCCTGCTTATCGTGCAGAACTATTTGTAAACCAGGCTCAAGCCTTTTCTTCCTCTGTCAACTGATCATAGGGAACTCCCCATGAGGCCACAGGTGCAGGCTGGGGGAGAGAAGGCAGTGTCGCAGGAGTAGGAACCATGGGCATTTGGGCCACTTTATGTAACTTACTCATGCCTTCAGGACGTGCTTGGGCCCGATCACGTATATATCATTTCCATTTGATGATCAAGGGCTACTGTGCACGCCCAACCTGCTCAGTCAGATAACACCCAGTCACAATGGGCAGCTCAGGTCACATGGTAACTTGACGGCCCATAGTCAAGCGTTCAGTTTCTAGTAAGGCCAAATAGTAGGCAAAGAGCTGTGCCTCAAAAGAAGAGTAGTTATCTGCAGATGATGGCAGGGCTTTGCTCCAAAATCCTAAGGGTCTCTGCTGTGATTCACCTATATGGGCCTGCCAAAGGCTCCATACTGCATCCCTGTCTGCCACTGACACTTCAAGGACCATTGGGTCTGTTGGATCATATGGCCCAAGGGGCAGAACAGCTTGCACAGCAGCCTGGACCTGTTGCAGAACCTTCTCCTGCTCTGGGCCCCAATCAAAACTAGCAGCCTTTCCTGTTACTTGGTAGATGGGCCAGAGTAACACACCCAAGTGAAGAATGTGTTGCCTCCAAAATCCAAATAGGCCCACTAGGTGCTATGCCTCTTTCTTGGTTGTAGGAGGGGCTAGATGCAACCACTTATCCTTCATCTTAGAAGGGATATCTCAACATGCCCCACACCATTGGATCTCTACAAATTTAATTGAGGTAGAAGGCCCCTGAATTTTAGTTGGATTTATTTCCCATCCTCTGACTTGCAAATTTCTCACCAATAAGTCCAAAGCAGTTGCTACTTCATGCTCACTAGGTCCAATCAGCGTAATATCATCAATGTAATGGGCCAGCATAATGTCTTGTGGAAGGGAAAGGTGATCAAGATGTCTGCAAACTAAATTGTGACATAAGGCTGGAGAGTTGATATACCCCTGAGGTAATACAGTAAAGGTGTATTGCTGGCCTTGCTAGCTAAAAGAAAATTGCTTCTGGTAGGTCTTATGAACAGGGATGAAGAAAAAGCCATTTGCCAAATCAGTAGCTGCATACCAGGTACCTTGAGATGTGTTAATTTGTTAAAGCAATGAAACCACATCTGGTACAGCAGCTGCAATTGGAGTCACCATTTGGTTAAACTTATGATAATCCATTGTCATCCTCTAAGATTCACCTGTCTTCTTCACATGCCAAATAGAGTTGAATGGGGATGTGGTGGGAATCACCACCCCTGCCTCTTTCAAGTCCTTGATAGAAGCACTAATCTCTGCAGTCCCTCCAGGGATGTGGTATTGTTTTCAATTTACTATTTTCCTAGGTAGAGGCAGCTCTAATGGCTTCCATTTGGCCTTTCCCATCATAATTGTTGTCACTCCACAGGTCAGGGAACCAATGTGGGGATTCTGCCAGCTGCTAAGTATGTCTATTCCAATTATGCATTCTGGAACTGGGGAAATAACCACAGGATGGGTTCAGGGACCCACTGGACCCACAGTAAGTCAGACCTGGGCTAAAATTCCATTAATCACCTGACCCCCATTAGCCCCTATTCTAACTGGAGGGCCACTGTGATGATTTGGGTCTCCTGGAATCAATGTCAATTCAGATACAGTATCTCATAGTCCCCTAAAGGTCTGATTATTCCCCTTTCCCCAATGTACAGTTACTCTGGTAAAAGGCCGCAGGTCTCCTTGGGGAGGAATGGGAGAAAGATTAATAGAGTAAATTTTTTGTAATGTACCAGGGCCCTTCCTCAAGGGGACCGAAACACCCCTTTATTCAAGGGGTCTGGGTCTGTAAACTGGCTCAAGTCTGGGAACTGATTGAGGGACTGTGACTCTCTGTTTTTATGAATCAAGTTAGACTTTTGTTCACTTAAACTACAAGTTTTCTGCTTATATAGATCAAGTAAGAATTTAGTAGGCTTCCTGTCTATTTGACTTACGGGAACACCATGAGTAACTAAGCAGCGCCATAGATCTATACAAGTCAGACTATTCTGATTAGTACTTTGCCTCTGCTGTCCATTATGGTAACTACGCCCCCCATGCCTTTGTCGGTTGAGTGCTGCCACTTGGCCCCTGCCACCCCAGGATCCAATTAGTCCCATTGCATTTAAGTGTTCCAGTTGCTTGACTGTGGTTCCCACTGTAAGGTCTGGTCTACAGAGAAGAGTAATAACAGGGCTCTTCAAGGATGCTGGGGCTCCCCTCGCAAATCTATTTCTCAAAGTATCAGTTAAAAGTATGTCTTCTGGGGCCTCCCAGAGTGGGTGAGTAGATTTTATGTGAGAAATCCACTCTAGCATTCCAATCCCCCTAGGCCTTTCAATCCCTTCATCTACAGTTAACCAAGGGATATCAGGCATCTCTAACTCATTCACAGTGGGTCATCTTTTGATCCATATTTCAGCCAACCAACCAAACAAACTATTAGCACCTTTCTTCAGTTTTTCCAGTGTTGTGAGGAGCAACCAACCAATGTCATTAGAGTCCTCAGATTTCCACACATACTCAAAAGTATTATGTATAGAGTCACCGAACCCCTTGCTTTTACAAGCAGTGAATCAGGACCATCAAATGGATTTATCTTGCATATCTCTTTAAACAGTTCACACCAAGGACTATCAGTGCTCTCCATAATATTAGAAGTTGAGCTGTTAGCATTTTTAGGTCTGATGCCCTGAAATCAATTGAAAAAATTCATCATTAAGATTCTGTTTCTCTAGAACCACTCCTGGTACCAAAGTGTTCTCCAGAGAGACAGAATCAATAGCATATGTTATAAGTATATGAGAGGGATTTATTAGGGGAATTAGCTCACATGACTATGAAGAAAAGTCCCACGATAGGTCGTCTGCAAACTGGATGCCGGTAGCGTGGCTCAGTCCAAGTCCAAAGGCCTCAAAACCAGGGAAGAAGATGGTGCCCTTGCTGTAAGTCCTGGAACCCAAAAGCTGAAGAGTCTCGAGCTCTGATGTCCATGCACAGGAAAGAAGAGTATATCCCAGCTCCAGTGGATCAAGACAGAACTTCACCTCTTTCTTCTGTCTTTGGTTTTCTCCAGATCCCAAGCAGATTGGATGGTTCCCACCCACATTGAGGATGAGTCTTTCCCACCCAGTCCAATCAGACTCATACTAATCTCTGCTGTAAACACCCTCATGGACACACCTAAAAAGATTGTTTTACCAGGTTTCTCAACATTCCTTCATCTAACCAAGTTGACACCTTGAATTAACCTTCACAACCACCTTGGAATGTTCAGGAAGCATGTGTCAGCAGGGTTACTCAAAATTTCCTTCATCCTTACCTGTTTATCTTTTTTCCTTCACCATTCACCAAGAATCCTCCCATATCCTCTAACACTTTATAAACATACTTGAGTCCAAGTCCATCACCTCCCCCCTCTTCACTACTAATCTAAATTCATTTTTTTAACATCACACCCTGAACACTTTTTATGTCACTGAATCTTTCAAAATTATCCTTTTTATGCACCATAATTTTCTTTACCAGGCCTGTACTGTTGGGCATTTGGGCTGTTTCTAATATTTCATCATTATAAACAATGCCACACGGACAGTTTGTTTGTTTATTTGCATAAAACTTGCCTTCACTTTGGAATCTGTCTGTTTGCCCCCTGTTAGAGCATAATTTCAGCATTACATATTATTGAAAATGTTTGACCTAGACTAGGATTAGGCATTACTCTATTTTAATTTACAAGTTAGACGGGGCCTCAGAGAACTAATGCATGATGAAATTCATTTGTATCTCTTCAGTGTGTATCGAATCTGCCCTCCCTTTTTGTTTTGTTATCACCCTTATTACTGTCTTCTTACCTTCTCCTTGCAACTGTACCCTTCTGTGATTCAGTCTCCCCAAAGCTGCCAGAGTAATTATTTAGGAAACATAAACCAGGTAAAGTCACTCTCCTGCATAACATCCTTCTGTGGTTCTCCATGATCCTTAGAATGTGATCCAAACTCTGCCATGGCTTGCAGAGCCTGCGTGATCTGAATCTGGCTCCTGCCCTGTCCCCTGACATTGCTTGCTCTGCATGTTCTTGTGCTCCAGCCAAACTGTCCTCCTTCATGTTTCACAAAATCAGCATCCAGTTCCCTCTTTAGAGCCTGAGAACTCACTGTCCCTTCTCCTTGTCACTTCTCTTTCTGCCCCACAGATGCTATCCTGGCTGGTCCCTTCTCACCTTTCAGCTCTTATTTCAAATGTCAGCCCCTCAGAAATGTCTTTCAGGACTACCATTTCTAAAGTACTGCTCCTTTCAGTCCCTGACCTGCTACTATGTATGACCTCACCCTTTTTTATTTCTTCCACCGTAGTGGACTAGTCTAAAATCATTTTTATTTCTTTGTTGACTATCTTCCTCTTTAAAATATAAGCTTCCCACTCATAAACCCAATACACAGAAAGTGTTTAATAAATATTTGTTGAATGAGTTTATGAACATCAAAGATCACTGGAAAGGGTCTCAGTTTCATAACCTTCAGATTGATGGTGTAAGAGGGAAGCATGGTGAACCAAAGCCTCCTGGGACTGACCTCCAGAGAGTCCTGGTTCCCCATACACAGTCTCACTGATGAGTAACACATTAAATGTGCTGAAGTGGATGCTATTTAATCAATTTCTGAAACAACTTAACAACATTGTGCTTGTCATTTTGTAGCCACCATTGGATAAGTTTTTGCAGGAGAAGAGTAATATATGTGTCATATATACATATACAGAATAGTATATATCAGCCCTGTACTTCCAAACTGGTTCACCACAAGCCAACAAGATTTCCTTGAACAGTGGAACTCCAAGGTCAAAAAGATGTTTTGGAATTTCTATACACTCTCTCTTCCTCTTGGAGAATCCTGAATGAATCTTAGTCTACTAAAGACTCTGGGAACTCCTGGAGTACAGAAAGCTGGGTTGCTTTGTTTAACTCAACATCTATGACATCAATTTGACCACAGACTCTATTTTTTTTTTTTCTTGGAAAACTTATTAACATCTTGCAGAACAGAAGTATCCATTGAAAAACAATTTTGGAAATGTTCTTTTAGCATGCCGTCAAAATCCCAAATATGATGGTCTGAATCCCCAGCCTTTCACTGTCTCTCCCCTGCCCCTGCCACTGAAGAGGCGATGGGCCTTCTGTCCCAGAGTGGGAGCACCTGGCCTCTCTCTACTTTGTTAGGCTCCTCACTAAGTCTGTGGTCTCACTGGTCTCCAGCAGATGGAATGGGTAGCCGAGAACCCATGTTGTGGAATTGAGCACATGGTTGAAAGCAGCTCCAGTGTGTTTTTGTAGCTGTGGCTTCCTCCTGAGAGGCCTGGTGGATGCTGAATTGTGTCATCCTTGGCTAGAAAGAGGAAGGCTAGTGGAGTACTTCACTGGTGCCTTCACACTTGTGACAGGGTTTTATGAGACAGCCGTTCAGAAGCCACTCTCCATATCCCATGGGCTGTAAAAAGGAGGTGTTAGCATTCAAATAAAGGAGGGGAGGATTCCTTCAGATGTGAGGAAGAGCTTTCTGAAGCTCATGCAGTTGGGAGAGGTTTTTAAAAGCAGGATTTTGTATTAGAACTTCAGTTTCACCATTGCCTAACTGAATGATAGTAAGCAAATGAACAAGAGCTGTGGATAGCCTCAGTTTCCCCTTCTGTAAAGTAGTGCTAATAATGGCAGCATCACATGTGGGTTGTGAAATAATGCCTGAGAAATGCTTAGCCCAGTATCTGGCACACGGTCAGCTCTCAATAAAGAGTAGCTAGCATTACCACTGCCGTTGAGGTCTTACCTATTTGGCCTCCAGAATTGCACAAATCCATCCAGTCCTTCCTGGGCCATTGCCTCTGACTCAGTAGAGGTTTATTATCCCTCATCCAGATTCCTGCAGCAGCCTCTTCATCCATCCATGAATCCATCTTCCACCCTGGAGGCTGGAGTGATCCTTCAAAAACACGTTAAATCTGGCCATGTCACTACCATGCCTAGAACATTTTCCTGATATTCTGTCACTTGCATTGGGGGTTTCTCAAGCTTTTGAAGTGAAGTCTGCCTAAAGGCAGATATGAGTGAACACGCCCCCAAAGGGTCTGCAGCTGTGTTTGAAAGACATCGGTTATGAGACCCAAATTCCAGGTTCCGTTAAAAAAAAACCAAAACAAAACAAAACAACACCACCAACAACAACAAAAAAATCCAAAAAAACCCATGCCTTTCTATTTCATAATATGTCCTTGTTTATTTCAGTTTAAGTTATATTATTCATCAGTTAATTAATTTAACATTTGCTCAAGTCTTCAGATAAAATATTGATGTCCCAAGCAGAAGAACTATAATTAAACAGATTATATGGGGATCTTCATACAATACCACCTTCAAAGGGTTTCCATAGGATTAAGTAAGACACTGCCCATAAAGCGCTTAACACAGTCTGGTGAAAGGTGCACACAGAACATATGCACTTTATTGTTTTATTATTTACTATTTTTTAAAATTATTATTAGCATCTTCATCATTACAAATCGTAATCTTTCCCCATGGCCTCCACTCGACCTATCACTCCCCAACCCACCTCCTCCCCTCCCCCCATCTCTAGTATCCTTAGCTTTGTTCTGTCCTTCTGAAAGTTCAATGTATTATTTACTATTCTTATCATTACTATTTTGTTACAACACTTATTACCACCCCATAGGGATACATATACTCAGTTTTAAGAGTAAGAACCTTTAGAATGAAGAGCACATTGTTTAGTAGGATTAAAAAGTTGTCATCACCTGCTACACAAGGGTCCTTCCTAGCCAGGACTCCACCATACCTCTGGCTGCCTCTAAGCCCCAAGCCACTGTATTCAACCACCTCCAGCCATTTTTCCCTCCCCTTGCTTTCTTAAGCATGATCATATTCTACCTGAAAGACACTCTCCTCTTTCCCTCTCTATTCTCAAGGCAGAAAATTGCTCCTCATCTTCAAAATTCAGCTTCAAAGTCTTCTCTGTGAAGCACTTCCTCAGCTCTTACTCCAGCTGAGTGAGCCACTCTGTCCCTGGGCACTAGTAGCCCAGGTGCTGTTCTTTAGTGCAGCCCTTATTGCAGTCTTTTGTAAATACACAAGGACACATCTGTCACCTTATTCAGCTCTCGGTCCAGTGATGGAAAGGACAGTGATTTTTGTCTCTCTGTAGCCCAAATGCCTAACAAAGAACTGGAATAGAATAGTAATTGGCTGAATAGGAGAATATATGGATGGATGAATGGATGGATGGATGGATGGATGGATGGATGGATGGATGGATGGATAACAGGAGGTAGTTGGGAGCCTCACGGAATGCAAAGGGTTAATAAGACGCAGTGCAACCTAACATCTGTTGAGCATTTAGTGTGTTCTAGGCACAGTGCTCATCACACATATTATCTCATTTAAAAGCTCCCAATAACCCCATGAGGTAATTACATTAATCACCCCCATCAGCAAAGGAAGAAACTCAGACTTACACTGTTTAAGTGACTTGTCCAAGTTTACCCAACTAGTAGATCATGGAGCTATGAACTGAGAGCCCAGACCGTCTAAATTCACAGCCCACATTTAAATTCCCAGATGATT
The DNA here is from genome assembly GCF_027409185.1 of Cynocephalus volans. Taxonomy (NCBI): domain Eukaryota; kingdom Metazoa; phylum Chordata; class Mammalia; order Dermoptera; family Cynocephalidae; genus Cynocephalus; species Cynocephalus volans. Next base: position 20,081,936 of record NC_084476.1, read on the forward strand.
CGAATTCTACTCTTAGTGACCCTGGCTGAGATCTTTGAGCTGTGAAATTATACAACCTAGTCTAGATGCTGGAAGGAAGTGTATGTAGCTTCTCTTGCACTGACCTTGTTTCTGTGTCATCTTGCTGTTGTAGGGGTGTTTGAGAGCTACAAAGTTCTAGAATGGGAGGCATCTCCCTCTCTGAGCTAACAGAGAGTCAGGACTTTCCCCTTCAATCTCTCTCTGACCCTAGGGAGCCAGTCCTGTATTCTCAGGAGCCCCCAGTGGTTATGTCACTGGGCATGCTCTGTGCATTTTTTAAAGACATACATATACAGGATGCGCAACTCAGATCTTGGTACACAAGCACTTATTTCATCATTTATTGGAGAACACTGAGGATTAGACATATCTACCACAATTAACATGAAGGTGGACTGGGCTGGCTTGGGGTTTTTACTAAACTGGGACAATAATTAAAGAAGCCTTCACAGAGGAGGTAATCCTTGAATAATGGACTGATTTTAACCAGGAAGAGGCTGGGAAGATATTGCTGGTAGAAGAAAGAAAATATGCAAAGGCACATGGGGATAGAACTGTGCAGGGAATTATGGGAATAACTGGGGTAAAATGTGAACCAGGCAGATCCTGGTGAGGGGAGAAGGTATCAGATCCACCATCAGGACCAGGCCCTGGACTTTGCTCCCATGCTTTCCAGCTGCATCCCCACAATGGGGAGGAGCGGCCAGTTCTGGTTTCTTTATCCTTCCTGAAAGATAAGCCCTCATGTGCTCTTTTATTGTGGGACACTGTGCCTGCAATGCAGGCTTATGTTAATATATGCATTTTTTTCATTTTATTAGTAACTGGCTATGAATTATTCACTTAGTCGGAAGAAAATAGTCAGAAACATTAATGAGTTTAAATTAGTTGTCTTCATGGGTTGTTGCTCTGCCTAAATGTTGAACAGGAAGCCCCAGGGTCGGTCTTTGTTTCTTTGGTCCCTATCTCTGTTCCCCCAACACTTTAGTCCCCTCTGCAGCCTTCTTTTCCTACCAAGGACTTTTTGGTGGGGTTCACTGCCCCTTTTGTCAAAGAAAGTTTTGACACTGCATCATAAACATGAAGTTCAGCTTAAACTGTGAGATAGTTACAGGGGTTAGAAGGAGGACTGCATAGACCCAACTACCTGGAGGCTAACCCTAAGTCTGTGATGAAATAGCCCCTTTTCTCCACCCCTGTGACATTTCTCCAGCTTGATTTCTTCCCCCTGTCCATTACCAATACCCAAAGTCTGCTCTTCCTTCAAAACAAAACCTTAGAGCCACTTTCTCCATGAAGTATTTTCAGATTTTTCCCAAATGAAAGCCATGCACAGTTTCTTCAAGCTTTGATAACCTCTTTGCTATCTTCCCGGAGGCGTTTGTCATTTATTACCTTTTATTGGAGTAATTTATGGCCATTTCTCATCTTCTCCCTTAATTAATCTCCTCAAGTACAGCAAGTATGTTCAGGCCATGCCTGTGTTCCCATTGAATAGCCTACTTCCTGACAAATAGCAGATGCTCAGTTAATGTTTGATGAATTAATGGACAATTAATCAGACTGTCTCCATGAGCATGGACAAGACCTTTGTGGCAGTGCACTCAGGTTGTGGAATCAGACTGATGTGGATTCATGTCCCAGCTCTGCCACTGACTTGCTAAACTTTGGGAAATGACTTATGCACTAAACCTCCATTACCTAATCTACAAATCGTACAATCAGCCACCTTGCAGGGAGGTTGGATGGATTAGCATTAATGTATGTAAAGTGCTCAGCAGTCTGCACTGAACATAGTAAGTACCTAATAAATCTTTGTGTTAATTTGGAAAGCAAAGGTGATGGGCTAGATAATTTCCACTGGTTTCCTCTAACTCAAATAGTCTTTGATTATAAATCCAATTGGGAAGCATTGTTGTCCAGTGAAAAGTCTAGAATTTGGAGTCTGAAAACCCTGGTTTGAACTCAAACCCTACCTTATGTGCAGTAGGTCCTTAGGGAGACTGCTTAATATCCTCACATTCCATCCCCAGCATCTGGGATGTAATTATACCTGCCATTCTTTTTGCTCAGGGTGGTTGTCAGAATTTACTAGAATGATCATGGAAATGCTCTATGAAAACACACAAAAGATTAGCTGCATCCTGGAATCAGATTCCTGACACCTTCAAAGACAGGGAATGACATGCATCTTTGATCAGGAAGCCTTTTCTCTAGGTCTCTGACTTTCTGTCTTTTGACCACAGGCCCCTCCCAAGAGGTGCAGCCAGTGTACCTGTGCAGTGATCCCCAGGTTGTATTGGACTGAGGTGTAGGAGAGCTGATCTGCACTCAGAAACATAGCCGCTTCCGTAAATCTTCCCTGATGTGTCTTTCAGAGAAGTTTGCTTTCCTGAAAGTGTATGTCTCCTCCAGGCAGTTTACCTTGCCCGTCTGAAATATGTCAGTGGTTCTCAGTCAGTTCTGTCTGGTCTGGTGGGTAGAGAGGCAGCTGCAAGCCACCTTAGCAGAAGGCTCTGGACCAGGGCCTGGTGGGGCCTGGGAACCCAACTCTAAGACATTTTTTTCACCAGAATGGCATGGTACCATGTCAGTTAGTGTGGTTGCATAGTAAACTACCCTGAAGTGTGAATTCAAACAGCAACCATTTATTTAGCATTTAATTCAAGTCAAGAATTTGGGTTTGGTTCCACTGGGTAGTCTGGTCTGGGTTGGGCAGACTCAGCTGACCTCTGTCATGCACCTGTGGTCAGCCAGCTTTTCCAGCCTGGTTCACATGCTGAAGGGTTCCAGAAAAAAGCAAGAACAGGAGCTGCAAGGCCTTTTGAGGACTGAGCTCTCAAGGTACACATCATATTGCAGCTCCATTCTGATGGTCAAAGCAAGTCTCTTAGTCCATCAGTGATGTAAATAAATTTCAAGATTGTCTAACCCAGCTTGTTTGTAGATGTGGAAAATGATGGAGGGGGAGACTCATCAATGTCACACAGAGAAACCAGCAGACCCAGGAATGGAATTCAAGTCCTCTAGTGCCATTTGAACATGGAAAATCATGCAGGCCATATTGCATACACTAGGACTGACTGTTAGGGAATTTTGATAAAGTACATAGTTTGAAGTTGGCTGCTCTTGATCTTTTTTCTAATTCAATTGTAATCAAACAGGTAAATCACTTAGGAGATTACAAAGAGAAGCTTTGCATTTCCCATGTTTGTGATAGACGTGAATAAACATGTGAGGACATGGGATAGATGTCTGAGCTATGAGCAGGTGTTTTCAAGCTGTGTTCCAAAGTGATGCTCAGGGAAGTGGGGGTTGGGGACGGAGTTATCGCCGAGTTCTTAGGGCTCTTTTTATCAAGCCCCTATCCAGCATTTGTATATTGTGCTTTAATATTTGGTGAGGGGGGGGGAGTCCAAATTTGAAAGTATATATTTAAAAATAAATATATAAATAAAGTATATATTTTAAAAATAAATTAAAAAGAAATGCAGAGTAGAATTGTGGTTTCCAGAAGCAGGGAAAAGTAATGAGGAGGGGGGGGGGGGGGATAGGTGATGATTGGTAAACAGGTACAAAGCTCCAAAGTTACAGTTAGATAGAAAGAATAAGTTCCAGTGTTCTAGGGTGACAATGGCTAATAATACTGTATTGTATATTCCAAGATAGCCAGAAAAAAAGGATCTTGAATGTTATAACCACGAAGAAATGATACATGTTTATGTGATAGATAAGCTAATTACTTTATACGCCATAAACATGTATAAGGGCGAAAAAAAAATAAACGAAGAAAAATAAATAAATAAATCTGGAGCTCAATGTCTTGGCAAAAATAAAGAAAATTATAAAATAAAATAAAACATATGTATTTTTAATACTGATAGAGCAAAAGCTCCTATTCCTATATGAAGAGAAAGCAAACAAGGAGTATGGTGGTATCTTCCAGCAGCATGGCAGACAAAACTGACATGCGCCTGGCTCCCGCTCACATAAAATAAATGTTGTACAAACAGAACATTTTAAAAATGCAACTTTATCTCAAAAATGAAGACGGGAAACCCCTCAGGTGTAAGAAATGAGGATGCAACTTATAAGAAATGCCAAGTCGGGCTATGAGTTTAGAAGCTGATGCCCTGGTGACTCCAGATGAGATGGGATAGAAGTAAAGAGAAGGCCCGAGCAAGGAAAAAGTGAAAGATAAGGTGACAGAAATGAGCCCCAAGCATCAGAATTTACAGTAAACATAATTTGCATATTAAAAGTCAGAGACAGGTTGTACTAAACAAAATCCAATTATATGCTATTTACCAGAGATCCTCTTAAGACATAAATACACAAAGTTTGACTGTGAAGTGGAAGGAAAAAATATATATGAGGCAAATACTAATAAAAGAAAGGCTTACAGAAAAATACAAATATATGGCAAAATAAACTACAGCAGCAAAAAGCAAAAAAAATCCTTAGGAATAAAGGGGGTCACTAATTAGACATAAAAGAAACTGTTCACCAGGAGAGAAATGAAATCTATATTTACATATAGTAATAACACAGCTTTGAAATATAGAGAGAAGTACATTGACACATTGATTAATACATAGTCAAAGTGAAAGACTTATTACAAAAATCTTCCTATTAGCTCAAGTAGACAAAATAATAATAATATAAAATATTTAACTATACTGTTAAAAATATAATCAAACGGACATATATAAAATTCTGCCCCATAAACTAGAGGTTAAAATTTTTTCTTAACAAGCAAGTGATCCTCTTTATGGGTCTTGAAATTTTATGACCTCAATTCTTGGCTTTGGCTCAATTTCCTGAAATTTCATTTCATTTTCATTGATGACTATTTGCAACATTTATGACAAAATGTAGTTCAATTTTTATTCCTCTGAAAGACACGTATTCCAAATCAGGGGCTGGAGTAGGGAGAAGCCATCTATGAGTGTATTTCAAAAAGTTCAGGGAAAGATTCATACTATCTTTTAATTCCATTTTTCCATGATCTTTTTGAAGTATCCCTGTATGTCCACAGATTTCATTTTATTTCTTTATTTTTTTGGGGGGGGGGGGCAGGGGATGGGATATACGGGAGGTTGTGGTTAAGGAGAACACTTTCAAAATAATGGTCACTGTCAAGGCAAAGTAGTGGCATTTGTTTCAGTCCATATTTTTCATATTTATGTTTCGCACCATGGAAACAGTCCATTTTGCTGGGCTATCTTCTGGAAAGAGAAAGGCACTTCTAAAGATTATCTATGTATGATCTAGTTGTGAAGATTTGTGGGGAATAGCCATAGCACCTGATCTCCTGTATTTGTGTCAGCCTCGTAACCTTGCCAGAGGAGTTGGCTGACAAGGGTTGGTGTGATTTCCTTTAGTGGAGTGTTGTGACGTTAGTAGCAGCCTTCGTAGATTCTAAGATGGAAAGTGTCTCGAGGAACTCATTTTGCTTTCACGCAGGACTATATAGGAATAACTCCACAAAACCTTGAGAATTCAAGACTAGGTAATGACTGATAATTACAGCATCCCAGAATGACCGGGATCTCTGAAAGCCTCTCTGACCTTATTCTTACTAAGACCAGTGTCTGAAGTCCCTGCACAGCCTCACAAGTCAGAGTCAGAGTGATCATCCCTGCCATAGAGTGAGACTCTTCCTAACTGCTCCCTAGGGCTGCTGCAGTCGATTCCCATTTTCCAGATTCTAGCCCCTCCTGGTGTTTCTATCTAAGCACACATTCCTGTCCTGGGTCTCCAAGCTGACTTTCATTCATTCTTCCAAATGAGTGCCTACCGAGTGTGAAACACCATGCTAGGTCCTGAGACTGCAATGGAAAACCGGACATATGGGGTCCCCACCCATGTGGGGCTGAAGGGACAGAGGAAGAAAAAGGCAGCCAATCAACCAATCACTCAAGCATTCAAATACAATGATTACAAATTATTATAAGTACATTGTGATAAATGACCTTGGTGTTGACCATCATAGATGTCCACCAAGGCTGCAGTCAAACCAGTCAGGCTTCCTATTCCTTTGACTTGGCTAGAAATCATCATGTTTGTGGTTCCTTCAACAAAGATGAAATTATAGGAGGCTAGTGTTGTGGTTTGTTTTTATTCTATTTCCTAGTATGGGGCATATATCTGATAGGAAAGAACAATTATTGGCACCTTATTTTGTGCAAGTTACTGTGCTAGGTGCTTTCATATGTGTTATTATAACAACGCTTCTCTAACCCTTATTATGTGAAAGAAATTAATGTTCAGAGACATGCGGTAAGCTGCCCAAGCCCACACAGTCAGTCAGTTTGGATATAAGCTTAGATTAGTCTGCTTCGTGTGCCACGGTCCTTTCTCCTGTATTGTAGCAGTGCCTATTTGCAGTGCCTGCCTCCAACGCTTGCATTCAGATCACGTCTGTGTTGTCTCTGCACATTCCCAGGCCTCAGTGCTTACACTGAAGTTGGGCAGAAATGAAGGCAGCCACAAAAAAAATGAGCCTTTTACTAAATACCCTAATGACCCTGGTGGGATTTGTATTCATTTTCTTGCCTCCTTATTATGAAGAATATGCCATCTGTGTAAACTACATTTTATGATTTTGTTGTAAACTTTTGTGCAGTTTAACTTAAAACCAAACCAAACCAAACAAAAGCTAACCTTTAATCTCATTCTGTGGTAGAAAATGTTGGATTGATGTACAAGGTCTAATTGTCCCCATCACGTGTTAAAAATCCAAATGTAGCTAAACATTAAGGTTAAATGATGATATCACAACTTGTTCAGTTTGCATTTTACATCCAATTGAAAACACAAACCCCTCGCCTCATTAATCCTTGCAATCCAATCCCCCCCCCCCCCCATGAAAAGATCCTTTTGGGACACATTTATATCCTTTTAACAGCCGTCTGACAGTTCTGCTGATGGAGTTTGTATCCAACTTTGTTACTGGATAGTGACAACTTGCCCTCACGGATATGTGTACATAATTATTCTCTCCCAGTTAGATTTAATTAATGCTTACCCTCATCATGATTTTGCAGCTAGCAGGCTCTCTCTGCAGGAGCAGTTAATGGCAAAAGGATTTTCTTTTTAGCCAAGAGAAACACCAAAAGGCTTTGTAAAACCTTTTTTTTTTAAGATAAAAAAGAAATGCATCTGAGCATGTGTCATCTGTTCCTTCTCCACGTTAATGCGACATGTGAACAGATTTGAGGCTACATATAGGCATGAAGTTGTTAAACCTAATTTCAGACTAAGTATTGATAATGTGAGCAGCTCCACCGACAGACCCACGAGGAAGATGTATATTTTTTAATAACTTGGCTTGGAATCGAGGTGCCCTGGCTTCAAGTTGTTTATGTCTCTGTACAAAATGTGTATGTGTATATTTTTCTAACTAACTGTCTCTCCAAATGCCATCCAGAGTTCAGTAATAAATAGCTATGTGAGAGAGGAGATATTAAGAAGAAATGACAGGGGAGACAAAGGGAGTTGAAAATAAGATTTGGAAAGAGATTATTAGGAAGTTTATAATAAAGAGAGGAAGTGTGTACTTATAAAACCCCATTAGATGGGAATGTTTTACAAGTAATCTGTCCCAGTTGATGCTTGTGAAATATTCATGTGTCATTTGCTTTTTATTACTATAATGGCAATGCCTTGTGTTTGTTGAGAGCTTATCAGTTTACAACAAATTTTCACATCCATTATTTTAGATGGTCTTTGCAACAACCTTGTGAGGTAAGCAGGGAAGCATTCACAGATGAGTAGACTGAGGCCCAGAGAGTTTGAGTCACCTGCCCACAGTCACACAGCTGGAAAGTAAAAGAACCTGGTATAGAAGCCACAGCTTCTAAAGCAAAATCCAATGCTGTCTTCACTACCTTATGCCACCTCCCTTTAGATTAGAAAATGCACACAGGGAAGATTTAAGTGAGTAACTCAAACAAGAATCCTTGCTTGCCTTCATTTGTCTTGCTAAAGCATCAGCAGCCTGTCAGCTAAAAGATATCATCTGAGTTGAGAGTAATGTGATGCTACTTATTTTAATGATTACATGCAATATTAATGATCATTATTGCTGTGAGTTGTTATGGGATATTTCATCCAACAGGATCCCAGAGGCCTCCAGTAAAATGTGGCCACTTCAGGAGAGAAGGAAACATGTCTTTTCTCCTTTCCATCAGACACTGTTTAAAGGTCTTGACCTTGAACCACCAAGAGGCCAAAAATATCTAGAATTCTAGAATAAAATATCTAGAAATTCAGGACTGTGGACTGGAAGGTGGGTATGTAGACATCATCCCATAATACAGAAGAAAAAACTGAGGAACAGAGGAGAAGCAACTTCTCCATCATGAATTAGTGGCAGACCTGGGCCCTGACTTACTGACTGCCAGTTCAGATCTCTGTTCATGACACTATAGCTGTAACCTTAAGCAGGAAGAGGCCTGGAGAAAGGGAGTGCCTAATCCAAGGTCATGCTTTGAACCAGAGGCAGAAGTGGACCTGAAATCCTGCCTCCTGAATACCTGTTAATTCAGTTCAATGTAACAAATACTGTTTGGGTGTGTATTATGTGCCAGACCTTGTGCAAACTGCTGTGGTTACATCAGCCTACAAAAGCATGGACAGTTATGTTGCAGAGACAGGAGGAAAGAATATCACTACTCATTTTCCTTTGGCACTGTGGGTAAGAAGCATGTGAAACTGATTCCCAGGGAAGTCCAAGTTCAAATTTAAACAAGCTGACCTTGGAGAAGAGGGCTGAGGACAACTGGTTAAGGAGGGATTGGGGAGGGGGAAGTTACAGCCCCCATTACACTTCCTTTTTTTTGCTTGCCTCCTAATGTTGGTACCTCTTTGAGTCCCACAGGTGAACATTTGAATTGAAAAGTAAGGGCTAGAGCCAGTAGAAATGCAGTCTCTTACATTCAGCCAGCACCTTGCAGTTTAGAAAACACTAGCAACATCTGTTGTCATTGTGCTCTTATTTACCAAGAGCTTACTATGTACTATGCACCATGCCATATGTTCAATATATCTAATTAAATCCTCACAGTTTCCCTGTAAGGTAGATATTATTACTGTCATTCCCATTTTACAGATGAGAAAATTGAGGCACACAAGGCAAGGTCTACTTGCCAAATGTCAAGTAGCTGATTAGCAGTAAAGTCTGGATTTGAACCCAGCTCAATTGAAGTCCAAAGGCCACAGTCTTGACTGCAAAACATGACTGCTTATTGAAACCAGCTCCTAGAGCATGGTGGTGGAGCCTGGAGTGGGGCCCACAAGGACTGCCCTGAGTCCTCATTGCTCTGGGACATTGATTCTCGAACGGTGGTCCCTGAACATGCAGCATTACCAACCTCTGAGGACTGTAAATTCTCAGACCCTGCCACTCTAGGGTGAAGCCAGGCAATCTGTGTTTCAACAGTTTTTTCAGATAATTCTGATGCATAATCAAGTGAGAGATCACCCCTGCCCTAGGAAAATATTCCCATCTTTGGCTTCCTTTTCATGGAATCTCAGGGTCAGAGTGATCCTGCAGGCCATGAATATCAGCCCTTTTTGAAGCTTTTTGTTATTCATCTATCTGGTCTCTGTTTTTTGGTGCCATTCTGTTTTACATGGATGATCAAAGTCAGCGTAAAAGAGGTGAGGGTGGAAAGCTTTGTGAGCAGGCTCCAGGGGACTGGGCCATGTTCCGTGGGGAGCACTAAGTTGTGGAATGTGTCTGAACCACTAAAAGTAAAGGGAGAGGTTCCACAATAGTCTCAGTTTGCCTTTTCCTTGATAAACCCACCACCAATGGTAACCAGAACCAAGGCCACCTTGCTGACTTATTTCTTTTTTTTTTCAATTTTTTAAAAAATTTGTTTTTAATAAAGCATAACTGGTTATACATGTTTTGGAGGTACAACATTAACTACCATCACCTGTGTACAACATTTGTTGATCGAATCAATATTATTAGTGCATTCATTATTACAAATTGTAATTATTCTTTATGCCCCTTACGCAGTCTCTCCCCATCCCCCTCTCCCTCTGCTCTCCCACCTCTAGTAACCATAGAGTAACTTTCTCTCTTTCTAGTAACTTTCTCTCTTTCTGAAAGATCAATGTATTATTGTAGTTCATTCTCTTCTTTTTCTTTCTTTCTCTCTCTCTCCTTCCTTCCTTCCTTCCTTCCTTCCTTCCTTCCTTCCTTCCTTCCTTCCTTCTTTCTTAGTACCCACTTATGAGTGAGGACACGTGGTATTTCTCTTTCAGCGTCTGGATTATTTCACTTAAAATAATTTTATTCAAGCACATCCATGTTGCTGCAAATGGCAGAATTTCATTCTTTTTTATGGCTGAGTAGTATTCCACTGTGCATGTATACCACAATTTCCTTATCCAGTCATCCGTTGATGGAAATTTAGGTTGATTCCATGTTTTGGCTGTTGTAAATAGAGCTATGATGAACATAGGAGTACAGGTGTCTCTTCAGCATGATGATTTCCATTCCTTCAGGTGTACACCCAGAAGTGGGATTGCTGGATCATATGCTAGTTCTGTCTGCAGTTGTTTGAGAAACCTCCAAACTGTTTTCTATAATGGCTGTACTATTCTACAGTCCCATCAGCAGTGTAGGAGGGTTTCCCTTTCTCTGCATCCTCTCCAGCATTTGTTATTCTTGGTCTTTTTAATACTGGCCAGTCTAATTGGGGTGAGATGATATCTCAGTGTGGTTTTGATTTGCATTTCCCTGATGATTAGCAATGTTGAGCATTTTTTCATGTACCTGTTGGCCATTTGTATGTCTTCCTTTGAGAAATGCCTATTCATTTTCTTTGCCCATTTTTTAACAGGATTATTTGAGTTATTACTGTGAAGCTGTTTGAATTCCTTAGACGTTCTCCTTGACTTCTTAAAGGCTTTTGCTTAAGTTGATATTGAACAAACAAGGGGAGGATCTTCCTGTTTTTCTCTGTCAAGATTTGACCAGCCAGTCAAGTCATGCATCCATATGTGAGTCTATTTGATCCTGAATCTCTTCTCTTTCCTCACCAAGTGGATGACCAAGTGCACTCTTCAAAGTTTTGCCCGTTGTGGAGCAGTGGTCCATTTTTGGCTTCTATCCTTGTATCCATATACAGAGCCAATGCCTCTCTGTGAAACAAGCTGAGGCTTTTCCTCACCACTCGCAGGTGGCCATAAGTGCACCCTGAGTAAAAGGCACCGGGGCAACAGTGGTGGAGCGCACGGGACCTGGGCCATCTGCTTGTGCAGTTTACTTGTGCCCTCTGCCTTTCCATGTACCTAATTATGGGGTGCCACTTCCATCTTATGATGAGACTCACAATCTGCCATGTGACTTGGTGGTTCTGACAGAGCCAGCTCATGATCTCTGCTAGGTCATGGCTGTGTGGTCTCTTGATAGGATACAGTAGCATACCAGGAACTTTCCCTTACCACCACCATCCCGAACCCCTTTCCAAGAGCATAACTCTCTGCTGCAGATGGCATGAGTTTACTCCAAAAGTCTGGGGGTCTACATTGTGAAACTCCTAATTGGCACTTGCAATGAACTTCACACAGAATTTATTACCACCAGCAACTCATACTATAGGGTCTGCTGGGTCATATGGTGCAAATGGCAAGGTTGTTAGTACCACTGCCTGACTGCTGCAGAGCTTTGCCTGCTCTGTGACCTGCTCAGAGCTGGCAGCCTTTCATGCTGCTTGAAAAATGGGTCAGGGAAATATTCCCAAGTGTGTAATTTGCTGCCTCCAGAACCCAAAGAGGCCTGGCAAGCATTCTGTTTCCTTTCTGCAGGTGTGAGGTGTAAGACACAGTCATGTCTTCTTTGTTTTGCAAGGGATGCTCTGGCACATCATAGACTACTGAACCCTAAAATTTTCACTGATATGGTGAAGCCCCAATCTTTCATACATTCTGGAGCACATATCCTACCAAACCCTTGAACATACTTTCCCTTTCATGGTCATCTGGCCCAATGAGCATGACGTATCAACATAGTGAACCAGTGTGATATTCTCCAGAATGTATGGGTGGTTCATGTCCCTTCAGACTATGTCATGACAGAGGGCAGGACAGTGAAAATAGCGCTGAAACAAGACTGTAAATGTGTACTGGTGCACACTCCATGTGGATACATAGTGCTTCTGATCCTCCTTTCAGATAGGGATGGAAAAAAATCTTATTTTCCAGATCAATGGACACATACCACATACCTGAGGCTGTATTAATTGCCTACATCTGGCCGCTACAATTGGGCCTGCAGTTTGAGTTAGTGGTAGCTCATTTCCACCCTCCTAGACCCATCTGAATTTTCAAGGTACCAGACTATTGAATTAAGTATGAATATGATGGACACCACCACCTCCGCATCCTTAAAGTCTTTGAGAACATCACTGATTGCTTCCATTACCCTCAAGATGAGATACTGGTTTTGGTTTCCTCTGTTGGGTGGCAGTGAAAGTCCCTCCACTTCATCACAGAATCCAAGGAAACAATGGGGAAGGATCTGCCAATGACTAAGTATTTCCATGTCAATTATACACTTGAGGACTATGGAAATGACCATCCCACTGTGAGCTAGACTTAGGTCGAGACTCCGTTCTGTTACCTGCCCAGCCATCTAAATATGCCTTGGATCCCTAGGTGTCAGTGATAACTTGTATTCAACTGTCTTTGAAATGTCTGGATATTCCCCTTTCCCAGGTGTATGGTTACCCAAATAAATGGCCATAAGTCCCTCTGAGGGAGGTCTGGAGGAAGCATTACTGTACACCGCTGCTGTGGTGTTTCAGCCTTCCTCGTGGGTACCCAGATTCTCCTTTAGTCAGTGGGCTCAGGTCTGAAAACTGGGTCACTTCCACACAGTAGATGCTTAGCAAATTCTTGCCATCATAAGATGATAAGTCATTTTACAGGAATTTCTCAGAATGTGTGTGGGCAGGTGCAGTTTTCAGTCATTCACAAAGGGATATTGTAAAGTTTTTCTATAAGCCACCACCTTCTTCCAGTCCAGACTTTTGTATTTCCCCCTATTATCAATAAGAGCTAAAATATTTTGTAATTTTTCAGGATTTTACAATTACATAATCTTGTATATTATTTTCTTTAAGATGAAATAATAGCTATGCAGTGCCAGAGAATTACCTTTTCAGATTCTAGTGCTATTTTATCCATTCAGCTCCATCTGGCAACATGTACCCACAGGAAAGCTTCTCATGTCAGACCCCAAAACTTCTGTGACATTCAGAGTAACATGCATGTCACAGTGGGATCCCCTATGTAAATACCTTATCTCACAGAAAGGCTTAGTATCTCTGTTTTTCATATTATATAAAATTTTTTAAAAATCAAAGAGGTTAAGTAATTTGTTCAAAATCAGACAGTAAGGAAAAAGCTGAGCTCAAACACATGAGCTCTAATCATGTGTTCTTTCTACCACTTACAAGGCTAGGCTTTATTATTAACTGCAGAGTGAAAAACTCTGAAACCTGTGGACAAGAGAGTGGGGTGAGGGAAGAGTGGAACGGGGAAGGGACCTCTGGAGGCTACTTCCTTCCCCTCAGAAGACACATGGAAAAGCTCATCTGGTCATTAATAGGGGCATTCCTGTCCTGGCTACAGCAAGCCTTGGCATTTTCACTCCATAAGCCTGAAGCCAGTTCCTGGGAACTTCATAGCAATTTGGCAAATAATACACCATGTCTAGTAAATAAAATTCATTTCTTTCATTTCTTCACTTCCCCAGAGAGTTCTGTACTTAACCAAGTAAGTGAGTTCCTGCAATGTAGGTGTTTGCAAGAGATTTACAAACCTCCATGTAAATCCTTTCCTCTTTTGAGTGGGCAGGCAGAGCTGACAATTTATATGTTTTCCTTCAGCTGTTTGGCTTTGAACTTTTCTGCATGTTTTCATGTGCAGTATCTAAAATATTTATTGAGTGCCTACTATATGCCAGGCAATAGATTAAGCACAGAGTATGGTGACAGAAAGACAGAGGTCCTGATCTAAGAGAGAAGCAATAAACAAATGTATGATGTCATCTCAGACAGTAATAAATGTTACAAGGAAAATTAAAGCAGAGTAAGGGGATAGAAAGCGATGGGGGTAGTAGTGGAAGTGGATATCTCAGGCAGGGTGGTCAAGGAAGGCTTCTCTGAGGAGGTGACATTTGTACAGGGCCTCTAGGAAGTGGAGAAAGCATTCCAGGAAGGGAAAGAGCAGTCTTAGGATGCGAGGCAAGAACAAAGTTAATGTGTTTGAAAGCCAGCAAGAAGGCCAGGGTGAGTGCAGCACCGTGAATGAGGGCAGAAAGAGATAAGGTTGGAGAAACAGCCTGGGGCTACACGATTAGCATCCAGTTGTGGATTTTGTAACGTTGTCCTAAGATTGATGAGCAGCCATTGGAGACTTGTGAACAGGGGGATGTACTTGGTTTGATTTACATTTACAATACAACCTCTAGCTACTGTGTGTAGAACAGACATTGGTAATATTAAAATAGATGCATGCAGAGCAGCAGAAAGTTCAGGCCCTAGTCAAATAGAGAGAAGCTGATAGCTTAATCTATGGTTGCAACTGTGGTGATGAGATGCGATCAAACATGAGGATGTGTTTTTAAATAGAGACAGTGGGACTCGGGTATGGATGGGGTATTCCTCTCTGGGACAGAAAGACAAGGACCAATGACAACTACCAGGTTTGGTCCTGAGAAGGGGCTTGACTGGAGATCACATTTTCTAGGATGGGGGAGTCTGGCAGAGCAGAGGGTTTAGAAGGGACAACCAAATATTCTGACTTGGCCATGTGATGGTCTCTCGGCTAAACTGAATAGTTGCTTTGCAAACTCTATGGGGAATATAGAATTATATTTCTATATAAGAAGAGAAAACAGAAGTCAAATGACTTATCTGGAGCTACATGGCAACACTGATATAACCAGCGTGAGAATCCAGAATCCTAAGTGTTAGTTAATGTGTCGTTCCAAATAACTGGCCAGCAAAACCCTTCTTTTTTCTTTTTTTCTTTTTTTATTCTTTTAATTTATCAATATAGTTGATTTTCATGTCCCTTTACCAATTCCTCCTTTTCCTCCCTCCCTCTCCCCGCTTCCACCCTATCAATATCATATCTGTTCACTTGTCTTAACAAGCTCAAGGAATTACTGTGATTGTTGTGTCTTCCTCCACTCCCTCA
Source organism: Cynocephalus volans (assembly GCF_027409185.1). Classification (NCBI taxonomy): domain Eukaryota; kingdom Metazoa; phylum Chordata; class Mammalia; order Dermoptera; family Cynocephalidae; genus Cynocephalus; species Cynocephalus volans. Next base: position 20,097,185 of record NC_084476.1, read on the forward strand.
CCCCATTAGTTTGTATATTTACTTATTTATTTTTATTATCTCCCACAAATAAGTGAGAACATGCAGTATTTCTCTTTCTATGCCTGGCTTATTTCACTTAATATAATTTTCTCTAAGTCCATCCATGTTGCCACATATGGTAGTTTTCATTTTTTTATAGTATATTTTTATAGTAGTATTCCATTGTGTAATTATAGCACATTTTCCTTATCCACTCATCTGATGATGGCCATTTAGGCTGGTTCCAACTCTTTGTTATTGTAAATAATGCTGCAATAAACATGGTATCCCTTTGACATAATGATTTCCATTCCTCTGGGTATATATCCAGCAGTGGAATAGCTGGATAATATGGTAGATCTATCTGTAATTGTTTGAGAAATCTCCATACCATTTTCCATAAAGGCTGCACCATTTTGCAGTTCCACCAACAGTGTAGGAGTGTTCCTTTTTCTCCACATCTTCACCAGCATTTGTCATTCTCAGTCTTCTGGATATTAGCCATCCTAAGTGGAGTGAGATGGTATTTCAAAGTAGTTTTGATTTGCATTTCCCAAATGTTGAGTGATGTTGAGCATTTTTCATGTGCCTGTTGGCCATTTATATATCTTCCTCTGAGAAATGGCTATTCAACTCCCTTGCCCATTTTTTAATTGGGTTACTTGATTTTTTGCTGTTAAGTTGTTTGAGTATCTTGTGTATTCTGGTTATTAATCCTTTGTCAGATGTATATTTTGCAAACATTTTCTCCCAATCTGTTGGTTATCTTTTTACTCTGTTAATTGTTTCTTTTGCTGTGCAGAAGTTTTTAGTTTGGTATAATCCCATTTGATTATTTTTCCTTTGGTTGCCTGTGCTTTTGTGGTCCTATTCATAAAGTCTGTACCCGCTCCTACTTCCTGGAGTATTTCCCCTATGTTTTCTTTAAGGAGTTTTATTGTTTCCAGACATATATTTAATTCTTTAATCCATTTTGAGTTGATTTTGGTATATGGTGAGAGGTACAGGTCTAGTTTCATTCTCCTGCATATGAATGTCCAACTTTCCCAGCACCATTTACTGAAGAGGAAATCTCTTCCCCAGTGTGTAGTCTTGGTGCCTTTGTCAAAGGCCAGATGGCTGTAGATACATGGGGTTGATATCTGGATTCTCTATTCTGTTACATTGTTCATATGTCTGTTTTTATGCCAGTATCATGGTGTTTCAGTTACTATAGCTTTGTAGTATAGTTTAAAGTCAGGTAGTGTTTTTCCTACAGCTTTATTTTTTTGCTCAGGAGTGCTTTGGCTACTCACAGTCTTTTGTTCTTCCATAGGAATGTTAGAATTTTTTTTTACAGTTCTGAGAAAAATGTCATTGGAATTTTGATGGGGATTGTATTGAATCTGTAGATAACTTGCAAAAATCCTCAATAAAATACTAGCTAGTAGAATGCAGCAACACACACATAAAATTATACACGATGATCAAGTGGGATTCACCCCAGGGATGCATGGTCGATTAAACACATGTAAATCAATAAATGTGATACACCACATCAATAAAATCAAACACAAAAACCATATGATCATTTCTATAGATGCTGAAAAAGCTTTGACAAAATTCAACATTCATTCATGATAAAGACTCTCTATAAATTGAGTATAGAAGGAAAGTATAGAAGGTAAATAAACAGAATTAAAGCCATATATGACAAACCCATTGCCAATATCATCCTGAATGCAGAAAAATTGAAAGCTTTTCCCTTGAGAACAGGAACAAGACAAGGATGCCCCAAAACCCTTAGAGTTAATAAATGATTTCAGCAAAGTTGCAGAATACAAAATCAACATGCAAAAATCAGTAGCACTCTACATCCCAACAATGAACTGGCAGAAAAAGAAATCAAGAAAGCTAGCCCATTTACAATAACCACCCCAAAAATAAAATACCTAGGAATAAATTTAACGAAGGATTTGAAAAATCTCAACAACAAGAACTACAAACCACTGTTGAGGGAAAGTAAAGAAGATGCAAGAAGATGGAAATATATCCCATGCTCTTGGATTGGAAGAATTAACATTGTGAAAATGCCCTTACTATGCAAATTCCTTCAAACAGCAATGAAATCACCTGGCACTTTTGCCCTCATGGAGTGTGGGGAGAGGTTGAAAATTATGGTTTTTACATAACAGTGATCATAAAAGAGGATTCCACCTGCATTCCACCCTGCTGTCAAGGAGACATAGGGACTTTTGGGTGGGGTCTTTCTTCCAGATGCAAAGGAAGCTCACTCTGGGATCAAGTGCCATGTCTGCAGAAAGAAGGGGTGCAGCACCTGCTTTGAAAAGATGCTGTTTTTTACTAGAATGGAAATGTAGGAGCTTAGGGGGAAGTGGAAGCTCAGGGAGAGGAACAGGTAGGCTTTCAGCATGTGATGGAGTATTTGCATGAGGGATTAACAGGCTAATAACTCAGTAAGCAGGATTAAATTGGAGAACACTTCTTTCAGTGTCCTTAGAACCATGGGAGGTGCTGGTGAGAACTCCTCCTGCTTTCTGACCAACACTTGTGAACACCTACTATGTGCCAGGTCCCATACTAAGAGCTGAGGGAGGGAAAAAGCCCTGCCAGCATTTTATAACAATATGGAGGGAACTCTCCCCTTCCCCAGCTAATTACCCCATCCTTCCTGAAACTGCCTTATTGACACAGCTCTGAGTGTTAGAGCTGTTTTGTTTTTCTTGTTCTTCCTTTTCTTTTGCTTTTTTCCCCTCTCCCAGAGCTTCTTAAGGCCCTAAACTCATCCAAAAAGAAATGAAAGAGTGCAAATAGCAAATTTAATTTAGTTGCTTTCACTTGGGTCTGAGCAAATTAAATTTGGCATTTGTGTAGAACCCTTCATGTGTCTGCCACAGAGAATAAAAGTCCTTTCCCAGGAATAGAAGATTCTCATCCCAAGTAGGGTCCCCTTCTCTCTTTTCTTCACCTGCCTGAGGCCTTGATTGCTCTGAAAACCCCACCATTATCAGCACCAGCCACAGTTCTTAAGTGTTAAGTTACCACGTTGTCCACAAGGGGTATAGGGACAGAGCATGGGGTGTAGAGACCCAAGAGCTGCTTATGAAGCAGTCTTTTAGCATCTTCTTCTAGACATAATGGCCTTGCACATCAGTAATATGGCATCCTGCTTATGTTATGGAGTTGTTAAATGGACCTAATTAAATGATGAATGGGAAAGTGCTTTTTTTTGCTGATGCTAGGACTCCCCCTTACCCCCACTAACACACATACCCACACACGCACAAACACATAGCCATACATACACTTCTTAAGAATAATCATGGTCATCTGACAACCCAGAAATAACTCTACTGGCCACAGGATAAGTATTAGGCCATGGTACGAAGGCACATTCCTGTATAGCCTGACTTGCTTTGATGCCTCCATCGTGGCTCAGAAGTGTCTGTTTTCACCAAGATTTACGTAGATTACAAGAAACCCCTTCCCTCCGCACAGATGTCCACATTCCTTTTCTAGTTTCAGCTTACTCACTGGTGAAGTTTAGATGTGTTGTCCCCTCCAAAACTCATGTGGAATTTGATCCCCAATGTGACAGTGTTGGAAACTGATTGAGTCATGGGGGCAGATCCCTCATGAATGGATTAATGCTCTCCCTGGGGGAGGAGGGGTAGTGAGTGAGTTCTCACTCTATTAGTTCCCACGAGAGCTGATTGTTTAAAGGACCCTGGCACCTCCTCTCCCACTCTCCCTTGCTTGCTCTCACCATGTGATCTGCTTGTACCCACCGGCTGCCTGCCACTTTTCCGACATGAGTAGAAGCAGCCTGAGGCCTGTGCCAGATGCAGCTGTCCCAGAATCATAAGCCAAATAAAACTCTGTTCCTTATAAATTACCCAGTCTCAGGTAATTCTGTTATAGCAACACAAAACGGACTAAAACACTCACTGCGGAGCTCAGCCAGGTTCTGTTTTTCTCGGATGATGACCTTTCTTCCACGCTCCTGCCTCCTGCCACCTCTATACGTCTAACCTAACACTCTGATTGTTCTATCTGCTGCCCCCAGCAGGTAGGAGCTTGCACCTGCCATGTGTCCCCACATCTCCCACATGTACTTCTGTGGTGACCTCACCACACTTCATTCTATCACATGGTTTCTTAACAACTTCTTCCATCCAAATTTGAGTCTTTGATAGGACTGTGTCTTACCAATGCTTATACCTCTAGCCTACTGCATGAGCTTAACACATAGTTGGTATTCAATAAACTGTGTTGAGTAAACAAGTAATAGCTGAATAAAATAAAGCTACAAGTATTTACTCAGTGGTCCAAGTTTTACACTATCCATTTAGTGTATGATCTCATTTAAGCCTTGCAACAGCACTGTGGACTAGATGTTATTCCCATTTTAGAGATGTGAGACTCAGTGTTTAAGGACGTCAATGCCTCACTCAAGATCACTGTTAACAGTGATTATTTTTTCATAACAAATCACCCCAAAACATTGTGGTTAAGAACAGCAGCCTTTTTCTTCTGCCCACAGTTTTGTGGGTCAGGAATTCAAGAAGGGCTTGACAGGGCAGTTCTGACTTGGGTTCTCTCATGTAGTTGTATCAGATGCAAGATTGGGCTGCAGTCATCTGAAGGCTCAACCGGCCCGGACATCCAAAGTGTCCCACTCACACGGCTGGCAGATGATGCTAGTTGTTGGCTAGGAGCTCTACTGAGCCTGTTGACTGGAATGCCTACCTATGGCCTCTCCAACATGGTAGGCTCTGGATAGTCAGACTTCGGGGATGGCAACTGGCTATTCTCAGCACAACTCTCCCATGAGAACCAGGTGAAGTTGCATGGCCTTTTATGACCTAGTCTTGGAAGATATATAGCCTCAATTCTGCCATTCTTTTTTTGGTAGAGCAGTAAGGGGCCCATCCAGATTCAAGGACTGAAGACCCCAAATCTCAATGGGAGGTATGCCAAAAATTGGGGGGCTATGTGTAAAGCCATCACAGTAACAGAATTAAAGAACCAAGACTCAAACTCAGGTTATATGACTCCAGATACAATAATTGTTTGCTACTCCATGATAGATATATATAATAAATTTTGAATACACAAAACAATTCAGAGCCAATGCAGTGTATCAATGAGAACATCAATTCTCCAAATAGCTTCAGGAAGAATTATTCTGCTAAAAACACAATTTCTGATGAATTATTGACTTGTCTATTCCAATTTCATGCCGAAATGCAGAGAAGTAAGGAAACTCACCCCCCTGGGTTTACCTCTCTGCCCTTAAGTCTAACCAACCAAGACGAGTATTATTTGGTAACAAGTTGTCTTAGACTAAAATACGTATCTTAGTCATACATTTAACCAGGAGCATAATGCTGGCCTTAATCTGAATCCCATAGAATGTGTGTGGAGTTTTTTAATGACTCATGTTCATTAAAGAGAGTTTATAAAATTTCTTAAACTGCAAACAGAAAATTAAAAATGTCCTGTAACCTCATCCTCCAAATACTACCAACATTTAAATTTTGGTGTAATGTCTTTCCAAGATTTTCTTGTATTTTTTCTATATGCAATTTAAAAATCAACTTTATTAAGGTATTATTTATATACAATAAACTACAACCATTTAGAGTATGTAGTTTAGTGAGTTTTGGAAGATTTATACATGAGTGAGTAATTCCATCACTCCCAAAAGATTCCTTGTGACATTTTGTAGTACATCTTTCTTTCCACCTGAAACATTCAGGCAACCACAGATTTGCTTTTTGTCACTATGGATCGGATTTGCCTTTTCTAGAATTTCGTATAAATGGAATCACACAGTACGTACTCCTTTGTGTCTGGCATCTTTCATTCAGCATAATGATTTTGAGATTCTTCTATATTGTTGCGCATATCTGTAGTTCCTTTTTAATGCTGAATAGTATTTCATTATGTGGATATGCTCTATGTTACTTATTCACCTGTCGATGGACATTTGGATTGATCCCAGCTTATTACTACTGTGAATAAAAGAATTGTGAACATTCATGCACAGGCCTTTGTGTGCATGTATGTTTTCATTTCTCTTGAGTAAATAACTAGGAATGAAATATCTGGGTCATGTGGTTGTTGTAGGTCTAACTTTTTGAGAAATGGTCTTTTTTCAAAGTAGATGTGGGATTCTCATTAGCGGTATAGGAGAGTTTCACTTACTCCAAAGCCTTGTCAAAATAAGTAGGGCTGCTCATTTAAAAAAATATATATATATTTAGTCAGTCTAATGATTGTGCAGTGGTATACCATTGTGGTTTAATTTGTATTTCCCTGGTGATTAAAGAGGTTGTGGAACTTTTTTATGTTCTTTATGGCATTGATGTTTTTTGAGGTATTGCTTCAAATCTTTTGCCAATTTTAAAAATTGGGTTGTTTGTTTCATTATTATACAGTTATAAGGAGTCATTATATATTTGATCCAGAATATACTTGTACATTCTGGGTAAAAATCCTTTGTTAGATATATGTATAACAAATATTTTTCCCCCATTCTGTGATTTGCCTTTCCTTTCCTTAGAGGTGTCTTCTGAAAAACAATTTTTTTCATTTTTATGAAGTCAAATTTCTATATTTTTATTTTATGAGTCATGCATTTGGTTTTCCATCTACAATCTCTGCCTGCCCTAAGATCTATTTCTGATTTGTTTTCTTCTGGAAGGTTTATAGTTTTAGCTTTTACATTTAGTTTTATGATCCATATTTTTAGTATAAAGTTCTCCAGTTGTTCCAGCACCGTTTGTGGAAAAGACTTTCCTTTGACAACTTCATCAAAAATTGATTGTATACATTTCTGAAGCCTCTATGCTGTTTTATTAATCTATATGCCTATCGTTTAATGAATACTACACCATCTTGGTTACTATAGCCTCACAGTAAGTCTTGAAAACAGGTAGTGTTAAGTCTTCCAACTGTGTTCTGTTCTAAAATTGCTTAGCTATTGTGCGTTATTTCACTTCCATATACATTTTAGAATCACCTTGTCAGTTTCTACCAAAAAAAAAAAAAAAAATTCTTGCTGGGATTATAACTAGTATTGCATTTAATCTATAGGTAAATTTGGGGGGTGGGGTTGGCATCTTAATATTAAGTCTTGCAATCCACAAACATGGTATATATTTCTTCATTTATTTGTTTTATTTAATTAACCTTGTCAGTGTTCGGTTGTTCTCACTGAAGAGATTTTTTCATGTCTTTTGTCCATATTATTAACTATTTTAGATGTTTTCCTACGTGATTCTAAATGGGGTTGTTTTTAAAATTTTATTTTTCAATTTTTTGCTGCCAATCTGTAAAAATACAATAAGCTTTTGTACTCTTACGTTTCAACCACACTAAAGTCACTTATTCTGATAGTTGCTTTGTAGATTCCTTGTGATTATTTTTGTAAAGATCATCTTCAACCAAATATAATTTTATTCCTTCCTTTTCAAACTTTGTGCTTTTTTTTTTTTTTTTTTTTTTTTTTTTTTTTTTTTTTTTACTTTTTGCCATATGAAAATGGCTAAAACAAGGATGTCTCTATGTGTTTGATTTTGAGCATCTTGACAATGATGTGCATAGACTTCCTTTTCTCCTTGTTATGCTGTTTGGTGTTCCCTGAGTTTTGTGAATTTGCTAGTTTATATCTTACACTAAATTTGGTAAATTTGAGTCATTATTTCTCTCTAATTCTTTTCTTCTATTTCTCTCCTCACCTTCTGAGGCTCCAGTTATCTGTATTTAGACTTCTTGATATTGTCACATGGGTCTTTTAGGCACTATTCAATTTTTCTTTTCTCTTTCTTTTAGATTGGGAAATTTTGGGTATTTTTATTAATCTGTCTTTAAAGCCAGTGATTATTTTCTCCATTCTATTAAGCAATCCAGTGATTTTTTTTAAATTTCGTGTATATTTTTTTCATTTTTTAGTTTTAAAATCTCCGTTTGGTTTGTGTGTGTATATATATTTCCTGCCAATAAGTCTCATATTTTTATTCATTACAAACATCATTTTGTCTACCTAATTGATCATAGCTATTGCTATGTTAAAGTCCTTGTCTCATAATTCCAACATCTGGATGACCTTACAGTTGGACTTTGCTGATTGCCTTTTTCCTTGGGAATGGATGAAGCTTTCCTGGGTCACCATGTGTTGTATAATTTTGGATTGAATTTTGGAAATTGTGAATTTGTATGTATGAAGATCCTTGGATTTTGTTATTTTTCTCCAAATAATGTTGATGTTTTGTTTTTAAAGACAGTTCACTTGCTTAAACTCCAACTGCATTGGCTGTGGTTAGTTGCAGCTCAGATCTCAGGTGTTTTATTATCTTTGGTTGAGCTTGTTAGAATCTGCCTTACACATGTGTGGTCCAGATGTCAGCCAGAGATGTGGGTAGAGATTACTGCTGGTTCTCCTTCCCTGGGTCTCTCCTCTTCTTGATTCCTTTCCCACTTTCTAGTGGCCTTGGTGATTTGGAACCCATCCACTGGGTCCTCAGTACAGAAAGACAGCAAACTTTCTCTCGGTGTTTTAGTTGCCCTAAGCCATGCTGTTAAGTGTGGCCTAGCCTCAAAGGGAAAACCTTGAAAATGGGAAATTCATTCTCTGCTGGTTACTTCCTCCAAGTTTCAACTTCTTTCCCAAACTACCTGCTTTTATTTACTTTCCAGAGCCCTCAGGTAGTGTTTTATTTTTGTTTTGTTTTGTTGCATTTTGTTCAGAATTTATTGTTGTTGTCTGCAGGAGAGAAGGCCCGTTAATATCTTACTCCTCTATACCATATACAGAACCGCCTCTATATTTGATGTCAATCATTTTATTAGTATAGATCTTATGTTTTTTATCCCCTTTCTTAAAATAGTATTTGAGGATAAATATTTTCTACAATATTTCATCATCATCAAGGCTTGTGTAATATTCCAACATCATTAACCATTCCTCTCAAATTGGATATTAAGGCTAGTTTCCATTTTCTAGTATTTATAAATAACATTGCAATGAGTATAACAGTGCATAAAGCCTGTCCTGTATTTTGGATGCTTTCCTTAGGGTGAATTCCTAGAAGTGCGTCAAAAGAAATGAACATTTTTAAGTCTCTTTTTTATATTACCAAATTGCTTCCCAAAAAGTGTGTATAAATTTGCACTGCTTGTGGCAATTTAGGAAAATAATTATTTCATAAAACCCTTGCCAGTATTAGGTAATATTAAACAAAGAAATAACATTTCTATTTTGAAAGATAATAAAAAATTATAACCAAAAATTTATGAACACATACACACATACAAATAATCACAGATAGTTACAAAGAGGTAGGAAATTGGGAGCATGGGGGAGAAAATATATTTGTACAGGGGACTGAAAGATAGAATGAAGGACAAAAAGTGCATAACAGTTTAGCCCAAACTTATGAGACTACTCCCAGAAAGGCTGAGACTTCAAATTTTTCAGTTCACGGTGTACAAATTTGAAAGAAAATAAAGAAAAATAAAACAAGCTTTTAAAATTGCTTTTTAACAACAAGAACAAGAAAATGACTGTCCCATTGCATGAAACAAGTGAAACCTTATTACCAGATGAAAGTGCAGAGCTAAATTCATTCTGAATCTGTCAAATCTGTCACTTATATTAAAAAAATAAAATCTGAAAACTATAAAAGGGAGAATAAAGATGTTTCATAAGGAATGGAGTTCTAACACACAGAGGAGGTAGTAAGTACTTACTTTGAAGTGTCTACTTCAATTTCAGTCTCCAGACCCAAGCAAATTACTTCTTCAAGTGCTAAAATAATTTGAAGGTATGTTTTCAAAACCAGAGAATTGGTTATAGTCTTGGAGGAATCAAGGCAGGAAGAGGAGCTTCCAAAATTTTACAGGACAAATCTTATTCAGATTACAAATAGGTGGTAAAGCACTTTTGAAACTTGATATTGATTGTCAAGAAGAATGAGGTGCATTGGTCAAATTTGCATGGTGAGCGTGTGTGAAGGGAGGTTGGGAGCCCCAACAGCCATGATGGGTTCACTAAGATCAATCATGCCAGGTGAACTGCATTTCTACTTTGGGTTGGTTTGTTGCCCAGATCAGGGAAATAACACAGACACAGGATATTTGGATGTCAGCAAGATATTTGACAACGCTTCTCATAAGTGTATTGATTTTGCATGTGTTTATCTGAATCTTCTGTCTTCCCAATTAAGTGTAAGCTCTGTGATGACAGGGAGTATTCCTGTTTCACTTCCCAGTGCATCTCAGTTCTTGGCACATTATAAGTGCTCAACAGATATTTATTGAATGAATAGTATTTTTGTTTCCAAAAGGGAAAATTGTAGGCTGCTTGATAGTATAGTCAGAAGGTTCATTTTTATTTAATTACATGTTCTCAAAGAGTTTTCATTAAGGACCTGACCTCAATCTGTAGAGAGTTCTCTAGCCATGAGCTATCAGATTCTGTTCTCCATATAGTTCTCTCCAACATTGATGCCAGTGCCTTAGATAAGGAAAGACCTGGCGTGGGATACTAGGAATAGCAACAGCCATGGTTAGATTTCCCAATCCACTCCTTCTCCTTACTGTGTGACCTTGCCCGAAACAAACAATCACTGGAAACATCAATTTCCTATAATTTAAAAAAGGGATATAAGCATTAACTTAATTATATTCAATGTACTAAATGATTGTATCATACATAAACTTCTAGTTCTGATGCTTAACATATAGCAGGCACTTGGTAACTATTTGTTCTCTTTCTCTCCTCCTGCTTCTCTTTGTGTTTATCCAATTCATAGAGAGCATGTAGTCAGGGAATAGTGAAAAATGTGAGATCAGAGGATTAAGACAAAAAATATATTGAGAGACCAGAAGAAAGGGCTGAAATATACAGATACAATTTGGTAGTACAAAATGTTCTTTACTTTGGTTTAGAAAAATCAATTCTGCAAATACATGATGGGAAGGACCATATTTATTTGCAGTGCATGTGAACAAAGAACTGAGGGCATATTGAATACAAGCCAGATGCCAGTAAAGCTGAAGCAGTCCCAGGCTGCATTATTAAGTGTCATGTTCAGAGAAAGAAAGGTGTAGTCCATTTCTGCTCTGTGTGGGTCAGATTGCACCTTGATTATTATGCCTATTTCTGAACATCAAAACTCAAAAAGAACTTGAGCAAATTGAAGTATGTTGACAAAAGTATGACAGAATGAATTTGAAATATGGGATGCATATGGAAATCACTAATATTTGAAAACAAGAATGTAATACTCAGTGTAACAGAGGGTATAGTGAAATAGTCACTCTTACATGCAGCTGATTGGGATGAAATTGGAGTATCCTTTCTGGAGGATAACTTGAGAATACAGATCAAAAACCTTAAATATGTCTTAGATATGTCAATACGCTTTGACCCAGCAATTCCTCTTTTTATTCTCAGGAAAATTCTACACAGAAATGCACAAGAATGTGTAAAAAGATTTATCTATGAGAATGTGTGATTTAGTTTTATAGTAAAAAATTGGAAGCAAGGTAAAATTTAAGCAATAAGGAATTGCTTAAATAAATCATACATTGATACAGTGGAATTTTTTTCAGGCATTAAATGATATTGGAATTGGATATTTAATAGCATGGGACAATGCTTATACATATTTTATTTAACTTTCTAATTCCACAAGCAATCTGTGTTCATTTTCAGAAAAAGGTAAAAAATAAAATAAAATAAAGGTAAACAAAAGGAAGAAAATCTCAATATTCAGAGAAAATCACTATTACCATATTGGCAAATATAGGTATAGTTATATATGTAGATGAAGATATTGATACATGTATATAGATCTGGATGTATGCATATGTACAAACACACATATATAACTTGTATAAATTACATAATAGAAAAAATGTCAGACATATAATTGGATCCCACTACATATTTCTGACAAATAAATGAATTGATATATGTTGAGATATTTTTTTAACAAAACTCACAGGATGTACTCAAGTTATAAGACAATGAAATCCAATTGTAAAAATGTATGCATATAAATGCATGGTTAAAAACTCAAAGTTAGAGAATTCATTGGGGGTAAGGTATTTGACTTGATTTTCATTTCATTCTTTGTGCTTTTCTTATTTTTAAAATTTTTTTACAATAAATACACACTGACTTTTAATCCAAAAAATCATAATTTTTTAAAAGAATATGATATAAGGACTGGCTGAAGGAACTAATAGCAATATTTAGCTTTGTTGGAAAGATTATGAATAGGTACACAGACAGTTTTCAGACAGCTGAAAGGTCATTGCATGGGATAAGGGACCATCCTGAGTCTGTTATTCCAAAAGGCCAGATAGAATCTAGAGGGTGACAATTGCAGGCAACTAGATTCTTGGCCAACCTCAGAGATCCAATCTGCCTTTTTACTCTACTGTACCTTCCAGACCTGGCCCTGTATTCTAGTCTCTGCTCTGCCATTTAAGAGCTATGTGACCTGGAGCAAGCCATCTGTAGTCCTTCTGACCTTCCATCTCCTCATCTTTCAAATGAGAATAGAAACACATATCTTACCCAATTATTGTGAGGGTCAAATGAGTTGCTGAATTGGGAAGCAAGTAAGTGTGCTAAGTGTTATGCAATTTCTGACAGCTGTTCATGTATTTTTCAGTCACACAGTCTGTTAGTAACAGGGCAGACCTAGGACTTGGGTCTCTGGATCCCCCGTTCATTCTTCCATTGCCCTGGGCTGCCATATGGTGACAGCTTGGAAGGAGTGTGGATATTTTTGTAGAACTGCACAAGAGAAGTGCTCTGATTATCTCTGATACACCATCCCAAATTTAATGCCTTAAAACAACAATGTTATTATGCTCGTGGGTTTTAAGAGTCAAGAATTCATAAAAGATAAAGGGGAAGTGGATTTTCTTTGCTCTACAATGACTGAGACTCAACTGGGGAAACACCAGCATCTCTGGGTGCTCAGATGGGTGGGGGTTAGAATCATCTAGAAGCTTTTTTTCCAACATTTTTGCCACCTGGTGTGGGCTGGGATGTCTTGAAGGCTGGACTCTACTGGGACTGTTGACAAACCACTTACACATGACCTCTCCATGTGGCTAAGATCTCACAGAGTGGTGGCAGTTTTCCCAAGAGGGAATATCTAGGAGCCAGTGTTTCAAGAGAGCCTGGCAGAAGCTGGTTGCCTTTTAAGACCCAGCCCTGGAGGTCAGGCAGAGTAAAGTTACTTCCTCTGCAGTCTGTGGGTTACAGGTGCATCCCTAAGGCCAGCCCAGATTCAAGGACAGGGAAATGAGAGAGACTCCACCCTTGGTGGGGGGAGTAGCAAAGTTTACATTGCAGAAGAGAATGTGGGATGGGAGATTTTATTACGGCCCTCTTTGGAAAATACAACATCCCACAGGGAGCAATGGAATATTCCAGAAGACAAAGCATTACTTTCATGAAATAGTGAGTTAAGCCTGATTGGAGAGCTTCTCCCACATAAGTAGTTCTTTGGGCAAAAATCAGGGATAGATTTCTTGGGCGATGGGACAAGCCCCCTCAGGGATGGCCACATTACACTAAAGGTAAAATGAGGAATGGGTTAAAACCACAGTAATAAAGTTTATTTTAAAAATAACTTTCATTAAATTTTTGTTAATTAGTAAGCAGTAGGTATTCTTTGGAGGAAAATTATAAAATGCAGATGAGCAACAATAAGAAAAAATTTTTAAAACTACCTCAAATGTTTTCACCCAGAAAATAGCCACCATAGCACCTTAATATATTTTTTTCTAATATCTTTGTGTATGTGTGTGTGTGTTTATATACTTTATGTGTCGATTTTTACAAAACAAAATAGGATCGTTTTGTACTTACAGTTTTTCAGTATGCTTTTTTAAACTTAAATTTATAACCTTAGATCATGAACATCTCAGACTTCTTTTTTCTGTATTGTTTAAATTAAAATATATTTATTTTTTATTATACACACAATGGGATTCACACCAAATATCAGCACATGTGTGCAAATTTTATGTGTTAAATGTGTTTTTTTTAAATGTGGTTTTTTTTTTTTTTTTTTTTTTGGTCTTTTATTAATTTATTGAGCAAAACATGGGCAGGATGATACAATGAGCCACTGATCCAGTCAAGAAAGCAACGGTGCTTTTAATGAAATATCTGTCAGATCTGTGAACATGCTAGCTGTGAAGTAAATGCTTTTATTCTTTCCATAGAAACAGATTTTCAAACAACAATCACAGTGTTTAGGTTAATAAGATGCTGGACAGATGAGTAGCCAAAGAATGTTATAGAACAAGATCTCATCAATGATATATCAAATGCAAATTTACCGAGACATCGAGAGAATGTATGTTAATAGTTACACGACTAAAAAACAAGACATTATTACAGTCACCAAGTCCATATGTGTTATCAGCAAATGTGTTAAATGTGTGTGAGATTCTTCTTTGTCTTCTCTGTATACTTTTTCACTCAACAGTATATATCATGGAGAGGTTTGCATGTCAATAAATATAGACTTATGTCACTGTACTTAATGGTCTCATGAAAATATATTTTAGAAATATGTTATCGTTTTTTTAATCAGTCTTCTATAAATGGATTTCTTGGCTATTTTTTTCTTAAGTTATAAGCAATCATGTTTAGTTATATTTCTACCATAAAGTTTTTTTTTTCCACTATAAGGATCAATTTTAAATATTCAACATGAATCCCAAGAATGCTGCAGAAACTTCTTCCCTGGGCGATCAGACAAACCAGGGTTTAAACCTAGCTCCTGGCACTCACCTGGCTGTGTGACCACAGGCGAGGAACTCCACCTCTTTCAGTCTGTGTCTACATTTGGAGGAAGAGTGTAGCCACCTCTGTATAAAGCACCTGGCCCTGTGCCTGGCCTATAGCAGATGCCCAGTGACAGGTGGCAATTGTGGTCAAAATTTCTCCAAGAGGTGAATGCATGTGAACATTTGCGGTTTAGCCGTAGAGCTCAGAGCAATTGTGAGTTGTGTGGTTTAGGAGGCATGGAAAGTTTTAGCTGCTTCTATCCTCTTCCTGTGGCTGGCACCATTTGTATTCTCTGAACAGTTGGGGTCAGATGGGTTTTTGCATTCCCAAGCCACATATTTCTCTATCTGGTGCAGTTCGGGGCAATCTAAAAATGCAATATCGCTGTCACCAGCTTGAGGAAGACACGGAGCCTGAATAATTTAACATGTCACCACCATCCATCATGATAGCAGGAGCAGGAGATGGATTGTGGAGGGTGGGCCTACCGGAGGCTGGCAGAGCAGATCTGTGGACTGGGAATCCCAGGAAGAGAAGGTCAATTTGCAAAGAAGAGCAATGAGTTAACTCTCACAGGCCCAGGAAAGACTACACATCCTCTTGCTCCACCCTTCCCTATAACATGACTTTCAAGTTACTTGGTTGCCCAGATTGGCTAATCAGAGCAAACCTATGGTCAGATCCTTAGCTTGTCACCAAATATCTATGACATCTTAGGGAAGCCTCTAAATACCTCTGGATAGCTCAGTTTATTTATCAGCAAAACTGGGATAAGAATTCCCAGGTAGAGGACTTTGCTAGGCCCTGGAATATCATGTCTAGAATATCTTAAATGTTTCCTCACCAGAAAGTAAACTCAAAGAAGTCAGGAATTTTGGTCTGCTTTATTCATGGCTTTAGCCCCAGTGCCTAGAGTAGTGTTTAGTATGGAGTGGGTACTTAGTAAATAATTGTTGAAAGAATGAACAAACAAATGAGTGAGTATTATTGTGACTATTTGAAACAACCAGTGGGCTTAGGACAGACTGAATGGTCACCCTCTGCATCCTCAGACACTGGTCTAGAGCTCAGGAAGCTTAAGCCCCTGGTCCCTTTCCAGGTGGCTCTATAACGCCTCCACTCTGTGTCCCGGCTTTCTCTCTCCCTGCCCCTCCCTCTCTCCCATTCCCCATTCTACAGTTCTTAGTCTTAAGATGTTACAAAGAGAACAGAGGGTTTCTTTTTTCACATTTTTTGAAATGAAATTTGCATGACATAAAATTAACCATTCGTCATTTAAAAGTGTATAATTCAGCGGCATTTAGTACATGCACAAGGTTGTGCAATCATCACCTCTATCTAGTTCCAAGACATTTCCATCACTCTGTAAGGAAATGCATACTCATTAACAGTCAATCCTCATTCCTCTGCTACTGCTGCCCAGCCTTGGCAAACCACTAGTCTACTTTCTTTCTCTATGGATTTACCTATTTTGGACATTTCATATAAATGGAATCATACAATATGTGACCTTTTATGTCTGGCTTTTTACACTTAGTAAAATACCTGTGAGGTTCACCCACATTGTAGCATGTATCAGCATTCCCTTTAATGGCTGAATAATATTCCCTGTGGATTTGCCACATTTTGTTTATCCATTCCTCAGTGGGCAGACACTTGGATTGTGTCTACCTTTTGGCTTTGTGAATAGTGTTTCTATGAACATTCATGTACAAATATTTGTTTGAATACCCTGTTTTCAGTTCTTTGGGGTATATACCTAGGAGTGGAACTTCTGAGTCATGTGATAATTCTATGTTTGATTTCTTTTCTTTTTTTTTTTTTTAATTCAGAAGCTTTTATTTATTTGTTTATTTTTACTTTTCTTTTATTTATTTATTTATTTATTTTTATTTTTTATTATACATACATGTGGGGTACAACGTTGATTTTCAATAATTGTGTAGAATGTGTGGTGGTTAGATCAGTATAGTTAGCTTATTCATCATTACAATATGCAATCATTCTTTGTGTCTATTGACCAATTCCTCATTAGTCCCCTTCCCCCTTCTCCTCCCCTCCCCTTTTCCACCTCTAGTTTCCTAAAAGTTCAATGTATTACTGTGATTGTTGTTTCTTTCTTTCTTTCTCTCTGTCTCTCTTTGCTGTTTATTGCCTTATTTACGGATTCAGCTCCCAGTTATGAGTGAAAACAGGCAGTATTTCTCTTTCTGTACCTGCATTGTTTCACTTCTCATAATTTTCTCCAGGCTCATCCATGTTGTTGTAAATGGTAGAATTTCATTCTTTTTTTTTTTTAATGGCTGAGTAGTATTCCATTGTGTAGATAGACCACAGTTTCCTTATCCAGTCATCCATTCATGAACATTAGGGTGGTTCCATCACCTAGCTATTGTAAATAGAGCTGTAATAAACATGGGATTGCATGTATCCCTTCGACCTGCTGCCAAACTATTTTCCACAGTGGCTGCACCATTTTGCACTTCTACTAGCAGTGTGTGGGGGTTCTAATTTCTCCAGATCCTTGCCAACATCTATTATTTTCCGTTATTTTGCTTACGGCCGACCTAGTGGATACAAGGTGGTATCTATGGCTTTGGTTTGCATTTCTTTAATGACTACTGACATTGAACATCTTTTTGTGAGAACAGAAGGTTTTAAAATCAGACAAAAGCCAGGTACAAATGTGGGAGCTGCCATTTATAATTTTTGTGATTTGGATGAGCAACATGCAGATTCTGAATGTTGGTTTTTCCATCAGTAAAATGGGAATGACTCTTACCTCTCTCCTCCCTGTGAGATGTAGACAGGGTATTGTGTGCTGAGTGCCCAGAGCAGTGTTTATCATGCTGTCGAATATATGCTTAGCCCATCTTCTTGATGGCCCCATTTCAGAATATCCAAGACCAGAAATAACAGGGGCCCAAAGAACAGGGACAGAGAGGCTGCTGGTTCCAGCAGACAGATTGCCTCTTCTTTTCTCTTGCCAGTTTTTGACCTTTCCCCCTTTCTGTCATCCCCTAAATGGAAATACCCAGGCAGGCTTTGTAATTAATGGCTGCATTTTATTGCACTAAATCACCAATTTAATATTAAAGTGCTAACAGAGGGGGTCCTTTTCCAGCCATCTGAATCACCTCCAACTCAGTCTATAATTGGCCTGTAGCCCCTTCAGATTATATGGACACTTAGAGGCTATGTACCTTGGGTGGCTGCCACTTCCCCAGGATGTCACAGCAAGCGAGGGCGGGAGGAGGGTGACCACCCCCACCCGGCAACATTTCCCTTCTTCCTATTAAATTCCGATGAGCATTGAGTACATGAGGAATGTGCCTCCACCCTCGCTTCTTTGGTTTTTGTGCTAAATATTTATATACAATATATCATTTTCCTCATAATGACCATATTATCTGAGCGCTATTGTTTCCCTTTTAAAGATGAGTTCAAACTGGTTAGGTGCCTTGCCCAAGGCCACCCAGCTAGTGAGACAGGGTTAGAACTCATGTCTGACTCCAGTACCCTAATTTCTTTCTACCGAAGTACATTGCATCCCATTGCTCATGGATGGAACCAATGTAGAAACCAACTAGCCTCTAAGTGCCTTGAGGGCCAGAGCCATGGATGTTGTTTAATGGAAGCCTAGGTGCACCATTTTTTATCCAAGTCACATTTTTTAAAAAAGGAATTAACACCTTAGTAGGGCCTGTGGCTTATTCATGTCTCTCCTGTACTCAGATCCTGGCCCTTAATTACGCTAAGCAATATTTGCTGTACAAATACCTTCAGATCTGTGCTCTCCAATATGGTGGGCACTTAAAATGTGGCTCCTCTGTATTGAGATGTGCTGTAAGTATGAAATAAATACACACTGGATTTTGAAGACATTGTGAAAAAAATATAAAAATTATTTCAGTAATAATTTTATATTAATTACATGTTAACATCATAATATTTTGAATATATTGGGTGAAATACAATATATTCTGAAAATTAATTTTACCTGTTTATTTTTACCCTTTCAGTGTAGCTACTAGAATATTTAAATTTGCACATGTGGCTTACATTATATTTCTGGTGTGCAGACTGGTATAGAGGCATCCTCTCTGAGCCTCAGTTTTCACTCTAAAAATGGTACCTTAATATTACAAGAGGGAGGTGAGGGTGACAGGAGAAGTGTGGGAGTGGAGGGTTGACCTGAAGGGGATGCACTCATGGTAGTTACAGGGGCATGGTCTGCATGCACTTGGACACATGGAAGGAAGGGGATCTTTCTAAGACGGATGAAAATTTCTATGAGAAGTGCCATTGCAGAAGGCTACCAGAGGAGTGGGGGAGGTGGAAAATGTGTCCAGGCATTGGGGTCAAGTAACAGGCCTGGTAATCCTTAACGGTCAACTCATCAAGTCTTTGCCACCCCGACCTCTGTACTTGAGTGAGCACACACACACGCACGCACACACACCCATATGTACACACACATACACACACACATATGTTTTCTCAGGTTGCATTAGCTATTAGGCCAGCTTTGCAGATAGACAGACCCAATTTCAATCCCAGCTCCTCCACTTCTTACCTCATATGACCTCTCCGAGGCAGAGTTATTCATCTGGAAAACAAGGCTCGTGATGCTGTCCTTAGAGGGATGGTTGTGGACATCTAATGAGGTATTTACTCATGTTTTATTGCACGTCAGCACAGAGTCTGCAGCCACTGTCTGGATTTGAATTGTGGTTCTACTACTCACAAGCTGTGTGGCCCTGGGCAAATTACTTGATTTCCCTGTGCCCTCATTTCCTCATCCGTTGAAATGCAAATAAAAAGAGTGTCTTGTACCTCTTAGGGTTTCTGTAAGGATGAAATGAGTCAACACATGCAAAGGGTTTAAAACAGCACCTGGCAGAAATCATGGTATGTGAGTGTTAGCTTGTCCTGTTGCATTAGAATTGCCTGCTGACGTTTTCGTCACCTCCACTAGCCTGTCCCTGTGGGAAGAGAATTCTGCCTGAATCCTGTCTGCCACTTTAGTCACCATGGTAGGGACATAATAAGTCATTTGTTTGGGAGAGCAGGGAAGATAAATGAAGATAGGAAGGAAGGAAGGAAGGAAGGGAGCTGGAATGTTGAAAAGTATCGGAGTGGCATTAAAGGGACTGAGGGAAGGGTCTGGGGTGGACTCCTGACAGGGGCAGACCCCTCCTTTATGCTCTTCTGCTCCAAACATGGCAGAAGAGCAAAAGTGTAACAGATATCACCCGTACATAAGGGATCTACTTTATCAGATGCTCCATTTTCCCCTTGTCCAAGAATTATGCATAGACAAATGTCTTCCTCTCCTCCTCTTTCCCTCCCTTCTTTCTTCCACTTCCTCCTCCTCCATTTTTTTTTTTTTTTTTTTGTGACAGTACAATATTTTAATGACAATTTAAAAAGCCTTGCTGGGGACCTGTACTCTCCAGCCACTTCCAGAATCTCCGTGGGTTCTCTGCCAACTCCATTTCAAAGCAGATCCTTTACATGGGGAGCTGCATCTGGTAGGATCTGGAGTCTCCTGCTGTCTCCCGGCCCTCCCTTAGTTGCTGGGGGTTGAGGAGGTGAGCATTAAGGCTCAGAGAGACACACCATGCCTGATGACACATTTGAGGACAAAGATCAGATGTTGCTTTCCCTTGTACTTTTCCATTCACTAGAGCACTCTATCTTAAGCAAAGGGGGAGAGCAGAGGAGCTGGCACTAATCTTTCCATTTTGCAGAGCATTAAACCAAGAGACAGTATCACAAGTCGTTAAAAATTTGAGCTTGGGAATCAGTCACACCTTGTTTCAAAGTCCAGCTTCACTCATAATTAGCAAGTCACTTTTCTTTTGTGAACCTTGATTGCCTCATCTATAAAGTGGGCACAATGATACTTCCCTCCTAAGGATACTATGAGCTTGGAAGGAGATGACATATGCAGTACTCATAACTCAGTACTTGGCATCTTAACACTTGAAGGACATTCTGCTTTTCCAACCAAGGTTCCCTCTTGAGTTGTTTCCAGGAAAGCAATTTGTATATTAGAGAGCCCAAATTTGGAACTGGGAATCCTAACTCTCCTACTTGTCAGCTGTGTGACTTTAGGCAAGTAAGTTTGCCCCAGCATGTCTTTGTGTCTTTGCTTTATTATCTAGTTCTTAATTACAACCCCCTTATGAATATATCATGATGAGGATTGTATGCAATAATATGTATGCATCTTCTAGATACATAGCAGATTGCTCAACAAGGTTGTTGGAATGAATGTATGTGTAATAACTGCATTGCAGAAAGTGTGTCCGCACGTATCTGAAAGAGTTTCTGTACACTGAATGCCATTTCAAATACTCTAGCTGAGGAAATTACACAGTAAATCCTTTCGTGAATTGAATAACATTTTCCTCTAATGTGTGTTTTTCTTTTCCTCGGGTGAAATGTTTGAATAGGTAATAGGTTTGCATGGTGCTTGATTCAAAAGATACAAAGGGTTTGTTGGGAAAAGTGGCCTCGCTCTATCCCCATCCCTTGGTCACTTAATTCTCCATCCAGAACGATGACTTTTACTGGATTCTTGAGTCTCCTTCCAGAGATAGTCTATTAATGTAGAAGTCTGAAGCCACATCCACTTAACAGTTTTCAAAACCACAGTCCCTGCTCTCCCCTGCACACCTACCCATCCCCACCTTGCTCTGGAGCTCTCTCCTTGTCCTTTCCTCTCTAGGGTAAAGAGTGTCCCATCCTTTAATCCCTCTCTTTCCATACCCTGTCCTTTTTTGTTTTAACAATTAAAAATGCAGAAAGCACAAAGATAAAAATAAAACACATCCATACCCTCCCTTCCAATTTAAGGACTGTTGGTATCTTGGCATAGTTCCTCCTAGCCTTGTTTCTTTATCCTGTTTGTAATCAACTGGTCACAGCATGTGCTCTCATTGCCCTTTCCCTGCATGCTCCTCTGAGCTTGTCCCTGAAGCACCTGCTGCACCCAGCTCCTCCTCCCTTCCTCCCTGCACACGCCCTCCCCTTGCCCTCATAGCCTCTAACCTGCGTGATCACTGAGCCTCCTAGCTGCTCGCCCTGCCTGGCACCCATTCCCAGACCTGAGTTGCCCTGCAGTGTCCTTCCTGGTACATGCAGCTGATCAACTTGCGCCAGAAGCTTCCATGACACTCAAAGCACTAGAGGCTTCCACTGTGTGGCCCCAGCACACTTAATCACTACTAGACTCAGTGTTGTCTCCAGCTGCCTGCACTGCCCCTCCCTGGAGAGGCTCTAGCTCTTACTCTCCTGGAAGTCCTTTGTCTAGCATGGAAGCCCCATCTATCTGTCAAGCCCTGACTTAAATCTTCGCTCCTCCATACAGCCTTCCCAGGTCCTCTGTGTTGAAATGAACTGTTCTCCCCCTTACTCCTGGCATCTCACTGTGTAGTAAACATAAGCCATGAATTAGGTTTAAGGCTCCTTAGGATCCCATTTGTCCCCCTGACTAGCTTATGATCCTCTGGTTGGCAAGGACTGAGTCATATTCATCTTTGTATTTCTAATATCTGTCTCTGATCTGGCATAGAGTAAGCCCTTGATTGAAATGTGTGTGAAATGAAGTTGCCTGGAGTGTTTTGTTGAGAAATAGGCAACAACAGCTACCAATTATTTAGTACCCACCGTGGACCAGGTATTTTACGTATCATATCTCCTTTAATCTTCAAAGCAACCTCACAAGGTTAATAGTTATCATCCCTATTTTAGAAAGAAAGAACCCAGGACTCAGAGAGGTGAGGTGTCTTCTCAAGGTCACACAGCTGGGAAGCTGCTGAGCCATGGTGGGAGCCCAAGTCCGCCTCACTGCAGAGCCCAAACCTTTTGCATTAATAATGCCGACTCCTGTCACAGAGAGAAGCCTAGAGAAGGGGTTGCTGATCTCCGAATGGTTGAAGGATTTAACAAACTTCTAGAGGTGTGTAAGGCTGACTGAAAGATTTTCCTTTCTTGCAGGGGGGATCAGCTTTGGGAGAACCAAGGGGACATCAGGTTCAGAGGCAGATGATGAAACTCAGCTGACATTCTACACGGAGCAGTACCGCAGTCGCCGCCGCAGCAAAGGTAACAGAGGCCTTGCATAGGTTCTAGAACCAGAGTTTGTAATAGGAAAGTCTGGGAATCAGATTTTGTGCTCAGTGACAAATCGTAGATCTTCTTCAACTTGGTTCCAATCTGGTTAACACTGAGCTTGGCATCCGCTGCTCTGGCCAGACTAGTGACCTTATTATGTCCTTTCCCTGCTCTTTACTTTGTCTTGCCTTATTCCTCAGAGGATTTGGGCAAAATTTTTAATTAGGATTATGCAGTTTTTTGGTGTTGTTGTTGTTTGTTTGTTTGTTTGTTTGTGTTTTAATTCAGTACAGGAAATGAAATAACTAATCAGATTGAAAGGAAAATAGAAATAAGGAAGATTATTCAAACTCCATTTAGGTTGACGCAGGGTAATCCATTCCATACTGTGTTATGTAGTTCTCAGAAGGAGCTGCCAATTTAACTAAGGGATTCCTAGCAGCCAAAGTGCAAAGGGAAACATATTCCAAAGTAAAATGTACAGGGTCTATGGGGTACAACCAAGCATTTTGTCAGGAAATTCTATTTACCTGACACAGACCAGAGAGAAAGTCCTCCAGTTGGTCCCTATAAACAATACACCACGTCACTTTCTAGACAGTGTCTTCAACAAAATCAGTATCAATACATAATTACTTCTCATAATGACACTCAATGTAAGGTGAGGTCAAAATGCTGAAGTGGAACTCCATAAAGGGATAAACCTTATGGCCGATGTTCATCATTCTCTGATGATTCAGAAAACAGTATATTTTAAGCAATCACTTGTGAAGGTAACTCCTCATCCCTGAGTGTTTCCTAAGGACAGGAAAGCAGCAAGCTTGAGATGGCATTCTTGGAAGAGACCCTGGGGTGCAAACGTAGCCCATGCCAGTGGTTAAGGGAAGATCCCCAGGCTTTGACCACCCACCAGAGAAGGCAGCTGAGCAAGGCACACAGCAATGTGTCTGCCCCCCCACCCCCCCACCCTGTGGGCTGAAGGAGTACCTGGGGAAGGAAGGCGGAAGAGCAATCTTCCTCAGAAACCCTTCTGCATGCATTCTTACCATGCACGGTGGCTGCTGCAAGAACACAGATTATATAGCTTCTCTGAGCTCCTTTTGCTCTTGGACAAGTTACTTACCTCCCCTATGCCTCAGTTTTCTCATCTGTGAGATGGGCCTTGTAAGTGCCCGATGGGGTTGGGAATGAATTTCGGTTACCTAAAAAAATTATTATGGTGCTTGATGTACACTAAGAGTAAAACAAGGTAGATGTTATTTTAATGTCAGTTCAACTCTCATTGCTGTTTTCCCCGTCTCCCTACCCCCGGCACCTTTCATTGCAAAGGCCCTGTATGGGGAGCATTTCCACTGACACACCAGCTGGGAAGGGTTTGCAGCCCCTGCAGCCATTAGGATAAGGGGGCTGCCTCTCACTCCTTCCTACTCCTTAGCTTTCTGGAATCTGAGGCGTTAGAGCTTTAGACGTTGGAGACCGATGATTCC
This sequence comes from Cynocephalus volans, assembly GCF_027409185.1. Classification (NCBI taxonomy): domain Eukaryota; kingdom Metazoa; phylum Chordata; class Mammalia; order Dermoptera; family Cynocephalidae; genus Cynocephalus; species Cynocephalus volans. The sequence continues at coordinate 20,121,629 of NC_084476.1, forward strand.
TGACCTGTCTTCTCCCTCCCCAAATCCAGCAGCCAGAATCAGGGCTGAGGAAGATAGTGGGTCTCCTCGGCAGGACTGGGCTATTTACAGCTAATAGGAAAAATATTCATCATTGAGCATGCCCCCTTAAATGGGGGTTCAACTTAAAAAGGAAAAGTAAAAGCAAGCCACAGGACTCGCATTAAATGCTTTGGCCCAGTGCCTTCCAGCACTCCAGAAGTCCAGGCTGTGTTCTCTGGACAGTAAGGACAGCAGGGCTATGATGCCCACCCACCTCCTGCGCTGGCCCTAGTGCCCACTGAATGCCCAGCCACTCCCCTCCCCGCTCCCTTCCACTTACTTTCCACCCGTGACAGGACCTTCTTCCTCCTCGTCTGGTTCCTGCTATGTCTTTTGCTTCCTCCTCGGTATCCTGGGTTTGTTTGCTAACTTGCTTATTTGTTTAATTTCTATGTTGTCTCTTTTCTTCTTCCCTCTCTCTTCTGTCACTGCCTCCTTCCCTTCATTCCTCTGTTTTTTTCCTTTGTTCTCTTCTGTTCTCTCTTCTTATTTTCTTATCTTCTTCCTTTTCCCCATCATTCTCTGTTCTTTTCTCCAGCTGTTTCCTAATGTCTTTTCCTCCTTCCTTCCCTCTTTCCCTCCTTTCTTCCATACATACCCCAAATGTTTATTCAGCACCTGCTACATGTCTGCCAATCTTCTAGGCACTGAGGACACAAACCAAGCAATGATTTTTAAAATCCCCACCCTTGTGGAACTTGTATTACATCAAAATATAAATATATTAGATGGTGACAAATGCTAAGGAAAAAGGACTCAACAAGGAAGGGAACTGAAAGAGAAGGGAAGGAGCTGCACATTTAGATTCCATGAGAATAAATTTTTTTTGCAGGATTACAGGTAACACATTCTTGACACTGTGTTTGATGTTGTCAAGGTTGTTGGTGTAGCTGCTGCTGCTGCTGCTGATTTTTTCTTAAGCACAGAGAATGAATTCAGTCTTTTGCAAAGGCTACATCCTAGCCAAATTAACTTAGAGCCCAGGGTCCAGTTCTTCAGGAACCAAAGTCCCCTACAAAAGGGCTGTGATCCTTCTTTGCTCTTATACTTTATACAGGAGTTGAAGCACCTTCAGCACCCACTGCCCTAATGGGAAAATTGCATAATACAGAGGTGAGCCAGGGGAGGTCCAGATGCCCTTGGGGGTTTGAGAGCCACAGAGTAGAGTATTAAGAGCATGGATGCTGGGGGCGGATTGCCTGGGTTCAAATCCCAGCCCCACCGCTTAATTAGTGGTGCCATGTTAAACATATAACTTGACATGTCTGTGCATCAGTTCCCTGAGACATAACATGAAGATAGTACAATTAAAGTTCTAGGGGGTTGTTCTAAGGATTACATTAGTTGATATCTATAAAGCATTCAGATGGAGGTTAGGGAGGAAGAGAAGTTGTGGTAGAGCCAAGTTGCTGAGGACTGTGTGGGGGGAGGGGGGGGTGGGGGGTGGGGGGGTGGGCGGGGGATCTCAGATGTGCTACGTGACCTTAGTCAAGTCTTGCCTCTTATCTAGGCCTCTGTTTTCTTATCTGGAACATGGGAGAGTGGAAGGGTGGGAGCTGGTCGAATTTGATCTCTGAGGTCCCCTCTCACTCATGTGTCAATGGGACTGGGTGTGTGTCTGAGAATCACCTGTTCTTGAAATGTCCCTGCCTTCCAATTCCAGCTCCTTTGGCATTCTGTTTGCATCCCCCAGGCCCAATGCATCCCCATTTTCCTGAGGGTGTCTGGCCCTGACACCAGAATGGCTTCTGTCATCCTGTTTGGCTGTGCCAGTGGCTTTCCTCTTCCCTACACCCCCAAGGCCTGCCTGGACCTCTATCTTTCCAGCCCTCTCCCTACCTCTGCTACCACCATCCAGCTCCTCTGGAACAAGTGCAGTGAGTCAGCAGTCCCCTATGGTCTGCCCAGGAACATGTGGGCCAGCCTGGCTATGACACAGAAGAGATTAAAGAACGAGGAGGTGGGAGAAGAAAGAGAAACAATACCAGGAAAGGTGGACACCTATGCTGGTTGAGGACAGTTATCTCACAGCATTTAGACTCTGTATTAATTTACACTCTTCAGTCCCATCTGGAAAACAGGATCTGAGCTGTATTTCCCAAATCTAGAGGCATGTGGTCTTGGGTCAGGCCATTCTACAGTTGCCATCCTTGGACTGCTCAGAGGAAGGTTGGGTATCTGAGGTCATCTGGGGTCATCTGAGGGTGACAGGAGCAGTGGTTTCCAGTCCCAGCCTTGCCTTGCCAATACTTTTCTGTGTGGCCTTGGCCAAGTCACTGCTGGTCTCTGAGTCCCTCTTTACAACCCCTAAGCAGAGGTTTAAGACGGATGCTGAATAGTGACCCAGTCAGCCCTGGTTAAGTTCTTCCTGGGGGCTCTGCACTGGGCTGCATCATATAGGGAAGATGTTAGAAGACTTTAAAAGACAAAGTATAATCAGGGGTTGAACTGAGCATTTCAGATTATCCCAGCTTTGAGAGAAAGACATGGAGGAATGGTAGCTAAATATGGGAGGACTTCCTGGAAGAGGTGAGGCTGGAAAGTGACCTGGGTCTCAGACATGGCTCTGCCTCTTTCCATCCACATGACATGAGCCATAGTCTCAATATTATCATCTTCAAAATGGAGTAATAACACCTCCCTTACAAGGTCTCAGTAGAGAGGCCATGAGATGATGATTGTCTCCTTTATAACTTCAACTCCCATCAGCAAGTTCTCCCCTTTCTCACTGCTACCATCCTAGTCCCTGCCATCTGCATCTTTTGCTTAAAAACTGCTCAAAGTCCCTTCTCAATGGTCTCACTTGCTGTGTCCCAGCCTATTCTCAACCCTGTAGCTGGAGTTATTTTTTTTTTAAATGTAATTAGGGATCACATTGTTTCTCCACTTAGAAGTATTCAGTGCTTTCCTTCTGAATTCAGGCTGGACTGTGAACTGCTTGCCACACCTACGAGCCCCTGAGTGGTCGTGCCCAGCCTGCCACCCCAGGGCTCTGCCTCCTCTTGTCACCAGGCCTCTTCCCCAGCACTCCTACACCTGTCCCACCAGAACCTCCAGAAAATTTCTCTCCTGGAGGGCTCTCCCCTGTCCTTTGACCCACCCCACTTGCCCTTACTCACCCTGAGATCTCCACTTAAATTGCACGTCTTCTGCAAAGCCGCTCCACACCTATGTTAATTTCCGTATCTTGTTCTGTACCAGATTCTGTGATCTTCCCCCTTTTTGACTTGATCGCCGCCATAATTTTACATTACTGATATGTTCTCTAGGCAATGTTTGTGTCCTTCACTGAACTGCAACTTCATGAGGATAGGCATATCGGCATTTCAGTGTCCAGCTTTCTGTCCCCAGCACCAAACACAGGGATGGGTCTATAGCAGGCACTGGGTTAATATCTTTGAATGAAGGAAGGAAGGAGGAGTAAGTGAATGAAAGAAATACCTGGCACAATGTCTGGATTGTTGCATGTGCTTAGCATAGACGCTGCTTTTCTGTCTGTCCACTCTTGTTTTCTCTCACTCTATTTCTGTTTGCTGGAAAAGTCTCTACTCTTCTCCTTCCTGCTCCTGGTGATCAGAACTGAAACCTTAGCCCTGGCCATTTTTCTACCTCAAGACCACCCGGGAAGGATATGTCCAGTACTGGTAGGAGGCTGCATTAATCCATTTCTGTTGCTTATAACAAAATTCATAAAGAAATAAAATTTATTTCTTACAGTTTGGGAGGCTGAGAAGTCCACGGACCAGGGGCACGTCTGGTGAGGGCCTTGTTCTGGGTGGTGACTCTCTATGGCAACGCAGGGTATCACATGGCAAGAATATCTTGAGAGCTCTCTCATGTGCCCTTATAAAGCCACCAGTCCACACCCATGACAACTCATTACTCCATGAATGGATTAATCCATTCACAAGGGCACAGTCCTCACAAACCAATCACCTCTCAAAGGCCCCACCTTCCAAATATTACAATCGTATTTCTCACCCTCTTAACACTGATACAGAGGAGATCAAGGTTCTAATACATGAACTTTGGGGGGGGTCATATTTGACCCATAGCAGAGCCTGAGCATTGATGTTGAAAAGCCCCCTCTGCCTGCCTGAGTTCTTCCTGTTTGCAGTGTGTGCTATTTGGGAGAGATGTAACAAGGCCCGGCAGGTCGATGGCAGAAAAGAAAACCCCTGGGGCTGATGATGGGAGGAAGGACACAGAGTTGGTGAAGAGAGGAAGTGTCTAACAAGTTTTTGTAGTAGATCTCTCTCTTAGCATGTCCCATCAGAAAAAAATAGACCTGGCGTTAGCCAGAGAAGGGCAGTTCGCCTCCAGGAAAGTGAGCAACAACTCTGCCTTGGGCTGGAATTTGGCTTTTATAGTTTCTCCATCTAATAAATATTCAATTAAGTGGGTGGTTCCCAGTTATATAACATTTAGTCTTGCACATGCTCAGTCAGTCTCTTCCTGGAGCATGTTCATTGGTCAGACCATATCACATGCACCAGGTATATTCAAGAATGTTCTGTGCTCTCTACTGAGCATGCCCAGCCACTGGATTTGCATAAGCCAGCCCCATGTGGTCTCATTGTCTCTGTGTTGGTGCAGAAAATAGGTCTAACTGGCAAAAGTAACTTTCCTCCAGGGGAGAGCCTAGTAGAGGAGGCCTGAGACCTCAGGGAGTGGCTGGAAGCCCAGAGGCATGTGCTGAAACCTGAGCCCAGGGAAACTGAGCACCTCCTGTATCACTTTCCTTTGTATAAAATGGAGCTGTTAACACCTGTCACAGAGTGAGCAAGTCTAGAGGTGGAAAGTTGTGGGACTCACCCAAAGGTGCTCAAGAAATATTTGTTCATTCTTCTCATATTCCCCTTCCCTTTAACACATTCTGAGCTCCAAACAAAATCAGCTGAAATCTCATTTTTGGCAATAGGATCTATTTCAAAAGAGATTTACAGTATCATCTGGGAGCAGCCCGTGGTTTCCCTAAGCCTCAGGTTCTTTGTAAGGGAAGTGGGACTGTTTTGAAAGGGTGTTGGGTATGGCAGGTAGAACCTCATCTCCAAGCAGAGAACTGTAATAATCAATATGGTAAGTGGGAGGACAGGAGAGAAGAGACAAAGGGACTGAGAAACCGAGACTGAAATTCCAAGATGTGTGTATCTTGTGGGACTTCCTAAATAAGGGATCAGCAACCTTTTCCATAAATCGTCAGTTACTAAACATTTTCAGTTTTGCAGGCCATACAGCTTCTGTTGGAACTGCTCAGCTCTGCTGTAGTACCATGAAAACTGCCATAGACAACACATATATGAATGAACATAAATGTGTTCCATTAAAATGTTATTTATAAAAACAGGTGCTGATCTAGATTTCACCTGCAGGCCAGAGTTAGCTGACCTTTGCCATAAAACATCCCATCATACAGGTTGCCCTCACCTGTACACCCGGTCCAGGAAGCATGTGTGGAATTTCACAACGCTTTATAGATTTAATCTGACCTCAGATCATATACGGTCATGATCATACTGCCTAAAAGAGTCTAGTTGTCAAGAAAAGAGTTCTGTAGTCAAGTAAATAGCCATCCAGTATATTATTTGTTTCAGGTTTGCCAATTCTGATGGTATTCTACAGAATTAACTACTGAAGAAGCTGATGTGATAGTTTAGCATTGGGCAGGATTTCACTTTTATTAACTGGATATGGTACTCCATACAGCAAAGAATGCTGGAATCAGAGTCAGGAAGGGTGTACTTGTGTTCATACCCTACCATGAACTAGCTTAGTGACCCTTGGCAAGCCTGTGTCCTCTCAGGGTCTCAGTTTCCCTATCCTACATACAAGGATATTTCCATCTCATGTCATTAAGTCTGAAGCTCATTCTAGTTTAATCTGTATTTGTAGGATAAACCACCTTACTAAGCATGATGCTAAGCAGTGTGAGAAATGGAGCCTAAGCCCCCAGCCTCACGGTAGTTATATCCTCAGCTCACACCGAAAAGCCATGCTGATCAGGGTGAGCTAGGGTGTAACTGAGGTGTAGAGGAGAAGTACAGATGGTGCATCCAGCCTCAAGCACAGTGCTGAGCAGGAGACAGCCACCATAGCTGGATCACATTAGCACGGCAAGCACCCAGCATGAGCCTCCCAGCCCAGCTCTGTGCCGGTGCTGCGTGGCCTTGGGCAAATCTCTCTCCCTCTCTGGACCTCACTCTTCTCATTCACTGTTGTTCAGTCAGTTTTCAAAGTCTGGGTTTTCGGATTCCCAGTCCCATGCACTTTCCCCTAATCCTTGTTGATTAGTTCCACAGCAGAGAGAACCAGGGCATGGATGCCCCTGGTTTTGCTTATTTCTTTGTTTTGGTTTACTTATTTGTTTTCATTTGGGAATTCTTAAGCTGGAATTTTTGTATAGTTGTAAGAACTATTGAATTGTAAGCAAAACTTTGTGCTAAGGTGTATAGATGTGTGTTTTTTCTTTATGATTCTCCCCTTACTGACCTACACACACACACACACACACACACACACACACACACACACACACACACACACACACACACACACACACACACACACACACACGGGGACTGAGGGTAGGAGACTGCTGAAATACAAGCTGGGAGCACCAGGATGGAGCAGCGTAGTGGAAATGGGATAGGATGAAAGCTGAGCACCCACAGAACGGTACCTGCCAACGTGCGAAGCCCGAGGGTACATGGTGCCCTGGGGAAGGGGATGGAGCAGAGATACCAGAATGGGGTAGAGCTCAAGTCTGTGGCTGCGAGAATGATGGGAGATGAGGCTGAAGAAAGAGGGGGAGCCGTGCCTGAACCATTGATAAAGTACCTACCCCATTGTTTATCCATCCCTTCTCATCAAACCACAGGGCTTTTCAGTCCTCAAGATCATCCATCTAACCTCCTGTTTTATGAACATAGAATCCACGGCTCAGAGAAGGGAAGCATTTTCCCCAAACTTAAAAATGTCATCTCCTCAAATAACAAAGCAAATGGAGACAAAAATAGCCATAGGTGAAGCTGCACAAAAGACGTATGAGTGTTCTTTGTGCTCTTCTTATCCTTGCAACTTTTCTGTAAGTGTGGAATTATTTCTGGACAGATACACTCAGAAACGAGTTCTGCTTTTAGATTGCACATAGGCTTTATTTATTTATTTATTTTAGCAAAAGACCAGGGATTTAAACCCTTATTCCAGCTTGTTTTTTTTTTTTTTCTTTTTTAATAAATATTCGTGAGATACAAAGCTAATTCTCACCCCTCATGCCCATGATGTGAGGGCCAGATTCCTACTGGCAGCATGCCCATTACCAGAAATTACTTTTGTACCCTGTGTCCCCCACCCAACTATCCCTCAACCTCCCTCTCCCTCCCCCTTTACCCTCCACTCCACTTTGTAGCCCATAGAATGTTCTCTCCCTCTGTAAGTCCATGGCACTACTGTGGTCTTTCTTTCCTTCCTTCCTTCTCTCTTAGCTCCCACATATCAGTGAGTACATGCAGTATTTATCCCTCTGTGCTTTGCTTATTTCACTCAACGTAAGTTTCTCCAGGTTCATCCATGTTGTTGCAAATGGGAGTATTTCATTCTTTTTTATGGCAGAGTAGTATTCCATGGTGTATATATACACAGTTTCTTTATCCAATCATCTATCGATGGACATTCAGGTTGGTTCCGTATCTTGGCTATTGTAAACAGAGCTGCGATGAACATTGGAGTGCAGGTATCCCTTTGACATGATCATTTCCATTCCTCTGGGTATAGGCTTTAGAACTGTCAGACACCAGTACAAATCCTTGCTCTGCTATTTCCTAGCTGCCAGAGACTTTCCTTCTCTGACCTCGGTTTCTCGTGTGTAGAGGAGGAGAAGTCTAATCGTTGTTTTTCTCTTCCCCTGTGGGCTGGTTGTGAGGATTAAATGAGATAATGTTTGCAAAGGAAATGCTTATCTGAGTGTGCATCATATGGGATCAGTTAAGTGGTGTCAGTTAAGCACAGCAAATCAGTGCCCAAGCCCAGCACAGCTCCATGGCCTCTTTCCAATGTGCTGGCCTGCAAATCAATCTTGCTTCTAGAAAAAAAAAAGACAGTTTTGGTAAGAATATGTATTTGGTGGATCTGGTCTCTTGGGGACATTGTGATACAGATTTTCCCTTGATTGATCTCTGCTTCTTGTCTAAAGATAGCCTTTCTCACAGGCACATCTACTGCTGTCCTCTGCCAGCCTATAGAGCACACGCCTAGGACCTACTGCTCAGGAAAGAGTTAACAGTGAAGACAGATAGATCTGTGTTTAATCATTCTTTGTAACCAAAGTGACCTGGACAAGATGCTTGGCTTTGGAGGGAGGAAATGGTGTCAGAGAGGCGGGGAAGGTTGGCCTGCTCCTCCCTACCCAACAAGGATTCCTACTGAGGCCAACATGATTGGAGGCTCCAGACAAGGATTAGCTGGAAGCCCCATGGATGAATGCATTGGCTCCTTCACGGGGTGAGTTTAGCTGGTTATCCTAGGGCATGCATATGAGCAAAGGGAAAGCAGGGGAGTTAGGACAGGGAGGAAAGCCAGGGAGATGGGGTGCTAGGTGAGCCTGTAAGGAAATAAGGGAGGCAGAGACAGAGGGAAGAAAAGCCAAGCCAGAGAGTGTCATGAAATTACTGGAAGTCCTAAGACTTGGGTTCTGATCCCGTTTGGTTGTGAGACTTTGGTTTTGTTATGAGACTAGTTGATTATCAGACTAGAAATGTTAAAACTTGGGTTCTAATCTTGCTTGATTATGAGACTTTGAGCAAGGCTTTGGGCCTCAGTTTCCTGTCAACCAGCAAAGTAGAACTTGGCACTCTCTAGACAACTCTCTTGTTGTTCTCAACCACACCGTTCTGCAAGTTCACGATAGAAATTGAGACAACCAGGAGAGAAAGAGGAACAGAACAGAAGAAACCCCATTTGCCTTTTTGAATTCTCTGTGCTGGTCTGTGCCCTTTGAATGTGTCATCTCATGTTATTTTGAATAATGCCATGAGAAGAGATTATTTTTATCATTTTTTTATAGATGACGACACTGAGATTTGAGAGAGTTCACTTACCTGAGACTACTATGAGGTAAGGGAGGCTTGGATTTTAACTTAAGCTATTTGGTTTCAAAGTCTGGTCAAGTCATTATGAGAATGAATGAAATAACTCATATAAAGTGCATACTACAGTGCCTAGAACAAGGTGTATACTCAATAAGAGACAGGAAGAGTGGCTTTGCTGGTGCAGGAACCCTGATGAAATCCCTGAGGACTTCCTGGTGTCAGCTCTGTAACCCCTCCAGGTGGCAAAGGATGGGAGGCAGCTGCGGAGGAGCTTGGAGAAGGAATATAATAACCAGCACTGAGAAGTTAGCTCAGTGTAGAGGACAAAAGGCAGCATCCATGGGACCAGTCCTCCCAGGACACCACCAGCAGTGGGGCCCTGGTGTTTTGCCAGGTGGGAAAACATATGACAGAGAGAACTTCCATTGCTGTGCTGGAGTCAGCCCATCCCAGTGTGTGAGAGCCCATTCTGCTCATCTCCTCCTAACTCTGTGAGTGATGTCATGTTAGTAGCTAGTGATCAGCTATGGCGGAAGTATTTACACCATGGAAATTGGCAAACACTTAAAACAGAAGCTTCCCCTGCCCCTTCATGGAGCCCGTTTTTAAACAATTACCAGCACACCACTGAGGAGACTGTCAGTAAGAACTAAGAATTTAGCCACAGGCTTGGGTTCAAGGTCTGTTTTCTAGAAATAGTTCAAGCAATGCAGAATCTCTTCTGGGAGGCAATGCTTTAGGCAGGGAAACAAAGCAAATCACAAAGTCCAAGGCACCAGCAGAGGGTCTCTTTTCATAAATAGCAGATGACAAGGTCAGCTGGAGAAGCTGCATAGTTAGGGCCTGAATAGGAGGCTGGACACTGGTGTTTCCCTCTTGAGGGAATGGCGACTTCTAGAACCTGGGTCAGGTCAGAGCCAACAGCAGGGCAGGTGTCCTCAGCTGTGTGGTAAGAAGGGCTGTGAGTGCCAGGTAGATCTCAAGCCCAAATTAACCTTTGATTCATTTGGAAAGCTTTTAAAATATAGCAGTTCTTCAAATACTTACCTCTGACCCATTACATAGGAATGTCTGGCCAAGGAGGCTGCATATTGGTGTAAAATCCTTTCCAGGTTCTAATTTTGATCCAGGGTTTGAGAACCACCACTCCACAGCTTCCCTAACATATTAACCAACAGGACTCCCCTGTTCCTATTTTGGCTTTGGGCTCCTATTGAGTGTATTCCCCCTTTTCCAAGCCAGAAATAACAACTGTAGGAGTGATAACAGCTTACAGCAAGCACTTCCTTCCTTCCTTCCTTCCTTCCTTCCTTCCTTCCTTCCTTCCTTCCTTCCTTCCTTCCTTCCTTCCTTCCTTCCTTCCTTCCTTCCTTCTTTTCTTCCTTCCTTCCTTCCTTCCATCCATCCATTTTAACTTCTCAATATACATTGTTGTTGATTTTTGTGACGCTTTACCCGTTACTCTTTCCCCCCTCCCTCTATCCCCTCCCCCCTACATCAAATCTGTTTACTTGTCTTAACAAGTTAAGGAATTGTTTGATTGTTGTGTCTTCTTCCCCTCCCTTTATTTGTTTGTGTTTATTTATTTATTTATTTTTAGCTCCCACAAATAAGTAAGAACATGTGGTACTTCTCTTTTTGTGCCTGACTTGTTTCACTTAATATAAGTTTCTCTAAGTCCATACTTGTTGTTGCAAATGGTAGTATTTCCTTCTTTTTTTATAGCAGAGTAGTATTCCATGTCTAGATATGCCACAGTTTCCTAGTCCACTAATTTGATGATGGACATTTGGGCTGGTTCCAACTGTTGGCTGTTGTAAATAGTGGTGCAATAAACATGGGAGTGCAGATATCTCTTTGGCATGATGGTTTCCCTTCCTTTGGGTATATTCCCAGCAGTGGAATAGCTGGGTCATATGGTAGATCTATCTGTAATTGTTTGGGGAACCTCCATACCATTTTCCATAAAGGCTGCACCAACAGTGTCTAAGAGTTCCTTTTTCTCTGCAACCTCTCCAGCACTTATCATTCTCAGTCTTTGGGATATTAGCCATCCTGACTGTAGTGCGGTGGTATCTCAAAGTGGTTTTGATTTGCATTTCCCAGATGCTGAGTGATTATGAGCATTTTTTCATGTGTCTGTTGTCCATTCATATATCTTCCTTTGAAAAATGCCTATTCAGCTCCTTTGTCCATTTTTTAATTAGATTGGTCTTTTCCTGTAAAGTTGTTTGAGTTCCTTGTATAATCTGGTTATTAATCCTTTGTCAGATGTATGTTTTGCAAATATTTTCTCCCACTCCGTTGGTTGTCTTTTCACTCTGTTGATTGTTTCTTTTGCTGTAAAGAAGCTTTTTAGTTTGATATAATCCCATTTGTTTATTTTTTCTTTATTTACCTGTGCTTTGGGGGTCCTATTCATAAAGTCTGTACCCACTCCCACTTCCTGGAGTGTTTCCCCTATGTTTTCTTTAAGGAGTTTTATTGTTTTAGGCTGCATATTTAGTTCTTTAATCCATTTTGAGTTGATTTTAGCATATGGTGAGAGGTATGGGTCTAGTTTCGTTCTCCTACATATGAATGTCCAGTTTTCCCAGGACCGTTGGCTGAAGAGGCAGTCTCAGCCCCAGTGTGTAGACTTGGTGGCTTTGTCAAAGATCAAATGACTATAAGTGTATGGGTTGATTTCTGGGTTCTCTATTCTATTCTGTAGATCTGTGTGTATGTTTTTGTGCCAGTACCATACAGTTTTGGTTATTATACTCTGTAATATAGTTTAAAGTCAGACAGTCTTATGCCTCCAGCTTTATTTTTTTCTTTTCACTCAGGATTGCTCTGGCTATGTGTGGTCTTTTGTCATTCCATATAAATGTCTGGATAGTGTTCTCTATTTCTGAGAAAAATGTCATTGGAATTTTGATGGGGATTGGTTTGAATTGGTAGATCACTTTGGATAATATGGACATTTTCACAATGTTAATTCTTCCAATCCAAGAGCATGGGATATCTTTCCATCTCCTTGTGTCCTCTTTAATTTCTCTCAACAGTGGTTTATAGTTCTCTTCATAGAGATTTTTCACATCCTTGGTTAACTTTATTCCTAGGTATTTTATTTTTTTGGTGGCTATTGTAAATGGACTTTCTTGATTTTTTTTTCCTTCATGTTCACTGTTGGAGTATTGAAATGCTATTGATTTTTGTGTGTTGATTTTGTATCCTGCAACTTTGCCAAAATCATTTATCAACTCTAAGAGTTTTTTTTGTAGAGGCTTTAGGCTATTCAATATATAAGATCATATCATCTGCATACAGGGACAATTTGACTTCATCCTTTCCAATCTGGATGCCTTTTATTTCCTTTTCTTCTCTGATTTCTCTGGCTAGTGCTTCCAACACTGTGTTGAATTAGAGTGGTGAGAGTGGGCATCCTTTTCTAGTTCCTGTTCTTAAAGGAAAATCTTTTACCTTTTGCCTGTTCAGGATGATATTGGCAATGGGCTTATCATATATGGCTTTAATTGTGTTGAGACTTGTTTAGATCTTGTATTTCTCTACTGATTCTTTGCCTAGATGATCTGTCTAATATTGACAGTGGAGTGTTCAGGTCCCCTGCTATTATGGTATTAGTGCCTATTTCCTTCTTTAGGTCTAATAGAGTTTGTTTTATAAACCTGGCTGCTCCAACATTGGGTGCGTACATATTTATGATTGTTATGTCTTCTTGATGGATCAGTCCTTTTATCATTAAGTAGTGTCCCTCATTGTCTCTTTTTATGGTTTTTAGTTTAAAGTCTATTTTGTCAGATATAAGAATAGCCACTCCAGCTCGTTTTTCTTTTCTGTTTGCATGGTAAATCTTTTTCCATCCTAATCCCAAGAAGATGGGAAGATATTCCATGCTCTTGGATTGGAAGAATCAACATAGTGAAAATGTCCATACTACCCAAAGTGATATACAAATTCAATGCAATCCCCATCAAAATTCCAAAGACATTTTTCTCAGAAATGGAAAAAACTATTCAGACATTTATATGGAACAATAAAAGACCACGAATAGCCAAAGCAATGCTCAGCAAAAAAAATAAAGCTGGAGGCATAACACTACCTGACTTTAAGCTATACTACAAAGCTATAATAACCAAAACAGTATGGTACTGGCATAAAAACAGACACACTGACCAATGGAATAGAATAGAGAATCCAGAAATCAACCCACACACTTACTTCCATCTGATCTTTGACAAAGGCACCAAGCCTATTCACTGGGGAAGGGACTGCCTCTTCAGCAAGTGGTGCTGGGATAACTGGATATCCATATGCAGGAGAATGAAACTAGATCCATACCTCTCACCGTATACTAAAATCAACTCAAAATGGATTAAGGATTTAAATATACACCCTGAGACAATAAAACTTCTTAAAGAAAACATAGGAGAAACACTTCAGGAAATAGGACTGGGCACAGACTTCATGAATACGACCCCAAAAGCACGGGCAACCAAAGGAAAAATAAACAAATGGGATTATATCAAACTAAAAAGCTTCTGCACAGCAAAAGAAACAATTAAAAGAGTTAAAAGACAACCAACAGAGTGGGAGAAAATATTTGCAAAATATACATCTGACAAAGGATTAATATCCAGAATATATAAGGAACTCAAACAACTTTACAAGAAGAAAACAAGCAACCCAATTAAAAAATGGGCAAAAGAGCTAAGTAGGCATTTCTCTAAGGAAGATATCCAAATGGCCAACAGACATATGAAAAAATGCTCAACATCACTCAGCATCCGGGAAATGCAAATCAAAACCACATTGAGATACCATCTAACCCCAGTTAGGATGGCTAAAATCCAAAAGACTATTAACGATAAATGCTGGCGAGGCTGCGGAGAAAAAGGAACTCTCATACATTGTTGGTGGGACTGCAAAATGGTGCAGCCTCTATGGAAAATGGTATGGAGGTTCCTTAAACAATTGCAAATAGATCTACCATACGACCCTGCTATCCCACTGTTGGGAATATACCCAGAGGAATGGAAATCATCAAGTCGAAGGTATACCTGTTCCCCAATGTTCATCGCAGCACTCTTTACAATAGCCAAGAGTTGGAACCAGCCCAAATGCCCATCATCAGATGAGTGGATACGGAAAATGTGGTACATCTACACAATGGAATACTACTCAGCTATAAAAACGAATGAAATACTGCCATTTGCAACAACATGGATGGACCTTGAGAGAATTATATTAAGTGAAACAAGTCAGGCACAGAAAGAGAAATACCACATGTTCTCACTTATTGGAGGGAGCTAAAAATTAATATATAAATTCACACATACACATACACACACACACACACAAACCCGGGGGGGGGGGGAAGAAGATATAACAACCACAATTATTTGAAGTTGATACAACAAGCAAACAGAAAGGACATTGTTGGGGGGGAGGGGGGAGGGAGAAGGGAGGGTGGTTTTGATGATGGGGAGCAATAATCAGCTACAATGTATATCGACAAAATAAAATTTAAAAAAAATAAAATAAAAAAAAATAAAATAAAAAAAATAAAATAAAGTAAAATAACACCTAAAAAAAAAAAAAAAAAAAAAAAAAATTGTGTTGAGACACTTTCCATCTATACCTAACTTGTACAGAGTCTTTATCATGAACAAATGTTGAATTTTTTCAAATGCTTTTTCTGCATCTATAGATATGATCATATGGTTTTTGTCTTTGGTTTTATTGATGTGGTATATCACATTTATTGATTTGAGTATGTTGAACCAACCTTGCATCCCTGGGATGAATCCCACTTGACCATGGTGGATAATTTTGTGTATGAGTCGCTGTATTCTGTTAGCTAGTATTTTATTGAGGATTCTGCATCTGTATTATCAAGGATATTGTCTTGTAGTTTTCTATTTTTGAAGTATCTTTGTCTGTTTTTTTAGTATCAAGGTGATGTTTGCCTCATAGTATGAGTTTGGAAGAATGGCCTCTGTTTCAATCTTTTGGAATAATTTGTAGAGAACTGGTATCAGTTACTCTTTGAAGGTTTGGTAAACTCTGCAGTGAACCCGTCTGATCCTGGGCTTTTCTTTGTTGGGAGCCTTCTGATAACAGCTTCAATCTCTTTTATTGTTATTGGTCTGTTCAGATTTTCTGTATCATCTTGGATCAGTTTTGGTAGTTTGTATGTGTCCAGAAATTTATCCATTTCCTCCAGATTTTCAAATTTGTTGGCATATAGTTGTTTATAGTAGTCTCTAATGATTTCTTGTATTTCTGAGGTGTCAATTGTAATATCACCTTTTTCATTTCTAATTTTTGTTATTTGGGTCTTCTCTCCTCTTTTTTAGTTAGCCTTGGTAATGGTTTGTCAATTTTATTTATCTTTTCAAAAACCAACTATTTGTTTCATTGATCTTTTGTATTGTTTTTCAGGTTTCTATTTCATTTAGTTCTGCTCTGATCTTAATTATTTCTTTCCATCTACTAACTTTAGGTTTGGATTGCTCTTGTTTTTCTAAATCTTTAAGGTGAAGTGTTAGGTTGTTTATTTGTCATCTTTCTATTCTTCTGAAGTAAGCATTTAATGCAATAAATTTACCCTTTAGTACTGCTTTTGCAGTATCCCACAGGTTTTGGTATTATGTGTCATTATTTTCATTAGTTTCAAGAATTTTTTGATTTCCTGTTTAATTTCTTCTTGGACACATATGTCATTAAGTAGAATGTTGTTTAATTTCCAAGTGTTTGTATAGTTTCCAGAGTTTCATTTGTTATTGATTTCTAACTTTAATCCATCGTGATCTGAAAAAAAATACATGGAATAATTCCAATTTTTTTGAATTTGTTGAGACTTGGTTTGTGACCTAACATATGGTCTATCCTGGAGAATGTTACGTGAGCTGATGAGAAGAATGAATATTCTGAGGTTGTTTGCTGGAATGTCTTGTAGATATCTGCCAAGACCAACTGGTCTAAAGTATTGTTTAGATTTTGTGTTTCTCTATTGATTTTTTTCCCTAGATGATCTGTCCAATGTTGGCAGTGGGGTGTTCAGGTCCCCCTCTAATAGTGTTTGCTTTATAAGTCTGGCTGCTCCAACATTGGGTGTTTATATATTTATGATTGTTATGTCTTCTTGATGGGTAGATGCTTTTATCATTATATAGTTGCCTTCTTTATCTCTTTTTATGGTTTTTGCTTTAAAGTCTATTTTAACTGATATAAGAATAGCTACTCGAGCTCGTTTTTCATTTCTGTTTGCATGGCAAATCTTTTCCCATCCTTTCACTCTTGTCTATATGTTTCTTTACGGTGAGGTGAGTCTCTTGAAGGCAGCAAGTCTTACTTTAGTGCTGGGTCTATTGCATAGTCACTCATCTTTCTACTTGATCTGTTATTGTCCTTGTCTCCATATTTAAAAGAATGAAACTGAAGCCAGGCAGAGTAACTTCTGCAATGTCATAGAACCAATAAGTCACATGACTGAGGCTTGAACTGGGTTCTGATTGGCTCCAAAGACTATTGTCACAATACCCCAGAACTTTCCCCTAGGAGAACCTTGTAGATTTTTACCCCTTTCGTCTTATCATACCGCTTGCCTTGATGGTTAGCTATTTGTGATTTGTAGTAGGTGGATACCTTCCTCCAGAAAGTTGTAATACTTCACACAGGATTTCTGGAGAGAGTCTAGTTTCCCTTATGGAGAAAGAGACTGGGAGTTTGGATTCCTTTTACTGAAACCACAGTAAAATGCAGAAACCTAGCTTTGATCTATACCTGCATTTGACCCTATTTAAGGAGACATTAAAGAAGAGAAAATTATGTATTCTGAAATTGTTATGGGCTTAAAAAGCTCCTCTCTGATGTCTCCCTTCTCTCTCTTCCCTCAAACCTCACAGGAAATAGACGTTGACTTTTTTTCTCTGAATGGTCCCTCCAGACTATCTCTGCCCAAGCCCACAGAAACTTCAAGCAGTCTTGGCAAATGAATGTTCCTTGAATACAGGGAGAAAGCTGGCCAGCTTCAAAAACTCCCTCCGCAAGCCCGTGGCGGTCCCTAAAATATCGTTTAAATTGCTCTCCGTTCTCCTCCTCCTTTGTGGTGTCAACCAGCTCAGCACCTGACAGCCCAGCATTGCAGGGAGGGAGATGGCTGTCAGGAATCAAATGGGAGACCAAAGGCGATAAAGCAAACATGTCGTTTTTAGTTGCTTACACTAGCGAGAAGGAATAATCAGTCTCTCTCACTTTCTTATTTTTCAACTAGGCTCAGCAGGATTTTTCCCCTTTTCTTTAAAGTGAAAGATTGTGACACTCTGCTTCCCACCCCAAGTGAAAGAATACTCTGTCATCCCCTTTCCTCCCAATCCTGTGGAATGGCCAGGATTCCCTTACTCTTGCAAAACTCTTTCCCAGATAAAGAAGCCACAGGACAGGTTGTGAGCATCCACTGTGTGTTGACAGCTGTGTGAGATGCTTTCATGCGTGGCCTTATTTACTCCTGACCCTTAGTTTGGATGATTTGGAGCAAGTTTGTTTACCTGTCCAGGCTTTGATTTCTTCCTTTCAAAAACAGAAGTGATAATCCCACTTTGCAGGGCTTTCATGATGATTAGACAGTACCATGTGTTACTAGAGTATAAGGTATGTGAAGGAAGACAGTGAAAAAAAGGCTGGGAAGATTGAATTTCGCCAGGCAGAGAAAGGCTTTGAATACTAAGTGCATTCATTTATTCATTCATTTAATCAACTGATGTCTACTAAATATCTAATTCTCTTGGGACTCTCTGCTAGGGACCAGGTATATAGTGGAAAATAGATCAATAACATGGCTGTGCTTGTGAAGCTTATAGCATGCCAGGAGGCAAAGGGAAGGGAGAGAGTATTTCACAAATAAACACATGAATGCACATATCCTTCCAAACTGTGAGAAACACCTCTGATGAAAAGAAGGGAGAAACGGCAGGTTGAGTTTCCCTGCAATCCAAAATCTGAAATGCTCTGAAATCGGAAAACTTTGATCACCAACATGACACTCAAAGGTCATGCTGAAAGAAAATGCTAACTGGAGTATTTTGGATTTTGGATTTTCATATTAGGGATGCTCAACTGGTAAGTATATTTATAATGCAAATAATCCAAAATTTAAAAAAAATCTGAAATCTGAAGCACTTCAAGCATTTCAAATAAGGGATGCTAAACATGTAACATAATTTAACATAATTGGGAAAGTCATAAAATCCATCCTCGGGGAATGTATATTAAAGCTTATAGCTGAAGGATGAATGGGAGGTGGCCACATGCTAAACGAGGGCATGTCCATGTGAGCAGGAAGGAGCTTGGATTTGAACCACATGAAATCGGGAGCCCAGGGAGGTTTATGAAGAAGAGGGATCTATCATCTTGTTTCTGTTTCAGGAAGATCACACTTCCCACAGTGGAGGAAAAACTGGCAGGACTAGAGACCGAAGGAGGAAGGACAGGTTAGGAGGCTGTGGAGGTAGAACGAAACGCGCTGGGTGAGCGTGGGAGGGGATGTGTATCAGGAACAGGTTAGAAGCACAGCCAGCGGAAGCCAATGTCTGATTGGCTCTGAGAAGGTGAGCCGCTGAGGACTGCTGAAGATGAGCACTGGTTTCTGGCACGGGAGGAAGAGAAGGTTTTCAGGAGAGAAAGGGATGAGCTGAATTTTAGAGCTACTGCCTTTGAGGAACCCGTGAATCCTCCAGATGGAGTCATTTGCCTTCCAGATCTGGGCTCAGGAGAGGTCTAGCTGGGGGAGGGAGTGAACAAACGTCAGCCCTCTGTGCTTGCATACTCGTTTATGCTCTGAGTAACCAATTGCCAAAAAAACTTAGCAGCTCCAAATGACATCTATTTATTATCTCACAGTTGTGTAGGTCAGAAGACTAGTCACGGCATATCTGGGTTCTCTGCTCAGGGTCTCACACGGCTGAAGTCTGAGTGTCAGTGGGGGTTGTGATTTCAGCTGAGGCACAGGGTCCTCTTTCAAGCTCATGTGGCTGTTGGCAGAAGTTGTTTCCATGTAGCTGTATGAGTGATATGCCTGTTTTCCTTCCAGGGACAGCTCTCAGCACTCATATGCTACTCTGAAGCCCTTGCACGTGGCCTCCTCTATGGCAGTTCACTGCATGCTCCCTCAAGGCCAGCAGGAGACTCTCTTGCTTCAACTGATTTGGGACCTTTATTACATCTGACAAATCTCTTCACCTTTGTCATATAATGTAATCTAATTGTGGACTGATATCCTAAAGTACTCACAGTCTCATCCACATTCCAGGGTGTGTATGTTGGGGGATTGGGGGAGGTGGGAGATGTACAGAGTGTGTACAGGGGGTGGGAGTTGGGGATTATTTTAGAATTCTGCCTCCTACAGGGTGGTAAATAAAGGCAAAAGAATAGGAAACGATCCTAGGAAAGGATGTAGACTGGAAACTGAAGGGGCTCAGGGTATGCCACTCAGTCATGGATTCTGGATTGAAAGTGACCTTCCCTCAACATTTTGCATACAATCAAACCAAGTAGGCTCCATGTGAAGAAAACAGATGCCACAGCCCAGGGGCAGTTGTCATGGGAACAGCTTGGAAGCTGTACAAAATATGGATTCAGGGGAGATTCGTAACTAACCGTGCAACATACTCAACCTGCGTAACAGTGTGTAGTACCCCAAGCCACTCAGTCAAACCCATTCTGTGTTTTACTGGCAATGAACTCTTCCTTCACGGCTACCATTGGGCAAATTTGCCAGCCATCTGCCTCTTCTAATTGGAGTAGACTTTAGAAAAAGTGAAGTCAGCTCTGGCTCTGTCACTACTAAAATGTTGGGGAACCGTGGGCACATCCCTTTGGCTCTCTATCCATTAAATTGGAGTGTGGTGTTTGAATAAATTACATCTGAGTCCTCTTCAAGCTCTGAAATTCTATGCCTTTTTTTTTTTTTTAATACCTCATTTAATGCCGATTGTAGATTCCAGGAAAAGTGTGGTTTTCTAGGGTGTCATGGCTCCAGCCTTTAGAAGCTGCTTCCTAGGTTTCTGTCTCTGGAGGAAGTCAAGACTACTGACTCCTAAGCTCATCTCTCCACTTGGAGGGCATCCATGGAACTGAGATGTTTCAACTCTGTTGGTGTTGGTATGCTCATTTTTAGATTTTTTTTTTCACCCATGTAAAATAATACAGTACTATCACTGATGGAGTTTGGATGTGTTGTCCCCTCCAAAACTCGTGGAAATTTGATCTCCAATGTGGCAGTGTTGGAAACTGATTGAGTCATGGGGGCCGATCCCTCATGAATTGATTAATGCTCTCCCTGGGGGAGGGGGATTAATGAGTGAGTTCTCGCTCTATTAGTTCCCATGAGACCTGATTGTTTAAAGGACCTTGGCACCTCCTCTCTCTCTCTCTCCCTTGCTGCTTCTTGCCATGTGATCTGCTTGTACCTGCCACTTTCCGCCATGAGTAGAAACAGCCTGAGGCCCATGCCAGATGCAACTGTCCCAGAATCGTAAGCCTAATAAACCTTTTCCTTATAAGTTACCCAGTCTCAGGTATACTTTTATAGCAACACAAAACGGACGAAAACAATCACTAAAGGAAAATAGAAAAATAGAAACAAACCAAAACCTTCTAGACCAAAGAGCTCCTCTCATTTCTTCCCCATCTCATGTGCACAACTGCTCTTTCCACTGCAGTATCTGGAATTGACACTTGCATTTGCACTGTTTTTTCACTTGACATTACATCTTGTTTTCTATTTGACACTACACATTTTTTATGAAGCTCCTAATCTGAAAATTGTCATCAGAGCATAATTTCTAATATTGAAAAATTATAATGAGCCCGAATGTCCAACAATAGGGGAATGGCTAAGTAAATTATGATGCATTAATTTGATATAATATTAGGCAGCCAAACACTTGTGAAGAATGGTTTTTTAGGAAGGGTGGGATTTACCACAATGATTACTTTTGAGGACAAACAGAACAGCTCATTTAAAAAGAAATATGTTGGTGAATCACAATATGTTGTATATGTATGTATTTATTTATCCTTCTGTTTATTATTTATACCCTGCCTGTTCCCAAGAGGGATTTGATGTGGGTGGATCTGCTGGCAGTAGCCCAGTGTGCAATGTTTAATTTGTGGTCTTTGGAGCCAAACACACCTAGTTATGCATCCTGGCAGTATAAATTTGGGGAGATCACTCTAACTTACTGACCCTCAATTACATCAACTGTGTTTTGGCCGTCCTCATAGCTCCTTCTTCTAAGAGTGGTTTTGAAGTTGGAATAATACAAGTAAAGCTTATCGTGGTTCCTGGAAGGTACTAAATGTTGAACAAGTGGTGGCATCAGGTCTAGTCACTCCACTTTATACACAAAAAGGCTATCTCGGTAGCTAGGTCAGATGATCTCAAAAGTCTGTTATATCTTTAAACTGATTTGAAATCTTGAAAAATGTTATCTATCCCTCTTTCACTGTTCATTTAAACCATTGTGTTTCTGGTCTTGGGATCCCTGGAGGCATGAACATATTTCATCTTTTCCTCATAGGGGAAACAAAAGAAAGAGGGAAAATAAAAATCAAAAGAATGTGCAGGTGGAAAGATTTCTGGACCATAAGAATGACCTTCTTGTACTCTATCCTTGAAGCACGATGTTGTGAGTAGAGGGTACTTTTCCCTCTTGGCATGGTTTCCAATTCTGTGTACTTAGTAAACATGCTTGGGTTTAAAAAACAAACACCTATCTCTGGGCCTCAATTCAGAGTTTGATTTAATAGGTTTGGGTGGAGCCTGGGCATTTCTGGTTTTTATTTTTGTTTTTTTAACTTGAGGAAGTAACCAAACATGGGCATGACTAGTCATCTCTGACCCTGAGGGATTTTTTAGTTGTCGAGGGTACAAGAAATAATGGAAAATATCAGATCAAATTCTGTGATCTCAGTTTCTCTCTGGTAAAATAGATTAGAATTCTGTAATGTACATCTTGGCTTTACAACTACCTGCTTCTAATCTCACGGTACTTTTTTGTTTTAGTTTTTTGTTTTTAAAGTAGGATAATGTCTGGTGAGTCATGCATTAATGACTGAGGTGGTTTGGAGTAAGAGTTTTGGAGTATATAGGTCTGCAAATCAAGGATGGCTCTCCCGAGGAGAAAACTTGTGAAACAGATGCCTACGGCAATGGTAGTGGAGAACCGGAAACAAGGAGAAGAGTGGCTCCTCCAGTCTCCTGTGGAGACCTCCAGCAGGTGTCCCACCATTTAAGCCCAAAGTCAGGATAGTTTGCAAGACTTGTACTGAATGCCTGCTCCATGGCGCTGGGGATACAAAGACAAGTGCAGCACATTTCTGCCCTTGTAGGTCTCAGTCTGGTAGAGAGAGACAATCAGATGAACATTTCCATCGAGTGTGGGGAAGGACTGTTGTGGAGGGCAGCAGTGACTTTCATGCTGGCACAAAGCAAGAGCACCTAAGCAGCTGGTGCAATTATGGTAGGCACGCTGGAGTAGGAGGTATCTGATCTGTGTTCTGAAGAACAAGAGGCTTTGCTGAGGGGGAGAAGGAAGAAGAAGATCATTCCAGACAGAGGGGTTTTGTGTGTAGAATGAGTTGGAGCAGAATGCCTGGAACACTGTAGACCCTCAGAAATAATCCCTGCCGAATAAAGGAGGGGAGGGAGGGAGAGTGGGAGGGACATGTCCAGTTCATTTCATTGGAATACAAAGTTCTAGGGACAGAGAGCTAGAGATGACACTGGACTTAATGAGTGACTTGGCCTTAATCATGATGACAATGGAAAACCATCCAAGGGTTTTAACAAAGAAGTGATGTTTTCAGATCTGTGTATTAGAAAGGTCACTCTAGCTTTAGTGGAAATTGGGATGGAGGGGGACAAGTGTGGGGTGAGGGAGTCCAGTTAGGAGCCTGGTGCAATAATTCAGGTGGAAAAGGACACTGTCCGGCCTAAGGCAGGAGGGAGAGAGAGCATCTTCTTTATTACAGGATGTTATCACAGGCCACACCCACCTACCTGCCTCATGTGGTCCAGCCCCATCACCATGGCAACAGTCTCCTTAATACCCCTGGCCAGAGAAAGTGATAACAACTCTTACACCTGTTCCTGGAGGTCCTGCCTCTATTTTTTCTGTCTTGCTTTTTCTTCTTTTTTTCCTCCATTGATTGTATCTGATCCAGCCTCACTGGATAATTGAGTGTTTGAGAGTGAAAAATTATCTCAGCAGCTTGGCCCTTATCTTGACAGCGAAGCAGCACTTTTAATTTAATTTTGTTCAGAGACGCATGGGTAACAAATTTCACTAATCGCCCGGCTGTCGCCCTCCGCATGGTAAGGAGCCGTTTGTTACTAGGCAGCCCACCATACATACATGTGGGGGAGCAGCAGGTGGGGAGAGACAGGTTGGGGAGGAAGGAAGGGACAGCTGCAATCGATATGAGCCAAGCTGGGGCTCTGCCGTCAGGTGCAGAATCAGAGATGGTGGCCGCCTGTGTAGCGCAGAGAAGAGCTCAGAGTTAGACTCACCGGAGCTCCTGTCTTTGCTTAGCCACCTTCTATCTGCGTGAAACCATGAGCAAATGATTTCAACTGCCTGCATCTTGAGGTTTTTTTATTTGTAAGGTGGGGACGTTAATATCCCCTATCTCAATGGGTTGTTGTGAGAGTTAAATGAGAAGCTCTGACTCTCAGAATTGTCTTTCTTATGCTACGTGAAATATGCATCCCCCAAGATCATATCCTGAAGTTAGCCCAAGTCCTGAAGGCAGGACCCCTGTTAAGAGTACATCTGCACCCCCCTACATAAGTGTGCTCCCTCCCAGATTTGGATATGGAAATAATATTGTTTCTCCCTACACCCAAGTCTTGTATCCAACTAAAAATATCCAGTAGAAAATCAGTGCTAGAAAAGCTCTTATAAGGCAGGTGGCATGACTTTGCATTTTACAAATGGGGAAACTGAGGTCCAGAGGAAAGAAAAGAAATTTTTTAAATGGATACTATTTATTGAGCATTCATTACAGGTTCAGCACTTTACCTGTGTTATCTCATTTACTCTTGCAATATGAGATCTTATCTTGACTTTATAGGTGAGGAAACTGAGGCAAAGAAAGAGAAAACAGCTTGCCTGAGTCACCATTTTAGTAAGCATCATGGAATAAATATTTAAGCTCATGTCTAACTGCCAAGCTTGTAAGCTTTTCTGTAATTTTTGCCTCAAGTTGCACAGCAGCTCGATAAAGGTGGAGCTAAATATCAGGTTCCCTGACCTCTGGTCACAGAGCCATGCTAGACGAAAGTGCATCTGCAGGGATTCCTGTCCAAGAGGTCATCCAGATTCCCACCCTCCCTGTAATATCTGGACCAGAAAGCAAGGGAGACCACAAAAAAGCAAAAAAGATAATCAGTCTGTCTCTCCCTCTCCCCGACCTCCAGCCCCCTCCACCTGCCCACCTCTGCCAGACTCCAGTCGATGGGACCTTGGTTCTGGATTTATGAGCCTTCTTGGTGTCTCTCTTTCTTTCCATCTGAGAGGTCTTGACTCTTCCCTCTCTTGGCTAATTAAAAACCCTGGCCTGGGCTGCCAGTCTTGGAGCACAGGCTGCTGGGCAGAGGAACTCACTTTGGGCTGATAAATCACTCCCTGGGGCCGGGGGAGGCTGAAGAGGGGCTGGGCTCATTCTGTGCTTCTTTGAGAGATTTGCAGACTGCTACAAATGGACCATGTCTACCCCTGCTTACCCAGAAAGGGGGCTTCATCAGGAATAGGAAGGTAGGAATCACCCAGGGCTGCTGGGGTAGGAGTGCAGTAGGGTCGTCTTCTGAAAACATTGGTTGGATTGTGTCATTCCCTTAGATACCTTAGATGGCTCGCTCTCTCTTGACCTTCACAATAAATTCTCAACTTCTGAGCCTGACATCGGGTGAAGTGTGGCATAGCATTTAAAAGCATTACTTTCGGCAACATACAGACATGGTGTAGATCCTGGCTTCACTGCTCACTTACCTTGAATGGATTATACAACCCCTCTGTTTTGTGATCTTCACTTATGAAATAGAAATAAAAACTACACATATGCATAAGTACATATATGTATGTGTGTGTGTGTGTTTAGGATTCAACGTGGCAGTGCACATCCTCGGCACCCTGCACATCAGACAGCTGCTGCTGTGGCCCCTATCACGACAGCTATCCCACCCCCGTCTTTCTACTTCTACAGTTCCAGCTGCTATTGCCTGTTGTTAATATCAGCCAAGCCCACCTCTCTAGCCTGAGCTCCATTCCTTCCTCTGCTCACGCTTCCACAAACAAACCTGGTGCCTCTTCGCCTGCTGGTGTCTGCTGGGCTGTCCCTTCACCTGCTGTTATCCACTGGGCTGTCCACTTGCCTGCTGGTGTGTGCTGGGCTCTCTCCTTGCCCACTGGTGTCCACTGAGCTGTCTCTTTGCCCACTGGTGTCCACAGGGCTGTCCCCTTGCCCACTAGTGTCTGCTGGGCTGTCCCTTCACCTGTTGTTATCTACCAGGCTGTTCCATCGCCTGCTGGTGTCTGCTGGGCTGTCCCCTCACCAGCTGGTGTCCACTGGGCTGTCCCTGGCCCACTGGTGTCCTCTGGGCTGTCCCCTCACCTGCTATTGTCTGCTGGGCTGTACCTTCTCCCACTGTTGTCTGTTGAGCAGTCCAGATCTGCCAGTGGCCGCTGAGTTGTTCCTTCTCCTGCTAGTGTCTGCTGGGATGCTGTGTTGACCCAGCTCTGTCTCATACAACCCATGTGTCCTTCTAGGTCTGGTTGGAATGAAGAATAAAAGTCTTCACCTTTCTGAAGCTTCCCCTGTCCCCTTCAAATGCCATCATGGTGTCATGTTCCCTGTATCTCTTTTTATCTTTGAATCCTTTCTCTTAAAATCTTGGTTAGTCCTGTATGTCTCTACCTGCCTTCTAGACAACAGGAGACCAGGGGCAGTGACTTGCTCTGACTTGAATCGCTAGTGCCTGAAGTCATGTGTGACAGAGAAGGTATGCAGTAGATGTTACCAATTAGAATAAGAATCCCAGATAACCTCATTCCTTGTATTGTTAATGTTAAGGTCTTTTTTCCCAGTAGATCAGAACGTTTTATTGCTCATTCATCCTTCTATTCCTGGCAGGTGAGGGCCGGCAGTAATAATGGCCATCACCCGGGCATGTGTGACTGGCGTGAACTGCTGCTCTTCAGTGATGAGTGACTTCCCAGGCCACAGAGCTTACCAGTTCCATAGACTAGAGTCCAATTCCTCTGACTTTCATTTTAGTCTTTAATCCACCAGGGCAGGCTTTGTTCCATTCTCAGCCTCACCTGGTGAAGTCTGGAAGGATCTCTCCAGTTTGGTATTGCTCTTGCCTTCTCTGTTTTGCTGAGGTGTTGGTAACAGAGAGAAATTCCACTCTGTCTGTGCCCTCAGGGCCCATCGCTGGAGTTACCCAAGAGTGCCCCCCAGTGGTTGTAGATGTAATTTTTCACTCCTCTTAGAGGAGGTGTAGTTTGTCCATTTATTCATTCATCAGTCATGCATACATCAGTCTGCATTGAGTGTGTATTATATTCTTTACCCTATGGTAGGTGCTGGAGATATAAGATAAACCATTTCCTGGCCCTGGGAAATGTACAGTCTGTTGGGGAAACGTGGGTTAGACATTAAGACAAGATTAGACATTAAGACATTAGACATTTATAGCCCATTGTGATAAATAATACGGTGGGGTTCATGGGATGGACAGTAGGAAGAGGGGAGGGGGGATTCCTGACAGAGATGAGATCTCAAAGGATTAGGTGAAATGAACCAAGCAATATCTAGGAGTGGGACAGAGTGGAGAGGGACAGTTCAGGCAGGAGATACCCTGACAGCAGAAAGCTGAGCTGAGGGAGTATGGAAAAGGTCAACCAGGCCCGGTCACAGGAGACCTGGTGACCCAGTTAAGGAGCCAGGACTTCATGCATGCAAGTAATTGGGATGCATTTAAACATTTTCATCAGAGAGTGACTAATCAGTTATCAACCCCGTATTTTTATTTCTGCAGTCTCTCTCTTGTGTCTTGTTTAGATTTTTGCTGCACCATGTTGTCATTGATTTTCCCTGTTTTATTCACAGCTTCTCTGTCCTGTCTTCATGTTCTTCATGCCTCCTCTTCTTCTTTGCAGATGTCTCTTTCAACTCCCTCCACTTCTCTAACCCTTCTTCCTCTCATTTTCCCTCTTTCAAGTTTTAACTCTGCTTTGCCTTACTTGCAAAACTCTCTTTGTCCATACCTCCATTTTTTTTATTTGAATAACTAACCCCATGTATGCTACAGAGCACTGAATTAGAAGTTTAAGTTCTTGGTTCTGCATTACCTTGCTGAGACTTGTTAGCGGGGCCACTCAAATTCTCCATACTTTAGTTACATCTACCACTTTAAATAAATAGTAAAGTTGGGCTATATCTGTGTCACTGTATTCCACAATTCCAGGAGCCACCATTCAACTCTTTGGATGCCAATCCATAGATATATGAAATCAAAACCCCTGGAACTGTGCTACAAAGGATCTTGAACCAGATGAGCTCTAAGTGTCTATGCAAATGGATAATCCCACCATCTTTCTCCTTTCTCTCTCCCTGTTTTATTCTTCTCCCCATCTCTTCCTCACCCCATGTCCCCTCTCTCAATTTCTCCTCAGCTCTAACTAGCTCCAGACTACAAGATGTTTGCATCTAAAGGGGAGCACTTCCAAATGGAGACAGTGATTTGTAATTGAAAGATGATGGTTCAGGAAGAAAGCTTTTGTTTTTACAATCTAAGCATTATAATTGACAGTGTCTCAAACCAGCTGAGACTTGAGGAGTCTGTATTAGATATGGATTTAGAGGCCTCCCAAGGAGGCTGAAAACTGAGCAAGACAAAGTCAAGGATGTGTGCTATTCTGAAAAACTTTATTTTTGGAAACAATAGAATAATTTTTTATCACTCAGCAAATAGATTGGGGGAAATCTTACTGGGGCAGTAGGAAGTCTTGGGATTTTTTTATAATGTAGTGTTCAAGAGCATGAACTTGAGTTTCAAATTCAGGCCTTGCAATAGCACTTAATGTCTGTGTAACCTCAACAATTCACTTCTCTCGGATTAAGGTCGTAATCTATAAGATGGCTGTGAGGGTGCTCCCCCAAAAAGTTATTGTGCAGATTACATGTATTACCTCATTTATTCTTCTACCTACATTTTACAGATGAGGACTGTGATGTTCATAGAGGTTCAGTTACTTGCTAGAAAGTGACAGAATCAGGACATATCTAGGTATTGTGAAGCCAAAGCTGGTGTTTTTATCTTTGACAGCCTCATATGTGGGCTAGAAAATCTCTAAGTTTATGGCTTAATTGAGTTCATATTAGGGGAAGAGGAAAGGTTAATAGATGGGCATGGAGGTGCAGTGGGTATTGGGATCTATAATTATAAAGGAAGGAAGAGAATAAGGATTAAGTTGTTCATTGATGCTCAGGTTCATTCAGCAGACATTTCCTAAACACCTGTGTGGGCCAAGGGTATGATTGGTTCTGGGGCTCAGTACTGAATCCCATATGGTTCATGAAATGGGTAAACTCCGGGTTTGGTGTGGGAGAGGGTCAAGTAACTAAAATACCGAGTTACACATGCTGAGCTGTACTTGATGGGGTATATAAGCTTAAAGACATCAAGGAGTTTGGGGTGAATTCTATTTGAGGATTCATGTAGGAAGGCTTACATAGAGGCTGGTGGCAATACTATGCCTTGAAAGCGAAGGAAGCAATCTCCCTGTGGAAGAGGGGAGGAAGGACGTTCCAGGCAGAGTTAGTTTTTTTGTGGTAACAAATTACCACAAGCTTGGTGGCTTAAAACAAAAGAAATATATTATTTCATGGTTCTGGAGGACAGAAGTCCAAAGTCAAGGTATCAGCAGAGCGAGTCTCTTCTAGAAGCTTTGAGGGAGCATCTGTCCCATGACTCTCTCCTAGTGTTGGTGACTGCCGGCAGTCCTTGGCATTCTTTAACTTGCAGATGCATCACTCCAGTCTGCTTGTGCCATCATGCAGCCTTTCCCTCTCTGCGTTTCAAATCTTACTCTGTCTTTCTCCTATAAGGATACCAGTCATTGGATTTAGGGCCTATCCTAAATCCAGGGTGATCTCACCTAGTGCCGTGGGTTGAACGTCCCCCCAAAACTTCATCCCCACTGTAACTGTTAAGTGTGAGAAATCCTATTATGGTAAGTGAAAGGTGGGGCCTTGAAGAGGTGATTAGGTTGTAGGACCATGCCTAATGAATGGATTGAAAATGGTGGTCACGGGTGTGGTTTTGAGGGCTTTTAAAGAAGAACACATGAGGGTTTAGTCGCCCTCTGCTCTGCCGTATTGGCCACGTGATACCCTAAGTTGGTATAGTCACCACCAGGACAAGGCCTTCACCAGATGTGTTCCCTGGACTTTGGAATTCCCAGCCTCTGAAACTATAAGCAAAAAGTTTTGCTTTCTTACAAAGTGCCCCATTCCAAGTATTTATTATAAGCAACAAAAATGGACTAATACAGAAAATTGGTACCAGAGAAGTGGGGAGCTGCTTATAACAAATACTCAAAAATGTAGAAGCAGCTCTGGAACTGGTGTTAGGCAAAGGTTGGAGGAGTTTGGAAGACTCAGAAGACAAAATGACGAGGGAAAGTTTGGAATGTCTTAGAGACTGGTTATGTGATGGCGAGCAGAATGCTGATAGAAATATGGACTGTAAAGACCATTCTAAGGAGGTCTCAGAGAGAAATAAGGAGATTATTGGAAACTGGAGCAAAGATCACCCTTGCTGTGAAGTGGCAAGGAATTTGGCTACACTGTGTCCATGTCCTAGGACTTTCTGGAAATTGGAACTTAGGAGTTGTGAACCAGAGTGTTTGTGGCAGAAATTTTTAAACAGAAAAGCATTAAGGAAGCCCCATGGCTACCTGCAAAACAGCCTATGCTGAGTTATGGCAGCAAAAGCAGGAAATAAAGCCAGAATTTAAAAGGGAAGCAGAGTGTAAAGATTTGGAAAATTTGCAGCCTGGCCATATGATAGAGAAGCAGAGAGCATTTTCAGTAGAAAAATTCAGTGCCTCTGAGATTAGCCCAAAAGAAAGGGATTATCAAGAGAAAGGGCAAAAGGCACTGAAGGTGTTGCAGAAGCCTCTGGGGCCAACCCTTCCATTTCAGACCCACAGGTCTAGGGAGACAGAATGGTCTCGTGGGACAGGCCTGAGGCACCCTCTACAGGCTCCCTGCTCAGAGCCACCTCGGAGAGGTGCTTCCAGCATCAGCATTCCCGCTGCTTTTGCTGCTCCAGCTGTGGCTAAATTGGCCCCAGGTGTGGCTGGACTCACAGCTTTGGAAAATACAAGCCAGAAGTCTTGGTGGCATCTACATGTGTTAGGTCTGTAGGCTCACAGAATGTCAGAGCTGTGAAGCCTTGGGATCCTCCACCCAGACTTCAAAGGATATATGGAAAATTCTGGGGGCCCAGGAAGAAATCTGTCACAGGGGCGGATTCACCGCATACAGCCTTCGCTAGAACAATGCCGACCAGAAACATGGGGTCAGAGTTGCAGCATAGAAACCCTAGCAGTGCCATGCCTAGTGGAGCCATAGGAGCAGGACTGCCATGGAGAACCCAGACTTGTGGAGCTACCGGTGTTCAGCACCAGCCTGGGAAAGCTAAAGTGTGTCCTGAAAGCAGGAAAGCCACAGAACAGAGCTGCCTGAGTACTTGGGGACCCAACCCTCACATCAGGGTGCAGAGGATGCCAAACTTGGACTTGGAGTCAAGATACATGACTCACCAGCTTTGAGATTTAATCCTCGCCGTGCTGGGTTTCAGATTTGTTTGAGATCTGTTACACCTTTCTTTTGCCCTATTTTTTCTCTTTATGAATGGGAATATGTACCCTATACTTGTCCCACTATTTTATCTTGGAAGTAGATAACTAGTATTCATTTCACAGGCGAGAGTTTGAGCTTTGGATTTTTGAGTTGAAACAAGACTTTTGGGATGAAATGAATGTCTTTGCATGTGAAAAGGACATGAGTTTTGGGGGACCAGGGGTGCTATGTCTTGGGTTGAATGTTCCCGCAAAACTTAATCCCCACTGTAACAGTTGAGGGTGGGAAATCCTTACGGTAATTGAAAGGTGGGGCCTTGAAGAGGTGATTCGGTTGTAGGACTGTGCTGTAGTGAATGGATTGAAAATGGTGGTCATGGGCCTGGTTCTGAGGGTTTTAAAAGAAGAACAAATGAGAGCTTGGTCTCTCTCTACCCTCATATTCACCGTGTCATACCCTGAGTCATTGTAGTCACCACCAGGACAAGGCCCTCACCAGATATGTTCCCTGGATTTTGGACTTCCCAGCCTGTGAAACTGTAAGCCAAAAAATTTTTCTTCCAAAGGGCCCAGTTCCAAGTATTTTGTTATAAGCAGCAAAAATGGACTAATATACCTAGAGGTCCTGAATCTGTGAATAAAGTCACATTTTGAGGTTCCAGGTAGACATATCTTTGGGGCTGTAAGTCAATCCAGTACAAATAGACAGCAGAGAAAAGGTTCAGAGGTATCCAGTTGGGCCCTATGACAATGACCAGGGGCTCTTGGGAACATCTCCAAGGAGCTTGGATTCTTGTTATCCGGTGATGCTGGGTCACCCCCTCTCTCTAGACCTCATTTTCCTCATTTGAAACAACAGGGATCATCTATGATGACTTCTAACATCTTTCCAATGTCTATATTCTTGAACCCTGGGGCTCAGGCAGAGACTGTTGTGCCCAATAGATTCCAAAATAGCAATCTGGATGGGAGCTGGACTGCAGCAGTTTAGAGGAAACACCATTCATCCCAGCGGCCCTGGCTGGACCATGATAATAGCTCTCTAACACCGCTGTTAATATTTAATTGGTATTTGATTTGATTTAACATGATGTTCTGCATGAAAAACACCTTGAGATGTTTCTGCATTGTGAGCGTGTCCTGGAAATGCCAGCTTATTGTATTAACAAGTCTCAGCCTGAAAATAAAGGGAGATAATTAGAAACAGCAAAGTCTCTGGACATGCTCAGGGCAGCCAAAAAAACTCTCGGGAAAAGAGTCCTTTCAGCTGCTTTCATGTATCTGAACGAGAAAGCTGTTGGAGCAGCCCCAGTGGATAGGCGAGCTTGTTAGGGTCACTTGGCACACTATTTATAGCTCTCAGCTAGCTCTGTTTTAATCCAGCTCTCGTGGTGCTGTGGCTCACAACACCCCTAGTAACTTTTTGCTAGAGTCACTAGAAGCCCAACCTAGGAGCCCATTGGTTGCCAGTAATTTACTTGTAAGATCTCTTGACATGCAGGGTGTGCTTTCTTATAAAAAACAAACATATACAAGAGGCAAAGTTCCCAGGCTAGCCCACAAAAGTTGATTTACTTTCTAGTGGAACAAAATCATTATAATATTATTTCACATGCACAGGTGCCCAAATGAGCCCCGAGTGGTTCTTTAACCTGAAGAAATGTACCTTAAGGGTGACAAGGTTATAATCTGTGGTTATTTCCTCGAATAGCCATAGTTAACACTTTGCCATGTGATATATTTGAATTAGAACTACACCTGCCATAGTAAGTACATAATGAAAATCTGCATAAATCAATGTGGTTGGGTTCCAAGGCTATTTCGTAAAAAATTATGCTTAATCTGCAATGCAGCTGAAGTAAGAGAATACTGCAGGGTTGGTTAGATTCTGAGGCTAGCACATAATATCTGATCTAAACTCTACTCTAGAGGGTCTGAGGCATGGTGATAAAAAGTGGTGGTGTGGAGCCAAGGCTAACCCTCCAAAAAGTTTTCTGGACTCATAGTCCTCCTGCAAATTGATAGAGTTATGAATAAGGATTAAGTTTCCAGTCTTATCTACAAGCCTAATTAACCTGCTATATATGAGACATATGAATAGCATTGCCTTCACTACACATAAGGAAATGTGTCTTCTGTATTCCTATATAGTGTGCCAGAAGAGATTCCATTGAGTGTACAGCTTATCACTGTGATATTTTTTAACAACCTTTCTCTGATTCTCCATTTGCAGGAACAATAGTTAACAATTATTTTTAAAAATTTGTTTAAAATTCAGATATCTAGTCCCCATCCTCAGGAATTCTTCAGTAGATCTTATGTGGGACCAAGAACACTGTTTTTAACAAGCCCCATAGGGAATTCTGAGCTAGGGAACTACACAAAGCTCCACCTGTTCAAAAATGTCAAGGTGCTGTTGAAAGAGAGCTCCCTTTCAGATTCCAAGTATTTTGAGTTGTTTAAGGGTGGCTGTCTAGAGAGGTGGCCCTATTCTTGTCCAAGGTGAGAAGGTGTTCCAATGGTAATTGGATCAGGCAGGTAGGCAGGGGTGGCTGATACCTTGGTAAATCCATGGGTATTGTGTTGGGGACAGTTCAGGCCACCCAGAAGCCTCACTTTAGGGCCAATTCTGCTGGAGTTGGCCCCAAATAAAATTATGCTTCTTGCTATACAGAATTCAGTGTGCTGTGCAGAAGACGGCCCATTCTTCAAATTCAAACCATGCTTAAAATCTCAGCTCCACCATTTACCAGCTAGGTGGTCTTGGATGGATTACATGGTTTCCCTGAGCCCCTTGTCCTGACCTGCAGAAGTATGGGCAGTATTTTAATGAGGTTTAAACAAAATAATGCGGATAAAGAAACTCTTATACTATGTGGCACATGGTAGGTTTCCAAATGTTGCCTTCCCTCCTCTGTTCCTTCCAAATCTCCCCTTTCCTTCCTCCTTCTCTCTTTGCACAGGGCAATTCAGAGAATTGTACATTGGGGTCCTTCTCTCCCTCTTCACTCTCCCATTGAAAGTTCAAGGATGAGAGTATTTATTTCCTTGTTCAGAGAATGTAAACAAGCCACAGCCCGGACCGGCATTAATAATTTATACAATAAATCACATAATGTGCATCAGTAATACACAATTTACAACCTCCCACTAACTTTAGGATTTACCCACTTGATTTCCTCCCACATGCCAAGGGCTCAAGCTGGACACTTAAGATGCATCTAAATTATCTGTGTGCAAACACAGCGCCTTGAGACAGGTGTCCTCTCCCCAGTGAGCCTACGCAAGTGTTTAAAATGATAAACCTAAACTACAGATCAGCAAAGTAGATTTTTAGGAGTCTCTCTTTCCATAAAGAAAAAAGAAAAGGATGGAGAAAAAAAGAGCAATGATAATAATACATATCATTTACTGAATGCTTTCTAAGTGCCAGTCACTGTACAAAGCACTTGCAAACATTGTAGTGTGTATACATTAGCTCTGTTTTAAAAGCAAGGAATTGAGGGTCCGAATGATAAAGTAAATTGCCCAGTCTGGATCACCAGTGTGGCAGCAGGTTAAAAACCCAGCACTGTCTGACTCCTCAGTCTCCAATCTGGTTCTGAAATCCGTGGAGTTCTTTAAAAGAGGATTAGTGCATAGTTTGTAACTGTGACCTAGGTTTCTGTATGTATTACTGCCCTCCCTGAACTTAGAAGAGAAGACATCCTAATATCAGCCGCATGATCCGACCCAGTAGTATGGTGGTAAACTGACACTTTAAAAAGCATAAAACAAACGAGCAAAAATCATGATTTGTAGCATTTGCAAATTTCTATGATGTAAATTCTACCCTGTCCAATTTCATGTTACTAGGTTTAACAACTTCCATGCAACATCTCTAAATATTTAACAATTGGCTTTTGCAAGCCAGTTGAAGTCAGTTGAGCAAACGGTTGAATCCTATGGATGAGCCAGGGATGCATCTCTTAGGAATTTCTATCTTGTCTTTCCCTGTATCTCCAATGCCTAGTACAGTTTGGCCCATATAGGCAATATAGGAACTTAGTAGATACCTATTGATTGAAGAATAAATAAACA
This sequence comes from Cynocephalus volans, assembly GCF_027409185.1. NCBI lineage: Eukaryota > Metazoa > Chordata > Mammalia > Dermoptera > Cynocephalidae > Cynocephalus > Cynocephalus volans. The sequence continues at coordinate 20,156,796 of NC_084476.1, forward strand.
ATTGAATGGTAAACAAATAATTGAAACTGGAGTGGAGGGTGGGAAATCTTGTCTTCAGCCCTGGATTAAAAAGGACACAATGTCCTCTTACTAGGAGATTCCCAGTGGTTATCTATACTTCACCATGGCAGTGAGGTGAGCTGTGGAAGAGATTTTGCCTGTAAGTAGAGTTTGGGTTAAAATGTCAAAATACCACTTGCCCATTCTTCCCCTTTCCACTTCCTGGAAGATCTGACCCATCACAAGCTCAGAAATTCTGTCTTCCAATGCTCCTTGCATTTGATGACTTCTCTCCATGTCCAGTGTCACCACCACAATGAGGTCATATCACCTCTTGCTCCTCACCATCACTCTGGCAGTGACACCATTCTCCCCCCGCAGACAGACTAAGCTTCGTAACAGTCACATAATCTCATCATGCCATTTCCTTTCTGAGCTCCCTTCACTGGTTTCCCTGTTCTTTTGTAGTTAAGGTCAAACTTATTAACTTGACCTTCAGGTCTTTGCATGTCCCTGCCCTCATCTCCAGCCTGATGATCTGTCACTCGCTACCTTCTCTACTGCATTTCACCCTGAAACATCATTCCTTTCCACCATCATGACTGGGCTTACAAGCCTCTTTCTTAAAAAGTTCCTTCTGGTATACTCATGTATTCCACCCTGTTCTCTTTCATCCTAGCAGTAATCCAAGTGTTATATCATGATATATTCATGTCTTTGCACTTCCATCCTCCCCGATTGGAAACTTCATGTGGATGGAGGCCATGTGCATTTCTGTTTCAGCTCCCTTGCCTGTGTGTGGCTCCATTTTTGCTACATCTCGAGGTCTCCTGTCAGGGGTCAGAAGGCTGTCACCTGGAAAACGTGTGGCAGAGTGTCTTAGTGGCTGTGCCCTGGGATCAGATGTCTTGGATTCAAGTTTGATTAGTTGTGTGATCTTAGACATGAAATTTCATTTATGTGGACTTAATTTTCTCCTCTGTAAAATGGGCGTAGTAACCGTAACTCTATCACAGTGTTGTTGTAAGGAGATGAGAATATCCTATGCAAAGCACTTAGTCCAGAGCTCAGCACAGAGTAAGTACTTAAACATAGTAGCTATTATTACTTTTATTGTGAGACAAAGTGATACCTTAGCTGAAACTTCTACCGACATCATTTTCTGCACTAAGAAGGTAATGACTGGATTTTATTTTCCCCACCTTGGAAAAATCCCATGAAACCTGCCCTCTTTCTCTGAAATAAGTGATTGGTTAGAGGCACTTTCCATTCATTCCTTTATCCATTTATTCATTAACCATTTAGTTCATGATTAATATAATTTAGCTGATATTCAGTGTTAGGTCCTATGTTAAAGAAAATAAGGCAGGGTCCATGCCCTTGAGGAACACGGAATCATATGGCAGGAGGACAAATTCTACCTTCCCCTCTGCCTGGTTGTAGGACTTTGCTAAATAAACTTTGCAAATGGTCAGTTGGACGATTAGTCAGTAAAAATGATGCACTTTGATATATTCTGTCCTTCATACTTGAGTATAAAGAGAGAGAGTGTCTATCTTCCACACTAGCCTTGGAGTAGACAAAGGCATGACTTATGTCCATTGGATTGTGTGAGGAAGCTGATACGAGAAAAACAGAAATGACCAGCCCAAGGTCATGTAGCCAGCAACTGGTAAATGTGGGAATTTGAATCCTGCTGACTTCTGCAATGGCGTTTTCCATTGTTTGAGCTGCTGACTACTTGAAAACCAGGAAGGCAGCAGCAGCATTGCTAATAATGCTGGTTCTGGCTGACTATGGAAATGGAAGAAGAAATTCATAGTTACGATTCCCAGGGCTGCTGTTACTCCTACCCTAAGCACACCTACATCTTGATCTCAATTCTTATACACTTACACATGTACTCACATCTTCACATACATACATAGATTTCTATAAAATTTAGTAGGGTTTCTATTTCAGCTCTTCAGGCGGTTCAGGTGTAGGCATTTTATAAATAAATTCATGCTAATGTTGTTACTATTATTGCTGTCTCATAAATTTAACGGCACAGGCAGGAAGCTCCAGGTGTGCATAGCACCTGAATTACAGTTACTCAGGGAACTACCGTTACCTTGTTCCTGCCATCTCTACCTTAATGATACCTCGGCACAGCTCCTACTGCAGAAAAAAGTCTGTGCCCCTCCATCCCAGTGCAAGGAACTGAAAGCCCCCTGGAGGTGGGGCAGGGAGCATTTTTATAAATGCACAGGGATGTGTGACTTGGATACATCATTGCTGGCCAGCCCTTCGTCTAGGATGAACCATGAGAATTCACTGGTTCTAGGGCGTCAGCTAATAATAGTAGTAATAAGTATAGAAGTGAACAGTCACTGAGCACTCAGTATATACTGGGCAATGTGCTGAAGGCTGTAGATGTACAAAGAGGCATAAAGAATAAGTAACTTTCCCAGTGATATTAGCTAACAAGTATCAAGCCTTTCTTATTATCAGCCACCACGCTAAAAACTTTTTGCTTCAACTCAAGTAATGCTGTGAAATTGGTATTTTAAATATTGTTGTTTCATATGAGAGGACACTGAGGCTTTGAAATATCTGATTCCTTATACAAATATTCTCAGCTAGTAATGGACAGCATTGGTGTTTGATCCCAGCCCAGTGGGACTCTGAGGGCCATGTTCTTAGTTCTTTTTATTGACTTCCTAAGTTCACAGTGTTAAGAAACTATTGAGCTGGGTTTCAAACCTAATTCTTCTGATTACAGAATTCGCCAACCTTCCGCTTCACCAATTTCCCTTCCAGGACTGATGGGTCTAGTCAGGGTCTTCCAGAGAGAGATACCTTCAGAGATAAAGGGACCAGCTTGCCTGCTTCCTCCTCTGCAAAGCCAGCCCTGATTCTACCAAGCATGCTTCAGTGGCTCCTTGCACTCAGTTCTTACAACATTGCAAAGTCTTCAGTACACAGCCAGGCAGTTGTCCTGGCACAGTGTTTCATCCCAACATTCTCAACTACCTGACTGTGGCTCCTTTGCAAATCCTGTGACTTACCCAAGGTCTGGCACATGCCCTGTGCTCAGGGAATGTTTTTTAAATGAGGGGAGGTGTTTTCTAAACTTGAGTCTCCTGCCGGGGATGGGGACTTTTCAGCCTCTCTGTTATCCAGTTAAGGAGGTCCTGATATTAGTTATCTATTGCAGTGTAACAAATCACCCCCAAATTAGCAGCTTAAAACAACAAACATTTACTATCTCATAGTTTCTATGAATCAGGAATCCAGGCACCAGCTCAGGGCTTCTCACAAGGCTGTTGCAATCAATGTCAAGGCTTGATTGGAGAGGGATCTTCTTCCAAGTTCACTCATGTGCTTGTTGGCAGGATTCAGTTCCTTAAGGGCTATTGGTCAGAGACCTTCAGCTCCTTGTCATGTGGGCCTCTCTAAACAACATGGCATCTGGCTTCACCAAAGCAGAAAGTGAGATGGGCCAGAGAGAGAGGGAACAACATGGAAGGCAGTCTTTTATAAACCAACGTTGAAAGTGACATCCACAACTCTTGCTGTATCCCACTTGACAGAAACAAGTCACTAGGGGGATTGGATATGCAAGGACATGGACACCAGGAGGCAAAGACCACTGAGAGTCATTTAGAAGTTACCTACCTCAGTCCCCCTGTCCTCTTTCCTTTTCTTCAAACTAAATATTTCATTTCAGGAGACATATACTTGTTCATGTCTATGTATGTGAAGAGGCATTTAATCACCAAACTTTGTGCTAATTCTATCCAGAATGCTCTCTTCTGATGGAAGCATCCTCTGATATTCTTTTTTTTTTTTTTTGACTGGTAAGGGGATCACAACCCTTGGTTGGTGTTGTCTTCACCATGCTCAGCCAGTGAGCGCACAGGCCACCCCTATATAGGATCCGAACCTGCGGCCTCGGCGCTCCCAGCGCCACACTCTCCTGAGTGAGCCACGGGGCCAGCCCATCCTCTGATATTCTTATAGACTGTCTTTGCAGAATAATATTTCTCCCTCTAGCCCAAGTGCCTCTACTTGTCCCACTCTGAAGTAAATGTAGATCTCATCCTTTGTCAGGTCTTCAGATCCTGATATGATGGCTCACCCTTTGTAATTATGAAGTCCCTGCTGTATCCCTAGCACCCAGCACAATGTCTGGCACTTAATAGACACTTACCCATGACGTAGGAACTTTTTGTTAATAAGGTAAATGAATGACGGTGTGCTTTTGGTTTGTACAGTGCTGGGAGGGCTCGCCTGATAGGACTAGAGACACCATCTGGGATAAAGACCACTCTCCTTGCAATGGACCACAACATCCTTTGTGAGCTGTTCCCTACCTGGCTCTCTGGCTATTCTGCCCACACAGTGCTACCTGTGTGTGATACTCCTGCCACTCCAGTTTATGTGCAGTGCCTTGCTGTTCCCTTCTCCTGAACCTCACGTCCCCTGTTTTTCTACTCAGCATATCTCACGTATATAACAAGCTCAGCTCTTGGTAATAATTCTATGACCACCAAACCTGGATTAGGGGTTTGCATCTCTACACTAACCTCTGCCACTTCTGCTCAGGGCCTGCTACTATACTGAACACTATGACCCTTGATGGCTCTGGTCTTGATCTACAGCTCATAGCACAGAGCTCTTGCAGGGTGGGTGAGCCCTCAATAAACATTTGTTGAATGAATGGATTCCATTCTGTAATAGATGGGGGAGAGAAGTCCCACAAGGGGGAAGGATTTGTTCAAGGTTTTACCATTAGGAATAACAGAGCTGGTATTCAAGTTTGGGCTCTAAGCTCCCAGAACAGAGTTCCTTGCACAGCCCTCAGGCACTTCCTTGACACTGAAGAACAAGACAGAAAGTGGGCCTAGAATGTCTCTTGGGCTAGAACCACTATTATTCTTTTGAAGGTGACATATTTAAACCATCAAGTTCAGGCCCAGAATGTCAGCCTGACGTGGGTAGAGACCTCCATGTGAAAACGTGCTTGGGCAGAAACGCTTCACAGAACATTTTTTCTTCTTCTTTTTTTTTTTCTTCTTTTATCCTCTTTTCTATTTCCCCCTCAAATATCTAAAGACAAAGCTGTTTCTCTCCAGATGGCTGTTTAAACAATGCAAACGTGCTTTTGCTGAAATGTTAGTAGTCTGAGGAAGAGGCGATAGATTGGAAAATCAGAAAAAAATGCCCCTTGACTTAAAGACATGGGGATGGGCATATTTATTCCAATATTGTCTCTAGGTGCTTTGCAGCTGAGCCCCTGCACCCAAGAAAGAAGTCCTGTGTCCCCCGAAGGGCCCTGATGCTATCTTTTGCCAGAGTGAGGGTTTGGGTGCTAACAAGAGCCTTAAGACCCACTTCCTCAAGCCAAAACTCTTTATAGCTTCTTAGACCTGCAAGGCATGTTGATGGTAAACAAGCCCTGGAAGAACTGGGAAAAGCAAGGGTGTTGCTGGGGTCAAGCAGATCCGGCTTGAATCCCAGTGCCTCCAACCATTTCTGCAACTTGGAACAGGTATCTGATTTCCCTGAGCTTCATTTTTCTCACTCATAAAACGGGGATACAAGCATTTATTTCAGAGGATTATTCTAAGGACAAGGGACACAATGCAAGTCAAGGGCCCAGGCCCTATGGCTTGGGTCACTACAGTTGCTCATGTGGAATATCTGCTGCTTCATTTCTCTTTTGCTGTGTTTGAATGTATTCTATGGCATCTCTATCAAGAGGCTCCTCTGACTGAACCTTTCTTATTTTAAGGCTAAATATGCCAAATCCTTCATCTGATGTTCACTGTGATGTGATCTCCTGTCTAGTCCTGGTTACTCTCTTTAGAATGTGGACCACTTGTCTATGTCTTGATTATAGTGTCACACAGATCTAAGCTGAATTACCAGCTCTGCAGCTTACTAGGTGTGTGGCTTTGATCAAACCACTCCTCTTCCCTGAGCTCAAGTTCCTGATGCAGAAAATTGGGGTGCAAGGGTTGTTGTTAGAAACAAATCAAACAATGGGTGCAAAGGGCCTAGTAGAGGCTTAGCACACAGTGGATCTTCTCTTATTGTGAACCCACTACCTTCTGGGCCACATGGATTTTCTCCCTGTTCTGACCCATCCTGAATTTGTGCAGGTGGTCGGTTGGATACAGAGGTCAGTGTTTACATTATTGGTCATAGATTGGATGATGATAATGATGATGATGGTGATGATGATAGCTACTATTCACTGAGCTCCCGTTATGCAGTGTATATTACTTTATTTAATCTTTCTAATGACCTTATAGAGTAGACATTATTCCCATTTTACAGATGAGAAAAATGGGACTTGCTGAAGGCCAACCAGAAAATAACAGGGCTGAGACTCAAACCATTTTCCTAACTCCTCCACAGTCCATGCTCTTTTCATTATTGCTAATGTCATTTTGTGAGAATATTTGGGGATGGTTCATCTGGATCATGTGTGTTGGCATTGACTGAAATATCCTAGTTGGGCCCATGTACCATTCCGTCATCTGTGGGATAGAATGATCAGGCCCACAGGGAATGAGAGAGGCGTTCGATATACTGCCTTTGTTCCAGGAGATGCTGGCTAAGGAAGGAAAAGATGACAATTACCCTACGTGGTGAACTCAGAAACATTGTCGTGGGAGCTGGGGCAGATGGGATCTAGATCTAACTCTGGACAATCTGACTGAGGGCAAGGCTGTTCCTCCTCCTCCTGACCTTCATCGTGATGGGTTAGACTAGCTGATCTGAAGGGGCTTGTTCAGTTCTGCTCCTTCTGTTTTCATGACTATTTTCTTCATGTAGGAATCAAATGACAGAATCTGTGCTTGAAAGGAAAGAAGGACAGGGAACCTTTTTTTTCCATCTTCAGAACCAAAGGGCTTTCTTGAAGAGGAGAGATGGGGACCAATTCATGGAACTCTTGAAAGTGAGAATATGTTCAGTTGGTTATAGTTGTAAGAGTAGAATTTCATTCCACATTGACATTGTTCTCTTGCTAAAGGTTACCAGTGAAGAAAGACTATATTCTAACACTGTTAAGAGCTTGGTATCCAGATCTAGATTTGAATCCTGGATTTGCCTCTTGATAGTTTTCTAGCCTTGGGCTAGACTCAGTTTCCTCATTTATAAAATGAGGAGCTAACAAACTTTTATGATTGATCAAATCAAGTAATATCTGTAAGATATTTAGCACAATGTGTTATACATTGTAAGTACTACAGAAAAGAGAAAAGGTTGTTGTCATCATCGTCGTCATCATCATCATCATCATCAATGAAATGTTTTTTTGTTTAACAAGTTCCCAGTTTAGTTGATGTTGAAACACAGGCTAAATGACCATGGGGAAACACTGTAGGGAATTACCTGCATTGAGTAACACATCGGGGTCAAAGCCCTGTAGTCTCCTGTCATTCTCAAGTCCTGTGATTGCAGTTAGACAGATACATGAGACAGCAGTTAAGATGAATATTGGGTTCCTCTGAATTGCAACGGTTAAGGCAGACTTCTGGGAGATGGGAATTATTTGATCTTTAAAAGCTGGTCTACCTTAGACACATTGAGAGGAAGGGCAAATATGGGGGTGGGGAATGCATGCGGCCAGTCACAGGGAAAAGGACAGGCAAATCTAACTGCAATAGTTGGCTAATGGACCATCAGGCAAAACCCCATCTTTCATTATGTCTTAGGTACAGCCTGAGAGTCAGGAGAAAGAGGTGAGGAAGAGGGAGCACAAAGATTTGAGAAAAGCCCTATCTTTAGAAGGAAGGTAGACACCCATAGTCACCACAGGTCCACAGGGTAAGGGCAAGCTGAAGAGTCTTGGGAGAAACATTTATTTTGGAGGTCATTAGGTCTTGGTTAATATTCCATCTCTGTCCGTTATTAGTTCTGAGACTTTGGACAAGACAATTAATCTCTCTGAGCTTCCATTTCCTCCAGTGTCTAATAAAAGCAGCATTGCCTAGAGCTTACAGTGGACACATGGAATAAAAGAGATTCTGGGGGTAAAGGACACCACAGCAGTCCTAGTAATTACTAAATGCACACCACTCATTATTTCCCTGTTCCTGATTCCAAAAATCTTGGGCCATTTCTCTGTCTTTGTGTGGCTTATTTCACTTAACATAGTTTTCTCCAGACTCATCCATGTTGCTGCAAATGGCAGAATTTCATTCTTTTGTATGGCTGAGTAGTATTCCATTGTGTATATATACCATATTTTTCTTGTCCAGTCGTCCATCAATAGACACTTACGTTGCTTCCATTTTGGCTATTGTAAATAGAGCTGCAATAACATGGGAATGTGGGTATAAATACTGCATGTCCACACTCATAACTGGGTGCTAAGAAAGAAGGAAGAAAGAAAGATAGTAAGAAGAAAGAAGGAAGGAAGGAGATAGGGGGAGGGAAGGAGGGAGGGAAGGAAGGAAGGAAGGAAGGAAGGAAGGGAGGGAGGGAGGGAGGGAGGGAGGGAGGGAGGGAGGGAGGAAGGAAGGAAGGAAGGAAGGAAGGAAGGAAGGAAGGAAGGAAGGAAGGAAGGAAGGAAGGAAGGAAGGAAGGAAGGAAAGACCAGAATAATACATTGAACTTTTAGAAGGAGAGAACAAACTTAAGGATACTAGAGATGGGGGGAGGGGGGTTGGGGAGTGGTTGGTCAGCTAAGGGGCATAAATAATAGTTACTATTTGTAATAATGAATACACTAATAAGAAAAAACAAAAACAAACAAGCAAAAACTTTGTGCCAAAGTCCATAGACATCTTCTAAGAGAATGAAACTGTGACTTATTCAGCAAGATCTGAGTACAAAAGAGCTAGACATGTGCCCTTCAGGGAAATGGGAGGTGTAGCTGCTCTTTTGCTCCATGCTTAGCACCCATCAGTTGGTCACTAGCTCTTCTTTGCCACTCTCCATTCCATCAATGGCATGGGCTGAATGCAATGATGCATCTTGGCAGCCCATAGCCTAAGAGGGCTAACACAGGGATCAGTCATGAGTGTCTTAAAAAAATAAATTTTCTTTTGGTAAGTCAGTTCTAGCAGATAATCACCTGTAAATCTGAAATCAAACTGCCACCTTTCCTTCCTCCTTTCCCATTTATTTCTAAGCCTTTCTAGAATTCTAGTTCTTTTGAATCATCTGTTTCTTATCTGCCTACTGTCATTTCACCTACTGAGCACAACATATTTTTCCTTCTCTTAATTCAGGCCATCAGTCTGCTCAGTGTAAGTCGAATACTGTTTATCCTCCTGAACTGACCTCTTGTACCTGCCTCTTTTCCTTCTTTGTGTGCATTTTCCTGTTACTTTAAAACTCTGTTTTCTTCTCACACTTGAGAACCAGAAGAGTACACCCACAAGAGTAAGACAAAACTGACCATGAACCTTTCCTCTGCCACTTCCCAGTAGGTGGTCATCTAGGTTTCCCCACTCCAAAATGGAGGTAGTAACCCCTGCTTTGCAAGGCTTTTGAGAAGTTTAAATAGGATAATATACATATAGTCTTTAACATAGTGCCTGACATAGGGACAACAGTTAATTATTGAAATCTCCCAATATTATTAACACAACCTTTGTACAAATTGTTAAGCTAACTCATTATTTTCCTATTTTGTTCCGTAAAATGATGGTTCTGCAATGTATTAATACTTTGGGGAAACATCAGGTTAAATTCTGCTAATTTAATCTAATTCAAACCTTTTCAGAGATTTTAATACCAGATAAATACACTGGCATTTTAAGAGGAAAATACAGAATGGAGCATGTCCCAGAATTTTCTGAAGATGGAAAAGATTTCTTTTCAAGATATATCTTGTTTTGTGGGAGATGCTGCACTGGTTGTTTGAAGGATTTGGATACATTTGTGAAAGCAATGGATCAAGAGGCAGGGGCACAGATTCTAATCCTACCTTCACACCCAGCCAGTGAGACCTAGGCTGGGCACCCATAGTATTGTGTCCTGCAAAGAGCACTTGGCTCTGAGTCAGGAGATAGTGCTTCTGAGCCTGATTATGCCTCTGGTGTTTGAACATGCTTAAGTCTCTGATTCCTTATTTGTCTACCAGGGATAACAGCAATACCTATTGCATAGGATTTTGATGAAGAGTTGATGAGATATTTGAGAATACCTTGTAAACTAGTAAGAACTAAAACAATATGGCACCATCTTTTTTATCTTCATGAACATTATTGTCACCATCACCCTTGTCACCACCTTGAAGTTGCCTTCATACTTGCAGGCATAGCTGCCTGTAACTGCCACAGAGAAATATCCAAATAGCCAGCTGTTCTCATTCAGTGTCCATTGCCAGTGGCTTTTACTTAAACAGGGTGCCACGGTTCAAGCCTGAACAATATAAACTCTTCCTATCCATGGAGCAGAGCTAGCCTAAGACATTCCCTGGTGGCCTCACAGATAAAGATTTGGTCTCAAGCAGCAGAGTGAGCTGATTGAAGTTATATAATATTAGTATTTTCTGGGCCTGAGGAGAAGGAGAAACAGCCATCTAGGTTGTCCCTCTCACCTTCTGTCATCATCCTTTTGAGGTTTACTTTGGTGATGTAGAGAGGTTCCCCTGAAGACCTGTGGTCAGCATCAGGTGGAATGATGAGGCCACAATGAAACCCCCCCCAGTCACCACAGGTCTGCAGGGCAGGCTGAGGTCTGGAAGCAGCTCAGAAGTTAGCTGAGCTCCTACTCTGCTCAAGCTACATCTAGCAGGTTGACAGGGACATTGTAGACAGTTATGTTTAAGAGCTTGGACTCTGAAGTCAAGGGGTTTCCTATTGCAGCCCCATCACCTTTAGCTACATGACCTTTGGCTAGTGGTGGCCTCAGGTTTCTCATGTGCAAAACATGGATGTTGGTAGAAACCATCCAATGAATTTCTGTGAGCATTAAATGAGATACTGCATGAAAAATTTTAGTTACATTGTCTGGCACATAAGTGTTTTTTATAAATATTGGTAGTGATGGTGGTGGTGGCAATGATGATAATAATGGTGACATTCCTTACTAGGAAAGCCATCTTAAAAAAAGCAAATCTATATAAAGTTAATGAAGAGACTCAAAATGTGACTTTAGAGAAATGAAGGAAAGGTAGGAACATTTGGTTTGAAGGAAAGGAAATTCAAAGTAACTTAATTGTCACCTTTGCCTAACTAAATAGCTGCCCTGAAGATGAGGCATTAGGTGTAACCTATTTAACATGGACAGCAAAAGTTGGCTCAAAGAGTGAGATTCCAGAGCTGTTTAGATATTCAGCTATCTGGGAATAGAATTGCTATTTGGCAAGGGTTGAATTTGCTGTCTCTGGCAGTATGCAGACTAAAGCTGGATAAACACTTGCACAGATTGTATAAAGAACAAGCCTATGGAAGATGAGATATTAGGGAAATTATATAATATTCAAAAGAAATCATGGATTTGAGAGTACCAAAGTCAGAGAGCACAAGAAACTCATTCACGGCAGGGGGGCCAGGGGGGTAGGGGGTGATGGGGGAAACATGAACCCAGGTGGGCAGGATGAAGAATAAGATGACTCATATTGGGATAATACGCTGAAGTAATGCATGGACAATCCAGACACAAGAGACAGGCTGAGAATATGCAGCCACATAACCTAGACTTTTGGAGAAAACCCCAATTTCCAATATTCTTTCTTCTTGCCTCTAGCATGACACTTAAACTTGTCAGATAATGTGTCCCAATTTCAGTTTCCAGAAATACAGCAGAGACGCACAGAGGTACTGGAGTTCAGGTGCAGAGGGAATCCCAGGAGGCACTCAGGAAGGCTAACTAGACACTCCAGCCATCTGCCATGGTCACCCTGATATGAAGGCAGACTGGCGGCCTCACCAGAGCTTTTTGAGCTTTTGTGTGATTTCTGACCAGGCAGGGACCAATCCCTGCCAGAGAAAGTGAATGAATATATTTAGCTAGGAAAACAAACAAACAAACAAAAAAACAAAACAATAGGAATATTCCAATACTGGCATTGCTTGGTAAAAAGAGAAACAACATTTTAGCATTCATTCATTCATTCATTCATTCATTCACTTATTCAGGCATACCATAGGCACTAGAAATAACAGGAGGGCAGAAAATAAGAGGCCTGACATATAGTAGATGCATCTTAAATAACTACTTATCGAATGAGTTAATTCCCAGATAAGGACATTGAGTCTCAGAGGAGTAAAGTGACTCAGAGGAATGAGGTGGTCTTGTCCACAAGGTTCACCACCTAAGTATAAAAGCCAGAAAGGCAGTGCGGGCAAAAGCAGTGCATGTCCTACTGATGCCCATGTAGATGCCAAGTGTTAGATGATGAGGGTTTAAGGAAGTGACACGAAAGATACCAAGAGCTCACAGAGCCCTATGTATGTCTTAGGCATAGAACTTAATGCTGTAATTACGATCTTCCATGTAATCCACCTAGCTTCTTTACCAGTTAGGAATTATCATTGCCATTCCATAGATTAGAAAGCTGAAGTTCTGAGTACTTATGTAACTTGCCAAAATTTAGACAGCTATTAAATGGAAGAGTTTGAGTTTAAATCTCCATGTCTAGGACCAAAGCCCAGCCTGTTTCTCCTATTCTAAGTGGGCTTTCTACCTCCTGGGATCCTCTACCCTAATGTTCTGGGTTCCTAGAATCTCTGTCCCTCACCCCAACCCCATATGCCACTTAAAGGAAGAAATTACTTCTCAGCCAAGGACCTAGTCTCTCATGCTTGAGGGTATCAGGAAGAAGGAATCAATAGAAGTACAGCAGATTTAAGTTTTCCATGCACAATGGTCTGATGGAGTTAGATCTATTTTCTTCATTGTAAAGTGTGATTGATTTAATTCCAAATTTAACTTAAATTTGATTTTCTTCTCTCAACCTGGCATTTCCAAACCAGAAATCAATCAAACCCCAAATTATAGGCAGTGTGTGGCTCAACAATGTTGAGTTATTTCTGGTCGAATTTCTCAAGCAATACATTTTATGCCATTCTCTGCTGCCATAAGAGGAGATGAGGGGCAAGAGGGAGGGGAAATAGAAGGGAAATTAGATTATTAACTTTCTCCAATCCCAGCAGTCAGTGTGCCCTGGTGGAATTCTACTTCTGCAGCACAGCACATTCCCCTGCAAGTGATGGAGAGGGGACTGCAAACAGGGACATAAATCGGGAGGAACTTTAATGTTTGTCATATGAGGACACTCATGTTGTGATCCGGACCTGCCATTTGCTGAGCTCTTTTTAAAATTTTTCTTCTAATTACATGTGTTACCTTATTTTGTCCTCACTTCAGCTCTGAAAAAAAGACCACCATTCCCATTTTTCAGATGAACACATTTCGTGTTTTGTCTTGTAATGGTTGGATTCATTGGCAAGTGTCACAGAGAGATTTTGTGGCTAAGCCAGCATTTGAACATAGATATGTTTGTCTTCAAAGGCCATACTTTCTGCAACTACATGATGATATTTTGACCTTTATTTTATGATGAAGTGGGAAGCAGTATGATCCAGGGGAAAGGATGGAACAGGACTGGTTCTAATCCAGTCTCTGACACACGCAAATTGGGTAACCTTAGACAAGTCATTTCATTGCTTCACACTTCTGTTCTCAGTAAAATAGAGGTAGTACCAACAGTCTGCTGTGAGGATTAAACAAAATAATTCTGCCCTACTAAAATGTAAGCTTCAAGGACATTGGCTGTTTTGTTTACTGTCATTTTCCTTGTGCCTAAAGGAGTGCCAGGAAAGAGTTATGTTCAATAAAAATTGCTTGGATGGATGGGTTGATGGATAGATGGATGGGTGGATGGATGGATGGATGGATGGGTGATAGGCACAGTGCCTGTATCATAGCAAGCACTCAACGAGTAGAGGTTCCCTTTCCTGCCTTTGCTCCTTGCAATGGCAATGCAGTACATAGTCTCAATGGGGAAAGGGTGGGTGTTATGAGATGGATAGTTTCTACCTTGCCACTGTCTACCATCCCTACTCAGAGCTAAGTGCTGATGCTCAGTTCCCTGGGCCAAGAGCTCTTAAGAAGTCACCGTTGCTTGAGTCCCACTATGAGGTTTCTGCCATGTCCGGTTGCCATGGCAACTCCCCAAGCCACAGTGGCTGCTCCACAGGCATCTGGCCTTAGTGTTGGCTTCACCTGCGTGCTTTCTTCCTCCTGGACCTCGGAGACAACTGGGGTGCTTCAGGCATTCTCTGAGTGAAGAGTTGCCCCAGGACACCGTCCATTCCCATTCTCCCTACCATTTTCTCCCCTTCTTATGTCCCTCCGTCCACTATCTAATCTTTCTATTTCTGTATAGAATAATTCAGTTCCTTATAAGTTTTGCTTATGTGTTGGACAAACATGTACGTCAGTCCTGGTTTCTGTCATCAATGATGAGACAAATACCTATATCTGGCTTGGAATTCACATTTACCAAGGGCCAGAAGCTGTGCCAGATATTTGTTATGTACTGTCTTGTGTAGTTTTTACAGCAATCTTGAAGGATAAGTTATTTTATTACTATTATCCAGGTGAGAAAAATGCATCAATAAGCTAATGTGACTTCACTGCCCCCCCCCCATTGACTCTTAAAGATCCTGAATTGCTGTGAAGATTTAAATGACATATGGGGATATAATTAGTCCGGCAAGGAACTTGAGCCATCTCACCCCTGCCCCTCAGCCCTCTTCCCTAAGACCCCAAATCAGCCCTGTGCAGCCTGACCATATTTCTGGTAGTTGACTAATTAGTGAAAGGAATGTCTTGGTCACATCTGTTTCTGCTGCCCCATGGCTATAGGAATGAGAAATGTTTCCTGAGGGATCCACAGGGTGCTGTTCATGACACACTGTCTAGGACATGTCCTCCCCTATGCCAGGAGCTCTTACCTACCTGTCACACCTCATCCTCTGACCCTGTTTCACCTCCCCGAGAAGTTGTTCATGCCGAATTCATCTCTTTATGCTCTTCCCCCAGAACAGACTTCGTAGAACCTAGAGTAGAAACTCAGTGCTGCTGCTAGCTGTTATTTCGGGGATTTTATTAAATAATTAGGCTTGGGGAAATATGTTAACTTTTTGGAAATTTATTTAATTTATTTATTTTTAATTGACATGTATTGATCGTACATATTTACGGGGTACAGAGTTATGTTTCAATACATGTATACAATGTATGATGATCCAATCAGGGTAATTAGCATATTTGTCATTATAAAAATTTATCATTTCTTTGTGATAAGAGCATTTGAGCTCCTCTCTCCTAGTCAAGTGAGAATACACAATAAAGTATTGCTAATTACAGATGCCTGGCACTACTGTAGACCACTAGAACTTATTTTTCCTGTTTAGCTGTGATTTTGTATGCATTAACCAATCTCTTCCTATCCCCTCTCCCCCCTCCCCTTCCCAGCCTCTAGTAATTATTTAAGGTGAGATCTAGGCAAGGCACCAACCCTAATCCATATTTTTTCTAGTTGAAAACATTAATGTTGACTTGTCTATGCATACTAAAATATTTATATTATCAGAATTTGAAACAGCTTCTTGTGGCATTCAGATAAGAGATAAAACCTTGTTCTTTTTTCCTGTGGTCATTTTAGGTTTGGGGGATTTTCCGTCTTCTGACACAAGAACTATCTTTCATTTTAATCATTCTTCTATGTAACGTTTATTCTGCAACTGTAATAACCACAAATGTAAGAATAGTTCCTACCATAAGCCATGCATTATCCTGGAATGGGGAATAAAAACAAGAATCCTTTTCTTAAATTAAGCAACTTCTAGGTCCCAGGTGGTGAACTTGGCATGAAGGATACAGTGATGGTGAAGGAGGGATCTCTTCTCTCAAGCAGTTCACCGATTATTAAGAAAAATATATATGCATACAAACAATTCCAAAATGGGCTGTCCATAAGGGCTCTTTTTCTATTGGAACCCATCAGTGTGGCCATGTTTGTTGGCATGATTTTTGCTTGGTCAGTGCCTGTGTCATGCTGGTTGCTGGTACTGTTACTGTCATTCCTGGAAGTGACCATTTATTGAGAATCTCAATAAATATTGAGATTCTACCATGTTCCAGAAACTGTGCTGTGATACAGAGGTAAGCTAAAGACATGGTGCTTGCCCTCAAGGAGTTTACTGTCTATTTACTAGACTCCAGTGTTTGGAATAGGTATTTGGGGAAACACAATGAATGTAGCTAGTTTATCTGCCTAGAGCATGAGGAATTCACATGAACGGTGAATCTTGAAGAGTGATGGGGGAGACAGTGAAGTTTTATCCAAAAGAAATAAACACCTACATTTATATGTGTGATAAAGAGTGTTGACTGTGGGGACACTGCAGTCATTCAGCCATGCCAGCAAGCACCTGGGCCAAGTAGGAGAAAGCACAGGAGTGTAGGCACTCATCGTGATAAACCTCAGAGGCTGGGCTAATGAGCACAGATCACATCCTGTGGCCAGATGCTATAAAACAGCTTGAGGGATTTCAACAGGGCATGAAGTGGACAGATATGCCCACACCTTACTTATCTCACAAGCAATAGAAGAGATGAGGGGAAAGAGGTAAGAATGCTAAAGACATAGAGTACATAAGAATGTATGACTGCATTGATGTTGTAGCAGAGGAGGACAGCAGGCTGAAAGACGACATCTAGGTTTCTGGCCAGTCTAAATGGTGGTGCTTTCAGTAAGTTGAGGAGCCCAGAAGGAAGAGGAGGCTTTATAAAGAAGATAATCTGCCTTGTTGTGAACGTGTTATATTTAGCATGCTCATGGGCTAGCCATACAGGATGTTCAGAAGGTTTGGGGATAAAGGTTTTCTCAAAAGAAGAGTATAACTGGTAAAATAAATTTGAGAGGCAGTACTCTAAAACTGGTAACCAGAACCTTGAAGGTATATTTGAAGAGCAAAACCTAAAGAATGAAATACACAGGAGGGCTCAGGACAGGTTCCATAGAATTTCTTTGCTCTGAGTCATGCAAATCCAATTGACTTACTCTAATGCATCCATAAAACTGTCTTTAATTTTCCCAGGCAAAACTCCTCTCCCCATCTCCTTCCCTGTCTTCTAGATTGTAACACAATTTGTCATGCCGTCTGATTAGCTGTGGATAAGCTTGCATTTTCCCCTATCCTGTAAACTCTTGAAGAGCAGGAGCTGTTATTCTTCTCTGTATGTCTCACATAGTAGGTGCTCAATGAATGCTTGTGAAATGGATTTGAACTGATCAGCCTATAAATATCTGTGAAACCCACCTAGGTGACAGACATTATATTTGCATAATGCCATGTAATCATCACAACACCATGAGATGTTTATTTGTATCATTACCTTCATCATATGCTTAAGGAAACTGAGGTTGCAAAGCTAATGGGGGCTAAAGAACAAATCTGAACCCAGAATTGTCTCACTCCAAAGCCCATGCTTCTTCTACCAGACCCTACCGAATTCAACAGCACAGTGTCTTCTCACTTGCTTCTAAAGAGAGTGGAAAGTTTAATATCTAATTATTATCAAGAATGACCAACCTAACTGAGAGGAAAAGAGTGAGCATTGCCACAATTTTCAGGAAGCTTGTTTCTTTCATCTTTGGTTTATTATTTATCCAAAATGCATAATAAATCCATTTTGCAGAGAGTTAAGCCAAGACCCAACAAGAGGCCACTGAGGTGTCACAGCAGGCACAGAGGTTGGAAAATATGGTTTCTTTTTCTTTTTCTTTTTTTAGATTCTTATATGGAAAATAACAGGACTCCCAAACTTCGTTCCATCCTCATTTCCTCACTTCGTGAAATTATGTGTCTTTGTATGTGTTTGTGTTATTAGGTTTGCTGAAAAGCCCAGTGAACAAGACAGCCCTGACACTGATTGCCGTGAGCTCCTGCATCCTGGCCATGGTGTGTGGCAGCCAGTTGTCCTGTCCACTCACCGTGAAGGTGACTCTGCATGTGCCTGAGCACTTCATTGCAGACGGTAAGAACAGAGCGTTGGAGATGCCCCACCCTACTGGGCACCTGGCACCCCTGGTGGGCAAATGTCTCCATGCCTGGCCCAATCTCAGAATTATATTACATATACCTTTATAGGAAAAAAGGAGCATCCAAAGGCCTTGGAAGAGGCTCTTACCATGTGGAGTCCTGGATTATTTGAATTAAATGAAAGACTTCTTTTATTCTATGAGTAAAGATAATGTTTGTTAAATAAAGGAAGAATTTAAATGTGAATGCAGAAAGATTGAGCTACTTCAGAGAACCTACTGGTTCTTATCATGCTTGTGGGTTTTATTCCAAACTAAAAATGCCCCCTAAAGGGTATTTGCTAATTAAAAGCATATGACAGGGAAGATCATATGAGGTTTGTTGGAATTTTCTAAATATCCTAGAGAATATTCATTTCTCATTCCCTGTAAATGTACTTTACAAGTATCTTATATTTTTGCCATTTACTCTTCACCCAATTAAATTGAATTAATGAGACACTGTAGTCACCGTATTCATTAGCAAAGCATGGTCCAAGAAATTGATTAAGGTGCTTTATATCTATTGCTAAAGTGACCTCCAGAAAAGTTGTTCCAGTTTACGTACTTCAACAGGCTCCACTGGCGCCTGTTTCCCCAAAGCCTTACCCTCATATGGTATTGCTATCTTTACATACATTGAAGTTTAGCATAAATAAAATAAAGAAGGCATATCTTAAGAATGAAGCTTAATGAATCTTTTTTGTTTCTTTTTATACTTGTTTAACGTATACATCTCAATGAGTTTAAAGATAAAGTACAAAACTATACTGTCTACCCTAAGTGAATCATTGTGCAGTTATGCATGTATTGAAACAACACACTGTATCCTACAAATATGTATCAGTAAATGTTCAAATATTTTGAATAAAAAAAATATGTTTATATCCATGAAACCATTACCATAAACAATGCCATGAACATACCTATCACCTCTAAAAGTTTCTTTTCTCCCTCTTTCTTTTTTCCTTTTGTGATAAGAACATTTAACATGAGATTACATAGGTGCCTGCACAGATCAAACCATGAAGCATTTCCACCTCCTCGGAAGGTTCTAGTTAATTGTTCTCCAGTAGTAACCAAATTTCTGATTTCTAGCAACATATTAGTGCCATTCATTTAAAAAAATCCTTTCCCATTGGATATGTATTGAATTCTTTTAAGATCTTTATTGTCTATTTGTCACTCTTATCTCCATGTAACTCAATATTATGTCCAATTTCAAAGTCACAGTGTTCAGAAACTTAGCGCTATCCTCCAGTATGTTCTGACCAGAGCAAAGTGGGGTTTTAACCCCTTTCCCTGAAACACGCAGACTTGTATTAACACTTCCTTTGAGTGCTTCCCCTTCAGCACAGTAGATGAGTCCCTACTTATTTTTCACTTGGACTGCAAATAAGTTCAGTATTTGTCATTTCATATACATTCAGTTGATTTTCAGATCTACGAACAGGACTCTTGGTCCATCCCTATGAAACCCTATGTGCACGTAAGACAGGTAAACATGTATGTGTGGGATGACAGTGGGTGGCAGAAAGAGGCAGTAGGAACTAACCCTACAGAAGCAAGGAGGCAAGTAGGTTCATGGAGCCTGGGGCTGGAAGAATTGCCAGACCCTGGGTGCAACTGGAAAATGGGGATGGGAGAGCAGGAAGGATGGACACTGAGTTGGAAAGACCAATAGGGCAAATTTTGACCATTGTGGAAGACATGTCCCCCACCTTTTGTCCTTCACCAGTCACTAGTCATTAACTGTAGAAAATTAGACCCTAGAGATATTCAAGTTTTAATATTTATTTTCATACTTGTAGAAATGGAGACCCTGGGAGACTAACTTGCTCAAGGTCATGATGAAATAGTTTCATGGCTAAGAGCACAGGCTTTGAGATAATACAGACATGAATTCTAATACTCAGTATGTTGTCTGCCACTTCGGTAGCCAAGTGAATGATTTACCCTCTCTGAGTCTCGGTCTCTGCATCTATACTTGTAAAATGAGGATAACAGAAGTACTTATCTGACAGGGGCATTGTGAAGACTACAGCTCCTACTTTCGTTTCCATGTTTATCAAATTTTTAGATAACACGTAGTTGGGAAATAGCAAAATAAAGGGATCGCCCAAGAAAGCTGCAAACAATCTTGATGGTTTAAAAGGACAGATCAAAATGTGGTAAAAAAGGGGGTTGTTTCCAATGGTTCCTATTCTGACCTCTGTCATAGACTTACACTTTTATAGCTGCATGTGGACTTGTCTGTTTATGCCTATAGACTGGAATCTGTGTGGGGTCAGGTGTTTTGTCTTTTGGAAGACATATTGTATTCCTGGTGACAAGCACAGTGCCTGGTCTATGATGCATGTTTAGTAAATATGTGAATGAATGTTGCCTGAGTTAAAGCAGAATTATTAGTGGTTGCATGTGACACTTCTACTAGATCTCCAAGAACAAAGGGGAAGCTAAGTCAAAGAAAACTAAGGCAGATAATGCATAGAGATCAAAGATGTTCTAAAATGTACCCAGGGTTTGTTTCAATCAGGTGTGGTAAGAAGTGCTGGCACAGAAATGACTTTTGAAATGAGAAGTTTTTATACTCACAGGTCTCAGAAACTAGACACACAGAATGCCAGGTGGGGCCACGTAAGGAAGCCCAGGATCTATACAGAGGCAGAGGAAACTAGCAGAAAGCACGGGCGAGAGCCCATTTCTAGTGCAGGAAGGAATGGGTGAGGCAGGGTAAGCAGGGGAGACAGGTTTAGAACTGGCTAGATTGAATAATTTTAGCAGACACTGAGGTTTAGGGACAGCTCCTAGTTGCCTGGTCTCTGACCCTGAGGTGATTAGGGAAGAGAAATATTTTAAGAGCCAGATAAGAGAGATGGTTGGGGCAAGGGCTCTGGGTTGGTTAATTTGCATGTAAAAGGCATCTCCTGGGCAAGTCTTTTGCTATCCCTTAAGATTTCACTAGCCCTGTGAGGGGCAAGCTCTTACCAGTCAGGGAGGCCCCAGATGCCAGAGCATCAATAATACAGAAATTACAAAAATATAGCTAAAACAAAAGAACATTTAAAATAACCACAGAGTGTACAAGTCCTGGAGATGTGATGGAGCAAGCCCAGCAGGCAGCATTGGGAGGACATGGCCCACAGGATCTCAATCTCAGGGCATAGTGGAATCTCCTTCCCTTCCATGCTATATGGTCTTGGTTAGGAGGGTCTCCTTCTAGATGAGGTATTTTTCAGTTTGGATCTCAGTTCCATTGCTTAGTTCCATTGCTGTGAAATGTAGGAGAGTCAGGTTAGCTTCCTGAGTCTCATTTTTCTCATCTGTAAAATAGGAAATATTTTGAGAATATTGAATGACATAGTGTGTATAAACTGCCTAGTAGAGTGTCTAAAACATTGTGATTGCTCAATAAATAGTAACTACTATTACTTTTAATCATAAAAGAATTCATAGAGAAAGAGACCTCAGAAGCTGAAACATGGCTGGGCCAGAAGATACAGAAAACTAAATAGATGACTTTAGCTATCCTCAGTTTGGTGAACGGAACAAGAAGTACATTATATGTCCCCCTCCAGATGGAAATACCTTTCCCACTTGAAGACATTAACACTTGAAAATTCTCAATCTTCTGGGGATCAGCAGACGTCCTGAGAGCAGCCAGTGCTTGAAGTCAGACTACGTGGTAGTTCCAGGCAAGCTCACCTTCTTCAGCAAAAGCCCAATATCTCCTCTGTATATGCATTGCTTGTCTTTTTCCTTCAAAAGCTCTCCAAAGCGGTCTTTATTATCCACCTTTGACAGATAAGGAAACTGGGACTTGAAGAGGATATCCAGTCATCTATGGGTGTGGAGAAGAACCTAGCAAAGAACAATTTTTATGGATTGACTAGTGAGGTTTCTAGCTCTGATTCCAGGAGTTATGAGGGTGTTACTAAGAGGACAAGAGGGAAAGTGATGACAGTCCTCTTTTCCTGAACACTTGTCATCAGTTGGCACTGATATTCGTAAATGTATTGCAACCTAACATACAGTAATAAGCACAGTTGGAAAGTGTACATTTTAATGCAATTTTGCATATATTTCAACAACCAGATCATACTAGAGGCCTCTTAAGACCACTGGTTAAGTTTTAAAAAACAATAAAAAGAGAATCATAACAAGGCCTATCAGGAGCAGAGCAGCTCGTGTCAGGAGGAGCGCCGTTTGGGACCAGGTCTCCCAAGGAGCATGACCATGGCAGTTATCCTTTCTCACTCTCCCCCATGAGCTCTCTAAGCTGCCAAGGTGCTGGCCCTTTCTTATTAAGAGAGCTCTCAGCCAGGCTGACACAGTGATCTGTCCGTGGTGCTGAAGCATTGGATGTGGCTGAGTAATGGGTCCCATCTTTGGAAAGAAAATGAATTCTGCCCTTGTGTTACTGCATAGTTATACACAATGCTTACTGCCCATTACAGGCAAAAAGGTCAGTATGGCCTAGCACTTGTCCAGAGCCCAGCTGGCAAGAGCAATATACACCGATGCCGTCCATATCTAAGCCCCTGACAAATCTCACTCCTTCTTTTGTCTTGGCTTCTTCCAGGCCGCCAGTAGCTTTTTACCCTGCTAAGCACACATTAAAGAGATGGAACATGTTTGCATCTAAACTTACTGAATTTAACATTGTTACTCCATCTGTGTTCTATAAATCATCTGCATTTGTGTCATCTTGGCTGATAATCCTCAGAACTAGTGAATCAGATTCTCTGAGGGTGGAGCCCAAGTATTAATAATCTTTACAGGAACTCTAGGTGGTCCCTTAATAGAATTTTGAGAGCTATTTTAATATCTCTGTAAGTGCTACTTTCCTTTCATCTAAAACATATGATCCTTCATTGAGATCCCTTAGGATCTTTATAAGGGTCTTTGATAAGTGTCTTTGATTTCCCCCATCTTTGACTTTATCAATACTTTATTAATGGACCTGCCTAACAGTATAACTCCAGAGATTTCCCATAGCATTGAGTACAAGGTGAGTGGTCTACCCTTAAGGTTTAGAACATATTAGCCCTGATCACACAGGTTTGGGCTTCATCAAAATCGTCACATAGGTAGCATTATTGATGAATGGTTATTGGTTAATATTAAAAGCCTATCTTAACTGAGATGTTAGTTCATGCATTTGCTGAGGGTCCCAATGTGAATCATGATCTAATCACCGAATATAGTAAGTCAGTAGAAGAAACCACTTTTAAAGTAATAAACTACATTAAATGGGTGAGATGGTTCCATACCACTGTGAACAGGTAACACTACATCTAGAGTTCTTTGTCCTGTTCTGGAAGTTGTTGTTCACTGGAATTTGTTCAGAGGAGAAGATTTGGCAGTTATGATATTGGAAAAACATTGTAGATACCTAATGACCTCTTAAGGAAAGGATAAAAGAAAATCATTCTATAAGAAGTGTTGAAGGATCCTAGACAAGAAGGGAACCTAATATCACTGAGCATGTGTGCTATATATATATGGTAGTGTAAAAAGCACTTTACATAGAGTTCTTCACTTAATTCACAAAGAAAAACTGTATGGCAGGACTTAGCATTGTCATTTTATATGCATGAAAAGGAGGGCTCAGAGATGTTAAGTGACTTGGCCAGGTTAACACACAGAGGTAAAACAGTGCGAAAACCTAGGTATACCTGAACCCGTGATCCAAGGAACTGCCATGTAAGGGGCTTCCAGAAAAGAGACTATCATTATTGTTTTGAAAAGGAAAAAGGCAAGTTCTGGGAGGCCTGAGGAAGCAAAACTAGAGCTATATGGGTAATGAGGATGGTCAAGGATAGAAGGAGTGAACCTTTAGTCTGGAAATGTCTTCCTCTACTATTGACAGTGTGACTTTGTGCTACTTAAACTTTCTAAGCTTTGGTTTCATTATCTACTAAATGAGTATAATAGCAGCACTTATCTCATAGAGTTATTGTGAAAAATAAATTAAATAATGCTCAAAAAGGTCTTAGCTCAGTATGTAAGACCTAGTAATGGGTTGATAAATTATATGAATGTTAGTACTTGTGGTAATATTTTCTTAATATTGGAAGGGGCCACTGAAAGATAATGAGGTCCCCATCATAGAGAATCTTCTGAGAATAGATGATCACATTTCTATGAAGCCATAGCAGAAAAGAGAAGCCATACATTTGACTTGATTACCTAATATTTTGATTGGGAATGATTTTATCAGAATATAAATTTTAAAAGCACTTAACTTTTTAGGACTTCTGGAATATGTTTGTTCTTTACTGTCTCATCACTGGGTGTCACCCATTCTTTGCCTGGGCTCAAAAACGGGGTAAGACTCACAATGAACGAAGGCCAAAGATGTCTCTTGAATACTTTACTTAGCTAAATACACACACACACACACACACACACACACACACACACACACAGAGAGAGAGAGAGAGGGGGGGGGAGAGAGAGAGACAGAGAGAGAGAAACTATGATTTTTATATGGTTAATAAGATTGTTGCATCAAAATACCTATGCCAAAATGTCTCTTTTTATTCACATTATGTTAAACTGTTAACATCATCCTTTGGGTTGAACTAAGACAGTATTTAAGACTTCTTTGTTCCTATGGCTGGGGTTTTTGGGGTCTGGGGATTCCTTCCAAGCCTAAGAAATGATCAGTGCCCACATATTAGTATGGCTTGCTTCATTAATATGCCACACATGTAGCTGTTTTTGAACACAAAATTGTGTACAATGAATGTTGCCTATATTTATTTGCTTCCACCCGTACTTGATGTCTTTCAACCCAGGAGAGTAAGCTAATGTGTGGCTTTGTGCCATTAATGAGGAATGAGGTTTATAATTGGCTTTAGAGCTAGTTTGTAGTGATTTGAATACATGGGAGGAGTATTTTCAATTCTTAGAAGGGAAAATTACACCACACTGAAAGTGGCTGCTTAGCCATAAACTGCCAAGCAATTTATTTTAAAAGAGTAGTTCCTTGGGCATTCTGCTCTCTGGAATTGTTCTAGGCTTAGTTTGAAAATGTTCAGTATTGATTGCAAATCTTTGAACACCATGGAACATGCTCATGGGTAAAAGTGCTGTACAGTATAGCCTTTGCCTTTTTCCTTCTTAATTCCTTTGGATACTCTTGACACTGTTTAGACA
The DNA here is from genome assembly GCF_027409185.1 of Cynocephalus volans. Taxonomy (NCBI): domain Eukaryota; kingdom Metazoa; phylum Chordata; class Mammalia; order Dermoptera; family Cynocephalidae; genus Cynocephalus; species Cynocephalus volans. Next base: position 20,182,009 of record NC_084476.1, read on the forward strand.
CATAGACTGTCTTGCCTTCTATCTGCTGTTCTCTGTATCTTTGCTTATACACTATTCCCCACCAGAAGTACCCTTTTTAATAGCCACATTGCAATCCCACCCATCTCTAAGGCCTAACTTAATTTTCTCCTCCCTGTAGAAAACCCTCTTCAATGAGTCCCTCAAAGATAGTATTTTCTTCCTAGAACAATACACAGAACTGCATTTGTGTCTTTCTAATGACTCTACTGTACCTCCCATCACTATTACTATTATTTATGTGTCATTGGAATAACTGCCACAGTCCTGAGAATTGGCCTCCTACATTAAATCTAGCCTTCCTGCAATCCTATCTCAACACTGAAAACAGAGTAATCTTTTAAAATGAAAAATCTCAATATAGTGCATCTTCCCATAAAATTGTTGAATGACTTCTTTTGTACTTGTTATGAAGACTGAACTAAATAACATGGCCTTTATGTCCCTGCAAGGTCAGGCTCCTGTCTGCGTCTCCAGTCTTATCTCACACCACTCTTTGTGTGTGTGTGTGTGTGTGTGTGTGTGTGTGTGTGTGTAAATATTCTCTGCTGCCCTCTGCCTCAGAACCTTTGCACATGTTGCTTTCTCTGCCTGAAGATTTCTTCTCACCTCTCCAGTTTCTCCCATTTGCCGTGCAGTGATTGACCTCCCTTTTTCACATCCCAGCCTCTGTTAGGTCCCTTACTAATCATTCTCCTAGAACCCTGCTCTTTTCCTTTATTGAGCTTATTTTAATTTTAATTACATACTTACCTAGTTAATGTCAATCTGTCCCACTAAGTTTCAAATTCCATGCTTCAGTGATGAACTAGCAGAAAAAGAAGTCAAGAAAGCAAGCCCATTTACAATAGTCATCAAAATAATAAGATACCTAGGAACCAATTTAACCAAGAAGGTAAAAGATCTCTACAACGAGAATTACAAATCACTACTGAAAGAAATTAAAGAGAATACAGAAAGGTTGAAAGACATTCCATGCTCTTGGATTAGAAGAATTAACATTGTGAAAATGTCTGTACTAGGCAAAGTCATCTACAGATTTAATTCAATCCCCATCAAAATACCAACAATATTCTTCACAGAAATAGAAAAACAATCCTAAAATTCATATGGAAGAACAAAAGACCTCGAATAGCCAAAGCAATCTTCAGCCAAAAAAGTAAAGCCGAGGCATAACACTACCTGACTTCGACTTACACCAAAAAGCTATGGTAACCAAAACAGCATGGCACTGGCATAAAAAGAGACACTCAGGCCAATGGAATAGAGACCCCAGAAATCAACCCATGGACTTACAGTCAACTGATGTTTGACAAAGGCAATGAGAACATACATTGGGGAAAAGACTGTCTCTTCAATAAATGGTGCTGGGAAACTTGGATATTCATATGCAAAAGAATGAAACTAGATATGCTCCTCTTGCCATATACTAAAATTAACTCAAAATGGATTAAAGACTAAAGTTTTAAACCCCAAACCATAAAACTACCAAAAGAAAACATAGGGGAAACACTGCAGGAACTAGGAGTGGGCAAAGCTTTTATAAGTAAGACCCCAAAAGTACAAGCCACAAAAGAAAAAAAAATAAACAAATGGCATTATATCAAACTAAAAAGCTTCTGCACAGAAAAGGAAACAATCAACAGAATGAAAAGACAACCTACAGAATGGGAAAAAGTATTTGCAATCTGTATATTCAAAAAAGGATTAATATCCAGAATATACAAGGAACTTAACCAACTTCACAGTAAAAAAACAAAGAATCCAACTTAAAAATGGGCAAAGAGCTGAATAAACATTTTTCAAAGGAGGACATGCAAATGGTCAGCAGATACATGAAAAAATGTTCAATATCACTAATAATCAGAGGGATGCAAATCAAAGCCACATTGAGATATCGTCTCTTCCCAGTTAGACTGGCCATTGTTAAAAAGACTGAAAATAACAAATGCTGGTGAGGAGTCAGAGAAAGGGGAACTCTTCCACACTGTTCGTGGGACTGCAAATTAGTACAGCCATTATGCAAAAACAGTATGAAGGTTCCTCAAACAACTACAGATAGAACTACCATATGATCTCGTGATCCCACTTCTGAGTATATATCTAAAGAAATGGAAATCACCATGTTGAAGGGATACCTCCTGCACTCCCATGTTTATCACAGCTGTGTTTACAGTAGCTAAGATATGGAGCCAACCTAAATGTCCATCCATGTACAACTGGATAAGGAAAATGTAGTATATATACAGAATGGAATATTACACAACCATAAAAAAGAATGAAATTCTGCCATTTGTAGCAACATGGATGAACTTGGAGAAAATTATGTTAAGTGAAATAAGCCAGACACAGAAAGAAATACCACATGTCCTCACACATAAGTGGAACAAGGAAGGAAGGAAGGAAGGAAGGACCTACCACAAGAAAACATTGAACTTTTAAAAGAAGAGAACAGACCTATGGTTGCTAGAGGTGGGAAAGGAGGAGGGGAGTGAGGTTAAGGAGAAATTGGGTAAGAGACACAAAGAATAATTATGCTTTGTAATAGTGAACATGCTAATAATATTTATTTGATCATCCCATGTTGTACACAAATACTGATAGTCAATGCTGTACCCCCAAAATATGAATAATAAATTATGCTTCAATTAAATAATAATAATAATAATAAAGATTAGAGATCATATTTGTTTGTTTTGCATATTATGTTAAGCACCTAGGACAGAGTTCAAAAGCAGAGTTGGTGCTCCCCAGAAAGCATTCACTAAATGAAAAAAATGAAGTGATTTTAATGGTTAGACTTAGATTTCCTCAAGGGCAAGGGCCACAACTTATTCACGACCTAACCTACTTAGATGTCTAATGGAGGTTCTGACTCAGTAGACATATAATAAATTGTGTCTGTAAAAATAATTGAGGGGGGTGGACCCAGATGCCATAAGAAAATGCATCTGGAGAATGACAGTACGAGAAATCTAAGGCTGCCTCTTCCTCTATGATTGACTTCACTCCCCAAGGTTTAGGCTCCCATCCCCAAAGAAAAGAAACCTCAATCAAACTCACATTCTTCCCTCCCAATCCCAAAATGAAACAAGCTTTATTCCCGAGCCCAGAAAGAGGGGAAATATAAATTGAGCTGAGATTCAGAACACCCATAAGGGAGGTGGCAATGAAATACCAATAAACCATATTAATATGCTGAAATCAGGGAAGAATAGGTTGAACTCCAACCCAGACTTAATAACTATCCATGAGAGAGTGCAGGGAGAGGCAAGGCTAGATTTCAGTCAGAATTAAAATGAGATCCGTAATGAAACTGGTAATATAATTATAAACTGTGAAAACTTTTTTTTCTTCTTCCTTCTTCTTGTACTTAATGGGCAACTTGCTCAGCAATAACCTAGAGCTGGTGCTGGGAGCTGTGGATACCTGCTAAAATGGAATCTGGGTTTGTTTTGTTTTGTTTTGTTTTGTGGGTTTTTTTTCCCCAGACCTCTTCATTAGGGAAGTCTAAATCCACAAAACCATGGAAGGAAAAATTACTTCAAGCTATTTCTTCCTCAGATGGTAACTGATCCCTAGGTTAAAAGTGACAAGAAGCTGAGGGGAGAAAGAACCCAGGAAAGCCATTCTACACAGCTGAACATGCTCAAGCTTTTAAAGATATCACAACTGCCAGTGGGTTTGGGATTTTTAATAATACTCTGTGCTAAGATGTTAGCTTGGCTTCTAACCAGGATAAATTGCTTCTAATTTCCCTCCTTAACAAAAGAGATAACTGAGTTTGACGTCCAAAATTGGAGACTAATTTCTGTGTTTTGGTAGCAAATTGAGTCCAAAAATATATTCCCAAAAACTGGGGGTAGAAGGTTGTTACGAGGGGTAGAGAAACTCAATTTTCTCTCATTAATAATTCCCTTCTGTTGTTGTGAACAGAAAGACCCTTTGACTTTTAGACTGGGAGAAAGGGATGCTGGATGAGAGCTTTGATGAAATGGAGTTTGAGTCTATAGAGCTATATTTTCCTTCTATATTGGCTTGGTGTTTGCAAAAAGCTGTAGGATTGGTGCTATGGGGCAGTACATGATAGAGAGAAGGTGGTAGAGAGGTTAGGTGTATTGATCTGTGACCTGGGAGATGTGGATTCTAGACCCAGAATTTCTGCTTTCTAGTTTTGTGACCTTGGGTGTGTTCCCCTCCCTGAGCTCCAGTTTTCTCATCTAAGCATAATTCTAACTTCCCTGACTCAAAAGAGTACTAGTGGGCTGATGAGTTTGAAAGCACTTTGCCAATGGTGAGAGTAGATATGATTATGAAAACATTGTGCCTTTCCCTCGCTCTTTGTTCAGTGCTTTATTATTTATAAAGACAACCTAAAGGTTGGAGTAGGGTCTTAGTGGGTAAGGCTACGTAAGAAAGAGGTGCAGTGCTAGGGAGTTTGGCCTCTTTTGGCCAGAAGGAAGAAGCTAAATAGTTAAAAATTCATCAATAATAACACCACCCCCTTATTCTTATATAGTATCTGTTTCTTCCCTTCCTTCCTGTCTCCTTTTCTCCTTCCCCTCTTCCCTTCATATGGCCAACAGATATTTGCATATCATCTCCTCTGTAGCATGCTCAGAGAGTAAAGATGCGGAGATGGGAAAAACACACCCTCTGGCCTCCTCCAGTTTGGTGGCGGTGGGACACACCAGGCAAATAAAAGATGAAATGCAGCATGGTAGGATTCATGATAGCTTTGTACTGGATGCTCTGGGGACACAGATGAGGGGCAGCCAAGGACCCCAATCCAGGTGAGAAGTGATGCTAAGGAGAGGTGTCTTGAGGAGATGCTATCTGAGCCAGGTCTCAGAGCCACAGATATTTACCTGGAGGTGGGGGGTGGATGACAGCTGGCTTCCCAGGGAGGGGGAGGGACACTTCTCACCATATTCGTATAGATCCTATTGTTCCAACCTCTGAGTGACTGCAATGATAACACCACTCATAATTGGGAACATCTACAGAACAGTTACTACATGCCAGGTCCTGTGCTATGTGCTCTGCGAAGTATTACCTCATTTAATTCTATGACCTCATGAGATAGGTCTACGTATTATCCTCAATTTTAAGTTTAAGGGACACGTAAAAATGTAAAGGTCACATAAGCCTAGAAAATACACGACCACCTCAGTGTCACACAGGCAGGAAGGGGTTGAGCAGAATTATTACAAATTATCAGGCACAGGATGTGGTAGAAATACAATTTGATGACTAACATCAGGTTCTGACTCAGCCATAAATTGACCGTGACTTTGGACGAATCTCTGCTTCTCCAGGCCTTGGAGTCTTCATTGTAAAATGTGGGAGGGGAACAAGATGGTAGATGGTACTTAGAATTTCTCCCTGATTTCTCCCTGCCCTAATGCTATAAAAGTAGAAGGAGAAATACTGGGGTTCGCAGTCCCCCTTTACTTACCCCATAAGGTCTTTATGCAACCATCACATCCTTGTACCCCCATCCCCCACCCAGTTCTCCCTCTTTAGACTGCTTTGGGCTAATGTGCAGCCAGGCAGCCCCCTGAGCAAAGCTGTCGGGAGCAGAGGCAGCTGAGCAAACTTTCCACAGCCCACAAGTTGCCATTTGAAGAAAGCTTACAAGGATCACAGCCAAGCTTCTGCAGGGACTTCAGACTCCCAAGGCTGCCTGGATGAAAAAGAAAGCGGTGGGAAAGATACCGCCCATCCCTAGCTCTCAGCCCAGCTGCCGAGGGATTCTGAGCAGCTCCAATGCCAGCAAGAGTATGGGAGGGGGAGAATGCATTGTATTCGGAAGGGAAACAAGGAGATGGGAGGAATAATTAAAACCTGTGCATCGCTGCCTCCCTCCACCAGCCCATGTGCCCAGCAAAGCCTTGCTATATGGCTTTCCTCTCCAGCCCTCCCCTCTGGATTATCTAAGCCAAACAAGTCTGCAGCTGCTCAGCTTTGGGTTTTCTAGAAGCTACTGGCTACTTTCTGAACCTCGATGACCTGGGCATCTGACTCTCAGCTGGGTCATCCCCAGAGCCTGGACCACCCCTGAACCTTCTGTTTATTCCCTCCTCTGTTTTGACCCTGATCCCCATTTGACATTGATCAGTGAGTTGTTCCATTCAGACTTTCAGCTGACATTTGTGAAGCTCTGGCCCAGGGCCAGGACTCACATTCTTGGACAAATTGGACATAGTCAGTATTAAAGGTGGGGGAGTTGGGAGAAAGAAAGTGAGATTTAGAATCGGAAAATCTCAGGTTCAAATCTATACTCCTCAACTTACTGGGTATGGATCTTGGACAAGTCACTTCACTTCTCTAAACCACCCATTTCATAAAAGTAAAGCTATAAGCCCCTATTTTCCAGAGTGGCACGAAAACAGCCAAAAATAGATGGCCAGTTCATGCTAATTATGCCATCAAAAGGATCACATGTGTTATTTGAAGTGATAAGATAGCTGTAAAGCAAAACACTACAGTAGACGGTAGGTCATCTCTGGGACATGAGGGTACATAGACAGTAGGCAGCAAGTTTGCCAGGGAAACCTGGAGTATTTTCCACCAGACAGATCTGGGTAAAGCTTCAAGCAACAAGAGGATTCTGCTTGGGGGCTTTCCCATTGAGGAGACTGGAAGGGCAGGGATCACACAGTGTGTACTTCTGCTGGAGATCAGGGGAGAGAGAAGAAGGAAGATCTTCCAGGCAAGGGGAACAGCAGGAACAGAAAGTGCTCAGAGGGCTGGGGCTCCATACAGGCATGAATGGGATTAATGGGAGGGCTTTTAACGTTACAGGCAGTGGGGATCATGGAACCACTGAACAATTTTAAACAAAGGAGTGCAGGGATCACAGTGGCTTTGATAAAAGGCAGTGCGACTTGGTAATTTAAAGTTTAGGCTGTAGGTCAGACACATCTGGGTTCAAATGCTATCTCTACAAATTTGGTGTTACCCATGTTAACTTAACCCTTCTGACTTACTTCTTAATCTGTAGGGTTATGAGAATTAAATGAGATAATATCTGAATTTAGTAGAATGTTGGGCAAACAGAAAGCAACTGGAAATATTAGTTTTTATTGGCATCATTATCATCACCTTCCTCGTCTAAGTTGGGTCTTTCTGTTAAATGGTCCTGAACTTTTCCTTTTTACGCTTAGCACGTTTGCAATTACTTTTTCAATGTCTAATTTGGTTAAGAGTCTGGGTTATAGACTCATACTCCCTGGCTTGGATACCTGGCTCTGATACTTTGTAGCTCCGAAGTCCTAAGCAAGTTATTTAATCTCTCTAAAACTCTGTTTGCTCATCTGTGAAATGGGGACAATCACACTAAACCACTTAATTGCAGTCTTTCTTAGAATTCAATACTCAGTAAACAATAGCCCCTGCCAATGTTACTTTAAGTCTCTTAAGGGCAGAGAGTGTAGCTGTCTTTTTCCTGTGAGATCCCCAGCACACAATCATTGTTCAATAAAGATTTGTGGCTGACTGGCCACAATATAAATGGTAAGTTTCAGGTTGCCAAAACTGGAGGCAAGGAACCCTGTTGTGGGGCTGCTATATGTAGTCCACATGATAATGTCTGAACAAGGGCATTAGAAATGAACATGAAAATATGGAGCTCCTTTAGAATTAGAACAAAGATATTTAGCAGCTAATTGCAAGTAGAGGCCAAGGCAGGGCAAAAGTCAGAGATGATGTAGCCTATGCCTCCCAGGATCCCTGAGGAGTTGGTGACCCCAGACATCAACCTAAGAAGCCCGACTGAATAATCTTTTCTGCAAAGCTGTGAGATGTGGTGGTGAAGAGCTTGAACAACAAGGCCAGAATACATGGTTCAAATCCTAACTCCAGTTTTATCGTCTGAAAAGTGAGGATGCTAATGCAGCAAAAATCAGACTGCTATTTTCTGGCCCATAGTAAACACACTCGAAGACTGGCTATTGTTATGATGCTGCTCAGGCACCAGGGTCCCGATGTGAAATCAAGAATCAGATGCTCACCTCTTGGCTACATTTGTTAAAAAAAAAAAAAAAAAGAAAGAAAGAAAGAGAAGAAAAAGAAAAAGAAAAAAATTGCAAGTGACTTTGAAGAACACACAGTATTAAGACCTTTACAAATCCTGCCTGGATGAAAATTATTAGTAAGAGATGTCACTGTGCTCTGTGAGCAAAATTAATTCACCAGATCTCTGCAGGCTGCTCTTCTGAAGGTTTGAACTGTTCCAGTACTATCACAGGTGATGTCTCACCGCAGTATTGGGGTTAGGGTGAAGGATGGAGAGAGTGATCAGTCTGCGGCACCCACATGGATGCTGACTTGACCTGGGAGTGTGAAGATTCCTGGGGTGGCCATTTCCTGCAGAGACTCAAATGCAGCATTAACGTGCTGGGCACAGGACTTGCCAGAAGGCAGAGGCCTGAGGGGAGGCCCAGGGTCCTGGTGATGGGAGTTGGTGACGCATTTGAAATATGGAATCAATTTAAAATGGCAGCTTCTACCACCCCAAAACGGAGAGCGTGGGTACAGGGCTGAGGGCACACTGTGACACATTGCCGAGTAGCTAGCTTGGCAATTTTCTAAGTTGTAGGATGTTAGAGCTGGAAACTATTTTCAGCCTGATCTTTGCCCATTCACTACCTTGGGCATCTCACACTCTGGCCAGATGAAATGGCTTTTTCTGGAAAGTCTATACTCTCATGTTTCTTTACAGACATTCCTTTCCTTTTGCCTAAATCTCCTTGCCTCTCCCCTCTACATAGCCACTGCCTTCTAGTGCTTCAGTGCTCAGCTTAGGTGTGACCATTTGTAGGAAGTGTTCTCTGGCTTTGCAGAAGAGGAGAGAATCCCCACTCTGTGCTCCCAAAGCTCCCTATTTTATTTTCATCAGAATGCTGCTGATGCTTTATTGTAACAGTCCATCCAGTTATCTCCCTACTGAACCATACACTACTTTCAGGTGGAGACACTTCTTCCCACCTTCATAGGTTCCACATTGGTCACAGTATCCAAAATAGAGTGAGAACTGAGGGTATTTAGGTCCATCCCCCATTCAAGATAATGTTTTGAAGTCTGAAAAAGCAAGTCTGAGACATGTGATATTGTTACCATGATTACAGTCTCTATTGCAAGTTTATTTTGAAGTCCAAAATTAGGTCATGTGATTTGGCAATGAGGTAGTCTCTCCAAAACCCATCTTGAGCCCAATAGCCATAAGCTGCATAGTTTCCAAAGCTACTTCAGGAACAGAATGGAAGATACAGAAGATAATTCTCACTGAGGTAGATCTCAAAAGATTCCAGAGGAAAGCAGAGACTTAGTTAAACATGAAAGGGTAAGTTGGGCTTGGACAGATTTATCATCCACCTCAAAGAACTCATTGGAGGATGGGATGAGACTGCTTTGTGCCAAGGGAAACTGACCTCAGCTTCTCCCCTCTCCAGTCACCAGTCCCACCCCTCCCCATCCTCACACCTCTAATAAAACCTTCTAGGCAACAAGCACATACTTACAGCATAGTGGGTCTTCCAAACACATTGTGAGGACAGCAAGTTGGTATTTGGAGCTCTCCAGTCCCCATCCTCTGCCCTCCCAGGAGTAAGCTCACTACTGGAATCCAACTCTGCGTAATATCAGGTAAATAACGGGCAAAAGTCACCATGTGCCAGGCAGTATGCTAGGTGTTTCACCTACAGTGTCTTACTTAATCTTCACAGACGTATTCACTCATTGGACAAATATTAATTTTATATTCCTTATGTGCCATGGAGAGGTAGCGATGCTGCGCTCTAAAAGACTGGCAGGTCCCTGTCTGCACGGTGCCTTTACTCTCAGCAGGAGACAGGCACCAATGCAAATGAGCAAAATTACACAGTACACAGTGGCAATGTGTGAGAGCAGGTGTGAAAATAATTTAAATTGTGTCAGATAATCAAAACAAAGAGGAGAGCTGGGATGTCCTGTTCAGATATGGCAGTCAGGAAAGACCTCTAGGAGGAGGTGACATTTAAATGGAGACATGAAGGGTGTGAGAGAGGAAAGTGTGTTCCAGGCAGAGGGAGCAGCAAAGGCACTTGAGTGACGGAGAAGCTGGACCACGTGCACCATGGTGGGGACAGGCTGGGTGAGGAGGTTGGGCGCGGTGAGCCGGGGAAAGCTCTTCTGTAGATGAGGCACTCTCGTTGCACAAGAAAACTGAGGCACAGCAAGGCAGTGATCTGATGAGCATTCCTTTGTTCAGGGACATTTGTTGTCTGCTCCAACTTTGTGTATTTAGGTTAAGCTGATCCACTCCACTCGTGGCCTGTTGATTTTCATGAAAAGATTCAGCATCCCAGCTCTGGTCATTTCTCCCCCCTTCTCCCCACCTCCTTCACTAATTGCTCTTTAGCTCATTTCCTGTATCTTCCTGCTTCCTGAAATAAATTTGCTTCTTCTCCTGTGCCTGCCTCCATGCTACCCTGAGAACCAGGGACAGACTGAACTTTGGGACCTGTCTCTGAGCACCACATCTCAGGGACAGCGCAGCTGCCCACTGCCCACTCTGACTCCATCACCATGGCCCTACAGCAGCCAGCTCCTCCAGCCCGGTGCCTGGTGTCCAATTGGTGCCCGGTCCCCAACTCCCAGCTGACAGTTGTCTTCAATAGGCCCATTATTTGAGGAGAATCAATTTTACTAAGCACCTTGACTATTAGAAATTTCAAAGGATAAGAAAATCAGTAAGGTGGGGTTTCAGGCAGTGGGCAAGAACTATCTTTTAAAGGAATTTTCCCCCACCTCCTACCTGTTTAAGTCTGGTTTTCAAAATCAATATCCTGTGTTGCCATAGAAGATGCTACTTGGGGAATCTCAGAGCCCTTTCCCATAATGGAAACGAGGAAGCCAAAAAGAAACACACTAGCAAATGATGGTCCTTTTTACCCTGAGATACTGTTCGTGATTATTTTTCAGAACTGATCTTTAATTGTTTCATCTAAAGGGTATGCATCTTCTTTGATCTGTCTCCTCTTAGAAGCTTGTGAATTGGATCCAGCTATTAGTAGCACTTACTAATTTCCTCTGAGTCTTGCTGGCTGAAGCGCCAGGCTTGGAACAACTTTTAATTTTGTTTTTAATTAAATTCCAGTTGTTTCAAATCACTCACTTTTAATGTCATTTCTTTGCAGTCCTCAGAGGCAATGGGAGCTGTGTATTCTTGTTTATACACATACACAATCTGATGTGTATATATCCATGGCACGGCTAAAGACGGACTCCTGGCTGAGGACCAGAGAAGGAACAGGCAATTAAAAAAGTAGCAATGAGTCACAGAATGGGCTTTTGTTTACACTGCTATCACCAAAGCTAATATGTTGTCTAAGCAGGAGTCTTGGTTATTGTGTTTGTGTTTGTATTTCAACTGTATTTGAATAAGGCAACATCCCCTTTTATTTCACAATAGGATTCTCTACTATATGTAGGTAGAAGTACTGTTAAAAATAGCTAACATTTATTAAGCATTTATTATGTGTCAGGCACTGTTTTAAGCACTTTACGTATATTACCTCATTTACATTAAAAGTGAGTAATTTGAAACAACGGAAATTTAATTTACATATATTACTTCCCATATTCCTATGAGATTATTAGCCACATTTTTATAGCCAAGGAACTGAGGCCCTTCTAACTGGATCGTTATCACTTGGTTAGTTAGTGGCAGGGCCACAACATAAATACAGGCTGCCTGACTCTGTATTTCTGCTCTTAAACACTACGGTGGACTCTCTCTATAAAAAACAGAAGGGCTCCATCATCTAAATGAATTAAGAACAAAAAAGGTGGCAAATTAATTAGTTCTTTGCAAAAGTGAAATTATGTTAGTTTGGTCTTATATAAGTCCTCTGCTAATGTGCATTCTTGCTGTGTAAAGTGTAAGAGAGAGCCATGGGGTGTGGTTTGGAGTCACAAAATTATGGTTCAGCTATTTAATTGTGCTTTTTCAGGTATTTAGCACCCCAGAAAGAACAATAAAGTTTGAAAGCAAAAGCATAAATATACACCAAATGTCCTGTGTATCCTCTAGTTAGCATCATTTACCAGACTCTTAGGTCCAACTGAAAACAGAACCCAACCTATTTTCTCATAAACTTCACATAACTTGTTCCCTTTGCAAGGAACATTATTATTTTGCTACCACTACCACCGCCCCCCTTCTCCACTACAACACACACACACACACACACACACACACACACACACACACACGCACACACACACAATCCTGTTTGGTACTCATGGCAGACAATCCTGTTGGGTACTCACGGCAGTGTACCTTTCTCCACAGCACTTGTTCATATTTGTAATCATGTAAGTGTTAGTGTATTTACCTGTTTAATGTTCATCTACCCAATATTGTATATTCTCTGTGGCTAAGTCCTATGCTTTCTTTATTCCCTGCTGAATACCCAGTTGGTACAACCAGGCCTGGTACATAAGTGGTACTCAATAAACATTTGTTGAATGTATGAATAAATACACTCAGAAGTTAAAGAGAATAACCAGCCTGCTGAGAGGTCAAGTGACAGGAGATACAGTACAGAACCTAGAGTGTGGACTTCTGGATGCCAGTTCCAGGTTTGTAATTATGTGTAATTAACTGATCATTATATACACACACACACACACACACACACACACACGTACATATACACACACACGTACATATACACAGAGTATAATATAATTGAATACCAACAACTCCAAAAAATACATTACATTTATTAACTTACTCCTTTCTGGCAATGACCCTACAGGTAGTTATTGTTATTTTTCTTATTTTTTTCATTTGAGGATACTGAGTCCCAAGGAGGGTGATAAGTTTGCCCAAGGCCGCACAGCTATGAAATGGATCTGTCTGACTCCAAAACCTCTCATATCTCTTTCTGTGAGGATCAAGTGAGATGCTAGATGTAAAGGTCCTATGTAATGCCTTAAATGCTAAACAAAAATCACCTATTATTAAAGCCCATTCCTGAGTCTCAGGTAAGATGTGAAGCACATTAGAAAGTGTGGGGAGGGAACTGTGTGGTTTGCTTTGTTTCCATTTGGTAGCATCTAGGCATATGATAAGGCAGCATTCTCTGAAAGCACCGTTAGTCACTTAGTCACTCCATCCCTTCATTCAAATGTTTTGCTGATTGCCTGCTAAGTGCCAAACATAGAACAAAGAGAGCTAATTCAAAGATAAGTTAGGGGGCTGCAGTTTTAGTGTGTTGGGTTGATGATTCTTTTGGTGTCTGTCCTTGCAGAATTTTTGCTACACGCATGCACACACACGTGCGCGCGCACCCTAGATTGCTATTTTTATGTTGCTTGTTTGTTCCAAATCTGAGGTAAGAACCTACCTATTCTTGGGCAGCTTGCTTTCTTCCTAAACCATCGACCTCTCACCGTGTCACCACAAATAGCAGTATGTGGTCGTTATTGTCCCGTTTCACAGAAGAGGAGCCCCGAGGCTCACAAAGTCAAGTAAAGGTCATAAAGTTCATCAGGTGGTAAATGGCAGGGCTGGGGTTCCAGCTGGTTCTGCTTGACTCCAGACTCTGACTCCCACAGGCTACACCCCACCAACTCCCTATGGGAATGGAATAAAAGAATCCATCCTTCATGTGTCATATACCAGAAATGTGGACCTCAGCCACCCTGTGTCAGGTTTGAACCCCAGGGCCTTTGTTCGGCCCTCAAATAAAACCCTTATCCTTTCTCTCCTTACCTTTCCCAGAATTCAGAGTAGGGTTTGGCTGGTGAAAGCTTAATTGCTGAGAACGCTGCAGTGTGGCTGAGGTGTGGATCTTTTTTATTATGTTGTTTCAGGTACCAACATTACACACTTAGGCAGCTGTTCTCATCTGTGCCAGACAGTAAAATCTGTTCCATCAACATGACTGTCAAAACCTCTGATTTTTGGAGACTTTGCCCCATGTAGTCCTTTGTGGCATCATATAACAATTAGATTTAGGCTAAGCATTAATTTGAATTATTGTCCAGTTTCCAGAAAATATCTCCTGAAAATGTCATGAGGATATATTACACGTCTTTGGAGATATTAAGTATTGAATTACAATATTATGTCACCCTTTCCCTGCCATCTTTTTATTTCTCTCTCTCTCTCTGTCAACATGTGTAATTTATGTTTCAGCCGCCACCATGAGATGCTCAGTACTTTGAGAAATAGCCAGAGATGAATGTTGACAGGAGCCCAAAAGCCCCACAACAAGCAAAAATCCTAGTTGTGTGGATAGGTTTTCCTTGGAGTGAGAAAAATGGGAGGCAGCCTGATGTTACAGAGCTCTGGACCCAGATATAGGCAGACTGAGTTCTAATTTGGGATCACTACCAACCTACCTGTGCAATTTAGAACATTTACCTTTAACCTCCCTCAGCCTCAATTTCCTTGCGTGTGAAATGGGAATAAAAGTAGCACTTACCCTCCAAAGGTATTTCTAAGGTCAATTAGATTAATAGCAGCAGCTCTAAAAATTCCCATTTGATAAGTGCTTTCAGTAAGTCAGACACACACATTTAATATTCATGAAAAAGATGCAAGATAAGTGCTCTTCACCCTCTTTGACTAGAGGAAGCCAGGCAAAGAAATAATGCGCATTCCTAGGGACACTCAAATGGTGAGTTGTGACGGCGCCTTTTGAATCCAGGCTTGCCAACCTCAAGGTCTGTGCTTTGCCCACTGAAGCCACTTCTTGAGCAAAGAGAAGAGAGTAGAAGGCAAAAGATCTACAGGAAAAAAGAAAAAGAACACAGGCACACAGCACATGCGTGAGCACACACTGACAGTGAGAGACACAAAAGCAGGCAGGTGCCTGGGCCTAATTTGGATTCGGTCGGTTGGCATCGAACCCACAGTGTAGTAATGAAACAGATTTGGGGAGCAATTGCTAATATAGTTATTCTTAGTGCTCACAGTTGTGAGCCATCTTTGCCAAACCGACCCTGACGTTTGTGACAATTCCTTGGGAAAGGCAGAAAGAAGCACATGTCAGAGAGAAGAGCAGACTCGAGGAAGTGGGAACAAGGCAGAGAGCGTAGTGAAGCCCTTGGATCCGAAGGTCACAAGATGCATTCATTCATTTGTTACTTCACCCAGCCAATCACTTCTTAGGCACACATTTTGTATTTCATTCCAAATGTATTGAACGTAATATATGCCCTACATGTTTCCTCATTCCTGTGCTACCCAACTCACCCCAGGATATTGTAAAAATTAGAAGAGAAGCTGCTGGCCTAAGGGAAATGAGTATAATGTGGTTAAGTGATAGCAAGGTGACTTTTTTTTTTTTTTTAATAAAACCAATGTCTTTTTATGTCCCAGGCAGGACTACCATGTTGCACAGTTTCTAGAGGCACCATCTACATAGTGTATAATTATTCATAGAATTATCTGTTCTTGCATGTATGTACACATATGTATGCATGTATACAGAGGCACATGAAATTATTTAATTTTATATACATATGCACAATACACAATAATATGTATTGCATATGTGGATAGACATACAATTATACGTAGAATGCATTGTCTGCTATGTAAATTTTGTCTGCTATAATAGAACAACATAAAGGCACTAACCAGGCACTGTATTACCCATAGGCAATTCAAATGAATTTTATGTAATGGTCATAGAAGTTCTATGAATTAAGTGTTATTCCCATTGTATAGATAAGGAAATAGAGGAGGCTTACCAAGACTAAGTAATTTGTACCAGAATCACACAGCAACTCAGTGGCTGGGCTAGGGTTTAATCTGTTCCTGTCTGACTCCTGTCAAAGCTCTCATTTAAGCTCCCATTTGAGCTCATGTTTTACTTGGGCAGCTGACAAGGAGAGATTTTTTCAGTATTAGGAAGTCAGAGCTAAAGGACCTTTGGGTTTGAGGAGCAACTGTCCACCGTGTTTATTCACGAAGCAGTGATCTATACAACAAACAAACAGAAAGGACATTGTTGGGGGGGAGGGGGGGAGGGAGAAGGGAGGGAGGTTTTGGTGATGGGGAGCATTAATCAGCTACAATGTATATCGACAAAATAAAATTTAAAAAAAAAAATAAAATAAAATAAATTTAAAAAAAAAAAATGAAATCCAACATTGAGATTGGATCTGATGCATAAATTCCCAATGAAGTAATGAAAAAAGTTGGGTTTTTTTTAAGAAACTAAATAAATAAATGCTTTAATTAAAAACATTTTTAATTAAATGCTTTTAATCTTTCGATCTTTAACCAAAATTGTTCTTTAAAAATTTAAACTAGTTAAAGAAAAAAGTTTGTAACTTTGCCCTTTTCCCATTGCCTAACTTGGTGCCAAATTGCCGTTCTCTGGTGGTGTGGGGCGGATTCTTTTTTGAAATGTCACAACTTCAAGCCTCTTTTGTCCAGACTCAGATACCCCTGACTCTACTTTGAAGCAAGACCGGGGATACACAAAGACATGTAGAATTCTGTGGCAATCTGTTTTTAGCCAGAGTTTGATCACAGTTTGAGGCAGGGATGACAGAAAACAGTAGAAACACAACAATTTCCTGGAGCAAATTCGGGCATGGCACTTCAGAGAAACCTCAATGTCAGGAGAAGGAGGGGGATTTTGATACAGCTTATTTGGAAACAACTATTTTTCTAACATAGAACACCCAAAATGCCAGTGGCCTGTCCACCTTTATGCTTCTTTTTCTCAGATATCTAGTGACAAGCTCTTCAATGTTGCTTCCCTGACATGGCTTTCTCAAGGTTATTAGCAATTTCTACTTCCAGTGACAGAGCTGTAGCCTGTGACAACTTGCTCAGCTCCACAGAATCTGTTCTTGATTATCAGCGTGAAATACTGGAATGAACCCTGAGCTAGAAGTCACAGCACTTGGGTTCTGGCCTGGCCCTGACACTTTCCAACTGTGTGGCCTGGGGAAAGTAAGCTGACCTCTCTGACCTCACTCTTCTCACAGCACCAAGAAGTCAGGAGTCACAAAGTCTGGGTTCTAGTTGCAGATACTTCACTAATCCCAGTGGGATTTGGGACACATCCCTCTCCTTCCTTAACCCTCAATGTCCTTATCTCTAACACAAGAGGGTCTGACTAGAGCCTGCACTCTCAGCGAGGACTGTAATATCCCAAAGAGTGAACATCGATTCTTGAAGGATGGGGTGAAAAATTCTTACATTTTATGTACAGTAAAATCACAGTATATAAACAGTACATGTATATACAGGATATCAGTGGTATTAAAATTTCATGGGTGAGGGTGGCTGGGAACAGAAATGTCTAAAAAGTCTCCTTAGGAGGTAATTTTTTAAAAAGTTAAGACACTCTTGACTAGAGAATCTCCAATTTTTCCATTAGTCTTTAAAGTTAAATATATAACTGTCATAGCATCGTAAAATTCTGATGGGCTGTGTGATGATTCCAAAAAGAGTCCAATCTTAGCCAAGTTTCTATCTTCAGAGCTTTAAAAAAAATAGTATTTTTATGTCAAATGAGTAAGAAGAAAGGGGTTCACCCTCTTTAAAACAGCTGCTGGAGTCTCGGTGTTTCTCAGCTTCCCTCTTCCCCTGGCCGTTCACACACATCGTATGTGCTGTAACTTCTCTGCCACAGCCTCCAGCCACCCAGTGATGTTGGAACTGTTCGGAACCAGATCAGACACCAGACTGGACATGTGGGGAATGGATAACTGTAGCAAAGGTCAGACTATGGTCTTCATTCTGAGCTTCATGGATCTCCAAGGGGTCCGTGGATAGAACTGCATTTCACTTACTGCTTTCCTTTCTAATACTATGCATTTTGTTTTGCAAATATGAAAACTATTCTAAGAAGTGATCCATAGGGATCCTGGCACAAAATAAAGAGTAATAAATAGAGCAAATGGTAGGCTTAAGAGATGTTTGTTGTCAAATAAGACAGAGGTCATGTATTACTTTGCAAGAGCTGCCATAACAAAGTACCACAGACTGGGTGGCTTAAAAACAGAAATCTATTTCCTCACAGTTCTGGTGGTTAGGAGTCCAAGATCAAGGTGTCGACAGTGTTGGTTTCCTCTGAGGCCTCTGTCCTTGGCTTATAGTTGTCTGTCCTCTCCCTGTGTCTTCACGTGGCCTTCCCTCTATGTGCGTCTATATCCTAATTCTTCTCTTTTTATAAGGACATCGGTCATATTGGATTAGGGCCCACCCTAATGACCTCATTTAACCTTAATTACCTCTTTAAATACCCTATCTTTAAGTACAATATTCGTATGACTTAAACACATTCAGAGGAACTGGAGGTTAGGACTGCAACATATAAATTTAGGGGGGAACACAGTCCAAGCTATAAGAGGTAGATGCCATACAGAGGAATAGGAGAAGGTTGAAGTTGATCCAAGGAAAAAGGAAAGAAAATGGGAGAAGAAAAGAGAGCTGGACGGGGAAGGAAAGGAGATGAAGACCCAGGGATGAGTGGCTAATGACTCTTACAGACCGGTGTATGAAAATGACGTCCACCCCCACCCCACCCCACTCCCACCATGATCCTACAGAGTTGTTCCTCTGAGGGATGGATTGTCCCTAGCTCTCCAGGTAGTCTCTGCCCACTGTCACAAACCTCAAATTTGTTTTACCCCATTTTGCAGGTAGTCACCCATTCCTTAAATAGCTCTCACTTGCTGGTAGGTGATGGAATGTGTTCAAGCCTGACTTGAGGCTCCATGGACAAGGGGAAAGGGGAGAAGTAGATACACTCTTCATGGGTCTGTTGGGCAGATTGCAAATGTGGTCTCATTTCTGCTTCATCACAAAGAGTTTTTTTCATCTTGTGCCCAGGAAAGACATTTCTCCCAGGTCCAAGACCCTGACAGATAGGTATATGTGGTGTAACAGAAGGAAGGGAATCTCAAAGAAAAGGGAATACTCAAAGAAAGAGGGTAAAAAGAGAACTGAACACTTTCTGCCAAATAGTCCCTGTGCTATGTTTGTGAAGACCATCCTTCAGCCATGCAATCTTTCCTTCCTATGCTCTCCGTTCACCACTGTGCCCAGAGCCTGCTTTTGACATTTTCTATCCATGGTTTTCAGAGGTCTGTCTCGTGATTCTAGGTGTAATGAAAGGGATTTGCAGCTGCGTCTGGCTCTCTGGGCAATTTTGTCTGGTGATACCTCCTTCCGCAGTATTTTTAGTTCTCATCTGTAGCTTTCTGTTTCTTTGTGGGCTGATGTGCTTCTGGTTTTTCAGAGAATGCTACAGAGTGGCCTCAGGTCCCTGGCTCACCCCTGATCTATGATGCACAATTACAGAAGCAGGCTTATAATCAATGTAATTGAAGATCAGAGTTAATGAGGACCTCTGTGCCCATGTAGTCCCCTGAGCAACACGGGCTTCAAATGCTAGATAAGGAAATGATTGGGCTGAACTGAAAATCCATTTGGCTAATTAGATGATGTATATTCCCACAAGCCAGTGGGAGAGTGGGAAAATATATATATCTATATATAAAATAAGGAAACGTGACATTTTGAATCTGAAATTTTGGCAGAGATTCATTTTAGAGTCATTGCTCTTTGAGGAGATCTATATGGGTATAGAGAAGAATCTCAGAGCACCCAGAAAAGGGAGGGGGTACTTGTAATCTAAAGCCAAGAAAATAAAACATCGGTGCAGAGGAAAACTAGAGAGATATGAGATGCATGGAATAATGCATTTTTATTCCTTTCTAATGTAGTTTTTACTCCCAAAGAAATGCTAGAATTTATTCAGAGAGAGCAGCTTGGCACTCTTTGACCTTAGTGTTTTCTCTCTCTCACTCTCTTTTTCTGTCTCTCATTTTTTCCCCACACACCCACACCCCAACATCTTCTGAATCTCCTCTACACCCTAAGTATGATGGTGACTGTAGAGTTAAATGAGGCATGGTTTTTGCCTTCAAGAAATGCACAATGCAGACAGGATAATAAGTAAGAGGGGAGAGGTGAAAAGACACTCCTCCTTTGCCTTAGATTTGCTATATCTCATCTGCCTTCCTGAACTATAAATTCTCAGTAGACAAACACCATATTCTGTTCAGCCAGAGCCCATGACAGGGCTTGGCACATCTGGAAGAAAGAAAGAATGAATGGATCTATAACACAGCATATATAGGTGCTAGTTGAGTGGAATACATCATAAGTATTAAAGAAATGAAGAGAAGGATGAGCTAGGTCTGGACTTGAGACTTTATGGGTAAATGCCACACGGATTGCCATATACTTTGGAGGAGACAGTTTATTATGCTACGCGTCCTTCACCTTGACCTTCACCTAGTTTGTTGTCTCCTTCACATCCTTCAAGGTCTAGCTTAAAAGACAAATCTTCAATGATTTCTCTCTGAGCACCAGTTTTTCTTCCCCTTACATCCTGTTCTTTTCAGGCAGTTCTTACCACATTCTTCTAGGTGATCTCTCTAATTTAATCCATAATTTTCTGAATGGATTCAATCCATTTTTCAGTCTCTGTGTCCATTTCTTACACAGGGAGGAGTTGAATAAATATCGGTTAAATGAACACACTAAATGTGGCACAAAATTGCTTCCTTTCACTATCTGATATGTCATCTCCTGACACATGTCCTTGCCCCTTAACACTGAGCTCCTCTTCCTGGGCATCTATTTTAGCCATCTGCCTTGCAAGCCCACGAGGTGCACAAGAGCTCAGAAGTCGTAGTAGTGAACTTCAAATGTTAGTTTGGAACTGGGGAGACTCTGAGGCACTCATTTTATGTTCTGGCTCTCATGGGATGAAAGATATTAAACTCTGGGGTCAGAGTGGAGACATTCCTACTTTACAGTCCCACGATGAAGTGAGTTGACCTTCCCTCTAGTCAAGCATGGAACTTTGATTTCATTAATGCACCTGACATTCACTAAACTCCTAGTATGTGCCAGGTGTTTTACTGAAAGCTGAATTGATAAGGACTGATGATTCATGAACTCTTCCTGTAGGAAATCACAGTCGATCAGAGAAAGCAAAAGCCCTCCAACACCACACGATATGCACTGAAAAGGAAAGCCAAAACTACTAGAGAAGGAGTGAGTGGACCACAGAAAGCAAGCTGAACAAAGCCCCTTGTTCTCAGGACAGCCTGGGATAATGGGAAGGTCCCTGCTTTGGAGGTTAAAAAGTCTTGGTTCAGTTTCTACTTTGGCCACTTACTACTTGTGCAAATTTGGCCAGGTCAATTTTTGTCTGAACCTTACATTGTCTTTCTGTAAAATGGGGGAAATTTCTATCCTGCAAGGCTGTTGTAAGGATTAAGTGAGCGGAATGCATAACATATTCTGAACAGAGAAGATATTCAAAGGGGAGTAGCTCCCCTCTGCTTTGAACCAACTGTTTAACTCTGTATAGCATCTTTTTAAAGAAGTTAAGGATAACTGCTGTCTTAGTCTGTTCAGGTTCCTGTAACAGAATACCATAGACTGGGTGGCTTATAAACAACAGAAATTTATTTCTTACAGTTCTAGAAGCTGAGGAGTCCAAGAGCAAGGTGCTGGCAGGTTAGGTGCCTGATGAGGGCCTGTTTCCTAGTGCACAAACGGCTTTCTTTTCCCTGTATCCTCATACGGCAGAAGGGGTGAGGGAGTTCTCTGGGGTCTCTTTTATAAGGGCACTAATCCTATTCGTGGGGATTCTACCTTCATGACCTAATCACCTCCCAAAGGCCTCATCTCCAATGCCATCATTTTGGGGTTTAGGTATAAACATATGAAATTTTGGGAGGACATAAACATATTCAGTCTGTTTTACTTGCTTTCAAGCCAAAGTTTTCCAAGGAAACTCATACTTCTCATATTCAAGAGAGATCTGTTAATCTGGTATTGCAATTAAAGCTTCCAAATTTAATAGAAATCCAAGTAATAATCAAAACTTCCTCTGTTGGTTGAGATTTCATAATGTGCCTGGGACTTCATGTACTGTAGTGAATCTTGTGATGTTGCACCCAGATCTCCAGTTAGCAGGGAGGTTGGTAGCTGACCACTCTCAATTCAGTCCTTCTTGGAGAAATGTCCTCCATTGAAAGGGACCACTTCACCCAAGGTTATGTCTCCTCCCCAGAGATAGCCCACAGCCTCTGACTGGTTAATGTGGGGTACAAAGATCTGACACCCTTGTCTCAAAGGGGAGCAACTCTGAAGAGCCTTCCCAGCTCCAGAGCTCCCTAGGGCATCAGCTGAGGGCTCTGCTGCAAATACATGGTGACTCAGCTTCTCCCTCTGCCCAGTTCCACTTTGCTCGTCCCTGAAACCCTCCTACATGCCAGTCTCTGCCTTCCAGTCTGTTTTCTCGTGATCCTGGCCTAACACAAAAGCTTTGTCTCATCTAATCTTTATATCAACCTGTATATCAATCAGTATCCACACTCTTATAGGAGATAACTGAGGGTTTGTTTTCTTGCCCAAGTTTACAGAGCTACTAAGTTAACAGAGAATCTGAACTCACATCTTACTGACTCTGTTCTCTTTAGCACTGCACTGTGCAGCTTTCCTGAAGTAGTGGGATTAACCAAACTCAGCCCTGGGACACAATTCAACATCCATCCCTCAGTCTTTAGTGAGAATAAATACAAGAATTATTCATTTAAACAGCAGACTGTGCTTTTTAAAAGAAAACTCCGTAGTTGATACTGATGTTTGGTGTCTTGCTGAAGGACCCATGTGACATGTTTCTGCTCAGGCTTAGTTTCAGGAGGGAAAATATGGCTTTGCAGATAGATTTGCAGGTTTTCTCTTGCCAAAAATTTGAAATATGGAACCCAACAGACTTCTTATTTTTATTATTTAGTTATTTATTTATTTTTTGCTTTAGCTGCCAAGGACTTTAGGACCAACTTCAAATGTGGTCATTTCCTTATCTCAGAACTGAGGCTATCTACTCCTCTGCTTCACGTAGACGCATCCTTCATCTGCACCCACCACGGTGTCCACTGTGCTTTTACTTAGGAAGTCATTCTACAGAATGACAGAAATTACATTTGTTGCTTTCCATGCCTTTATCCTTTTCAGAGAAACTTCTCCACCCACACACAGCCCTAGAGGCTCAGGCAGCCAGGTATGGTCTGATGTGAACCTGCCTCCCTGGACACTGCCCATTGGACCGCAGCTGGGAACCAGAGCCACAGGGAGCCCGACCATAGCCCAGCCAGCAGAGTCTCATAGGACCTGACAGAGAGATCTCTGTCAAACCTATGTGATGCTTATTAACCGAGTCTCTCTTTAGGGAATTCGAATTGCATATATGGAAAATTGTTTTAACTCATAGATAGTGAGAAGCAGACACAGGAGAGAAGCTCAGTCATGTTCATTATGAAACACAATTTAAAGTCTCCTGCTGCTGAGGTCCCTAGATCTGCCATGAATCTGGAACTACTCTTCAAGTCCCTCTTAGTGAAACTGGGCCCTCTTCAGACTCACACTGTTTCCTCCTTTGAAATTCTACCTTTGCTTTGCTTTACTGCTATAAACATGCACTCACCATTTACAAACCAGAGGAAGACGCCTGAATGGGCTACTGTTCCTTGCCTCCCAAAAGAGTATGAGTGCACATGTGTGTGCGCATGTGTGTAGAAACATATATACATATATATGGATATAATACATATATACATATATATGGATAACATACATATACACATATATATGTATGTTATCCATATATATGTATATATATGGATTAATGAAGAGCATTTCAGAGCAAAGATTACAAAGCTAGAGCCTTTTGTTTGGCCTATGCAAGCATTCAGGAAGAAATTTAAGCCATCACTGAAAAATGGATTGATTACAATAAAAGTCTGAATTTTCAGCCTCTCCCGAAGAAAATCTGAAGATCTGCAACCTGTGGCCTTTAGTTCCATGCAGTGGCAAGAACTGGCTGGGGCTAGTTCATAGCTGCTCCATTCTGATGAAGCCTGCAGTGTTTACTGCATCCCAAACCTGACCACCTCCCCTATTGTTTCCCAACATCAAGGCATTTCTTTTAGTTTCCAGGTGCTGCCTTGTTCCTTAGAGTTGCTGGAGATGTCTTTGAAAACACCTCTCTCTCTCTCTCTCTGTGTGTGTGTCTCTCTCCCTTTCTCTATCTCTCTGAATAATAATAAAATAAAAAATACAATATGACACCGGGTAGGTCACGAGGCCTGGATGCTCAGCCATTTTTTCCCATTGACATCACCCACCTGTGACATTAGTCACATCTGTTCCCAGGGGTATGATGCCTGGATGACAGGAACATTAGCTTTTTTATTTTCTTTAGAAATTTAATATTTAATCATTCTTTACTAGAACAAGTCAAGGCCTGGCTAAGCATTCTATCTACATTGATTTATTTCATTCTCCCAACACTATGAGATGAGGCCAATTAATATTGCCATTTACAGAGAAAGTAGCCAAGGCCCAGGGGCATTGAATGAATTGCCCAGAGTCAGTGGCTGGAAAGGAAGGATGCAGGATTTGAGCCCATGCCCCCTCAGTCCTAAGAACCTACTCTCAACCACCAGGCTGAACTCTCCTTCTCGTGTCTGATTTGTCTCTGTCTCTATTGGTTTCTGACATCATGACTGGCACCTTGTAAATGCTCTGTATATGCTTATGGACAAGTGAGATCAGCTGACCCAGGGGTAGGAGAGGGTGGCTTATATGCTCCTTTCTGTGTTGCTGAAGTATCGGCAGTGAGACCCTATAATAGGGCAGAAAGTAGCTGTCTTTCTCTCTGTTCACCCCTAGGGAGCAGCTTCGTGGTGAGTGAAGGGAGCTACCTGGACATCTCCGACTGGTTAAACCCGGCCAAGCTGTCTCTGTATTACCAGATCAACGCCACCTCCCCATGGGTGAGAGACCTCTGTGGACAGAGGACGACAGATGCCTGTGAGCAGCTCTGCGACCCGGAAACTGGTAAGCCATGGGGGGCTGGGCCAGGGCTAGAGGGAGGGAGAGTTAGGGGTGGAAGGAAGGTCTGCTCCTTCTGCTTAAAGAACCGTGGATTCTGGGCCGAGCCCGTGGCGCACTTGGTAGAGTGCTGCGCTGGGAGCGCGGCGACGCTCCCGCCGCGGGTTCGGATCCTATATAGGACTGACCGGTGCACTCACTGGCTGAGTGCCGGTCACGAAAAAACGACAAAAAAAAAAAAAAAAAAAGAACCGTGGATTCTGACCATTGACAAGAGGCTTGATGTGAAGGTCCATCAATCCAATTGATGCTTAACTATGTACTGCCATTGCCTGGCAAGAGAGGAGATTCTCAGAGAGCCACAGAATCTCAGATTGAGAAGGGACCACAGAGAACTTCTAGTCCAACTCCAGCACAGCAAAGTGTCTGAATGTTGTCAGACATCCCTGAGTTCAGACCCCACATGCCTTTACCAGCTGGGTGCTCTTTAGCAAGGCACTGCCTATCTTTGAGTAACAGAGAATGAAAATAGCGCCTAACCCACAGCCTCTTGTTAGGATTAAGTGATATAACGGAGATAATGCATGGAAAGCTCCCAGCATATTCATGTATTTATTCATTCAACAGGTATTTATTTCTTGAGTATCCAGGCACATTTTTAGGTGCTGGGGACATAGCAGTGAACAAAATAGGAAAAATCCCCACCCTAATGAAGCTTACATTCTAGTGGGGGAGAGACTAAACCTACACTAATCCAGTAACCACTGGCCACGTGTGGCTATTTATTTCACGTTAAATAAATTTAATTTTTCCCCAGTCACACTAGTCAAATTTCAAATGCTCCAGAGCCTCACGTGACCAGGGGCTACTTCTTGGACAACACTGATATAGAACATTTCCATCACTGCGGAAAGTTCTACTGGATAGTTCTGCAACAGACAAATAAGCAGGTAGGTACATCTCCTCTGTCAGGCAAGGAAAAATGCTGGTGTGGGAAGTGCTTAGAGTATGAAGCACATGGAGTGCAAAGCTGGGATTGGGGTGGAGTTGTCAATCCATAGAAAGCAGTCAGGGAAGGCTTCTCTGAGAAGGTAACAGTTCAGCAGGCACCTTAAGGTGGGAGCTGAGGAAACCACGCCAGTATCTGGGGGAAGAGCATTCTAGGCACAGGAGCTACAAGGGCCAGTGTTCTGTGTCAGGAGCACACACATGTGCCATTTGTTTAGCACTAGCAGGAAGACAGGGAGGGCAGCAAGAGAAGAGGGACACAGGAGTTGGAAAATGAGAAGCAGAAGGTTTGGGGTAGGGGTGTTTTCAGGGCCTTGTAGAGGATAATATAGGCTTTGAGTTTTACTCTGAGTGAGATGGAAAGTCATTGTAAGATTCTGAGCAAAGCAGCATCACAATCTGGCCTGCATTTTGGCAGGACCACTGGCTGCTGGGAGGTGGATTAATTAAAGGGTCCTAGCACTCTAATCTAGGCAAGGGTTGGCAATGGCTTCAATCATGGGGATAAAGGGAGAAGAGGGTGAGAAATGATCATATTCTGGAGGTATTTGGAGTGTACACTTGAGATATTTGTTATCGGATATTACGGGATGTGAGGAATACACTGAAGTCAAAGATGAGTCCAAGTCATTCGTCTGAGCAGTGGGACAAGAAGAGCTGCCACATACTGAGTCAGGGGATGCCGGAGGAGGGTTAGGGTTGGGTGAGGGGGACAAAGAGCACTGTTGCGGATATAACTTCAGGATGACAACTAAACGTCAAGTAGAGATAGAGAATGGGTGTTTGGGTCTTGTATTGAGAGCTTCCAGTTAAATTGGCACTCCAGTACCAGAGGGACTAGCAACCCTGTTCTAACAGGAAATGAAGGGGAGCTGGGTGTGAATATTTACTGTATGCTATTCATAGGTTACTTCTTTTACCTGGCATGCAGCCCAGTGCCTGATCTGACCTGTGACCAGGGGGTCCCTCCCACAGCAAACTTGTTTGTACTGGCAGATGCCCTTGTCTGACCTGTGTCCAGTTGGTGCCTGCCTGACTATCATTCTGGCACTGGGAGCCCACACTTGTGTTTTCCTATGTCCTGGACAGGGAGCCCAGTCTGCCAAGCTGGAAAGATGCCTGTAAGTTCTTATCTCTGGCCACTAGCACGGGCCATTTGGGTGTGGTATTTTACTTCTGATGTCCAGGAAACAACCTCTACTGCATTGTTCCTTTTACAGACAGATCTCTGGGTCAACTGCATTGAGAAACTAGGAAAAGGTATTGATGTAGAAACTGTGTCAAGGGTGACTGAATCTGATTCTGTTATTTAAAAAAAAAAGTTAAACTTATATTCAGAATGGATGCCAAGGCAACATAAAACTATAAGAATTCAATTCTGGTTCATAACTCAAATTTAAAGAAATCTGAGCTGGAGATAGAAATTTACGTGTCAAGAGCGTCTAGACGGTATTTAAGCTCATGAGATGCTATCTTATTTATACTAAATGTTCAGTAAATAGACAATATCTTATTCATAGCTTGAGCTCAATAAATGGTAGTTTTTACTGTCCACAAATAGGGAAACAAGAGTCAGAGAGCAGAAGGGACTTGCCGAGCTTACAGAGCAAGTTAGAAGTGGAGCAGGATGAAATCCCCAGGTCCTCTTGCTCCTTTGCTCTACCCTACAGTTTGTGTTGGTCTGTTTTCTCTGGAACTTCATTACTCTCTCTGGCCAGCTTGCATGGAAAACTCATTACACGTATACTGTGATGACAGCCTCTGTGCAGAAGGTAGAGTCTGCTCTGGACAGTGGCCCAGCTGAGGGTCTGTGCCCTTTACATGAGCACTCCTCCACGTGTCAATACAGTGCCGATTCAGAAGTAAGGAGGGGGCTTCTCCAGGCTAACTCTTTTGTCTCTGCAGGGTAGGGCCAAGATTCAGATTTACAACCACCATTCCCCCTTATCCTTTAGTTGGGAGCCTGTTCAGACATATTTTTGCAGCCTTTACATGGGCCTATTGGGGAAGCTATTTGGAAAAGGCATTGCAGCTCTTGTTCACTATCTGATCAGACACATGCAGCTTCTTCCTATTAATCCAGACTTTTAGGCTTTAAGTCACTGCCCCTCTAAACAGTACCCCTTCCTGCCTCAGCGCGCACACGCGCGCACACACACACACACACACACACACACACACACACATTCTTGATTATCCTCACCCAAGAGCCAGGTGAGCCCATATGGAATTAGGTATCTCTGGATCTGGTCCCTTAGGTTATTCTCTTTTTTCTTTTTCTTTTCTGGAAAAGGAAGAAAGATTGTTGGTGGAAGGGAACAGAGGGAGCCTCTTTTTTGCCTCCCTCTATGAAGTCCACGACAGGCAAGTGGTGAGTGCCTATGAGTCTGACTTTAGGTTTCCCAGCTAATCTGTTTTTAGGTGCAGGTTTGTAGTTTCTGATGATCTTCTCCATTAGCCACATGCTTGAGGGCATAATTCTAAACAGTGGGTCATCAAAGCAGCAGGAATTTATTAGCCAGTTTGGAAAATAATCAGGTCTTCGACCACTGTGTTCTAGAATTAAACGCATGCACATGCATGCACACACACACATACACACACTCCTTATAGCTGGAAATGTCACTGGAATCTGCTGGGCCCACCTCCTCAACTTTATCACTAATGATATTGATGCCCAGAGAATATAGGTGACAGAACCAAGGTCACACAGCTTGCCCATGGCAGAGCCAGGATTTAAACCTAGGATCCATGCTCTAAACCAGTTCTTTTCAAGCTTCAATAGACCTGAAGTGAGGCCTAAGATTCTGCATTTCTAATGAGCTGCTGGCCATTGCTGAGGCTTCTGGTTCCAGGACTACCCTTTCTGCAGTTAGGCTCTGAACACTCTTCCTCCTGAAGTCCTCTTGTGTTCTCCACTCGCCATGAAAGCCTCAGCTGCCTTGGGCCAGCCTGTGGCTCACTCAGGAGAGTGTGGTGCTGCTAACACCAAGGCCATGGGTTCGGATCCTATATAGGGATGGTTGGTTAGCTCACTGGCTGAGCGTGGTGCTGACAACACCAAGCCAAGGGTTAAGATCCCCTTACCAGTCATCTTTATATAGGAAAAAATAATAATAAAAGAAAGCCTCAGATGCCAAATTTGTTACTTGAATTACCTTGACAAAACCATATTCACTTCTGTCACCTCATCTTCTGCCTCTACTTGCCTTGTGTCCTGGACTCTAGGTACCCCAATCACCCGCAGTTCCCTGAAGGCACCCCGCCCTCTCCTGCCTGCGGCCCTTTCCCAGCTGTTTCCTCCCCTTGAAATGACCTTCTCCTTTAACTGGGAGACCTGGGGGTTCCTTTTCATTTCCTTCATATTTAACCCAAACACCCTTCCTCTTACAGGTATTCCTGATCCCCACTCTTCTGACCCCTGACCAGATCAAGGGGTCCTCCCTCTGCTGTCACAGCCTTCTGTGCTTCTGTACATCAAAGTACTTGTCCCTCTGCAGGGTCACTGTTCTTTCCCAGTCTGGATCTATTGCCAGACTGTAAACTTGGTTGGGGACTGTGGAGGAGGGCTCAAAATGTGTGTCTCTTTTATCTGTCTTTCTTTAAAACTCACCATAAAGCCTGACATAATTAGTGGACAGAGAATAATGAAAGGAGGAAGGAAGAAAGCAATTTCCCTCCCTACGCTCCTTGAGGCAATTTTGTAGAATTCTAGTTTCTTCCTCAATATCCACTTACAAGGGAATTCAGATTAAATATTTTTTAGCTCTAGAGAAACTGGGTCATCAAAAACTGTCCAGCAGTCAGTCATCTGAACTCTGGGGTGCTCTGGTCTCATCCTCCTGTGCCCCCCATCCCCAGAGCACCCCTCTTTGCATCGTACACTGTGCTCATGCTCACAATTGTCCCCCAGATACCTTATGCAAAGTTCAAGCTCCTCCCTGCACCTGAGATGACTTCCACCTTTTAATCGTCCACTTCCACAATCCTCCTCACTCAGTTGCCTCCATTTCCTCTCAGCAGAATGGATGAACCATCAGTTCTCTGTTTACTAAAAACCAGGTTAAAACTTTAGTTATTGTTGGAAAATTTGTCTCCTCTGCTAGAATGTAAGCTTCTTAAGGCCACGGACCGTATCTAATTTGTCTCTCCATTCTTCCCACCCCAATGCTTATCAAAACACCTTAGTCTTAAAAGCCACTCAAAGCATAAATGGACAGGACTATATCTACAGTAGAGAAGTGAGAATGGGAACACAGGATTTCTGAATATATTTTCACAGGGCTTGACTGAAACCCACTTTGTAAGATTTAGTTCAATTCATTAGATTCAATACAAACAAGATTTTCTTAATTCCACAACTCACAAGTCTGCGTGTTAAGTACTATGGAAGGTCACAGACAAATTGAACAATGTTCTTGCCTTCATGCATTTTACATTCTGACAGGGATAAAAAGAGTTTGCGCATATATAGCTGTTTAAAAAAATGCAGTGAAGTATAAATCAAGAAAAATGCATTAACACAGTGCCTCATGCCTGGAGAACAGAGAGAAATGTATTCTAGATGGGGATTTTAAGAAATACATCATGAAAAAGATGACCTTTTAGCCTCGCCTCATGGACTCAGTAGGGAGTATGAGTAGAAATGTGCATTAGCAGAGGAACTTGACTTAAAAAGAAAAAGAGGAAGTTTAGAATGATTCTAGGAACCAGGTAGTAGCATAGTTGGGCATCAGCAGAATGTGCTGGACATGAAGTGGAGGCAGAAAATTGGGGGAGTGGCAGGAGATGAAGTTGGACAGGTGAGATGAAGAGAGCTCATAAGAAGATAAGAATCCAAAGACTCCGAACCAGCAAAGGATATAATAGGGCTATGTTGCCCACTGAAATAGGGAAACTACTCTTCACATTTGGCAGCAGGGAGGGGGGCAACTCTTGACTTACTCCCCCTACTCTTTGGCTTTCATCTGGAATTAGATTTTGGGGGTGTCCTGAAAAAATTAAATCCTCAATCCCTGTACATGTTCAGGTTTTAGATCTGCCAAAAGTGGCTTAGTTTCCTTTAAAGGAGTCCCTCCTTCTGTGGGTCAAATCTGTAAAGCTGGACAGAGTCGTGTAGTCAAAGCATCGTTCATTACACCTTAAAGCTTTTTTGGATATGTTCATGAGAAGGATCATTTCTCCCAAGTGACAGGGAAGGAGGAGAAAAATGGGGAAGACTCTGCAGCTGAAGAACATGTAATTGCCTTGGTGCATGGATGAACCCAGCCAAGTTTTCCTGGCTGTCTGCCATAGCCCAGCTCAGGTGTGTTTTTCCAGGGATTTCAAAAATTAGGACCCCCCACAGGGATGACTATAGAATTGGATTCATGGTGTGCTGAAGCCAGCTTGTACAGGCTCATGAGAGTTGACTGTTAACATCTCTTCCTGACTCTTTGTTCAGTGTTGTTGTGTTGATAGCTTCAAAATTTGCAGGATATTTACATAAATAAAATTGGTAAGTGCTATAAAATTAGGGTTTCTTTTCTTAAAAAGCAATTGTTAAGCAATTTGCCAGCATAACACTGGATGCGATGAGAACAAACCTTCAAGGACCAAGGCAAAGAAAGACTTAGTGGGGGATGGAAAATATCACCCGAGAGTGGCATTATGCTACTTTTCAGAATAGACCACTATTACTCTTCATCTCCCTGAAGACAGAAAGTGAACACTCAACCATCTATAGTCCCGTAAAATATTAAAATGATCAGGCTTTGGCTCTCAAGAATGTCTTCATGGGTAATGTCTCATTGTGAAACTGCTTTGTTAAAGTTCTGCAAATATGTGGTATCATGCTAAGTTTTAAATAGAAAACCTTTGACAATATGGCCCAAACCACTTGAAGCAAGTGACAGCAGAGAATTAATTCATTAGTCACTAATTTGTTTTTTCATCTATCTATTAATTTATTGAAGAGTTTAATGAGCCAAAGTAGAATTGGAATATCCTTTTTGGTTACACAGAACCGGGTTTAAATCCTTGCTTCTCTGTTTACTGGTTGTAGGGCTTTGGGTAAGTCATTGAACATATTTGAGCCTCATTTTTTATAGCGATAAAAATGAGCAGAGCAATTCCTATTTTTCAGAACCATTGTGAGGATGAGATGAAAAATAAAATTTAAAATGCACTTTGTGTAGTACCTAACATATGGTAAACATTCAATGTGTAGTGTTTGCTCTTATTTTTAGAATCAGTTATTTGGTCATTTGTGTCTTTGCTTATTAATTCAATATATATTTTATGAGAAATATAATCCAACAATGTGCAACTGCAATAGATTATGGGAAAATAAAGATACAGTCTCTGCCTTCTAGGAGCTGACTGGGCATTTCTATCTACTGGCCTTTCATTTAGTCTTTGAATGACTTTTAAACTTGTGCAGTGAAAAAAGTCACGAATTCTCAGTCCTAGTGTTAGCTCAGTCACAGATTGATCATTTGACCTTGGATATGTCACATACTCTGTACTTCAGATTCCCTCTCTTCAACAAAGCAATGAATGGAAAGGTATTTTTAGTGCAAGAAGAGTCTCTAGATATTATCTTGTCTGATCTAATGAGGAGACCGAGAACCACAGGGGCTAAGCAAGTTGGCCAGTATCACTAAGTAAATTAGTGGCAAGGTACAAATTACAACCCTAAGTAATTCCTAAGATATTTTATAGCTAAAAATTCATGTTTCTATGACCTTTTAAGCACTAATAACTTAGAGCATAAGTATGATTGAAACAATTTGTTAATGACATTTATAGCAAATTGAATTGTCTTTTCACAATTGATATGAACTTCCATCATGTTCACCATCATATTCAGTTTATTTTCATGTCTTCAGCAGCCACTTTTCATTTGTAATAGGATATGAAATGAGAATACAATGTGCATAGTTATGTCATATGGCTGCCTTATATTGTACTAAATATTTTTAATGTTTATAAATTCTTGTCATTGTTTGCTGAGCCCCATGTTATTAAAGCTTAAAGGGGAACAAGGGCTTTTAAAGCTGTAAAGTTCAAGAAGTCGCAGAGATGGAGAACATCCTTGCTTTGAAGGACATGGTATCATTGGGGGTTTCCAGGTAATATAGAAGATATGATGAAGTGCAGTAGTGTGTAGGCAGGATGCACAGTTAAATAAGCTGAGATTTATCTGTATAAAGCCAACTTTCTGGTAAACTAGGGAGGAGAGATTTGTATATGAGAACATAACTTTTAGAAAGACTTGGCCTTCTCTTATCTTTATTGCTGAATCTCCAAATTAAACAGTTTCTGTATCTATACATTTGTTTTGAATGAATGAATAGATGGATAGATGAATGAATGAATGATTAAATGAATGAGTCAGGTTTCAGTTTCTGAAGGGCCAAGCCTCGGTCAACGGGTTACCTGTAGGGTTCTGGTGTCAGCACCATGGATAGCTCTCATGGTGCCGACGCCATTCTCACTAAAGTGTGTCTTTTGTTAAATAAATAAAGACTTTTATCTGGGACAGCTAATTCTCTTCTAAAAGTCACCTTCACCCTTGAGCTGCGCACAACTAGTCTTTCTGGAAATCAAATAAAGTAAGCTCTATCCTTTATCTGTTTAGCATTTGTCCTTGCCTAACTATGCTGCTGTTCCAATGGACCTCAACTGGGGAAATGCTCTGTGCAGTGAGTCACTCTGATCCTCAGAATTCATAAAAATCTCCAACTCACCATTCCCTTTGTCCTGAACTTTACTAGAATCTGGATTAAACAAAACTCATCTAACTGATCAATCAATTAACTTTGTATCTTGTTATTTAGACATGCAAGATAACAGAGTCAAACTTTTTAAAACCATTTCCAACAAAAGCCATTAAAACAACCACCACCACCTAATATTTTTTTTGTCACATTCCATAAAATGAACTAATTAGTCATAAAAGCCCTCTCTCTCATCAGGTTGATCCTTTCGATGCAGGTTCATTACCTATTTAAACCAGATGGGGGTATAAACCAGTTATAGCTTACAATTAAGAGAAGTATGATAGAGTTTTGGTGAGATAGAGGTACGTGAATACCAAAGTGACAATAACAGCATCTATAACTTATCATGCACTTATTGTGTACCAAGCATCATGTACCATTACATATATAACTACCTTGGTCTTCATAACAGCACTTCTAGTTAGTTACTTTTGCTTTTATTTTCCATACAAGAAGCTGTGTCTTAAAGTAGTTGATTAATGTTCCCAAGGTCATATATATATTTACTAAGTTTCATTGCTGGGATTTGGACCCAGACTGAATGACAAGTTGTTGTTTTGAGGAGTCAGTGTGTAAGAGTATTTGCTTACCATTGCCAATAGAGAGGCATTCTGCCATCCTTCCTGTGATAGATATTTGCAGAGAATTCCCAGAGGCAGACATGAATCCTTGGGACAAAGAATTTACAGAATAAGTTGACGTGAAAACATAAAAGGACCCACTTGAATTGGGGACAAGGGAAAAATGCACATCTGATTGGTGGAACTGCGACAGCATTTATGAGTTTTAGAGAAGCTATTTTATGTCTTTGTTTGGTTGTTTGCTATGTTTGGTTTAAATGTGTTGTAAAATATTATGTTGTGGAAGATGGTCGAGGTCTTTTAAAAAGGGACAATCTGTGTCAAAGATGAGGTCATAAAATTTCAGAGACCCTACAGCAGCAAGCAACAGTTCTGATTGTTCAAAAATTGAGAAGGACAAGGTTAGAATGGACTACAAAAGAGACTGAAAACTTTTCCTTAGTGGGAACTCTCCAGTCCCACTGAAAGTTCAAGGCAATGTTTGCTTCTGAACTTGAAAGAAAGAGGTTGTAAGAGATCTGAAATCTTGTATTGCAAAGTTGCATATAGGAAGCAGGTAGCTTAAGGTATCTCTGATCATTATATCTGGGGTAAGTACCAAAAAGAGGTGAAGTGCTCAGCTTCTTAAACCAGACTGTATCATCATGAATTCCACCACTAACATTTAAATTAGAGATTCTATGAGGGTACTGCAAAAAGTTCATGGAAAAATAAAATTAAAACCTAATGCAAACATTTCCATGAACTTTTTGGAGATGCCTCTTATATAATTTTATGTAACAAATGTGTCAAAAACATAAATTGGGCCTCTAAAAATGGTATATGTCCTACTATTTGAAAAAAATATATGGGAAATATGTATATTATATTTTCTCTGAGTGCACTCCAGCTCTCAAATTTTGTGCACTGACAATTGTGATTGAAAGCCAGTGCTATGCTCAGCTCTGGCTTTGGAGGATGTAGAATGAGGATGAGCAGTGATTCCTGATCTCTTGAAAGATAGACAACTCATGCACACAGGAAACGAGGATCAACCCAAGTTTCTACACACAGTAAGAGTGTTGTGGTGGTCATGAACTTGCGCTCTGGAATCACATGGATGGGGATTCAAATCCCAACATGCAGAACTGGAGATTTTGCTGGCCTTTCCTGCATCTCTGTTTTTCTCATTGGTAAAAAGTGTTAATAATATCAACATGGCCCTCCTTGGAGGGTTATTCTAAGGGTTGAACTAAATAAAGCATATTAAGCATTTTGCACAATGCCTCATATGTAAAGTTCAATAAATATTAGCTATTTTTTATAGCTGTGGACAAAACATGGATTGAATGACATAAATCCTGTAGGATCATAAAGGACAGTTATTGTGAGCCTTAGCAGTCAAGGAAGACTTCCTGGGAGAGGGGGTAACTAGAATTGGATCACAAAGCAAAAGAATGCCTGGGTTAGAGCTCCACTGTCCAATATGGTAGCTACTAGCCATATACAGACATTTAAATTAAAATGTAAATTAATTAAAATGAAATAAACATTCTGGTCCTCTGTCACCCTCACCATATTTGAATGTTCAGTTGCCACATGTGGCTTAGTGGCTGCCATCTTGGAGAGCACATATATAAACCATTTCCATTACTGCAGCAAATTCAATTAGACAGTGCTGTGACAGAGAGTGAAGGGTGGAGCTGCATTTTATATATTTCATTTAGTTCAAAATATTTGAGTGACTGCACTATAGTAAATACTGTGTTATGTACAGGGTTTCAACAGGCAGCCACTCCAGACCCACTGCCTGGTCTCCTAGAGTTGAGTCTAGGACAGAGGTCAGCAAACTCTAGCCCACAGGCTGA
Source organism: Cynocephalus volans (assembly GCF_027409185.1). NCBI lineage: Eukaryota > Metazoa > Chordata > Mammalia > Dermoptera > Cynocephalidae > Cynocephalus > Cynocephalus volans. The sequence continues at coordinate 20,218,172 of NC_084476.1, forward strand.
ATGCTGTTTTTTGTAAATAAAGTTTTATTGAAACACAGCTATACTTATTAGTTTACATATTGTCTATGACTGTTTTTGTGCTACAGCAGTACAGTTAAGTAGTCACGTCTTGCAAAACTTAAAATATTTACCATTTGGCCCTTTACAGAAAAAAAAAAAAATTGCATCCTATGGTCTAGTCAGTTAATTTAATGCTTTGGCATGCCAGTTGAAGAACTGATTTTGGTATTAATTAATTAATTCATTCATTCATTTGTTCCTTTAACATTCAACAGGTATTTACCAAGAACAGAATGTGAGACTCTGACAGAATGAACAAAACAGATAAAAACCTCTGCCATCATGGAGCTCACATTTTAGTGGTAGCAGGGGCCAGAAAGAGAGGTCAAATATTTGTAGTAATAAATAAATTACATGTATTGCATGTTGGAAGATGATGTGTGTGTGTGTATATTTGTGTGTGTGTGTGTACATTTGTGTCTCTGTGTGTGTGTGTGTGCATGTTTTAAGGCTGCAGGAAGAGGGGGCTGTGAATGTGGAGGAGGGGGGTGGTCGCAAATTTAAGAAGACTGTTCAAGGTAGGCATCATTGAAAATGTGAAAGAACAAAGCGTACTTTGTGGATATCTGGGGAAAGCCTAGTCCAGGAAAAGGGAACAGCCAGTGTTCAAAGGCTCAGAGGGGGATTGTGCCTCACACATTTGAGGAAGATCATGGAGGAGAATGTGCTGGGCTGCACTGGATACTAGAAGGATATTAGAAGGTATGGTCAGAGAGCGGTGAAAGGGACAGACCCATGGATGAGCCTTGGAGAACACTGTAAGAACATTGTCTTCTACCATGAATGCAACTGGGAGCCACTGGAGGACTGAGCAGAGGGGTCACTGCATCTAACCTACATTTTAAGAGGATCGCTCTGGCAGCTCTGTTGAGAAAAAATCTATAAGGACAGAGGCAAGCATGATAGCAGGGAGACTAGTGGGAAGTCTTACATGATAATCCAGGCCAGAGATGGTGGTGGCTTGGATTAGGGTGGTAGCAACGGAGGTGGAAAGAGGTGGTCAGAATCCAGATGTTGCATTTAATTCATTGCTGTTACTTAGGGAGCACCAATTCTGTGCCAGGCATTGTGCTCAGTATTGGAGATAGTGAGCAAAAGAAGCTGTAGTCACCGCCCCATGAAGCTTCTAGTAAACTGATTTCGTGCTTTGATGTCAGAGTTGAGGAATCTGTTTGCTGTGTCTCCCACATGTGTGTGAGCTCCAGGCCACTTTTCACATTGCCTCTAAAGATAGGGCCCAAGAGAGGATGACACAAAAGACCTAAGATGAAAGGAGAAGAGAAACACTGAAACAAGAGTGGGATAGAAGCGAGGGGCTAAATAGAGCTTTGTTGACTATTGTGACTCTGGCTGGTGCCAGAGTGAGGTGAGTAAGCAGTAAGGAGCCTTGGGCACGAAAGATAAGGAGGCACTCATTGTCTGGTGGCAACCCTGCACTTGCACAACCCTGAGTACTCCCTTCAATTCGGGGAGGGAAAAGTATTAATTCATGACAGCCTTTACAGAATCTCCTGCAGTGGCAAGTTAGGGGGTTCTAGAACAAAACATTCCAGGGCTGGGAGGAGTTCTACAGATAATCAAGTCCAACTCCTTCCTTGGACACCTGATGAGGTTGAGGTTTAGAGAGTTTCACTCCATAACTCAGTAAGTTAGTGGCAGCGGGGAGGCCACCTGACTACCACATTGATGCTAGATTTTTCTACTCTTGAGAACATATTAAACAGTTAAAATATTTTATCCTGGGATGGAGGCCCCCAACTGCAACTTGAGCCATTGTCTTTTGCATGGACTTTTGCAACATGTTGGTGGCTTCTGGTAGTGCTCTTCTAAGCTTGTCTTGAAGGAATATGACAAGGTGCACACATTCGTGCAAATAAGTGTTTCAGCACAGAGCATCTGGAACATGGCAAGTTCTGCCTAAGCCTCATTAATGTCTTTGTTTCACGAACATTGACTGAGCCCCAAGATTGAGTCATTCGGCGGGGAGAGCAGCAAAAGAGACACGGCCACCACTCTCTGTTTGCTTGTGATCAAGCTGTATTAACATTGGGCTCCATTTTGCTCTTTGCAGAGGCAGTCAAAGCAAAATGAAGAGTCTAGTCATTAAAGTCAGACATACCTGGATGAAAACCATGGCTCTTCCCCCTGACTATTGGCATGATTTTGAGCAAACCACTTAATTTCCCCAAGCCTCCATTTCGTGCTCTTTTTAATAAGAAGGAAGAGTATTCACCTTTGCCAGGTTATTGTGACAATTACAACCAGTACAAAGTTCCTGCTATATTATATGGCAATATACATATTCAACAATTGGGAATTATTAAATCTGTGGGGAGCCCGCCCATTGCACCACACTATCTTCTCTCCTCTCTTTTGACTGAGGGCAACCTTTGTTTTTATATAGATGAGTAAAGGCCTTTGAATAGGAGGAGCATGTGCATATATGCATGCGTGCATGTGCGTGTCTCAGCCTTTTGTTTACAGTGTTGAATGATCTCTCCATTAAAACTTCACTGGATGAATTTGGGTTTCTATCAGGCAATGGGGGTGGGTGGTGGGGAGGGGCTTATGAATTTATGCTGACACCAGGACTCTTCCTAAGGTCGGGGCATCTACACACGTCAGGAGAGATCAGGTGGCCTCACTCTGTGGTGTGGTGTGAACAGCCCCCTGAACCCTCTCAATTAGCCAAAGATGGACATAACAGCAAAGTCTAACTCTAACTCACTTGTGAAGCCTGGCACAGGCCACTTGGAAAAGCATTGCTTAATTTTAATGATTCACAATGATTCTCTACCATATGCCAGGACATGTACCATAAAAATGTTTTGTAAAAGAATGGGAGCCTTAGTAGTAGAAACCTGCCCTGTTTTGCAATTACATCATTGCCGGCAAGTGGGGGTCACCTGGGCCAGGGTAGGAGACTGTGGTGTGTGTGCTTGTGTGAGACAGTGGCAAAGAGAGCAGAAGGGATAGAAGGAAAGGGAAAAAAGAAAAATGAGAGAAATCAAAAAAAAACAAAAGAAAGAAAAGGGGGGTGGAATTCACAGGAAAGGACTGTATTCTTTGTTATAGGCGACTTTACATGCCATATCTTATTTAGTCTTCACATTAATCCTAGAAGTAGACAGACTACACTTTCTGTCTCTTATTTGTGTCTGAAGAAATGAAGGTGGATCTGGGGATTTAACTTGGGCCTCTCTGCCTCTAAACTCAAGTTCTTTTCTCTACAGAGTATTATAAGAGAAAGAGAGACCTAGAAAAAGACAAACAGAGAGTAAGGAATATGAAGACATGCAGATAAAGACCAAGACAGAGAAGCAGGGACAAAGACAGAAACTGAGGCGGTGACAAAAACCCAAAGATTGAGAAATGAAAAGAGGGACAGAGATGGAGGAAAAGAGGGAGAGCCATAAAGCAGAAGAGGACACAGAGGAGAGGGAGGGCAAAAGCATGAATGTGAATTTAATCGGGAATGAGATTAGCAAAGTGAAAATCAGCTGGGTTCAGCTGAATGTGCACATTATGCAAAACAGTGTAATATCCCAGATGGAAGGGACTGGAAATGACAATTCTCTAGCTTCCTGGGGCAGCTAGCTGTGCCCCTGACCATCTGTTTGTGACTGAGGCTGAGGTCACTCTGAGGAAGGGACCCCTCTGAAACAGAGTGCACACATCACATGCTCTCCATGGGCTCTCCTCATTTCCCCCAAATTCCTGACTAGATAAAAGCAAATGTCCCACCCTTGTCTGACCTCTTGTGGGTCACTGGACACCCTTGTTTTATGGCATCAATAACATGAGCAGGACACATAGGTGTGACCTGTTACACTGAGTGCACTCTGGAAAAGGATTTGTCTTTTTGATTGAATTGCATAAATGGAATTTGATTTAAAACTCCCAAAGATAGCTGATGCTTGGGGCGTGCAGCAAGGGGGACACATAAAGCATCAGTGAGTCTCTTTCGTGGAGTGAAGAACCTTTTTGCTTCATTTATAGGGTATACTTCACTTTGCTGTTTCAGGCTTTGTTCTGGCGGGGATCAACTGTGTGTTCCAACTTTTAAACATACACTTTATACTCACAGCATCTTCATGAGTGGGAGAGGACAGAGCTTATGCTCCTCTGCTTTAGGAAGGATGAAGCTCAGAGAGATGAAATGGCATGAGTAAGGCCACCTAGAAACTTGCAGAAAAACGGAGCTCCAGGGTCCCATCGTGTTGACAAGCACACAGCTTCATCTCATTTACATCCCTTTAAGCTCCAGTAGAGGTGTGGTAGATGGCCAGGTAGGGTCACCAAGGCGGGTCATGTTGGTGAGACACAGGATTATACTGAACTGTTTCATCTGCATGGTGTAGTTGCGGGGAGCTCTGACTCCATAGTCCAGCAGACCTGGTTTTGAATCCCAGCCCTGTTGCTTTCTTGCTGTATGCACTGAGGTCAAGTCATTTAACCCCTTCAGGCTTGGTTTCCTCATCTAAAATCAGGAAATGTTAGCCCCCGATGTGCAGAGGGGTTGGGTAGATTAAAGGTGGAAAGTGGATCAAGCACATTGTGCTTGACAAGCTCCGCAAGTGCCTCCTAGCCTTTCCCTTTCTCCAAGTTACAGCCAATGGCTCAGAATAAAAGCCATGGTCAGGAAGGAACATTAAGGCAACCAGATCCCTAATACCAATCATCACAACAGCAGGTGATGCTTGTGGAGCCTATCCTGGTATCGAGCATCCTTCATGTTGTGCAAAGAGAAAGGCTGGTGTGATTAACTTACAAATGAGGACTCTGAGTCTTGGTCAGAGACAGGAAATTGTATAAAGTCACAGAGCTGTTGGCTGACAAATGTAGAGCTCTAATCCCATTCTGACTTCGGTGCCTGTCTTCCCTGTGTTAAACTGCCTCTCTCTACCCATATGACTTCGATTTAGCATTTGGGGATGGCTATTTCAGTAGAGGGGCGGAGGGGGATTCTGGGGGCTGCCCTCCCACACCTGCAGTGCAAAGGCAGGACTCCTCTGAGTGCAATGTACCCTGCCGATCCAGCAAAGCAGAGCAGCCCCCCATTTCCCATTCTTGCTGTGACCTGCCTTTGCGCCTGTTGTTTCCTCTCTTTGGAAAACTCTGACTTCTGGAGAGGGAGGCATTACAGCCTGGGGGAAGCAGGATGAGCTCTGGAGCCAGGCTGGCTGGATTCCAATCCTGGCTTTGTGACCTTTGGCAAGCAGGTTACTTAACCCTTCTGAGCCTCTGTCTCCTCTAAGATGGGATTAGCAACCGAACACACCTCAGACTTGTTAGGATTGCATGAGTTAATCTAAATAAAGAATTTCCAACACTGCCTGGCAGTTAGTTATTCCTCTATGTGCCCCTGACCTTGGGGCTGAGCTGGAGTTGCCTTCCTCCAGTTCCCACCTCTTTGCACACACGCCCCCTTCCAGCGCCAATTGCACCTGTCATAGTGATATATTTTCCTCTGAGTCCCTCCAACTCGAGTGCCAACCACTTGAAGGCAGGAAATGGGATGGCTCCACCTCCCCTGTGCCAGGTAGAGGAGTTGTGCAGAGAATGGCTACTGGTCTGAAGAAGTAAGGTCTACACTGCAGATGAACCCTGTGGGGAGGATGGGAGGAGCTAACACAGCAGGAAGCCCAGGAGGTGAGCTGCCGTGAGAGGGGCAAGGGCACCAAGTCAGGGAGGAAACATGGCCCAGGGGCCCAGCCTGTGCCACAGCGCAGGCGATGACAGCCATGCAGGCAGCAGTAACAGTAATTACACAGCCACTCCCTGGGTGCTGCCTACACATCTGGCAATGTGGTGACTGTTTTTAATATGTTGTCTACAGTCCTTGTGACAAATGTTTAGGTTGGGTTGAGATGACCATTTTCCGATGAGGAAACTGAGGCCCAGAAGTGCAGCAATCGATCCAGCTACCATCAGTGAGTAGCAGATTGAGGATTCAGCCTCAGGTCGCCTTGGTTGCCAGGCCAATAACCCTAGCCCTCACCAGGCTGTGTCCCTTGGCTCCCCACCCTTTCCAGGTCCCTCTGGAAGCGTGGAGGATGCAGGGCTTTGGGGTGGATGGGGTGGGGGGGGGCAGCCTCTTACCCAGTAAGTCCAGCTCTATGCATCTGTGTTAAGCACCCCATGTTCCTCAGCCAGGGCCTGGAAATGTCTGCTCTGTATCTGTTCCAGTCTGCAGATGAGATTTCTTCACCCTCCCCGCCTCCTATTCTTTTCCCACGTCCTTTTCTTCCAGACACTAATGTATACATAATGTGTGAGTGGTGCATTCAGAGGTGGGAAGGCTAAAAAGAAAGAGAGGGAGGCAGTGGAGAGGGTTTGTTCCAGCTGAGACTCTCGTGTGGCCTGGTTGGCAGCCCCTTGGAAGCCCTGGTCACCTCGACAGGCTGCCCACATGTGCTGAACCCACACCAATTAGTCCCCATGTAGCCTTGATTAAGGACTGTAATCTCCATCAGACCCAATCACCAGCCTGTGACTCTGGAACCTTTCGGCCTCTGATTATTTTTTTCCTGGTGCTCCCAGAGGCATATGCTGATGAACGGCAATGAGGGGCCGCAACTAAAATGCAGGCGTCTGAGGCTGTCCCCAGTGCTGTGGGAAGAACGAGGCTGGGATATCTCCCACCAGCAGTGGAAGGAAGGAAGGAACCTCAGAGACACCCCCACCAGGTTGCTCAGATGTCAACCAACTTCCTCTCTGTGCAGATAGAGAAACCGAGTCCCAGGGAGAGAGGCACCTGTTTCAAGTCACACCTTTGGCTGAGTAGGCTTATAAAGAATCTTCCTCACTTTGTGAAGCTCCAAGTTACATCCTCTTGTAAGTTTGCTCCTATCATATTTCTCTGCCTTCCAAGCCTCAATTTTTCAAACTTTCAAACTTCTGACACTTAACTGGCTCCCCCAATCACCAGAGATATGCTGAGCATGCTGGAGGAAGAATCAAAGACTGGACTTGAACAAGGTTTGGAGGGGTGTTGGGGGATCTCTGAGTAGTACCAATTCATTTTGCAGATGAGAAGACTGAGGCCTAGAAAGCTAGAGTGATTTGCCCAAGGTGACAGAGGAGTCAGGGTTGTAAAATGTATTCTTTGTTGACACTGCTTATACTCAAAACTGTCCAAATTAGTTCATTCTTTTACTAAGTAATCATTTTGCCACTTAATTTCCCCTTGCCTCCTATCCTCTCTCCACTTCAGGTCTTTCCTCCATTGGCCTGATCCTTTCCAATGCTCAAGAAATTGGATCAGGGCAGACCTGCTGCAAGAAGCTTCCCAGGGTTTGCAAGTGGGTCTCAAATGACATTGTTCTTATTAGGAGACCTAGGGGAAGTTAGAGCAGGAAAGGTACAGGGAGGGAGAGTCATTGATAAGGTTGGAAAGATTGGCTGGGGCCAGTCATGAAGGGCTTTGAATGCTAGCCCAGGATATATGAACTCTACCCTGAAAGCTACTGAAAGACACTGAGAATTTCGGAGCAGGCCATTAGTGCAGCTGTTCTTTGGCCAACAGTCAGATCTGATGGGGGGGGAGACTGAAAATAGGGTCATTAGTATCATAACTCTTGCAGTAACACACAGGGACAACGTTGAGGGCCTCAACCAGGGCAGTGGCACTGAAGAGAAATGAGAAGGAATGAGTCTGAGTAACACTGAAGAGGTAGAATCAGTGGGATTCAGATATCATTTGGATGCTGAGGTAAAAATAGAGCCCAGGTAGAGATTTTTCTAGTTTCCAGTTTGGAAAGAAAGTGGAACCATTATTCATAGAGATGGGGATGTATAGGTCTGGGATACATCAGAAGCTTTTGCCACGAAAATGCTGCATCACAATCATGACATTATATCCCAAAGAAATACAAGCTTTTTCTTCTCCTTTGTCATACATCTGGGTGGACTTATCTAGCCAGGATGCAGCTGCACTTGGCTCTAAGCTCAGGATGAGTCCAGATCTGTTCCACACGTCTCTCATCTTCTTCAGACTACCTGGAGACGTCTTTCTCATGCTGAGAGGTAGGAATGCAGAGAGAAAGCCCAAACACAAAGGCACATTTCAGACCTTGGGTCACATCATGTGCACCACCATATCATCTGCCAAAGCCAGTCATATGCCAAGCCTGCAGTCAATGGTAGGGAAGAGAGCTCACTCTTCCCACTATCAGCCACGGCAAAGATGTGAATGCATAATACTACGGTAGGGAAATGGCCCACAGTACCCAACACGTAACTGTCAAATTAAAGGCAGCTCTCTTTCTTACTGTCCTGGTGATTATGTTTACTGTTGTGATGTTTGTGGTGATGTAAAAGAGCATGAGCTTTAGAGACTTGATCTATGACCCTGGGCATGTGACGAATCCAGCCTGACCTTCAGTTTCCTTATTTTACATTAAGGTCATTAGTAGCTTCCTTCTGGCACTAGTCATGGGTATGACATGTGATAACATAGGTCACGTGTCTTCTACCACTCCTAACACAAAGTGGGGCCTCAGTAATGTTATGCCCAGTGCACGCCTCCCCAGTCACTTGCCTGGCCCTGAGCTGGCAACAGGGACACAGAGGTGAAGATGCCCAAGGTGGACCACTCAGAGTCAGAAGAGGGAAGGATGCTTGTTTCTCTGAGGGCGCAGAGGGATGTTTTTCCAAGCCACAGTGACAAGACGAGTAAATAGGAAAGTGAACAGCAGGCAGCACCCCTGGCCTGTGATGATAAGTGATGACTGAGTTGGAACTGAGTGAGAATAGAATCATAAGAGGTTGACAGGGTAGGAGAAGGGGAGCCAGACATCCAGGCGGGCTTGGGAAGAAGGCTTTTCACTTTCATGGGCAAGCATGAGCACCTCTGAGCTGTGGGCACAGCTGAGGCAGTAGCCTCTGGCCTATGCCTGGGCTGTGCCTGTGCCTCCTTGAGCAGGAGGAGCCACAGGCAAAGACAGCAGATGTTAGCAGTCTGGGAACACAGGGACCAGTCTTGGGGATGATCTTATTTAAGCTGCCCAAAATTTACAGGTAAAGAATCCACAGTCCCTTTGGCTTTGCAAAGGGCAAACCTTGGATTTGAGACCCTTCTTCATCCTAAGAACCTATTCTTTCCACTAAATCAAGATAATGAATTGGCCCTTCTCACCCAGGAATAATATGAAGAAGAACTCAAACAACTATTATATTTTCAGGAAGAAGAAATGTGCCAAAGACTGTGCTGAGAACTTTTCAAACACATCACTTGATCCCTCCAGCAGATATATGACATCAGCCTCATTACAGATAAGAAAACAGGCTCAGAGAGAGGGGAAGCAACTTGAGCAAGTTTTTACAAATGCCAAGGGGCAGATTTAGGATTTGAATGCAGAACAAGGTGATTCCAGACTCTGAACCATTTAGCCAGCTCCCTGGCCTTCACAGGAAGGCATTATCCACTTTGGAATGGTTTGGAAGAGCACCACACAAGATAGACTCAGATTGGTCATGATCTAGGGGTTCTGTGGTTTTTACCCAAAAGTTGGCAGAGTGAGAATGCATGTTACATAAATGAGAACTCAACACCTGGGACTTAAGAGACATAAAGAGTGAATATTTTAAATCCAACACAACTCATCTATAGCTGATAATATGTAGTTCTAGGTACTAGCAGGATGAAAATTCACTTAATTGAATTCCCTTATGGGAACCACTTTAATGAAGAGATTAAACTCTTTTTTTCTAGATCTGCATTATTAACCACATATCAATGTATGCTTTTAATGTGCTTAAGGATATTTCAAATCCATTTTACTTTTTTAAAAAGTAATACCTATTGTAATATATTCTCATTATAGGAAACGCAGAAATGTCAGAGGAGTACAAAAGAAAAAAAAAAAATCCTAGAAAAAGCTTCAGGGTGCATTGAAGGATTGATACCACCAGTACAGCAGAAAAGAGACTGAAGTGGTGGCCAGGAGCCCTGGGTTCTAATCCTGGCTGACCCAGAAGCTAGTCCAGTGATGTGGCCAAATCCCTTCATTCTTGGAGCTGGAGGTTCCCCATCTGAAAAATAAACCTGGGAATATTTGAACCAGATGTCTTAAAGGGCCTTTTGTGCTCTGATATGAAATAGAATTCTATTTCAGACATTTCATCAGCACTTGAGTTTACACTCTCTGTTTCCTTGGCAAATACCTGTCATGGATGTAAGAAAGTGTCTTTCAGTCCTCAACGACTCATCATTATTCTAACTGAACTCAGCCTGAAGTCATGACAAAATTCTAATTATACTTATGTATTTACTAATTCATTTATTCATTCACTCATTCATTCAACAAATGAGTCACCTACCCTTTATCAGGCACTATACAAGTACTAACTACTGGAATACAGAGATGATTAAAACACAGTTTCTGCAATCAAGAAACTCCCAGTTTAGTGGAGAAAACAGGCAAGTGAAAATAAAAATTTTATATTCCATTGTCATGGGCATTACTATCATGAATTATATTTCTTTGTTTATTCAACATTTATTTACTGAATTGCCTGCTATGTGCCAGGCAGTGTGGCAAGTGCTGAGATGCAGCAGTGATCAAGATAAGTGAGGTGTAAGACCTTCCTTTCAGGAGCTTGTACTACAGTGACAGGATAAGGGAGCATGGGCATTCACCATCAGCAGGTGGAAACAGCGCTTACATATGTCCCTGGAGGGCTGTTCTTTGATGTTGTGGCTGTCCTGAGCATGCAGGATTGAAGAAAGGACTCACTCAGGGAAGGGGTTAATAACGCTCAGCTCTGGCTGTCAGAGGCTTTGCAACTTGCAAGAATGAAATGCTTGACTGCAAATAGTGGAAAGTTGGCTGAGCAAGCAAAATAGGAAACTAAGAGTCAATAAAGCCAATAGCAATGGCATTGATGGAGATCTTGCCAGAGACACCCAGCCTACTGCTAAGAGTGATCACAGCCGAGGCTAAAACAAATGGTGTCCAGAGAGCAGAGGTTAGGGTTTCAGAAAGACAGCGCAAACAGCTGACTCTTGTGGGTGCTCAGAACTGATGAATGTCTACTCCAGCCTTCCATTTTGCAGATGGGGAAAGTAAAGCCTGGAGAGACTTGTGCCTCTGGAATTAATATGTGAGTATATACCAGAACCTAGGGGTTGTGTTGCAATAAAAGAGAAAGTGGAGAAAACTAATTTGCTGAACATCAACTCATTTTGTACCTGGGCCATTGGCTTTACTATTCACTAATTCAATTTATTCTACATCAGCTCTGTGAGAGAGACATAACTGTCGTCCCCATTGATCGGATGAGAAAACTGAGACCCAAAATGGTGAAGCAGCTCACCTAAGGCCACATGACTAGTAAGAGAGAATGTAAGTGTGGGACCCAGGTCTGCCGACCTCCAGCGCTCGTAGGCTTTTCCCTCTGCCTGCTTCCTAATCTGAGGCAGCATTATAGGGGCCCCCAGGGTGAATGCCTCTCATCTGAAAAATACATATTTGTTGTGTAATGAGTATCAGTAATTAATGATCCATTCTGAGCCAGGAAAAATGTGCCTAGTAAGCACACAGGAGGAGAGAGAAAAATACAGCAGCACCCTTTGAGTGCAAATTCTCATTCTCACCAATACTTCCCAAAAAGAGGGAGGGGGGGGAAATGAACTGTGTCCTTTCCTGCAGAGTCACTGATAGGAGAGATAGGAACCTCAGCCTTTGCCCTCCCATAAAGAAGAAAGATCGCCCTTGTCCCCTACCCCCTTGCCCACTCCAGCCAGAAGTAACCATTTTACCTCTCCCATTATGAATCATGAGGTCTGTGGCTTGTGGCAGATCATAAATCAGTCTTGAGAGTCTCGAGGACAAATCCTAGGACTTTTAATCTTTAATATTAGATGTGTTTAAAGTGGTGAATATTTCATGAAGGGACTGTTGCATTTTAACACATCATTAGTGACTCGCATCACTCCCCCCTTTGGTAAACTATCCCCATCCAAATTCAAGGCTCTCAGCCCGTTCCTCCATTTCCCTTACCTCTGGCAACAATCAGTCCATTAGGTTGCACATACTTACTTTACAGCACTTCAACTCGGTGGAAGATCCTGGGCATGATGTTAGAGGGGAGAGTTACATTTCTGCCTGTGAGCAGCCCCTTCCTTATTCACCAGGTATATGCAGAGAAGAGGAAAGGTAGATCTCTCCCTTCTGTCTCTATTTCTGTCTTGCAATAACCTTACTCTGAATATTTTCAATACTATCTCTGACCCATTCTTCACTCCACATTCTGTCTTACTACCATTTAGGTTTAACCAATGTTTATGGAGCCCAGGCTATTTGCCAAATATGAGGGTACTTCAAAAAGTTTGTGGAAATGTAGAATTAAAAGATAATACTAATCTTTCCATGAACTTTTGAAGACTTCCTGTCCTTACTAGGTGTGGCGGATACAAAGATTAAACAGCAGTGCATTGTATAAAACAAGTTAGAGTATTTTATCAAAATACTCAAACTGCTTCATAGAAGGTCAAATGTATAGCATTTATAATTCATCAGTGAAAATGATAAGGGTATTTGATGAATACAAACATTTTTAAATCAAGAATTATGAGTGATAGTTGTGAAATCTGTGTTAGCCTATATTCTGTTTACTATGTTTTGTTTTGGTTGCACAGGTTGAGAAAATCCTGATTTACAAGATATGTAGTTGCAAATAGCATGGACTTGTGAACACTTTGACTCAGTCTCAGTGTCCTTTTCTATGAAACAAAGATGACAGTAGACTATTTTTTTTTTCGAGGTTGCATAAAATAAGTTTACCTGGCATCCTAAGTCAATGTTATCAGGCTCTCCAGTATCCTGATTCTGGCATGTGACATCTGAGTGTTTATCCTTTCTTTTTTTCTTTTTTTTAAATTGAAAATGACACTTTTTAAAGAAAATTAAAATCTAAAATTTGCATAACCCCTAAATCTCCACAATTGAACAATACATTTCCATGAACATAATTTGAAAACTCTTGAGTCAGGTCAATCAGAATCACTGTAGGATGGAAGGATTGCAGGTTCATCTGTGTGTTGAGTGTGTGATCACCAGAAGATAAGAAAGAAGGCAACCCAACAGCAATAGCCTGGAATTTTTGCAAAGTCACAATATGCAGTTAACTATTCATTCAACTCACCTGGGTGAACACCTATTCTGTTCTAGGCAGTAGGCTGAACCAAGGAAGTTCCTACCAGCATTTCCCAACATGTGTTCCACAGGATGCTAATCCTTTGAGTTAGTCCACCAGCAAGCCTCCCAAGGTGAAATAAGTTTGGGGAAAATTGTATACATATCACTTTCATGGAAAATCATACTATACTGGGTCTAAGGAATAGTATTGCATTTCCCAAACTTATTTTTTTTTATAGAATCTCTTTTTGTTAAAGCATCTGTGAACATCCCACAAATACATACTAGAAAAGAAAAACAGTAACTCGTTGAATCAAAAATATTCCCCTATCTTAAGAACTGTACAGTAGAGCAGAAATGTTAATTGCAAGGAGTTAGGACAAAGCACTTCCAAAAACCCTTGTAGGGTTTTGAACTTTGAGGATATACTAGGAAATGAGACGTGTGCTGGCCAACTTGAAATGAACTTGAAAAATGGGAGAATATACTTAAGGCAGTGTGGAATGCTAGCAAGCATTTATGCAACCAGGCATAAAACATGGCCAGAAAAAAAAAAAAAATGATGGATGCATGCATGCATGAAGGGATGGATGAATCCATGGATGGAGTTTGGATGCATAGATTGATGGATGCATGGGTGCATGGATGGATAATAGAAGGGAAATGAACGAAAGGGGAGGGGACGAAAGGGGAGAAGAGGAAAAACAGGAGAGGAGACAGCAGGGAGAGAAGGAAAGGAGAGAAAAACCAATTTAAAAATCAATAAACAGCAAAAACATAACCAAATAGAACCAGGAGATTTTTCCCAAAGGGGAAAACAAAGATTTCTTGGAGGAGGTAGCATTTGATCTGGGGTTTAAGGAAGGTCAAGATTTGTTCATTCAGGTGGAGAGAATTTGATTTTCTGATTGCACTTTTAGAGTAAGTACACTTTATTATAATTTAAGTTTTTGAAAATAGGACCTCCATTTGTGGCTGCCTGGCCACTTCTTGTTTTCCTGTTTTAAGTTGTGAGCTCCTCTGGTGTCTGTGTTGCACCTTTGATCTCTATCTCCAGTGATGAGCTGAGAGCTTAGCAGAACGTGGCCAGGACTTATTGAATGAATAAATGAGTGAATGAACAAATGAACAAACTCCTTATTAACCACAGTGTTTAATGGATCAGAACAACCCCTTTTCATGAGCTTTTTCTAGAACTAGGCAGTTCATTTTATTTCCTAGGAAAACAAGGAAACCAGAGAGAAGCTGATTTGGGGAGACCCTGTTTCACAGGATTATTTTCTCTTTTTGCTTATAGGAGAGTGCAGCTGTCATGAAGGCTATGCTCCTGACCCCGTTCACAGACATCTGTGTGTGCGCAGTGACTGGGGACAGAGTGAAGGGTGAGTGATAGAGGACATCAGGGCTGGGACAGTGGAGAACCTATTTCCACCTCCTCTATTCTGTTACCAGATACCCAAACAATCTCCACAAAGAGGAGTTTCTCTTCAACCATTGTGTTCCTGCAAAACCCATTGGGAAATGAATCCTACTTTCCCACCAAATCATATTTTAATATTAAAGGTACATGACTGATAAATCTTCTGCAGAACAAAAGCTGATGTTTAAGTCACCCGCCCAAACAGGAAGTAATCAGTGGACACTATTTTAAGTGGACTAACAAAGAACGAGAGTTGGGTTTTTGTACATAAACTTCTAAATGGACAAGTGAACTTTATAAAAATGCTAAGTCTTTCCATAAAATGGAGATATTCTTTCATATTGTAAATAGACCTGTCCAATAATTATTTCTGCAAAATTTGGATATAAAACTACTCTTGAGCTGTGTCCACATATGAATTCCACCTGCTTCCGACTAATACCATCTCCCCTCCCCTTTTCTTTCCCTTTCTCTTCTCTTCCCATAGACCTTGGCCTTACACAACACTTGAGAGGGGCTATGATTTGGTGACAGGGGAGCAAGCCCCAGAAAAGATTCTCAGGTGAGTTTACAGTCCTTTTGGGCATGATTCTGGGGAGTAGAGAAAGGTCTGACAGGAAGGTGCAGCCATGCATCCTCAGTCTATGCAGCTTGTGCCCCTCTGCGCTGCACTGAGTACAACAGAACTCTCATTGGCACTAATGTGCCATCATGGCCCAAGTTGCTATGGGAACCTCATTGCCATTTGTCTAGCATCTAGACTTACAGAATCAAATATCTGAACTGGAGGAGACATTACCGATAATCTAGTCGTGTGGTTCAAAAATATTCTGTAGCCGTAGATCCTCTTCCCACCACTTCTATGAAATCTTGTGTAAAACTTCAGTACTTAAGAAGATAAAGACATACAGAAAATTAAGTGGCAAAACTGGGAATCAATTCTTGGTTCGAATTGACTCAGAGTCCATGCTCTTAACCTTTGTACTGGACTGCCCCTGCTGACTTAGTAGTCATTTGTGGAACTCCTCTGCTGGATATCAAAACTGCTAGAAAAAGCAGAGCTGAACTTGTCCCTATCCTCACAGAGTCTACTGTTTACTCTGGAAAAGAAAGCAAGCAATACAAATCAATGTGTGGACTAAATGAGTATCAGATTTAAGAAATGATCGTCCAAGTCTGGGCAAAGTTGGCCCACAATGTGCCTTGGGGAATGCAGGGGACTCAGTTGGGTGGAGAAATGAGAAAATGTCTTATAGAAGGGATAGAAAGTGGGGCCCCTTTTTTCTGTTTACTCTCTGCTTCCCAGGGAGTTCCACAATGGAAACTCTTACATTACAGGTCTACTTTCAGCTTGGGCCAAGGCCTCTGGCTTCCTGTCAGCAAAAGCTTCGTGGTTCCACCTGTGGAGCTGTCCATCAACCCCCTGGCCAGCTGCAAGACCGATGTGCTTGTCACGGAAGACCCTGCAGATGTCAGGTAGGGAAGTCGGCTCCAGTACCCCGTTCCAAAGACTTCTTGAAGCCTCTCTGCTTCAGGATCCCAGGAACTCCTGTAAGGAGTGCTCTCCTATTGATGTTGGTAATTGCCCAAGTGATGTAAATAACACTGCCAAATATGCCATGCTTCTAAATTCCTAAAACTGTCCTCTATCTCTGTGCCTCAATGCATTACATCTCAACAGCATTGCTCTCCTTTTGGGTTTATATAAAATATTAGAGGCTAACACATTATCTGGCTCATCATGGGATCATTACCTTATCTTATAAAAGGTCATTACTTAACTATGTATGGGAAACTCATGAAGGCAAAAGGTTCGAGAATGAGATGCTTTCTGTTGTGACTCTGGTACCAGGGATGGACTTTGGGCTAATTCATGATTTCTAAATGTCCAGGTCAGATCTTTTATTTCTTTACTCACGGAAGGTTAAAGACTACATTTCTCCTAATGTGCCTTGTACCTTGTAGCTAATTTCATTATAGACTTACTCTACTGTGTTCAATTAGTTGCTTGCATATCATTCTGACCCATTATGTGGTGCATTTCTCAAGGTGAAGGAAAATAACTTATTTAGCCTTTTAATCTCTAGTTCCTAGCACATATTGGACATCTACTAAATGTTTATTGATTTAATTAAGTAAATGGTCCTAGATGTGCTCCTAGCACACTATTCTGGAGTTTTCTAGTGGAGGGTGTTTTTTTTTTTTTTTTTTTTTCCTTCCATTTTGATCAGGGAAAGTATTCTAGAAATTTTGATGTCACCAAAAAATTGACTAGTTTTACTTCTAAACTAGCTTGCACACAGCTTATTTGCTTATGAACTAGGGTTAAAACATGTCTCCCCTAAATAGCAGAGACTCTTATTCTACCCCTCCATCACTGCCTTTGGGTCTTTCTGAATCAAGATGTTCTCAGTATGTACATGGCATCTTGATAGAAAGCTCCTGGAACCCAACTCTCCACTTTGCAGTGCATTTACCCTCCCCTTGTCAACTTTCACTTGGAGGGACGAAGCATGTGAGCATGCTTTTTCAAGCTATTAACATTTCCAAAAGAGGTTGTTTTGAAAAAGATAGGTTAATAATAGGATAGCACTTAGGAAATTAAGCATTAATTACTAGGAAGTAAGGAACTAAGATGGTTTCACACACACACACAAACACACACGTTGATTCATGGAAGATATCATTGTTTCCATTATTGATAGAATTAAAGTAGGTGAGATTTTAGTAAAGCATGTGTTAAGGTTTCTCTGCGTTACATATTTTAAAGATGGAGCATGGACCATCTGGTTGAAGGACGGTTCTCAAAGAGACCCAATTACCTTGTCAGAAATCAGCTGAAAGACGGTCTCCACTAGCGTATCTCAGAGATCTGTACTGTTGACAATGCATTCAGGATTTCCACAAAGATATAAAAGATACAGCTGTCAGACTGGCTGATGGTAACAGTCACTCTGGAGTTGGTTAGTACTGGGTTAGAATCCCATCTCTGCCATGTGTGAACTATTCAATCCCAGCCAAGCTTAATTCTCTAAGTTTCCATTTCTTTGTCTGCAAAATGGGGATAATAACATGCCTTCCTCACAGAGTGTAATGAAAACAACAGCTTATATCCATCCATCATGTTCCTATGTGACAAATAGACTACTAATATTGTCTTATTACCTCCTTACATCAGCCCCATGAGGTGATATTATTTTCATTTTATGTATCAAAAAATAAATTTAAAAAACTGAAGCCTAAAGGTGATGCCTTTACTAGTAAGTGATGAAACCAAGTTTCAACCCTGATCTGCAATGGTGGATAAAAGATTGTAATCATTACCATTTGAAAGAATCTGCACTGCACAGATTGAGTCTTCTAAGCTGCCCTAATAAACCTTGTCTGATGTGACTTGACATTGCACAAGCAAGCATATCCTGGGCATTTAAAGAATTAATAAGTTCCAGTCAGTTGATACATTAGAAATTAATAAATAACAGATCATAATTATAGATAGCCAATCATACTGCTGTGGAATCACAACAGAGAGATCAGGGGAAAGATTGTGTGGAAAAACAGTCAAAGGGAGATAGAAGGTAAGAATTACAGTAGGATTGGAACAGAAAATTTGAAGGTGCATTGCAAGTTGATTCTTTGATTTTTAGTCTTTGATAAATTCTTGAGAAAGTATGGGACCTCATGCTACAGGAGGCAGTAGAACTTTGTAGTCAAATATACAGACTATGTGACCCACTGAGGCAGCTAAGTTTAAAACAACTAATAATAACAAATTTAAGTGAGGATGAGGAGCAACTGGAGCTTTCATATCCCTATAGTGGGAATATAAATTAGTCTGACCACTATGTAAATCATTGAGGAAAACCCACTAAACTTGGACATATACATACACTATAACCCATCAATTCCACCCCTAAGAATATGCCTAACAGAAACATGTACCATAAATGATACTTATAAAAATTCTAACAGTACTGCCAGAGACCTGAAAAAAACAAAACAAAAAAAACCCCACAAACGTCCATCAGCAAAAAGTAGTTAAATAAATTATGGAATAATCATACAGTGAAATACTATTAACAATGAATATGAATGAACACACAGCAACCACACATAGCACCATGGATAAATCTCACAAATATAATACTGAATTATGGAGGCCAGACACAAAAGAATATATATGTTTATGTAAAGATAGCAAAGCTAGTTTTACTAATCAGTAAAAACTAATCTATGATATTAGAGGAAAGGATAAGGATTGCCTTTGGATGACGGAGGGGGCAGTAACTGGGGAAGAATGAGGGGTGTACGTGATGCTGATGTGGTTACGTGGGTGTTTTCACTCTCTGAAAATTCATCAAGCTGCACACTTCTCTCTATGTATGCTATATTTTGATTAAACAAAGTTCATTCCTTAAGGACATAGGTTACAGAGCCCAACTGAACTGACTGAGTTCAAATCCTCACTTCACCATTTGCTTACTGCAGGAGCTTTTTGTAGGTGAGTTCCACCTGAGGTATAAGGGGGATAGAAAATTATTTACAGTCATGTGTTGCTTAACAATGGGGATACATTTTGAGAAATGCTGTTGTTAGGCGATATATGCAGGTATATCCCCTAACAACATGCATATGCAGTCTGTCGTTGACCAAAATGTCATTATGTGACATGTGACTACATATCATATAAAGGGATGTTGAGGATTAAATGACATAATATATGCAAAAAATGAGTTTGGCACATGGTAAATTCTGTAAAAGCATTAGTTATGATACTTGTTACTATAGCATAGTAATTTTTTTCTCTTTCAATTATTTTGCCTTTCTTTTGCTGAAAGACTACATCCAATCTATTATTCATCTTAAAATCAATAGTATCTTAGTATTAAGTGCTCACAGTAACCCTCTCATCATGGGGTTTGAGGAAGAATTAATTGAGTATATAAGTTCTAGTATAGTATGTTAGGTCTGCAGCTTCATGTACGTGGACATAGTTAAAAATGGATGAAGGGCCATATATGGAGTAGATGTCAAGCACTTTGGGGTTGTGGAAACGAAAGATGAAATATCTGATCAAAGGGATTTGGCAAATATTTCCAGGAGAGAGAACATTGGCAATTAACTATGAATTGTGGATACGATTTGGCAGTGTGGAATCTAAGGTGGGAGGGAAGGCTTTTAAGTCTGAGAGGTTGAAGAACTAAAGAAGAGAAGCTCTGGGTAGCTCCCATTCTCCAGCCTGTCTCAGCAGGAAGCTTCTGGGAATGAGACTTTTAGCATTGGAGACACTAATGATGCCAAATTGCATACAGATTCCATTCAATTCTGAAAAAGCTTAGCTGGGCTCCTCCTATGTGCCGGGTACCACGGAAATACAGAGATGAATAAGGCCCACCTCTGCTTTCAGGAGTCTCATGGTGTAGCAAGAAGCATGGAACAAGAGACTGACCTGAGAGATGGAACAAATGATACTAACAACACATTGCTACATACTGGGCCTCTTCCACATTTTCACTTGAGATTGGTTCTCGTCAAAGAAATGTGAGAATAGCTATTATAATTGGAATGATACTCATGCACAATATCCACCTTTTGGAGCCCCTCAGTGATTTTTCTATGATCCCAAATCAATGAAAATGAAATGGTGAAAAACTGTTAATTCCTGAACAATGTTGAAAGAATAATGGGATATCAGAATGCAAGCTAGCATTGCTCATTTGGTGACAGTTTTCACATTGAATTCGTTCTGAATAGTACTAAGAATGTCTCCTTGTTCTTTTGACTTTTCAATTCCAATTACTGAGAATTTATTGAACACTTACTGTATGCCAGGCTAAGTATTAGAGATAGAAAATAATAAAACAAGGATCTCAGTGTATTAAATGAAACAAAACTGCAAACAAAATGATGTCATACTTTGTGACAGTTGGAGGGGATAGAGGGAAAGTTGAAGGCAGAGAAAGGACACAAAGGTGGAAGCCCTTTAAATTACCTGGGGGCTAAAAGGAAGGGCTCACAGAAGAGAAGACCTGCTATGGTTAGAATGTTTGTCCCCTCCAAAGCTCATGTTGAAACTTAATCCCCAATGTTGCAGTATTGAGAGGTGCAGCCTTTAAGTGGTGACTGGATCATGAAGACTCTGCCCTCATGATTGGATTAATTCGTTCATGATTAATGGATTAATGGGTTAATGGATTAGTGAGTTATCACGGGAGTGGAACTGGTAGCTTTATAAGAAGAGGAAGAGAGACTGGAGTGAGGACGCTAACATGCTCTGTCCTCTGGCTATGTGCTACCTCGTGCTGTCTCCAGACCCTGCAGAGTCCCTACCAGCAAGAGGGCTCTCACCAGATGCACCCCCCCAGCCCCCGACATTGGATTTCCCAGAAGCAAGAACTGTAAGAAATAAACACCTTTTTAAATTATTACTAATTACCTAGTTTCATGTGTTCTGTTATAAGCAACAGAAAATAAACTAGGGCAGAACCTCCGAGCCAAATTTTGAAGTATTAGCAAGAAGTCATTAGGTCACTGGTTCTCAAAGTGTGGTCACTAGACCAGTAGCATCAGCATCACCTGGAAACTTGTTAGAAATGCAAATTCTCCGACTCCGTCAATGGTAGACTCATAGTGACCCCCAAAGGCATCGTATCCTAATCCTTAGAACTTGTAAATGTTACGTCATTTGGTAAAAGGATCTTTGCAAACGTTATTAAGAATTTGAGATATTGATTATCCTGTATTACCTGGATGGGCCCAAAGTACAATAACAAGTGCCCTATAATAGAAAAGCAGAAAGAGATTTGACACACACAGGAGAGGGCAATGTGAAGATGGAGCAAGACTGGAGTGGTACAGCCACAAGCTGGGGGTGCCATCAGCCACCAGAAGCTGGAGGAGACAAAGAGCAGATTCCTCTCGGAGCTTCCAGAGGGAGTGTGGCCTTGCTGACAAGTTGATTCAGCCCAGCAATACTGATTTCAGCCTTCTGCTTGTTTTAAACCATCCCAGTTTGTGGTAATTTGTTACAGAAGCCACAGGAAAATAATACACCTACTGACTCAAGTATTTTGGAGGTGGGCCCAGCAATCTGGTTTAAGTCCTCAGGCGATTCTAATGTCCACTAAAGTTTGAGTACAAATGCATGAGGTAGCAAAATAAGGAATGGGTCACCTGGCTTGAATAGGAAAACTCCAGGTGGCAATGGCTTTTGGCATAGCAGGATTTATATGTTCCTCATGTTGTTGGGAATCAGTATTTTCATCTCTTTCACCCTTCATCTCTGTTTTTTCTCTGAGTTGATGTCCTTTTCAGGCATGCTTTGGCTGACTACTCCAGGCTACAACCTTAGTTTAGCATAACCAGGGTAAAGAGATGGCCTGTTTCCCAGCAATGTAAGCAAACACCCTGTTACTGAGTAGCAGCAATAATAGCTCATCTTTACGTGACACTATTCCAAGTACTTTACTAAAATGAGCTCACTTAATCTTCACCCATTATTAGCTCCAATTAATGCATGAGGAAACTGAGGCACAGAGAGGTTGTATAATTGCCCAAGGTCACATGGCCAGTAAGTGGCAGAACCAGGATTTGAATCCTGAGAGTCTGAATCTTGAGTCCGTGTTCCTCATCTTTAAACCATGATGCCTCTATTTGGCCTATTTTGGGACATTTTCCGATATCCCAAATCAATGCCTGAAGGGACAGAGTGCTCTAATTAGCAAGAACTGGGTCACCAACCCACCCCTGAAACCAGCAAGGATGAGGGGAACCTTACTGGTAGGATAGTTTCCCAGGGAAACATCAGGACAGGCAGCAAATGGATATCGAACGAGAGAAAACCACAGACATTCTCTCCTTGAGCAAGGCACAGGGCCTTGAAGTGGCAAGCCTGGTGAGGGAACTTCAGTTCAACCTGGCTGCAGTGCAAAGCCAAGCAGCACATGACAGAGGATGCACTGAAGAAGGAGACAGAATGCACATGGTATGTTCTCCTTGCTTCTCTCTCTATTCTTAGCCATGGACCACCTGGACTAGTGGAGTCAGCAAAGATGCTGAGGGCACTTGAGGACGTGTCTTCACTGCTCCAGTGTCCCCAGTGATGCTCCTGTGTGAGTGCTCCAGATGCTGGAATCTGACTTGGGCCCAGGCAGTATCCCTAGTCAGGAACAGTATGTTCTGGAAACTTGGGCTGTACATCTTAAGATAAAATCCTCTGCCATTGCAAACTAGGCTCTTCCCTGTGTGATGGACATTGTGCTCACCTCTGGAAATGTAAAGACCATAATGGGAAGAAGAGGTAGGAAGGAGTGTAGGCTTTGGGATCATACAGGCCTGGATATGAATCCTGGCTCCACAATTTGCTACCTGTATTTCCTGGTACAAATCAGTTCACCTCTTGGAGCCTCAATGTCAAAAACTGGAAGACGGACATTAGCATGTTTCCCTCACTTGGTGTTTGTTAAGATCCTGTAGTGTATGAAGAGTAACTAGTATAGCACTTTACATGTAATTGGTGTTCAATGAATGGGAAGTTTTAGAAGTGGTAGGAACTGTAGGACAGGCAGGGAAATAACCATACAGTGCAGTGTGAAAGGTGATAAGATGTTCATGGTGCAGAAGCAGCATAGAGAAGTGTCTGCCTCCTCTTTCTGGCTCACATTCGGCATCAATGGCAGAACCAAGGGAGGGTAGAGGCAGCAAATCATGTGGGGTTGGCAGGAGAGGGGATCGGCCAGTTGATGCATTATACGGGGGACCTGGCTTAGGAAGGATCCAGGCAGCAGAGTCTGGGGGAAGGTCCTTGATACAGGTCTCATGTCATATAATACTCAGGATGCCTCCCTCCTATTAGAGAAATCAGATTTCTTGCCTTTGCATTCCTGACAACCTCAGCAGATTTTGTTAATATGTGTGTGTGTGTGGGCTTCCTCAGCCCATATTAGGTAGAATCTCCAGTCCATTATGCTTCCCCCCAGCTCTCCCAAATGTTCCTTTCCCAAAGGCAAGAGAACTTCAATAGGCCACCCACTCACCTGCTAGAAACAGAAGAGTACTGGGAAAAGGAAGTAGCATGGGCTCTGGATTTTCCTGGGTTCAAATCCAGCTCCACCACTTACTAGCTGACCTTGGGTAAGTTGCTTAAACTTTTCAAGCCTCGGTTTCCTATCTGTTAAGGGGAATGATAATGAATACTATATTTTTGGATGTTTTTGAGAATTGAATGAGATAACACATTTAAACTTTTAGCCCCATCGTCATCAATAAAAATGACTAGCATTTATTGAGCATTTTGTGTCAGGCCCTGTCTAAGTGATTTACATGTGTTAATTCTGACTCCTTACAACAACTCAATGATGTAGTTACTGTTATTTACAGATGAGGAAACAGGCATACAAACCATAAGTTATTTGTGCAATGTAACATGGGCATTAAGTTGCAGAATCAGGACTTGAACTCAGGTTTTTTGGTGAATGCTCAGTAAATGCTGGGTCTTGTTTAGACAAGAGGATTCTCTGTGAGATGAAGGGATAGGCTCGCTGGACTTTCTGTCTTAGTTCTTGTTGACCATTTGATCTATTGAATGATTGTGTTCTTTATGCAACTATGAGAAGAAATATTAAATGTGGAAAGGGAGAGACTTAGTAACTCACAGCTGAGTTCATGGAATTTGGACATTAGAATTTGCCCTGCACCACCCCCCTTTTATAGGTGAATGAGGGCCCTCTGGCAAGCATTACTATAAAGGCCACCATGCTCCCTACCAGATGGATCTACTCACACACTCGTCTCTTCACAGCCTCACTGCCTGTCATTCAGCCAGTGAGCCTGGAGACATATATATTTTCCCCCATTTTAGTTTAGCGCTCATAATAAAAGTGAAGTCTATTAGGATGAGTTTCTGCCCAGGCTCAGTAAATCTCCTTAAACACTTTTCAGCACCAGATTTCTGTTAGTCTTTGCCACTGGGGAGGCTGGAGCATGCACAGACTGTCAGCTCGGGTGGAGGGCTCAAGATACAGCCTCTGCTAAATGGAACTCAAATGGAGACTTTGGAATACAAATACCGAAGTGACCCAGGCTGGATAAAGGGGCACCAGTTAACTAAGCTTCTCTCTTACATGAAGGAGGTGCTAAATTATTAAAACTTTAATAAATGTAATAATAAATATTTGATGTTGAATTATAGAAGGCTTTGCAGATACAGTGAAACTGAGAAACGACTTGTTATATCTGCATTAGACGTTAAACACTTTTCAAATGGGACTTCTGATGTTGAGACAGATCTGCAGATCTTTAGATTAAAAAGAGAGACATGAAAGTATGGTTTTTGGCAAGTATGCTGGACTGGGGGGTACCTGGGTTTGAAGCCTGACCCCAGACTGAAGACAGCAATAAATAACATTTTGGGCTGAAGCCTTCCACTCGGCTTCCTATACGTGATTCTTAGAGTCATCTTCTGATGTCAAGGCTACTTTTATCTGCCTCTTCACAGACGAGGAAGCTGACATTCTAAGACCTTAAGCAGCACAGCTGGTAAGGGGACGAATTGGAATTTGAACATAGACCTCTGACCTCAAGATGTTTTCTCCATCCATCATGCCACCTTGCCCCTGCTACATGGAGGCTTTCTGTTCTGCATTAGTCAAGATAATTTTGGTTTCAGGGGAGAGAGACCCAATTCAAATGAGCTTCATGGCAACTATATTGGAATGATGTTGTGGGAAGGGTGGGAAATCAGCTCAGCCACAGGGATGAGGGAGTTTGAGAGAATTACATGATATTAGGACTTTGCCCTCTCTGCATCATTGTATAATGGCTTCATTCTCTCCTATAGCATAGCTACTTCCCCCATTCTGTGACCCTGCTATAGTAGGGGTTGTGATAATCATGAGTCCCCAAGTATTGCATGCCTCCTACTACCAAAGATGGATGCTTCTCTTCCTTGAGTTGCATTTTGAAAAATCCTAGTGAAGGACTCATTGGCCTGGCATGGGTTAGGAGCTGGCTTAGTAACTGGCTTAGTAACTTTATCTTGGTGCCAATAAATGTCCTGAAATACATTTCTGGCTAGTAGCAGTGTTGAGGCCTCCTTGTAGGTGCTTTCTAGATATTCTCTGGCACTATCATTGCCACTTGTATTAAAAATAGAACAATATAATTTAAGCTATAAACAAACTATCTATGTTATAGGGGTCTTGAAGTGCATCCTACAGTTCCAAAGGCATGTGTAAACAAGTATAAACTCACAGACTGGAAGGGACCTTCTGAGTCTTTTTTTTTATCCACCTGCCATCATACAGACAGTCCTGAGTAGATAGAATCCCCCTTCTGCCTATAGGTTTCTCACAGCCTCCCACTGCATTACCTGCCATGGTCTCACAATGTTCCTTAGAAGTTCTCTCTTAAACAGGCTATGCTTTCAATTATGCAAACAGCAGCTCAGGGACAGTGATCACCAAGATAAGCTGAGATGAGCAATCGTTTTGCCTTCTAAGATCCACTCATTTCGGCTGGATAGGACCACATGTTTCTCTGACTCTGCCAGATAAGTAGCAACCCCCAGGAACCCAACACACATGCACATGCACACACTCACATACACACACTCACATGAACACACACACACACACACACACACACCAGTACAGTCTGGTCAGAAAAATGATTTGAACATTTCAATGAGTAATTAATTGATCTGGACATTAGGTTTAACTTTTTTTCTTCTCGCTAACCAAAGAAAAGAAACTAATTTCAAAGAGGATCCCAGCAGGAAACAGGTGGCATGCCCAAGCTGAGAGAGTTTTAAAAGAGGCTATTCACAAAATTGGGGGAAAATTCTAGAAAAGCAACAGGGGATATGCAATATCCTGTGATTAGTGTCGGTAGGTCAAGGTGAGGGTGAAGTTACAAGAACGTGGACAGAGAATTCCATGGAGCTGTGTGGCCGTTAGTCAAAGAGATACAAATAGCTCATGGTGACTCTGCATGAAAGGATCCAGGGGAATAAATGTCCCAACCTCAGTCCTCTACCTGCACCCAGACCTTCTGCTGGCACTTCCACTGGCTGAACTCAGTAAGAAGTTAGGTGAGAGGGCCTATTGAGTCAACCTGCTGAGGCATCAGGCAGGAGAAGGATGAGCTGAGGGTGGATCTGAAGGACGAATGGTAGAAATCCAGCATAGATTCCAAGTCCTTCCGACCTACCTTCAAAATATACTCAAAATGCCGCACCTCTCTGTCTTCACTGACGCTCTCTGGCTCAGACTCTCCTGAATAGTCTCACTACTTTCAGTCCCCACCCCACCCCACCCCATGCACAGGCCCAGGCCAATCTCTGCACAGGTCAGGCCATCCCTTGCCCCAGCTTAAAGCCATTTAGAGCTCTCCCCTATCCTCAAGGGCCTCCCAATGTAAATCCAAACTATTTCTGCTGGCACACATTAGCACTTCACAGTCTGGCCACTATTCCCTCCGTGATTTTGTCTGTAACCATGTCCGCATTTGCTATGTCCTAACAATGCCATATACTTTCCTGCCTCCTTGACTTTGCTAAGGCTGAAATAGCTAGCTCACACAGTCCCCTATGTACCTGGCATACTATTCCTCATCCATCATAGCCTTGCAGACGTGTCACTTCCTCTGAGTGGCATTTTGTGAATTCACCCTCCTCCCATCCACCAGAATCATAGCCCCTGGTTTCTTTGTTCATGCCACTGGAATATTTCTTCCAGAATTATGGAACAGTGCATTGCATTGCATTGCAGCTAATTGAAGAGTACCACCACTCCGCACAAACATGGTAATCCACGTGTTCCTGGAGGTCACAGACTGAATCTTAACCATCCTTTCATCCCCAGTTCTGAGCACAGTAAATGGCTTAGAGAAAGGATATGGAACATTTTGATGCCACCAATTTGATATAGCTATGTTGCCATGGTCATGAAGATATTTTGATATTACCAATAAATTGCTCAACAAATACCTTTACATTATGTCCAGTCCCCTTACATATAAGTATCCCTACCATCAACATAGCCTTATCAAAATTTCCTGCCATAGGGTTTTTTGCATTATAACAACCCATATTGTGTCAAAATGATTCCAAATAACAACAGCACTTTGGAGTTAGTGAACAGAACAAAATTCTAGAAAGGGTTCCCTAATTTAAAAGGTTTGAGAAATCCTATTATAAATAAAGTTGCTACATTGATTTCTTTGCTGGCTGTTTTCCCAGGGACATTAATATGTTAATGAATGGCATGAATCTATAGGAAGTGACACTACACTCCCCCAACACTATTCAACTAGGAACAGGTTCAGGACCAGCATTCCTTGAGACATAATTCAAGTGATACCACATTAGTCCATTCAGCCTCAGAGGCTACATAAGTTAAATCCAACCTCAGAGAAAGAAGGATTTGGTTCCCAGGTGACTTCTTTCAAAGTACACACACATTTTGGGGGAGTAGGAGTGGGAGGGGGCAGCTGGCCTCTCTTCTGTTGGCTTAGAAGTCAGGCCAGCTGGCCACTGAGCTCCCTGTTCTATCTCCTTTACTCTGGAGACAGCATAAGGCCCTCACGGGTGGGGGACCACGTAGCTAGAATGGCCATGCTGGACAATTCCAAAGGGGGAGCAAATCCTGGGTGAGTAGAACTACAAAATCTCCTAAAACTAGCAGAAAAGGAAAAAGAAGTAGCAGAGACAAAAAGTTGTGAGAAAGGAGAAAACTAAAACTTATGAAGTTTTAGGCAATGCAGCCTTTTGGAACCCTATAGCCCAAAATAGCCCAGTCATTAGCAGCACAGGCTCTGGCGCTGGACTCCCTGACTCAAATTCCAGCTCTGCCGTTCACCATCTGGGTAACAGTGGACAGGTTACTTTATCTTCCTCTGCCTCATTTTCTGCAGTTGCAAAATAGAGATAATTGTAGCTACCTTGTAGGGTTGCTATTGAGAATCATGAGTTGATGCATGATGCATTTGGCACAAAAATATTGGCTATTATTGTTGTTATTTTATTACAGTTATGTAGCCTAGACTTTAACCCATTAAAGTAGGAATCTCTCATTAAGCTCATTTTAAACCCTTGCCTTTTGAGAAGGGATTGTGACTCACGCACTCTGTATACTCTATCTTCCTGTCCTAAGGCTTTGCATTCAGTAATTGCTCGTTAAGTACGTGGTGACTGAGGCATTGGAGTGAGACTTAAAGATGCTTCAAAAAGGAAACGAGCTAAATGTGGAAGCAACTCAAGTGTCCATCAACATGAATGGATGAGCAAAATTCGATATAAACATGTAATGGAATATTATTTAACCTTAAAAAGGAAGGACATTCTGACATATGCTACATGAATGAACCTTAAGGGCATTGCGCTAAGTGAAATAAAGCAATCACAAAAGGACAAATACAGTATGATTCCACTTATACTTATATGAGTTACTTAGAGGTACAAAATCCTAGAAACAGAAAGAAGAATGGTGTTTGCCAAGGGCTGCAGGGAGAAGCAAATGGAGAGTTATTGCTTAGTGGATACAGACTTTCATTGTGCAAGATGAAGAGTTCTGGAGATGATGGTGGTGATGGTTGCCCAACAATGTACTGGATTCCACTGAACTGTACACTTAAAAATAATTAAGATTGTACATTTGATGTTATATGTATTTTACCATAATTTTTTTTAAAGGGGAAGAAAGGAGGAGGGGAAAATGGAAGAGAAAAGCATCCTAGGTAGAGATTTCCTGGAGCAGAGAGCGAGGCTGGGAAGTTCACCTCCCCTGCGAGGCATCTTTCAGCCCTGGCACCATCCTCCTAGGTACAGCAAGATGGAGTTAACTGTATTGAAATGGAGCAGCCTGAGTAGACTAGTGACATGGATCTGGATTCACACACTGGACTTCACAGGTTCTAGGCGATGGGTCAGGGGCCAGGGTGTCCAGCCCAGAAGGGTGAACACAGAATTGCAAGGCATGATGGGAAGCAGCCAGGGATGTCCATGGTTCCACAAACTCCAGAAGGGCCTGGTCTTGGGGGGAAAATTTGGTTGCCTATGGAAGCTGAGAACACTATAAGTCAAAAGGAAAAGCCTCACTCCCTTCTTCTGTAAAATCAGTTTTCAGGGGGATGATTTTTTTAACCAAGAGGACATTGGCAATCTCTGGAAGTGTTTTTGGTTGCCACCACTGGAAGGGTGCTACTGTTATCTAGTGAGTAGAAGCCAGGGATGGATGTTGCTAAACGTCCTACAATGCAACCCCCCGCACCCCAATTAATAATAATCCAACCGCAAATGGCAATGGTGCCAAGGTTGGGAAGCCCTGCTTTAAATAAAGATTATTAGCTCCATTTAACAGATGAGAAAATTGAGGCTTACAAGATATGATTTCAAATCCACATTCTTTCCTTTACACCCTTCTAGAGGCCCAGTTCTAAAGGGGTGGGGTATAGTGCAGGTTACAGAGCCAGAAACTGAGGCATGAAAGGAGAGGCTGGCATGTGTAGCCTTCGCCTGCGGAGAGGGGACAAATTGATCTAGGGAGTAAGGCAGTAGTAGCCCGGCCCCAGGAATGAGCATCAGCCTCAGGGCTCTCACCCCTTCCAGCTGGGGTCGAGGGGAGCTCTGCAGAGCCTGGCTGCCTTGGTCCCGCGGCCCCAGCTGGGGGGCGTGGAGGAGCATTCCTGGCAGGCGTCGAGCAAGGTCTGACAGCACCTCCCCTCCTCCCAAGAAGCCAGAGACACCCTGCCCTCCCCTGCTGTGACAAATTGTGAACATTAAAAAAAAGTTTACAAT
The DNA here is from genome assembly GCF_027409185.1 of Cynocephalus volans. Classification (NCBI taxonomy): domain Eukaryota; kingdom Metazoa; phylum Chordata; class Mammalia; order Dermoptera; family Cynocephalidae; genus Cynocephalus; species Cynocephalus volans. The sequence continues at coordinate 20,248,587 of NC_084476.1, forward strand.
TCCAGCCAGGCAGGCATAAATCACAGCGCCTACGTGCAGCAGCAGCAGCAGCGGCGGCGGACGTGACTTATGGCCCCGTCGCCATGGCAACGCAAGCCCGCGGCAGCCTGGCAGCCTTGGCGGGTCCTGATGCAGAGGCGCGTGTTCCGGGGAAAGGAGGGATTCTCCGGAACTCGGGGCCCATTTGTCTTCATTCTGCACCGGAGCGAGCCCCTTGCTCTTTCTTTCCTCTCCCCATCCCCAGCCAACAGGTTGTTTTCCTCCCTCTCTTCTGCATGGGAAGCTGTTTTCTTTTTCTTTTAACCCGTCAAACCAAAGGTTACAGAAAGGACCCCAGTTAGAGTTGGCAAAGGCCCCAGTGGGTCCTCTTGGCTGTCCTTTCTGAGCTGTGAGCCCAGGTGATAGCTTCCGCGAGTTGAGCATCAATACTCCTACATGCCGACTCCTGGCTGGTGTTTCCTCCATAACACTGGCAAATCGGCCTCTTAGATTTTCTTCCTGTTCCCTAACTCCTGCCCTTCAGGTCACCCTCCACATGCAGCTGGAGAGGATTCCTCTGAGTTGCACACCTGCTTTGGACCCTTCCATCGCTCCCTTTGCTGTCACCATGAAGATGAAGCCCACACCTCTCGGTGCAACACTCATGGCCCTTGGGGATCTAGTCTTGCTTCTCTCTCCAGCCATCCCTGCCACCCTCCTAAGGTTCCAGGCTTCTCAAAAGCTCCTTGTGCCTCTTGTTTCTTCTGCCTAGACTGCAGGCATCACCTGCCTTTTCAGATGGCTGCTTTCTTATCTATTGGGGCTTAGCATATGCCACCTCCTCCAGGAAGCCTTATCTGATCTGGCAAGTCCAGCACAGAGGCCCTTTCTCCTTTCGTCCACATTGTTGCATGCACCCTCCACACACAGGGCTTCTGTGTCTCAGTGCTGGTGCATTCCTCAATCTTCACCTCACTGCTCATAGTTTTCTCTCTCTGGGCACTGCTGTCACCTCCTCCCCTCCTCACTGCACTTCCTACTGTCACCCTTGCCACCCTCAAATCGAGGCTGCACATGGTAGTCATGGGATATATTTTTTCCAGCACAAAAACCTGCTTGTGTCATTTTCCTGACTGAACCCATTCCATGGTCTCTCTCTTCTCGCCTTTATAATAAGTCCATCTTCCTCACATGCCCCCTGCCTGGCACTCAGGAGATTCTTAATACAGGGCACCAACATTTTTTGCTGAAAAAGAAATATTTTGTAGGCAGCAGTGACCCCAGAGGATATTGCAAAGCCTGTCAACATTCTTGTTGGACAGCTGTCTGGTCTTCACAGTTTGAGTCCTAACCAGGGACTTGAAAATTCAAACTGGAAAATGAGAATGCAAAAATGAGTGTCCCATCTTGGGCTCCTCTGGGTCTCCTTGGCTGCCCATAAGCAGACGTCGGGCTCTGGCAACACGTGGTACCTGCAGAACTATCAGAAAACTGGCTTGGTTAGAACATCTTAATGACCTGCTTTCTACCCAAAACAATTCCCAGTGGAAAGAGCAAGGGTCGAGGAGTCAATCAGGTACAGATTCCATTCTGACTCTAACACACCTCTGTGTGGCTGTGGGCAACCTACTTAACCTCAGTTTCCTCATCCAGAAACTGCACTACACCTTCTTTTCAGTTGTGAAAAGATAATGAACCAATTTACTGATGCCAAACAGTTGCAGCTAATAAATGCTGTAATGTGCCTCAGTGGATGGGGGAGTTCAAATCACACACTGTCTTTCCTGTACCAGATATTTTTGGAGGATTTATTGGGCCAGAGACAGAGATCTGAGAAATTGTTTTCTTCCATGCCTTCCTTTTATAATGGAGAAGCTGAGGCACAGAGATCGCAAGGCTCTGGCTCAAGGTTACACTGTAGGACAGGGGAGCAGTCCACCTAGGTCCTTGTTAAGGGGTTCTTCACGTTGTGTTAAGCTGCATCTCAGTGGTACAGTTCAGCATGATGTCCCTTGTCTTTGGAGTCACTGGTGGCTGAGCAGGAATCAGGCCCCTTGTCACAGGTTGTAATCAAAGGCAGCCTTGATCCTCGGGGAGACAGCTCCAAAGGCTACTGTTCAGCTGGCTGAGGTAGAGGCTTGGGGCTAATATCAACGGCCCTGAGCTCCTGACAGCAGTTGTGGGTGATGAATGTGCAGCTTAACGTGATGGAGCAAATTGATCATTGCATCACCAACTGCAACTTATTCATTTCTGCAAAAAGGGCAATTCATTACCCGCATGTCATACTGCCCATGTCATTGCCAGAGACAAAAGTCCTGGACCTCACAGCCTGTGCCTCTCATCTCATCTCACTTCGTCTTAATGGCAAAGCAAGAATGTCAAGATAGAGTATCAAATGCTCAAAGCTGCTCCTGGGACCTTAGTCTTGCCAGATCCTGGAGGCTATTTCCTCTTCACCAGGAAGTGAGCAGAGACAAACCACAAAGGCTTTTAAGCCAATCAACAATAGCAAATAAGCTGTATCTTTGAGGCCAGTCTTATACTCTCTGGAGCACGATAATGAAAGCCAGAGTTGATTAGTGATGTCTACAGTGGGTCTAGAATAAGTAGTCAGCCATACACCATGCACTGCCCTCTATCTGGTGATGGTGATGCTTGGACTATCTCATACCACACTCAAGTTCTTTCAAGTGCTCACTAGCACTAAGAATAAACTAAAAGTAAGTTAAAAATATGAGTAGAGTATGTGGTTATAGGCAATTAATGAAATGCTTATATCTTGTTATTTTAATCATACAATAGCTCTCAACTATTGTAGCAAAACCTGGAAATATGTCAGCACAGGTTTTTGGGTAAGCTGTAAAAAATGTAGCACCAAAAATAGTCAAATTACCCAAGTTACTTTTGTTTGTAATATTTGAAACCATAAAGTTTCACCCAGAGTTTAGGTAAGTAGAAAACTATAATACTAATAATAACCAAATTATTCAAATTTGAAAATATTTTGTCTTCTGGGGGGATTTTTTAAAAATACAGTGGATACAATGTTAGAAATAAAATAGACCCCACTTGTATTCTGGAAAGTTTTCCTGAGTTGAAGAGATAAAAGTCGGTGACCAGATACTCACAAATCCCCTACTGACCATATCTGTGGTACCTCCCATAACTTCTGCCACCAAACGAACAGCTGGGCTTCATTTCCACCGCCCTTCTTTCACTGATCTCCAGGATATGGCCGTCTCTCTGTTCAGGTCACGTTTCTCCTCCCGGCCCTGATCCCACGCACTTCAGTTTATTGAAGGACCTTACTCTGCTGATCACTTCCTCCCTCTCCTTTATCTTTGTAATAGAAACCAGGCTCTTTGCAGTCAATAGCAAAACAAACCTTAACCAGCTTTACAATAAATGGAGCCTATTGGTTCACAGGACTGGAGATGACCATGATAAAGACAGGCTCCCACCTGGCAGCATCTAGGGCAACAGAGTCCTGTCTCTATCCTCTCTCTTGTAAGTCAGTTCCTCTCTCTGTGTTGACCTCATTGTTTCCGTGTCCTCCATAAGGTATGGCGCATGGGAACCAGGAGCTTTGGAGACACATTCTCACATCTTGAACATAAAGGAAACAGAAATCGTCTATCTTCCTCTGTGTGTTGTATAAAATCCTAGGGAAGGATTTGTATTGGCCAAGCCAAGAACATATACCCTTCTCTGGGATGCTTCCTGATAAAAGAGATTAGCTACTACGGCTAAGTCTGGCAATGGGGAAGGATACTTATGTATTTGTTTACTCCCTTCCCTCATAGCCAAGTGGAGTGAGAAAGAGATAATTCTAGAAAAGAAATGAACAGAGAAGGAAAAAAGAAATCTGGTGATGCTACTAGAATAAGGTGAAAAGGAATGCTTGCATTGGGAAGCCAACAGCTTCCCATGACAATCTTTAACTTCTCTTTCAGGATTGGCCCTTTTTTTTTTTTTTTTTTTTTTTCCCCAGTATCTAAATATGTTCAACTATATCCCTTTAAAAATAAATAGGTATAATTAAAAATAACAATATAGTTCTCTTAATGATCTCCTCCTTCCAACTATTCATTAATCTTTCTCCCCCTTTTAGCAGCAAATTTATTGAATGAATGCTTCATGTTTGTCATTCCCATTTTTTCGTTTACTACTTGCTTCTCAGCTCACTGGAAAGTCACTTCCTTTATCACAATGGTTCTTAATTAGGGACAATTTTGCCACAAAACCTCCCTCTACCACCAACCCTGAGATATTTGGCAATATCTAGAAACAATGTTAGAGGACGCTACAGGAATCTAGTGGGTAGATGCCAGGAATGCTGTTCAATATCCTACAATACACAGGACAAAAACACAACAAATAATTATTTGGATCAAAATGCCAATAGTGGCAGGATGGTTAAACTTTGACTCCTTTTCTTAGAGCTATCTAATTTCTGGTCACCTTGCATATTCTTTTACAGACCTCCCTAAGAGAACATCCAAATTCTCAACTGATGCTGAAATAACAACCACTGCCACAAAAAGAAAAGAAAGAAAAAATTTTGCCATTTATTGAGCATTTTAGTTTAGTGTCACCTGATAGGATGCACTAAACAAAGAAACTGTATGCCTGGCAATGGTCTAAGTGTGTTTCATGCAGCTGCCATATCTCATCCTCACAAAGGTATTATAAGATAGGTCCAATTATTGTGCCTAAAGTCACACAGTCTTCTCAGAGGGAAAACCAAGTTTCAAACTCAAAACTATCTGATTTTAATGACTGTGGCTTCAATCCCTAAGCAATAAAAGTTTCATAACCCCTGGAATCCTCACTGTATTCATCAAGATGTTATGAGGGTAGGCGTCATCCTTCCTGCTCCTAGACCAGTCCACTTGAACATGAACTCATTCTAGAATTGGGCAGGACTTGACTTTGTACCCCTAAAATTCATGATCATAGTCTCAAACTACTGCAGCTCACAAAGACCCATTCAGGCAGAGCCAGTGCCTTCATATCAGCTCCCCAGGCTCTACCAGCCATTGGTTCTGTCACAGTCTCAGTTTATCCTCTTTTCTTCCTACCCCCAGATGAGAATTCAGCATTTCATGTAGCAGGGACCAGACAGACAGAGAGAGAGAGAGAGAATCTGTATTTATCTAGTATATTTTCAAACAGTGACAATTGTAGAGAATTTAAGTGAAACTTTAGAAAAATATATATGTAGTTTATATCACTTAGAAACAATAAATCATCCTAGCACTGGGGCAGGAATATCATAAGCAGGTGATACTTACTACAGAGCCCTTTGGATGGCCACCAAGCACAGGAGCATTTTCAAGCCTCAAGAAGTCCAGTGTTTAATAGGCTTAGTTTACCTTGGATCTTTTTTTTCCCCCCACAGTATTATTAACAGTTTACTGGGATATAATAAAAATGTAATACTAATCTAATTATGGTTGCTATAATACAAAGAGAAACCAGAATCATCCCTCTCTCCTCTCTCTTCTCCCCCCTCTCCCACCACAACTATAAGTAAAATCCTGTCTACTAAAAGAGCCCGGGAACAGCAACCCTCCTTCCCCCAATCTGCTCTCACCCAATAGCAATGAGCATACACAGTGTCCAGATCTTGGCTTCTAAATACCACTTCTACTAAAAGGAATCAGGGCTTCTTGGAGAAATAGCTGATTCCAGAGCTAGGTCAAGCCAAATAAAAGATGACCCTGTAATATTTTGTGCCAGAAAGCAAGTCAGAAATATGGAGACATGTTAAAGGACACAGGACTTAGGTTGGAGCAGCTTACACTGGCCAAATTTGGTATAAGTTATTTTGAAATGTATCATTATAGTAATATATTATAACCCAGTCAATAAATAAGAAAACACCATTCAATACTAATATGCATTAATAAATGAATACATTGCATGTATGATGAGAAAAAAGATATTTATATAATTTCAAAGGTCCTCCCCATGAAAGACTTAATAATTACAGAGCAGGAAAGAGTTACTTCATAGTAGAGGAGACTGACAGATAACACCTTAATAGAATTAATAAAGTGAATATCACCCTCAATTAGACAAATCAAAATCATGTGTCACCTGATAGGATGCAATAAACAAAGAAACATGACTTCTGCGATATTTCTTCCAAAGATGCATGATTTGAATCTGATCATGAAGAAACAGCAGACAAACCCAAATTTAAAAGTGATGGTATTCAAAAGCTTCACAATGATGAAGGACAAGGAAAAACTGAGGACACATTCTAAATTTAAAGTGACTAAAAGACATTACACATAGAAGCAACACATGGTTCTGACCTGGATACTTTCCCGTAAAGGACATTAATGGTACATTTGGCAAGACTTGAATGGGACCTAAGGATTCCATGGTATCAGTGTTAACTTCCTGATTTTGATGCTTATATTATTTTTATGTACGAGACTACTTTTGTTTGCAGAAAATACCACAAAAGGTTTTTGAATAATGGGTCATCTGGTTGGCAATTTACTCTCCAGTCGTTCATGAGAAAAATTTTTTAGTCTGACCAGTAATATAAAAATATTGCCTGAATCCAAATTTTATTTTTTGAAAATAAGCCTGTTTTTCTGCTGGTCGTATTTGGATCAAAGGAATATCTTTCTGGATATCCTCAAGAGTAACAAAATGATGCAGATATCTCCCCTTTCTCCCTGTTTTTGGGAGAGAGTATAGAGATCTGGGATACACAGAAACAAAGAAGAGAGAAGTCATTGAGACGAAAAATCAAAGTTGTTTACACGTTAATTACTCAGTAAAATCTGCAATCTGGTCCTTTTGGGAAGCAAGAAGTATCTTCCCAGAAGAAATAACAACCTCATCAACCTAACTCAGATGTCTCTACGGAACTTCCACATTCATTATCCCATTTGTTCCTTAAAACAGCTCATAGAGGCAAAATAAACAGAGAATGTAAATCCCATTCCACACAAGAAGAAACTAAGGTCCCTAGAAGTTAAGTGACTTTCCTACATCACATATCTGGCAGGTGATGGTTGAGAGAATAAAACACAGAACTGTCTGATTCCAAAGCCCCTTTAGAGCCCACCCACTGCCTTTCAAGATGCATGTCAGAGTCTCGCTGGAAAAAAATACCAATGATTAGTCTATGTCTACTAGCATCATCCCAATATCTACCCATATTCAGCATTGACTTAATACACATTGGAGAACTCTGTCCCACTTTCCCCCACACTGAAATTTAAGGACAGTCTCTTTTTTTGGCAAAATGCACACTTTGGGCCAATCACTCAGGCTACCTGAAACTTGTGGTCCCAATTCCAGGTAGGGCGATTGAGGGTGGAGTGTGGGTGGCACGTTGGTCTTCTGGTCCACCACTCCTACCTGGCTCTCTTCCTGCCATCCATCCTTCCCACCTCAAGCCATTGTGATCAAAAGATCATTCTCCCTTTCTCAAAGGCTCAAATCCCTCACCTTTCTGAACCACACTCCTGGGGTGGGCGAGTTTGATTCCTCCTCTCTCTCTCTCTCTCTCTCTCTCTCTCTCTCTCTCTCACACACACACACACACACACACACACACACACACGCACACACACACACACACGTTACCTTACTCTCCTTCCCTGTTTCTGTTTTATTGTCTTCATCTTTCATCCCAGCACTAACAGTCGAAGATCATGATTAGATTTCAAGAAAGTTGTGCAGCTGAGGAATTTATTAATTTTGCCCTTCAGCTACAGAAAACCAATAATTGTTATCAGAGAATTTTAAAAGAGAGTGAAAGGAGAGAAGGGTTTAAGTGGGGGTGGGAGAATTAAAGAGACACGCTCGAGTGCTGGGATGCTTTTAATGTCCACAGAATCTCCCATAGGGCACCTTCCCATTTTCTCACACTAGGTTCCACATGAATTAGCAAGCAGCCTCGGGGATGGTAAAAAATTCTTGATAGAAGGGAGAGATCCCTTGGGGCTGGGGTGTTCATAAAAGGCTTTCTGCAGGAAAATGTGGGATGGGGTGAGTTGACAGGAGACAAGACTCACGGATATAAAATGCAGGAAAGGACCATATGTGAGTTGCTCAGGACTGTGACTCCAGCACTAAGAATAATAGTGAACAAATAATTAACCAGGAGAGTCTTGGCAAACTTGTGTTCAAGAGAAGAAAAGTAGAAGAAAGAGAGGAGAAGGAAGGAATGCAAGCTAGAATGTAAAATGTAGAAGGATGAATGACAGATCGCTTCTAAACATCAGTTTGGTTGTGTCTTAACTTTGGTGTCTTGTTCTTTTCTACCTGCCACTGCCATAGCCTTCAGGAAAAAGGCTGAGCTTTCTCTCAGAAACACCGGTTGCCTTCATGACATTCGGTCCCCATTGTGTTGCTCACAGAGCATGGATGCGGTGCAGATATCCACCTCTGGCACAAGTGACTCAGGGAAAGGTGAAGCCCATCCCTTTCCAAGAGTTAAATAATGTTAGGTCTAAACCAAAATGGTGCATTCACTTTCCCAGTGATTGGTTACTGTTGTTGTGTGATCCTCAGTTCTGGCCACTGAGACAGAAGAGGGCTGCTCTGGAAAAATGTCCCCTTGCTTTTAAGAAAGAAATACCATAAGTAATGGTTGCTTTCTGATTTTGGACTTTGCCATGTCTGGACAGGAAGCCTGAAGATGTTTTACCTTTTGGTGACCACAAAGAGAGTCATCCTGAGAGATAAACCACCACGGAGCAGGCCAGAGTGGAGAGATGGAAAACATAGGTCACTGATGGCATGGTTGAACTGCTAAATTGACCACCTCTGAAATCCTCCCTTTCTCTGGACTTCCTGATATAAGCAACAATTCATATTTTTATGGCTTAAGCCAATTTTAGTCATGCTTTTCTGATTCTTTTAGGCCAAGGCATCCTGACTGATACAATAACTCCACTTGTTGTAATCCAATCCTTCACATCTCAAGCCTCCTCTCCAACCAGTGTTGCCTCCTCTCTTGCTTTAAATTCTAGCTACATCAGATTGTTTATGGTTTCCCAAACACACTTCACTATGGATATTCATACCTTTGCACCTGCTTTTTATTCTGTCTCTTTTCTCACGTGTCTGTTTGGCATATGATATCTCCCAAAACTAACTGAGATGTCATCTCCTCAGGGAACCTTTCTACTTCTAATCTATGTCTAATGGAGGTTAAGAGCATGAACTCAGGAGCCAGCATGGCTGGATTCGAATTCTAGCTTGCCAACTACTCGTTTTGTGACCTTGGGCATTTTGCTTAACCCTTTTAAAATTCAGTTCCCTCCTTTGTAAAATGTTGATGATAATAGTACCTCCTCCATAGGGTAGTTATAAAAATGAGATGAGCTCATATATAAAAGCACTGAGAATAGTACCTGACACATAGTTAGCACCACAGTAGTGTTTGCTTTTATTGTTCTAATTATCAGTGTTATATCTGTCTCACAAGGAGCTGGGGAGTCTATGAACTTTTAGAGGGCAGAACTTCGTTCTCTTCATCTCTGCATCCTTAATACCTATCACAGAGCCATGTGCTGCTGAAGTAGGTTCTTAAAACAAAACAAAGAAACAAACAGAATCTTGAGGGATGGAATGACATGAAATAGAATGGAATGGAAAGAAACGCAATGCATTGAAATGGAATGGGACGTGCCAGCCGTGTGGACGCCAGTACATGTAAAGCAAAAGGTACTGTGCAGAGTTAAGCCTTACTGCTGGTCGTATTTTGAATTTCAGGCCAAAGGTATGGATTTTTTCTTGAAGAAATTAGGGAACCATCAATGATTTTGATCTGCAGAACTGCACAATCCCAAGTATATCTATAAGATAAATCTGCCTTTTTTAAGTGGTATTTTTTTAGATTATAATGTGCATACAATAACAGTCACCCATTTTAAGTGCACATTTCAATGACTTTTGGTAAATTTACAGAGTTGTATAACCATCACCAAAATCCAATTTTAGAACATTTGAATCTGGCTTCTTTACATTATGGGTTGAACTGTACATATTCTTATTTAAGCAGGCCAGTTGGGACCCAGTCTTGCAGGTTAGCCCAGAAATGAAGGTGCTATTGGTAGGAATGTATCTGTCTCTCTTTACTCTGAGCCTGAGCTATTGAAGGTGACCTGACCTAATCATGCCTGTAGCCACAGGTGCACCATGAGTCCTGGTGCCTTCAGTCTTTCCCCTTCCCCCTCAGGCCCAGCATTTGCACACAACTTATCGCATACTTTTTCCATTTGCCCCTTCCCTCCACTCTGTGAGCTCCTTGATGTGTGGAATCATGCCTGATTCAACTTTTCATTCCCGGTCTGTAACTACTGGCAATAGGATCTGGCACACAGTAGGTATCGATTTAATTAAGATGGTTATGAAGCTCAAGCACATCATTAGTCCTCATTCTGGCTTTGACTTCGCTATAGAAATGTGCTGGCATTCCTGTAGTGTGTATCCATCCAGAAGAGGGTTGAAATGGGACAATAAAGAGGAGAGTTATGAATATAAAGGCTTTGAGTTATTACTGCCTGTTTGGCAATTACAGGTCAAGTGCCTCAGCTACACACTTGTCTGCCATTGTTGCTTCTGAGCTAAGACTGCCTGGATGTTCCCTGAAGCCCTTGCTTTGTGTTGGACTGAACTTGGCCTCTCATTGTTTCAATCTTTCTTACTCTGCAAGGCATCTAGACATGTTCTCTAAATGTCACATCACTTGTCTCTGGTGAGCTTCATTAGGTGCAGAAAGGACACCTGCTCTGGGAAGCCAGGCTGAATGTGTGTGTGCGCACATGCATATGAGCAATAAATCAATGCCTCAGCTTGTGCAAGAAAGGCAGGGCTTTCATTGCAGGCACATATACCTAAAATTAAAATGATGATAGGATAAGCATTTTGAAGCTGGAGGCAGGGCAGGGCCAGTATCCTAGCCCACAGAGGGCTATGTAGGCCTAATACCCAAGATGTCATGGGTCAAGGACCGAGTCATGAAAACTGGCAGGGAGAATGAGAAGTCACTTTCCCCAAAGAGAAGGTCAGAAGTCAGAGAAGAGGGACAGATCAGGGAGGAGAGCCAGATGTGGGAGATTAGAGAGATGAGTTCACTGGAAGTTCAAGGTGAGCTGAGACAGTGATCTGCTGTGGCTGCAGGAGGACCTAGGCTTAGACTGAACTGACCAGCACTGAGGTCTGAGCCCCTGAGTGATAGTATCTTACTCCCACTTGCCACACCCCACTGGATAGGGAAGAGACCTCAGAACAGCAGGACCACACTGGGTGTGTGCATGTCTGTGTGCATGTGCAGTATGCTCTTCTCCTTACAATTCTGTAGACTTTTAGAGTTTGAGGGGACTTCGTTGGTGCTATTTCAGCCAAGAGGCTTTATTGCACTAGTGTGGAGGAGAGACCGAGTCAGATCAGCTCCTGTCCCTGTACAGACTAAAAAGGTTTTATAAGGTTTGAATTAGAGGAAGGGCGTTTGGTGGTTGCTTTTGCATAAGAATCTGTTTTGCACAAATTCCATTTTTTCTCTGAAAGTAAGGGGAAAGTTGCTTAACATGGCTGTGCTGATGTTAAATCTGGCCATAAGGCCTAGTAAAAGATAGAGCTGTTTGCTGCTGTGCTATACAATCTTTTTGAGTTAGTACCACTTTTCCACACATCTGTCTTTTTCTAATAGAGTGGGTACCCTAAGAAAAAGAGTCCTATTCATATTTATCTTTGTTCCTTCAAATCTTAACACAGTGCTTGGCACACAGTAAAGAAAATCAATGCTTGTTGAGTTGCATTAAGGAAATAAAGTCTAGAGAAACAAGGAGGGCAGAGGGAATCCCTTCCTGGGAATATTCTCCTTTTTTCACTTTTTAATAGCAAGAGATGTCGTAGAGAGATGATCAATTCTTCTCTGGAAATATCCCCTTGTGTACTTAAAGTAATGAATTGTTATCAATATGAAGAAAACAATATTGTGATAACATATCAAGGCCCAGATAATGTGCTGTGGTTTGGGCTGATGTGCTGTCCCCTAACAGGGCCAGAAGCTGGTCATGATCTCCAGGGCCCTTTCAGATATCAGCTAAAGGCCTGAAATCAAACTTAATGTAAGCACTGCTTGGGGACGGGGGAATTGTTGAGGACCTGTGGGGCCTATGAAGCTGCCAGCATCTAGCTCAGAGCCTTACCACTGATCCTCCCAGGGGAGGAAATGTCACTGTATCTGTGGACAAGAGGAGTTACAAGTTTGGAGTTAGAGGTGCAGGATTTTGGAGGGTGTATTTGTAAGGTGACAAGAAAAAGGCCCCACTATCAGGAAACCAGGATTCTGTTCCTGTTTGTATTAATATATGACCTAGCCTCTCAGGGTCTCAGTTTTCCTTTCTGTAAGTTAGGGATTATAAAAGCATCCTTGTCTATGTTGCAAACAGTGCTTTGTGAGACTGAAATGAGGCGATATCATTAAAATGATGGCACAAAGTGCTATTCAAGTGTATTAACAGCACAGGAGAGTGTGATTTTAAGGTATTTTATAGTAAGAAGACCACAGGGGTTAAGGAGTGTCACTTCAAATTTCTCTCATTCCACTGCATGATTGTACAAAGGAAAGTTACCTACTCAAACCTCCCTGTGTCTCCATTTCCTCATCTGTAAAAATGGGATCAATACCTATCTCACAGGTTGCTAAGAAAATTAGAAATTTTGTGTGAAAGAGGCTTGGTACACGGTGTGTCCTCAAATTGCTGATATGTATATATTTTTGAGCTTAGTTTTGGTGTATCTGCCTCTCCTTTTAGACTGTGGGCTTTATGAGGACAGACAAGATGTCACATTTATCTTTGCAGCCAAGTCTAGCACATTGTTTGAAAATTCAATGAAAAATAACAAATATTTATAAAATGAATTAAGTATAGTACCAGGATCAACTAAGAATCAGAGAAGAATAATTCTTATTAATTTTTAAAATTTCAATCCCCTTTGCAGTTTTATCTTGTCCAAAATCTTAAATGATTTTCTTTCTACCCACCCCCCAGAAAGTAATGTTCCTTGGAAATGATTCTTTACTTATTCATTCAATCAATAAATATTTATAGAGGACCCACCCACTCTGTGTCAAATTCTGTGCCAGGTGGCAGAGACTTGCACCTGTAAGATTTGTGCACCATGCACAAACCCCACACGTTGGGATGGCTCACCTCACAAAGACCACGAGACAGAGTCCGATGCAATCAAGCAAGAGGAGTTTATTTCCAGCATGCTGGGGTCACTCAGCATTAAGACAAAAGTGACCCCGAATTTACAATACAAGCACTTTTTATAGTTTTTCTGAACAGATCTTTGTGACAGGATGAGTTGTTGATTATCTGTGGTGCCTTTAGATTTACAGGTAGTCTTTAGCGGGCTGGCTGGCACCCTGATAAGGAACAGCACATTTCTCAATCGTTTATCTTCCCTGGGGTCTGGCTGAGTGGCCTTTTGATAAGGAACTAGTTAGTTCCTGGAACTGGGTGGGGTCATTCCCTTCCTTAGAATGTTCAGTGTGCTTGGGCCCACCTGACCTTTATACGGCCTCTCAGGAGCTGCTTTACTTAAAATGTGTTTAGCAAGCATTTGTTACAAAACTGCTTACATTAAAGGTATATTTTTCTACAATTCTACTACAATTTTTTACGTCCCCCACACACCCAGTCCCTGGCCTTGGTGGAGAGATAAGAGGTACTGCCAGTAAATGAGAGTTTAGGAAATGGGCAGATTTGAACTGTTCAGAAGTGCAGTCCCAGCTGGGCTCTGAAGGAAAAGTGATCTGGAGCCAGAGGAAGACAACGGGGAAGCAATGGTAGCATGGTCGGGGACATGCAAGTTGTCCTGGGTAACTGGAATGAAGGTTGGTGACAGGGAGTGAGGAAGGATGCGGGAGAAGGAAGGGGAGGGGAGGGCATCTGGTGCAGGAGCCGTCCATGAAGAGCCTGGTAGATTATGTTCAGGGCTCCTGTCTTTCCCAGGAGAGCAACTGGAAACCATGAAAGGATTGTAAAGAGGAGAGAGAATGGCTGGATTTCCATTCTAGAACTGGTATTCTGGCTCAGTGTGGAAGATGAATAGAAAGGGAAATCAAGGGTGCCACCTTAGAATTGGCTGAGCCCAAGATTCTCCTGTGAGATACTGGACCTATGTTTATAAAGTTAAACCAAATTAGAAAGCCGACACAAACAATCCAAACAATGCTGGGTGATTCAAGCCTACTTTTACATTTGAGTCCCCTAGAGTCACGTTTCCCACCAGTCATTCCCTAAGGAGATAGACGGGCTCTGCCACCCACCTTGGCTGATCATTCTTCTTTTCTAAAGACATCAGCTAGGTGCTGAGCCCCAGGCAGAGCTGTGCTAAATGAGAACAAGGTGGAGCTGTGTGTGGGTTCATTTGTTATCTGAAGCCACTGGTCTCGCCCTTCAAATTGGACAAGGGGAAAAGATTGATACCGAATTGCTCGAGGGCTGTCAGAAAACCCAACCTTTACATCTTGAAAATCTCTAAAAGAGAGAAATGGCTTTTGGAAAATGTCAGTTATGTGCCTGGTGATGTGCTGAGTGCTTTTGCAGGTTCAACAGTATAATAAAATGCCTGAGAGCATGGGTTTGGGGGCCAGAGTGACCTAAATCAAGTGCAAGCTCTAGCACAGACTAACTGAGTGACTTTGGGCAAGTCACTTAACACCCCCCATAGGCCTGTTGTAAGAATAAAATGAGGCTATGCATGTACAGTGCTTGGCACCTAATCAGCACACAATAAATGTGGTTGTGGCTGTAGTTGCGATGGTGGTGGTGATGCTAGTTGTAATTATGGTCTGGATGGTAGTTAGAATTGTGATTGTGACGGTGGTTGGAATTGTGGTGGTGGTGGTGGTGATGTTAGTGTTCCCACAGTTGGGGATTAAGAACACTGACATCAAAGCTGGAATACAATGGAATCAAATCCCAGGTCTGCCATTCACTAATCATGTGACCTTGGGCAAATTACTCAACACCTCCTTCTCAATGTTTCCTCTGTAAAGTGGGAATAATAATAGTACTTACCTCGAAGCGTTGATATGAAGGTTAAATTCAATGGGTTAAAATTGTAATGTGTGAGAACCGTGCCTGGAATATGATAAGCATAAATCATATTAAATAAATAGATATGATAGTTAAAGTTCAAAACAACAAGATAGAGCATATATTCCCTCAAGTAGAGACAGTATCATTTCCTTATCTTGCAGATGTGGAAACTGACAGAGAGAGGTGACATGAATTGCCCCTGTCACACAGCAAATAAAGGTTGGAAATGGAATTTGAATCCTGTTCAGCCAGATGGCAAGACCGATGTTTTAGACTGTGTGGCAGGAAGCCTTATTTTTTTCTAGCTTATCCCAAAGTCCAGTTGTGACCTGCAGGGGAACATGCTTCGGGACTGAAAGAAACCTCTTAAAAAGCTCATATTTACTGTCTTGTAATTGCTAGGTCCATATACAAGGGTACTTCAAAAAGTTTGCAGAAAGGTAAAATTAGAAAATAACACCAATCTTTCCATGAACTTTTTGAAGTGTCCTTATATTGCCTTATGTAACTCTCACAACCATTGTAGGAAGTAAGCAGAATTATTTCCATGTTAAAGATGATTATTTCCATGGTACTATAACAGCAGGGACAGGACTCAAATTCTGGTATATAAAACTCTAAGATCCATGCTCTAGAGCACTGGACTCTCTCAGCCTTAAATCCCCAATGTATTGAATGATGGGGTGTCCTTCTGGAATTGAGTCCAGTATCTGTTTTATTTAAAAATGTGAAACTTAGAAGTGTATGTTCAACCAGGACAGACACAAAAATTACTAAGGGAAACACCATTAATTCACACCCTTTGTATTACTCTTGAGAACAATATTCACCCTAGTAGAATGAATATTACTCCTCTATCCTCTTTACAGATGAGAAAAATTAAGGCTAAGAGAAATTAAGTAACTTCCCCAAGTTTGCACAGCTAGAACAAGAAAAGAGCTGGGATGTGCACATATAGCCTGACTCTAGAAAACTAAATCTATTTCTCCAGTAGCCACTATATACGAATGAGGGTACATATATCAACAGAAAATAATGGAACAGCCATCATTTGTCTATACCGTGCCTCAGCCTGCAGAGCTAAATGAATGAAAAAGCCATTTTTGCTCTGAGGCTTACTTGGGGGTATTGTCTTCCTCATAGGTTGTCTTAATGACACACTCAGCTCTGTTAATTGCAAAGTGTTTTGTGTGCATTAGCTGCAGCTGAGATTACTGCTGTCCTCCAGGGATCTTTAGGGGGCTTGGAAGGAAACTTGCAGAACATTGGCACCTCTGCAGCGATTGAGAAAAGAACCGGGGCTTCTTTGGTCAAAAGCTATTGCTCCACTTCTTTGGAGCAATAGCTTCTCTTTGTGGAAGTGGGGCCGATATTTAGCAGGTTTGCAACAGCATGCTGTTTAGTTCTTAAAATATGGATGTGCATCTGGCCCAGTTCTTAAGTAGCTGCTGCCCGAGCCCCTGAGTGCCCTTGGGCACCCCAATCCCTCCGCTGATTATCCTCCAGACCTCCCCTTGATCCAGAAAGAAAGGACTAACCCTTGGCACAACACATCAGGTCTCCACCATATTCAGATTGGTTGATTGGTGGTGCCCTCTTGGGTACCCGCTGTTGAATGTTTTGGCTATTATCTCTGCCTGAAGACATTATTTAGCCAGAAAACAGGGCAGTCCAGAACAGTTAGACAGACCATCAGTATCTTCTTCTCAGTATTTTTTTTTTTTTTTTTTTGCCTTGTCTAACATCCTTTGCAAATTCATGTGGATTCCAGCATAATTGGTATGTTCCACCTATTGAATTTAAATGGTGGTATTTTAGTAAATGCTAAATGTCCTCAGCCTTTTTCTTTTTCTAATAAAATTCAGGAACAATCCTTGCCAATAAGTAATAGCTTCAGAAGGGTTGCCATCTCCGTTTTGTTAGCTTCTGTTGTCCCCTCCATCTCCTTCCCCTCCTGTGAAATGAATGCTCCGGTTTAATTGCTTAAGTGCTCTTGTTTCCAATCCAGACTCGTCTTGGCTTGCCTGTCTCATAAACAGGAGACAGGCTCTCCAGACTGCTCTGTGGGGAGGAACTGCCTCATGCACACCTTCACTCTGCCTCCTCATCTGTCTGCTTGAAGTGGGCTAGAGGGAGGCAAGAAAACACAAAACCATCCTGAGGTCTCAGAGAGCTCCAGTCTCACCTGTTTCTGCAGCACTGAGCTGGGACATGTGGAGAGCGGATGAGGAGAAAGGAGGAGGGGGCGCTATTTGTTTTAAAGAAGCTAGAGTGAATTCCTCTCTCTCAATATTCATAAACCCCACCCCCAACATTTTATTAGCATGATTTACTCTTAGGATTCAGTTAGTGTACAGTAAACAGACAGAAAACAGAACCTGCTTCTCCATGAGATGGAGGCGTGTTTGTCTTTCGGGTCAAAGTTACGAGGTGGCTATCCAGGGCTGGAGCCGTAGTTCTACTGTATCGTGAGGAACTAGAGGTCCAGGCTGCTACCAGCTTACACTCCGCTTTCCCTAAAGTCCAGCTCTCACCCTGTGCTCCAACAGGCGCTGCACTTACTTCCACATGTATCTCATCAGCCACAAAGGAATCTCACAGCCACACCCAGTTTCAGAGAAGGTTGGCAAATGTGATATTTATCCTGGGCAGCCAGAACCCAAACTAAAATGTCTGTCACTAAAGAAAAAGGAATGAGCAGCCACTGGGATCCACCATAAGTCTGTTTTTATATTGTTATCAGATGCCCGAGTGTCTGTCTCCACCATCAGACACCTCTAAGAAGGTGGTAACTGTGTCATCATCATCATCATGACTGTATCCACCACCTGGCACTGGGTTTCACCTTTAGGAGGTGCTCAGTGTAATCTTTAGAAAGCACTTGCATCCAGTAGTGTCTTCCTCTGCTTAAAACCACAACAGCTTCCCATTGCCCTTGGCATCAAATCTAAGCTAATTACCATGGCCTTTAAAGACCCGTCTCTCCTAACTCATACCTTCTTACACCCCCATCCCTCCTTCTCACAGTTCCCTCAAAGCAGTGTTATTTCTGTTCGTGCAACTTGCCAAGCTCGTGTTCATCTCAAGCTCTCTCTGCCTGCTGCTGTCTCTGCCTGGATGCTCTCTTCCTCCCCCAACCTCCTTGCTCACTTAACTGGTTTCTCTGCATTGAGATCTCAGCTCAAATCTACCTCTTAATATCTCCCTGGTATTTCCCAACCCCACATATGCCTGTCCCACCATCACTGTTAGGCCTCATAATCCCATAAGGGATATGGTCTTCACATCCCTTATCATTATCTGACATTTATTTACTTATTCATTTCCTGTCTTGTTGGCTCTTTGCCTCCTGAGTTAGAATATATGCTCCTGGTGGGCAGAAACCCTGCCTGTTTTGTCACTTATGGTATGTTAGTGCCTAAAACAGTGTCGTGTACCTGACAGCTGCTCATAAATGCTTGTGGCATCAATGTGCATTTAGCGAAGTGACAAGACTATATCATCAGATGTTAAATTCCATTTTTTTCTTTTTATTAATTATATTCTCCCACAAAATTGCAAAGTAAAACCTAGGAATCAGCCCTAATACCTATGAGTTCCCAAACTTGTCACCTGCTGTCCCTCCCCGGTTAGGAATCTGCTTTCGTGCTTTCTCCCATGCCGTGGGAGGGAAGTCTCTATGTGGGGCATCAGTTCCCCACCTGTTGCTGGGATGTTGTATCCTTGCCTTGCCAACCTCCCTGTTCCCACCCACAACCCATATCTACATCATAATAAACTGGATAGAATCAAAGAGAAAGGCAGATGGCAAGAAAAAATAAAGATTAATTAGATTGATGAGTCTTAGAGATAGAGACCCAAGGAGAAGGAAAGCAGCCCTGTGTTTACCGGAACCTTGCCAGGTGTGCCCTGTGTTCAGAGATGGTGAAACAGAAGCTCTGAGGGGAGGGAGGGAGTGTGTCTGGCGTGTTTGAGAAACAGCATGAGCTGGGGTGAGTAGTAGGAGATGAGGTCAAAAAGGTCACTTTGGGGGAGGGTGGGCGAGTGTAGATGGGTAATAATTAGATTTGGCGCAGTCACCCAGTGAATGATAGAAAGGCCTGGGACTAGGGGAGGAGAAATGGAGGTGGAGAGGAGAATGAGTGAAGGATAATCTGTGAGCCTTAGGAAGCCAAAACTGTCTGCCTTGGGAGTTTGCTCAGGGAGCTGAAGTCTTTGTCATGCGTACAAAGTGTTTACTAAATGTTTATCAGGTCAAATCCAATTTCTCTCCCTTCTCCTGAGGTTTGCTTTGTCCCAGACTTCGCATAGGATTCTCTGATGCCCAGTCTTGGATGGGATCCCCTCATAGTCACCCCCAATCTTGCAGAATGAAACCTAACATCTCTCTCAATCCACACCAGCATGATAGATGCTAAAGTCAGGACTAAATCCCAAGATGTACACTGGCATTGGAGCCTGCCTGGGTCATTCTGATCCTAGACCAGCAGTCTTAAAGACTGTACCTTTTCCTGACTGCTCAACAGGCACCTCTTTATACTCAGCATCTCTACCAAGAAACTGCAAACATGCAGCCTTGCCAGCAGTGATAAATACTGAACATCAGCCAAGCGAGCCTCCCATGGGTGCCCAACTGGTGCCTTGGAGCTTTTCTGGCTGTCTTCACCTCTGTGCCTGTCCACACTCATCACAGGTCCCATTAGCTTTAGCAATGGGAAGTCACTGACCTTCCATGTACCGCCAGGGAACTGGACACCCTGAACCTCCAGCAAGCATCCTTCCCAGTTCGTCCCATTGACCACCATTAATACTCAGGGACTGACAGCTGAGATTGACTGCCTCATTAGCAGGCATCGTGTGGCACTCTGACAATAATTAACAACTCAACAGTCTCATTTGCTGGCCTATCAGAGAAGTATTCAATCAAAATTGTAATTTGCCCGATGCCTCCGTTTAGCATGAGAAGACTATTCCTTCAAAGTTTTAAATAGTCTAATTAAGAGGGAAGAAATAGAAGGGGAAAAATTATTAACAGTATAGGTTTAATGTGAAATTGCTGGAGCAAATTAATAATGCAATAACCATTTTTAGCAGCTGTCTATCAGTTTGTGGGCCAGAGTAATTCAATTAGTCAGCAAAAGGCTGTTCAGATTAGACAGTGGGGACCGAGTGCCATTTTGTCTGCCGAAGGCGCTATGAACTTTATTTCTCTGGGTTTGAGAGAGTTGCGTACAATATACTCCAAAACTGCGCAGAGGCGATGACTGAGAGCAGGCGTGCCTAGTGGTTGGAGCAAGTGAACCTGCTTTCTTAGGATCTTCCAAAAAGAGTCTCAGAACCTCTCCTCAGGGCTTACTTCCTGCGGAATTGACTCCACATTGTCAACACCCTTGATTCAAAGCAAACAGTCTTCCAAAGTCAAGCATTTTAGCTAGGCCTGAATTAGGATTCCAGCCATGTTTCCCTCCAGCAGCCTAAGACTGCAGTCTCACCGGCCAGCGAGCGGCTTTTTCTTTTCTTGCACCTCTGCTGATGAAGACCTTTCTCCCAGGAATGCTTTCACAGTGTTTGTGCCCTAAATCCTTTCAGTCCTTCCAGGTCCAGCACATCTGCACAAAGCCCTCCTTATTTCCCCCAAACAAGCATTCCAGGTCCCAGGTTCTTTCCAAGCTGAGGTTCTGCCACTTCCTCTTTATTTGTCTGTGGGGATAATGTGGCAGGTACTACTGGAAGGTGAAGAGGCTTAGGTGAGCACTGTCAGAAAAGCAGTCATTGGGTCTGTTGGGAAGAACACAGGCCTGTGTTCTAATTCTGGCTCTGCCACTTCATGGCTGACTGTGTGCCCTTAGGTAATTTTTTCACCTATCTTTGCCTCAATTTTTTTCATTTGTAAAATAGGGATAAGAATTTGTATTTTGTTGACTTCTTGTGAGGATGATGGATGGAAAGCCCACAGTACAGAAATAGATGCTTTAAAATGGCAACTTTTATTGTGAATGCACTTAACACAGTGTCAGGCTTACAGTGTCTGCTATGCAAATGTCAGTTTCTTTACCTTTCCTAACCCGGTCCTTTGTACCTCCACAAGTCTATGTTCCTTTAAGGGTGTTCTAATAGTCAACTCTTTTAATATGTTTTTTTTTTCCTTTCTTTTTCTCACCTCATCCCTCTGTTCCTCTGTAAACCCATGGAACATATGATTTATATCATATACACTTTGCACCCAAGCAGTGCCCAGCAATCTCCCTTGCACGTGATAGGCTTCCGTGTATAAGGTTAGAGACAGAAGAACTGTTACCATGAAGATCTGAGAATGAAAAGGACTTCAAGGGTGTATGACTGCCCATTTGCCTTCAAATCTGTATGTACCATTTTGTTTGAATATCTGAAAAAGTTAATCAGTATTTCTGTTTTAAGATGCATTGTAGAGTCATAGTTAAACTGCTG
Source organism: Cynocephalus volans (assembly GCF_027409185.1). Taxonomy (NCBI): domain Eukaryota; kingdom Metazoa; phylum Chordata; class Mammalia; order Dermoptera; family Cynocephalidae; genus Cynocephalus; species Cynocephalus volans. The sequence continues at coordinate 20,270,114 of NC_084476.1, forward strand.
GACAGTGGTGCCAATCACAGCTGGGTCTGCATTTCACCTGTTTTTCTTAGGCTTGGAAAGTACCTGCTCTGAGCCTCAGTTTTCTCATCTGTCAAATAGATACTAATAGACTGAATTTGGGGGCTGTTGTGAGGATCCAGTGAGGTTTTGCACATAGAGCATCTGACACACAGTAGGTAGTCAGTAAGTGGTAGCTGTTTTTGCATTATATTGAGAGGCAGGTGTGAGGGAAGCTGAGTCGGGCTGTGGAGTGTCATGAGAAGTGCTAAACTCTATCAAGCTGAAAGCAAGGAGGAGATCCGGGGGTTGTTGCATACACATGAAAGGGTGTACTGAGAGAACTGAAGCCAAAGCCAAATTGTTGTGGCTTCCCAGGGAAGGTAAACACCACAGGGGGCTGTCGACACTGACAGTCAGTTGTGTGTAGTAACAGCACAGTACAATAGGGTTTTCAATCGCTCACTCCCTCACTGAGATGCCTATGTTTAGAGGAGCAAGCGCTTGGGCACATGAGGGGTTAGAACCTAATAGAGCCCCGGCCCCATTCCTTGGAAGCTCCCAGAGGGAGGATTATCTGCTACAGACTTCTGTCGTTAACTACAATCCACTCATGTGGCCAAGACAATTCTAATAGATGGAGCAGAATGACGCACAGCAGCGAGCTCTGTGAATATTCAAGTGAGTGACCGGAGCTGGCTAAAAAAGGAACCTGAACACCAGCAAAAGCCAGGCAGGCAAAACCCACCAGCTTCCTGTTAGTAATGATAATTATACAAATTAGGAGCCCCATGATTGTAAGGCTTACAACAGCTGTACGTTTATCCCAGAATGACTGGTTTACATACTAAGGGCTCCACATGCATTATTTTCTTTAAGGTAGAAATCAATCTTTTGGGAGATAAGAAGCTATGCACCCTTGGGAGAGGTTCTGATGAGGGAGGTGGCAAAGAACAACCCAATGATAACAGAGATGCTGATGGAAGGAGACGGAGATGCCTGCCACCTGCGCTGCTCAGCTAAACACTCAAGGTTTTCTGCAATCCACAATGACAATGGGTTTCTTTAGTACTCTTGTTCAGCCTGCTCAAAGATAGGTTGTCCAGGCTGCTCTCTTTCCTGTATTCCAGCTAATTAGTTTACCTAAAACTTATAAACCATGATTCATTGTTCTCAGACTGTCTGCTCAACTCTTCTTGCTTTTCTCTCTGTTTTTATTAATTTTCTTTTTGCTTTTATTTCTAAATAATAGCATGGTGGCTTTCTCCCTCATATATAGTAACCTGCATGTAACTAAAAGTCTCTGGGTTATGCTCTGATAAAGTGATTAAGAGCTTAGGTTTTTGAGTCAGCTACACGTAGGTTCAAATCCCAATTCTGCCACGCTGTGGGTGACCTTGAGTTAACTTCCCCAAGTCTCAGTCTTCTCATCTGTAAAATGGGAATTTAAAAATGGTCCTCAGCTCACAATTCTGTGAAAGATTTAAATAAAGCAATGCATATAAAGCCATGACCATACTGTCTGGAGCACAGTAATCAAATATCTTATTTAAATTATTATTAGTATGGCCAGGCATATCATTATGAGAGTTGATCAAACATCTCTTATAACACAAATGAAAAATATTAGCAATGCCAAAATTACCTACACATGTTTTATGAAGGCAAAGAGGTTAAAATGGGACCTGACAGCATGAAGGCAGGGGACAAAAAGAAGAAAGAGAGAACCGAGGTTCTTACAAGGGCAGCAGATGAAGCTGTGTGGCTGTAGTAGTTATCAAAGAGAATGAGACAAAAGAAAGCTCTGAATTGGAGGGTGGGAGAGGGGTGATAACAATTAAGGGATCTGCATAAACTATGCGATCAATAGGTGTTTTGAGGCAATTTTTGGAAATGGCCCTGAGAGCTCTGATGAGAGAGGGCTCATTTACAGCACGAGTCCTGGGGACCTCATCGCCCATTTTTTCTTGGACATGGTGATATTTGAACCAGACCTCGGTGAATGGACAGCGGATGACATTCCAGACAGGGGCACTTCCTGAGAAAGGGCTTACAGGTAGGCCAGGATGATGTGCACAGTAGAGCCCTGTGGTGGAGTATGACAAAGAATGGGAGAAGTAAATTTTGGAAGATGGGATGGGATTTAAATAGTAAAATGTGTTATTTCCAGGCTAGGGTGTTTCCATTTTATTGTACAGACAAGGAAGGAACATTGGACACTTTTGAATGTATGCGCGCACGTGCCTGCATGCATGCATCTGTGTATGTGTGTGTGTGTGTCCTTTTGCATGGGGGGGAGGAAAAAAGGTGACTCAGGGGACGTGAGGTACACATAATCCAGACTGGACATAAGAGGTATAATCTTCCTTAATTATTCCTCAGTCGTTAATCATGGCCTGCAATATGTACGTCCCCCCCAAAAATAGGAGCAGCAGGGCCAGTTTTGGATCTGTTTGAGAAACCAAAAGTACTACGCAGGGACCAAGTGCACTTCCTAACGAGAAGGCAGTTCCCGGGGCCAGCCCCGAGCTTCCTTTAATATATCTGTGTATCAGGGAGCCTGTGTGAGTCTGTGTGTGTATTTGTGCAACACACATACATATACGTTTCCTTCCAGGCATAGGGAAAACAGCCTGACGTTTTTATTGCTCCGAGACTACAAGCCACAGATAATGACATCTGGCAGGAAGAAGCACATCTTCTGCTCTGTTAAAAAGCTGCTTGAAAGATGACTGTCATGATAGGTGGGCATTCCTTCTCTCACTGGGAGACTGCTCACCCCTCCCCACAGGTTCTTCAGAGGTAATCATTAAATGTAGAACACTTAGCACATGGTAGACACTGGATTTCTGTGATGATGGTGGTGGTGGTGGTGGTGGTGATCAGGCAGGGCCTATGGCTCTGAGCAGAGTATATTTAAATGCGTGGTATTTTGGTAATTGGGAGAGAGGAAGTAATTTCTTATTTCTTTATAATGAGGAAGCAAACACAGGTCAGCACTGAACTAAGAGTCAGGACACTTGGGTTTCAATAAGACATCCACTCTCCGGACTTCACTTTTCCCATTTGTAAAATGGAAGATTAGGTTCTAAGGGTCCTCCCAGCTCAGGTCTCTTAAGTAGCTTGGGAAACTTGTCTGGAGTCATACACTAGTCAGGGGAGAAGCTTCCAGTGCTTTCACCTGCTACTCAGCACATGGGAGGTGGACTCTGGGAAGCAGGTCTGGTCACCATTGGCAAGAGCCTTTTCTTAGTGAGACCTGGTCAACAATGTGAAGTGGTGAGCCCCTAGCTCTGCAGCAGGGCTGCTATGAGGGGGGCGCTGCTGAGAGACCCCTCCTACGGGTCAGAAGGTAGATGAAATCTCCTCTGCTACATTCCTCCCAAGTCTGAGATTTAAGGATTCTAACTTGAACTCTTGGTTCCCACCCTCTGGCTCCTTCTGAGATCTCCCCACCCCCAGTGCTGACCAACCATCCATTGGAGGCCCTGAAGGCAACTCCATCCCCAGGGTCTCTGCCACGCCTGATCAAAGAACACTGGGTCACCTCACAAAACAGTTTCCGACAGCTCCCTACTCCTTGCTCACCTCTTCTCAAAAACATAGATGGCACCACTCTTCCTGAGGCAGAAGTCTGATTTTGCCATGAAAACTTCATTTCTGAAGACCCAGGGGTCAAGAAAAGCCATGTAAGTGCTGACTTGGACCATCAGGGAGTGACCGTCTCATCTTGGAGTTAAGGAGCATCTGGAATCATGATCAGCCCAGACCAGGGAGCAAAGAAATAAAATGCAAATTCCTTGTCCTCCAAAGAGCAAACTGGCTGGTTGAGGTGATAACCTCCAGATGTGAGAAGCAATTGGAGGAGACCCAGCACATGGCAGAGTTTCTGGGCTGCTGCCTCCAGCTGGTTGTGCCTGCTCTGTCTCCAAGTCTTCATCCACAGAGTGGGTTTTGATTAGAATCTTCATGCTATGGTTTTGGAAAGAAAGGGCAAGCTTGGAATTAGGCAGGCTTTGTTTGGATCATAACCTTAATGTCCCTGTCTATAAAGTGGCATTGCTGGTTCTTACCTCTTAGGGTTTGTTATGAGGTGCAAGTGAGGAATCTGTGCAGAGAACCGAGCACCATCTGTGGCAGACCCTGCACTGCCTCTGCCCCATAAGGTCCCTTCCAGTCTATATGTCCTGTGAGTTTACTGTTTAAAGGCACTATTTTTTTAAGAAGCATTTTTGGGTAAAAAAAACCAGATATCTCCTTCCCTCACCGAACTTACAACCCACCCAAAAAGTACCCACTACTTAGCGATTTCATGCACTTGCTTCCAGAACTGTTGGCATGCATTTACATAGGTAAATTTTAACCCAAATGGGATCGCACTGAATATTTTTTGTGAAACTTGCTTTTTCTACTAACACAAAGCTCTAAAGATGTCTCCATGTCAGTTCACACAGATCTACAATATTCTTTTACATGGTTGATTAATATACTGTGGTACGGATGTATCATGAACTGTTTAACTACCAGCCCATAATAGGCCTTTAAGTTATTATTTTTTCATTCTTACAAACAACGCAACAATAAACAGCTTCATATATGTATTTTTGCAACCCTGTTTGAGTATTCTTTTTTCAAGTGGAATTATATGGCAAAGCGAAAATTATTTTAAATTTTGATAGGCACTCCCAAATTGCCCCCTGAATCTATGACTCCAAGGGTTAAACAAGTCATTATTGAACAAATATTGATTAAAAACCTGAGTCAGGCATTGTGGCAATACATAAAATTAATCAGACATAGGACCTTCCTCAAGAAGCTTGTAATTTGTTATGGGTACATACTTTGTAAACAATAATAATTCAAGATATAAAGTATTTAGGCATAGCTCAGGGAATAATAAGCAGCCTTCTTGAGGAAGGTGACTTTTGACTCAGTAAAGGATAAGAAGGCTGTGAATTAATTCCTTCCTAGAGGAGTCCCACCTTCCGAAGAAATGCTCAGGGACAACTTCGAGAAGGAAGTGGTCTAGAGCAGAGGAAGGAGACTTGAATAGGGGAATAGAGAGGTGCAGCTATCATCCGTGGCACATAGTCTGAAATAAAGCAGACTTTGAGGTTAGAGAGACCTGAATCCTTGGTCTGCTCCTAAACCAGCTACGTGAACCTGGGTAAGTAACTCAACCTCTAGGAACTCCAGTGTATTCATCTGTCAAACGGGGTGGTGACCGTAGTGACCCCAGAGAGTCAACATTTATCATTTCACCAAATACTTAATGAACACGCACAGGGGCCTGGCATTGTTCTAGAAAATGGGGATGCGACAGTGAACAAGTGAGACAAAACCCCTGCTATCATTGGGCTGACATTCTAGCTGAGGGTAAAATGAGGCGATACACAGTCAAGGGCTTAGCATAATGCCTAAACCACACTATAGCATTTTCATTTACAGCATCAAGGCTGGAAGTCATCCTGAGCATGGAGGGAGCTTGCAAGAGACAGATGGGACCTTGACCTAGAATTTTTTAAGGGACCCTGAAAGTTGTTTGTTCCCATTCTTCACTTTCTTTTTATCTTTCCATCTGCCTTTTTCATGCTCTTCCCTTTAAATTATTCCCTGTTAATGTTGCCTCTTACAGGAGCTAGAAAACAACTCTTTGGCTTTTAAGCCATTAAAATTATTTAGAGCTTCCAGTAGAGCAAAGCCAGCTGGCCTGGCTCATGAGATCTACTGGGGGGGCTGGGGAAAGGGGCTGCTTCTGTGACAGGACCACATGTTCAGGAAAAAGGTCCTCCTTCAGAAGCTGCTGCTGTCCCAGAGAGAATGAGACTGGTAGAGCTCAAAGCATCTTTAGAGAGCCTCTGACCCCCCCCACCCTCCATTGTACAGTGTTGGGAGGAATACCAAGGAGGCAGTATTTAATTGCAAAGAGCAAGTAGGGGTGTATTTGCCAGCCACAAATTGAAACCACCACACTGTAATTCCTAACATTTAAAATAGACTTTTTTTTTTTTTTTTTAAACAATTGACACAACCTAAGAAACTCCAAGAATTGTTCTGGGGTCATCAGGGGAAGAGAGGTCTTGTACTTTTAGGAAGCAAGAATGAGACCTCCTGACCTTAAAAGAGATGGACCTTTCTTCAAAGGTCAGCAAACCTCAGAGAGTTAAGGGATATCTGAAAGAGGCTGCAGCATTTGTCCAGTAGAATATTTAGGACTGTTAAAACAGTCACAGGGTGAATTCCAGGGGAGTTGAGGTCTTATCTTTTAGACATGCAACAGGAAGTTCATTGATCTTGGAGGCCATGTTCCTCTGCTACATTTGGAGAGACAAAAGCCCAAAGATGGAAGAAATCATCAAGGTCACATTACCAGTTCCGAAGTCAAGACTTCAGATCAGTGAGTCCCTGCCCCCAACCTCCATCCTTACCACACCAAACCTGTCCTGTTCTTTGATCCTATTTATACTGAACAGGTAAGCTAGAAACTGATCACTCACACAATAATAACTGCTATGGGTTTAGCTTTTAATCTCATGCTAGACTCCATGCCAAACCCTCAGACACTCTCAAAACACTCTGTATGGGAAGCACAACTAACCAGATCCATTTTAGAGATGAGAAAACCAAGTCTCAGGAACATTAACATACTTGCCCAAAATGACATAGTGAATAAATAGCAACAGTTTTTAAATTTGTAGTATTTATTTTCCCTTCTATAAAAGAAACCCCTAGTCATTAAAAAAGGATAATAGAGAAATTGTAAATACACTCATTTTTAAGGCCCCATGGAAATATAAATATTGTTTGATACATTTGGGAGGTTGCTTTTCAACTTTTTTTTAAGCCATACAGACTTATTTTTATAAGACTGTAATCATATGTCCGTACAGCTTTGTGCCCGGCTTCCTACTCAACCTAACCATGTTTCATATTACTACCCAGTTTTTGCAAATATCATTTCAAATGGTTGCATAATAGTCCACGTAATGGATGTGCCAGAGGGACACTAGGAAGGGAAGCAGTGGAAGGGGAGAAAACACCAAAGGAGACAAGAAGGCAGCAGAAGATTGATATTTGGAGGCAGAATGTAAATGAGAAAAGAACGAGGGAGGCTGAGAGAAGCATATGGGATCTAGCCATTATCTGATTCTCAGGGTATTTTAGACAGGTTTTTCAAGACACCTTCATAATGCAGGGAGACCTGGGGAGAAAAGGGAATAAAGACCTGCTTGCATTTCTAGTCTGGATTATTATGACAACCTTCTGACCCTATCTTCCAGTCTTAATCCTGGTGACATATGGCAGAAAGTTCCATTGCCTATGAGGCTTCCCTGTGTACCCTTCACTGCCAATCACCACCTACAAGAAGCCCTCCCTGCCCTCTGGGCAAATGAGTAGCCCTTTCCTGTACTCCAGGAGCTATGAGCACCTTGCCCATCCATGCACGCATGGAGCACTATCTCAGGGCAAGTACCATATCTACCATGTTATAACAGAGTACCAGGTACATAGTAGGTGTTCACGTAATTTCACAAAATTATACAACTAGCCAATTATCTGATTAATTAACTAATTAACATGGGCTACCCCACCATTCACTTTTACTTGTTTTCTCCTCTGCATTGCTTATCAGTCATTGATGTGCATAGGAATCATATGGGGACCATTTTAAAATGCAGATTCTTATTCGGAGCGTTTGGAAGGGACCTGGGCTTCTGCATTTCTGACAAGTTCTGAAGAGAAAGCTATGCCTCTTTAAAGCACAGTTTAGAACAGTCTATTGTCTCTAGACCCAGAAGTTTAAGCATCCTGTACTTTAATGCATTCATTCATTCAGTAAACACAGTCCAGTCGAACATCTACCTTGTTCCAAGCCCTGTGCTTGGAACTGGGGAATCAATTGTGATCTAAAAAGACCATGGTCTCTGCCCTCTTACAGCTTATGATCTAGTGGAGAAGTTCGCATTAAGTCCAACAACTCACAAATTGTCCAACACTTGCAAACTCAGCTACATGCACATGTGCCACAGTACAGTACAGTGAGAGTGAATTGGGATTAGGGAACTTAAGCAGCGAGTTGGGCAGCATCTCTTAGAGTCACAATTGATCTGAGATCTAAAGGATGAGCAGGGGTAAAGGGGTAAAGGAGTAAGGAAGAGCATTTCATACAGAGTGAATAACATGTATAAAGACCCTGTATGAAGCAAGAGCATAGTAATATGACTGGGGTCTTTGCAAGCCATAGGAGCCCACAGGAATTCCTTTTCACTTAAGCAAAATAACAACAGGAAAAAAATATCCACAGAGAAGTTAGCACCTTTGTTGCCCAAATGGCTGGAACAATGACATTTCCTAAACTATGCAAAAATCTTGAATCAATGAGAAAGATGGGGATAGGGAGGAAACAGAGAGGACCAAATCCACTTTTACCTACTATAGGAGGAAGTGTAGTATAGGCAGAAGGTTCCAGGCATTGATGTCAGACAGACCAAAGACCTGGATTTCAAATCTTGCCTCTAGCACTTGCTACTGATCTTAGACAAGTCATTTAAACCTTTCTGAATTTAGTTTCCTCCCCTGTGAAAGGGTAATAATAATATAGTACCTACCTTGCAGGGGTATGACATTTTTAGCAGCCACTCAGTAAATTTCTTTTCCCTCCCAGCTTTCCTACCTCAGGCGCCCCAAATTTCTTCAGAGGAGGTGAGATCTTGCCTTAACAGCTCAGTGCATTTCACTGATAGTGGCAACAGCATGAAACCTCAACGTGTAGAAATGAGGTGACCTTCTCAAGGAAAACCTGTTTCTCTACTCACAGCACTTCTGACACCAAATGTGCAGGTGGTTTATCTTCACAGCAACCAATTCTCCCACACTCCAGACACCAACTAGGTGTCCTATAATTTAGTCCAATTCTGACACTAAAGTTAGTGTCAGACTCCACAGATTTAAGGACTCAGTCTTAGAAAACTGGCTCCCTTCAGACACCAGTCACAAGTATTGAGTCCCACACTTCTATCTGACTTGGCTAAAAATTCTGCTGTTTCCACAACCCTAGTCCCCCATGTTCCACCCCCACTCACGTTCAGTACTTTGCTAAAATAGCTCATGAAACTCAGGGAACCATTTACTTACATTTACTGGTTAATTATAAAGGATACAGATGACAATCCAGATGAAGAGGTACATAGGGTGAGGTCCAGAAAGGTCCCAAGTGCCAGAACTTCTGTCCCCATGGAGTTTGAGTGCATCACCCTCCAGGCACATGAATGGCATTCACCAACCTGGACTCTCAAAACCCTGTAGGTTAGGGATTTTTATGGGGGCTTTATCATGTAAGCATGATTGACTAACTCTCCAGCCCCTCTCCCCTTCCTGGATAATGGGGTAAAGGGCAGAAAGTTCTAAGCTTCTAATCATGGCTTGGTCTTTTCTGGTGATCAGCCCCCATTCTGAAGTTATCCAAGAGCCCACCAAGAATCACCACATTAAAACAAAAGACGATCTGATCATACTCAGGAAATTGCAAGGGTTTTAAGAGCCCTGTGTCAGGAACTGGAGATAGAGACCAAATATATTTCTTATTATGTCACACCTTCTCAGGTGTAAATGGTGAAATGTCAACTTCTAGACCTTGTATTGACATGCTGGTCTGCTGGCCAAAGGCTTTTTCACCATGAAGTCCGGTCGCAGCCATGGAAACTTCCAGGCCTTTTAGCAAGTTTAAGGCTGCTGCTATGACCTGTTATGATATCAGCCCAGACATTTGCCTTGTATCAATGGCATTGACAAGTCTGAGTGGGGAATGTTTCCCAGGACAGGAGAAAGCAGTCTGTACATTTAGCAAACTGGGGCATCCCTGAGAAAAGAATTTTCATACTTTGGGTAAAGAGTTCTGGAACTGCACCCTAATCCTGGGCTCCATCTGGATGCATCAGAGGGCTGAAATATTCATCTGAAGCCAAATCTCAGCTGTAGCACCTGCTAGTTTTATAACTTTGGGTTGGTGATTTCTTCTGGCAGAGCCTTAGTTTACTCATTTATAAAGTGGGAATACCAGGATTCACCTTGAAGTACAGTGGGAAGTATTAAATTAGCCAGTGAACATTAACATCTCCACAGTGCTCCTCCTTCAGAGGCATCATTGTCACCGTGGAAATGGGACCAGCTGGACCATCCATGCTGGTGCCACCTGTGCACCCTCTTACCTCTCTAAGCCTCAGTTGTGAAGAGGAGTGACAACATCTGCTTCTAATGATGGTGACCAAGATTAAGATATGTCAATCAAACACTTTACAGTGCCTGGCACAAAGTAAGTCCTCAATAAAGAGTAAAAGGTAGCTATATTATTTTATAAATGATGTTATTATTATTATAAATCAAACAACAGAGACTGGGATGAGCTTAGGGTAGAGTTGACCCACGTGGCTAGAAGAGGGAAAAAAAAGGACTCAGGAACTGGATGTGTTCTGCTGAAGTTCAGAACTGTTGTCCTTGAAGCCACTGAAGTTTTACTAGGATCATCTATTCTATTCCCATTTTACAGATGGAGAACTGAGGCCCAGTTAGTCACAGCCTAAACCGAGTCTGATTGCAGTCCAGTGCTTTTCTACCAGTCCATAGCAACTCTCACTCAACTTCTTTCTTAGTATTCAAGAACATCATTGCCATGGCCAAGTTCTTCCAGCCATATCCCGTACCCCTTCCCTAGTAAGAACTCTTCCCCAGCTCAGCTGCTCTACTTACTATTAATTTAAAACATTTCATGTTTTCCAGCCTCCACACTTTTGCCCATGCTGTTCTCCCTGTCCACAATACCCACTCTGCCCTTTACCTAAGGAAATATGGCCACCAATCTGTTCCTTTTCTCATCTTTGGAGCCCTGGAGCTAGAGATATACCCACAGAGGTATACCACGAAAGAATGTGCATTTTCAGATCCTAACAAAGCATGCACCCCCCCATCACTTCCATGAGGGATGGATACAAAGAAACTCTGTCCACGTGGCTCCACTCACCTTCTTGCACACGCCTGAGAGTTATGAGCAGTATAGATTATTTTAATGACAGTATTACTTCCAACTGCGTCTCTCCCATCTGTTCTGCCCCAATTACGAATGCAGAAACCCAGCATGTGTCTCCATTCTGGCAGTAGAGAATGAAATATAAGTGCTATAAAAGGGAGCATATTCTTTGAACAATACAGTTGGCACCTGTGAAGCTTGCATTGTGTTTCAGATTCTCCTGCATCTTCAAGAAGGAGCCAGAGCCTCCTTTAGGAAAATATCACAGCATGACTGAATCATCCTTCCCCCAAACCGAAGGGTACCAAGAAATGACAAAGTCAGCATGGTTTCATGGGATCCAAGAAAGAGCCTGGGGTTCTTGTGGAAATAGTACAAACCAAGGTGACAAAAAAAACAGATTAAATGGAGTGTCTCATTGCTACATCAAATGTAAAAAGTAGGGGTTGAAATTGGGAGAGATTAGAAAAAGCAGACTCCATGGATATAAGCAGGATGTAAAGATTCAGTCATACTTTGGGTAAAGTAAACTGAGAGTGTTATCATTCCTATTTTGTATATGAGGAACCAAAGGGTCAGAAATGTTAAGTTACCTGAGTGAGATCTCACAGCAAGGAAATGGCAACCTGAGTTCAAACTCAGCTCTGATATAAAAATCGCTGTTCTTAACCACCATGCTGTTTCCCAAAAAGTGAACCCACCTCCCGAGCCCCAGCCATAGAGAGCAAAATCCACACTTGCTTCTCTCACCTCTGCCACAGCAATAGACAGGATTAGCTGCAGAAAAGAAAATAAAGAGAGGAGAGCCAAGTCCTAGATTTCAGAAAACAAATCATTCTCTGGGCGAAATACACTTCAGGGGGGGGGGGGGAGAAATCCCTAAATGTTTTATTAAAGGAATTCAACAAGTACAAATATTAACAGCAAGGCTATGAATTATTTAAAGTTCAACCACCTAAACCAGGCTATAAATTAAACATGAAAGGTTCTTGTTAGATTGAAAAAGGCTGGGTGAGTTCCTGGTTCCTAGTGCTTAAGAAGAAAGAAAGCAGACCTCGTGTTTACTGAGCACCTACTGTGTGCCAAGTTCCATGCTTTTCTCGGTTTCCAGATGGAATCTCACTCCAAGCCTAGGGGAGGGAGAAATTATCAATTGCATTTTACAGATGCAGAGAATGATTTCTCTATACTCGAGGTTAGGTAACAGAGAAGCTGAGGCTCAGCCTACGTTTGCCTGGATTCAAAGCCATCTCTTTGCACTGTACCAGGCTGCCTCTTCGCTGGAGGACATAGGCAGGTGTAAAAGCATAAAGCAGAGGCCTTTGACACAGTCACACTGAGTATGATATAATTACCTACAGATTCCAGTGCCCTGAATGAACATCACAAAGGATCAAAGCACCCTGGAGTTAGAAGGCTGGGGAGTGAGTCACAATGTCGTTATCACTATTATTGCTGCAGCTGCTACTACTGGTATGGTTGTGATTGTTGTTTCTAGGCAAATTTTTGTTTTGAACTAATTTTAGATTTACAGAAAAATTGCAGAGATAATAGAGAGTTTCCATATATACCTCAAAGGATTTCCTCTAATGTTAACATCTTACCTTACCGTGGCACATTTGTCAAAACTAGGAAACCAGCATCAGTGCATGACTATTAACTAAATTCCAGACTTTATTTGAATGTCACCAGTTTTTCCAGTAGTATTCTCTTTCTGTTCCAGAATCCAATCCAAGTTACTACAACTGCATTTAGTTATCATGTCTCTCTAGTGTTCTCTGGTCTGAGACATTTTCTCCTTCGTTTGTTTGTCATGGCCTCGACAGTTATGAGGAAAATTGGACCAGCATTTTGTAGAATGTTCCTCAATTTGGGTCATACCGTTTTTTTTCCATCTGTGTGTCAATGAGCAAGTAACTAAACTTCTCTCAAAATCTCTAATCTATTGTGAGCACTAAATGAGATAAAGCGTGGAAAGCCTCCTCCTGGGGTGAATACTCTTAGCCATCATGATTGTTATTTTATGGGATTGCTCTTACTGTCTTTGAGTGAAGGTGCCGTGGAGTAATTTTGCATGATATACAGGAGGGCACCAGGTTGCTTTGCTGTAAAATCACAGAATACCAGAACATGAAGGACCCATAGGATTATTTGATCTGACTTTCCATTGCTGCTTGAATGCCTGTTACAAAGCAGATACCTACAGAGATAAGTCGGGCACCGCTTGCTCTCTCAGGCTCTCCTGCCATCCTTGAGCTGCTCAGACTGGTCTTCTTTCTCTACCCACTTCTAGTCCATTGTGAGTCTCATAGGAATCCCAGTCCATTCACTCCCTTACTTTGCAGAGTGACTATTTTGATTCCTTCTTTCTCTGCAAAACTCCAACTAGCCTCCCATCATCACCCTTTCAGTAGATACACTTGCTTTTTATTGCACTGAGAAAATATAAGTCATGAGAAGATTCAAGTCCATCAATTTAACTGTTATCTGTACCCTATACTGTAGCATCCCATCTTTTATGGTGGGAGCTCTCACTACCTCATTCTAAGTCCAGCCCCTCAACTCAGGCAAAGGTGGATTTACCGGAAGCCTCAGCTTCAGGACCCTTCCCTTCTCTGGCCCCTGCCAGTGGTGGAGATTACTGAGGGTTGCAAAAGGTTCAAGATGGAGGTTGGAATCAGGAACATTTGCACATAAGCATTTCAAATAAATTATCTAAAGCAGCAGTTCTCCAGGTAGGGATGGGCAATGTCTGAAGACATTTTTGGTTGTCACAATTTGGGAGGGGGGCGCTTCTGGCATCTAGTGGGGAGATACCAGGGATGCTTCTAAACCCTACAGTGCACAGGACAGCCCCCCATGAAAAAGGATTATTTAACCCAAAATATCATTCTTGCAGAGGTTGAGAGATCCTGGCTTAAAGAGATTTCAGGAGAAAGCTACATGTGTCTTTAAAGTGCCATTGATTTGTTATGATTTCTTTTCTCATACTAAATATATATTCCCTTCCATACATAATTCTGAATTCATATTTTTGTATTCATTTTCTTAAAGAGGGCTTCCAAATTGTATCAGCTCAGCCCCCACAGACCATTTGGATCTCCCTTGCCCTCGGGTGCTGGTACCTCCTTCCCCCACAATGGGCTTTGCTCCTGCAATTTCTCCCCTCTGCTGACTCACACCTGCCTTGGTCAGTTCGGGCTGCTATAACAAAATACTGAAGACTGGGTGACTTAAATAATAGAAGTTTATTACTCAGAGCTCTGGAGGCTGGAAATCCAAGATCAAGGTGTCAGCATGGTAGGGTTCTGGTGAGGGCTTCCTGACATGCAGAAAGCTGCCTTCTTGCTGCATCCTCCCATGGAGGAGATACATAAAGATAAAGCTCTCTGGTGACTCTTCTTATAAGGACACTACGGAATCAGGGCCTCACTCTTATAACTTCCTTCAACCTTAATTCTTCCTTAGAGGTCGCATCTCCAACATTTGAATTTGGGGGAGATGGGAAGACACAAACATTGAGTTCATAACAATGCTCGTCAGCATATACACATTGTAAGATTTCTCATCTTTTGAAACAAAACTTCCATGACCCCTCTAGCTCCCCTCCAGTTCACTGCCTTCTTACATCATAAACCTTCAAAGAGCTACCTCTGCACACCTCCTCTGATGCCTCACCTCCTTCTGTCTTAAGTCTGCTTCCATCAAGCTCCTATCCCTTGCCTCTGTCCCAGTGAGAAAATCTCAGTGTCGATGTTACTGATGACCTCCACCTTGCCAAATCCGATGACCAATTCTCAGTCCCCACTTGCTGAACCCTTTATCGTAGGTAACATAGCTAGTCAACTCTGCCTACTGGAAACATTTTCTTTATTTGGCTTCTAAGACAACTTTCTCTCCCAGTTTCTGACTACCCCACAGACAGCTCTCTCTCACTCTTCCCTGCCTGATCCTCCCTCCTTCCAGTCCTCTAAGTGGTAGGGGGTGCCAAGTGCAGTCCTCAGACCTCTCCTGCAGTTATTTCATTCAATGCCGTGGTTTTAAATTCTAGTAGCTCCAGCTCCAGCTTCATAAATGCTGTTTGGATGCCTAATAGGCATCTCAATGGACCATGTCTGAAAGCAAACTCATTATTTCCTCAACCTGCTTCTCCCACAGTCTGCCCCATGGTGGAAATGGTACCAATACACATCCCATTACTCAGACCAAAACACCTGGATTTAGTTACCCTTTACTAGTCCTGTCTCCCACATCCACATCCAAACCATCTATCCATTTTTCAAAAATGTCTGAATACCCTCAATTGATCTCCTAGTCCAAGCCATCATCATCTCTGACCTGGGAGATGGTGGTGACCACCCAACTGGTCTCTGCTTCCCCTCTTACCTGTCTCCACTACAGTCCATTCTCCACCTCTACACTGTAGCTGGAATTATCATTTTAAAATAGAAATCAGATCACGCTTCCTCTTGCCCAAACATCCCCCTCCCATGGCTTTTCCAACACACTTAGAATTAATCCAGTGTTGTATTTACTGCCTATAAGGCCCTTTCTGATCTGACCCCTGCCTTTATCTGCTAGTTCCTACCACCCCCTCACTCACTTCCCTCCAATCCCTGGCCTGTCTGTTGTCCTTCCAGCGCTCCAGGTTCAGCTGTGCATTGCATCGGGGCCTTTGCCTGCACTATTCCCTCTTGGGAAATGCACTTCTCCCAGATGATTAGCTCCATCACTGCTCCCAGGCTTCTCGAATCCACTTCATACATATCTATGTTATATTATAACACACAATGTGCATATTATACATTTATATATTATTATTATATTGCACACTATTTATTTATGTCATATTCAATTCTGTATGCCTAGCCTCTTAAATTCAAATAGTGGCTACTCTGAACACATGAAAAGGTGTGCTGGATGCATGCAGATTCTCACCCTGCTTTTCCCTCCTCCTCTCTGTAGTTCATGCCTGCTGATCCTAACTTCCCTCTGGAGCCAAACAGTAGAGGGCTCTATTTCTGCTCTGTGACAGCCTTCAGAGAAAGGAAACAACCAAAGTCAAAGGACGAATCTTCCTTATCTGGGTTAAAGATGGGGATGGTGACTGTGATGTTTTCTCGTGGCGATGGCCTCCATGTGTTGAGTTAATTGTATGGCAGGCTGTGTGCTAAGAATTTATAAATCATTGCTCCATGTAATGCTCATAGTAGCTCTATGAGGTGGGTCTTTTCCCCCCATTTTACAGATGGGGGAAAAGTCTGACTCAAAGAATTGCCAACTTGCCTGAGTTTACAGGGCAAACAAGTGGCAGAGCTGGTACCCCCTGATCTGCTTACCCCCAAAGTCTGTCTTTTGTCTTATCCTAGGTCCTTCCTTTTTGAAAATGTTGCCTCAATTTATTAACCTATAGAATCTGCAGAAGCAATGGGACCAAGAACCATCCAGATCCATGGCCTGTGTTCTTTTTTTTTTTTTCATTGTACACATTTATGGGGTATGATATGTTGTTTCAATAGATGCTCATATTGCATAATGATCCAATCAGAATTGATAAATCCAAACATTTATCATTTCTTTGTGATTATAACATTCAAGGTCTCTTTTCTGAATAGCCCGTATTCCTTCCACTGGCTTAAACACTATGGCCTGCAAGCCTTTACACTTTAGTTTTAAGGGTCCACAGCCAGAGGTCGCTGCCTTTCAAAATGTAGGGGTGCTGATGCCATGGGCACTTGGCTAAAGACTCAGAACCGGGCATTCTCAGAGGCTGATCTAGTCTTGTTATTGGGTGTGGTTACATCCAAACAGTGCCTGCTGCAACCTTGGGTAATGCGCAACACAAGGCTTCCAGGCTACCAGTATCTTGTTGAGGGGGAATCCAAGGCCCAGGGAGGGAGAGCTGGGGCTTAGGACCCAGGTCCTGTAATTCCATGTCCAGGGTCCTGCAGCACAGATTTTCCTGCAGTTCCTTCTTACCTGTGCGCCTCTGCACCACACCCTCCTTTGCCCCCTCCTGTCCCCCCCCCTTCACCACCTCTACCACATTTTGTTTTCTAGTTCAAATGGTAATGATCTTGCTCTTACATAGCCCCTTTCTGCCAAATAGAGCCCTGTGCATAGTAGAGGTGTTGGTAACGGATATTACCTGTCATTCATCTTTCTTAACCACAATCTGCTTCTGAAATGCAGCCACTTCTACGGTGAAATATGGGCCCCATTTAGCCATGCTTAACACTACTGGGGCAGCCCATGACGGCAGGCCTGCTTTTCCAGATGAAGGCACAGCACACTCTGGAACAGAGGTGGAAGAGTTTCCTTGGGTCTGGGATTTCAGCAAACTGTCACTTCTTAGAGCCTGCCTCAGAGATTTTTCTGAGGGGCTGCCCCTCACTCTCTAGTACTCTCTGGTCCCAGACTGAAAACTGAGGTGTCATGAACCCCAAGAGAGCCTGGGGCACAAGTAACCCCAACCTCCATGATTCCAAGATGCAGTGAGAGAAATGTGTTCCCCAGTTCTATGTCGTAGACCGAGGGAAAAGGGAACCAGTCCCCACAACACTAAACCATCACCTACTCCTGTTAAGCAACCAACAAATACAAACCATGGGTTCTAATCCACATTTCACCACTTCACAGCCGAGTGACATTGGATAAGTCACTTAACCTCTCTGAGTCCCAATATTCTCAAATCTGCATAAAGGGAACCATAGCCCTAGCTGAAAGGGTTGTTCTGAGAGTTCCATGAGAATATGCCTGGGAAGGAATTGACATTTGACGCTGCACCCCACAAGTATGTACAATCAATTATGTTCAATTAAAAAAAAAAAATGTATGCAATGTTCTTAGTAAAGACTACCTAACAGTTGCTCAATAAATATTAGCAGGTGTTACTGTAAGTCAGTAAGAGAATTAATGAACAAATGCAAAATAGAGAAACAAAATAGAAAAATACTAAATAGAGAAATTTTAAAAGATTATAGATATTTATTATATTTGTTGATATAATAATAATAGGTAATAATAATAATAACATAAGGCATTCACTTCAAAGCATTTTTAACTTACTCCTCTAATCTTTTTTTTTTTTCTTTTTTCCTATCTCGTTTGTCTTTCCTAGAACTTCTCACCCATGCTTTTTCTTGCTTTTCTAAAAAGAATTTCAAGCATGCCACTACTGGCTGAGTGATCTGGCATAAGTCCCTCCACATTCTGACTTGGGGCTGGTATCTCTCCTTTAACCTATTTCAACTCGCACTCCCTGAGTGGCCAGCCTGTGCCAGACTCCAGGGTACAAGAAGGAGCAAGGTCCGGTCTATCTCAGCTAGAGGCCGACTGTCTGTAGGAGGTGAGGAGCACACAAGCAGATCATTCTCCCTCTACGTGAAGAGGTTGGACTGGAAGAACAATGTTAAAAACAGGGCTGCCCAGACAGCTGGCATTTCATGGTGTGGGGGAGGGGCGCTCTGCCTCTGAGAAGGGGAAGGGAGGGAAGATTCTGGAGGGCTGAGATCTCCTGCCCCTCCCCCACCCTGCTTCAAATCAGAATAGCTCTACATTTTTGTTTCCAACATCCGGATTCCACATAAAGCAATGTTTGATTAAAAGGTTCTGCTGCTTTTTTTTTTTTTTTTTTCTTTTTCCCTAACATTGAACAAAAAGTCCCTCCAGTCTCTATCTGGACTGGCATCCCAGGATTTGCTTCCCAGATGTGTCTGTTCTGTGCATTGTCCACTCTTTTCTATCCTTATCATGTGTGTTATTTAGTAGCTCACACAGGCCTGGGAGTCCCATCTTCCCCGTTAGCCTGTGAGCTCTTTGAGGGCAGGGTGTTTGCAGCCTTCCCTGGTTATCTGGAGCCCCAAGCTCAAGCTCTGTGCCTAGCATGCAGTTCTCTCCATGGACTTTGGCAGAAATCTGAGGCTTGGATGGTCAGTGGAGAACAGAGACCTGCTGCTTCTGCATGGCTGTGAGGGGCAGAATGAAATGGTGAAAATGGTGGAAAAAAACTTTAAAGAGACAGGATTGGGCTGTAGGGCAAGAAGCGATTCTCACATGTCTCTACAGATTCCTAGTTTCTTAAAGCCAGAAAACAACTGGAGAATCATTTAGTCCCACACTTCCCAAACTTATGTGGGTGCCCTGAGAACCATGAATGTTGGGGGTCTACCTACCCTTAGGCCACCTACCGTTCCAAGGATATCCAAGGAAGCTAATTTGAGCCTCACCCTTCAGGTTGTTATGAAGGTATATTTGCCAATTAAGGAGGATAAAACACATTTATGTAGTGTCCTTTTACTTTAATGTATAGCTTTTCAATAGTTAGTCTTCTTATGTGTGGGCTTCTATTTGTTCTCTTGCCCTGGGCACCATGAATGTCAGGGGACGGCCATCTGCTTAGGAAGACAAAGGGAAGTGCTGGAGTGGGAGGCACAGAAGAAAGACCACCCTGGCCTTCCCTACCTGCATTCAAATGCTCCCTCTGCTCTAGAAAAGCCCGGTGGCGTCTTTGAGAGGATAAAGACTGTGTGTTGGGGTGTGGTGATTGGTTGTCCTGAATTCAGGGCACGTTGCTTTTCTGGCAGATCTGTCGGGCCCTTCGTCTCCTTTTATATCCTGTGCATGTCTTGGTAAAGTGCTAAGTGTTTTGTGCCTTTACAAATGCCCCTTTTGTATCACACCAACTCCTGCTGGTGGCTCCTCGCAGCTTACAATAGGTTGTACATTTATTTCCGCTAGGACATTTCAAAAGGAACACACGTTCTTCTGTATGGGAAGATCTGCCTCTCACACCCACCCCTAGCCGCCCCCCTCCCCAGAAGCAAAGTCCAAGATTAGCTCCCTGGGCGGTCTTTTCAGTTTCCTGAAATAGCCAAGACTAGGGAAGGAGGCATATCAAGAGGCTTCCAAGGCAGGGGGCGGAGAGGGTTTCAGAACGCTGGTCTTGCTCCTTATTCTCTGCAAAAGATAGGACCATAGAGGGGCCGTCAGAGGGCTCGGAGGAGAGTTGGGGGGTGGGGTGGGTGTCAAAGGGCATTTGGCCCGTGCCTCATAGTCACAAAGAGCTGTGAACACAGAGCTTTGACATCACCACCAAGTGAAATCTGAAGCGTACAGTCACAGAAATGCATTGGAGGATTGAAAGATGGTCATCACACAGACAGTCTTGAGTTTATTTTTGTAATCCTGTTTGTCGTGTGAATTTTTTAAGAAATGGAAGTGGCCCAGGCCTTTCTGCTGGGAACAGACACAGACACCACTCCACAGGCTGACACTTCTACTAATAATCACTGACACTTCTACAGCACTTAAACTATGCCAAACGCTATCCTTAGTGGTTTACATGTATTAACTAATTTAATTCTTGCAATTCCAGCCTTCTGAGAGTGGTGATACCATCATTCCCATTTTACAGATAAGGAAACTAAAGGCCAGAGTGCTTAAGTAAATTGTCTGAGGTCACACAGGTTGTAAGTGACATAGTCAGAATTAAAGAGCAAACAGTCTGGCTCCCAGAACCAGGTCTTCACTGCAAAATGGTATGGTCTCTCGAATGTAAACAGCCTGGCCAGATTCTGAATGTTGCCCTGCAGTCCTGCCTGCCACTTCATGGTCATACCCCAGATTTTCTGTGTCCTAAGAAGAAAGAAACCATCATGTGGTTATGAGAATGTCAGCCCGTATGACCCAGGAGCCTCATACAGCCTTAACCCCTGATGCTCCTGCATCCTGGAGAGACATATTTCCCAGAGTTCTTCAACATCAACTTTATGCCAGGCCCTGTGGTAGGCACTAGAGCTGCACCAGCAGCAAGAGGGTCCCTATTCCTGTCCTCACCATGTGCAATCGAGTGGGAGGGACAAATCATACTCATACTCTGGTAGGACACTGGCAAGAATGGTAGAGGGACATGTGCCCTGAACAAATGTCAGGCTATAGTCTCGTGATGGTCACACATCATGCCCTAAGGCAAGCTCTTTACCTATGATATCTCATTATACCTTCTCAAAAAGAACCGGAGACCTGGAGAGGAAAAATGTCCCATATCCAGAAAGAGGAGCAGGTGGGCTCAGCACCCAGCTGGGATGTTTCCAAGCCTGGGACTCTAACACCTGTGCCCTGACGTCAGACCTGCCTACAGGATATGATTTAGGGCTGCCCACGAAGCCCAACTACAGAGTCTGTTTTAGGCCTGCAGCCCAGCTACGCTCAGTGATGAGGAGGCTGCATTCTCCTGGCTCTCTCTGTTTGGATGGCATTGAGCTATCTGTGGGCCTTCTTGCAACTAGGCGCTTCTCGAAGACAGGGCATGGTGTTGACACACTGTGTGAGGCAGCCTGGGAATGAGGAATGTGCTTGCACCTGAAGCTAGACACTTCAGGGATCCAGTCCCTGTTCCTTGCTTGCCAGCTGTAAGGCTTTGGGCAAGTCACCTCACCTCAATGAACCCAGTCTCCTTATCCATAAAAGGAAACACGAATTGTGGCAGGCTAAATAACAGCCACGCTTCCCAAAGCTGTCCATGTCCTAATACCCTGGAACCTGTGAATATGTTCCCTTATTTGGTGAAAGGGATTGGCAGGTTGATTAAATTAAGGATCTTGAAAAGGGATGATCCTGGATTATCCAGGTGGACCCAGTATGATCATAAAGGTCCTTATAAGAGGGAGGCAGGTGGATTAGAATCAGAGAGAGAAGATACAGGATGAAAGCAGAGTTCAGAGAGGAGAGATGTTGTACCGCTGGCTTTGAAGTTGGAGGAAGGGGCCACAAGTGGAGAAATGCAGGTGGCTTCCAGAAAGCAGGATAGGCAAGGAAACAGAATCTCCCCTAGAGCCTCCAAAAAGAATGCAGTTCTGTTTACACATTTATTTTTATGCAGTAAAACTGACTTCAAACTTCTGATACCTAGAACGATATGACAATAAATTCATGTTTTTTGGTTTTCTTTAAGTTTCTAAGCTTGTGGTAATTTGCCACAGCAGCCATAGGAAACTAATGTCCTGGCCTTTGTTGAGAATCAAGTGAAATGGAAGGGCCTTTTTAGTGCAGTGCCCGCCTGGCCCGTAGTAAGCCCCTAATAAATAGAAATGGTTATTATTTTAAAATTAGTTTTAGTCATTAAAAAAACACATTGGAGTTAACAGTCTATAGATTCTACATGATGGTGACTGATATCTGAACTCCTGAATTCCTTGAGAGAACATTCATGTTGTCTGTAATAAACTCCAGAAGGGTTATGCTAGGCAAATCTTAGGACATCATTTCCTCCAACACTCCCCACACACTCCTCAGATGAAGAATCCGAGGAGGTGTATTTTGTCTGAGATCACAAGACAGGTCAAAGGTAGAGTCAAAAGTAGGTTCTGGAGCCTCTAGATAACAGCCTATTCTCAATTCACCATTTAGCAGTGTTTTGGGTCTAAAATTTCATAGTTGTCATGGAGAAGCACAGGCAGGTATCACTGAGTCTGTGCAATGACTCACGTGTCTAGCTCAGTTTATGCATTCATTGAACAAACAATCTGTTGAGTCGATTCCATCTTGTGCTACATAAAAAAACACCCCAAAATTTAGTGGCTTAGAACAAAAATGATCATTTGTTTTGTTCACAAATCTACAGTTTGGGCAAGGTTCAGCAAAAGTGCTTCAGCAGGGATGGTTCATCTCACTCTGTGTGTGTCAGCCAGGGCAGTTCACCTTGGACTGGAGCATAGCATTCAAGATGGCACAATCCCAGTGGCTGGGAAGTTGGTACTGGCTACCAGCTGGGAGCTCAGCTGTGGATGTGGGCTAAGGGACTCAGTTACTTTCCAAATGAATCACTCCATGGGCCTCTTAGACTTCCTCACAGTATGGTGGCTTAGTTCCAAGAGACTGAGGTGGATGTGCATGGCACTTTTATGAGCTAGGCACTTGGAAGTCACAGAGCATCCCATTCCCTGTACTCTGTTGGTTGAAGCAGTCATAAATATCAAGCCAGGTTCTAGAAGAGACAGAAACTAATACTAATACAGAGACATATTAATGCTCAAGGTCACATTAGAAGAAGTGTATATGGGATGGAAGATGTTGTTGTGGCCATCTTTGGAAAATATAATTTTTCACAATTATCTATGTACTAGGTACCACACTAGGTGCTAAGTATATGTCAGTATATAAAACAAAGATCTTAGCCAACAAGGAGTTTACATTGGGTGGGGGGGGGGGCAGGCAGCAGTAACATGATATACAGGTCAATTTAAATTATATAGTTGGTTAGGGATGATAAGTGCTACAAAAAATAGAGCAGGATGAGGAGATCAGGAGTGCTGAGGGTGGGGTGAGAATTACAGTTTTAAATGGGATAATTGGGAGGCTTCCCCAAGAATATAGCATTGAGCAAAATAATTGAATAAGAATGAGGAGGAAGGAAGGAAGGAGCCATGTGGATATCTGTTAAAAACCATCCAAGGAGAAGGATAGCAAGCGAAAAAGGCCCTGGGACAGAGAATGCCTGGTGTTCCTAGAGAAGAAGGCAGGGATAGTAGTAGGATGTGTGGTCAAAGAAATAATAGGTGGCCAGGTCCTATAGGCTCTTCAAAGTCATGGGAAAAGATTTAATTTTTACTGTGAAAGAAATGGGAAGCCATTGGAAGTCTCCAAAGAAAAGACAAACAGTATCTACCCTAACTTTCAAGAGGAACACTCCAGCTGCTTTGCTGAGAATGGACTTGTATTAATCAGGGTTCTGTAGAGAAACAGAACTAATAGACTATATATAAATGTATGGGAACAAATTTGTTATGAGAGATTGGCTCACGTGATTGTGAAGGCTGAGAAGTATGCAAGTTGGAGACCCAGGAAAGCCAGCGGTGTGGTTCAAGTCCAAACCCAAAGGCCTGAGAACCAGGGGAGCCAATGTTGTAAGTCCAAGTCCAAGTCAAAGTGTTGACAACCAGGAGCTCCAGTGTCCAAGGTCAGGAGAAGATGGATGTCCCAGCTCAAGCAGAGAAGAAATTCACGCTTCCTCTTCCTTTTTGTTCTATTCAGGCCCTCAAGGGATTGAAAGATTCTTTTCCACATTGGTGAGGGTCTTCTTTACTCAGTCAACCAATTCAAATGCTAATCTCTTACAGAAATACCCTCACAGACACACCCCAAAATAAGCTTTTACCAGCTATCTGGGCATCCCTTAGCCCAGTCAGGTTGATGCATAAAATTTACCATCACAAGACTATAGGAGAGCAAGTGTACTCCAAGTAGGGAGGACAGGTAAGAAAACATTGCCGTGGTCCAGGATGATGGTGGCTTGGACCAGGGTGGTGGCTGTGGAGGTGGAGAGAAGGGTTTAGACTCAGGAAACATTTTGAAGTTCAGATCTTCCTTGAGTTTAGAGAAAGAAAGATAGGTGTCAAGCATGACTCTATAATGCCCCGACATCTTTCCTGTGAGACTGACTAGTCTTCATGGCTAGTCTTCTTGTCTTGTCTACACCTTGGGCTCTCTGCCTTGAGAAATGGTTCTTACTTATTCTTTTAAATAATTTCACTGAGCTCTTTATTTTTCCCTGACTTGGACTTTAAGTGACAAGATGTGGTGTCCTATTTGTTTCCTGTAGAACGGTAGTGCTGTGAGATGCTCTGGGACTACAACTTCGACGGTCATACAAGTGGGGAAGTGCTACCTTCCTTTTTTCTCCTTTGCGTGTTTACAATATACACTTGCTCCAAAAAGTCCTGAAGAAAAGGACCTTGCCTAACTTAGTTTAACACAGCATTTTTCAAACCCAGTTGGCCCCAGAAACTTTTTTCTCTGGCATACTTCCTCTGAACAATTTGAGAAAAGCCCATCTTATTTCAGTGATCTTCTCCCCAGAAGGAGATAAAGCAGCCCTGTCTGTTATCCATGTGACTTTGTAGCCTCTTACTCCAACCTATTGTGGGAGGCTGCTCCAGCCTTTCTGGCTTCCTGCAGCACAGTCTCTGTGCCTGCAAGTTCTCTGTAGATGAGAAATCTTTAGTGGGTCTTTCCTGGGGCTAATGCTGCCCCATTCACATCGCTGTCCATACTGATATGCCATGTGAAGGAAGGCTTAGGGGGTCAGCATGCTGAAATTGTCTCTGGCTCATGCGTTTGTTCCACAGTCATTTATTGAACACTTACTCTATGCAGTGCATGATGCTAAACATGTTGGTAGATATAGAGGTGAATCCACATGGTCCTGCAGTCAATGTGTTTGATGTATACAAATGTGGCCATATAGGGGAGATTAAATAAAAATTGCCATATAAATAATTCAGAATGCATACAATTGGTAGCCAGAGTAAAGAGTCATAATTTGGGTAAAATTGAAGCCCCAGCCACTCATTCTATGTTTGACCGTGGACAAATTTTTTCACATTTCTTGGTTTTCAAGAAGTCCAGTTTAAAAAAAGAAAGAAAAATAAGTTGTTTGTGTGTTGTGGCAAATTGTTTTACCCCCTGGCAAGCAAGGATCAAACCTATGGCCAAAAAAAAAGAAGCCCCGCAGAAAAGAACCGGGCTACTGGTTGCCTCACAAAGTTAATGTATTGTCCCCTCCCACTTATTTCCTGTGGAGCCTGAGAACCAAAAGGAGGGAAAGAGAAAAGATAGAGGAGAAAGAGAAAGAAAAAGAGAGGGTGATGGAGAAAGGGAAGGAGGGAGCAGGTGAGGAGCTCAGTCAGTTCCTCCTCGTCCTTAGGGTTAGGGTTAGGGTTAGGCTAGTATACAAGGTGGGCTCTCTGCTTGTCACAATTCTGGGTCTGCTGCCTTCAACAATGGGTCTTACATATTATTTTAGATTATTTCAGAGGGCTTTCTTTTTTCTCTTTGCACTTTAATTTTAAAACTTTCTGTTTCTAAGGGGTAAGCCTAAGGAATATAGCTCTCAACAAGGAAAAGCCCTGAAAATGATTTACGTCTCTCCAAATCATGTATCTCAGAAACCGTAGACTCCAGGAAGCCATAAATATGGTAAGGGATGGAGGAATACCAAAAAGCAGAGCCCCTGGAAAATGAAAGATGGAGAGCCCTCCCCGTTCATGTCCTTCCACGGTCTCTGAGCCTTGCTTTCTTTTTCCATAAAATGGGAATATGGATGCTTAGTTCTCAGTGTTGCTATGAGGATTAGACGAGGACTCAACATAGTTCCTGGTGCCTAATGTTGCTCTCTCCAAATGGTAGCAGTCATCATCGTCATTGTTATTATTTTTATGGGGGGGGTCATGTGGGATTTATCCACAAAGACGAGATGGAGAAAATGACATAAAGAAAAGTAGGATTTGAGGATTTGAGCATGTGAACATTTGGGGAGACTACTGAATTCTAGGTAGCAGACTATCCCGGGTAAAAGCATGAGTCCAGGACATCTTAGGAACCACTGCAGAAGATGTTAACCTCAGCAGTTCTAACAGGGTCATGGCACATCCCTTTGACTTTGATACCATGCCCTAGAGTTGTCATTGTGGGATGGCTCCTTGTTAATATTCGTTACCCACAAAGCCAGGCAAAATGGCACATTCAAGTTCAGCTGAAATGTCCCTCAGTTCCAACACTGACCGGCACTATGGCAATTAATAAAACATCAAAAACCTCATTAATATTGAGTTCATTCAATCACATTCCCGATTCCATGGGGATTAACTAGGAAACTCAACTTTCACCTCAGTAAAGGAATAATTTTTTAAAAAATTTTGAAGGATAAGAAACACAGCTAGAATATGCATAGCAGGGAACGAAGAGTAGGTGAATGCAAATGTATGCTTTATGCAGCAGACACTTAGGTCAGTCTGTCTGTGCTCAGATTTGTGAAGTTGGTGTCTCATGTACATTTTGCAACTGGGGTGGCAGAGACTCTTAGCAGAGAAGTTATTTGCTAAGATCACTGGGTCTTTCTGACTCTACTCTCCAAAGTCCTTCCACATAATCATGAAGTTTCCTGTGATGCCAGTCTGTGTACTAGACTTTTCTCTCTCTTTCTCTCTCTTTTTTTTCATGTTGTTGACCTAGAAGGTTAACGGAGGCCAAATATATATAGCAAGGAATTTATTTGAGTGTGTATAAGAAAGTGCAGTCCCAGAAGACACACAGCCAAGTTGCCTGGTGATGTGCTTTGAAGGAGGTCAGCAGAATTCAGCATTTTGTGATCACACAGCCCCCCCCCCAATCATTACATCAATTTTTCTATTGGTTGTGCATGTTCTATACATTTGGGATTATTACTAGGTTTCATCCTTTATGCAAGGATCTAGGGTAAGGGTTACAAGAAGCATTCTCGGTTATATTATTACTTCTGGTGCCAATATGTCTGCCGGTGAGCCGGTGAATAGAATGGTCTCTCTCTCTCTCTCTCTTTTTTTTTTTTTTTGGTTGGTGGCTCTCCAGTAAGAGGATCCGAACCCTTGACCTGGGTTATGGACACGATGCTGTAACCAACTGAGCTAACCAGCCACTTCAGAAATGGTCTTGTGATAACATTTTCTAGGACATGGGATGTGACTACTTTCTCCACTCAGATTTCCCAAGGCACTACAATTTAGCTGACCAAAAAGTAGCTTTTTTACTTATCAAAGTCTACTTAGAAATGCATGAATCAATTCAGCTTTTGTAAATTAGAACAATATCATGGAAGCTAAAATCACTCTGCTCCACCCACACTTATCATTGCTAGTGCTATCTTTGTCCCTACTTTCGTTGCACAAAAGTAGCCACTTGTATAAATGTGTTTTTTATCTTTCCAGGTCTTTCCAAAATAACTTTAAATGAGTTTGTGTTGTCACTTCTGTCCTTTAAAAATACATTTCCATATATGTAACCTACTTGTAGGAAAGCTACGGTATGTGCATATTTTCTTAAATGGTGTCATGCTATGTATAACATTCTGCATCTTGCTTTTTTTCCCTCAGTACTTTTTTTTTTTAACTCTACCCATGTTGACACATATAGATTCAGTCCATTCTTTTAAATGCAGGAGAACATTCCAGCATATTAATATACCAGTTATGTTCAGCTATGCCCTAATTGATGGGTGTTTGGGTTGTTTCCAACTTTTTGCTGTGACAAACAATTCCTCAGTGATCACCTTGTACATATGCATCTCTATGTGTATGTTCAAGCATTTGAAAAGCTTACAGTTAAAAGCTAACAAGTGGAATGCTCATTGTAGATCATTTTTATCTGTGTGAAAAAGTTTCCTGAAGGGCCTCTGATCCTCAGTTCTGTGTATGACCCTATGGTTTTCAGAGTTACAGACACTCAGTCTTGCAGGGAATGTAAAATTCAAGCCTCACTTTTTAGAGTTAGATACTGATGTCCAGAGAGGTGAAGTGACTTGACCATGTCACAGTGCACAAAGCTAGATCTTGCAGTCAGTCCCTCAACTAGTATTACTGCTTGTCTTGTGTCCCTCCCGTCTGCATGTGGCTCTTGACAGTGGTCACTTGCAGCTTCAGTGGACTGCACCTGAATCTCTCTGCCTGAGGTTATTTATGGGGGTTGGGCAAAGAGGTAATACCCTTAGGCACAGCCTTCAACAAATGATGCTCAGGGAGTTGGAAAAATACCCCAGGTTCCTTGCCCCTTAATGGAAAGATTCTGGCATGTTCCTGCTCAATATCCCAGAGGTCATACAGAGATTGAGTCCCTATTGCCACCTGATAGCCCACTCCTTAACACACCCTGTCTGCTTTTGTCCTTTCCTTGTCTCATTTCTCTGTCCCTCACTTGCTCCCTGGGATCCCCTCCCAAATCAGCTACCAGAACCCAAATCCTTGACTCCAATTCTGCTCTTCACAGAACTAAGTCTAAGACTCCACCTAAATTCCAGGCTCTGTGCTAGGCAAAGGGGATTCACACATGAATAATGTGTGATTTCCTGTCCTTAACAAGGACAGACTCAGGTCTTCTGACTCCCAGTGCAGTCCTCTTTTTGCCATATCTTAACTGCATTTTAATTCAATGGCATTCTTTTTTTATTATTATTCAGTTGGTCTTCTCAGCAATCAGTCTGACTAAATGAAATTTTATTGCCATAACTTAATTCCGTTCTTTTTTTTTTTTTTTTTGTAAAGACCTGATTAAGATATTAATCCTTAAACACACATTCTAACTGGAAGCCCAGACACTGCGGTGATGCTCTATTGACATCTCCATTTTTCTGATATTTATGTCTCTCCTCCCTTTGCTCTTAGTAACTGTTGATGTTCGATTCACCCTGATCAGTATTTAGCTCTTCTGGTCAATTTATCTTATTTATTGATCTGAGCAAAAAATCAATATAGTCTACATTTCCCATCTTGTTTAATACAGTAGAATTTGATTTTGTGGAAACTATGCCCAAGTTACTAAAACCTTGATAGGTTACCATCAGACTCCACCCAGAAAGCCTTCCTGGATCCAGTCCTAATCCACATCCCCTCTCCCTGTTCTACCCTCCTCCCCACTTTCCCCCAAGCACAGCTTCCACTCCTTCCCTCTTAAGAATAGAGACTGAGTGCCCCCTTGGGTCTCCTAGCCAAGACTTGATGCCTAGTGCTTACTGAGTAAAGTGAGTATTAAGTTCGCTTTCAAAATGTGTTGGGTCATGGAGAACTCTACCCAAACACTCCACTCACAGGGCCACTTACGTAAATGCACAGGGAGGTAAAAGACCTTTGCAATAAATAAATAACACAACCAAGAACACTTCTGAAAAACCAGTTGTTTTCACACCCTAGCAACAGCTGCAGGGCCTCAAGTCTGTGCTTGTTGCAGAGGTTTTAGTGTCAGGCAGACCTTGGATTCTATTCCCAGCTTCTTCCCTGATTAACTGAGACCTTGCGCAAATTCTCTGCCCTCTCTGAACTTTCTGTTTACTCACCTATAAAATAAGAATGCTGAAAATGTTGTATGCATCTTCAGGATTGTTGTCAGAATTACAGATAGTGCTTGTGAAACTCACAGCAGGGTGCTTGGCTCCCATTGTTATGTGATTATTACCATTTTGCTGTTTTTTTTTTTTTTCTTTTTTCTCTTTTTTAATTGTAACAAAAGTTATTGTCTTTTTAAAAAGACCTATTTACAACCCTTCCTGTCACTATCAAGTTTCAATTACCATTCACCCCATCCCTAGTACCACTGCCTTCTGAAGAGCAAGAATAAAGCCAGACTAAACCCCAGGTTCAGGGGCAGAAAGGAGTACCACGTGTTTTCTGTCTAGACACTGGCAGGTATCTGTTTTTTTGGTTCCCCCTCTAACCTGTGTCTGAACTAGGGCACAGAGAAGACTCTTGGTCAGTCATAGCAGAGAAGAAGGGAAGGCTGGTTGTTACTGCACTCCAGATTCTCACTCAAAGGCAGTGAAAAGCAAGTACTCTGGCCATTGTAAGTCAAGGCAGTCAGTGTGCTAATGAGAGAGTTGTGGATGCTGAGAGAGGGGGCTGCAACCAGCATGGAGGTAGGGTGGGTGTCTGGAACACCTTCGAGGGCTGATCTCTCTCTCAGCGGGTGTTAACCTGAGGGTGGGCTTGAGGGAGAGAAGGGAAATTATGGACCCAAGAAGAATGGAGTTGCGGAAGCTTGGAAATGGATAGGTTTGGCCTGTTGGGTAAATAGAAGTAATTACTAAGGTGAGGAGAGAAGAGAGAAGAGTGAGGGAGAGATGTTGGGGTAGGGGATGGTATTAACAATTATATAACAGCATGTCTGCCTTACTGACTGCTCATCCATGCCAGGCACCTGCTAGGAACCTCAAAGCTTCATCTTATTGAATTCAAACATCAGCCCCAAGAAGCAGTTTCTTTTAGCATCCTATTTTACAACCAGGGGGACTGAGGCTACAAGAGGCAGTGACTTGCCTGAATTCACATTGCATAGCAGGAGGGTGGAGACAGAATTGCCCCTAAATCCTTCCTGCTTCAGAGTGGGCAGAACCTTACGTGCCTGCAATCCTGCCAAACAAATGCCAAAACAACTTAATGCTCTCTAACAGGGGATTGGATCATTTAATTGGGCAACTTTGAAATAGAATATAAATAGCCATGGAAATCATGTGTTTGAAAGAAAAAATAGCATCCCAAAATGTCCTTGGAATAATGTTAAGGAAAAAAAAATAAGAATACAATACAAAGGTATGCATATATAGTAGCATAGTTCTCAAGTGTGAGTGTGTGTGTGTGTGTGTGTGTGTGTGTGTGTGTGTGAGAGAGAGAGAGAGAGAGAGAGAGAGAGGTACTGTTAATAGACATTGCAGGTACTTCAATGAGTAAAACAGATAAAAGCCTACGTCTTTGCACAATTTATATTCTAATGGAAAGAAGGAGAAAATAAATAATAAATGTAATAAAATAAACCATTTTAAGTGTTAGACAGTAATTCATGCCACATAATGAAAAGCAGGTAAAGGAGATTGAGAGTGTTGGGGGACAGAGAAGGGGCACTGTGCAATGGCCATAGGTTAGGGTTGCCAGGTAAAGTGCTGAGTGCCCAATTCAACTTGAGTTTCAGGAAAACAATGAATAATTGCAATATTTGGAACACGTTTTTACCAAAAAAAGTGTTAATTATTTATCTAAAGTCCAAATTTAATGTGTGTCTTGTATTTTCATTTGCTAAATGCAGAAATCCTAGTATTATGACCTAATAATTGGTCACCTCAAGCCATTGAGCAGGTGATATTAGAGCCACTGAGTCTATCTGTGGAAAGAGCACCCATGCTTAGATCAAAGATTGCAAAATAATGATTGTAGGGCTTTCTGAGCAGGGGGATTAACAGATTTATTTTTCTTTGTACTTTTCCATGTTGTCTAACTACCTAAGGACAGCAATGTATTACTTTCATAATAAATAAAATAGATTAAAAGTTGGTGAACTGGATACTGTGTAGCGAGGTCTGACAAGGACAGACACAGCTTCACCAGCCTTCTCTCTTTTGCTATGACCCACTCATTCTCAAAGCTTCCAGCAAACCAGGCTCCCAGCTGCCCCACCCACCTTAACCAGTCCCCTCTCCTTGGCCTCCTGAAGGAATCCTCTGCCCTCAAACCACGTTAGCATAAATGTTTGTATGTAAGGCCAGCATTTACAGCGCAAAACCATCCATCAGAAAAGACTCTGCCACCTTGGGCATGGCTTTCTCACACATGAGATTTACTTTCTCAACTAACTTATTTTAAACGACACCTGCTTGGGGAAGATATATTAGACCTAATCGGGAATTATATGGGAAGAGTCAGAATAAAGTAGTTTTATTGAAACAAAAGAGTGGGCAAGAGTAGCATTTCTAAATTTGTTTATTATTCTACATAATATGTGATTTTAAAAAGGTATGGTTATTTCTAAAGTAATAAATAAAATAAGCAGATCTGTGACTGGTTCATTTACATTTCTAAACAAATCTATATATTCAAGCAGATCAAATAACTCTTACAATCTTCTCAGGAAAATGGGGTGTGGGCTGCCTTATGCAGGATTACGTGGGGAGAGCTTGCTGTATACTCTAAGCACTGTGGACTTTTCTGTTGTAGCTGTTACAATAAATAATAGCTAACATGCCTTGAAAACATGTAATGTGACCAGTTCTAAATGCTTTCTCTGCATTAATTCATTTTATCCTCATGGCAACCCCATGAAGATGACAGTCATGTTACCCCTGCCCCACAGTTAAGAGCTTTGGCAGTCTGGCTCCAGGGTCTATACTTCTAAAAAATACATAATTTTTGTTGTGCAAAATATCCAACATGCACAAAAGTGAAAAGAGTAGTATAATGAATTCCCATGTGCCCACCAACCAGCTAAAATCACCTCCCGTTATGGCCCAGAGCCCAGCTGTTAATCAAGTGACACTTTCTAACTCATCAAAGTCCAAATCCTAATCCTAGATCCTCCACCTGCATGCTGTGGGACTTCATGCCTGTCCGTTAAGACAACGCATGGCAAGTTCACTATTGACACACAGTCTACACTAGATCATCACTGTTATCAGATTAATATTTACCTTCCCCATTCTAATGGAAGCTGCAGAAGGCTGCAGCAACTGAACACCCCTGAACCTAATGCCAGGTATTCTGCAAACATCTGTTGAGTAAACAAAAGCAAAATATCTGGTGCCTCAACCCAAAAGCTCCACCACGTACAGCTGATTATCTTTCAACAGAGAGATTTTCCTGCCCAATTAATAGTTAGCACTCCTCAGAATCTTTTCAAAACATAAACAGCCTTTAAGAGAAATTGTATACTAACGCAAATGTCAAGGTACCTCTGGCTACTGTTAGCAAAATAAACTGAACAATGAATGCATTAGGTACCAGGCATTTGGGTTCTAAAAACTTCACTTCGATGACCCCTGAGGCCACAGAATTATTTCTAGATGGACTGGAATTACCTTGTTTATGTGAAATGTGGAAGTTGTCCGAACCAAAATGGAGTCACCTGCTTTAAAAAAAAAAAAAAAGACTGACAAATTGGACCATGAAGGGAGAGATCTCATGCATAAATTCCTGGTAACAAGAACTATCACAAAAGGCTTTGCAAAAAGCACAGCCTTGCACAAAGGCCACCACAGCCTTGCACACAAAAAAATCTGTAGAGACATCTGCCCAGCAACTGCCTGTCCAACTGTGGACTGGCACCACCCTTCTTATTGATCCTTGTAGACAAGGATAATTATCTTAAAGCAATCATGTAATCTTCCTAATTTTTCCTTTATCAACTTTTGTCTTTCTTTACCTCCCTGAATACACACATTGTTTACTATGGTACGTGCATTCCCATTGTAAGTCCCTATTGCTGAATAGACATCATTTTCTTTTAGAGATCCTCTGTCTATTTGTTATTTTGGTTGACAGAAGCTGAATTCTTCCTATTCAAGACCACTGGCATCAAAAGGAGTTTTAGGCCAGGCATAGGAGTAAAATCACTAATGATACGTTTTCTTTCTGTGAGCAGCTGTCTCAGATAGAGCTGGGTTCATATCCCACCACTGCCACTTACCAGGCTGAAATATGTCATTTCTCTTTTTGGAATCACTGTTTCCTTGTCTGTAAGATGGATATGCAAATAGTAATCCTGAGACTCATTAGGAGGTTGGATGAGATAATATTAGAAGTTTCTCTTCCTTCTACAGAAGTTTAAACATGTTGATTTCTGTTGCCCCATGTCTTCCTTATCAGTGGTGCCATTAATGTGTCCTATTTTTCAAAGAAGAAAACTGAAGCACAGAGATTAAGTGGCTTACTCAGAATTGCACAGCTAGTGCAGGAGACTGAATTTCAAATCCAGCATGCCAGCAGACAATTTATAACTTTAATGCTTGGATGTCATTTATTTAAATGTGGGGAGGGGCAACAAGTGAAATCCTCTTAGGCCCCGTGCATGGAGTTGAGATGCCTACAATGCTGGGGAAAGTGGGTTCTCTTGATTATATCATACAATAACCAGAAGATTTCCTTTAACTACCATGTTGAGCTATTGCTAGCAATTTGAAATGTTTATGTGAGTCCCGGGCGGCCGATCATCTGGGTGGCAGGTGCAGTTAGAAACATGGAATAAGAAGAGAGTTTATTTATAAAGGGCCAGATGAATCCCCAAAATGAACTTGTCAGTCAACCCAAGAAATGTAACTGTGAAGCAACAGGAAATTAACGGTTGTCCCTGTTGGCACAGACAGGAACTCCAATACCAGGGCATGATTTGCGGGCTGTCAGCATATTTCTTGCTTCCCCTGCCTGGTTACCAGTTATTTCTGTCAATAGAAACTCAGTTCAATACTTCAGGAATGTTGATTGATAAACTCAGCACTTGCTGGTTGAAATGAGCTTTAGCATTATCTGGAAAAGAAGGAGGAAAGAATTGATTCCTTTTCCTCCTTCCCTCTCTTTTTCCCTTCCTCCCTTCCTCCCTTCCTTCCCTCCCTCCCTCCCTCCCTCCCTCCCTCCCTCCCTCCCTCCCTCCCTCCCTCCTTCCTTCCTTCCTTCCTTCCTTCCTTCCTTCCTTCCTTCCTTCCTTCCTTCCTTCCTTCCTTCCTTCCCTTTCTCTCCTTTCTTCCCTTTCTTTCTTTCCCAAACATTTGTTGTACTAGCCACATACAAGAACCTGTGCTGATCCTTGAAGATGCATAAATGAATGAAAGGAACAAACCAGTGACCACACAACTTACTCCTGTGCATACCCCTCTACTGAGAAGTGAGGGGTGCCTCAGTAGAGATGAGTCTGGAGGCCAGAGAGGTGGACAGGTTGGTGAAAATTCAGCCTGAGTGGTGTGGTAGACAGAAGGCTTCTTGGAGGAGGTGATAATGGAGCTGGGCTCTGGAGAGGAGGGAATAGGCATATGAGAGGAAGGTCATAGCTACATATTCAGAGAAACGGTGATGAGAAATGGCATGCCCCTGCTCCCTCTTGCATTATTTTTTCCCCTCTTTTTTTTTCCTTTTGCTGACTTCTCTTCCTCAGGAATGAACCTCTGGTGGATTTAACACTCACTTTTAGGGCAAGAGAGGTAAAAATATGAATAATATAATATTTGGTTTCATATCAACTGAATAATTTATTGAGCATTGGCACTGTGTCAGTAAGTCCATCAGAAGTTCTCTGAGGGCAAGAAATCGTAACTGCCTGTGTCTACACCATTGTGTCTGACATGCCTACACATAGTTTAGGCACTTAATGAATACATTTATTTTAGAATGAGGGTCAGACACATTCCATATATTACTGCTGATCACATTAAACATCAAAGATAAATATTATTATTACTGTTTTTTAAATGAATGAGTTGATACATATATATATATACTATGGTGCCTACACATAGTCATCAGAATTGTCCTTTAAAATGTGAATCGGGAGGCACGAGAGCGCAGCTGCACGTGCGCAAGCGGCGGGGCTTTCTCCGGAGCCGTCGGAGGGAGCTGGAGCGCTTGTCCTGAGTACCATTTGTTGAAAAGACTGTTTTTGAAAAAGCCCAAGCAACTGGAGGGGTGAGAAGGGTTCGAGGTCCTGAAAGGAAAGGAAAAAGTGTGAGTTCGGGGAAGGAGGAAGTGAAAAGATTTAGTGAAGAACACGAGCCGGTGGCAGCAACAGCAGCGGCAGCGGCGCCCTCGACAGCAGTGGAAGAGGCGCCAGCGGTAGCGGTGGCAGTGGCAGCAGTGGAGGAACTGGCGGCAGTGGTGGCAGTGGCGGCAGCAGCATAAGTGGCACCGGCGGTAGCAGCGCCAGCAGCAGCAGTGGAGGAAGTGGCACCAGCGATAGCAGCAGCAGTGGCGGGAGCGGGGGAAGCAGTGGCAGCGGAGCCGGAGGCAGAGGAGCCGGAGGCAGTGGAGCCGGAGGCAGTGGTGCCGGCGGCAGTGGTGCCGGTGGCAGTGGCGTGAGCAGCAGCAGCGGCAGGAGCGACACCCTGCGGTACCACCCTGTCACCCAGCAGCCCCGCAGAGTCCAAGCTGACCAGAGAGGTGGCTCACTGGAGAGGCCCAAGACCCAAGGCAACCACACATGCAAGGTATTAGTGGCCAACTGAGTAGTCACTGAGGTAGCCATACCAAATTGGCAACCACAGCAACATCTTAGTCAGTCAATAGTGTCAAACCTGTGGACTGTGAAACCCCCTGCCACAATGAATAAACATCAAAGAAAAGATACCAGAAATACGAAAAATCAAGAAAGTCCACCTCCCAAAGATAATAAATCTCAAGCTCTAGATCCTATAGAACAAGAAGCCCTTGAAATGACTGACAAGGAATTTCGAGTGATAATTCTAAGGAAACTGAATGAGATACAAGAAAACTCAGCTAGATATCATGATGAAATGAGGAAAAGTATACAGGACCTGAAAGAGGAAATGTACAAGGAAATGAATGCCCTGAAAAAAAATGTAACAGAACTTGCCAAACTAAAGAAGTTATTCAGCAAAATAAAAAACACAATGGAGAGTTTAACCAGCAGGCTTGTGGAAGTTGAAGAGAGAACCTCTGAACTTGAAGATGGGCTGTTTGAAATAACACAAGCAGACAAAAAAAAAAAAAAGAAGAAGAAGAAGAAGAAGAATCAAACGCATTGAAGAAAATCTGAAAGAGATATCAGACAACTTTAAGCGCTCAAATATCCGAGCCATGGGTATTCCAGAAGGGGAGGAAAAAGGAGATTGCATCGAAAACATATTCAACAAAATAGTGGCAGAAAACTTCCCAGGTATAGGAAAAATAACAGATCTTCAGATCCAGGAAGCTCAACGATCACCAAATGTATTCAACCCAAAAAGGTCTTCTCCAAGACATGTTATAGTCAAATTGGCAAAACTCAAAGACAAAGAGAGAATCTTAAAAGCTGCAAGAGAGAAGCGTCAAATCACTTATAAGGGAGCCCCAATCAGGCTAACATCAGACTTTTCATCACAAACCCTAAAAGCCAGAAAGGAATGGGATGATATATTCAAAATACTAAAACACAGAGATTGTCAGCCAAGAATACTCTACGCTGCAAGGCTTTCCTTCCGAAATGAAAGGTAAATAGTATATTTCTCAGACAAACAAAAACTGTGGGAGTTCACCACCACACAATCAGCCTTACAAGAAATTCTCAAGGGAGTACTGGGTTTGCTTCCTGAAAAATAACTACCACTGCCATAAAAACCCAAGAAAAATCTAAACCCACTAGTATAATAAAAATGGCATTCATGAAGAGAAAACAAACAAACAAAAAGGCTATCTACAACCTAAGGAACCAACAAACATAAAAACAAACAGTAAATCAGAAAGCAAGGAACAAAAGACACCTAAGACAACCAAACAACAATCAATAAAATCCTAGGAATAAATCAACACTTTTCAATAACAACTCTTAATGTAAAAGGCTTAAATTCCTGAATCCAAAGACACAGACTGGCTGACTGGATTAAAAAGGAGGACCCAACTATATGCTGCCTTCAAGAGACCCACCTCACCCATAAAGACTCACATAGACTAAGAGTGAAAGGATGGAAAAAGATTTACCATACAAACAGAAAAGAAAAACGAGCTGGAGTAGCTATTCTTATATCTGACCAAGTAGACTTTAAACTAAAGACCATAAAAAGAGACAGTGAGGGACACTACATAATGATAAAAGGACTGATCCATCAAGAAGACATAACAATCATAAATGTGTACGCACCCAACGTTGGAGCAGCCAGATTTATAAAACAAACTCTATTAGACCAAAAGAAGGAAATAGACACTAATAACATAATAGCAGGGGACCTGAACACCCCACTGTCAATATTGGACAGATCATCTAGGCAAAGAATCAGCAGAGAAACACAAGATCTAAACAATGCTCTAGACCAATTGGACATGGCAGATATCTATAGAACATTCCATCCAACAACCTCAGAATATTCATTCTTCTCATCAGCACATGGATCATTCTCCAGGATAGATCACATATTAGGTCACAAATCATGTCTCAATTAATTCAAAAAATTGAAATTATCCCATATATTTTCTAAGACCATAATGGATTAAAGCTAGAAATTAATAACAAACGAAACTCTGGAAACTATACAAACACAAGGAAATTAAACAGCATTCTACTTAATGACATACGGGTCCAAGAAGAAATCAAGCAGGAAATCAAAAAATTATGAAACTAATGAAAATAATGATACATCATACCAAAACCTGTGGGATACTGCAAAAGCAGTATTAAGGGGGAAATTTATTGCAGTAAATGCTCACCTCAGAAGAATGGAAAGATGGCAAGTGAACAACCTAACACATCACCTTAAAGATCTAGAAAAAGAAGAACAATCCAAACCTAAAGTTAGTAGATGGAAAGAAATCATTAAGATCAGAGCAGAACTTAATGAAATTGAAACTGAAAAACAATACAAAAGATCAATGAATCAAAAAGTTGGTTTTTTGAAAAAATAAATAAAATTGACAAACCATTAGCATGGCTAACAAAAAAAAGAAGAGAGAAGATTCAAATAACAAAAATTAGAAATGAAAAAGGTGATATTACAACTGATTCATCTGAAATACAAGGAATCATTCGAGACTACTATAAACAACTATACGCCAACAAATTTGAAAATCTGGAGGAAATGGATAAATTTCTGGACACAAACAAGCTCCCAAAACTGAGCCATGAAGATGTAGAAAATCTGAACAGACCAATAACAATAAAGGAGATTGAAGCTGTTATCAGAAGGCTCCCAACAAAGAAAAGCCCAGGACCAGATGGATTCACAGGAGAATTTTACCAAACATTCCAAGAGGAATTGACACCGATTCTTTACAAACTATTCCAAAAGATTGAAACAGACACAAATCTCCCAAACTCATTCTATGAAGCAAACATCATCCTGATACCAAAACCAGGTAAAGATATAACCAAAAAAGAAAACTACAGGCCGATATCCTTGATGAATATAGATGCAAAAATCCTCACTAAAATACTAGCAAACAGAATACAGCAACACATACGTAAAATTATTCACCACGATCAAGTGGGATTCATCCCAGGGATGCAAGGTTGGTTCAACATACGCAAATCAATAAATGTGATACACCATATTAATAAAGTCAAACACAAGGTCCATATGATCATCTGTATAGATGCTGAAAAAGCATTTGATAAAGTTCAGCACTCATTCATGACAAAGACCCTCTATAAGTTAGGTATAGAGGGAAAGCATCTCAACATAATTAAAGCCATATATGCCAAACCCACTGCCAATATCATCCTGAATGGGGAAAAGCTGAAAGCTTTTCCTTTAAGAACAGGCACTAGACAAGGATGCCCACTCTCACCACTCCTATTTAACATAGTGTTGGAAGTACTAGCCAGAGCAATCAGAGAAGAGAAGGAAATAAAGGGCATCCAGATTGGAAAAGATGAAGTCAAACTGTCCCTGTTTGCAGATGACATGATCCTATATATCGAACAGCCTAAAACCCCTACAAAAAAACTGTTGGAATTGATAAATGATTTCAGCACAGTAGCAGGATACAAAATCAACACACAAAAATCAGTAGCATTTCTTTTCTCCAATAGTGAACATGCAGAAGGAGAAATCAAGAAAGCCTGCCCATTTACAATAGCCACCAAAAAAATAAAATACTTAGGAATTGAGTTAACCAAGGAGGTGAAAAATCTCTATAATGAGAACTACAAACCACTGCTGAGAGAAATTATAGAGGATACAAGAAGATGGAAAGATATCCCATGCTCTTGGATTGGAAGAATCAACATATTGAAAATGTCCATACTACCCAAAGTGATATACAAATTGAACGCAATCCCCATCAAAATTCCAATGACATTTTTCTCAGAAATGGAAAGAACTATCCAGACATTTATATGGAATAACAAAAGACTACGCATAGCCAAAGCAACGCTTAGCAAAAATATAAAGCTGGAGGCATAACACTACCTGACTTTAAACTATACTACAAAGCTATAATAACCAAAACAATATGGTACTGGCATAAAAACAGACACACTGATCAATGGAATAGAATAGAGAATCCAGAAATCAGCCCACACACCTACAGCCATCTGATCTTAGACAAAGGCACCAAGCCTATTCACTGGGGAAGAGACTGCCTCTTTAGCAAATGGTGCTGGGAGAACTGGATATCAATATGCAGGAGAATGAAACTAGACCCATACATCGCACCATATACTAAAAGCAACTCAAAATTGATTAAAGAATTAAATATACACCCTGAAACAATAAAACTTCTTAAAGAAAACATAGGAGAGACACTTCAGGAAATAGGACTGGACACAGACTTCATGAATACGACCCCAAAAGCACGGGCAACCGAAGGAAAAATAAACAAATGGGATTATATCAAACTAAAGAGCTTCTGCACAGCAAAAGAAACAATTAACAGAGTTAAAAGACAACCAACAGAGTGGGAGAAAATATTTGCAAAATATACATCTGACAAACGATTAATATCCAGAATATACAGGGAACTCAAACAACTTTACAAGAAGAAAACAAGCAACCCAATTAAAAAATGGGCAAAAGAGCTAAGTAGGCATTTCTCTAAGTAAGATATACAAATGGCCAACAGACATGAAAAAATGCTCAACATCACTCAGCATCCAGGAAATGCAAATCAATACTACACTGAGATACCATCTCATCCCAGTTAGGATGGCTAAAATCCAAAAGACTCTGAACGATAAATGCTGGCAAGGTTGTGGAGAAAAAGGAACTCTCATACATTGTTGGTGGGACTGCAAAATGGTGCAGCCTCTATGGAAAATGGTATGAAGTTTCCTCAAACAATTGCAGATAGATCTGCCATATGACCCAGCTATCCCCTGCTGGGAATATACCCAAAGGAATGGAAATCATCAAGTTGAAGGTATACCTGTTCCCCAATGTTCACCACAGCACTCTTTACAATAGCCAAGAGTGGGAACCAGCCCAAATGTCCATCATCAGATGAGTGGATACGGAAAATGTAGTACATCTACACAATGGAATACTACTCAGCTATAAAAACGAATGAAATACTGCCATTTGCAACAACATGGATGGACCTTGAGAGAATTATATTAAGTGAAACAAGTCAGGCACAGAAAGAGAAATACCACATGTTCTCACTTATTGGTGGGAGCTAAAAATAAATAAATAAATTCACACACACACACACACACACACACACACACACACACACACACACACAAAAACCGGGGGGGGGGTGGCAGGGAAGAAGACATAACAACTACAATTCCTTGAAGTTGATACAACAAGCAAACAGAAAGGACATTGTTGGGTGGGAGGGGGGAGAGGGAGGAGGGGGGGTTCGGTAATGGGCCACAATTATCAACCACATTGTATATCAACAAAATAAAATTAAGAAAAAAAATAAATAAAAATAAATGTAAGTTAACACTAAAAATATAAATAAATAAATAAAATAAAATAAAATGCAAATCAGATCATTGCATTCCTTGTCCAAATAAAAACTTGCCGGTGCCTTTGCTTTATATCTATAATAAAACCCGAAGTGCTTATTATCTCCTCTAGGACCGTCTGTGACCGGCCCTTGCTGTTTCTTGAAGGGCCAACCCCACCCCTTCCTCTGGGCCTTTGCACCTGCTATCCCCTATACTTAAAACATGCCTTTCCCAACCTGGTTGTTTCTAGTGCTTCCTTCCTTCCTCTGCTCAAAAGCCACGTCTTCAGGGGGTCCTCTCCCATTAGTCCAAAACAGAATAGCCCTCCCTCCTAGGAATTTATATCTCAGCCCCTGCCTTCTTTTCCTTCATTTATCACTGTCTGATTTGTATGATATATTTATATGTTTGTTTATGTCTGTCTCTCTGGTACCTAGCTGGTATTCAATAATCATTGAATTTGTCATTTAAGTTTATTACATGCTTTTCCAAATTTAAACTATTCAGCAACCTTATAAAATAGTCGTAGTGTACCAATATTCATGTAAGGAACTTAGAACGTAATTAACAATAACAACATCAATAGCAGCTACTGATTGAGCACCTGCTCCATGCCAAATGCTGTGCTAATCACTAAGGTTTCACTCTCCCATCTGATAATCTCCATGACCCCACACCATGATGACCTTGTCAAGGAGGCCTTTCCTGACCACCTTACTAAACCAGCACACCCCACTCCAGCTCTCCTAAGCCTCCTCCTGTCATATTAACTATTTAACACTTAAACCACCCAACTCTTTAATCCTCGTTCCTTTGTTTGATGTCTGTCTCCCCCGCTTCTTGTTGATTGTCAATGCACTGAGGAAAAGGGCTTTCCTTTATACACTGCTATCTTCTCTATACCTAGAACAGTGCCTGGGGTGTAATAGATGCTCAGTAAATACCTTTGTTCTGTTCCTAACATGCCAAATTCTTCTCCCACCAAAAAAGTTAAAAAACAAACAAAAAAAAGCTCTTCCACATTGCTTGTGCCTAGTCTGTATTTGCGGTACTTCACAGACCAGCACTGTCCCCATCAACTCCCGGTCCCCCACACTTTCTTTTACAACCCCCAAGCAGGCCCGATAGTGCCCTCATCTGGAACAAGACTGGCAGAATAGGCTTGTGGAAAGATAATGCATCTTTCCTGGTATCGCAGATTTCTGACATGGGTCTGTGGCCAGGACTAGACTGTTTTGCTGCCTGATCTTTCTTAAGAAATAGAGGCAAAGGGATAAGCCCAGAAGTGAGGGGTCCTGGCTCCTCCACCTTCCCTGGACAGTGCCACAGAAGGCCCATCCATCCCTATGACATAAAGAAAAGACTAATTTTTCTTATTTTCTTGCACAAGCCTAAACCTAATGATAGTCCCTAAATGAGAGTAGTAGACATTCAATAGATATTTGTTAAATGAATAGCTGAGTGAATGAATGAATGCACAT
The DNA here is from genome assembly GCF_027409185.1 of Cynocephalus volans. NCBI lineage: Eukaryota > Metazoa > Chordata > Mammalia > Dermoptera > Cynocephalidae > Cynocephalus > Cynocephalus volans. The sequence continues at coordinate 20,313,485 of NC_084476.1, forward strand.
ACTTTGAAATGAATGAGAAAACAGCACTGTTGAAAATAGGGAAATTGAGGCTCAGAAAAGGGAAGTGTTATGGGCTGAATTGTGTCCTCCCCAAATTTACAGGTTAAATTCCTAACCCCAGTACCACAGAATGTGACTGTATTTATAGATGAGGTCTTTAAAGAGGTCATTAAGGTAAAATGAAATCATTGGGGTGGGCCCTCATCCAATAGGACTTGTGTTTTTATAAAAACAGAAAATTTGGGGCCGAGCCCGTGGTGCACTCGGTAGAGTGCTGCGCTGGGAGCGCAGCGACGCTCCCGCCGCGGGTTCGGATCCTATATAAGAATGACCCGTGCACTCACTGGCTGAGTGCCGGTCACGAAAAAACAAAAAAAACAAAAAAAAAAAAAAAAAAAAAAAACAGAAAATTTGGAGACCCACATGCACACAGGGAGGACACCCTATGAACATGAAATCAGAGATCAGGGCGATGTGTCTACAAGCCAAGGAGTGCCAAAGATTGCCAGCAAAACACCAGAGATTAGAGAGGCTGGACTGGTGGCTTTATAAGAAGAGGAGATTAGGACAGAGACACATACAGAGGAAAGACGATGTGGAAGACAGAAGGGATGGAGACCATCTACAAGCCAAAAAGAGAGACCTCAGAATGAAACCAATCCTGCTGACACCTTGTTCTTGGACCTCTAGCCTCCAGAATTGTGAGGAAATGCATTTCTCTTGTATAAGCCACCCAGTCTCCCAGACTCAGTTATGGCAGCCTTAGCAAACTAATACAGAAAGTGACTATCCAAAGTCTCTCACAACAGCAGAGCAGAGACTCAAATCCACTTCTCCTAGATTCCAGGTCCAGTGGCTTTCTCCTGGACCCCAAGGCCTCCCAAGCAGCACAGGTCCCCAAGTTTAGATGTGTGAGATACAGGCTTCTAGTTGAAGCCTGCCTGTCTGGCCTTGAGACCGGATTCACCAAGCTTCTCTGTCAACATTGACCTCCACGTGCACTCTTGCTTTTTCTCTTCCCCCGCTACTTGCCTTGTGCTCTCCTGGTGAAGACAGGGCCCACATGGAAGCCCTCTTCCCTTGCCTGCTGCCCTCTGCTGGCTTCCCTCAGGTGGCACAACACAGGCAGCCCTCCTGGCCTGACCATCCCACTTCAGTGCCCCTCTCTCAGCACACTGCTCCAAAAAGCTCAGAATCTTTGTCTGGCTCTTTTGCTGGAAAATCTCAGGACATGCTGAGCCAAGTCCAAATGTTCTGAACTGAAGTTTCTTAATAGCTGGTAGACACAGTTTTATTTAAGCTATCACCTTGTATAGAAGCCTCTAATGGCTGTCCCGTGACAACTGTCAGCAATCTGAAGTAGGCCTACCTTGAAGGGGTGACTTGAAAAGAGGTATAAGAGCGGGCCTAGTTTATCCTCAACTTTCATGCCACTTATGAAAGAAAGGGTGTAGATTCAGAATCCCAAGTGTAAACATCTAATTGGCCTAATTGTCAGTTTACCTGCTCATCTGTAAGCCAGAGTTTGACAAGACACCTTAACTGATAAATCTATATAGCTGTATTTAATGTGTATTTGTGCATGCGTGCATGCGTGCGTGCGTGCGCGTGTGCGTGTGCATGTGCGTGTGCGTGTGTGTGTGTGTGTGGAGGGGGCTGTGAATTTCCACAAAGCCAAATGGGTTTCTGGTACAAGAAGAAGGGGACGTAGATATGGTGTAAACAAATGTAAGTGCTGTCCCCTGTGGTGTTGTCTCACTCCTGTCTCCACATTTTCAACCCAAATAAATGCCTCCTTCTCCTTGAAGTCTCTATACGTTCATGTGTGTTTGTCAGTGTCATTTTTTTCTTGCCTTGTGAAAAAAAAAATTTAACGTTATAGCATAAGCTTTTCCAGGTATAGTCAGCTATACCTGGAAATTGTGATTTAAAATTTTCACATAACGTCCAATTGTGTGAATGAACCATAGTGTTCATAATCATTTCCTCACTGTTGGATATTTGGACCAATTACATTTTTAACTCCATTATAGATAATGCTGTGATGAACATCTTTGTGCATACATCTCCACCTGCATTGCTCATTTTTCCTCTAGAATTTATTACTGTGATCACTCAGTCAAAGTGCATGAACACTTCAAGAGTCTTGATACACTCTTCCAGATTGCTTTCCATAAATCTTGGCAAGTTATACTCCTACAAGTGAAATAGGAAAATAGCATTTCACTACAAACCATCAGCACTGAGAATTATCATTGGACAAAAATATTTGGCAACTTGATGGATGAAAACTAATACCTTCTTGTCAAATAAATGCAAATTTAGACATATGGAAGCTTTTGGAGAATAGTTTACACTCAAAGTTTTCATTTCCTCAACCCCACTTTCTTGCAGGCCAGTCTCCTGTTTGCTTTTTGCCTTACCACTCATGACACTAGCTCAATGTAATGATAGTTTTCAGTCTGTGATCCTCTGTTATCTCCCTTCCTCCTCCTTTCTTCCCTCTGCTTTATTTCCTCTTCCTTTCCCCCGAGTGGCATCACTGATTTTTTAAAAATAATGCATTTATTTAATTTTGAATAAGCACATTTATACATACCTACAGTCCAAAATTTCAAAGATACAAAAAGATTGAAGTCTTGATCCATACACCAACTCCCACCCACCCCCCTGAACTTAAATTAGAAGTAAACTCTTCCCTTCTGAGCTCCTGAAGACCTTCCTAATAGTCTTTTAGCCATGTCTTTTCTACTCTGCAAAACTACTGGCTTTGTTGGGGACAGAGGCCATGGCTTTTCTCATATCTGACAGCTAATAGCTCAGGGCCAGGCGTAGTAGGTGCTTAATAAATAAATACCTCTGTAATGATGGATTGATAGAGCGATGGATGAATGGATGGGTGGATGGATGGATGGATGAATGATAATTATTTAATTATTCCAAAAGAAATTAGGAATTGTCATTTAAGGCATAGAATATCTAATGGTCTTGCAATTATTGATGATCAGTAGGTAATTACCTGGTGATTTTCACCTCATAAAAACCCCATTCATTAAATTATGCTACACATAAACCTGATACTTCAAGGTAGCAATAGTTCTTATTCAGCAAATGAATTAATCAACTAGTGTTTAATTACCATAACTCACTGTCCACTACTAAGATTTTTGCATGTAGCTGACAGACTAGCCATAGCTTTTTCCTGCCTATGATTTCCATTTTATAAAGTAATTATTTGTAGGCAGGTAGAGGTGCCTTGTGTTCTACAAGAGCTGGAGTCTCTTTAAAAATTTCTTCTAGCCTGTCAACACCATGCTGCTTCCTGAGGTGCAGACTGAGAAGCTCAGTAAAAGGGATTTACACTCGTTGGACTTGGCTCTGTGCTTGGTGATATGTGTGGCACTTTAAGTGGCTTATCTCATTGTGCCTTCCAATCAGTCCTGAGAGGTAGGTGCCATAATCACCACTTGACAAATAAGGAAGCTGGAGTCAGAGAGACTGAGTGAGTCACCTGAGGTCACACAGTGAGGCATGAGGCAGAGCTGGGATTCCAACTCAGTACCCTCTCAATCGAATCCTAAATGCTTTTCAATGCTCCAAACTCTTTCTTTCTTTTATTCTAACACCACTTGGAATTTTATCTCCTTCCTGCACTAGTCCATTCTCCAGGCTTTCTTGCATCTATCTGTATCTCTCTCTTTCTCCTCTACTCTCTACATATGCTCTCCTGGAATGTGCCCTTCCTGTCCTTCAGCCACATCTCATGACTACGGCCTGAGTATGAGCTGTGGGAAGGAGGCCTCCACTACAGGACACCTCCTTTGAAACCTTCCAGCCCCTGCTTCTGAGGAAGCAGGAGTCTCCCCCCAGCCTAGAGAACTGGAACACTTCCTCCAGGTTCCACTGGCAACAGGGCAACTGGGTGCGACAGCTGCTGATCCTCCTCCTCTAGGAGTTCCAGTGACATCTGAAGCAGTTCCCACTGAAAACAATCTGAGGGAATATTAAGTCCAGCCCTCTTTTCACAGACGGGGAAACTGAGACCCAGAAAGTACAGGGGTCTTTTCAATAATCACAGTGAACAAATAATAGAAACAACTTAGAATCCAAGTCTCCAGACTCTCAATCTAGTGCTTTTCCCACTATTCTAGTTCTCGGCCAGCTTGGCGACAAAGCATTTAGAGAACACAAGAGATTGTCTAGTTCCAAGGCTGTTGTCCCTGTTGCCTTACATTTCCCTCAGGGCCTTCTCAGCCCACTCCCTTCCTGGATCTTTGCTGAAATTCTCCCTGCACCCTTGTCCACCCTGTGGAAGCTGGCCATGTCTGGAGGCCTGGAGAGTGCAGGGCTCTGGCCATCTATGATCAGGAGGCCGGCATGGCACCAGGGATGGTTCAAGAAAGCCACTTTAAAGGACACTGGAGGAGAGAGAAATTCCAGGCTGGTGGCTGCTCCTGAGAATGTGAAGTCTAGGGAGCCCTGTGACCTTTTTAGTGACTTTATGGTGGTATAATTGATTTGCAAAAACCTGCACATATTTAATGCATACCTAATTTGATAAGTTTGGACATATGTGTACACCCGTGTAACCATCAATACAATCAAGGTAATAAACATACCCATTGCTTCCAAAGTTCTTTGTGTCCCTTTGGGGTATTTTTTTTTTTTTCATTTTTTTCTTTCTCTCTTTCTTTTTCTCTTTCTTTCTTTTTCTTTCTTTCTTTCTTTCTTTCTTCCTTCCTTCCTTCCTTCCTTCCTTCCTTCCTTCTTTCCTTCCTTCCTTCTTTCCTTCCTTTCTTCCTTCCTTCCTTCCTTCCTTCCTTCCTTTTTCTTTCTCTCTCTCTCTTTCTTTCTTTCTCTCTCTCTTTCTTATTTTTGTGATAAGAACACTTACCATGAGATCTACCCTCTTAACAAAACCTTTAAGTGCACAATCACAATACACTATTATTAACTGTAGGCACTGGGTTGTACAGCAGATCTCCAGAACTTACTCATCTTGCATAAATGAAACTTTAAACCCATTGAAAATAACTCCCCATTTCAAAGCGTCTTAATGAGTAGAGAGTTTCACATTGATCTTCGCAGTTACCTTCTCATATCCTCCAAAACTGAGTTCCTGTAGTTCCCAAAAGGGGAAGCATCAAGGGGCCTTCAGCTCTTGGAAGTTCAGATAAATTTAAAGACCATTTTACCAGGAAATTGGGCCAGTGGCATTTGCTCTTTCATTAACTCCTCAGCGAGTTCCTTTAGTTGTTTGTGTATACATCTATCCATTCATTTAAATATTCAATAAATATTTGCCACCCCCTAGTAAGAATCATTGCACTAGACACTGGAGGCACAGAGAGAGATTCCTGCCTTTAGAAACTCACAGTCACATGGAGAAAATAAAACCTGTCTCTCTTCCTCCCTTTCTGCTGTCTTCTCTGCTCAAACACCCACCACATTCTTCTCCGGGCCAGTTGCTCATGGTGGAGCTGAGCTGTGAACACTTACCTCATGAAAGGAGTTGAGGTTGGAGGTAGGATGGCATGGAGGTTAAAAAAGTCCCCAGCGTGAGGTCAGGCAGAGCTGGGTTTGAGTCTTGAGCTGTGTGTCCTGAAGCAGGTCTCTGCACCTCCCTAAGACTCAGTTTTTGCATCTGATAGGGGGCTGCAGATGCCTCTCTCACAGGTTGCTGTGAGTAGTGCCTGAGCTGATGCAGGTGGAGAACTCGGTATCTCAGGTATTGCTCTATTACTGTAAAAATAAAACATACTCGGGTTCAGTGAGGCCAGGGACAATGTGATTAACTTAATTGTCTTGGATGAATGACAGAAAGAATAGGCCTTCAAAGACGATGGGGATTGGTGGGCAGAGTCAAGCTGATATGCACTGGCCAAGCAGAAGCGTGGGGGTTGGACAGCAAAGTCGCACCTGCCTCCATTCCTCCAAACACTCAGAACTGCTCAGAAAGCTCTCTCCCTGTCACAAGTGCAGTGTCTCATGCTCCAGGATTCACTGTAGGCCATCAGGCAGTCCCTTGAGAGGGAGGCAGGAGCTGGCTCACCACCACTCCTGGGCTGGCCGTGGGAACTGCCTGTAAGTATGTGGCAGAAGCCAGGCCTGGCTGGGACAGGAGCCAGCAGCAGAGGCCCTGGCAGTGTGGGGCTGAGGCAGGCAGGAGAGAAGTCCCCCGCGCCCAGCTCAAGCTGGCTGCCCGGTTATAGCTGTCTGGAGAGCAGACCAGTTATCACTGTCACCACATAGCTACCTGGGCACCCCTCACAGGCTAGTGGCTGGACCTGCCAGGATCAGAGAAGGAGATGGAATGTGGAGAGGAGAAGGAATGGGGATGGGGGCTGCACTTGTGGCAGAAAGCAGCCCTTCCCCCATTGCCAAAGTCCTGCTCCCTAAGCTTTTGGTTCCTGATTCCGACTTTGGGTGGAATTTGGTGCCATACTGGGAGAAGACCAGGTACTTTAGAGCCAGATCCTGCTGGGTTTTTGTTACGGCTCCACTTTCAGGGAACTATAGGACTGTGAGTGACTTCACCACTTAAAGCCTCACTTCCCTCATCTGCAAAATGGGGTAATGAGATCTGCTATATGGGATTGAACTAGAAAATGTCTGTAGAACACATGCAACAGAGCTGGTGAGCTTCCTTTTCTCCCACCCACTGCACAGTTTTATGGTAGGCTCACTGCTATTTCTGCAGCACCCCTCTCTCCTCTCTCTCTTCGACATTCTATGCCTCTGTACGGTCCTCTAACACCTGTCCTGCCTTCCCCTCCTCCTTTCCTCTTCCTTCCTCCCTTCTTATCATTGTCCTCCTCTTCCATCAAAACCCAATCTATCATGCCTGCTCTAGGAGGCCTCCCCAGCTAGCCCAGGAAGAAGTCACTGCTTCTTCTTGAGGATCTCATGACGTGTCCTTATGTGTCTGTGATATATGGGTTTACTTAGGCTTCATATTAGAAACCTTTACTTTCTGTGGCTGCCCCCTCTGCATACTTCTTGCAAGCAGGGGCCTTGGCTTGACACCCCTAAGTGCAGAGTATCCAGCACAAGGCCTGACACCTAGTTGGTGATCAGAAAATTTGGAAATGCATCCTTACCACAGCACCTGCAGCAGCCGTTCGTGTGGATGGCTGCAAGAAACCTCTTTTACTCTAGAAGAAACAGACGAGGAGCCAGAGAAGGACTAATATTTGCATATTTGCACAAGATGCATGGCCTTGTTTGTCTCACCCAGTTCCCCAGCCACCCGTCAAGGAAACATTGCAATGCCACGTTTACAGATGAGAAACTGAAGCTTAGACCAGGAAGATCACTCGTGCAAGGAGAAACCCCTGTGGGCTTTTAAAACCTGTTTCTGAAGCCAAAATCTGCTCTCCTTCATCACACCACATGTGCCGCTCCTGGAAGGAACTATTTTGTGTGATCATAGCTGAGTTTTAATTTCCTGTCTTTTCCTATCTGGACCCAAGCTTCGGATTATGTTTACAAGGTAGCAGATATTCAGGGAAAAGCTTTTTCCATCAAAGTGTCAATCTAGGTAGGAGGTCTTAACCTGGGGTCCAGGCTAGAGGTCCATAAAATTACATGGGAAAATAATGCATCTTTACGTTTGCCAGCTTCTCATTGAAATTTAGTATTTCCTTCTACGACAAACACAGGCAACAAATACGAATGTGTTAATAGCACCTGTGACTTTGTCACCCATAGAAATTACATATAGTTTTATATGGTATTTTGTTTGTTACAGATGTCTTAAAATTTAGTTTATGCTCATCACTACTTTGAATTTATAGCTAGATCTCTTTATTGAATGTGTCAGTAAAGTAATATGTATATTATTATATTCCAGTTGGATTTTTAAAAATATTTTGATACATGATTTCTTTTTTAATGCTTTTGCATTTGATTTCATTTATATAAAAACATGATCCTAAGATGTGGCCCCTAGGCTTCTCCAGACTGACAAAGGAGTCCTGGGCACCAAGTTAAGAACCTCTGTTCTTTGGGCTTGAATAATTTTCAGAACTGATAAAAAGCGGGTTATTGTTAGTAACAATCATCACAATAGAAACAGGTATATTAGTGCTTTGCAAAGTGTTTCACATGCATTTTTAAATTTAATCATTCATTCGTCCAATAAAAATCTGGTGCCTGTACAATGTTCCAGCCATTGTTTAAGGCACTGAATTGCAGTGAGCATGAAAAAGCCCCTGCCTTCACGGAGATTTTATTACCTCGTGTAATTCTTATGGTAACCTAAGAATTAGGTATCATTATTCATAATTTATGCTTGAGGAAACTGAGGCCCAGAGAAGTTGAATGAATTGTCAAAGTTCTCTCAGCTAATAAGTCGCCAAGTCTGGGTTGTTTTTATTTCTGATTTCCCTACTGATTGTATAAATCCCCTGAGTTCCTCATGTGCAAAACAATGGGAATAAAAGATATTCTCTCTCTCTCTTTCTTCATTCTTATGTTTCCGCCTTACCTCTGACAGTGAAATTGGCAATTGGGAGCAGTTGTCAGCATTCTTGGGAAGCCACATAATGTTATTAGAAATTTGAGCTGAGAAGACTTAGAGATTACCTCATTATTGTACAAATTTCCAAGGCCCAGAGGGGATAGAGGGTCACCTAGGGACCCACAGCAGAGGGAGGCAGAGCTGGACCCGGATCCCACACCTGAGCCTCCAGGTCAGTTCTCTTTCTGCTAGAGGGCACAGCCCTGTGTACTCTCTAATGGTGGGCTCTCCTGGCTCACGGCAACCCCTCTGCCATCCCAGATCACCAGCGTCTCCCACAGTCCCAGGCAGCAGGGTACACTTCTGGGCAGCCACTCCTGAGAGGTTGGGCCCCCCTCCTCTAGAGCCCATCTGGATGAGTGTCTCTCTGAGCTGAGTGCTACGAGCAGTCCTCAGTGACTCCACGTGGGTATTGCATGAATAAATAATCCTCAAGCCTCAGCAATTGTCACTGAACCTTTTTTTTTTTTGGTTTGTTTCCTTTTTAAAATAATGATAGGATTTGCAAGAGATAAGAAAAAGGGGGTTGGTAAGGAAGAGGATTTCTACTTCTGAGTAGTCAGAACAAGTACAAGGAGGAGGTGATGGCTTTTTGCCAGAGGAACGACGGCCTCAGAGATCAGATGGACACCACAGTCACTGTACATGGGTGGAAGGGGGCAGCAGGAGTGGGAGGGACACACGTCCTCCCAACACTCCTGGGGAAAGACCTGGTGGGACAGAACTTGGCAAGCCCACAGGCTAGTTTGGCTTCAGGGCCTGATACTCCAAGGAAATCTGCCTCCCACCCCCCTCACTCCCACCCCCAACTCCCTAGATTAGATTGGTCCCTCTTCCATAGGCTCTCACAGTACCCAGTATTTTTAAAGCATCTATCACCATTTGTAATTATAGATTTAGATATAGAGAGAGGCATAGGCATAGGTACAAATATACAGACATAGATGTATAATACAGACGTGGACATAGGTACAGACATAACACAAGCACAGGCATAGGTACAGATGCACATGTTGATATTGATGCAGTACTTGCTGAGTGGCTCTGTTTCAGTAACTAACTGTAAGTCCCAGAAGGACAAAGCCCAGTCTGTTTTGCTTTCTTCTATGTACCTAACCTTAAATTCCCATGGTGAGTGCTGGGCAAATATTCGTTAAATGAACAAACGCATTCCCCAAACAAGACAGCCCTTTATCGAGGGTCTCATTTGCACCTGGTGGTGATGAGGGGCTTTTACGTCTTTTAATTCATTGAATTCTGACCCATGACCCTGTGCATTGAATACGATTGTGTCCATTTCACAGATGGACAGTGGACGTCACAATCATTTTCTCTTTGTTCCCAAGACCACACAGCTGATGGGCCTTTTTTTCCCTCCTCTGCTTCCTTCAGCACCTGTCCTCATTCAGTGAACAGCTGCAGCAGGCCCAGCCCCTTAGGGCACTGTGAGCAGGGAGGACGCTCAGCATGCAGGAGGCTTGCAAGCTACTCAAAGTCACCAGACACTCACAGGAAGCTATGAGGCCACTCTGCACAGCAATCTATCTCCTCAGCCTAAATGAATGCAAACTGTCATTGCCAGAGGAAGGCAAATGTTGAGTGTCAGCTGGAACACCAGTCCCAGAGTCTCTGGGTGGGAAGGGATCTTAAAGAGGAAGGCAGGACACGGAGGAGGCTGGGATCAGACTCTCCCTGGGTGGAGTCTAGCTCTGTCACTGTGACTCACAGCCAATCCCCTCACTCCTACAGTGCCAAGTCCTGCATGTCAGTGTGCACATTTCTGTTCAAATGGAAAAACAAAGGTAATAGCACGATCCCTTAGGGGTATGGTAAGAATGAAATGAAATAATCCATGTGAAGTCGAAGTTCTCATGTCATAAATTCTCAATAGATATCAGCCCTTGCTATTGCTATTGTCACTGTGATATTGGATATCCCTCCCATGGAAGCTTGACTCCCCTGTCATAGCTTCCTGTATGGTGCCTGTGAGTAGCTTGCAAGCTTCCTCCACAACCATCCCAGAAAATGGCCATCCCTCTTCAGTCTGCATTCCAGCAGAGGCCAGAGCAGTGCATTGGGAGGTAGCATTCCCATTGCCGAATAGCTCTGACTTTGGGAAAGCCTAAATCTGCCTCCCTGTGTCTTGTGCCAGCTCACCCTGTCCCTCCCCTAGAAGCCTTTTGTCAACTAATTCTTATAAAGCAGTCACCACGTACCAGGCACTGCTACTACTAATACTAGAATGAATGCTTTACCTACATTACCTTCAGCTGGTCTCAACACACCCTAATCCTTCAAACGGTGCCTCAGTTTCTTCTTCTACAAAATGAGCATAATCGTATCATTTGCATCATTGTGGTCTTGTGAGGATTAAGTGCATTGGCACATGCAGTGCTTAAAATATTTCTTGACATATTACAAATGTGTGGTGAGCATTAACTTTCGTTGTTGTTGATGCCATGATGACTTTCTATAAATCCATGTTAATCTAAATGAAAGCAGGATCTGCTTTTAGAATCCCTTGCTCTTATCCCATAGCTCCAAGGGTGAAGTCCAGAATCCCAAGTGCCTGGCCCTGAGAACTCTCTGCTGCCCCTCCTGGCCACACCCTCCTCCCTCTGGACACTCCAGATTCCCTGCATCTCTTCAAGTTCCCCCAGTCAGGGCATATCCTCTCCTACCTCCATGCTTTCTCATATTCTGTTCGCTCTGCCTGGAATTTCCTTATCCCCTACCACCCTCCTTCTTTTAGCTAATTCCTGCCCATCTTCTATGTCTCAGGTTTAATGTTGCCTCCTTTTGCCTCCTCTGACCCTGCACTTCCAAGCTCTGGGTGGGGAGCTTCTTCTTGAGGGTCTTATGGCCCCACTTATCATTGCTGGGCTAATTTTTCTTTGGCCTCCATAGCACAGACTACGTCACATCCTTTCCTATGTCCCCCAGAAACCAGCCCAGAGCTCAGAACACATTAGGCATCAGTGAAACATTGTAAGTGAGTAAATATGGGGTCCCAGATCCTCCTTCCTTCCCCTACATTGAGCTCCTGACATTCTCAGGCATAGTTCTTGCAACTTTGAGGGACACTGTGATGGCACTAATTATTACCAGGTTGTATTAATCCATTTCTGTGGCTTATAACAAAAAGCACGGAACTGGTGATTTATAGGAAAATTAAATTTCTTGCTTACAGTTTTGGATGCTGGGAAGCCCAAAGTCCAGGGAGCATTTATGGTGGGGGCCTTGGTAGTGGCAACAGTGATGGCAGAGTATCACGTTGCAAAATGGTGGAGCAGAGAGAGAGAGACACTAACCTCCTCATTCACTCTCCTATTAAAGCCTTCCAAACCATGCCCATGACCACCATTTTAAATCCATTCACTACATCATGATCCTGCAATCTAACCACCTCTTCAAGGCTCCACCTTCCAATTACCATAATAGGATTTCCTTCCCTCAACAGTTACAGTGGGGATTAAGCTTTGATGTGATTGGGGGGGAATCCCATCTACAGCACAGGTGTTGGGCACTTACTGTGTGCCAGGCACATATATTATCTAATTTATTTCTCATGCTCATTCTGCTAGCTAGGTATCAATATCCCTATTTTCCAGATGAGAAAATAGAGACTCAGAGTTGAAGGGACTTGCCCAAGGTCTCACAGTATGTGAAGCGGGGATTCTACCGCAGGGCAGTCTGACTCCAGACAAACCTGCCATCTTATCTGCTGTTCTCCACTGTGGCTCATGCTGTTGTGTGCTGGGAAGGTTCCCTAAGCCCCAAGGTGGAGTGGGCAGAGGAAACTTGATTTCTATCAGGGAGCTGTCCTAGGTTCCTCCTTCCTGGGGAGCTCAGGAAACGAGGTTGCTGGTGTTAGCAGAGAATGATTAGTCTGCATCTCTGGGGGAGTTGTCACAGTCTCAGCTGTGTGTCATTTATTCACACCTCTCTGTGAGTGACACAGACCTTTCCTGGGGCTTATTAACAGTGGGCCATGTCAGCATCTGCTCCCAGCTGCCCTGCCTATGCATGCCCTGCATGGGGCTCAGGCTGAGTCAGCCAAGTGAACCCAGGTGACACATTTGAACTTGACCAGTCAGGTAATGAAGGGATGGAAGCTTCACCGAGCCTGGAGGGGTCTGGCTGACTATGTTTTAAAACCGGTATTATCAGAAAAAAATAATTAAGATGCCAGAGCTAGAGAGTTGCTTGGAAACATTTTGGACAATGTCTGTACTTAATAGGTACAAAAACTGAGGTACTGAGAGGCCATAGAAAATCCATAATAATAATCAGCTCAATACCTGGCATGCAGTAGGTGCTCAAATATTTGCTGAATGAATGAGTAATGAATACATTCGCATTGGGTTTTAGAGTTTGAAAAACGTATTTCCACGTACAGGTATCATTTTATTGTGTCCTCACAATAATCTACACAGTTGGGAGTGAGACAGATATTGTTCCCATTTTACAGATGAAAAGGCTGAGTTGCAGAAGAAACTTAATGTGGGAGAGAAAATGTGGTTCTGGAGTTGGACGTTTCTGGGTTCAAATCCTAACTCCAGCGCTGACTTCAGGATTTTCACATCTAAAACAGGAAACAACAGTCCGGCCTGCTGTGTCTTTCTGTAAAGACAGATTTATTGAAACATAGCTGTGCTCTTTCTTGGGCAGATTATCTGTGGCTGCTTGTGTGGTACAAAAGCAAAGTTGAGTAGTGGGAACAGAGACTGTGAGGCCTGCAAAGCCTACAATATTTACTATCCAGCCCTGTACAGAAAAGTTCGCCACCCCTTGTTCTGTAGGGTGGCTGCGAGAATGTATGTGAAAAGCACTCTGCACAGTGCCTGGGGTGTGGTTGGTCCTAATTAAAGTCGGTCTTTTCTCCTCTCAAATGAAGGCACAGATCATGTGGGAAGTGGTTTCCTTGTGGTCCTTTTCCTAAGATTTTTCAGGCCTTTTAAATGACCCAGTGTGTCATGAGAAGTCTGGAGCTGGAAGCATAAGGGCGGTGTTAGGAGCTCTGCAGTAAGAGTCAAGGTGGTCTAGTCCTGCTCTGTCCTCCTGCATGAACTTGAGCACTTGCCTCTGAGCTGGATGTAATGGGGTGAACAGTGTTCCCCCAAGTTATTGTCTACCCAGAAGCTCCAAATGTGACATTATTTGGAAATAGGGTCTCTGCAGATAAAGTTAAGGTAAGGTTACAATGGATTGAGGTGAGCCCTAAATCCAATGGATGGTGTCCTTTTAAGAAGAGAGGACACACAGAAACGTGAGGGAAGGAAGACCATGTGATGATGGAGGCACAGACTAGAGTCATGAAGCTATGAGCCAAGGAAAGCTGAGGGTTCCCAGGAGCCTTCAAAGCTAGGAAGGGCCAAGGAAGGATTCTCTCCTAGAGCCTGCAGACAGTCTGCCATCACCTTGATTTTGGACTTCTAAACTCCAGAACTGTGAGAGAATAAATTTCTTTTGCTTTAAGTCATCCAGTTCATGGTACGTGTTATGGCAGCTCTTATAAACTATTATACCATGTTTTCCCCTTTTATTCCAACATGGACTGAGGCTCTCTGTTGGAGACCACAAGCACAGGTCAGGAATCAGGTGCTAGGAGGTACACAAAGAGAGTACAGGCTCTACCATTCCCATTCTTCCTCCTCTAAGACACAAAGAAATTGGACGCAGTTCCTACTGGCTGTACCATTAGGAGAGCTCTGACTTGCCCAAGACTCAGACCGAGTTGTTGAAACTTAACATTGGTACGGGGCAAGTCAGGAAGATCTGCAGTCAACGCCTGGCCTTGCTGCTGCATGCTGGTGTGAACCAGGGCAGGTGATGTGACACCCCTAGGACCTGGCTTCCCTGGCTGCACAGTGGGAGCAAAAGTGTGTAGCTCACAGGGTTGTCGTGACAATCAAAGGAGACAGTACAGGGAAGGAACTTAGCACAGTTCTTGGCACATAGCAGGTGCTCAGGAAATCAGAAATAATGCAGATGATGTTGGTGATGACAGTGATTTCTGGCAAAGCTGGGACTCTCACCAGGTCTCCTGATGCCCTTGTTTGGTGTCCATCAGTCCAGCCAACTCTGTCGCTAATGTTTTTCCCTTGATCCCTTCCACTCCACTATTGGGGCAGCTGTAAGACGCAACAGACCCCAAACTCTAGACTCAGCAGCTGCCCTGAGGGACTGATTTCCAGGTTAAGAAAATACCAGCATCTGCCTTAAAATCCTTTTCTCTCTCATGCTTAGATTCTTTATTTCCCAGCCTGACGCTGTCATGTCTCTTGACGTAGTAACAGCCCCTGTGTCAGGTCTTCGTGTTTTAAGTAACGTTCTCCTCATGCAACTGATGATCATGAGGAATCAAGCCTTTTAACAGCTAACAGCCTCCTTATTTGTGTAGCCTGAACTGTCTCTGGGTCCCACAGGAAGGTGACATTTTTGCTTGTTTTTCTCTTCCCTTTCTCTGTGTTTTCCGTGTCTGCTCTCCACGTCTCCGAGCATTCTCTTCCTCTCAGTGTCTTTCTCTCCACTGTCATTCTGGGCACCGCGTCTGTGTCCCCTCCCCGCCTCCTCTCCTGCCTGCGATGTTCTCTTTTCTTTTAATTTCTGTTTCTTACTCCTGTTTCTCTCCTGTGTCTTTCTTTTTCCTAGTCTGTCTCTTCCTTGTTATGTCTTTTCACACACTCTCTCTGCACCTGCAGTCGCTTTCATCTCCTCTGTGTCTCTGTGTCTCTGGGCCTCTGTCTTTCCATCTGTCTATCTGGTCATCTTTTTCTGGATGGTGGTACATGCTTCTGCCTCCCTGTTTCTCTTCTTTCTTTTGCAGTCTCTCTGCACATTTATCTCTTTTCTTACTCCCTCACTCTCTCAGCTCGTCTCCCCGTGTCTTTATCTCCTCTTGCTTTTCCATTTCTTCTTCTTCCTCTAAGGGTATGAATATTTTAATAGCCTTAATGTCTTCAGGATCCTCAACTCTTCCCATGATTCAAAAGTGGCAAGGCTCCCAAGAGCTTCATTTCACGAACTATTCATCCTCCCCCCCATGAACCTGTCACCTCTCTCTCTACAAAGTTGGGAAGTGAGGGATAATCCTGACAGCTCCCCTCATTCTTTGCTTTCTGTCTATACTGCAGCCCTGAACTTGAACGATTTGGAATGGGAACCGGAATTGGGGATAGGGTGAGGTCCCCCTTGAAAAGCTTACAGCCTCTCTGGGAGACTATGGAGCTGGAAATTAAGATCAATAAGATAACAGGTTCAAACAATGTGCTCAAAGGGAATATAGATTAATTTTAGGGGGGGTGGAATAGAGAAGGTTTCATAAAGTAGGTAACAATAAACTCTGTGGGGGTAAGGACCACATCTGATGTCACTGCTGTATCCCCAGTATCTAGAATAGTGCCTGATATATAGTAAGCACTCAATAAGAATGTGCAATGTATGAATGAATGAATATGAATAGTTTTCAAGGATTCTTAAGATTTCATCAGGTGGAGAATTTAGAGATGAGCGTCCCAGAAAGAAGAAAGAGCATGATTAAGGATTCAGACAGATAAAGGTACATTCTGCTCCCAGATCCCCTCTTCTGGGCTGACCCACCCCTCCCCCTGCTGTGGCCCTCAGCTGCGTCCCTTACTGGGCATTGCCTTCAGCCCCAGGGAACTGCCTCACCCATGGATACCTCCTTCCAGATGGCAATCCTCGGCCAATGACTGGCTGAGGTAGGAGTGCTAAAGCCTGAGTCCCTTGCCTCAATGCAGGACATTCATAAAGGGTAATCCCAGCTCCAGAGCTCCTCAGTTGAAGGATAAACTGAGGCTTCAGATCCACATTGCATGTCAGCCTCTCTCTTTACCCAATCCTGTCATGCTCACTTTCTACAGGTGTATCTCCCAACAAGGCTCTTCAATAAACCTCCTGTATGCAACTCTCCAATTCAGAGTCTCTTTTCAGAGAACCCGACCTAGGAATGTGTGTTCAGGGAAAGAGAAGAGGCCTGTGGCTAATAGATCGAGAACATGAGGCTGGGGCAATGTAGTGGACAGGTACTCAGGACCAGATTGTGAAGAGCCTTGAATGCCAAGGAAACAAATTTAGATTTCCTTCTCTAAGGACTGGGGAGCTATTGATCAGAGGAGTTTCTAATTAGAGCTGGGATTTATCATGTTTACTGGCAGTCAGCATGAAAGATGGGACATAAGAGGATACGACTGGAGGCAGGAAATGAGTTAGGAGACCTGTCTTAGTCTGTTTCTGTTGCTTATAACAAAATACGTGGAACTGGATTATTTTTTTTAAAAAAAACAAAATTTATTGCTTACAGTTTTGGAGGCTGGGAAGTCCAGGAAACACATCTGGTGAGGGTCTTCTTTGGTGGTGGCTTTACAGCAATGCAGGGGTATCACATGTCAGAAAATGGTGGAGCAGAAAGAGAGATAGCTACTCACTCACTCTCCTTTTAAAGCCCTCAGAACCACGCTCCTGACCACCATTATTAATCCATTCACTAGGGCATGGTCCTACAATCCAATCACCTCTCCAAGGTCCCACCTCTCAATTACCATAGTAGGACTTCCCACCCTCCCAACAGTCACAGTAGGGGCCAAGTTTCTGGTACCTGGAACTTTGGGGGACGTGATTTAAGCTTCAATGAGTTTGGGTGGGGGGACATTCAATCCACAGCAAGACCAGGTTTGGAGCTTCCAAGCCTAAGGAGGGAGAGAAGGGGCGAAAGTGAGAAGGATGCTCCAGAGACGTCACCGGCAGTGCACATTAGCCTCTTCCTGCTGCACGTGCATACACAGCATCTCTTTCCTTCTGCAGCTCCGGGCTCCATGAGGCATATGTCAGGGAAGACTATAGTGCCTCTTCTTACTGCCTGTGGTGCCCTCTTACTATCTCCTGTAACTGTGGGAATCATATGTACCTCGGTGCCAGCATATCTCTTGTTTGCAATTCTTTCTCCAGAAAACAGCATCCAGAAACTTTCGTCTTTATCCCCTATCATAGAGAATTCCATCTTACAGAAATCTATCTTATAGAATTTTAGCAGATTCATAGATGATGTAACTAGTCTGGTCTTATCTTTTGGAAACCTCATTTAGGAGAAATTAGGTGTTTCCCTGAAATCCTATGATGTTTCCAACAGCTGTAGCTGACAGTCTTGATGGTGTCACTTGCATGCAGTAGTCTGAAAAATAATGTTCTAGGGTCCTAAGGCAAACTCCTGTGTTTGTGTCTTGGCTTTGCTGTTTATAGGCTGTGGGATTTGGGCTAAGTCCCACAATCTTTTATAGTTTCAGTGGCACATCCATAAATTTGGAATAACAGGAATGTGCCCAATTGCAGAGTTACTATAAGTAGCTCTAGAATCTTCAGAAACAGATACGACGCAAGTTCAGAGTTGTGTAGTGGGAATAGCTTTCTGTTTGGACTCAGATGAAACTTGTTACAAACTTCAGTTCTGTGACATTGCAAGCTGGCTGGCCTTTAGCAAGACACTTTGCCATTTTAAGGCACAGCTCACTTACTGGTAAGATGGAAATCTGACATCTATCTTCCAAAATTATGAAGATTCATGAAATAAAGGGTACAAAATTCTATGTCCATTTCTATCTGTCACAACTAGACCTAAGCACCATGCCATGTAATGCCATACCTGTTGTTTCTTTTTAATATTTAAAAATACTTATTTGTACTATTTTCCTGATTACAAATAGAATAAATAATGTTTCAAAAGTAATGAATTCACATTATTATTTTTTTTTTAAATCTAACAATGCAGATGTCTTTAGGGTTTAACCATCCTCTTTCTCTCCAAGGGAAGAAGCGATGCTGTCCACGTACTTTGAAACCATCAATGACCTGCTGTCCTCCTTTGGGCCAGTTCGCGACTGCTCTCGGAATAATGGGGGCTGCACTCGCAACTTCAAGTGTGTGTCTGACCGCCAGGTGGACTCCTCAGGATGTGTGGTAAGCTCTCATTGGCCCAGGAACATGTCACTGGCTGTGGCTGTAAGGCCATCTGCTGGACCTGTGAAGGGAAGCTGGTCAAGGAGGCCCACACTACCCATTACTTCTGCCTCTGTGGCCTTCAGCACACCAGACTGACTTGATTTCCTCATCTGTAAAGTGGCATAATTAAACACACTCTTGGAGTTGTTGGAAGAAAGAAATTAGATTTTATAACTTAAGTGCCCACCATACAATAGGTCCTTGAAAGCTCTTGGCCTCCGCAAGCTTACAGTCCACTAGGGAGTGAGATAGGGCATGCCTTACCTCTATGAATACAATGGGGGGCATGTTGCTGAGATGGAAATAGTACAGAGTAGGTGCTTTGATGTGGTCTAGAAGAGAAAGTTTCAGCTGAGACCTAGCCTTTGTATAAGGCTTCCTTGGGAAACTGATGTTGGAAGTGGCTTCAAAAGGTGGGTCAACTTACATTAGGAAGACAGTGGGGGCCACTAAGGCAAAGATGTCAAGGGAGGGAGGCAGCCTTATTTGCATGGAGTTTTAATATCTAGTGTGAAATAAGGATACAGAAGGAGATATGTATGTGAGGATCCCTGTTGCCTACAGAAGGGTGTCCAAAAATTGAGGATTTGTTTGATAGGAATGACCTAGGATTGTTGTTTAAATTGCAGGTCCCAGGGTTCCACCCCAGACATTTTGATTCTGTAGAAGGGATTAGGTCCCAGGAACCTCAATTTTTAACAAGTGAGTGAGTGCGTGTGTGCGTGCGTGCGTGCGTGCGTGCGTGCGTGCGTGTGTGTGTGTTGGCGTCTCTTGGCAGTATACTTGGGAAACATTGTCCCATAGGTTAAACTCAGCCTGGCATTTCATGCCTTTCTTCTTTTGGCCATATTCCAACCTCTCCAGCCACATCTCCTACCACTTTCCTTCGTTCTACACTAGAGCCAAATGGAGCTGGGTAGATGTCATTCTCTGAATATTCTTGCTTGTTTAATGCCTCAGGGCCTCTGCTCATGCAATTCTTTCTGCCTAGAGTGAATGTTCTCTCAGCCTATGTAGCAAACAAGTGAACATCTTCCCAGATTTGTCTCCTTTATGAAGCCTTCCCTGTCCCACAAGATGTCCCTTTTCTCATCCAAGAGGAGTGAGGGCACTCTTCTAGGGATCACGACTGTTTTCTGTATCCACATTTATTATATCACCTGTGACACTTTATAGCATGGACTGGTTTTCAAGTTTATTTCTCCCAATAAACTGAGGGAGAACCCAAGGAATTTGTTGATTCAGGTCAGCACTCCAACAGTACCCATCTCAGTAAATTAGGAAGAAAGGAGGGGAGGGATGGGCCAGGGATGTGAATCCCTGCTCTAAACTAGGCTTTCTGAGAGAGACCCAAGGGAAATGGAATACACAGTGAGTCCTTAATGTAACTACATGCCCGCTGAGAAATAAACAAAGGCCAGGAGACCAATACAAAGAGGAAGCTTCTCAAATATGAGAAGAGGCAATGAAATTATATTTTAGATCAAAGATCATCACATCTTCAGAGGTGGATGGGCAATTGGAGATTTTATTGATTAGAATTTTATAGGATTACAAATGACAGAAACTCATCTCAAACTAGTTTAAAGAAAGAGAGGAAATGTATTGTCTCAAATGGAAGTCTAGAGACAATCGGATTGAAGGGTTCAAGCAATGTCATTGGGATTCCTTTTGTTACCTTATCTCTGCTTTCCTTAGCTCAGTGCCATTCTCTGGTCATCTGCACCCTCCTTCAGGACAAGAACACCTCTTTCCTAGTCCCTCCAACTATAGTTACAGGATTCCATCTTACTGGGCCAATTTGGAATCTCTCACTGTGGTCAGGTGGGTTGACTGGGCTCATCCTAGTACCAGTCACATGTGGAGCTTGGGCTAGGGAGCAGCTAACATCTGAAGCATGTGACCCTGGGATGGAAGAAGGCATAGACTCTCAAGGAAAAGTAGGGTGCTGGCTGGCCACAGGTAAAGGAGTCTTGGATGCTAGGTCAGTGTTCATCAGCCACCATCTACTTCAGAGTATTGCAATTCAGCTCTTCATTTTGCATATTAGAGAGCTAAGACCCACTGAGGAGAGGAGGATTTGCCCAAGTCTTAAATCCAGTCAGTGGACAAGCACCTCAAAAGGATATCACAAATCTGTGCTCTGTTTAAAACATGAGGCGGACTTTTCTGAAAGGATTAAGTTGTCTGCCTCTTTCCTCTTTTCCATCAGTTCTCTTTCCTGAACTAATTAAGCTCCTTATCCTTGAGGATAGATGTCCCAGAACAATGATGCCTCAGAATTCAGAAATTGTGTGTGTGTGTGTGTGTGTGTGTGTGTGTGTGTCTCTAAGCTGAAGTTGTCTCTCTTTCCCTATCATTAATATAAACCGAAAAAATAAAAATAAAGAGAGAGAAAGAACATTCATTCCCTGGAGGTTATAAGAAAATCCAACAGTCTGATGAGATTGTCAAAGACCTTCCTTTCTAGATTAAAGATGTAATGTTAAAAATGCAACTCCAGGGTTCAGTGGACATAAGGCAAGCTCTTCTCTGTGACTTCAGAATAAACAAGACAATGCCCACTTTTATGCTGAGATTTAAAACCCTTTCTCTGTAGACTCTACCACACCTGCGAAGAGCAACTTTTCTCATGGCCTATCTTCTATGAAATTCGATCTGGTATAAAAATAATAATACCTTATATTTTTAGAACACCTTATTGTTCTCAAAGCATGTCTACATCTAATAACTCTTTCTCACAGCAAATCAGGACAATAGATTCCCTCCTGGATGTGGATACAAGGCTCAGGAAGCAGAGTGATGTTTCCAAGGTCTCACCACCAGGAGGCAGGACGGAGGACCTGTGCCATGTCTTCAATACCATTGTTTGGGCCAGGGCCACTTTGGGTGCTTTCCCAACTGGGAGCTGAGACAAGGCGGCAGTAAAGAACCATGCAAAGAAGCCTGGTCTTAGTGAACCGGGTTTAAGCCTTGATTTGGTCGTCGTCCAGCTTTGGGATTTATGTTGCTCTCAGCCCCAGTTTCTTAGTCTTTCAAACAGGAGCAATGATTCTTGAACTCATAAATTGTCTGAAAAATCAAAGAATATAACTGGCAATAATTTGGGATTTACAAAGTGCCATTTATGTTTAAGATGATGAGATACATTACTGATATCTGTATGTAGTCGATATGATATTTGGAGCCACACAAATTTAGGAAATAACATACCTCATTTTTTTGTTTCTGTAACTGAATTTCGTTTATGTTCTGCTCCATCCATTGGCAGTGGAAACTTAATTCTAGTGAATCTCGGTTTTCTGCCTCCCACCTCTTCCTGAACATTTAACTTCAAGGGATCTGATGTGCTCTAGGGCATAGAGGGTAAGGAGATATTTGGTTCTGGGTCATTATGTGTCAGTCTGGCACCTGCTGTCTCTCCTGGGCCTTGTCCGTCATTCTCCTTCCTTTCTGGTGTATGTAAGGACCTCTCTGTTGCCACCTGGTTTATAGGTGTGTGGTCCATCCTGGCATCTGCTGTCTTATATTCTTCATCCCACACAAGGTCATTTGAGGCCAGCTGGCTCTGTCCATCATATAGCTTTCTCACACTTCCGAGGGCACGAGGAGTGTCCAACAGCTCTTTTACAGCACCCTGAGGCCATGACGATCTGAGGGAAGCTGGCTGAAGCCCCCCTGATCTAGAGGTGCCATGAAGGCATTTGTAGTTTTCATGCTAGAAGAGCACTTGACCAGCACATCGAGCAGATGCTATGTGGCAAGTGACTCACAGACCCCCTTAGCCTTCAGAACCCTCAGACCCACCTGATTTTCTGTAGTCCCTCATCCCTTTCCACCACGTGTGTGATTAGCCTGGTGGGAATAGAGCATGGCATCCCTTTTAAGGACATTCATTAGCAATTATAAGGTTATCTTGTTTGACTTTCAACATTCCTCTCTTCCCCCAGCTCTGATGCTCTTTACTTCTTTGTGGGTGGGAGGAAGGCTAATTCTCTAATAGATCACTGATTCTTCCTTTGTTTTATTATTATTGTTGTTGTTATTTTACCTTCTCTCTAGACCTCAACGTTTTATTTATTTATTTATGTACTTATTTTTATTGTGGTAAAACTTATATAAGAATTTCCATTTTAAGCATTTTTAAACACAAAATTGCGTGGAATTAATTACATTCACAATGCTACGTAACCACTATGTCATCTATTTCCAAAACCTTTTCATCATCCTAAGCATAAACTCTGTACCCATTAAGCAATGACTTCTCAGTATTCCTTCCTCCCCTCCCCCCATTTGTGGTAACCTCCGGTCTATTTCAGTAGACCTCAACTTCCAAAACACAAAATAAGGAATATAACTTCTTTTGCTTGATTTTCTGGTTCTGCTGGGGTGTCTTTCCCCTGGGATAATGTATTCCTCAGGGATGTAGTTGCCCCTTTGGGGGATGATCATAAGTGTGAGGTAAGCAGAATAATGGCCCCCCAAGGATGTCCACATCCTCCTTTCCAGAACATGGGAATATGTTATGTGACCTTACATGACAAAAGTGGGGATGAAGTTTGCAAATGGGATTAAGACAACTAGTCAGCTAACCTTAAAAGAGGGAGATGATCCTGATTATCCAGGTGGCCCAGTGTAATCACAAGGGTCTTTAAATGTGGAAGAGGAAAGCGGAAGAATGGGCCAGAGAGAAGCAACACTGCTAGCTGTGAAGACAGAGGAAGGGATTATAAGCTAGGTAATGCCTCTAGAAGTGATCTCTAAAAGCTAGAAAAAGCAAGGAGTGGGTTTCACCCCTAGAGCCTCCAGAAAGAAATGCATCCCTGGCGGAACCTCGATTTTAGCCCAGTGACACCCATGTTGTACTCCTAACATTTAGAACTGTAAGACTGTAAATGTGTGTCATTTTAAACCACCACGTTTGTAGTAATTTGTTACAACAGCAATAAAATATGAATACAGGGTAAACAATACTATGGGGAGGGAGGGTGATACAGTAGATAATGTATAAAGAACTATCCTATTATTTTTATTTTCGATGATTTCCAGGGAGACCTCACCTCTAGACCAGGGATGAAGGAACTAGCAATGAATGAAGCATCAGAAAAGGGAAGGGTCCTGTGCTCCCTTCAGTATACCAAAGCACGAGAAATAGTTGTATATTAGAAATGTTATCAATCTGGAAACATAATGAAGTAAGCAAGGCACCATTTGAAATGTATGTTATGGGTCCGTTGATGCCATGTGGCAGTATAAACATTGCAAAATATTAAGATAGAGGAGGAAAACAGAAAACTTCCACCACCATCTCTAAGTAACTGCTGCCCCTGAAGCATTTCACTCACTCTATTCCTCTCTGTTATCCTGGTTTTCCCAGCATGGGAAGAAAGCCTTAGGACTGCCCCAGCACCAGACAATCTGGTGATCAAAATCCATACTCCTCAGCCCCTTTTGAAATGTCAGTTCATAGCTCACCTTCATTGTCCCAACAGTCTGTTATTGCATAACAAACTGTGCCGAACCCCAACAGCTTGAAACAATTCTTTCATTTTGTTTATAGTATGGGGGGTCAGGAGTATGGGAAGGGTGCATCTGATTTGTCTCTGGTCCATGACAGATGGGGTATCTGGTGCTGGAGGATTCATGTTAAGAGGCTCTTTCACTTACCTGGCTGGTGCTAGGGTTGGTACGACTGGAAGGTGACTCTGGCTGTGTTGGACCTCAACTGGACTGTGAACAGGAGGGTCAGCACATGGCCTCTCCATTTGGCTTGGGCTTTTCATGCCAGGGAGGCTGGGCTTGCAAAGGGACCAACTTGAGATTGAGAGTTCTAAGAGCCTAGGCAGAAGCTGCAAGGCTTCCCAGCACCTAACTTCCCACGTCCTGGAAGGTCATTTCCACCACATTCGATCGGTCACATAGGTTATTAAGGTCAGCCCAGATTCAAGGGGAGAGAACTCGACCTTGTCTGTCTGTGAGAAGAGTAGCAAAGGATGTGTGGGCCCTTTTATCTACCCTTTAATTTAATCTTTAATCATCTTTAATCTATCCATTTACCGATAACATGGACTCACAGAGTGGGGAGAGACCCTGGAGATAATGTGACCCAGGACAGCATCCGTGTTATACAAACAGAAAAACAAAGGCCGAGAAAGATGTGGAAATTCGTCAAGTTCATGCAGGGAGGTAGTGATAGAATCTGGACTTAATCCCAGGATTCCCCTTCCAGTTGCACCTTCCTACAGTGATGACCATAGAGCATCAGTTTTGCCTCTGTCTATATCAGTCCAAATGTGTCTTTAGCAACACTCCTGGGTCCAGCACTATGAATGGAGCAGGAGATACAAAAACAAGAGCTTCACCTTGTTTAAAAAGCTAGTTCAAAAGACAAGATAGACTTCAGCAGGGCTGCAGGGTGACCTTGAACAAGTTCCTTTGTTTCTCTGTGTGAGAATATCTAAGAGGGTTGGGGTGAGTGTTAAAGTGGGGGGGGGGGGGGTTAGGAGAGAACCAGTACTCACTAAGCACCTACTATGTGCTAGCTTGCTTATGGTCACATCAGTTAATGCTTATAATTGTTCTCCCCGATGAGTACTATTATATCCATTCTATGAAAGAGAAAACTCCAGTAATAAAAGAGCAACCATACATACAGTGGTTTGGTTCTAAGTGCTTTGCTTATTTTAACCCATTTAACTTTCACAGGACTCCTATGAGCTAGGTTCACTTTACATGTGAGAAAAGTGAACCTGTCTGGTAGGAAACTGGGGTATTCGGAGAAGCCTAGTAGGGAAGGAGGCTGGAAAGAAGGAGCAACACTTGCGAGCCCGGGGTCTTCAAAGAAAGGACCGAGGAAAGAGGAGGGATTTGCAAACTCACTGGATGGTAGGGAGTGATGTATCTTTTACGGGTTTCTCTAGTGTCAGCTCCCAGCCCTGCTTCTGAATTCCAGACCCATTTCAAACCAGTCCCCTACTCACCACCCCCTACAAATCACCCAGCCCATTTCTACTTCCTCTGCTCCATCTTTTTCTTTTTCTATTTTGACCTAAAAAGCCATCTGGCCTCCAAGATATTAGGAATGATGATAGGATCCCCAATTGCCCAGAGATGCTGAGAGGCAACAGCAAAATGCTGCCTTTTAAAAGTCAAGATTCATTTTCATCTATTGTAGGTCAGGAACCTCACAGCGCTGCTCAGAGGGAGGCGAAAACTGGAGTCTGGCTCAGTAAGGGAGAGAGGCTACTTTTCTTCATTTCTCATCCTTTCCCCTTTTTAATGACTCAATTGGGCTGTAATTAAAGGAAGCAAAACTCAAGAGGGATCGGGGAAGATGAGCAAGAAGAATCAGCAGAGTGAGAAATCACTTTGGAGCACAGCCCGACCCTGCTGACCAGGGGAAGCCTGGCCCTGTCGGCCTGGGCATCCGGCCCTCGGGACAGTGCAGCTGGGCTGAGCCTCGGTGGTGGGGTCTGCCTCCTGGGGAGTGGTTCTTCCTCCCCAGAAATGGACTTTCAAGACTTAGTCTATCCATGCAGATGGGTGACATGGGGTGTGATGGATTCAGAGTACAACTAGGACAGGTTTTGCCAGAATCCAAAATGGGAGGAATGGTGCTTGCCATATTTTTCTTCTTAAAAATTTTTAGATGTGAAGTCAAGAGTCGGGAATCTTTATAAGAACTATTTCAGACTCTTAGGTTGGGGAACAGTATTTAGTGGGTGGAGAATCTTCTCTGTGGTGTCCTCATCAAAGTGCCCTCTGATCAAACAGATCCCTAGATGGAGAGGTCTCTATATGTGCCTTTACCAGTAACACTAGGACTGATGTTATTAATGCTGTTAATAAATAAGTGAATGTGTGCTGTAAGTAATACCAGTCCTAAGATTACTGATGAAGATTTACATAAAGAATGTTTGAGTGCTGATTATGTGCCAGGCCCTGGGATAAACACTGAAATGTATCATCACATCGAATCCTCACAGATACCTTACAAGGCAAGCACTGTCACTACTCGTATTTTATCTGTGAGAAAATACACTGAGAAAGCATGAGAAACTTGCCCAAGTTCATCTAACCAGGTAAAAGCAGAACAGAAATTCAAACCCAAATCTATTGAACTCCAAAGCTCATTCTCTTAACTCATCAGGTGACAACTTCCAGAGGCTGAGGATAGTTCCCCAGGGATAAAGCTCATGTCCCCAATGTCAGGGCACATAAAGGGAGGGGACACTTCCTTCTTTCTGCCTTTCTTCAATGTCCAGAGTTCATTCTTCCTCCTCTGCATCCAAGAGATCCAGAGGAAGCTAAGAAAAAGAGTAAATATTGGGAAAGGGGGAGGGGCAGTCAGTGAAGAAGGCGATTGCAGCTGTGTCCATTGATTCATTTCTTGCACACGGGACTCACACTTTGGGGATGAGAGGGAGGGAGCTGCTTCTCAGTCAGGAGCCCTGCGTTTGCCTCTTTCGTCTGTGAATTTCAAGCACAGCCTTCTCCTTTCTAGGCTGGCAGGGAGAGGAGTGGTAGCATGGGGTTTCCATGATTATAATGTGCAGCATTCTCATAAATCCTATGCACCCTTTTATGGCATTAAATATTTTATTCTTCACGTGACATTTGAAATCTTCTCTATTTTTTTCCTCTCATTTTATTTCTTCCAGACCTGAACTTGCTGGGTCTGATTATATTTCTGGCAAGCTGGTTTTATTGGCTAGAAGTCATTATCCATTAAAGTCAGGGAGCAGCCCCCGCTCTTCCAAAGTGATGGGTTTTACGTTTTGATCTCTGGAAGAATGGTGTGCAGGGAAAGGAGCCCCAAATCAGAGGCAGGAAATGGCGGCTGCGGTCCTAGTTCTGCCACCTGTTGGCTGCAGGCACTAAATAAATCACTTTAGGAAGGCAGTGGCCATCTGTGTTCGAGGAACCCTGGAGCCCAGAGAGGGAACTCGGGACCAGTCCGGAGAGGGGCCCGTGCATTGCTAAGGTTCCTTTCAGTTCTAGAACCTATGATCCTATGATTTGTGTTCTCAGAGGGCAGTGTTTCTAACACTGGGAGGGCCTGAGAGAAGGGAAGTGCAGCATAGGTTTGAGGGTGGGACTTTAATTGGGTGGTAGAAAAACAAATACTCAGGGGGGAAAATCCCCATCCCTTTGCCTCCCTTTTGTAGGCGTCCCTAGACTGTCCATAGACATTTTCACTGTGTTTTATGCACCTGCCTGAAACATCTTTTCCCTTTTGGAAAGGTGCCCCTAAAGGCGAACGTGTGTACTCCCACGATCACCCCCTGCCTTCAGGATGTCAGGATAGTTCTTAAGAGCACAGTTCCTGGCATCAGAGGAATCTGGGCCCAAATCTCACTCTGACCCTCACTAGCTTTGTGACCTTGGGACAAGTTCCTCAGTCATCTGCTTCATGGATTTCTGTTGAGTAAAATGGAGATATTGATACTCACCTGACAAAGCTGCTATTAGGACCAACTGAGATAACGCATACACAATGGGCCAGCACATGGCCCTGAATGGGTACAAAACATGGTCACTATTATTATTATTATTTGAAATCTCACATAAGGAGGATGATGGTGGTCGTGGCGATGATGAGAGCTAAGATTGAGTGCTTGCTGTGTGCCAAAGCATCTAAGGTGGGTCTCACTATTATCCCTTTTCTTACAGATGGGAAACTGAGGCAGAGAGAACTTAACTCGCTAAGGTTCACATAGCTGCTAAGTTCCAGAGCAGAGAATTTAGACCAAGCACCCTGATACAAGAATCCTCATCCTGAACCAGGGCAGGTTCTTCCTAAATATCATTTGTCATGATAGCCTAATATTCCATGGAGGGGAAGAAACATCGTTTGCTTTGTCTTCTTGTTGGACATTTTGATTCCTTCCAACTTGCTTCTGCTATAAATAATATTTCTCAGAACATCTTTAAGCAGAAGGTTTTTTCTGTGCAATGAGTTATTTCTTTAGAATAGATGCCCAGAAGTCTGTTGGGACAGTTTTCAAACTGCATTAGTGTTCCATGATTCACGTGAAAGTGTCGAATGGATTAAAAAAACAAGCCAACAAGCAGCAACACAACAACTGGTTTTCCACGCTATTCTGGTTTAAGGGTGAAGCTTTGCTTTCAGGATGCAGTTCAAGAGCAGGCTAGGGTGTTTGACCTTGAGCAGAGTAGTGATAAAATAAAAGTAGTACTTTAGGGAGTGGCGCCCAATGAGGTGTGTGAGATGCGTGTGGGAGAGAGTCCAAATGCAGGGGGCTGTGCAGAGAAGAGTGAATGAGAAGAGGGCTGCTGTCTCCGTGAGGTTATGACAAGTCGTTAGTGGCTGTGAAGGAGGACTCCACAGACATTGAAATGCTGATAATTGGACCTCTTTCGCTTAGCTCTGAAATGAAAAACTGGAGCAATTGTGTCATAATTATAATAATGGAATTTTTGCATTCATAAGGTATTTTCTCTATCTGATCTTCAGTCTTTTTTCTTTGTTTTTTTAAAAATAACTCATGCTCATTGTAAAATAAAACAAATTTAAACACTGCTGAAATGTATAAAGAAAAAAAATAAACATTATTTTTTTCTACCACTCACCTGCTTTAAAGGTAAGTGTGCCATGGTTTGGTCTATATATATCCTCCTATACATTTCTCCCCTATGCATATTCAAATATAAATAAGAATTTTTATATGTAAGTTTAAAAATGGAAGCATAAAAAGCATCCAGTTGTGTTTCTCTGAGATAATTTTCTATGTCAGAACTGAATGCCTTTATGTATACTTTTCAAAGAGCATTTCCATTTTCTTTTTTCTTTTTAAGATAACTGGTTCCTTAGCTTGATCTTAACTGTATATAATTTATTTTCCTTGTATTAAAAATAAAAGTGATCAAATCGAGGCCAAAGAGCACAAGAGCTGTGCTTGCATAGCACCCAGGTGTTTTAAATTCCAGTGTAGGACTCTCTCCCACCCAGGATAGCACCCTTCTTTTATCTTTTGTCTTTTTCATGGGTCTTGAGGATAAGTGAATGAGAAACTATATCATCACCATCATTTTCTTTTTTTAAAGCCTACAGCACTTGGAATTCCCAGGAGTTCTCCCATCCATGTAATTAGGCTCAACCCTGCTCAGCTTCTGAGATCATACAAGATTGGGCTCATTCAGGGTGGTACATTATCATCATCATCATCATCATCATAATCATTATTAATTGTATAAACAATAAAAGTTATTCCTTCCCCTGTATCCTCCAGCTTCTCCCTGACCCCTGCTTTAAAAAGTCTTCTCCCAGCAGACCAGATATTTTTAAATCCCTTCACCTTGAGGTAGCAAACATTGAGGAGGTTTCATCAAACACTCGTTAGGCTTTCTCCTCACTGAGAAAATACTACCTAAGCAGAGTGATATATGTTCATAGAGGGAGATGGACTACTTAATCAGAATTCCATTCCAGTGGAAAGAGCAGACTTGGTCATAATACGGACTTGGATTCAAATCTCATCCCTGTCAATGGGAAGCTGTGTGACTTTGGACAGATTGCTGAATGTGTCTGAGTCCCTCTTATCTTTTCCATGAACTGAGAATGATCCTTGCACCATACAGTGTTATTGGCTGGGCCAGGCATGAGCCAAACCCAGTTCCATGACCTCTCTATAAGAACGTGAGCCACAATGCCAGGTACCGTTCAAGCTTTATTAAAGGAAGAAAATCTGCTGGGCTGTGCTCAAGGTGGCAGGCAGCCCAGGGCTGCCCTGAAAATGGGGACAGCACCTAACATAGGGCAGTGGGATCTTATATTGGTATGTTGGGGCCAAGAGCTGGGTGATGTAATTCCGGGGTGGGGATTGAGTTAGGTCATGGGGATGGAGAGTTCTGCACATGCGGAAATGCCAAAGTTTCATTTTCTCCAAAACCATGAGGCTTCTTATAAAAGAGAATGGAGGAGGAGAGGGGAGGAGGTGGACAGTGCTGTTTTGTACTTGGGCTTGTCTGAAATGGCGCTGGTTATGCTGCAGATCTATTACTCTCTTCCCAAGGGCATTTCTTATCTGGTAGGGAGGAGCTTGGTAAGCTAGAAAACATGATATCCTCTTCTGGATTTCCTTGGTTTTCAAAAATTTTTCACCATCATGGAAAGGAAAGGGTGATTTTAGAAGCTCATTATTGTGGGGATGATATACACCTAGGTGGTAAGTTGACTGTTTCTCAACATGGCTCTGCTTATTGTACATCCTTAGCTAAGCTCCTTACCCTTTCTACAAATTCAGAGTTGATCTTGATTCTCTCTGGACCGCCTTTCTTCCCCCCAGTAGTCCATAAATCAGAGTTGTTCTTGGATCCATACAGGGAAGACACTGAAGATTGGCCTATATGAGAGCCAGTGGGACTTGAGTCCCTCAACTTCCTCTGGAGAGCTGTTCTTTCATGCACAGTAAACCTTGGGGAGAAGACAAGGTTCTCCACAGGGTGAATTTCAGGCAACAGCGGTGGAAACAACCTTTGTGTTTTTGTTGTTGCTTCATTTAGGTAACAAAGCATTTCAACTAAAAATTTATTTGTTAAAATTACAAAATTATTAAATACACATACAAGAATGCTTAGAATATGGAGAGAATAAATATCACCTATAGCTATTGCAATAACTGCCATTAGCATTTTGATATTTCCTTTTAGTAGTTTTTTTATATGATGTATATTTAGCAATTTTTTTTTTCAGGAGAAAGGTTAGTAAGTGTCTGATGAAATCTCCTGTTTGCTACTTCAAGGCGAAGGATTTAAAAATATCTTTATATAAATATAGAGAGAGAAAAATGTAGAAGATACCATTTAGTTTCATCAGTACTAATTAAGCAATACCCATTTAGCCATCATCCAAGAGAAGAATTAGAATATTACCTGCATTCCAGAAGCCCTTTCCCCAACACACCCACCATGCCTCCATTTCCCATTTTAACCCCTTCCTTCCCTCTAGAAGTAGCCACAACCCTGATTTTTCTACTAAGCATATCCCTTATCTTTTCTTTATAGTTTTCCCACCTATGCTTATACAGAGCAACTATTTTATTTTTGACAGTTAGTAGTGGATTCTTTAGCATATAGCACCAAGCTAGGTACAACTGATCTTTGCCTCTAGTTGAAGCAAAAATTGGTTATTGGCTAGTCCTCAGTTTCATTCAAATTTTAGCTGCATTCAGAACTTAACACTTAAGTACCTGGTATGTGTTGAACCCTCCTCTGGGCCAAAAAGTTACAGAGATGAACTGTGCCCTGACTAGCAGGGAGCTCACAGTCTATTTTACCCAGCCAGAAAATGCCAGTTTGGATCTGCCACCTAGAGTCACATATGGACACATGGATTCTTCCTTTCTGCATGCTGACAGGATGAACTGTCTCCTTTCATAATAATTCCCTCTGATGTAGGCTCTGGCTTGGGCTGCTGCCTCTCTTCCTTTGAATCTTTGGCACCCACACCTTTTTCTTTTTTCTCCAGCGGGTCCAGAACCTTCAGGATTTTCCTAAGGCTCCTTTTAAAATGTTACATCTTGAGTTCATCCTGGGTGAGAGTAGAACCTTTTAGGCTGGGGCTGGGGTAGAAAGAAAAGAGAACAAATATCTGGAGGGACTTTTAAGTATAGCATTGGATCTCTGAACCTTTGCAGCACCCCAGCAAAGTGGTATTGCTGTCCTCATTTTGTGAGGGTAGACGCCAACCCTGGAAGGAAGTGACCTGCCCATCATCGTTCAGATAGGAATTGGTGACATCGGTATCAGGACTGTAATCTGAGAACTCCAGTAACCATGAGATGAGGTTGATGGAGACTTGGAGAGCACTGGTTCTAGAGGCTTCCCAGTATGATGATTTGATTGATGACATTGGCAATGATGTGTCAGTGTTCTCATACGTACAACAGCATCTCAACATGGGGTTACCCAGAGTTATGTG
Source organism: Cynocephalus volans (assembly GCF_027409185.1). Taxonomy (NCBI): domain Eukaryota; kingdom Metazoa; phylum Chordata; class Mammalia; order Dermoptera; family Cynocephalidae; genus Cynocephalus; species Cynocephalus volans. The sequence goes on from NC_084476.1 coordinate 20,345,965, forward strand.
CACTTATTCCAGGCTCTGGCCAATATTTAGCACTTGATAAATAGTATCTAGAGGACATACTCAGACAGGCTGGTGAGGAGGCTTTGGAAGTGAAGACTTGAAGGGTCGTGCCTGGGGGCTAGGGGGTTAGGGCCTTGCCACAGGTGTCAGAGTTGATGCCTGATTCACAGCACTTGTGAGTATCTTTCCACCCACCTCCATTCCCAGAACACTGGACTTGGGGAACCTCATCCTTTGTTGCCCCAAAAGTCCAACTTATACGGCATCTGTCTCCATTCAAGGACAGGATTTTTTTTTCTTCTTTCTTTTAAATTGCTATCTGCAGAAAAAAAAAAAAAAAATGCAAACCATCCAAAATTACACTCAACATAAGCTGAATAAATATGTACCCACAGTAGCATATGCTCAATGGCTGCTGCTCTATGCATTTCAAAGCCAACTAACTTATAAAATCATTTCTCACTCAGAGTCTGGGTGATCAATGAGCAGGTGCAATGTGAGGACACAGCTTCAAGAGGCAAACTGAGTTTTTAGTTACAAAGGATGGGGGAGGGAAACCAGCCAGTTAAACCCAGCAGGCATGGAATAGCCCATGTCTCCAGGCTGCCCTGAGGAAGGCTTGTCCTGACCCCTGAAGAAGCAGCTCACTACTAAGCACAGTAGTGAGTGAGAGGGAGTTCTTTGAAGTAAAGCTGTATAGGTTCAAATCCCGGCCCTGCCACTTACTCTGTAAGACTGGGACAGGTTGCTTTAAGCACATTTGTGTCTTCGTCTCCCAGTGTATTAAAAAAAAAAAAAAAAAAGAACTTGGTTAGAGTGTGGTGTTAGTAACACCAAGGTCAAGGGATTGGATCTCCTCACAGGCCAGCCACCAAAATAAATAAATATAATAATAATAATTGTACCTACCTGTGATATTGTCAAATATAGTCATCCCTCAGTACACATGGAGGACTGATTCCAGGACCCCATCAGGAACAGCAGAATCTATGTATGCTCAAGTCTCATGTAAAATGATGTGGTATTTGCAGGTAATCCTCCTGTATATTTTACCGTCTCTAGATTACTTAAAATACCTAATACAATGTAAATGCTATGTAAATAGTTGTTATATGTATTGTTTATTTGTATTAGTTTTTGTTATTTTATAGTTATTTTTTCCTTTTTTTTTTTTTCCTCCAAATATTTTCGAACCATGGTTGGTTGAATCCGTGGATGTGGAAACTGCAGATACGGAGGGCAGACTATGTATTTGGTCTTCCTTTCAGCTTCCAGCAATAGAATTCCTAAAATCCTTGGAGTTTTCAAAGCGATGAGCCTTTTTGTATGCTAATGTCTAGACTGTTGGCTGGTTGCCTCTTGGCAGTTTCAGGATAAGGACTGGTTATAGGAAAGACCAAGGCAAGATTCTCCAACCTCTAAGGAGAGGAGAGGGAATGAAAGTTGAGTTGATGGCCAATGGCCAGTGATTTTATCAACCATGTGTATGTAATGAAACCTCCATAAAACCCCAAAAGAACTGGGTTTGGGAAGTTTCTAGAAAGGTGGACATGTGGAGGTTCCCAGAGGGTGGCAGACCAGGGAGGGCGTGCGTAGGCCATACCTTGCCCTATGCATGTCTTGCTTCTGGTGTTCATTATTAAGGTAAAACCTTTATAATAAGCCAGTGAACATAAGTGTTTCCCTGAGTTCTGTGAGCCACTATAGCAAATTAATCGATCCTAAGGAGGGGGTTTTAGGAGCCCCAATTTATAGCCAGTCAGAGAGAAGCACAGGCAATACCACCTGGGGCTTGCGGTTGTCATCTGAAGTGGTGTTACAGGGCGCTCAGCTCCTGCCTGAAGCTTGCCAAATCTTGTTAGTGAACCTAGGTCCTGCTGCCTGCCCCAAACAAAAACAAACAACCTAAAAGTCAAGTGTTGATGAAACAGGAAGTCACATTGTATTCAGGAATACCAGTGACCCGAGGAGAATGTGGGACTAACTCACCTCCCTGGTAAACCTGAAGGAGAGTGGTCAAACTAAAGCCATCTCAAAGACTCAGATTTACTGGAGGTTTTTAAAAAGAAGCTGAGGGAATGGAACACGGGAAATGAAAAGCAGAAGGGAGGGGGATGTGAGCTGTGGGGGCTCTGTGCAAGAAGCCAGCTGCAGTTTTGTCAAGGCTCTGTCTGGTTTCTGCTCCTGTCCTTGATGTTATCCTAGAGTCCTGATTTGAGGTGGAATCAGCATAGCTTTATTGACTTCTTCCTTGGTTTCTGCGGGTCTGTATAGTACATGACTCATGGCAAGTTTACAGCATCAGGCTAGCTGGAACACAACTTTATATTCATGTAAATAATGTCATCTTGCCCCATAACCAAGGTTCAAAATATCAAATGATCATGAGAAAAGAGGAAACTCAGAGAAATGCACGCCAAGAAAAAAAGCTGTGTCCTTTTAAAATCTTTTAGAACCCATGTGGTTTCAGGTCCCTACATGGCTACAGTCCTGCTTACTCCCACAGTGGGAGGCAGTCTTATGGGACTGAGCCCTCAACCTGTGGGATTTGACACTATCTCCAGGTATATATTGTCAGAATTGAATGGAATTAGAGGACACCTAGCTGGTGTCTGCTGGAGAATGCACTAGAGAATTGATTGCTGGTGGAAAGAAATCCCCACATACTTCTTGGTGACCAGAGGTCACAGAAGTGTTCTGTGTTGACTTTTTTTGCAGCTGGCTGGTATGAGGATCAGAACCTTTGACGTTGGTATTATCAGCACCGTATTCCACTGAGTAAGCTAACTGACCAGCCCAAATTCATTTGGTGGGGGCGGGGCAGGGACATGCCTGGCTAGTACAAGAATCAAACCCTGGGCCTGGGCCCTGGTGTTATCAGCACCAAGCTCTAACCAACTGAGCTAACCAGCCAGGCTTATGTGTTGATTATGTTGTGAGAAAGTATTGCAGGAGAAACTGAGTTTGTTTTTTCCTATATCACACTACCTTACATAGTTGTTGTGTGAGGGGGTATAGCCAAAGGGTTAAGAAAAGATACTCTGGTGCTGGACCTCCTAGCTGTACCACTTATGGGCTGTGTGACCTTGGGCAGGTTAATGAACCTTGCTGTGCTTCAGATTCTCTATAAGTGAGCAGGATGATGCTATTTACCACCCAAGGTTGCTGTGAGGAAAGAATGAGTTAATGCACATTCAGTGCTTAGAATGGGACCTGGCTCCATAGTAAGTACTCAGACCATGTCACAATAAGCCATTTTCCCCAAGTAGCATGTATACCTTGTCAAAATTCCTCTGGCTCTGTGCCACTCATATAGGGAATAGGACAAGAGGCTTCTGAAAACTGAAAGAAATCTAAGCATCTATAGTGTGGACCTGAAGCAAGTTATCACCCCCTCCAAGCCTCAGTTTCCCTCTGTGAGTGGTGAAAATAGTACACACTTTTCTGAATAGTTGGGAATACTGAATAAAATATTGTAGACTGGAAGTGTGTCTGGCATTTGGAGAGTGCACCAAAGCTGTCCATTTCCCTCCCAGCACCTGTAAACCACAAAGGGCCTGGATCAAAGTGGAAAATGGTTAGAGCCCCCACCTTGACACCAGAGAGGGCTTTTTCTCTGAGCTTCGCCATCAGCCCAGTGGGCATAGCTTTGGAGAGGTGCAGATTTGAGTTGAGCCTCAGCTCCACCCCCCACCTACTCACTGTGTGACATTGGGAAGTCCCCTTCCATCTCTTCACCTCAGGGTCCTCTTCTTTCAAATTGCATCTGAATCTCTATCTGGTAGTCATGTGAGGCTAGACTGGTATCATGGATGGGGAGGTACATTAGAAACCTTAACAGTCTTGTAAAAGACAGCATAGTGTGGCTTGACATCCAGGCTATGCCACTTGCCCTGTGGCTTTGTGACAAGTTACTAAAGCTGCCCATGCCTCAGTTTCCTTCTCTGTAAAATGAGTAGAATAGTGGTAGCTATACCATCAGGCTGTCCACATTATGAGTTAATATTCAGCACACATTTAAGACAGTGCCTGGCACACAGTAAGCACTATTAAGTGTTAGCTATTATTATTATTAATGAGCTCTCCAAAGGTTATTTATTAACGTTACCAGACAGTTATTGAATAAACATTCTTCAGGACTCCTGGCAGATTTTCTTGAGAAAGTGTTCCCTGGTGTGCCCTCCTTCAGCCTTTGGTGCGTATTTCTGTCATATAACAAAGCCCAAAGGGCTATAAGAATATGCTCATGTATTCTTCTCCCCACGTTAGACTGGTTCCTCTTTGAGGTCTGGGTTAAGGCCTGGAGGACAGTAGACTCTGGATAGGCATTTGCTGAACTGAACACCCACTCTGTGCAGAACCTGGGGGAGCTCCAGATGGAGATGTGGAAGGCTTGGTGACTGCCACCAGAAGGTTGAACAGCCATTTGAAGAGGCTGTAGGGGTGAGCTACAAGCACATTCTCAAGCTGCTCTCAGTAGAGGAACCCTTCTCCAGGTGCTTCCTACTTCCAGAACCTACCACCTGACTTCCCTTGGAATTCCTGTCTGCCTCTTGCAGAAAACCATAGGATGTCCAGTCTGGAAGGGGCCTTGGAAACCAGCTGCCACTTTTCTCATTGGACAGGTAGGAAGACAGAGGGCTAGAGAAGGGAAAGGATGTGCCCTAAGCAGGGATAGTAACTTACCTGTGTCTTCTAAGGCCCCCGGGCTCTTCTAAGGGGAAAGACAGGCAACCATACAAGCATATTCGGATAACTAGCCATGACCAGCGTGTGTGAGCATCCCTAGCAGTGCAATGACGTACTGCCATTCCAGCACTATTCCTGATCATTAGCCATCTTGTCAGCACCATGCTCACCCAGTGAGCAAACCGGCCATCCCTATATGGGATCCAAACCCGTGGCCTTGGTGTTATCAGCACCGCACTCTCCCGAGTGAGCCACAGGCCAGCCCACTCATTAGCCATCTTGAACCATGACTTACCTCCCTCTCGGTTTTACCTAGTCTTTCACTTGGTTTAGATTCTCCTTGAGGTCATGAACCCTCATGACTTCTACTTCTTTTTCTAATAGTTTTTGAAGATTGTTTTAATTGTGATAAATTACACGTCACTTAAAATTTACCGTGTTAACCGTTTTAAGTGTACAGTCCAATAGTGTTATGTAAATTCACATTGCTGTGCACCCAGTCTTCAAAACTCTTCTCATCTTCCAAAACTGAAGCTCTGTGTCCATTAAACAGCTCCTCACTCCTTCTTTTGCCCCAGCCCCCGGCAACCACTATTCTGCTTTCTATTTCTATGACTTTGACTACTCTAGAGGTAGCGCATATAAATTGAATCATACAGTATTTGTGTTTTTGTGACTGGCTTATTTTACTTAGCATAACGTTCTCAGGGTTCATCCGTATTGCTGCATGTTTCAGAATTTCCTTCCTTTTTAAACCTGAATAATCTTCCATTGTATAGAGATATATACCACATTCTGTTTATCCATTCATCTGACAATGAACACGAGGGTTGCTTCTACCTTTTGGCTGTTGAGAATAATGCTGCTAAGAATAAGGATGTATGAGGGCTGGCCTGTGGCTCACCTGGGAGAGTGTGGTGCTGATAACACCAAGGCCGCAGGTTCAGATCCCTATATAGGGATGGCCGGTTAGCTCACTTGGGAGAGAGTGGTGCTGACAACACCAAGTCAAGGGTTAAGATCCCCTTACTTGTCTTCTTTAAAAAAAAAAAAAAAAAAAAGAATAAGGATGTATAAATATCTCTTCAAGCCCTTGCTTTCAATTCTTTTGGGTATACCCAGAAGTGGGATTGCTAGATCATATAATAGTTCTATTTTTAATTTTTTGAGGAACCTCTATGCTGTTTTCCATAGCAGTTGTCCATTTCACAATCCTACCAACAACAAGGGTCCCAATTTCTCAAAATCCTTGCTACCACTTGTTATTTTCTGTTTTGTTTTTGGTTTTTGTAACAATCATCCCAAAGGGTGTGAGGTGGTATCACATTGTGGTTTTGATTTGCATTTCTCTAATAACTAATGATGTTGAGCATTTTTCATGTGCTTATTGACCATTTGTATATCTTCTTTGGAGAAATATCGGTTCAAGTCCTTTGCCCATGTTTAATCAGATTGTTTGGCTTTTATTGTTGTTGTTGTTTGGTACAATTCTTAATCATAGCCATTTTAAACCATGCTTTATCTCCTTCTAGGGATTTACCCAACCCCACCAATTGGTCAAGCCTCTTCTTGAGGTCTGGAGCTATATCATGTCTTCTAGTTTTTTGTGTCTCCACAGGAAAGGGCTGGGTGCCGTATAGTGGAGAAAGCATGCGTTTAAAGTCAAATGTCCCAAGTTTGCACCCAGCTCTTCGCAAGAGCTGAGCTACAGTGAAAGGTACTTCTAGCTTCAAAGCCTCAGTTTCCTCTTCAGCAAAAATCAGGCTAATACTAGCAAGCTCATAGAATTGCTGTAGGCCTTCAGCAGAATAGTATAAGAAAAACCTGGTGTAGTGCCTGGGCCACAGTATGTCCTGAAAGCATTTGAATTTCCTTTCTCAAGTCTTCACTAAGCGTATGTTGAATGCTGCACAGATGGTTACCATGTGGGGATAATGGCCTTTTGGTATTTCCCTGGAATTCGAGCCAAAACTAAGCAATGCAACCAGACATTTTACTACATTCTAAAAATATTTACCGAGCATCAAATATTAAGTGATAATAATCATAATCACACAAATTTTATAACAACTGGGATTTGACCAGGTGCCAGGAACTATGCTGGGGACATTGAATGTCTAACTGCTTTTTTCCCCCCCATAGCAATTCTGAGTAGGTATAATTAGGCTCATTTTACTTTGAGGAAGCTGAGGCTCAAAGTACTAATGAAGTGGCTGGCTAACATTACATGGCTAGGAAGTGGCAAAGCCAGAAAGGATTCAAGCCCAGGCCTGCCAGACCCCAAAGGCCACACCTGCCTCGCATACTGACTTGTCTCCCTTCCATGTGCTGGGCTAAGAGGAAGCTGTGTGCATTATAGTCTCTCTCCTCAAATAGCCATGGACTCATGGGGAGACAGACTGTGAACCAAAAACCCTCCCTCCTCGAGGATGAAGCTTGTGCTAGAAGAAGAATAATTAACATGGGAGAAAAGGAAATGTCATTCTCTCCAACTCATGGCATCAAAAGGAAGGAAGGGGCCGAGCCTGTGGCGCACTCGGGAGGGTGCGGCGCTGGGAGCGCGGCAACGCTCCCAGTGGCCGCGGGTTCGGATCCTACATAGGAATGGCCGGTGCACTCACTGGCTGAGTGCCGGTCACGAAAAAGAAAAAAAAAAAAAGATAAAAAAGGAAGGAGGAACTTCCACACAGGGATTTCACATTCATGATGGCACTGAGTGATTTCAGCAACCCCAGGGGACAGTTATTTATTATCTGGTTTAAAATGGGTAACCCAAGATAAGGAATGTGCGGTGACTTGCATGGAGTCACACAGCTAGGAAGTGGCAGCGTCTGGATTCGACTTCTTTTCTTTGTGTCTCCTCAGCATTCTGCTTTTTGAGATCAGGCAGAAATCCATGGCAGGGGGGGCATTGGAGCTATAATTTATAGGACACACAGGATTTTTTAGGAAGAGGAGGGAAGGTCCAGCTGAGGACATAGCGTGGACAAAGGCACTGAGGTTAGACCCTGTGGAGAACAGACCCTATTGGGCGGTACCTAAATGGTTTCCAGACCCAGGTGGAGGGAGAGGTGAGGCAGGGTGGTGGTTTGGGCTCTGTGCTGGGAGCTCTCTTAGGGACTGGGGACAGGCTCTGCCTTTTCTGCCCTGAGGTCTGAGGCCCCTGGTGGGGATTGCAGCTGCTATCTTATGTTAGCCAGTACTATTGATCCCTATAATCCTTTTTCATTCCCACTCTTCCCTTCCTGTCAGCACTGAAGCCAAGTACAAATTGAGCAGCAGCTGAGTTGGCATGAGTTGATTAAAACTCCCAGTAATTATGGGCTCTTGATTGGCCTGGTTGTCCAAATCAATATTGGCCTTAATAGAGGGGTTAGCTGGCCTTGTGGACAGATTGAGGCTGAGGGGGTAGAGGGATGGAGGATTGACTGCGGACCAGCAGGGCCTTCCCCACTCACCTTCCAGGGAGTTTACCAGGCCTCCTGGGACAAGTAGAACAAGGCTCACTCAGTGTCTTATCAAAGGTATAGTTCATACTGAAAAATTCAGTAGCCCTTACTTATCATGCGTGATCTTCACCAGCCTTGCCTGTAAAATGGGCATATTCTTAGAGATGCCTCTGAGGTTTGTGGGGATTTAGATGATAGCATATAGGAAAATACTCAGCATATGACGGGTGCTCAATAAATACACCTTTCATTTTCTTCCTTGCTTCTTTCCCTCCTTCCTCTTCTTCCCAAGATGCTGTATCTGATTTGCACATCTGATACTATGCTACAAGCAACCTCTCTATTCCTAAAGCACCTTATATGAAGGGACTTATTCCTAAAGTCCCTTCATAATCCATCATCAGACTCTTCACACAGGTTTTCAGAAACCCAGAGTAGCCCTAGCCAGTCTGAACCACCTGTGACATCACAGGCAGGCCACCTCTATATGGATCAGGGGAAAGAGCACCTCATTGCAATCAGGAGACCTTTAGTGGTGGGCATAGTCTGCCTCTCACTTACTGTGTGACCTCAGGTAAGTCACCTGGCCTCTCTGAACTTCAGTTTTTTTCATTTACAAGGTAGCCAGGAGGATATTGTTTCTACTGTAGCATTGCCGGGAAGAGCAAACGCTGCCTGTGTCAGTATTCTGCCTACTCTTTCCATGTATGCGGTCCCCTTACATTTCTCCCTGAATGGGTGTTTGGAGAAAGTAACAAGGTAACCACAACAGCAGTTAACATTCTGTGAGCACCTGCCATGTGGCAGACATGGGTCAGGTACATGAACTCTCTTGGTCTTTTCACAAGGCGAATGAGGAAGGAGTTACTTTCCCCAATGTGTAAGTGTGGAAACTGAGGCTCAGAGAAGCAAGGGCACACACTGAGGAAGTGGCTCAGCCAGACTTCATTCACAGTTGTGTGTATTGTATGTGAGTGACAACATACTCTGCCTTTCATATGTGTTCAGTCTAACTTAATCTTGACCATGATCTTGGGAGGCACACTATTGTTAGGAGTACGATTACCAGGAGCTAGTACTATTATGCTGCTCTGGTGACAGGACTTAGAGGAATCAAGTACGTGCTGAGCCCTGGAAGGAGGACAAGGCTTTGTTCATAGTTAGGCAGGTGCTATGGGTCAAATGTGTCCCCCAAAAGTTCATGGATGGGAAACTTGATCTCTCTTGTATCAGAATTAAGAGGGTGGGAAATCCATATAATATTTAAAAGGTGGGGCCTTTTAAGAGGTGATTAGACTGTGAGGACTGTGCCCTCGTGAATGATCCATTCATGGATCAATGGGTGTGGTGCTGATAGCTGTATGAGGATAGTGAGTGGGAAGTTTAGCTGTCTTGCGCATGCCTTTCTCTCACCATGTGATACACTGGTCACCACGGGACCCTGTAGACAGTTCCCACCCAGACAAAGGCCATCATCAGATATGCCCCCTAGAACCTGGACTTCCCAGCCTCAGAAACTGTAAGAAATAAACCTTTTTTCCTTATACATTACCCAGTTTTAGGTATTCTGTTATACACAACAGTAACAAACTAATACAGCAGGTTTGGGAGCATTTTTGTGAAATCTTAAAACATGTTCAGTCAATTCCAAGGAAATTGCCCATCCTCTTCTGAAATACTTTGGAGCTAGTTCTCCCCATTTTATAATTCGTAGTTTCTTTAACAAATGGTGAGCACTGAAAAGCTTCTCCAACTTTCTGCTGTGCGGTGCCTTCATTTTATAGAGGAGGAAACTGAGATTCAGAGAGTCCAGTGTGCTGGCCAGAAGCCACTTGGCCAGAGACCAAGTCCTGGCAGAACTAGAGCTCAGCTCTCTGGAGAGCTATTCACAGGCATTGATCCAGGACCTGCTAGGATCTGGCTTATTATCTCCAGCATGCCATTTGCCTATCATACCCACTGTGATGATGGTTTCATTGTCTTCCAGGTGAAGGAACTGAGGCTCAGAGAAGCCAAGTGACTAGCTCAAGGTGACATAGCAGATGAGAGGTTGGGTCTCAGGCTAGAGCTCTTTCCATCACCTCACCCTGCCCTTGAGGCTCCAGGTTGTGGAAAAGAATGAAGGTGCCACACCAATGTCTCCCAGGACCCAGGAGGGGCAGGGCTGCTCCTCCAGCCCCACCAGGAGCCCCTCCCCCATCTTGTTTACCATATGAGTCACTCAGCCCCAGGAAAAGTTATTCTGTTTTCTAAATTGCTTGTTTTTCCTTCTCCTGCTCAGAACAGCTGGCCCACCTTCTAGACCTGGGGGTGGGGTGGTGGAACAGCTCATTACAAATTTTGCACTTGGTGCAATTTGCATTCCATAATTAATGAACATTAAAATGCATAATTACAAACAGAAACAAATGGCTTGGTGATGATCAAAAGTCAGGCTGGGAAGCAGCAAGAACAGGCATAGGGGATGGCGGAGGAGGCTGGGGGAGCAGGGTGGGGCCAGACTGTGGTGGGAACAGTTGGGAATCTCCCAGGCATCCTCCCCTCCCTCTGTGCTAGATCTCCAAGGCCTCAAGGCTCAGGAACCCAGGCCCAGAGTCTTCCTATGGGTCCTCCCCTGAACTGGAGCAGAATGGGGGCTGAGCAGAATGGAGGCTGTGCAGCCCTGGAGTCCAGCTGATCTGGTTTAGACCCCCAGCTCTCTCACCTACATTCTGTAAAGCCTCAGTCAAAGGAGCAGCCCTTCAAGGGATGGGGTCTTTATTAGAGAGACCTGCCCCCTTTCTCATGCCCACTCCCAGACCCTCAGATTCTGCTTCCCCAGGCTCCTTTTATGAGGTCTAAGGAAGTGCTTAGAGATAATAATTGAATTTACTAACTTAGGTAATCTCTTCAAAGTAGCAAATCAAATCACTTTACTCTTCTGCTGACAACCCTCCAATGCCTTAAAGTTGCACTTAGAATAAGCCTTAGATGCCCTCCCGTGGTGGGAGTCATGGATCAGAAACTTTTTTGTATAAAGGACTGTATAGTAAATATTTTAGGCTTTGCAGGTCACATGTGGTCTTTTTTTGTCTCATGTTCTTCCTTTTTATAAAAAATGTAAAAACCATTCTTAGCTCCAGGGCTGTGCAAAAACAGGCTGCGGGGGAGGAGACATCTTTTCTTTATTTCTCCTGCTAAATACAACTAAAAACCCTGGATGTTATATATAAAACAAACATGCTGGAGGAGAAGTGGTGGACTAACGGGGGCAAAACTATGTTATCTGCCCTAAGGTAATCATTGTGCAGCACATGCATGTATTGAAACAACACAGTGTACCCCACAAATATGTACAAGTAAATGTTAAAATTAAAAAAAAAAATTTAAAAAGACTATGAGAAGTGGAGAGAAGGCAGAACAGCTAAGGACTCTGGGACCTAAGGAAAGACATGGTAGTCAATTCCCTGGGTTTTCTCTTGTCTTATTCATCCCAAGCTTGGAACTGAAGGAGCCAACAGCTCAGAAATGCCAATAGGCACATGCAAAAAACCAAAAAACCTAAAGCCTGCCCTCTCTAACCAGAGTACCAGGAAATGAGTAACCTAGCAAGTCAGAAAATTATTAAACAGTGACTGTTCTACTCCAGCCAAACACCACAGGGAAAAAAGAAAAGTGGACCCATCCTGCACCCATGCCAGCAAAGGTCAAGTGGGGAGCCTGCCCATTAATCTTCACTGAGAATCTCCACTGACAGGTAGTGAACACCCTCACCCCCTGGCCCATCCAGTGTCCATGGAACCCACATGGAGAACCTGGACTTCCACATCTAATCTGCAGCAATGAGGCACCTTTCCACCACCCTGCTGGGGTGTTGCCGGAGGAGGACTAGTAGAAGTCAGAGCATTCACCACTGGCCAGCAGTACTGAGTCCTCCATCCCCCCACCCAGTGTGATGTCAGTGGTGGGCAAATGGAGAACAATAACTACGCATACCTACCACACCCATCTAGGAAGATGTCTGTGGAGTTCTAGTGGGGAGCCAGATTCTTGCCCAACCCAGCAGCAATGAGGGGCAGTGTCAATATAGGCCAAGTGGGAAACCTGGGCTTGCAACGCCCTTTGTCAGGAACAAGGCAGTGCCTCACCATCTCCCTCTGCTGGAGCAGAATCAAAGGAAGCCAGATAAAATAAAAGGTTTAAGTAAGCTTCAGAGTTAAAACAGAATAACATAATAAAATATCAAAAATATTCAGGTTTCCATTTAGAATCATTTTTCCTCCCAAGAACCAGGAAAATCTCAATCTGAACAAAAGAGAAAACCAACAGAAGCTACTGTGGATTGAATGCCTCACCCCCCTGCTCATTGAAGCTTAAATTGTGTTCCCCAAAGTTGCAGATATTAGAAACTTTGGCCCCCACTGTAAGTGCTCAGGGTAAGAAATCCTATTTTGCTGATTGAAAGGTGGGGCCTTGAAGAGGGTGATTAGATTGTAGAACCAGGCTGTAGTGAATGGATTAATGATGGTGGTCAGGGGTGTGGTTCTGAGGGCTTTAAAAGGAGAGTGGATGAGGAGCTATCTCTCTCTCTCTGGTCTGCCATTTTCTGCAACATGAGACCCCTGCATTGCTATAAAGCCACCACCAAAGACCCTCACCAGATGTTGTTCCCTGGACTCTGGACTTCTCAGCCTCAGAAAACGTAAGCAATGAATTTCATTTTCTTACAGATTACCAAGTTCCAGGCATTTTGTTATAAGTAATGGAAATTGACTAATGCAGAAAATTGGTACCAGAGAAGTGGGGTATCCCTTATAACAAATACTTGAAAATGTGGAAACGGCTTTGGAACTGGACGTTGAGGAGAGGCTGAAAGAATTTGAAGGAGCATGCTAGAAAAAGCCTAGCAGCTTGTGGGAGTTTAGAAGACAAGAAAACCAGAGAAAGTTTGGAATATTTTAGAGACTATTAGTTAAATGGTGGTAACCAGAATGCTTATGGAAATATGGACTATAAAGACCATTCTAAGGAGGTCTCAGATGGAAATGAGAAGGGGCTTATTGGAAACTGGTGCAAAGATCATCCATGCTATGAATTGACAAGGAATATGGCTGCATTCTGTTCATGCCCCAAAATATTAGGAAATGTGGAACTTAAAGGTGTTGACCCAGAGTATTTGGCGGAAGAAATTTCTGAGCAGCAAAGCATTCAGGAATCTGCATGGCTACTTACAATGGCCTATGCTGAGTTATGGCAAAAAAGACATGACATAAAGCCAGAAGGTATAATTGAGAGGGAAGCAGAGGGTAAAGATTTGGAAAATTTGCAGCCTGACCATGTGGAAGAGAAGCAGAGAACATTTTTCTGAAGAAAAATGTAATGATGCTATGAAGATCAGTACAAAAGAAAGGGATTATCAAGAGTAAGGGGGAAAAGGCCCCGAAGGCATTGCAGAAGCCTCTTGGACCAACCCTTCCATTACAGGCCCAGAGGCCTAGGGAAGCAGAACGGTCTTGAGGAACAGGCCCAAAGGGCCCTCCACAGGCTCTCTGCCCAGGGCCGCTTCAGAATGCTGCTCCCCGCATCAGCACCCCCAGCTGCTTTGGCTGCTCCAACTGTGGCTAAATTCACCCCAGGTGTGGCTGGACCCAGAGCTTTGGAGAATACAAGCTAGAATCCTTGGCGGTATCCACATGGTATTAAGTCTGCAGACTCACAGAATGCTAGAGCTGTGGAGGCTTGTGAGCCTCTACCCCAATTTCAAAGGATATATGGAAAAGACTGGGGGCCCAGGAAGAAATCTGTCTCAGGGGTGGAGAGACTGCAAACAGCCTTTGCTGGAGCAATGCTGAGCAGCAATGTGGGATTGGAGTTGCAGCAGAGAAACCCCATCAGCGCCATATATAGTGGACCCTTGAGAACAGGACCACCATGGAGACCCCAGAACTGTGTAGCTACCAGTGTGCAACACCAGCCTATGAGAGCTGAAGCATGGCCTGAGACCAGAAAAGCCACAGAAGCAGAGCTGCCCAAGGACTTGGTGATCCAACCCTCATACCAGCTTGCAAAGGACTTTGAACATGGAGTCAAGCTACATGATTCACAAGCTGTAAGATTTAATGCCTGTCTTGCTGAGTTTCAGAATTGTTTGGGACCTATTACACCTTTCTTTTGACCTATTTCTCCCTTTCTGAATGGGAATATTATCCTATGCTTGTCCCACCATTGTATCTTGGAAGTAGATAACTTGTTTTGATTTCACAGATGGGACTTTGAACCTTGGACTTTTGAGTTGAAACAACTTAAGACTTTGGATATGAAATGAATGTATTTGTATGTGAAAAGGGTATGAGTTTTCGGGGGCCAGGGGTAGAATGCTGTGGATTGAGTGCTGCCCTCCAAATTCATTGAAGCTTAAATTATGTCCCCCAAAGTTCCAGGTATTGGAAACTTTGGCCCCCACTGTAATTGTTGAGGGTGGGAAATCCTATTTTGGTAATTGAAAAGTGGGGCCTTGAAGAGGTAATTAGATTGTAAGACCGTGCTGTAGTGAATGGATTAATATGGTGGTCAGGGTTGTGGTTCTGAAGGTTTTAAAAGGAGAGTGGATCAGGAGCTCTCTCTCTCTCTCTCTCTCATCTGCCATTTTCTGCCATGTGAACCCCTGCATTGCTGTAAAGCCACCACCAAAGATCCTCACCAGATGTGGTCTCTGGATTTTGGACTTCCTAGCCTCAGAAACTGTAAGCAATAAATTTCATTTTCTTACAAATCACCCAGTTCCAGGTATTTTGTTATAAGTAACCAAAATGGACTAATACAGATGCCAACACCAAGATGACAAAGACAGTAGAATTATCTGACAAAGGTGTTAAAACAGCCATCATAATGCTTCAACATGCAATCACAAACACTCTTGAAACAAAATTTTAAAAATTAAATTTAAAGACGTGGCAAAGAAACAGAAGATATAAAGAAGAAAATAGAAATCTTAGAACCACAAATGCAATAAATGAAATAAAACCTCAGTGGATAGACTCAACAGCAGAAAGGAGAGAATAAAAGAGATAAGCAGTGAACTTAAAGATAGAACAATAGAAATTACCCACTCTGAACATCAGAGATAAAATTCATTGAAAAAAATTAAATACATTTTCAAGGGCCTGTGAGACTGTAGAAAAAGATCTAATATTTGTGTCATTTGAGTCCCAGAAAGAGAAGAGTATGGGACTGAAAAAATACTCAAAGAAATAATGGTTGAAAACTTCTCAAATATGGCAAAAGGTATAAATGTGCAGATTCAAGAAGCTGAGCAAACCCCAAATAGGATAAACACAAAGAAATTCACACCAAAACATTAGAGCCAAATATGAAAACATCATTAGTTTTTCAAGAAAAAAATCTTAAAAACAAAGAGAGAGAAATTCTTATCTACAGAAGAAACACAAATTTAATGACATTTGAGTTCTCCTGAGAAACCGTAGAGACCAGAAAGAAGTGGCACATTTCTCAGGTGCTGAATAAAAAAGAACTGTCAACTTAAAATCCTGTGTCCAGTGAAAAATCCTTTAGGAATGAATGAGAAATCAAGACATTCTCAGATGAAGAAACCATAAAAGAACTTGTCACCAGCAGACTTTTTCTAAAAGAATAGTTAATGGAAGTTCTTTAAACAAGAAATTATAAAAGAAGGAATCTGGGAACATTGGAAAGGAAGAATGAACACAGCAAAAATATGGGTACATACAATAGAACTTCCTTCTCCTCTTGAGTTTCCTTCATTATGTTAGATGGTTAAAGAAAAAAAGGAATAGCACTGTCTGATGAAGTTCTAAATGTATTTAGAGAAATAACTGATAAAATTACATTATAAATGGGAGTGAGTAAAGAGACATAAAGCATAAAGAAAGGTAAGGTTAGAACACATCACTTAAACTTGTAAAATGATGAAACCAGTAGACTGTGGCATGTTACATATAGCTGAAGCAACCACTAAAAATTATACAAAAATTTGCAATCAGAAACAATAGAAAAATGAAAATGGAACTCTATAAAATGTTTAAGTAACTCACAGGAAAGTAGGTAAAAGAAAATAGAGACATGAAAAACAGAGATCAGAAAACAGAAAATAAAATGACAGGCTTAAGCATTAACATATCAGTAATCACATTTGGTGTAAATAATTTAAGTTGAGAAATAAAGAGAGAAAGTGCCAGAGTGGGTTAAAAAGCACGACCCATTCGTGTGCTGTCTACAGAAAATTCACTTCACATATAAGGGTATGGACAAGTTGAAAGCAAATAGATGAAAAAGACATATTAGCAAGTCAAACAAAAGCAGGGGTAGTCATATTAATATCAGATAAAGTAGGCCTTAAGAAAAATTACCAGAGAGGGACATAATATAATGATAAAAGTGACATCTACTAAGAAGACATAGCAATCCTAAATGTTTATGCATCAAACAACAGAACTGCAAAATGTTTAAAGCAAAAACTAATAGAAACAAAAGGAAAAATAGACAAATTCACAACTATTGTTCAATACTTCAATACCCTTTCCTCATCAACTGATAGTACAACTAGACAGAAAACTAGCAATTTTATAGAAGAACTCAGTAACACCATCAACCAGAAAAATCTAGTTAATGTTTATACAACACTGTGCCCAATAAAAATAGAATATATATTATTTTCAAGTGCTTACAGAACACATACAAAGATAGAGCATTTCCAGGGCCATGAAAAAAGTCCCAACAAATTTAAATAATTCAAATAATACAGAGTGTGTTCTCCAACCACTGTAGAATCAAACTAGAAAGCAATAACAGTACCATTGTCAGCTTGTGCTGCTATAACATAATACTGTAAACTAGGTGGCTTAAGCGACAAATTTTATTTTTCACAGTTCTGGAGGCCAGAAGTCTGAGAATAAAATAATGGCTGATTCAGTTCTCCAGTGAATGCTTTTTCTGGGTTGCCTTCTCAATCTCTCCTTATATGTTGGAGAGAGAGAGGTTACTCTTGTTTCTCTTCCTCTTCTTGTAAGGGAACTAATGCCTATTGTGAAGGTGTCACCCTCATGACCTAATTACCTCCCCAAACCCCCAACCACAAATACCATCACATTGAGAGCTGGGATTTCAACATACAAATTTTAGGGAAACAAGCCTTTAGTTCCTAACAGAGATAGCAGAAAAATCTTTAGGTACTTGGAAACTAAACAACACACTTCAAAATAATCCATGTGTCAAAGAGGACACCTCAGGAGAAATAAAAATATGCTGAACTGAACAAAATAAAAATACAATATACCAAAGTGTGTGAGACACAGGGCTGAAGTGATGATTCATCATTTTCTTGTTACTTTTCTGTGTTTATATTAAATGAAAAGTAATGTGTAGCCCTAAATTCACACATTAGAAAAGAGGAAGTTTTAAATCAATGATCTAAGCTCCCATCTTAAGAACTTAGGAAATGGAGAGCAAAATAAACCCAAAGCAAGCAGAATTGAATGAACCCAATGCAATTGAAAACATAAAAAAAAAAAAAAAAAAAAGACAAAAATCAGTTAAACGAAAAACCTGATTCTTTGAAAATATCAATAAAATTGAAAAAACTCTAGCAAGACTAATATAGAAAAGAGGAGAGAAGGCACAAGTTACCAATATCTGGAATGTAACAGGTGATATTACTACAGACTCTACAGACATCAAAATGATAATAAGGGAATACTACAAATAACGTTACATGCACAAATTTGACAACTTAGATGAAATAGACTAATTTCTTGAAAATCACACACTACCATACTTCATCAGTATGACACAGATACTTCAAATAGCCCTATAACTATTAAGAGAATTGAATTTGTAACTTTAAGCACCCACCCTCCTGAAAAAAAAAAAAAGAACGGAAAAACCAAAACTCTAGGCCTGGATAGTTTCACTGGAGAAGTATACCAAATGTTTAAAGAAGAATTAACACCAATTCTAAAAAAAATCTTACATAAAATTGAAGAGGGAGTATTTCCTCCCAATTTACTTTAAGACAGTAGCCTTACCTTGATACCAAAACTGGTCAAAGACAGTAAAAAGCAGAAAACTACAGAGTAAGACCAATAGTCCACATACATATAGTTGTAAAATTCCTCAACAAAATGTTAGCAAATAGAATTCAACAATACATAAAAAAGATCCCTATCCTGTGACCCAGTGTGGTTTATTCCAGGGATGGAAGACTGTTTCACTATTTGAAAATCTATCAATATATTTACAGGCAAAAGAAAATTAACCACATGATCATAGCAATGAATATAGACAAAAACCATTTGATGAAATTCAACCCCCAAAATGATAAAAATTTTCAGAAAAATAGAAATAGAGGAGAACCTACTCAACTTGATAAAGAACATCAACAAAAAGCCTACAGCTAACATATGTATGGTGAAAGATGGAATTCTTTTTCACAAAGATCAGAGACAAGGCAAGGATGTCCACTCTTACCGCTGTTATTCAACATATTGCTTGAAGTCCTAGCCAGTGCAATAAAGCAAGAAACAGAAATAAAAGGCATTCTGATCAGAAAGGAAGAAATAAAACTGTTCTTATTTGCAGATCACATGATTGTTTACATAGAAAATCCCAAGGAATCCATTAAAAAAAAAAAAAAAAAAAAAAAACTCCTACAAGTAATGAGTGAGTTCAGCGAGATCTTAGGATACAAGGAAAATATGCATCAATTGTATTCTTATATACTAGCAATGAATATGTGAACACTGAAATAAAAACACAATCCCGAAAATATAATGAAATACTTAGATGGGAATCTGGCAAAACATATATGAGACATGTGTGCTGAAGACTATAAAACGCTAAGGAAAGAAATCAAAGTTCTAAATACATGAAAGGACATACTGTATTCATAAATTGGAAGACACAACCTAGAAAAGATGCCTATGCTCCCCAAATTGATCTAAAGGTTTAACATGATTTTGATCAAACCTCCACATGATTTTTATAGATATAGCCCAGGTTTTTCTAAAATTTATAGAAAGGCAAAGGAACTAGAATAGCCAAAACTTCTTTTGAAAAAGAATAAAGAAGTGGAAGAAGTCTGTCTACCCTATTTCTAAATTTATGCTTCCTTTACCACATCCCATTAGCTTTTTGTCACATCATACTTTTTTTCTTTCTTCATAGCACTTTTTTACTCTAGGAAATAATCACTTTACTTATTTTAATGTTAATCATTTGTCTTCTCTCTAGAACGTAAGACCCACGAGAGCAGCATCTTATCCATACTATTTACTACTATATTTCTAGCGCCTAAAACATTTGCTTAGAACTGCGTAGGTATTCAATGAATATTTGTTAAAAGATTCATTGAAGGGCTTAGACAGATGAGAAAGAAAATAATCAGCTAACAGTTTCTGTTAGGTTTTCTTTCAAGGGATTGAGTTCACTTTTTTTATCATTTGTTTATTTATCGATTCATTTGTCCTTCATTTATTGAGTGCCTATTATGTGCCAAATCTGGAGCCAGACACTTTAGGTGTGTTTTCTCATAGTCTCCAGAAGTGTCTCCCAAAGAAGCATTATTATTTCCATTTTACAGATGAAGGACCTGAGGCTCTCTCTGAGGTGAAGTGTTCTACGCAGCTGCTCAGTATCACAATGCCTGCACTAGAATTCAGGCCTGACTTCAGTTCCCATATTGTCTCCAAGCTGTCTCCTCCATTTAGAGAAAGGAAACCGAGCTCCAAATAGGTTCAAGGACTTGTCCAAGGTCACCAAGCAAGTGAGTGGTAGGACCTGAGCAAGAATTCTGATCTCCCTCCTTATAGTCCACCAGATACATCCCGTCTGCTCCAGTCACACCTGTTTCTCTAGGAAGGCTTTCCTGACTGAGGCCTCCCTGCTCCAATATTCCCCAGTCACCATGTAGAGTTTCCATTTTCCCAGCCTAATCATACCATATTCGTTCATGTTTGTTCTACAACTAGAACTAGTTCTCTGACTGATGTGTATATTTTTCGTCTCTCAAACTAGATTCTAAGCTCCATAAAAATACCCATAACAACAGCTACCATTCACTGATTACTGTGCTACCAGATGTACTTATCTCACCATATTAGTTATCTATTGCTGGAACAAATTATCCCCAAATCAAACAGCTTAAATCAAAAAGCATTTATTATCTCATGCAATTTTTGAGGGTCAGAAATTCAAGAGTGGCTTAGCTTAGCTGTGTGGTCTGGCCCCTACAAGGTTGTGGTGCAGATGTCAGCTGGAGCTACAGAAATCTGAACAGGCTTGATTAGTTAAAGGATTCATTTCAAGCTCACTCATTGTCATCAGGCCTCAGCCTCTCTAGCTGTTGACCAGAGGCCTCAGTTCCTTGCCACATGGGACTGTCCATACTAATGCTAAAAACAAAGCAGCTCGCTTTCACTAGAGCAAGTGATGAGAGAGAGAGAGACCAGTACTGGTGCTATGTGGGAGATATCTACACAGGAGTGTTAACACCAATAGTCAGGAATCACTGGGGGTCATCTTTGAGGCTGGCTACCACACTGTTTACCCCCTCACAGTAATCATATGAAGGTAGGAGATTTTAAAGTCACTGACCAAAGGTTGCGCAGCCTGTACAAGGCAGTTTAGATTCAGACTCAAAGTTAATGCACAGACACACAAAACATCCTCTCTGGCATGCCATTTGTCCAATCAACAAACAGCAAGCACCTACTCTGTGTCAGACACCATTCTAAGTTTTGGATACAGCTGAGGACAAGCCAGCCATGGTCCATAATGTTATAAAGTTTACATTTCGGAAGAGGAGACAGATGACAAACAATGAAATAATTGCAATAATACAAGAGAGCTCAAATGATGGCAATGCTATATCTCATCTGCCCCACTCACACCCAAGGATGCAAGGCATGAAGTCCATGACGAATGAAGGAATGATCATATTGATAAACCCACTTCACTTAGAATGTCTCTCCCACATTCATGACTCAAATCTAGGTACAGTTCTAGCTCTGCCTTTAATTTGCTGTGTGACATTAATCAAGTCCCTTCAGCTTTCTGAGCCTCAGTTTTCCACCTGTAAATCATCTTGGGGAAAGAGACTAAAGAATCTGTAAGTTTGTCTTCAGCTGTAAAATGCTTTAACCTAAAGGATAGTGAGTGCAGTGGGCTGGGAGGCCTGGCTTCATGTCTTTCCACTCCCTGAGCCTCAGTTTTAAAGTACACTGGTTACATCAGCACTAAGCTCTTCCTTGTTCCAACTTCCCAAGACTGGATATCCATCAGTCAATAAGTGACAGGGAGTGAAGTGACTTGCCTGCGTGGCAGTTAAGATCTACAGAGTCAGAAGGCCTGAGAAGCTTTGCCCCTGCCACCACCAAAGTGTGGAATCCTCTCCCCAGTTTCCCCATCTGCAAAATGGGAACAATGACAGTACCTACCTGTATGAGTATTAGTTTCCTCTGGCTGCTGTAACAAATTACCACAAAGTGGGTGGTTTAAGATGACAGAAATCTATTCTCTCACAGTTGTGAAGGCCAGGAGTTCAAAGTCGAGGTGTTGTCAGGGTCCTGCTCCCTCTGGGGGCTCTGGAGGAGAATGTGTGCCTTGGCTCTTATAGCTTCTAGTGGCTGCAGCATCTATTGCTTTGAGGTCAATCGCTCCAATCTCTGCTCCACCTGCTTGCCTTCTCCTCTGTGTTTGTAATTCCTCTTTGCCTCTCTCTCTCTCTCTGTCTGTCTCTCGTTTTCTTTCTCTCTCTCTCTCATTTAATAAATGTCATTTTGTATATCTGAGGTTTACAACATGATGTTATGGGATACATATAAATAGTAAAATGGTTACTATAGTGAAACAGGTTAACGTACCTATCATCTCACATAGTCACTTTGCATGTATGACAAGAACAACTAAAATCTACTTCTTTAATAAGAAATTTCTAATACAATTTTGATAACTTTAGCCCTCATGCTGTTAGATCTCTGGACTTGTTCATAGTACATATCTGCTATTTTGTAGCCTTTGACCTACATCTTCCCATTTCCACCCCCAGCCCTGCCCCCACCCAGGGTAACCACTGTTTCATTCTCTATGTATTTCAGCTTTTTTTTTTTTTTTTTTTCTGTGTATAAGTGAGCCTGCCTCTCTCTTATAAAGACACTTACAATGGCATTTAGGCCAACCTGGAAATCCAGCGTAGTCTTCTCAAGTTCTTTAATTTAATCACATCTACAAAAACTTTGCCATAGAAGGTAACATTCACAGGTTCCAGGGCTTAGGGCAAGGACACATCTTTGGGAGCCGTCATCAGCCTATCACACTTCCTCATGCATTTGCTAAAAAGATTAAATAAGTAAAAACAGGCAATAAGTAATGTAGAGATTACCTGGATTATAGTGAACGCTCTTTTCAAGAAGCAAGGTGGTAGGAAATCAGAGGGTCATGGGAAGAGGCATGACTGATACCCTGTCTCGGGTATCTCCTGTTACCTGATGAGAAAGAAGGTCACCGTCCTTTCCAGTGCTCATCCCTGAGTCTCTGCACAGACACAACCCAGCCCCAGTACCAGCAAATGGTTCCAAATGACCCCATGACCAGGAGCCCTTCTTTCTGACAGTAAATGTTTAGAGACAAGCAGGGGCTTCCTCTGAGCTTGTATTAATATGTACAGTACTTCACTCACATGGAAAATTGATTTTTCTTTTTAAGCATAAAATGTAGCAGTTTTATAACCTTTCTGCAGCTTGACAAAGGCCATCTATAACCTACTTTCTCTGTCACCCTTTCTGGCGCCAGGCTCAAATGTCTCAAAGAACTCTCCCATGCATTTGTAATTACAAATTCTTCTTAGGCAAAATTTAATTTCCAAGAGGGCTGACCTTCCTTTTCGGTTATTGTGGGTTTTGTAAATTAATTTTTGTGTGTGTGTTTTGTTATTGATGTTGTTCAGGCTGACAGCCTGGGGAGGGGACTGCAGAGCTGGTTGGTGGGGACACAGCAGGAGGGCATTTTAATCAGCAACATACAGTGATGTATGAGGAGGGCTGGGCACTGGGTGTTAATCTTTGTGGACAGGAAATGCCAGCAGGACGAATGAAATTAAAACCTAGTATCTCATTTTCCCTTCCAAAGGCAGGAGCATCGGAACTGCTGCTCAGTCAGCTGATCTGGTGAGGATGAGCTCAGCCTCATCAAATGATGGAAAACTAAGTTAAATAAATATCCAGTTGTCCCCACAGTATAAGATCTTACATTCATGGAGCACTTAGCAGGTGCCAGACACAATGATAAGAACGTCCCAGCTGAGGTCATTGAAGGTTGGAATCCCTGGCGTTTGCTTAGGGACCAAGGGTTATGAGGAGGACTGTGAACAAAGGAGGGTTGGGGTTATTTTTTTACTGAGCAGAAGATTTGACATTGTCTGTATCGGACCTTGATTATCAGCTTAAGGAAGATCCAAGTTTTTAAAAATTTATTTATGTACTTATTTAAGCTGGGAAGAGATGCTATTTAGAAACATCAATCCTGTGGCCATTTGGAGGATGGTGTAGAGGAGACCAGACTGGAGGCCAGCAGACTGGTTAGGTGTCCTTTTCATGCTCCTTTTCTAAGACTGCGGGAATCTCATTAGGGCTTCAGAGACAAGGGAGGCAAAAAAGAGACCAGTTCAAGACAGGAAGGGAAATAATCCACATTTTACCACTACCAAATTATGTGCCCAGTTCTGAAGTAAAATAATCACACCCATAATGCAATATAAGCATCACAACAAATCAGTAGCTGTAGGTGTTATGCACATTTAATAGATGAGGACATTGAGACTCAAGGGGGTGAGTAACTTGCCCTGGGTCACACAGTGAAAGAGGAAAGAGTTGGAATTTAAACTCATATTGGTAGGGACTCGTTAAAATATATCTGGCTTCCTCCCTAAGTGATCTTAATAGCAACAGACCCTATCAGGCAATCACAATAAACACAATAGCGAAGATGATCCCAGCAGTCAATATTAACAGCAGCTAATATTTGCTATACGATTGTTGTGTGAGCCACCGTGTTCTAAGCACTTTGCCAACATCTCCCTTTACTCTCACAATTCTACAAGGCTGATAGTCACAAAAGCCTTATTTTATAGGTGGGCACATTAAGGTTCAGAGAGGTATAGGTACCTGTCCAAGGCCATACAGCTATTAACACATGCCCCTTTCAGAAGGTGGGAGGAGAGGGCGTGGTGGGGCCTGCTGCCTCCTTGGCCATAACCACCCTGTTGCCCTCTCTCTGAGCAGTGCCCCGAGGAGCTGAGGCCCATGAAGGACGGCTCTGGCTGCTACGACCACTCCAAAGGCATCGACTGCTCTGATGGCTTTAACGGTGGCTGTGAGCAGCTGTGCCTGCAGCAGACGCTGCCTTTGCCCTATGATGCCACCTCCAGCACCATCTTCATGTTCTGCGGGTGAGTCTCTGTCCCCAAGGCCCATGTGTTACCTTCCTGCTCAGGGGAGGCATGAGAAAATGGTCAGGAACCACAGGCCAGCCAGGCTGAGCCTGACCTTTAATGAAATGGCCTTTTTGCCTCTTCTGTTTCAGCCCAAGAGGCATAAGGCAGGAGTATAACCTTTAGTTGGGTATCGGAAAGAAGAACGGTTGAAGAAAAAGAAATAATTGATTAATAAATGTGATAAACGTGTCCAGGCTATATCCTGGGGTCAGGATCTTTTTCCTGCTGAAGTTTCCTTCTCCTTCTGCATTTCTTCTTGTAGCCTTGGTTGGTGAAGTTTGGAGACAGAAGCGGGTGCCTTGAAGATGTTCACAAAGAAAGCTTCAGTTGTGCTGCTAAGAGCATAGGCTTAGCTCAGGCATTGAACTTGGCTTCTGCAGGAGTCTAACAGCATGAGTTCAGAGTTCACATTCTCTGTGCCCTAATGCTCATATCTGTAAGGACAATTCATTGGACAAGAGGAGGTGTAAAGTAAACAGAGCAGGTGAAGCTTGTAGCTTCTGTCTCAGGAAGAACTCAAACTGAGTTTTAAAATTAGTATGAGACTGCAAGAGGGGGGCATGTTGGGACCAATTCGCGAGTGGTCTGGGACAACTCATCTCTCTCTGGGAAACAGTTTAACCACCTGTGAAAAGAGATCTTTGGACAACCCTGGTTAACATTTTTTCCAGTTTACCTTGTATTCCTTATTGAGGATTGCAGTGAGAGTTTCTTCTGCCACTCACAGCACCTAGCAGAGTGTTTGGTCCTCAGTGATCACACAAAAATAGCAGAACCCTTTCCTCTCCTCTTCATTCCTTTTCTGGTTATGTCTTCATGTTAGAAAGTATGCTCATCTTTTGACATTGTGTGACTCAGAAAAATAATACCAAGTATGCTCAACGCTCTTTTTACTAACATAGAAAAGGAGAACAAGATGTTTAACAACCGTTTTGGTCCTATGTATCACAAGAAAGGGGGTGGGAGTGTGAAGGGGTTTAACCCCAGTTTACCAGAAAATTAATTTAACTTGCATGGTTCTAGTGCGTAGAGTCCATTTTTTTTCTTCTTGGGCTTATTTCAGGGTCTCCTTCCCTGCCCTAGTTACACTTGGAGCTGCAAGTGCCTTCCAGCAGATGTTGGAGAAGCTATCTACGGGTATCAGTAAAATAAATAAGAAATAAATGAGGATATGCAGACCTGAGTTTATAGCAGTCTCTCCTCAGCTTAAGTGACTGCAGGGCAGTGTTGAGTAAATTATGCATGGATTTAGATCTGCAGGCTTGCATACAGAATCAGCCGTGTTCTTATCATTGTTATTTTTCTCTCTCTGTGTACTTGGGTGGGTGCGGGTTCTTCTGTGGCAAATACCAGCAGTAACAGCAGCAGCTGCAGCAGTAATGGATTTTGACATCAGAAACTATCACCACCTTCCATCCATCGAACACTACAGGGAAGCTTGGATTCGGTAAACATGGTTTCTAATGCTAGCTCTACCTGTCTCTCAGGCATCCACAAGACTCTCAGGACTCTGACCTTCAGTTTCTTTGATAATACCTACCTCAATATAATGATGGTTGTGAAGAGTGAAAAGTACTTTACATTTATTACCCCGTCAAGGTTAAGTAACATGCCCAAGGTTACAACTAGTAATGTAGTTCACCATCTCCTTGCTTTGTGACCTTAAATCAAGTTACTTAATATCTCTGTGCCTTAGTTTCCTGACCTGTTAAATAGGGATAATAATAGTATCTGCCTGTAAAGTTGTTATGAGGACTAAATACATCGCATTACTTATATTATAATTTACATTAGTATTTTTAAAGTGTTTTGGAACAGTACCCTGCACAGAGTTAGCATTGTATGCATTCATTAAATAACTAACTATAATTAATGATCCAAATGATAGTTGCCCATCGCTTGCTCTGTGACTTGATGCCCTTGACTTCTTGGTTTTCAGGTCTGTGAGGTAGGATGAACTAATCTCTACCATGAAAGGTTTATGAAAGTCTTGAATGAGATTGAATGGGCGAGGGTGTGTTGTGAGCTGTTAAAGCCCATCCAAATGTTGATAAACAGGACAATAAATAAATAAATAAAACCCAGGTCTCTTAAAACCAACTGCCGTTTCAACAAGCTTTGGAAATTGTCTATTAAGGGTGCCAATGAGAAGTTATCCACACTTGTGAGAAGCACTGTAAACAAGGAAAGCTATTAGCAGGTACTTGTGAAAGAGTTGGTTCAGAGAGGAGTGGGATGCTACTGAATTAAGCAGGGAAAGCAAAACAAACCCTGGCTCAGCTTAAGGGGACCTTCTCAACTTGCTTAAAGCTCTGTGACCTTTCTAAGAGTTTCCTCGGTAGGAGCAGATTGAATAAATCTGTTTGCAGCCAGGTTAATAAAAGCAAACATTTATTAAGCACTTCCTACGTGCCATGACTGTTCTAAGTGCTTTGTGGACATTAGCTCATTCAATTCTCATAACTCTACAAGGGAGGTTCTATTAAGATTTTCATTCTACAGTTAAGAAAACTAAGCACAGAGTGGCTTAGTGACCTGCCAAGGTCACACAGCTAGTAACTGGTACTGTTAGGATTCAAACCCAGGCCATGTGGCTCCAGTCCTAGTAAAGACACATCTAGCCATGTGGTCTTGGGCAAGTCACTCAATTTCTCTGAGCCTCTGTTCTTTCACCTAGAATCAGAAGTGACTGGGCCGACCCCATGGCTCACTCGGGAGAGTGCAGCGCTGGGAGCACAGCAACGCTCCCGCCGCGGGTTCGGATCCTATATAGGAATGGCCCATGCGCTCACTGGCTGAGTACCGGTCACGAAAGAGACAAAAATTAAAATTAAAATTAAAAAAAAAAAAAAAAGGTGGTTCATACAATTAATTGCGCTACCTAGAGTAAACTTCAGATCTTTAAAAAAAAAGAAGTGACTGTAGCACCATTGTGTGGATTAAATAAAATTTTACGTGCACGAGGGCCAATATACTTAAGTACTCAGTAAACCACAGTTATAATTAGCCTAATAGATATAAAGTCATCTCATTTAATTATCCAATTACAAAATTGTGTGTCTTGTTTACTGCTCTATCTTTAGCACCTAGAATAGTGCCTGGCACATAGTAGGTGCTCAGTTAATAATTGTTAAATGAAGTTCCTCCATTCACCTGGATCCCAGTCTGGCCTTTCTAGCTGCATATCCAGACCCATTCCTCTTCTTGCGCTAAGCCTTGTGGCTTCAGCTTCTGGAATTTTGACACTGTTCCTTCTGTCTCTCTTCTCCTTCCTCCTGTACCCCCTGAACCCCGTTTGTCCCTGGCCCTTTAGCTTGGACATTTCTATTTCATCTTCAAGTCTGGATGCTGGTCTTACTTTCTCCAGCAAATCTTCTTTGAGCCCCCAAGGGGGTCAGAAGTGAGAAGTGCATTTACCCTGGAGCTGGGTAAATGCACTTCTCTGGATGGATAATAATATTCCCTGGATGGGTAATAATACCCATCCTTTCAAGTAGATACGATTTAAATTTGGCTCAATATTTAGCCAGTGGGGTTAGTGCACATATAGAAGGGACTTATTTTCTTGTCTTATTTTTGTTTTTATTTTTTTCATTTCTACCCATAGGGTCCTCTTGTAAGGAAGAGGGATGTTTACATTTTTGCCTAGCATTCTAATTTATGCCAGTGAAATCTTGACACTTCTTGCAGACTGGACCTTTGGTTAGCTGCCCTGATTGTCAGCCCTTTTTCAGGCCAAGTTCCCCCAAACTGAATAAAGCATCCTTTCAATGGAGTCACATGGTCCCCGTGCCTCTCCCTGTGGTAGCCACATTGCTTGGTTGACTTGTCTGCTTTTCTGTCTGGTCCTGTCACACTGTGAACTCCTCAAGAGCAGGGACTAGGTTTTAATCACCTACGTATCTGTGTTACAGTTCCCCACTGCTTGGCCCAAGGACTTCTTTAAAATCATAATGGGTGAATGAATAAATCCACTAAAGATTTGTTGCACCTACTCTATGCTTGGTCTTTTGTGAGATGGTAAGAATCAGAGAACTGAGTACAGGTCCTTGCCCACCAGGGATAAAGGGGACACTGAGAACAAGTGACTGAACCTCACTTGGTCCTGACAGAGATTGACAGAGCACAGGTACCAGTATGGTCGGGAGAAGCAGGTGAACTCAGAATAGGTTGAGAAGGTCATTGGATACTAAGCTGAAGCATTTAGAATGAATCTTAAAGGTGAGGGAGCATCACCTTTCCTGAAGACCTTGACAAGTTACCTAAGCCATAAAGTTTGTGGGTTTTGTCTGTGTTTTGTGTGTTTATAATGTATAACATGCATTGTCCACATAAATTTAACATAAATAAAAAAAACCTCTTAGTATAGAGATAGGACTGATCAGAGACATTTGTAAAGAGGGGAAGGAAAGTAGAGAAGATAGTTTCAGGAGCCTGAAATGGGAGAGTCACTTAACATGTGATACATTTAGCTTTGTGCTTCTTAGCAACCGAAGTAAACAAAAACAAAACAAAACAAAACATAGTGAATTGTATTGCATGAGAAAAGGAACGTGGGGGGTTTTTTGTTTGTTTTTTTGTCTGTTTGTTTGGCTTTGTTTTGTTTTATTTTCAAGGGGTAAACACCTTTTCCTGATGTTATTTGTTAAGAGAGGTGTTTCTTACGTATTCCACTTTAAGAGACAGTGAGCAGTGTCGTCAACATTTTTAAGTTTCAGTATTTCTCAGATTACTTAGAGGAGGAAACTGAGGTCCAGAGGGGTCTGACAGCCAGTTAGGAGGTAAAATTGGGAAAGGAATTTGAGATATCCCAAGCTTCTCTCTCTTCTAATTTGAATGAAAATGCATTAAAAAGCATTGGGTCAGAGAACACGTCCAGCCTCAGATAATCCTTAATAGCCTATCTGTTTAATGCCCTCTTTACATGATTTTAGGAGGGGAAGGAGGTAAATACATGTGTTTAATATCCCTAGTTAACTGGAAGCCAGTTATTTTCATCACCAAAGCTGATGTCTGCTCTAGCAGTAGGAAACACTCAACTAGAGAACAGAGACAGAGTTTTTAATTTTGACTGTCCCTTATTCAGGCATTTGTTTTGTTGTGGTTTCCAACTTTTAGGCTAGGGCCTGAGCTCTCACCCCTCTGACTCCTGGTTAAAGGTTCCCTAACAGTTAACACAGGATATCTGCATGTCAGGTTCTTGCAAACATTATAACCTTGTACTCTCTGTGTTTACACATTTGTAAAAGCTCAGGTGTAAGAAGTAGATAGGTGTTTTTTCAGTGTGGATTCTGTGGAACATTAGTTCCATGAGATGCTCAAAGATAATAAAGAGAAACTCAGTGATCAGGCCTACATGGGAAAATATGCACTCTTATAGAAAGTCTTCTTCTGGAGACTTTAGGGGAGAATTTGTTTCCTTACCTCTTCCAGCTGCTGGAGGCTGCCCACATTCCTTGATTCACGGCCCCTTGCTTGATTTTCAAGGCCAGTGGTATAGACTCCACCCCTCAGGTTCTTGCAGGTTCCTAGTGCACCTGGGGATAGTAAAGGCTCTGACAAATCTTGAAGTGGAGAAACCTATTTTATTGATTTTAAAATGCCCACATTTTCCACATTTTAACATCTCTGAAATTAGGATGTACCTTACTATCAACGGTCTATCAGAGTTACTTGGCAGCCTTTTTTTTCCTGTTGGTGTTAAGTGAGATGTTAGTGTTTCTTAGAATTGTTGGGGATCTGAGAGTAGGTAGAATATACTACATAATTTAGCCCAAGAGTTCCCAAGGAAATCCTATTTTCTTTTCTTTTCTTCCTTCTTTTGTAACAAATAGCATTGAGTACATTACCTTTAAAATGGCTTTTCTAGAAACTTGAGTGAAACCTGCAGACTGAGACCACTGAGACAACGGCTTTACGGGTTTTCATTTTAGTATTTTAGTTAATGTTGAGACAATCATGAGAGTCTTTATGGGAAAGATACTTATGATGTTGGTTAGTGGGGTTAATGCAGTTGAGGTGCTTAGCTGCTGGTTTTGGCACTGATGACTCCAGGGTGGGATTTCTAACAGGTGCTAATATCAGCACAGGTGAAAGGAACTGCTTTGGTAATAGGATGCTTAAATTTATCCCTAACATTGATCCAAGTCTACCTGGTGTGCAGTTCCTTGTGCTATTCTTATCCTTAAGTTTTCTCTATTAGTTTTTTTTTTTTTTTGATTGATTTCCTTCCTTATTTTTATTTTTAAATTTTTTCCCTATTTTAAAAAATTGTTTTAGTATATGTATTTTAATACATAATTTTCTTGATTCTATAAACCATCAAGGAATGAATAAATGAGTAAATACATGAATAAATAAGTAAATTATCTGCTTTGAGAATTTGTGCACAATGCCATTTTTCTGTAGGTCCCAGTTTCCACTTTTGAAAAACAAGCAAATTAGAGAAAATCATTGGTGCCAAAGTGGAAAGAGCACTGGATTTAGAGTGAGAAGATCCAAGTCCAGGTCCAGGCTTTCCCAAAATGTTCATGTGAACTTAAATGTCCCAAGCCTCAGGGTCCTCAGTGGCAATATTGGAATGGAAGTACCCATCTCAAGACGTTGCTATGAGGATTGAATAAAACATGCTCTTGGCTAAGCACATATAGGTTTTATGGCGCAGTCTCTCAAGTCCTATCTAGTTCTAGTAGTCTCTATAATGTGATGGGTGTGTAAGGGTAACACATTTGTTGCCTTCAGCTAAAATGCCCCGTTTGTATCTTTGTACTTATTTTATTTTATGGTTTTCATTTTGGCATATGTATAAATATAGTTTCATGCAGATCTTGGCTGGTTTCCTGTCAGCCTACGCTCTTTAGAATTTCTGTAAGAAAATCTCCCAGATGACAGAATGTTCTAAAGGAGTGGTATAATTATATGGCATGGTACAAAAATAAAATTTAAAAGAGTAACTAACAACTAAACAGACCTTTGCACAAATCTTCCTATGCCCTGAGGTGGCTTGGGGGAGAGAATTGCTCACATTTCAAAACTCAGAGGACCATTTTCCCTTTTAAGTCCTTATTTTTCCCTCTCTATGGATCTTGCTAAGCATATCCCAGGCCTCTTATCTCTTCCTCCTTTCTCTCCTTCTAAGCTATAATCATTTCCCACTCCCAGACAAAAGAAAATCATCATGAACCTACAGTTGTGATATGGTTAAAATCATGCACACACAGTTACATTCAAATAACTCATATACACACACCTTGAAATATGAACTCCTAGGTTTAATTCCAGGCAGCGCTATTGACTAGGCATATCTCTATGGCAAGTCACTCAACTTCTCTAAACCTAAGTTTTCACTTCTGAAAATGGGAGCAATACTTCCCTCTGAGAGTTGTGTATTTCCTGTTGCTTCTGTAATGAATTACCACAAACTCAGTGGCTTAAAACAACACAGCTTTATTATCTTACAGCTCTGAAGGGCAGAATTTCTAAAATCTTGTCATTGGCAGTGCTGCCTTTCTTCTGGAGACTTTAGGGGAGAATCTGTTTCCTTACCTCTTCCAGCTGCTGGAGGCTGCCTGCATTCCTTGATTCATGACCCCATGCTTGATCTTCTAGGCCAGCAGTATAGACCCCACCCCGCTCTGTTTCTGAGTTGCATTTCCTACTCTGACTTTGACACTCTCATTTCCCTCTTGGAACCCATGTGATTGCATGAGGCACACCCAAATGATCCAGGATAATCTTCCCATCTCAAAATTCTTTACTGAATCATATCTGCAAAGTCCCTTTTGCCATGTTAGATAACATATTCATAAATTTTGGGGATTAGGGCATGGACATTTTGGGGCACCATTGTTCTACCTATTACATGTTATAATAGGAGCAAATCAGGTCATATATACAAAAAGATTTCCACTAAAATGCAGAATCTTGAATGCAGGACTGAGCTTTGCATATGTGTGTGTGTACACACACATATACATATATGTGCATATAATGCATATATTTAACTTATTGTATATTATACATAATAATTACATATGTATACACATATAACTTATATGTATAATGTATTTCCAATGAACGTCACATAAGAAGTTCACTATTATGTACTTTGAAGCAAAAAAAAGGGAGTCAAAGAATGGCAACTCCATCAGCTTTAAGAAATCTGGAAGAGAGGAGCCAGGGACTAGGATCTGAGAATCACTGGAAATAAATTTATACTCCTTGGGAAGTGTAAATGGGCTAATAGACCAAGTAACAATAATAAGCACAAGAGCCAATGTATTATTTGGCTACCATATGAGAGACACAGTTTTATCCTTTACATAGTTATCTCTAATTATCCCATCAGCCCTATGATAAGGATTATTATCCACATTTAATAGATTATGAGACTGATGCCTAGGGAGGTTAACAGACTTAATCAAGGTTATATACCTGATAGGTGGTACAGCCTCTTTATGAATACAGGTTTAATTAGCTCCAAATCTGAACTTGACACCTTATGCTTCCCTTAAGTAAGAGAGCATAAAATATCAATAAATTCACCAAAGTAGAAATTATACGAGCTACATTTTCAGGATAGAATGCAATACTATTAGAAATTAAAATAAAAGGAGAACAAACAAATCTATTTGGGAATTATTAAAAAAAAGGAAAACTACCTTCTAAGTAACATGTGAGTATAGAAAAAAATCAAACTCAAATTACCACCTCTTTAGAAATGAACAGGAGGGCTGCATATCAAACTTGTGGGATGTAGTCAAAGCCATAATCAGAAGCTCTACAGCATTTATTAGGAATTAAGAAATATTGAAAATAAACAAATAAAGCATTCAACTCAAGAAGCCCCCCCCAAAAAATTATAAAACATAATCGAAGCAAGCAGCAGGAAAGAATTAATACAAATAAAAGCTGAAATAAATGAAGTAGAATATAAACAAAAAAGGAGCTGCATAAATAAAATACAAAAAGCCCTTTCAAAGGGGAGAGAGAAAGAACACAAATAAACACATTAGGAATGAGATAGGGAAATGACTACAGAAGCACAGCAGATAAGACATACGTAATGACAATACTGTGTACAACTTTATACCAATACACTTGAAAGTCTTGCTAAAATGCATTATATTCTTAGAAAATATAAATTACCAAGTTTGAGGCATGATCATACAGAAAATCTAAAATGGAAATAAACAATAAGAGAGCTAAATATCCACAGCTGAAAAAAAGATAGAGGCCAGGGGATTTTATAGGCAGGTCTTGTCAAATCATCAAGGAATGGATAACCTCTATTTTATATAAATTGATCCAGAGAAAAAAACAAAAGCAACAGTATTTTTTTAACTTATTCCATAATCCTAATATGCAGCCTTGGCAAATATATGCTTATCCATGTAGAAAAATCTGGCAGACGTATTAGACCTGATGAGTTCTTCATGTTGGTAAGATGCAACATCAAATTACTAAAATCAGTAATAACTTTTCTCAAATCAGAAATAACTAACTAGAAAACATAAGAGAAAACATAAGTGAAAAACAGGTTCTATTCCTGAAGCAGAAAAGACTGTAATAATAGAAGCTATCACTCTACAAGGGCACGCTGTATTTCAAACATAACTCATTTAATCCTCCCAGTGGCTTTGTAAGGTAGGAACTTCTTTACAGGTAAGCAAAGGAAGTACATACAGGTTAAGCTTTGTCCAAGGTCACACAGCTGGTAAGTGGTGGAATCAGGATTTGGACTGTGTTTGTGTTGGTGTGCATTCAAAGCACATACTTGTAACCTCTAGGGTACAGTACTTCACATAAATGCCTATGAATAAGCCCCACAAGACATAGGCAAGATCTTTGTGACAAAAAGTCTAAAACTTCAGTGAAAGTTTTAAAAGAACACTTGAGAAATGGAGATTTCAACTATGTTTTTGAATTAGAAGACTAAACGTAAAGACACTGTATTAGACAGGATAAGATAAGCTTTGTTGTTCTAACAAATGAGGTCCCCTCTCCAGATACCAGAAGCGTGCACAAACATTAATTTTTTGTCCATGCAAGGTCCATTATGATTGAGGCAGTCCTCTGCCATCCTGCAGTGTGTATCTGAAACATACGGTCTCCGGGCTGCGATAGCAAAGGAAGACAGGTCTTGAGAATCACATTATGTTTTGAAAGGGCTAAATCGGCAGTGACTTACATCTTGTCAGCACAGATTTCATCATTCAGAATCCAGTCATCTGGTCACATCAGCCTAACTGCAAGAGAGGCTTAAACATGTAGTGTACAATGTGCAACCAAGAAGAGGATACAGTGTGGTAAATGCAAGACGTCATCTCTGCCAGTTGTCAACAGTGCCTGGTACAGAGTTGACTCTCAATACATATTTTTTAAATTAAAAAAAAAAAATGTGAAAACCTTTCTCCAACTTAGTCTACAGATTCAGTGTACTGCCACCCAAAATTCCTCTAGGATTTTCCATGGAATTTAACAAGCTAATGCTAAAATTCATCTGAAGGAAAAAAATATGGAAAATTAGTCAGGAAATTTTGAAACCAAAAATTGTGTTCATGAGGGGGAGGAGACTTTACTCCTATATCCAACACATGTATAAAGCTATCATAATTAAAACTGTAGAATTACTGTAGGAGCATACAGATAATAAAATAGGGGGAAAAACCCAACTATGTATACATGGTGTACAAAGGGATTGAGTATATGATAAAATGTCATTTCAAATTATTTGGTGGAAGGACAGACCCTTCAGGTAATTGGCTACCCATTTTAAAAATTATTAAAAATAACAACTCCCACCATAGGAAAAATAAATTTTATACATATTAAATAACAAAAGGTGAAAAAAAATAAAAATACTGAGATAACATACAGAAAAGTATCTTATCATCTTATGACTTCCTAAGCATTGTGCAAATGTCATAAGTGATAAAGGACCAGGATAGAGAGGTTATGACATCAAAAGCAAGATTAGAATACAAGCACAGACTGGAAGAAAATTTCAATATATATGGAAGGTGAAGGATAACTTGTCCAGAAGATATGCAGAGCATTTGCAAACCAATAAAAAGAAAAAAAAGAAGAAAAACAATATCATAATGTAAAAGTGGTCAAAGCACATGAACAGACAATCTACAGAAGGGAAAATACATATGATCATAACATGAAAAGATGCCGAACTTCACCAGTAATCAGGGAAATACAAATCCAAACAAAAATTGAGTTATTTCTTTCATCCGAGCTTGGCAATAATAAATATGAAAGATGTGGAAAAATGGAGTCTCTCATTCATCAATGATAGGATTGTAAAATGGTAGAAACTTTACAAATGGCCTTTTAGTAAATCTATCAAAATTTTAAAATTCATAAAACATCGACTCAGCAATCACTCTTCTAAGAACCTTTTATAGAAACACACACATGTGTGCAATGATATATGTACAAAGATCTTTATTATGGTATCATTTATAATAACAAACAGCTATAAACAGCCAAAGTGCCCATCAATAAAAATTAGTTAAAAGCATGATGGTATGTTTATATTATGCAATGCCAAATAACCATTAAAAAAGATAGATCTATGTGTATACTGAGTTGAAAAAATCTCTAAGAAATAGCATTAGGTGCAAATGCGTGTCTCACAACAATGTATAGTGTAATTCTGTTTATGAGTTTATTATGAAATGTATTTATGTATATATATATATATATATATATGATGTGTATTTAAGTGCAGTGAAAAAATCCTAGAAGAATATATAATAGTTAACAGTGATGATTACTGGGACAGGAAGTGTGCAGTGGGAAATGAAGAACTTCAACATTTTACTCTATAGACTTTGATAATGTTTACTCATTTACAAAAATAATGTATTCATTCACAGGCGCACAGCCATGTGTGTGGAGGTGTGTGGGGGGTGTGGAGAGAGAGAAAGGGAGGGAGAGGGTGGGAGGGAGGGAGGGGGAGAGAGAGAGAAAGAGAGAGAGAGAGAGAGGCAGAGAACACTACCTAGTCTACCCAGTAAACCATTTTTTTATGTTTGCTAGGAGTCTCCTGGGATAAATGGATGGAACTAGACTTTATCGATCATTTATCATATACTCTGCATTTTCATGTGCACTCACTTTATCTGTGCTGCAATTGTATTAAGGGGAGTAACTTATGTTTAACAGATGCAAAAAGAAGGGGATAGACTTTACCAAGGCACAAGGACAGTACCTCCTTCCAAGAGACTTTCCACTGTACTTTGGGCAGGAACATGTGAGCATTAGAAAGACAATCAGTGCATCAGTGCAATACACCAGGGGTTAGGGGAAGCAAGGAAAGAGTGACAGTTTGCTTCATGCATGAGACATTCTTGGAATTCCACTAAAGTGATCTTGGGTCAGTTTTTCAGCTTTCCTTGTCTACTTTCTGCCTCCAGTTGGGCTCTGTGTCTATAGCATCAGCTACTAATTCCTGCTACTTGGGTACATTTTCTTCCCAAACCACCTCACAGAACCTCTCCCTTTTCCCATATGAGTTCCTGAATGGATCTCTGCTCAACCCTTTGAAGGAAAGGAAAATTAGAAAACTGTGTGCCTTATACTGCCTCTAATTAGCACAACATAACCAGAGTCATACCATGCAAATAGAAACCACTGGATTTGGAGGAGACAAAAGTAGAAAAAGATGCCTTTGTTTCTAAACAGACCTGAATTTGAATGCCAACTTCATCACTTACAGTGTGACATACTTCATTTCTTGGCTCTTCATTTTGTTTATGTGTAAAGCACAGATGATGATATTACCTTTTCTTCATGGTTAGAAAATAAATATATGAAGTGTTCAGTGGCTAGTATATGCTCAATAAATAGAAGCTTCATTATTACCACTACTATAATTATATTAACTACATTGCAATTCCTGTTTTTGCAGCCAATGTATCATGTTACCTCATAGCATCTTAGTGAATTAAGGTAGGATAGGAGTGTCTACCTCATTTTACAGATGAGGAAACTGGGGATCAAAGAAGTTAAGTGACTTGTCCAGGTTCACATACGTCA
Organism: Cynocephalus volans; assembly: GCF_027409185.1. NCBI lineage: Eukaryota > Metazoa > Chordata > Mammalia > Dermoptera > Cynocephalidae > Cynocephalus > Cynocephalus volans. The sequence continues at coordinate 20,383,654 of NC_084476.1, forward strand.
CAAGAAGCAGAGATGGCATTTGTACAGGTCTCTCCAATTGTGTAGCCCATTCTCTTTTTTGTCTTATTTATATGCACCCTACCCCCAGTGCCTAGCACAGGACCATGAAAAGGTAGACACTCAAATTCCAGTTTCTGGATTGATTTTGCAGGGGGCTGAGACCTCTGCTCTCCTCCCCCCACTTCATTCCCACCTCTGCACCCCATGCCTCTTTAAGAGATCCTTTTTCCCATTGCAAACATGCCCAAATTGAAAATATTTTTTCCATGACCCATTTAGTTGCCTGTTTGGTCCATAGAGGAGCTCATTCCTACCTCAAAGGTATGTCAACAGAGGCTGCTAACATTGCTAATTGAACAGAAGCAGAGGCTGCTGCTCCGTGCACTGTCCATGGTCCTGGAAGGGTCACCTCTGAGCTACAAGGGTAATGAAAACCTTGTTTTTGCTACAGTCTTCAACTTTGGTCGACAGATATTCTGGGAATAGATTCTGGTTTTAGAAAGCAGTTTATAATTCCCCGTGAATTGATCTGTCATGCTTTTTAATGTCTGTGTGTTCATGGAACACATTTTTAAAATTTGCTTTGTGTGTGAATGTGCACGCTGGTATCCCCCTCGACTCCTCCAAAATGTCACAAATGACTTTCCTTAAATTTACCAATTTGCAGGATTAATGTGTTTCTCTCTAGACACCTGTGCCCTAGATAGATTCCAGCCAGAATAGCTGTCTTTGTTTCTAAACTCTGACCTGTTTTTCAGGTAAAGGAGGCCTTGGTTTTAGGTCACCCCCAGTGGGGCATCCAGGATGTGGAGCTAACTCTTGGTTCTGTTTTATCACGCAGTTGTGTGGAGGAGTACAAGCTGGCTCCCGATGGAAAATCCTGCGTAATGCTCTCAGATGTCTGCGAGGGCCCCAAGTGCCTCAAACCTGACTCCAAATTCAACGACACCCTCTTTGGAGAGATGCTACATGGTTACAACAACCGGACCCAGCATGTGAACCAAGGCCAAGTCTTCCAGATGACCTTTAGGTATGGAGCAGACACTTGCACAATGCTGGTCTGAGTCACTGACCCAAAATAAGGGCAGGGGGAGGAAGCCATCTGCACAGTGGAATAGAGACTTATTATACTGGCTGACAACTACCCAAGCTCATTGATACCCACTCAACAGGTGTTAGAAGTCAGCAAAATTCATTCAGTGGAGTTCCTTTTCCACTGACCTAGAACTTACTTGTCTCACCTTTCTGTTTTCTTAACTCTATTCACATATTACAAATTCAATCTTAGATCATCCTGTAAGTACAGTTAATGGAGTTTTTAAATTTAATTAATTTTTCAGTCTATTAAAAAATAAGTATCCTATGTATGCTATTCAGGCAGTTCCAAAAAAAAAAAAAAAAAGATGTTTAATGAAGTAGAAAAACAAAAATCCCATCACACAGAAATAACCAGAAATAACATTTCCTGAAGACTCTGAAAACATGTCTCTCTCTCCCTTTATACGTCTCTATTTAATCTGTCTACACACATGCACACACTCACATACACACCCCAAATCTCAGTAAAGGTGTTCGGAATTGCTTTGTTTGCTCAACAATATGCCAAAGACCTCTTTCTCTGTTACTGGAAACAGAGGTATATGCAAAATTAAAAGATGAGAGGGAACACTTATCCAATGATGACTAGGTGGACCAGATTATATGAAGAATAGAAAGCAGACTCATGGTGAAAGGCTTCCTTGGACAGTTGAAGGAACTGGGACACTCTGCCTGGAGAAGAGAGACCTTGGGTGGGATTTATTCAAGCTTCAAAATCTGAAGAACTGTGAGATGGTGGAGTGAGAAGACTTGTTCCATGTACAAGAAAGGAGACTCAAAAAACACAAAGTCTGGAGTTTTAGACAGTTTTGCATGAAAAAGGAATAGGATATTATCACAGATCAAGGTTTTACTTATCTTTTGAGGTCATATAATAGAAGTCAGAACTAGTAAGAAATCACCATTATGGACATCATCATCTTCATCCATCAACTTATTAATAGTAGTGATAGTTTAGTAGGAGTGGCAATAACAGTTACCATTTATTAAGAATTATTCATTGTTGAGATCTTTGCTACCATTAATAATAATAATAATAACAACAATAATAATATTTGTAATGGCCACTAACATTAACTCAGCACTTGCCACTGTATTCTAAGCACTTTTCATCTATTAACTTATGTAATCCTCACAATAACCTTATGAGGCAGGGACTGTTGTTATTCCCTTTATATAGGCGAGCAACAGAAATTTAAAGTAACTTTCCCAAGACCCCTTTCTAGGAAGTGAGAGACCCAGGATAATGCCATTTTAGCTTCATTATCAGAACCTCTAAGGCACCGTGGCATCCATTTTACAGTTAAAAAGTCAATATCAGAGAAATTCAGTGTCTTTCTCAAGGTCACCATCTAGTGAGAAGTTGAGTCAGGATTCACATGTAAGTCTGGCTGACTCTAAAGCCTTGCTCTTATCTTTTAATTCAACATAACCCCTCACCTCCCATTTTAGAGAATGAGAATGGAGATATAAGTGCCTAAAACCGTTCATCCTTTTGGTCATCACATGCTCTTTGAGCACTGCCTGTGCCCAGGTACCATGCTGGTTACTGGGGATACAATGGAAAATGAGATAAAAAGTGGCCCCCAACCCTCTGGTGCTTAGGTATGGTTAGGAGTGGGGTGGGGATATTATCTATTTACTTAATTTTATTCATGAAGTAGAGATAGAGATACAGGGCTCCAAGAAAGCCATTAACAATGGGATCTAATTTAGTTGCAGCAGAGTGGTAGGGGGTGCATCTGTTGGATTAGATAGCAGTAGTCAGGCTTCAGAATCTACTGTTCAGATGAAGTATTATTTAGCTAATATCTGATAGATGAGTAGGAGTTAGCATTGGAAAACGTTTCAAGCAGAGAAAAATGTGATAAGGAAAATAACTTTGTTGGTTTTAGGAAATGAAGGGGTCTAGTGTTGATTGAACTGGGTGAATCAGGAGAGAATAGTGGGAGATGAAGCTGGAGCAGTAAGCAGTAGCATGGGGGTCTTGCAGACCAAGTCTTTATTCTAACAGCAATGGGAGAACTCTTATGTGGTTAAAGGAGGGGAGTATGCAGTGATTGCATTGTACTTTTCAATGTCACGGTGGCTATGTGAGAAGCAGGTTGCAGTGAGTTGGCTGGGAGAGAGTGGGAACGAAGATCAATTAGGTGTCTGTTGTGAAAGAGTGTTGGTGGCTTTGTGCAGGATGATGGAAACAATATTGGAGAGAAAAAGGGATTGGGAAAGAGAGTTGTGAGGTCCAGTGTGCTATTGCTAGGCAAGGGTAAGGTTGAGAGAGGATTCAAGGGTGAATTTATTTTTACTTATTTTTATTTACTTATTTAAATTGACGTGTTGTAATTGTACATGCTTACAGGGTACAATCTGATGTTTTGATACATTTATATGTTGTATAATGATTGGGTCAGGGTAGTTAATGTGTCCATCACCTCATGCATTTATCATTTTTTTGTGAAGAAAACATTCATTCTCCTCTTGATGTTATGTAATATACAAAACTTAACTGTTATCCATAGTCACCCTACTGTGTGATAGAACACCAGAACTTATTCCTCCTGTCTAATTGTAATTTTGCGCCCACTGGCCAACCTCTCCCTGTTTTTCCTTTCTCTCTCCACACCCTGGTCTCTGGTAACCACCATTCTACTCTACTCTCTGTCTCTATATTATGGATATATTATATATATTTTTTTTTATTTTTTTATATTATATATATATATATATATATTTTTTTTTTTTTTAAGATTCCACATATGAGTGAGATCATGTGGTATTTGTCTCTCTGTGCCTGGCTTAATTCACTTAATATAACAACCTCCAATTCCATCCATGTTGCCTCCAATGACAAGATTTCATTCTTTTTTATGGCAGAATAGTATTCCATTGTGTATATATACTGCATTTTCTTTTATCCATTCATTCATTGTTGATCCAACAATCCCCCTACTGCGTATATACCCAAAGGAAATGAAGTCAGTATGTCAAAGAGATATCTGCACTCTATGTTTATTGCAGTGCGATTTACAATAGCCAAGATATGGAATCAACCTGAGTGTCCACACAGCAATTTACTGGCAGGGTTGGGTCCTCGCATTCCCATAAAGGGTTCTTTCCGTGACTCAGATTCTGAATCAGACGCTGAATGCTACTTTGTTGAAAAAGCTCTAGGAGAGATTTAAGGATAATCTGGATGAAACTGCTCAAGGCTGAGATTTTACAATACAGGCTTTTTATCATTTTAATTGTCTATTAAACTCTGTCTCGAGTATTGTGGTGGATAGAATAATGCTGCTTGAAATCTGAAAGAAAACAAATAAAGGAATAGTCTCTTCTCCTCGAGGAAGGAATTTACAAGCTTGCAATATGATACATTCCACTGAATAAAATAGGAAAATTTCATTTGCAAGGTAGTGTTCCAGGGAATGTCAGTGGCTTCCAAAGAGTTCCTGTGTGAAGCCTTTCAAAGGAATTAGAAGGAAAGATAAAGACCTTCTCAGAGCACAAGTTTTGTGAACTGGAGTTTGAAGGGATAGCAAGGAACGGTGCCTTTTGGGAGAGATAAGAGCTATAAGGACGTTTTCCTGTCCAAAATGGAGCATGCAAAGGCCCAAATATATGGATAAGCAGGAGTGGGAGTCAGGAAAACAGATGTCCAAATAAACCTGGCTTCAAATCCCAGCCCCACCCATGATAAGCATAATCCTACTCCATCTTTAAAAGAGTGTTTTATCAGATGCCAGCCACTCCAATAGGCACATTGCGTGTTTTATGTAATCTGGGTTCTCACAGCAACTCTCAGAGTGGCTGTCATGTGATAAATGATCAAATATACTAGTTCTCATTCTCATGTGTCTCTTATCATCCACATGGGTAGTTAAACACTAGAGCCTGAAGGGACTTCTTGGAATCTTGGTTCTCATTTTTATATGTGGAGAAGGGACTTGGTGACAAAGCAAGTCATTGCAGGGCAGCCCATGATTGCAGACCTGATTGCCCAGCATGCTTGTCTTCCCACTGCCAACAACTGGTCAGTCAGAAAGTACATGGTGCTTTAAAGGCTGGCCTGGGAGTACTGAGGCTTAGAATTTTAGTCTCATCAGGAGTCATTATTCTGCCTCAAACACTCTGCTTATTGTTCCCAACTCCTCAACCTTGGGCCATCTCTGAATAGCAAAGGCTTATATATGTCCTGATTTGCTCATGGAGGAGAGTATAGTGAACAGACCAGGCTTTGCTCTTCTGATAACCTCAAGATTTAGGGAACTCCCCAGAGAACCATTATATTAGAGTAACCCTTTCCATTTAAGCTTTCTCATCCTTGGCTTCAGTTAAACATTCTTTGTAATTATTTCTGTCCCCAGACCCTGTCACCTTTTGGAGCCACATGCTAAATCAGTTGACTCCCCACTGTGGGAAGGTGAGCCACCTCTGAGGAGTCTAAATTTATCTTTTTCAAGTCTCTCTTCATGAGCCCTAGAGAGTGAGGGGGCTGGAACTCCTTTGTCCTCAAGTTTCAGAAAGCCTGCAAGTTTTTCAGCATCAAAAGCAGTTGTCATTTCTCTCCTCCTCCTCCTCCCTTCCTCCTTCCTCCAAGTAATCTCCAGTCCAGCCCTAGAGAGTAGCCAGCAAGCACCACCACCAGCCATCTTGCCATATGTCTCATTTCCTGACAACTGTCTGGCCTGGGATATCAAAATCTCTACTTGCTAAAGAGTCTCCCGTGTGACAACTCCTGCTCTGATTTGTTCTCCTGCCTCCCCAGCCCAGGTCACCACACCTAGCAACTGCTAATATAAGACAGGTCTGCAATTTCATTTCCTCTCTTGACTCTCCAAAAGAACAACCTGGGCTTCTGCTTTACAAAAAGCTTCAAAATTTAAAATCTCTGAACTAGACAAGCACTTAAAGATTAACTGGTATTAACAGACCTAACCCTTTGTACAGATGGAGAAACTGAGGCTCAGAAAAGGGTATACCTTTCTCAGTTCTCCCAGTGATTTGGGACTCCTCTGAGACTGAAAATTACAGTTCCTGACTCCTGACGGTGTTCCTATGAGAGAAGGAAACAGCATGAACAGAAAGAATTAGAAAGAGGTGGAGAGCAGTGAGAAAGATTTAAGAGATAAGGTGATAGATGCAAAGAGTGAGTGTCAGAGAAGCTGTGGAAGATGGACAGGTCAAAGGAGAGACCTAAAGTGATAGAGAGAGGAGGACATAGAGTTCATAAGAAAATAAAAATATAGTTTATTTCCAGGGAGGGAATGAGGACTGTCTTAAGAGACTGGGTGGTGCTGGGAAGAGGCCACTGGATTAGAAATCAGGTTCAGATGTGGAAATATGAAGAGCCAATGATCTCACTTTTGAATTGCCCCCAAACCCAGTAAGTGATGTCAGACTTTGCTGTTTCTAATTCCTTTCAGTGCACGCAGTGTTGGTCTTAATGACCCATGTGGGGTCACTATCAGAATCCCCTGCCCTTAGCTCTTGATCAGTGTGGGAATTGGTAGACTGTTCGAGTGAGATAAACTCTCCAGAGGTTGGTGGTAGTTGATGTTTTTTTTTTTTTTTTATTTCCTCTTTTATCTTCATTCATCTTACCTCATTCCTATAAGGAAGAAAGGTCAGCTTTGGTTATAGATGGCAGGGATTTAGATAAACATCGGTCAAGAACTATTATTGTTCCTAGAGTCTCTGAAATGGCAGTGAGGAGAAGTTGCTTGGGAATTGGGGCTGAGCAAATTACAATGGTAGATTTTGCAAAACCCTCATCAAAAATAAGACAATTCTGCTGGCAGCAGACCTTCAAGGCCTTCAAGAATGACCTATAAAGAGCATGAGGAGCTCACGAGAGATTTACTAGAAAGACACTTTTCAATCTGGCCTGCTTATCAGATGTGCATACTGTATAACGTAAGAGGATAGTTTGAGGTATGATGTGGGATTTCAGGATTTGGCACCCACAACCCACACCTGGCAGGACAGAAGGGCTCTCGTTAAGGATTCAAGGAAAGCTGGTCTTCCTTAGTGGCACCCACGTGTTGCCCAGCTGAGGAACTGAGTCAGATCTTATCAAGCGGCCTCCAAAGCTATTCTGGCCTATGGTTTTCTAGTGCCTTCCAGGGAGATAGTTAATTGTTCATGCGGGGTCCTCCCCTTCCCTCTCTTCCTCCTCTTTCCTGCTTTCCCCCTTTAACCTTGTGTGTATTTTTTATGTGTCTTGTCCTATATCACATACTTTATGTGCTTTCTCATTTGATCTTTCCAATACCTGTTTCAAAGCAGACATTAATATATTGGCTTTACAAAAAAGGAAGTGAAGATATCAGTCAGAATGCATTAGGTGTGCCTTAGGAATCGACAACTTCAAAATTTCATTAGCTTGACACAAATGTGTTTATGTGTCGATCATACCACATGCCTCTCACAGAATGTCAGTGGCCCCAGTCATTCTAGTATTTGTGTCTGGGCCGACAGAAGATTTGTCTTTCTGTGCTTCTGTGAATGCTATTGTAGCAGGAAAGAAACTTGGCTCTCATAACTTCCTCCTAGAGATGATATTCATCTTACATTTCACTGGTCAAATCAAGTCCCATGGCCACCTCAAAGGGTTGGGCAGAGACATGCAATCCTACCATGTGCTGAGAAGCAGAGACACAGAGACATTTGTGGGACATCAGTACTGTCTACTACATGGAAGCACAGAGAGGTTAGGCAAACTGGGTTACTAATCAAATAGCTGAGAAAAGGGTGGCACCTGAGTCTAATACCAAAGCCCATTTAGCAGTCGTGCCTCCCAGGCTCCCATTTCATATTCCACCTCTGAGAACTATAATATGACCTTTTCTCTTGCCAATTTTCTTCATTCCATTCCCAAAGGACCATAGACTTTGTAGCTGGAAGAGCCTTGGAGAACAGTTTGTGAAACCCCTTCCATTTTGTGGATGAGCTACTTGAGGTTTAAGTGTTTAAGTGAATTATCTAAAATCATATAACTAGTAAATGAATAAGCCAAGCCTCCAGCCCCCAGTCTGTTGGTCTGCACTGTGTCCACTCTGAAGGCTTGGAGACAGAGGACCCATCCACCACACTGTACAGGTGCACCAAGGCAAAGGTCCCCTAGATAATTAATGGCAGAGCCAGGCTTGGAAGGCCTGTGTATTTTTAATAGACCATGATCTCATTATAATAAGAGAAAGCAAAGGCGGCTGGTAGTAGAGAGATTATTAATTAAAAGGGGACATTAGCTTCTTATTTTTAAAGCCATTCCTAAGCCCCTCGGTGCAGTAATATTCTAGATCTTAGCAAAATCCTCAACTTGCCACCTGGAGACACAGCAGTTTGCTACCTCCTTTGGGGTATCATTTGTGAGGTCTTGGAAGTGAACTGAGAACAGCAGTTGGAGACCTGATGAGAGGGGAAATTTTCCTGGTGCTGACTCCTGGGCTGGCTGCAGAATAATCTCTCTTTTGTGTCTTCATTTTTCCAAGGTTTCCTGATGTGTTCTACAGGAGTCAAGGCCCCTGTTGGTTGTACCATAGGGCCTTGAATCAGAAAGATGATTTTTTTTCTTTTTTTTATATCACTTTATTGAGATATGATTGACAGACAAAAAGCTGCATATAGTTAGTGTATACAACTTGATTAGTTGGTGGATAAGTATATACCAGTGAAACCATCACCACCATCAAGGCCATAGATATATCCATTACCTCCCAATTTCTTCCCATCATTTTAATTATTTTGTTTGTTTATTGTGATAAGAAAACATAATATCTACCTTCTTAGCAAATTTTAAGTGCACATTACAGTGTTGTTAGCTATAGGCACTGTGCTGTAGAGTAGATCTTATTTATCTGGCATAACTAAAATTTGTATCCTTTAATCATAAGCTCTCCATTTCCCCTCCCCCCAGCCCCTGGCAACCACCATTCTACTCTCTGCTTCTATGAGTTTCTGATCCTGTTCTCCCATTTCCTGCTGTATATCCATGGCTGTTCTCCACTCTGATTTCCATTCTGTATATTAAGAAGGTTGGTGCAGATCTCAGATAAAGAGTGGGGGCTTCTGACCCAAAGTACAACACTCCTTCTACTCAACCCCCGTGGCTTAGAGAAGCCTTTCCCGCTCACCTGATCATAGGAATCACTTGGGGTTGCACCAAGACCTACTATATTTTTCCAGATAAGGGGCCTGGGAAAGTGAATTTCACCAGTATTCTTAGGTGGTCCACATGACTTAGCAATTTGGGGATGCAATGACCTGGTGTATAAGATGTCAGGCTCTGGAGTCAGAGTCCCAGCTTGCCGTTTGTCAACTGCGTGACAGTAGGCACATTATTTAAAGCCTCAGTTTTCTCATCTCTAAATTAGGAATAACAACAATACCCTCTTCCTGGTGCTTTGATAATGAACTGAGATTGGCACTTGTTCCATCTCTGTTCTCAGCAAATAGGGAGGACCCAGGTGCCACAGGGGGCTGCCAGATTCATAATAAAAGAGGAATTTTAGGCAAAGGCCACTTCAATGTGAGTGATTCTGCAGGAACTCAATCTATACCTGGCTGGGACCCAATACAGGCTGTCGGAGTGCTGCCATGAAAAGCTAACGGGGTCCAAATCTCATGTCTGAAATTTCCTAGTTGTGTGACTTTGGACAAATCTCTGAACTTCCGTGAACCCCAGAGTCTTCAAATGTAAAATGGGAGTTAACTTCAAAATATCCTCAAAGGACTGTGGTGAGAATTTAACACACTAATAAGCAGAGGTCCTAGCATAAGTAGGCTCTAATAAACATTGTTTTTTTCTGCCTTCAGTTGCATTCCTTTCTCCCCAGTTCCAGAAACCATACAGCTGATGAAGATTTTTTTGTTGTTTGTGCATTTCTCCAAAACCCATCTCTGGACTGGGACCAATGTCATTCTCCCAGCTTCCTCCAAGCAACACACACATTTTGGTGAACACAGTGCTTTGATGAAATGCCCGGGACAGGGTAGAAGCTCAGCCCTTCATGCTCTGTGGTCTGTGGGAGGTGGACAGCTCAGATAGCAGCATGCAACGGCAGCAGCTTTAGGGTTTCCTTCCCCCTGGAGTATCCCAGCCTTGGGAAAAAGATAATCTCTCCATTGTGTTGTATCACCTGTGTCTTATAGCATCACCATTTTGTTCCTGTCGGAATGATCTACAGTGAAATGCTTCTCATTAGGAACGTGGGATTTAGATGCTCATATTTACTGTGTGGAATTTGGTATTGGTCCTGGGCTCAGATCCAGAGTTCCAGTGGTGTGTAAATCTCTCATCTCCAGGGTTGATATTAAAAATATTTAATGGTTAGTGTAGAAGTGGCACAGACCAATATGAAAGGAGGCCCATCCAAACCAGTGTGAAAGGAAGCTTAATCAGTCAGCTTTGCTGGGCCAAACATCAATCTTACTAACCTCCTACCTGTCCTGATTTCCTTCCCCTGTCATCGCCTCATCACATTCTATCATCCATTTCCCAATACCCTTATGCATGATTGATATTGTAAAACTATTTTTTGTTCTATTCTTTTCAAAGTCTGTCTTTGAGGGTATAGTCGGATGTTTCTCCATGGCACAGTGGACACAGCAGGTTGACTATTGTACTTTTTACATGAGAAAACTGAAGCTCAGAGAGGTTACTCATAGCATCTGAAGTCGCACAGCCTGTAAATGATGGAGCCAGGATTCAAGGCCTGCCCTTTGAAGTACTCTACAGTCTCAAGTAATGTGTGTGTACATGTGCATGCATATGTTCTCAAAACATATGATCCTCTAATAGCAGGAAAGCAAATAGTAGCTCATCACCATTATTATACACAAAAACCCTATCTGAAAGTAGGAGTTTTCCATATGTCAGCTTATAGTCACAGCTCAATACACATGAATTATACCAGTGCTTCTGGTATAACTTCAATGTGCATACCCACAACCAAAGAGTCCTGCTAAAACACAGGTTCTGGCTCAGTAGGTTGCAGATAATGCCTGAGACTCTGCCTTTCAAATGAGTTCCTGGGTCTGATGACCAGTTTTGAATAGAAAGATGGCTAACTGACATTTATGCTAGATGGGAGCTGCAGCTGCCTAGGTTATGTCTGAGAATGGAGACAATTCTTGTTCCTCCATTTGCCTGTTTGAAAGCAGAAACTAAGTCCCAAGGCCAATGGTCAATAAAGCCATGGAGTCCCAAGGAAGTCTCCCCTCCCACAATCCTCTCTAGAGTGGCCAAGTACAGAGAATGTTTCAGTTTTGCAGCAGCCAGTGCAGTCCTGTCCTGCAATCCAATAGGCTCCCAGTACATGATGTAGCATAAGTTATTCTGTGTCCATCTGCCCTGCTCACTGATGGTCACGGGGATGCTCACAGATCAATGCCAATGGGAGAGGCACTTATGCAAGGCAGGCTCCTGACCAGTGTCCTGAAGCCACAGTTGGGTGCCCAGATCAGAGCCTCTTTTATGTGCCCATGCTGCAATTTTGGCCATCATTGGATGCAATGGAAAGCTATTTATCAGCGGAGACCTGGGCTGCAGTCTGTTTTGGTCGAAGGTGGAAGACAAACTCCTAGAAAAGTATCAAGAAATCCATTTGGGAGGGAATACTGGCTGGGGTGAAGTTTCATTACTCTTAAGCAACAAGACAAAAATCTCATACCATCAACATTCATTAATTTGACTGGGGACAAGGCTTAGCGAAAGGTGCCTTTTATTTATATTTTTTATTTTGTGGGAAGCAGGGAATTGTAAGCAATTTTTAAACAAAGCTTCTTTAATATCTCCCCCTATTGATAGTAAAAGAAAAAAGAAAAATAGCTGCTTTATTTTTTTTTTTTAAGTTTTATTCTCAATGTTCACATCCCTAAATACACCAAACATGGTCATGTAAGGGGAAAACAAATTATATGCAGCATATTTCGAACGTTCTCCAACTAACCTAAAAATGTGTCTCTAGTCTGCAAAAGGTGCTAAAACAGGAAAAGCAACAGGGTCCATTTCAATTCTCTTCACAGCCCCCTTCCCCCTTTTTTGATTTTGTTTTTAAATTTTTGGCTTCAAAATCCCTGACTATGTTCTTTTTCTAGGAGGGAAAAGCCTATCTGAATCATTGAGACATCTGAAGCAGAAACAATTTTTAAAGAAGCCCAATTCCATTGCACTCAAATGCAGGCAGTAACTCAGGCTGGTCTCACTGCTCAGAAGGAAAAGTCCCTAGGGAACCTGCTGAACAGATAAGGATAGATTGTAATTAGCACAGTAATTGTAATTAGCAGAGCAATTGTAATTAGCACAGTGATTGTTTGTTCATAATGGGTGCTTCCAAAGTGACTCCAGGCAGTTTGTTCTCTTAAGTATCTTCTGCCATTTCCCCCATGATCTGGTTTACACTGCTAATGCACTAATGTGCTTAACAATCTCCTTTATAAATAAACACTCCATAGGTAGGAGCCAGTCCAGCCCCTGGCCAAGCATTATGCATCCTTAATTCATGGAGTCCACAATGCTGAAATTTTACTATATTTGCATAATGCTAAGGCAACATCAATATCTCACTCTCAGAAGAAATTATACCTTTGAAGTCATTTGTTATTTTTACTGTTGTTTTATTAATTATGGGAGGAAATAGGGTGACACCAGAGGAATGAACTTGAGGTCAGAGGTTTCAGTCCTGTCTTTACCACTTGTTCTCATTTGTTTGTTAACAAGTTTTGTTGAACATCTGTACCTAACAGGCAGATAAATTCCCAGAGGTGAAAAGATGAGTTGAGGCCCCTACTGTTATGCATATGGACCACCGAACAAGCGTATTTTGCACTGTGCGATGGGTCATGGTGGAAGAAAGTACAGGGGTCTAAGAGAACACAGTGGAGGCACTTGGCCCAGCCTTAGTGTGGGTGAGCGGCAGGGAAGACTTCCTGGAAGAGGTGCTAGTTGAGACCCGGATGATAGAGTAACCATTAGCTATGGGAGGGAGGGCTCTAGGCAAGTGAGAGCACAGAGGGTCTGTAGACATGAACATCAAGGTGGGTCAGTAAGAGGGTAGGAGGATGGGATTGCAGAGGTAAGTGAGCCATGGTTGAGGATGGGCAATCAGGAAGGGCTATTTAAGCCCCAAAGTAAGGGGACCATTACTAGCTATAAGACCTTGCACCATCTAATAACCTTTCTGAGCCTGTTTGTTCCCCATTAAATCAGGAAACATAATAGCACCTATCTCACAGGAGAATTATGGGAGGGAGGGAAGTGATGAGAAAACTCAGGTTAAGATGCTTTGTAAAGACACGTGCATTTTCCAACATGAATCCAAGGACCTGTGAGATACCAATTACTCTGAAATTTTGTGTTGTAGTATGTGTCCTATCACACCTGAAATCATGTGCGATGCAAATTCACCAGCACTAACTACTTTCTTTGTATTCCTTCCAGAGAAATGAAAAAGTAAGTCCATTCTAGGCTCCCATTAATAAGCCTATGCATGTGAGTCAAGAAAATTAATTTTTAGGGAAATATTTTCATTTCAGGGAGATGTCCTGAATAGAAATGTGTGTAGTCACGATTCTCATGAAAGATATGATCACGGTTTATTGGATGTGAATTAATACAGAAAGCTACAAGGGCAGTGGTTAGGGTTTTATGTAACATCACCACTGAATAATTGCTATTAATAATAATCTAGTGGAACACCTCAAAGGTGGCTTTTAAAAGAGTCCAAAATGAGCACTCATTTTTATGTTGCGTGAGATCCTCAAAGGAGCCCATTAAGTGGGTAGTTAATCAGCAGGCACAAGCCAGGAACCACAGCTGCAGGCATTTGGGTAGCCCAGGGCTGGTTGATTCAATGTTTACCTGATGACTTTGAAGGAAACTTAACCCTTGAGTCAACCTCTCCGTTCTCCATTAAGGACCCTGTGACCTTAAAGCGGCTTCAGTTTCTTTTGGATGCTTTTGAGAGTAGGAGGAAGGAAAGACGATAAAGGAATTCATCTTTTTTCCATCGCCATCGTTCAGAGAACTAAAGTTATTCTAAAGGATACCGTTTTAAGTTTTTACTAATTCCCTAATTATTTCTTAGGAATTAGTGAAGATTCAGCCACGGGGAAGATATAAGCCCAGAGGCAATACAGGCATTTTGCAGCTGTATTTGTAAAGGAGGTGGAAACATAGCCTGAAAATTAAACTAAATTGCAATTAAATTCTCCTTCAGATTCATGATGTAACACTGAGTGCTTATTATGTGCCAGATTCTGGGGATTCAAGCTGAACAAGACTCAGTCTAACGCTGGTATAAAGGGGAAAAGAATATACTTCTTTCTTTCTGGTATTATATAAGTCTGTGTTTCTTAACTTTTTTTTTTTTAATTACTGCACCCCACCCCACCCCCCAAGAAAAATTAAATTAAGGTTGAATTCTCCCTAATGAGAGAAATTAAATATTAATGGATACAATTTTGATGAGTAGAGTTGAACATTGGAGGGCCACAAGCTTGTTGTAATGTCTAAGATGCTCTTGCCTAGCAAGAAATAGTTTCTGCCACCACTGAGAATATGTGATGTAAGTGGATTTACAAGTGTTATTTTATAGACAAGGATACTTGGACTCAGAGAGGTCTCAAGACGTGCCTGTAGTCACACAGCTAGTGTCAGAGCCTTGCTTACGTGGGTTTTTCTGACACTTAGCCTGTACATCACAATGAATGCCTTTTCCATCCCTGCTCAGGTAGGATTATTTTTATATAAATTTTATTTCACTTTTAATTGACAAATAATAATTCTGTATTTTTATGGTGTACAATGTGATGTTTTGATATACATATACATTGTGACATGATTAAATCAAGCTACTTAACATATTCATCACCTCACATACTTATTTTTTGTGGTGACCACATTTAAAAAGTCCTTTTTTAGCAACTTTGAAATTTACAGTACATTATTATTAACTATAGTCACCAATAGATCTATAAAACTTATTCATCCTGTCTAACTGAAACTTTGTACCTTTGACCAATATTTCCTTTTTCTCCACCTGCCCCCTCATCCCCTGTCTCTGGTAAGTGAGATCATGCAGTGTTTGTCTTTCTGTGCCTGGCTTATTTTAGTTAGCATAATGTCCTCTAGATTTATATAGGATTATTTTTAAAATCTTTTCATTTTAAGCAGTTTTCAACTTATAAACTGCAAAGATAGTACAGAGAGTTCCTATATACTCTGCACTCAGTTTTCCCTCATATCCTTTTACATTAGTATAGTACATTTGTTACAATTAATGAACCAACAATGATATATTATCATTAACTAAAATCCATACTTTATCCAAATTTTCTTAGTTTTTACCTAATGTCCTTTTTCTGATCCAGTACTCAACTGTCAAAACAAAAATTGCACTGGACAGTGTTAAATAGGCAAGGGAGAGTTTGTTCAAGGCTATTGCAATAGGGGAGAGAGTCTGAACTCAATTTCATTGAAACACAAGGCAGAAGGGTCTTTAAGTGCTGGTGTAAGTGAGTAGAAAAGGACTGGAGGACAATAGGGGGAGTTGAACGGTGGGATGTGTCCAGCACATTGAGTTATTCCTGACTCTGCAAATGTATGCCTCTGTAATTCAGCCATATGTGTTTGCTAAATGGCACTCATGGAAGTTAGGTTTCTATCCTCCTACAGAGACTGGGAGATAGGGGTGCTATCTTCCTTGATTATTATATTTCAAAGAGATGGCTCCCATGTCCTTGTGAAAGACAGCCCTGGGTTGTAAAACTGGCAAGAAGCTTTTAGAAAGATTTACATCTCTAAGGGGCAGAGAAAACATTTGCAATTACTAAAGCAAATGCTTTAAGAAAAGGGAAGTCAGGAACTAGAATCAGAAAGAAGCCTGATTGGAGTTTAGTCAAGCTGGGGGATCCTGAGGCCATCTCAGCCCACACCTTACATTTAGTCATATGGCTCCTTAGGTGCCTTTTGGCTGTGACAGTTTGATACACTCATTTTTTTAACTGATTTTTTAATAAGCACTAAATTCACAATGTTCAAAAATAAGAACAGTATAAAAGACACCCAATGAGGACTGTCATTCTCTCCTTGTTTCTGTCTCTTCTCCTCTGTCTCTCACTTTGATTTGTTTCTTGGGTGTCTTTCCGGTATTTCTGTAGGTAAATACAAGCAAATGAGATGAACTATTTCTCCCCTTTCTT
This sequence comes from Cynocephalus volans, assembly GCF_027409185.1. Taxonomy (NCBI): domain Eukaryota; kingdom Metazoa; phylum Chordata; class Mammalia; order Dermoptera; family Cynocephalidae; genus Cynocephalus; species Cynocephalus volans. Next base: position 20,399,953 of record NC_084476.1, read on the forward strand.
TCACAAAAGATACATAAAATATAGTATTTTTTACTTTTTATCTACTTAGTGATACCTCTTAAAGGTCTTTCCACAGATAGTGAGCTTTTTTTTTTTTTTTAATAAGATCCCAGTAAGGGGATCTTAACCCTTGACTTGGTGCTGTCAGCACCACGCTCTCCGAAGTGAGCTAACCGGCCATCCCTATATAGGGATCCGAACCCGTGGCCTTGGTGTTATCAGCACCACACTCTCCCGAGTGAGCCACGGGCCGGCCCTCAGATAGTGAAAACACAGTGGTCATTCAGACAGTGCATGGCACTGGTGGACACCAAGCCAACCTGGAAAAAGTAGGGGCTCCCGAGAAGCAGAGAGACCAGGGTTCTGGAGGCAGGTGACCTCTTGGAGGTGATTTCACCTTTCTCAGCTTCCATCTTCACATATAGAAAATAAGTGTAATTACATATTACTCTGAGACAACTGAGCTCGGAAATGTTAGGAGCCTAATTCCAGTAAAAGTAACAGTAGAGGTAGTAGTAACAAGAATAACAATGATGCACATACAGTGCTTACCCTGCACCAGGCACTATCATATCTTCACTCAATCAAAAATATGCTTTGAGTACCTATTACATGCCACTCACTGTTCTAGAAAACCAGGAATAAAATAACGAACAAAATATATAAAAATCTTGTCCTCAAGAGTTACATCTAGTGTGGGAGACAGACAATCAACAAATAAGTATATACTCTGTCAGGTACAACCATGAAGTGCAGGTTAAGGAAGCAGAGTGTGCTAGGCAGAGGATTCAATTTTATACAGGCTGCACATGGAAGACTTCCTTGATAAAGTGACATTTGTGCAAAGATCTTAAATAAGGTAGTGAGCCATGCACGTATCTGGGGGACAGCTTCCAGGTAGAGGGCACAGCAAGTTCAAAGAACCTTGGCATGTTCCATGAACAACAAAAAAATGAGCCCAGGTGGATGCAGCATACTGGAAACGGGGGCAAGTAGTGGGAGAAGAGGTTTTTTTTTTTTTTTTTTTTTTTTTTTTTTTTTAATTTTATTTTGTCGATATACATTGTAGCTGATTAATGCTCCCCATCACCAAAACCTCCCTCCCTCCTCCCTCCCCCCCTCCCCTCCAACAATGTCCTTTCTGCTTGCTTGTCGTATCAACTTCAAATAATTGTGGTTGTTATATCTTCTCCCCCCCCCCCCGGTTTTTGTGTGTGTGTGTGTGTGTGTGTGTGTGAATTTATATATTAATTTTTAGCTCCCTCCAATAAGTGAGAACATGTGGTATTTCTCTTTCTGTGCCTGACTTGTTTCACTTAATATAATTCTCTCAAGGTCCATCCATGTTGTTGCAAATGGCAGTATTTCATTCGTTTTTATAGCTGAGTAGTATTCCATTGTGTAGATGTACCACATTTTCCGTATCCACTCATCTGATGGTGGGCATTTGGGCTGGTTCCAACTCTTGGCTATTGTAAAGAGTGCTGCGATGAACATTGGGGAACAGGTATACCTTCGACTTGATGATTTCCATTCCTCTGGGTATATTCCCAACAGTGGGATGGCTGGGTCGTATGGTAGATCTATTTGCAATTGTTTAAGGAACCTCCATACCATTTTCCATAGAGGCTGCACCATTTTGCAGTCCCACCAACAATGTATGAGAGTTCCTTTTTCTCCGCAGCCTCGCCAGCATTTATCGTTCATAGTCTTTTGGATTTTAGCCATCCTAACTGGGGTTAGATGGTATCTCAATGTGGTTTTGATTTGCATTTCCCGGATGCTGAGTGATGTTGAGCATTTTTTCATATGTCTGTTGGCCATTTGGATATCTTCCTTAGAGAAATACCTACTTAGCTCTTTTGCCCATTTTTTAATTGGGTTGCTTGTTTTCTTCTTGTAAAGTTGTTTGAGTTCCTTATATATTCTGGATATTAATCCTTTGTCAGATGTATATTTTGCAAATATTTGGAGAAGAGGTTTTAAATAAAGAGGTAATCGGTATGGAGTGGAGACATGTGGGCGTTTGTGTAGGGTCCTATGAATCACACAGGTACAGTACTTTGGGTTTTACTCTGAGTGAGAAGAGAAAGAAGCCTGTGCATTGTTTGAGCAGAAGAGGGCCATGACTTATGGCTTAAAAGAACCATTCTTGCTGGGGTGTGAAAATTAGACCTTAGTGGGCAAGATGGAAGCAGGGAAAGTGGTTTCCAGGCTTTTGCCGTGGTCCAGGCAAAAGATGATGGTGATTTGGAGCACAGTCACAGGAGTCAACCTCTGGACAGCTGGGCAGATTCTGGATGTATTCTGAAGGGGGGGCAACCAAATTTACTGATGAGGGAGAAGAAGAGGGGAAGCAAGTTTGGCTCCCAGTTTTGGCCTGAGCAGTTGGACAGATGGGCTTGGCGTTGACGGAGACAGGAAAAACCACAGGCAGAGCAGACAGGAGGGAGTAGAGTAGAAGCAGAAATTTTTTTCTGACCATGTTAAAAAATGAACTTGATTGTGGAATAGTTCAGTCATTCATGAATGAGGCAATAGTGTAACGAAACCCCGGTATACTCATCACCATCATCTGGTGATGTCTAATATATAATCCTGTAGCGATGACAGGAAGCCGGTAGAATACACCAGTTCAAGAGAAAGGCAGACTTGAAATGCAAATTTCAGATTATTTAGCATATAGATTAGGTAAAAGAAATGAGAGGAGAAGAACTAGCTAGGGAGTAGATGCTCTGAGTCAAAGAGATGAAGAGCCACGAGCAAAGGACTGAGGATGAGCTCCCAGTGACATGAGAAGAGAACCCAGGGAGAAGTTTCTCCTGTTTAAACACATTCACTTCTCACAATCTCTAGTGCGGCCTAGAGGTGCTATCAACCCTCCTCCCTTATTTTTAACAGATGATAACACTGTGCTAAGAGTGATAATTTTGTCTTTGTCATTCAGCTTGTAAATGGTAGAGCCAGGATTGGAATTGAGGCAGTCTGGCTCCAGACCTATACTCAAATATTCATTCCTCCGCACTCTTCCACCACCTGGTCGATCACATATTCTGTTCCATTTGTATCACTGTGCTGGACTAAGCGACTTCAGGGTGATGATGACAGTAGGGGACTGGGAGAATGTTATAAAAATGTGTCCACACTGAAGTTAACTGACAACACAGGACATTGTGTGTGTGTGATGGACCAGCATACATCCTTAGTCAATAATTCAGTACTGCCTAATATTAATAATGATAACAATTGCTATTTACTGAGCATATGTCTATGGGCATTCTGCAAAGTGCTTCAAATGCTGTGTCTGCTTTAATCTTCACAAGAAGAGTAGGGAGAAGAGCCAGTATCCATCCTGCATGTAAAGGTATTGAGGTTTAAAGACCATAAAATGCGGTGATGAGGGATTTGTGCTGTACCACTAGTGACTTTAAGATTGAATTGCTCAAGAGAAAGGGGGAGTCAAGTTAATGTGGGTTCAAATCCCAGCTCTCTGCAATGTGGTCTTGCACATTTATCCACCCAAGCCTCATTTTCCATGTCTGTGAGAATAATAATTTAAAACAAACAAACAACCCAACAAACAAAAAAAACCCCAAGTCTATGTCTGGTCCTCATACTATATTTTCTGTGTGATTTAGGTTTCCTGTGAAAACCTAAATTAAGTTAATATTTGTGTGATTCTTTATTTAACGTCTACCTCCTCTGCTGAACTGAGGTGCAGGACCATCTTTGGCTCTTCATCATTATAAATTCCCAAAACCTTGTAAAGTGTCTACAGAACTAAGTTCTCAACAAATGGAAGCTATAAGATAGAGGGTGGTTTTGTTGTTGTCGTCATTGTTATTAAGTCCATAGATAAATTGAGTGAGATTTTGTGGGTCAAAGAAGCTTTTATGCCCATCCACAGACTGAAAAGCTCCATCTGTCATAGTTCTTTCCACTTTGTACTACTTTATATTTCAGTTTCCCTCTACAAAGTTGAGGCAGTTGCTTAGTTTAATGATGAGATACTATGGCTTTGGGCGCAGGCAGACCTAAAACTGAATTTGACTTCTGTTGCTATTAGCAGTGTGACCTTGGTCAAGTCACCTAACCCTAAGATTCATTGTCTTCCTTTGTAAAAGGTGAACATATTAACTATCTCATTGGGCAGTTAGCTAAATAATGCACAGTTTTTAAAGCAATTGGTGTGTAGTAGATGCTCAGTATATGCTAGTTATTTTTCCCTCTCACTATCAAAGCAGAAACCTTGTCTATTTATATGCCTGGTGATAGAAATAAACAGAGCTTGATGCATAGAAGGTTATTAAGGAGTTGGAAGGCAGACAGGTGGGAAGGAGGCAAAGGAGGGAGAGAGAGACAGACAGGAAGGAAGGAAGGAGGAGGGAGGAAGGAAGGGAAGGAGGCAGGAAGGAAGGAATTCAGAGAAGGTTCTGTGAGTTTTCCTGTAGGATTTATTAAAAGAAAAATAACCATTCTATTCATTCATTCATCCATTCAGTAAATATCCGGCACTGACTAAATTTTAACCACTGTTCAAGGTGATATAGACACAAAGAGAGCCTGACAGTTATGTAATATGCCTATATTTGTAGGGTAATCATGTATTCCAGTTTAACCAGAACAGTTCTAGTTTATGATTTGTTTTCCCAGAGCTTTTTCCAGTTTAACACTTATCTCAGACAAAAGTAGTCTGGATTGGATGATAAATTATATAGTCTCTTTACCTGCTGAGGTCATAGACTAACAAAAGAAAGACGCTTATTCAGTGAGGTTCAATAAAGTGACCTGTGCAGTGTGATGTGTGGAAGTCAGAGTACTATGGGAGCAAACCCATGTGGGGTGTAGGACTCTAGGTAGGTGGTTGTATTAGTCTGTTTTGTGTTGCTATAACAGAAATACCTGAGACTGGGTGATTTATAAAGAAGAGAGGTTTATTTGGCTTACAATTCTGGGACAGCTGGATCTGGCATGGGCCTCAGGCTGCTTCTACTCATGGCAGAAAAGTGGCAGGCAGCCGGCGGGTACAAGCAGATCACATGGTGAGAGGAAGCAAGAGAGAGAGAGGAGGTGCCAGTGTCCTATAAACAACAAGCTCTCATGGGAACTAATAGAGCGAAAACTCACTCACTACCCCTCCTCCCCCAGGGAGAGCATGAATCCATTCATAAGGGTTCTGCCCCCACAACTCGATCACTTTCCAACACTGCCACATTGGGGATCAGATTTCCACATGAGTTTTGAAGGGGATAAAACATCCAAACTCCATCAGCTGAGAGATAAAGGGTGCATAGCGATTATTAGGTGAAGGTTGTAGTGAGCTAAGAGTTGGTACAGAGAGCATATTACTCCAAATGCTGATTTTCATTTGAAATATAAAAACTAAAGGGGACTTAAGTTAGTGTTCAGAAAGTGGCAAGTCTCTTTCTGGTCTTCTTTCACTCAATAGGTCCCTAAAGGGGAGAAACACTTTTCTGACTGATGTCAGCATCCCATGTGAGTGATGATCACCAGGGAGGTGGAAGGGTAAGGGGGTTTATGAAACATGTGCTCTCAGGTTGGCCCAAAGGGACCTATCACAAAGGTGCCAAAAAAGGCAGACAGAAGAATGCCTTTCTTCCCAAAATTATCTTCTCTTGAAATGAAAGAGGGGAAGCTTTTGTTCTGACAAAGTTATGTTAATATTGTCAAGTTGGTGCACTGGGTTGCTGAACTGGTACTTGGGGACTGTCATAATATTGATGGGGAATTTGGCGAATTAATTTTAAATCTGTCACTTCACTCTTCTACAACTCTTGCTCCTTAATAAAACTCTACAGTGATTGTGGGTTTAGCTGACAGCTGGGGAGTGATCTTTGAGTCTGAAACTGGCATGGAATGATTTTTTCTCCTGTCCCTTTCTCCTCCTACATCCTCCTTTTCTCTCTTCCCCAAAATGTAGGTTGACAAACTGAAGTGAGAGATCCCTTCTCTTACAAAAGAAATTCCATTGTTGGGGGTAGTCTGGGGTCCTAGAAAGAATATATAACAGCTTTGGTATTAGACTGACTGGGGTTTGAATGCTGATGCTGCCACTAAGTATGTAATGTTGTGAAGGCTACTTGATATATTTGATCCTCCTATAGTTTCTCTCGTTGTTGTGATATAAAATAATACTTGTCAAAGCATTTGCTACAATTCACCACCTGCCAGGTCCCTTTGTTCCTTTCAACAACATGTGGGACATGATCTGCAGGTACCTGGTCTGGACTCAAATGACAGGTGAACTGGAAGCCATCCCTCCTTAAACATCTTAAATAGATTCAGTGCTCAGACTACATCAAGAAACCCATGGAGGAATCAGAAGGAATGTAATTCTAAAAAATATCCAACACTTTTGAAAGACCCGATAAGTTTCTAATGAGCTTTTTGCACAACAGACTAATAACAGTTCTAATAAAACCCACCTCACTGAAGCTAAAACCTTCATTTTCTCCACACCCCTGAGACTGTTTTTGCTGGGGCTGCAGGACCAACACAAATTGCCAGGAAATTGTGCAAACACCCAAATGATGCAGGCATGTGGCATTTGACCCCTGGGTCTGAATGTGCTGTGGCCAATTTCCTGTCTACTCTAAGACAATCCTACGCGCCTACTAACATCCTCAACTTTTGATCCTGCCCCCTGCTATGCTTGAATTCAACTTTTCCCTGTGTTTGAATCTATACTTTTCTTATCAATGTTAAGTTAGTTTATTTTTCTGGTTATCATAGTCACTCTCTCTGTATCACCAGTCTTCCAGGACCCAATCAGTTTCATGGGCCACTTGGTAGGAAGTCCCGCTTAACTGAACTGTTTCTCCCTCCTCTCTGCATAATGCAACTCTGGGCAATGTGTGTATCCGTTTTAGACCATTTGACATTCATTCTACAGGTATTAATTTATCAAGTACACTATGACAGGCCCTGAGCTAAGGCCTAGTGTTTATAGAAGTTAATAAAACAGCTCATGGCTGAGGAGGGGGCAACAGAAATGAAGACAACTAATGAAAAACAATGACAGAAATCTACAAGCTAGTTATGCTTGCTACACTTGGGAGATTCTCCAGATGAGAGATTCTCCTGATGGGTGTGGGATTTAGTACTAAGTGCCTCTTCATTTGAGACCTTCTCTCTCCTCCCCTTCAACAAACTGGTTGAAAGAAATGTCTTGTCTCCATATTCCAATTGCTTCTCACCCCTTTGAAATTTATGTTTGCCACATTACTCTCAGAATGCTAGTCTAGATGTAGTCATCAAGGATATCACCAGTGAATACAGAGGAGTGCTTAAGAGCTTGAGGAGCAGAATGAGATGACTGAGTTCAGATCTCAACTAAGTCTATTCACTAAGGAAATTTGGTTTCATCATCTATTTAAGGGAGGAGGCTTTTAAATCAGATGATGCATGTAAAGGACTGAGCACAGAGTAGGCATGCAGTTATTATTACTTATTTTTCTGTCCAACCTCTTGCCCTTCTCTGCTCCACCTTGGCCACACAGCATTTGCAATCATATGTTTGATTCTTTGTCTTCTTGACTGGTTTGTGAATTTCTCAAGAGCAGAGGCCACATCTTCTAGAATCAGTGTCCCAGACAGATCCTGACAGAATGAACACGCAATGTGCATTGCTGTGATCCATGAATGAATGAATGTGTGAATGAGAGAATTGCTTGGTATATAAATGAAGGATGAAATGAACTACTCAATGGATGAATGTATATACATGAATATATGATTAATATATGGACAATAAAGGCATAAGTGAATGAATGGTGAAATAGAAGAGGAAATGGCTGAGGGCAGGAGTTACTAAGGGAATAAAAACATGACAATGAAAGAAAAGATGCATGAATGAATAAATTAATTATTTACCCAGCTGGACATGGAAGGAGACTGAACCTGATTTGTTGGCCACTGAGAGCCATACAAGAAACTTGTCTTTGGGGAAATATATTTCACTTTGGAAAAATGGACAACAAAGGCTGGGAGATGAGCAGTTCTAGTGATGACTTTCCTGGAGTTTAAGGAGCATTAAGAAATACATGGATATTTAGAATGTTCTGTTGTATCAGGCACTGTAGGGAGGACACAAAGGTGAAAGGTCAGGGAAACCTCCAGCAAACAGAAGAAGTAGGTGGAGATAGGTTTTAGTCCATTCGTGCTGCTATAACAAAATGCCTGAGATTGGGTAATTTATAAAGAACAAAAAATTATTTCTTACAGTTCTGGAGCCTGGGAGGTCCATGATCAAGAAACCACAAGTTTGTTGTCTGGTGAAGGGCCTGGTCTCTTCTCCCAAGATGGTGCTTTGTTACTGCATTATCTGGATGATAGAGTTTGGATGTGTTGTCCCTCAAAGCTCATGTCAAAATCTGATCCCTAACTTGGTGATGCTGGGAGCAGTTTGGATGATGCGGGCAGATCCCTCATGAATGGACTAATGCCCTGGTGGCGGGAAGTGAGTTCTTGCTCTATTAGTTGCTGTGAGAGCTGGTTGTTTAAAGGACCCTGGCTCCTCCCCCTCCTCTCTCTCTTGCTTCCTCTCACCATGTGATCTGCTTGCACCTGCCAGCTGCCTTCCGATTTCTGGCATGAGCAGAAGCAACCTGAGGCCCACACCTGATGCAGCTGTCCCAGAATCATGAGCCAAATAAACTTCTGTTCTTTATAAATTTCACAGTTTCAGGTATTCTGTTATAAGCAACACAAAAACAGACTAATACACTGGACTAATACATGTTCCTCTCCAGGAACACTGTGTCCTCACATGACGGAAGTGACAGAAGGGGAAGAAAGGGACCAATCTCCCTTCATTAAGCTCTTTTGTAATGGCATTAATCTATTCATGAGGGTGGGACCCTCATGACCTAAACACCTCCCAAAGGGCCCCACCGCTCAACACTATTGCATTGAGAATTAAGTTTCTATCGCATGGATTTTGGGGGATACATTAAGACCAAAGCAGTAGGGCACACAGAGATTTTGGGGATAGTGGTAGGAATTAATTGAGGTTGGGAAATTATGTGGGATGGAGTTCTCTTTTTTACAAGGTCCTTAAAAATCAAGTTTAAAGAGTAATTGATTTTTTAGTGTATAATAATAATAATCGCAACAGTAATTAGCCATTTCATTCTGACTGTGTCTAACAGTATATAATAATCCCTCTTTGATTTCTCTCACTCGAGCTTCACAAAAGCCTCAAGAGGAGGTTGGGCAGGAGCCTTCACTCCTTTCATTTGTGTTCACTTAGTCAATAGTTTAGATTTAGACCTTTTTTGCTTTCCTATAGGACTTTACACAAGTGGCAATAAATTGCATACATATAGTGAGGCTTTTAATGCAGAGGGGTATACTTTATTTTTAAATTTTATAATAGGGTGATTTTAGAACTCTGAGCTAATAAAGTCTCTGTAAATGGGTGCTGAGTCCAGGAAATGTTTTGACAAGGAGGGATATACTGGGTTCAGCTTTCCTGTGGAAGGAGGTATAGCTAGTCAACAGGGGAGAGAGAGACTAGTTATCAGTACACCCTGAGAACAGTTTTATCCATGGCTCTCCACACAAGAAATGGTGTTCAGTAATACCGTGTAATATGTCTGTAGCAATGGTTTTGAGAAGCGCCCCCCACAAGTTTTTTTTCTCCTATGGACTTTTTATAAAAATTGATCCTCTAATAATAAGCACACCAATATTTATAAAAGTTAAAGATATTCCTCCAAACATAAAACTAATAAAAGGAAGACAAGACCAAATATTGAACTCAGACCATCCAATTTATTTCCTCTACTTTTAGATTCCAAGGTAAATTCTTGAATTGTGGTGCTGTCTTTCTAGATTTCTCATTTCTTAACGTCACGGCATAGGTATTTACTACTCAAGGTATAGTTCACGGCATAGACATCACCCGGGAGCTTATTAGAAACGCAGTATACCTCATTCTCCAGAAAATCCATTAAATCAGAATTTGCATTTTAACAAGATCTCCAAGTGAGTTACATGCAAATTAATACCTGAGCAAAACGAATTGAGCAGTGGTTCTCAAATGTGGTCCCTGGACTAGAAACCTCAGCATCACCAGGGAAGGGAATTTGGTGGAAATATAGATTCTCAGGCCCCACTCTAGACCTTCTGAGTCAGTAACTCTAGGGGTGGGACCCAGTAATCTGTGCTTTAACAACCCTTCCCTTCCAGCCTTCCCACTTCACCTCCCCGCCCCCTGTGATTCTGATGCTCACCAAAGTTCAAGAACCTCTGGGCTTGGAAGAAAGTACACCAACCATTAGAATCAGACACACCTGGGTTAGAACCCAGGTACCTCCACTTACTACCTATGGGTAAGCCACTCCCTCTCTGACCCTCATCTCCATATAAGCAAAATTATGATGATAAAGATGATGAAGAGGATGAAACGGTGACACCTGCCCCATTGAGAGGTGGTGATAATCAAACTATCTATAAAATGTCCCTTCCTCCTGATGCCCCAGGATCTTCCTCTGCTTTGTAGATGTCTGTATTTCTTGCCTGCGATCCCAGCAGCCCTTCTGACACTCTCTTCCAGACCATAGTTATGAGTAAGAAAACCTCTGGCCCTGACCCTTGGAACAGTACCATGTATCAGCACCTGTTGTCTCTATTCTTCAAGCAGCTTCAGTAACAACACTAATCCACACAACAGCTTGAATCAGAGGCAATTTGAATTAATTTGGCAGGTTGGGGATCACATGCAACGATATTCAATATTTCGCTGCAGCTCAGATCCATAACCTTTACGACATCTCCGTCATCCACTAATTTTGTAATTTCGTCAGGAAAAGCTATCAAGTTGTCCAGAATGATTTGTTCTGCATCAACCTCCAGTGTTCCTTATTGCTCACTATTCCATTATCTCATGGATGCTTACAGATTTTCTCTGAGCACATTCGTCCAATTATTTTACTAAATATTGACACCAGGCTTACTGGACAGTGATTTTCAGGATTACCTCTCATTAACCACCTAAGAAGACCAGTTCTGCATTTGGTCAGTTTCTGCCACCACTCCCTGACCTCCTGCCTCCTCCTGCCTGTGCAGGAGGCACATTACCTCCTAGCAGGTGATGTTCCCTGTTGTTTGATTTGACAGCCACCGTATTCCTCTGCCCCACCCCCACCATCCCAACCCCCTGAGTCTCAATAACCAAGACTATTTTACATACAAAATCACAGAAAACTAGAGACAACTTTAAGGAAGAGACCTATTGTGGAAGAAGAACATAGGTTTCAAGCCCAGACACACTTGGATTACAATCCTGGCTTCTCTACTCAAGTGTTTTGTGACCTGGGGCAGGTGACCACAACTCTCTGAGCCATGCTTTTTTTTCCCCATCTGTGAAATGGGACTAAGTAAACCTCAAGGGTGATAACTGAGAGTATTAAATAAGACAAATGCTTCATACCCTCAGCACTGTGCCTGGTGAGAATTCCGTGCCTTATTAATGGTAGTCTCCTTGTCCTGCACCTTACCTAGTACCCTCCCTTTACAAATGAGGGAATATATCTAGAAAGGAGACATATAAAAGGTCACCTAGAATGTGAACCCCCCCCAGAATGCTGATCCGTGATTGCTGGTTGAGCGTGACTCTCTGGATCTACCTTAAGATCCTCCCTGTTAATTATAGGGAGGAAGATGCAACCCCATGCAAGGACCGCTTTCCATTTAGAGGATGGACTGCAATTCATAGCCACTCGCCCTTTGACGGGGTATGCTCATGCACAGCACACCTGCACAACCAAGGTAGAGTCCCTGTGTCTTCTCCTATGCTAGGAAAGACGAGATTTGAAGGCCTCTTCCTCTCTGATCTGTTCCCCTTCTTTTGAAATTCCACAGACATATATGCCTGAAGGCCTGGCTTTTTTTGTTGTTGTTGTTGTTTCCCTCTCTTTCCTTTTTCTTTGCTCTTGTGGGCAAAGACACTATGTGGAGAAGAGATGAGCAGATCTATAGGGGTATCTGAGACAACTGCTGTAGCAAAACAGACATAAAGAATGGGCCCACATTAAATTAATTTCATTGATTTCTTTTTTCTTCCTCTCCTTTGAAACCTTAGAGAGTGGAGGTTATAATTGGGCCGTTTATTATCTTCTGCTGAGGGATGCAGCAGCTCCGCCATCTGGGGGCCTGGAGCTCCTTGTTTACATATCACCCTTCAGGACTGGATAACAGATAGTCCTCCTTTCCTGCCTGAGTCCCATTCCGTTCCCTTTATTATGTGTCCCCAAAATTCTATTACCTGCTCACGGTCTCAGTGACTCAGCCACAGAGGCTGCAGTAATGATGGCTTTCAGAGCTCAGCTAATGACGCAGGCACTGAGGTGTCTCCAGACCCAGCAGCCAGCTGAATCTCAATTTAGCAGGATTTGAGACCTCGGCATTATGTATTATGCATGAGTGTGTGCCTGTGTGTGTATATGGTGTATGTGGGTTTGTTGGAGGAAGGGTAGGGGGTGCACATTTATACCCTAGAACAGCATATTGGCAGTCATGGTGAAGAAAATGAGATGTCTGATCATGCAGAGCATTTTCTGTGAGATTAGCAGGAAAGGAGGGAAGGATACATTGGTAAATGTGAATGAGCTCCTAGTCTTCACTGGATTATTCTCGCTCCCAGGAAGACAGTATAGCAGACTGGCTAAGAGCTAGGCTCTGGAGCAAGAATATTTACTAACTGGGTCACCTAGTGCTGAGGGAGTAAGACTCAGCTTCCTTATCTGCATAATGGGACCCTAATCTGATGAGGGGATCAAATGGAAAAATGCAAGCCAAGCTCTTAGCATTGTGCCTAGCACCACATAAGGTCCACAATAAATGTTGCTGCTATTATTTATTAATATCCCCTGCCAGAAGAAGGCTCCTTCTCCAACTCACTCCCAAACAGCCCACCTGCAAAGGCCCAGGTTACCTACTCCTCAACCCTGATGAATATGACTTAGCTACTATGTAGAATAGAGAGCATGAGATGTAGATTATTGTCCCTGTTCTGCCTCAATGTCACTGGGTAACCTTGGGCAAGCCCCTTCTTGACCCTGGTCCTCACAAATGAGGGGGCAGAGTACATCAGACTGTTTCCTGGAGGGGCATAAGGTCTTCAGAAGAGCCTCAGAAGTTCCTCCCAGAGAGGTGGAGCTGAGGACTAGAAACTGTGCTGCAATCTCTGTTCATGTATGGGAATTCCAAACATGGATTCTGCTACAAATACAGAAAAGAACTTGCAAGCCGCTGCTCCAGCAGATCACTATCTTAATTAGAGTTTTGATGTTCTATGATTCTATAGTTTCCTGGTGGAGGGAGACAGACAAGGAGAGGAGACAGTGACCTCTCTCTTAAACTATGAAAGATAGGTATCCTGGGGATGTAGGACTAGTTTGGGGACAATTCATGCCTTAAAAGTGTGGGAATGTCCTGAGTCTATCTAAGCTAGAGATCTAGTTTTGTAGGAGGGAAGAAAGGCTTTACAATCATACAGACCTGATCCAATGCCAGGCTCCACCCCTCACTTGCTTGGTGATAATTGAGCAGGATTCTTAACCTCTCTGAGCCTGAGTTTTCTCATCTGTAAACATGGGATAATGGCTCCTACTACAAGGGAAGATGGGGACATTAAATGAGATAATATGTATAATTTCACATTGATTGCTATGTGGTATATACTCAGTGCATGTTTTCTCTTCCCCTCTTCCTCACCTGAATTCTGAGTTCTGTGCTTTTTGCAACTCTTCAAGGCCTGTCTTTGAGTGACGTACTCTTTTATGAATGAGGCACGGACCTACTTTCCCTGTTAAGCAATCACCCTCTCTGTGATTCCGTCTTCCTCATGACCTCCCTACTTAGCTATAGCATTTCCTCCTTAGAATCCAAAGACCTCTGGGGCAAGACCTCGACAAGAATATAAACTCTGTGAAAGAATTCCAGAAGGGAAAGCTTTATGGTATCCAGATGGGAAGTCCAGTACAGACCCCCTGGGGCAGTGTATGTTGGCTCAGAGTTGGGACCCAGGACCTTTTTGTGGGAATCAAGCATGTTCTAAAGGCTAATAGCCCCAGATGTGGGACAAAAATATAGAGATAGAGTTCTAGCTTCTAAAGAGAAAACATCAAGGATCAAAAGAAATGGCTTACGGAACAAACTTTCAAGACAGGTATTCGGGAAAAAAAGATGAAGATCCAGTGTCCAAAGCTAGTTTCTAGGAAGAGAGTAAAATCAGAAGCCAGCTTAATTTCTTCTCTTCCATTTATTTTTTTATTTTTCCTTCCCTTCCTCTTTTATCCTACTGCTTCTAGAAAAGCCTCAGGATAGCGGGAAAGATGCATCTTTAAAGAAATAATGACTATACCATGCAGTGAGTACGTAATAGATATGAGTACCAAGTGCTAGTCTGAAGCTAAGTCCCCTGAGCTTTGACCTAGAGGTTCATAAATTTCTTTTGCTGGAATGAGGTCTTGGCGATTGCAGCCAAAATGAGACTGCTGGCCCAAGGCACATGACTCTGGTGTAGGAAGAAGAGAGCCAAGGAGATGGTAGTTGAAAGGGAGGGCAGTCCTGGGAATGGGACTGATCATTTTAACCCATAGTGAACCTCTGGCTGACAGAGTCTTCTAAGGAGTAGTTTACATGGCAATGCTCAGATCTCTAAGTCTTTGACCAACTAGATGGCTGGCCTTTACCTTACCTTGAACTTTGTTCTTAGCTTATGACCACCAGAAATCTAGTCTTTGGGTCTGCAATCCTTTAATTGTATTCCTCATCACCTTCTGCAACCTTGCTGGGAACCAAGGATCCTGATGTTCCAGAGACAGGGAATATTTAATGTGTTTTGTAAAATAACAGCATGTCTGCCCAACAATCATAATGGACCCTGGAACTATCAGACTGACTGTTGTCAAAGAAGAAAAGCTGTGTGCGTGAATATCAGTAGAATGTTAGCTCTGAAGCAGAGCCCTACCACTCCATGCAACAGATTTTCCCTTGCCTGCCTACACTCTTGGCTGCCTGGCTTCTTGTCCTCAGCCATTTCTAAACAAATGAGACCATATTCCAGTTGGGTATCACAACCACCACTGTCTATGGTCCTGCACAAAGCCTGGCCCTTGATCCATAAAACTCCCCTTTATCCAATCAGTCCTTGAGAGGCTTCTCGCCTTTCTAATGAAGCAGGTATATCTTACCTCTCACCATTACTTTAAACATTACAGAAATTAAATAGGCAATTTCAGATAATGTGATCCCAAGGACAATGAGATGCTTTAGAATCATCCATTCATTTATGTATGAGCAACAACTATGTGCCCAACTTTGAGTGAGGTGCTGGAAATTGAACCAGAAATCAGATGCTACCCCTGCCCTCTTGATATTTATGGGCTAGCAGGGAAAATCTAAGCATAAATTAAGTATAGTACCTTTTGACAAGTGTTACAGGAGTAATGGCCACTGACTATGTGCTGAGCACAGTGCCATGTGCTTTATGTGGATCAGCTCATTTCCTCTTCACAGGAACCCTATGAGTCACGTATTCACTATACACATCCTACAGCTGAGAAAACAAAAACATTCAGAGGCGAAGTGACACAAGCAGTGAGTGCCCTGTAACAGCTCTTGTCTATCTGACGAGAAGCCCATTAACCTCCTCTCCTCATCATCATGCCCTGCTAAACCTATGTTATGGTAGAAGAAGCATGAAGTGCAATGGCCACCTTATGCCACTAGGCTAGCTGGAAGGATTCTAAGAGGTGATGCCTGAGTTAAATCTCGAAGGGTGAATGGTCATTAGGGAAGGGCAAAGGAATGGATATTTCAGGCAGAGAGATCAGCAGATGAAGAAAGTACAAAATGTGGGAAGAAAACACGTAAGACTGCAAGTGGTTTTGTCTTTCTAGAGTGTGGGAGCCGATCTTTGGAGGGAGGTGGCAAAGCTCCATGTAAAGCCAGGTTCTGCGCCTTGGGCTCCTCAAAGGACAGCTTATAGTTGGCAAATTGGATCAGGGAGAAAACTAGATTGAAGCATGTGAAGGTGTCCTTGGGGAAAACCCTCCAGAGAGTCCTTCCTTCTCAAGAAGTTTTTACTGAAGAGTCTTGGCTTTCCCATAGGGAGCTCATTACCACCTTGAAAAAGGCACATGTGAGTACCTGTGTGTTCAAAAATGAGAAACTAACAAACCAGAGGGAAGCCAGGAGAGGGAAAGGACTGAAAACAAGGTCCCATAAGGAAGAGTTCAAAGCCTGGATATGTTTATTCTAGAGAAGCAAATGCTCAGAGGGAAATTGAGAGCTAATGTCAGGTCTCAAAGGTTGTGGCAAGGTATAGAGTAAATGAAAGAGCCAGGGATTTGGAATCAGGCAGACTTGTGAAACCTTGGGCAAGTCACATCACCTGTCTGGTACCTGGGTTCCTAAGGGTGAAAGACGGAATGCTTACTAGTATTTCAGCACCATCCTGAAAATTAAAGATGCTGGATGTAGGGCACCTGGCACATAACCAACACTAAACAAATGCTAGCTGCTGTTGGTACCATTGTCCTGAAGAAGATGTAGGTGAGGGAAGGACTAGTTTTGCATAGATTCCCAGTCCCGGATCAACAAATCACCTATCTTTTTTCCAGCGTAGGTATAGTCACGTGCTGTTTGTATAACCGACCCTGCAATGCAGATCGGCACAATCCCCATACATGGTTTCCAATACCAACTGGGTCCTCAGCACTAGCAGGCAGTTCTCTTGCAGGACCTCCCCCCCCTCTTCTCCCCATCCCTGCAGTCATGTTTGTAAACCTTCAGAGCCTTTGTTTTGGCCTCAATCTCAGCCTTCCTTTCTCTTCTATTATTTTAAAGGGGGAAAAAAGTGAGACCATCAAGCAAGAAATGACATACTTCCCAACCCTTCTTCGCAAGTGTCCACATGCACACCCATTCTTACATCCCCTCTTGCCTTAGCAGAAGAGGAAGAGGTGTTTCTTTGAATGCCTAATACTTATCCCATCCCCTCCAGTCTTATAAGGAACCTGATGTCATCAGTAACCCTCCTCTTTTATCTTAAATAGCTCCCTCTCTCCTGATCTTTCCCTTCAGTCCATAAATATGTTTGTCTCTCCAATCCCACCCCCTCCTCAAATTTCCAATTGCCTTCAGCTACCACCTTATGTCTTCCATTCACAGCCAGCCTTCTAGAAAGAGAAGTCTATGCAAATGGTCTCCACTTCCTCACTTCCCACTTCCTCTTCCACCCACCACAGTCTGGCTTCTACACCCATCACCCACAGACACTGCTTCTTCTAAGGCCAAAAGTGCACCTGTTTATGGTTACATTCAATACCCATGTTTCACTTTTTGCTTTATACCAACTGTTCTCTTTATTTAGCACCATTGTTCACTCTCTCTTGAAAACTTCTTCTCTGGCTTCTGTATACAGCACATTCTTGTTTTTTTTTCCTGCTTCTTTAGATACTTCCCAGCCTTCTTGGGGTTTTACACTCAGTGCTCTGTCTTCTCTCCCTACACACTCTCCTTGGGCTATAGACTCTCAGGATATCTCATGTAAGCTATCTTCCAAATATGTGTCCCCAGCCTGGGTCTTTCTTCAGAGATAAAGACGGGTATACCCAGCTGGCCAGAATAACTCTACTAGATGGGCAAACATACCTCACAGTTGAGTCCCAAACTTACCCATTTTATAGTCACCAGAACATAGATGACTGTTAAAATAATCCTTTCAGATGAGATTGTTATTTTAGTCCATATGGGCTGCTATAACAAAAATATCATAAACTGAATAGCTTATAAACAACAGAAATTTATTTCTTACAGTTCTGGAGGCTAGGAAGTCCAAGATCAAGGCAGATTTGGTGTCTGGTGAGGGCTCACTTTATGGATAATAGACGGCAACTTCTTGCTATGCTGTCACATGGCAGAAAGGGCAAAGGGTTTGTCTTGGGTTTCTTTTATAAGGGAACTAATCCCATTAAAGAGGGCTCTACCTTCATGACCTAATTACCTACCAAAGTCTTCATATCCTAATACTATCACCTTTGGGGTTAGGATTTCAACATACAAATTTTGGGTCGACACAAACATTTACACCATAGCAACTGTCCAGGGAGAGTATAGGTAGTGAAAAGAGCCAAGACAGATTATTTGGAGATGGGGACAAGAAAATGAGCCAGCCAGGATGATGGAGGAATGGCCAGGGAGGCAGGAGGAAACACCAGAGTGAAGGATGTCACAAAGTCTCCAGGGGAATGTGATTCAGGAGGAGAGTTTGGTCATCTGTGGCACATGCTGCTCAGAGGTCCCCTAAGAGGAAGGTAGAGACCGATGGGTTTAGCAATTTGGAGTTCATCAATAACTGTAGTAAGGTGGTGGGCGGGCGGGCAGTGATGTGTGGAATAAATGTAACAAAAGTCTGATTGGAATGGGATGAGTGAGATTGAGAGGTGAGAAACTGGAGTCAGTGGGATTACTCTTTTTTAAGGAGGAATTTTACTAGAAAGTGGAGGCAGAGCATTGGATCTGGGAGTTAATATATTCTAATTGTCTTTTTACTTGTACAATTTCCCTACTAGACTGCTAAGTGCTTGAAGACAGGGTCTTTGTTTTTCTGCTTTGTTTTGTTTTGTTTTCATCTTCAATGCGTAGGGTTTGGCACAAAGTAGGTGTTTAGTAACTTCTGTCTTGAAAAGAGAACTAGCACCATCAACAATTGTGCAGGTTGTTTAGAGTGGTAATGAGTTCTCTTTTACTGTGGATATACAATTGGGAAATGCAGGATCTTCCTCCTTTCCCCCCTCCCTCTGTCCCTCCTTTCTTTCCTTCCAGAGATACTTACTACAAGACTCCACTGTGCTGTGTTCTTCATCGTTCCTCTGGGGTTACAACTTGTGGATATATCTGCCAGTGCTGGCTGCAGGGACCGGCAGCTTGTAGACAGGGGTTCTGAGCATAGTTCACCAGGACTTCCTGACCCTGTCCTGTGATGCATGGGGGACAGCAGATCCCAGAAGCAAGGCCCATACCTTGCCAGCATGCCTTTGAAGAAGCCCTATTGTCTTTGTCTGTCTGAGCTGCTCAACTCACAGGCACATGCTTTATTAGCATCTCCTTGTTACTGTGCTATTAGGAGCTGTCAGCTCCTTCCATTCCTAATGTTCTCTTCTGCTTTGAAATGTTTTGTCAAGCCTGTGTCCGCCTAGAGAACAGGGGTTCTGAGTTCAGCAGAATATGTCTTACAGTGCATCTTCCCAGCCTGTCTCAGCATCAAGGCTTAATTAAACTCCAACAATCACCCTTGCCTCTCCCAAGCCACCCCTCCCTCTCCTCACAGAGAGACAAGCTCCAGGAGCCAGCAAAGAGCAGCTCTGCAGAGGGGACACGGGTGTGAGGGGTGGGCAGGGAGATGGGCAGGTTCCTGCTGGGTCATTTCTGCAGGCTTGGCCCTCTCCATCTCCTGGCTGTGCATGTCAGTGTGTGTGTCTGTGTTTGTATGTGTGTGAGCATGTTTGTGTGTGTATATGTGTATATGTGCATATATCTAAGTGTATGTGAATGTGTGTGATAATGTGTATGTTTATGTGTATTATGTGACTGTGTGTGTTTAAATGTATGTGAGTATGAATGTGCATGTTTGTCTGTATGAGTGTGAGTGTGTGTATTTATATGTATGTGATGTGACTGCGTCTAGGTGTGTATAAGTATATTCATGTTTGAGTGTGAATGTGATGTGAGTGTCTGTGTTTGTGCACGTATTTATTTATAGGTCAATGTGCATTTGTGTGTGTATATGAATGTGTGCCTGTGGGGTAGGAGGGATGAAGTTTGGCTCAGTTGGGTTGTCATCTCTTTGTGATAGCTCTAGGCCATTTGTCTAGGACGTCTGCCCTATCCCTGTGTCTTTATAATAACTATTACCAGTGACCATTGATTGGGGATTACCATGCCTTAGGCTCTATTTTAAACATCTTACATAGTTTTCATTTAATGTTTAATAGCCTTATTAACAGGTAATGTTAGCCCCCTTTTCACTAAGGAGTAAAAGAGAAAATTATTTGCCCAAAACCACACAGCCTTTGTCCCCTCTCTTATCACAAAGTTAACACATATTTCTGTAGAAAATCCAATATTTTTTTTTTAAATAAAAACTTGAAAACCTCTTGAACTTCCTTCTGCTGGTGACCACTTACATATTTTAGTGAACTTCCTTCCAAATGTCCTTCTGTGCTGTAGTCCCATATTATACATGTCCAAAAATTATAAAAGGATGGCCCAGTATATACTTTTTTTCTTTTTGCTTAATAATATCCCCTAGAAATCTTTCTCTTCTAATTTACAAAGATCAGCTGTACGTTTTTAATGCCTGCACAGTATTCTATTATCAAGATTTATAATTCATTTAATCAATCTCCTATTGATAGACATTTAAATTATTTCCAGCTTTTCACCAGCATAAACTATGTTGCTGTAAGCATCCTTGTAAATACAGCTGTGCACATTTGACTGTTTGTCTCTTTAGGATAAATCCCAGAAGCAAAAGCTCTTGGGCGAGAGGTTTTGCATATTTAAATGTTGATACCCAAGGCCACATAGCCTTGAGAAAGGCCAGACTTGTTTACACTTCAAGTCCCTGATGTAGTGGCTTAACAAAAGTACTGAGCTAGCCAGAGGGCAGGCAGCTGGTGTTGTGTGGAGTCCTGATTTAACACTCAACACTGTTTTGAGGAGGTGGTTTTAGATAGCCTTGGGACCTTGGCTGGTCCAGGATTTACCTGCCCGGAGCTGTCTATAGGTTCAATTGTAGGGTGCCTGGTAGACTGCTGTAGGGAAAGGGGGGAGAATGAGGCTTTCTCTGCAAGGAAAGTTTCAGTCGGCTGCTCTGCCACATCAGATAATGCTCTCCGGTAGAATTTGGCCTCCGCTCAGGAGGAACCCTCTTGGGCTGAATTACCTTAATTCAGCCCCATGCTGTCTCAGTCCTCAAATTTGTCATTAGCAGGCATGCTGTAGAGACATCAGCATTTCACACAGCACATCTCTCAAAGATAAAGAGGATTGCTACAAAATTAAATGAGGGGAAAAAAGGAGACTAAAGCCAGAGAGCTGGGGCTGAGTACATAGGCACAAGCAGATACAAGGGTATGGTGGTGGCCTTTCAGAAGAATGAGGATCAGATTGAAGATCATTATTATTTTTTAAAAATGTATGCCACCCTCAACTTCCAATTTAAACAACAGGCACAGTTAAAGTTCTCAGATGTCAGCATTCATGTAAAGGTGGAGACAGTTATATCAGAAACAACAAATCTAAGTTTATTATACGCTAAACTCCTTGAAAGTAGGCATTAAGAAGGAGGTAACAATTTTTGGAACATTCAGTAAATATTTGAAGAAGTGAATGAATGAATGACTTCGCTAGTTGTGAAGTTATCTACAGAAAGAGGTTAAAATCGATAGCTAAAAAGATGTGGTTCAAATGTTGGCTCCATCACTTAGTAGGTGTTGCTGCGAGTTGGGACTGCTAAGAAAGCAGAATCTGCGTTCCGCAAACAGGATATCTATTAGGGAGTGGCTTTGGGATTAACACTGTGGAAGAAATGAGTGGGAGCAGCACTGGAAAGAAGTTGAGCTGCCCTGCAGCCTCAGCCTACCCTATGGGGCACTCCGGGCTGAGTGGCCTTTCAGTGGCTCTATTTGGGCTGAGATGTCTAGGCCTTTATACCCCTGTAGTGACCAGGCCTGGGAATGGATCACACTGAGCAGGGGAAGGACCTTGGGTGACACAGTTCTGTGGCCAAGGCTGTCCCTGTAGGGGCTGACAGCTGAAGGATACATGCTAACAGCACACCAAGCAGCAGGGACAAGTCCTCCCCTGCAGGGGGATCTGGTTGGAACATTGCAGCATCTGCCACACTAGCAGTATGACCTTGGCCCAGTCACATAATTTCTCTGACTGCTTTCTTATCCATGTAATGAAGAGAATGTGCCTTACATAATAGGAATGCTAGAAAGATTCAGAGGTTCTGTGAGTGATATGCCCAGCACAATAATTGGCCCCCAAGAGATCCTCAGTGAGTTATATTTTTGTTTACTATTCTCTGGGCTTCCTCTGCAGCTGTCTTACTCTGCTGGTGCAGTAGTTATAGGATTGTTTCTTTCCATCACCCCCACCAGTGGCCCCCATTCCCAAGGCCTAGCTCAGTGCTTTGCATGTTGTAGTAAAAGGAACATAGTAGAGCTTACTGAGTATCTGCTGTGACCCTGGAGCTGCAGGGCATTTTCTCCACCTGTCAGCCTGTTCAGTGCTCTCCATAACCCTGACACCTGGGGGCTCTAGCTTCCATGCTTTACCTATAAGGAAACTGAAACCCAGAAAGGTGAAGGATCTTGCCCTAGCACACACAGCCAATCATTGTTGGAGTTGGAATGGAAATCCTGGACTACCTGACTCCACATCCCCAAACAAACATAGGCTGTGCCTCGTCCCAGCACTCCACCCTCGCTGCATAATCTCTTGCCTGTTTGCAGGAAATCTGAGTAAAGGGGTTTGTTTGGAGAAGAAATTTTGGGCATTTGAAGATGGCCTTCTGGGGCCGTGAGCGGCTGTGTGAACAGAAGCTAATATCTCCAGATAGCTGTGCTCGGGGATGGATGCACACTCACTTCCAAAAAGGAAAAAGAGGAAGTATACCTCATAGATTTATGGCTGATACCTGTGAAAGCTGAGGGAACTGTGATAGAACAGAATGGGTACCTCCAGCCATGTGTGTCCACATTAGCAACAGTTACTTATTAAGCACATACTGCATGCCAAGCACCATGCAAGACATTGCAGGGACAGTGGTGAGCAAGATGGTCTCAATCTCTATCTTGACATAGTCTGGGGGAGAAAATAGCCCTGAACTCATGATTATTGGATATTCT
This sequence comes from Cynocephalus volans, assembly GCF_027409185.1. Taxonomy (NCBI): domain Eukaryota; kingdom Metazoa; phylum Chordata; class Mammalia; order Dermoptera; family Cynocephalidae; genus Cynocephalus; species Cynocephalus volans. The sequence goes on from NC_084476.1 coordinate 20,422,905, forward strand.
CAAGGAAGGAGAAAAATTGACCCCTTAGGGGAGCATCAGGGTGAGGTAAAAATAAAGCAGGCTTTGAAATAAAGCAGTCATGGAACTGAGGCAATTTTCATTCTGCATCCCATTGGGCAAGTGATCCAATTTCTCTGAGACTCAGTTTCCTTATCTGTAAAATGAGGAGAAAAAACAAATCCCTTAACTCATAGGGTTGCAATAATCAAATAAATCAACATATCTAAAGTAGAGGTCAACAAATTTTTTCTGCAAAGGGCCAGATAGTAAATATCTGAGGTTTGCAGCCATATGATCTTTATTGTGAATATTCATCTCTGCTGCTGCAGTGGCAAAGCAGCTGTAGACATTATGTAAACAAACCCATCCTTCCACCCATCTGCTTAGTGTGCTGTGACTGTGTTCCAATAAAACTTTATTTATGGAACCTAAATCCCGAATTTTATATAATTTTCATATGTCACACACAAAATTTTTTTTTCAGCCATTCAAAAATGTAAGAACCATTGTTAGCTCATGGTCTGTACAAAAACAGGTAGAAGGTTGCATTTGGCCTACAGAGGACAGTTTGCCAATCCCTAATCTAATATATGGAGCTAATGGAAGGTGCTCAACAGATTTGTGTTCACAACTCTGCTTTCCTCTTCAAGTTGCTATAAAGATTTATGTTTTTCAAGGCACTTGAATATTAACCATCCAAATTAACCCTCCTGGGGGACCTGAGAAACAGGCAAAGAGAAGAATATTATCCTCATTTCAGAGCTAGAGAAACTGAAGCACAGAGTTTCAGGGGACTTTCCAAGTTCACAGACAAAAAGTGGCAAAACTAGGGTCTGGAGGCTCCAGTATTGTACAATTTTCTGTTTCTGGATATCAGCTATGGGAGTGAAAGACAGAGTGATGTAATGATTAGACCCAATATTACTGTTATAGTTAAATCACTGGTAACTAATATTTCTATAGTGCCTTAGACCTTATAGGTCACTTTGACACACATTATCTCATTTGTTTTTCACTGAAACACCAAGAAAGAGGGATTATTAGTAGCCACTGACTCTCAGGGAGCTGAGTTATTCTGCAAAGTCACAGTGCTGGTAAAATGGCAAAGCTGCAGGTCTATGTCTGTAGGTCTCTGCCAGGTATCAGAGAGTGTTTCCTACAAGCCTTTCTGAATATTGCATAAGGGCCAGTTCCAACCCCGTTACTCATCTTCATTCTGAATCCATTCCAATCCATTCTCCATGCCGTGGTCAGAGTGATCTTCTAAAATGCATGTCTGATCAGGCCACTCCCCTGCTCAAAGCTCTGTGGTTCTGCATTGTTCCCGGGATAAAGTCCAACCCCCTTAGCATGGTGGATAAGACTGCACATACTGGACTCAAGCCCATCTCTCGAGCATCTTCTGTCACTGCTCCCGACCCTCGCCTTACCCACTGTCATCCATTTCTACAGAGCCACTTGTAGTTCCCTCAGTTCCCTGGCATTCCTTGTGCCTCCCTGACTTTGCACATGCTGTTTCCTCTATCTGGAATGCTCTTCCAATTTCTCTGTCTAAAAAACTCTAATTCATCATGGATTGACATCCATTATCTGTCGTCTGTCATCTCCTCCAGGAGTCTTCTTTGAACACCTCTTCCCCAGAAAGGTTAGGTGGTCCTTCCTCCTCTTCTCACTTCTCCAGCAGAGCCCACCTTTAGTGACCACTTCACGTGTCTGTCTCCTCACACAGTAGGTACTTCATGAATAGTCATTTAATAATTAAATGAATAAATGAATGAATGAGCTTCTTGAGGACAGAGGAAAAGGGATGTTTTATTTACCTACATGTCTCTAGAGCCCAGGTTCATACTGGGCACACAATAGGATTCAGTAAATATTTGGTGAATCGATAAGTGGATGGGCAGCGGTATGGATGCAGGTGCAGGTGGGTGGATCAATGGGTGATGAACAAATAAACCCAGGACAACATGCCAGCCATGAACGTGCAGTGGGAACAGAAGACAGTGCACAGTTACCTATTCCCCATTGTGCTACGCACAGGAGGCACCAGCCAGAGCTTCCAGCTCCCAGCCACCCTTCCAGCATCGCAGCACATCTCCTCTTCCCTAAAACTGCTGAGAAGCTGTGTTTCCCCACCTCCGCGTCCTCCCTCCCCCTCCATCCCCTGAGAGTAGGTTTGGTGTTCCTACAGATGTTTGTATTCTCTGCAGCTGATGAAAATATTCATTATCTTGTTAGCTGCAGCAGGGAAGGAAGTGCAGATTTGCATTTTCCCAGCTAATCAGGGTGGCACAAGTGGTGCCTGTCACCCAGGCATGTTCCCTGCCACCCCCACCCCCTACTGCATGTCCTAGGAGTGGGATTCCCCACCCTGCAGAATTTACCTCTCTCCCCTCCCCTTTCCCCAGGCACAAACTAGAAGGGAAAAAAGGAACCATAGAGGCCCTGCCTGTCTGAACACACTACCAGATTTACTTCCCAAAGATGATTTCTTAGTGTGTCTCTTCACTGCTCAAAATCCTCCCATGGCTCCCAACTCTCAGTGAAGTCTGAGTTGCTCAGCCTTGCTTTATCTCCTCAGATTAGGGCCTTACATTGGTCTTAAGCTTAATACTTCCCAAAGTGCTTTCAAAATCATTAGCTGATTTGATTCTAGCAAATGCCCTCTAAGATTGGTGTTATCATTACTTCGGTTTTGCACAAGTGACTCACCCAATATTATGTGACCACTAAGCACTGGTGCCAAAAAACCTGCCCACTCCTTCCTTGTTCAAAAACAGTCTTAACTCTACCCCACATGACTCATCTTCATGGAGGCTCTCATCCAGGAAGTGGAAAAGCTGGGGCTTTGAAGTCAGGCTGTGCATCCCAGCTCTGGCAAGGTGCGGGGCCTCTGGCAGTGACCTGGGCTTTTATGTACCTAACAGGGCAAAAGATATGTGCCATGAAGTGTGTACACAGATGTTTAATAATAATAATAATATAGTCTATTTTGGTGAGCTCCTAAACCTGTCCTGATGGCCTTTCCTATATATTCAGGGAAGTCTCAGGCCTGGCATCCATATCTTTTCTCACTAATGGAGAAACCTGGGCCCAGCAAGAGAAATGGAAAATCAGACATTAAATAGACATTTATATACCTGACCCAAGGTTATTCAGTCATCCTTTCAGCCATTTCATCAAGACATGTTGAACACTTTATGTGTGAGGTACCATTTTGGATGTTGGTGATATAGCAATTAACAAGATAGATAAGGACCTTGCCCTCATAGAGCTAGCCTTCTGGGAAGAGATAGGGATGTGGAGGTATCTGAGAAAAAAATTGGGTAAGGAATTGGAAAGTTCTGCTTTATGCAAAGCAATTATGGCAGGCTTCTTGGAGGAGGTGACAAGCCAAAGTCTGAATGAAGTGAAGGGATGAGCACTCCATTAGATGAGGGAAATAGTGTAGCAGACAGAGGGAATGCCAGGTCTCCTGACATCTCACTAGCCAACTCATCGGCCCAGAGAGAAGAGCAGGGGGTTTAAAAAGGCACTGGAAACAGCAAAACACAAGTTCTAATATGACTTTACTCCCTAGGAGCTGTTTGACTACAGGCAAACTCCTTAGCCCTTTTAAGCCTCAGAGTCCTCACTTATAAATTATAAACAATATTTTAAGTCTGTTGTGAGATTTAAGGGTATGATGCATATACAACTCTTAATACTGTGCCTAATAAGGAGTCGCTCCTCAATAAATTAACTACTTTTACTGTATAGGGTCAAAGTTCTAGTAAATCATTGTTTTCTCACTCATACTTCTCCTCCAACTACTATATTCATATATTTATCCAGCACACACTGAGCCCACGCCATGTGATAGGGTCTATGATCGATATTAGGACTAGTGGTTCATGCATTCAGTATGTATCTGCTTGAGTGTCCACCAGACCAGACGCTGTACTGGTCATGAAGGATACAGAGATGGGGAAGACAAATACCAATTCTGGTCTCATGAAACACCTTTCCCAGTGTCCTAGGCCTTCAAGTTCTGCCCTCAAGCTGCCCTGACCCTGAAGGAAACTCCAAAGCCACAGCTGCTAATACAGCACCTGTATATGAATAGAAAAAGGACACACACATGCATGGGCACAGAGCTTAGCTTGCAGAAAAGGGCTGAACTTCAGCCTCCATTTGCCCTCTCAGCCTTGGCACAATCTGCAGAACCACATGTGGGAGCCCCAAAGAGCCCCCTAATGAATAAGACTACTCTTCTGTTGACATTGGCCGAAGCATCCCTGGATCTTACTTCTTGGCCTGGGTGTTCCCCAAAAGGGGGGCTCTGTCTTCTCCATCATGCCAGTGATGCCTAAGAGCTGGACATGTCTGTCCTATGAGCCCTGGAACTCTGTGAGCCTGGTTCCAGGCCCATACTGCTCAGGAAGTAGCAGTTATAATGCGGGAGATACCACACACTGCTGTTCTCTGGGCAAGGCCCTCTCCCTCGCCAGCAATGAGTTTTCCCATTTTACTACTATTCACAATAACAACTGCAGCAATACTTATTAAGCACTCACTACATTCCAAGCACTCTTCTAAAAGTTCTATATGTTATCTAATCCTTAAGCGACCAAGTAAGGGAGGTGATTTCATTGTCCTAATATTAGAGATGAAGAAACTGAGGCATAGTGGGAGAACTGGACTAGATTCTGACCTCTCGGGCTTCTTCCAGTACTGACATTCAATCACTATTTGATTCTGCTACTCATTCATTCATACATTTGTTTATTCATTCATTCAACAAATTTTTTTAATTGAAATATAATTGATTGTACATACCTATAAGGTACTGCATTGAATATCAATACCTATGTGCAATATGTGATGCTCAAATCAAGATAATTTGTGTATTCAACATTACACAATGTAATCATTTTTTGTGTCCTCTATCAATTTCTTGCTAACTTTGCCACCCCCTTCCCCTTTCCCACCTCTGGTAACCTCAGTTCTGTTCTCTCCTTATTCAACAAATTCTTGTTGAACCCCTATCTTTATGTCAGGGATGGTGATAGGTGCTGCATATATTTTATCTCATTTAATCCTCAACAAAATGGTAGGATATAACTTTTATGATCTCCATTCTACAGATGAAGAAATGAAGGCTCATTCATTGGACCAATCAGCCATCTTTAATTGGACACCTTCTATGTTATAGGCCCTGTTCTATGTGCTGGGGAGACAGTGATATGTGCTGGGGAAAGAGATATTCTGTGGACTAACCAAAGATAGCATTTGAAGGGCGGTGGGTGATCAGAGAGTGAACCTAACTTCCTACCATGCAGGGAGGTTGGTTGGTTTCTTTCTGAGGATGCTTGCCAGCAGACACAGACGGGGACCCTTATGCACTGTGTCCCGCACATAATGATGCAAACATCAGAAAGCCCCCATCCTTAGCTAGTCGAAATACCCTCTCTATCCTCTGTTTCTCAGACTCTCAACCACACACATATCCCACCTCCTGAGCCAGGGGCATGCTCTGCAACCTCCATGCCCACCATGTTCCCAGTGGGCCAGGAGCTTCCCAAGGCTTCAGTAATTAAGTTCACATGTGCCAAAAAGAGAAATAGCTTCACAGATGCAGTCACAAATTTCAGCTAATTAACCATATGGTCTGGATGGCTGACAGAGAGGGAAGGCACTTCGGGTAAGTGCTTGTTCCCTGGTTTCCTGGGGGGAGGGAGAACTATTAGGTGTGTTGCCACATTCTCCAACACAAGGGCACAGAGACGCAGAACTTCCCACCACCTGCTTGGAGTCCTTCCATTTGTCTCCTCACTAGGAGCTGCCTAGGGAGTCCCCAAAAGAGGAAAGGAGGGGTACTGGCTTTACGGACAGGGTACACATTCATCCCTTTCAGCAGGAAATGTAGTGGGCACACTCTATTCTTGGGTGGAGGATTGAGAGAGACAAGACTTGCAGGTGATACACAGTGTGGCATATCGGACAGCACAGTAGAAGCCTGGACTTAAATCACAGTTTTCACTTACTAGCTGTGTGACCTTGAGTAAGTCACTTAGCCTCTCTGAAATTAAGCTGCTTAATCTCCTTTAAGAGCAAAATAGCAGTACTGAATTCAATGATGAACATGATTTTTTATTCTAAGCACCTCATGAATAGCCAGAGATGCCAGGGAATGAGAGAGGGAAGTAACTGGTACAAATTAATTGAATTGGTGCCAGAGCTAAGCCTCAAACCATGGTTTCCAAGTTCCATCAGTGGTTTTGGGAAATGGAAATCAGTTAGACTCAGAATTACTAGAGAACCCAAAACAACTAATGGTAGCAATAATTACTATTACTTACTGAGAACATTAATAACTACTTTATTCCAGAAAGTATGTTCATTGTATTTACATCATTTTAAATCCTCACAATAACCCTAAGAGGTTGATAATTTGATCGCCATTTATTGATTAGGAAATTGAGGTTTAGATGGCCAATATCATATGGACAAACAGTCTTGCCTGATGTCAAAGCTCATGTTCTGCAGAGTTCCTAGAAATGTAAGTTGTATCAGCATGTTGCTCTCATTTGGACAGGACAGCAGTTAAGTGGCTGTCCGACTCCTGATTGATAGCCAGGTGATTGTGGAGGAGGAGGGTCTGGAGACTGAACAAAGCTAAAAATGATATTTATCTGAGAAATTGCATGTATTAGTTTTGTATGGCTGCTGTAACAAACTACCACAAACTTGGTAATTAAAATAACACACATTTATTCTCTCAAAGTTCTGAGGCCACAACTAAACTGTCTTATAGAGCTTAAATCATGGTGTTAAGAGAGCTTCCTTCTGGAACCTCCCAGGGAGAATTCCTTGCTTGTCTCTTTCAGGTGCTAGCTGTCCTTGGCTTGTGGCCACATCACTCTGATCTCTCTTTCCATCTTCACATCGTCTTCTGTTCCTTCTGTACTCAAATGTCCCTCTTTCCCTCTTACCAAATACCATGGACTAGGTGGCTTAAATAAAAGAGATTTGCTTTCTCACCATTGTGGAGGCTAAGATTCATAGATCAAGATGTTAGCAGGTTTGTTTTCTTCTGAGGCCTCACTCCTTGGCTTGCAGATGGCTGCCTCCTCAGTGTGATCACGTGGCCTTCCCTCTATGTGTGCACATACCTGGTATTTCCTCTTCTTATAAGGACACTGATCAGGTTGGATTAGGGCCCATCTTAATGGCATCATTTTAGCTTAATAATGTTTTTAAAGGCCCTGTCTCTAAATACAGTCACATACTGAGCTCATGTGGGTTATTGTGAAGACTTCAACATATGAGATTTTTGTGGGAGTGAAGTGTGGGGGAGACCCAATTCATGTCATAACATAAGATAACATTCAAAGGTTCCAGGAATTAGGACTTGATATCTTTGGGGGTCATTATTTAGCCTACTACAGTGTTTTTTAATTTAAGTGGAGCCAAAGGAGCCAGGGCCATAGCTGGGGCAACTGGATCTGGCATTGAAACTAAAACTCAGAAGCAGGGGCTAGTGCAGAGGGGTGAGCAGTGAGGTCAATGCCAGGAAGCTCAGAAGCAAGGTGGAACTGGGTCAAGAAAAATGATTCAGAATGAAGGCTGTGAGTGATGAGTACATGCCCAAGTTCTAGTCTGACATGCTGTGTCTATATTCAAAAGTGTGAGCTTGCTGGTTTAAGGAACAGCAGAGGGTGAAAGAGAGGCTGATTTCTAATGTCAAGGTTAATGTACTGAAGTTCACTAGCTGGAAAGGTTAGACTAGGGACCTGCTCGTCCAGGATGATGTGGTTGCAAGGATTGCAGCATTTATTTGGTAATTGAACTAAACAATTTCTGAATTGTTAACTTCTTAGCTTAAAGTTTATATGTACTCTCATACAGGTGTGACAAACTTTTTCTATAAAGGGCCAGAGAATAAACATTTTTAGCTTTGTGGACCTTGCGGGCTCTATCACAACTACTTAACGCTGCCATTGTAATACCAAAACAGCCGTACACAATACAAAAATAAATGGGTGTGTCTGAGTTTCAATAAAACATTATTTACAAAAATAGGTGAGGGTCAGATTGACTGGAGAGAGGCTATAGTTTGTCGACTCCTACTCTGTAACAATATAAGTTAATACAACAACTACCTAGGACTGTGCATGTTGTTATTATTTTAATGGGTAAACTTTGTTTTTTAAAGCAGTTTTAGGTTTACAGAAAAACTGAGAAAAAAGTAGAGTTCCCATATATCCCCTCTTCCCCCACCCCAGTTTCTCTTATTAACATCTACATTAACGTAGCATATTTGTTACAATTGATGAGCCAATATTGATACAATATTATTAACTAAAGTCCACGGTTTACATTTTGTGTTGTACAGTTCCATGGGTTTTGACAAATGCGTGATATCATGTATTCACCATTGCAGCGTCATACAGAATACTTTCACTGACCTAGACATCCCCTGGGCTCTACTTGTTTCTCCCTCCATCCCTCTCCATGAACTTCTGGCAACCACTGATCTTTTCACTGACTCTATTATAGCTTTGCCTTTTCCAAAGTGTCATGTCATTAGGATCAGACAGTACGGAAGTCTTCTCAGATTGACTCCTTTCACTTAGTAGTATGGCTAGAGAGCTCATCCCTTCTCATTGCTGAATAATATTCCACTGTGTGGATGTATCACAGTTTATTTATCCAATCACTATTGAAGGGCATCTTGGCTGTTCCAAGTTTTGGCAAGAATGGATAAGCTGGCTATAAACATTCGTCTTTAGGGTTTTGTGTGAACAGGTTTTCAACTCATTTGGGTAAATGTCAAGGAACACAATTGTGGAACTGTCTGGTAAGACTGTTTAGCTTTGTGAGAAACTGCCTAACTATCTTCTATAGTAGTTGTACTGTTTTGCTTTCCCACCTGCAATGCACTCTTTCTGTTTCTCCACATCCTCACTAGCATTTGGTATTAGCGTTTTGGATTCTAGCTATTCTAATAGTCACGTGGTGTTGTCTCACTGTGGTTTAAGTTGGAGTTCCAGAATGGCACGTGACGATGTGCATACATTCATATGCTTTTTGCCATCTGCATATCTTCTTACGTAAGATGTCTGTTCAGCTCTTTTGCTCATTTTTTGATTGAGTTGTTTGTTTTATTATTGGTGAGTTTTACGTATTCTTTGTATATTTTGGATAGAAATCCTTTAGCAGATATATATTTTGCAAATATTTCCAGTCTTTGGCATGTCTTTTCATTCTCTTAACAGTGTCTTTCACAAAGCAGAAGTTTTTTATTTTAGTAAAGTTCAACTTATCAATTTTTTTCTTTAATGAATCATGCTTTTGGTGTTATATCTAAAACACATCACCAAGCCCAAGGTTACCAAGACTTTTCCTATGTTATCTTCCAGAAGTTTTATGGTTTTGTTTTTTACATTTAGGCCTATGATAATTTTGAGTTAATTTTTGTGAGAAGTGTAGGGTCTATATCTAGTCTTTTCTTGTTCTCTTTTTGCTTGTGAATGTTTAGTTGTTCCAGCACCATTTGTTGAAAAGACTATCTCTTCTCCATTGAATTGCCTTTGCTCCTTTATCAAAGATCAGTAGACTAGGTTTGTGTGGGTCAATTTCTGGGCTCTCTTTTCTATCCAATGGATCTATTGTCTATTATTTTACCAATACCACACTGTCTTGATACCACCCTAGCTTAATTGTAAGTCTTAAAGTCAGATGGTGTCAGTCCTTTGACTTTGTTTTTCTTGTGTTGGCTATTCTGGGTCTTTTGCCTTTCCATATAAACTTTAGAATCAGTTTGTCAATTCTACAAAATAATTTACTGAGATTTTGGTTGAGATTGCATTGAATCTATAGATCAGATTGGGAAGAACTGACATTTTAACTGTATCAAACGTAAACATGGAATATCTTTCCATTTGTTTAGATCTTTGATTTCTTCTATCAGAGTTTTGTAGTTTTTCATTTATAGATCTTATACATATTTTGTCAGATTTATACTGACTTTTTTGGGGGGAAGGCTAATGTAAATAGTGTTGTATTTTTAATTTAAACTTCAATTGTTCATTGCTGGCATATAAGAAAGCAACTGACTTTTGTATATGAACCTTTATCCTGCATCCTTGCCATAATCACTTATTAGTTCCAGGAGGTTTTTTGTTGTTGTTGATTCTTTGGAATTTTCTACTGCATATTATTTTTTAAAACCTAAATCACATTCCTATTAATAATAATAATAATAACAATAGTTAACATTTATGGAGTACATGGTAGGATGTGCCAGGGACCATGCAACGTGCATCACTTCATTAAATCCACAATAACTCAGCAACACCGATATTGTTATATTGACCCTATTAAAATATGAAAGCTGAAGCCTAGAAAGGAGTGACAACTTGTCCAAAGTTGCAAGAGGCAGAGGCAGAACTTTAACCCAGTCCTTCTTACTAAGAAATAAATAACTATAGTAACAGTAACCACAACGTAGTCAAATATATACACAGGCTGTCTATATTCACTGTTCCTTTTAATCCTTATAATTGAGTCTATAAAAGTGGGTACTATTATGATCCTCATTTTACAAATGAGGTAAATGAAGGTCCTGAAATTAAATAACCTGCTCAGGATCACACACCTAGTCAGAGGCACAATTTAAGATCCTCTTTCAATGAGGATGGCTCGGGTTATTACAGACAAACCTGAGGCTCAGTGTGGTCATGTGATTGAATATGACAACATAAGCATTAGCTAACAAGGTGGGAAGCTAGGTCCAGGGTCTTAGAAACTGGATTCAATTACATTTTTGTGTCAAATTTTGAAAATACCAAAAATTGTGTTCATTAATTGAAGTTTTTGTTTTCTGAAGCCCTTTTTGAGTCATGACATCCCTTCATTTTAAGGAGCTCTTAAGGAACAATTTTTGACTGTCCTGTAATAGTGTGCACACTTCACCTTAGTTATGAAGCAACCTGGCTGATGTTCACACTAGCTGGGGTCTGGATTTGGCTGCAACTGATGTCAGGTCTGTTGGAACTGAACAAGAAAGGATATGAGAGATGGTCAGGGCTCCTCATTAGTGCAGTGTTTCAGAATGCATGTGCAAATATTGCTGCCTTTCTACTGCCTTTGGGTGTTTTTTTCTCCATTGCTAATGACTAATAAAAAAAGAGAGAGAAAGAGGAGCAACATATATATATATATATATATATATATATATGTATGTATGTATGTATACACAGAGAGAGAACAAGAAAGCAATTGCTATTAGACTTTCTTCTACTGCAGCAGGTTTCTCATTTTGCAAAGCTCATTAGAGGAGGCTATACAGAAAGACTTCCAAGGTGCCCTGGGAAGAATGGGAAAGACGAAAGGGGAAAAGAAACTTTCAGAGATGTGACCCCAGCCACAAATTAACACCCAAACCAGCTCTACTTAGGCTATGTGTTCTTATTCCAAATTTCACCTTACGGCTTGGTTTTAAAGGTCAACATAAAAAAAAAAATTCTCTCTTTCTAACTACCGCCAGGAATAAAGTTACGAATGAACTGATATTGTGTGGTCAGTTAAAATGTGGCTTTGATTTTTCCTATTTGTTGCTTTAGGTTAGGAGTGTTGAAATATCCTTTTCCTTTAATTTGAAGTACATCCTACTAGAGGTTCAATTTCACAAACATTTTTGAAAAACTTCTACGTCCCCATTACTTTGTGAGGAGCTCAAGAAGGAGAGAGAAGACAAAGTTAATCCCTGCTCCCAAAGTTAGGGAAATAGACACGCCCACAGCAATTTCAATGCATGCTATGGTAGGAAGAAAGATAATTAACTTAAGGTGCTGGGGGGCACTGCCTTTAGCATGAACAACTCTACCAGAGGTTGTGGGTATGGTATGTTAGGAAAGAATCAAATCTGCCAGTGAAAAAAGATTTCCATGATATAAAGAAAAGAACTCCAAATTAGTAGCTTCGTGTCCTGTGTTCTCATTATAGCTGTATCATGTGACTTGAACAAATTGTGTATGCTGTCTTGGCAGAGATAGAAGAAAAGGGTTTGAGGTCCCTTCTGGCTCTAAACTTTGCATTCTTCTTAATCCTAATTAACCAAGTGTGTTAAATTAAAATGTGCTAGAAAGTATCTTTCTACAGCAACAATAGCTATCATTTATTGAGAGCCTGCTATTCTTAGGCCTTCTGTAAGCAATTCATTTTATGGGCTCTTTTTATCTTTACCACAATTATGTGAGGAAAGGATGATTATTATTCCCATTTTACTGACAAGCAAACAGAAGCCCAGGAAAGGTTCAATGTTCTGTCCAACCAGAGCCACATAGGGTCTGGGAGGTGGAACCAGAATATAAAAAATGTGAGGGAGAAGACACAAAGTGCCCCATGAGAACAGGGGTCCGTATCTTGGGATACAAGATATGCAGAGATGGGAAATGACTTGCTCAAGACCATACAGCAAGTTGTTGACATGGCTATGCAGAACTCAGGCATCCTGGCTCCCTGTGCAGGGTAGGACTGAGGAGGCATGAGGAATGGTGGTGACATACACGAGGATAATGACATCACTTCAGCACTTGGACTCGCTGGGCAAGTACTTTCGTGTACCTACTGTGTGTCTGCACTTATGCTAGACCCTGACATACTGATATGAATGAATGGAGTCCAGGCCCTACCCTTGGGGAGTGTACAGTGAAATGGTGGTATGAGGTAGAGGGTTCCTGAAAACAGAAAATACCCTGAACACCAGAACATGAAAATCCTAATTGGACTTGAAACATTTTTAAAGGAACAGGGATATTGGCTTCTGCCCTTGACTGTGATAAAAATAAACAGGTAGCTCAGGGACCAAGGAAAGTCATGTGGAGCCTACGGTCCCGAAAGTCATGTGGAGCCTACAGTCCCTATTCTGGGGCTAGATAGGCCAAGAGTTGCCCCTTCATCAGAAGGTACAGCTGCCACTTGGACCAGGGAATCCTTCACTCAGACCCTGTGGATCTGTTAAGGAGGCAGGCTTTAGATTTGAATTTCTGTTTGGCTGCATTTGAGCTGTGAATTCTGAGGCAAGGCTAATTTTCCTCTCCAAATCTCATTTATAGTATCTGAAAAACATAGATAAGGATAGTACTTTGTCAGAAAAATGCAGAGGTTGGACCTAGTGAAGTGGAACTTTCCTCACCTCCAGCTTTAGAGTTTTATGTCAAGACATAAGGCCTTTGATTCCTTCCTCTGAGAACTGGAGGGAAAAGTTTGGGAAGATGCTCTAGAGGTCCCAGTGACAGCAACTCATCTTGTTCCTGGTGTTATGACAGAAAAAGGAATCCCGGTGCTGACACACATAAGAGAGGAGATGGAGGGCGAAGTGGCTGAGGAGAAGATAATGTTTCTCTAGCCTGCAATTTCTTTCAATTTCAGGGATCACAATTACCAGGGCAGGAGTTAGTAATAGCCATGCCTAGAATACTTAAGTGAGTTTGGTACCACTTGTAGAAGCAGTTTTACATTTAGAGAGGGCAGGCATGTGTGATGTGTAACCCAGCCTTCACTCTGTGTGTGTGTGTGTGTGTGTGTGTGTGTGTGTGTGTGTGTGTGTGTGTGTGGTGTGTGTGTGACCATGCACACCTGTGTATGAATGAGAGAGGGGCAGGAAAGAGAATGTTTGGAGAGCTAGGAGGTGGAATGGAGCCAGATGGCCCAGATTCAATCACATGTGACTCTAGGCAAGTGATCTCACGTCTCTGAGCCCAGTTTCCTCACCTCTGTCATGGAGATAATACCTATCTCATAAGATTGTAAGAAGGTTGGAAACAAAGCCTGCAAAGAACCTCATGCATGGTATACATTCAATAAAGGGCATCTGTCTGGGACATCCAATCAGTACCGGCATTTATAACAAGTCAACCTTTACTTTCAGCATTTCATTTAGGGGCAAAATTAAATATTTACTAGCATATATTTGCATGGTTTTTATGAACAGGGAGTTAGACTATTTAGGCTATTCAAAGTACAACTTCTAAGCTCTGTGCATTTAACCTCTTTATGTCTCTGCTCCCTCATTAAAAAAAAAAGTAGAGTAAGTAGAGTAAGAATACTTATGTCACAGAATTGTTGTGAGTGTGAAATGAGATAATACGTACAAAGCCCTTATGATAATGTCTAGCACATTGTAAATAATCAGTAGATACTAGCTTTAAAAATGCTGCTTATTATTCTGTGTGCTAGATATCCAGGGAAGAAAGGAAGGGATGGTACGGGGGCAGAGATGACTGTGGCAATTACATTGGCACCATGAGAGGGAGACTGCAGTACCACAGTGAATTCTCCCCTACATTTCCATTAGCTAAGAGGCATCATTCACTCATTGAATAAACACTTATTGAGCCCCTAGTGCATGCATCAGCCACTGCATTAGGGCTGGATGCACAGCAGCAAATAAAGCAGACATGGTTCTTGCCCTCAGGTACTTATGGTCCAGTGAGGAAGACAGAGAGTGCCTGGGAACAACAGTCCAGTGTGAAAATGCTAGCATAGGGGCAGAAGGGTGCTGTGGAAACAAGGAAAAGGGGCATCTAACCCCTAAATGAGAGAAGAGGCAGTAACAAAGTCCTCCTGAGGAAAAAACAAACAAACAAACTAGAGTATGGTAGGCAAAATAATGGCCCCTCAAAATGTCATGTTTTAATCCCTGGAACCTAAGAATAGGTTACCTTATATGGCAAAGAGGACATTAAGAATGCAGGTGGAATAAAATTCCAATCAGCTGACTTTGACATAAAGAGATTAGCCTGGATATCCAGGTGAGCCTAATCTAATCTCAAGAATCCTTAAAGTGTAATTTCTGGTAATGGGTATGCCACCAGTATGAATCTGGCCCTCACATAATGGGCATGAGGGGTGACAATTAGCTTTGTGTCTCATGAATATTCTTAATAAAAACATCATGGGAAAAAAATCCTTAAAGTGGAGGAGGGAGGCTGGTGGGGACAGGGTTAGAGTGTGTGATGTGAGAAGGACTTGATTTGCCTGTGGGCTAGCTTTGAAGATGGAGGAAGGAAGCCACAAGCCAAGGAATGTAGGCAGCCTCGAGAAGCTGGAAAAGGCAAGGAAACTGATTCTCCCCTAGAACCTCCAGAAATAATGCAACCCTGCTGACATCTTGATTTTAGCTCAGAAATTCATGTCAGGCTTCTGACCTACAGAACTGCAATGTAATAAGTTTATGTTGTTTAAAGCCACTAAGTTTGTGGTGTTTTGTTATGGCAGCAATAGTGCACTAATATATGGAGCCAATGATATATCTGGGTTAGGACCATCATTTTAGAAAATTATTCTGGCTGCAGGATAGTAAATGAATTGGAGGGGGAAAGGCGGATGTCAGAAAGCGTAGTTAACAGGCTGTTACAATAGTCCCTATGAGAAGGGATGGTAGCCTAAACTAGAACAGACAGCTATTATGTGCTGTGTCTGTACCAGACCCTGAAATCAGACTGGGGGGAGGAGGAGGGCTCAGAGGGGAACCAGTCAAATATGAGTAGATCCCTGCGACATTGAACTACAAAGTCTAAGACAGGAGACAGACATGCAGAGATCAACCACTCCTGGCAGAGTGTGGTGATCTTGAGATCAGAGCCAAAGTCAACTGCTGTGGAAGCAGAAGGACATCCCTTCCAAAGAAGGGTCTCAGGCACAGTTTCCTGAAGGAGACAACACCATAAAGTCTGTCTGGGAAGCCCACAAGAAGGCTCAAAGGAGTTTGCAAAGAACAATCGGATACAGCCCTGTGTTAAAGGAGTTCATAGTTCAGTGGGGGTGTCAGGCAGGTTGAGTGGTTCTTCTTACTAACCTTTGACAACGTGCAAGTGGAAACAGCTCTGTGTTGGAAATCAAGAATATGAATTGGTAGCCAGTCCTGGTTCTGCAAACAAACAAAAAACCTGGGAACCCTTTAATAAGTCACTTCTTTGCCCTGCTTGTGTCTCTTCTTCTGTCAAATGGGAACAGTAATGCTTATCATTTTGGAAAGCATCAGCTGAGATAATAATATACCCATGTTCTGCCAGCAAAGCAGCTTTGCAGCCGTGATCCTTGAAACAGACTAGGAGATGGGGTCATAAACCTCATTCTACCATGGAAGAAATGGTAGCCCTGAGAGCCTCCATCTGGGAGGTGGCTGAGCTTGCAGGAAATACTGGGGGTTCTGCTTGAGATCTGGCCATCTTCCTGTGAATCTCATAAATAGCAGTTAAACTGAGATGGACTGACAGCTGGCAGAGGTAGAAAGGCCAGGGACTTCTGTAGTGAGCTGAGGCACAGTGGTCTGTTCTCTGCCCATGGTCCTTAAACACAGACATATGCAGAGGATCTGGTGCTTAGTAATAAGAGAGCCTTCTAGAACTCTAGTCTGAAGTGTTCTTCCTCCGTACTCTCTTGGTCCCTGCACATCCCCTATGAACCTTAAACTTTATCACTCTAGTCTATAACCATACATTTACAGAGTCAAGGGCTCAAAAAAAATTTCACTACAACTCAGTATGCAAAACACTGTAGTCTTCTTAATTTTCTACAGCCGATGTAATCATTCCCTCAAGTTCCCATTCCACTGATAGCAAAAAAGTATTTCCACTTGCTAATTAAGGAAATATAACATTCTCTCTAGGATAAATATTTAGCCCATTTAAAGTTGAATTCCCCACCAACCCTTCTCTCCCTTACCAAGCAGTCTCCCTACCCCTCGACTTGACCTTGGGGTGCAGGCCAGTGGGGAGGGGAGGATGGGGAATGTCTCTGGTACAGATGTGGTCTTACGAATACTTGCTGGTATTCACTATGTGATTTCTTGTTTGAGCTTGGCTCTGGGCCCTTGCACTGGCATTCATCATGATACAGAGAGTCTTGGGCAGTCTTCTAAGAGGGGCAGTGTATTGGAACCCATGCCAAAGTCCAAAGTCCTTAGGTCTCTACACTCTGAAGCCCCCTTGGTTCTAACCTCAGCCACCTCCACGATCCCTGCCTCCATGGAGCATGGGGTTATGCCAAGTAGTCTTGACAGCTTTATCCTCTTTATCCTGTGAGTGCAGGACTTGGGGGAATGAATTCAAGCCTCTTGCTCACCTACTGTTACCCTCTCGTAGCAGCTCCCATTGGCTTGTTGAATGAAGAGGCTTGCAAACTCCCCAAACTATACCCTGAGTCTGGGGGAGCAAACCCCATGGCCCCTGCTCACCTGCCTCAAGATTTCCCCCAAACCCTTTGTTGGAATCTTAAGCATTTGTTGACACCACCCTCACATTTGGGGTGCACGGTGGAGGGGGGTGGTAATTTGACTTCCAAAGATCAGAATGAGGGACATGGAGACACTCACATCTGAACTCTTAGCCTCTTGACCTTCCTCTTCAGCAATTCTTTGCAGCACCAGTGGCAGAAAGAGGGGTTTTCTACTTTCTTTTACTGTCTGGTAGGAACTCACCTGAGGTCAGCACCTGCACCACCTGTGTATTGAAATAAAACACAGTGATAGGAGTCGGCCAGGCCTGGGAACCTGTACTCTCAGCACAGGCTGGCTTTCAAATTTTTGTCCAGCTTGAAACTCTGCAAAGTCAACTTTGAGATGCAAAGCTGACAATAAGCCCCCCTTCCTCCTAAGCGGCATCTACCGAAGAGATGAGTGCCATTGGTTTAGTGTGTGGGATGCCATAGACAAATACGATTTCTGGGGAATGACAGGTGCTTTGCTTGAACGTTTTCAGAAACGCTATTCACCTTGTACACATATTTGTCTCCTATCAGGCTGTATGTAACTTGAGGACAGAGGATATCTTTTTCGTTATTGTTTTCTCATTGCTTGGCACATCATATTAAAAATTTGTTGAGTGAATTAATAAATAAACAAAAGGTTTAATGAAAGAATAATTAAGTCTGAGTGCTTGACCAAAGGACTAAGACCTATAATTAAGAAGTAGATCATATAAGAATAGAGTTTTTTAACTGTTTCCCAAGAAGGGCAGAGCTTTAGGGTGAGCTTAAACAAGCAAGTGTTAGCATCAGTTTAATCATCACCAGGCCCTACAGACTTCAGCACCCGTAGAACAGTTACCAAATCTAGCCCAACACCTCCCAGCCTGGAGTTCAGTCAAACATTTTGCACAAGCCCCTCACCCCCACCCCTCTCAGTTCCAGAGAAGGGCAATGGCTTCCCCAAATCACATAGACAAGCAGTGTCAGAGCCAACATAACATAGGTCTTACCACTCTTTGTTCACAGAGGACCCCAGATCTCAGCCAAAGTCACATACTTGGCAAAAAGGCTCAGTTCAGAGGTGAAGGATGGGGCACAGTTTAAACCAGGGGAGATGTCCTCATCAGCATTGGGGGTTTCATGCAACCCTTTCTGGTGGCTTCTGGGAAGGCTAGGAAGAGCCTGAGAGCCAGGCAGGGAGAGTGTGCCCCTCCCTGCAAACCCAGCAACTCCCAGTTCAAGGCTCCTAGTTTTTCCTTCAAGTAAGAAAAACCTACCGACAGTGTTGGCTGGCTCTGGGGTGATTTACCTCCCTGAAATACCTCAATTTAAATGCTAATTTTCCTAGAACTGAGGGGTGATGGCTCTTGCATGCTGGTCACTGTGTATTAATGTATCCAAAACACTCACACATATTCTTAAAAGGAGGTGGAAGGGAGCAAATATATGGAGAAGGGTGGCGGAGGAGTCCAGCTCCCTATGCTTACATTCTGGTCAGCTGGGCTGATCAGAAGGAAGCTAGACATGGTGCATCCTTCGTGAAAATGCTTTACAGGATTTATGTCACTTAGAGGTCATATTCAAGTGGTGTTGGAGTATAAAGAGGACATAGTTCAGCAGATGCTTAGGGGTATATACTGTGAACCAGGCCCTGTGCTGGGCTCTCTGAGACCCTTGAAGAGATTCAGAATCTAGTGTGGGATTCAGGAAAAGAAACTAGCATTAAAGATAACTTTATATAAATGTATATAGAATTACTTTTCTAGCACTCTCTAGAACTTTGCATTGCAGACAAGTTATATTAAAAAGTGTAAAACAAATATACAACCATATTTGTAATTAATGCCATTTTAGATATGTATTTTAATTTTTATCTCGAGAGTTGTTGACATCTTCGAAGTTTTCTCTGATTAACTTGAATTTCTTTTATAATAAATTTTTTTTAAGTAAAAAAAAATATATATATATATATATAACATTATATAAATCCTCTTCCCAACCCCTTGAAGCTAAATTTATTATCCCCATTTTATAGATAAAGTCACTAAGGCTTACAAAATTTAAGTGACCCTTCCTAAGGTCACACAGCCAGAATATGAATCCATGACTGTAGAATTTCTAGATCCATGCCCTTTCTTCCATCAGATCCCAAGGCCACTTCTGGAGTCTATTCACAAACAAGATTCATGAGATTAAAGTGACAGGAAGATTTATTCCACCTGGGGAAAACTGGAATGCTGTCATGAAAGAGGTGTTTTTTGAAGTGTGGCTTCTGCTGCCTCCTGGCACCCCTCTTCCCAGCTCACCCCCTCAAGATTGCACAAGTGCTTGGCAAGAGTGGGAGGCTCAGCCCACCCCTGCTTAGAGGGATTGTCTTTTCCCATCGGGTTCCTACCAGATCAGTGGCCCTTGGCCCTTTCTGTTCAAGCTCCATGGGGAGTCAGGGTGTCTGTGCATTTAGGAAGTTAGGGAAAGAAAGGATGGTTTTGAAGCTTTTTTGACAGAGCTGGGATTTTAGACTCAAATCCCCAGTATCCCTTCAATCTTGAAGCATTCTAGTACCCTCTGGCAAAACATTAGAAAGCCTTCAGCAAAAGATACAGGTTGTGCACATATGGCCGTTGTCTCTGGGCTTCCTTCCTTCATTGCTTTAACAAATGTTCGTGGAGCACCTACTTTTCACCCAGTTTTACTCACTTTGCACTGCTTGGCTGTAGGGAGGCCACTGTACATTGGATGGGTCCAGTTGTGGCCCACATGAAGCTCGCAGTCTAGTGGGAGAGACAGGTATTAAACAGGGCCTCCCATGCGCACCTATCGTTAGAAATTGTGAAGCCCTTTATGGAAGAAAAGAACAAGATACTGTGAGAGTACGGAACAAGAGAACTGATTCTGGGAAGATTTCTCAAAAGCCGTGAAATAGTGTGTAGCTGAGTGATGACTAAGAGTTGTCCAGGTGCAGAGTGAGGGGAAGAACTTTCTAGAAAGAGTGTAAATCCTAAGTGGGGCTCTGTGTAGGATGTGAGTAACCCCATAGGGGAAGTTAAGAGCAGTCAGTGCAGCCAGGGTAGGCAGGGGCTAGATTGTGAGGGGACTTGGAGACTTCAACATAGTATTTAGATTCTCTCCTGGTCTTCACACATGGAGGCACCTCTTCTGATTTTCCCCTGCTATATTCCTAGAGCCCAGAACAGTCCCTGACACAGTGTAGACTCCCAGTAGGTGTTTGTGGAATGAATGAGGCCTCTTCTTCCCTGCATCCCTATGACCCAGGATCTGCTATCTTAAGAATTTGATAAATTGTTTTCATATGTCAACTGAGACTGGTGTGTTTTGATAGATATAACTTGAGAGATGTTTGTATAAACAACAGTGGCCCGGTTGCTATTTGAAACACAATATTTGCTTATACACACACATACATAGACACACATACCAGCCAAATCTGTGCTCACGAAAGCACATGCCACTGTGGCAGTGAACAGCAGAACTGCCTGGTCTCATCTCTAAATGAGTCAAGTTATCCCAGTGATCAAGAGCACAGGCTTTGGACTGAATCACCTGAACATGTGCTCACTGAGTGCCAGGGACTCATCTAGGAGCTGGATGGGTTAGATGTGATCTTGGCCACTGCCACTTCCTAACACTGGACCTCAGCTGGATAATTTCCTTAACCTCTCTGACCATCTGTTTCTTCATCTATAAAATGGAAATAATAATAGTAATTGTCTCAGAGTTCCTGTAAGGTTAAAATGACACACACACACACATGCATATCTTGGCACACTACCTTAAAATAGGTCATGATCAACAAATCCTATCAATAAATCTTAGTGAGTATTATGTATTCTTCCTCCTGTTATTAGGGTTAGTTACCTAGTAGTTTTTACTACATACACACACACACACACACACACGTGCACGCGCGCGCGCGCGCGCGCGCGCGCGCACACACGTTCTGAGGACCTGAATTTGGTTTCTGACCACCTGAGCTTAAGCCAGCCCCCCGCAGCTGTCTGGTCACCTGTCCCAGGTGGGTGGATTCTGAAGCTGCTGTCCTTCCTTCCATCTGATGGGCTTCTATCTGACCTGAGCTTCTCAGCCCAGCAGAACTTTCCCAGCGACTGCTATTCCCATATGTGTTTTGCTCCTGAAAGAGCTGATTGATGCAAAGGCCCTGGGCGCCATCTGCTGGCGAACGCCCTGCAGGACTCGTGCTATTTCCCAGGCAGCACAGAGGGACCCAGTACCTCAGAGACCACCATGCAGTTGCTGTCTGTCATCCGGTGCTTCATCCTTACCCTCCTGGCCAGCTAACCAGCCCCTTCCATCTTCTCCCTCCTACTCATGGACTGCCTCAAGTCCCCCTCTGCTTCCTGGAAGCTCAGAGGAAAAACCTTCCTCCAAGAACAGGGGGCGTCATGAGCCAGGCTCCCTCTCTGCCTCCTGAGCTTGCCCACTGGGCTGCCCCCCATTGCCCATTTGGGGTCAGATTTTCCTACTGAGGTAAGAATGACCTGACCAGAAGGCAGAGGGATTGGAGGAGAGGGACTGGGGATACAGAGGGCAACAACTCTACCTTCTCTTCTCTGCAATTATAAAAACATTTCCAGAGAAGATTTGAAATGCATGAGAAAATGAACAAAGATAAATTTGCCTTCCAATTTCGCTTCCCAGATGTGCTCATTGTGTAAGTCCGCAGAAATCACTTCACATCTCTGAGCCTCCCTTTCCCCATCAGTTAAATGGGGAATATAATCATGCCTGTCTCCTGGTGTTGGTGTAAGTACCAGTGATGTCACACTAAGAATGGAGCCCCTGACATGTGGTCTAGTTGTAATGAGCAGCAGGCCCCTTCTCTCAGCTGCAGCCTGTCTTGGCCTAATGCTCACAGGTGCTATGCCCCTTCCAGCTTAGACAGCCTGTGCCTGTACCCTGCACCTGAGCAGTGATGAGGAGCATGGGCTCTGGGGCCAGACCACCTGGGGTCTCCCACTTTTCAGTCATGTGGCCTTGAGTAGTGACATAATTTCTATGCACTTCAGCTTTTTAATCTCTAAACTGGGGATCTTCATGGCACCTACTTCATGGGGTTGGGTGAGGACTAAATATGAAGTATTTGCAATGTGTCTGGTGCATAGGAGGTGCTCAATAAAAGGCTATGGTTATTATTGCCCCTCCATCAAGGCAGGCTAACTTTTATGATACCCATTGTACAAATGGGAAAATTGTGGTTTGGGTGGTTTGCTCCAGATCACGCAGGTAGGATGCAATGTGGAACTGGAGTCTGGTCCTCAGAGCTATTGCCACCTCCTCACCCTTGGCCTCTCCTACCCAGAAACAAGTGTTCGGGTTCTCATGGGGAAGGAACCCTTGTGCAGAAGCACCCAGCCCACACAGAATTCCTGATAGCAGGCCCCACTGACTGTTCTGCATGGCTAATTTGTGTCTCCTCCACTATGCTGGGAAGATCTAGAGGACGAGCGGAGGATCCAGTCTATCTGTCTGTAGCACTCAGCGCAGGGCTCCACCTCAAGTATATGTTCAGTGGGATGGAACACCCCTCCAACCCGCTACATCTTGGAGAGAAGATCTGTATCACCAGAGGCCACCTCGCAAGGGAAGCATGAGAAAACTTAGTCCCTTAAACCCTGGCTAGCGTTACATGCTACGTGGTGGCACTTCCATCGCCCAGAAGGCTGTCTTTTCCTATTCATATTGCCCTTCCACACTCCCAGATTTACAGACAAACCAAAGAATAACCACCTGGGTGGAACTCACGATCATGTGCACACATAGACATAAACAAGTATGACTCTGCAGACTGACATGGAACACCCACACACAATAGCATGCTTACATGGCACATGTGGACCTAGAAACACATCATGCACATGCATGCCCGGGCAGGCAGGCCCAGCGTCTGCCAGACCTGGGTTTAAATCCCAACTCTACCACCTATTAACTCTGAATCTCATTGTTACTCATCTGTAATTTAGAGATAATCATATCTTTCTTGTGGGGTTGCTGTGAAGATTAAATGATAAAATGGATGTAAGTGCTTAGCTAAATACTAGCAAATTGAAGTAATAGAGATGCTGATGACAATGATAATGATGATGGTGGTGATGCTGGTGATGTTGAAGATGGTGCTAATGTCACTTCCTCTGGACTTAGACATGGAGCAGGTGTTCACTAAGTGTATGGATACGTGGTGAGCTTGACAGGAGCCCCGGGTGGGGAGCGGAGACGTGGAGTTCAGACAGGAAGGTGACCCGGGCCACCCAAGACTTTCGCAGCTGCTTTTGAACTGCCTGAGATCCAGGCTTCAAAGGCATTGCTTTGGCATCACATATTTTTGTTTTCCTTTTTCTGATTTTCCTTTCAAGTTGCCCACTCCAGGTGGCAAAATGAAGCAGTAAACACCCTCCCCCCTTTTTGTTCTTCTCCCCCTCATCCTCCCTGTCCAGATTGTAATTAGTGTCTCTAACTCTGAAGAGCTCTGAATACGAAGCAACCTCAAAAGTTGGATTTAATACAGTAATGCCCTTGATGCCATCCATGCCAATTGGCTATCAAGTTTCCTGCTCACACACCCCAGTAACAGGAAGCTCACCACCTCTCTTGGCAGGCTGTTCCTGTTATAGGCAGGTCTGTTGTCTAGAAGAATGAAGCCTGCCTCCCCTGTGCTGCACTGTCACCACCAGCCTCTCACATCAGTCTGTCTTCCATTCCCTGGGATTGCCCCACCTGGAAGGGATAGAGGTCCCTAAAGAAGTTAGGCAGGGAAAGAACACCAGTCTGGGAGTCAGGAGTCGTGGCTTTGAGTCTAACCCATTGGTTGTCATTAAGCAAGTCACTCCTCCAGGCCTCAGTTTCTCCATCTGTAAAAGGAGGAGTTTGAGCCAAAAGAATTCTTAGGACCCTTGCACTTTAACAAAAAACATCCATTTTCCAAGCCTTCTTTTCTTCAGGTCAGCCTTGCCCCTCTGTTCTTCAAACAATCCACACTGATCTCAGTTCTCTCACATCCTGGTTGACCATTGTCGTTGCTTATACAAGGGAACATTTAGCAGCCAACATTCATAGAGCATTGGAGAGTGTCTTAAACAATCGACACCTTTATCTCATTAAGTGTTTACAACAGCCCTGAGATCTAAGTCTCACTTTACAGACAAGGAAACCGCAGTTCGGAGGGGAGGAGTAGCTTGTTGAGATGGTACAGCCAGTGACGGGGGGCCAGGATTTGAACCCCAGCCTGTCTGGTTCCAGAGCCTGTCATTAGCACCATGTTCTCAGAGCTGGGATTCAGGGAGCCAGAAGCATTGCAGCAAAGCACTCACCTTTGAGTCGCTGCCCTGACTACCAGCTTCCTGCCTCCCTGCCCCTCAGCTCCAGAAGTCTCCACTTCCACCATTTGGCAGTCTCTCTGCTCCTCTTCACAGGGAGAATAACTTCATCAAGGACTTCCCCCAGCTGGCCGATGGGCTGTTGGTGATCCCGCTGCCGGTGGAGGAGCAGTGCCGGGGGGTTCTGTCTGAGCCGCTCCCGGACCTCCAGCTGCTCACTGGTAAGACACACGTGCCAGACCCTTCCAGTCTCCCCAACCACACACCTGGTCCCCAGGTGCATATCAGTCATCAGCAGACCCAAGATGGGCCCAGCCAGGCCTCCTCCTTCATAAGGGATGGGATGGGAAAGGGACCTGTCATTTCTTGGATTTCTGCTATGCACAACTGGGGACTTCTCTGAGACCCCAGACTCTGCTGGGCTATCTTTGAGGAGAAATGCTCCTCTCAGAACAGGTACAATCTTTCTTAGTGAGGGTTTTGCCTCTGTGTCTGAGTCTTAAAATATTTTTTACTCTCATTGACAATTTTCTGATCTTTTTTTCACTTTTGCTATTTTGTTTTCTTGGTTCATGTAAAAATTATTCTAAAGTAAAATCAATGGACTCTTCAACCAGGAGACTGTCCTGCTTGAAAACACTTGAGTTACACAGCTTGTTTTTGTATGTGGGCACTGAGCCATCTGTCCAGTGGGTATTACATTTCCCATTTTGTAGATAAGGAATCTAGACTCAGAGAGGTAAAGGGACCAGCCCAAGTTCACACAGCATATCTGCCAGGACTAGAACCAAGGTGCCATAGCACCAAGTCTTTTGCCCTATTCACTCCACTTTGCAGCTCCCCACCCCTAAAACTTTCTCTACCCCTACTGAGAAGCTGTCTTTTTCAGGCCGTCCTAAGGCTGCATATTTTTGTTCCCACCCCAGGATGTCCTTCTGCTCCTCCCTGCCTTCTCCCAGTTCCTCTCCTACTTTTCTTGGGCCTAAGATGTCAGGGCCTTGACTCTGCCTTTGTGATACAGGTAGTTGGGTGTATTTTCCATTGTCCAGGGAAAATGATCACTTCCCACTGAGAAGGGATATTACCTTGCAATGTAACAGACTTAGGTTTAAATCCCCTTCGGTCACTTGCAAGCTCTGGGAGAGTTTGGAAACTCATCTAACTTTCATGAGCTTTTCCTATAAAGTGGCATAGAGAGAACCCATATGTACTGAGGGTCTCCTGGGGACCAAGCACTTTTCATGTGTTAACCCATGTAACTCTGCAAGGGCATTACTGTTCTCTTTTAAATTGGTTCAGAAGGTCACACAACTCCTCCAAGGCCACGTGGCTAGTCTATAGTCACATCAGGGTTTAAGCCTAGTTGGTCTTGACCTCTAAGCTGATGCCATATCCACTATCTTAACTCACTCCCCTAACCTGTCCTACCTCAAAGAGGGCCCAGATGTAAATTGGATGAAATCACGGATGTAAAAATGCTTTGTAAAATGTGCTCAAAAATGTCTATGTCTCTCTTAAGTTTTATTTTTCATAAGATCATAGTATTTCAGAGCTGACATGACCTACGAAGGACACCTAGTCTAATCTTCCTTACTGATGAGGACTTAGGTCTATAATAACCCTCTCTGGATATCTCCAGTGATGGGGAATTCACCACTGACCAAACCAGACGTTTCCATGGTCCATGGGGAGGTGCTGTGCTCTAATGGAAAGATTGTATAAGTTACTTGATAATTGGAAGAAATTTCTTTTGTTTCTTGTTTCTTTTTGGACGTAATGCCACCAAATGAAAGAGCTGCCTCAAGAGCCTGCATCAGAATGTTCTGCCTCCCTCTGTTGGAGATAGGCCTCAGTCACCAATCCCCCCACCAACCCTTCTTTGAACACAGATGAACAGTAATAAAAGGGGTAGAGGTGGCCTGGGACCTGGTGTCTGAATCTTCTTGTGCAGACTATTTTCTCTGCCCTGAGTTAGAAACACAGCCCTCTCTTTCTTCCCTCTACCTGCTCTCCTTTTCTCCCCAGCCGCTGCAAAGGAAGAGCAGGAAAGACAGAGCAGATAAACAGAGAGGACATATTTATAACAAAACAACCTCACTCCAATGGACATATCTTTGGGGATCATGTGTATTTTTCTTTAAAATGAAAGCCTTTAAAAAAGCATATTATTCCTGAAAAGGCTAAGGAGAAAAAAAAATGGGCAACAATAATGTACAGCTTTAATATTGCAGTAATGTCCAGGAAGAAATCATTTGTTCCAATGAGATTCTCATTCTAATCTTGGTATCAAATATGTCCTTAAGTGCCTCCTCACTAGGGGACAAGAGAAAAGGATAGAAAATGTGCCTGATATTTGCAGAGGCACAAGAAAGCATAGATACATGACAACAGTAATAATAACTGCTGATGTGACTAACATTTCCTTTTCATGTATTTTTTTCTTGATTATAAAAAAGAGAGTTTGCAAAACTTAGCATAGAAAATTTATAAAATGGGAATGAATATGAATCAGAAAATAAGAATTTTTCATACATCCACCACCCAAAGTTAAGCATTTTCTAATATTTTGTTGTACTTTTTTCTTTATTTTTTGATACCTATGTTTCCCGAAATGCGTTCTATAGAACATGAGTTCCAGTGGATCCTCTATACAAAAGAGGTTCCACGGTCAAAGAAGTTTGCGTACTAGCTTCATGGAACTTTAAAATGCATATTAATCTGTTCAAGGTACTGAGAAATCACACAGTTTAGCTTAGTTTAGCCAGTATTTCTGTCTTACTTGAAATGGGAAACTTTTATGTATGTACATGTGTGTTTTATGTAACATTTTTGAACATCCATGTTTCCATGTTAATAGGCAATGGCCTGCACACGGTCAGCAAATGTAAGGGGACAGATAATAAGTGTGTTAGACTTTGTTGACTCTGCTCAAATCTGCTGTCATAGCACGAAAGCTGCTGTAGATGGTACATAACAAATGGGCTGTAGTGGGCTGACCCTTGGTCTACATGTACATCATTTCTAGGCTACCAAAAGGCTTCCACTCCTATTGCCTTATTTGAGTCTCATGACATGCCTTTGAAATAAGATCAGCAGAGATAGCTGCAGTGTCAGATGGGGAAACTGAGGCACTGAGATGTCTGATGTCCTGTGGCAAGTTGCCAATGGGCTTAGGTGGGACATACATCTGACCTAAGGTTGCTCTTGCTTGTAGAGTAAAGGGACCTTACAAGCTGTTGAACAGAGAGAAAAAGTAGGGTCAGGGCTGAGATCAGAGGCCAGAAAGAGGTCTGGAGGTGGGGTACAGATAAAATTGTCCACCCCAATGAAAGCCTGTACTTTGAAGAGGTGGCCATTATCCAAAGTGAGAGGGGCAGGGTGGGCATGGTGGTATAAAATGTTTAAGTTCTGGGCTTATGTAAACATCTTATTCCCTCTCCCAGGAGATATCAGGTATGACGAGGCCATGGGTTACCCCATGGTGCAGCAGTGGCGAGTCCGGAGCAATCTCTACCGTGTGAAGCTCAGCACCATCACCCTCTCAGCAGGTGAGGGCCACCACCTGGCAGCCAAGGGACTTGGAGTGATTCAGCACGGGACCTGTGCTGACACTGGGGATACTGAGGGAATGAGGCTGTACCCTGCCTCCCATTAAAGAGCTCCCAGGGAGGGGAGATGAACAAGCTGAGACAGTAACATCCATACATTGCAGTAGGATAAACGCAATAATGGGGCAGCAGTGGCACAGAAGAGGAAGCTGTCCATTCTGGAGGAGTCAGAGAGGCTTCCTGGAGGTTGCGGTATCTGAGCAGGGTGTGGAAGGACGAATAGAAGAGTTGGGATAAACAACAATCTAAGTCACATTCATGTTCTCAAAGTATTCCAGGCTTGTGGGTTGTAAATTCTTCTTGGGCACCACCAATTCTTCTGTTCTCTCATGGCTAGTTTTTTTTTTTTTTCTTCTGCCCATCTCCTATGCAACAATAACATAACCCCCATTCAACCACCCCCACATGTGCACCACCCACAGTTTACCCACACGAACCCTAAGCTCCAGCAGATGATGACAATTTGTAGTGTTCAAAGTGGGACATTTTCTTTCATGCCTCTGTGACTTTGCACATGCTATTCCCTCTGCCTGGATCTCCTTGGTTAACACACACTAAACTGCTCTGTGATGGCTTTCGCAATCTCCATTGCCCTCAAAAATATTTAAGGAGCTCCCTGTGCTTGAATACCTATATCAAAGCACTAACAAGTGCTTGATTCATAACTGAGTCTTGTCTATCTCCTGCACTACCTGAGAGCTGCAGGCAGGGCTGGGTCGAATTATTCCAGTATCCTCAGAAACTAATAGAGAATCAGCATGTTGCTGGTGCTCACATTTGATGGAGAAATTTAAAAAAAAAAAAAAGAAAAGAACCAAAATATAAAGAACGAATGAAGGCTTCTGGATAGATGAGACCTGGCCTCAGTTTTTCTACCGTGGCTCTCACTCATAACACTGTCATTGGTTTATTGTCTGAGTGTCCCCTGATTATTTGTGAATCCTTTTCTTATCTTTTATTTTCTTTTTCAATACCACTTTGTTCATCAGCAAAATGGAGCTCTTTTAGTTGGGAATTGAAGGACTTCACCTCTGGAAGTACAATGAGTAATTACTGCTGACATCTGCCAAGCACTTTATAATGTTTCATATCTTCTGACTTACAGCAGTCCTGCAAAGAAGGCATTATTTATCCCATTTTTCTTAAGATAAAGAAACTGAGGGTCAGAGAGGCTGAGTAACTTGCCCAAGGTCACACAGCTAGTAAGTAGCAGAATAGGGAGAAGCGCAGGGATTTGGTTGCAATTTTGTCTGCCTGGATAAATATCCACAGGACATCTCCATGGTGTTGTTATTTATTACTTAATGGAAACCATCTCATTATTAATTCTGCTGTATTAATTACCCAGTTGCATGAGTTAACAGATTGGTGGAGCAGGGTTGTTCTGATCAAGCACCCTTTCTTTGAGCCCTGTTTCTGTTTTCCCCACCACCCCCTTATACTGCACTTGTGAATAAGACTGTGATGTTCCTATTAGATCTACAAAGGGGTGTCTGCTTTAATTAATCAATAACGATGCTCCTGAAAACCCCTTTGTAAATCAAATGTTGGCAAATTGGAGCTCATTTTTAATGTTGGAGAAGAGCTTGCTCGTTTACATTTTACTTTGATGTGGCACAGAATTCGTTGTTCTTGCAATAATTGTGTCTGGTGTGTTTGCTCTGCCCCAGGAACTATGCCATGTACCCGGGGTGGGAGTGTGGGGAGGATACATGTGTAGATTCAGAGACAAATAAGACAGTACATCTGCTTTCATGGTGGTGCATGTTGAAAGTGCAGAGAGTAGGTGCTGCTGGCCAGAATGGTGTGAAGGCCTTCTTGGAGGAGGAGTGACTTTCAGGGGCCTTGACGCATGGGTGTGACTTGGGAAGGAGTGGAGAGGCCTTGTCAGGTAGACATTTGTGTGTGTGTGTGTGTGTGTGTGTGTGTGTGTGTGTGTGTGTGTGTGTGTGTATGTGTTGGCGGTAGTAAGGATGTACAGGAAGAAAGGATGATGGAAATCTCAGGTCACATTCAGGACAAATAAGAAAACTGATTTGGTTGGAACTAAAACCTGGTGTGGGTGACTCACGGGAGATGACTTTGTAGGCCTTGAACACCCAAATAAGGCCATTGAGCTTTTATCCAGTAACAGGGAGGAGCTCAGGAAGGCCTTGGTGCCTCTGGAAGAATAACTTGGTCATGTGCCCATTTGAAGAAGGAGAGAGGAGGGAGAGAAGCTGTTATTTAGTGGTGCAGTCCCCGTGCCAGGTGCTGAGGACTTAGCACAGGACTAAGGGAAATAGAGCAGCAAGAAGGCCCTGTGGCAATCTAGGGAGAGAGACCATACCACTGTTTCAGGGAGGCAACAGCAGAGAGAGAAAAGGAGGCAAGTTGCAGGAAGCCAAACCAGGATCAGATCCGTGGACACGGAATAAAGGCTGAGCCTGGGCGAGTGAAGGCCCCAGACTCTACTCCTGGGAAGTTTATTTGGTGTAGCATACAGTGCATCCACTTCGGAGTGAGGACGGTAGTGGGTTGGAATCCAGCTCCTCTAGCTGGAGGGCCAAAGCAAGTCACTTACAGTCTCTCAGCTTTGACTTACTCATCTACACATTGGGAGTTGTTGTTGTCAACAATAGTGTTGTGGCTTAGGTTAAATTAGATAAAGAGAGTGAAACATTTAGCAGTTTTACTGGTACACATTAGTTGCTCAGTCAGAAGACGTCAGCTTTAAATTCCTGATTGTGACTTTCAAGTCTTCATGGTCTAGGTTGCCAAGGTTAGGCCTTCTTCTCCTGTAGATTCTCTCTTGGTCATAGTGTCTTGTGTGTCTACCAGAGAGAGCAGTTCTTTGCTGTGTAAGTGAGGGAACCATGTGCATGTTTGGACTATTGCAGCCACCAGGCTGCCCCTGTGGTGAGGGATAAGACATCGAATCGATGCTGGAAAAAGCCCCCCTACTGCTGTATAATTTGCCAGCGACCAGCCTCCCAAGTGTGACCACCTCCACATGCTCCTCTCCTGTCCAGGTTTCACCAACGTCCTCAAGATCCTGACCAAGGAGAGCAGTCGGGAGGAGCTGCTGTCCTTTATCCAGCACTATGGCTCCCACTACATCGCTGAAGCCCTCTACGGATCAGAGCTCACCTGCATCATCCACTTCCCCAGCAAGAAAGTCCAGCAGCAGCTGTGGCTCCAGTATCAGAAAGGTAAGCCTGAGTGCTTGTTGGAGGAGGTGGCTGGTTGGGGCGAAGAGGTAGGGCGGCTGGGGAGACAACTGAGCTGCTGAAGATCCAGATGCTGGCTCTACTGTGTATAAGCTGTGTGGTCTTAGGCAAGTCCCTGTCCCTCTCTGGGCTTCATTTTTACCATGGGCAGAGTTAGGGGATTCTGTGATGATTTCTCAGGATTCTTTCAGTTAACACATTTTCTGATGCCCCAAATTTGTGTCCAGAGCTCTTGCCTTCTACTGCAGGCTCTTTCTTTCTCGCTCTCTCTCCTTGTAATACCTGACCAGGATTGGGGCAGAGGTTAGGGAGTGGTGTCTCAACACCTTCTCTCCAGGATTCTTGAGAGAACTCAAGAAGAGTTTCCATTCCTCTGGAAGAGATCACCTATGTCCAAGGGGACAGTTTCCAATCTGTCCCATGGACAGGCTTTTGTCTTCATGGAGAGACATCAGGTCTTATTTCCCTCTGATTCTCAGCTATTATCAGAATTAGAATTACCCAGACCAAGTGCAGAAGACCAGTCTCTGCCACTCACATTGGGAAAAGTCATTTCCTTCCTACCTCAGGTTTTGCTTCCAATGAAATGGGAACTTAACTAGCTACCTTTGTCTGCTTCCCACATTAAAGGGAAGCAGTTTATGCAATAGTATTTTGATGACATTAGAAATATTGCACACATGCATATATGTATTTTAATAGGTCAACGTGTTTATACCCCTATTTCACATATGAGAAAATGAGTTTCAGACAGGCCAAGTCAAGTGCCCATAGACCCACAGGTAGTGAGTAGCAGGGCCAGGACTGGAAGCCAGGACTTGTTGGCTGGCTGCAAAAGCCTGTGTCCTTTCCCTCTTTCAACTATACTGAAGTTCTTCTTGTTATAATTAATACTATTGTTATCAATTAATTGTACACAAAAGGCTCTCAGTTGATGAAAAGAGTGATAAGCAATGTTAAAAACTTGCTTGCATTTTCTTCATACGGCTCAGCCACCCTGTTTGCAAGAATAAAATCAACTGTAACTCATAAAACCACAGAATGTGGGAGCCAGAAGGGGCCTTAAAGGTCTCATTGAGCTCAGCATGCCAGTTGTGTGCGGGGGGGGGGGGGGACTAAGGCTAGAGGAGAGGAGGAAGCTTGCTCAAAGTCACACAGCTCCTCTTGGCAGGGCCAGGACAGAGTCATGTGCTTCACATACTCTGTCTAGAGTCTCTCACTATACCACACATTCCTGACTGGATGAAGCCCTGATCCACATGCCTTTGCCATGTCCCAAACCCTTTTCTTTAGTCTTTGGAGGCTTTGCATCCCCAGTTGTGCTCCCATCCCTTCCTGCATCCTGCGTGCAACTGTGTGGGCCACAGGGTGGTTTATAGGCATCAGGGACATAATTGAGTTGCCTGGGAATAGCTCTGTTTTATAGCTGTGACAATAAGAGTCTTTAAGGAAGTGCATTAAATCAATAGAAGTCTCATTGTGCTACCCTATAAATAATGTGACACATCATTAAGCAGGGCAATAAGCTTCAGGACTTTGAAGTAATACAATTAGGTTATGTTTATAAAAACCTTTGCTCACTGTGGCCACTGAACTAATTTGCTTCCTACCACATTTGGGGCCTGGGACACCATTCTGATGCTAAATTCTGCCCCATCTCCATCCTTGGTTGCTTCCAGGCCTTAGACTTTCTCATTCCAGAAAGTTCCATTCCTTATAAAATGGATGCATGGAATCCCACTTTACAAGTAAGATGGGAGAGGGGAGCAGAAAAAAACACCCCCCTTCAAGAACTGGCTTTGCCACAAGCTTACTGGGTGAACTTGGTGTTTTCGTCTCTGGGCTTCTGGTCTGCAAAGGCACTTTTCTTTCTTCTGTCATCCACACCTCCTCCCAAGAAGAGCATAGGAATACATCGAAACCAACTTATCTGTTGGGTGTATTTCTTCCTCTCAGTCTCCACCTGCTGTGACTGCATAGATTGTACATTAAATCCACTGGTTTTGGTTTTTTAGTTTGGGTGTGATGCTAAGGAGTGGGGAGATGAGAAGCTGGGAATTTGCCTCTGTGGAGCCAAAAGAATACTTTGGATTCAGAGATAGTTGGCATTCCTTCTTTCCCCAGCCATTGGGTATGTGCCTTTGACACATGCTAAACACTGGGCATCAGGTCAGGATGAATCTGGGCTTGTAAACTGATAATCTGAGGAGCAGAGCTTTTGGAAACAGGAGAGAGAGTGCTGTGTTGAAGTGGGACAGATGGAATTTCACGTCCTCACTCCTCTTCTTACCTACTCGCCAGGTAACCTTGGGCAAAGTAACTTCTAAGTCTCAATTTCCTCATATATTAAATGAGGGATTGTAATTCCCTTCTATGTTTTGGGGGAGATTAAAATGAGATAATGCAGGTAAAAAGCCTGGCACATAGTAGGTACATGAAACACAGTACCTTGAAATAGAACAAAAATGGTGGTCAACAGCTGAGAATTCCAGTCCTGGCCCTGGCCCTTGCTAATGTGTGACCTCAGCCCTTATTTCTCCCTGTGATCTACATATGTCATTAGAAGAGCACAGTTTCTGCAAATGTCCTCTCAACCCAGAGTGGTAGAAAGCAGGAGGGGGAGGGATTCCAGGATTTTCTGAAATTTATTGAGTCTTAGACATCTAAGACTCAGATAGTGGCTTCCTGACTGGAAGGGCCAAGCCTGGAAGGGGAGGTTGGGGAAAATAAGCCAAACAGGACATGGATAACAACGATGAACGTTCATACATTTGCCCTCTACAGTTTACAGATCCTTCCTTCGATCCTTCCATCTACCCCACAAAACAAAGCAAAGAAGGAAAGAGTACTCACGATTCCCTTTATAGAAGGGAATCCTGGAGCTTAGAGAAGGGGCTTGTCACATCATACAGTTCATTAGGGAAGGAGATGGTGTTTGAATCCCGACCTGAGCTGAGTGCTTCCTTCTCCCTAGACCCAGTGTCCCCAGACATTAGAAACAAATGTCCCAGCCTTTCCAGGTTTACCAGTGATTAGGCCCTCACCACTCTTATGCTCTGAGGCAGCCACTGGAAATTACTGGGAAGCCAGGGGAGCTGGGGTGAATGTGCCTGATTAAAATGTTTCCCGTTAAAGGTTTGTTTTACTCTCATTCCCCTAAGTGCTTCTTGGTGTGCAACCCACAGGAAAAAACAAAGTCACATTTATTATTCATCAATTCTTTGGTTCAATGAACATTTCCCAAGTGCTTCCTCTCTGCACATGTTGTGCCAGGTACTGGACACCACAGTGGTTAAGACATGGGCTCTGTCTTTACATCGTTCACTACTAGCCTGCCTTAGTTTCCCAACGTTTCACTATTTTTGTTATAGACTTTTAAAATCAATTGGTAGACAGCTGGGAGGAGGGATGGGGCTGGCACATGGTAGGATACCCAGTCACTATCATATTATGGCCCATTCTGATAAATTGGGGATTGGCTGATCTAGATAACTGTGTGGAAGTCATTGGCATCATTGGGAAAAAGAGCTATGCTCAGTTAGTAATGTCTGTTCTAGATACAGAAAGGGGTCATGGTGGTCCCTATCCTGTGTATTTTCTTCCTTGTAATAGGGCAAAAATAAAAGCTAGAATAATAAACTTAGCTTTTGATATGATTCCAGAGGGGGCACGAGGCATGCCAAAAATAACTAGAAAGATCCAGGCAGGGAGGTATCACTAGGTGGGGATTCTGGGCTGTCCACCCAGTCTGAAATGGACTGGGGCACTAAACAGGCCAATAAGGTAAGAAGAGCTACGTCTTAGGAGGCAACTAGAGTACGTGAAGTCATTCCTGGGAGCTCGGGTCCCAGGTATGATTAATGGGAGCTGTTCAGCCTGTCAGGTTCCTTTAACCACCATCTTTGCCCCCATGCCATTCCCCAAGCACCATGTGAAGTTTTGAGTCTCTTAATGCAGCGTAATACTTACACTACGTGTTGCTGTGCTCTTGGTGCTTCTGTATTTTGAAAAGCTACTTTTCTCCTAATTGGGGCTCCATTTCACCCTTTGACTTGGTATTCACATGCTCTCCCTACATTTGACTTTGACGTATGGGCCTTATGTCATAATTAAGGCTCTCTGTATAAAGTCACCATTCCTATAGCTACCTACAATAAAGACTTCCTCATTTGGAGATAAAGCACAGGTTGTGCAGTCAGATGGACCCCAATTCAAATCCCAGCTCTACCTCTACCAGCTGTGTGACCTTGACCTAATTGATTCACTCTGTCAGGTTTATTTCCCCATGGGCAAAATGCGAGGTCATTGTATAGATCAAATAAGAAAATAGATGAATGGATGGACCCATCTGGACCCATCTATCAGAGTTTGGCACATTCTTATTACCTTGATCCAACCCATTCCCTCCACTCGTGGCTGCCACATCCACTCGGATTACCATGTTCCCAGGTGTGTGTGTGGTGTGTGTGTGTGTGTGTGTGTGTGTGTGTGTGTGCAGGTAGGTGCACATGTGTGTATGAGCAGGGAGAATATAGCTGTTAATTTACTCCCATCCTTTGTCAGTTGTCCCAGAACGGAGGACAGCAGTTGATTGTCCTGGGTGGGGAGGGAACCTCTGTGAGTTTAGCTGCAGTCCTGGAGCTAGTGGAGGGAGGGAGCCTGGGAGCAGGACTAGGGAGGTATCAAAAGAGATCTGTGACTCTTGTTATCCCGTCATTCTCTGCTTAGGGAGGTTATTGGTAGATGTAGAAATTACTGATATGATATGTTTCCTAAATTGTCAGTTGCATTCTTTTTCACAGAGAAAGTGACTATGGGAAGTAAAGGGTGTGTGTATGTGAAGGAATTGTTCATTGTGTATATGTGTGTGTGTGTGTGTTTGTGCGTGTGTGTGTGTGCGCATGAGTGTGTGTAGAGACTGAGGACGGAGGAAAGGAGAGGATGAAAAACAAAAAGACAAAGGCAAACCAAAATCCACAAAGAAATGGGGAGACAAAGAAAGCCTAGAAGCGAAAGAATGTATGCAATTAACATGGCTTTTCCAAGTTTACTGCCTCAGTGACCCCATTGCAAGGACATTCTCCATGTGAAGCTGGCACGGCTTGAGCTTAGACTGGGAGATTCTATAGTAAAAAGATGTCTCTATGGATAAATACTGATCACCCCTTTTAAAGGGTATTTTATCTCTACTGTAACTTTCCAGGACTGTCTAAGGGAATGCATTTCTGCATTTTCATCTGAATTACAATGAACTTTTGAATGTCAGCTGAAACATTCATACACTACTTTTTAAAGGAGTTTTTGGCTTTTGAAAGGCAGCCCAGGGGTTGGGGGTGGGGGAGGAGAAGGGAAAGATATAGTCAAATGTCACCTCCTCTTGTGAGGACAGGTGTGGCCAAGGGGCTGATGTGAGCTGGAGAACTCTCCAGAGCTTTCAGTTTCCTGAGGTAACTTGCTTCAAAGACAGCAATAAGACATGAAAGGAGTTGTTCTGGGGATCTGAGACCTGCAGGGCACTGGTTTACTTCCCCAGTGATTTAATAACCTGCGG
Organism: Cynocephalus volans; assembly: GCF_027409185.1. Lineage (NCBI taxonomy): Eukaryota > Metazoa > Chordata > Mammalia > Dermoptera > Cynocephalidae > Cynocephalus > Cynocephalus volans. The sequence goes on from NC_084476.1 coordinate 20,459,860, forward strand.
GCACTTTTCAGTTCCCATCTTGCTTGACCCTTCAGTGGCATTTGACAGAGTTGACTGCTTCCTGCTTGAGGCACTTTCTGTGTTTGATTCCCCGGTACCAGGCCTTCCTGGTTTCCCACCTCCCTTCCTGTCTGTTGCTTCTCTCTCTGCTTTGCAGTTTCATCCTCTTCTGCCAAACCAGTAAATGCTATTGTTCTCAAGGAGCCTGTCCTTCAGGCCCCTCTTCCTAGACTGTCTCTGTGGGGGATCTCAGTTATGCTCTCTGTTGCCATCTGCCATTCCTACACCAATGACTCCCACTTTATTCCTCCAGCTCCAAGCTTCCTTCTGATACTTGCTGTCATGCTAGCTCCCCTGCCTGCCCAAACTCTACCCCACACGATGTAGTACTTTTCTGGCATTCTAGTGAAAAACATCAGTATCTATGTAGAGGCAGAGCCAAAAACCTAGGAATCCTTCTCGACATTTCCCTCTCTCTCACTCCCCCCATTTCTAAACCATCCCAAGGCCTATCAGTTTCACTTCCCAAATAGCTCTTGAATTTGCTCACTGCTGCTACACTATCCCAAGCCACATTCACAGCTTGCCTGGACTACAGCCTTGGCCTCCCCCCGGTCTCCCTGCCTCTACCCCTGCACCCCATCAATCCAAACCTCACAGAAGCCCTGAGGATGTGTATTAGTCAGCGTTCTCTAGAGAAACAGAAACAACAGGATACACACACACACACACACACACACGTGTGTGTATAGATATAGAGAGAGACATAACAAATTGGCTGACATGATTATGGAGGCTGAGAAGTTCCAAGATCTGCAGTCAGCAAGCTGGAGACCCAGGATAGCTGATGGTGTAGTTCCAGTCTGAATCCAAAGGCCTGAGAACCAAGAGAACCAATGATGTAAGTTCTAGTCTGAAGGCTGGGATTGAAACCAAGAATATGTTTCAGTTGGAGTGTGAAGGCAAGAAAAGACCAATGTCCTAGTTCATGGTAGTTAGGCAGGAGGAATTCCCTCTTACACTAGGGAGGGTCAGCCTTTTAGTTTTATTTAAGCCTTCAACCAATTGGATCAAGCCCATCGACATTAGGGAGGGCAATCTACTTTACTCAGTCTACCAACTCAAATGTTAATTTTATGCAAAACACCCTCACAGACACACTCAGATTAATATTTGACTAAATATCTGCATTTCATTGTCTCATCAAGTGGACACATAAAATTAACTATCACAGGATATTTCTAAAATGGAGATTTCATCATCCCATCTCTTGGATTAAAACTCCCGGTCCCTTGTTATTGCCCTGAGGATAATTTCCAAACTCCTTCCCATGGCCCCAGGCCCTATCAGATCTGATTTGTTCCCTGCCAACCCCTTCAGCCCCTGCATCTCTACCTTTCAGTCATACTGACCTTCCTTCAGGTCCTAGAACAAGCTGCAGTCCCTCTGCATCTTGGGCTTTCTGCTGGTTTTTTGTTTGTTTGTTTGTTTTAATTTTTTTTCTTTTTGTCTAGATCACTTCAGATCACTCAACTCAAATGTCACTTTCTCAGGAAACTTTTAAAGAAGCCTCAGGCAAGGTCAGGATCCTTTGCTACAGTTTTTCATTGAGTGATGCTACACATAACCTCAGTTTGTAATTTCATATTCATTGGTTTATGTATGTCTCTGTTACTGCACTGTAAGCAGGAACCATGTCTGCTTGGCTAACTAACCATTGTGGCATAATGCATAGCTAGTGCCTGGCATATAAATAGCATCTGTGATGTTCATTGAAATGAATGAATGAATGAACCTGGGAAGGAAGGTTATAAATGCCTTAATATTATAGGCAAAGTGTTGTTTGTCTGATTTCGTGCTTTACTTGGGATGAAAGTTTTCATAGCTTTCCTGCAGTCTCAAAGGATAAAGACTACTGATGTATTTGATATACTTTCTGATTTATGAGAACAATGGTTTTGGACTCAGATAAATCTAGCTTCTCCATTTCTTAACCGTGGAACCCCAGGGCAGTCACCTCTGAGCCTCGCTATAACTATAACACAGTTTAAAAATCCCAGCCTGGCCTCATTAGTCTATGTAAAGGTCCTAGCGTGGTGGTGAGAGTTGGCTAAATGTCCCTATCCTCTTTCCCTTTGCATGTTGGCTTCTGTGAAGCTATTTGTAGGATTGGTCTAGTACTTTTTCTTGGAGAGAGCAGAGAGACCAGAAGAGGTTAAATATGGGCTGGACATTCTCTAGTTTGCAGCACATCAGAGCAGAGAGCCAACTTATCTCTCCTCAGAACCATGTAAAAAGACGATACAGGATGTGGTTCATTAAACACAAATAGGCCCATGATACTGCCATTTCCACAAGATGAAATTACCAAAAAAAGCATTTGTTCCCCGGTTTAGATTGAGTCCATCTGGAACAGAACACCCTCGTCTTTTCGTATTGGTGCACACCAAGAATAATAATCCGTTGCATGTGCTCAGCACAGTGCAAATCACAAAGCACTCTCGCGTGCATTATTTCATCCAATTTACTCCTCACAACAAGTCTGTGAGGCAGGCATTGTTATCTGCATTTCATGCTTGAGGAAACTGAGGCTCAGAAGGGTGAGGCGACTTGTCGGAATTCACACGAGGGAACTTGGCAGAGCAGGGATCTGAATTCAGACTGCTTTAATCATGAAGTCAGTGTTCATCCAACTACACCACAGCAGCCTCAGAGAACTCTTTAGATGTTGGCATCAAACCCAAGGGAACCATTTTCTCTCCTGTTCTGTTTCTCTTATCCACAGTTGAAAGAATTGAGGAGAGCTAAGATTCAGAGGTAGACCCTCAGCTTGAACATGAGTGGAAATATTCCCTTTACTCACCAATATACCCCTGCACAACTTGCTTCAAAATCTTAGTTTGGGGGACAGCATTTTAAGGAAAAACTCGAAAAAGCCAGAGCTAGAAGAGACTTTACCAATTATCTAGCCAGGCCTGAGTTTCTCTTTATGTGCCAGTTACAATAAAATGTTAGTGGCTACCTGGAATACTCCATTGAGATTCTGGCCAAGACCTGGCTCAGTGGTAAAGAATGCAGTGATCGCTTAGCTATGTGTGTCGTGGGTGTGAGAGTAAGCAAATAGTGACCTGTGTGTAAGGTGTTTTTCATTCCCATGTAGGTTAGCCATTCCCATTGGTGGTCGGCCGATACAGGGATCGAGCCCTGAACCTTGGTTTTATCAGCACCGTGGTCTAACCGACTGAGCTAAATGGACCGTTCCATTCCCATTCTACAGATGCAAAAGTTGAGGTCACCTTATAGGATCAATTAAAATCTGCAGTTGCAAAGGCAGAAGCTTAATGACCAGCTAGAAGCATTTTTTGGTCTTTCCCCTCCTAAAAACTTAGAGCAAATTCAAACATGACTGGTTGCCAAAGCCCCCTACATACGCATAGATGGTACAGTCATTGGCAGGCTGCTCATGGTCTTATCTGGGACTACATGTGTGCGCATACACATGAACAAAATACATTCTGAAGCACTGGAGATTGTCCCCATTGTCCCTCTTCTTAGGGGAAGCAACGAGAGATTAACACTGTTGTAAACTAGTTACCCTGATTCATTTCTATCTGGAGCCAAACCATACTCATTCCCCTGTCCCTGTCCCAGTCCCATGCAGGAGATGCAGGGACTGAGGGAGCAGATTGTTAGATAGGACCTTTCTCTCGCAATAGTCTTGCATTAAGAACATGGCATTTTCCTGGAGATGGATATGGAGCTTTTGTTATTTCTCTGTCTTCAGCCCCTTAGTGAGAATAAAATAGTCTGGAGGAGCACAGATACACAGACTGAAGCTTTTGCCTTCCCTGGGTCATTATCAGCAGATCTAACCTACCAACCTGAGAGTAGCCTCACTCACAGACAGTCCTCTGAGATACCACACCACAAGGGCACTTTCCTTCCCCCTCTGCCTCTCATTTTTCCCTTTTTCCTTTCTCATCCCTCCATCATTCCACAATTGTGCTTTGAGCCCCTGCCCCTAATATACGCCAGGCCCTGTGTGAGGTGCTGAGGATGCCAGTGTAAGTGAGACACAGTCTGCTCTCAAGACTAACAGAGGCACAGACTATTACAACCCTTTTGAAAAAATGCTGTCGCAGAGGAGAGCATAAGGTGTACATGTGCATGGAGGGTGGGGCGAGGAGGAGGTGAGGCTGAGAAATGGGTCCCTAACCCACCCAGAGTGGGCTAGGAAGTTTCTCTGGAGGAGAATATGTCTAAGCAGAACCCTGAAGGTTGAGTGGGCCTTTGCCAGCTGGGGAGGTAGAGAGGAAGGAGATTCTGGGCAAGGGGGCACAGGTGCAAAGCTGGATGTGTGGGAAGACCTGGGACCTTTGTGGAATGCTGAGTCCTCTGGGGCCATTTAGGAGGAATAGTGCTTGGATCCCCTCAGGTGCTCCTGAGGAATGCCAGTGGCTTCTTCGTTAGAACTTTGAATGTCATTGTGCCTCATTCTCCCAAGCAGTTAGAGGAGCTTCTATTGCCTCTGCCCACAGCTGAGAACTGTCAGGAATAGGAGACGCTGAATATCCAAATGCCTCATTAAGTGAAGGCAACAGGCCAGTTTGGGAGGTACCAAAGGAATAGTTGGAAAAACATTTGAACCTCAGTATTCTTATGAAGATGACATGAGATCATATGATTAATTGGCTCACAGAAGGAACTCAACACAAGTCAGTCATTGGTGCCCTCTCTTTACCAAAGGTGTAAGTTTCAATAAAGAGCAACATACATATCCAGCTATGTGTATCACTTGTCCCATTTGCTAGATGTGTGACTTAGGTCATGGACTTTTGATTCTTTGAGTCTCAATTTCCTTATCTTTAAAATGGGTATAATGAAGCTTGTCTTGAGTTCTGTTATGAGAATTAAATGAAACATTTGTAAAGTGATTATCACTGTACCTGGCATATAATAAATGCTCAGGATTCTAGCTATTATTATCATTATTATTATTAAATATAATTAATCTACTGATGATTATTATTATTCTTAGTTTTCCCAAGCAAAAAAAAAAATAATGGTGTCGCTCCTTGCAGTCCTGATTATGGCAGCCTAAAATATATGGCCTCTTCCTTCCAGACTTTCTTTTTTTTTTTGTCATTTATTTATTTATTTATTTATTTATTTATTTATTTATTTATTTATTTATTTATTTATTTTTAATTTTATTTTGTCGATATACATTGTAGCTGATTAATGCTCCCCATCACCAAAACCTCCCTCCCTTCTCCCTCTCCCCTTCCCCCCCAACAATGTCCTTTCTGTTTGTTTGTTGTATCAACTTCAAATAATTGTGGTTGTTATATCTTCTTCCCCCCCCCCGGTTTGTGTGTGTGTGAATTTATATATTAATTTTTAGCTCCCTCCAATAAGTGAGAACATGTGGTATTTCTCTTTCTGTGCCTGACTTGTTTCACTTAATATAATTCTCTCAAGGTCCATCCATGTTGTTGCAAATGGCAGTATTTCATTCGTTTTTATAGCTGAGTAGTATTCCATTGTGTAGATGTACCACATTTTCCGTATCCACTCATCTGATGATGGGCATTTGGGCTGGTTCCAACTCTTGGCTATTGTAAAGAGTGTTGCGATGAACATTGGGGAACAGGTATACCTTCGACTTGATGATTTCCATTCCTCTGGGTATATTCCCAACAGTGGGATGGCTGGGTCGTATGGTAGATCTATTTGCAATTGTTTAAGGAACCTCCATACCATTTTCCATAGAGGCTGCACCATTTTGCAGTCCCACCAACAATGTATGAGAGTTCCTTTTTCTCCGCAGCCTCACCAGCATTTATCGTTCATAGTCTTTTGGATTTTAGCCATCCTAACTGGGGTTAGATGGTATCTCAATGTGGTTTTGATTTGCATTTCCCAGATGCTGAGTGATGTTGAGCATTTTTTCATATGTCTGTTGGCCATTTGGATATCTTCCTCAGAGAAATGCCTACTTAGCTCTTTAGCCCATTTTTTAATTGGGTTGCTTGTTTTCTTCTTGTAAAGTTGTTTGAGTTCCTTATATATTCTGGATATTAATCCTTTGTCAGATGTATATTTTGCAAATATTTTCTCCCACTCTGTTGGTTGTCTTTTAACTCTTTTAATTGTTTCTTTTGCTGTGCAGAAGCTTTTTAGTTTGATATAATCCCATTTGTTTATTTTTCCTTTGGTTGCCCGTGCTTTTGGGGTCGTATTCATGAAGTCTGTGCCCAGTCCTATTTCCTGAAGTGTTTCCCCTATGTTTTCTTTAAGAAGTTTTATTGTCTCAGGGTGTATATTTAAATCCTTAATCCATTTTGAGTTGATTTTAGTATACGGTGAGAGGTATGGATCTAGTTTCATTCTCCTGCATATCGATATCCAGTTATCCCAGCACCACTTGCTGAAGAGGCAGTCCCTTCCCCAGTGAATAGGCTTGGTGCCTTTGTCAAAGATCAGATGGCAGTAAGTGTGTGGGTTGATTTCTGGATTCTCTATTCTATTCCATTGGTCAGTGTGTTTGTTTTTATGCCAGTACCATACTGTTTTGGTTATTATAGCTTTGTAGTATAGCTGAAAGTCAGGTAGTGTTATGCCTCCAGCTTTATTTTTTTTGCTGAGCATTGCTTGGCTATTCGTGGTCTTTTATTGTTCCATATAAATGTCTGAATAGTTTTTTCCATTTCTGAGAAAAATGTCTTTGGAATTTTGATGGGGATTGCATTGAATTTGTATATCACTTTGGGTAGTATGGACATTTTCACTATGTTGATTCTTCCAATCCAAGAGCATGGGATATCTTTCCATCTTCTTGTATCCTCTCTAATTTCTCTCAGCAGTGTTTTGTAGTTCTCATTATAGAGATTTTTCACCTCCTTGGTTAACTCAATTCCTAAGTATTTTATTTTTTTGGTGGCTATTGTAAATTGGCAGGCTTTCTTGATTTCTCTTTCTGCATGTTCACTATTGGAGAAAAGAAATGCTACTGATTTTTGAGTGTTGATTTTGTATCCTGCTACTGTGCTGAAATCATTTATCAATTCTAGCAGTTTTTTTGTAGAGGTTTTAGGCTGTTCGATATATAGGATCATGTCATCTGCAAACAGGGACAGTTTGACTTCATCTTTTCCAATCTGGATGCCCTTTATTTCCTTCTCTTCTCTGATTGCTCTGGCTAGTACTTCCAACACTATGTTGAATAGGAGTGGTGAGAGTGGGCATCCTTGTCTAGTGCCTATTCTTAAAGGAAAAGCTTTCAGCTTTTCCCCATTCAGGATGATATTGGCAGTGGGTTTGTCATATATGGCTTTAATTATGTTGAGATACTTTCCCTCTATACCTAACTTATAGAGGGTCTTTGTCATGAATGAGTGCTGAACTTTATCAAATGCTTTTTCAGCATCTATAGAGATGATCATATGGTCCTTGTGTTTGAGTTTATTAATATGGTGTATCACATTTATTGATTTGCGTATGTTGAACCAACCTTGCATCCCTGGGATGAATCCCACTTGATCGTGATGAATAATTTTTCGTATGTGTTGCTGTATTCTGTTTGCTAGTATTTTAGTGAGGATTTTTGCTTCTATATTCATCAAGGATATCGGCCTGTAGTTTTCTTTTTTGGTTATATCTTTACCTGGTTTTGGTATCAGGATGATGTTTGCTTCATAGAATGAGTTTGGGAGATTTGCGTCCGTTTCAATCTTTTGGAATAGTTTGTAAAGAATCGGTGTCAATTCCTCTTTGAATGTTTGGTAAAATTCTGCTGTGAATCCATCTGGTCCTGGGCTTTTCTTTGTTGGGAGCCTTCTGATAACAGCTTCAATCTCCTTTATTGTTATTGGTCTGTTCAAATTTTCTACGTCTTCACGGTTCAGTTTTGGGAGCTTGTGTGTGTCCAGAAATTTATCCATTTCCTCCAGATTTTCAAATTTGTTGGCGTATAGTTGTTTATAGTAGTCTCGAATGATTCCTTGTATTTCAGATGAATCAGTTGTAATATCGCCTTTTTCATTTCTAATTTTTGTTATTTGAGTCTTCTCTCTTCTTTTTTTTGTTAGCCATGCTAATGGTTTGTCAATTTTATTTATCTTTTCAAAAAACCAACTTTTTGATTCGTTGATCTTTTGAATTGTTTTTTGGTTTTCAATTTCATTCAGTTCTGCTCTGATCTTAATGATTTCTTTCCATCTGCTAACTTTAGGATTGGATTGTTCTTGTTTTTCTAGTTCTTTAAGGTGAAGTGTTAGGTTGTTCACTTGCCATCTTTCCATTCTTCTGAAGTGAGCATTTAATGCAATAAATTTTCCCCTCAATACTGCTTTTGCAGTATCCCACAGGTTTTGGTATGATGTATCATTGTTTTCATTAGTTTCAATAAACTTTTTGATTTCCTGCTTGATTTCTTCTTGGACCCATATGTCATTAAGTAGAATGCTGTTTAATTTCCATGTGTTTGTATAGTTTCCAGAGTTTTGTTTGTTATTAATTTCTAGTTTTAATCCATTGTGGTCTGAGAAGATACATGGGATAATTCCAATTTTTTTGAATTTACTGAGACTTGATTTGTGACCTAATATGTGATCTATCCTGGAGAATGATCCATGTGCTGATGAGAAGAATGAATATTCTGAGGTTGTTGGGTGGAATGTTCTGTAGATATCTGCCAATTCCAATTGGTCTAGAGTCTTGTTTAGATCTTGTGTTTCTCTACTGATTCTTTGCCTAGATGATCTGTCTAATATTGACAGTGGAGTGTTCAGGTCCCCTGCTATTATGGTATTAGTGTCTATTTCCTTCTTTAGGTCTAATAGAGTTTGTTTTATAAATCTGGCTGCTCCAACATTGGGTGCGTACATATTTATGATTGTTATGTCTTCTTGATGGATCAGTCCTTTTATCATTAAGTAGTGTCCCTCATTGTCTCTTTTTATGGTTTTTAGTTTAAAGTCTATTTTGTCAGATATAAGAATAGCCACTCCAGCTCGTTTTTCTTTTCTGTTTGCATGGTAAATCTTTTTCCATCCTTTCACTCTTAGTCTGTGTGAATCTTTATGGGTGAGGTGGGTCTCTTGTAGGCAGCATATAGTTGGGTCCTGCTTTTTGATCCAGTCAGCCAGTCTGTGTCTTTTAATTGGGGAATTTAAGCCTTTAACATTAAGAGTTGTTATTGAAAGGTGTTGATTTATTCCTAGCATTTTATTGGTTGTTTGGTTGTCTTAGGTGTCTTTTGTTCCTTGCTTTCTGATTTAGTGTTTGGTTTCTTTGTTTGTTGGTTCCTTAGGTTGTAGATAGTGTTTTTGTTAGCTTGTTTTCTCTTCATGAATGCCATTTTTATTGTACTAGCGGGTTTAGATTTTTCTTAGGTTTTTATGGCAGTGGTAGTTATTTTTCAGGAACCAAACCCAGTACTCCCTTGAGGATTTCTTGTAAGGGTGGTCTTGTGGTAGTGAACTCCCGCAGTTTTTGTTTGTCTGAGAAATATACTATTTGCCCCTCATTTCGGAAGGATAGCCTTGCAGGGTAGAGTATTCTTGGCTGGCAATCTTTGTCTTTTAGTATTTTGAAAATATCATCCCATTCCTTTCTAGCTTTTAGGGTTTGTGATGAAAAGTCTGATGTTAACCTGATTGGGGCTCCCTTATAGGTGATTTGACGCTTCTCTCTTCTCTGAGTTTTGCCAATTTGACTATGACATGTCTTGGAGAAGGCCTTTTTGGGTTGAATACGTTTGGAGATCGTTGAGCTTCCTGGATCTGAAGATCTGTGATTTTTCCTATACCTGGGAAGTTTTCTGCCACTATTTTGTTGAATATGTTTTCAATGGAATCTCCATTTTCCTCCCCTTCTGGAATACCCATGACTCGGATATTTGAGCGCTTGAGGTTGTCTGATATCTCTCTCAGATTTTCTTCCATGTCCTTGATTCTTTTTTCTTTCTTTTTGTCTGCTTGTGTTATTTCAAACAGCCCATCTTCAAGTTCAGAGGTTCTCTCTTCAACTTCGACAAGCCTGCTGGTTAAACTCTCCGTTGTGTTTTTTATTTCGCTGAATAACTTCTTCAGTTCAGCAAGTTCTGCTACATTTTTTTTCAGGACATTGATTTCCTTCTACATTTCCTCTTTCAGATCCTGTATACTTTTCCTCATTTCATCATGATGTCTAGCTGAGTTTTCTTGTATCTCATTCAGTTTCCTTAGAATTATCACTCGAAATTCCTTGTCAGTTATTTCAAGGGCTTCTTGTTCTATAGGATCTAGTGTATGAGATTTATTAACTTTTGGTGGTGTACTTTCTTGATTTTTTGTATTTCTGGTGTCTTTTTTTTGGTGTTTATTCATTGTGGCAGGGGGTTTCACAGTCCACCGGTTTGAGACTAATGACTAACTAGGATGTTGCTCTGGTTGCCAATTTGGTATGGCTCCCGCTGTGACTGCTCAGTTGGCCTCTAGTGTCTTGTGTGTGTGGTTGCCTCGGGTCTTGGGCTTCTCCGGGGATCCACCTTTCTGGTCAGCTTGTACTCTGCTGGGCTGGTGGATCACGTACCACAGGGTGTGTGATCTCTGTTGAGCTTTCACTTTCTGTACAGGACTTCTCCCCGTTCCGTGTGCTCTGGCCCAGGCTGTTAGATCGTGCAGTGGCGATCCCACCGGGTGTGTGGTTTCTGTCGAGTTTCCGCCTCCCTGGCCGCACGTCTCCCCCCTCTGTGCACACTGTGCTGGGCTGGGGCGTGTCTTCTGCACCCCTCGTCTATCAGCTGGGCCTTCAAGACCCTGCTCAGCACCGCCTCGCCCAGGAAGTCTACCAGGTTTCTGCTAGGCACAGACGACCTGTCTCTCTGGGTGCCTTTGTAGCACTGTGTAGATCTTTCTCGGGTCTTGTTCACCTTTGTATCCCCCCGGTATAAACCGAGTCTAGTGCCCGCCTGCAGCCTGCTCTCCGGCAGGTTCAAGCGGACCTGGGAACTCTCCTACCACACTATTCCCAACCAGAAATTCGTTAGGCTTTTTTCCAAACTGGTGGTCGCAGAGATGGTATCTGCCTCCCAGTAACAGGAAGTTTACCGGGGCCGGAGTCCAGGGTGTGGTGGAGTGACAGTCGGCCCGCCCGTACTTCCTAGCCCTCCCAACACTGGTCGGGACGCCCCACACCCCCAGCCCCGCCAGAGAACCGCGGAGGGAGTGGGAGAGGAGGCCGGCCTCAGGGTCCGGAAAGCCCCGCGCCAGGCCAAGCAAATGGGCTCAGTGATGGCCGAGCAGGGCGGAGCTGCCCGCACCTGGGAAAATGGAGGCAGCACCGGGGCAGTGAGTGGCCTGGTGGTGCAGGCGGGAGCCGCGTGGGCAACCACCCCCCGAACAGAGCTGTGCCATGGATCACTCACAGTGCTGTGCCAGGTCGGGCGCTCGCTCTGTCTCTGGTTTGTTGCATTCCGTGTTCTCGGCGCTGCCGCCTCAGGCTGTTCAGTCGCGGCGCTGCTCGGGCGCTCCCAGGAATGTTCTTTAATGCCGGCCTGAAACCTCGAATCCTGAATAGGGCAGCTGGCCGCCTTCAGTGCGGCCCCAGCCTCCGGGATCCTGGCTGCATCCACAGCAGCCCTGGCGCTGTGTTCCCTGTTTCAAGACTCGCTTTTGCAGCTAAGAATCAGTTCTTTTCCTGCTCCACACTTCAAAGCTGTTGCCTGTAAATGAGGCAGCCTCTCTTGCCGGGGGCAAAGTGGCGTTGAGCCCCCACGACCGGCCAGCAGCAGCAGTCCTCCCTTAAGAGATGGCCAGAGGAAGGTCCACAAGTTTCCCGGCTGCCTGAGGCCCAGTGGCCACCTTTTCCACCTCAGCTAGTCTGCGCCAGCCGCCGCAGCCGCCGCCATCTTGAAAACCTCCCTTCCAGACTTTCTAAATCATGGCTGTTTCTTCCTGGTTAATCTTCCAGCTTTTGAATTTGGGCTCTGCCTGAACCTGGAGGTGGGAATAAAAGGCAAAGTTATCAGATAGCAAGCAAAGCCTGGAGACCAGCAGCGAGATATAGGGGGCATGTTTGCACATCGGAATACCAAGCTTATATTGTTCAAGAAGAATGTGTAGGTGTGTGTGTTTGTATTGGGGAAGTAGGTGACAGAGGAAAGGGTAACAATGACTTACATGTGTTGAATTCCTACTAAGGGGCTATTAATCACGATTTTATATCATCTTCATAACGAGGCTGTGAAGTCCAGATTAGCACCTTCATCTTCCAAATGAGAAAACTCATTTGCTCAAGGTCACATGGCTGATAATAGGCAAAAACAGGATTCCATCCCAGGACTTTGTGACTCCAAAATCCATGTGCCCTACCTCTGCCCTATAACCACAAATGCCAAGTACTAAGAACTCACTATATGCCAGAAGGTATGCTGGACACTTCATGTACACAATTTCATTTAATCCCTAAAACAACCTTCTAAAATTGGTATCTTTATGCCTAGGAAACTGACATTCGGGGAAAGGGGTAATGTAAGATAGAAAATCTAAAAGCATAGAGCTGGCAAATGATATTCTCTCCTGCTTTCTCTTTCTTCTATCTTTCCTTGCTCCAATTCTCTCACCATTTACTTTTTTCTATCACTTAGCCACAGTGGGCACTCCAAACAGAGTGTTCTCTCTGAGAGGCATTCCTTTTCTCCCTGCAACAATTAGAAGCACTTAGTCAGGAAGGGTGAAAAAAGTGGCAGACAGATCAGCATGATTTAAGCGTGTGTAATGCCAGCCAGCTGGCTCCAGACTCTTGTTTCCTAGCAACGCTGTGTCTGTGGGTCAGAGTGCAGGCTCTGAGACAGGCTTTACAGATTGACTTGACCATTGGTCCATTGGGTCAGAGCTCACCATGGTGTCTTCATCTGATGTGCCAGTGCTAGATCCCAGGCTTTTCTCATTATGGTCCTTTGTCTTTAGGGCCCTTTTCTTTATTCCCTCTCATTCGAGGGATGCCCAGGAGATAGAAAGCTCTTTTTGGAGATCTTGGCTCAAGAAACCCCTGGGGTCTAGAGCCCCAGAATCATTGAAATTTACAACTGGAAAGATCCTTAATTTAATAATCTATTGATATAGATGGGATAAATGGAGGCCTAGGGAGAAGAAACAATTTGCTCGAAGAGAACCATAGATTAGTAACAGGATTAGGACTTGAACAAGATTAGCACTCTCTCTGTTTGCTCTCCCATCCAAGAAAGTGTGTTGAGAGGCAATTTAAGAGACCATGTGTCCAGAGGTATCTCTTTTTTGTTTTTAACAGGTTTATTGAGGTATATAGCTTCTATACCACACAATTGAAGGTTTATTTTTTATTTTTTTTTCAAAAAGATGACCGGTAAGGGGATCTTAACCTTTGACTTGGTGTTGTCAGCACCACACTCTCCCAAGTGAGCTAACCAGCCATCCCTATATAGGGATCTGAACCCATGGCCTTGGTGTTATCAGCACCACACTCTCCCAAGTGAGCCATGGGCTGGCCCTGGAAGGTTTATTTTTGAGCTTTCTCTTCTAATGGTGACTGTGCACCAAGACAAAGTTTGGGTTGTGTCCAGAAGGGAACACAACTTTCAATTATTTTATAGTTGAGAAGAGTCTCTAAGGAAAAGCAAATCAAAGGGAACCACTCCTTTCACCTTTCAACCATACCCCATTTTCATTGCAGCTATACTTGGTGATTCAGGGAGGCAGCTGGTGGGAAGAGCAGTAGGTGGCATAACCAGCTGGTGCTAATTGTTACCCAAAGTGTTTATAAATATAAACATATGAGGTAAGCTGACCCCCTGCCCTAGTTTTATTCAGTGATAATTTTAGTGCCAACTATGTTTCAGGTAGTGTGCTAAGTGTTGTGGATGCAGAAGTAAATTAAATGTTGCTGTGCCTTCATAGAGCTCATTCTAGTCTTGGAGATAGATAGGTAATGAGGAAAATCACAATGCAGTGTGTAAGTGTTAGAGCAGGAAACACAAAATGTGGTGTGCACATCTGACTCAAACAGTGGGGTGAATCAGAAAAGGCATTCAGGAAGACCTGAGGGAGGTAAGATTTAGGCTAACATAGGTGGGTATGGGGAGGGAAATTGTTTCAAGTAGGAAGAAAAGAATGTGCAAAAAAGTCCGTTAGGTGAGAAAAAAATGTGGATGGAGCAGAATGCTAGGGAGGGTTTGAAGCTGTGGTGAGACAAACCTAGGAAGATAGACAGGAACTAAGTCCCACTGGAGTGTGTAGACCATGCTAAGGAATTTGTTAAGATTTTGTTACGAACAATTGAAGGCCATTCGAAGGTTTTATGTATTATGATAGAATTTGCACTTTAGAATTTGACTCTGGCCAGTGTGGAATAGTAATTGACTGGGATGGGAGGAAGTGTATATGGGATGCTAGATTAGAGAAGGAATCACCAGATAGAAAACTGTAGCAGTGTTTCAAGCAGAAAAATAATAGCAGCTTAAAATTTAGTGGCCATGAGGATGATGACAAGAATAAAAAGATGTGAAAAATATTAAGTTGCTAGTATGATGAGAAGCTTATGATTGAATGGTAGAAGATAAGAGGAGAGAGGTGAGAAAAATTATTAGAGATGGTGCCACGCTTTTTGGCTTAAATGCCTAAGTGAATGCTGGTGTTTCTTAGGTGGAACAAAGGAAGAGCAACAGGTATGGTACAGCTGAATTCAGTTTTGAATTGAATTCAGGTTCCTAAGGGATATGCAATTGGCAATATAAAATGGACAATTGGATATATACCAGTCTGGTGATCAAAAGAAAGGTAAGACCTGAAAAATGCAGGTTTTGGGACCTAGTTGCACAGGTAATTGAAGTCATAGAGAAGACAGTATCTTCCTGGATAAAAATAAATTTCCCTCTTTGCAATTTGTTTTCTTAGGGAGCTACTTTCCCCTGCCACATCCGGTATTGTTTCTGACATTTTATTTCTAGAGGCTTTATTTCATTCGGAGAAGCTGCCCATGCTGTTCATTGTGGGCCAGATTTTACTTGCAGGAAATGGAATAGGGCATTGAAGAAGGGTCCTAGTACATATTAAGTAGGCTGTAGTTCATATTTCCGTTTCATTGAGGAGAAAAAACAGGCATGTGTGACCATACTCACCAGAGCAGAAAGGAAGAATACATACTTTCGGGCTTTGGCTTGGTCATTAGCACCTTTCCTTTAGCTAACAATTAGCCTTCTATAGAAGGTCCAGGGTAAAGTGCCCATTTGCATGTGACCTTTCTTTCAGTTTATTAATTGTGCAAGTTTTATTCTCCTAGACCCACCTGAGCCTTGGATCAGGTGAAGAAATATGCATGTCCAATCCCCTCTCCATCCCTTGAGCCATTATATTTTTCATGTAATTTTCTAACACTTTTACAGAATCATTAAATGTTATAAACAAATTTCAGATCCTAAGGCCTGAGGGATTTAGAGATTTATTATTTTTTTAAGTTTAAATATTACATTTCATTTCACAAAGCACATGGCTTTATTCGTGTGGTTGCTCAGAAATTAATGAAAATTTTACTTATCATAATATGAAGTTATTTTCAATACTTAATTCTAAACATTTGTTGTTACTCTGAAGTAGTAGATGGACTCTCACCAAGTGTTTGGTTCAGATGATGAGACTGATGATGGCACACGCACACCAACAGGGTATAAAAATAATGTATCGTTCACGCAGTGAAGCTTTCTGGGGAGAGCAGAGGGGCTCCCAAGCAAGTCCAAAATGGCTTGAGAGAGTAGAGAAAGGAGACTAGTTTGGCTTTTACATTGTGGTTGGGGGGAGAGGGAGGTTGGGGTCTGTTCCCATGTGCTACCTGGGGCTTGCATGCTTTGAACTTGCCTCTGACCTCAAAGGTAGGAGCACCTAGGCTTTCTTATCAGCTTTCCCAGATGTGAGGCTGAAAGGGAAGGGGGAGTAGTGGGCCTTGAAAGCTGTCAGCTGTCAAATATCAAAAATGGGGTCCAGAATCTTTATTACAATTCACCTCTGATAGTTGATTGATGGCTGAAATGTGCTATGTTTCATTTAATTGCACTCGAACTTGTTTAAGTAAGCCATCTTGGCTTTCTATGAGGCCTGCAGACTGAGGCTGGTAAAGGAAGTGAAAGTTCCCTTAAATGCTTTTAACAAGGGGCCGGCCCGTGGCTCACTCGGGAGAGTGTGGTGCTGATAACACCAAGGCCCCGGGTTCGGATCCCACATAGGGATGGCCGGTTAGCTCACTGGCTGAGCGTGGTGCTGACAACACCAAGCCAAGGGTTAAGATCCCCTTACCGGTCATCTTTAAAAAAAAAAAAAAATGCTTTTAACAAGAGCCTCACATTGTGTATTTTGAGAAGTAAATTTAGTGCATTGGTCAATATCGATAATGTCAGGAACACTGAAAGGAGTGTTCTTAGTGAGGCCTTTTTATTATAGATTTAGTATGTGTAGAGCTGAACTTGATTTAAATTTTTGGTATCTGTGAGGCAAGAGATTCACAGGGTTCTTTACCCCAAAGAGGCAACCTTGGATACGGAACTGTTTTTGCTACCATTGGCTGGAGATGAGAAGATCAGTGGCAATGGTCCAAGAGTCTACGGAACTGTTCAGATGGGGCTGATTGTTGGCCAGGGCATCCATTGCTAAAAGGACTACATGAAGTTTGGCCAGTCACGTTAACTTTTGTTTCTGTCCCATTATCGGGGATGTCCCAGTTAAGGGCTAAAAATCAGCAGCTTTCCAGCAAGCTTCATCACATATGATGGTGGTGATACCATCTATAAAGTGTACAAACTCAATTTGCTATTCATTCAGTTGACCCCCAAGGAGCTTTCTAGATGTCCAAGGAGTTTAGAAGAAGGGATGACTTTCACCACCATCATGGTGTCTGGCAAGGGACTGAGGATAGAGGGGGTCACCCCAGCCTACAGATGGGAGATACGAAGTTTGGCTCTATGCTGTAGCAAGGAGGCCTTAGTAGCTATGTTGAGTTTTCAGGATGCTGCTTCTATGACCCAAGGCATATTGTGCAGCTGGGTATGGCTGGTCACAGGCCCTGAGCAAACAGCCTGTTTCCAGGAGATCCCAGTATGCTGCCAGCAATTACACTCTAATGGTATATAGTGTGGGGTTGAGGAGGCAGTTTCTTGCACCAGATGTCTACAGGCAATTTATGGTAATCAAGTGTCGTCCAGAGACTTCAGGAAACAGAGGTTTCTAAAGCCTGTAAAGTGAAGGACCCTCTTGGAGGGATTAATTGGAGTGCCTGTTGTATTGCAGTTCTTGAACCTTTTGTTGTACTGGGTCCCAATCAAGGTGGGCTGATTTGTGAGTAAACAGTATAAATGGACTTAAGTAGAATTTGTAAGTGAGGTCTATGTTGTCTCCAGAGATAAAAAAGGCCAAAAAGATATTGGGCTTATTTTAATATTGTGACTGTTTCTTGACAGTGTCAGGGCAGAATGGCTTTCAGGAATTTAACTAAGGTGGCAGGATCTTGTACTATGTGTGGGACAATGGTCCAGCCCTTTTGGCGAGCTCTTTTGTGTCTGTCCTCATTAAGTATGTAAAATGAATATACTTGGAAGAGGAAGTGATCAGTGTGATCTCATAACTGTGCTCCTGGAGAAAGTTGGATGTGGTTAAAATCTTATCTGCCAAGTCTGTGTCAAGTCATGACTGTTGAGATACCCCATGGGTAGCTGAATAAAGGAGTATTGTGTCCATTTGAAGATGAAGGTAAGCTGTGGCTAAGAGGCTGTTAAAATAGGCACTGTACATAACTTTTATTAATTATTTACTTTTTTTTTTACATTCTAAGATGTTGCAGAGCAGTGGGAGGGAGATGGGGGAGAGGGATGGAGATGTGGGTGGGGAGCAGGGCTGGCCCATGGCCAGCTCCTTCGTTGGCCTGGTTGCGGAGGGCCAGAGGGCATGGCTGAGGCCTCCGCTCCCTGACTATGGCTTGGAAACGTGGGGGGTTTCCAGTGGCAGCTCGGTTGTCTCTAGGCTGGATGGGGATGTTGGGGGGACACTGCTGAGGCCTTTGGCTCCCCCACCCCAGTTTTCGGGGACTCACCAGTCTGGATGCAGATGTCAGGGGTGTGTGGCTGAGGCTTATTAGGCAAATCTATGACTGGAAAGTATTTACTAGTTGTTGACTGGATAGAGTTAGTAATTTTAATAGTATTTGGTATGAGAGCCTTAATGGGTAAAACCTCAGCATTAAGATTGCAGTAATCCACTATGAGGTGTCATTCACTCTTTCTAGGTTTAACAGGCTAAATTGGGCTATTAAATGGGGAAGCAATGGGGATAATCACTCTTCTCTAAATAGGTCTGGTTTATGTGTTTCAAATCTTGAAGGCCCTGTTTTAATTTAAGCTGGGCCATATCCACTATTTTAACCAATTGGGGAGGAGAAGTTGATTGTAAGTACCAAAGACTTAATTCAGTTTTATTACTCACTGGGTCAGTGTCCATGCCCCCTCTGGGATATTTTAGGGTAATGGGTTCTAAGGCTATGGGGAATTTTGGCAAGGCAGTAGTTCTTATGATTACGATGAGGCATGCTATTTGTCTTCCTTACACGTCCTGAAATGTCCTCAATAACTCCCCTAAGATTATAGGGGTACCTTGTTTAAATATAGGCAAATTCTCAGGTTTAATTTTAATTTAAGCTTCAGTATTAATTAAGGCCATAGAAGTCTAACAATTGGTGCATATCAGTAGATGTTAAAAGTTAGTTTAGAACCAAGGCTGTACAGGTACAAAAGCCGATTAGCAAGCTTTTATCTTGTTTTGTTGCTGTGTACATTTTTAGTAAATTTTGGATTTACAATTCAGTCAAATTGTGGACCTTTGTTTCAGTTTTTTGTTTGTTTCCTCCCGCTGTATCCTTTTTTTTTTCTTTTGGTGGTTACTGTACATAGTTCGGTGGTGATGGTGGTAGAGCTCTCTCTATAATGCTCATATTTATGTTTCTTCCTCCAGAGAGTCACGGATCCATATTAAAGATTGGGGTCCCTTTTATGTCAATAGCTGCTTCATGTGTTTAAGGACCTTGGACTAAATTGGGTTTGAGTGAACCCTTTGGCTATGACGTGGGGGTGCCATGGATGCTTTTCCATATAACCCTGAGGATCAGGATCTTTTTTTGACCACGGTGACATAGGCAGTAGCAGCAGCACAGGCATTTTGTAAAGTTCTAGTGAGTCATCTACTTTTAGGAGTGTGGACCATAGCATTCTACATGGTCTTCCTCCACGTGAGTGACCACCAATGGGCCCGCATATTGCACAGGATATCAGTATTTCCCTTGAGTGTCTATAGAATGTGAGCAATGCCTGATTAAGACAACCAAAAGTCACAGCATAAGTTATTCCCCTGAGTCACAGCTTATGCTGGAATCTAGACACACAATTCAATCTTCTGTATTTCTGTATCTTCTGTAATCTGAGAAATACAGATCAATCCGGACCAAGACACATGACCTAGGGACACTTTACGATTGTCTTCAAATGCCAACTATCAAAACTTCCAACTTAGCTGAGTAAATCTATAACAGAGCCTTAGTAGGGATCAGCAAATGCAGTACAAAGCAGCACAGCTCAATGCAGAAGCTCGCCAGCAGATAGTGACTCAACTATATGCTAGTCAGCAACATACCCAGTTAGCAAACCAAAGCAAAAGAAGAAAGCCCTCCGGTGGTGGCAATGATCCCCTAGAGCCCTTGCTAATTGCATCAACTGCTATAGTCATCCCACAATGGAGAGGAGGAAACCTCCACCCAAAACTTGGTTCAGATTTTGAGACTGATGATGTTACACTTGCAACAAATAGGTATGAAAAAGTTTATTACTTACATAATTAGGCCTTCTGGGGGAGAACAGTATGGGCTCCCAAGCAGGTCCAGAAATAGCTTGAGCAGGGAAAAGGGACCAGCTCGGCTTTTTCTAATGGGTCGGAGGTAGTGCTGGAGTGAGGACTCCCATGCATGGGCAAGGGCTTATGTGGTTTGAACTACACACTGGCACCAAAGGTGGAAGAACTTCAGCTTTTTAAATGTCATATCTAGATACAGGGCAGAAGAGGGAATCATGGGTTTTGAAAACAGTCAACTAAACATCAAAACCCGAGTCAGACTCTATTACAAACTTATATCAAGATTACAAGACTCCTTTGGCTTAGGCTGTTGAGGGGGAAGCAATTTGATATTACTTCAGGATTTTTTAAAGGCAGGAAATGTACTTCTGAAACAGTGCCAATCAGTGGTTCCCAATAAGAAGATATATTGGAATATTGAAGAAGGGATGCATTTTCAAGCTATACCTTTGCCCTCCACCTTGGCTCCCATCAGGACTCTAAGGATATTCTAATCTGTACCCTACTACCTCCATAAGAATAAAGCCTCACTGAGCCATGGCACTAATAGGAGTAAGTGATACAGCCTAGGGTAGGAAAAAGAGAACCACTTGAATTATTGCTTATAGAAGTGCCATGGACAAATGGACCACTGTAGACCTTTGAATTTTTTTAATGTCCCCTCACTCTGGCATGGTTTTAACTTCTGGGGGCACCAACTTTTCACTGCTCTCTTTAATGTTGTTCCTTTGTTCATGACATGCTACCTTCAAGGCTCTTCAGCAACCAAATCCCTCAACTAGAAATAATCTTTGCTCAAATACTTAGTATTCCATTTATATCCTGTACCATTTATCTTATTATTCAGTATATTTGTATTATTTATTTACATAGCTTATCTCTGTAGCCAGACCACAAGCTACCTGATGGCAAGATTCATGATTGATTTACCTTTGCACTCATTACTCATATGAGTATTGTTAATAATAATAAACAGTAGATGTCTTATACATATTTAACAAGGAGTGAAGGAATAAGTAAATGGAACCTCAGATCTTAATATTCTGTGAAAATATGCAATGCCATTATAGTTACAATCAGGTAAACTGAGTAAATCACTGTAAGAAAATCCTTATTTTTATCTGTATAGGGAAAAGCAGGCATTTGACTTACATACACTCACACAAACTTCATGTTTTCAATCAGGATTTCAGTGTGTAGCTAAATAATTTTTCTTTAGGGGGTGGGGGATAGACTTTTTCTTGCCAATTTCATATTCTCATATCAAAAAAATTAAGGTAACTTTCAGATGCATTTAGTTTACTATAACTTCACAAATGCCTGGTAATCTAAGTGTTTTACATCCATCATCTCTTCACAATAGCACGGTAAAGTACGAAACAGAATTATTATATTACTAATGAGGAAACTGAGGCTGAGAGACTAAATGACATAATGGTCATAGAGCTAATAACTGAGGGGAAGCTGAACTAAGTCAGGGCTCCCTGCTAACAAAGCCCAAGTTTTATCTGCCATGTTATATTAACTACACTTAAGAGGGGAGATTTGAGGTTTGTTTTTATTTTTTTAATTATTTGAGTTAATGAATATTGACCTGGAAGAAAAAGCCTTTTAAGTTAGCCATCTACAGGAATAGCTAAACATGTATGTTTCGAAGTTAGGTTTTTAAAAAATTTCTATCTATACACTTTTTAAAAATCTTAAGTCCATTTACCTCTCAAAAAGAGTCAAGATGCCACCTAAATTACTTTAATCAAATAATTAGACTTTAGGTTTTATGTGCAGCTTTCCTAGCAGGATACGTTGCTGTGAATGAGTTTTGCCTCTGCCCCTACAGCAATCCTAATCTTCCTCCAATAGGCTTTTTAATTAAGAGGCCAAGCAGTGATGTGCTGTTGCATCACCAATACAGGTCTGAAATCTCCCCCAGTATTTACTTGAAGAATGTGTATCACCTCACCACGATAGGAAAGAAGCACTTGACCCTCCAATGGAAGTCATATTTTCTTAATTAGGTATTTTTACATATACTATCCCATTAATATCTTTTAACTTTCACAACAGCCGCTTAAAACTTAAATAAACCGTTATTTCCTTTTACCAGAGGAGGAAACAGTAGCTCAGCAGAGTGACAATGGCTAAAAAGTGACACAAGATCACAATAGTTGGGGTAGAGAAGCAAGTGGACCAAGGTGGGGCTGATTCCAAAGTGCAGGTTTTTTCCTACTCCTTTAATATAAATACAATGAAATTATTAAAAAGACTATGCAAAAACACTGGGGAAAACTCAACCACAATTCCAGTTGCTTAACAGATTAATTAAAATCATAGAGCTAGAAAGGATTTTAGTAATCTAGTCCAACATTCTTATTTTGTAGATAGGGAAGCTGACGCTCAGAGGCATGGTGATCACTTGAGATCACATAGCTAGTTAAGAGGTAAAGCAACGATTCAGACATAGGACTGACTCCAAGTCCAGTGATTTTCCCAGTAGACTGCATTGCCATTTCCAGAGCTGCCTTACTAACTTTAGACTCAGCCACGCACCATGAATATTAATGATATTGACAAGATAAAGCCATAGGTCTGGAGTCTAAGTGTATATTTTGCTAAACAGCCTCACCAGTGCCCTGCTTGTGAAATTCATCCAGGCACCTGCTGTTTCATATCTGTAATTTGTTTTGAGATCCCTTGAGGGGCTGCACATCCTGAGTGCAAATCAGTATCCTAGTCAGGTCAGAGTAGAGACCTGAATCTCATACTAGGCTCTGCCTTCCATTTCCTCCTACAGAACTGGATAACACTTCACTTTTAACAGGCCATTAATTAGTCCAAGCTTAAAAGTACAACTACTTAAGCATACTTGCCTTACCCACAGGAACATTGTGAAACTCAAGCCAAATTTATCCTACTGATTGAAATAATGGCAGTGCCCCTCTGCAGATTACTGCAAACTGGAATGTACACTGGGATTGACCCTCACAATCATTCAGACCCTGCCTATACCTAGCATTTGGGAAAGTCCAGGGTAATAGAACACTAGATTTCAAATACTTCACATAGAAAAGACTATGGAATAATTTATGAATAACATTTATCAAGTCTTTCTTTCCTAAAGACCTGGCATAGTGCCTGGCCCACAGTAGGTGCTCAATAAATTTTGAATGAATCACTGCTCCAAAACCTTAAATTCTATATAATTACTCAGAATGATAAAGGAAAATGGGCTTAACCAACTTGCAAATCAGTTGTTTGCCACTAATTTTTTAAACACCTTTTAAAAGAGCTTGTCTGAGAATTCCTTTTTACCCAATGTAAGGAGGCTGCACTGGGAACACTCAGCTTACTGGAGTCACTCTCAAGTCAGGTAAAGAACTGAACCAATTAAATAACTGAGGACATACTCTATATTAGGCAGCATGTTATATACTGGTAGCTAGTAATTAGCCCCAGTAAAGCTCAGAAATGCGGACAAATAATTGCAACACAGTGATTTATACAATAGAAACACGAAACATGTAGAGATAGTATTTGTACACTTGTGGCTAGGGGGATGAAATGCCTGAGAAAGGTTTTGGTTGCCAAATAGAACCTGTAAAGCAAGAAGGTAGGCAAGAAGGCAGGCATTATTTGGTGTGGTTGGACTGCATCACACTACCAGGCATTCTTTTGAGCAACTCAATAAAAGCAGTTAATAGCAGCCATCATTTGAGTATTCCAGGAACTGGATGAAGTATTTTCACATCTGTTATCTCATACCCTTTCCTGAAGGCAGGGATCATTTTTGTCATTTTCCAGAAGAGGAAAGAGTTAAGTGACTTGTCCAAGGCCACATGAACAATAAAACGGAACTGGGAGATTAGCAATGCTATACAGTTCAGTGGTTTTCAGAAAGAATTCTGTAGCTTCACAAGTTTTGCAATGGTAGCACAGGAAGTGAGAAGAGAAAGTAGGCGGTTCTCCAGCCCCACAAACCAGCTTCAATCAGAGCAGCTGCTCTTTGATATATTTTATATGATAAAATTGCACATAAGACTTTATCTGGATAAGGGTACTGCTGCTTTAAAGAAAAAAAATGCTATAATTGAGCAAATTATTTTCTTGGGGTCATATTCTCCAATTTAGTCAACATGGCAGATAATTAAAAATTATACTAAGCAGAGCCTAAAATATTCACATCAAAGGAGGAAAAGAAACAAAAACGTTCAGACCACACTTGGCTTCTACTAAGTTAGCACACAGATTCCTGCTTTACTTGAGGACCAAGAAATGAGTATGGTTTAGAGATGGGGATAGATCTAAATGCTGAATGCCAATCAGTGATAGCACTTCCTTTCAAAAGCATCAGCATCTGGAAGATTCCTGGCCTCGTTTACGTCAAGCCAGCCCACAATATTATGCTAATTTCTCTGCTGTGAACTGTGTACCAAAAGCTGCTGTTATTGCCTCAGCAAGTCCCCCACTGACAGCAAAGACAGATCTCCTGCTGCCGGGTGCCACCACAGATAAAGTGGCTCTAATAACTAGTGGAGTCACTTGTGATGCACTTTTAATTGGATCAATTTCCTTTGAATTACACAATCTTTGAAAATCGGACGCAATTTCATAATCAGAACATGGGGCGTTCTCCAGGTGAAAAGCACAAGACAAACTAGTTCAACTTCACTTTAATTACCTCTTTACCTATCCTTTGGCAGCTATCACAACAGAAGCAAAAAAGGAAAAACAAAAACAAAAAAAAACCATTGCCACTGAAAAAACAATGTTGAGTGGCTTAGCGAATTTTGTTTCTGTGAAGGCAGGGGAATAGCTCTTCGGCTCACCATCACCCCTTATACCTAGAACAAGATACATTGCTTAATAAACACCACAGCCTGAAGAACCTTGTCACAAATTGTCACCCACTTCTGTTCTTCTTAAAAGCATAAGGCTATTTTCCTTTTTTGAACTGTGATTACAAGGATAAAACATATGGCACAGGCTCAGTTTAGAACAGGGTGTTGGTGACTCTAAACCTCGGGGGCTGATTCTGTACACATGTATGTGGGAGTGAGATTTGGATTATCTTTATATGATGGTGCTTTGGGCTCAAATTTTGATCTGGGTAGATCTCTGTTCTCTCAAGAATGCAGTGTCAGATAAGGAAGCAAAACTGCATGGTACAAGTCATGCCTCTCTCCACCTCCCAAATTCCATATTTAATTAAAAGACATGAACACCAGTGATGAAGAAACAGTTATCAATTATTTAATGCTTGAGAGAGAAACAGAAATCAATCCTGAAACCAAATAGTATGCACTCACTTTAAGAAAATGCAGAATAACAACCCAACAGTCTTGTTTTTTTTAGTGATGAAAATGAGATGTGTCCACCTTATCACTTTGTTCACTCTGGCCTGTGTTGTACAATTCCTCACACAACTCTTAGCACAGATCAGTGGAGAGAAGTAGTATGAAAAGTGAGCCGAGAAACTATCCAAGTTTGCTGACTATATTAGCATTTGTTCGCTTAGTCCCATCTTCCTGTGCTTTGGCATAATTCCAATCCATATGCTCCTTTAAAAGGGAAGCAATTTCCTGGCTGACATCTTCAACACTGATTAACTAGGGTCAATCCAATTCTCTGTCACATATGCAATGAGAAACCATTCCAAGATGGCACAAATTCCCAGCTGAGAGGTACTGCTTCCCAAAGGGACCGGGTATCTCCTTTGGTGGCACTAAATGAATGCGCCTTCATACTGGTAAAGGTGATCAGACCTGAGATGTTATGCTACAGGGATATGATGTCTGAAATGTCACTGAAAGGAGGAGATCCCACTGGAGCATGTGCAGTGAATGCAACCAGAGTTGAAGAGAAAGTGTCACAGATGAAGCACATTATAATAGGAAGGAAACAATGGACTAGGGATATCAAAGCCAAAAGGGAGAAAATTAACAAGGATTCAATACAAGGGCAAATTTCAAACACAGGAGCAAAAGGCTACAGTGGCTCTCTACTGAAGCCTTGGACATGCCTAATTTCTAATCAAACTTCAGCTAACACTGTCGTGTGTCCTATTTGGGGCAATGCATCTGTAAAAGCTCTAAATTTAGGCAGGCGAAAGGCAGAATAACAAATAAAAAACACCAAAAGACAGAGCTTCTAAAATTGTAGGACTACCCAGCTGGAATCAGGATGTAGGCCAAATCTACTCTATAGTACCAATAACCAATGGCTAAGGGAAGGGAAGTTGGCTGGGGAGCAGAAGAAACTGGTCTCATCCCTTAAGGAGTGGAGTATCTTCTCAGATGGTAGCTGTAAATCTTGATGCAATGATCCCAACAGTCCAAGACCAGCAGCTGCCCCTTAGGAGTGAGGGCAATGCCAACTGGACAGGTAAGCCCTTCTCGAATAAGGACACTATAGCCCCCACCCTTAGGAAAATGGAGAATTTCCTTGCGGCTACTATCAGCCACAATGAGATCACCACGAGCATCCACACACATGCCAGCAATGCAACGGAAATCCTCATTCTCCGAGAAGAAATGGCTAATCTGGCGACCCAGCTGCCCATCAGGACCCACAGAGCCAATGGAGAAACCGCCCTCCAGATGGTGCTCATTTTGCCGATTCTCCAGATTGAGGCCCAAGCCCTGGGTGAAGTAGACGGTGCCCTCAGCATCACAGGTGACAAACTTGGGACGCACAGCACTGCAGAGGCAACTGTATTTAACCACCCCTGCTCCTCGGTCAACAGTGAAACACCAAAGCTTCCCCCCTTCCACATCAGTTACCACAAACTGGCCAGATGGCAGGGCTGTGATGCCCCATGGTTTGCTTAGCTGGCTCCTGTGACAG
This sequence comes from Cynocephalus volans, assembly GCF_027409185.1. Lineage (NCBI taxonomy): Eukaryota > Metazoa > Chordata > Mammalia > Dermoptera > Cynocephalidae > Cynocephalus > Cynocephalus volans. The sequence goes on from NC_084476.1 coordinate 20,486,598, forward strand.
GCCACGCAGTGGCCATCCAAGGTATATACTTTGAGGGAGTTGTCATAGCTATCAGTCACACCAATCAGCCCCTGGCAGTTCATGGCCACTGAGAGAGGAGTGAGATTGGGCAAATCAGCCCCAAGAAAGCTTAGCACAAAGCTATCAATGCCGCTGGGGCTACGGCGGATTTCCTTCAAAAAACCTTTGCGGGTAAAGACTTGTATACGGTAGTTGCCACGGTCAGCAACCAGCACCTCGCCTTGACTGGTCACGTAGAGGCTGACTGGAAGATTGAACATGCCTGGCGTGCTGCCTTTGGCCCCCATCTTCTTGAGGAAGAGGCACTGCTGGATATTGGTGGCTGCCTCAGGACCCCGCTGTTTGGCAGGAGAAGCCCTAGGGCTGGCAACCACTTCCTCGGGGCTCATGTCCATCTCTCTAAATGTAACAGAGGTAGAGGCAGCAGAGGCTGCATCCTCCATGGCCCAGGAATCTTCCATGTTAACTGTCCGGGGCTTCTTAACAGCCTGCCCAATTTGGAGGGGGCCAACATGGCCTACCTTCAGGAGCTCTACATCTTGCAGGGTGAGCTCCCGGGGCAAGCTGGCAGTGAGCTCTGGCTCCTCCTCATCAGCTGTCTCCTCCAGTAGTGCTACATCTGCCTGCTTGATCTTGGCCAGGAAGTAGTCACAGCGAGACACAGCCTGAACCTCTGCAATGTTAAGCAGATAACTCTGCTCCTCTACCACTTGACTATTGGACTTCTCAACTTCAGCCAAAGAGCCCGTGAAGAACTTCCGTGAGCGAGCCAGCTCATCCTGGACCCTGCGCTCCTCATGCCCGTACTCCTGGAGAACTGCTTTATACCTGGCCTGAAGGTCTTTAGAGACACCTTCCAAGGCTACCTTTCGCTGCTGCAGCTCTCCCATAAGCTCCCGCAGACGGGCCAACTTCTCTCCAAAGTCCCGACGCCGCTCCTCAGCTGCCTCTTTGACAGGGAGTGTACAGTGGCCCGGAGGCTGGTGGTCTGCGTCCCGGCAGGGCTCACACAACACCAAACCACAGCTCCTGCAGAACTGCCGGGGAAGCCGCCGACCACAGGACCGGCACATGAGCAGCCCCACAGCCTCACTGAGCCCAGCTGTATCAATGATCTTCAGCACTGTCAGGTTGTCTGTCAGCTGGGTCAGGCTGGTTATACGGGTAATCTTGCTGCAAAAGGGACAGCGGACACCATTGATACTACTGGCCAGTAGCTTCTCTAGGCACTGGCGGCAGATGGTATGGCCACAGTGCAGGAGCTTGGGCCGCAGTTGCTCTTCTGTGAAGGACTCCATGCAGATGGGGCATTCCAGAACTTCCCGGAGGGCATCCAGGTTCAGGTGAGAAGCTGCTGCTGTGGCCATTGCAATTCTGTTGAAGGGTCCTGCTAGCACAGTCCAGAACTGAATAGCTTAGTATTCATGCCCCAGATGGTCAAATTCCTGCTAAAGAGAAAAGGAAACCATTATTCATTTTCCACTGCCTCTATGAATTAATTCACTCAAGAAATATTTACAGAATAGTTATGACCACTCATTCAGTCTTTCACTTATTCAATAAATATTTTATTAAGGTCTACTGTGTGTTAGATGATAGTGACACACAGGGAAACAGACAAAGCATTGCACAGTGGGTGAGAATTCAGGTATTGGAGTCTCAGGCACTTAAGTCTCAGACCTTAAGGAAGTAACCTAAACTTCCTAAAGCTCAGTTTTCCCATCACGAACCTGTAACATAGAAATAATAATGGTATGCCCCTACATGGTTATCATAAAGGTTAAATAACATGATAAATATGATGCACTTAGTATACTTAGAATAAATGCTAGTGCTTATTTTCCCATTTTGTGAAGTTTACAACTCATAATTTACACTAGGAGAAAAGCAAAGAAAAAGTATGTACAGTAAAAGGAATAGGTATAATATGGAGGGCCACATGATATTCTGTGGTAGTGGATAGAATGGATTCTACCTAGAGGAATCGGGAAAGGCTTCTCAGAAGTGGTGCCACTCCTAAGATATGTCTTAAAAGAAATGTGGAAATGAGGGATAAAGGTATTTTAAGCAAAGAAAATGTAAGGAAAAGGGGTGGAGGCTTTTTTTAAAAAAATCATGTCATAAGAGTTCATTGTGTCATGTTTGGGGGCCTAGGAATCATGTAGAGAAACTGAATATTAAGGTGATTAGTTTTAGGTGATCTTCAAAACATTGAATCAGAAAATACATATTTTCTATTCATCTATACTCCTACCTACTCACCTATCCACCTATCTAAGTCTAGGTATCAGGTACTGTACTAAATACTAAGAGGTTTTCAGGATATATATCCTTCAATTCAGGTGCTCAAACTTTAGGAAAGGAAACAAGACATGTAGGTGAATAATAATCAAAATAGAAGGTAGTATCATAAATGAAAGTTTGATGGAGGTTGAGACAGATTCATTACAACTTAAAGAGAAGCAGCATTTTCAGAGGGGAGAAGACATTTGATATGAACCTGGAAGGATGCATAGGTATGGGGGAAAGGAATACCAGGCAGAGGGTACAGCCTTAACAAAGATTAGAAAACAATGGAAAGGACAATAAGTTTTGTTATTAGAAAGAGAACAGAGAACACTTAGCTTCTCTGTGTTTTATTTTCCTTATTTATAAAATGGGAATAACACTGCCTTTACAGGATTAATGTAAGGATTAAATGAGATAATATATGTAGTATATAGAATGCTAAGATTTGGCTCTGTACCAAAAAAAGTCTTAAATGATTTTTAGTTCTCTTTTTTCTTGTCCTTAGGTTAAAATCATGGGAGAATATAGGAGAAATAGAGTAACAGGCTTGGAAAGATAAACTGAGGAATGATTACATACAGTCTTCAGAGTCAAATGAGACTTTTGAACTTCATTTTGAAGGGCACGGTGAGGCAATGAATATTCTGGAGCAGGAAACTGATATGATCGAAAGTTGAATGGAGGTGGAGAAACAAATCAGAGAAATTAGTTTGGAAGCTACAGCAAAATAGCCTGGCAGAGGTAATGGGAGTCTGAACTAGCGAGCAGGTGGTGGAAATGGAAAGAAGATGCATTTCAGTATTCCAAAAGCATAATCAGTTAGATTTGGAAAGCTGAGTGGGTTATGGTGGGGTAGTGGTAAAGAGCTAAGATGACCAAAGAATCAAGCCCAGATGATTTAAAAAATAGTAGTGCCTTATCAAGACAGTTTACTTCTTGCTTGGAATACCCCATGCTTCACTCAGTACATATTATGAACACTCCTACCCTCCTCGATACACATATGCTCATGAAGCAGACCCAGGGAGACAGTGCTTTGCAGCCTTATGTCATTGTCAACTTATACCGAAATTAGAGTGAGTAACTCTAGCAAAGTGAGGCATATGGATAAATTCAGCCTTTCTTAAATGCAAATGCTACAGCTACACCTGTGCAGTCTCATGATATGTAGACATCAAGAAGAAGGTGGTGGAGGGTAAGTTAGCTTGGTTTTAAGTACAGTGCAGTTAGCTGAGGAAAGCTTTGCACACATCATCAACTCTTTCTCCAGGCATACAGAAGGGGATTCAATGTAGAGATATATATTACAAAAAATTTCCTCCATATTTAACTTTGGAATTCAATCTGACCAATATGCAGCAGCGGACATGCACAGTCTATGTAAAGTCAATCCTACCTTCCTGAAATCCCACTCCCCTTCTACTGCAAAGGAAAAAGTATGCATCTAGTGTCCATCATCTGCTAGATACCATGGCAGACATTTCATATGATTAATCTCATTTAATCCTCATAATCACACTATGAAGTAAGCAATATTTTTATTATTTTACTTTATAGATGAGGAAACTAGCCCAAGGTCACACAGCTCAAACAGGGTAGAACCTTGTAGTACAGACATCTTTACTTTGCTCAATCCAACATTACTTCAACCTACTTTTTTTTTTCCTGTTATATAACACTTATTAACAAGTGTTCTTTAGACCATGTTCTAGGAAATGCTGCCTTATAGTATATAATTTTCTCCACAAGAAAGGACAATAATATAGTTATGAGATTCAGCTACTACAGAGTGGGTTAGATTGATTTATTAGCTGAATGACCCACTCCCACACACCAGGCTTGCAACCCATTATGACTCAAATCCATGCCTCAAAATAAATTACCACATATCATGAGCCTATGAGGTCCCATGTGAATACATGAAATTGTGAATGCTGAATTCTTAAATGTCATGGGTCTGGGCAATAGTATAGAAATACTAATAGAAACCTCAACACAGGATCCATGCAAACCTTTTCAGTTTCAGTTTGAACAGTTTCAATTCTCTCTTCTATCATCTGGGACAACAGACTGAGGGCAACATTTGGTGTTTGGATCCAGAGCATGTTACCTTACAATGCACAGGGACATCTGTTCTTCCCAGAGCTGGCACTGCAGACCAGCTAATTAAACAAGTGTGCCAACTTGTTAAAATACCAGCAAATTCTTTCCCCACCTTACTAGAATATCATACCACCTCCTTCAATTAAAAAGCTTCCTGCCTCCCTGTCTAAGCCACAGTTTTTTTTTTTTTTATTTTTTTTTTTACTAAGCCACAGTTTTAAAAAATGAATTTACTATGCCCACAACCATACCCAAATTTTCTCGGCTGACTGTGGCTTCACCAGGCTCTCTGAGGATGTCAAGAATCCCTGCCCTGAAGCTGCCATGCTTTGCCAAGGCATAAGAAACATGAGTTCTCCCGTCACTAACGCATCAGGTAAGAAGATAGCTTCAGATCTGGAAAAAGCCAGAACCACTCCTCATTCTCACAATCCGAGAACATTGTTTTCAGAAGACCCTAGCCTGAAGTGAAGGTAAAATAGACATGCAGATACAGACTCTCTCTTCCAGAAGGGTGCCTTTGGTCATTATTTTCAGTACTGAAAATGGCTCAGATTGAATGTCTATTTGGCCTCAGAGGTCACAAAGACCTGTGTAAACTTTAAAAGACTACAAAGATTGGGCCGGCCCTGTGGCTCACTCGGGAGACTGCGGCGCTGGTAGCGCTGAGGCCACGGGCTTGGATCCTATATAAGGATGAGTGGTGCGCTCACTGGCTGAGCATGGTGCAGACCATACCATGCCGAGGGTTGCAATCCCCTTACCGGTCAAAAAATTTTTAAAAAATAATAAAAATAAAAGACTACACAGGTGAAAGGAATTGTCTTATCATCTCAAGTCTTTAAGTAAGCTGTCCATTTTATGCTAGCTATAAAATCTATGACTAACCAGAATGAACACCCAACATACTATTTATGGTCTAATGATGAATACTATACAGCCTATACTTCCACTCCAGATGCAAATCTAGCCCTTAAGCTGTTTCCACTCTGGCTGCTCTAAGACTGAGGAAAATTCTGTGATTATATCCCAGCCTGATCTAGCCTCTTCTGGCACCACTCGGCTTTCCCCAGTCCATAATATAAGTAACCAGGTTAGTAGAAAAAACAAAACAAAAGACATGAACCTTGAAGTCCACAGAACTGAGGTCAAATCTTAGTACTGTCATTTACAAGTTGCAAGACAGTAGGCAAGTTATTTAATCTCTCTAAACCTATTTTCTTAGGTTATAAAATGGTTACTGTGATGACTAGGATAAGCCTGTGACTGGTGGGTATGCAGTGAAAGGATGCTGTTTACATAATTTTAATAATAATCAGGAACAGTATAACCACAAGTACTAACAAAGCATTCAGTTTACAAACCAAATTTTGAAAGAAATTTTGAAGAACCTTTTCTTTCATGGCACGTAAAGGCACTTAAAGATTAATAAAAGGACTGGTCAGCTTTGGAGAAATCTGATTGAGAATGCTAGACATCCAGGATATAAACTCATGGACAAATGAGTTCACTTCTCTTGCCCAGAAAATAAGCCACTGTAGCTCCCTCTAGTAGAGAATAAATATGGAATGCTAAAATTAACAGTAATTTCAAAGAGTGATATAGATGAGGAAACAGAACAGGTGAGTGAAATGAGTCAGATCTAGGACTAAAAGGCAGGAGCTGGGAGTGGGCAGTATTATATAGATTAAGGAAGTGGTCTCAGAAATCAGGCTTTCTGGATTTGAATCCCAGCTCTACCACTAACTGTGCAGACTTGGGCAAGTACTTCTTTAGCTCTGTTTATCTATGAAAAGGGGTTTTAAAATAGTATCTTCCTCACAAAGTTACTACAAAGACTAAATGAGATTATGGGTGTAAAGCACTTAGTACAGTACCAAGCCAGGCACACAATTAACTGTGCAGTAAATAATGGCTTTTATTAATATTAGCAGTAGTAGTGGTGGTAGTAGCAGCAGCAGCAGTCTGAGGAGAAATGAATAGGTACTTTTCAACAGGGATACTGTACCCAAGGCATCAGATACATACATTTAAATAACAAAAATTTTGAGCCTTCCCGGAGATTGTTTTACCTGATGTCAGAATCAAAAGATTAGAGATGACCTAAAGTAACAAATCTTCACCCAATGCTTGAGTGCCCATCATTGGGTAGTTCTCTAGATATCTCTATTTTCTATACATGTATTAGAGCCCCTTGGGGGCTGAGGCCATGAGCAAAATTGGAGAACTTTAAGCAATTAATTAAACCCATCTTTACTGAGCACTTAACGCTGATCCTGTAAAAGGCATAGGAGATACAATTTTGAGCAAAAACAGACATGAACAGAGCTTTCACCTAAAAACTAGACAACATTAAAATACTACATTTCCTTTCACAAGACATAGGTCCAGCTTAGTATTGCCATGCTTCTGTGGTTTGGGTTTTTTGTACAGTGTATTACATTTTTCTTCATATCAGCTTTCTAAAACTGTATTTATTCCTCATGCTTAAAATGCATTTAACAGAATGCTAATCAAGTACATAAAAACTATCTCCAATTGTCAAAGTTCGCTTGACATCACTACCTGACATTCACCCAATCCTGTGTGTGGGAGAGGAGTCTGATGATGTTTCATTACACTAAAGGTATTTAAGGCACCTGCAGACAGCTAAGATAAACTCACCAAGTCAGGACTTATGGGGAAACACAGGCATGCCCTCAAAGTTGGGGCACATAAAATAACCCAGAAAGAAATATGTTTGTGAAAAAAGAAAACTTTAGTTACACTATGTCAAGGGTTAAATCAATAACACGGTTTGCTGGAAAAAATGCTTGCCTGTTGTCTCTGTCTTCCTCTAAAACTGCAGGACCTAGGAAGGTCCCCTTGCATCTTCCACAAACATCTGGGTAATACTTATGTTGACAATGTGACTCAAAGAATACAAAATAAGGGCAAAATCAACAGCCTTTTCTCAGGGGACCTTCAACTAATCTTGATCCACTTACCTCTCTTTCAGTTCCTTTCTCTGCAATTACATGTGTTAATTTAATCATGAGATTTTGATTAAAGGATTCAGAAGCAGGTCCTGGGAAAGGTACAAGAAGGATGGCAGACTGGCAGAGACTGCTTAGGGTTATCAAAATCTGGCGAAGCAACACTCAGTTCCCTTCCAGCATCACCTTCCTCTCACAATTGCTCTCTCTCTTAAAACAACTACTATTTATTGAGTGTCAGGCACCTTTTATACATTATTTCTTATTCTCATAATAACTATGTGAAGTATGTGTTATTCCTCTTTATAAGTAAGGCAACCAATGCTCAGAGAAAAGTAACCTGTCCGAGGTCTCAAAGCTGGTAAGTAGTAGAATGAGGATTCAAATCCCTATGTGTTAACTCCCAGTCATAAAACCACACTGACTCAAAAGTTGTGTTATAGTTCCCTAGCTGATTAGACTACCATTACCTCTCATTAAAGTCTGGCTGAGAGGTTGGTAAAGGCACCTAGGAGTGATTTTTAAATCCGATTATTCCACCAGAAAGACATAATGGAGGGAATGTTACAAAGGCAGCACATCAGAGAGCACGGACAATGATCCACTTCAAGTGCCTTGCAAACTTTTGGCCTCCAACTACTTTCCAGACATAGGGGCTCTTCAGTGTTGGCAAAGCCCTTCTAATCAAACTAGTGTAATGTAACTCAATTCCTATTACATATTTTCCTTAGAGGTGTGTGTGGATATTTCAGCTAAGTCTCTTAACCTCAGATCCAGTTCAGCTTTGTTTCTGAACTGGCTTCATCAATGCTGTAGCTAGTCCTGGAGCTCATAAGAACAATGCTACTATTCTGTCACAGGGGAAAGAAACCCAAAACACATCATTTAGAACAGTAGTTACTCTTTCAGAGTATGACTTCCTTCAGCCTCAGTCCCTGCTATGTGTTTTTTCAAGCCAACGGCCTCCATACTTCACCCATAGTCCCTTGCACCTCATCATGCCCGCCAACCTGAAGTTTCTTCCCTTATCTACCCACTGGTTCTCGGCTAAGAGCAAACCAAGAACAAAGTCCAGCTCTCCTCCGTACCTAATCAGAGAGATTTACCCTCTTTAGAGTTCAGTTTGATATTCAGTGATAGTTATGGACAAAACTCAATTCATTAGAAGGGAATGGGCTGAGAAAATAAGAAAATAAGTAGGTTCTAGCAAGAAAGCAGCAAGGAAAGAGAGAATATACAGAGTTACAGAAATCTAGATATGAGCTTAACTCTGCTATTCCCAGCTATGGAACCTTAGACAAGTGACTTCTTAAGCCTCGGTTTCTTCATGTGTAAAACTGGATATAATAGAGCCTACTTAGAAAGGCTGTTATGAAAACTGAGTAAGAAAGTAGATATAAAAACTAAAAATTACTAAATTTTGAGCACTTGCTATGCACCAGACACTAGGCACCCTGATTTTACTTCACTGAATCCTGACATTTATCCTATGACACAGGTCCTGTTATTAACCCCATTTTACAGATGAAGAGCCAAGGCACTATAGCTCATTCAAGACCACCAAGCCAGGAAGAGACAGAACCAGGATTTGAACCCAACATATCTGATTCTTGAGCAGGGTCCCTCAATTTGGCACTACTGAAATTTGGGGCCAGATAATTCTTTGTTGTGGAGGCTATCCCCTGCATTGTAAGATATTTAACAGCATCCCTGTTGTCTACCTAGAAGCCAGTAGTAGCTTCCTCCCCCACCTGTCTCCAAACACTGCCAAATGTCCCCTGGGGGACAAGACTGCCCGTGGTTCAAAACCACTGCTTTAGAGCCTGGCATGAGACTAAATGCTCAATATATACGAGTTCCCCTTATTTTTATCTCTTTCCCAGCCCAGACACCTCATTCACAGAGTCACTGCTTCTCTGAGCTGTAATGGACATTAAATATAGGATTAATTCAGGCTTGAGATAATGTTCAACTCATTGCCCTGGTGGTCGCATACAATCTGCTATCAGCATGGGGGTACAGGGAAAGAGTGCTTAGGCAGATGACCTTGAATAGTTTCCTGCTTCATCCGCTTTGACCAGTCTCTTCTCCCCCTTAGACTACCACTTTCAGCAGGCAGGGAGTCAGAGTGGAGTTAGTGGCAGTGTCACACCTGCCTCATGGTAAGGGATCTTTGGTTAATAGGTCAGAAGGATTCTACCCCTCACACACCAAAGGAGTGTGACTTTGTTCCTGAACTCTGCTAAACTTCATACACTCATATGTATAGTTTCATACATTACTTTTAGGTCCTTGGGTCCCCAGAACTCCCTCTGCTTCCCATGCAGACTACAGGAAAATTCCTTTAGCAGCTGAAGACACCAACCCACACACCTACTCAGAGACCTTTAATTCTATAGCCCAGTTACATCATCTCCACCTCACTATTCAGTCCTCTCCAAACCCTGTTGTTCCCATCCCTCTTACAATACAGAATTCCAATCTTTCAGGCTCTATATTGCAGTCCTCACCAGTTCTTCACTCTTGCCCCCAAACCCCTCTGACACAGATCCTTTAATCCAGTTTCTAAATCTCTGCCGCCTTCACCCCTGCATCCCAGTTCAACACCCCAATCCACGCCTCAGATGTCTGCCGTCTCTCAGTCTGAGCCCCCATCTCCCGCATTCCATCAGGTACTGTGCCGCCCTCAAACCCTACTCCCTCCTTTCTTACCCACTCCATGCCATGTGCTGCTTTCAAACCTTAGCCTGGTTCCTTCTTTTTGCTAACAAGATACTGCTTCCCAATGACTCCCCCAAGAATTCACCCCCTCAATCTTCCCCTGATCCCACTCCGGAAAATCCGTTCTCTTTAGTACTCAAGATCGTACGAGACCAAGTTCCCTCTGATCTCAGATCTTGCGCCACCCCCTCCCATGATTAGCGCCCCCAAATTCCTTAAAATCTCTTTAGATTCTGCACCCCAAATCTCAGAACTCCCCAATTCCTTCAGAATTTCTGAAATTCTGCACCCAGATGCCGCCAGGGCCCTCAGATTCCTTCCCACCTCCCAGACGCTGCACCCCGTCTCTCCGCGCCCCCACATTACCTCATACCTCCCGTGATGCTGCGACCGCGAATCTTCTCAGAGCCCCTCGCTGCCCTCCCCCAGCTGCATCTCCTCGGATCTCCTCAGGCCCACCGAATCCCTCCCGAGCCTGCCCCTCACAGCCCCACCCCCACCCCGGTCTTTCCCCTCAGATCCGGTCCCCGGACCCTGCCATTCGGGGGTGGGCCGGCCGCTGCACGCCAGCAAGGTCCCCCGCCCCGCTGCTCAGCCACCGCCCGCGACCCCGGCCACTCTTCCTTGTCCCAGACCCTCCTTCCCGCCCCCTACCTGACCGCCCGCGGCTCCAACGCGTCCACCGCCGCCAGCCCACCCTCCCGCTGCCTACTGCGCACGCGCTGTAGCGTGGCCCTTATCGGCGCCAATTCGCAGAGCCGCCTGTCAGTCAGTGTGCCCCCGCCCCCACCCCTCCCTGAGGCATGCTGGGACTTGTAGTCCAGCGGGCCCGAGCTCTCGGGGCCTGGCGACCTGGTAGGGGCGGGCTCTCAGGTAAGAACTGAGGGCTTTAGCAGCACGTCATCTAGCTTTCTGTCCCCTTTGTACAGACGAAGAAACTGAGGCTCAGAGGCAAAAGGGGCCTGTTCCCTAAGCGAGTCGGGAGCTAAGCCAGAACGCGTGGCTGACTACAAACTCAGTATCTTAACCCCTTCTCTAACCGTGTTCTCCTGGAGTGGTCCTCAACAAAGCCTTGGCACCTCGTAGAAAGGCCTCTCTCGACCTCAGCTTTCCATCTGAGAAATGGGCAAAGGAAGAATAAGACTCACTGTGGGGCAAGCACAGAACCTGGACTCCCTGGGAAGGACAGTGCCTCGGGCCCTGTATTTCTCCTTGTGACATACACTCCTGCTAGAGACGAGTTTATCTGATGAACAAATTGCTGGGATTTTACCTACTCAGCTGGGAGACCAACAGCAGAGGAAGATACGGGGAATACCCTCCGCAGCTTCTGTCCCTGCATACTGACACTACCCAGGAACCAAACCCAAGCCTAGCTTTGGAGAGGTAGCAGGGGAGTCTGGCCAGGTGAGAGGTGGTCTGGCCTACCGGATGGCCAGAACCTTCCTCCCTGAGGTAGTTTAGGGTCAATTGCCTTCTCCTGAAGGTAACCATATTCTATAGCTTAGGAGGACAAGGGAGTTTGAAGTAGGATGGGCTTGGATTTGAAATTCCACTTAGCTATGTGACCCTGCACAATGACAAAATAACAAAAACAATTACAAAACTAGCATCTTTGACACTTGCTGTCTGGCTGCAGCCAAGCACTTCATGCCTATACCTCACTTAATCCTCGTAAGGACCCTCTGAGATAAAGCAACTGATGCCTACTTAGGCCACCTCTTCATAAGAGGAGCCCAAATTTGAAAGCATTTCTATTAACAACCCACCCTCTTAGCCTGGTTTAATCTCTCTGCTCATTTCTTTATCTCTAAGTGAAGATGAGATTTGCTATGAGAATTAATTGAGTTTATAAATGGTTTGTACTTAATGGTAACTTTTTAATTAGCTCTTAGAACTTCTTAGACTACAGGTTCCATAATGCCCAGTCCCCAATATTTCAGATATTGAGGGCAATAGAAAGCTGGGTTGGCATACTTCATTGCATTGTTTGAACAGGCTTGGAGATTCTGGACTGCTAGGTTGGCATAGGACTCTGGCAATATCTGCACTTGCAGTCCAGGAACAAGTGGGGAGCAGGCAGTCCTGGAATAGGTTGAGTCAGAACTAGATAGAGAAGGGAGCTCACTGAGGCACTGAAGGCCCAGAGGAGATTTTGCTCAAAATTGGCACCTGGTGGGTGCAGACAGAACCTTACAGGGACAGGGCAGGAGGAGTGCTTGCTTCTCCCACCTTCCTCTTCCTGGGCTCCTGGTAACTGTGGTGTGTTCACTGAATGAAGACTTGCAATTTGATGATTTCTCACAAAGCACATACCAAGTTGGGCTTTAATTATCCACTTACCTAACATCTCCACCGGCGGGCTGTGAACTCCCTAGAGGATAATGGCTGTTTGCAGTCACATCTACTAGCACGGTGCCTAGCATATGAGTTGCTGAGTAGGTTAGACTTGGAAATGTGACCTCAGGAAAATCACAATTTCTGTCCAACCTGGAGTTATTCTAGCTGCAGAATGACTCAGTGGATTAGTCAGGCAAAAGGTAGCCATTTTTGAGCAATGGATCAAGCACTTCATAGATATTGTCGCATGTCACGATTAATACCCTCAGCAGTTCTTTGAATAGATATTAGTGGGTCCATGTTACAAAAGAGGCAGCTGAGGCTCAGGAAGATTAAATAACTTGCTTACAGTCGCCACTTGGGAAGTAGAACTGTAGAACAGTCCCAGGCCAGTCAGGCCCATGACGTACTCAGAACCACCATCAAAAGCCTACCCATAGTTTATGACAGCAACCATCTTTCTATTTTATTGAGTGGGTTTATTTGTAAGACTCAAAAGAGAGGAGAGATGACAATGATTAGGAAGTCATGGAATATGTGGCAAAGCATGGCTGTCATTCTGACCACACAGTGTAATCCTGTCTAGGCAAAGATTCTCAGGTGAGCTGTTCTGAGCGCATCACCAGACAATAGTGAGAATTTCCTTGCGGCTTGTTCCACTAGAATAGCAGAGGGGCCCTCTGGACAGGAGCCTGTGGGATTTCTACCAGCTGCTGTGTTGCAGATGGGAGATATGGGAGAGTTGCTGCCAAATAATTTCTGATTTATACTCCCTTTCAGACCAGGTAGGGAGACTTAGCACTCTGTTTGCTGAAAACCATAATTACCAACGCAAAGTCTCAATTCAGGAATGTTTGTGTGTTTTTACACGTGTAACTGAAGCATGCCTTCAAAAAAAAATCTCTCTTTAAAAAAAAAAATCTGTGTTTGTTTAACTGTCTTTTTTTTTTTTTAAATGTTTAAATTACTCACCAGTTAAATTAATTACCACACTTCCCACAAAATCTCAGAGTAAAATAAGCAGTCTGGGGAAATGTGCTCATTTTTATCCTGTAGCTTTGCATACCCTGGCACAATGTTAGCATTCCTCTTAAACAGAAATTTAAAAAATATACTTTCTGGAGCACTTTAAATACTCTTTATTCAGCATTTTAATATAATGGTTTTTTATTTAACATTTAAACCACCTGTGTCAGTTTCCTAGGGCTGTGGTGACAAAGTACCACAAACTAGGAGGCTTAAAACAAGAGAAATTTATTTTCTAGCTGTTCTAGGAGGATAGAAGTCTGGAAAAAAGGTGTCAGTAGAGCCATTCTTTCTCTGAAGCCTCTAGGGGAAGATCCTTTCTTGCTTCTTCCAGCATTTGGTGGTTGCAGGAATTCTTGGCTTGTGATAGCATAACTCAAATCTCTGCCTTCAGGTGGTTATCTCTGCCTTCACAAGGCATTCTCCTCAGTGTGTGTGTCTGTGCCTTCTTATAAAAACACCAGTCATATTGGATTAAAAGCCTGCCCCACTCCAGTACTTATGTCAGAGGATAGGATCTGGTTAGCCTCAATCCACTCTGTCCCCTTACCAGGTCCTTGACTCTGCCACAGGAAAGAATTCAAGAGCAGAGTCAAAGTAGAAAGTGAAAACAGGTTTAATGTAACAAATAGGAGATAGAGATTTCACAGAGAAAGTATGGCCTAACTCCAGAGACTGAGCAGGGCCCACACCAACTTTAACACGAAAGTAAGAAATACACACTTAAACTTTCGTACAGAGTGCAGGCTGGCTCAAGATAGTGAGCAGCCACCTGCTAAAAAGTAAGCTGAACACAGAAGTAGAGCATACATATCTCAGCCAGTGAAGTGCAGGTTGGCCCCAGGAAAGCGAGTAACAACCCCTCTTTCTGTAGGGATTTGGCTTTTATAGTTTCACTACCCAATACATATTCATACTCTCTCATGAATATTCAGTTAAGGGGGTGGCTCTCTGTAATGTAACATAGCCTTGCACATGCTCAGTTGGTTTCTTTTCAGAGCATGTTCATTGGTCACATCACATTGTATGCACCAGACGTAGTCAAGAATATTCTGTGCCCAGCCACTAGATTTGCATAAGACTGCTGCTTGTGGTCTCAATTTCCCTGTGTTAGTGCCAAAAATATGTCTAACTAGCAATAGTAGCTTTCCTGTCGGGGAGGGCCAAGAGGAGGGGCCTGAGACCTGGGGGAGTGGCTAGAAACCCAGAGGTGTGTCCTGAAACCCACCCCAGGGAAACTGAGCACTTCCTATATCAGTATGACATCATCTTAATGGATTACATCTTGACCTTATTTCTAAATGAGGTAACATTATAATGTATTAGGGATTAGGCTTTCAACATATCTTATTGTGGGACATAACTCTACTAATAATGCCACCCTATAAGCTAAATATTGTTTTCTTTATAAAGAATATCTCTAGTTCTCTTTCATTCTTTTGAAAAAGGGTTAACAGTAGCTAACCCAGGATTGTTGGGAGCAAAATGAGATATTGAATTTAAAACACTTTGCACCTTGCCTAACTTGAGTAATGTTCATTATATTGCATTTGTCATTATTATAAATTAGTTTACTTATTAAGTACACCATTGTATAGAAAGAGGGAGTGCTTTAGAATCAGGCAAAACCCCAGCTCCACCCACCTGGAAGGTTATTTTGAGGAATAGAGAGATGATCTGAAGTAAAGCTTGGTAACTTGTTAAAACTGGCAAGCTTTGTAAGCTTGGACAACTTACTTAGCCTCCCTGTACCTCACATCCCTTCTCTGCAAAATGGAGACAACGGTATTCTACCACATAGAAAGGTGAATATTAGATGTCTTTATAGGTCTTAAGAGTTTAGAGCACTGCCTTGTAAAGAATAAGTGCTCTGTGAATATTAGCCATTATTATCATTGTTAATATTGTTGTTATCACTATTCTCAACAAAATAGTCCTCTTTTCTTCTCTCATTAGCAACTGAATTCCAAGAGGGAAAAGAAATGTCTTGCTTACAAAATATAGGAGAGAAAATGCAAGGATTTAAAACTCTAATATATCCTAACCAAATTTGTCTGAGCCTAGAAGTGTATAACTACTATAATTTTCATGAAATAATATAAAATTTTATCTATCTATTTGTATTATGAGAGTATGTCAAAAAGTTCATGGAAAGATTTGTATTATCTTTCAATTATATTTTTCCACCAACTTTTTGATGCACCCTCCTACTTATCTATCACTGTACAGCAAATTACCCTGAAAACATTGCTGCTTAAACAGCACACATTTGTCTCACAGTTCCTGTGAGTCAGGAATCCAAGCACAGCCTAACTGGGGCCTCTGCTTCACAGTGTCTGACAAGACTGAAATCAAGTTATTGGCCAGGTCTGGGGTCCCATCTGAGGACTAATATGGGGAAATATCCATTTCCAAGATTGCTTATGTAGTCATTGGCAAGATTCAGTGCCTTATGGGTTGTTGGACCGAGGTTCTCAGTTTCTTGCTGGCTTTTGAATACCCTCAGTTCCTTCCCACCTGAGCCTCTGCATGGGTCATTTTGTTTCATCAAAGCTAGCAAGAAAGTGTCTCCTAACAAGACAGAAGCCACAATTTTTGTAAATTAATCACAGAAGTAGCATCCTCTCAATATTGCTATACCCCCTTTTTTTTTCTCAAGAGTTAATATAGTGCTATCTTTTCCCAGAGGTGCATTGAAGGAAGGGGGCCCTGGGGCATCCCAGAGATAGCCTGTAACAACAGTGCTTTGACCAAGAGTTGCTGTATTCTGGTGGTTAGGAGCAAGTTACTCAAGAGCAAGAAGGTATAACAGGCAGTAAGTATCAGAAAGTGGGATCATTGAGGGTCATTTTAGAGGCTGTCTCTCTCCCTCTGGCCTTTCCTTTGTCACTTTTTC
The DNA here is from genome assembly GCF_027409185.1 of Cynocephalus volans. Lineage (NCBI taxonomy): Eukaryota > Metazoa > Chordata > Mammalia > Dermoptera > Cynocephalidae > Cynocephalus > Cynocephalus volans. Next base: position 20,502,969 of record NC_084476.1, read on the forward strand.
TTTCCTCCTTCCCTCCCTCTCTTATCAATCTATCTATCTGTTTTAGTCCGTTTTGTGTTGCTATAACAGAAATACCTGAGACTGGGTAATTTATAAAGGAAAGAGGCTTATTTGGCTTACGATTCTGAGACATCTGCATCTGGCACAGGCCTCAGGTTGCTTCTACTCATGGCAGAAAGTGGCAGGGAGCCAGCGGGTACGAGAAGATCACATGGCGAGAGGAAGCAAGAGAGAGAGTAGGTGCCAGGGTCTTTTTAAGCAACGAGCTCTCCTGGGAACTAATAGAGCAAGATCTCACTCAGGCCCCCTGCCACAAGGGAGAGCATTAATCCATTCATGAGGGATCCGCCCCCATGACTCAATCAGTTTCCAACACTGCCACATTGGAGATCAAATTTCCACATGGGTTTTGGAGGGGACAACACATCCAAACTCCATCACTATCTATCTATGTTTACTTTTTTGCTGAAACTCTGAGTCTATCTCCATGTCATACCAAATCCTTGTATGATTCTCAGTCTAGTCTACATCTGATACATGGTAAATGCTCAATAGATGTTTGAATTCAATTTAAATTTAAAGCATAAAAGAACATTTGAAAAGAGAAACTTCATCTACCACTTGAATATAATCATTGTATTGATTGTATTTATATAAATAAATATTTACAAATGTCTCTTAATCTGTTCATACCTGTTCATGATAATGATTGGTGTCTAACAAGTGTTTTTCTAATAAATACAAATTTTGATATTTTATTTACTTGATACGGGAAAATGTTTGAAATCATTTGGACTTTATAGTTGTCAAAATAAGAGTTTGTCAAGTTGTCAAACCCATCTCTGAACATTTAACCATCACAAATAAGTCTGCATAAATGTCCTTTTGCAGGAGTTTTCTTGTTTGTTTTTCCATGATGGCTACTGTTCATCGCTTCACCAATTGTCATCTATAAGACTGTCTGGCTGCAGACAAGAGACAGTCTCCTTTGCCCAATTCCCTCACCTCCACCCCACATATACTTTTCATGTCACTTCCTGTTCATTATTTTATTTTACTTTTCTAAAAATAGGAAGGTTTTATTGCTATTTTAAAATTTAAAACATAATCCATAGGAACAATTGGTAAGCTATACTTCATTAAAATTAAAAGCTTCTGCTCTGCAAAAGACAATGTCAAGGTAATGAGAGGACAAGCCAAAGACTGAGAGAAAATATTTGCAAAAGACATCTGATCAAGAACTGTTATCCAAAATATACAAAAAACTCTTAAAACTCAACAATAAGAAAACAGCTCGATTAAAGTATGGGGCAAAGATCTTAACATACACGTCAACAAAAAAGACATACGGATGGCAAATAAGCATATGAAAAGATAGTCCATGTCTTATGTCATCAGAGAGATGCAAATTAAAATGAGATACCATGATACATCTGTTAGAATCACCAAAATCCAGAACACTGACAACATCAAATGCTAACGAGAATGTGGAGCAACAGGAACTCTCATTCATTACTGATGGGAACGAAAAATGGTACAGGAACTTTGGAAGACAGTTTGGCAGTGTCTTACAAAACTATAAATACTTTTACCATGAGATCTAGCAATTATGCTTCTTGATATTTGTCCAAAGGAGCTGAAAACATATATTTACACTAAAACCTGCACGTTGATAGCAGCTTTATTCATAATCACCAAAACCTGGGAGCAACCAAGATGTTCTTCAGTAGGTGAATGGATCAATAAACTGTGCTACATCCAGACATACCACATTTAGCACTAAAAAGAAATGAGCTATCAAGCCATGAAAATACATGGAGGAACCCTAAATGCATCTCAGTAAGTGAATAAAGCTAATGTGAAAAGGCTGTATACTGTATGACTTCAATTATATGACATGGAAAAGACATAACCATGGAGACCTTAAAAAGATCAGTGATTGCTGGAGTTGAGAGCAGGGGTCAGTGATGAATAGGTAGAGCACAGTGAAATTTTAGGGCAGTGAAAATACTCTGAATGATACTATAATGGTGGGTGTGTGTCATTGTACATTTGTACAAACCTTTAGAACCTACAGCACCAAGAGTGACCCCTAATATAACATGGGCTTTGAGTGATTATGATGAGCTTTGTTCACTTGCCTTTTATTTATTTATTTATTTATTTATTTATTGGTTTTGGTTTTGGTTTTATTTTAAGGAACATAATGAATTAATAAAAATTTGTTTGATAAATTTCAATCAGTTGCAATCATTATTATTTTCGATGTTGAAATTGTTTAATGTTAGGCCAATGTAAGCCCTTTTAAGTAGGTTTCTATGTCCTTCGGAAATGACCCCATTAGTCTTGACCTTGCTTTTTAGTACAACAAAACATCCCAGGCTCAGTTTGTACCATACCTACTCCAGAGTTGGAAACAAGAATTTTTCAAAGAATCCTTTGTTCCTTTTATTGGAAAATGGTTTTCAGAAACCAGAGCCTGGGCATTAGGATTATTTATTGCTAATACATTGTCATTACTTCTAGCCCTTTTCAGTGGACAGAGCTATAAAATGTTTATTTTTTAAAAGAGAAAAACAAATCATAAGTTTATATAATTTTCAATTGAAATTTTAGTTTACCGAATTTTTCTTAACTTCTTCACTTTATATCCTGATTAGTTTGTCTCTTATGCAGAAAATCTTAGTTCTGGATGACAGTATAACATGATGGCTTGTTTGCTGTAGCCCACAATATACATATAATTGCCTCAAACTAGCAATACCAATATTACAACTAGTGATAAAAGCATCAAATTTAGTTTAAGATTTATTTGCAGATCATTTTGTGTTTGGAATATTTTTCACCAAGCCTGTAAAATCAAAATATTGCATTTTAAAGCCAGTTGAAATTCTTATTTTCTGTATATGGCTATATAAACACTTTGATGTACAGTTAGATATATTTTTTTAGTTTGTATATAATTTGTATAGATTGTTTGTATCTTTTTTGATTTTTTAAAAAATATGTAGAACTTTTCTGTAGTTATAAAGCTAAAAAATATCAAAAAAGATCTGATTTCTACATAGTACCCCACTGTTAGTATACATCATAATTTTTCAGCCAATTCCCTATTTATTGTCCATAGATTGTTATTTTAAGAGTTTTATTGCTGATCATTATGATGTTATGGGAAGAAGTAACAGAAATTGCACATTCCTTTTCCAGTATTTTTAAACACCTGGATCTGAATCTCTAGCAACATAGCAGAGTAGGAGGCAGCTTAACATAGTGGAAAAGTGTCTAGAAGTGGTACAGGTCAAAGTGGCAGTCCAGTTCTTAGGCCCCTAATTTCACCTTTATGAGCTTCCCTTTTCTCATCTTTAAAAAGCTACAGTGAAACTTACCTCTCATTGTTAGCGGGATTTATAGAGAACAAATGCAATAATGTATGCAAAACGAGTAGCAGAACATCTGGCTTGGAATATGTGCCTGTAAAATCATAGTTATTATTAATATCAATTTTATTGTTTGCCTCAAAGATAAGACAGGGACTTCCTGATGGACTGCAGCCCTTTATTTTTATTTTATTTTTTGTTGGGTGGGCTCATTAGTCCTTCTTCCTACCCCTAGTAGCACAGCTACAGGAAAGAGGGGAGCTAATAGGAGAAGTAACGCAACTTTGAACACGTACTCCAAAACAAACGCCTGGCAGCATGTTTCAGGTAATCTTTTCACCTGAGTATTGTAGAAATTTCGATAAAAATGAAGTATGAAAGCAAGACTCTGAACTCCCTGGGAAAATGGTCAGAGGGTGGCAGTTTGTGTCCTAATGGCTCTTCTAACCAAAGCCTCCAGCAGACTTCCCCCGAAGTTTATACCCTCCTGGTTGTTGAACCTGGCAGCCTCTCACTGGTCCCAGGGTGCCCTGGTATGCCTTGTTGGCCTGCTGTCCTGCCTCAAGGTCATGTCCAAGCAGGACAATCTGGGAGTCTTCATCGAAGGCAGGTCATTAGCGTTTCATAGGCCTCCCATTCCCTAAGCCTTGTCCAAGAACGATCCCTTCTAGACATTTCCTCTTTGACTTCTAACCTAAGAAGTGACTGGAAGGAGGAGAAAGGAATTGGGGAGGAAAATCTTGGAATCCTTCCTTGAGGGGGTAAGTTGAACAGAGCTTCTAAGAAAGTGTAGAAATAGGATTAATAGAAGGCAGTCCTCCTATTAATGATGCTTTTGAACTCTAGTGGACAGAAAAGGGGCTTTTCTGAGTGCCTAATGGCCTTTGGCTTCAGTCTATCACTTCTCAGGACATTTGTTTCCTCATCTGTAAAACATGGTTGTAAAAATTATGATACCTCTAGTTTAAAGCACTGTTGTGAGGATTCAATGAGATCCACAATGGCTTGTGCTTTGTGGATTAAAGAATTAAAGGCTGGGTGAGTTTCCTTTCTACCTTCTCCCTTTTCCAAACACTTATCCCACTGCATCTTAAAAGTAACGTGGTATTGTTATAATAGTACTAATAACAGTAAGAACTGACATCTCTCGGGTAGCCACCAAGTGTCTGGTACAGACATACATTATCTTAAGTTTTAAGAACTTTGTATTGTTGGTGATATTAGCGTTATTTTATACACTCTGAAAAAGCAGAGATTCCTGTTGAGGAAGTACTTGTCTATGGTCACATGCAGGGCTGTGGCTAGCCCATAAGACTTTGTATATGAATTAAGAAAAGGTGCTCTTCCACTTGGATTCAACTCCGTGGGCACAGGTGTGGCAAGCTGAGCTGAGATGGGATTTAATCCCCACTCACGCTTTTGCCTTGTCACCCTTTTGCAGGGCCCAACTTGCATACCTATGTATACACAGAGGCCCTGGTCACATGCTTAGTTTTAACCAAACTGAAATTCAAACCTAGATCTACCTGACATTCAGACCAGATTGTTTCCACTGACACCTGGGAGTTTATCTCTTTCTGTCTCTTTTAAGACCCTGCTCCATTGATTATCTTTCCTCTCTGCTATATCTCCAGTCTTTCCTTCTCCATCTCTTTTGCTTTTCCTTCCCAGCCCATACACTCAATTGAATCAAATCTCTGCAGTTGAGTGCAACTAGAATTGGAACAATGTGCTCCAAAACTGGCACTGAATAGGCCTTCTCATCAAATGCTCTTACAAAATCCTTTTAGTCATTGCACTGGGCTTCCTTGTGTCATAGCTGAGCCTTTGCTGTCTTCCCTGCTGCCCTCAGTTCTTAGCAAGTTGCTTTACACATACATGGTAATCATTCTTCAGCATGGAAGGATCAGAACTGTTATTTCCCAAGAGCAATCATCTTAAGCAGGCACTAGAGGGCAGCAGGAGATCACACATGGCCTTTTTTCAGCTTTCCATTACTGGCCACAACCTATCTTGTCTCAAGAGGCAGAAGTAAATGATAGACTTTGATGCTGACTGGTCTCTGACTCTGACCAAGACATCAGCCACTACTGTGCAGTGTCCAGGGGTCCCTCTCCTACAAAGAGTATGGCCTTCCTGAGAGACTTAACTGCTTTTACTTGAAGACAGATATCCTCTTCTGAGTCTCAGTTTCCTCATCTATAAAAGGGGTCAACAGTTCCTACTTTGTAGGATGATAGTGAGGACTGTATGAGATTACATATGTAAATCAGCTATTGTGGCATCTCTTGTTCAATTCTCAGACCAATTGAATGAGGAATTAGTATCCCTATTTTACATATGAGGAAACTAAGATTGGAGAGGTAAAGTGACTTGCCTGGTATTTGAAATCAGGTAGTTTGACTTAATAGTTCAATTCTGTCCTGGTCTACTGTGTTCCAGTAGGTAGAAAGCAGGTAGTTTAAGGAGCAATTCCTGGCAGTTAAAGTGCCAGGCAGGTATCAAGCAAAGATTGACAGGTTCAGACATGCACAAGAATTGAATAATGCTAGGATGAAGGCCAGGGCCTAGACCAAATGACCTCTGATGATGCTCTCGACACCCTAGAATTGGGAATTCTTCACTGGGTTCTGTTTCTCATTAATCTTCCAAATAATCCAAGATTTAGGTACTAATGCTATTGACATTTTACAAGTTAGGAAACAGAGCTTTAGAGAGGTTAAACGACTTGTCCAAGGTCACCCAGCTGGAAATTGAAAGAGCAGGGATTCAAACACAAGCAAGCTGTTGTGCTATAGTTGCCCCTCTGTGATTGTGCTTGTTATTTGTGCATATAGGGGGAAAGCCACAAAATCAGGTTAGATCCAGAGATCTGTGGCCTTAGGGTTTGGCAATTTTGTAAACCCATCTTCTTTTTTGTTTATTTTTTTGGAATCCCCCCTTTTGCTTCTCTTTTCATTCCCCAAATGTGCGCGCGCACACACACACACACACGCACGCACGCACGCACGCAACACACAACACACACATACACCTTATCAGAACCCACTCAAGAATGTATCGCAGTTCCTGGGATAGAGATTTCATTCACCTAGTTTGTTGGTTAATTTTACCATGATCACCAAATAGGGGCAAGCTTGAGTACAGGGGATAAGGCATCCAGATAGCATAGAGTCCATAACTTTGGACTCGAGTCTGATACTTAGAATGAGAAATGCAGTTCCTGGATGAGAAGTCAGTATAAGTTTAACAAAGCTTTCCCACAATGGGACTGAAGGCCTAAAAACATAATGAATTTGGCCTGGCTGGTTAGATCAATTGGTTAGAGCATGGTGTTATAACACCAAGGTTAAGGGTTTGGATCCCTGCACTGGCCAGCCGCCAAAAATAAATAAATAAATAAAAAGGTAATGAATTCTACATCATTAGAAGTGTTCAAGAAGGAATTGGAGGATGATCTGGTGGTTAATGAAATATTAGATGAGATTTCTGATTAGGTGACCTTTAAAATACTTTCTACCCATGAAAACCTATTAGCCCATGGAAATGGGTGTTGCCCCAGTGGCGGCAGGTATAGGTAAGATGTAAGTGTTTGGAACAGAGATGATTCATCATGCATGAGTGAAAATAGGTGCTGAAAATTTTTCAGAGAGGAAATATAGACAGTGGAAGGAGAAATAGCCAGACTGGTTATTGGGTCACTGGGTAGAAATAGCTAGATTAGTTACTAGCTGAGTAGCTTTGGGCAAGTTATTTCACCTCTCTGAGCTACCAGCTACCAAGTGTACATCAATAAAATAAGGTGAAGCTGAACTACCTTTGGGGTGATGGCGATAAATTGAGACGGTGGGTTTGAAGTCTGATAAATGTGATGCGAATGGAAGGATTAAAGGAAAAAGGTGTCAGATTCACATATTCATCTATTAATTTATTCAGATATTTACCTGCAAACAGTTTATATGGTATCAAACAGTGAATTATGTGCTGGGAATGCAAATTCTTATTAAAATTGGCCTTGCTTATTAAAAATGGTCCTTGCTCTAATGGAGCTTCCAGTTTAGTCAGAAAAACGGGTCCTCATTTAATTGGCACATTCACTAAAATTACAAATGTGATAAGCAATATAATGCCAATGTAAATGGTTCAACTGATAGTGTTGAGAGTAGTCAAAATATAGCCTGTGCATATATGTATGTTCAAAAGTGTGTGTGTGTGTGTGTGTGAGAGAGAGAGAGAGAGTTGGTGTCAACACTCTTTTTAATGTGTTCACTGGGTTAAGTTTCCTCTACCCCTAAATCCCCTAAATGAGAATCTTTCTTACTTTCTTTCTTTTTTTTTTTTTTTTTTTTTTGCAGCTGGCCAGTGTGGGGATCCAAACCCTTGACCCTGGTGCTTGGTGTTATCAGCTAAAAGAAAATCTTAGCAGGCCACATTTCATTTATTATCACTTATGGAATAGACAATGCTATAGACATTACACATTGCTAATACACTTTCAAATAATGAATTAAGATTTCCAGTCCAAGATTTTAGTCAAATCTCTGAATTATACAAGTCAAATTCCCTTGCTCCTCCCAGTGGGGGCATTTAGAAGTGGGCATGATTGGCGTTCATTCTGTTTCCCCACCTTGCTCTTCTTCCCCTCCCTCCATAGTCAAAGCAGAAGGATTAGGAAGGTCATGCTTGCCCTGGTATTCTTTTACCTGGTTCTGTGCTCTATAGTCCTGGCAGATGTTTTAAAATGATGCTTTCTCTTGGGAGCTTTTTTCAGGCCTTTTCAGCCATCCACATTGCTAAGGACTTCTCCCAAGACCTGGCATGATGCGGTTTCTCTGGCTGCTGCTGATCCTCCTCCACCCATTGTTTCTCTGGCTGCCCACCTCATGAAACTCACTGTGGGGACCCCTCACTCTCTGTTAGAATTCTTCTTGGGCAGGAATCAAATTAGTTCCAGGCCAGCTCTTTCCCCTACGTGACCCACATCTGGTCCAGAGGAAGCACTGGCATTTTTTACCTGCCAACCTCTGGAAGTTTGAACTAACCCCCACGCAGCCCCTCAGTTCTGCTGCCACGGGCCACTAGAGCTCTTTGGGTGAAGACAGACCCTAGTCCTCTATCTTTGCAGTTTCTGAGACATAAGTTCTCCAAGTGGCACTCTTGTGGATTCTTCTCACAAAACTTGAGGTTAGAAGATAACATGTTCCACAAGTCCCACCTGGAGTGCTGGGGACTTTGAACATGGTAATAGTTCTTGCCAACGAAAATCTCCCCTAAATCCTTCTTTTCTACTCCCTGACCTCTTTTTTATCTCCTTGTATTAGCTGAGGTTTTTAGAGTTAGGATTCATCTCCTTTGTAAATTCTGCATCTAGGGGTACAACTTTGGGATTTCACTTCTATTAGGTCTTGGTGTCTCGATAGAAATTTTAGTTTTAACATCCTGTTAAAACAACAGTAGTATAGTTCTATGAACCACAGCAACAACAAAAATAATAGATAGTATTGACTGAGTGCTTTACCTGTGCCAGGCACCTTATTTAACCCTCACACTAAGTCTTGTAGGTTGGCACTATTATTTATAAAAGGCACACCGATGATGCTGGACTTCAACATTAGGCTGAAAAGTTTGGATTGCACAACACAAAAGTTCAGGCCTTGCTGATGACATTTCAGCTGGCTGTTTTCCCTTTGCTAGGGATGTTTCTGTGGGTCCTTGAGTCAGGCTTTAGAGCAATTGCTTTCCTCCAACAGGAGACAGTAACTCCACCTGAGAAATTATCCCATTTCAGTAATTCCTGGGAGGCCATTGCTGTAGTAAAGGCCACTCTTTATGATACAAAGTCTCGCCATTTTCCCCCTTCCTTAATGTACGTTTCTAATTTCAGCCCCTTTGGTCCCTGTGGAGCCTTTAAGTGCTTCAAGTGCAAGCCTAATGCCAAAGCAAACCTGTCTTACGAGGGAGGCAGTGCCCTGCACCATTGCTGAATATTGAACGAACATCATGGCAGCTTTGGCTCTCCCAGAAGCCCTTAGTCTGAAGCCTTTGTTTTGTTTTCTGGATGAGGGCAAGTGATGCCATCACCTCCTGCCGAAAAGCTCTGGCTGCGCTCCCAACAAGGAGTTGTCACTTCAGCTGAGGCTTTTATTTATTTATTTTTTGGTGGCAACAAAATAATACCCAGCAGGAATTTGGGAGGAGAAAAAAGAGAGTTCAGTTGGCAGGTTTTCAAATGAATGGGTTGTAATGTCATTGGAACTGAATTGGGCATGAAACCAGACATGATCCTATTTTGGAAGCATTGTTCAGAAGGATGGGAAATGTGAACAGAGGATAAGCCTCTTTAAAACTGATTTTCATTCTTGGCCTGTTAAAGACAGCCTGTTTTAACCTAACTCTTACATTCTCTTAATAGCAAGGGCCTACATGAAAACTTAGAGGAGTTCAGAACAACTGAAATGTTGATCAGCGATTCATCTGATGGCCTTTTAATTGAGAGAGCTAATTTTACTTTGGGAACTGGTTGTGTCTTGGTTGTAAGCCTCGATTATTTACCATCCTTGTAACTCAAAATACCTGGCTCTTAGATTCATTAATGCTTTGATAAACTTATACAGTGATTGGGGTATGTACGTATACTATATATTCAACAAATATTTATTGAAAATATTTTTGAAAGACTGTTTTGTTCAGGTAGTAAGTAAGGTGAATATGGGAATCAGCAAAATTAATACTGTCTTTGCCTTCATGGAGTTTACAGTCTCAAGATATTAGCAGGAGATATAGAGTACAGGATGCTATGAGAATCCATGATATGAAAACTTAATATACTTTGGTGGCATGGGGAGTCCAGGGAAGTCATTTCTGAGGACCTGGCACTTGAACTAAGATCAGAAGGATGAGTGTAAGTTAGCCAGGAGAATGCAGGAGCAGAGAGTGGAGTAGGGGGAGCATTCTGTGCACAGAGAAAAGCCTGTGCCAGGACTGAGAGAACAAGGCACAGGGTGTATGCAAGGAAGTTAAAGACCATTGTAGCTGCAAGTAGGAGAACTAGGAGGGACAGGGAAAGAGATCAGATGGATGAGGCAGTGGGTTGGCTGGATTCTACGTTTGTTTACGCATCATCTTAAGGATTTTGCTCTTTATCCTAACAGCAGTAAAGTGCCATAGATGAGTTTTTAAAAAGGAAAGGAATATAGCATTTGCCATTTGAAAAGATCACTTTAGCCACAGGAGATCACTTTGCTGGATCAGAAGCAATTAGCTTTCAGAATTGTAATATCTACAGAGGAATAATTAATGGAATGGCTAATGGTCTTCCCTGCTGTAACTCTTATCCAGATCATGACTAAGGAATGAAAGATTCTTTAAGAAAAGGATCATTGTTAATACATGTACATGGGACTTAGAGGTAAACCCTTTTCCCTATTTTGGTCTCAGGTTCCTCACCTGTTAAGCGGTGGGGTTGGACCAAATGATAGCCAAATGCCCTCCTTTTGCAAAATCATCATTTAAGTTCAGCTATAAATTCAATTATTCTATTGCTGTGCAGTTTGCAGTCTGAGCTATGGGTTTTTTTACCCCAGTAATTGGGATGATAGATTGAAAAAGCTAAAGATTTACTAAACAGAAGACCAGCAAAGAACTACAGATTATTTTGTTGTTAAATGGATGGTTCTACCTGTAACCCAATGAGTATGAATGTTTGTTTGATTGAGGGAATTTTTACTCCCAGCACCAGGTTACATTCCTTCCCGATTAAATTATGTGCATATGGCTGGGTGCTAAGAAGGACAAGACATCTGTGTTTTAAGATGTGAGATAACAGTTGCTCAACTGGTCAGTTGATTATCAGAAGACTGGTGTCATATGCTGAAAGGATCACTAACTCACTGTGTGACCTTGGATTTGGAACACATTTTTCCCTTGTTTAAAATAGGAGGGTTTGTATTAGATCAACATTTTCAAAACCGTGTTCTTTCAATAGTTTTTAAAAGACGTGTTATGGAGAAAAGATGTCCCACTCTATTTTTTCTCCTTGGAGATTTACTATCCAAGTATATTAATGGTCTATTTGATTCCAAAGATTTTACTTTAATCCACAATACTGCCATATTTCTGTGTGACTGGAGGTGGGTCCTCTCTCTGAAACTCAGTTTCCCCACATGTAAACTAGGTCTAGAGAAGGGATTGCCAAACTTTCTCTGTAAAGGGTCATACACTACATATTTTAGGCATACACTATATATTTTGTGCATCATAGAGTGTTTTAACTACTCAATTCTGCCATTGTGGCTATACAGAACATGTAAGTGAATAGGGGCAGGGGCAGCTGTGTTCCAATAAAACTTTATTTACAAAAGCTAGTGGACTGGATTTGGACCATGGGCTATAGATTGTTGACCAAGGCCAGAGCGTGGGCTAACTGATCCTTACTTTCCTCATACTTCCGACTCCCTCCTGACCTTTTCTCCAAATGACTATTCTCTCCCAAGTTTGAAGTCACTCCTCTAAAAAACTATCCCTCTGGTCTGCACTTTCAAAAGTCATCATCATCTTCTTCTTTTAACTTGTCTGTATATAAGACTGTCTCTGTCTCCCCAGCTGCTGGGATGCCTTCTTCACAGCCTTGTTTTGTTTATCTTAGTAACTACCCTTTTTTAATCCCTCTGAAGGATTGGTTAGCTGGAATTTGCCTTGTCTTCCTCCCCCAGAGCCTTTGATCTGATGCTCATAAGCATTTGCTGACAGCCAGACAGAAAAGGTGGAGCCCAGATCCCAGGCCCGAGGGCCCGGAGAGTAATGAATGAAGGCTGCGTTTATTTGTATTTCTAATTGGCAAGCCCATTTCCAGATCAGCTGCATGTCACTGCAAGCTGAGAGCAAGAGCAGGAGAAAACTTTCCTTTTTCTCCCAGACCTCAGTGCCCAAGGCTCCTTTTCCCAGTGGGACAAGAGCTTACCTTGACTTTACCAGCTTGGTAGAAGCTGCTGTCTGGATCAAGCTCTGTCCCTTAGCATAGGGTCACCCTTTATTTTTTGCCACTCAGACTGTGCATTGTGTACCTCTGGGGCCACCATTCACATAATCTATGATATAAATGAAAGCCTCTGGGTTGTAAAAATCACTTATCTTCCTCAAGCTTTTTTAAAACTTAAAAAGTATGTATTTAATTGACACATTGTGATTGTACATGCTTATGGGGCACAAGCTGATGTTTTGATATGTATATATGTTGTATAAGGATTGGGTCAGAGTAGTTAATGTAACTATAACCTCAGGCATTTAGCATTTTTTTGTGGTGAAACATTCAAAAGCCTCTCCTCTAGTCTAGTTGTTAACCATTGTTACCTTAATGTGCCATAGGACACCAGAACTTATTACTTATTCCTCCTATCTAATTGTAATTTTGTACCTCTTGGCCAATCTCTGCCCATCCTCCCTTCTCTGCTTCGTCCCCAAGCTCTGGTCACCATTGTTCTACTCTCTGTCGCTATAATGGCAACTCTTTTTTTTTTTTTTTAAGATTCCACATGTGAGTGAGATCATGTGGTATTTGTCTGTCTGTGCCTGGCTTACTTCACATAACATAATGATTTCCAAATCCATCAACGGTGATGCAAATGACAGGATTTCATTATTTTATAGGGCTGAATAGTATTCCACTGTGTGTAAATATACCACATTTTAAAAAATCATTCATCTGTTGTCAGACACTTAGGTTGATTCCATATCTTGGCTGTTGTAAATTGTGCTGCAATAAATATTGGAGTGCAGATGTCTCTTCAACATGTTGATTTCATTTCCTTTGGAATTGCTGGATCATATGATAGTCTATTTCTAATTTTTTGAAGAACCTTCATACTGTTTTCCATAATGACTGTACTAGTTTACATTCCCGTCAACAGTGTTCAAGTGCTCCCTTTTCTCCACATCCTTGTCAACATTTGTCTTCTTTTGTCTTTTCAGGAATAGCCATTCTAACTGGAATGAGGTGGCATCTCATTGTTTTTTTGGTTTGCATTTCCCTGATGATTAGGGATGTTGACCTTTTTTTTCATATCATATGCCTGTTGGTCATTTGTATGCCATCTTTTGAGAAAAGTCTATTAAGATCCTTTGCCCATTTCTCAATTAGGTTATTATTTTCTTTGTTTGTTTTGTTTTGCTTTGTTTCTGTTAAGTTCCTTATAAATTCTTGATATTAACCCCTTGTCAGATGTATAGTTTGCAAATATTTTCTCACATTCTATAGGTTTTCTTTTCACTCGGTTAACAGCCTGTAATTTTCTTTTTTTTGTTGTGTCCTTGTCTGGTTTTGGAATCAGAGTAATTCTGGCCTTATAAAATGAGTTGGGAAGTATTCCTTGTGCATCAATTTTTTGAAATAGTCTGAAGAGAATTGGTATTAGTTCTTCTTTAACCGTGTGTTAGAATTCAGCAGTGAAGCCCTCAGGTCCCAGGCTTTTCTTTAATGGAAGACTTTCTATAGCTGACTCAATTTCCTCACTTGTTTTTGGTCTGTTCAGATTTTCTTTCTTCATAATTTATTCTCAGTAGATTGTATTTGTCCAGGGATTTATCTGTTTCTTCTATGTTATCAAATTTGTTGGCAAATAGTTGCTCATAAGAGTCTCTTATGATCCTTTGTATTTCTGTGGTATCAGTTGTAATGTCTCCTTTTTCATTTCCTTTTTTTACCTATTTGAGTCTTCTCTTTTTCTTGGTTAGTCTTGCTAAAGGTTTGCCAATGTTGTTTATTTTTTCCAAAGCCAACTCTTCATTTTGCTGATCTTTTCAATTCTTTTTTAAGTTTCTATTTCATTTGTTTCTGCTCTGAGCTTTATTATTTCTTTCCTTCTGACATTTTTGGTTTTAGTTTGTTGTTGTTTTCCGGTTCCTTTAGGTACATTGTTATGTTGTTCATTATAATTTTTTTATATATATATAGGCATTTATTGCTATAAACTTTCCTCTTAGAACTGCTTTTGCCATATCCAATAGGTTTTGGTATAATGTATTTCCATTCTTATTTGTCTGAATGAATTTAAAATTTTTTCTTTTAATTTCTTCATTAATTCATTGGTTGCTTAAGAGCATGATGTTTAATTTCCATGTATTTATAAAGTTTCTGAAGATTTTCTTGTTGATTTCTAGTTTTATACTATTGTGGTCAGAAATGATACTTGATATGATCTCTGTCTTTTTAAAGTTGTGTAGACTTGTTTTGTGGCCTAACATATGATCTATTCTGAATAATGTCACACGCGCATTTCAGAAGAATGTGTACTCTGCAATAGTTGGATGTAATGTTCTATAAAAGTCTGTGAGATCCATTTGGTCTATGGTGCAGTTTTAAAGTCAGCTGTTTCTTTATTTTCTGTCTAAATAATCTGATGTTGAAAGTGGGGTGTTAAAGTCCCCTACTGTTGTTGAATTGCAATCTATCTCTCCTCTTAGCTCTAATAAGGTTTGCTTTATATATCTGGGTGCTTTGGTGTTGGGTGCAAATATATTAACAATTGTCATATTCTGTTGAACTGATCCCTTTATCATTACATAATGACCTTCTAAATCTCTTTTTAAAGTTTTTGTTTTAATGTCTATTTTTTCTGATATAACTATGGCTATTCCTGCTTGCCTTTGGTTTCCACTTACATGGCATATATTTTTCTAGCCCTTCACTTTAAGTCTATGTTTGTCTTTAATATTTAGGTAAGTCTCTTGTAAGTAGCATATCGTTGGGTCTTGTTTTTTATTCATTCAGCCATGCAGTATCTTTTAACTGGAGAGTTTAATCCATTTACATTCAAGGTTATTACTGATATATGAGAACTTATTCCCATTAGCTTGTTAATTGTTTTCTGGTTGTTTTGTAGATCCTTAGTTCCTTTATTTTTCTCTTATGATTTACCTCTGTGGACTGATTCTTTTCTTTTTCTTTTTTTTTTTTTTTTTTATAAAAGACTGTTTTCTTTTTAAATTTTCTTTTGTTGATATACATTGTGGCTGATTATTGCTCCCCATCACCAAAACCTCCCTCCCTCCTCCCTCCTCCCCTCCCCCCAAACAATGTCCTTTCTGTTTGCTTGTCGTATCAACTTCAAGTAATTGTGGTTGATATATCTTCTTCCCCCACCCCGCCGGTTTTTTTTCTTTTTTCTTTATGTGTGTGTGTGTGTGTGTGTGTGTGTGTGTGTGTGTGTGTGTGAATTTATATATTAATTTTTAGCTCCCACCAATAAGTGAGAACATGTGGTATTTCTCTTTCTGTGCCTGACTTGTTTCATTTAATATAATTCTCTCAAGGTCCATCCGTGTTGTTGCAAATGGCAGTATTTCATTCGTTTTTATTGCTGAGTAGTATTCCATTGAGTAGATGTACCACATTTTCTGTATCCACTCATCTGATGATGGACATTTGGGCTGGTTCCAATTCTTGGCTATTGTAAAGAGTGCTATGATGAACATTGGGGAACAGGTATACCTTCGACTTGATGATTTCCATTACTCTGGGTATATTCCTAGCAGTGGGATAGCTGGGTCGTATGGTAGATCTATCTGCAATTGTTGGAGGAACCTCCATACCATTTTCCATAGAGGCTGCACCATTTTGCAGTCTCGCCAACAATGTATGAGAGTTCCTTTTTCTCCGCAACCTCGCCAGCATTTATCGTTCAGGGTGTTTTGGATTTTAGCCATCCTAACTGGGGTTAGATGGTATCTCATTGTGGTTTTGATTTGCATTTCCCGGATGCTGAGTGATGTTGAGCATTTTTTCATATGTCTGTTGGCCATTTGGATATCTTCCTTAGAGAAATGCCTACTTAGCTCTTCAGCCCATTTTTTAATTGGGTTGCTTGTTTTCTTCTTGTAAAGTTGTTTGAGTCCCTTTATATTCTGGATATTAATCCTTTATCAGATGTGTATTTTGCAAATATTTTCTCCCACTCTGTTGGTTGTCTTTTAACTCTGTTAATTGTTTCTTTTGCTGTGCAAAAGCTTTTTAGTTTGATATAATCCCATTTGTTTATTTTTCCTTTGGTTGCCCGTGCTTTTGGGGTCATATTCATGAAGTCTGTGTCCAGTCCTATTTCCTGAAGTGTTTCTCCTATGTTTTCTTTAAGAAGTTTTATTGTTTCAGGGTGTATATTTAAATCCTTAATCCATTTTGAGTTGATTTTAGTATACGGTGAGAGGTATGGATCTAGTTTCATTCTCCTGCATATGGATATCCAGTTATCCCAGCACTATTTGCTGAAGAGGCAGTCCCTTCCCCAGTGAATAGGCTTGGTGGCTTTGTCAAAGATCAGATGGCAGTAAGTGTGTGGGTTGATTTCTGGATTCTCTATTCTATTCCATTGGTCAGTGTGTCTGTTTTTATGCCAGTACCATACTGTTTTGGTTATTATAGCTTTGTAGTATAGCTTAAAGTCAGGTAGTGTTATGCCTCCAGCTTTATTTTTTTTGCTGAGCATTGCTTTGGCTATGCGTGGTCTTTTATTGTTCCATATAAATGTCTGGATAGTTCTTTCCATTTCTGAGAAAAATGTCTTTGGAATTTTGATGGGGATTGCATTGAATTTGTATATCACTTTGGGTAGTATGGACATTTTCACTATGTTGATTCTTCCAATCCAAGAGCATGGGATATCTTTCCATCTTCTTGTATCCTCTCTAATTTCTCTCAGCAGTGTTTTGTAGTTCTCATTATAGAGATTTTTCACCTCCTTGGTTAACTCAATTCCTAAGTATTTTATATTTTTGGTGGCTATTGTAAATGGGCAGGCTTTCTTGATTTCTCGTTCTGCATGTTCACTATTGGAGAAAAGAAATGCTACTGATTTTTGTGTGTTGATTTTGTATCCTGCTACTGTGCTGAAATCATTTATCACTTCCAGGAGTTTTTTTGTAGAGGTTTTAGGCTGTTCAATATATAGGATCATGTCATCTGCAAACAGGGACAGTTTGACTTCATCTTTTCCAATCTGGATGCCCTTTATTTCCTTCTCTTCTCTGATTGCTCTGGCTAGTACTTCCAACACTATGTTGAATAGGAGTGGTGAGAGTGGGCGTCCTTGTCTAGTTCCTGTTCTTAAAGGAAAAGCTTTCAGCTTTTCCCCATTCAGGATGATATTGGCAGTGGGTTTGGCATATATGGCTTTAATTATGTTGAGATACTTTCCCTCTATACCTAACTTATAGAGGATCTTTGTCATGAATGGGTGCTGAACTTTATCAAATGCTTTTTCAGCATCTATAGAGATGATCATATGGTCCTTGTGTTTGACTTTATTAATATAGTGTATCACATTTATTGATTTGCGTATGTTGAACCAACCTTGCATCCCTGGGATGAATCCCACTTGATCATGGTGAATAATTTTACGTATGTGTTGCTGTATTCTGTTTGCTAGTAATTTAGTGAGGATTTTTGCATCTATATTCATCAAGGATATTGGCCTGTAGTTTTCTTTTTTGGTTATATCTTTACCTGGTTTTGGTATCAGGGTGATGTTTGCTTCATAGAATGAGTTTGTTAGATTTGCGTCCATTTCAATCTTTTGGAATAGTTTGTAAAGAATCAATTCCTCTTTGAATGTTTGGTAAAATTCTGCTGTGAATCCATCTGGTCCTGGGCTTTTCTTTGTTGGGAGCCTTCTGATAACAGCTTCAATCTCCTTTATTGTTATTGGTCTGTTCAAATTTTCTACGTCTTCACGGTTCAGTTTTGGGAGCTTGTGTGTGTCCAGAAATTTATCCATTTCCTCCAGATTTTCAAATTTGTTGGCGTATAGTTGTTTATAGTAGTCTCGAATGATTCCTTGTATTTCAGATGAATCAGTTGTAATATCGCCTTTTTCATTTCTAATTTTTGTTATTTGAGTCTTCTCTCTTCTTTTTTTTGTTAGCCATGCTAATGGTTTATAAATTTTATTTATCTTTTCCAAAAACCAACTTTTTGATTCGTTGATCTTTTGAATTGTTTTTTGGTTTTCAATTTCATTCAGTTCTGCTCTAATCTTAATGATTTCTTTCCGTCTGCTACCTTTAGGTTTGGATTGTTCTTGTTTTTCTAGTTCTTTAAGGTGAAGTGTTAGGTTGTTCACTTCCCATCTTTCCATTCTTCTGAAGTGAGCATTTAATGCAATAAATTTCCCCCTTAATATTGCTTTTGCAGTATCCCACAGGTTTTGGTATGATGTATTATTGTTTTCATTAGTTTCAATAAATTTTTTGATTTCCTGCTTGATTTCTTCTTGGACCCATATGTCATTAAGTAGAATGCTGTTTAATTTCCATGTGTTTGTATAGTTTCCAGAGTTTTGTTTGTTATTAATTTCTAGTTTTAATCCATTGTGGTCTGAGAAAATACATGGGATAATTCCAATTTTTTTGAATTTATTGAGACTTGATTTGTGACCTAATATGTGATCTATCCTGGAGAATGATCCATGTGCTGATGAGAAGAATGAATATTCTGAGGTTTTTGAATGGAATGTTCTGTAGATATCTGCCAATTCCAATTGGTCTAGAGTATTGTTTAGATCTTGTGTTTCTCTACTAATTCTTTGCCTAGATGATCTGTCTAATATTGACAGTGGGGTGTTCAGGTCCCCTGCTATTATGGTATTAGTGTCTATTTCCTTCTTTAGATCTAATAGAGTTTGTTTTATAAATCTGGCTGCTCCAACATTGGGTGCGTACATATTTATGATTGTTATGTCTTCTTGATGGATCAGTCCTTTTATCATTAAGTAGTGTCCCTCATTGTCTCTTTTTATGGTTTTTAGTTTAAAGTCTATTTTGTCAGATATAAGAATAGCTACTCCAGCTCGCTTTTCTTTTCTGTTTGCACTGTAAATCCCTTCCATCCTTTCACTCTTAGTCTGTGTGAATCTTTATGGGTGAGGTGGGTCTCTTGTAGGCAGCATATAGTTGGGTCCTCCTTTTTGATCCAGTCAGCCAGTCTGTGTCTTTTGATAGGGGAATTTAAGCCTTTTACATTAAGGGTTGTTATTGAAAGGTGTTGATTTATTCCTAGCATTTTATTGGTTGTTTGGTTGTCTTAGGTGTCTTTTGTTCCTTGCTTTCTGATTTACTGTTTGCTTTCTGTGTTTGTTGGTTCCTTAGGTTGTAGATAGCGTTAGTGTTTGTTTTTTTTTTTCTGTTCATGAATGCCATTTTTATTATACTAGTGGGTTTAGATTTTTCTTGGGTTTTTATGGCAGTGGTAGTTATTTTTCAGGAACCAAACCCAGTACTCCCTTGAGGATTTCTTGTAAGGGTGGTCGTGTGGTAGTGAACTCCCGCAGTTTTTGTTTGTCTGAGAAATATACTATTTGCCCTTCATTTCGGAAGGATAGCCTTGCGGGGTAGAGTATTCGTGGCTGGCAATCTTTGTCTTTTAGTATTTTGAAAATATCATCCCATTCCTTTCTAGCTTTTAGGGTTTGTGATGAAAAGTCTGATGTTAGCCTGATTGGGGCTCCCTTATAGGTGATTTGACGCTTCTCTCTTGCAGCTTTTAAGATTCTCTCTTTGTCTCTGAGTTTTGCCAATTTGACTATAACATGTCTTGGAGAAGGCCTTTTTGGGTTGAATACGTTTGGCGATCGTTGAGCTTCCTGGATCTGAAGATCTGTCATTTTTCCTATACCTGCCACTATTTTGTTGAATATGTTTTCAATGGAATCTCCATTTTCCTCCCCTTCTGGAATACCCATGACTCGGATATTTGAGCTCTTCAGGTTGTCTGATATCTCTCTCAGATTTCCTTCCATGTCCTTGATTCTTTTTTCTTTCTTTTTGTCTCCTTGTGTTATTTCAAACAGCCCATCTTCAAGTTCAGAGGTTCTCTCTTCAACTTCGACAAGCCTGCTGGTTAAACTCTCCGTTGTGTTTTTTATTTCGCTGAATAACTTCTTCAGTTCAGCAAGTTCTGCTACAATTTTTTTCAGGACATTGATTTCCTTCTACATTTCCTCTTTCAGATCCTGTATACTTTTCCTCATTTCATCATGATGTCTAGCTGAGTTTTCTTGTATCTCATTCAGTTTCCTTAGAATTATCACTCGAAATTCCTTGTCAGTCATTTCAAAGTCTTCTTGTTCTATAGGATCTAGAGTTTGAGATTTATTAACTTTTGGTGGTGTACTTTCTTGACTTTTTGTATTTCTGGTATCTTTTTTCTAATGTTTATTCATTGTGGCAGGGGGTTTCACAGTCCACCAGTTTGAGACTAATGACTAACTAAGATGTTGCTGTGGTTGCCAATTTCATATGGCTACCTCCATGACTGCTCAGTTGGCCTCTAGTGCCTTGTGTGTATGGTTGCCTCGGGTCTTGGGCCTCTCCAGGGAGCCACCTTTCTGGTCAGCTTGGACTCTGCTGGGCTGGTGGATCACGTACCACAGGGTGTGTGTTCTCTGTTGAGCTTTCACTTCCTGTTCTGGACTTCTCCCTGTTCCGTGTGCTCTGGCCCAGGCTGTTGGATCATGCAGTGGTGACCCCACAGGGTGTGTGGTTTCTGTCGAGTCTCTGCCTCCCTGGCCGCACATCTCCCCACTCTGTGTGCACTGTGCTGGGCTGGGACGTGTCTTCTGCAACCCTCGTCTATCAGCTGGGCCTTCAAGACCCTGCTCGGCACCGCCTCGCCCAGGAAGTCTACCAGGTTTCTGACCAGTCACTCTGGGTGCCTTTGTAGCACTGTGTAGATCTTTCTCGGGTCTTGTTCACCTTTGTATCCCCCCGGCATGGATCGAGTCTAGCAGCCAGCTCTCCGGCAGGTTCAAGTGGACTTGGGAACTCTCCTACCACACTATTCCCAAGCAGAAATTGGTTAGGCGTTTTTCCAAACTGGTGACCGCAGAGATGGTACCTCCCTCCCAGTAACAGGAAGTTTACCGGGGGCCAGAGTCCAGGGTGTAGTGGAGTGACAGTCAGCCCTGCCCGTACTTCCTTGCCATCCCAACACTGGCCAGGGACGCCCCACGCCACCAGCCCTGCCAGAGAACCACGGCGGTAGTGGGAGGGGGGGCCAGCCCGCAGGCCCCAGGAAGCCCCGTGCTGGGCCAAGCAAGTGGGAAGGCTCAGTGAGGGCCTGAGCCGGGCGGAGTTGCCAGCACCTGGAAAAATGGAGGCAGCCCGGGACCGGTGAGTCGCCTGGTGGTGCAGGCGGAAGCCGGGTGGGCGTCAGCCCCCACAAGCAGGGCTGGGCCAGGTGTCACTCACAGGGCTGTGCCAGGTCGGGTGCTCACTCTCTGCCTCTGGTTTGTCGCCTTCCCCGTTCTCGGCCGCTGCCGCCTCGGGCTGTTCAGTCGGTCCCGCAGCGCAGCTCCGGCGTTCCCAGGTATCTTCTTTAATGCCAGCCTGAAACCTCGAATCCTGAATAGGGCAGCTGGCCACCTGCAGCGTGGCCCTGGCCTCCGGGACCCTGTCTGCATCCACAACAGCCCTGGTGCCGTGTTCCCTGTTTAGAGACTCGCTTTTGCAGCTAAGAAACAGTTCTTTTCCTGCTCCACACACTTCAAAGCTGTTGCCTGTAAATGAGGCAGCCTCTCCTGCTGGGGGCAAAGTGGTGGTCAGCCCCCACGACCGGCCAGCAGCAGCGGTCCTCCCTTAAGAGATGGTGAGTTTTCTGGCTGCCTGAGGCCCAGTGGCTGCCTTTTCCACCTCAGCTACTCCGCGCCAACCGCCGCAGCCACCGCCATCTTGAAACCTCCTGATCTAAAAGTGACTGATGGTTTTCTGTGACACTAAGCTTTCTTTTCTTTCTCTTTTTCATTTTTGTGTCTGCTGTGGGTCCTTTTTTGTGTGTGTGTAGTTATCAGGGGGCTAACCAAATAGTCTTGTAGGTAGAACAAGCTATTTTAAGCTGGTAGTAACTTAACTTTGGTTGCATGAAAATACTCTAGACTTCCCCATGCTCCAAATTATATTTCTGTTGACAATTTACATTTGTATCTTTTCCTTAGCCACTAATTGTAACTGTTGCTGTTTTTGACCATTTTGACTTTAAACCATCATACTAGAGGGCTGAAGGACTTACGTAGCACCGTTATCTCACTGATATGTTCTGAGTTAGAATTACAAATTTATCTCTATGGGTACATTTTGTACTTTTTTATGTTCTCATGGGGGTAATTATTGTCTTCTCATTTCCAGTTGTAGCATTCCCTCAAGCATTTCTTGCAAAGCTGATCTAGTAGTGATTAACTCTGTCATCTTTTGTCTGTGTGGGAAGGTCTTTATTTCTCCCTTATTTCTACAGGGTAGCTTTGCTGGATAAAGTATTCTTGGCTGACAGTTCTTTTCTTTCACAACTTTGAACATATCACCCCATTCTCTCTTGGCATGCAAGGCTTCTGTTGAGAAATCTGCTGTTATTTTAATGGGGACTCCCTTATATGTGACTTGATTTTCTCTTACAGCTTTTAGATTTCTCTTTGTCTTTGACTTTTAGCAGTTTGATTATGATGTGCCTCAGAGGTATTTTTTCAGGTTGAGTCTAACTGGGGACCTTCGAGCTTCTTGAATCTAAATGTCCATATCTTTCTCAATACTTGGGAAGTTTTCAGCTATTATTTAACTAAGTAGTGTTCCCATGCCTTTCTCCATCTCTTCTCTCTCTGGAACACCTGCCATTCAAACACTTGTTCACTTAATGGTGTCCCATACATTTTGTAGGTTTTCATCATTCTTTCTCATTCTTATTTCTTTTTTTCCCTCTAACTGGGCAATTTCAAAAGATCTGTCATCAAGTTCAGAAATTCTCTCTTTTGCTTGATCTAGTCTGTTGTTGAAGCTCTCAATTGTATTTTGTATTTCATTCATTGAATTCTTCAGCTCCAAGATTTATATTTGGTTCTTTTTTTATAAATATTTATCTCTTTGTTAAATTTATCATTCAGATTATGAATTGTTTTCCTGATTTCACTGAATTGTTTTGTCTGCATTCTTTTGTATCTCATTAAGTTTCCTTAAGATCATTATTTGAAATTATTTTACAGACATTTTGTAACTATCCTTTTCTTTGGTGTCTGTTACTGAAGATTTATTGTGTCCTTTGAGGGTGTCACCTTTCCTTGCTTTTTCTTTTTTCTTGTGTCCCTACATTGATATCTGCTCATCTAATGGGGTGGTTGATTTTCCCAATTTTATGGAGTAGATTACATAGAAATGACTTTTTTCCCATATGTGGATAATAGGGTGTTTGTTGGATATGTTATACTGGCTTTGGCTTTGGGTGGACTCAGTAGTGTAATCTCTGTGGAGTTTCTTTGGTTTTAATTCTTGATAGAGTTTGGATATGTTGTCCCCCTCAAAGCTCGTGTTGAAATCTGATCCCCAGCCTGCAATGTGAGGAAAAGTTTGGGTCATGGGGGTAGATCCCTCATGAATGCCCTGGGGGGAGGAGTAGTGAGTGAGTTCTTGCTCTGTTAGTATCCACAAGAGCTGGTTGCTTAAAGGATCCTGACACCTCCCGCTCCCTCTCTCTCTCTTGCTTCTTCTTGCCATGTGATCTTGCACCAGCTGGCTGCCTGCCACTTTTGGCGATGAGTAGAAGCAGCCTAAGGCCTGCAACAGATGCACCTGTCCCAGAACTGTGAGCCAAATGATCTTCTTTTCCTTATACAGTACCCAGTTTCAGGTATTCTATTATAGCAACACAAAAATAGAGCAATATAATCCTCTTCAGCAATGTCTGCAAATGCTTCAGTGGCCTAGACTTGGAATTTGTACCAACACTGGTTCTGTTTTGCTGAGTTGGGGACTCTGAGCTGGTTGTTGGGCCAGGCATGTATAGGTGTAGAGGGCCAGTTGGCCATTTGGTAGACTTTCCTAGGCTCATAATTGCTGCCCAACTGGCTATCAGGTCAGGCGTGGACACGCAGCTCTGAGGTTGTCTCTCCCAGGGGGTGGTATACTGCCTGATCAACTTTTCGGCTGGATACAGGTGTGCCTGTGTACAGGGTGAGGGACTCAAGTGGCTCTGCAAAGGACTATCAGAGGAGTGGATGTCACTGCCTATCCAGGAATTGGCATGTGTGGCTGCAGCAGAGCCAGGTGGCTCTATGGAAGACTGCTGGAGGAGGAAAAGCCACCACTTGATCTGCTGTCAAGCAGGGAGCAGGAGTGCACAGGTACATCCGGGTCTGACAGCTCTGTGGAGGGCCACTGGATGAGCTGTTCAGACTGGAGCAGGCCTGCAAGGGTGCAGCTCTTTGGAGGGCCACCCGGTGAAGGCAGAGCTGTTGCCTGATCTGCTGTCAGGCAAGGAGTAGATGTGCACCAGTGCAGCAGGGTCCAGAAGCTCTACGGAGGGCTGTCAGATGAACTGTTGAATCTGCAGCAAGCCTGCAAGAGTGCAGCCAGGCCTGGCAGCTCTGCAGAGGTCTGCCATGGAGAGTCAAGGCTGATGCCCAATCATTGTCAGTCAGGTAGGAGATGTACACATGTGCAGCAGGGCCTGACAGCTCTGTGGAGGACTGTGGAGAGAGGCAGAGCTACTGTGGGACTAGCTGTTGGCTGGGACAGGCATCTATGGGCTCAGCAGGCCAGCGGGTTGTACAGAGAATGGTGTACATGAATGTGGTGGATAGCTGTTATTTGGCAGCTTCCCCACTGAGTAGGTCTGCCAGTTCTCTTCATGGCTAGGGGAGGCTGGGTGGGTTCCAATGTTGGGGTCTCAATCTTTCTGTCTGGTCTAGGCTGCAGGCAGCTGGGGTCATGATCCTGTCAGCACCCATGCAAATGTAATAGAATGAAGGTAGGGCCTCAGGATGGATGTTTCCATTGATGCCCAGGTCAAGACACACTGTAGCAGTGGTTTTGGTTTCAAGATGGCACTGTGTCATAACTGCTTAGGTCAGGAGAGTGAGGGTTGCTCTCCCTGGGCTTCTACTATGAGTCTATAAGCTGCATAAATTCCCAGCTACTCTCCAAACTGGGTTTGGGGCCTGAGAAGACTGGGGGACTCTCCCGTGGCAGGTATTGCTCGTATTTGTGGCAGCAGAGGAAATAGCTGGGGTTTTTCCAGGTTAACTTCTCTCCACTTGACTCTGAGCTGGTCCCTGTGGGGAGACAGCAAGGCAGAGGCAGGATGCCCTGCTTGGCTCTCTAGGGTGCTGTCCTAGTCTGTTGTGCTCCACGAGGATTCCATCATTTCTCTGGAGCTCTGCAGTGTATTTCTTCAGTCGTTCAAGTCAAAATACAGTTGTTTATTTGTTATTTTGGTCTATTGGTGTGTGTGTGGGGGGGGGGATGAGCACCAGACACCTCTAGTAGTCCATCTTGCTCCACTCACTTGAGCTTTTTTTTTAAATTTTATTTTGTCGATATACATTGTGGAGCTTTTTTTTGATATAGTCATAGAATCCTTTCTTTTTATGAAATTTTATATAGAAGGCCAGTGTGTAAAAGGAATGAAACTGGAACTGCTCTACTTGAGGCTGACAGTTTTGAGTTTTGAATCCTATCTGCTCAGTTTCCCTCTTGTGCTGTGCAAATTATTGCTGAGCTGCCTAGAATCCTCAGAAGAACTTTGGAGTCTCTACCCAAAGTATCAACCTTAAACCTGAGGGCAAGAGACAGCAAGAGCGTATCTAATGTAAATGGTAGCGTAAGACACCATCTGGTCTCTGAAGCCTCAGGCCAGTGGGCTTTTGGAGGCATCAGGAGCAAATCACTTTGCCATTTTTCCTTTCCAATGGATACCTTCACCCTAGCATATGCTCTTTGTGGGTTCAAGAGTCTGACCTTATGAACAATACTGAATTTACCTCTCACTCTTCCTGTTTTGTGCCCACCCAGAGACCACAGAGCTTGGTAGCAAGAAGGAGCTTAAGTCCATGCCTTTCATCACCTACCTCTCCGGTCTGCTGACAGCCCAGATGCTGTCAGATGACCAGCTCATCTCAGGTGTGGAGATCCGCTGCGAGGAGAAGGGCCGCTGTCCATCGACCTGTCACCTTTGCCGCTGTCCAGGCAAGGAGCAGCTGAGCCCCACACCAGTGCTACTGGAAATCAACCGTGTGGTACCACTTTATACCCTCATCCAAGACAATGGCACAAAGGAGGTGAGCTCCCCTGGCCCAGCTGCTAAGTCAAACCTGACCAACCCTCCTGACTCCTACCATTGTGGACCCTTTGTCCATGGGATTGTCATCACCATCATCATGATTGAGAGCATTTATTGATTTCTCACCCTGTTCTAAGTACTTACATAGCTTGGTAACACTAGCTGTTGTAACTTATAAATCTTTGATTCTCAGTGGCTTAATATGATAGAGGCTATTTTTTTGTTTGTGCAGAGTCTCAAATAGATGTTTTTGATTGATGGGTGGCTTTACTTTGAGAAGTGGTTCAGGGACCCAGTCTGTTCCCAGGGACTAGCCCGTTCCTCCTTGTGCTCCCTCAACCTGATGTTTCCATGGTCGCTGTAGAAGGAGAAAGAACATGAACATGGAGGGTTGCACATGAAAGGTTTAAATGGACCAAGCCTGAAAATGGAAAACATCATTTCAGCTCCCATTCCATTGATTAGAACTCAGCCATTGTCCACACCGGTCTGTAATGAAGGAAAGGAAATGTATTCTATCTATGTGCCTCGAAGAAGGAGGCATGGATTTGGTGAGAACGTAGCAGTGTCTGCCTCAGTACTATACCTGGATTATCTCATTTAGTCTGCCCTCCAGATCTGTGATTTACTTACAAATACTGGATTGATTCTTATGAAATTGCTGACATCTGACCATTTTTGATTTACAAAAATGGCAATTCCATATGGTTTATCCTAATATCATACCTATGTTACAACTAAGGAAACCTCAGCGATATTAAGTTATTTGCTCAAAGTAGATCTGATCCAGAATTTACATACTTAACCATGAAATTATATATCCTCTTTTTCTCTTCTCTGTCTCTCACTGTTAGTTACAGAATGTCAGAGCTTGAGGGGATCATATAAATAATTTGGTTCACTGGTTTGCAAACTTGTGTTCATGGAACACTTTTCTCCAAACGAAATCTTTTGGCAACCCCAATCCATAAAATCAGGAATAGTGATGCCACCACTTCAGTGAGGAAAGGAAGGTGGATAAAGCATCTCCTACTTCCCTGTACAGCAGCTCCCAGACAGCCCTGGACCTCTAAAGAGGACAATCTGGCAAACCACTGACTGAGTCCATCGGAACTCTATGGATTATGTGGTTCTCCTATGGCCTTCCATTGGGCTAAGTGCAGGAGAGTTTTGAATGGTCAGGTAGGGCTTCATAGAGGACAGAGAAGGGATGGAATAAGGAGGTGGGGAGAGTGTCAGACAGATGTCCTAAGGAGGATGAGAACATAGTCTGTATAAACACCAAAAGAAATTCCCCATGACTAAGACCAAGAGATGGAGAGACAGCCAGGGTGAGGCCAGAGGGGTTAGAAGGGGCCTGATCATTTAGAATTCTGCAAGCCAGATATGTCATGGATTTTGGACCCTATCCTGAGGGCCATGAGATGATGAAGATACATGATTAGAAGGAGGCTGATGGGATTGAAGGAGCCCTCAGTAAACAACCCAAATGACCACGAATGGGAGAGAAGTTAAATAAGGTGTGGGATATGCATCCAACAGAATATACCACAACAGTCATAATGAATGAACTGTAGGGACACCTATTACTCTGAAATGAATGAATATAATATTAAGTGAAGAAAATAAATCCCAAAGATAGATTTTTACATAGCATGATGCCCTTTCCCCTTTTTTAAGTTAGAGTGCACACACACACATACATGCACCTCTAGTACACTACCTTCTAGGAATAAATACAGATGTGATAAAACTTTATAAAAAGGGAAGCAAGGAAATGATGTACATAGGATTCCGGATGATGATAATGTTAAGTTGGGGAGGAAGTTTCATGTAGGTAGTCAAGTTCCTCATTGGCATTTTTGGTGGTGGATTTGTGGGAGTTTATTGAAGTATTAAAACTAACTAACTAGTTAACTAACTAACCTAATAAATAAAGCCTAACCTAGGATGGCACACCCAAGAGCTTGAGACTTGAACCAAGTATGGCAAATAGTCTAATTCTGTGCATCAGTGGTCCCCGAACTAACAGCAACAGCAACAAAATACATAGATCTCACCACACCTCTGGCTGCAGGGTGAGAATAGATGGCAGGGATGTAAGAGCAGACTCAGGGTGATCCCGAGAGGCTGTTGCAGCTCACAGTGAATAACGAGGGTAGTCTGACTAGGGCTGTGTCAGTGAGGACAGTAAAACAGCACACGGGAAGCTGTTAGGCAGCCCTCCAGGACATGGTAAATAAGGCTGTGAACATCCTCGTCTACTGCTATGTGAATTTACCCCAAAGAATGCCTTTCTGGGCCACACGTTCCTCATCTGCAGGCTGTCATGGGGCTTTTGCAATGTGTTCCTGCCACATGTGTGGCAGCAGGAAGGGAGGTTGCTCTTTTCCCCTTTGCTCAGGAACCGGATTCCCCTTTGTCTGGATTCTATGCCAGTTTCCCTCAGCATCGTCGAAATATTTAATTTTTTGGAAACCCGATGAGGTCTTTCTGAGGCCAGTTAGAGGTGTGTGATCAAAGAATCCCAAGAGTGTGAAAGCAGTCACTAGATGTCACTGTTCTCCTTACAGGAGACCTGCTGAGCTGGAAGCACTTGGTCGTGCATTCCTTCATTAAGTATTTCTGAGTTCCCACTCTGTGCTGAGCACTGTACTATGCCCTGAGAAGTGAAGAGTGTGATAAAAGGACAAGGTCTTTATCTTTATGGAGTTGACAGACTTATGCAGAGGATGGATATTTATGAAACAATTACACAAATAAGTAAAGTCAGATTGTGCGAAGCACTATGAAGTCCAGGCCAGTGGGTTGAAAGTGTGTAACAGGAGCTTTGTCGGATCAGAGAAAGCTTCCCTGCGGAAGTGACATTTAAGCTGAGTCCTTGGAGGCTGGGGACATGAAGTGATTGTGGAGGACTGGGTTCGGGGTAGGAGGTGAAGTACGAGAGCATTCCAGGTTGCAGGACCCGCTTCTGCAAAGACCTGAAGAATGAGCAAATGTGTCCCATTTGAGGAAGTCAGTGAGGACCAATGTGGCTGGGGCTGAGACTCAGGGGGGACTCCATGAACAACACTGTAGAGAGGTCAGGCAGACCTGTGCAGGCTGCGGAGAGCACTTTGGCCTCAGAGTAGTGGAGAACCATGGGGAGGTTAGGGCAGACCCACAGGCATGGGTGCTGTCTTCTCAGTTCCACGTTCTTCTCCTCTTAGTGATCTCTGCAAAGAAATGGTAGAGCTGGGTGACTAGAGTTGTGTTCTTCCCAGCCTCCAGTTTCTTCTCCCCCTTCCTAAGCCCAAATAACAGTCCTGTTTAAAGTTTCATCGCAGCTTAGGGGCTGGGGTGTATTAAACATTCCCAAGGGAGCCAGATTGTAGTAGGAGTGGATGGGACAGGCCCACTGCAGGTCTGGAAATCATCCTGGAGGAAGGGAATAGGGCCACCAAACAAAGCTGGTGTGAAGAGAAAGCAGTCACTCTGATTTTGTCCATTGTTTGTTTTTTCACCTGTGCCTCAAGCCCCCATCACCCCTTCTCTCAACACAAAGGGCCTTGACCCGGCATTGAGGGGCATGGGCTTTGACACTGAGTCATAGCAAGACCCTGGGCAATTCCTTATACCTTTCTGGGGCTTTCTATTCCTACATGAAGAAACAAATAGGTTGAGTGAGTTACCGTCTGAGATTCCTGCCTGAAACATTGTTTACATGGAAAGAGGTAGTGCAGCCTCTGTGCTGTACCCAGTTTGGGTTGTAATCCTGTCTCAAACCCCTGTTCACTGTGTGTAATGCAGAATGGTGTCTCCAAACCTCCGTTTCTATACCTGTAAAATGTGGTCTCCTGATCCCTACTTCATGGGAATCAAATGAGATAATGAATACATGATGCCCTGCAAAGAGCATTAAACAAACCATGTTATCTATGATAGTGATAAAAATAATACTCATATAAAACTGATCTTTTTTCTATGCTTCCTTTGGTACCTCCATTTCTAGGTAGTAATCAGTAACTTTGCTAATGCCCAAAATGCTAGGGACATGATATTTTAGAGTAGGATCCATATTTTGTGTGCAAGAGACCATTGGTTCACCCCAAAAAGCAGATTACAAATGGGATCTTAGGAGCATTTTCTCACTTTGTAAACATTGCTGGAACTCATATACTGTGGGTAAAGGGTACTATAGATGGAATTACACATAAGTAAAAGGACCTCCTTTTCCTGCAGACTCTGTAATGAAGACTGGAAGTTCTTTCATATTAGAACCTTTGACTCCTTGAGTATTTTGAGGCATTGAGTGAGCTCCTTTGCTCCATTTTGTGGCACGGTCAGGGAGTAACAGAGAGGTGGTATGACTTTCCTGAGATTTGTAGAGCAGTTCTGGCCTCTGATTTTGGACCAGAGCCAGGGTATGCTCTGGATGGTCTTGGAGATCATCAGACACCAGGAGATCATCAGACACCAAGAATGGGTGGTTGGGGTTTCTTTGGGTCCATTCCAGTGAACATATGGAAAAGGATGATGCCTTCCACCTCAGCTGGAAAGGAGCCCTTAATTACACTTTGTGCTGTGGTTTTGAACAAACAAACCAGAAAAAAAAAGTCTTTATGATGGAGAATTTGATTAATGCATAAATCTCCTCCCTCCACCTGTTAAATGGCCCTTACACAGCCCAAAGCCACAGAGCTTGGCTCAGTACAACTGGTGCTTAAATGTACAAGACTGTTTGTGGTTGTTAATTTAGCCTGTGGGTGAAGAAGAATCTCCAAGGGGAGCATACGCGGGGAGTATCTTGGTGAAGGATTGAATTTGAATCCTATCTCTGCCATTCACTGTCTGTGTGACCTTACTTTTAGTCATTTGTAAAGTAGGCATTATAGTATCTGTACCTACACATTTCAGGGTTGGGAGTTTTCTTTGGGAGAACTGGAGAATTGGGACACCAGGAATCTGAAGTAGGCTTTGTCCTATATGGCATTAGACATGCTTCTGCTGTCTAGGTCTCTGTTTCTTTATCTGTTTGATGAGAAATACTTGCTACCTTCATCCAAGGTCCCCTTTGACACTGTGATAAAGTCAGATCTAACTTCTACCCAGAATATAAAGGAAATATTTTGGGGTTGGACAAAACATCCTGTGACATACAATTTATTTCCTGTTCAAAGACAATACCAATTTTACTCCTTAAATTTAATATTGGGAAGAGAAATATATACATATCTTGTACTGCATCCAAATGACACAGCATTTACAAGCAGAGGGATATTAAAATTATATCCTGTTTATTTCATAGATCAACGTCTTTATTTTACAAATAATAAAATTTAGGCCTAGAGATGAGCAATGGTTTTCTCCAGGCCACACAGCCAAGTCTGAATTTGAAGTAGGCATGGCTTCTACCCTCAGAGACATCTTTCATTTCTTCGAGACTCAGTTTCCTCATATGTGAAATCGGGAGTGGTAACTTTCCCCCAAAGGGGCCTTATGTTGAAAGATTAAGAGATCATTTGCTAGTATTTTGAAGACTATAAAATACCCTGTAGATCTGGATGATTCTTTCTAGTCTTCAGGTTTCCTCACGTCCAGTCCTGAGAGTTTTTTTTTTTTTTTTTTTTCTTCTTCTTTTCATGCTACCCTAGGAAGAATCATGTATGATTTTGGTCTTGTTGTGGTTGTCTGACCGTCCAGCAGATCCTTTATCTCTGCCAGAAAGATTTGTTTGATTTATTTCTGCATCTTGGCTCAAACTGAGAAGAGAATCCCAAATTACTACTCTTTGAAAGTAAATTAACAACCAAGTCTGCCCCCAATTATTACCACCATCATTATCACCACAACCGTGTCCACCACCATTACCACCACCCTTATTACTATACCACCACCACCGCTATCACTACCACCACCTCCATCATCATAGCCCCATCACAGCCGTCACCTTGCACTGGATGCTTAGTGTGTGCCAGACACTGTGCTGGGAAGTGGGATACAGATGGGAAGAAGATAAAGACTGTGCCTTCAAGGAGTTCACAGTCTAGTGGACAAGGCAGAAGCCACATAAGCGACTATAATTACTTGCATATGCTACATTAATGCATGATTTATTTTCAAATAATACAATAGACATTCCAACAGTGCTAGTACAGAGAGAGAGGTGGAAACTCTGAGGGGGAGAATTTGGAAAAGTATTCTTGGGAAAGGGAAGGTGAATATGGACTGATAATGATACAGCTTGAAGTAAGTAAATTGATGATGAAGATAATAATATCTACCATGTGTATTCTATGTGCCAAAAACTGTGCTAAAGACATTATTACATGCTTTTCTCATTGAAGCATCCAGCAACATACAATGGAAGTATGTTAACTATTATTATTCCTCTTTAAGAGATGAGGAGATTGAGGACCAGAGAAGCATGAACTCAGGTCTGTAAGATTCCAAAGCCCAGAGTTGGAAAACTATGGTCCATGGACCAAATCCAGCCTGCTCCCTATTTTTATAAATAAAGTTTATGAAACACAGCCACATCCATATGTTTACATATTGTCTGTGGTTGCTTTACCACTACAATAGCAGAATTAAGTAGTAGCCACAGAAAACAGCATGATGTGCAAAACTCAAAATATTTACTCCCTAGTCCTTTACAGAAAAAATTTGCCAAATCCTGGTCTGGAGTAAGGGATATTGGAAAAGAAGGAAAAGAAAGGCATGTCAAATTCTATGTGCCAAGGGCCAGCCCGTGGCTCACTCGGGAGAGTGTGGTGCTAATAACACCAAGGCTGCGGGTTTGGATCCCTACTTAGGGATGGCCTATTAGCTCACTTGGTAGAACGTGGTCCTGACAACACCAAGTAAAGGGTTAAGATCCACTTACCGGTCATCTTAAAAAAGAAAAAAGAATTCTGTGTGCCAAACATGTAGAAGAATAAAAGCTAACAATTATAGAGTACCAGCTAAATGCCTGGCATGTTTTAAAGTGCTTTATGTGTATTAATATATGCTCTCTTACTCTGTATCCCCCTACAACACATTTCAAGTATTCACTATTACTTTAATTTCTTTCTTTCTTTCTTTCTTTCTTTCTTTCTTTCTTTCTTTCTTTCTTTCTTTCTTTCTTTCTTTCTTTCTTTCTTTCTTTCTTTCTTTCTTTCTTTCTTTCTTTCTTTCTTCCTTTCTTTCTTTTTCTTAGGGGGAGGGCGGGCAGCTGGCTGGTGCAGGGATCAAACCTTGGACTTTGGTGTTTTCACCACCATGCTCTAACTGAGCTAACCAACCAGCTATTATGCTCATTTCACAAATTAAAAAACAAAACCAAAAACCAAGGCTTTAGAGAGGAAGGTAAATAATTAACCTAATATCACACAGCTAGTGAGTTGTCAGATAAGAATTCCAATCCAGGAAGTCTGAGTCCAAAGCTTGTAGGTTTAATCAGTCACTCTTGCAACAGGTATGAAAGATTTGGGAGAGGTGAAACTGGAAAAGTGATATGCTGAAGGCTGAGTTGTGAGCAATACTAAATGCGGTGTTGAAGGATTTGAGTACTATGTAGATTATAAAGAACCATTCAAGATTTGGGGTCAAGGAAGAGATATAACTAGACATGAATTACAGGTTAATGATTACAGCAACATTGGAAGGTGAATTGCAGGGAGCAGGGCTGGTTTTGTGGCAAGGGTTATTAATTTGGGGCCAACAGATCCTTGACTTTAAAGGGTCTTTGGATTCACATCCCCAGGAAGTTTATGCAGAATTATACATTATTTGTGATTTTTGTTTCTGGGAAACAGACTCATGGCATCAGCAAATTTTCTAAATGTTCTTGACCCAAATGTTGTAGAACTCTAAAATAAAGAGACCAGTTAGTTGGGGTATCTGCTGCAGAAGTCCATATATGAGATGGCTGAAGAGAGTGCTAATTAAATTCAAGTAATTTTATGAAATATTGACTAAGAGCTTCCTGTGAGCCAAACACTGATCTAGGCACTTGGGATTCATCAGAGGGCAAAGCAAGCATATATCTCCACTGTCGAGAAGCTTGATTTCTACCAAGGTGTGTGTGAGTCATAAAATTAGCACTCAGCATATGAAATATTATAGTATATTAAAAGGTGAAGGAAAAAAAGAGTAGAGCACAATAAGATAGGGCAAGAGTGCTTAGTGGAGTGTGGAGATCTGGATCTCAGAGTGCCTCAAAGTGGATCAGAATCACTTGGGTTGAGGATGGGGAAGCATTCATTAAAAATGCAGCTTCCCAGCTGCTCCTACTGATTTTGTTTCTCTAAGGGGTGGGACTGGGAATCTTCATTTTTCCAAACTTCCCAGTTGATTATGATGCACACTGAGTTTAAGAACCACTACTCAAGACTGTGGTTCTTATGTCTCTCTCATTTTGAAATTCCTTCAGGGAATTCCTTGTTTAGGAATAAAGAAAATCAAGTTCTTCAATAATCCAGTTTGAATCTTCTCTGCTAGTATGGGCTACTTCCTCTCCTTCTCAGTACATTCTGAGAAGGAGGTGAACTGGCCAGGAATCATACTGTCAGGCAATCCTTGGCAACAGGGAAGATCAAAGAAAAGCGGGAGAAATAATCCGCATATTACTCAACGCGCTCATGGTCAATTACAAAAGAGGAACTTAATACTTGGCTTGCCTACTTGTAAAACTGGAAAACGTAGCTCTTTCATGGGATCAGAAGACTACCAGATTCAATAAGATATACAAGACATACAGTTTTAGCAAATGCAAACATTTATGCATGTCGGAGAGTAGAGCATGTTTTTTCATGGGACATTGAATTTGGTTATTAAATGTAATAAAAAAGAGAATGACAGAAAGTCTTTCACTTGTACTTTTAATAATAACAAGCATTTACTGAGCACTTCAATGTGCCAGGAGCTCAGCTACATCACTGTATATACTTAGCTCACCAAACCCTCACATCAGCCTCACATGGTGTGTACTATTATTATCTTTCTTTTCCCGGTGTGAAAACTTAGGCACAGAAATGTTAAATCACTTGTCCAAACGTCCTCCAAACAGAAACTGGCAGAGCGAGGGTTTGACCTGAGCACCTGAGCTTTTTCTCACTTTGCTATACTCTCTACTAGCTACTTGCCTTCAACTTTTTTTAAAAAGTGTAATAATGGAAGTCAAATGTGTACTAAAGACACTATCACTGCATTCTATTACATTCTTTAGCTACCATCTCTTCATTTCTTCACTTAATGACCACATTTCTAG
The DNA here is from genome assembly GCF_027409185.1 of Cynocephalus volans. Taxonomy (NCBI): domain Eukaryota; kingdom Metazoa; phylum Chordata; class Mammalia; order Dermoptera; family Cynocephalidae; genus Cynocephalus; species Cynocephalus volans. The sequence goes on from NC_084476.1 coordinate 20,538,658, forward strand.
AAAACGTAGACTACATTTGCTGTCTACATTGATTCACCCCCATTCATTCCAAGATTGGCTTCCACCACCCAATGGAAACATAGCAGCTTCTCATTTGTAACCTTTGCAGATCACTCTACTATATTTGTTATGAATGGCTTTTCCTTTCTTCTGACAGTGTTTTTATCCCAGGTCTTGTAATCCTGAATTCGAAGAGACATACCAGAGACCTTCCCACCTGCATGCACCACCCCCCAGTACAACCCATTAATAAATCCTGTAGATTTGTCTTCTTAACAGTTTCTCAAATATGTTCATTTTTACCCAGCTTGATCCAAGTCCTGCCTGTGCTATTGCAGTAGCCTCCTAACTGGCTAATAATGACCCATGCCCCTTCTAATACATTCTCTTCTTTGCAGCCAGAGTGACATTTTCGAAACTAAAACTTGCTCACATCACTTTCCTTATTAAAAAATCCTTTACCAGTTCCAATTGCTCTTAGGCATAAGACCAACAATTCTTACCATGGTCTTTGTACAAGGGACTGCTTGCAGTGGGTCCTTCTAATTTCTTAAGACTCATCTTGTACCTTTATCCCTCTTGTTTTCTGTGCCAGCCATAATAATCTTCTTCCAGTTTCTGGAAACACTTGTTTTGTCCTGCCAAAGAGACTTTGCACTTGCTGTTCCCTGTACTTGGAATGTGTTTTACTTCTTCCCGTCCTTCTTTCCACTGAGTGAGCGGCTACTTACTCATCAGATTGCTGAGGCTTCTAGATTTGATGAGAGCCTTCTGTTTGTTTATGTGTTCACTTACTTTCTTGGGTCTCTTTTATTTTTCTTCCACAGCAGTTATCATAGTCACTAATTATGCTTTTATTTTTTGAAACTGTCTGATTAATGTATGTGTCTCCTAGTCCTCTTCCACATTTTAAAATTTTATTTTATGATCACAACAGTGCTTATGAGGAAGAAAGAGCAGGTAAACTCAGGAATGCAAGGGATCATACGAGGGCATGTAGTCCAACCCTAGTTTGTTTCTTGATTCCCGTCTACCACAAGAGGTTGCAAGAGGTTGTGAACCTATGTTTGGACGTTCACAGTTTTCAAATGGCTTACTCAGTGACCCATAAGCATCTGGTTTCCCTCACTGAGAGAACATCTTTTTTTATATTGAGTCAAAATATTTTCCCATACATTAGGGGGTAAATTTCATGAGCCCAAGGACTGGACCAATTTTTGCTCAATATCCCATCAACAGCTTCTAGTATAGTGCCTGATTCATAGTAGAAATTCAATAAATATATTTAAATGAGAATGAATGAATGAATGAGTGAAGAAAGGTCGCCAATTTGCATTGGTTTGCTTACACAGCTTTCACATACACTGGCTCCTGTAATCCTCTCAATAGGGCTATGAAGGTAGCAAGGTTTATCTTCATTTTGTAAATAAGGAAACTGAGGCTCAGAGAGTATAGGCAACCATCACCTGAAGTCCCACAGAGCTAGGCAATGTCAGAGCCAGGCTGGAATCCCTTTTCCAGCTGTCTGCCACCCACTATTCATCACACCACCATCATTTACCTAAGGGTATCATGCAAAGACTGCCCCAGCCAGGGCAGTGCTGGGCTTTCAGGAAGAGAGCAAGCTGCGGGTCTCATCCCTGTTGGAGCTTAACCCTGTTCTCAGGGGGCTCTTCTTGGGTCATTAAGCAGCTTCAGTCAGCAGTGTTGCTAAGGGCTGTGAGAGAATTCACAAACAATCCAGCTCTCTCTGTCTTTTTACTTTCTCTAATCTAAGCGGGAAAAAAAGCCATTCCAGGTGTGCCTCGCAATTCATCAGGCATATGCTATTGAAAGCAGCCTGAGTTGGTACCATTATGCAGATAGTCTGTACAGTGCCTTTTCTGGTCAACAGAGTCACATCATTCCAAGCATCCCTGAGCAGAAGAATTTCAGGCCATAAATTCATATCTTGGGAGGAGGGAAAGACCACAGGAACTGTGGCTACTTCTTGGACCATATGTTTCTTTTCTTTTTTAGCTTTGTCTTCAAATTATCCCATTTGGGGGAACTTTGTTAAATCCCAGGCTCTGTTACCCACCCAAAAACCAATTTAGTTTGAAAGAAAATGTAACATACATGAAGGTAGAGGGAATAGCAAAATGAACCTCTGTGTAGAACCTATCACCTTCTAATTTCAGCAATGATCGACTCATACCAAGCCTGTGTCCCCACTGCACTGATAATTTTGAAACATATCTCAAACATTAGATCATTTTAATGTGAATGTTAAAGTCCATATCTCTAAAAGAAAAACACTCAAAAAATAGCCTAAATACCATTACCAGGCTTACCAGATTAACAGTAACTACCCTATATCATCAAAATATTCAGTCATTGTTCATGCTTACTAGATTGTCTTTTATCTTTGGTATCAGTTTGTTTGCTCAAATAAGAATCTAAATAAGATCTAAATATTGTGGTTGGCTGACGTGCGAGTCTATTTTAGTCTCTGAATTTCTCCCTCCACCTCTCTCTCTTTTTATTCCTTGGGATATTCTGTTGACAAATTGGGGTATTTCTCCAGTAGAGTTCCCCACAGCCTGGATTTTGCTGTCTGCATCCACATGGTGTCATTTAACATGCCCCTCTTGCCCTGCATTTCTTTTAGCTAGGTAGTTAGGTCTAGAGGCTTGACCAGGCTTGATTTTTTTGGCAGTCCACCACAACCAGTATTGACAGACCTGTAGACCAAGGTAATCTAATAGAAGAACTTAAACTTTCTACTCTAGTAGTTGAGAGTTTGTCTTTGATGCTAGTCAAATCTCTCATCAAGCCCCGGTTTTTCCCTTTCTCCTATGTGACTTTTGGCGAGGGACTCTGAGTCTTAATTCTCTCAGATGTAATGTCTTAAGAACAGTAATAATATATAATTACAATTCCTAAGTATTAATTATACTATGACATATAATAATAATTATATGAATATAATATACAATAAATTATATTAATAATATAATAAATAATAATAATTCCTAATTTCTGAGGTTGTCGTATTAAATGAAATGGGTATTAATGTGCTTAGCCTTGTGCCTGGCACATAATAACAGCTGAGTAAAGACAAGATTACTTATTTCACTTTTTCTCCTCTCTGTTCTTCCTCTTGATCTTCCTTCTTCTCTTCCTCTACATTTTATTATTTTATTTTAAAACCACAGCAGTGCCAATGAGGAAGGAATGGATAGAAAGGATTATATAGGCTTCTAGGCCAACACTTATCTATTGCTTGATTCTTTTTCACTATGCCCTGCAAGATCTCGTATTTGAATACTCTCAGAAACGGCTTGCTCAGTGATCCCTAAGCAGCCTGTTCCCTCACGATAAGAACATTCTTCTTTACATGAGTCATGAGTCGAAATATTTTTCTATACATTTCCTATCCTCACTGTTTCTAGTTCCACCTATCAACACTCTACTGAGACAGTCTTAGCTATTTACTTAGTAGACAGAGCATACATTTTGGAATCAGAGAGATGAGGATAAAAAATTTCTGTGTGCCTTTGGGCCTAAGTTTTTAAGGTTTTGTTTTCTTATCAGTAAAATGAGATTAATAATGTCTACTGTGTAGAATTCTTTTGCAAATTAGCTGAGATGGTCAGTGTAAGGTGCTTAGCAATAATGCTTGGCACATAGAAGCGACTCAGTAAAAGTTAATTCTCTTTCAAGTTCTAAGTGAGTCTTTAAGGCATTTGAAGATTTCTTAGGTTTCAGTTGGACTTTTTTCTCTTCTGGTAATCATCCTCAGTTCTTTCAATGGTTTTTCATCACATGAGTTCGAATCTTAACTTAGACTCTGTCTTAGTCTGTACTTCTATAACAAAATTCTTGAGACTTGGTAATTTATAAAAAACAGAAATTTATTTTCTCACAAGTATGGAGGCTGGGAAGCTCAAGATGATGGTACCTACAGGATTGGTGTCTGACGGGGTCTACTTTCTGCTTCAAAGGTGGTATCTTGTTGCTGCACCCTTCAGAGGGGAGAACTCTGTCATCACATGATGGAAGGAACAGAAGGGCAAGAGAGTGTTCCCTTAAACCCTGGACACTTTTATAAGGGTGCTAATTCCATCCATGGGAGTAGAACCCTCATGACCCAGTCATCTTCCAAAGGCCACACCTCTTAATACAGTTGTCTTGGGGATTAAGTGTCAACATGAATTTTGGAAGGGACCATAGAAGACTCAGTCTTATCACAGCCATCCTGGTTATTAACCTCTGAAAGAACTCCAGTGTATTTAAGTTCGTCTTAAAGTATGGTATATGATTTATGAAGAAAGAAGTTAGAACACATAAAGACTGCTTCAGTTGTCTACAGAGTTAAGGCTAGAAACCAAGTCTCTTACTTCCAAACTTTTGGATTTGTCCTGGGTCACAACAGCTTCTATCTTTAGTGTCATGCACATAGTAGGTATTCAAAACATAATTTTGGAATGGCTAGAGGATACTGAAGCTCAGAAGGAGAAATCTCTTATCAGCGTCACATAGCCAGTAGGTCATCATTGGCTCTTTCCACTACACATTGACATGGGCAAGCCTGTTCTACTAGTAAGTAGCCTTCTGGAGTCTCTCCTGTCACTATCCACTTCTTCATCTTTCCTTTCTTGCTCCATTTTCACCTGTTAGTTACTTGGAAGCTGGGTTCTGCTCTGCCATCTAATTGAAGCTCTTGTCAAAAACTCAACAAAGACCTTCTGTTAGTTCTATCCAAAACCTGCTTCTTAACACTTTTTTAGAGAGCATACTTCCATTCTCAAAATTGCTTGGGCTTGGCTCCTTCAACTTTAGCATGCTCCACCCTGCATCTTTTTCAGAATTTATTGCTTCTCTTCAAAAAATCAGAGGGAACACCAGGAAAAGGAAGCACAGTAGCTGCTTGGGGTGGGAGAGTGCGTGTTAAAGAAGCTTTTCCCACCCCTCCACAGTGCTCTCCTGGTTGTTGTTTCTCAAGTGTGCAGATGCCCATTTTGAATGGAGCTGGAGCAAATATAGGTAGAGATATAGATATCATTATAGATAGGTTTATTTACTTATTTTTTAATATATTCAGGAGGGTTTTAGTTACATTCAAGGTAAACAGGTTTATCAGTAAGATTTTGAGTTTGGGGGGTTTTAGTGAGATGTCATAGAGAAGACCCTGGTTTTGGGGTCAATCAGATCTAGATTTGGATTCCAGATATTATGCTTACCTGTTGGATGGCATTGCTCATGTGTCTTAGCCTGCTCAAGCTCTATTTTTTTTTTTTTTTTATCTGTAAGATGGTGATAATAAGAGGACCTGCTTCATATGATGGTTTTGGGTATTGTATAAGATGATGGATGCAAAGTAAAAGCAGTACATGAGTCATGAAGACCTAGCCTTAAGTTCTCATTTTGCCACATACTGTGGAGATATAATTTAATTACTCAGAATCTCAATGGGGATGATAATAGTATTTACCTCATAGAGTTGTTAGATTAAAGAAGATGACGTGTGTAAATAAAGCACTTAGCAATGTCCACTGTGATTAAACACTTAATTAGTATTAGTTGCAGGTTTTTTTCCTTTTCTTTTGCTTCTTCTTCATCCTTCTCTTCACTTTCTTTTCTTCCTCCTGTCTTCTGCTCTTACTTCAGATTAAGGCATTCAGCACAGAGTAGGTATACAATAAATAGTCATTGCCTTACCCTCGGGGATCCACTGATTCAAAAATCAAAAGGGACATTTCTTGTCACTGAGACAAGGGAAGTCATACTTCCCCAAAAGTATACTAGCTGGTTCTAGTAAAGTATTTTTTTTCCAATAGAAAATATTACAAGAATAAAAACAATTCTAGGTGAGTATAGACTTGCCTAGAACCTCTTTTGTCTATAAATAAGTGTCTCACAACATTATTTTTGTTATGCTTATCAATCTAGTTTGATCTAGAGAATATTCAAATTCAGGGCTAAATCAATGTTTATTTAGTTATCAAGTGTATTTATACATGTCAGTATGTGTATAGATCAGCAATTGTTTTAAGCACTTTATAAACGATCTTTATATCGAGGTAAGTATTAATATATCCCCCTTTTACATGTGCAGAATGTGAAGCATAGGGAATTGAAGTTACTTCTATCAGCTTGCTTCATGAAAGCACTAGGATTTGCACCCAGGATTCTGGTTCCAATGACTGTACTCTTGAACTTTATTTTCTGATGCCTCTCCAGCATGTATAAGATCTTTTTCTAGTTTAAGTGATCTAGACTTCTTAGAGTTCCACTTGCCACAACGGAAATATGGCTACAGTGAACCTGATAAGAATCTACCTTTTTGTAACTTCCTCAGCCAATTTTCAAGTCTCCCTTTCAAAGGCCAAGATGAGGTCTTTCTTTCCCTGCCCCCACTTGTAGTTCCAACCATGGAAACTCTACCAGTGAGAGGCATCCTCCCTCAGATGCCTCCTAAGGGAAAATGGGTGTGCTGGAAAAATGAGATCACCAGTGGCCACAGATGGGAAATTTTGTAAACCTTTGCTCAGAAACTTGCCATTAGCTTAAACTAGCTTTTAGCAGCATAAGCTCCGCAATCTTGGACAAATCCTTCACTTGAAACTTTCCCACCAGCCTCTCATCTCCAGATGTTCTCACCACAGTGGAGAGGAGTTACTATCTGTCAAAGGACAGGAGGCCTTAGAAGACAGGTCTTGTCTATTGGGTACGGCTGGGATCCTTGGTTAAAGTCTTCCCTTCAGAAAAAGTACATGGGTTTCATCCAGCTTTCCTCTTCCAGGATAGAGCAGGCCAGGAGTGATGCCTTGAAGGAGACAGACTGGTAGGAGACGCTGTTCTCTGAAGAACTTGGATGTGTACAAGACTAAGAAGCCCTTGGCAGTTCAAGGTCACAGGGCAAGATGCCTTGGGAAGATGACTCATGATTAGATGGATGAGGCTACTGATATGGCTATGTCTTCTCCCTAGAGTTATAACCGATGTTTCCCATTGCTCATAATTGGTCTGCTATTCATCACTTCCACAATTGCTATCAGCTCAGTGGCAGGCAGGACAAATGGTCTGGAAACAGTTTAGTGCAATGTAAGCACAGTCTACTGCCCTGAAGACTGAGCAGGTCTACTAGGGTCACATAGATTAGACATCCAAAGAGCTCCCAGTCTTCTCTTCCTCACACCTTACAATTCATTCTTGCAACACTTGTTCACACAACAAACATTTATGGAGTGCCTCTGATAAAATAAGGCAAACAACTCATAGTCCAGTGGAGAGGACAGACGTACAAACAAATAATTCAATCAACTATGGTAAGCTCACTAACAGATGTGTCATCCAAAGTGCAGTGGGGGTCTTCAGTTCTGCTAGAAAATCAGATTAGGGTTCCCAGAGAAGATTGCAATTGTAGTGGGTCCTATGATTTAATCAAAGGTAGAATGGAGCAAAGGCTGAGGGAAGCCATGTACACACAGTAGCATAAAAGTTTGTTGCCTGCCTGTCCATGAAAAGTGGTTCAAGGTACCTAGTACGTAGGACTGGGACAGAGTACGGTAATGGGATATGAAGCTACAGATATTGCTTGACATCACTTTGTGAAGGGCCCTGGGTGTAAGGCTAAAAAAGCAGAATATTTATACTTGTGTCAGTCAAAGCTCTTTTAATAGTAAGAAATGGAAACCTGACAAAACTTTCATAGCAAAAAAGCAGAAATTATTGCAATGATACAGTGATTTGTTATATAACTTAAGGACAGAGAGCACAGATGAGCTATCAGCATCCAGGTAGCCACCCTCAGCAGTAATCCTGGAGTCTGTCTCTCTGCTTCTTCTACTCTTGGGTTCTCTCTCTCTCTGTCTCTGTCTCTCCCAGTATCTCTCTCTCTCTTAGCTTTTCTGGTCTCCATGTGCATAGCTCAACATGACAAGCCCAGACTAAGCCAAGTCTAGTTTTACGTCTCATACCACTTTGAGAACTCAGAGAGACTGACAGATATCTGATTCTAAATTCCCAAGAAAAATTCTCATTGGTCCAGCTGGGGCAGGTAATCAACTTTAGTCTAGCTAGACTTGGCCAAAACAGCAGGGTTATTTACAGGCCGCCAAACTGTATTCTGGTATCTGATACATGGAAATTAACTATCAAAATCCTGTAGGTTTCTCAATTTCAAACTGGAGTGCCAAACCCAGGGTGATACCCTGTGAAGTGCCAGAATATATCCAAAGCCATAGGATAAAAAGATAAGAAATTCTTGACTTAATGGTATATTAGCATCATCTGAGAGTTTATGAAATCACAGAATCTGGAGCATCACATCTCTCCCAGGATTGTAATTCAGTGGGTGTGAGTTTAGCTTGGGAATCTGAATTAGTAACATGTGCTTCAGGTCATTAATGAGCCAAGAGGCCCGGCGCCTGGCGATCACACTATAAGAAGCATTTTGAGAAAAACTCCATTGTTTATATTAAAACCAACCCAAGTTTATTGTGGACTAGAATAGGTAATATATAAAAACATTTAAGATTTTAATAAGAAAATTCAAAGAAATTTTGTACTTATTTCTTCTGATGTTTGGGTTGTCTTGTACAAAAAATTTGAAAAAACCTTCCATATTTTATTGAAAGACATGGAAAGTTTTTAAGCCAAGGACTCTGGCTCTTAGAACTCCTGGGCTCTTCTGAGAAGTGAAGGTAGCCTCTGATAGGAGCATGGCTGAGGTTAGGAGCCCAGAATTATCCTGGGAAGAGGAGAAATCTTCCATTCTAAGGCAAAGGAATAGGGAGAGATACAACAGGATTAGGATTCCTGCCATTAATTAATTTACAGTCGAACAACTGATTAATCAATTACTGAGTCCCTACTCTATATTAGGCACTAGGGATTAAGTAGTAAGTAAAGCAGACAGGACCCCAAACCACAACTTGTATACAGTCTATTAGGAGAGACAGATAAGTAATGAAATGGACAATAAAATCTAACACAGTAAACTAAGTTTTATTGTAGGAAAAGTCAGGAGAACATGAATGACAAAGGAAGGGATCTATCCCAGCTTTAGAGGGTCAGGGAATGCTGCCTGGAAGAGGTGGTTTCTGAGCTGAGAGTTGATGGATGAATAATGGGTGAAATTATCAAATGGAGGAAAAATGTTCCAAGGAGAGGAAGTAACATGCACAGGCTTGAGGTCAGAAAGCATGGGTGGTGCACAGAGTGTGAAAAGTGTGGTAGCAAGAGGCGATGCTGGAGGGAGAAGAACAGGCCTGAGATCTGGGGCCTTGACATCAGCAGAAAGGCATCCAAGTGACTTATTGTAGTAGAATGGGATTAGGCAGAATTGGTGGCCAGGGAGGTGAGAGTCACGGTGGGCTCAGGTAATCAGGGCAGCCCAGGGCCTGGTCTGCAAGCCAGAGCTGCAAAGGTTTCGTGCACTCATGGTGCTACTAGGAGGTCAGGGCCTCAGAAATAAGAATGTTTCACACCCTCATTTTATAAGCAAGATAACCAACCTTGGCCAAGGTTGCATGGTTACTAACAGAGCTGGGATGAGCTCTCTATCCTGGACAGCCCTTGGCTAGCTTTGTGGCTTTGTGTCCAGACTAGAATCTAGATTAGCACAACCAGGAGAAGACTTCCAGAGTGCCAGATCCCCAGATGCCATGTGGGAGAAAAACATTCCATGGACATACATGTTTCGGAAATGCTGCATTTTATACATTACCTTCTCAGGACTTCCCAGTAACGACTGGCATGTTAATGCCGCTAAACATCCTATGCAGAGCAATCTATTTAGTTTTGTTTAGTCTTTTCCAAATTCATTTGACCACAGAAATAACCCCACCCCCACCCCAATTTTGTTGAACTCGAAGTTAGTTAACATCCCAATGAACTTGTGTCCCTGGAAACACACTCTGGAATGTTGTTCAGACCAATAAGGACTTATGACTGACCAGAGCAAGGTTAAGCAGTTACCCTGCTTCCTCCTGAGAATATGTCATGTGCCTCAACTGCCACCTGTCCTCAGCATTTAGGAAAAATGACCAGGACAGAGAAGAGGATTCAGTCTTTGCAATCAGAACTGTGTTTGAATCCTAACTCCAAATCATCCTGAGTTTGTGACATTGATCAAGTCATCTGATCACAGGAGCCTCAACTGTTTAAAATTCCACCTTTTTCAAGGATTGCATGGAGACAGTGCAACCTAAGATAGAGGCTTATTAAATTTTATTTAGCATTAAATAAGCTCATAATGGTTAAGCATTTAGGCTTTGGAATTTGAGAAATGAGCTTGAATTTTGCTCTGCAAAATACTGGCTATGTGACTTAGGAAAGGAACTCAAACTCCCCGGGGTCTCAGTCTCATCCTCTATATAATGGGAACAATAGGCGCACCCAGTTCATGGTATTGCTGTGTAAATTAAATGATTCCCTGTATGTCAAACATTGAACACTGTGCCTGCCATATAGAGATGTTCAGAAATGTTCACTTTTATTTTTAATGTGTTAGAACCTAGTACTTCATCCTCCGTGTGAGATGGATGGGAGCTGAAATATGGGACTCAAAGACAAGAAAAATAGTTCCTTGCCTGAGGATCATATAATCCTATCATCTTGTCTGTACATCATGGGAAACAGACAGCTGACAGTGCCCCATGCAGGAGTGACTCAGTGGGTTGTATATTTATTTCTCTAATATTTTTTCATTAGCAGAGGTAAGTGTGGCAAGATGGGGATTTGGCTGGCTGTAAATGTCTTCTTCCTGTCACCCAGATTAAGGACCTGTACTGTTGGGCTCTCATAATTCATGGGAGAATGGCTTGAAAAGCAAAGTTTATCCTGACAGGGGAAATTAGGCGTCGTTTCTGTGATTTATAGAGCCATAGATGGAGCTGAACAATTTCTTATATAGGAAATGGGTCCCAGCCAGTTAGTAGTTCTTCCCTGAATGGGGGAATTGGAGGCAGAAAATAAGAGGTGGGTTGAAGGAGGTCAGGGGGCAAAGCTTGGGATTTGGAGTTGAATCCGAAGAAGACTCCCTGCTGTACTATGTTCTACCTGGGAGACCTTGGGGCAGTATCTTCTCTGGCCCTTCACTTCCTCATCTGCAAAAATTACTGGGGACAGTAAGAGCTGATGCAGCTGCAGGTTGTTGGGAGGATTATAGAAGCTAACAGACAGATGACCAAGCACTGGGCCTAGAATAAGGAGATGCTTAATAGGTGTCTATTCTCTTCATCTCCCTCTTCTCTTTCTTCGAAAGCTAGCAATGGTATGTTCATTGACTGTGTGACCTCCTATGCAGAGAGGACGTTAGCTGTCAGGAAGTCAAATGGACTTTTTTTAGAGTTGGTTCAGGTTCCCAGCAAAATTGAGCAGAGAGTTCCCATATACCCCATACCCACATACGTGCACAGATGCCCCCTATCAACATCCCAAACCAGAGTGGTACATTTGTTACAGTCGATAAACCTGTATTGACAGACACATCACTGTCAACCAAAGTCAACAGTTTATATTAAGGTTGCCTCTTGTATTCTATGGGTTTTGGTAAATGTAAAATGACATGTTTCTGCTCCCCCTGTTTAGCCTTTCCTTCCCCCTGACACCTGGCAACCACTGATCCTTTTCCTGTCTCCATAGTTTTGCCTGCTGGCAGGCAATTCCAGGCAGTATGTCTAGGATGCAAAGTTTTAAAGGGGATGGGAAAATTGTGGCCAGATTTGAGAAAAAGCAAAACCCAAGCACCAATCAGAAAATGATAAGAAACAGCAATGCTGTGATCTGAATGTCCAGTTTGAAGAAATTAACAGGGGACAATAAGGACCAGAGAGGGAAGGGACTGACTGAGGTCACACCGCAGATTAGTCAGAAAATTCTGAAATTTCCCTGTGTCTGGCTCTTTATTCTTTTCAGGCTCTATACCCACTTTCTGTGGGATTTTATTCACTCTGTGGCTTCTATCACATTGAACCATATGAAATTGCTGACATTTGGCTTACAAAAATGGCAATTTCATGTGGCATTTTTAGTGGTTCATTTCCATCTGTATGGTGAAAAATCCCAATATATGCTAAAGGTGGATAAAATCAGGAGTGTAAATAACTTTTTTTATTTTTATTTTTGAAAAAAGGATAGTCTCCCATCAGAATGTTTATTTGGAGGCTTTACATTTCAAAGCACAGGTTTCCTGGGTTTGAGGAAGGTTACCTGGGTTAAAGTCCTGGCTCTGCCACGTACTAGCTGTATGATTTCAGGCACAAATGCAAAATGGACGTGATATCCATACCTACCTTACAGATTCTTGGGAAAATTCATTCAGCTAATATATCTAAAATACTTAGGGTTGTTGTGAGGAGTAATACATGCAAGGACCTTAGACCAGTGCTTGGCTTGTAGTCACTCAATAAATGTCAAGTGCTATTGCTAATATTTCTAGCCCAGTAGAATATTGCTTATGATTGTAGTGGCTGAGAGAATAGGCTTCAGGATCAGATGGCCTGAGTTCAAATCCTGGTACTACTGCTTTTTAGCTGGGTGACCTTGAACAGGCTATTTGATCCTTTGAATCTCAGCTTCTTCATCTGTAAAATGGGGATAGTAACAACAGATTCTACCACATTAGGCTAATGACAGTACTGGATGAGGCAATGTGTATTAAAGTGCTTACCACACTATCAGTAAATGCTGTTATTATGATTGTTTCGCATAAAAATGACAGAGTAGATCGGTGGCTTGAACCCAAGACCCAAAGTATACAAAATAGTTGGGCATACCTTTTGGGCCTCCTAGGCTGTGCAAAGTTGCAAGGGCTAGTATCACTTCTCAGGACGCTTCTAGATGTGAAATGCCAGAAATCTGGGCATCTATATGTAGCTTGAGGTTTCTATTTCCCTTTGCTCAGCTACTCCCTAGTTCCCACCTCCTGCATGCAATCTTTGAAATGACTCACCACACCTGCCTTCCTGCTTTGGGAATAAGACTTAAGTCAACTAACACTACCCACTTCTCTCCTTAAATGTGTTCTCAAGCATGCATCTTAATTATGCATTCATTGATTTGTAACAGGATGACCAATTAATCTCCTTCTCAACCTCAGGTCAAACCAGCGTGTCTTATTCCATTCCCAAAGAATGGGGGCTCCAGCCCCTGTTCTCTATCTCCTATAGCAACCAGAGAAATGAGTGGTTGGAATCTGCAGCCAATAAGAGGGGGTGTGCTGATGACTGAATGGCAGATGGCTCAGGTAGATTGTACCGCAAAGTTCCAGGATAGACTCGAAACCTGTATTTCTGCTTCTGGGCAGATGCTGCTGAGATGCCCTGTTCAATTTTCCCTTTGTCCATCAATCCTATTCCCTCCTGACCAACTGAACATATGGTCAACATAGGCTCCTTGCAAAGCTGAAACATCAACCACTGTCCCTTTCTCTCATCTCTCAGGTCCTAGATGCTTCTTATTTTATATCTCAAGCACTTCCTGGGCAAAAAAACTATCAACTCACTCTTCTCCAAGCACTAATCTCAATTGTTTCCAAAAGGGATTCTACTTCCATGTCCCACCTCAACTCTCTTTCAATTGTTTCAAGGTAATTTTGTCTTTTTATGGTGACCAATGACATTTCTTTCTGTCTTTCCTTTTTTGGTGGCTGGCCAGGTTGGGGATCTGAGCCCTTGACCCTGATGTTACAACACTGTGGTCTAACAGTGAGCTAATCGGCCAGCCCACCAATTGCATTTCTGTGATTTCTTTTGCTAGAAGAGCACTACAGTGGCAAGTATACAAGTTTAATTGTGGGCAGAGCATCCTATGGATGGAATTTAACACGTATTTTGGGGACCCTATTAAGTGCTCACTCTTTTTCTTTGAGCTGAGGACATATAATGAATCAGATATATGGCCATGCCCTGGAGGAGTTCACAGTATAATAGGCGAGAAGGACACATTAGCAAATCGTAAGGAAATGTGAGCAAAGAGAGAGAGACAAAAATCTTTCAAGGTGTGGAAGGATCCGGGTGGGCAGGGAAAATTTCCTGGAGTTTAGCAAGGAGGAATAAGTGAGGGAAGGGCATTTCAGACCAAAGACACATCATGAAAAAAGGCTGGTGGGTATGAAACAGTGCACTTCTATAAGGAGTTAGAGTAGAGCTGACAGGATAAGATAGAAGAGTCACAAGCTGAAGAAAAGGAGGAGTTAGAATTTCAGGTTAATTAGTGAAAGCTTTAACCAAAAGGTGGTGGAACTTTTAAAGGGGTCCAAGCAAGAAGGTGAATTAAGCAGCAATGTTTTAGAAAGCTCTGAGAGGCTGTGCTGGAGAAGATGACATTCACTGGAGCTAGGAGTCCAGAGGCCACGGCAATTGCCTATTGAAGAGGCATTACTAACCTGCACCAGGAGACAGCAGTGGAACCAGGGAAGGCAGGTTGATTTTGAGACACTTTATGAGGGAGAGAGACCGAAGCTGAGTTTTGTTTTGGCTGGAAGAACCAAATTGAAATGAGAAATACAAGCAATTTGGGGAGGAAGAGAGTCACAAACATACACGTTTTCTTTGCTTTTTTCACTTATAAGATGGTTTGTTTCATTCAGCATTTCTTGTTAACTTTTAATTCAAAATGTTGACTGACTTATGTTGTATGCTAGGTACTGTGGTAGGCCCTAAAATAAAGCCAGAGCTAAAAAAAAAAAAAAAAAAAAAAAAAAAGATAATGGATTATTTCATCTCTAGAAAGCCTTTCCCTTCCTCATTTGGTATGGGTTGGACAGACACATTACCAAACTTTTTGGTACGTTGAAGATAATAAAACTTATTAGACTCTGAGAGAGGACTTTAGGGAATCTTTCTGGAGTCATCCAGACTTAGTGTCAGCACATGAGACTCAAGATTTAGTGGAAAATGTACAGTTAGTAGAAGTGCAGAATATAGAATTTAATTCATGGACTTAGTGACATTCTATGTAGATAGTCTCAAATACTTTAATCAAACACAAGTCTCAAAGTTCAAGATTCCTAAGACATTGTCATCATTTTTAGAGCTAGATCGACCCCTTCCTTTTGTATTTGCAACACCTCCTGTATCTATTACTTCATAGCCTTCGAACCATAGTAATTGTAATTGTGTGTGTGTGTCTTCATCATTAAACCATGAATCCTTTGAAGTTAGCAACTGGGTCATATTCTTCCCTTTTCTTAGCTCTTAGACTGCACATGGTGTGGAGTAGGAAGTTCAGTGGATGTTTATTGAACTTAACTAAACTTTCGAAAATACGTCTTCTGTCCCTTTTGCATCTGGGAAAATTGAGGCTTAGAAAGAGGAATCACTTATGCAGATTCAAATAGGAAAGTAACAACAGAGTCAGGAATAAATCCTAGTTTATTTTGATTGCTTAACATTTTTTGTGGTTGTTTTCTCCTCCTGCCCAGCTTGTTTTGCTAGCTAATTAGCCAGAAGTTGGAAGCATTTAGAAATTGTGAAAATGCAAACTTTCTTTATTATGAAAACTAACGGTTGTGCAAATGTAGCCCTTGTATTAAGTACAGGATTTCTTTCTTGGGGTCCTACCACTTACCCAAAAGCCAGGAGTCAACAATGCCTCCAATGTAAGGTTTCATTTTCCTCTGAGAACATACACAGACAGACAGACAGACACACACACACACACAAACAACATATGCAAACAACACATACAAACAACACATGCATGCACACGCACACACCCACAAGCACATCAGCCAAGCAAAGCAGCTGAAAAGGATATTTGGGATGAAATCTTGGCATTTATCATTCTGTGTGACCTAGGAAGGTCAAGGGTGCCAGGATTTAAACAGACTTCAGTTCAAGTCCCTCCCTGGCTCCATGCTCCTCTGTAAATGGGGATAGGACACCCATCTCAAAGGGTAATTTTGAGCATTAAATGAAGGAATAGAGTCATTTCATCACAGTTGCTCGATCATCTTGGGCTAGCCAGCTAGCCTCTCTGAGCCACTGTATCTGCATCTGTAAAACAGATTAGATTAGATGATTTACAGAGTCCTGTGAAGCTGGAACATTCTATCATTCTCTTCCCCTGGGATCTAATTGGACTCTGGATGGAGTGTTGCAAGGACTGAAGACGTCAGGAAAGAGTGATCCTGGGCTGACAAAATGCTGGCTTCTGCTGCCTTGTGAGCACTCCCTGTTTGATGTCGGCCTTTTATCAGGGTGTGTTTGTGCTCTGACCACGTTTGCCTGGCCCTTGCACTAGTCCCCATTCTGTTCCTCAGGGTTTTGAGAAAGAGCCAGTGGCTGTAGAGACTCACAGGCAGGATTTCTTCCCAAGAACTGCCTGGATGGTGAAACTCACAAAGTCCAGAGAGATTTCCTGTTTTGTTTTCCACAAGCTCAGTCTCCTATTGATTACAAAAACCATACACACACACACATGCACACACACAAACAAAAACACATACACATACAAAACAGGATGTTCTGTCTCCTCCCATTTCTGGAGTCCAGTGCAGCCTTTCCATTTGTGTCACTTTCACCCATGGCCCTGGATTTCACCATTGTTATAATTAAGCCCTTTACTTAGCAGCGGCTGGAGATGTTACAGAATCTTAAGCCATGAATAGTCACGCACATTGATTTCACTAAGGGAAAACCTGCAAATGGAGGGAGAAAATGTCAGGCAGTCAGCATGACTTCATGCCATCTCATCTGGTTTCTGTCCTCATGAGAGTGCTTCCCTCTGGTGCTGGTAGGAGAACGGACATTCGTTCCCAGCATAGGTTCTGGCACATAGTAGGAACAGTGCCCCTCCTGTGTGCCAGATCCTACCCCAGACACTTTATATGCAAATATTTCATGGAATATACTTATACTAAAAAAAAAGTGAAATTTAAGTGGGCATCCTGTATTTTTATTTACCGAATCTGGCAACTCTACTTGGGGTTAATCACACTGCTCTGCATGGTTGAACTGAACATACTTGCACTTAGGAGTCCTAGAAATCTGTGCTGGGATTCTGCTTCTATCATTTCCTTGCTGTGTGATCTTGGGAAAATTGTTTCACTGCTCTGATTCCTAGTTTTCTCATCTGTAAATGGGGATCGTAATATCTGTATCTCAGGACTGTTGTGAGGATTCCATCTTTTAATGCAGCTAAAGCACTTTGCACTATGTAATTGGGTGCTTCATGAACATTAACTTTTATTGTAAATCTTTTTTATTTCTTTGTGTCTCTATGAGTAACTCAGGTGAAATTAGATCATTTGTTCATCCCTAGGAGAGGATTTGGGTAAGAGCATATGACAGGAATAACTGAAGTCTTCTGGTCAAAATCTCCAGGAGAAATGTTATAGAGGCTTACATAACAGCATTCTTTATACACACCTTTTCTTTCTGGATCTGTATTCTGGGTAGTTAAGGAGGGACACCACAAACCCACTTTACACAAACATGCATACTTGAATCTTTGAACAATGCAGGATGGAAAAAGTGACGTCTGAGTCATCAGGAGTTCTTGCTTATAAGCAGCATGCTACTTTCATTTAAAAAGCACACAGAAAGTAAAAAATACATAAAGGAAAAAGCAAGCAAGCAAGCACATAGAGCTGACAAACACATACCTGGCAAAGGAATAAGAGATCAATGTTCTCTGGAATCCTTAAGTTTTAAAGAGAGCTTTCATACATTCTGAATCCCGATGCCTTGAAATGTCAGTGTGAATGGAGTGACTTAACCACTCCATTCACTCAAGCATCCAGACCACGGTGAAGGTATCTTTCACACCTGAGCCTGAGGGAGGGGATGAAAGTAGAAGGTAAGACTTGAAGACTGTCCTGAACTGAACCGAAGAAATGCCTTCCAAGTTCTGTTGACTGCCGGATATTAATGATCAGTTTTTTAGGGCCCATTCATTTATTTACTAAATATTGACTGAATAACTGTGTTATTTCCCATGACAATCCTCATGTGAATAAGGTCTGGCCCTTGCCTTTGGGGGGATCAGTGTCTGTTGGGTGAGACAGGCAAGGAAATGTAACGGTCGGAGTGGTCTAGTGTGTTATGGTATTCAGAAGAGGAGCACGATCCCAGGCTTAAGAAAGTCAGGGTGGGTTTCCCAGAGAAAGGAATGCTTCATTTGAGACCCAAAGAGTGAATCGAAATGCAAAGAGGAGACTATTAGACAGAAGACAGGATAGGTTAAAAAAAAAAAAAAGGACAGTGAAGCACATTGCAATTAAATAAATATTGATCATCATTTAGAGCAAAGGTCAGCAAACTATGGCCCTCAGACCTTCAGACCCAACCTGCTGCCTGCCCTTGTTAATAAAGTTTTATTGGAACAAAACCATGTCTATTCATTTAAAGTATTGTCAATGCCACTTTTATGCTACAAAGGCAGTATTAAGTAATTGTGGCAGAGACTACCTGGCTGCAAAGCCAAAAATATTTACTATCTGGCCCTTTATAGAAACAGTTTGCTATTTCCTGATTTAGAGCACACTTTATATAAACAGGAATTCACTGTTGGTGGAGATGTTTGTGGTTGCATGAGAGTGAACGGTACTGTGCAAAGAAGGTCAGGGGAGTGGTAAGAGATGAGACTGGGCAGGTGATCAGGAGACAGAACAAGGAGTTTAGACTTTATCCTGAGGACTGTAGGAAGACTCTGAAGGTTGTAAAGCAGAGCAGTGAGATGGTCAGACTTCTATAAGAAGCGGTGTAGCAAAGTGTTTAAGAGGACAGGCTCTGGGGCCAGAGTGCCTTGGATCAGCTCCCAACTGTGTCACTTACCAACTGTGAGTGTGTGTGCTTATTTTCTGTTGCCTCAGTTTGCCAATTTGTAAGATGGAATATGATAATAATAATATCTATTGTGTGGGGTTGTTGTGAAGACTAAATAACTTCATACAGGTAGTAAGCCAGGCCCAGGGCAGGTGCTTAATGGATGCTGTTACTATTGTGTCTCCATGATCATTCTGGCTGCTGGGTAGGTAATGGAACAGGATGAGAGAACCCGATGGTAGGGTGCTAGGGATTTAGGAAAGAGACGGTGTCCTGTGCCTAGCAGGGCTTCTCTGAAGCCTTGGTTGACTACTGCCATGGCCATATGCACCATTACTCTCTGTCTCTCCACAGTTGTCATTATTATTGTCTCTTCTGTCCTCCTTTATTCCAGGCCTTCAGGAGTGCACTGATGAGTTCCTACTGGTGCTCAGGGAAAGGGGACGTGATCGATGACTGGTGCAGGTGTGACCTCAGCGCCTTTGATACCAGTGGGCTCCCCAACTGCAGCCCCCTTCCACAGCCGGTGTACGTATGTATGCCCCTGCTTCCTTTGGCCACCCCTTTTCATGAACTCCCACTCCTGTCCTGCCAGCCCATGACTTGCTTCTGTTCCCATAGTGCCAAACCAGATTCCTGAAGCCTCTGGGGCCCACTACCTCCTTCTTTGGGAAGGAAGGAACTTTGACAGAATAGAAGCTTGGTGCAAGGCTAGCTGCTGATAGGCAGTGGGTGCTATTTTAAATGATGCCACTCCATCCATCATTCCTTCCTTCATTCATCCATTTAGCAAAGGTTTATTGGGCTTGTCAGTTCCTGTGTTGGGCACTGGGGCTATTGAGATAAAGAAAGTGTATATCTTCTTATAAGGAGCTTCATGTCATTCATTTATTCAATAAATAATTTTAAACACCTGCTACATGTCAGGCCCTGGGGGATATAACAAGGAACAAGATAGGTGCAGTCCATGCACTTAGGGAGCTGACAATTTATAGAAGGAATAGCCTATGTGAAGGCTCTGACACAGGAAATTCCCATTGGAGGAATAAAGGAAGGTCATCTTGGTTGGAAGAGAGTGATTAAGAGGGAGAAGTGTTATGTAGAGCACAGGAGAGGTGGGCAGGTACCAATGTTGGGAAATAGAGTCCTATCATACACCTTTGAGGGGTGAAGGGACAGTGTGGTATAGTGGAAAGAAAGAAAAAATCTGGGCTAGGGATAAACAAAGTTACCATCGTGGTACTGTCCCCAACTTGCTGTGTGACTTTGTGCAAACCATTTCCCTTTTCTAGACCTTACTTTCCCCATTTTGTGAAATGAGGAAATTATACTTCATTCTACCTAGGAATCATTCCCAATGTAACCTTCAATCATTTTGTTCTGTTTTGTTTTGTTTTTCTTGCTTTACAAAAAGATTCATCCTTTTGAGAAAATATTGACTTAAGGATATTAAACAGTTGACTGACAAATTGGGGGATTGAAGGGAATGGCAGAAAGATTGAAAGCTCCTGGGTTTGAAAGCACTGCCAATTTAACTGAAAATGAAGTATCACTGAGAATATAGTTTAAATGAATGGAAAACTAATCAATTATCATTCAGCACATATTGTGTGCATAGATTAATTTACTGAATTCCACACTAATCTGGAAAGGTGGCTCTTCATAGTCCCACTTCATGGATGAGGAAACAGAGGTCATGCAAGGTGAAACAAGTCGCCAAAGGCCATGCAAGGTGTAGGTGGTAGGCGGAGTCAGGATTTGAACCCAGTCTGAAATCTGTGCTTCATCTTGACACATGCAGACTCTTTTGGGCCCCAGCCAGTGTGGGCTGGCAAACAACTTTCCCTGTCACCCCTGTAGGCTGCGGCTGTCACCAACAGTGGAGCCTTCTAGCACCGTGGTCTCCTTGGAGTGGGTGGATGTTCAGCCAGCCATTGGAACGAAGGTCTCTGATTATATTCTGCAACACAAGAAAGTGGATGAATACACAGACACTGACCTGTACACAGGTAGGTGCATGACTTAACACTTTGTTGGGATAGTATGACAGAGGAGGGAAACTGGGATTTTCTAATGTCTTTGGAGATTCGGTGTCATCTGGCTTGGGAAGGCTTTGGGAGGTTTCGTTATTTAGTGATTTTCCAGTGCTCATCTTTGTGTAATTTTTGTATGATTTGGGGGAAAGAAAAGACAGCAAATTGTAGTTGGAAAGAGTTTCTGATTCTCTGAGTTGAACCTTCAAAATCATTTATCAAAGGGTTAGTTGATTCTGAAGAGGATTTGACCTTTCTTTGTTTGGGAAGGCCTACAGGTCTCATGTTTGAAGGCCTTGGTCTGTATGTATAGTATCTCTGAAACTGCGATGAGGAAATTCAAACAATTGCCTTTTCTATTGAGATGTACTGAGATAGTCTTCATTAACTTCATTAACTGGTGCTGGGGAAGAGTGAATTGGTAATGATTCAAGCATGCAGGACCATTTGAAAAAGGTGGCTTCTAAGAGGGCTACCTTTGGTTGTAACTCAGAATTTTATCTTTAAGTTGTTCTAAATCCCTGACACTGCCAAGAAGCTAAGCATTCACCTGTGATCTGTAGTGGGGGCTTACAGTCTTTGCTCTCTTCCAAGACTTGCATTCAGTATTTTTTTTTTTCCCAATCAGAAAACATTGGGCATCTACTTCCTATACCAGGCACTAAGATAAGTACTTTGTTCAACATCTCCCTGAATCCTCCCAACTTTAGGAGGGTTGGTATTTATTGTGCCCATTTCACAGGTTAGAAAATTGAGATGAGCTCAAGATTATTGAGCTAGTGATATCCCATCAAATCACAATTTTAATCCTGAACCATGACCAGAATACTAAAATAATTTTAAAATTATAATTACTTGGTTATTTGCCCAATTACATTATAAACTTAAGGAGAAAAGATGACTTGCCTATTAATCATGGTTGAATTCCCAACACCTACCATAAAGTGTGGCATTCAATTATTTGTTGAATGAATGAAAAATGAATGGATAAAAGGACTTTAATGGTTTCCTTTTCCTGTCTCCTTCCCTCTACCTTGTCTTTCTCCTACCATTCTCACTTCCCTCTCTGAGCAATTTTTGCTTTGCTTCCTCTGAAATTGTGAAGATAGTGGTAAAATGAGGCTGTGAATGTGAAATAGGTCAGAAACAGAAAGGCCCAAATTATGGTTGACATAAGAAGGGTGAGTGCTTGGTGGACTGGGTTTATTCGATGTTATTGACTGAAGGGGTGTTTTGAATGAAATTCTATCAACTTAGCTGGTAGCTATTATTCCCAATACCCTCCAGAGGTGTGAACAGAAGAGAATCTGCCTGGGTCCCTTCCAGGAGGCCTCTTAGTCCAGGCTCGGATTACTGCACAGCTTTGATGACACCAACCACAACATGAAAGTTTAAGAGTTTTTACTACTTACAGATCCAGGGGGCTACACTGCACATACATGGAGGTCAGGGAATGCATGAGAGAAAGAATAGAGTGGCAACTACCATCATGTACTGGAGGATAGGGTATGGGTCATTTTAAGTTTGCAGGCAAGTGGCTGAATGTTTCCTTTAAAGGAAGCAGCTGGAAAGTGGGGAGCCCAGTCCGCTAGGTGGGAGAGATGCCTCTCAGTTCTTACGTCTGCCACTGGCTCGAGCCATTTCAGTGTGGAGTAGAACTGGAAACTGTGTCAAGGGTGACTGCACACTGTCTCTGGCATGAGAAAGCTAAGCTTGCATACAGAATGGATACAGTGACAATGTAAAATTATTAGCCTTCACTACAAGGAGGATGGAGTGAGCTTTGCTTTCAGAGTGGCTGGTCGTGGAACAGCAACTGGGCAGCTGGCTTTTCCTCATCTTTTGGATTTAGTAATTCTTATGCTGTTGAGTCTATGTGTGGTTCACATGTGTTTGTGCAAGACTGTGTCTGTGTGTGTGTGTGTGCGTGCAAATTTAAGTGTATGTGTTTTTGTGTTCATTTGTTTTGTGTTCATTATTTTTATGTGGGTGAGATTTGACAGTATCCGAATGGGTGAGTGCATATTTTGTGTGTGTGTGTGCGTGTGCGTGCGTGTGTGTGTGTGTGTGTGTGTCTGTGTGTGTGTGTGTGTTTGCCTTTGTGGAGTACTGTTTTATAATAGCAGAGTTTTATAGACCATGGATCACCAAGAAAAGTGAAAGTCCTCCAATGGTGGGCTTACACCTTAACAGTAATGCTTCACATCTCTATAGCACACCATTCTTTTCAGAATCAAAGAACAAACAAACAAACAAAAACCAAAAAGCAAAGAAAAACATCTTGTAAGTTAAGAACAATTACCAACCTTATAATCCCAAAGAAGTATGTAAATTTCCTGAAGTCACACAATCAGTGCCTGGTAGAGCCAGGCTTTACAACCAGGTCTTTCTTACTCCCAGCCCAGTGCTTGCTCTTATATACTGTGCAGCATCTGCATCAAAACTCCAGTGTTGTTTCTTCTACAAAGGCTTGACCCTTTGGCATAAAGTTTTCTACCTCTCCTGTCAACATAGAGCATTCATTCTTTCTACCACTTCTTTGGCATACTCCATTTATCGCCTCAAAGTGTCTTTTAAAATATCAGTAGAAAATTCCAGGGTTGGAAGGATCTTAAGAGATCACCTAGTCCTGCTTCCCATTTAGCACTTCAGTGCACCATTCAAATATACTCTGCTCACATGCCTCCAGGGTTGGAAAGCTCAGTTCTCCCTAAAATTTTCTAAATATAAGATTATGTAATCAGCAAACAGGGACAATTATACTTCTTCCTTTCCAATTTGGATGGCTTTTATTTCTTTTTCTTGCCTAATTGCTCTAGAAAGGACTTTCAGTACTATGTTGAACAGAAATGGTAAGAGTAGACATCTTTGCCTTGTTTCTAATCTTAGGCCAAAACATTCAGTCTTTCACCAATAAGTATGATGCTAGCTGTAATTTTTTTGTAGGTGCCCTTTGTTAGTTTCCTTGTTTTCTGAGAGATTTTTGTTCTGTTTTAATTAGAAATGGATGTGTAATTTTCTGTGTCTTTTGAAATGATCACATGGTTTTTCCTTCTTAGTTTGTTAATATAGCAGCTTATGTTGATGAATTTTCAAATGATAAAACAACCTGCATTCTTGGGATAAATCCCACATGGTCATGAGGTGTTATCTTTTTTTTTTTTTTTTTTTTTTTTTTTTTGCATTCTTGGATTTGATGTGTTAAAATTTTGCTTAGGATTTTTGCTTCTATGTTCCTGATGGATTTTGATCTGTAGCATTTTTTTTTCTTTCTTTCTTCTTTTAAAGCTTTTGTCTATTTTGCTGTCAGGATCATTCTGATTTCCCAAAATGAATTGTGAAATACGTTTTCCTTTTCAGTTTTCTAAAATTTATTCTACAAGCAAATTAATTGGGTGTGGGGAGGAGACAACAGTCACAATAATTCCTTGAGCTTGTTAAAATAAGTGAACAGATATGATATTGATGGGGGTGGGAGCATGGAGAGGGAAGGGGGAAGGGAGGAATTGGTAAAGGGCCATGAAAATCAACTACATTGGATATTGATAAATTAAAAAATAAATAAAAATAAAAATAAAAGAGAAAAACAAAACAAAACAAACAACCAGTTTGTTTAAAATCAGTTTGGTTAAAATTCATAGTATTTCTTCCTTAATTATTAGGCAGAATTCACCAGTGAAACCATCTGGGCATGGACCTTTTCTTGTAAGGAGGTTTTTAGCTATTAACTTAATTTCTATTAGATATAGGCCTATTCAGGTTATCTATTTCTTCTTGAGTGATGTTTGGTAACTTGTGTGTTTTAAGGAATTTGTCCATGTTATATTAATTTCCAAATTTACTGGCAAAATTTGTTCATGATATTCTATTATTATTATTTTAATATCTGTTGAATTTATAGTGATATCAAATATTGTGTCACCTCTCTTTTCTTGATCAGTCTGGCTAGATGACTTAAGAAATTTATTTATCTTCTCAAAGAATCAGCTTTTGGTTTTATCTATTTTCTCTGTTGTTTTGTATTTAATTGGTTTCTACTCTCATCTTTATTATTTCCTTGTTTGGTTTACTTTGGGTTTAGTTTGCTGCCTTTTTTTTTTTTTTTTAAGGTAGTAGCTTAGGTTATTGATTTGATACCTTTCTTGTAATATAGGCATTTTCTTTACTGCTTTCGTGGTATCCCACAGCTTATTTTAAATGCGTTTTCATTTAGTTCAAATTACTTTCTAATTTCCCTTTTGCTTTCTTCTTTGACCCATGGGTTATTGAGAAGTATGTTACTTAGTTTCCAAATATTTGGGGATTTTTCTGATATCTTTCTTTTATTGGTTTTTAATTTGATTCTACTGTAGTCAGGTAATATACTTCTGATGAATTTAAGTCTTTACATTTATTTATATTAGATTTATAGTCAAAAATATGGTCTATCCTTGTATTTAGTGTCCACTTTATAAGAATGTGTGTTCTGCTATTTGTGAGTGAAGTGTTCTGTGAACACCAATTAGATCAAATTGTGTGATTGTGTTGTCCAAGTTTTCCAAAGCCTTTCTCGTTTCTTATCTTCTTCTTGTATCAATAATTGGGAGAGTGGTATTGAAATCTCTAACTGTAATTGTGGATTTATGAGGGGTCTTCAAAAAGTTCATGGAAAGATTTGTATTGTCTTTTAATTCTATTTTTCTATGAATTTTTTAAAATATTCACATATCAATTTCTCCTGCAGTTTCATCAGTTTTCACTCTATGTATTTTGATGTTCTGTTATTAGGTCCATGAACATTTAGAATTTTTATATCCTCTTGATGAATTGATCCCTTTATCATTGTGAAATGATCTATATCTTTGTAATATTCTTTGCTCTGAAATCAGCTTTGCCTGATATTAATATAACTACTTCAGCTTTCTTCTGATTAACGTTAGAGTCTATCGTTTCTCATTATTTTGCTTTTATACAATCTGTGCTTTAATATTTAAAGTGAGGGTTTTTTTGTAGACAGCATATAGTTAAATCTTTTTTTCTTTTTTTATCTAATCTGACATTCTTAACTTGAAATTGCGATGCTTAGACCATTTATATTTAATGTGTTATTGGTATGGTTAAGTTTATCATCTTGTTATTTGTTCTCTATTGTCTCATCTTTCTTTGTTTCATTCTCCTCCTTTTCTATCTTCTTTTGGATTGTTTTTATGATTCCATTATACCTCCTTTGTTGGCTAATTGGCTATATCTCTCTTTTATTATTTTAATGGTTGCTTTAGGATTTACAGTATAAATATTTAACACATAACAGTGTACCTTGAAGTGATATTATGCTACTTCAAGTACATTATAGGAACCTTGTACTACTATAATTTTATTTCTCTCTTCTAAGCCACTATGCAGTTTGTACCATATTACTCATTCATATGCTAAAACTTTTATAATTAATTTTTATAATTTTTTCTTAAGTATTCAATTATCTTGTAAAAGTATTTAATACGAAAAATTGTTTTATATATTTACCCATGTAGATCCTGGTTTTGATGCTCTTCATTTCTTTGTGTACCATTCGTATTTTCAACTGGTGCCATTTCTTCTGCCTGAAGAATGTTTTTTACTGTTTTTTATGTTTTCTGTCAGTTAGTGATGTATTTTTTACTGATTTTGCTTTTGCAAGATATTATTGATGGATACAGAATTCTAGATTGACAGATTTTTCTCCTTGTAACTTATAGATGTTGTTACTTTGTCTTCTCATTGGCAGTTTCAAATGAGAAATCTGCCATAATTTTATCTTTGTTTCCCTGGATATATATGCTTTTTTGGGGTTTTATTTTCCCAGCTTCTTCAAAGATTTTCTCTTTATTAAGCTTCTTGAACATGTGGGTTTATAGTTTTATCACATTTGAAAAGTTTTTGGCTATTATTTTGTTATTTTTTCTTTCCCCCCGTTTTTATTCTCCTTCAGTGACTCCAATTACATGCATATTCAGCCCTTTGAAATTGTTACTTATCTCAGTGATGTTCTTTTCATTATTTATGTTTTCTCTTTTGTGTTTCATTTTGGGTAGTTTCTTTTTTTTTTTTTTTAAATTAAGTGTATTCATGAGATACAAAGCTAAACCCCTCCTGCCCATGATGTGAGGGCCAGATTTGTACTGGGGGCATACCCATTACCAGAAATTACTGTTATACCCCTTGTCCCCACCCAGTTATCCTCGAACCTCCCTCCCCCTCCCCTCCCCCTCCCCTCCCCCTCCCCTCCCCCTCCCCCCCCCACTCCACTTTTTAGCCCTAGGAATGTTCCCTCCCTCTGCAAGACCATGGCACTTCTGTGGTCTTTCTTTCCTTCCTTCCTTTCTCTCTTAGCTCCCACATATGAGTGAGTGCATGTGGTATTTATCCGTCTGTGCTTTGCTTCTTTCACTCAGCATAAGTTTCTCTAGATTCATCCATGTAGTTGCAAATGGGAGTATTTCATTCTTTTTTATGGCAGAGTAGTATTGCATGGTGTATATATACCACAGTTTCCTTATCCAGTCATCCATCAATGGACATTTAGGTTGGTTCCATATCTTGGCTATTGTAAACAGAGCTGCAATGAATATGGGAGTGCAGGTATCTCTTCGACATGATGATTTCCATTTCTCTTAATATATGCTGAGAAGAGGGATTGCTGGATCACATGGAAGATCTATCTGTAGTTGTTTGAGAAAACTCCCTATTGTTTTCCGTAGTGGTTGTGCTAACTTACAGTCCCGCCAACAGTGCAGTAGTGTTCCCTTCTTTCCACGCCCTTGCCAGCATTTATAATTCACCATCTTTTTTATTATAGCCAGTCTAACTGGAGTGAGGTGATCTCAAAGTGGTTTTAATTTGCATTTCCCTGATGACTAGTGATGTTGAGCATTTTTTCATGTATCTGTGGGCCATTTGTAGGTCTTCCTTTGAAAAATGTCTATTCAGCTCCTTTGCCCATTTTTTAATTGGATCATTTATTTTTTTACTGTATAATTCCTCGAGTTCTATGTATATTTTGGATATTAATCCCTTGTTGGATGCATAGTTAGCAAAACTTTTCTCCCACTCTGTAGGGTGTATTTTCACTCTGTTGATTGTGTCTTTTGCTGTGCAGACTATGCAAAGCAATCTACAGATTCAATGCAATCCCCATTAAAATACCAATGATGTTCTTCACAGAAATGAAAAAATCAATCTTACCTTTCACATGGAAAAACAAAAGACCCTGAATAGCCAAAGCAATACTGAGCAAAAAATAAATAAATAAATAAAGCCAGAGGCATAACTCTGCCTGACTTCAAATTATACTACAAAGCGTTGTAATCAAAGCAGCATGGTACTGGTATAAAAATAGACATTCAGACCAGTGGAGGAGAATAAAAAACCCAGAAATCACTCCTCAGGCTTATAGCCATCTGTTGTTGGACAAAGGCAACAAAAATCTACGTAGGGGAAAAGAATGCCTCTTCAACAAGTGGTGCTGGGAAAACTGGATATCAATATGCAGAAGAATGAAACTAGATATGTGTCTGTCACCATACACTAAAGTTAACTCAAAATGGATTAAAGACCTAGGTATAAGACCTGAAACTGTAAAATTACTAAGAGAAAATATAGGTGAAACACTTTAGCAATTAGGTCAGGACACAGGCTTTATGAACATGAGCCCAAAAGCACAAGCAGCAAAAGAAAAAATAAACAAATGGGACTATATCAAACATTTTGGGTAGTTTCTTTATTTTTTTTTTAAAGATGACCAGTAAGGCGATCTTAACCCTTGACTTGGTGTTGTCAGCACCATGCTCACCCAGTGAGCTAACCAACCACCCCTATACGGGATCTGAACCCATGGCCTTGGTGTTATCAGCACTACACTCGCCTGAGTGAGCCATGGGCCAGCCCATTTTGGGTAGTTTCTGATGCAATGTCTTCAATACCTTCTGCAAAGTCTAATCTGCTGTTAATCCCATCCAGTGAATTTTTTGTCTTGGACATTGTCATTTTATCTTTAGAAGTTTAATTTGAGTCCTGTTAATATATTCCATGTCTTAACTTTTTTGGATATAGTTACAATAACTTTAAATGTCCCTGTTTGCTAATCCTAACATCTTTATCAGATCTGGGTCAGTTTAAATTAATTGATTTTTCTCCTTATCATGGGTTGCATTTTTCTGCTTCTTTGCATGCCATATAATTTTTGGTCAGATGCCAGGTATTGTGATTTTTGCCTTGTGGGGTTCTGGATATGTTTGTATTCCTTAAAAATGTTTGAACTCTGTTCTGATACATAGTTAAGTTACATGGAAAAAGTTTGATTCTTTTACATCTTGTGTTTAAGATTTGTTGGTGGAACCAGAGCAGTGTTTCATCTAGGGCTAGTTATTCCATACTACTAAGGGAAGACCTTTCTGTGTGCTCTACACAATAGCCCATGAATTATGAGGTTTGTCCGGTATGGCTGGTAGGAACAGGTACTACTACTAGCCTGTTTTAGTCTGTTTTGTGTTGCTATAACAGAATTACCTGAGACTGGGTAATTTATAAAGAAGAGAGGTTTATTTGGCTCACTATTCTGGGACAGATGCATCTGGCATGGGCCTCAGGCTGCTTCTACTCATGGCAGAAAGCAGCAGGCAGCCGGCAGGTACAAGCAGATCACATGGCGAGAGGAAGCAAGAGAGAGAGAGAGGAGGTGCCAGGGTCCTATAAACCACAAGCTCTCGTGGGAACTAATAGAGCGAAAACTCACTCACTACCCCTCCTGTCCCAGGGAGTGCATTAATCCATTCATGAGGGATCTGCCCCCATGACTCAATCAGTTTCTGACACTCCCACATTGGGGATCAGATTTCCACATGAGTTTTGGAGAGGACAATACATCCAAACTCCATCATAGCCCTTGCATGAGCACTAGGCACTGTTCTCTCTAATCTGTTTGGATTGGTAAATTTCTTAAACACATGCATCAGTTTGTACTCTGCTGAATATTGAAAGAGAACTCTCAACAGATCTCTTCATTTTTTTTTTTTTTTTTTTTTTTTTTTTTTTTTTTTTAATTTTATTTTGTCGATATACATTGTAGCTGATTAATGCTCCCCATCACCAAAACCTCCCTCCCTTCTCCCTCCCCCCCTCCCCCCCAAACATGTCCTTTCTGTTTGTTTGTTGTATCAACTTCAAATAATTGTGGTTGTTATATCTTCTTACCCCCCCCCGTTTGTGTGTGTATGTGTGTATGTGTGTGTGTGAATTTATATATTAATTTTTAGCTCCCACCAATAAGTGAGAACATGTGGTATTTCTCTTTCTGTGCCTGACTTGTTTCACTTAATATAATTCTCTCAAGGTCCATCCATGTTGTTGCAAATGGCAGTATTTCATTCGTTTTTATAGCTGAGTAGTATTCCATTGTGTAGATGTACCACATTTTCCGTATCCACTCATCTGATGATGGGCATTTGGGCTGGTTCCAACTCTTGGCTATTGTAAAGAGTGCTGCGATGAACATTGGGGAACAGGTATACCTTCGACTTGATGATTTCCATTCCTCTGGGTATATTCCCAACAGTGGGATGGCTGGGTCGTATGGTAGATCTATTTGCAATTGTTTAAGGAACCTCCATACCATTTTCCATAGAGGCTGCACCATTTTGCAGTCCCACCAACAATGTATGAGAGTTCCTTTTTCTCCGCAGCCTCGCCAGCATTTATCGTTCATAGTCTTTTGGATTTTAGCCATCCTAACTGGGGTTAGATGGTATCTCAATGTGGTTTTGATTTGCATTTCCCGGATGCTGAGTGATGTTGAGCATTTTTTCATATGTCTGTTGGCCATTTGGATATCTTCCTTAGAGAAATGCCTACTTAGCTCTTTTGCCCATTTTTTAATTGGGTTGCTTGTTTTCTTCTTGTAAAGTTGTTTGAGTTCCTTATATATTCTGGATATTAATCCTTTGTCAGATGTATATTTTGCAAATATTTTCTCCCACTCTGTTGGTTGTCTTTTAACTCTTTTAATTGTTTCTTTTGCTGTGCAGAAGCTTTTTAGTTTGATATAATCCCATTTGTTTATTTTTCCTTTGGTTGCCCGTGCTTTTGGGGTCGTGTTCATGAAGTCTGTGCCCAGTCCTATTTCCTGAAGTGTTTCCCCTATGTTTTCTTTAAGAAGTTTTATTGTCTCAGGGTGTATATTTAAATCCTTAATCCATTTTGAGTTGATTTTAGTATAATGCAGCTATCTCCTCTCCATTACTCTGTCTGCAAGCTCTAGTCACTTTAGTCTCCCTAGACTCAGAGCTCTGTCTTCTCAATTTAGAGAATCTGCTACACATTCCCTCTCCCTGCACAGTGGCTTGGAAAATCTCAAAAGGCAAGGGGAAATTTTAAGACTCACATAATTTGTTTTCCATCTTTCAGGATCTCTGTCCTTTGTTGCCTGATTTCCAGTTGTTTGAAAACGTATTTCATGTATTTTTTTTCATGTGTTTGTATATGTGTATGAATGTGTGTTTTAATTTTTCAATGTTGCAGTCAGTAGGGCAATAAATCTAGTCTCTGTTACTCTACCTAGTCCAGAAATGGAAATCCAAGGTTCTTTATGATCTAGGAAACAGTTCTCTAATTCAAGAGCTCATTTTGTTTTTTTTAAAATTTTTTTACTGAGGCAAAATTTTCTTTTTAGTTGCCTGGTCTAGTGTCACTTTACATAGATTTGACCCCTTCTTTTTCCTGAAGCCAATCAGAAGGTTGAAGATAATGGCATATCTGCCTTCATCTTTACAGGTTCTTTTAACCTTTTGTGTGTGTGTGTGTGTGTGTGTGTGTGTGTGTGCGTGCGTGCATGCGTGCGTGCGCGCGCATACACGTGTGTGTGTATGACTTGATTTTCATTCTCTATATTATCCAATTCTTGGATGGGGAGGGCAATTTTCTTTAAAGATAATGAATCTTGTATCTTTATAATTTGGTGTCTTCCCACAACGACTGTCATGCACAGATTTTCAATGTTCACTGAATCAAATTGTATATGGGTAGGCAAATATTAACTTTTGAACTCTGTCATTAACTCCTGAGCACTGGGAGTTTTATGAGGTTTTATGTAATGCTAGAACCTAGCTGGGTACTAGTAAGTCTTCTAAAATGTTTTATGCACAATTAATGCTATTGATGAGTAGGGGTGGATATCTGAAGCATTCACCTTATCTGCTTGACTCTGCATCACCTTTACCATGTCTCAATCCTC
This sequence comes from Cynocephalus volans, assembly GCF_027409185.1. Lineage (NCBI taxonomy): Eukaryota > Metazoa > Chordata > Mammalia > Dermoptera > Cynocephalidae > Cynocephalus > Cynocephalus volans. Next base: position 20,570,694 of record NC_084476.1, read on the forward strand.
TGGAAAATGAACTCGGCCCAATTTTGAATCAGCACTCAGCTGAGTTTCCTCTTGGAGGACATAAGTCTAATGAAGAAGAATGGACTTTAGAAAACCTAGTTTCTGATTTTTTTCAGTTTCTGCCACTCCACACTGAGAGATCTAGGGCCAGTCACCATCTTTTCTAGGTCTCAGTTGTCTTATCTGTGGAACCAGGAAAATGACACTTATTTCAGGAGTTATTTTGAGGGTCTATTATAGCACAGTTCTTGGGATGTAGTAGATACTAATAAATTTTACCTATTTTTTTTTCTTATTTTCATGAATTAAAAAAAATGCAGAAATAAACGTCAGGAAGAAAACAACAAAATAAGGTTTAAGACTCGTTTTGGATAGAGAATTAGGATTACTCACATATTTAGGTGAGGCCAGGTTACGGAAATGTTGGTTTCCTCCTTTGATCTCTCTGGATTTATGCCAGCAGCCAAGTCCAGTGCTGGAATTATTTATTTATTCATGAGCTCATATGCACACGTGTACAGACATAGGTGCATGCACATCTCTTTCTCTCTCTCTGATTCACACATACGAAAACACACACACACACACACACACACACACACACACACACACACATACTCTCTCTCTTTATGGCTGCCATCTGTTCCACATCCTTTTGAACTAACTTTTGAAATGCTCGCTCTCTCTCCCTGTGTCCTACCCCTGCCCCCACCCCTGGGGTTAGTACCCTCTGTGTTTCCTTCAGAAAAGCCATTGCTCTGTCAGTCCTGGGACTCTGTTAGGAAAGCCAAGCATAAGTAGCCTCCTGTTCCAGTTGTTCTGAGCAGAAATGGGGCTTGTTTTGGGGGGCGGCTGAATTCCCTGCATGCTAATCTGTCATCAATATTAAAAACAGACATCTGGTTCTCCCACGTGGCCTCATCAGAGCAACTGGCATGGGTTTCGGCCTTTTGGGTGGGGAGACCCGGGGGGTGGGAGTAGGAAGGGGGCTGAGGCACAAGCAGATTTAATGAATCTGAATCCCCTGTTTGACCTATGGAGAAAAAGGCTCAGAGGAGAGGGACTTGTCCAGAGGTTATGCACAGAGTGAGTTAGTAGAGTCAGAGCTAGAACTAGGGCTCTGGTTTCTTTTCCTGCCCTCCTCACCAAGTCCAAAGATATTTCCACCAGTCCATATTGCTGCTAGTATGGTTTGGTCTGGTTGGAAATAAACTTAAAGGTAGATGGAAATAAGGGAATACAGGGCATTTGCGTGGCTGGACAGAACGGAGTATTTAGCCACCCGAGAGTAACTAGAGGTCTCTGATCCTATAGGCTGGCTTCTGAGAATCTCAAAAGCTCAGAGTAGAAGGACCCTAAGCATGAGTCCACCCTTCTTGTTGTAAAGATGAGAAGAGTAAGGACAAGAAGGGGAAGGGCCTCCTCTAGCATCACAATCTCCTATTTCTCAGTCTGGTGATATTCCCTCCACACTCCCATGTATTTTCTTTGGTCACCTGCTGGAATTTTTTTTTTTTTTTAAACCAGAGGCTTCTCTCTTCCATCATGGAATTCCCAGCTTCAGCTTGTTTGGTTCAGAGCTGGAAGGCCACCTGGCTCTGTTGGCTCCCACAAGAGCAATGGGCCCTTCGCCCTCTTTCCTTCCCCCCCACACCCCTCATAAAAGGCAGAACATCTGGAGCTGGTCAATACCCCTTTCTGTCCTGGCATCTGGGAGCCTGACGGGTCTCCCCCAGCTTATCAGTACCAAGCTTGCCTCCTGCCAGCTCTCAACTCTTATCTCTGTTTCTTCCTTTCACCATCCTTTCCTGACTCTTTCCCTCTCTCCTTCCTTCTTTTTTATGTCTCCATCTTTTGATCTCTCTCTCTCTCTTTCTCTCTCTCTCTGTCTCTTCTTTTCACCCCATGTCATTTTCTGCCCATGTCTCAGCCTACCTTTTTTTTTTGTCTTTGTCTCTCCAAGCTGGCTCAGGTATGAGTTGCTCATCTAGATTCAGATCTGAGACAAGGATAGCCAGCATGATCTGAGGACATCTCCACCCTTTCCCAACCCTATTCTACATCCTCTCTTCTCCCTGTTACCATTAAGTTTAACGTACCGTTGCACCATCCCATCTTAGACCTTAGACTGAAGACCTTCTCAAGTGATGGAGAGAGTTATGGAGGTGACTTTGTATGGGGAATAAACTCAAGGCAGAGGACAGCAAGACCCCTTTTCTCTAGTAGCTGAGAAGATGGTGGCAGCAGTGGCTGTGATGGAGCAGTCATATTGGAGGTGTTTATGAAATCCTGTGGAAATTACTCATAGCTCCTCAAGCAGTCGGGGGGGGGCATGGCTGAACCATGCTCTTTGTCTGACAAGCTAGAGGGCCCCTCACCCATCTGCTGTCTGCTTGCCCTGGACCAGTTTGAGGGAGGTGATGTCATTGGAGACTAGGCTCCCCTCCCTCAGTTAGAGTGGAAGTGGGGGGGGGACTGGGGAAATATATTTTACAGGGTGAGGTACAAACCAACATGACTGCAAACATCTGGAACCAATATTAAGGCCTCTGAAAATGTTTCTGTCACTCCAGCTGCTCTTCAGGTAAGAGGTTTCTAAAGTCAAGAGCCTCCAAAGGGAAAAGGTACTGGGAGATCTTAATTCTGTTCATTCATGCCACCCAGCCTGCCTTCTATATCACGTAGTTCTTGGCAGTTTGCAGAGCTCTCATTCATCCTGTTGATGTGGAAGGTGCTCTTACTGTGGGCCAGGCAGTTGGATATGTGCTGGGTGTGGAATGGTAAGAAGACAGGCATGACTCCTTCTTTCATGGAGTTTACAATCTACTGGGAGAGAGATACAATTTAGTAAGCAATTGCTGTGGTAGCAGGATAGGTACTGAGATAACTCAGATGCTGTAGGAGCATAGAAGAAGGTTTCTAATTCAGTCCAGTAGGGTTAGGAAAGGCTACCCAGAGGAAATGAGGCAATTGTCTGAGATTCTGTTTCCAGTAAATTAATCATCCCGATTGAACCCTCATACTCAAGACTACCAGCTCCCCACCTGGGGGTCATCCCCAGCTGAAAAGACTGCTCTTCAGGTCTCACATCCTCCCTGCTGCCATCTGTTGCCGTTCTTGTCCTGAGTAGCAGCTGCTCATGATGGATGCTGAGAGAATAAAAACCATATTCCCTTCTGCACTCACCAGAATCTCCTTCCAGGCCAGGCAAGAATTATGCTAGGCAAGTACCTACCGTTCATCCAGAGACATTGTGAAGACTAAAACCCATCCTGCCTTATGTCTGTGACAATCAGTTATTCCCCAAAAGAATCTGTCAAGCAGAATCTGTCCTTCATCTCCTTGCTTCAACTGAAACTGGTTATCTCTTAAGTATTTAAGCTCTCCTGGTTTGGAGCTATCTCTTCCTCTGTTTTCTCGTCCTCTCAGTAGCTGTGTTCAGGGTCCTCGTGAATGCCCTGTCCAACAATCCAGTCTCTCATTCCTTCCCCTGCTCATCTCCAGTGGACTCTCCTCCGTCGTACTACAGCCACTCACTCCTGGACCACACTGTGGACTTTGTTCTAACATGATGTTGTGCAACATCTCACTCTTTAACCATAATCTTTCATCTCATTCGTTTTTAGATCTCCCACTCCCTCCATGCCTGTCTTTTAACTTATTGGGACTTCCTGTCCTGTGGTATTATCTGTCAGTTCTAACTTTTCTTTAGTCACCTCCCTATCCATGGAAGGGTCCATGGTGCGTATCTTCATCACTGATCTCACCAACTTCCTGATCTCCCTTACCTTTGTGTCCTTTATTTGCCCTGCTTGACCAAACACCTGCACTGGATACATGCAACTCTCCACCATCTGGGATAGTACAGTCAAACAGCTAGACATAAGTACACAGTTTAGAATATTGGAACCAATATATCACCAGCCATCAATGTTGACTGAGCTTTGCATGGTCCCAAGGCAATCTTACTAGGTTTCTCCTGTCAATTTCCATCCTTCTTCATCATCCTTTAACCCATGACACCCTATCCTTCCTTCATTCACAGAGAAAACAATTAACAGGGAGTATTTCAACTTCCCTCCATAACAATTTTAAATCCGTGTGCATACTCTTCCACTTCCTTTTTGATATAATGTAGGAGGTGCCCTTCCTCCTCTATAAAGTTAATCCTTTCTTGCATTGTTTCTTGTACCTTCCTAAATTCTTAGGAAATGATTTAAATTCTCTTTTTGTATCCTATGTTTCCTATCTGTCCTTATTCAGTAAATTATTTTCACTATCATTTAAATATGCATATAAGGTTTTTTTCTCTTAAAATAAAGAAACAAACAAAACGCTCCATATTCCACCATCATAGTAATCTCTTTCCTCTTCTTTATAAACTCACCTTTGGAAGTTCAGTCTGCAACAGCTGGCTCCATTTTTGCACTTTCCAGTCATTCTTCAACTCACTTCACCCTGTCTTCTGCTCCACCCAGATACTGAAACATTTTTCTTCATGAACATTTGTGACCTCTATGTCATTAAATCCAGTAGCTTTTTTTTTTTGTTATGAACTTACTTGATATCTTTACACATTCTACAGGGTTGGCCATTATCTTCTGAAAATTTGTTTTTCTTGGTTTCTTTGACACCATAATTTTCTGGTTTTCCACTGTCTGACTCCAGCTCAGACTCCCTTGCTAGGTCCACTTTTCTGCTCTTTAAGTCTTAAAGGTTTTTATGGCTTAGTGCTATATCTTCCTCTTTTCTTAATTTAAACTGTCTCTGAGCTACCACATCCACTCCACCAGTAACAATCAATATATTCATTGCTCTTACATTTTTTGTCTTTACCTAATTCTTCTGAGCTCCCTACCTATGTTCAACCTACTGTAGGCATCTGCAACTTGATGTCTCACAAGCAATTAAACTCAACACATCTATAACTGAACTTGTTATCATCTCCCAACAAGTTTGTTCTTTTCCAGGTGTTCATTTACTCTCTATATAACTGGTGCCACTATAAACTCAGCTCCTTAAAGCAAAATCCCAAGGACTATCTTCAACTCTTTTCTCTTATTCACCCTCATATTCAATTCATAACCAGGTTATTTTTCTTCGATTTCCATTATCTCTTGACTTTATGCATTTCCTATTCCCACTGCATAATCTAAGTCACCCATCATCTCTTGCAGGGAGGTGGGCAGGGATTTAGTATTTGCCTTTCTCATTAGAATGTTAGCTTCTCCAATGTGTAGTTATGTTCATTTTTTTCAACACTGTATTCCTAGTGCCTAGTACGGTGCCAGGCACATGGTAAGCACCAATAAAGATCTGAAGTATGTGCAGGATATAGTATGATAAAGTGAAGTTTGAGGGGTGAGTGGGGATGGAGATTTGTCTAGGTAGAAAGAACAGCATATACAGTAGCATTAAGGAATACCAAGGTGGTGCAGCTAGAATAAAAGTTCTGAGTGATGGAATTAAAAGAGAAGAGACTATAGAAGGGATGAGATTATGGAGAGATGTATAAGGCATGGTAAAGAGTAAAAGTTTTATCACCCTGGCTGCTCTATGAAGGATGAATTAAAAGATCTTTAAATCCATTATCTCATTTTACCCACAAATTAATCCTTCCAAGTAGGAGGGAAATATGATATCCATTTACAAATAAGGGAGTTGAAGATCAGGATGGTAAAGTTGATAGTTGAAGGTCAAACTTTTTTTTTTTTTAAGATGACCAGTAAGGGGATCTTAACCCTTGACTTGGTGTTGTCAGCACCACGCTGTCCCAAGTGAGCTAACCAGCCATCCCTATATAGGGATCCGAACCCATGGCCTTGGTGTTATCAGCACCACACTCTCCCGAGTGAGTCACGGGCCAGCCCTGAAGGTCAAACTTCTAAGAAGTGTAGGGCCATAAATTGAGTTTGTATCTCCTGACCATTTAATCTACATTTCTTTCCACTGTCCACTGCCAGTGTAATGCCAACCAGAGGCAGGAAGCCTCTGGATCTGGGGATCAGGAATAATGGTTCAGCGGTCTTTTCTACAGAACTTCATTGCTCCAAGAAATTATTCTGTGTGACATCAAGGCATGGATAGTTGATCCAACCTTTAGGACTAAGGTTCAGTTTCTGTTGCCCACCTGGAGGGATGGCTGACATGGGACTGAGCAGAGGCATTAAACAGATAGCCTGAGGGTGAAGAAATAAAATAAGAAGAAGGGTACAGCTGTAAGTGCCACCCCCATCTGATATGTGGAGGTAGAATTTTCCTCTGAGACATTACTGATTGACTTTTAAACATATTAGTTAATAACTTCTCCATTTTTTCTCAGGTATGCTCTTGTTTTCCTCCCCACTGGGGCCATAACACATACTTCCACTGTTGCTTCCTCGCTAGCCTGTTCTACTTCTAGTCTTGCTCCTACATTCCAACCTTCTTCATGCTGCTGGAGTCATAGTTCTCTACAGCAGTGTTTCCCCAAACACATTCCTCATACGTGTATAGCATCAGGGGAAAAAAATCAGAACTAAATACAAATGCTTCTCAGCATTGTTATAAGCAAAAAATGAAATGATATATGATGTATGTGAGATGCTCAAGGAAAATATTCAATAATCATTCATCCCCCTTCCTTTTTCCTTGCCTTCCTCTTTGAGAACATGCACAGTGCTCTTGCTTACCTGAAATAATTGGCCTTAAATTAGACGTAATGAACTCGTAATAAACGAGTTCATATAATGTTTTAAAATGTTTGAATAAATTGCCATCATTTGAAATCTGGATGATTTTTATATGACAATTTGGATTTCTGGCTTCTATTGAGAACTAGTAGTTTCTGGCAAGTTTCTTGGGCTCACATTCCCACATGGCAGCGTAGGCAGGAGAGATGAGGAACAGCTTCCCACTTTAGAAAATGCATGCAAACTCTAGTGTGCCGTAGTCCCCCTCTTCCAGATTATCTGACGTTTAACTCATTACATTAATTTACATTATCGGCTTTGTTCTGTAGGCATCTGAATGTGTCATTTCTAACTTAGACCAGACCCAGAAAATATCTTTCCTTGAGAGTGTCTCCAAAAAACTATTTCAAAAATGAAATATTTCATTGTGGAATATTTTTGCCCGCTGTTTGCTCTTAACATGGGCAGGGGAGTTTGATCTGACTATTCGATAAAAACAGAAATGCCTCATTAAAATTGTTTGTGTTTTTAAATGTTTATTATGTACACGACAAGACTTCTAGCTCGGTGAGGGTATATCTTTAGTTCATTGCTGTATGAATTATTCATCCTCTCCTGTACAGAATATGGTTTAGAGTAGAAGCCTAATGGGTAACCATTAAATGAATAAAGCAGAGATGCTGTGTTAAACTAATTTAATCCTGACAATTCTACGATGAGGTTATTATTGTTTTTCTCATTTTCACAATAGCAGAAACCAAGGCTCAGAATTAGCCCACTCAGTCAATGCTTCTGGAATCCTAAAACACCATATTTACAAGATACTTAGAGATCACGTTAGCCAACCCCCTCATTTTGCCATTGAAAATGAGTGCCAGAGTCAAGGATCTTCCCCTCAGTCTCCTGGTTAGTAAAGCTATGGCCAGCACACAGGTAGGGTCTCCTGGGTCCCCACTCAGCATTGGTTCTGCAGACTATCTCCAGCATACAACAGGAGAATGAATCCAGGTTTGGATTTTTCCACCAACCACATTCCCAGTCTTCATAAACTTCCTGCAATTTACTTCTCTTTCCCTGAGTCACCCTGTCCTGCCTCCCAGGTGAGAGATTCTTGGTACATCCCTACAACCACCTGAGATGAGATCAAGGAGTTGTGCTCACCTGACCCAAAACTCCCCAGGGAGAACTCTGCCCTGATCCAGCCTCACCTACCCCTGTGGGAAAAGGTGTCGGTGGAGTCCCCTGGAAAGAGGGAATTTGGTTATTTCCCAACAATGAAGATGGGCTTATAAGAGAAAAATTATAGGTCCTGATGTAATTGTCCTTTAACCCATAATTGCCAGGTTTCTCTCCAGCTCACCTGTGGAGACTGTTGACCTATTTAAAAGCCTCAGGCACAGCTGATGTGGGTGATGTAGGAGAGCTTTCCAACACCTGGGAGTATTGGAAGTTCCATGGGAGTGTTCACTGCAAGATTCCAAAGGGCCTTTTAGAATCACAGAAAATCTGGAAGGAACTGTAGAGATTGCAGATAACCCTCCACCCAATGTTTTCTACCCACCCCTCAGCTGTCAATCATATCATACAGATGAGGAATAAGAATCAGATAGGAGAAGTGACTTCACTGAGGTCATTCAAAGTTCATGAATATAATTCTGTAGATCCTAGAAGATAGATCAGGAGTCTTGGAATAATTCCTGCCCTCAACTCTGACCATTCAAGGGCAAGAGTTGGACCACGATGCCTATGGCTTCAGGTTCACTTAATGATGATTTCAGATCCCTGGACAGCAGTCATCCTTTGGAGGAGTCGGAGTTCCGGGGAGAATTGCCTCCAGGAATGGACTGTACCATTTTCAAAGGCCAGACAAAAATGGAAGCTGTACATTCTAGTAGGCAAGAAAATAAATTTCTCTGTAAAACTATCCTTGAGAGAAAAGAGAACAATATAACCCAAACTCTTCCCTTTCTTGAGTAGACTTTCCGGAAGCTGATGACTAACTTTCCATGTGAGAGCAGTGACAGCACTGGCCGTCTTTATCCTATCAGACACAGCAGGCTCATTATGTCACGTCTACTTCTCTCTGCCTAGAATTCTGTACCCCACGTTCTCCTTCCAGCTGTTTGGATTGCTACCTCCTTTACAGCATTTAGATCGTAATCCCATTTTCATCTCCACAGAAAGGCCTCCCCAACCACCAGCTACCCAGATAAAAGGTTGCTCTCCGTTACTCCCTGTCACATTCCCCAGTGTCATTACCCTCATGTCACATAGAGTTTTCTGAAATTATATCATTTATTTATGCATTTGCCTGTTTATGTTTGGTTTCCCCTGATCTTTCCTTTTTTAAAAAAATGATGTGAAATTAATATACCAAAATTGCACACATTTAATGTATGTATCTTGATGATTTTATACATGTGCATATAGACATGATGTCATCACCACAACCAAAATACTGAACATAGCCATCACCTCCAAAAATTTTCTTGTGTTCTTGTGTGTGGGGGGGCGGGGAGGGGTTGTTTGTTTTGGTAAGAACACTTAACATGACATCTACCCTCTTAACATATTTTAAAGTTCACAATACTGTATTGACAGCTATATGTGCCAGGTTCTACAGCAGATCTCTAGAACTTATTTATCTTGCATAACAGAGACTCTATAGTCCATTAAAAAACAATTCCATGTTTCCTCACCCTCCCAGCCCCTGGAAACCACCTATTCTATTCTCTGCTTCTTTGAGTTTGAGTATTTTAGATTCCACATATGAGTGTAATTATGCAGTGTTTGCTCTTCTGTGACTAGCTTATGTCACTCAGCAGAATGTCCTTTAGGTTCATCTATGTTGTTGCAAATGGCAAAATTTCCTTCTTTTTTGAGACTGAATGATATTCCATTCAATGCACATACTGTGTTTTCTTTATTCATTCATCTGTCAATGGACATTTGTGTTGTTTTGTTATCTCCGCTCTTGTGCATAATGCTCCAGTGAGCACGGGGGTACAGATATCTCTTTCAGATCTCGATTTCAATTCTTTTGGATATATAGCCAGAAATGGGATTACTGGATCATATAGGGATTCTATTTTTTAACTTTTTGAGGGATTTTTATAGTGTGTCCCATAGTGGCTGTACCATTTATATTCCCACAAACAGTGTATAAGGGCTCCCCTGCTCTTGAGTATAATCTCAATATGAATGAGGACTTGCCTGCCTCATTCCATATCCCTAGTTCAAAAAATATGAATTTTGCTATTATCAGAGGTCATGAAACCAGGCAGTTACACCTCAAGTTAAGAAGCGGAAAGATATCTAATACAAAGAAAGCCCAAGCAAGAACAAAGCAAGAGGAATAACATTTGTTAAGCACCTACTCCATACCAGGAAGTAAGCATTAAGTGACAGAGTTAGGATTTAAACCTAATTCTTTCTCACTCAGAAGCCCATGCTTTTTATTCCTACTCTTGATGACTTCCAAGGAATGCCTGAAGAGGAAAGGATTTATTTATTTATTTTTTAATGAAAGAAAGAGGAGAATAAAATGAAAAATGAAATTATAGGGGGTTTGCTTTTGACTGGGGACATGGGGAGGTGGCACTGGGAGTTGTTTTCAAGGCAGAAATCATGGGAAAACTTAAGCTCTGAGCCACTTGGGTCATCTTCTGGGCCAGAAGCTGCAGGTTACCATCTGGGTGCAGATGTTCTGTCATCATGTGCATGATGAATCATGCCTTAGGAAGGTCAGCTCTGACTGTTCTGCAGCAGCTGAGCTTCTCACGGGAGTTCTGGGCTGGTAGCATAGGGAGACAAGGGGTGATGAGAATGAAATCCAATGAGTAGAGTCAACTGGCTAAACCTAAAGTAACAGAGCAAAATTGAATGTTGGTGAGATTGTATTTTTCTAACGTTTCTCCCTAGAATTTGCTACATGGACAGCTGTCTTGATGATTACGTAGTTTACGAGGGGGCTTTTCTCCACATGCTCAGTTGGTACTGGTGGCTCATATTTTAAAATTCATTTCTAACCAACAAAAAAATTATTGACTGTTGGTCTTGGGCACTGGGAAATGCCAGAGACAGACCTAACTGTGAACAGGCTCTTGGCCTACTTTATTTTGTTTTCATGTTGATAACCCTAAACATAGAGCCAGAGGAAGCACTGGGAGCAGTAGTTTAGTTGGTAGATGTACACAGGAAACAGGTGTGAGGGATCATGAACAGCAACACAGGAATAAAAGCCAGTATAGAGGTGTTCTCACAGGTCATTATTATTATTATTATTATTATTATTATTATTATTATTTTTGTGTGTGTGTGTGACCGGTAAGGGGATTGTAACCCTTGGTATGGTGTCACCCACACCGCGCTCAGCCAGTGAGCGCACCAGCCATCCCTATATAGGATCCGAACCCGCAGCCTCCACACTCCCAGCACCACTGCGCTCCCAGCGCCGCACTCTCCTGAGTGAGCCACCAGGTCGGCCCTCACAGGTCATTATTGAGGGCTGTTGCTGCCTGAAGAATGCAAAGCTGGAGAGTGTCTGCTCAGGCTCCCTACCTCTATCGATTGCAGATTGCTATTTCTTATGTTCCTGGGCTGTGCTTGCTCATGTGAGCTGAGAGACCTCATAAGGCATCAGAGATGGCCTTGGCGCAGAAAGTGGAAGACACACCTGGTGTATGTTAGCAGTGGAAGGTATTGGAGCAATACAGAATCTGAATCACACTGGAACTGTCCACTGCAATTGAGTCTGAGATCAGAGGCTAGGGATGCACAGGAGCTCCAAGGAGTCTCATACATACCCATTCAGCAATTGTATATGCATATTGCTGTGGTCTTGGAAAATCAATGCAGAACATGAAAAATACTATTGCTTCTTTGTTGAAGCACTCAATTTGGAGAGAAAGACATGAAAAAGGGACAACTGCATCATAGTATGGTAAAAATGAAATATGACTAAATAGTTGCAAAAGTTCACAATGGAAGAAAGGTTAGTTTGGGTTGGGGAGCTGGTAATCAGGGAGGCCTTTATGAAGAAAGTGGCCTTTGACCTCAACCTGGAAGGATGGTAAGGGTTTCAATAGTAGAGAACAAGTAAAAGGAAATTCAGACAAAGGGAAGTGAATAAACCAAGAAAGGCATGAAGATAGGAAAGAAAGGTGCTTGGAGAAGCAGAGTATGAGAGAGACTAGAGTTAGTGGCCAAGTGGATGAAAGCCTTGAAGGTCAGGTTAAGATATCTGGACTCTATTCTTTGGGAAGTGGAGACTGAAGGAAGGTGATTATGGGCCTAAGTGGTGATTAGTTTAAAATAGTGAGATGCAAGTGAAGCATCATGGGTGGTTGTGGGGTACCATAGGCCCTGCCAGACTTGGCTTATGTATGGCCTTGGCAGAAGAACAGAGTATCTAATTTGGACAAGTGGAATCAAGGTAAAAATATGAAGCAGGATAGCTCCCTCCAGACATTCTCTGCCTTTGACATCCACATGGAGAATGGCATTAGCATTCTACTCCACCAACCAGGACAGTTTGATAATTTTTATTAATGTGTGGCCTAGTGTTGCCTCAGCCTTCATCCATCAAACCCTGCAGCATGCCTTCAGCAGCAGCCCACACCCAGTGCCTCGGAAGCTCATCTATCATGCCTTGAGGCAGGGAAGCAGATTCCTTTTTATCTCTCTTGCAAAAGCACAGATGTTTGGAATGTCTGTAAATGCACCCAGCCTTCTCTGGGGTTCGGGCATAGCTTCTCCCTGGATGACCTTCTTGAATCCTCATTCCCATTGCATTCCAGGCAGTAACCTCTCCTTTTGTTTCTTCACTCAAGAGCTGCCTCAGCCCCACTCTTCCTACCCATGTGTCATGGGTAACACATTTGTGTGGCCACATCTGCCTTGTCCCAGCTGCTGAAGCCATTTTCAAGGCAGTTATTAATATTAATCAGCATCTGAAAAATTTTAGCCTGTGACATCCTGATGTATGGCTCATCTTTAGACCTCATTCACATCTCCTCTTTATCATCTGAAGAAGGAAGGTACACTGTGAAGGGCAAAGATCCATGAGCTGGGTTGCAGGAGACCTGATTCTGACACTGAATGCCTGTGTGATCCTGGGATTCCCATCTATGGGCCTCAGTTTCTCTATTCATGAAATGAGGTGGTTGAACCTGATCATCTCTGGGGACTTTATGTCTTTAAGACTTTATGACTTCAAGCCTGAAGAGATATTAAATGGATATATTATCTTCTCTTCATTTATTCATTTGTGGCAGAGTGCTTTCATTTGCTTTTTGAAATTTCTATGGAAGAGAAATTTCCATAGAATGAAGGTGAGGGAGGAAGAAGTCTGTATCAGGCTCAAAACCACAGTATGCACAGCCACCTTGGCACAGTGGGCATGACCTGAGAATGAAGAAAGAAACATAAACTAGGGAGCTGGAGACTTTGGAGCCTAAGGTTAGGCCTCTTGTAGCTGAGGGCATGGGATTTCTCCTTGTTGGAGAACTACTGTGGCCTGTGTAAGGCTCCTTTCTAATGCCGCCACCTCCACCGTGACTGCATAGAGTGATATCATGTGGCAATTTCAGGAATTACAGGCAAAGAGGAAAAGGCCCTCTTGGGAGACTTGATGCAATTCTCCCTTCTCTCTCCACAAGGCATTAGGAAGTCTTAGTTAAGAAAACCTATGAAATTATTTTATAACCGAAAGGGAGAGGGGCTAGCTCTGAGAGAGATGTTAGACTTTTCAGCATTGTGTGCATGTGAGATGAAGGGAGCAATTGATCCAAACATTGAAGAAGTGTTTGTACTCAGAGTTGATGAAGGGGTCTACATGGTCATTCATTCATTCAACAGTTATTTATTGGGTTTCTGTTAACTGTATATGCAATATGCTTGGCACTTTTATTTTTTATTTATTTATTTTATTTTGTCGATATACATTGTGGTTGATTATTGCTCCCCATCACCAAAACCTCCCTCCCTTCTCCCTCCCCCCTCCCCCCCAACAATGTCCTTTCTGTTTGCTTGTCGTATCAACTTCAAGTAATTGTGGTTGTTATATTTTCTTCCCCGCCCCCTGTTTGTGTGTGTGTGTGTGTGTGTGTGTGTGTGTGTGTGTGTGAATTTATATATTAATTTTTAGCTCCCACCAGTAAGTGAGAACATGTGGTATTTCTCTTTCTGTGCCTGACTTGTTTCACTTAATATAATTCTCTCAAGGCCCATCCATGTTGTTGCAAATGGCAGTATTTCATTCGTTTTTATAGCTGAGTAGTATTCCATTGTGTAGAAGTACCACACATGCTTGGCAATTTTAGATTAATATATCTTTAACTGCAATTGTTCTTCACTTTAACAGTCTTTTATTTTTATTTTTTTTAAGGATGACCAATAAGGGGATCTTAATCCTTGACTTGGTGTTGTCAGAACCACGCTCAGCCAGTGAGCGAACCGGCCATCCCTATATAGGATCCGAATCCGTGGTCTTGGTGTTAGCAGCACCACACTCTCCCGAGTGAGCCACGGGCTGGCCCCTCCTACCTTTCTTAATGCAATCGGTATGTTGACCTATAATTAGAAGGCTCCATGTGACCATACCCCCCTGATATGATTGATAATGGAGCAGTTAGTGGGGAGAGTTATCTTCCTGGGACATATTAATCACTAAATAGGTATTTGCTAATTATCAAGATCAATTCCATAACTGTAGAATTGTATGATCTTCTCCCACATCTGTCTCCCCAAATCAATTCTCTGGACCTCAGTTTTTCCACTGAAAGAAAAAGAGAAAGTTGTTGGAGCAGTCCATGTCTAAGTTTCCTTCTAGGTTTGTACATCCTAGATCCCAGAGATATAATCTCTTTTCCTTTATTTCTCTTGCCTATGCCTCTATGAAATGGGCCAGCCACCCATATAAAAGTGAATAATCCATCAATATTTCAAAACCATTAAGGTATGAACTATATGCTTAAGATCTGTGCATTTTTCTGTATATAAATGACATTCTTCAATTTTAAAAAAAGTGTAAGTAGGCGTCAGAGAAGAAAACTACCATTATCAAGCCTTCTGGCATAACAATATTTAGTAGCTATGAAGTAGGAAGTCTATCATCCCATTTTATTGATGAGGACAATTCTATTCTTAGAAATTAAGTAATACATCCACGGTCAAGTGGTGTTCAGTTTTATCCCATTGTAGTTTCAAAGCCTATTGCAATTATAACTAGTTCTGCCTTCTCCATGACGTCTTTTCTAATTCCCACCTCAGGATCCATTAAGATTTCAGATTCTGAGACATCTTTGCTCCAGAAACCCTGGCACAATGACCATCTTCTTTGTTGCTACTGCCCCCACTATCTGTGCTTGGTGAATAAACAGAGACTTTTGGTTCCCAAGGCTGTCAATCTGCCCTATTTTATAAGTCTTAAATTTGCTGCTAAAGTGTTTTACAAGATACAACCAAACAAAAGCAAGTCTTTGAATAGAAGGTCACAGTTTTGGAAGGACCTTTTTGGGTTTTAACACTAATGTTGGGCATTAAATTCATCTTAAGCAGAGCTGAATTTTCCCTCTGGGTTAGAGGGATGGGTTTTCAATGACCAGTGTCATTTGGGATCCTGGAAAGCAGAGGGTGGATATTTTTGGCTTGGTTAATGCCCAGTACCTCATTCTTCAGCTGACTCAGGTTTCTGGGTGGGGTTTCAGTTTTGTAGTAAGACTCTGGACCTAGGACAACAGTCTGGCTAACTTCCCCTCTAACTAACAAGAGAAAAAATATTGGTAACCTTTTCGCAGGTCAGAGATGGATATGGGGCCTTCACATTCTTTTCTACATAGAAGTATAATTGTTTTAAGACTGAAAGAATAAGAGGGAGAGACTGGAATGCTTCCCTAAAAGGGCCTGGATATAGAAGTGAACATCTCCTGCCTTTCAGTAATGTCTTCTGATTTATAAAAACCTTTTTATACATTGTCACTTCAATTGCTTACACCAGTCCTGTAATTTGGAGTATCCTTGACTCATTTCCAGATATGTAAATGGAGGCTCAGAAAGGGAAAGTAATTTAACCAAGGACCTATAGCTAGTAAGAGAAGTGGTTGGGACTTAACTGCTAATGACACCTGCTCTTGTGGACAGCCAGCCACTCTGCAAGGATTTAGAGTAATCACAGTCAATCCTTTCAGCAAGTCCTAGAAGCTTATATCATTCATCCCTACATATAAATGGGAAAAGTGAAACCTGAGGATGGTAATGTGAGTGGCCCCAAATTAATTACATGGCTCAGTCACTAGCAGAAGTTACCCTAGATGGTCTAACCCTGAGCCCATACCGAAGTTCTTCTTAGTAACTCTCCACATGCAAAGAATGGTTCCCTCACTTGCTGGCCTAAAATTTGGATGTTCTGTAACAGTGTTGCTTTTTACAGGCCAGCTGATTTTGAGAAAGCATGTTTCCCCAGCTGTGAATTAGTGGCCTCTTACAGATGAGCAGTTGCTGATGAGTTAGCAGAATCTTTAACTTGAGAACATGGCCTCTTTCTAAACTCAAAGTCTGTGTCAAGATTTTATCCATAAAGGTTTCATTCTTGATATCAGTCAGTAAGTAGCCAAAGTCCAAAGATTTTCTCAGAGTAATCACTACCATTTACGACATACATCTGTATGCCAGACACTGTGCTAAGGACATCAAATATACTTTCTCAAATCCTTACAGCAATTCAATGAGCTAGAAGTTTTAAAGAAGAGGAAACTGGTGCTCAATCAGAGTCCTTGCCCTTTCTGGTATGGAAAACTGTCTTTCAATTACTGAACCAGAGACCATAGGGGTTAGAAGGGACTTTAGATATTATCTAAGTCAGCTTCCTGTCAACTTCCTTTTTAAGGATGTGGGGATTGAGGCCCAGAGGAAGAAAAGGACTTGTTTATTAAGAGGAATTCTTCCATGTTCTGCATTAGCCTAATTGAGTAGGTTTGGGAGGTTGGCACTTTCCTCTTGGATTTTCTGGGCCTGGGTGTAAAGTTGATCAGCGATACCAGGCCATTCATCCTGGCAGGAATCAGAATGCACCTGGAGATTACCCAGGGATTCAGGGTGAGGAGAGAAAAGCCATCCTTACCGTCATGGTCCTCCCAAAGCCAGGGCCTTTTCTCTAGCATTGTTCTGGGGCCTGGAACACTGAGATCTGCAGGACCACACCACTGAAATTTCCTGGAAAATTCCCTTTAATGGATGACCCACCCGTTCCCTCCTAGCACCTCTGCTTCTTTCTGAGTGAGACATAATCCTTGCAACTGGGTTATGTCACATTTCACTTTGTTTGGAGAGTATCAGATTTTTCCTCCTCTTAATTGGGTGATTGAGCTTTTATGAGCTCACAGATCTAATCTTGAGATGCAGGTGGGTAAATTTGGTTATTGAGACATAATAGGAAGTAGTGTTTTGGAGAGTTTGGGTTAAAGGGAGTGATTGAATATTTTTCTCAGTCAGAGGCCATGTTTGGGAACAGGCAAGGGTTTCTCCCACGAAGATGGGCTCCTCTAGCTCTGGAAGAGTCCCCTCAGTGACCCTCTCTGAGGGAAATTCATGTACAGCAAAGACTGGGGAGGCTGCGTCTGCCTCCAGTTACTTACTTTTTTCCCCTGAGACCCTGTCTTCCAGGCCGTTTCAGACTCAAGGTTTGTGAATGGGTGCGGCATAGCAGGAGCCCAGGTTGTTTGATTCTCTTTGGTTCTGACTTCAGTTAATAACCTACCAACTTTCTCTTTGGTGTTTGGAAGGTAGCTTTTCCTCTCAGGCTCTAGTTCCCCATCTGAAAAAAAAGGGGGGGGGAGAGGGAGGGTAGAAATCTATGTCTGCCACAGTTTTCTTTTGAATTAAGGTTCTATGCAGTTAAGGATCGTTCCATCTAACCAACACATGTATGTCTACAGTATGCCAAGCACTGGGCAAAGTTCATTGGTGAACAAAAACGGGCAAAAACACTGCTCTTTTGAACTTTTAGAGGTGAATAGGGGACATAGACAGTAGCAATTAAGTTTAAGTACAGCCACCTCTATGGAGGGGGGCATGACATTCTATGGCAGTATGTAGCAAGGAGTTTTAACCTGTTGTTGAAAAACTATTTTGAAATAAAATAAAAGTTTATTCATGGGAGCAAAAAAAGTTCTGTCTTCAAATGCAAATATTTCTGCTTGATTAAAAGGACAAATCAAGGGGCCGGCCTGTGGCTCACTCGGGAGAGTGTGGTGCTGATAACACCAAGGCCATGGGTTCGGATCCTATATAGGGATGGCTGGTTCGCTCACTGGCTGAGCATGGTGCTGACAACACCAAGCCAAGGGTTGAGATCCCTTTACTGGTCATCTTTAAAAAAAAAAAAAAAAGACAAATCATATTGTTAAAAGTCAATTGATCATTTAGTGAGTCCAAGGAGAACTGCATCACTGTGTGCTTGCTGGGCTGGAAGCATCTGCTGGAATGGGGGACCCTGCATCTAATGGGCCTGGACTCTGAAAGTTTAAGAGAATGCCCGATTCTGTCTCAGTGTGATAATCTGATTAACATGTGTAAGCTCCGAGAGAGCAGGAACTCAGTCTGTGTCACTCAACATTGCTTTCCAGGACTCTACTACAGTGTCTGGTACATGGTTAGTGTTTCAAACATGTTGTTGAATGAATGAGGTTGACAGGAGACGAGACAGGGGCCAGATCACAGAGGGATTAAAAAACAGGCTAAGCTATTTGGACTTTATCCTGTAGGCAAAGGGAAGCCTTTGAAGCCTTTGGAGGAGGATCATAAACATGATCAGAGTGGCACTTTGGAAAGAAAGATAACTTTCCTAAACCTCCTGATCACGATTCCTTGTTTCTTTAGCCAAACTGAGAGCTTCCTGATGGCTCTATTCTCATGCTTACTTGTGTTTACACAGTTTCGTGCTCAGAGAAAGTACTGAGGGAACGTTTATAGCACGAATGAATGGATGGATAAACAAACAGAGGCACAACGACAACAAAAATGGCTGGGTAGATGGAGAGGGTGGTGTCCAACCCAGGCTTGGAATTAGTCAGCCCAAGGTTTGAAATCCCAGTTATATCATTTATTAGCCATGGGACGTTGCATACAGCACTCAACTTCTTTTTTGTCTTTGGTCTTAGTTTAACTCTTAACGGTGGGCATTAGTGTGTGGCACGTAAGGGGTGCTCAAGGAATCTCAGCCGTCACTATTTGTATTCTTCTTTTAATCGGGAAAATGCATGATTTTCTAGAAAAGCTGCAAAGGAGAATTGCTGGACCCTTCCTTCGTTCTCTTCATAGTTTATAGTACAGTCCTGAAAACCTTAGCGCTGCTTCCAGAGCCCATGTAAGCCACTCAGGACAACTCCCTCACTGTATAGTGAGGGGATGGAGCCCTGGAGCTGTGAAGGGACTGATCCTAGGTCCTGCAGTGAATTAGAGGCAGAGCTGAGACTTGAGCCCAAGTCTTCTGGTTCATTACTCTTCATTCACATATGGACAGGAAGATTAGCAATGATTATCAATTGGCCTTATGATTTCCAGTATTCTAGAAATAAAATGGAGCCCTAGGCCTTTAAACATCCCTTAAGGTCAAATGAAATTGTTCTTTTGGCTTGTGCAGAAAGTGGCCTTGGCCATTCTATTCCTTTTGCCCAGAAGATAGCTTTTCTCTCTCTCTCTCTCTCTTTTTTTCCCCTCCTCAGGGAGAGAAATAGTCAGAAGGGATGAGATTATTGAAGACAAAGATAAGATTCAGCCCTGATGCAGCTCTTGCTATATCCAGTATTGTCTTAGTAAACTTAAATTTCTTCAAGGGCTCCTGGGCCCAGGCTATGGAAGGGTTCAGAGACTGCAGTAGATGATAAGTGAGCCAATTAAGAAGAGAGGCGTGCATGAAGGAAAATGATCACAGTTGGGTCATCACACAGGGTCAGAACGAGGACATGCTCAGAAACCATCTCACTCATCTTTTCCATTTTGCACAGAGACAGGGCAAGAGATGGGGCACGATCATGGATTATGTCAGTGCAAAGATGAAGTCAAGTGGACCTGGTGTTGGATCAGGTGGGGGAGAATGGGAGTCAGAGATGATATCTGCATGGATGGGGATGTTCCTCTCTAAGAAAAGCCTTGGGAAGTGGAGCTGATTAAGATGGAAAATCCTGAGTTCAATTTTAGATATGTTGAATATGAGGTACTTAGAAATATCCAAGTAAAGTCATAGAGAAACAGGTGGGTATGAGGACTTGGAACCAAGGGAAGAGATCTGCCTGAGCAATCGAATTTTGAGTTATCAAATGAAAGGTGATACAATGCATGCCAATACATTATCTTGATAAAGTCAACTGACAGAGAGGATAAGAGGGCTTAAGACTCAAGAGCAACTCCAGCAACTTCTAGGTAGATGAGCCTAAACCTACAAAAGAGACTAAGCAGGAGCATCCCAGTGGAATACCCAGAAGAGTGGCAGGGACCAGGCAGCCAGGAAAAGAGAGCTGCAGTAAGTAAGAGAGTGGTCAATGGATTGGAGCTGCAAGTTTCGCAGAGTCACTCTGGTGGTAAATAGCAGAATCAAAATTTGAACCCAGGTCTGTGATTTCAGAGGCCATATCCCTTCCAAAATGTTTTGTTGCCACCAGCTATGAGACAAGCTGAATGGTTAATGTCCATGATTGCGAGTAGAGCTGTCATCTTCCTTCCCTGTCTCTCTGGCTCCATAGACCCCAAATGACCTAAGAAAAGACTTAGACTTGACGGAAGGAAGGTCAAACAGAACTTGAAACTCACTCTGAGAACACTAAGGCTCCTTTCTGCCAGACTTTCTCCCTGCCCCAATCCCTAGGGAAAGAAAGCCAACAAAACTTCAATTCACTTGTAATTGCTCCACTCCCAGAATTAGAAGGATTTTTTTGTTGTTGGTCTCCTTCTAACACCCTCAACTGATGCTTTTACAAAACTGTTATTTTAGGGCTGTTTGGGCTTGTTTTCTACATAGCTCTTGTTTTCTATTATTTCTCTCTTTTTCCAGGGTTCAGACTAATTAAAGGAAGTGTAAATCACACCTCGTTTGCACAAAATACCTTTCATGAGGTCTGGAAGCAATTTAGCTTCTGTTTGCCAAAGATCTTTAGGAAAGAAAAAAAAAAATTCCCCTTAGTTTAAAAAAGATTAATTTCTCGGTGCCAAAAAAACCCATTAAGTGCACCTCCCATTTCTGGGATCTTTTATGGTTTTCATGTGAAAATGGCAGCCAGGGAAAGAGAGAGGGAAGGCTAGGCTGGTTCTGCAATTACGTCTGGCTGTCCTGTGCCACCAACTGGGCTGCCCTGCAGCAAAGAACAGCTTTAGAAGCAGCCTGATCTCGCAGGTCATTCAGAGTGCTGGAAGTTTTGTCAGCGCCTGTCTTCTGTTCCCCTTTTTACACCCCAGATTCTAATCAACCCCAGTTGGTGTTTTCCCAAGGCCATGGGTCTTTGATCTAGGATGAAGCTTGTCAGCAAGGCTGTGGACAGTAGGGCAGAATTGTCACCTTGGAATGCCTCGTACCCCTCTGTTGGAGACCTCCTTCCTGTTTCAAGACCTCTTGCTCCCTCTCCCTGACCCCATACCTCTGCCTCTTCTGTCCTGTATGTATTCACCTTTGCTCTGAGGACTTATCCCCTGCATTTCCTCTGAGACACTAATATCCTAAACTGTGAATCCACGAAGGACCCCTCATTATTTTCTAACTTCCTCACTTTACAAATAGTGAGACTGAGGGCCAGTGAGGGGGAATAGTTCTCCCATAGACCCACACTTATGGCATAGCAGAGCCAGGGTTAGACCCCAGGGCCCAGACACTTAGTCTGAAGTCCTTTTCACTCCTTTGTAAGGATGACTTCCCAACAGTGGGATTTCAGACAGCCAGATGGTAGAAGAAACAGTGGTGGCTTTGGAGGGATGGTATTTGCTCTGCCCCTCACATTATAACCTGATGATGGTTGCTCCCACTACCTTCTGGCAAAATCAGTCATGGGGAAAGGAAGAGATGAGCTGGGCTAACCGTGGAAGAGGTCATGGTAGATTGCAACAGAAAGAGAAAACCTTTTGTGACAGGTAGATCCTGTGTTTGCATCTCCATCCACTTTCATTCGAGTGACCTTGGGCAAGTTACTCCACCTTTCTAGGCATCAGTTGCCCATTTGTAAGATAGGGATAAAATTGTCACTCTCCTAGGATTGTTGGGACAACTAAATTAGCCAGTGGGTATGGTCAACCCATGGTAGTGGATCAATAATTGCAAGCTGTGGTTTTTCTAGGTGTCTTACTTCTTAAGAGTGACTCAAAACCTGTGAATGTGGCCACTTCTTGGCCTCCCCCTCCTCCAAGTGTAGAATCTACTTCCTAAGAAAATAAGCAAATGATAATACAAAAATATTTGAAACTTACTAAAGCATAAAATTTCAAGGCTACTTTTCTGCTAATCTGAACCTCCTGTAATTCTTCTGAAGAGGAGAAAGTGCCATTGATAAAAATAACTTTATCCAAGAATGCATTACATATTGTACTTGCTCAGTCGGTATTTTTTCCGCTTGAAAACCTGACTTTTTAAAATAAAATAAGGAGGGGATAGAGTAAGGGGGAGTAGAAACAAAGATGTTGTTTCAGGGACTGGCGTGGTAGAGCAGAGAGAACGCAGGCTTTGGAGCCAGACAGCCTGGGTTCAAGTCCTGTCTCTTCTACTTCCTAGTTGCACGATCTTAGACACAATTGCTTTGTGCTTTTCTGAACTTATGATTTCATAACTTCAAAATGAGGAACATAAAAGTCATATCAGCTAATTATAGTGAGAATTCAAAATGTTCTTAAAACAAGCAGCAGTATGTTGTAGCCCATGGTAGGTACTCACACTGTCAAAGATATGAGAGAGAATTCTAGAAGAAAGGGCGTTAATAGTTCCAGAAAGGGCCCTCAGGATCAGAAGGTCAGAGTTGGAGTCCCAGTTCTAACAATGACAGGGACTTACATTTCTGAGCCTCAGTTTCCCAATCTAAGAATTCAACACAGTGTCTCTGAAAAGTGTCCCATCATCTCTGGGAGCACTGTCTCAGCCTTAGCCCTGTCCTCATCACTGTTGGCCTGGGTTATTGTAATATTTTCCTAACTAGTCTCCCTCTCTCCATTCGTCCTTCCCTTGTTATCTCTCTGATCCACTTTTCACTTTGCGGTCATAATTCTCTCTTGCCCTCAGAACAAGGTGCCCATTTCTTAGTGTGGCTTATTATAAGGTTCTCCAAACTCTTACCCATTCTCGACTCTCCAGGCTCTTCTCTTCTCACATCCCCTGCCCCGTCCCTGCCCACCTTTGTCTGGGGCCACTGCAAATTATAATTCCTCTGCTGAAATGCCCTTGCCTATCTATTTTTTTTTTTTTCAAGAACCTCCACCTCAACCTGAGACTGTCTTAGGAAATTTTTCTACAGACTCCCTAATTATTATATTTATCATTTAGGTCAAGTGACTCAACCTTTTCTTGCTCCAAATTGCTCATCTGTAAAATAAGGTTATTAATCCCCTCTCCACAGGGTCAAAGGAGAAATGAAATGAGATAACCAACATGACTTGTTAAGCACCTGGCATAAACTCCGTGCCTTTCACAGGGTTAGTCCTCCGTCTGTTTGTTCTCTTCTGCTCAGACTGCGTGTAATCACTGAGCTCATCACGCTGGATTGTATTACCCCATTCTTGTGTCTTCCTCTTTCACTGGACTGTGAGTTAGTTCCTTGAGAGCCCTTGTCGTTCTGTGTTTGGGTTCCAATTTCATATCCCAGCTCCATCATTTACTGTGTGTAACTTAGGAGGAATTAGTCTGAGCCTCAGTTGTCTCATCTGTAAAATGGGAGTAAATGGCAGCATCCATTTCACAAAGTTGTTAGGATCAAGTAAGAAAATGCATGTAAAACACGTAGCAGAGCTCCCGGCACATAGAAACAACTCTGTCAGTGCTGTGGTTGTGGATGCTGTTGTTTCTGTATTCCTAGTGCCTGGCCCAGAGACGAGACAACAATTGTTGAAAAGATGAAAAGTGCATTATAAGCAAAAGGAGTGTGGGATGAGCTTTCTGATGATTTTCAAAGGAGAATTAGTAACAGATCCAAGGTGGGGCTTGCTTTGTGTGATTATGGGATCAAACCAGGACACTCCTGATCCCCTGAGCCCTACTCTCTCCCTCTTTTGTTTGAGACTCAGGAAGGGGGTGAGAAGGAGGGAATGCCCAAAACATTCATCGTGGGGCAGGCACAGGCACAGGGAGAACCAACAACACATGAGCAGCAGGGCTGTCCTTGCCAGGGTGCCCTAATCCTGTCCTGAAGCGCTTCCTGCATTCCTGGCCTAGCCTGGCAACCTCTCACACTCTCCCTGCGGCAACACCAACTGGCAGGGTCATCCCCTCCCACCCTGGCCTACTTAAACCATCTTGCCTTTTCTTAGTCTGAGAAGCTCTTTTTTTTGGCTAAAATACCAGGGGCCTGGGTGGTAGAACATCCTGAGTTTGAATTCCAGTTTCACTACTTACCAGATTTGTAATTAGGTCAGATGACTCAATGTCCCTGAGCTCCAGTTTCCTTGCCTGTAAAATAGGGATGTTAATCCCCATTCACAAGGTCGTCATGAGGGTTACATGAAACACCACAGGTAGCATGCCAAGTCAGCGTCTGACATACAATAAGTGCTTCTTAGAGGATTAGTCAGTCCCCCTTCCTCTTTTCGTTGTCTGCACTTGCAGGTGGACACGGCTCCACGTCAGCCTCCTGGACATAGGATGAGTTCCCTGTAATGAAGGGCAATCCAAGTGGGGCCAAATGGCACCCAAATGTAGATAGAAGGGTATAGGCTCAATGACCCTTTGGGTTCATTCAAAGTTATAATTCTGCTACTCTGTAAATACCTTCCCAGGTTGAGAATTCCGTCTGAAGACTAGGGGAACACTCATCAACTTTCTCTCCACCCCCAAGCCCCAATCTCCAGTGTTATGAGCATACTGCCAGACAGTCTCCCTTGAAGTGGATAACTCCCCATCACGTATTCTTCTAATTTCCCTCATCAGTTCACTGCAGAACTAATCCATTCACATTTTCCCTCCCAGCTTCAGCACAAAGGCCAATATACATGGGGAGGCACTCTGTCAATATTTGGAAGGGGAAATGATTAAGGAATTAGTTTAGAAGACCACCTGCAGGAGCCAGCCCCGTGACCCTTCTACTGCAGACTCTGTCACGCACAATGCTTTTCCTATATGAACGATGCAAGGAAATCCTGTTACGGGTGCTTTCTCAGCCTAAGACCCCAAGACCAGCCTCATATTAATTTAACAAATATTTATTGATTACCTATTATGTGTCAAGCTAGGCACTTAGTCGGGATATGCTATCCATTGCCTTTTCTCTGACAATCTGTAAATCAAGACTCAATGAAACCTACAGAATTTAAGGCGATCTGGACCCTGCCATCTCCCCAGCCTCAACTCTCTTCACTTCTCTATAGCGACTCTTTACTCAGCTCCACCAAAGCAGCTGTATTCCCTAAAAGACTGTGCCTTATTACCCCTTTTCATCTTTTTGGACCTTACCATCCTGAGTTGTTTTATTATTATTATTTTTACTATAATTATTATTGTTATTACTATAGATTCTAGAATGCTTGGGTCTTTTAAACAGTAAATTTATTTTTCTGATCATTAAATAGATAATTTCATTCTGTAAGACAAAAAAAAAAAAGCCAAGGAAAGTGATACTGCTCCTAAAAAGTGCAGTATCTGGGTTGAGTTAATTTGAAAGAAGTACAGGGTATTTTCACCAAGCAGAAGTGAGTAGAACCTTGAAAGGCAGGGTAGGATTTGGATGAGAAGAAGAGAGGAAAGGAATGTTCTAGGTGCAAGTACAAAGGTCTGAAGGTTGGAACTTGTAAATCATACACAGGGACAAGTGACACAGAGACAAAGTAGTGTAGTAGATGAAGTAGTTGGAGTGGACGCTGAAGGGAATAAGGCTTGGGTCTTAGACTGAGGTCTGCTATACAGTGCCTTGAATGCCTGGCTGTGGCACTTGATTTTGACCCTGAACCAAGTGGAGAGCTACTTAAGTTTAATGTGCAAAGGAGTAACATCCTGGGCCTGTGCTAGAGGTGAAAGAACAGAGATGTTGCTCTGATACACAGTATTACATCTGATAAAACTGGGATCTCTGCAGATTGGCTTTGCTGTCTGCTAAGGGGCAGGTGGTGTAAACCCTGTCTCTAGAAACAGGCAAGCATTTTAGTATTGGCCTTGACTTCTTGAAAGGAGAAAAGGCCAATCCCTTTTTAAAGAGGGAACTAGGCTTGTTGTCTTTCTCTTCCTTCCCAACAGACTAAATCCAGGCATATGTTCACAAGCACCTTCCACTGGGATCAGTGAGCTGTTTATTCAGCTTATCTCTAATGCAGGCAGCTTTCTCTTTGCATAGCTGCAATAAGCTCACCCTCAGGGCTTAGGACACAATTGAATTGGGGTTGGGGCGGAGTGAGAGACAAACGGGAAACAGTTATGAGCAGGCCTGGGGCTGGTGCTGGCCCTTGAGTGTACTGCTTACCTTCTTTGCAAAAGGGATTCTCCTAGCCTGGAAAGGCCTCATTCCCCTCTCCCCTCCTTCAAACTCAAGGGCTGGCAAATTAGGGCCCCTGGACTGGCTGCCTGTTTGGCAAATAAACTTTTACTAGAACCCAGCCACGTCCTTTACATATTACCCATAGTTGCTTTCACACTACAACAACAAGGTCCAGCACTTAGAACAGATACTGTATGACTCACAAAACAGAAAATATTTACAATCTGGCACTTTACATTAAAAAATTGCTGACCTTTGGTCTAATTAAGCCTTCTCCATTCTTCAAAGTACAGCTCAAATTCAACTCTCTGTAAAGCTTTCCTTGACCATCCAAGATTTACAATGCCACTTATTATCCACTATTTTATAGTACCTTATTTCCCCCACTCACCTTTTATATGTGTTTTTTTTAAGCAGCTTTCTCTCAGTACAATGTACAGCTCTTGTGGGCAGGAGCCACATTTTAAACTTTCTGTAAAGCTGTGCTCACAGTCATTAGCCAAGTGGAAGCATGTGTGTTTTGGAGAGAGATGCCTGGGGTCAAGTCTTGCTCTGTCACTGACAATCCATAACTTGGGACAAGTCCTTTCACCTCTCTGAGTCTCTTTTCTCATCTGTCATTTAGCATTATAACATAGTACCTACCTATGCAGGTTATGACAAAACCCAAAGAGAAGGGGGCTGACTAGTTTGATCAGTTGGTTAGAGTGTAGCCTTTGACACTGAAGTCACAGATGTGGATCCCTATTCTGGCTGTACACACACACACACACACACACACACACACACACACACACACACACACACACACACACACAAAGAGAGAGAACTCAAATAAACACACAACAGCAAAAACAAAAGCAAAAAGCAGGATTCTTGCAGTGAGTTGTTATTTAATAGTAATTGTATTATGCTACTTGTGGTCTTGCTTTGCCCATGAGAAATCTCATAAAATTCTGGAGAGAGAAATTCTATTATCTATGTTTTTTTGTAAAACACTGAGTGTAGTCTCCCCCTTTCTTAGAACTTCATAAGAAATATTATCACATTAAAGGCTCTAAGATATCCTATGAGAAAGAAATCTGTTTAACCCTGTATTTTTCAAATTTATTTGGCAGCACTTTGAAATAACTATTAATGTCTCCTGGGAAGTAATGTTCTGAAAATCACACTTTGGACCCATTGGGCCAAGAAGTCCTTTGGTCCTCCTGCAGCCATCATCCTGAGTTTACAGCAACAGCCACTGCTTATGAGAGCATCCTCTTTAATCACCAGCAAAAGGAGGCAATGAAAACCCATGTTTTTGCATAAAATGGTGCCTTTTAGTTCTATTTCTTCTATAAGTCAAGAATTATTAAACATGCATGTTCCCAAACCTTGCCATATTAGCCACACAGGCTGCTGAGTGTTCTGCCTCCCGGTGTGTATGTGTGCACACACACACGTGTGTACGTGCATGCACCCATATGTGTGCACACATCACCTTTCTCCTCTTGTTGCAGTTCCTAGAATCACATACCTGGGGTGTTATAAGTCCTGGGTGTCTCCATGACTCTTCTCTTTCATCTCAAATGGGTGCTTTTGACCTCTTTACATTAAATCCACTGGAAACTTTTCTTTTCTTTTTTTTTTTTTTTCTTTTTTAAAAAGATGACCGGTAAGGGGATCTTAATCCCTGACTTGGTGTTGTCAGCACCACGCTCTCCCAAGTGAGCTAACTGACCATCCCTATATGGGATCTGAACCCGTGGCCTTGGTGTTATCAGCACCACACTCTCCCGAGTGAGCCACAGGCCGGCCCCACTGGAAACTTTTCATTCCTCCTCTTGCCCAGCTGACCCCTCCCTCAAAAGAAATGGAACTGGAACCCTTGGGTCTCAACCTTGGGTCCCTGTTACAAAGGGGAAATTAAGTCCTTTGGAAATTATTCCCCGGGGTAAGCATGAAGTCATTGGGTAAGTGTGGGTTTGCGATTCTAACTCTCTCGCATATAAATTGGGATTCGTGGCCCCTTCACCTGTGGGGGCTAGCACAGATTTTGCAGGCTCATTTCCATGGAGCTGTGACCTGAGAAGGTGGCCAGGGAAGCCTTCCTCACTATCTGCTTGAGACATTGATTAGCTAGTGTCTCAGTACACTCAATAGCACCCTCTTCCATTCTCAACAGCGTCTCACTTTGAATAAATGAAATGGGGTCCCTACCGCTTCCCCTCCTGAGGCCCTTTACTAAGGGGGCTGAACATCTCAGGGGTGATCTAGGAGGGGAAGAGGAAGCCCATTTCTAGTGCCATTCATGGTCCAGGTAGCCAACAGAGGGCGCTCCCACACCACACAACTCTGGGGCTGAAGGATTCCGGCAGGCCCAGGGAGAAGGCGGCCAGCTGACCTTTCTCCAGGCTGTTCTTGGGTTGCCAGAGCAGCGGAGGTGTCAGCTGAGAGCGGTCACAGCCTAAGGAGGAGATGGGAGTCGAGGGAGGCTGGGGCACCCGAAGGGGAGGAAGAGCGGTTAGGGGAAACACACAGGCATACATTTCACAGAGACAGAGACACAGGGAAACACGCAGAATATGCACATTTATGTACAAACAACAAATGCAACACAGACCAGCATGCAACCATCACACACAGATACACATAGTACAGTCATCTCATCCAACTAAACAACAAAGACAACACACGGACATGGACATATATGAAGAGATATGTAAGCTTGTCACCCCACAGGGACATTCAAGCTATGTACAATATAGGAAAGGCAGATAACAAAGACACACGATCACACACACACACGGGTAGCATGCAGATGCATACAATACATTGACAACACATGCAGAGACACACAGCATGGGGATAGCACACACATACACACACACACATAACATACATCACTTACCACACAACAAGAGGCATATCATAGATAAACAACAGAAGCACACAGATGCATAAACAGCCACTTCCCCACAGGCATGCTGTAAAGACATATGTACCATATGCCACGTCGAGCCACCCAGCACAAACAGGCACACAGAACACATTAGATGGCATCTGCTCACCCAGCACGCAGCACATACCACACAACACTCCCACTCACTGTGTGAATGCAAGTCCACATGCATCGGAAACACTCAGAATTCAGTAAACATTTCTGCAAGAGAAAATAGAGGCCAGAAATGGTCAAAGAGAAGAGAAACAGGGTTGTGAAAGATGGAAAAGGGGACAGGGAATAAAAGGAGTGTGAAGAGGAGATATAGGGCTGGAGGGCTGGAGACCAGATCCAACAGTCAACTCAGCTGCTTCTGCATCTCTCCCTCTCTGCACCTCTCCCTCGTCACAGTAGCAAAATGCAAGCTGGTTTCAGGTGGTGCCCTTGGGGAGACCACACCGACTTGGTGGCTACAGCAGGTACTGATGGTGCCCCAGGGAGAGTGAGCCATCAGCCTGGGGCCAGGGCTTGGGCCTCAGTCTCAGCTGGGTTAGTGGCACAAACCACGTCTTGCCGAGTCCCTGCAGCTTCTAGTTCATCTCCAGGGAGACCTGCTCCAGCCTGCCCCATCTCATCTTTTTTTTTTTTTTTTTTTTT
This sequence comes from Cynocephalus volans, assembly GCF_027409185.1. Taxonomy (NCBI): domain Eukaryota; kingdom Metazoa; phylum Chordata; class Mammalia; order Dermoptera; family Cynocephalidae; genus Cynocephalus; species Cynocephalus volans. The sequence continues at coordinate 20,600,588 of NC_084476.1, forward strand.
TGTCCTTTTTGTGACCGGTAAGGGGATCGCAACCCTTGGCTTGGTGTCTCTCCCGCACCACGCTCAGCCAATGAGCGCACCAGCCATCTCTATGTAGGATCCGAACCTGCACGGTGGGAGTGCCGCTGCGCTCCCAGCACCGCACTCTCCTGAGTGCGCCACGCAGTCGGCCCCTGCCCCATCTCATCTAATCCTGACCTATGAGTTGCTCATGTTCCACATCTGACTTTCCCCAGGCAACAAGTGTTGCAAAGAAACTACTACCAAAATTCTCAGGATATATCTCCTTCCCCCTTTTAAAAATATACTTTTTTAAAAGAAGAAAAGGGGAATAACTTCAGTGATCCTAAAAGGCCTTGTCCCACCAGTGAAGACAGGACAGGTCAGGATGGTACAGGACTCAGAAAAGATTGTTTATTATATAACTAAATAAACACAACTCACCTCTTGAAATCACAGGATTTTCAGTGAAACAGATTCAGACTGAAAAACTCGATCGAGAAACCATCCTGGCCCAGACCATTGCAAGGTGCTGGGATATAGAAATAAGAAACTCAGAGCTCACCTTCCAAAACATACAGTCTAATGGGGAAGAGAGATATAAAATGTAAAACTTATGCCATGAGGAGTAAAGAGTTAATTGTATATTGATAAGGAAAGGGGGTGGGGTGAATACTAATTGAAAACTTACTATGTGCACTATGCTAGACACCGTATATCTATTATCTCAGTTAAAGCTTGTCAGACAAGCTCTGAAAGATAGGGATTATCAGCTTCATGTTACAGATGGAGAAACCAAGGCTCAAAGTGTGAAGCCATGTATCCAAGGCAGCATAGTTAGGAAGTCCAGATCCAAACCAAGCAGCGCCACTTCAAAGCCCCTTGTCTTTTCCACTACATGGTAATAATTAAGCATTTCCTCTGGCTTTTAAAATCTTGAGCAAGAGCCAACAGAAGGAGGAGAGAGAGACTGTCAAAGCAAAGAGTCTCTGAGTTAGATGGCATGAGGGAATGAATGCCTTAGACTCTCCCACTGGGAAGGGGAAACATTGGATAGTGAAGAGCTCGTCCCCTGAGGATTTTTGTGCTCCAGTTCCTGGGTCTGGCGTCAGGTTTCAACTTAGGAACTGACCTCTAGCTTCTTGAATTTCCCTGAGTGTCTGTGGGTAGAGAAAAGGAGAAATGGCAGCAACACTGGTGAACCCAAATGTGGATTGAGGTTGAAGAGAATCAAATTCTGTTCCCCCGTTCACATGGGCAAGAGCACATCTTTCTTTTCTGTATCACTAAGTGTCTATTTTGGGTGCTCAGATAACAGCAGAGTTGGAAGGAATATTTGGGATTGTTTACTCACTTTATAGGTAGGAAACTGAAGTCCAATAACATGCTTTAATTTATCAATGTTGTGTTTTGATTGATAATCATAATAGCAAATATTTATTAAGTACTTCATACTGTGCTCTTTGCACATATTTTCTCATCAAATGCTCCTGTTAGGAAGGCACTATATTTGTCATTGTCACACATGAGCAAACCAAGGCTCAGAGACATGCTGTGGCCTGTTGTGGATTGCACAGCTAGCCAGGGACATCACTAAGATGCAGACCAGGCCTGTCTGACTCTTAGCTGTCACTCCTAATTGCTCTCGTGTGTTGCTTTCCTGGCCAAACTGGAGGTGTGGGAAGGGACATTGATCCCAGATTTAGAGAGAAGAGAACTCAGGTTCAGAGAGGAAGAGTATCTTGCTCAGTGTAACTGAGCTGATTATCAAGCTTCAGAGCTCCAAACCTCTCATCTACTTCCCTTCCTTCCACTCTCTGGACCAAGCTTGGCCTTCCCACCCTTTTTTCAGGGTTGGCCAAAAAGTTAGTAGCAGAGTCAATAAAAGGCCTCGCCTTGCCCAGGAATGATCTTTTTGGAATACTAGAAAGTGGCATTCACCCTGTCCTGGGCCTCTTTCCTCTTTAACACATCGCTCAATTGATAACTGTCTTGCAGTTGGCTCCTTTGGGAAGGGGGACCTTCCACCTCTTGATCCCTTAAGTCTTACTAGCTCAGTTGGTCAAGCTTCTGTTCCATCTAGATAGTATTAGATTTCTCCAGTTCAGACTTGAACTGAACAGTTGGCCCTGGGCCCCAGAGAGGGACCAGACTCAGGTTAGTGAAATAACTGGCTGGAGTCTCCCCACAAAGATTCTACGTGTTGAGAATGGAGAGCTGGCCGGCGAAGCTGGGTGTCCACAGTGTTCAAATATTGTTGTGTATTCTGGTGGAATCTGTCTCTTCTTCAGCAAGGAAATTTACGCTGGCATCATTTGTCTCTGTCTGCAGAGATGTGGCTACAGACTTAGATTCCCAGGGTGAGATGGTTAATGGCTGCCTTTGTTCTCAAATATATTTTTCTCCCTAGCTTTTCCTGGTCTTTAACCTTCTTAACACCTCCAAAACTCCTTCCATGTGATAAATTCTCTATAAGCTGGTCCGCTAGTACAGTATTGAACTGAAATGCTTGTCCCAACAGGGAGGGCACCTCAGGTTTTCCTTCTGCAAAATGGATCTCAGGATCATTCTATTATTTTTACACCATGCATTTCCTACTCTGTCCTGATTTGGAAAGGAAAAATGAAAAGGACTATATCCCGCATTTCGGGACTTAATCTGAATTCTTAATGGCATCTCGAGCAGGATACTTAGACCTTGGTCAAGAGGCTAAGTGCCTGGATTATAGTTTCAGCTCCACCATTTGTTAATCATTTGATCACATCTTTAAAGTGGGGTGATAATAATAATAATACTCAAAGAATGTTAGCTACTTTTTTTTTGCTACCTCTTTTGTTATTATTTTAAGGCACAGTCTCTCTGAGGATCAGTTTCCACATCTGTAACATGGGGATAATGATTATCACCTTGGCACTTGAGGGAGGGGATTTAGAATGAGAAAGTGGTTAGCATAGAGCCTGGCAGGTAGTAAAGTTTTAGTAACTGCTAGCTATGGTCCTTCCTTCCTTCCTTCCTTTTCCTTTCCTTTCTTCATATTTCCTTCATGAAACAGTCCCCATACCACCATCTTTCTTTCAGGGTTTTTTTTCTTTTATTTAAACCATCTGTTACTGGTCTTGCTGTCTTCTGCCTTCTCTCCTTCAATCCATCTTCCATGTCACAACCAGAAAGGTCATCCAAGGCCATTTTGGCACCACAGGCCTTCTGTGACTGCCACTCACCTAGCAGAGCCTACATTTCCAGGGACATGACGGTCCTCATCCCATGCTAAAACTGCACATGCACAAGGTTTCCAGCCCAGTGACCTGCCAGAGACTTCCCAGGCCAGGCTGTCTCCAGGACCTCTCCTGAGAAGAGCATTCAGGAGTGAAGGAGAACTGGGAAGGCTGTCCAAAGATGCCAGGCAGAGAGACAGAAGCCTGGGCTTGTAGCCTCACCGAGGTGTGCTGGAGCCGGCTAATTTGACTCCTGGGACCACTGTGCACATCTCTCCCCAATTCCATGTTCAGTGAAGTCACGTGGACGGTGTGAAATTGGCCAGCGTGGAAGTATTTATACCCTGAAAATCAGCCAGCACTACAAATCAGCACCTTTCCGCACCGCCCCCTAACCAAGAGCCAGTTGTTAAACATTTGCCAGCACTCAAATGAACCTCAGCCTCTTCAGCGCTTACCAACCATGTGACTTCTCTGAGCCTCAGTTCCTTGTTATGTACATTGAGGATAGTTAGTCTGGATCCTCTGAGAAGCAGATACAGTGATGGGGTAAAGCATCCAAGGATTGTATTAAGGGAAAAGCCTATGAGAGAGAAGATGGGAGGTTACTGCCAAGGCTGGGAGCCATTGGACTGTGGTGAGTCTGACACTGAGTGAAGGAGAGTGGGAAGGAAGAGTGTGTAGAAGCATCCAGACTGCTGCACAGTCTAAGGGAGACCTCAACACCGTCTGCCGTCTGAGCAGGAGTCCTGCATCTCCAAGAACGGGCCTGCCTCGCTATCCCTGCCATGCCTGGACACTGGCTAGGAGCAGCCTGTAGGAAGCGTGGCCTCAGTGCCAATGCAGGAATAAAATTCAGAGCACTCAAACTAGGGCTCTTGGTTAATTAAGCCCCCTGTAGTTAGATTTCTGCAAGGTGCATTCTCACAGCTGCCACAGATATTAACACGTCAAATCTCACTTATCTAGATCACATCATACACCATTAAAAATATTTTCTAAACATATAACCTGTGTCAGACACTGTGCTGAGGCATGGGGCTGGAGAAATGTTCAAGAACGTGGTCCTTGCCCTTATATATAAGCTCCATGCAGGGGAGATTGACAAGTAAACAGACACATTTAGTATAGTACATAAGGTAAGGGGAGAGCTAGCAGGCCTGGCAGTGAAAGCTGCATAGAAAAATAAGTGATTGAGCTGATTCTCAAATGAGCCCAGTATTGGATGAAATGGGAGTTCTAGGCAGAAAAGTCTTCAAAAGCAAAGGCCCACAGATAGGAAAGAGCATGGAAGACTCAAGGACTTGCAAGTGACTTCACATTGATTCAGTGTAAGACACGAAACTGCAATTAGGTAAGACACGAGACTGCAATTAGTGAGAAATGACCCTAGAGGAGGAATCAAGGCCAGACAAGGCTAAGGACTTGGATACATTATTTATTTTGTAGACTTTAGACAAATGAGGAGTGTTACAGACTTTTCATCAAATGTGCATTTTAGATGATCACTGGCTACTGTTTGGAGGATGGATTGGTGGGGTAAGATAGAAGGCAGGAAGACAAGATAGGAAGCTTGGTCCAAGTGGGAGGGAAGAGGCAGGGACATGTAGTGCAGAGAAGGACAATCAACCAAGAGACATATAGAGCCTACACAAGTAGATGACTATTGGATTTGGAAGATGGTAAATGTTGCCCAAGTATCTAGCTTGTATTATACATACTTGTAACTGAAGGTCTCTCTCTAGACCTTCTGGATCATAGTTTTTGAACTTCTGGTCATAACCTATTAGTGGATTGTGAAATCAACTTGTTGGATTGTGGCCAATGTTTAAAAAAATAAAGAAAATATAATATACTAGATTGTATTACATGTAGCAAGGGTAAGGATTATTTCATAAAGCATGTATTTTGGTCATATTTACACACGTGTGTACTAGGTTGGGAATGAAAATATATGAATCACAGTCCAAAAATTTTTTTAGACTATTGACTCCTGTAGGACAGGGTTGTGTCTACACAACTTAAACTCAAAGAATTAAGTGTTGGAGGAGGCCTTTGGATCTACCCGGCTTAGAAGGTTTGGGCCAGTGAGCAGCTCACCCCCTCTTTCAGCTGGAACAGGATTCTTGGAGACGTTAAGTGATTTCTCCAAGATCAGGTAACTTTCATAATATCCCTTACTATACCTGACTTGATTAAGAAAATGAGTGGATTTATGTATGAATTTATGAATAAATACAGATTATGCATTAATATAATATAAATACATGAGTTGATGAATGAATGAATAGATGAATTCATAAATTAATTACTAAATGAATATATGAGTATATGAAACAATGTGGATTGACCAAGAAAGGGAGGAAGGAAGGATGAGAGAGAAGGTATAAGGGAAAAAGGGAAGGAAGAAGGGATGGGGGAGGAAGGAAAGTCTCAAATCCCCTTACAGACACTGGGAGTCTGTAGCCTTCTGGCCAAGGAGTGACGGATTTCTGAATGACCCCAGGCAGGGGACCACAGCCAGTTAGAATTAATCATGTAGCCAACACAGAGATTGGCCAAACTTGACCAAGTGATGATGGCCTTGCAGTAGACTTTGTTACGCACCCGTTTATTGAGTGAGCTATTAACTGGCCCAGCGTGAGGGTAGCAAGGCGCCTGACATCAGAGAATGAATGAGGTGTTTGGGGTGGGGAGATACAGGCTCCTTTTCCCAGTTCTGGTCTGCTGAGTCATCCGCAGCCCTGAGAGCTGCCATGCCATTATTCATCCGTCCCATGACTAGGAGCCAATCAGTTCCATGGACTCTGGGCCACTTCAAAAGGTGCACGTTTAGTTAGGAGGAGAAGACCTTTAAGATGAAGAGCAAGAACCTGAAGAGCTACCTGAGATCACTAAAAGTTAACCAGGCCTTAGTCATTTTAACTTTTGAGTCAGATCTAGGTTCAAATGTTGGCTCTTCTTCTTATCTGCTATGTGGCACTGGTTTAAGTCACTTTCTCTTTCTGAATTTCAGTTTACTCATCTATAAAATGGACATAATATCAACACTGTGCTATTTCAATAATCCATGTGTTTGCAAACAGTTTATGGTAAATACGTGCTTGGCCTCTCCCTCCCTTCTTTGTCCTTCAAATGTGCCATGCTTTAAATTTACTGGTTAATTCCTTTATTCAACAAATATGTGTTGAGTGCTTACTGTGTACCAGGTGCTGCAGTGCTGGGGATAGAGCAGTGAACCAGAGAGACAAGACTCCTTGACTTCCTGGAGCAAACATCTGGAGCATGGGGTTGCAGGGTTACATAACTCCAGGGGCACCCTTCACACAGCTCTAAGAGATGTCTTGAAGGAGAGGAAGACAGAGAGCTAGAAAAGAAAAGAAAAACACAAAATATACAGCTTATCAGATGGTGATAAGTAATACAGAAGAAAAAGAAAAGCAGAAAAAAAGAAAACAGTATTAGAAGAGTGGGTGCTGCATAATTTTAAATAAGGTGGTATGAAAAAGGCAGCATTGGAGCAAAGTCTGGAAAGAGATGAGGACATGGGGGGAAAGTGTTCCAGGCAGAGGAAAGAGCAAGTGCAAAGACCCTCTGGTGGAGCATGCCTGATGTATGTGAGGGATGGCGAGGAGACCACTGTTCATGTTGTACCCTCTCTATTTCAAATCCCTTTCCCTGCTACTCGGTTGGGTGAATTCTTAACTGATCTTCAAGCCCCAGCTTCTTTTCCGTGGCCATACCAGACAGGGGAATCAGTCTTTGATAGTCTGCTTTTCTTCTGCAGAGTGCAAATTTTATGAGAGCAAGGCCCACATCTCTCTTGTTCATCTCTGTGTCTTCAACACCAAGAATACTCTCTGGCTCAGAGTAGGCACTGAATGAATATTCATCGAATGCACTATTAAGTGAACACATGAGCCTTCTCAACCTTCTCTCTCTCTTCTACTTAATCAGAACCTCCTCGTCCTTCAGCCTTCAAGTTCATGCATAAGCTTTGCATCCTCCAAGAAGCCTTCTTTAACTTGTCAAGGTCGTGCTCACCTCTCCTTGACCTGATCTACAAAGTTGACACAGGAGAACATTAGTCCCTTGGTATGCTAATGTATGAGCTGTACAACATAAAAAGAATCCTAGGATCAATCAGTTTGAAAAATTGTTGGTTAATCAAATGTAAGTGGGTTTCTCTATCCAATGACTTTTCAGACTTTAATACATATGTTAAAGGGGCTTATGAATCTCAAAGACAGGGATTGTTGAGGAATGTTCCCTAAATGTATTTGACTATGGTGTACCTTTTTCCAAAGGAGAACATTTTAGAAATCCACTTTGGGAAACACAGAGTTGAATCATTTTTCCTCTTTCAGCTGGAAAATGATTCTTGGAGAAGTTAAGTGATTTCTTCAAAATCAGGTAACTTTCATAATATCCCTTATAATACCTGATGTGATTAAGAAAATGAGTGGATTTATGTATTTATGAATAAATGCAGATTATACATTAATATAATACAAATATATGAGTTGATGAATGAATGGATGAATTCATTAATTACTAAATGAATATATGACTCTATGAAGAAATGTGGATTGAGTAACAAAGGAAGAAAAGAAGGATGAGAGGGAAGGCGGTAGGGATTGTTGGGCTTCTCCCATCTTCTGGAATGCTCTTTGGTTTAGCCTCAGCCACCCTCTGTCACCCTAGCTCCATGGCCCAGGGCAGCCACCTTGGTTTTGGTTTCTACCTCCCACTTGCCTGCTGAGAAAAAGGCTGCTCAGGAAGGAGAAATGACCTCAGACTTTAAAATTTTCCTGGCCAGTTGGGAACCCCTCATGAAATATAAAGAGTCACAATTATGAAAACTGGAAAGAAGCCAAGAGAATGAAAAGGGGACAGCTACAACCCAGGCCTGTGGAGGAAAAGTGCATGGCTTTTTCCTGCTTACCCTCTGTACCTTCTAGAGTAGTCTCAACAATGAAAGTTTGGCAGGTCAGCTCATGCTGTAAAAATTAAATTAGTGGTGGTGTGTAATGGATGCGGCTTAATGCCCACAGGGATGGGATCTTTATCTTCGCTCCCTGGGGCTTGTGCAAGATGCCAACTGGCCCCTCCGGATTTTGACAAGGAGACTCTTGTGTTTCTCAGTCTCATTTTGTCTGTATCTTTCTCAAAGTTAATCTGTGTTTCTGCTTTTCTCTTTGGTGGTCTCTGTTGACTCATAAATTTGGAATGACTTTTTCCAACCTGGAACCTGATGATCCAGCTAAACTTTAAGAAGTGGAAGATGATAGCTAGTATAGTAGAGAAATGAGAACAATACAACTGAGTTTGCCTCAATGTATTTTATTTTACTTCAATTCCATTTAAATCGATAAACATTTCTTGAACTTCTCCCAGGGTCCCCATCATAGGCATTGAGGAGACTAAGATAAATAAATCATAGCCATTGTTCATGAGAACTTTCTAGCATAGTAGGGGAGACAGACATAAAAAGGTGACCAAATGCATCATAATGTGTACTAAATTAGAGGGTATAAGGCAAGAGGGGAACCCCAGGTGGGAATGTTTGGAGGATTTGTGCTCATGGGATAAGTTTGAAGCAGGGATTTCTCTTTTTTGTCTTCAGAGCATTGGTTTTCAACATGTATGAATTCTCTAACCTTATTTCCCCCAAACCCTCTCTCAGTTTCATTTTTACAAACTATCCAGGTTCCTCTAGACACTTCTGTGTTCCCCTCTCTCTGCTCCATGGTGCCTTTCCTGCTTCTTTGCCTGTCAAACACCAGTCATGAATCACAGTTTAAATAACTTCTCTTTTTCTGAGAAGCTTTCTATCTTCCCTCTCTGTCAGAACTTATTAAATTAAATTCTGTGTCTCTAACATAATGCTTATGCCTTCAACTATTCAACAAATGTATATTGGATGCCTCCCAGGTCCCAGGGACATTTTGCTAGAGGTTGGAGACAACTCTGTCAACAAGAAAAGGCATGGTCATGACCACATGGCACTTACAGTCTATAGGAGAAAAACACATCAATTGAATCATAAAACTAATGAATGTATGAGGAAGAACAGTCTAGAAAGAAGAACTCCCATGTGCTAAGAACATAAGGCTGGTGGGCAGCTGATGCATGAACTTAGTGGAGGTTATTGTGAATGGAAGAGAGGAGAGGAAGGATGGGAGGGTCCAGATCCCCTGGGTCTAATGTTAAAGCTTTTGGATTTTATTCTAAATATAATGGAAATCTGGGGAAGGGCTTGATGCTCCACAGTTGGCAAGACTGTGTCTTATTCATCACTGTCCTCTTAGTGACCAGAAAAGTGCCTGGCATGAAAGTGCTCAATAAATGTTTATGGAACAATTGAGTGAATTAGTGAATTAGTGACATGATAAGATTTTATTTTACAGATATCACTGGGCTGTTATATGGAGAATGAGTTGCAAGGAGGCAAGAGAGGAGAGGTACATAAGCCAAAGAAATGTGTGAGTCATCTGTAATCATAGCCCACTTTGGACCTCACTGGACTGTGGCAGTATGATACATTGGTTAATACGAAAAAGCCTTATAGCTAGACAGTCCTGCATTCAAGTCCCATTCTTGCTACTTATTAAGCAGCTTGTCCTTAAATGCATTGCTTTGAGCAATTGTTTCTTTATCAACAAAATAGAGACAATAATAGTAACTACCTGTTTGATTGTAGTGAGGGTTAAATTTTTTTTTTAAAAAAAAGAAGAAGAATGTAAACTGTGTGGCACATAATTATTGTTCAGCAAGTAAGAAAGTAGAGTAGTATAGAGGCCAAGAATACAGGTTCTTAAGTCAGACTTCTCAGGTTCAAATCTCAATTCTGTTATTTAGTAGATGTGTAGTCTTGGACAAGTTCCTTAGGTTCCCCACAGCTCAGCTTCCTCATCTGTAAAACAGGGAAAATATACTACAGATCCATAATCCCTTATCCAAAATCCTTGATACTGGATGTGTTAGGAATTCAGAATCTTTCTTTTAATTTTTAGAAAGGCAGTACAGTTCATATACCATATATTTTGTAGCATTCTCGTTGGGTTCACAGACTACACCCCCATAATCAAACTTCTTACTTCTGCATCTAGACATATACTTACACAAACATACTAAGAGAGATTAAAGAAAAAAGGCCATAGAGCACAATTAATTCAGATCGAATTTGCCTCCAAATAAGTTGTGAAAGAGACTGGGTGTGTGCTCCAGTTTGTTTCTCAGCACCAGCAGCAGAGGGCCCTGCACAGAGAGGTATTCAGCATGTGTTTGTTGAAATTCCTCTCCCTAGATGATTTTCTCGTCCATCTGGTCTGATGAGATTTCCAAGGTTCCAGCTCTCTGAATTGGTCTGTGAGATGGAGTAAGGTTAGGGAAAGAGAATTACAGTGCAGTAAAGGCCCCACAGTGGTGTTTCTGAGGGTCCTTTTAGATGCAACATTTAACACCTGAGAGAGGAGAAGGGGAGATCTCCTCCGATCACACAGGGCTTGGGACCCATGCAAGAAAGAAAGCTAGGATGGGATGAGAACTGCTTTCCCTACTCCCAAATGTAACCTCTACAAAGGCAACAATCTATTGCTTCTTTTGTTGACTGATATGTTCTAAGCATCAACAAGAGTGATTGGCTCATAGTAGACACTCAATATTTATTATGAGAATGAATAAATAAATGAGAATGAGCATTTCTTAAATATCTACCATGTGCCAGGCAATTTCACATAATTTCTTTAATCTCACATCCGTTTTATGTAGTAGATAATATTCTCATCTCCTTCTGAGGCCTAGATAAGCTCAAGCCATCAGGATCCACACGTTGCTCTCAACGCTGGCTCTTTCTTCTGTGAACTGCCATATCAGGTGCCTTGTGAAAGACAGGCTGACCTGGTATCTGGAAGGTGACTCTTGTCAGCCAGGGCAGACCAGAACGAGGCAGGTAGACTCCACATGAAGATGTATGCTGAGCGGGTGGTCAGAGAATAGCCCAATTAGAACCCTTGGTTTGACCAAAGCAAGCATGGAGGTCTCCAAGGAATGAATTTCTCAGAACTAATATTCCTGGGCTGCTTTGTTTCACCTCTCTGAACTGAACTTCCTGGGATAAAGCAATACCAAGTCATTGACCTATGACTGTGCAGTCTGATCCTGCTAAGAAGTGGTCCATTTCTTTTCATATGCTTTCTTACTGCACAGAGAAGGAAGGAAACTTATTATGTGATTCTGTCTCAACCTCTTACCAACTGCATTACCTTAGGCAAGTCACTTTTTTGTTTTTCTCTTCAGTGCAATAAAGAAAAGGGGTCACCATATTTACTTTGCAGAGGTGCAGAGAGAATCAGAGAGAGTGAATGTAAAATGTTTAGCATAGTTTCTGTATTTTATCTGAAGGCCTCCACCTGGTCTAACCCATCACCAGGTAAATCTGGGACTCAGGATGGGATGGGGCTGTGTGTTCACAGTAGTGTGACAGTCCTGTGAGGACAGGGACAGTGCCTTTCATCTCAGTCCCCTTTACACAGGATATGGCCCGTAGTGGGCTTCCAGTGCTCATTTGCTGAAAGAAAGACTGATCAACACTGTGGACATGTTCATTCTGTTTCTATACTTATTGCTCCATAATTGGACTTCTGCAAAAACAAAAATCCAACAATGCGTATTTAATCTTGGAACGTGGACAGTACTTGAAGCAAATGAAAGTTCAGAGCAGTTGACAAACCAAAGAACAAAATGAGAGGGGTGTGTGCATTGGTTAGTTATAGTGTTTTATTTGTCTGTGTTATCTCTGTGCCTCTTTCATCCTGGGGATTTATAACTGCTCAAAGATATAGAATATAGTACATTTGTTTATATATACCTAGAAAAAATATGGAAAATACACACCAAAATGTGAACAGTGGTTATTCTGAAGTGGAGTGATTGCAGGTCATTTTACTTTTCTTTCTTTCTAGTTATATATACATTCTACTGTTTCAATGGAGGACCATGTATTACGTAGGTGATTTATGTAGGATGTGAAGGGACAAGGTAAGAGCCTCCACATTATCATACTTTCACTTCTGCAACAACCTGTGGTTACTTTAAGTACAATTTCCAAGTGGCAATGTCCTATCTGAGAGCAAAAAGGGCACACAGAGAAATTGGTGGCCATGATGCCTGAACATTTAGGAAGGAGCATAAATGGGAAGGAAAATATCAGTTACAGGTTTCTATTACCTGCTGTACACCATGCCGAGTGCTATAGTGACACACTTTCATTTAATCCAAGAAGACTGCAAAGTTAGGCATTTCTCCTCCCATTTCATAAAAATAGAGGTTGAGATATAGAGAAATTGAATAATTTCCCCCCAAATCACATATCTAGGAAGTCGTAGTCATTTAGACTCAAAATACTATACTTTTAACCATCTCTTCACTGAATTGAACATCACTTAGTTAAACCTGGTGGTAGATATATTTACACGTCTCTCTATCTGCATCCTTCTGTGGATATATATATTCTACATGCACTGCAAATATAATGTGCACATGTACATTTGTACATGTACATACACACTAATGACTTCAGCTTTCTAGGTGTTCACAGAAAAACATGTGGATAAAGTGGGTAGAAAATTACTTCAGCATTTAAGTATGGTCACCTATCTGTATTTGCTTATGACTCAGAGTCACTGGGTTAAACTTAGGGACGTTTGGGTAACCCCAGTTCCAGAAAGCCAAAGCTAGGGGTAATATCAATGATTATCTAGTTGCTTCATTGTCAACCTCCTCTCTCTCTCTCTCTCTCTCTCCCTCATATCATCAGAACCCTTTGTTCAAACACAATTTGCACAAACCCAGTGTAGAAAGTGAAAGCAGGTGGCTTAGGGACCTGGTTGAAGCCTCCTTCTCAGTGGCCTCTGAGCACTTTTGAGGAGCCCTAGGGCTTATAAATCATCAATCCAACCCCCCCTAATGTTGTCAGTGAGAGGGATGTGAAGACAGCTCTCGAAGTCTCTCAGAAACTCCCTATCAGAAGTGACATGGGACTTGGGCGCTCAACGTGGAGCTGTCTTCGTGCTTCATGACAGTACTTTGTTCACATTTTCTATCTTCTCTTACTGGAAGGTGAAGTCCTTAAAGGGCAGGGACAGCATGTGGACTGTTCTCCACTGTAGCCTAAGTACCCCTCACAGAGCCACACATGTGGTAGGTGCTGAGTACAATGTTGTTGAATGGACAGTTGGATGGGCAAGGGTAGATCCTTTTTGCCCAGTCCGGTGCTGCCATGCTGGGAGTGAGTATCAAGCATCCAAATGATGGGTCCATGTACTCACTCACACATGTGCATCCCAGAACTAGCAGCCCCTAACCCAAGAGGCTAATTATCCTGAATAATAACCCATCCCTCCCAACACCCCCACACCCTGAGGCCTCCCCTCATTCCACAACCAGCAGCTCCTGTCATTCGGCTTTCAGATGCAGGGTTGGGTTTTTTGGTTTTTGTTTTTTGTTTGTTTTTTAATTCAGCTAACCCCATTTACTGTTCAGTGAATGTTAAATCCGTGGAGAAATCTATCTTCCTTTCTTTCCTTCTCCCCCTACAGAGCTGGGGACCTCCTCCTCCTCAGTGATTTCCGAGCACCATCCAATAGCTTTTCTGGAGGTCAGCTCCAGCTGAGGTCTTCTGTGAGCTCTGATGGCCTGGGGGCTGGGGTGTGGAGGTGGAGCACGTTGAGTGTTGAGGGGAAAGCTGATCTCCATCCTACTTAAACCCATTCTGTGCAGTTTTGGGTTGTCCTGGTTTCACCCTCGTGCTCTGCTACATTTCAAGCTGGAGGTGGGGGCAGTGCAGGAGAAGGGACCTGCACCCGGGCCCCTGATTCACTTTGGCTCAGAGATCCCGGCTGGCCGTGCGCAAGTGGGCTGGCCTGTGCAGCTGGCCTTGCCTCTCTTGGCCAGGGAGCAGAGAGGCTCTGACTGGGGGAGCTCACAGAAACCATAGCTTGTTTCTGGGGCGGCCTCTGGGCAGCTGTGGCCTGTTTTCTCTGGCCTCTAACGTTAAAGGGCTCTTTACTCTTTCCAGGGCCTCTGTAGACCTGCTTTGCTCCCTAACGGGCACCGGTTGAGGAGAATAGCTGCTCGAGTGTCCAGGTTTCACTTTCTACAAATTAGTTTTCCCCGAAACTCTATCTTGAAAACCAATTTATTTGATCCCCATTATAATGTTCTGGCTGGCAGTTTCAGGGTTTGGAAAGAACAGATAATCTTAGAGTTTCTCTCCTCAAAGGACTCTGGAAAATCATCAAGCACCGTTTCTCCTGCATCTCACGTGAGCGTCATCTTCATGATTGTGCCATACCTGGGATATTATTAACCTAATGTGTTCCTCTTGAAATTGACTCATTTTTAATTTTTTTTTTTTAAAGATGACTGGTAAGGGGATCTTAACCCTTGACTTGGTGTTGTCAGCACCACGCTTACCCAGTGAGCTAACCGGCCACCCTATATGGGATCCGAACCCGTGGCCTTGGTGTTATCAGCACCGCACTCTCCCAAGTGAGCCACAGGCTGGCCCACATTTTTAAAATTTATTTCTTTATTTTTGGTTAAAATCAATGATTTCAAGATGGAAGTTTATATCACTACCGGTAAATGAAAAACCAGATTCAATTGCCACAAATAGAAGATAACTCTAAACATAAATACAATGAAAACAAAACCATCCTATAAAATTCAAGACTGACGCTGTTGCCTCTGGAAGGTTCTGAACCAGAACCTTGTTCTCTCATTTTTAAAGAAAAGAAGGTGGTGAATGTTTCAAAGGTGTGAAGAGCATGTAGGCACTAAACCAAGCCACTGTAAAAAAATTAGAAAGTGGTTTTTTTAAAAAAATTTTGTTTTGTTTTGTTTGCATTAAGTGATTTTATGCTGATGTACTTTGGTAGATACTATATAAACCAGTGGAATGATTTTTACCAGAGAGGGGGCCAGATCCTGGTCACACAGTAAATCTGTGACAGTGGTGGGACTACACCCATGTCACCAAATCCCAGAGTGGTTCCTCTCTGCTCCCTTAACACCTACCAAGTTGCTTCTTTGAAGAGAGCAATTTACTTTTCAGAAGTGGGGTCTCATAGGTAAGGATTTTTTCCAGAGAAAAGGATATTTTCTTTTTTACCACAACACCCTGTGGTATCTCTGTGGTATTTTTAAGGCAAATATTGAGTTTTCAGTATTCTAGCTACCACTTTGTATTTTTCTACCTTGCTTAGAAAGTACATCAGAATTAAGTGCAGTAAAGTGACTATTACAGTGATGAGGTGATAAGGTGTAGTCTGTGCTAAATTGTAAAAAACCTAAAAAGTAAATCATTCACAAGCATGCTGAACTTCGACTATGAATATTTTTTTCATTCGATCATTCATTCCTCACTGAGCAACTTACACCTTTAGATGCATCCACCTATACGTAGCAGAAGACCCTTCGAAGCCTGATATCTGGTTCTTCCACAGCAATTTTCTAAAACTTCAAATTTTCCCTAAGGTCAGAGAGTTAAGGGACAGACTTACCCCAAATTCAACTTCCCCAGATTTTCTAAGGGGGGCGGGGAAGAGAGTCTGTAACCTTTGTTGAGTGATGACGATGTGCCAGGACGGTGCTAGTAGGTGCTATTGTCCCCACCTCGTGCATGGAAAAGCAGAGGCTCAGATGAAGTGCTCAGCCCAAGTCTCACCAGCCCAGGATGGTAAAAGTCCTAGTTGGGCTCCAGTCTTCCTGATTCCAAAACCTCTCACTTTCCACTGCATCTCAGAGCTACATGCTTACAAGCATTTTTTTTTTTTTTTTTTATGATGACCGGTAAGGGGATCTTAACCCTTGACTTGGTGTTGTCAGCACCACGCTCACCCAGTGTGCTAACCGGCCATCCCTATATAGTGATCTGAACCCGTGGCCTTGGTGTTATCAGCACTGCACTCTCCCGAGTGAGCCACAGACCGGCCCTGCTTACAAACATTTTGAGAGCAGAACATTTTTCTCACGTGTGTTTTCTGCTCTGTCGCAAAGCCTAACACACAGTTGCTGCACAGAAAATATCTGCTGAAGATAGTGGTGCTGTAACAGACAGGGGAAAGGTGAGGTTCAGAACAGAAAAGTGAAGGAAAATGAGCAATGACCACCAGCCCAGTGCTCTCTGGACTTTACTCCCTCACCTAGGGCTTTTTGGAGGTGAATGCTATAAACATCGAAAGTTGCATCTTTTTATTTATTTTTAATATGGGAACTAAAATGAAGTGAGGTGAGACTGGTTATTGATTAGTCTTCTTTTAGAGTCAGAGGTAGACTTTCTGGCCTCTTTTCCCTGGCATGTCTGCAGATTCACAGAATCTTCCTCAAACTAGCTAACCATTAAAAAGGAGAAAAAGAAACAAAAAAGTGGAGGGGGGTGGGGATATGCTCTTCAGGAGGAGGCTTTGCCTGAGCCTAGCTCAGACATCTTTTAAGATACTCAGCCAGGGGAAGCATCCAGTTCTCTCTGTCTCACCTGGCACCATCCTCTGGTGCTGTCTGGACCTTCCCTGTACTGGACCTTGTCACCTTTAGTCCTACTGGCCTGCCCCACTGGAACCTTTCCTGGTGTCTTCTTGACACTAATAATTTCATAGATTTCCACAGGAAGCCATAAAATCACACCAAAAGCCCTTGACTGCACTACAGAGCTTGAGCATTCTCACTGACTGCCCTTGGCAGCTTGGACCAGAGTGGCTGGTCCCAAACCTGGTGCCAAGAGATGCCAAGTTTCAGGGTGCCAGACCTTGGGATCTTCATCTTTCCTTTGACTTCTGAGTCAAATGCTTCATCCCAGCACACCGAGCACAGTTCCCTAGCTGGAGGGGCACTGGTGTGAGACTTGGGAGTCGACATGCCTTGGGCTACAAAGTGGAGTGGGGGCGGGAGAAGGGAGGGGGAGTGAGGTTGGGGGATAATTGAGTGGGGGACATGGGGTACAAATGCAATTTCTGGTAATGGGTATGCTGCCAGTATGAATCTGGCCCTCACATCATGGGCACGAGTAGTGACAATTAGCTTTGTATCTCATAAATATTCATAATTAAAAAAAAGTAAAAGAAAAAATAAAATCCCAGTTCTGCTATGACTTGGTTCATGAGCTCCAGCAGGTCTCCCTCTTTCCCTGGGTCTCAAAATAAGGAGTTTAGACTACATCAGCAATTTCCAAAACAATGTTATTAGACCCTAGGGATACTTTGAGGCACCCCAGGACTCACTGAAGGAGGCAAATTTGGGAAAGAGCTTGAGCCTACTCACCTCCTGCTACTGGCAGAATGCTCTTACCTTTACCTGTTGGGTTTTCCCGTGAGGTTGTATGAGGAATCAGTGGTTCTCTGTTTAAATAAGACAATTTGAAAAACACTCATTGAAAAGCACACACACACACACACACACACAAAAGTACACACACCCACACCAATTCCCCCAAAGGAAATAAATAAAATAAACAAAACACATTATTTTTCTAGTAATATGCCCATTTTTTATTTTTTAATTTATCAATATATAATGTAGTTGATGTCCATTTAGCAATTCCTCCTTTTCCCCCTCCTTTTTCCCTCTCCCCCCATCAACATCACATCTGTTCACTTACAAGTTCGAGGAATTATTGTGATTATTGTGTCTTTCCCTCCCTTGCCCTGTTTATTTGTATATTTATTTATTTATTTATTTATTTTTATTAGCTCCCACATGTAAGTGAGAACATGCTGTATTCTGTGCCTGGCTTATTTCACTTATAATTTTCCCTAAGTCCATTCATGTTGGTGTGAATGGCAGTATTTCATTCTTTTTTACAGCAGAGTTGTATTCCATTGTGTAGCTATACCACAGTTTCCGTTTCCACTCATCCAATGATAAATATGCCCATTTTAGATAATAGTTCTGAGAAATGGGAAGGAAGTTAACTAAGAAAAGACTTCACTCACTCATGCACACCTTTGTACATCCCATGAGGGAAGAATGTTAGAATCTTTGGTGTTAGGAGAGTCTAATGTACCACCTTTGGCCTCTTTGGGCTACTGGGTGAAAGAAGCAAAGTCTTCATGTACGCCTTTTGTTTCTCTAACAATTATTACAGTCAAGGAGATATATATCTACCCACCATACATACATACACACACGTACATATGTGCACATGTACATGTGGCAGGTTATTTCAAAATTTGTTGGCCTTATCTTTACATATAGAGCTACAAACTTGGTTATACAGCACCTTTATTTTCTCTGCCTCCCCCTACTTCTCCACAGCTGTTTCAATTTTCTGAAAATCTGAGAGTAGAAAGTCCTGCTCCCTTACTCTCCAGCCTAGTTTCTTACCCCCACACACTCTACTTTCCAGCCTCATTGCTCTAAGGAGAAATGAGGACTAAACTAGAATGACAGCAGTGAGGATGGGTAGGTGCTGAAAGGGAGAATCCATGGGACGTTGGTGATATGTGTGCATGTGTGTGTGTGCACATGTGTGCGTGTAAGGTTGCTGGAGGAGAAGACTGAATGGGCAGAATGGTACAGACACTAAGGGCTGAACCAAGACCACTGACTATATGGATGTTGGGGCCAGTCTCCAAATTTGAAAAGAGTGGAGGGGAAGCAATTCTGGAGGAAAGGAAATATAGGAACTGATAGAACTGAGTCTCAAAGGAGTCAAAAAGGGAGCCTTCAAGGATCTGGAACCCATGAGCGGGGCTGGTCTTATAGAGGTCAAAGGTGCTGCTGCTCTGTCAGACACCCTTCCCTTAGTCCAGAGCCCAGCTGAAACAGGACAGGAGGACATTATGTGAGGGCAGAAGAAAGGGAAGGGGATATGCACATTGATTTGCTCAGTGTTCTCAGTAAAGAATGATTCTGAGTGGCAGACTAGACTGGGAGGACAGAGAAATGATTGAGATCAGGGGATGGGTTACAGTGTTTTGCAATGTGTGGTCCATTTATAACAGAGTCATCAGGGAGAACATGTTAATAATGCAAATGATTGTGTTGGCCCCAAAACTACTGAATCAGAATTTCTGGGAATTTTTATTTTTTACCTACTCCCCAGATGATTCTTATGTCTACTAATGTTTGAGACCACGCTGATTGAGAATCTCCTTGGGATGATGAAGTCAAATAGATGTTTTGTTTTTTTTCCCAAAGAGTACCCCAGGCCCTTTAAATGCCCCTTCTCTCCTGGCTCCACATTTCGGCTTCCCGTGAAAAGCGGAGCAAGGTTTCCCTGATACATTCGGCTTCCTTTAGGCCCACAGTCCAGTCCCATTGTGCCAAAAGGTTGACATTTGTTTGTAATAGGGACCAATATTGCTCCTTTTCCTGGCAGGCAGCAGAGCCTTACAGCAAGACCAAGCACCTTGGAGGTCAGCAGAGTCTGAGTTCTGATGGCTTTGTTCCAAGCTACCCTACATCAGGTAGGGTCTCCCACCATTTGTCAGGGACAAGCATTCCTGCCCATGTTACAGGGCTATTCTAAGGAAGGAATGAGGTTTTGAGTAGGAAAGTTGCTCCAGATCTGCCAGCCTCAGTTTCTTCATCAGTAAAAGAGCATAATGACATCCTTGTACTGCAGGGTTCATTCTTGACTTCTCTTTCTTCTCCTCTCCCAATCTCTTTCTGTCACACACTGTTTTCAGAAAGTGACTGAGCTTCAGTTCAGTAATGTAAGCCACATTTCTGAAGACCACTACAGGCCAGGCCCAGCACAGGATCCTATGGGAATCACAAAGGTGACTCATGACCATAGCAAAGTAACTATTTTTTAAAGCTGTTACTGTATTCTAGGCACCCCTCACATATTATCTCTGGTGATGGCCACAACTATCCTAGGAGGTGAAAACTTACATCCTTGTACTGTAGACAAGGATGCTGTGCCTCAGAGCAGGTGAGTAACAGGTGCTAGAACCTAGCCTGAAACCCCGGTGTGTCTGAATCCACATCTTATTCCCAGAGACATTATATGGACATAAATCTAGTCACATAGGAACTTCCAATTTTGTGGTCTGATATAAAAGGCCCAGAGTGCTATGTAGTGCAGAGGACAAGTAGATATTGGATGTGGACAATTTATGTGGGATTTGTGTGTGTGTGTGCATGTGTACTTGCAGGATTTGAAGGATGCCTGTAGGTTTACTTGGATAGAAGAGCGAGTACATCATAAGCAAAGGTGAAGAGGTAGGAAACTTTGACTCACATTTTGGGGAGTAAATGGTCTACAGGTAGTGTAAGAAGCATGGAGGGAAACCATGAGTCCTGAGCTATTACAGGACCAGATGTGGGAGACCTCAAATGCCATGCTAGGCAGGCTGTCTGTGCGGCAGGGCACTCCAGTGGGAGCGGGCAGCAAAGGCTTGGTGGCAGGAACAGGAAGTCCCCTCAGGAGCCACCTAGCTCTTCACTGTGGCAAGAGTACAGGGTCTCTGCCCCATTTCTTCCCTGCCCCTAGCCTAAATCCTTTGTAAAGTTTGCAGGGCCCTCTCTGCTGAGATCACTTTGCAAAAGAGCATCCATCCGCCCGCTGCCTAGATTGAGCAAGAGGCTGGACGAAGGGCGAGGAAGCAGCAGCTGTGAGTCAGACCGCCCCCACACAGGCTGCAGCCCTGGCCTGGGGCCCCAGCTGGGATCAGAGCGCTTGCCCGGGTTGCTTTTGCTGAAAACGGACTGTACAGCCAAGTGTGGCTCACAGCTGCCCTGAGTCACCAGGAGTTCTCCGAGTCGCTCGTGCCTCTGTTATGGCTTTTCTTTCTTCCCCTCTACATTTCGCCCCCTTCTCTTCCCTTGCCTCCTATTCTTTTCTTTGACTTTCTTCTGTTTTTCCTGTTTTTAATTTGCCCTCTTCTGTCTCTCCTTTCTTTATGTTAAGCTTCTTTCTCTTCCTTCTTTAAGTCTTTTCATTGCCTATATTTTTGTTATTTGCAGTGTGATTCAGGAGACCCAGGTTCTGGACCTGACCACCAATGATTCACTATGTGGTTTTAGACTCACCTTTTTTCTCTGGGCCATCATTTTCCATCTACCCAATGAAGCAATTTGATTAGATGATAGTTTCAAAGGCAAAAGCCTGTCAGGACTCCTGTAATTCTCCACTTCCACTCCTCTGTCTCCTTATAGAATCATGGAATGACAGAGCTCACAGGGACCTCCGCATGTCTTTAGGGTCATGGATCTAGACCTTGGCTGCCTACCAGAATCACCTATTGAGCTTCTAAACGTACTCCTGCCAAGACCTCTATACCAGACCAATTCCATTGAGAATTTATGGGGTGGGGCCCAGGCATTCATTTTTTTTAAAAGCTCCCTCAGGTGATTCTCTTCTGTGGCCAGGGTAAAGAATTACTGATTTAGAAGAATCTGCTTTTTGGTAAAGACAAACAGAGGCACTGAGGCACTGAGGCACTGAGGCACTGAGGCCTGGAGCTGGGAAGGGACATGTCTAGAGTCACACGGTGATTCAGTATAGACAGAACCAGAACCAAGCCTCCCACCATCTCTGTCCCTTTGGCCTTGACTTGGAATCACCTTAAGCAAATGCCATGGCCTCTGGTAGAGCCAGGCAGGAGAGCAGCCTCCAACCTCTGCCAGAACCTGGCTTAGAGGCTAGGCCCAGACACAGCCCCATTAAGCCAGGCAATGCCTTACGGGAATCGCTCTTGGCTCCATCTTAGAAAACAAACAGAGTGCTTTGGTTTTCTTTGGCTGTCTCCCGGGGTGGGGGAGCTAAGAGGAGAGCACCTGAGGACACAGGTTTGCTGCCTGCCTCCAGGCAAAGTGGCGCTGCCAGTGGCTAGGGGTGGAGGCAGGTGGGTAGGGTTTGGGGGGGTCGGGAGTGTACACCTGAGAATGCACCCCACACAGAGACTGATGCCTGAAGGCAAGGGAATGGAGCACAGAACTGCAGCCTGGGTGGCAGCTCAGGTAAACCCTGCACCTTGACCTGCCTCCAAACAGACCCTTTCAGGACTAGGTGAGCTCCAAGCCTTCTTCCCCAGTACTAGTTATAGTGGAAAGAGACCTCGGTTGGAAAGTTAGTTGTAGCTGCTGTTTACTGAGAGCTCCCTACTTTCCAGGCACTATGTTTGGTTCTTTATATGTAACACTCATTTAGATTCTTCATAGCACCAGGGTAGGAATGGTTAGTTTTCCCACTTCACAAATGAGGAAACAGGAGTAGAGAGATAAAGTCACTGTTCCAGGTATACAGCTCTGAAGGTACACAGCAGATACAGAACTCAGACTCAGGTCGGCTTGATTCCAGAGCTCAGCTTCTTAGCCACTATGCAATACTTTCTTTTTTTTGGTATGAATCAGCAGACCTGGGTTTGAATCCCCACTCCTTTCATGGCAGGCCACATGACTTTAGACAGTTAATTGACCTTTATGGGCCTCAGGTCTCTCGTCTGTAAATTGATGCTTGCTCTGCTTATTTCATGTGACTGGTGCAAGGATCAGATGAAAGCTGAACATGAAAGGGGTTAGTAAACAGCAGAGGGATATACAAATATAAGAGATTATTGCTGTTATCGCCAAACACAGCTGTGTCCACACATGGAGGAGCCACCATCCTGTATACACCTGTCCACACTTGTGACCTTGGCCATCCCTGCAACCTCTTTGGTTTTCAAGAGCTCAAGTGGAGGAGTGGAAGGGGAGGGAGAAAATTTTAAGAATCTGTTTATAAAACACTTCACATCTCTCAGATGAAAGCTTCTAGATAAATATCATGGCACCACATAAATAAAACATAAATGAAATGATATTATTTCTACCCCCTTCAGCTGGCATGCCTGCAGACAGGCTCATAGAAGCGGAGGGAAGCTGGGTGAGCTACAAAGAGCAAGGGCTTTGGAGTTAGTGACAAGGGTTCAACTCCACATATTGGTTGCAGGAGCCTGGAGGCTGGTTACTTCGGCTCCCTGAGCCTCAGTTTCCTCATCAGAGAGTTGGAAATAATAATAATAATAATAATAATAATAATAAGATTATCACCTGTTTGCTATCACAATTAAACACGCTCCTGTACATATCTCTGATATGGGACTCATCACCCTAGATGCTATTTCCCTCTTTACATGACTGTCTTCCCCATTTTACTGTACAGTTCCAAATAACTGTGTTTCATTTTGGTATGATGGGATATGCTCAATAAATGTCAATTCCCTTTCTTCTAAAGTTCTCTCAAAGTCACATTATTTCTCACTCCTAGGCAAAAATTCAGATCCATGCTTGCTGCCAACTCAATATATTACTCAACTGGAGCATAAAGTGTGGAACTTAAGACCCCCGGCTCCCTGAGATGTCCACGCTCTGCTTCGTATTAGTTGTCTGACCCTGGGCCAGTCAGCTCACATCTTTGAGACTCAGTTTGTCACCTCTGAAATGGGGATAATGTTCTTCCTACCCTATCCAGATATTTGCTGTGAGCATCAAATATGATATTGGCAGTGTAAATGCTTTTCAAGCTGCAAAGCATCTGGGAAGTAGAAAGGAATGGTCAAATGTAATGGGAACTCATTTATATGTCAAACTGGTGTATGTGATTTTATGGTGTCATTTCTGCTAGGCTCTGAGTACCCTACTTCTGGAGCCCTTTTACAACATCATCTAAGACTCAATATCTTCAGTTTTCATGTTGGATTAGAAGACTCAGACATCACCATCCCTGCTATTCCCAAGTCACTCTCGTCATTAACTCCTTGCTAACTTCTCCCGTAACTCTGCGGTCAGGGAATCTGAAACACTGTTCAACAGGAAGTCAGGAGATCAGAAGTTGAGTGTGGGCCTCATGTCTGATGTCCCACTCTGGAACTCAACTTCCTTTAGTGTAAAATGAAGAGCTTCTACATGACAGTAATCATCAGCTCCCACATTGTTAGCACTGTTTACTTCATGAGGATATAAAACACCAGGGACTCAAAGAGGTGCCATTGACTTTCCCAAGGCCACTCAGCAATGAGGTTTCTTTTGGAGCTAGAATTGTATCTTCTTTATCGCTTCTTCCCTGCGGCCTAGCACAGCACCTGGCCTGCACCCTATATTGAGAAAATGTTTGTTGGATGCATTCTGACACTGACTTATGTGAATCTGCTTAAATTTTTTTTTCCCTGCTAAAAATAAGTAATTTTAAAACTGGATTTTAAGAAAGATTGTATTTGTTTTAAA
Source organism: Cynocephalus volans (assembly GCF_027409185.1). Lineage (NCBI taxonomy): Eukaryota > Metazoa > Chordata > Mammalia > Dermoptera > Cynocephalidae > Cynocephalus > Cynocephalus volans. The sequence goes on from NC_084476.1 coordinate 20,625,016, forward strand.
ACTCATCAATCCATGATTTTCAAAGAAGTTTCTGTCAGAGCTCAAGGGATCTGTGGCCAGACTGCAGAAGATGACAAGGTGTACAGTAGAATAGCTGATTGGGGTGAGGGGCCATGAATAGAGTCTGATGGCCCCACTCTCACCTGTTTCCATATAGTACGTAAGCATAAAGTTTGTTGGAAAGGTGGATTCTACTGCTTTGAAAATATTTGGAAAATGACCACTTTAAGGTAATGAGAAGGAATTGGGATATTCCCCCAGTGAGGCCCTGAGTATAGAGTTGTAGGTGCATGTGAAGACTCCAATCCACAGTTCATTCTCCAATTTTGGGAGCAACGCTTTCTATATAAATCTTTTGGTCCATTTCAGGACCACATGCAATTACAGATACCTACTGGCACCCAGCCGCAGCTAGGGAGTGAAACTCCAGGCCTTCTCAAACTATTTTTTTCTTGAGAATAGCCCATGGCCCCAGGCAGGCAGCACCCCCATGCCAGGTCTGGCATCCCTGGCTTCGAGTTGGCACATCTGGGTCAGAGCTGCCAGTGCAGTCCAAGAACATCTCTGGGAAGCTAGAAGGAAAAGACTCAGTGGTTGCAGAGGAGCTGGGCCCATCCATGTTTTCTAAGGTATACAGGGAGGCAGGTAGCTGGGCCAGGAGGAGGCCACTGGCACCCCCACCAAAGGTCTTCTGGCTCAGACTCCAAAACAAGCTAGGCAGAATGTTTCTGCAGCTGAGAAGACTGGGGAATCCCTCTAAGGCCTTTTTATGCTTCATGACTTTTTATGTCCTTAAGACAGCCACAAAAATGTCTCTCAGCTTCATCTTCTTTGCCATATTTCCCACTGATTTAGCTCCTGGAAAATTGCTGTTGTGTTTGCTCCTGTGGTCTAGAAACCTGGTTCCAACACCTAATCCAAATGTGACCTTTTGTGTCATAAATATAAGGTCTGTGTGCCCTTACTGTGTTCCAGTGTAAACTTCTGATACCCCAAGAACCAATTGACCAAACAACCCATGAACCAAAATGTGTAACTGCCAGAAATGTGATATAACTGTTTCAAAAGCACATGAAGTCTATGCAAATAGAAGAACCCAAGTCATCCTTTCACTGTTTTCTGGGGTATGTAAACATAGCAAATCACTTATAAGAATAGAAAAAAAAAGGTGGATCATTTCAGGAAAAGACCTACCACTATCATGTCTAAGATACCTGTGTCCATTGTCAATGGCAATTTTTTTTAAAATTTTATTATGTCGATATACATTGTGGCTGATTATTGTTGCCCATCACCAAAACCACCCTCCCTCCTCCCTCCCCCCTACCCCCCCAACAATGTCCTTTCTGTTTGCTTGTCGTATCAACTTCAAGTAATTGTGGTTGTTATATCTTCTTCCCCACCCCCGGTTTTTTGTGTTGTGTGTGTGTGTGTGTGTGTGTGTGTGTGTGTGTGTGTGTGAATTATATATTAATTTTTAGCTCCCACCAAGATAAGCAATGCTGAGCAAAAAAAATAAAGCTGGAGGCATAACACTACCTGACTTTAAGCTATACTACAAAGCTATAATAACCAAAACAGTATGGTACTGGCATAAAAACAGACACACTGATCAATGGAATAGAATAGAGAATCCAGAAATCAACCCACACACTTACTGTCAATGGCAATTTTTGATGATAAACATCTTTTTGGGGGGGGCGATGGGTGTGGATGAGGGTGATACTGTAGCAAGGTGAGTCATGTGACTACACATGGGAGGCTTCTGGTTACTTCTATCTCTTTCCCCGAATGTCTGGGGACACTGAATTCTTCATTCAGATATCTCACTTCTCCCCAGACACTGTGTATTCCTTCGTATGACCATCTCAGTGCAAATGTCAGGGTTGATTCATCATAGAATACTAGAATGTCAGCCATAAAGGGCCCTTAGAGAGTTCTGAGTGCAGCCGCTTTGGTTGACAAATGAGGTCCTTTTGGCAGACCCTTCCCAAGTGCTTCTGCAGGGAATTTGGACATTGTTAACTCAGACCCTGTTCTCTCTGCTAGAGCTGCACTATGTCATATCCTAACAGGGGAAAAGACAGTGAAGAGGTTAGTCATCTACCCCAGTCTACACCAGCTTTTCCAGGGCATTGATAAGGTCTTAACTCTATGTTCTCATCAGTGCTTGTCCACTGGGCACAGTAGCTCTAGAGAATATACCAACAGGAACCTCACAACCATCATCCTGATGTCACAGTTATTCTGGGGCCAGCGGGTTTGTCAGCAGGTCCCAGCAAGGAGCTTAGAGGTTTCTATCAGCTCCAAATTCACATAAGAGGAAAACAAAATTCCATCATAATGTTGACCATCTGTGGGTAAGGATGATTTTTCAAGAGAGGCCACTGGAGAGGAGGATAAGGAAAATAAAGACTATTGTCTTAAGGGAACATGATTTGAAAGGGATCACGAGTTCAACTAAGCAACACAGGATGGGGCATGGTGGTGAGTTATTCTACTTTGTGTAGCTTCTGTTTTTTAACCAATTTTTAGCTTTTTCAAAATGGCAATCTGTTTCAAAACTATGCCATGACCAATAATAGAGTGTATCAAACTGCCTTTATGCTGTAATCCCCAAACCTAAAGTATGAAGAACTCCCCTCCTTTCCTTTAAATCTCTTCTGTGCATCACTAGTAGAGCTAATATTCAATGTAAAATAGTTCTAAAAATGTTATATTGTTGTTGAACACAGATACTATATGACTCTTGACTGGATGATTCAAAAGATGAACATCAAGGTTATTACAAAATAATAGTCTTAAAACAACACTTTGATAAATAGGATTGATTATATTCTTGAATAATTCCAAAATGTTATCTATTTTCCCCAGAATATATAACTTGACTTTGTTCATATTTTTCTAAGTTGTAATTGATGTTGACATTGAACTTACATTATTTTCTGACACCCTTGCAACGATCTTTGACCAAAAGTAATAAACATATTAACTTAAACTGATCTGATTTAAAACAACTTATTCAATTAAAGTTGCAGGATTTAGTAGGCTCCCTTATAGACCATAGATCTTAGAGGATCTTATAAACTACTAAAAGTTTATTTTATTTATTTCATAAAAATTATATAATGTTTATTAGACTCTATTATAGTATGTTGCTGCAAATGTAAATGTATAAAACTTTCTTGAAGGCCAATTAGTAATATTTATCAAAAGACAACTTATTCTAAGAAAAATTGTTCATAAAATATAAGTGAGGGTGTTCATGACAGTGTCTAATAGAAAATAAAAGAAAATCATTTAAATATTACTATTGAAGAAAACTGGTTACAAAATAGTTAATGGGGTGTCTTAATTAAAGCAATTCTTGTTATAGGGGTGTTGGGAGTATTTATTGAGAGTGTAAAGGGAAATCTCGTAAGTCAAGAAGACACAAAAACTGGTAAATTATTAGGAACCTCATGTGCCATTCTCTCAGTCTTTTGGAGGCCCATCACCTCTTGGCTCCTTCTCTGTCTATTTCCACTTCTTCATGGTGTAGAGTCCTGCTACAGCCTAGTGTTTCATCTAGCTGCCTATCTTCCGAGTACCTTGTATCGCCAGCTCTAATTCCTGGGGAAAAAAAATGGTATTGGGCCATCTTGGGTTACATTTTTACTCTTGGTCCAATCAGCTATGATTAAAGGGATAGGGTTACCTAGGAAAACCATGGCTAAAGGAGCCCACTGCTGTGTGTATTGGGGCCACTTCTCAGAAAGTAGTTATAGGCTGGGTAGACCTCACAGTGGCTTATACAGTTATAGAACCTTCCCCTCTCTGTGTTTGTGTGTATGTGTGTGTGTATGTATTGTCTGTCTATTCGAGCAAAAATGACTGCAAGAGTATATACCTCTATCAAAATGTGATCGTATTATCCATTGTTTTCTTTGTGTTAGGTTTAGCAGATTTATATTTTCCTCCTTTTTCCCTAAATTTCCTATAATGGACATATTTTATTATTTGTTTAAAATTATATGAAATCAATTTTTATGATAGAAAATTGTATCAGAGATTTATTTTAGAGTGGGAATGCAGAAAAATGAACAAATCACTCAGCACTATATAGCCTTGGATGGTCATAATTTTGGCCTATTTCCTTCCCAGTCAATGTCCATTCCTTACATAGGGGAAAACATAATGTATGTATGATTTTTTTTCTGCTTTTTTTAGTAGATGTGGAGTTCAAACCTCTCTTCATAGTATCACAAACCTTTGTAAACATTTTAGTTTCTGTACACTGTTTCATAATATGGATATCTCAGATATTATTAATCATTTCTCCAGTGTTGAACATTTAGGCATTTCCAATATCTTACTTATTTTGAAGACTGTTAATATAAACATATCCAGTCACTACTGCCCCCCCACAAAGGCCAGTTAGCTCAGTTGGTTAGAGCATGGTGCTGATAACACCAGGATCCAGGGTTCGATCCTTGTACTGGCCAGCTGCAAAAATAAATACATAAATAAATAAAAATTAAAAAAATAAACACAGGTCTTTGCAGTTTAGACAAAAGTGACCTTTTATGATGTCTGGAAACTAAGGAAATGTTCAAGTCTACTAAAAAAAAATTACTTCTCTGATGGAACTTATAAGCAGCTGCTCTCTTCTGATTTCTTTTCTGAAAGTCCTGTCTCTGTGTAAGCTCCCTTTGGGGTTAGTGGCTTTCGATGGCCTGGTTGGTGCCCTGCACACAAATCATCACGAAGGCACCTACATGCTGGATGATCCCTTGCCAAGCACTCCTCCAGGGGCCAAAGCTGCTGCCCAAACTGTTGGCTGCCGTAGTGAGCACATTTTGACCACAGGTCCAGAGTTTCTCCTCCTTAATATGTCATTCTGTTCATCCTCAGGTCTCTGGGGATCTGGGATTCAGAGAGGATTAAGAAATGAAACTCTATAAATAATCATAGGAAAAACTGGAAGAAATTATTTTACCTTTATGCTCCTGTGTATCCTTTTCAGTAGAAGATAAATTTAGATGGATGTGATATTTTCCTCTTTTCCTTATTTATAATGCCTGTGACCTGGTACAGATCTAATGAATGGTAAATTTCCCATCACATATGAATAAAAATTTTAATTATAAACTAGAAAATCTCAGAGCCAAGAGAAAGGATCCTTAGAGATAAGTCCACTATAGGTACATGTAATGCTTAGGAATGGAAGAGGTAAATGATATACCCAGTATTTTACAGCTAGTCATTGACTGGAAGAATCACCTCATGTAGCTGAGACTCACATTCTATATTTTATCACATTGAGATGCCATTCGTTTTAAGAGCCACTTTATTTTAGGTGCCATTAAGAGATCAAAGAAAATGCTTCTAAGTGAACTATAACCCAATGCTTTCTCATGAATTATGTTTTTAGATTTTATACTTATTGAAAGAGCTAATTTATTCTGATATTTTTATAATACATCACTCATAATATAAAGCAAAATAAATATTCAAATAGCCATAAAACCACTTCACATTCACGTCTACCTTTTCTGAATCACTTTTTGACCCAGGATCTTTGAATTCTGTATTTTTTTCATAGACTATTGTCCTTTCTACCAGCCAGAGGGTTGGTGATGCGGCATTTTACCCCTTGCCTTAGTTATTTTTAAAGAGCTTTATTGAAATATAATTTACATACTCTACAAGTCACCCATTTAGAGTGTACAATTTAATAGTTTTTTAACACATTGACAGAGTTGTGTAACTATCACCAGTCAGTTTTAGGACATTTTCAACACCCACAAAGTAAACCCCATATTCATTCGTTGCCATTCATTATTTTCCCCCTATCTTCGCAACCCCATGCAGTCACTAATCTACTTTCTGTCTCTATGCATTTGTCTATTCTGAACATTTCACACAAATAAAATTGTACCATTTATTGTCTTTTGTGACTTGCTTCTTCCACTTAATTGTCAAGGTTCATCCCTGTTGTGGCATGTATCATCAGTACGTCATTCCTTCATGTTGCTGGACTTCTTAACAGAAGACTCTGTTATTGTCTCTGGGATTTTCCTTTATGGTTTTTTTTTTTTTTTTTTTTTTTTTTTTTTTTGCCTTTTTTTGTGACCGGCACTCAGCCAGTGAGTGCACCGGCCATTCCTATATAGGATCCGAACCCGCGGCAGGAGCGTCGCCGCGCTCCCAGCGCCGCACTCTCCCAAGTGCGCCACGGGCTCGGCCCTTCCTTTATGTTTTACCGCTGGTGCTTTCTTGATGGTACCAGCTCTTGTAAACGAAGGTTGTCAGATGACATTCAGGATTCACATTCCCTCTACAATTAGTTCTTAAATAGTTTGTGGCCTGAAATGTCAAGGGTTGTACTTATTCTGTTGGACCACCAGGAATGACAGCCAAGTTCACATGGGCACAGATGATGGGACCTGCCGCCAGGCTGCGTGACATCATCACGTGTAGGCTGTGTCTCAATTTCAGACACATTCAAAGACAAGCAAGTGTATGTTTTAGAAATACTAATGCAGGAAATATATCTTTAAGTACTTTTCCTTAGATCAACACGAAGAGCTTTCCCTCTGAGCGCGAACAAGCAGAGAGATGTAGGGCACAGCCCAGAAACTTGAAGACATATTAGACAAGTCCTAGAGTGCTCGAGCAGGAGTCCTCGCTGTACCCTTGATTCTCTGCTTTTGGGTTCGACAATCACCTGGAGAAAGTTTTTTAAATATGAATTATGTGTCACCTCCTTAAAGATTCATTTCAGTAGGGCTGGTGTAGAACCCCGAATCTTTTCTTCCTTCCTTCCTTCCTGTTGTCCTGTCTTTCTTTTTTTCTCTTTCTCTCCTTCCCTCTCTGTCTCTCCTCTCTCTCTCTCTCTCTCTCTCTCTCTCTCTCTCACTCACTCACTCCTCCCCTTCTCTATTTCTTTCTAATCCAGGAACAGGAACCACAGCTCTAACTCACTCCTCACAGATCAGCCAGAGGCAGCCTAAACATCAGCCAGAAGGCATTGTTGTGCAGTGGATTCAACACAGAGTTCAGAGTCACACAGATCTGATCTGCTTTCAAATCCTGACATAACCATCTCGGATCAGTGTGACCTCAGAAAAATTTTTCAACCTCTCTGTGCTTCAGTTCTGTCTTTTGTGAAATGACAGCAGCCTGGAAGAGTTGCTGTGAAAACTATGTAAAATAACACACTAGAGTGCCTTTTATTTATTATGCTTCTCCCAATCCAAGCTGCCTTGCTTGGCTCCAGTCTTCCTCTCTGGTTTGAATCATGGCCACTACCCATAGGTACCTGTCTCTTGAAATTCAGTTTTTTTTTTTTGTTTGTTTGTTTTTTTGTCGTTTTTTCGTGACCGGCACTCAGCCAGTGAGTGCACCGGTCATTCCTATATAGGATCCGAACCCGCCGGCGGGAGTGTCGCCACGCTCCCAGCGCAGCACTCTACCGAGTGTGCCACGGGCTCGGCCCGAAATTCAGTTTTTTGAATCTATGTTAGTATCCTGTTCCCATGCAGTATCTGCCTCAGATATTCTGATTCTGTAATAGTCAATGGAATTCTCCAATTTCACCAATTTGCCACTCTTTCCAAAGCCTGGACCATCTTTAAAACTTTCCTCTAAGAAATTCTCCTGGATTTTCTGGCTTTGGAAACTCAACTGCAATTGGCTTGCACCAAAATTCAATTATTCACCTCCCAGGGCTCCCCTGTATGTCTGCAGTTCCCAGTCTTTTTAAATTTTATGCAGTCTTATTTGTCTAGTTTTACTTTTGTTGTCTGTGCTTTGAGGGTCATATCCAGAAAATCACTGCCCAGACCAATGTCAGAGAACTTTTGCCCTACGTTTTGTTGTAGTAGTTTTACAGTTTCGAATATTACATTGAAGTCTTAATCCATTTTGAGTTGATTTTTGTAAATGGTGTGGTGTGAGACGAGGGTCTGTTTTTGACCTTCTTCATGTGGATATCCAGTTTCCCTAGCACCATTTATTGAAGATACTGTCCTTTCCCTATTGTGGGTTCTTGGCATTTTTGTCAAAAATTAATTGTCCATAAATGTGTGGATTTATTTCTGAGTTCTCTATTCTGTTCAATTGGTTTATTTATCAGACATTTTCTAATAACCTGCTTTGGGTCAGAATTAAGTCTGAGCACCCAAGATATGCATATCAGACGGCTCACCAAGAGGTTAAAAAAAATCCTGCTAGGAAGGCATACTAAAAAATCACAATGACAAATTGGTTATATTTGTGAAATTAGAATTTACTTTTGTATCTGTTGTCACATTTGCTACCCCTACCAGCCCTGTGGGATAGATATTATGATTATTCCCATATTATAGATAAAAACTGAGGGGCTCTTACAGGTTTCCATGACACGGTACACATGCATGTAGAAGCATGAATGCAGAAGCTGAAACTTGCATGTGAGTCTGAACCGCCTTATGTTCTTTGTGTGAATGAAATCAGCCCCAAGTAATAGAGATCAGCTGCAGATCAGAGAATAAGGAGAAGCAATGGAGAAGGCCGTGGAGGGGGTCTTGGATTAAGAGGGTCTTGCTAGAGAAGATAGCACTTGAGCTGGGCCTTAGAAATGAGTGGGGTTTTAGTAAGAGATCTATGTTGGGGACAGGCAAAGGGATGAGGTGAAATGACCTACCATATTGAGGGAACAGCCTTGGAAAAAGCACAGAGGTATGAAATTGTGAACTCTGTTTGGGGATAAATCTGGAGGGGATGGCTTGTGGAAAGAGTGGATCTGGAGGGGTGGGTAGGACTGCATTGTTCAGGGTGACTCCAAAGAGCCCTTTTTCTGAAAAAAGTAAAAAAGAAAAAGAAAAAAACCTTTTTCTGAGGTTCATAGGGAATCGTTAAGGACCTTTCAGCAGGGAATAGTATGGTAAGCGCTTTGGTTAGTCTGGCACCTGCAGGATAAAGTGGTGAGAAGCCTCATTGGGAATTCTCAGTACTTCCTTCTGCCATTTCTGTTGAATGCAAGTGGTTTGCTTTAATAATTCTTTTGCACCTACTGCCCTGGGTTATCATTATCACTAGAATCCAGGAATCCAGTGTTAGAGATGAGAAGAGTAGCTTTTGGATGCAAGTTTTAATCTGATGATTAATTTATTGATATCTTGCAGTGGCCATAGAGGGCAGAAGCTACCAGTGGTGCATAGGCTCTGAGACTGGATGAAGGGAAAACAGATAAGGGAGTCCCACCCCCTAACCTAAGACACCTGCTCCTGTACTCTGGAGCTACCTCCTGTTCTCTACCTTTTACTCTCCAACCTACACTCTGTCAGGAGGACCCCAAGAGGGAGCATGAACCACACCACATGTTTTCCACGAGATTTCCCATTACTGCTTCCTTTAGTTCTCTTTTTCTTGGAGTTTATGATTTTTTTTTTTTTAAAGGTGACCGGTAAGGGGATCTTAACCCTTGACTTGGTGGTGTCAGCACCACGCTCACCCAGTGAGCAACCAGCCAGTCCTATATGGGATCCAAACCTGTGGCCTTGGTGTTGTCAGTACCACACTCTCCCAAGTGAGCCATGGACCAGCCCGGAGTTTATGAATTTCTGAAGTTGAAGTGTTGGATCAGAGATGCCTGGAAATTTGCTTGGTTTAGCAAAGTGTGACTTTGGAAAATAATATTTGCAGCTGGTGTCAAAGACCTGTCGTAGAGACAGAAGCAGGCACATGTCTACAGAGAGGAATGGGAACCTTGGCCATGTAACCCTGAGAAGTGAATGTCAGCTTTCTTGTAGAAGCTGTGTAGAGGGGCTCATATCCTAGCAGACTGGAGAGTTATTAACAACTCTTCACAATTGTACAGGGAGCTTTATGGTTTTCAGAGTGATTCTGCCAATGTTATTTTCCTTTAGCTCAACAAAATCCCAAGGAATGAGGAGTTTTCATGCCTGTTTGACAGATAAGGAAACTGAAACTCAGAGAGTTTAAAGGTCATTCAACCCACAGAGCAAGAAAACTGGACTGGAACTCAGGTTATCTTGCTCTAAAATAGGGAGTCCTTTCCATTACACCATGCTGCCTCCCAGAAATCCATGAAAGCCTGAAAGGAAAAGGTGTTTCTGGCACCTCAGTATGGAAGGGAACTCTGACCACATTTTCCCATGGAAACATTGTCACCCATGCTGGTTACGATCTATGGCTCCAATAGTAAAGCACTGTGATTTAGTAATTCACTTGCCTTCCAGTTGATCCAGTTATATTTCACATAGCACCTACCATAACAAAATAACAGAAAGAAGTTTTTCCTGCCCTGGTGAGGGATACAGACAAATACAGAAGCCATTCAAAAATAGAAGCCCCCTAATCCTTCTCCCACCAAGAATAACTTTTCTTTTTCTTTCACCAGGGAGTTCAACTTATGTTATATTCTGTCAGTGAATAAGGGAGGCAATATCCATAATAATTAGAGTTTTAGAGTAAGACAGACTTCAGTCCAAATCTAAGCATATAAGCTATGCCACTGTGTGACTTTTTTTTTTTTTTTTTAAGTTTGGTCTTTCTCTTCTTGCTAAAAATTCACCCAGGTCTGGCCATAAAATATATTCCATGCATCTGTAGCCCCAGATAGAATGCTTTCTTAGTGGGACTCAGCTCTGATTCTTTGCTTGCCTCATGTAGGGCTGGTTCTCATTAAGGGAGGCTTTTGAAACAGCAAAGTAATAATTTGTGAAGTAAGGCCCATGAACTGCTTGGTTTAGCAAATTGTGACTTTAGAAAATAATATTTGAGGCTGGTGTCGAGAGCCTAGTTAAATTGGAAGTATCCTTGTACTTTGTAAATTGGACGTTCCCAAGCCAAGCCCAGAAACCCCTATCTGAGCTTCTTTGCCCCTACCTTACATATGCCATCATTATCAAAATCACAAGAACTACCTATTATTTAGAGCCTACTTTGGAACAGGAGTTGTTAGGCTCTTTCTGCATCATGTTGCCAGTCCTCACAGTGCTGCAAGGAAGGCATTATAACCTTGCATTTTAAAGCTGAGGAAAGGAAGACTCAGAGATGCTTAGTAACCTACCAAGATCAACATGCTCTCTTTTTCACCATGCCATCCCAGGAAGCTGAGTGAACTCTGCTGGTGAACAAATGCTTTGAGTTTACTCAGAGAAATAGGCAGGCTTATTCCTCTCTTTCTCATTGTCCTTCCTTTTTAATTAAAATGTCCATCTCAAAGTGTTTAAATATCACAAGAGCAAATTTGAGTTCCTACATCTGCTTCTGAGAGTCTTCCTGTCTCTTCCTTTGCTACACGCTGCCTTACGTCACTTCTTATAATAATTGTCATCTTAAAAAATGGTCTCTGAATTACGTGATGGGCTTGGTAGTCATAAAATCAAGCTCATGGAACTGCATCATAAATAATGGCTAATAGCCCTCAGGTGAGGTCATGAAAGAGTCTCCCTCAATGTTAGGATATGTTAGATAGTTATTCTGCCTTAGTTTTTGAGTCTTTGCTATTTCTAATTGAATGAAGATGTTGGTTGGTTATTAAAGCACATGAGGTGTTTCTGAAGCAAGAAGTTAGCCCTTTTTTGAAAAGTGAGATAACCATATAATTCTTAAATTTGATTGCTTTTATCCGTAGTTAATACCTGTGCCAACTCAGTGAAAGCAGCACGGTCTGGTAGAGAGGATACAGAATTTTGCCATAGACAGAACTGAGTTTGAGTATTAGCTCAGGAATTTACCCGCTGTACGATGGCCAAGTCATTCAGACTCAGCTTCCAAATCTGCACAATAGGAGACTTGCTCCTCCTTCTACTCCTCCTCTGCCTGCTTCTCTTCTCCCTCCTCCTCTGCATCCTCTTTATCCTATTTATAATCACAATGACAATCCTCACCGTGTCGTTATGAAGATTAAATGAGATGTCGGATGAAGAAGGAGTTTATAAAGTCTAAGAGATGACACTGACACATCGATAATGATGATAGTTAGTACCTTTTTTTATCTCACAAATGTATTAGCTTAGCTGCTGCCTCAAGGAAGAGGATGAAGACAGGAAACTCATTCTGGGTTATCTCTCAGTCATTGCACTGAGGTCTTAAGCTCCCTTAGTCTGAAGCAATAAGCATCTTGAACCTTGAATATCAGCCCTTATTTTTGCGTGACACATATGCAGGGTAATAGTCAATGCAGGACACGCTCCCCTGGAAGTTTCCAGGTACATGACTACTAGCTGTAGTTCCACTTCCTTTTTCCCTGCCCAAGAAATCATACTTACATGCAAGTAAGTGTGATGGAAATTATTATACAATTTTCTAACTCAGTTGCTTTCAAAATGTGGTTCTCAGAGACCTGGAGGGGCAGTCCAGGAGATACAATCTACACATAATAGGAATACCCAAAACAGGGGACAAATCAAATGGAGCTGAAACAGTAGTTAAGGAAGTAATTGAAGAAAAATTTCCAGACTTGAGGAACAAACTATATTGATAAACAGAAAAAGTGCACAGGGTACCTTTAAAATTTGGCCAAAAGAAAGCAACACCTAGACATATTCTGGTGATGCTTTTAAATTTCAAGGATAAAGAAAATATTCTACAAGTATCCAGTCAGAGAAAGTAAGTTACCAAGTTTTGTCCCTGTAAAGGGACAAAAGTCAAGCTAACCTCAGATTTTTCCCTTTCAACTCCAAATGTCAGAAGACAAAGGAACAATACCTACAGAGCTTTAAGGGAAAACAATTTTGAACCAAGAATTATATACCTGACAAGTTATCATTTTCTTACAAAAGCAAATGGAAGACATTCTCAAAAGATGCAAGGGTTAAGAAAGTATGTCAACCTTGAACTCTTCCTGAAAAGCTTGCTGTATGATTTAGGGCAGCTAACAGAGAACATGAACTAAAGTAACTCAAGAGTAGGGAGGCAATTGTATGAAAGAACTAATGTTGTTTTTCGGACAGCCTGGAGTTGCAACGTTGCCATGAGTTACGTACTATCCAGACCCTGAGAATCCATAGAAGGCATCAGTAGAGCTATGCTAATTCTATCCTGTAGCACATCAAAATCCAGCAGGACCCTGAGATAACATCAAGGATGGGAACAGAAACCGGACAGAGCCTTGGAGAGACCTTGCACCTGGCTCCTGGCTCAGAGCCCCCACTGCTCACATCCCTCTGCCTCCTGTTTTTCACTTCCCACATTCCATTCCCTCAACCCCCTCTATAAAAAGCCCTCAGTAAATCTGAGTCATTGAGATGGTTTTAGCCTGTCCTTTCTCCTTCAGTTTTTCTGGAGAGATGTGTTTGCCTAATATCTCTCCTGAGGTCACTGATATTCCAGAATAAAAGCTGACATCCTATTCCACCTCCAGGAAAAAAAAAAAAAAATGTGGTTCTCATACCAGCAGCAACAGCACTAATTGAGAACTTGTTAAAAATTTAAATTCTTAAACCTGTGCACAGACCTACTAAATTAGTAACTCTGGAGGTGGGAGATGCTGCAATCTGTTTTAACGAGGCCACCCCAGTTGATTCTGATGCATGAAAAAGGTTAAGACCCATTGGTCTAAATTATCAATAGCCAAACATTCTTAAATATTTTATCTTCTTTCTCTGTGAGTAACAACTTCTGACTCCCTACTCAGTAGGTTGCAACAGGATAAGTGAGAACTGCACAAAGCAGTCTGCACTTACAAGCCATGAGGAGGAGTGAGATGGCCTTTGGCTACTAGGAATAGTAACCTCAACTCCAATTGATTTGAACAGTAAGGAAATGGATTATCTCATGTTACCAGAAGTCCAAAGGTTGTGTGTGACCACATGTGGCCTTACAGGTGACTGACTCTGGTTCTTTGTAATATCCTTGCTTCTGCAAACAACCATGTATTGGCTCCTTCCTTACGCTGGCAGCAGAATGGATACTCTTTCTGTGTTTTCATCTTTTTTAATTAATTTTTAATTTTTAATTTTTTTATTATGAATATTCATGAGATACAAAGCTAATTGTCACCCTTCATGCCCATGATGTGAGGGCCAGATTCATACTGGCAGCATACCCATTACCAGAAATTACTTTTGTACCCCATGTCCCCATCCAATTATCCCCCATCTCCCTCCCCCTCCCCCTTTGCCCCCCACTCCACTTTGAAGCCCAAGGAATGTTCTCTCCCTCTGTAAGACCAATGCACTACTGTGGTCTTTCGTTCCTTCCTTCTTTTTCTCTTAGCTCCCACATATGAGTGAGTACATGTGGTATTTATCCCTCTGTGCTTTGCTTATTTCACTCAATAGAAGTTTCTCCAGGCTCATCCATGTTGTTGCAAGTGGGAGTATTTCATTCTTTTTTATGGCAGAGTAGTATTCCATGGTGTATATATGCCACAGTTTCCTTGTCCAGTCATCCATCGATGGACATTTAGGTTGGTTTCGTATCTTGGCTATTGTAAACAGAGCTGCAGTGAACATGGGAGTGCAAGTATCTCTTCAACATGATGATTTCCATTCCTCTGGGTATATACCCAGAAGAGCGATTGCTGGATCATATAGAAGATCTATCTGTAGTTGTTTGAGAAACCTCCATTTTGTTTTCCATAGTGGTTGTACTAATTTACATCTTAAGAGAGAGAGAGGACCTTTCCTGGAAGCCCTTCACCACACTCTTCATCACATGTGGATCATGTGCCCACCACTCTAAACCAACATTAACAGTGATTGGCTTATGACTTAAGCTTTGCCATTTCCTAAGACGTAGATCCCTCAACAAAATCAGTGTTCTGTCACAAGAAAAAAGGAGAAAATCAAGATTCATGTTGATAAACAAATGGGAATGGTTTAAAAGTTCAGCTTATCAGGGAACATGTTTTTTTGTTTTTTTTTTTCCATGAACTTTTTTTTTTTTTTTTAATTTTATTTTGTCGGTATACATTGTGGCTGATTATTGTTCCCCATCACCAAAACCTCCCTCCCTCCCCCCTCCCCCCCAATAATGTCCTTTCTGTTTGCTTGTCATATCAACTTCAAGTAATTGTGGTTGTTATATCTTCTTCCCCCCACCCCCGGTTTTGTGTGTGTGTGTGTGTGTGTGAATTATACAGGGAACATGTTTTAAAAAACAGAGGTAGAATAGAGGCATTGGGGGGGGGGAAGGAAGAAACAGAGACCGAGCCCCCCCACCAAGTACTTCCACCTGCAAGAATGCACCTGTGAGGATCTTCCAGGTACCTCTTCCTTGCCCAACAGTCCTGACTTTTGCTTTCTTCCCAGAACTTCTTTCAATGGAAGCACCTCCTTCTTTGCTCTCTAAAATCATCCCCTCATCTTGTGTATGGAGATGGTGAGGAAAGAGTATTTGGTGGTAAATTAGTGGAGTTGGGTCAAGATCCCAGAACCTTCACAATAATTCTACATCTTCCACGTATTGCTATGGCAAGTCAACTTCCTTTTTTGATCCTCAACTTTCCTCATCTGCAAAGTGAAAATAACATCATCTGTTCAGAAGTATTGCTGTAAGCATCAAAATAAAGAAAGAAAAGAAAAGAGCTTTGTACATGGTAAAGTGCCTTGCATGTGGGCAAGGGTTCTGGCGATGCCTTCCTAGGTCAGGGCTTCCCAAATGGTGGGTCTTTAGTACACACACACACACACACACACACACACACACACACACACACCCTGCACAGGCTGTCATCTGGTCCTGTTGAAAGGACACATTCAGTGGGAGCTGACATTCTAAAGGAGAGTGTGGAACATACTGAAATTTCTACCAGCTATAGAACTAGCTGAGATGATGACCTTGACCGTGACACCACCATCATGAAGCAAATGTGTAATATGTCCCTCACTGAATGCATCTGACGTTGCTGTTCCACAGAGAAGCTCTGTGGAAGCTCTGTTACTATCCACCCCTGTTGGTTAGGTGAGAAAACAGAGACTAGGAAAAGTTGTGAAACTGCTTTGAGTTTATAAGCTGAGGAAGGTTCCTGTGAACTGAAGTAGAAAGAGAGAGTGGTGGGAATGGGTGTGAACCTTACGCTGGGACCTGAGGGTTGAGTTTGCAGAAGGACAGAAAGAACACTTCAGACAGAGACAAGTGTGAACAAAAATGCCACTGTGGGAAGTTTCCAAAAATAATAAGACAGGAGTGAATCTGGCCAGGGAATCCAGTCAACCATTCATTTATTCACTCAAAAATATTTTGAATATCCACTAGGGGCCAGCACTGGGTCCTGGGTTCTGGGAATATTGTGGTTCATTTCCTAGGAACTCATGCCCTTCAGACCACAGGCCACCCACCTTCCTGACTGGGCAATGGTGATGGCACGTGGACTACCATTGACACATTGGTTTGCTTCCTAGTTCAGTAGAAAGCCTGGTTTAGTTCTAATTAGACTGCTTTTATCTTGCCCTGTGACCTCAGGCAAATCCCTTTCCTTTCTGTGCCCATTTCTCCATCTGGAAAATAGAAGATTTACTTTAATGCTCTTTAAGGGCCCCAGCTCTGACTCTGAGGATGTCTAATCTCGAAACTGTTGCTCACCATCTGTATGAGTTTGGAGATGTTTGCTGATGTCGCATCTCCATTGGTTCAACTGCAAAATGAGCATCCTAATGCCAGAAATACTGTGAGGACTAGAGAGCTTGTGTCAGGAGAGCACGAAGCACAGTGCCTGTCTATAGCAAGGAACTCGAGACTTGGTCCATGCCATGACACATGCCTTTCCCTACACCACCTCCCCCAAACCAATCCCCAGAATTTCTCTGGGCCCCCAAATTCTTTAAATAGATGAGAGAACTGAAGTCCAGAAAGGGCAGGTGAGTCACAGAGTAAAAAGTAAGTCAGAGCACAGCCCATGTCCCAGCCCAGGTTCTTTTCCTCTCCAGGGAACCGGAGCCCCAGCGAGTCACTCCCTTTCTTGCAGGACTTGGCTTTTCCCAGTGGGCAAATGAAACCTCGGGGTGATGAAGTAAGTCATCGCCTCTTTACTGAGCGGAAATTACTCTGAAAGGGTAATTGGGCTTATCCTGCCGGGCTCTCTGGAGCCTTGGAATGGCTACAACAATCCCTTTCCTGCCCTCTTCCCACATCCTCCCAACCTGACATCAATCTCTTCCTCTTTCTGGCTGCTGGTGGCTGGCTTGGGACAGGAGTGCTGTGCTGCCCACCCCCATGTGAGGACCAGGGCTGTGATTTGCCCATGGGACTCTAGAAAGGCCAGTGTCTGGGTGGAGAACACATCGAGAAATCACTCCTCACACTTCCATCTCCTGTGGCTTCTCAGCTGAGAGACAGAATCCCAAATAACACCCATTTCCCAGTGTATACTTGGAGGTGAAGGGGAGTGGTATTAGGAAATACAGCTTGGTGGAATAGAAGGGATTTTGGATTTGAGTCTGGTGGCTCAGTTTGCCAGTCCCACCTCTGTCACCTACCAACTGAAGAGCTTGGAGGTTTCTTTACCTTCCAGGGCCTCAGCTTATTCATGTATAAAATGGAATCAGAATGCCAGTCTTCGTAGCCTCTTAGGGTCTTGTGAAGAACTACAAGTCATTTAATAACCATTTATTGAGCACCTACTATGTACTAAGCACTATTCTAGAAGCTTAGGATAAGGCACTGAACAAGCTTGTATTCTAGTGGGGGGGAATGATGATACAATAGATGTACAATATAATGGCAAAAAGTAATATGTGCTTGAAAAAAATAAAACAGGGTGTGAGGATAAAGGTTAGGGCGTGCCATTTTAGACAAGGAGATCAGGCGGTACTTCTCAGAGGAGGTGAACTTGAGCAGAGACCTGAAAAATGGGAGGGAGAGGCGATCTGGGAGGGGACTGTGACAGGCTGAGGACATAGCAATAGCAAAGACCCTGGGACATGCTCAAGGAGCATCAAGAAGGGCACAGTCATTGAAGTAAGGTCAGCAAAGGAAAAGCAGGAGCTCTAACTGGAGCAGAACTGAGGCTTTACAGACCATGGTGAGGGGTTGGTGGGTATAAAAGTGCCAAGTACACTATAAAGTTGTAGTCCAACATAAGTGCTTGACACATAGCCACTTCTCCTTGCCTTGGGAATATATTTTACGTATCAAGGGCAAGCACTAACATTTTACATCACATTGAATCCTTAAAACGTTCCATCAAGGTGAAAGTTCTTCTTATTCCTGTTTTATACAAGAGGATGCTCAAGGCAGGAAGCCCAGTTCCATTGGAATCCAAAGGTGGTTCTTTGCCTGTTGTGGCAGACTTCTGGTTTTGGTTTTGTTTTGCCTTGCTTTTTTATTTATTTTATTTTATTTTTAATTCTAATGATTTTTTATATCCATTTATATGCATTGGGTAACCAGTGAGGGAGAGGTGGAAACAGGGAAGCAACCTGGGCACCAAGGAAAAGCTGGCAGGAGCAACGTTCTGTCCCCAGAGCAGAGATGTCATGGATGCATTGTCTACATGGGTCCATTCATCAACAGCCTCAATGTGCTAAAAGGAATGAGTAGACTATGGGTTGCTAGAAAGCACATGGAAAGAGAAGTCAGAGATAAGCTCTCATTCTTGGCTGGTGATTTCATATAATGTGATTTTAAGCAAATCATTTCCCTTTTCTTGATATTGATGCCCCACGTGTGAAGTAGGGTGCGTTGGATGTGCTAGGATAGTTAGTGTTTATTGAGAATGTAAAGCATTTTAATCACTTTCAGAGGCTGTGAAAGTATCTCTGACTTCTATCCTTTTTTCATAAAACTCAAGTATTGGCTCTGAGACCTTGGGCAAGTTACTGTACCTCTCTAAATCTTGACATATTCATCTGTAAATGTGGAGAAATAGCTAACTCATTGCATTGTTGTGAGGCTGAAGTGAGATGAAGTACATGAAATACTAGACATAGTACCCAATATTGTGGATGATTAAATTATATGAATTCTCACCATTATTGTTAAAAATATTATTGGTAGTTGAGAAGGCAAGACAGAAATGCAAGCAGTAGAGGTATGTCCCACTCTCACAGTACTACTGTCAATGTCAGAAAAGATTAGGTGTTTAATAAGTACTAGTTATTATGATTTTCTCAGTTGTTCTTTAAGTAAAATGGGTTGTCTTCTTAGACCTCAGAAATCCAGGTTGGTCCTCCCTCATCTGACCTTCCCTTCTTTTTCTCTTGCTGTCCTCTCTGCCCTGACCTTGGCTGAGCCCCCTCCTGGGAATGTCAGGTGCAGTCTCACAGGTTTTGCAGTACACAATGGTACCACATCTAAAAGCTCACCATTCCAAGTGTAGACATCATAAACAGGCATTAATTATTGATCAAGTGTCTTATCTTAACAAACAGAAAACTTTAAACCATTTTCAGACACGTGGAAGGAAAGTGTCTTAAAGAAGGGATGCTTTTTTCTTTTTCTCTGATTCGCACAGAGGCACCATATAGGTTGACAGTGTCTCTCAGAGCTTTAGTCATTCAGTCTGTAAAATGAAACCCTGAAACAGATGATGCCTGAGGCTCTCCTTGGCTTTGGGTCCTTTCAGGTCCAGAAATGGGCACTGCTTGCCATCAGTCTGTGTGACCCCTTAGAGACCTGGGGGTTCCTTAACCACAGGTACCTGTAAACTGAGGTTGATAGCTCTACCCTGCCTACCTCATGGGGTTATTGTGAGGATATGAGGAAAGAGAGTGCTTTGTAAACACTAATGAGCTGTACAAATTTGAGGGATTACTTATACACACACAAACACACACTCATAAATGAGAGTGCTTCAAAAAGTTCATGGAAAGATTTTTATTATTCCGTGGCACACTCAGGAGGGTGCGGCGCTGGGAGCGCAGCAGTGCTCCCGCCGCGGGTTCGGATCCTATATAAGGATGGCCGGTGCGCGTGCGGCCGGTCAAAAAAAGACAAAAGAAAAAAAAAAGAAAAAGAAAAAGAAAGATTTTTATTATCTTTCAATTCTATTTTTCCATGAAATTTTAAAATACCTTCATATATAAGTATTTACGTGTGTTTGTTTATGCATGTATTATGAGTTTCATATTGCATATGTGCCTACAGGTGTGTACGTATGTCTACGTATATATGTGTATATGAAAATATTTGTATTATCTTTCAATTCTATTTGTCCACGAACTTTTTAAAGTACCCCCGTGTGTGTGTGTGTGTGTGTGTGTGTGTGTGTGTGTGTGTGTGTGTGTGTAGTGCGTAAAGCTGTAAACTCAAAGGGTTAGGTATGAATTAGAAGCTTATAAAACATGTTTACTCATTCAGTGTAACCCAAGGCGGGTATTAAACAGTAGGAAAATCTGACCAGCCAAACTTTCCAAACTTAAAAACCCTTTTATAGTTTTCATTGTGGATTGAAGAGAAAACTTGTTTCCTCTACTCTATTTAAAGGAAAATTTTAATATAAATGGGGAAACAAGGGAGTCATTTGAATAGAGTGAAAAAAATCTTCATGTGGGTGGGAGGGACAGACAGGGGACTTGGATGCAATGGCAGTTACCTTCTCACTCTCTGTCCTTTACCTCGCGGTGATCTGCCCCCAGGAGAGGTGGGACCAGAGGTAAAGTTGCCCTGGTCAGACGCTCAACGGCATCCATCTCCAGTGCAGGCCTTTCTGGCCAGCCTTCCTTCCTTCTTTCCTCCCTTCCTTTCTGTTTCTCTCATTCTTGGTCTCTTTCTGTCTCAGTTTCTCTCTCTCTCTCTTTTTTTTTTATCTCTCTGTCTTTCTGTCTTGCTCTCCTTCTGCATGTGTCTTTCTATCACCGTCTCTCTAAGTCTCTGACTCTCTCTTCGCAGTGACTCTGCCTTTTTCTGCATTTTTATTTCTGGCTCTCTGTGTCTCTGTCCCTATGTATGCTTGTCTTTCTCTCTCCATTTGTCTATGACTTTGTCTTCCTTTCTCTCTCTCTCTCTCTCTCTCTCTCTCTGTCCCTCACTATTGCTGTCTATTTCTGCCTCAGTCTCTCTGTCTGAGTATTTTCTGGATGTGATTCTCTCTCTTTCTCACTCTGCCTCTTTTTCTATTCCTTTCTATTTCCTTCTCTCTGTCTCTCTCTGTCTCTGTCTCTCTCTGTCTCTCTGTCTCTCTGTCTCTCTCTCTCTCTCTCTCTCTCACACACACACACACACACACACACACACACACACTTGGAAATCCACCTCTGTCTGCCACTTCCCAGGTCCCACCTCCTCCTCAGTGATTCACCTCAGCCCGGTGAAATGGTGTTGCTTGCACGACCAGAAAACCTGACTCATCTTTGCCCAGACCTTTTCTCCACCCTTCTGGAGGCTTGCTGCCTCTAGGGATGGAATGGAGAGGCGGATGTGTATTTGTGTGTGCAAGCACCATGTATATGCGGGTGTGGAGTGGGAAGCGGGCTTGTGGAAGGGAATGGGCTCAGGATCTCAATTTCCCCGGTACCTTGGTGGGGTCCCCAGAGGCTGCCTTTGGAGGGTCTTGGTTGGGTTTGAATTTGAAGCTTGGGTTCTTCTCGCATCCTAGGGCAGAAGAAGAAAGACAAGCAGAGGCTCCCTTATCTATTGAAGATATCCCAGTTATCTGCTAACTGCAGGCTTTAAGGTTTATATTTAGAAAAGGGAGGGAAGCTTTGGGCATTCAGCAGTTTTTAATCTCTGGGCACATAGTTGTGCAGTTCTGGTTTGGAAGGAGTAGAAAGTGCTAAATACATGGGATAATTCACTTTCCCTGATGGGTTGAATTTTTTCTTTCTGCTTACCTATATGAAATGTTTCATGAATTGGTATTTTTTTGTAATAACAGTAGTAACAACAATAAAGCAGCCACGTATTGCGTGTTTACCATGTGCAAGGCAGTTTACTAAGTGCTCCCCACGTACTACGTCAGTTCTGAATATGATTCCATTTGTATTTTCACATCCATTTTACAGATGTGGAAAAGAGAGATTAAGTTACTTGCTTTGAGTCATTGGGCTAAGCCGGGATTCAGACCCAGGGCTGAGCACAATATTGCCTTATCTGCCACTTTTCCCTCCACAATGGGGATTTGATATTGGCATCTCAATAAATTTAATTAACTCCGTAAACATGTGTGGAGGACTCAGAAAGGGAGGTTTCTCATTCAGCACTGCAGTGGGTTGGCTATCAAGCCTGTTCATGGTGGTTCAATTCACAGCCTGGATGAAGAGGCAAGAGAACATGGTACAGCTGCTAAAGCACTGGATCAGGAATCAGGAAGTGTGTGACCTGGTCCTGTACCTCTTCAGGGGGATGTGTTCTTTACCTGAGCTTCATTTTCCCTTTCTGAAAAATGGTGACTTCCACTTTCATCACATCATGCCCACCTTCTCAAGCACTTGTGAAGCACAGATATGAGGAGGTGGTGGGGACATGCCTTGTAAACTGGAAAGAGTTTTATAAGAGGAGAGGGCTGTTATAAGAGAAAGGCAATTCTCCTTGTAAAGGGAAAGAAGAGTCAAAGGGCTGAAGGACTGCCAGTGTGGATGGCTGAGGTGATGCAGCAGAAGGCTGTGTTGGGAAGACATCAAGAAGCGATAATATTAATTAAGCAAATTTCGTGGTGTATGTGTGGGTGGGGGGGGGGGTGATTGGCAGCTAGACAAAGAACCCAGGGAGTCCAAGACTAAGTAAAGTGATAGGGAAATTAGAGAGGAAAATAAAGAAGCATCAGGACATTGGGGTGAGTTGCAATATCAAATAGGTAAAGACTGGGAGAGAACTTGATGAACATTTTCTATTCTGGTCATTTGCTTTGGCAAAGGGAGTTGAATGGTTTTGCACAGAGTCTCACAGGGAGGCAGAGGCACAGGCCAGTCCCCAGAATCAGTGCTTTTTCATGTAAGATCCAGTGGCCTCATATGATTGCTCTTTCCAACACACCTCAAAGGTTGATGCACAAAGAATCCTTAGCTTTCTTCCACCCCCGCCCCATGGTCCTTCCAGCTGGGGAAGGAAGCCATGCTCATTGGTTCATCAACTAGCTCGTTCTGCATAAGCGTAGGCAAGAGGGCTCAAATGGAGGATAAGATAGGCCAGGACCCTTCCTATAAATCCTCCCAGTCCATGGAGGAGGAAGACAACAAAATAGGAAATTGGAGGGCAGTGAATTAAGGACCACAATGGAGAAAGGCAGAGAGAACTATAGATCCCAGATGAGAGGCTCTTATCCTTGTTGGATGGAAGCAAAGGGTGGCCAAGAAGAGATTTTTTTTAAAGATATTGGGTATGAACAAAAATGTAAAAGATGAACATGAGTTGTCTCAACATGTTTACAAAGCCTTGGCTGAGTCATTAGTTACCTCTCTAGCCCTACTGTCCCCCACACTCTGCTAGACACTGGGGAGATCATGAACAAGATGGACAAGGCTCCTGAAATCATGAAGCTAGCATTTTAAGAATACAATGAAAATAAAGAGGAAAATAAACAAACTGACATAGTCACTACAAGTTGTCATTAGTGCTGGAAGAAAATCAAGAGCTCTATGATAAGGCATCATTGAGAGCTGGCTGTATGGGTTTGCATGAGACACGGTGGCCCCGAGGGGTAGGAAGAGGTGGAACTTCAGGTGAGATGAAGGAAGAGAAGAAGCCAGCTCTTCAGAGGACTGGGAGGAGAAGAGTTTTGGAAGCTTCAGTCCTAGGAAGTAAGCCCTAAATTTTCCTGCAGTTTAGCAACCTCATTCCCCCAAGTGCTTTCTCTGGATGTGGAGCGAGTTAGCTCACTGGCACTGGAATTCCTCTGTGTCCTGAATGGGTATGTTTCCAGGTTGGTAAAGGTTCTTCCCCGTCCCACTCTGGTGTGTGCTCTGGTGTGTCCTTGAGGCTGAACATTGACATACCTCGGTACCTCCCAAAGGAGGTTTCCTCTCCCTCCTCTGACTCCAGAAGTATCCATCTGACATTTTTACCATCTTACCTAACACTGTGTGGATTTCCCTTAACAATAACCCTTTACATGTGCATCATGCTTTGCAGATTGTAAAGTACTTTGATAGTCTTAATTTTATTTGTTCTTCATAACCCCCCTGCAGAGTAAGGGGAGACAAGGAAGTTTTGGAGACAAGGATTCTGAGGATCATAGAGACCGAGCAAGCAGGAAGTACGTGTTGTGGTGGAAAAACCCCAGGCTCTGGAACTGAATTAACCTGGGTTCAAACTCCTAGCTTCGCTGTGTAGTAGCTGTTTGTTTGAGTAATTTGCCTCTCTGAGCCTCTGTTTTCTTCTTCACAAAATGAGAATAACAACTCTGACCCTATCTGGTAATATGCTGGTTCATCACATTTGTGCACGCCAGGGTTCTTAAAACCCACTATCGACAACCTCATGATTTTTGCCTATTTGCACAGAGAAGGAGATGTTGAATGAAGTGTTCGGCCCAGGGAAAGTTGGAAGTGTTAGAGGAACTGAGAACGTGATGAGAAGCACATTGTGCAGTCACTTCTTTCCATTTTACAACAGCGTACTTAACATTTGGGAATGCAATTTTAAAAAGGGAAGAAAGAAAAGAAAACACTTTGTGGATGAGTGCTTGTAAGGCACTAAGCACACGCTGAGGTCTTTAAAGACTGATGCGAGGAGAGGGGGGCTTGGCTTTCCTTCCACCCTCCTCCTCCTCCTCCCAAGTCCAGTCCCCAAATCAGCTTCTCACACATGTTAGCAATACCCGCTCCAGCCAAATGCATTAGCATCATTTGTCCTCGAGACAGTGGAGATGACGAGGGTTTTTACGGCACTAATTAATCCAACTGCAGAAAAGGAAAGGCTCTGTTAGCCAAGTGCATATTAATGCTGAAGTTAATATTATTAAATTCCATATTAATAAGTTGCAGGACTCCTTGGTGGGTCTCACGTAAAAGCAACCCTTGTAATTTGCCCTTGCTAAGCTGTGAACACCACAGGGAAAAGGCTTTGCTCGTGCAGTTCGAAGCTGTGTAAACATTTAGAGGTCCTTCCCTGGCACATAGTGGGTGTTTAATAACTGCTTGTGAACTGTTTCAACAGTGGGGCTAACAAGTTTGTCCTAAACCGCAGTGAAGAAGACACGTCAGCTGCTCTTTCTACAAACTCCTCAAAGGCAGAGATCGGGTCTCCGTAGCAGATGCCTCTGGGGCCGTGCCATGTCCTCTTGGCCCATGGCTGTTTCCGCCGCAGCTATGCACGTCCAGGCTCACTCTGTGCTGCCAGTGGCCTCAAGCGTACACTTGCACTTTCTGCCCCACAGCCTTCTGCAAGAGCAAGGGAGCTCCCTAGTCCCATGTGCAAGCACAGCTAAAACATGGTGGGGAAATTAACACTCCTGGGTGGGAGGCTCAACTCAGGGGGATCAGGAAGTGGGGGATAAGGGCTCTGGCTCCCTGACTTCTAGCCAAAAAGTTCTAGGAGGCATCCTGTTTGCTTCTTAAAGACCCCTGCAGAGTTGAGCCCCTGTCCCTCACAGCAGCAAACTTGATGATGCACTTTCACACTGACTTTTCCTCTTTCCTGTCTCACTCTTCCCTTTCCTTTGCTTCCTGAGATCACCTCCCAAATAAACCATCTGCACCCAAGCCACTGTCTTAGGCACTGCTTTTGAGGGAAGTCAAACTAAGACTTCCTTCTTGAAGTTTGTCCTCCCAGTCACCAGCTCAGTTTACAGTACACAGTGGATACATTCACTCGCTAGACAAATATTTACAGAGAATCTGCTGTATATAGCATTATGCTAAGTGAACAAAGTCCCTTCTTCACGGGGCTTACAGTGAGGTATACAGATGATGCAGCAATTCACGAATATATGAGAGATAGTGATAAGATTTTGGAGAGAAGTAAAGTAGGAAAAGTGGTAGAGGATGACAGCAGATGCTCCTTTAGATTGGATGGGGGAAGAAGGCCTTTCTGAGGAGGTGACATTAAAGCAGGGGTCTGGGTAAGGAGAGGGGGTGAGCTATGCGAGGATATGAGGAAGAGCTCTTCAGGTGTCAAAACCCCCGGTGCAAAGGCCCTGCAGCAGGAGCATTTGGCATGTTAGAGGGGAAGAAGAATGCCAGCATGGCTGGAAGGGGTGAGTGAGGACAGAAGCACAGGCAAGAAGAAAGGAGGGCCAGAGGAAGTGGGACATGGGGGATATCATGAATTCTTGTTGAATAGGACAAGCTTTGTATTCCTCCTCCTGGGCACTGTTTTATGACAGGAAAGGCTCAGGTTTGGGAGTGTGACAACTCTGAATTTGAATTCCAGCCTTGTTATTTAGATGTTGTATGACCTTGGGCAATTTGCTTTAGATCTGTGTCATTTTTTCTTTGGATTTATGATGTGGTGATTATAAAACTTACTTGATAGGATTTGTATCTCGTAAGACTCCAAGTTGCAAGTAACATCAAACAAATAGAAACTAGCTTTGGCAGAAAAGGAAAAAAATACTGACTCATGTATCTGAAATATCCAGTGGAGATCCAGCTTCAGACACGACTGGGTCCGGGGTTTCAGATGATGACATCAAGACTTGGTCTATTTCCCAAGAGTTAGTCTGGTTTATCAGGACTGGGTCACTTGTCTTTTTGGCCTCTGACGTAGATTGTCTGGTCGTTGCTCACATGCCAATCTCTGCAGGATAGAAGGGGCCTTAGCTCAACCTAAATCAAATAGATTGAGGGAGAGCTGGTTCCCCCACAGAAAACTGGGGTGCTGTTGTCAGAAAGAGGCACAGGTTTCCAGTAGTCAACCCAACAGACGTCCACCAGAGGATGGGAGTGAGAATGAGCCAGAAGTCCCTTAACACAGTGCCTGGGACATGGGAACTCTCGGTAGATATTGCTAGACAATGATCACCTTTTCTGGAGCCCTTATTTTTTTGTCAATCTCTTCTTTCCTGTGCCTCTTGAGTCTTATTTACTCCCGAAAGGTCACACAGGAGGCAGCCTGGCTCTCTCAAGAAAGAGACTTCTCAGCACCACACTCTCCCGAGTGAGCCACGGGCCGTCAAGAAAGAGAGACTTCTCATACCAGGTGCTGATGTTCAGAAAATGGGGTGAATCCAGTGAAGTTCAGTTTCACAGAATTCAGTAAACAGCTGTATGTATAGCCAGCCCTATGCTGGGTACTGATAACACACAGGTGATCAAACACAGTTCCCACCTTCAGCGTTTTGCAGTCTGGAGGCAAATGTGTAGTAGAAAAAGCACAGACTTTGGGTCTCACATGTCCTATCTAACCTTTACTCTGCCATTCCTAGGTGGAACTTCGTTAGACAAGTTATTTAACCTTCCACGAGCCTGTTTTTCACCTGTAAAAGCACAATTAACCTAATTCATTGGGTTGTATCAGATTTTAATCAAGACAGGTTGTTTTGAATGTTTAACCAAGACAATCTAAGTAAAAATGTCTAGCATTGTTGATGCCACATAAAAAGAATGAAATAAACATTTCTATTCCTTTTCTCCTTGCCTGCTTCCTTCTTTTTAACTTTCTTCCATAATTACTTCCTTTTGCAAAACACAGGAATGTTCTAGGGAGTTAGATATTCTGTAACGTATCTAAAAGCATCCAAGTTTGACCACCATCAATTTTGCCATCAGATAAATTGATGAGAACTGGTGGGGATAAGGTAGCAGGAATGGGGGAGCACTCACCTTTGCAAACCATCCAGGTGTCAGGTCCACTACATGTATTGTCTCATTTACTCCTCACCTGATTCTCTGAAATAGATATGGTCATCTCCTTTCCAGATGAAGATGCAGTCGCTGAAAGTTTAATCATCCATCCCTGGATAAGCTAGTTCACAAGTAGGGAGCATGGCTTCAAAACCAGGGCTCATCTGCTTCCCAAACCCACTTTCTTTCCACTACCTTATACTGCCATTATGATAAAGATGAGAATCGTTCACACGGGTTCTTCAGATTTAAAGTAACAACATATTTTGGAAGAAACAAACCAACTGCAACTGATAGGTGTGAGGCCCTTAAAGATTCGTTTGTCACTGATGAGGTCTCAGAATGAACTTCTATTTTAGTCCAAGTAAAGCAAAGGTGGGGAAGGGAGAGAGAGACCTGCTTCTTCCTCGGCAGCATGGCAAAGAGCATCTCAGGTTAGAGAGAGGCCAGGTCCAGAGGGGACCCTAAATCCCATTGGTGTTTCCTGAAAAGAGCATGGAGTTCTGAGCTGGGGACCTTTTTCCCCACCTGGGCTAAATAACTCACTGCTTCCCCCACCTTCCATTCTGGAATTTCTTTGCTGCTTTTCTCCCAACCTGTTTTCAATTTGCTCTTGTGACCGACTTTGACTGTGACCTCAACTCAATCAGAAGTGAGAGGGTGAGGGGAGAAAGAGAAGGAGAGAGAAAATGAGGAGAAAAAGGATTAAGGGAGTGAGAGGGAGAGAGAGAATTGAGGTAAGGGGTGGGGCCTTTAGAAAAATCGCTCTGTGCTTTGTTGGGTTGGTTCTGAAGCTGCAGCAGAATCATGATTAACCTTTTCTGTGGGACGTAATGAGAGCAAGGCTCGAGTCTGAGTGGATAAAGAAATGTGTGGGGGTCTGGCCCCAGCCCACTCGGGTTACAGCCCCAGAAGAGCCGTAATAGGGAACAGGCACATTCCTGTACAAGCGACTCCCAACTCCCTATCTGTTTTCAAGGAAAGAAAAACAGAAAAAGAATGTTAGAGACTTAGACAGGCTTGAGTGAAGCGATGGCAGCAGCCTGGATTCTAGTGGGGTTTTATCAAGAGACTACGACAATGTACAGGGAGGAGGGGACAAAGGCACCCTAGGCAGAGTGTCCTGGTGGAAGGCGGATGGGCTCATATGCAAAAGAGCTTGGTTTGATTCTGGACTCTGCCCCCAAGGAGCTACAAACCTTGATTTAGGGTGCAGCATTCCTGAGCTTTTATATTTCTATGAGGGAATGTAGCATGATTTTGTGTTTCAAACATTTTACAATAAAAATTTTTTCTTTTCTTTCTTTCTTTTCTTTTCTTTTTCTTTCTTCTTCTTTTTTTTATATATGGCTGTTGGCCAGTACAGGTATCAAACCCCAGAACTTGGTGTTATCAACACCACACTCTAACCAAGCGAGCTAACTGGCCAGCCCGGCAATAAAACTTTGAAACCAAGTTTTTATAAACAATTTCTTGTTTTAACTAAATGAAACATAGAACATTAGTGTATAAAATAAATCAAACTGGAGTGTGTCTGGCTGGAGATTAGTGTGGCTACAGCGGGGGTTGGGGGGGCCCAGCCCCTCTCTCATTAGTGTTTAACCTTACTCTTGGAGTTCTATATGTTTTAATTTCCAAACCACTGTTAGAATATATTGTTAGAATATACTACTGAACTCCTTCTTTCTCTTCTGGACTTTGTATCTTTTCAGAAATTCCAGGTTTACAAAGATGGAACTGTGCACCTAGAACAGTGTCTGGTGCATAGTAAATGCTCCGTAAATGTATGTCACATGCATGCTGAATAAAATTGTCAGAATTTGAGGAAGAGCTTCTGTGGCAGCTTGGAAAACTCTTCTATTCTTAGCAATTTTATCTTATAGGCTGGCTGATATAAATGATTTCATAGTCTATAGGCGTCAAGACACTAAGTTCTGTTCCAGATCCTCCTGCACTCTGTGTAAGGCCATGACCTTGCCACATTTTTTCTCTGGGATTCAGTTTTGACCCTTATGAAAGGAGAAATTTGGATAAAAAAAGAAAATCCGTAAGAGTTCTTATCTCTACTCTGTTAGGATGACAACAAGAATAAGAACAGCAGAAACAATGAGAGTTAATATATTTTTTGAGCTCTTACTGTGTGCCAGCCATTTTGCTAATTAACTTATGTACTGTGTTTTATATGATATCCACAACAACTCTGTAAATTAGACACTATTATCTTTTTTACACGTGAGAACATAGATATAGAGAGTTAAGGAACTTGTCCAAGGCAAGCGGTAAGTGAGGGTGTGCCAGAATTTAATCCTGGGCAGTGTAAATTCAGAGCCCCAGCTCTTAACCACTGCATTATATTATTGCTCATTCAATTGCACCGCTGCCAGATGCAGAGTATGGTACATTGGGGAACCACAATACATCTGTTGATTTGCATTAGTGCATAGAGAAGCCCCCAGGCCTTTCTCAGTACCCCCGCCACTAGGTGAGGAAGGATAGCGAGAGGTCACTTCATTCACCTGTCTCTATGTAGATTGCATTTAAACCTTCTGAAATAGAGTGCCAAGAAAAGCAATATTACAATTTACTTTATGGGTCTGTTCTTGTATTTAACAACCCCTCCTGTTGTCAGATTACAAGCTGTAGAAGGTCAGGGACCATTTCTTTTATTGTCTCATTCCCCAACCCCGTAGAGCTGAGAGGGTGGCAGGAATGCAACTGCAAATTGAATAGCACTGAGAAATCTTCTTTTCTAACACTGTCATTTTAAAACTTTCTCTAGGAGGCAGCATAGTATTAAAGAAAAGCTATGGTTTTGGAGTTAGAAGAATAGGGGTTCAAATCTCAGCTCTGTCTTTTTTTTTTTTTTTTAATTTTATTTTGTCGATATACATTGTGGCTGATCATTGCTCCCCATCACCAAAACCTCCCTCCCTTCTCCCTCCCCCCCTCCCCCCCAACAATGTCCTTTCTGTTTGCTTGTCATATCAACTTCAAATAATTGTGGTTGTTATATCTTCTTCCCCCCCCCCCCCGGTTTGTGTGCGTGTGTGTGTGTCTGTGTGTGTGTGTGTGTGAATTTATATATTAATTTTTAGCTCCCACCAATAAGTGAGAACATGTGGTATTTCTCTTTCTGTGCCTGACTTGTTTCACTTAATATAATTCTCTCAAGGTCCATCCATGTTGTTGCAAATGGCAGTATTTCATTCGTTTTTATAGCTGAGTAGTATTCCATTGTGTAGATGTACCACATTTTCCGTATCCACTCATCCGATGATGGGCATTTGGGCTGGTTCCAACTCTTGGCTATTGTAAAGAGGGCTGCGATAAACATTGGGAAACAGATATCAGCTCTGTCTTTTTCTAACTCTGCAGTCTTAATCTCAGCTTTACCATAGGGATGATAACATCTAACTTGTTAGGTTGCTGTGAGAATTAAGTGGAAAAAAGAAAAGTATGTATGAAATATCAGTTCACTTTCTTTTAACTATTTTTCATTAGAAGGTCATTATATGTATATAGGCCCAACTAGAATTGGGTACTAAATAGCCTTATGATGGTATTGATATGACTAATTATACTCCAGGTTACCCAGTTTCTGCACTTGAACTAAACTTATAAACCTTAGAACTGTTTAGAACTTAGAACTGTGCCGATCTCAGTGACCTGACATGTTTATGGGGCTTTTATCCATGGTCCAAGTTATTCTGAAATTCATGGAAATATCTGGTAAGCTATGCCCATTTGAAAATAAATGTCAGCCATCTTTTGGCTTCAAGACAATTAATACAGGCCACAAGCAGCTGAATTCCCTCATGAAGAGCCAACTCTCTCAATGGCTATCTGGAAACAAATTGAAAAGCAGACAGACATGGATCCAAGCTCAAAGAAAACAAATACAAGCAGCCAGACTTGGATCCTGAGAAACTAAGTGAAACAGGGCCTCATTCCATCCAATGAATAATCCAAGGTCTCTCCCCTCCCTTTTTTTTTTTTTTCTTGTTTTTAACTTTTCACCCCATACATTGCTCTGCTTTGATATCTATTGGAATGGAGATGTTGTTTGGTTTATGATCATGCTATGGAAGAAGCTGACATAAGAGATCTACAAAAGAAATTTGAGATGGCAAAATTTGTGATGAATAACAGTTTCATTTACTTCTTCATTTTCCAGCAAAACCTCTAGTTCTGGACATCTTTCTCTCTTTCTAGACTCTTGGCTTTTACTTTCTAGAGTCCAAATCCATAAAAGAACTCTTAGCCCCTTGCAACAGAAAGGAAAACTGAGACATTGAGAGGTTTAAGGTGGAAATAGAATTCAGTCCCAGGTCTGTCTTATAATAGCAGCTGGAATTACATGTTGCTGACATTGGCTTAATTTAGACACTTATTCTGGCATCTACACGTCAAGTCTATGAACTGTATACTGTCTTTTTAAAAATGGAAAACAAAAAACAGTACCCATCTTATCTGTTGAATTATAGGGACAAGTACATCACAGAGTTGTTGTTCAACTGAATCCGAGGGGCACCCAGGCAATTCAGTTAGATAGTGTTATAAGCTGCACTTGTGAGGTGAAGAATTAAATGTTTTTGTTTGTTTTTCATTGTGATTTTGTAGAAATTAAAAAAGAAAGACCAGCAGAAAGTGATCTGTATATTCTGCCCAACCAGTGCCCTGGTGGAGAAGTACCACATGGCTTCTCTGAGTCCCAGTCTTCTTAAACACTTGTCCAATATTGTCCCATGATGGTTCCATTGCATTGGCTTGCCCCTAATCCCGGGTAGAGAGGATATATTTGAACTGGTATCCTCCTCTTGTTTATGACCAGGAATATACACGAATAGAGAGTCTGAGAGACTCCACATCAGGCATGAAGGGGAACGGGGAAACAGGAGTTGGAGGCCTCATTTCATTTCATTCTGTGTGTTCTAAAGTACCTCACATGCCAGTTTTGCTCCTAAATCATCCAATTTTAGAATTGGAAGGGAACTGAGAGGCCAGTTAGTGTAGCTCATTTACTTTATCTATTTTTAAGTAATTTTTATTGATTTTTTTCTTGTTACAAAAGCAATGTATGTTCATTGAAGATAATTTAAAAAATAGAGATAAGCAAAAATAAAATGGAAAAAGTACCCATTATCTCACTCTCCAGACAGATCCACCATTAAGCATTAGCTGTTTTTTCTTTCTTCCATTTTAAATACATATACATGTAATATGTAATATACATTTCCACCAAAAAATGGATTATTCTGTAATAGTGTACTCTGTTTTTTAGCTGAACAATATTTCATGAATATTCTTCCACACAACTTTACATTTTTTCACAAATTATTTTTAATGTCTATACAATATCCCATTGCATCATTGAACTATAATTGATATAGCTATTTCTATAGTGTTGAACATTTTCTTGTTTCTAAATCCTTGCTAGTATAAATAGTACTTCAGTGTTTGTCTTTATAACTTAATCTTTGTGCACATCCATGTTTTTATTTTAATTTTTTTAAGAGTCCTAATAGTGATTCTAGAACCTTCACCCTGCAGAGAAAACTAAGGCACAGAGGTGGGAATTTAGGTGCCCAAAGCTATACAGCACATTTTTAGCAGAATTAAGACTAGATCCCATGATTCCAGGTATTCGGTTGTTCTTTCTATTCTCCTTTATTAGTTCTCTTTCTAGTGAATTTCAGCTGCTTCCTAAATTCTCATGGCTAGATTGACTTTTAGGAATCATGGGTTTAGGGGGCGGTCACAAATATGTTCCACTTATTCTTACACTTTTCCTTTCAGTACCCTTGACCTTCGTGACTAATCAATCATAGAACTCTTTCCTCCTTAGCTGGACTAGGTCTCTGTCCATCTCAGCATAATACTCCACAAATCCAGTACCAGTGCATAAGAGTGGACCTGCGAAATGAAACTATTTTACATCCTTAGTCCAACTCCTTCGTTATACTAATAAACAAAATGCAACTCCAAGAAAGAAGGGCCTTGCCGAAGGGTTTGAGAAGTCAGTGGCAGTGCCAAGGACAGAAAAGTTATTACGGACAGAAAGAAAGCACAATTCCCTTGTTGCTTTTTTATATGTTTTTATTTCACTTGAGCCTTGCTGCAATCTTATAGAGGTAGGTATTACATCCCCGCTTTAATTTTCAGACATAAATGTGAACAAAGTCATCAAGGCTACATACTAATCTGTGTCATTTTCTAGTCATGTGCTTTTTCTATCCACTAATCCTCCTGATAATAGTATCCAGATTTGATGGGTTTGGATGACAGCAAGAATGTCTGCTCACCTAGACTGAGCTGGGGAGCTCACCTTTCTTTTTCTCCCTTCAGGAGAATTCCTGAGTTTTGCTGATGACTTACTCTCTGGCCTGGGCACGTCTTGCGTGGCAGCTGGTCGAAGCCATGGAGAGGCCCCTGAAGTCAGTATCTACTCGGTCATCTTCAAGTGTCTGGAACCTGACGGTCTCTACAAGTAAGACATGTTGGGTGGATGGGGAGCATGAAGCAGACGGGACAATTTTAAACCTGGGAAGGAAGACATAAGTTATTCTGTCCAGGGCAAAGAAATGTTTTATTGGCCAGCCTGTGTGTGCACCTTGAGATGCTAAGCTTTAGACGCGTCCACTTGAGAAGTGTGACTACAGTGGGTCACAGAATCACACAGGATTAGTGCTGAAGGGTGCAGGGAGGTTAGAAATTCAAAATGACTCTTCCTGTTGATGAAGAATCTGCAGCCCTGAGAGGGAAAGTGGCCTTCTCGAGATCATAGAGCAAGATATCCAGGAGGGCTGGGACAGGGATCCCTGCCTAGTGTTCTTTTCTCTCCTTCATGCTGCCTCCTCTTAAAAATATTAGATCAGTGTATATACATACTGTCATGCACCACATAATTACATTTTGGTCAGCAACAGATTTCATATATGACAGTGGTCCCATAAGATTAGAATGCAGTGCCATATAGTCTAGGTGTGCAGCAGGCTATGCCATCTACATTTGTGTAAGTGTACTCTATGATGTTTGCACAATGGCAGAATCAACTAATGATGCATTTCTCAGCACATATCCCCATCATTAATGACACATAAGTATATATACACACATATATATGTATATACACATGCACATATACATATAATATATGCGCACACTAAGATATATATACTGAGATATATGTATTTATTCATATGTAATTTTTTATCAGTAGATCCAGTTGTTCTCTTAGAAACAATGCCATTATGACTCTTTTGTAGAGTACATTGGAGTCATTGCATTCAAACTTCTGGAAATGCAAGTAGAAGTTACTCTGAGAGTCATTTGTTAGTCTCAGAATAAAACAGGGTCTCACTTTTGTTTGTTTTCCACCTCAATGAGTGTTGCTGCATCTGGATGCAGCCATCATAAGCTATAACACAGAGCTCTAGAGACCAGCTCTCCTCATAGACCCTAATTATGAAACCATAGACCACATTTTTTATCAACCTAGAAAGGTGCAGTTGTGAAGAAGTCGAGCTTCATTCAGCAGTTGTTCAACTCGTTCATTTATTCTTTTATTCACACACTCAGTGATTCATTCATTCATCCATTCATTACTCCATCCACCCAACCATCCATCCTTCCATCCATCCCATTCACCCATCTATCTATTCATCTGCTCTTACACTTCATTTCATTCAATCATTCATTTATCAATTATTTTGTTTAGCTGCATATTTATTTACTAATTCATAACTAATTTACTTATTTAGCAGACGTTTTCCGAGGATTTCCTATGTCTTGGTTCTGTGCTAAGGATTGCAGGTATGAGTGTGACTAAGACAGAGGTCCTATCCTCAGGTAACTTATAACCTAGTGGTGATGTGAGAGGCCACAGACTGTAGATTCAAATCTGACTTTGATATTTTTAGTTATGTGACCTTAGATAAGTTGCTTTACCTCTATAATCCTCAGGTTCAGCCTTTGTAAAACAGAGATAGAAAAAATCCTAGCTTGCAGAGTTGTGTGAGAATTAAACAAGAAACACCATAGTGCAGTATCTCCAAGTATGTGCTCGATAAATATTAGTCCCTCCACAATCTGTGAACGTCCTCACCTCTAAAACACGACTCATCTCCCCCTTCCTCTACCTATCTGGAGTCCATTACTTTTCTGAAGACTGTGGTGAACTTTTGAACACTCCACATGTTGACATTGGTGCACCAAAGTCAGGAATATCACTATGAGCTGAGTCTTCTGACCCTGGCCCTACCACTGACTGTCTCTGAGATTTGGGGGTTCAAATTTTATCTGAAATCACTTGAGGGCAGTGAATGCTCTAGAAATGAAATCCCTGAAAAGCAGTAGGCTATCAGATCTCTTCTAGTGGGACATCTGGGCAAACTTCATAGAGGAGGTAGCTTGGGCCTCAGGCCTTAAAGGATGACCACAGTCCTGACAGTGAGTGGTGGCTTTGGGATCCAGACTTCGAGAGCATGACTCTACAGCCTCTTACTCAGTAAGCACTGACACCAGCCCCTTGGCTCTGGGGTCACTGCCTCTATGAAATACAAGTATGTGACTAGATTAAGAGCTATACAGTCCCCACCAACTCTAAAAACTGGGATTGTATGAAGAAAGTGAAACTTTCTGAAGATTTCCTGATGGCTGGCTTTGGTTCCTCTGTCTCTCATTAAGGGTGTAGACTGGAGGCAGACAGAGCTGGGTTCAAATCCCTGCCCTGCCCTTGATTAGTTGTGTGACACTGAGTGAGCTGCTGACCCTCTGAACCTCCATTTCCTTCCCTGTGAAAATGTGAATACTGCAGTGTCCAGCTCACTGGGACTCCAGGAGACCTTGATGAGATAACATGCAAAATCTCTGCTTGACAATGAACTCCCAGTAGGAGCCTGAAAAGTGTTAGCTGTTATCACCATTGCTGTCGTTGCCCTTTTTGTGCTAATTGTTAATTTCAGCTCCCTCCCCATCCATCTTCCAACCCACGGGAGAGACAGCATCTAGCAGAGAGGAGCAGAACCCCATCCGGTGCTTCCTATCTGCTAAGACAGAAGGAGTAACCCTTTTACTGTGATGACATTGTAGGGACTTGGCATTGGTTGGGCTGGAATCCCACAGCCCCATTACGTAGAAAGCAATGAAATGTTTTAGGAACCCCCCAAAACAATTAACACTGAGAGCTGACTAATCAAACTGCCATCCTTCAAAAGCAATGAACACGCTTCCTTGCCCTTTCTTTTCCCCGCTACCTGACTCCAGCCCTCCTCCCCACCTCTTGAAATAGGGGACATTCTTTCTTCCTCTGTCCTGGAAATGTGCTTGTCATGGACTTGTCATCCCTAACTCTGAACATTTCTTTATTTCATTTATTTGTTTGCTTATTTATTAATATTATTATTATTTTTACATTCTAAGAAGTTGCAGAGCAGTTGGGGATGAGGGAGAGAGGGAAAGGAGGAAAGAAATAGAGTGTGAAGAGTGGGAAGGAGGTGGGGGCTTGGTCAAGGCCCGCAGCACCCCCCTCAGTCCAGCAGGGGAGATCGGGAGGGTTCCTGTGGCAGCTCAGTGGTCGTCGCTGGGCATGTGTATATTTAGAAATTGACTTTATTAATGGCCCTGGGTTCTGGGCCACTCTGACCAGGGACCAGGGTCATGTCTGGAACAGTCTCCTATCCCAGTGGCGGCTCTCTTCCTGTGAAGTCTGACCGACTCAGTCTCGAGTTTTAAAATAGTTCCAGTGTCAGTTCTTGGGGTTTCTCATTTTCTGTTTGATGGATGCCTACCATTTTTTTTTTTCTTCCTCTTGAGCCAGAAAGGCTACTGGACTCTCTGAAAAGAGTGCAGGCTTTGGGGACAGTCTGGGCTGAGTATGAATCCTGATTCTGCCCTGTACACGTACCCTGCCCGGGGCAAGTCATTCTTCCCTTTTCTATGCAACAATTTTTTCCTCTGGTAAAGGAAGCTGGTAATCATCCCTATTTCATAGGGCTATAGAAAGGAAGATGAAGTTGAGAAACTCCACGAACAGGGTATTTCAGAATAAGCCTGACACATAGGAGGTCTGTAGGAAGTGTTAGTCACTATCTTTTTCTTCCTGCTTCATTCTCGTGACTCAGTCCCTGGTTATCAGTGTCTTTTTCTTCCAAGGACAACATTGGAAGAGCTGGCCCCGATGAAGCAAGCTGGGGTCCCACTAGCCCTGGAAGGAATGACCATTCAGAATCCTTTGGGGAGAAAAAGAATGAAAGGAGAGAATGGATCCAGACAAGAGAAGGCTCAGAAAGAGCCAAGTCTTAGTTCAGCTCAGCTCAGCTGGACATCAAGCCCCCATCCACACTTCCAGATTCAGGTGACGGGGGAGTGGAGGGCCAGTCTCTCCACCGGGGAGCCTGGGTTCACGTCCTGCTGCCACCACTTCTGCCTCTGGCCTCTTGGGCTAAACATTCATACCCTCTCCCCATTCTGCAACTTCAGCATCTTTAAGATGAAGGTGCATGCGGTCCGGTCCACTCCCGCCGTGAGTTCTGGGAATGCACACTTTTGCCTTGGAATTTCTTCTCATTCTCTCTCTCCTTCCCCTCCTCCTGGGCTCCTGCCCTTCCAACCTTCCACCTCTCTCACTTACTTTTGCCCAGCTGTGCCTCCCTGCTTCTCTGTTGGTATCTCTTTGTCTTTTCTTTCCCCTCTGTGTACGTATCTTCAGTATGGCTTCCTGTCTTTGTCTGTGGTTCTCTCTGTCATTCTTTCTTTGCCTTTCAACTTGTTGATCTCTTCATTTCTATTTCTGAGTGCGTAGCTCAGTCTCTCTGTCATATTCCTTACTTGCAATTTGGTTTTTCTCTCTCTCTGGTCCTCCTCCATTCCCACTCCCTCTCTCCACCCCATCTAAGAAGGCAAATTGCTTTTGCAGCCCCTCCATGCATGTAATTTTGCACAGCGCCGCAGGGTGAGACCAGTTGAGGGAGTGAAAGTCGAGGCTGATTTTCTGTCCTAAGCTCACCCTGGTGTAACAAAACAGAAACATCAGCACCCGTGCCCTGTTTAAATTGAATTTCCTTGTTTGTTTCATTTGTTTTGCTTTTGAATAAAAACAAACAAGAACAGCAGAGGGAGAGGGTCCCCAGAAGGACTGACAGTGGAGCCAGCTTCTGTTCCCTTGGGTTGTTGGAGTCCAAGGGTGACCCTGGGTGGGAGTATCCACTCAGAGCCAGTTGCTCATGCCAGGCTGGGCATCACGGTCCCTGCCCTTGCCTGGCCAGAGGCCTAGACACCCCTCTTGTAGCTGCTCTCCAATTTCCTATTACCCCAGGTAATTAGCCTCTGTCTTGTCTTGGCTGCTTTGCTTTTTTCTAATTGTGGCGGGCTGCCAAAAGGTCCTCAGTAAACATGCCAGCAGCAGCTAGGCCTGATTCCTGGGGTGGGGGACTCATTCCCACACATTCAGAGGCTTGCCCCAGGCCCACCCTCACCTCCCTGGCTGCATCTCTATGAAAGGAATGCCAAAGGAGCCTGGGTCCTGCAGCCAAGAGCCAACATCATGGTGGGAATGGAGGCTTAGGAGAAAGGCTCCTGCTTAGCAGGGGTGGGGTCGGAGGAGCAGAAGGAAAACCAGGGCTCTCGAGAAGAAAGGGCATTGTAAGAAAAGCAAAACAAAACAGCTGAGGTCTGGAATCAGTCAGCAGTTCTCACTGCTCCCAGTGATATCTTGGACCAGTTCCTCCCCTCCTCTGGCCTTGATGTTCTCATCTGTGAAATGGAGAGGTTAAACTCAGTGGGCACTAAGACCTGTGTGCTGAAGGAGGGGTGGGGACTCCAAACCAAGGTTCTGGTTCTCAGTGCCACCAATACTTTCTGAATAACAGCAGTGCTGTTAATAATATTTAACCGAATATTCACTGTGTGCCAGGACCCATGCTGAGGTCCGTGTGCCATCTCTTTTAATCCTCACCATAACCCTACTGATGACACTAATAGTGCTGTCATATCCCATTTCACAAATAAGAAAACTGGGGCTTCAGGGAGGAATTGTTTTGTCCAAAGTCACATGACAAGATGGGATAGAGCTG
Organism: Cynocephalus volans; assembly: GCF_027409185.1. NCBI lineage: Eukaryota > Metazoa > Chordata > Mammalia > Dermoptera > Cynocephalidae > Cynocephalus > Cynocephalus volans. The sequence continues at coordinate 20,664,683 of NC_084476.1, forward strand.
AGATTCATGCCCCAGCCCCCTCCAAAGCCCACCATCGCCTCCCCTCCCCTCTTGCCATTCAAGTCTCCATCCACTCGTGTGTGGAGTTGTCAGAGGGGAGTTGTCAGAGGTACCTGGAGAGGGTGGGAGTAGAAGAGGGCTTTCTAATTGCAAGCAACACTGCAACAGCAAGAACACCAGGCTTGGGGACTGGAAGACCCTGGGGGAAGGCACTGCACACCTCATCATTCCCATCCATGAAATGAACATTATTAATTGTAACTTTCCAGATTGCTGCAAAGATTAAACTGGATAGTAGATGAGAAAATGCTTTAACATTTTCATAAGGTTGTGTGCACATGTGAGGGGTTGTCAATACCACTCTGTGTTTGTCAGAGAGCAGCAACAGGAAGGGGGGTACCCCCATCACCACCACCCCCCTTACACACACATTTTAAAACAAGGCCTTTGAAATCAGACAGCGGTGGGTTTTTAGGCTCCAGCACTTCCCCACTGTGTGTCCTTGGGCAAGTTCCTTCACCTATCTGTGTTTCAGTTTTTTCATCTTTAAGATGGAATCATAAAGGAACCTATTTCATAGGTTCGTGAGGATGCATGACCTGAGGCATGTAAAGAGCACAAGATAGTGCCTCGCTCACTGTCGGGGCTTAGCAAATGGCAGGAGGAGTGACCACCGCTATTACTGTTTGTGACTACATACTCTACCTAAGCGATCACACCTGGGGTGGCCGCTGTTGACACCGTTACGATCACAGCATTTCACTGGGAAAGCAGGGCAAGTCTTCTTCACCCGCAGTAGCCCCTTCACTTGTTAGTGTCCAGGCACTTGCTAGAATTTGCCAGTCTCTCCCTTCCTCCAGGTTTCTGCTGCTACTGTTTCCTTTCCCCAGGATGTCCTTTTCTTGGCTCTTCCCATGACTGGTTCCTTGTTTGCCTTCAGGTTCATGATTAGATGTCGCCTCCTTAGAGAGGCCTTCCTTGACCACGTTATCTACCGTAGATACCACCTGCCACACACACAGACACACAAGCCATGGTACCTACTAAAGCCGTAATGACTTACTATCTGTTTACTTGTTTATTGTTTATCTTTTCTCTCTGGAAGGACATAAGAGTGGGGTCTGTGTCTGCCATGTTCGTCGTCTACCCCTGGTGCCTTGAACAGGGCCTGACATCAGTTAAGAATCCAAGAAATATTTGTTGAGTGCTTTGAACGAATTTCCAAGTCAATGCAAAAATCCTGGAGACACTGATTTCTCCCCTTCACTCACTCACGACCTCCTACTCACTTTCTCACCAAATATGCAGGGGACACCCACTGTGTGCCAGGCTGTGGTCCAGTACCTCATCTCCACATCTGTCTCTAGGTTTCTGTCTCCGTGTTTTTCTTCCTCCCTCTCTGTTTCTCTTTATCTTTCTCCTTCCTTCCTTTCATTCTCATAAATCTTGTCTAATTTAATCCTCAAAACAACTCTCTAAGGCATTTGCTCTTGTTCTTATCCAACAGATAAGGCTACTAAGGCACAGAGAGGTTAGATAATTTGACCAGAGTCACAGAGCCGGTAAGTGGAGAAGCCAAGATTTGAGCCCAGCCAATTTATTTCCAGTGTCTGAACTCAGAATTATCCCACTAGATTATGAGAAGAATTTGACATGCAGAAATTGTGGGGGTCAGGGGATGGAAGCTTTGGAAAGGGATCTTTTAGACAAAACTCCATGCCTGTGTGGGTTGGAAACAATATGGAAAACAAGTTTTCAGTTCTCACACCAAAAGCTATGTGGCTACCACTGAACTCCAAACTTTGTCCTGCCTCTCCAACCCCCACTGTTCCATACAAAGAGTTGAACCCTGAGTCTGTATGAGGACCCCTGTTCCTGCCTACGGATGGACTCCCAGTGTCATTTTTGAGATCCCTCTGATCCCCAGCTCTCATCAGCTGAGTTATTCCCAGTGTCTCCAAACTCCCATGTGCTTCTGCAAACAGGTCAGGCTCCTGGCCCAAAGATGCTATTCCAAAAGCCCTGAGGGCTTGGAGCCTTGGATGGAGCATTGTTGAGCTCCCCAGCACCCCAGGACACCACCCTCCCTGGGCATAGCCTGGGCAGCACATCTCAGAAGCAGCCAGGGCCACCACCATGGATAATATAATTACATATTAGATGAAATCCCACTGCTTCCTCTTATTTACATTCCTACCCTACCCTCTTCATTTCCTCTCTTCATGCCAAGAATCAGTGCAGAATTTACTGGAAACAGCACAAAAGTCATCAGGAGTCCTCCAGGGCTGGCTTTCAAGAGCGTTTGCCCAGACTACATAAGGCCAGAGACCCAAGATTCATCCTGCCTTTGGCTGTAAGTGGCTATGGGACCTTGGACAAGTGGTTTCCACTTTGGAAGCCTCAGTTTCTCCATTTGTAGAAGAGGGATAGGAAGGGGCTATCTCAAAGGGCAGTTTCATGAATTTGGAGGCTGTGCATCTCAAGAGATGATGGAGGCAAGGAGACGGACCCCAGCACCTGGCAATCGAGGAGGCAGGGGTCTGAGTCCAGGTGAAAGAACCGCATTCAGCTTATGGCCAGTTACTTCTCCTTCTCCTACTTGCAGTGACCCAGTCTGTCTAGTGGGCGTCCTGAGCCAAGTCCCTTCAGCTCCTGTGAGAAAGGAGACGTGCACAGAGGAAGGCTTCCACACTGACCAGGGGACTGGGCGGCAGCCTCCGAACCAATGCAAGCCGAGGCTGCGGCCCAAGGTTGATCCAGGACACACTAGGGAAGGCAGCCAGGAGGGGCCTGACAGAGTTCCTGTCCTGTTCTTTCCTGGCTGTTTCTTTCCCACTGTGAGCTTTTCTCATTCTTTTTTTTATCTCTGCTTTCCTCCCTCCATCTCTCACTCTCTTTCCCTTTATCCATCCCTCCCTTCCTTCCTCCCTCCCTGCACCCCTCCCATTTTTCCACCACCTCTCCTCTGCTTTCTCCTTTCGATCCTTTCCTTATTGTTGCTGTCTGACTTTTTTCTTCTTCTTCCTCCTTCTCTTTTGCGCCCTTGCTGTCTTTCTGTCTTGCTCATGGACACTACCTCCTTCTCTGTGTCACTCCGACTTCCTGTCCATCTTTGTCTCTTTGTGTCTGTGTGTACTTCCCTTCTACTTGCTCTCTCGGTGTCTGTATCTCCGTCATCTTCTCCTTTTCTTTTCATTTCCTGGTCCCTGTCTTGCTGAGTCCAGGATCCTCCTGTGCATTTTTCCTCCACTCTCCTCCCCCGATGCCCCACTCCCCATACCAGCCTGAGTATAATGTTCTGTGCCTAATATGTGACTCTGGAGTGAATAGCCAGTTGAGTGTGGCCAAGTGTCCCAGAACTCAGCATGGGACTGGGTCCCTGATGTCCCCAAACTTGAGTGGAATGTGAACTTCCTTTGGTTATAGTGCCTAGTCCAACTGGTCAGGGGGTAGGGGCAGGGGCAGCAGCCTAGAGACGCAATTCCATCTAACGACAGGTCATGCTGACCTCTCCAAAGTGCACAGTTGGGGCCTCGGAGAAGGGGAGAGCTGTCCTCAAGCCAGAAGCAAATACAGCCATGCATCCCAAGCCAAGAGACACTCTTTAGAGGAAAAATAACGCTGTTTTTCAGCCGACAGACAGTGAGGCTCCTAAAACCTGCTGGGGACTCTCAGGCAGGCTGTTTCCTCAAACTGCATCCAGGATTTCATCCAGGAATGGGAGGCTAGCCAGGGTTCCAGAGGGACAGGGCACAGACTGCTGGTGTGAACTCGTGGAGTGGGCAAGGGAGCCAGGCTGGGCTGGAGAACCAGGACTTGAATATCGAGCAGAGGAGCTGGACATAGCAGGGAGCCAGAAAAGTCTTTTGAAGAGGGACAAGATGTCTTTTAACCTGTGTTTAGTGGTGATAACACCGACCACAGTGTGGAGAACAGTCTGGGTTGAGTTCAGAGTGAGGAAGGGCGTTTGGTGCAGGGGAAAGGGGAAGGGTGGTCCTCACACATTTGGGGAACCAATGAGTGTTGCCCTGCATAGGGAATGTGCTGGGCGAAAGTGGAGCAGCACAGCCTTAGCTCTGTCTCGAAACATCTGGAAATGGCTTTTCCTGTTCTTCATAACTGGTGGAGGTGCAGAGTGCTCAGGAAAAGGTCATATCTGTTGGTCATCTACAAGGTATTTCACACTAACTTAGGTACTTGGGATGCAGAGCTAATTAAGCAGAACACAGTCTCTGTCCTCATGGGGCTCACAGTCATGGCAGCGAGACAGAGAAGGGGCCAGATTGCTACATGATGCTGCATTTCATTCTCTGATGGGAATGTCCAGGGGCTGTGGGAACACCAAGGAAGAGCCACTAACCCAGCCAGGAGGACACTCTGCTGCAAGGTCTTCCTGAGAAAGTGAGAGGAGGGATTGTAGTGGGTAGAACAGTGTCCCCGAAAAACTCCTATCTGTTACCTGAAACCTCAGAATGTGACCTTATTTGGAAATAGTCTTTACAGATGTACTTAGTTTGGGATCATACTGGATTGGGTTGGTCCCTAAATCCAACAATTGATGTCACTCTAAGAAGAGGAGAGGACAGAGAGACACACAGAGAGAAGAAGTCATGTGGAAATGGAGGCAGAGGTTGGAGTTGTGCTGTCCTGAACCAAGGAATACCTGGAGTCATGAGAAGCTGGAAGAGGCAGGGAAAGATTCTTCCTGGGAGCCTTCAGAAGGAGCGTGGCCCTGCTGACACCATGATTCCAGGCTTCTGGCCTCCAGAACTGTGAGAGAATGCATTTCTGTCATTGTAAGCCTCCCATTTTGTGGGAATTTTTTATGGCATCCCCTAAGAAGCCAATACAGGGGTGAAGAGGGTCTCGGGCAGAGCACAGACTGTGAGAAGGCTGGGAACAGGAGGCAGCATGGTGCAGCAGAGTGCAAGGGGCAAGGGGAACTAGGGGAGTCAGGGCTGTACAGGCAGATGAGGACTCGTCAGCTGTGGTGGGCTCCATGAGGAGTGTGGGAAAGCTGCAAGGGAGAGAATGTGTGAATGAGCTTCATGGCTGCAGACAAGAGTTGACTAGCAAGGGGAAGACCAAGTGTCTGAACAATGCCCAGAGGAGAGGAAGCAGATCGCTGAATGCCCTAGAAATAATGTTCCTGAGGAACATTTGGGTGACCTAGACTGTTTATTCAAGTTAAGAAAGGATACAGGAGAATGGTTCTGCTGTCTTCCACCCTCTCTGGAGCTGTGCAGGGGTCAAAGGGCACAGATGGGTTTACTCTGACCCCAGAAATCAGGACAATGGTGCAAGGCTACAAGAGAGGTGGATTTCAGCTCACTATCAGGAAACATTCTATCACTGACCCTCAATGGGCTGGCAGCCTGAGGGGGCAGTGACAACCCCATGCTGGGTGCAGTGGAGAGCTGATGGACATGAGGCAAACTCTCGGTTGCCCTTTGTAAGGAGGAACTTGCCAGTGATGTCAATGCATCAGTGTAGTCAGATGCTTAATAACAGGGAACAGTGGGGACAGTAGTAAACTAGAAATGGAGCAGAGACTACTTAGCTCCAGCTACTCATTACTATATGAGAATGCTGCCCCACTGATGACAAAGGTTCCAAGCCAGAAATCTAGATGTTTGAGTAAAACTTCCTAATTAGTTCATGCTGACAGCCAATTTTAAATTCACCAAATAAGCCAATTGCATAGGTAACAATTAACCTGCAGGTCATTAAGTTGGGAACTCTAATCTGGGTCAGTTCTTTCAGTGTGTTAATGAGGAAGCTGAGACCCTAAGAGACCCATAGGCTTCATAGTGAAGGCAAAGCCGGGATTAACATGTAGGGATCCTGACTCGTGATCCACGGCTCTTACCAGCAGGCTGTGTCCATCACTTTCTACTTTAGCGTCACTTTGTTACGGACCAGGCACAGAGACAGCTCAGCAGGAGGAGGGGTTTCTGGGAAGAGGTCTTAAGCCCCACCTTGGCTCTGTGCCCAGCTTTGCGGCCCATCCACCTGGGGCCTTGGGCAAAATCATCATCTTTCTGAACCTCAGTTTCCTTCTCATTACAATGAGGGGGTTGGATGGAGAAGTCCTTTTGTGCTCTGACCTTCTCGGACTCTAGGAATGAACCCAGGCTAGAAGCCAGGCCCCTGAACATTTCCCTGCCCTATCCCTTGGCTGAGGGTCCATCACCACACTGAGGGGCTGCCTTCCCCCTACTCCCACCTCCGTTTGTGAAGGAGGCTGTTGCTATGAGCAGTCTTGAGGTCATCGCTGGAAAGATGTTAGCAGACAGCAGGGATCCCCATTAAGGAGGTGCAGAGAGTCAGAGGCGAGACAGAATCCAGACTTCTGGAGTTTTTCTTTCTGCTCTGTTCTCCTTTCCCTCAAGGACAGACTCCCTCATGGAGCAACAATCCCATTCTGCTTTCATATTTTAATCACAGGATAGTAGAGCTTGAGGCTGCAGACACTGCTGACCCAAACCTTCTCTCTTTGTAGGAGAAACTGAAGCCCTAGGTCACAGAGAAAGCCAGTGACAGAGGTGGGCCAGGGCTTTTAACTCCACTATAGACCACCCGCTGCTCTCTTGTCCTAAATCCAAGTATTTGTGTGTCCCTGATCCTCTTGGGTGTCTTAGAGGCTAAGAGCATGGGGTTTTGAGTCAGACTGCCCCGGATCATTTCAAATCTCAGACTGCTTCTCACTAAACAAGATACTTAATTTTTCTGGGTCTCAATTTCCACATCTGTAAGGTGGGGGTATTGCTGCTTTCTGTGTTAGAATTACATGGTCTAACAAATACAGAGTGGTTAACAAATGCAAAGCTTCCAGGCACAGGGTGTTCAGCACAGTATCAAGTACATACAAGATCTTTCTTTAGTTTGAGTGACCATGAAGGGGACTCATGCTTGGTTAATTGTCCTGCCCACTGTAAAGTTACTCACATTTTTCTGTTCTTGGGCATCTCTCAGAAGCCTTTTGGACATGAGATATGGACAGTTTGGGGGGCGTTTTCCTCAAACATCTGACATAACAAGAGATGCCTTCCTTCCCTCTTCTTTTTTTTTTTGTTTTCTTCTACTGTTCCTTGAATACATCTCTAATATGGTTCTCATGATTATAGAGAACCAAGACTGTCAGTGCCCAAGAGAAGGATAGGTTTTAGAAACCATGTTTTTAGGTACCTGTGAATCCCTAAAATATGGTCTGGCACTCAGTATGTATTCAATTTAGCAAACACCAAAGATCAGTAATAGGTATTACAGCTTTCACGTAAACAGCTGTAACTATTACCTGAGAACATAGCAGTGATGCAGCCCCTGCCTGCCAATCACTGTCATCATGTACTGTTTATCAAACTCTACCACATGCCGGTCGTTATGCTAAAATCTTTAGGTCCACTAACTCTTTGAACCTTAACAATATGGTACCCTCTAACGTAAGTAATATACCATACTCATTTTATAGGTAAGCAAATGAAGACAGAAAGGCTAAATGACTTGCCCAAGGTCACCTAATTAGAAAATGGCAGATCCGTGCTTCTCACATAAGCTATCTGGCTTCAGATTCTGCACTTGTATATTCTTATGCATTTTTCTTTTAGGCAGGGACGCAGCTAGAATTTGAAGTCTATGGCTCAGATCTACAGAGCTTTGCCTGGTGTTGGGGACAATCTTGTAAGCAGCTAGTGATTCTGGGTGTGAGGGTGATTTGCCCCATAATAAAGGCATGGGAGTTCTGAGAAAGCTATGATCTCTAACAGCCAGTGTGCCTTGGGGCAGGTGCCTTTGAACTGGGTCTGGAAGAGTGGATAGCATTGAACATTTAGAATTGTGGGAGTGATTGCATCACAGGCAGAGGGAATAGCTGAAAGAAAGTCAAGAAGGTGGGAAGTTGGAGGGACACATATGGGAGGCAGCAGAAAGTTCAAGATAGTTGCAATATACAATATTTGAGGTTGGAGATGCAGGACTTGCAAGGCCTTGCAGTTCAGGCTAAGGAACCATCGATGGGTTTTGAGCAACAATGAGAAGGTCACAGGTGGGTTTTGGAAAGATTTCTGTGGTGCATGAGTTTGAGTAGGGGAGACTGAAGGTGGGGAGACGAGTTAGTGGTATGTTACAATAGTTCTGGTAAGAGAGAATGAATCTGGAATTGGAAGATGGCAGAGGCTGCAGAAGAGGAGACAGAAGATAGGAGTCATGAGATGGGGGTTCTTATGCTCCTAGTTTTTGGGGGGAATCTCTCAAAGGACAACCAATAAGCGAGCCTCAGTGTGAAGACAGAGCCTGAGATTTGAAATTTCAAAATCTGTGTTCAAATCCTGACTCTACAGTTTGTAGTAGGGTAACCTTTGAAAAATTGCCAAACCTTGGAGATCAAGCCTTTTCCTACGTTCAAAAAGTGAGAGTAATAAATTCTACTTCAAAATGTACATGTGAAACTTAAATAAAGTAGTCCATGTGTTTATTTCTGGCACCTAGTCAGTCCTTTCTGTGAATTTCCTCCCGTCCTTTCCTTTTGCTTCACTCTTGTTGCAGTAAGCATCGGTATTCATTCTCCCTCTCTCTACCCCCTTCACTGCCCAACTTCCCTCTCTCCGTCCCTTTTTCCCCAGGATGCCAGAAATGAAATAACATTCTTTGCGTGTTTGTCCTGAAGCTCCTGGCAGCCTTCCCACAGACCCCTGGCTGGGTCAGGACTGATTTGCATTAGCTTGTGTGAGGCCAGCTTGAAGGGGAGGGAGAGGCCCTGTTTTCAGGGAGTTTCATCAGGCACTCCTGCCAGAAAAAGGAGAAGTTACTATTTCTTTCTGGGAAACATTCACAGATTAAAACAAGCAGGGAAGGCCGGGGAGCTGTCTTGCTTGCGGAGAGGGGGTGGGTCGGTGAACTGCCTATCTGACTCCCACGACTGTATCCAGTTCCTCCCACCCTTATCACAGGCCTGTCCCCAGAAATCTCTCCTTCAATGTGTGTAGTAACAATACCATTAAATAGATCTTTCTTAACGTATCTATGTCCTGTAACAGAGAGAGGGGAGAGAGCACAGGGGCAAGGAAGACACTCAGAAGTAACAGGACAAATAAACAGCAATTTTACTGGCTTCTTGATAGATATTAAAACATCTTTAAAAAAAAAAAACAACAAAGTAAAACAAAACAGAGCTAACCCCCAGAGATTTTTTTATTTGTTTGATTTTATTTTAATCTAGTGATTTTTTTTTGAATAATATGTTGTCTTGGAGTCATGACTTTCTTGCAGGAATCTCAATACCCTTGTCCAAATCTAGATAGCCAATGGCAGGTTTAGGGGAATCTTCTCAAGGCGTCTCAGCACTACCCTGGGCATCATAAAATGTTCCATTCCTAGAGGCAAGGGTTATAGCATTTACAGAGAGGCAAACTGAGTCCCTGTTACTTTACTGGACAACCTCCCAGAATTTCCCATTATTCTTTTTCAGTTTATAACCTGAACAAGTCTTCTTCAGGCAAGACCCTTGCCTTCTCTTTCATGATAGCATCCATGTAAATACTTTGGAGTACAAATAAAAGAATCAATGGTATGAATGACTATTATTTAAAGAACGTTTTTGACATTCCAGGCACTGTTCTAAATGCTTTCCATAAGTTATCTCATCCAATCCTCTCAATGAGAACACTATTTTATTAGCCCCATTTAACAGATGAGAAAACCAAAGCCCAGAGGAGTAAAGAAATTTGCCAAAAGTCATGCTGCAAGTCAGTGGCAGAGCCAGAATTTGAAATCAGGCAGGCTGACTCCAGAGCCCAAGTTTCTAATCATTAACTGACCCAGCCTCCGCAGAAATCACATTATCATTTAATGAGCCTACTGTACACCAGGGCATGTGCTGTCACGCATCACGGGGCCTTGGCACATGCTGCATCTTTTCCCTTGGTTAATGCCTATTCATCATTTAGTTCTCAGCCTCAATATTGCTTCATCAGAATCCCCCAAACCCATAGTCTAAAATATATACCTCATCTTTCTTTTATTGCAATTATCACACTTTGCAATACATATTTACATGTGTGTTAATGCCTGCTCCCTATTACACATCGTAGATTGGGGGTAAAGGTGGTGTCTGTTTTGTTTATTTATATACAGTCAATTGTGCACACACAGGAGGCACTCAATAAGTACTTATTGTGTAATAGATAATTTATTGTATAAATAAATGAATATGTATAATATTGCATTTAAACATCTGTAGTATTATAAGATACTTCCCCCCCCACCCCCCGCGTTAGAGGTAAGAAAATACAGGCTCACAGAGGTTCATTAAATTGGCCAAAGTCCCTGAGCGAATCAGTGACAGAACTAGTATTTGAAAGCAAGTCTTTTCTGACTTCAGAGCCCGTCCTCTGACCCTCTGCACTATATTCCTTCCTGCTATTTATTCCCTAAAGAGGACATATAGAGGAATGAGACAAAATGTTTGACCTAAAGAGTTCCCTATTCTGCTGGAAGGAACTAGATGCATGCACAAACCACTATACCACAAGCCAATTAAAACTGGTGAACTGATTCTATAACATCATGCAGATCATGGGCTAAGGCAAAGACGGTCAAAGGAATAAGGAAGTGTTCAGCAGCCAGGAATGACCTCCTTTTGCCTTTATTTATCCAATGCACACTCTTTCTCTAAGGGTATGCCCAAATGTGACATCCTCCCTCTTAGCAATGGTGTTCATTTATTCCATTATCTCCTGAGTGTCTACCTATCTGTCAGGCTCTGTACTGCACTCTTGGAACCCAGAGATGAACAAGATATCATCCCTGCTTCCACAGAACTCACGATGAGATGTGGTCAATGATAGGAACGATCAGAGGAGAGAAGACCTCTCAGCTCAGTGGAAGCTGGCCAGAAAGGGGGACGTTTTCGTTGAATTTTAAAAGGCGATCAGGATCAGTAAAATGAAGCTAGGGAGAGAAGAGAAAATGTTATTCCAGAGAGAGGAAGTCATACGTGCAAAGGTTCTGAGAAGTGAGCAACACTGCAAGTTTACAAACCATACTGAAGTCATCATGGTATGATGGAACAAGTTTAGGTGATGAGGCAGAAGAGGTTGGTAGCACTCAAAGTCCCAACTAAGGAGTGCAGACCATCTTGAGGGTAAAGGGAGCTGTTAAGGGTCTTGAGCCAGCTGCTTAGTAGACATCGTCAGATTTGCTCTTTAGGAAGATCACTCTGGCTAATATACTGGTAATAGGTTAGAGGTGGGATGGAACTGTAGGAATCAAGTTGGGAAGGACTCTTGCCTTGCTTGGGTGATGTCACCACTCCTATGATGGGAAGCAGGGACACGAGGTGAACAGTCCCACCCAAACTACATGGATAGTTGGAGAAAAGCTTCTTCAGTTGATACAGGTACCGTGCTTCCAGAAGAAGGGGTAAGGATGGTTGGGTAAGGGAAACAAACACTGTTGTCCTCAGAGTCTTATTATCCCCATTATACAGATGAAGAAATAGAAGATCACAGGGCTGAAGCACAGAGAGGGGTCCATATCTAGGTCTTTTTGATGCTAACGTCCTGGACCCTTAACCACTGTGCTGCACTGCCTCACCTTACACTCAATGTTCTGTGTGGGGAAGGTGGAAACCCTATTCAGGTGCAGCAACCAAACTAATGAAAAGGGAATAGGCAAAGAGGGTGACGGAGAGAATGGACTGGTATGAATTATGAAGTATTCTGCTGCAGGGAATGCCTAAGGTCCCAGCCTCATGTCCTGGCTTCAGGAAATGTTTGCTGAGCTGGTAACATAAGACGCATTGTTGGACAGTGGAGGGATGTGAAGGTGGATGGACTGACCGAGAAGCTAGAGATCAGAAGTATGTTGGTGCCATCTTAGTCCTTGGACCAATGCAAACCTCAAAGAGATTTTTCTGCAAGAAGGGGAACAGTTTTGTCTTCAAAGTCAAGGTGAATGCAGCGCAAGGAGCCCTAGTCCAGCAGTTGATTAAGTGCCAGCTCTATCACTCTCCCACTATGTGTCCTTGATCAAAAAGCCCCTTCCCTCCCTCCTCACAATATCAAATTCTCTGAATGTAAAATATGGGCAATGAAGCCTGCTTTGTCTTGCTTTCAAGGTTATTTGTGCAATAAGCTTTGCAAAGTATAAATTGATAGGTGTCAGAGATGTGTTCATTTGTTTTAATCAAGAAAACTAAAATAAAATACAGAAAGTATGAAGAAAGTGCAGTAAGCTACCCTGTGCCACCATGCAGGATTAATGCATGTCGCTACTCTGTCACATTTGCTTCAGAGCTCTTTCTTTTCTCCTAAAAGAAATTAAAATTAAAGGTACGCTTAAAGACTACTTTGTCCCCCATCATCAGTATCATTCTTCTCCCCCTTCCCTGCTAAGACACACAGCTGTGCTGAATCTATCGTAGTGCAGTCCATAGAGCAAAGTGGATTTATGCTTGTTTGCTTGCTTGCTTTTTAATTTCCACCATCATCTCTAGTTTCATATATTAGCAAATTGAAACTACAGCTGTTTCCAGCCAACACTTGCAGCTTGTATTGTTATTATTTATTATTAATATTAATTTAATTTCTGTGATAACCATGTATTCAAAACCAAGGCACAGAAAGTCCCACTGGGTCTTATCTCTCTCCTGGGAACCTTTTTTTTTTTTTTTCATTTTTATGTCAATACCTGTAAGAAAGTAAATATTTTAATAATGTATTCTTCTAATCTCGTGCTTACGCAAAGTCTTACGTCTCTGAGAGCTTGTCCAGCCGTGGAGAGGTCTTATCAGGGCCGGATGCCCCAACTGTGCCCAGCCAGCCTGTTGCCCCCATTCTGGTAACTCAAGGTTTCTAAGGCTGATGTGTCCAGTCGACCAGAGAGGCTTATCTTCATGGGGCAAAGGAAGCAGATGGTAACTGGGGCTCTGAGATATTAGATGAAGGCTGTGCGAGGTTGCCTGAGTTCAAAGTAGCAACCAGACCTGCTAGCTGGAGCAAAGAGGGGTGGCATGGTGGGAAGTGTGCAGCCCCAATGGAGGCAGACAGACCTGGGCTCGAATCCTGTACTCTGCCGCATCTCAGGCAGTTGTCCTTCCACTCTGAGCCGGTTTCCATATTCTGTACCCATTGAGCCTGACACACGCTTACCAGAAACACAGCTGATAGGAAGAAATGGTAGAACAGTCCATATGAGCAAGCAGAGACCAGAGCAGGGTGGCCCAGAGACCAAGCACCGAAATGAGAGGAGATAAGGAAACAAACACCAAAACAGAACCAAAAGTGCCTAGTATAAAGGCTCTCTGGATACCCCACTGCCACTCATGCTAAGTGGATTGGAGGCAGGTGACACTTTTGGGAAGGGCACCCCTACCTCAGCACTGCTTTTAGTCCTCACTGCATAGCTGCTCACCATGGTAAGTGTCTATACAGCATCCCACCTTGGATTTGCTTAGAACTCACTGTGTGACCTTGGACAAGTTGATTGCCCTCTCTGAGCCTTAGTTAAATGGAGGGATTGAAAGAGTGACTTGACAAGACTGTATCCCAGTGCTATTTCTCAGCTGCAAGAGTGCTTGAAGTTTTCTTTAGGAACCTGGGGCTGACACAGGCAAGACCTCCCTCCAGGCCTTCTAGGCAGCTGATTCTATCTCCTCTGAGTTTCCCACTCTGGTGGGAATCCTACTGAAATATCAGTCATCCTACATGCTTTCATCGTCTTTTACCTTTTATTGGCTTCCTGTATAGAATAGTTGATCTTTATGTCATACTGTTTGTACTCCCCAATTTCACACCCCATCGCTTTGACCTTCCTAAATCAGTGAGGGTAGCAGCTCCCAGCTCTCACCTAGGGAAGGGCTTTGCCAATCCCCTATGCCTTATCTGAATAGTTTTAACAATGCCTAACTTTCTATCCTGTCTTGTTCACCATTTGTTCATGCGAACATGTTTTATCTGTCCAAGTAGGATTGCAAGTGCCCTTTGAATTAGGACTGAAGTGTTAATTCATGACATGAGTACTACAAAACCCAAAGGCCACAGATTTGGGGTCAGGTAAAGCTCTGGGTTGGACCCTGCTATGGAACTCACTACTCATGCCATTGATTCAGGAATCTCATTTCATCTCTCTGAGACTCTGTTTCTTCATCTGTAAATATAGATAAATACAGATAATACAGCCTACTACTTCAGATGGTTGTAAAGAGTAAATAAGATGATATATAGCCAATGATTGATAAAGATGATATTTTATCTATATCTGATATATATATATATATATATATATATATATATATTCAAGCCCCTTGAGGGTCAGGGACTTTATTTCTATATTTCTTTTAAATTTCTTCTGGACTATATCTGCTTTTATAATAGCTGTAGCAAAGGCACTTGGGTGCACATAGGTTTCTAGACATACTGTGGAGTAAGCAAATTGTCACTTTAATAGCCACAGAGGGAGTAGCCATCCTAAGTCGTTGAGTTTGTGAAAGCTGTAATTCTTTCTTTTCTTCTCTTTTTTCTCCACCCCTTCCTTTCCCCATACTCCAATGCCGAGTGTGGGAAAAAAGATCCACCCTTGCTCTGAGCAATGCATGGGCAATTCCTCATGTTCTACCCCCTCCCCAACACACATACACATAAACATGCACACAGACATACAAACACTCAGTACTCAGATATGCTTTACCACAGACATATCTATACGTGAATGGGCACATAACTGCTCCCAAGGAAGACAATTGTAAATAATGTACTGAGTGCCATGTGCCAGTCACTGTGCTCAGCCTTTATTGACATTTCACAGTGACTGGAGGAAGCATGTACCAGCAATATCCATACATTACAACTGATGGAAGTGAGTCTGAGAGAGATGATATCATCCATGTCCAAATCTAACAATTAATAAATTCCAAACAGGTGATCCTCAAAAAATGTGTATGACTTAGAAAATCAAATGCATAACAATATGTTCTATCACCACCTCACATACATGCCTTCTGCACTCACCCATCTTCATACATATTAATTATCACCAGACTTGCAATACCTTTCAATACCTTGTGGGAACATGCAACCTTGCAATACCCACAAAAGAATACATAGATAAATATACACACACTGACAAATCAATTCATTTACTTATTCAACAAATCTTTAATGTTCCTCTGCTGTGTCGGATTCTGGCTATATAAAGACATAAGATGCAGCCCCTGTTTTCAAGGAGTTCTCAGCCTGGGGGGAAAGATAGTGGAGAAAACATAACATGGGGCCACAAGGAAGTTCTATGCAAGGCACTAAGAGGAACAGAGAAGAGGGAGAGGACTTTTTGTTTGTACATAAGACCGTGCTCCTCACATCTGCTGAATAAGTTGGAGAAGCCTTCCCAGAGGAAGGGACATATACAGGAGCAGCAGAAGATTGCCAGAGGGGTGAGGGAAGGTGTTACAAGGTGGCACTCTAACCAACTGAGCTAATTGGCCAGCCTGTATTGAATAGGAACACAGCAAAAGCCCCTAGGCTGAGGAACAAAGGCATGTTTGAGAAACAATATATAGTTTGGTATTACTCAAGCATAAAAATGGGGACTGAGACATTGGGAGGAGGCTGAGCAGGAGTTAGGGAGATAGAAGTTTGATCCCAAAGGCCTTTGTAGACCAGCTTAAGGAGAATACATTTTATGTTATGGGTGGTGGGGAGAGATCAGATAGCTTTGAGCGGAGGGGTGACATCATTAGATAACCATTTCAGAAAGAGATCCTTAGAGAGGTGTGGAGAGTAGATCAGGGTGGTGGTGGGGTGCGAAGAGGGCAGCCTGAGAGGCTAGCTGGGAGACAGTTACTACCGTGCAGGTGAGAAATGCTTGCAGCCTAAACTAGAGTAGTCACATAGGAGAAAAAAAAAGTGGATACGTTTGAGAAATAGTGAAGGTATAGATTCCACAGAACTTGGAAACTGATTGGATAGGGGAGTGAGGGAGAAGAGGGGTTGAGGGTGACACCCAGGGCATGACTGAGTGACTGAATAGAGGCAGCTGCCACTCACTACAATAAGGTGGACGGGAGGAAGAACAGTTTGGGGGGAGGAGGAGGAGTGTGGAGGTAGGGGTTTGAGTTGTCTGTGGACCTCCAAATGGAGGTATCCAGTGGATAGTGGGTTACACTGGTTAGAAGTTTACTTGAGAGTGTCATATGCCAATTGCATATATGGGTAGATACACACACACACGTGTGTGTGCACTCGTGTATGCTTACACACATGCTCACTCAGCACTTACCCTTAAAGAGCAATCCTAGGTGGATAAGACCTATTGAGGTAAGATGATAGAACCTCTCTGTAACCTAAGAAAGAGTATATTCCATTATCCCATTGTCCCTACATTATAGCCAAACCTACTCACTTTGTGAAAGGGAGCAGATTAGCTTAAAGAGTAAGGGAGTCAACAGTGAATTTAGAGCAAAACATTAAACTTTCGTTCCAACATTTTTTATCCCAAAATATAATCCTGACTATTTCCTAATACCCATCCCTCCCAAGGCAAGGAAATGCTCTTTCTCTGTCCTTTTCAGGAGGAATATGGAATTATTATCACCTGGTGTGGCTTAAGACAGGAATTCCTAAAGAATTGAGATGTGGCACAGCAGCAGGTTAAGTGCCCTGTCTCTGAAGCCAGGCTGCCTGGGTTTGAACCCTAGTTCTGCCATTTTCTACACGGGGCACACCAGGCAAGTTATTTCACCTCTGTGTGTTCCCATTTATTCCTCTGTAAAAAGAGGGCAATAATGAAACCTACCTCATGAGATTGTGGTGAAGTTAGATGGATTTCCCAGCACATTATATGTGCTCATTCAATCTAAAGGCAATGCATCTGAGGTGTAGTACTTAAAAGTGTCCCATGCGGCATCAAAATGTAGCAGAAAGGGAGTGTTCTTTAGAATCACACAGACTTGGGTACAGCACTTGGCTTGCCAATAACTGGTTGGGTGAATTTGGGAAAATCATATCAAACCACAGCTTTAGTTCCTTCAATTACAAAATGGTAATTATAACCATAACTTAGCAGTACAATGGGACAATCAGAGGCAATTCATGTAAAGTTCCTAGCAAGATGCCTGCCCTAAAATGTCCAAAATACACAGTTGCATGATCTGCAGTTCTTGAATCAGTTTCTCCCTATTGTCTTCCATCTGTGAATGAGGCATATATAATTCAGAACAGGTGAAGCTATGCTGAGTTAAGGACACCAGAATCTGAGTGCATAACCTAGCAAAAGCTTCATTCTCACTCATTGAACATATGCAGTACAGGTTGGCAGGGAGTTCTATTCCAGGAGTTGCTCAGAGACCCACACTGATTGAAGCCCCATCGTCTAGTCAATACCATCTTCAGTGACATCACTGATGATGGTATTGATTATACATATATATATATAATCAATATATTATATATATATATATATATATATATATATATATAAAATCAACAAACATTTATTGAGAGTCTCCCATGTGGTCTGGCACAGTTTGGGTCACTGGGGATATATCAGTGAATAAAACACACTAAATTTTTGTTCTTATGAATTTTAATTAAAGTGGGGGTGACAAAACAATAAATATAACAAACCAGTGAATTATATAATATTAAAAGATCATAAATGTTATGAAGAAAAAATAGAGCTGGGTGAATGATATCAGAAGTGTAGCATTTGGGGTGTTGTTGAAAGGTAACCTCACTGAAGAGGAGGCATTGGCGTGAAGATTTGAAAGAGGTGATGAGAGAACTGGGGAGAGAGCATTCCAGGCAAAGAGAGCAGCCAGTGCAGGTTGTGCGGAGCATGCCAAAGGTTCAAGATAAAGCCCCACTAGGTTGAAAACAGTTGTTTATTTCTGTTTAGTAAAGAAATAAGAAATGCAGATGAAGATCATTAACAATAGTAATCCTAACTATGTATTGAGCTGTTACCATTTGTAAAGAATTGGTCTAAGGGCATGTATCTACTCTGTGGAATCCTCCTAACAACCCTTTGAGCCAAGTGCAACTATGTTTATTTTATTGAAACTAAGAAACTAAGTCTGGAGGAAGCAAGATACTTAGCCAGTGTCACATAGCCTGAGAGCAACAGAGATGATATTTAAACACAGAACTTTCCCTACTTCCAAGTCCATGCCCCTTATCTCTGCACCATAGTCATTTGAACAGTTCCTTTGCAGTCTTCAGATTCCTAAATTTACGAGTAAAATAGAGCCATAACTATCCACTTAAGGTTTCACTAAACGTTCCTATTTTCCCTTTAAGTAACCCGTTCTACTTAAATGAAGAAATATGGGACAGGGGTTGGGGCAGGAGGTACTTGCTGAAACTCAGAAATCAGAAAGCTAAAGATCTAAGAGAACCAGGCCTCAAACCCCTGCCAAAGCCACCATTATCAAGGCAGGATCCTTCTAACTGACTCCACCAGTTTTTTTTTTTTTTTTACAGTTTCTTTTTTTTGTTTTGTTTTGTTTTGTTTTGTTTTGTTTTGTTTTGAGATATAATTCACATACCATGAAATTCACCTTTTTAGAAGTGTACAATTCAGTGGATTTTAGGTTTTAGATATGCAAAAAGTTGTGCAACCATCACAACTAATTCCAGAACATTTTCATCACCCGAAAAAGAAACTCTGTAACCCATTAACATTCATTCCCCTTGCTCCCTCCCCCAGCCCCTGGCAACCACTAATCTACTTTCTGTCTCTAGGAATTTGCCTCTTGTGGGTTTTTCATACAAATGGAATCACGGAATATATGACCTTTTGTGTCTGGATTCTTTCACTTAGCATAATGTTTTCAAGGTTCAGTGATAGTGTAGCTTGAATAAGGACTTTATTTTTTTTTTATAGCTGAATAATATTCAATTGTATAGATATACCACATTTTAAAAAATTATTTTATCAGTTGATGGATATTTGCATCATTTTCCACTTTTTGTCATGCATAATGCTGCTATGAAAATTTGCACGCAAGTTTTTCTGTGAATATTTGTTTTCAGTTCTCTTGCATATAAACCTGGGAGTAGAATTGCTAGGTTATGTGGTAGCTTTATGTTTACCTTTGAGAGGAACTGCCAACCTCTTTTCCAATATGGCTGTACCGTGTTGCATTCCTACCAGTGATAAATTAGGATTCCAATTTCTTTTCATCCTTGCTAACACTTGTTATTTCGTGTCTTTTATATTATAGCTATCTTAGTGGGTATGAAGTGGTGCCTCATTGTGGTTTTGAATTGCATTTCCCTAATGATGTTGAACATATTTCCATGTGCTTATTAGCCATTTGTACATATTCTTTGGAGAAGTGTCTTCAAATTTTTTTTTGCCCATTTATAAATTGTACAGTTTTTTTAATTGTTGAGTTATAATAATTCTTTTTGTATTCTGGATATTAGACTCCTATCAGATATAAGATTTGCAAATATTTTCTCCTACTCTGTGAGTTGTCTTTTCACATTATCGATAGTGTTCTTTGAAATGCAAAAGTTTTTAGTTTTGATAAAGTTCAATGTTTCTGTGTTTTCTTTGGTTGTTTGTGCTTTTGGTATCATATCTAAGAAAACCATTGCCTAATCCAAGGTCATGAAGATTTTCCTCTTATGTCTCTTATAGTTTTAGCTTTTACATTTAGGGCTTTGATCCATGGTTAATTTTTGTATATGGTCTACATTCTTTTGCATGTGGCTACCCAGTTGTCCTACTCCTTGAAGAGACTATTGCTAAGGAGACTATGCTTTTCCCGTTGAGTTGTCTTGGCACCCTGATTGAAGAACAATTGACCATAAATGTATGGGTTTATTTCTGGATTCTCAATTTTATTTTATTGAGCTATATCTATCCACATACCATTATTAAATAGCCTTGATTATTATAGCTTCATAGTAAGTTTTGAAATCAGGACATGTTATTCCTCCAGCTTTATTTTTCAATATTATTTTGGCTATTCTATTCTTACATTTCCATGTGAATTATAGGAGCAATTATCAATTTCTGCAAAAACATCACCTGATATTTTGATAGGGATTATGTCGAATCTATAGATAAATTTGGGAGTATTTCCATTTTAACAATGTTGAGTTTTCCAATCCATGAACATAGGATGTCTTTCCATTTATGTAGGTCTTCCTTAATTTCTTTCAATGATGTTTGTAGTTTTCAGTGTAAAAGTCTTGCGCTTCTTTTGCCAAATTTATTTCTAAATGTTTTATTTTTTGGTGCTGCTGTAAATAGAATGATTTCTTAATTTCATTTTTTTTTTTTTTTTTAAAGATGACTGGTAATGGGATCTTAACCCTTGACTTGGTGTTGTCAGCACCACGCTCAGCCAGGGAGCAACCGGCCATCCCTATATGGGATCCGAACCCATGGCCTTGGTGTTATCAGCACCACACTCTCCCGAGTGAGCCACGGGCCGGCCCTTAATTTCATTTTCTGATTGTTTATTGCTAATACATAGAAATACAATTGATATTTATATATTAATTTTCTAACCTGCAACCTCACTGAACTTTTTTTTAATATCTAATTTTTTGTGGATTTCTTATTATTTTCTATATACAAAAATCATGCCTATGCAAATAGAAATAGTTTTACATGTTCCTCTACTCTCTGGAAGCCTTTTATTTATTTTTCATGCCTAACTGCCTTTTCTAGACTTTCAGTACAATATTCAATAGAAATGGTGAACATAGATATCCTTGTCCTGTTACTGATCTTGGGGAGAAATTTTTCAGTCTTTTACCATGAAGTATGGTATTAGCTGTGGATTTTTCATAAGTGCCTTTTATCAGATTAGAGAGGTTTCTTTCTATTCATAATTTGTTGAGTGTTTTTATCATGAAAAGGTGTTGGATTTTGTGAAATCTTTTTCTGTGTCTATTGAGATAATCATGTCATTTCATTAATACAATGTATTACATTGATTGATTTTCATATACTGAACCAATCTTGCTTTCATGGGATAAATCCCACTGGGTCATGGGGTATAGTCCTTTTTATAGTTTTTTAAAATTTGATTAGCATTTTCTTGTTTCTATATTTATAGGGGGTATAGGACTGTAGTTTTCTCTTCTTGTAATGCCTTTGTCTAGTTTTAGTATCAGGGTAATACTGGCCTTATGGAATTAGTTGTCAGTGTTCCCTCCTCATTTACTTTTTTGGATGAGTCTGCAGAGGATTGTTGCTTATTAGTGTTAACCATCGATATAATTCACCAGTGAAGACATCTGGTGGCCCAATGTTAGATAGGAAAAGAAAGCAAGGTCCATGGGGAAGAACCTCACCCCAGGTCACATTGTTAATCAGGGCCAAATCCAGGGCTTCCCAGATAGGCAGCCCTGGGTTCAGACCCCAGCTCAGCCAGTGCCTCACTGTGTGAGTTGTCTCTGTTTCTCATAATGAGTACTGGAAGTAGATATTGTCATCACTGTGTGACTGATGTAGAAGCTGAGACTCATGGACGTGGTATGACAGTATGACTTGCCCATACCTACAGTGGACGAGCTAGAGCTCTAACCAAACCTTATGTAAAACCATGTCCTTATTGCTTACAACACCCTCCAGGACCACTGCCTTTGCCCAGGGATTTGACTTTCAAGAAACACTGTGTGCACTTTATCTCACTTGAGTATCATGAGTAACCAAGACAAGCAAGATAACAGTCACTGTACCAAGAACTGTTCCCACGTCATTTCATTCATAGAACAATTGTGTGTGGCAAGTGTTGTTGACTCCATTTTACAGATAGGGAAACTAAGGCTGTGAGAGGTGATAGAGACAGGAAATAGAGCCATGATACAAACACATTCTGTCAGACTCCAAGTGCATGGCTTGCTCCCCCCTCCCACTCCCACCCCTCCACCCATGGGAAAACAGCTCCCGTATGAGGTGGGGGCTGAGCTCAGCTTGAAGGAGATAAGAACAATCCTGTCTATAGCGTTCCCTAACTTAATGCTCTGCTTGGCCTCTCCTCTTCTGGGTTTGGCTTTGGCAAAATTAGTACATGAAAGGCACCAGGGAAGACTAGAAGGGCTTTAGGATGGGATGTGAGAAGAGGAGCAGTGTCAGTGTTGAAAGCGGGATATGGGTGATGATGTTCCTGTGGTAAGGTCTCTTCCTTGTCAAAAGTTGGGAACATGGAGTTCATCCTCCTTATAAACTCTAACCTCTTTTTAACTGTGACTCAGGACCCCGTTGGGACCAATGAATACCTAATAATTCTATGTATTTGGGAAAAGCACTGGACTTTAAGTGAGTAGACCTGTGCTGGGGCCTGGCTGAACTACTGCTACTATCTCTGCAGCCTTGAGACAGTCAATGCAAATTTCCATGGTTCACTCCTTGTAAAAGAGATTTAATAATGCATGTCCCTTACGCAGTTGTACAGAGAACAGAAGACAACTGTGTAAGAGCTCCCAGCACTGTGTCTGATACAGAGTAGATGCCCAGGAAGTGTGTACGGAATCTTTATGGCACTTTCACATCCATAATGGCCATTTGGTTTTTACAGCATCCCTGTGGGGTTATCAACAGGTAACCGAGGCACAGAGAGGTCAAATAATCTGACCAGAGCCACATAGCTAGTAAATGACAAGGCAAAACTTACAAATTATGTCCTCTCTTTCACAATGCAACATGTTTCCAAGTTACACCTTTTTGCAAAATCGTTTCTATAACTGAAGTCATTTAAAAATCGTCATGTATGTATGGGTTTCAGAGATGCTGTCCTACATATGCAATAAAGATATAAGAAAAAGCCTACAATTGCTTAAAGATCTCAAGAATACAAGTTGGAATGGAATAATTGGGCATTCCATGTTTAGTTCATTCCTTCACTTGGGACCATAAACTTAGTTTTTGTCTCCTTTATCCAAAGGTAACTTATTAAAAAATGATCATCTTCTAACTAAGAACTATGGTCAGTCCAACTATGTGCTATCATTTAGGAAGGACAAGGACAACAACTACTATTAAGCCAAGCTAAGTGCCAACCTGAATTTTTCTTTCAAGAAGGGTCATGTTATGTTTGATGAGTGAGTGAATGAGCTCAGAGAGATCATATGCATAGGATGTACGTATTCAAATACACTGGCTTATTTACTCTTCAGAGGCTTTCTGGATGGAGAGGGCAAGATTTATTGCCATTTTTTCATAGAAGAAAATCAGAGTCCTTTGGTGGTTGACAACCCCAGTTTGCCACTGACAGAGGATACATCAAGGTAGAATATAGTTCAAGGTAGCCCCTGCCAAGGCTTAATTCACTGTTCTGAAAGAAGGAAGAAGGGACACACCTCCAGCAAAGGTAGGAACAAGAATACATTTCTATCGAGGAGCTTGTAGCAGTGCATCCCATTTCTTGTTCATTTGATCATCTCCCTGCTCTTCTGTGAGCTCCATAAAGCAAGGACCACATGCTTATTTTTCATGGGTGTTTCTCACCTGCTTAGCAGAGTACCTGGCACCTTGTAGGTGTTGCCCTGGTGGTAAGGAATGCACAGAGTGGAGCTGCTAAATAATCACTCACTGCTCAGTCAGGTATCGGAGATACCCTTGACACGCTTTAATTGTAAATCAATTTATATTTATTTAATTTTCAATGTCAATACAGTAATCATTTATTTCTGAGCTCTGGTGTTCTTGGTGCCGTGAGTTTTAGGGTAATGCTCACATACCAGTGAATTTTGGAAGCCTTGGCAGGCAGAGCAGTGGAGGCCTCACAACAATTCTAGATTGCTGTTGCTTCTGCCTGAGCTTAGCACTATTGCTGGTTCCCAGACTTGCCCTTCCCCCAGAGCTCTCCCTGCCAGTTCCCCACTCCCCCAATTCTTTACCTGTTAGCTCATGCAGCTGGAGAGGTTGAAGGGAGTGCAAGTGGTGAGAGCTGATGTTTGGAGTCCAACCACAGACTGCCTCACCTTTGTCCTGGCCAGGGCCTCCCCAATTACGTCTCAGACTGGCTTGTTTTGAAAGTAGAAACCAGGACTGGAGTCCTTAATACCATGATGGTCTCTCTGTGCCGGGCACTGGAATT
This sequence comes from Cynocephalus volans, assembly GCF_027409185.1. Taxonomy (NCBI): domain Eukaryota; kingdom Metazoa; phylum Chordata; class Mammalia; order Dermoptera; family Cynocephalidae; genus Cynocephalus; species Cynocephalus volans. The sequence continues at coordinate 20,688,738 of NC_084476.1, forward strand.
AAATATTTATGTTGGCAGAAAGCATGGGTTGACAGCCTGAGTTGGGAGATAGGAAAATCAGATTCTGGTTCTCGGAGGTGGGCGGTCTGCATGTGGAAAGGAGCAGGGATCCGTAGCAGCCCCTGTCTGCTCATTCTCAAGTCTCAGTTTGATACTCCTGGACTAAAGGGGAACAGAGAGATTTTGCTTGGTAGCCAGCACCCAGCTGGGGAAACTTTGGACATTCAAATTCTGGCAGCCACTCCAGACCACCTTGCCCAATGTGCTCATGCCCTAGGCTGGGAAACTGAGGGCAGATCATGGTGGACTTGCCCAAGGTCACACTGCTCATACAGTGTCAGTACCCAAACTGGAGTCTAGATCTCCAGCAGTCAGCTGCGGCATTAGACCTGGAGTCAAAAGAGCTGTGTGGCCTTAGACCAATCATCTGAACTCTCCAAGCCTATCTGTAAAATGGGAATGGTTTCTAACCCTGGGATCATATGAAATAATGTAAGCAAAAGACATTCTGTTAAATACCATTAAAGCTCTACATTGGGTTTGGCAAACTTTTCTCTACAGGTCTGGATGGTAAATATTTTAGTTTTGTGGGCCCTATGGTCTCTATTGCAGTTACTCAAATCTGCCATTGTGTTGTGAAGGCAGCCATAGAGAATATGTTAAAAATAAGCAAAAAAAAAAAAAAAAAAAAAAAAGCATGTGGCTGTGTTCCCTAAAACTTTCTTTACAAAAACAGGCAGCAGGCCAGACTTAGGCTGCAGTTTGCCTACGCTGCTCTCAGTGCTTGGAGGTTGTTACACACTTACTATTGATGATATAACAAATGACCCCAAATCTTAGCAGCTGAAAACAACCATATTATTCCATTCATGGATTCTGTGGATCAGAAATTCAGACTGGACTCTTTCTACTACTAGAGCAGAGCTGGATTAAGAACCCAAGTCTTGGACTCTAGGGTGCCTAGCAGTCTTCCCACCAATAATCAATTACAAACATTATAGCATGCTGACTCTGGGTCCAGTCTGGGCATCCTGGGTAGCACAGGGAAGAGGTATGGTGCTCAGTTTTGACACAGGAAACCTAAAATACTAGTGGGGAGAATGAATTCTGATTTATTTCTCACAATCCTATAAGGTGGAACATTTGTCCCTATTTTACAAATAGGGGAACTGAGACTCAGTGTTTGAGTTGCTCCTTGCCCAGTAGCTGGTGCTGTTCAGATTGAAACCCAGTGAGGTCTGATTTGCAAGCCCATGCTCTTTGTGACAGATTCTAGTGGAGAAAGGTCTGGGATGGATAAGACCAGTTCTACCAGAGAAAAAAATCCTTAGTTGCTAAAATATCAGATCTAACCTATCCCTCAGAGGTGATAGGTGTTCTTGATCCAATTCCCTCACTGCAGAGACAGGAGACTGAGACTCAGAGGAGGGCAGCTAGGTGTCCCTGGCCATCCAGCTGCTCAGACCCAGAGCTGGAGCTGGGACCCAGTGTTTTCTCACCACCTCTGCCTGCCGCATTGTGCTGGGAATGGCAAGGAAGGGACTGATGGTAGAGGGGTGGGAAGGGTGGGCTTGAGCTAATGGGAAGTTGTTTGCCAAAGCTGTGTGGGGGGAAGGAGCACTTTACAAGACCAGGGCCTCTGGCCTGGAAACATCTGTTTCCCTTCAAATCAGCAAGGAGACTTCAGCCTCCTCAGAATGCCTAAATCATGTGGCGGCTGGGGAAGAGCAGCCATTGGCCTGGAGACTTCAAACGCATTCTCCTGTCCTCTCGGGGACCCGAGCCTGACGCGGGCCTCTGGGGCTCTGTCCCTGCTCTTACCCCCTGTCAGATCCGTGAGAAGCTCTCACCGCCAATTAACTTCTCGGTTTCATTCTCTCACCCCTGCTGTGAGGAGGGCTGGGGGTCTTGGAAGGGACCAACAACAGCTTCCTTTCCACCCTCCTCTGATCTCCACTGTGACCACTTACTCTGGGTGGGGGTGAAGTCAGAGCCTTGGGCAGAGGCAAAATACCAATACAAATGGTAATAGTATCAACAGCCATTGCTCACTGATTGCTTACCACATGCCAGATACCACTCTGAACATCTTCTGTGCTGCATCCAATTTTGTTCTAACAACTACCCTACACTGTGGGTTTTAATATTATGAGTCCCGTTGTACAGGTGAGTAGACTAAGACAAGGCCTCACACAGCCCATATGTGGGGAGCCAGCATTTAAAACCAAATTGTCTTCTGGGAATGCTTGTCTCAGCCCTGTTACCAGAGGTGGGAAAGGGGGAGGACGAGGAGGGGTTAGCAAGAAATTGATAAAGGGACACAAAGATGATTACATTATGTAATGCTGAATATACTAATTATCCTGATTTGAGCATCACCTATTGTACACAGTTATTGATATTCAATGCAGTACCCCCACAGGTATGTACAATCAATTATGTTTCAATAAAATAATTTTTTTTAAAGTCCAAATTGTCTGATTCCTGAGTCATGCCTTTAGCTCTTCTGCTAGCCCTTCCCTTTTAATCACCTAATCAACTTTTGTTCATTTTACAGACAAAGAGACTGATTTACAGAAAAAGAAAATAAACCTCACAACTGGTTGCCATTCATTCAGTACATCATTCATTGTAGCCAGTATTTGCTGAGTGTTGGTGCACCAGGTGTAGGTGTTTAGAGATGGCCAGAGCTATATTCTGGTCCTGAAGACACTCACAGACTCATGGGGCAAGAAAGCAGTGATGGGGCCCTGACATAGCCGTGTGACATGGCACCATGCAGGGAAAAAGGGGCCCATCCAAATAAGCTTCCAAGAGGAGATGAGGTTTGAGTGACACTTCAAGGACAAGGTGGAGGTTGGGGGGGGTCAGGTGATGAAGGAGAGGGGTGACCCAGGCTGAGGGGTGGCAGGTGCAAAGGCCAAGAGGTGCGAGGCATGCTCTGGAACCATCAGTGGTTGGATATGCCTCTACTATGAAACAGAGTAGGAAGCACAGATCAGCAAACAAGCCTGGAACTGTGGCCAGAACTTTTTTGGGGCCCAGTGATAGAGTACTGTCAAATGATGAACAACGGGAGCTGCACTGGGAGCCCCGAGGAGAGGAGTTTGTTCTGAGGTTCGGGTTGATGATGAGGAGGATGTCCTGAGGATGATGAAGTCCTAACCACGATGAAGAAACATTGAAAATACTTTCCCCGCACAGTTTTTTGTTGTTGGTGGTGGTTGTTGTTTTTTTGTTGTTATTGTTGTTTGTTTTTCATTTCTTTTAAAAAAATGTTATCAATATGCAATGTAGTTGATTTTTATGTCCCTTTACTGTATTTCTCCCTCCACCCTCCTTCTCCCCCCTCCCACCCATCAACATCATATCTGTTCACTTATCTTAACACGTTCAAGGAATTGTGATTTCTGTGTCTTCTTCCCTGACCCCACTGTTTCTTTGTGCATTTATTTATTTATGTTTAGCTCCCACAAATAAGTGAGAACATGTGGTAATTCTCTTTCTATGCCTGACTTATTTCACTTCATATAATTTTCTCTAAGTCTATCCATGTTGCTGCCAATAGTAGTATTTCATTCATTTTTATAGCAGAGTAGAATTCCATTGTGTAGATGTACCACATTTTCCATATCCATTCATCTGCTGATGGACATTTGGGCTGGTTCCAACTCTTGGCTGTTGTAAATAGTGCTGCAATCAACATTGGAGTACAGGTATCCCTTCAACATGATGATTTCCCAACCTTGCAATATACTGAGACCATATTACTTTAGGTCACCAAGATGTATGCCACACAGTCTGTGGAAGAGCTGGGCATTGAACTCACATTTTCAGCCACCATGGCCAGTGTTCTTTCCCCTGAAACAAGTCAGGGGAAGGAAGGGCAATGGTTTGGACTTGGAGCTGTAGGCTCATAATTAACCCTCCCACCTTTATCCTTAGAGGCACCTCTTTTATGACGAAAGCATCCCATGAGTAGGCATGGACCTGGGTCAGCCAGTGGCACAAGGGGCATGGCAGTGTACAGACAGCACTAGAGGAGGAGTCAGGAAGGCTGGCATTTGTGCTCTGAACTTATTGGCAGTGGGTCCTTGTGCAAGTCGCTTTCCCTCCTGGGCCTTGGTTTCTCCACCCATAAAACGAGGATTCAGAGTTAGGTGATGGCTCAGGAGTTTTGGTTCAGATTATCAGTGAGCCTCAGTCTGCCTCAGAGAGATGACAGAACTCAGCAGAGAGTGGCTGACACTCTCCTGATCCCCTGAGAAACACAGAGGTCTGGCTGTATCCACCGACCCCTCGTCTGTCTGTCTTTGTTTCTCTCTGTTTCTCCCTCTTTCACTTTCTGTTCTATGGGTTTGTGTGTGGCGTGTACATGTGTCTGTTTCTCAGTCTCTCTCTCCCCCTCTCTCCTCCTTCTCCACATCAGGGATCACCACTTTCTCCCCCTACTAAGAGCCCCTCCAGGCTCTGCCTGGTCCCCTAACAGCTTTCAGATGTGTCTCTGGAACAGTTCTACAATTACAGCTGAGACAGGCAGAAAGCACATGCCCTTGTGACTTTTGACCCAGGCCTGTGAGGCTGACATCTTCCTCTTTCCCCACACTCCCCAGCAGGGTGGCCTGAGGCCTTTTGCATCCTGAGGCCTCCACTGACATGTTTGCTTACTGCAATAACAAAAACAGAAGCTACCTTTTAGGGAGCAAAGATGGAACCAGGCCTATGATCATTATATCATGGAGTCTTGATCCCCAACTTGTGAGATATGGAGAATTTCACCCTATTTTACAGGTGAGGAGGCTGAGGCTCAGAGAAGGGAAACTGACTTCTCAAAGAATGCACAACCAGAAATTGGAGAAAGCAAGAATTTTACCCAGGCTTTATAACTTGAAAACCTAAGACTACTTCTTCCCCTGCATGCTGTTACTCATGCTGCTTGCTAAGCAGAGAGGCGACCCTAGACCCTCTTGGTGGGGGAAATGTTTTGCAGAAGGACCACAGAAACATAAATGGCCTGTGGAAAATGGTGTTAAAAAACATTCCAGCTCCTCATGTTTTGAGATTTCATTCACATATTCCATTCACTACAAGCTTTCCACATTCCCCCAGTTGAAATGCATCTCCTTCTCCTCTAACCCCAAGGAAGCATTGTTAAAAATGTGTACTTTTGAACAAATAAGTGTTCTATATATTGTCTTTACAAAAATCTTTTACTTACAAGTTGCTATCTCACAAATCACTCCATGTAACCCTTGAAACAGCCATGCACTGTCTGTAAAATTATCCACATTTTATTTGTAGAGAAACTGAAATTGAGAAATGAGATGTGGTATGTGCAGGTTCATTCATTTACACAAACATTTATGCAGTGCCTACCATGTGCCTAGTACCATGACAGTGATGTAGCTTGTAGCTGTAACCAAGCTGAAGTATACACCCTCTGGGACCTTCAGGTTGTGGTTTGGATCCTGCCTCTGCCACTTCCTAGATGAGTTGGTGTGTGGATGGTAAGTGTCTGCATAGTGTTACCGCAAATTGTTCTTACCTGCCCACTTTGCCACTTGTTTACATTCACATCCCGGAGGTTTTGTGTGTGTGATCTTATTCCCAATCCTTTCACATGGCTTTCCAATGATAACTCACCTCATAGAGTGCTTACATTTTACATCCATCCTCACTGAACCTGTGAGGTGGGTAGTGGTCTTCTTATCACAGGTACCCAGTGCAGAGAGATGAAGGGAGCTCAGAGAGGTGAACTGACTTGCTCAAGGTCACAGAGCAAAGTAGTAGGATTAGAATGTGAACCCATGTCAGGCCATCTCCAAGATCAAGCTCTGTCACCGCCTGCTTCCCTGGTACCAAGAAGTTTTGATTCATGATAAGTTTTGTAAAAACAACCTTTGAGGCATCAGGTCATGGGCTATTAAAGCTGGAAAGGACCATGTAGATTACCAAGTTCAGGCCTTAGTAAACCAGTGAGTGGTAGAGCTGGACCAGCACAATGGCAGCTAAGAGCAAAGAGTATGGGTTTTAAAGTAATATAAACCATAGTCTTGGCTCTATTGTGTTCTGAATCTGTGACTTCAGACACATTGCTTAATTATTTTTGTCTTCGGTTCCCTCTTCTAAAAGACGAAGACAATAAGGGTAATTATTTTAGCATGTTTCCTTAAAATTAGAGAAACATATGAGATGGCACCACCTCAACGTAGTTGAGGGTCAGCAAATGCAGCTGATGGAATTATATCTGTACAGAGCTGATATGCACAGACGTGTTGCCAGAAGGCAATAGCTGACAGTGGTTAAGTGCATGGGCTTTGGCGTCAGGCAAACCTAGTCTTAAATGGCCAGTCCCACTAATTACTATGTGGTTCTGGGCAAGCTGCATCCCATCTCTGAGAAACATATATAAAATAATGAGAGTAATAGTACCTATCTCTTAGGACTGATTGGAAGAATTAATTGCAATAATGTGGGTAAAACTGGTCAGCTCAGTGCTTGACATGTATTAAGATCTTAGCACCTATTAATTAATTTTTACAATCAACTCATTTATTAAGTGCCTCATATGTACAGTCAATCAGGGCTCACCATTCTGAAACTTGGCAATCACACCATCGTTCCCATTTTATAACATGAGATAAGTTGAAGTGCTGGGGAAAGAGGACAGGACATAGGGCCACTAGAACCCCATTCCTTTGCTTACACAGAACGCCCTCTAGCCACACCACACTCCTGCTTCTATGTCACAGGCTGATGAAAAAGGGTGGTGTGACAAAGACAGGACACTCAGATGCCCAACCCTTCTTTTCAGACTGCCCCAGGCCTCTGAAGCTCACCTTCTCTGGAATGTCTTCTCTGCTCCCTCCTTAGACTTTGTGTAAACCACAGAACTTGGAGATCTGGAGGTATGAGGGTCACCGTCTCCTCAAAGTAGGACAGAAGACAGGCTGCAGTGCTCTAGAAAGAATTCTGTGCTCTGGATTAGACCTGAACCCACCAGGTCTGTGTTTTACCAGTTCTCCCCTTCTAAGGCCACACAGGCTATGTCTACTCACACCAATACAGCATGCAGCTTCAAATGACATCACGGACAGGTGGAGACATGACTTGTACCTAGAATAACTCCCAGGCTCCCTGTCATAGCTTACAAGCTCTCCTACCACCCTTTCATTTTATCTCACTTATCTCCAGCCATACCAGCTGACTATTCCTTCAACAGGGTGGGCTCCTCTTCTCCTTGGGGCCTTTGCAATGAGGTGATCTCCCTTCCAGGAATGTTCTTCCCCAGGTCTTCCTCCCATAAGCTTGTTCTTTCTCATTTTTCAGGTCTCAGCTCAAGCCTCCCCTCTCAGGAAGGCCTTTATGAACTACCCTGTCTAAAGCACATGCATCCCACACCCCCACATTAGTCTTTTTCATATTATCTTGTTATATTCTCTATCACACTTACCATTATCTGATTTTTTATCTACTCTTTGATTAGCTCTATGCAAGCAAGGACTTGAGCTCTTTTATTTACCTTTATAAACTTAGCACCTAAAAAAGTTTCAGGCACATAGTTAGTGCTCAGTAAGTGTTTGTTAAACAAATGAATGAAACAATATAAAAACTGGGATATCTAGCCCTACAGGATAGTATTGGAACTTTTTCTCAGGGCTTCTACTTAGATTGCTTGAGTTCAAATCCCTGTACTGTTCCTCAGTAACTGTGAGTTCGTGGAAAGGTACACAGTCTACAACTCAGTGTCCTCATTGTGGGTGATAATAAATCCCTCCCTTTTAGGCTTGCTTAATTGAAGACTAGTAGATTAAGTGCTAAGTGCCCATTAGGCAGTTGATGCTCAATAAATGCTTTATAATTATCTCATTTTTTTCCCTAAATCATTTCTCCTACAGCATAAGCATCCCATGCCAGATTTTGCATTCTTCTCTGCAGCTTCCAGGGCCTTCTGTGAAGTCACAGCTCCATACTCTGTTTTCTTGTTGTGCAACAGGTTCACTCTGTATGCTGTGGATACACGGGGGAGGCACTCAGAGCTCAGCACAGTGACCCTGCGGACAGCCTGTCCATTGGTGGATGACAACAAGGCAGAAGGTAGGTGACCCATTTCTTGACTTCCCAGAGAACTACCACATTTCCCCTAAGTTCAGCATCCAACAGTCACTAACTACCAGACACACACACACACACACACACACATACACACACACATATGCATGTACACACACTGGCACAGGGAGAGGAAAGTGAAGGAACTGAGGGAGCAGGAGGAACATGGAGGTAAATTAATCAAAGCCACAAAGGAAAAAAAATGAGATTGACTAGCTATATCTGTGCCAGTGGAAAGACTTGCTCCTCTTTTATGGAGTTTGTTCCTATTCTGACTTACAGACCAGGAACTGTGGAGAGTCAGACCCCATGGCTCTATCTTGTCCCCTAGCCTGGGCTTCTTAGGGACCGATCACATTCTTCCACTGAAGTCTATGCTAGGGCCAGCAAATAAGCACCATTTCACCTAGTTGTGCCCATGGCAGACATCATTAGCAGATCACAGCACACTGTCCCATCCAGACCAGAGATGGCCCCAGAATCCTCAGCACAAAGCTACAGTCAGTGACTATCAGTCAGAGTTATCATGGAAGATTAAACCTTTCTGCTGCTTCTGGCCCATGAAGTTGTAAACATCAGGCAAAAGCATCTGAAAAAATACAACCAATCAATCAGATACACCATATAGTTAGCTCGTGGAGAATGTGTAGATGTAGTTTCTATATCAAGACTGGAAAAATGTGATGGTAGGTCATGAGTCCTGTGGGCTACTTCAGGTTCAGCAAATATTTCCCAAAAGCCCTGGTACAACAATGCAGTTGGGACATGGTCTGCACCTTTTAGGAGTTCACAGTGTGTGTGGAGAGACAGACATTCTCACAAATGGCTCAATTCTAAGCTCAATAATAAGTGTCTTAGGTGCTACCAGACAAGAGGAGACAGAGAGCCATTGCACCTCAAAGGGGAAAGGATTTGAGATATTTTCCTGGTAATTTTATTATTGTTATTCTTTTAAAATAATACATCCACATGATTAAAAAAATAAGAAAAATTAAAATCAGGGTAAAAAATAGTGCGAAGTAAATACTCCTCTTATCCTCACCCTAAATTCCCCAGATTCTCCTAGAAGCAACTTGTTAATAACAATTTGGGGACACATACAGATTTTGATCAGAGCCTTTAAAGTGGAAAGAATGTGCCTTCTACTCATGATGAATTTAAATTACATTTATTAGTAGGAGTGACTGAAGGAGCAAGAATGGCCATAATTGACAAGCAGAAGAGTTTGGATTTTCTTTGAAAGGTTTCAAACGGGGACCAATCAGAGCTTGTCACAGAAATGTGTTGGAAATAATACAGACAGGAGATAGAAGTGTATTGAGATGAGCCAAGACAGTTTATTTAAGCCTCTGCACTTGTTTGGAATTTTCTATTAAATCATGGATACAATAATTATATTAACAATTAAGCTTACAATTATGAGCTCTAACTTTGTGCCAGGCCTTGTGTTGAGTGCTTTGCATACACTTTTTAATTTAGTTCTCTCGATGCACCTCCAGAGTAGACACTGTTAACTCCAGATAATAGATAAGAAATCTGAACACAATTAATCAATGACATCCTCAGGGTGAAATTAAGATTCTTCTGCTCCCAAAGACCATGCAAATCCCACACAGCTGTGCCTTCCTTGCTGCAAGCCATGCTTCTGTCCTCACGCTCTCCCACTGCCCCGTGATCTGTTCCTGCACTTCTTCCCTCTCAGAGATAGCTGACAAGATCTACAATCTGTACAATGGGTACACAAGCGGAAAGGAGCAGCAGACTGCCTACAACACGCTAATGGAAGTCTCAGCGTCGATGCTGTTCCGAGTCCAGCACCACTACAACTCTCACTATGAGAAGTTCGGCGACTTTGTCTGGAGGAGTGAGGATGAGCTGGGGCCCAGGTAGGGGTGTAGGAGTGTGAGTGGAGGGGCATGTTCTTCTTGCTTCTGGTTGACTTTACTGGACCTTTTTCCCCATAGGCTGAGAATGACCTTTATCGAGTAAACAAGTCACCTTAGTCGTGTCTGGTCTAAAGATGGGAAATGAGCAGAAAGAATGAAAGAATCTTGGAATTTTAGCTTCTCGCACTCCTGCAATGTCAGAGAGGGGAGAGACATCAGTGCTCTTTGCCCACCTCCCACCTCCAGTTTCCCAGATAGAAAACTTAGGTTCCTTGAAGTGCTATGTCCTAACCAAGATCACAGAGGGGCATGGAAACAGGGCCATGGTCCCTAATCTAAGGCCTTTATTACTCTTCCATAAGAAATCTGAGCTTTTTTTGTTTTGTTTTGTTTTTGATTTTATTTAAGAGTAAATAGCTATGACCTTGACTAAAGTCCATTAGTGTCTATGACTAAATTAATTAATTAATTTAACATGTATTAAGGCATTATTTTTGTCCCTATCAGTGACTGTGCCATGGAGGATTCAAACAGAACCAGAGCACAGTCACTGTCTTCAGAAGCTTCATAAAATAGTACATGCAAGGGTGGTTGCCGTTCATGTCTCGCCTCTAACACCACCATGCATTTATCCATTCGGCATGTATTTAACAGTGCCTCTTATATAGTGTTGCTGATGATGCAGTGAAAAAAAGGCAGAAACAGTCTTTACCCACACATAGCTTCCTGTTGCAGGTAATTAAATAAGCAATTACAAAGAACAGGAATGATAAGTGTCATGATAGCAGAAGAGCAGAACCCTTTGGGAAGATGAGAGTGGGCATCTGGTGTAGGTAACCCAGTAAAGGCTGTCCAGGGATGGAGACTTTGAGACCTAATGACTGAGTTAGGTAAGTGAAGGGGGTGGAGGTTAGAGTATTTGAGGCAGAGAGACTAGGCTAGGAAATGCTAAGGAGACAATATTACATTAGAGCAGGGGTTTTCTTCTCAAATTTTGATTATTTGCCTGGTATCTTTATCACTTTTCCCATCTCATCATGCCATATGCACTTTATTTATTTGATATTTCTTTCTTAGATTCACTTCCTATTAAAAATATATTTGAAAAGAAAACACTGTATCATCCTATAAAGGGAAAACTAGTACCATCTACCCTTAATAGAAAGTTTAACCTAACCACCATTCAATACAATGGAACAAGAACAGCAAAAACCAAATAAAACAATATACAAAAGCAGAAAACAATGTGTTCAATCCTAGCAGAGCGTGAGGCTGTCCCTTTAAAAGGGAGACTAGCAAAAGAAGTGTTAAAGACACAGTCCTAAATCAAGATTTTCTTTCTAAAGTAGTCTGAAGGACAGGAAGAGAACGAAAGAGGTAAGCTTACCACTTTTCCAAATGTGGTTCGTCCTTGTTTCATACTGGACCTGTGATCACCTTGAGTACCACCTAAAACCCTTTCCCCTACCCCGGAGGAACGCCTTCTACACTTCGGTAAATACTGTGTTTGGAGGAACTGAAGAATTTCTATGTAGTTGGAGCAAAGTGAATGACAGCTGGAGGGGTAAGAAATAAGAAGGGGGATGTCAGCAGGCGCCAGATCCTAAATGCCCTTTAAGTTGGGTTAAGAAGTTTAGATTATCTCTCTAGGGTAATAAGACGCTTTCAAGTGTTTTTCACAGGGGGGTGATATTTTCAGATTCTCAAGAAAGATCCCTCTGGCTGCAGTTTGATGTGTGGCTAGAGGGGCCAAGGCAAGACGGAGGCAGTGAGGCCCTACAGCCTGTTGTGATAATAGTCCTTGGGAGACTGCAGTATTCAGGGTCAGGCTAGCATTGAGATGTTGGAGAGAATTGCATGACTTCCTGAAATAATTAGTGGTACTTCATGCTTTCAAAAGCTTCAAAATGGCTCTATAGGATATTCTTCCCATTTTTTGGATGATAAGGAAGTCGAGGCCCCATGGAGTTAAATGAACTGTCCAAAGATGCACTGAGTATGACATGGAAGGCTGTCATCCCGAGCCCTTTCAACACTTGCAATGGCTTGCCAAGAACTCGAGGCCCTCAAGAGACAGGATGAGAGCTCAATCAGGGGATAAAGGGGATTCTTCCAGGAGTTGGCCTTATCAGTTCTTTTGGGCCCAGGACTTTAACTTTCTCCCTTTCACATGAAAGGAAGGTTCTTTAGATAAAAGCAACAAGAGGGCAGACTGGCAGGCACGAGTACAGAGCCCCAGATGAAAGGCACTGGCTACGTGAGTCATCTCGGCTGCCACCTTGCCCGTGGAAAAGAAAGGCTTTCCACTTCACTGGGCTTCCCCACAGGGCTCAGGGAGTTTGAGTGGAAGCTAAACCAGAGCTCCACTCCTGACTTTGTCTTTACAACCTGCTGGGATTCTTTCTGACCCTCCAGGACGTAAATCTTCTGGAAAGACCTCCTGGCCACCCACAGAGGCAGGGCAACCCACTCGGTAATGGACTGCAATAACCCACTGACCTCCGTCAGCCGGTCACCAGCCACTGTCGGCCCACTTCCACCTGTGGCACCCAGCTTCCTCCTCCTCTAGTCTTTCTAGTCTCCTAGAGGGGATATCAGATTGCCCCAACATCCCACACTGGCATGTCAGCAGGAATAAAGGGTGCTGTGTCCTAATCCGTCCTGGCTCTGCTCATACACTCACTGTGCAATTTTGGGCGCTGCTCCCTCTGGCTCTCAGTCTCCTTGTCTGTACAATGATCAGGATCAACTAGTATGGTGACATTCTTTTTTTTTTTTTTTTTTTAATCAGTGGAATTTGTTTTCCTAAATAAATCTTACAAAGAACCCCAGGTCTTAGCTAGAATGCCACTTCCTTAGAGAATTTTCTAAAATTTGCACCCATTCACTCTCTTATACCCTCGTGTTTTAATTCTCTGCATTGCATTTACTAGTTTTAGTATCTTACTTGCTTACATGTTCATTTATGTATTATCTCTCTTCCCCACTACAGTGTAACTTATGAATAGTTAGTGATCCTTTATGTCCTATTCACTTTTCTAAGTAGATGCTAGATAATTACTTGTGGAATAGGTGGATAATATATGTGGTCCAGATGATTTCAGAGTTGATCTGGCAGAAGGTACAGGGGCTGGCCTGGTGCCCCACCCGCTAGGCCTCCTCTTCTATGCCACCCCACCCCACCCAACCCCAAGGGTCCCTTAAGACTTTCTAGGCTCTTAAGTATCTATAGATCACAGTTGGAAATAACTGAATTCCATGAATTCTAAGACCCTCTAACATTCTAAAAAATACAATGTCTTTGCAAATATGAAAAGACTTCAAGAAGCATCATTTCATTAATTAATTCATAATTTCTTGATAATGTACTAACTATGTTCCAGGTCCTTTCCTGGGGGTTGGAAATAAAAGGGTGAAGAAGACAGATCCTGTCTTTACAAGGCTCAGCATCTAGTGAGGAAAAGCCTGGGCTGCAGGCAGTTGCAGGAAAACGCATCACAAGACACATGCTAAGAAAGGGAGGATGGATGGATGTTTTAGAGCAGTGCTTCCCAAACCTAATGTGCATGAGAGTCACCTGGGGACCCTGTGAAAATTCAAATTGATGCAGTGGTCTGGGCTGGGCCTGAGATTCTGCATTTCTAACAAGCTGTCAGGTGATGCCAATGTTGCTGGTCCAAAAAGCACACTTGGAGTGACAAGATTCCAAATGCAGAGAGCTGGAGCTAAGCCTGGAGCTAAAGGAAGACCCCTGGAGAAGGAAGCGAAGTGTGTGTTTAAATTCAAAGAATGAACATGAGTCCTCCATGTGGAAGGGGGAGAGTGTTCTCATCAGAAGGATGCATGTCATCCAATGCAAAGATGGGTGGGGTAAGAGAATATACTTCAGTCAAAAAGTGTAAATCTCATTGGAACAGAGAGTTCAAGGTGAGAGGGAAAAGGGAAAAAGAATAACAAGGCCAGAGAATTTAGCAAGGGTCACATCATGATGGCTCTTGTGTTTTCAGGAGTTTGTTCTTTCTGCCAGAAGCCAAGTAAAGATTTTAAACAACGGAGTGATTTTGACAAATTTGTGCCTCTCAAGGGTTAGCAACTGTGCAGAACATTGAAGTATAAAGGAGAGAGAGCAAAACACTTCTCTGGAGCCAGAAGCCCAGTGTTCATGTCCTGGTTTTGCCACTTAATTTCTGTGTGGCCCTGGATAAATTCCATCCCCATTCCAGACCTCATTTGTAACATAAAAAGGCTGAACTACAAAGTTTCTTCTAGCTGAGAAGCCCAGGAACCAAAAAGCCTTGAAGGTTGTAGAGACCAGAGAACAAGTGCACCATGAATGTCACGGTTCCTTGGTCCAGGGACCCAGATTATCTTGGGGTTATGAAAGTTTTTCCCAGGAGCATGCTGAGGGCTGCTATCACAAGATAAGCTCCGTTAGGATTTTCTTGGCCTTTATAATTACCAAGCCCCAAAATGTTTTTACCTCCTCCCTGGATCCGCGGTCACATATCCCCATAAAATTTAGTGACAAAAGGGCATTTCTTATCTCTTACCTCTGCCTAATAAATCTGCCAGGCCGATGTCCCCAAGAACCTGGTTCTTATGACAACTGCAGGTTACTGCAAATAGCTGCTCAAAGAAGACCCGCTGACACCCAGCTGGCCCAGCCATAAGGCTCCTATTAGGACACTTGAAAAACTGAGCTCATAGGTGGCTAGAGATCAGATTTGCTCCAGTGAAAATATCCTTAACCACCCTTCACTTCTCTAAACTTTCAGTTAGTTATGTCTGATCAAATTGATAGACGAGAGAGGAGAGTGCAAGGGTTTGAAGAGATTTTGTTTCAGTGAAATTGATCTGTCTAGACTAGGAGCGGTATATTTATGGTGTCAGCCTTCCTTGCTTCCATAGCAGACATTGCTAATAGATCACAGAAAGCATCACAGATTTGGCTCAGCCTGGGATCTTTCTCAACATAGCAAAACATCTGAAAAGAGTTGGCAGATCCATTTCTGTGCCCTTAGTGAAAACAAGTAAATCTTGGATGTCACTGTACATTCTTCCAAGATTGTAATAGATCCTTAGTTAGATATTTTTCAATTAACTTTTTTGGAAGTTTAATCTTATCTTTTTTAAGATATTGGGAACAAGAGCAGATTTAGGCTGCTAGGGCCATATTCCTATAATCTTAGATACATTTTAAGTTTTTTTCTGCAGATTTTGACATTTCTAAAATCTCGATGGATCGTGCACAATGCATGTGCACTTTAAGTATTGTAATTTTTCTTCTTTCTTGAAAGGGTGTTATTAAAGAATAGCATCTCTTATCATCGAAGATAGCTTAGAATGGAGAAATACTAATAAAATGTACGATGGCTTTGAACAAGTATCCCATGGGTCTGTTTCCCCACTGGTAGTATAGCAAGGTCGGTTATAATCTTGATGTTCCCATCAGCTCCAGCTGAAATGGCTTGGGGACACATGAGACTCCATCATTCTTACCATCATCAAGGAATAAATTCTTGAAAAGATCTCATGGTTTCTTATGAAGGAACAAGGAGGAGAGGAAACCAAACACAAACATTTTTACTAGGCACCTGACAAATTACATTTCAAACCTGGTGTTGACGGTATTGTATTCAGTGGCAGTATCTGAGCATCTGGCTTTCTGTTTGGTGGACGTGATCTCATACGAAGTTTGATGTAGATTTATTCTGAAAGGAACCCTGGTGAACTACTGAGAAGCCATAAAACCATTGCTTCATTGTACAAATTCATCACACCAACTTTAAAACATGTGTATATATATTTATGTTTTCAAATTGTATTTTATTCCAAAATAATTCTTGCTCATTCTATAACATCCAAATGATACAGAAGTATGTAAAATAGAAAGTAAAAATGTTGCACCTTCGAACTCCCTAATCCCAACCCTACCCCAGAGATAAAATTGCTAACAGCGTGCATATACCTTTCCGTATATAGATATGGATATGGGCATGGAAATGCATGGGAAGAGCGAAACACATACGAATTTACAGATAAGTCTGTGTCTACAACCACATCTCCACATCTATCATCTCTACACATACTATGTTCTGTTATCTGCCTATTTTCACTTCCCAATATACTGCACAAGTCTTTTCCCATGGATGCATATGTAAATGTGTTGTCTTTATGAAGGGCCTTTTAGCCATGCCAATATATGAATGTATCACACATTAGTCTAGTTCTCTATTAAAGTCCAACTAAATTTCTTTTTTTCTCCTTCTTCTTCCTCCTCCTCCTCTTCCTCTTCCTCTTCCTCTTCCTCTTCCTCTTCCTCTTCCTCTTCCTCTTCCTCTTCTTCTTCTTCTTCTTCTTCTTCTTCTTCTTCTTCTTCTTCTTCTTCTTCTTCTTCTTCTTCTTCTTCTTCTTCCTCCTATCATAATTCTGCATAAACATTTTATGCCACTTGCCTGATTATTTCCTTCATTCCACAGGATGCTCCTGTGCCATTTCAGTCCCTTTGTCAACCCCTGCTAAAGAACGGTTGTATTTGGAAAGCTAAGGACTAAAAATTCCCTCACTTTAAGTCAATCCATATTTATTAATCCCTTCTTCTTGCACAGGCAGGAGCTGGACACTGTCCAAGAACCAGTTGGGAAGTATTAGTTGAGCACCTATTATGGGCCCATTCATTTACATCTCATTTCATCTCCTGAACAATAGATTTTGAAGATTGAGCAACAGAGAATTGGTGGAGTTACTAAATTGTTCAAGATTAAAAGGCAAAATTCAAAATATTGTCTTCTTATGTCATATCAGTGTCCTGTCCAGTATAACATATTGCGTCCCAAGGTACGTACAAACTAAAAGGGAAGGTAATATGGATCTTAGCAGAGAAATAAATAAAATGCTTTAGCAACAAAGGAGAAAACATGACTTAGGAGAGCGAGGAAGATCTGGAAGACTTCCTGAAGATGAAATTTCAGCGTGACTCTGAAGCATGAATAGAACCTCAACAGAAGTTACTGTCTCGTCTCAGGAGCTCAGGGCTTTGACAGCTGTGTCACAGCAGGTTCTGTTGTGACCTGCTTGTCAGATGGTATTTCTCTACGAATCAAGGCTCCCATTCCTTTGATAACAAAGAAACAACAACAACAAACACTTACTTCAACTCCCACTACCAGCAGACTCATTTTTAAAACGTTCTTGACTTGATCACTTCCGATGATGGGAAACCCATTACCAAAAGAACTCATTCTATATTTGGAGAACTCAAGTTTAAATTTTTTTATTATATTGAGCCATATTTACTTTCTGTTAATTTTAGAGTGGTTTTGTCAATAATGCTTGGGTGACTTGCAGCAGAGATTTGAGATTTCATTCTATCACTCTGTCCCTCTGGTCAAATCACATGACTTACTTCAGGCTAACTTTTACCACCTACAGATGGGGAATAAAGTCTACACTCTAGAATTGTACTGAGAATTTAGTTTAAGATGATGTTGCATAGGTACCGTTTCTGGCACATGGTAGGTGTTCAATCAATTGTAGTTATTATCATCCCCGAACCACAGTTTTTCGCCCATTTATCCTCAGTTGCTAGAACAACATAACCATTTGCCTAAATCCCCTCTTCCATGGACACAGTCCATTCTTGTTTTCTGCTCAGAAGATTTGCTTT
Organism: Cynocephalus volans; assembly: GCF_027409185.1. Lineage (NCBI taxonomy): Eukaryota > Metazoa > Chordata > Mammalia > Dermoptera > Cynocephalidae > Cynocephalus > Cynocephalus volans. Next base: position 20,706,402 of record NC_084476.1, read on the forward strand.
TGCAATGCCCTCCATCATCATGATTTGGCTACAGCTTGCATATGTCCGTCTTGCCAGACGTGACCGGGGTTCTCCAGATGTGGCAGGACAAAGGCAGCATGAATAAATCATTTCTTCTTTTAATCTGCCCTCTCCACTTCTGAAGGTTGTGTTTCAATTTTTTGCAACCACGTCATACCCTCGACTCTCATTAAGCATGGGATCAACTAACACAGAGACATTTAAGCTCAACTCAAGGAGGCAGAAAGGAGGGAGAGAGGGAAATGGGAATGTTTCCTTCCTGCCTCTCTTCTTTTTCTGCACCTCAGTGCCCCCTTAGAAACTAGTTCTCTGTCTGATAACTGTGTCAACAGCTGATTGGGTAATGGTGCTGGAAATAGCATGTTAGATCAAAGGTTCTACAGTTCCTGGAGAAGTGGCATCTGGGTCCAGCCCCTGACTCCTCCACAAGCCATTCCTGTCTCTGTCTCACCTGCTGATACAGTGATAAATTAGCGTGTGGTGTTCCTCCTTCACTCTTGCTTCCTGTCCCAGCGGGCTGAGTCCTGTCTCTGATGAGGAAGATTTCATTTCCGGTATTTGAGAAAAGTGGTCACTCTGACCTACGATTTCCCCTCCAGGGAAAGCTTGAAGCATGCCTGGCCTTTGATTTATGGATCTCGACTGCCTGCAATTTATTACCTGGCACTTTCACCTTCCTCTCACTCCCTCTCCTTCTCTGCAGCCTTTGAGCACCTCTAGCCCTTCTCTCTATGGCTTCACCTTCTGAATTCTTCTGTCTGTTGTTTACATGCAATCATTGGCTTAGTGCCTATTATGTACAAAGTCCTGTGCTGGATGCCTATGACAGTCATTTCATTTTAGCCTAAAAGCAGACCTACAAAATAAATATCCCTATTAACATTTTACAAATAAGGAGACTGAGGCTCAGAGAGGTTCACCTGCAAAAGAAGTATCTCTGTTACTATTTTGTAAATGAAGAAACTGAGACTTAGGGAGGTGACTTGCCCTAATGAGCTCTAAAGCCTATGTCCTTTCTACTATAATATGCCACTTTGAATCATGGCTAACATTTACTTAAAGTTAATCAAATTACCCACATCATCTCATCCTCCCGACAACACAGTTATTATTGCCATTTTACTGATGGGTTAACTGAGGGTTAAAGACATTGAAAAACTTGCTCATGATCCACATAGCTGTAAAGTTATAGAGCTAGGGCTTGAATCAGGGACTGCAGAACCAAATATTCATCTCAACTCCATGCAATGAGGAACAATTTGTTCTACCTTTACCCTTGTTACAAACTGAAGATGTTCCTTTAAGGCAAGTCATTTTCTCACTCCAAACCCCAGTTCTCCCATTCATACAAAAGAAGGCTTTGTCCAGTTGAGTTGCAAGATTCTCTCTCAGGAAATGGCTGGGTATTTGGAGACAAAGCATTTAGGAATGTTGGAAGACTTGCCCTTTTCAAGTTTTTTATTTATTGCTTATTTTTGTGACTGTCTGGATCAGGCAATGATTCTCCATTGCCCAGAGAATAAAATCCGAATACTTTTGCATGACTTAAATGAGCCTGGATTGTCTGATCTCTGCCAAGCTCCCTGGTTTCCCACCCATTCTTTGCACTGGCTATTTGGAACAACTTGTGGTTTATTCTGTCTCCAGTTTAACATGGGATGGACTACTTCCTCTGTCTTCTCATCTACCTGAAAATTTTATTTCATCATTGAAAACCTAGCTCAGCTGTTACACCATCTGGGAAGACTTCTCTGGGCTCCCAAACCAATGATTAGGTGCCCATCTTATATACTTCCACAGCAACTTGCATGTTCCCCAGTCCAGCACTCTGCCCCTGAATCAGAGGTTGATATTTCTTCTGTCTGCCTGTCTCCTGACTTATAAAGACACTCAAGGCTTAAAACAGTTTATGTCTGATTTAAGGATCTTAATCTAAACCAGTACATATCTGTACAGTGCCTGGTACACAAAGGATACTTCAACATGATGATGATAATGATGTGATGGTGATGATATTTCCTAACATGCATGAGGTCCTTAGTATATGCCAAACACTTTTCTAAGAGTTTTATATGTCTTGTGTTCACTCACTTAACCCTCAATATAATCCTATGAGGTAAGTGATATGTTTTTCCCTTTTTCACAGATGAGAAAACGGAGAGAATAAATAGCTTTTGACCAATACAGAGAGAAAAATCAAACCAACCCCCCTAAGGACAATGATGGGCAACAGTTAATACCTGGATGGGCCCTCTACCTGACATCTTGCTGCCAGTTTTACCCTCCAGCAAGGGAGTCAAATATTTTTAAACAGTCCAGCTCCAAAACTGTCCCTTTGTTTCTTTAAACCTGTCAGTAACTCCCGCACTTAATGTTTGAGACAATAATCATAGATTACATTTATGGTGGGCTTGTTATAGATTTATTATTCCTTTCTTTTTATTTTTGAAACAACACTTTGTAGTAGGTATTTATTATTTTCACTTTGTGGGTAAGGTAAGGAAACTGAGGCACACATGGCGAAGCAATTGGCTCAATCTTACACAGCTGAGAAGTGGCTGAGCTGGAATTTGAACTGTGTAGTCAGTGCTTTAGGGCCTGTAGCATCACTGTTACTTCATACAAGCAATGCCCCAGTTTCTAGGCTCCAGAGGCCTGGCTCCTGCCCACTTCTGCACTTTTCCACTGTGTCCCCACTTGTGTGCATTGTGTAGCAGCCATAAGTTCTCAGAACTTCTATGCAATCTCTTATCTCTATGCCATTACCTATGCCACCTGTTGGGACTTGGGTCTCCTCTTTATCTGACTCCTATTCACTTATAGGAGTTATCCTTCCACTAGGAAGCCTTCCTGGACATCCCCAATCCTATTTCTGCACCTTCCTCTGTCTTCACACAGCTCCCCTGACCTCTTTTACCACTGCTCTTGTTACCTGTATTGTCCTCTCCATGTGTCCATTTTTCCCACTGAATCAGAAGCTCCACCACATAATAGATGCTCAATAAATGAACAATGAATGACTTTATCTCTTTTGACTTTGCAACGGCCCCACTTTTCAGATGAAGAAACAGGTTTATAGATGTGGAGCAAATTTCCTGAGGTCACAGTTATTATAGAACAGAACAAGAATTCAAATGAGGAGAGGTGGGGCGTGAACTCCTCAGGCTTCTCTTGGGGGTGGGGCAGGTACTTGCCCAAGAGGAGAGAGGACTGTGGATAGAGTGTGATTATGAAGTGATGAATTCTTGGCACCTCAGGAAATATTCCACCCAAGTGGTGAACTATACAAAGAGGACTTTTGGAAAAGCACCTCATAAATTGTGCCCACAAAATGTACACACAAGCCCGGTCCTTTTTCAGCTGCTTCACAGGTGCCTAACACAGTCTCTCATTTGTGGGGTCTGTTGTTGTAAAACCCTTTCCCTCCTGTGGTGTCAGAGTGTCATGGAGAGGACAGCAGGAGAGCAAGCTACTCGTTTAGCATCCCAGGATCCCTGGGCATCTTGAAGATTCTGGAATGTAGGGAAAAGTGGGCTCCCCCTGGAGACAGACACCTTAACACTGAGACTGACTTGTTGAATTACCTGGAAAAGGGACATCCCATTCCCTCTCTAAGCCTGTTTCCACATTTTTAATGAGAATAGGGCAGGCTAGGTCAGTGGGGCACAGTGGGGGCAATTTTGACCCCCCACCACTGGACATTTGACAATGTCTGGAAACAATTTTATTATCATGACCAGGGCAGGGGAGCTATTGATATCTGGTCAGTTGAGGCCCCAAGATGCTGCTAAACATCCTACAGGATTTCTCATACATCGAAGAATTGTCTGTCCCCACATGTCAATAGTGCCACTCTTGAGGAACCTTAGACTGGGTGATCTTGAAGATCCTATGTAGCTCTATTTGTCCATGCAGCCATTGGATCTTTGACAGACCTTCTTTCTGGTGCTGGATCTAGATAAGTTTCTAATAGTGACCACCGTAGTACAGCATGATTCTTGCTAAGACTGGTGTTCAGTGTGACCTTGATCCTGAGGAGTCATTATAATAATTCTTTATGATAGTAGCTGTCATTTATTGGAAGCTTACTGTGTGCCAGGCATTGGGCATTTCTCATACTTAATCTCACAACCCTCTTATGAGGATAAGATCATCATCACTATTCTAGAGATGGGAAGAAATGAGACAGAGAAGTTCGGACTTGGGGGCATATGTAATCAAGCTTTGATGAAAAAAAGGAGCAGAAAGGGCAGGATTTCCAAGTATCATGAAAAGAGTATGAGAGGGTTAGAGAAGCAAGAAAGCAGCTGGAGAGGGACTGGGGAGGGTTCAGGCCTAGATTCAATGCCCAAGTCCAAAGGTGAACTTGCTTTTTGATCTTGGTTAACTAATCTCATTTCACTGAGCCTCGCTTGGGTTCTTCACCCATTAAATGGGCGTTGAAAGAAGAATATGTTCAGGACTGCGATGAAGATTAAATTAAAAAATTTTAAATGTTTACAAAGTACACACACCCAGTGTCTAGCACACGATAAGTATCAGTAAATTTTAGTTGTTATTTTTATCATTGCTATAATAATTTTTATTTGGTCAGAGCCCCAGTTCTGGTGACCTTCTAACTCCTAGGGCTCCCATATACTGGAAGTAAAAATGACAGATCAAAGGTTATGTCTGTTTTATTTTTTACACATTGCACAGTTGAAGAGGAGAGGTTCTAAGCTAACTTTTGAATAGATGTTTGAAATATCACACTCCGGTCAGGAATGGACAGGAAATTGTTGGGACAAGAAGTCCTCCTTTGTCTGTTCCTCACCTCAATGGCCTACCCCTTGATCTGGGCTTCTTGCTTAATTGTTACTGTCTTGTTCTACCTTTCAGGAAGGCACACCTGATCCTGCGGCGGCTGGAGAGGGTGAGCAGCCACTGCTCTAGCCTCCTGCGAAGCGCCTACATCCAGAGCCGCGTGGACACCGTGCCCTACCTTTTCTGCCGCAGCGAAGAGGTCCGACCTGCAGGCATGGTGTGGTACAGCATCCTCAAGGACACCAAAATCACGTGCGAGGAGAAGATGGTGTCCATGGCCCGAAACATGTACGGAGAATCCAAGGGCCGGTGAGAGAGAGTACTGCCCTCCATGAGTGCAGGGACTCTCCAGGGGAGAAGGAGCAGTACTCTTATGGATCCTGGGGCCTGGGGGGCTGGGGGACAGCTGAGGATGGGCCTGGCAGATGGAGCTTGCCAGCAGGGCCAAAGCAAACTATTTCTCCTGTGCATAGCAGAAAGAGAACTTTGTAACCAATGGAATTATTCATTTTTCTCTATCTTTTATTTTTTCTAAGATATTATTTGACTCTATCAAAAGTCTCTCCTTTTTAAACCTTTTCTTATGGATGGCAGTCAATCCCAAGGCAGGAGCTTTTGGGTAGAGACCAAGCGGCCTTTCCTGTTCTTCGTGCCTCCTGCCGCACTCAGCTTCCTTCCTGCCATGGACCCCTGGAGGAGACCTCTGGAGAGACAGTTTGACCCCTTCAGCATCAGGAAGGAAGACCCGAGGATTGCTGCAGCGAGGAAGCTTGGGTCTTTAAGGACTTCTCTCTCTTTTTCTTAATTTTTTTTCCAGTCGTTATTGCGATTGCAGGACCCCTGCCTCTTCCTGCTACCTGTGGGTCTGTGCAGAGTCTCTGCAGGACTTCCCATGCATTAAAAGTTCCTATTGTCTCTCTTTCTGCTTGGGTGGTGTTTCTTACCAATGGAGTGTGCTTGGGGGACCTCTATTTATTCACTCAACAAATATTTATTGAATATCTACTATGTGCCAGGCACAGGGCATGCAACTAAAGACAGAGAGGCTCCCTGTGCTCAAGGAACTTATTGCACAGTGGAAATTATAGAGAAGCAGTCTGGTGACTTCAGTCTGTGATAGAGGAAGGATGGAGGTCCTCTGAACTTGTTGTTGGATCATGAGGCACACTTGGAGGGGGTCCTGAAATGCTACCTTGAAAAGGGGGTACCCAAGCCTAAAGGATAAGGATAAGTAAGCCAGACAGAGAGGTGGAAAGGAGGGTATTTGCTCCAGGCAAAGGGGACACCATGAACAAAAACTCAGAGATAAGAGAAAACATAATTCACTCAAGGGCTGAATGCACTTTCATTGAGAGTAGGGATCAAAGTAGGAAGTAGCCAAGGGTGAGACTGGGAGCTCAGTAGGGCATTGCAAGTGTTGGACAAGACGTTTCACATTATCTTGAAGTAACCAGGAGCCACTTCAGGACTTTAACGAAGGACTTTAACAAGTCAGCTTGCTCTTTAAAAAAAATTATTCCAGCTACAAGGTGAAGGATGGATTGGAGAAGACCCCAGAAAGTGGGCGAACATTGTTGTTTTCCAGGCAAGAGGTGATGGCAGCTTGGATCCTGTGGTCATGAGGGAGACATTCCAATATTAGAGTCTCCTTTTATTTATCTAATTTTAAAACAACTTTATTGAGGTATAATTGAAATCTCTTTACATGGCAATTGTACTGCCTCCAGTGTGTTCCCTGGGAAGGTAATGAGTACAAAGAGGCAATATAAATTTTTAACACCCTGATATTAATTCAGGTAAGCTAGCTAGCCGGAGGAAATGAGATGTAGGTTAGATATATCACAATGCAAAGATGACCCCTGTTAAAGAGAAGAGAGTAGGGCACCATGAGGGATTTAGAAGAGGAATAGATATTGAATATCGGTAAAACATAAGCACTTAAAAATATGCTTACTTTAAAAACAAATGACTACTTTTCAATTTTGATGAGTGCTTGTATCAACATTTTCCTTCCTGAAAACCTACATGTTGAGTTTTTTTTTTTTCCCACCAGAACTCCAGTCCACATGGGGAAAATGGGTAATACAAAGAGAAAAAAAGTAGGAGATTCTTCCAGGTAACTTAAGGTGCCTGGAAATCTTCTCAATCTCCACCAATCTAAACTCAAAGGCACGCTTTCAAGAAGTTTTGTTATTGTTGAGTTTATGTTAAAGTATACAGGTGAAATTTAGATGAACAAATTTCATCTATAATGTTGATAACTCTTCTCCTCCCAGGGATAGATAGTACATTGAGAGAGGAACCAATATTTTACCCACCCCTCCCCCCAAAAAGTAACAGTTACCATTCATTGAGTATGTGCCATGTGCCAAGCCCTGTTCTAAACGATTCTCACATATGCCCTTTCACGAACCCTGGATCCCAGGCCTTTGCCAGGCCACCAGATTGTTATAGCTTTCTATTGTCTTGACCCAGCCTGAGGGAAAATTTAGTTCTACAGTTGCAGAGAATTAAAATGGGATGTGCTAGGAGAGTCACTGGAGCCCAATTAAATTTGACTCTGACTCCACAGCTCTTTACCAACTACTGCCCTTAGGTGAGTAACTTGACATCTGGACCTCAGTTTCCTCATCAACAAAATGGGGTCAATGACAGTCCCACCTCCTGGGGTTGTTGTGCAGCTTGAGTGAGACAGTAGCTAAGGTGCATCCAACACGATATACAGTAGGGGTTTTTTTTTTGGTTTGTTTTTTGTTTGTTTGTTTGTTTCTCCTACAGAAATGATACGTATAATACTGTGAATCTTGGGCAGACAACCAGGAAAATTTGGCTGGGGAAGGCCTAACAAATGCTGATTAAGAGAAGGAATGAATGACTAGCAGCTCTGTGAGGTATATGAATTGTAAATAGTATCAAAATTTTAACTTAAAAAGAAGTGGTTGTGACGGTGGAGCCTAATACAGTAGTAAGAGCCCTAGACTGCTTTGGTCCCCAGGAATATCCACCATCATATCCCCAACTTGTTCTCCCATCCACATACCTCCGATTTTGACTATCTTTCTCTAGCACTGTGGAATGTGTTGCCCTTTCCAGCCATCAAAAGGCTCTCAAGAGCAGGAAGCCAGAAGCTTGGTGAGACAGGGGTGTGTGTGTGTGTGTGTGTGTGTGTGTGTGTGTGTGTGTGTGTGTGTGTGTGTGTGTGTGTGTGTGTGTGTGTGTGTGTGTGTGTGTGTAGTGTGTGTACTGTGCCATGGCAGAAAAGGAGCTTAGACCAATATTTGTTAAGATATTTCACTGGAAGAAGAAAAAGAAAAATTATTGAAATGCAAATGAGACTCCTAGGTCTGGCACCCTGGCCTCTGCATGGCCACATTGATTCATGTGCTGCCACAGAAAATGCCAGGAGAACTCATGTCCCAATATGCTGCCAAGGTGGGGCTTCTCATGTCTCCACTGTCAGATAAAGAAGTCATGAGTACACTGAGGTGTGTGTTAGGGGTGCACAGGAAATTGCCCCTAAGTGACCCACTCCTTCTGTATGGTCAAGAAGTATCTTTTCTAGGCAGGCTTGCACTCCACAGACAAATGCTGATAACTACCACTTTAGGGAATCCTCATTGTGTAAATGACTTTACACACTTAGCTCATTTTACCATGTGCAAAACTGCCACATGCTATTGTGATTATTATTTTACAATGAAAGAAACTGAGGTTTAAGCATACTGAATAACATACCCCATATCCTATAGCTAGTAAGTGACAATGCTGAGATTCTGAGATCTAAGCTTGGGCAGACAAAGTAATTCCAACTGGTGAGCACTATGCTTACTACCTCTTGGTGCAAGTGGGCATGATGCCTCTCTTCCCCATCTCAAGCCAAGAGCTAAGTCTAACTTCCAGCCAACACTGAGTACTGATTTCCAGGTTTGGGGTGCTGAGATGAGTAGGACTCAGCTCCTGACCTTAAGGAACTCTAGAATTTAGCTAAGTATAGTGTGATAAAAGCAGATACTTTGGAGTCAAGCCAATCTGGGTTTAAATATTGGCTGTGTAATTGTATGTGAGGAGGGGCTGGACCCTAAGAGAAACTTGGAAGTAAAACTCAACAGGTCTTGCTGACTAAGAAGCACACGTTCACTGACATTAACTTAACCTCTGTAAGCTCACTTTTTTATCCACGAAGGGATAAATACACTATGTCAAAAGACTGTCAGGAAGATTACATTATCTGATGTATATAAAGGCATTGGGTGCTTTAAAAACAAAAGCTCTCAATAAATAGTTATTATTATAACTTCCGTGCAAAAGAATGGGTGCAGAAGAATCTGCCATTGGAAGGCAGGTCATCATCAGGAAAACCTTCACAACCACAGGATGTGTGAGTTCCGTGAGCAGGGCAGAAGAGGAAGGGCATTATGGGCAGAGACCAGCATATTGCAAAGTGTACCATGTTTGAAGGATGGTGAACAACTGGGGTGAGCAGAGAGATGGAGGGTGTGTTTGGAGAGGTGGTCAGAGCCAGACCCCAATGGCCATTGGAAGGCACTGGATTGAAAGCAGAGTTGTCACAAAGGCAGAGGAGCTTTTTTAAAAGACCCTTCTGGCTTCAGGTAGGAGTGGAAAGAAGGGAGGGAGCCAGTGGCGTGGAGACTAGACAGGAGACTGGAGGTGTGGTTTAGAAAGGAGATGAGGGAGGCTGAGACTGGGTAATTGCAATGATGAGGCTACATCTGAGAGGTGTTAAAGAAGTTGACTCCATAGGCCTTGTTCACTAAGAGACCCAGTGACTTGGGTTTTCTCTTTCCTCACTGGTGTCTGAGTGTTAGCCTGGACAGAACTAGCTGGGGCATGATGATGGTGAATCACCTAGGTTCAATGGATGGTGCATGAATGAGGCATGATTTGCATCGTGTAGGTACAGTAATTGGAACATCAGAGGGCCAAAAATAGAATTTAGCTTTATGAGGAAACCATGCATGGACCTGTGTGTAACTATGCACTAATGTGCTATGACTTCCAAATGCAGGTGTGTGAACCATAGTGAGGGGCTTGTATAAAGCCAGGATAGAATTTTGTGGAAGAGTGAAGCACTGGACTTATGGCATGAGTGCTCAGCTCTCCTCCCCCTCCTCATCCTCATCACCATCATGATTTAATTGACTAGTTGCTTACCATATGTCAGATTCTTTACCCAAATGTTATTTCATAAGCTCCTCACAACAACTCGGTGATGTATAAATTATCATACCCATTTTATGCATGAAATAAATGAGCCTCAGAGAATTTAAGAAACTTCCTGGTCTCAGGCAGCTAGTATGTGGCAGAACAAAATTTCAGCGCAGATCCCTTTGACCTCAGTATTTTAACTACTATACTCTGTTGCCTCCTGAGGAGTGCTCTGGGTTCTAGCCTTGCCCCTATAGTGGAGTGGCTGCATGACCTCGAGCAAGCCGTTCATCCTCTGTTGTTCTTGGGTTCTCCCTATGCACCCACCATGCTCAGGAACATTTTGTGTCATGGACATGAGGGACAATATTAGATGATGACTTGTGTCCAAAGGACACTTTTCACTTCTCTTTCACTTTTATCTTCACCACCTCTCTTTGAGGTTGACAGTGACAGAGTGATTGTCTCCCTTGGGCCAGTCTGGAGAGGGTCAATGTTCTCTGTGAGGTTGGAGCAGAGTGTGGAGAACTGGGGTCCCCTGACTCTCAGCTCTTTCTGTAACACCACAACCCCAGCCAACTCTACTGCTTTCAAGACAGTCCCTATCCCTGTCACAGTCACACACACCACTGGTTGCTAATGGCCCAGTAGTCCTGGGCAAGCAACAACTTCTCCATGCCTTGGTTTACCCCTTTTCCAATTGGGGAAAGTAGTAGTGCCCCTCATAAGGTTTTTGTGAGAATTAAATGGGTCAGTATATGTTAGACACTTGGAACAGTACCCAGCACGTGACAAGTGCTACATAAGTGTTAATAATTATTGTTGGCATTCTTATACTCAACACCACACCATCCAGCCACACACAAGTCTCAGAAATGTCCTCTCACTTGTCCCTCTCAGCCTTTGCATGTGCCACTCCCTCTGTTGGGAATGGCCTTTCAACTTGGGCAGATCCAGATTAAATGTCATTCACTGACCCCCCGAGACCTTTTCGCTCTCTCAGGAGTCTATAACTCTTTCCTCTGCGGTCTTGTTGTGGGGACCCTGTCCCTGCCTCCATTTCAGCTCTTTCCCCACCCAGTGTCATTCTTGTCCACAGGACTGTGCGCAATACCAGGGCATGGTCTGATAAGATTCTCTCTGTACCCTGGAGCCTTGCCCTGGACCTAGCTCATGGCTAGCACCCAGTAAAATTGAGCTCGATGCCTAGAATGATGAGTCCCCATGAGAGGATCCTCCAGCAACACCGCTAATGCCCAGAATTCCTCAAGAACAGAGGCCCTTCCCCTTTGTGCCCTCAATGCAGCACATGAGGGCCTGGAGAAGTCCACAGCCAACCAAAACCCACAGGCTTTGTGTGGGGGTGTGCTTTTTAATTGGCCTCTGCCCATAAACTGCCAGACCCTGAAAGGCATTCACTGTCTCTCTCCCTTTGGAAACTTTGCTCCATGTGTTTGTACCTGTTATAGCCTAAGCCAAGGTGTTCTGCTTTCCTGTTTTACAAGAGTTGGCAGCAGGGGAAGGCAAGGGGCCACAGGTGTGCTCTGCTGGACAAGCAGGCATGTGTGCCTGTGCATGTGTGTGTGCATATGTGTGTATGTGTGCACATGTGCATGTGTGCACACACCCACATGCAAGAGAGACAAGGTGGCTGGGGAGGTTGTTAGTTAATGTAGCAGCAAGCACCCCAGATGGGTGGTTAAGAACTCATATTCTGGACCCAGCTCTGACACTAACAGGCTGTGGGACTCTGAGCTAGTATCTCCCCAGTCTTGTCCTCAGTGTCTCTTTATCAACAGATTGGATAGACTAGAACTTCACTGAATACTGAGGAGATCTTAAGCTTAAATACTCAAGGATTTTCAAGCTCTCAGGGCCCGCAGCTAGAAAAAGAGAGGGTAGACCATCCTATATATTTGTGAAGGATGATGATGTTTACAAAGCAAACTCCTGGAAGAGGAGCATTACTTATTCTATGAAAGTTGCTCTATTCCCCCAAATTCAGGACAGGCATTCCTACTTTTGGCTCTTAAAATCAGCATATTTTTGTGGTGTTTCTACTTAGTCGATTGGGTTGTAATTGTCCCTTTAGATATCTGTTTTCCCCTGAGATGTGAGCTCCTGGATAGGGCCATATTTTATGTCTTCAGGGCTCAGAAAATGTATGCCAATGCTGTTCCATGTAGTCTCAAAACTGTTTTTATTTAAGTCTTCTGGAATGAGGCTTATGATTTGCATTTTGTAGATGAGGAAATGAAAGTTGAGAGATGGGTTTGTGTTCACAAGATCTCCAAGCCAGAATAGGACTTTGGGCTTCTTTCATCTGACTCCAGACCAATTCCCTTTGGAGTCTTCTAAGAGGCCTATTCATGGATTTGCTGAGGAGCCACTGAGGGACTGAAGAGACCTCCTGGAAAAATCTATTCAAACGTAAGTCTTCAGCACTCTCCCCCTAAGTCTGAGAGGCTGGTCTCTTAGGGATTTAGATTAGAATGACACTTTTCTTTTACAACAAGAGCAATAGTTGCCTTCTTGCTGAGCACGTTCCAGACCATGGTTTGTGCTAAGCACATTAGTTGCAATATCCCATTTAGTCATTGCCACTTTCCCCCCTTCCCCCACCCCAATATTGTAGCTTTCAAAACCCTATTTTACATAACAGGTCTTGAGGCTCAGGGAGGTTAGGTGATTTTCCTGGAGTTATGTCATTAGTAAGGAACCAGATTTCATTTCTAACTAAAGACATGGTAATTCTACAGCTCCATTTTCATTACTACTCCAGAAGCCAATGCTCCCATTCTAGAAATGTAGAGACTGAGGGCCAGAAAGAAAAAGCCCTTGGTTCATGCAGGTGGCAGAACCAAGAGTGGAATATTACTTGATTTTATCTCCAGTGCATTCTTGACTCTGTGGTAACCCCAGGCCTATCCCCTTCCCTGACCTCTGCGCAGGTAGGAAAGGGCAGGGAGAAAGCATTACTTCTTCTCAGCATTCAAGGCAAGTGCCAAGGCAGGCCAGCCTCCCCAGGCGGTTTTGCAGCACAAATACCAGACTGGTTGCAGTTCACTAGGTTTATGATCAGGGATGACGTAGTTTTTTTTTTCACTTGCAAGCTATTCAACTCCACAGTCAAGACAGCCTTCCTGGGGCAAGTGCTTACGGGGGGGCTGTCTGCAGGGATCAGTGAGGCTGGCTTTGCCTTATCGGAAATTAAAAGCATGACCAATCAGCTGTGTAGCCTCGGGTGAGTTTTCTCCACTCCTTGGATCTTGATATCCCATGCAAAATAATTTGAAGAATTGGGTTTAAACATCTACATGACCTGGGAGATTGGGAGAAAATACAGATTCCTGGACCACACTCACTGAGATTCCAATTGAATAAGTCTTGGGAGAGACCTGGGAATCTGTATTTTCACAAATTTCCCAGGGTGGCTTTGATGCATGCCATGTTTGAGAACCACAGATCTAGATGATTTCCAAGAGCCTTTCTAACCCAGGGGGGAATCTGGTGAGCTTTCCATCCCCAGAGAGGTCCAAACTGAGAGGAAACCAAGTTGAGATGCAGGTCTCTGTGGCAAAGAATAAAATACCTACAGAAGGAATTGTTAAAGGATAGAGTCATTCTGAAGAATGAATGTTGGTCTTTGGAGTCAGACAACATGAGTTCAAATGCCAGCTTCACCAAACATAGGAACTTTATGGACCTAAAACTCAGTTTCCTAACCAGAAAAACAGAAATCACTGGATTCATCTACCTCATTAGGACGTTATAAGGAAAATATTATAAGTAAATAAGAAAGGGCCTGGCATAGAGCCTAGCACACACTAAGTGCTCAGTAAAGGTTATGGTTTGCTTTTTCTTTAGTTTTGTCTTGTCCATTCCTTTGGCATCACTATTAGTTCCCACAAAGCCCAACGTCAGGGAGAAAGAGCTTCTCACCCAACCTCATGTTCTGTTACGTAAGATGCTGGGGCTTGCACCAAAACAAAATCAACAAACAAAAATAGGACAGAGGATGATTATTGGGCAGCTGAGGTTTCCATGGTTGGCTGGAGTCATGGGGCATGGGCTGCAGAGGAGAATTTTCTGTCCCTGTTGCTTTTAAGTCTTCAAGTGAAACTTCTAGTTGGGGATGGGCCAAGCTCAGAGCCTGCTCGGCACATCTGTAATTGGGTTAATAGTATTTGGACTTGCTTAATCTATTTATCCCAGTTGTCAGTGGGATGTAACAGTCATAGAACACGCTGCAGCCTTCTCTGCACAATACTTCCAAACAGCAGTGACATGGGCAAGAGTTGCCCCAGATTCCATAGCCTCTTTCATTATCCCAATCACATCACAGTGCAGAATCAGGTTTAAGCACTGTCATGCTCTGCCCCATCTATACCCTGTTCAGAAGACCTTTTCCCCTTATGCTTATACTCAAGTTGTGTTAAGCTATGTAAAATTCTCTGCCCACCCCTTGTTTCTTCAAATCTCCAACCTTTCGTACATACTCTTGGGATATATATTTTTCTTCTGCCTAGCTCTTGCTTTAGCAACTTCTCTTTGGTTGTTCAGTAAGTTTTGGGTTTTTTTGAGGGAGAAAGTGGAGAACCACCTCTGCCCCACTGGGCATGATTTTGGTGGAACTTGAATCCAAGTGTTTTCTTCTCTCCCACTCCAGAACATCCAGGCACATGACCTGTGGGTGGCCAACTGGAGTCCACTCCCAGTACTCTCAACCTTGAGCAGAATGACACAAGGAAAGAACAGTTGGAGTCTGTTGAGCTTTAGAGCCTGGGTAAGATTTTTGAGCTCTTCCTACTACTAAGCCCCTGAAATGGCCTGGCTCTCTAATTCTTTCAAGTTGTGTTCTCCAGCCTTTCCTTGCTGGTTGAAACCTGTGAGCCAAACTCCCCCAAATTCTTGCAATAAGTTCCATTTGGGCTAAACTCTGTTGCTGCCTCTTGCAACCTATGAACCATGATACATATATTCAACCATGATCTAAGGCTGTTTTCTTTGGGCAGCTTCCTCAGACGCTCAGAGACAGGGCTCATTTATTGATTTGTGATATTCCTATGGAGGACTTACTATGAGCTTGATTCTATGCTGGGCTCAGGCAACACAAAGCCTGGATCCCTGCCCCCTCTTCTGAGATGCCCAAGCACCAGAGATCTCTTCTATGTTAGTCCTAACATAGCATGTTGGAAAGCTCTGGGTTCTGTGGCTTGTCTCCTGCAAAGCCTGTGTGACCCCCAACAACAGCACAATACCCCATTCACCTCCAGTCCTCTAGTGCCCAGCACAGTGCTGGCACAAAGTTGATGCTAAATAAAAGTGTGTTGAACTGAATTGACTTACTTTGGGGGACTCCCTACAAAGCAGTCTTAGCCTTAAACCCAAACTGCTTTGAGGATTAATCCAGACACTGTTGTGTTTGCGAAAGCAAAGAGGGAAAAAAAAACAGTTGGGGAAAAAAAATTGCAATGGATGTGTGCTTTGATTCAATGAGGCATTCTTTTGCTGTTGGCCTATTTAAAAAAAAAAAACAAAAAAAACACCTTCTAGCAGTAGCCATGACCCAATAAGTGCTTTGGTGACTGGATGGAAAGATTTCATCTAAGGGTGCTAGTAAAAATCCCAGTAAAAGGGATTCCCATTCCCTCCTTCTCCACACCCTCCTCCCTTCCCATAAGAAGCCTTAATGGACCCTCAGTGTGGCTCTGACATGATGGAAACTGCAAAGAGACGGAATTTCCACACTGGACAGAGAACAGAGGAATGTTATTCTTCTCGCTGCAAACTTGGAACTGGCAGGCTGCCCCTGGGTGGGAGAGGGGGTGTGAGAGGAAAGGAACTAGAGCAGGGGAAAGGGCGGCAGAGGCTGAGATGATGGCATGCCAGGCCTCCAGATGTTTGCCTCTTGCAGATGTGTCTGCGATGGTTTGGCCCACACATCTGGGATGTATCATCACCACGGCTCACATCTGGAGAGTACTTTACAGGTTATGAAGTCCTCTCACTGACGTCTCTAATCAGATTCCCACAGCAGAACAGACATCTGCTGTTGTCCCCGTTTTACCAAGGAGGCTCCTAAAACTGTCACATGCCCTTGCTTAGGCAGTGATAACAACAGCAGTGATAATAACGGTAAGCAGCACTAATAAAGCACTCACTATGGGCCAGGCACTGGTCTAAGCACTTTATAAAATTAGCTCATATACTCTCCATGGCATTTCTTCAAGACAGACATTTTAATACCCACTTTACAGATGAGGATAACAAGGCACACAAGGGTCTAGCAGTTTCCTCAAGATCATACAGAGAGCCAGTGGCAAAGTCAGAATGTAAGCCCAGACAGTTGGCCTCCAAAATCTATGTTCTTAATCATTGTTTTCTGCCTGCTTGCCTATCAAAGCTGGGAACAGAAGCAAGTCTGACTCCTAATTTCACTTTATTTCTTCTAGTGTTATGCAAAGATGAAAGAATGATACTGGTAGAAGGTGTACACTCATTCATTCAAACACATGCTGGGTGACAGCTTGCCTGGCACTGGGTTGGTCAGTGAGCACACAGATTTGAGAGAGAATGGTCTTACCATCTATTTCCATCTGGTTATTAGTGTCACGAGCATGGTGGCCATTCTGCCTCCAGCTCCCAAAACCATGATTGGCACATTTTGGGCACTTAATGAATAGGTTTGTACCCATTCTTGAGCAGTTTAGTATAAAGAATAAAGACTTGTATATGGATATATATTTATTTTATTATATATTACATATGTAACAATAATTACATAATGTATGTAACAGAGAGTGTTGAGAGTGACAGTGTGGTCTGGAGGTGGGATGGATGAGCCTAAGAGCGTAGAAGATTTCTTGGCATTGCCCATAGTTCAGCACACCTAAAATAGAGAGGTATTGAAGGTGGAGTAGCCATATATACCTGAACAGGTAAAAAAGTGACAGGTCTTGAAGAGTTGGGCTTTAACTTACAGGGCAGAGGTCGGCAAAATTTATTCTTTAGAAAGCCATATAGTAAATATTTTAGGTTTTGTCAGCCGTGTGGTCTTTGTCACAGCTACTGACCTCTGCTTCACAAAAGCAGCCATAGATAATATATAAATAAATGAGTAGAGCTGTGTTCCAATAAAACTTTATTTACAAAAATAGGCTGAGGGCCAGATTGGGCCTGTGGGCTGTAGTTTGCAGATCCCTATTATAGGGTGTTGGGTTCCATTGATACAGTATGATCAGATTAGGTTTCCTTCCTTCCTTCCTTAAGTGTTTATTGAACACCTACTGTGTACCACGTATAGTAGCAGTTACTTCATTGTTGTTGCTTATGGTTCTGAGGGGGAGAAAATGTCAATTACAGTAGCCTGAGTGCTGTAACAAATGGAAAAAGAGGGAGTTGTGAGGTCACACAGAGGGGCACCACCCTACTCCAAGAAAGAATATCTGAACTGTGGTCTAAAGGATGAGTAAGAGTTGATGAAATGAAAGAATGTTCCAGATAGATTGAAGCTGGGTAGTGGTAGAGGACTTGCAAGGTTAGGGAGCCTATCAGGAATTCAGCATGCCTGGAACAGAACTTGCGAGAGCAAGAGTGACAGGAATGGGAGCTGAACATTAAGTATGAATTAAATGAATACTGCCCAGCAGAAACAAAATATGAGTCACGTATGTAATTTTAAATTTCCTAGAAGCCACATTTAAAAACTAAAGAAACATGTGAAACTAAATTTAATAATATATTTTGTTTAACTCAAAATATTATTTCAGGGAGAAATGGGAAATAATTGCACTTTGTGATAATGTGCATGCTGAGAGTATTGATCTGGCCGTCACATCTTGGGCACAGGTGGTGATGGCCAGCTTTGTACCCCATGAATATACATAACCAATAAAATAAAAATTAAAAAAAATCTTATTACAATGTTATCAATATAAACAATTATTGAAATTTTATATATATGTATATGTTTTTGGTAGTAAGTCCTTGAAATCCGTTGTGTATTTTCCACTCACAGCACAACTCAATTCAGAATAATCACATTTCAAGTTCTCGATAGTCACATGTGGCTAGTGGCTGCTGGATTGGACAGTGCCAGGCAGGGCCAGTAGGCCACCAATGGAGTCTGGGCTTTTTCATCAGTGCCATCGGGTTTATAGGTGTCATTCTGCTAGCAGGATAGCCTCTGATATTTACATTTGTAGTTTCCTTCTTGCTGATTGCATTGAGGTAGAAAGCTCAAAGAAAAAAAGCAAAAAGCAGAAGAGAAGAGGAAGAAAGAATGTATGACTTTGGAAGGAAGGTAAGGAGAGTGTTGCCTTACCAGAAAACCTGTGAAAATGGAAACTATGGAAACAAATTCCTAACTGACCTAGGCAGGTCATTATCAAGAGGTCAGTTGTGTGGGTGATCCTGGTCACACAATAAAGTCTAAGTCTGGAAGTCTGTCTAGTCATTGGCTTTGTGACCTAATTGGTGGCCAGCAATCCTCTCATTCAGAACCTGAGAGTATCAAAAGAAGGTAGGTCAGTGCACGAAGCCACCTCATTTTCCTTGCTGCTAGTTGGAGGTTCAAGTTGTAGAGCCCATCCTCACCTAGGGAGAAGGAGTTTGGCCATCCCTCACCTCTAAGCCTGTGAAACTCACTGGCCCTCCTACGGGGCGGAGCTAGTCATGGCATACCTACCCCTTCTCAGGTGCTTTAATGTCTTCTGTCTGCCCCAATTCCCCACCTGGCATCAAAACTTTAAACATTAGCTTTCTTTTTGATCAACCAAACTCTCCTCCATATTTCACTCTGTTATCCAAACACAGGCAATTATGACATAGTGTTGAAATTATTGATTTTTTTTAAATCAGATTTTTATCTCTAAACACATGCTTATCTTGGGAAGCCTTAGCAATTGAAGGTATTTTGGGGGCACCTCTCTAATAAACAATGAGAAGATTGGTAATTGATATGATTTATGTGTTAGTAGGCATTTCCAAAGTACTGAAAGACTTGATTCTCTTAGTTAATTTAGTTACAGCCTGGAATTTATACCACTAACTGGTTTAACATGTGTTTTCTTCATGGATGATATTTAACTTAGACTCTTTCTAAATGTATTCACACCTTCTTCACATAGTCACGGAAGACCCACTGTGTGCCAGAGGTACAGTTTGAATGAGAGACAGCTTCTGTGTGTTTCCAAGGAATGGAAAGCGAATGGGCAATTGTCGTAGTGTGGTTAAGGCAGTTGAGGAAATAGAGGCTGATGGGGATTCACAGGGTTGCCAGCCTTGGCCAGGCTCAGAGAAGGCTTTGAGTATCATTATGCATAGCTATATCTGGGAGTTTGGAATCGGATTGCCTAGGTTCAAATTTAGATTTCACCTTCTTATTAGTTTTACAACATTGGGAAACATTTAAATTTCTTGCCTCCACTTCCTCATTTACAAATAGGTTATTGCATATATTAAGTAAGTAATTATGTGTAAAGTACTTAATTTCATGTTGGGCATAGGGTGAGCCTGCGATCAATGTAAAACTATAATTATCATTAATATAATTATTTAAGCTGCAAAATGAAGAATTAATAGGAGTGAGCTATATGTAAGTACGGGAGGGTGTTTGGAAGCTCAGAACCAGTAGGACATGGCATGTGAAGATCAACAAAGGAAGTTCAGTTTGGTTGGAGCATTAAATGAAGACTGGGTAGTGACTGGATGGGGATGGGAATGAAAGACAAGCCTAGCAAGATAGCAGAATCTACAGTGAAGTGTATAGGCCAGGTAAAATGTTGGGCAGCAGCATTCTTGAAGAAGTGAGCCTGTTTACAGATTTCAGGCTCTGAAGACAACCTACATTTACAGGTGAATGTGTTCCCCAAAACTGGTGCCTCGTATGTGTTAACATGAATTCCAGAAGAACTGCAGATGTTTGAGACTAAAGCATTTGGCAGGGATCTTCGTGGAAAATATTTTAAAAATACAGAGAAATATTTGTAACAACTCAAGGGAAAGTCATTCTGCTACAGGAAGAGAAATAGCAAGTTTTGGGTTTAGGTCTTGGATGGTACGCTAAATGTCTGGAAACTAAGTTTTCTCTCTGGCTCCTTGGAAAGAAGTTTTGAAATTGGTCTTTGGAAATTTTGCCTTCTTGGTCTGTGCTGTGTGTGTGTGTGTGTGTGTGTGTGCAGATGAATGAAGGGATAGATGCACTGTGTGTGTATATGTTTCAAGGATTGGAGAAAATGGGACTTCTGATCACTTCTCTCCCTATATGAGCTCTGTGTCACCTCAACGTATTTTTAATCCTGGAAAGGAATGTGTTCCATATGGTGCAAGGGTATCAAGAAGAATGAGCTGCTTCTTTCTATGCAAAGCCCAGACAGGTCCCTGGGAAGAGCCATAGGGAAGCAGCACATGCCCTGGACAAAATCCTGTCAAAGGACACAATTTCTATGCTTCCTCATTCGTTTGGAAGATGAAGAAGAAATAAGGAGACAATAGAGAGTCCTGAAGTCAAAGGGATCTGGAGTTTTCTCATCCAGACTACTTTTCTTTCCCTTCTCTAAATTAAGGCTCAGCTCAAGTGCTACCTCCTCCAAGAAGACTTCCAGTCTCTTCTCCAGCCCCATTTCCCGCAGTTGCCCACATGCAGACAATGTTCTGATAATGCCTAACAGCTTTCAGTTGTCTAAATGTATTACCGTGCATTCTCCCACCCACAGGCCTTTGTCTAAGCTCCTCCTTCTGCCTGGAACCCCATGCCTTCCTTCTTGATCTGCCTGACTTTTACGCATGTTCAAAACTCCACTTGAGCATCACATTCCTACCTTCAAGCCTGAGCCCCTCTCAGCCTTGGTCTTTGACATTGGAATTTAAATATATGTCCCTCTACTCTCATGTCTCTAGTAACAGACAGGAAATTCCCTGAAGGCAGGGATCGTGTTGTGTTAATTTTATTTATTTAGGAATCCCTACAACCTATCAAAGTAGATGTGTGAGTATGTGGATTGTTGAAAGATCTGGCATCTATGGTTCTCAAAGGGTGCCTTCCCGCCCCCCACCAGCAGCAACCACATCACATGGAAATTTTCTAGAAATGCAAATTCTTAAGCTGTACACCAGAACTACTGAATCAGAAACTTTGGGGTAGGGCCCAGAAATCTGTGTTTTAACTAGCCTTCCAGGGGATTTTAATGCATGCTAATGTTTGAGATCTACCAGTCTGGAAGGAGTTGGACCACTGTAATGGGAACACCATAGCTCCTACAAGGTACTGTCAACTCCAGCTTCAATAGAACTCAAGCGCATCATGAGCTCTGAGCGAGGATTCCTTACTGTATTAGGAGATTACTCCTGGGGACTCTCCAGAAAGTGTACTATGGATTTTAACTGTTACAAGAACTCCTATAAGCATCCAGTTCTGTCATGTCTTATGTCCTCTTCACTCAGTTCCCCTTTTATATGAAAAATGCATTGGAATAGATTTAATCCCTCATGGCCTTTGTACCTTTTCAGGCTACTTTTTGGCCCTTAAACACCCTGGGATATCTAGTCATCCACTGCAAGTATGTGCATTTTAACTAACCTGTATCATCCATCTCTTTTTCCCTCAGTCCTCGATATCAATGACGTGCTCCCTTTACTTCCTACAGCTCTCTCAATCCCAACTTCTTTTTTATACCGCTGCCCCAGCACCACCAGGTCATTCTCACCTGGACAATCACTCCAGCCTCCATTTGGTTCCAATGAATCGCAGCCCTTCCCTGCAACTTTTGTTTCACACAAAGGGATCTACTTCCACATTGAGATTTTTTTCTTGATATCCCTTTCCTTAAAAACTTCCACGTTTGTCCATCACCCTCAAAATAGTGTCCAACCACCTGTGCTGCAGCAGATCCCATCGGCTCTCTGCCCATATCTGCTGCCACTGTCGAGTGTGCTGGTATGACTTCCCATAGTCAGTATCCACATCTCTTTGCCTGGGAGCCTTTTCTGGTGGCCTGAGCCCATTCTGCCCACATCTGCCCAGCATGAAAGGCAGATGTGCTAGATGGTTAATGTTCCAGGGGAATCCCTCAACCAGTGACTGATGGGAGTGGGTGGATAAATACCATAGCTCCCTAGCATCTGAGGTGGGGTAACTTTGAGGAGTGTGTTCTCCACTGGCTCACAGAGTTCCCAAGGGGGATTAAGCTGCAGTTGTCCACTGTAGTCATGTGTGTGATCATATACCTTCTTTGGCTACCTTCCCATCCTTGCTTCACATGCCCTCTCTCTTCTGGTAGCTACTGGGATCATCATCCAGATAAACTACTTGTATATGAATCCTTGTCTCAGCGTTGGCCTCTGAAGGAACCTAAACTAAGACACACGTTTGCAAAGCTCTTGGCAATCTGGTCTCAATGTAGCTCTCTGACATCACCTGGTACCTTTCTTCCTTCAAGGGTTTCCTCAGTTCCCCTTCTTCCCAATCAAGACCTGAGTGGCCTGAGCACTTACCATTCATCAAACAATTCATGTCCTATTTCACCCTCTTGGTCTTTGCCCATGCTTGACTCCCATTCTGTAGACGAGGCTACTGAAACTCAAAGAGGTCGGGGGGAACTGCTCAGGATACACAGTATGTAAATAGCTATGATTGGATCCCACCAGACTCTATTCTGACCCATTCCCCAAAGACTGTCTCACTCATCTTGAGACCTTATCATGACAACATCACTGAAGGGTCATCAAGAACATTACTTGAATTTCCAAACCTACACACCTGATCACAAGGTCTTAGGTTGCTATATTTTCCTGACAGCTGGTCTGAGAAAATAGCTAGCATTTTTCTGTCCCAATATTTTATTATTTAAAAATAAACTTAATGAGAACTCTACTTTCACCTCATTTTTTCAATAAACCCAAAACTTTTCTTAAAATAAAGTCAATTAACAAAGAAAAAAGACATCTAAAAATCAGTCAATAGCAGTGGTATGCAATGAGTTTCTAGAATCACAGAATGTTAGAAACTCTAGAGATCATTCCATCCAAGCTTACCATTTCACAGAATGGAAGAAAATCTTCTGGCCAACCACTATCACCTCTTTTGTCCAAACAGTCATCATGTCTTTCTTTGACTACATAATATCCTCTTAACTCTTAAGATACATCTGCTCTTACCTCCCTCGATTTTCTTCTTCATACTGCCATTTGAGGGATTTTTCTCAACCACAAATCTGATCATGTAAATCTCTAAATTCTATTCAACAGCTCCACATTGCGTTTGAGATCAAGCCTTAAATTTTTAGTATGGCTCATGATAACTTCTTCTCTCTAAGCACATCGGCTTTTATCGTTTGTTTTCAGTTCCTTGAAAGTACCATGCTTTTCCTTACTTAGGATGATACACTTGCTGGTCTCATTTGCTTAAACACAGCACCTGCTTTTCTTCATTTTCAACTCCTTCTGTTTCGGCAAAGGTAAGTGACTTGTCTAAGGTCACAGGGCAGATGGTACTTGAACCTGGTTCCCCCAATGGATAGCCCTTGCCCCCCCGTACAGCACTGCTATTTTTCACCTCAAACCTCATTCCTTTAGAGTTAAAAACATGTGCTCAAAGAAGCAAGCCTGAACATTAGAGAGGCTGTGATTTTGTCCTGGGTTCTTATTTCTGGTACTAAAGGCTCAGAACTGACTACATTAAGCAATGTCAGCATAGCACGATAGAATGCCCTCTCCAATTTTTTTTAACTTAAATACCACTTTCTTTGATTCAACTCTAAAAACTTGAATGATAAATATAAACAGATCTGAATGCTGAATATTTCAGTCTGCTTTGAGGTGAGAAAGGAGTCATTTTCCCATTTGAAAGATTAAGCAAATAAACGCCCAGTAAACTCTCCATTACTCTGTGCATGTGTATATGTGCATGTGTGTGTGTGTGTGTGTGTGTGTGTTAGGGTTGGAGAAAGAGAGAAGACACTATTACTGAGATCTTTCATCTGCTAAGAGAAAGCTCCTTGCCCCATGACCTTCTGTCTTTACAGACAAAACCAAGGAGTATAAAAAGCCAAATTAAAAACTCTCTCTCTTTATCTTTCTATTTGGGAAATAATTTACCTCTTTCCATAAGCCTATTCTGTAAGTGTTGTTTCAATTTTCACAGTGAATTGAAAAAAAAAAATGTAAAATATTCTCTTTAATTATTTATCTTACTCTGAAAATAACTAGTTATTTGGAAAAATTTAGTAATTACATTTTTTTTGGTGGCTTCCCTTATCTCTCTCAGTGGGCTGTGTTTTTAAGAGTCAGAAAAACCCAGTATGAGTAGTTCTTGACTTCCCTAACCCTGCCCTACGTATAATTCACACTGATGCCCCCAAACTGCCTTTCTGTGCAAAATTCAAAATTGCAAGTTCCAGGAGATAAACACATATTTTGATCTGCCTTATAGTGGTACTGCCAGCCAACAGCTCAGTGTACAACGCCCATAAATTTTCTCCATAGAAATGCCTGTGCAAGTACTTGGATGCTTTAGTGCATCTTGGTCTTATTCTTTTAAAAAAAAAATAGATATCAGAAAAAATAGTGTATACTTCATGCTTCTCATAAGCAGCCCTGGTCTCATAATACTCGTAATAAGAGCTTATAATCTGTGTCCAGCACTGTTCTAGACATATCGCATATTTCTCTTATTTAAATCTTGCATATTTATCCTATTTAATTCTAACAAAAACCTTATGAGCTGGGTACTTTTGTTATTTCCATTTCACAGATGGAAAAACTAAATAAAAATATGTGATTCAAAGATCACATAGCTACTAAGATGAAGAATGAGATACACAAGACAGATCGAAAGCAGCAACATTTCAGTTCCAGTGCAGGTTTATTTGATAAGCTGGACGGCTGTGTTCAATTATCAAGAAAAAATAAAAATAAAGACTATTCTGGGAGTATATTATTGATATAACTGCAAGTAATATAAGCAATAAGTTAATGGATAAATTGTGCTTTATCTGAATGAACTATTGATACATGCTGTAACATGAATGAATCTCAAAATAATTGTGCTGAATGAACTAAGTCATACAATAATAAGTGCATGCTGTACAAGTATAATTTTATTTATACAAAATTTTAGGATGTATAAATTAACGTATAGTGTCAGAAAGCAGTTCAGTGGTTTTTAAGGGCTGGGAGTGAGGGACAGAGGGACATATTATAAAGGGGCATGAGAAAACTTTTGGAGGTGAAGAATATTTTCATTATCTTGATGGTGGTGATGGTTTTAAAACCTTCAATATGTGAAGTTTATTATATGTCAGTTATCATCTCAACGAAGCTCATAAGAAAAATCAGTTAGAAGTTAGAATTGTTGCAGCACTATTTACAGTAGCCAAGAGTTGGAACCAGTCCAAATGTCCATCATCAGATGAGTGGATAAGAAAAATGGGGTATATCCACACAATGGAATACTATTCTGCTATAAAAAAAGAATGAAATACTACCAATCCACAGATGGACTTAGAAAAAATTATATTAAGTGATATAAGTCAGGTACAGAAAGAGAAATACCACATGTTTTCACTTATTTGTGGGAGCTAAAAATAAATAAATAAATGCACAAATGGGGGTGGTGTGAAGAAGACACAACAATCACAATTCCTTGAAGTTGTTAAGACAAGTGAACAGATATGATGATGACGGGCAGGATGGGAGAGAGGGAAGGGGGGGAGAGGATTCGGTAAAGGGACACAAAAATCAACCACATTGTATATTGATAAAATAAAATTAAATTAAATTAAAAAAAAGAACAGGGCTTGACACTTAGAAGGAGCTTTATAAGAGGCAGTTATTAAAATATGTATCAAAAATCATTTAGAAAAAAAGAGAAAACAAAAAAGCATCTAGACTCTTTAGGAGGGATGGCAATGTTCTAAAACTGGATTGTGCTGACAGTTGCACAGCTCTTTAAACTTACTAAAAATCATTAAAGTATGCACTTGAAATTGTTGAATTTTATGGTGTATAAATCATACCTCAATAAAGCTGCTTTTAAAGAAGAGAAAAAAAAAATTGTTGAACCTTTATTGACCAGGCCACACATAAGAACTTTGGCTGATTATTTCAACTGACATTAACAAGCCAAACAATTCCTGTACGTTGCACGTACAGTCTATGTAGTCCTATCCTATTTACTCCATTTTAAATGAGTCATCCTGAAAACTCTTTGAGTTTTTAAGCAAACATGTAATGAGTATCTGTTATCTGCTGGGCATGATGATAGGTGGTTACCTACAGTATCACAGTTAATTAAAATGTTGGTTGTTACTGCTGCTCTTTCTCAGGAAAATATAGGAGAATAAAAACGATGTCTACCTACTTGTCAATGGAAAAAAATATTCTGCCCCTTAAATTAGACCCCATTTTTATGATCTCGAATGATTAATCCACACAGCATGTGAAATCTGATTTTTATCTTTTCAGGCCTCAATTTCATTTTTTAAAAAAGGCTAAAAGAACCCTTGAATAAAATCAAACAGAGCACTCCCTGTGTAACCTAGGGTGGGCTTCAAACCTCAGTTTGGGTGTTCAGATTCATGACCAAAGGGTTCTTTGGTTAGTCCCAAGATTATTTGACTCTGAAGCTGCTTCCTTGCAAAGTTATTTTCTTCTGGAAACCAATTTTTGAGTAGATATCATAAGA
The DNA here is from genome assembly GCF_027409185.1 of Cynocephalus volans. Classification (NCBI taxonomy): domain Eukaryota; kingdom Metazoa; phylum Chordata; class Mammalia; order Dermoptera; family Cynocephalidae; genus Cynocephalus; species Cynocephalus volans. The sequence goes on from NC_084476.1 coordinate 20,733,076, forward strand.
AGAGTTTCTCTAAATACTAGTTTGGCCCAAATTACAATTGACCTAACTAGACATTAAGAGTTCATTTGAAGTGGATGAGTCATTATTAAATAAAAGTTATAAAGGGCCTCTCTTCAAAAAAAAAAAAAAAAAAAAAAAGAGGAATATTCTGGAAGTATATGGTTGATGTAACTGTAAGTAATAAATGTTTTAGCCCCCCAAAACTGAACTTTCTTATAGCATGTAAGAATGTTTTTCAATTTTTTCATGTGTAAAATGTAGATTCTTTTCAAGATTTATTATGTAGAGGATTTATGCACATTGGATTTAATCTTGTGCTATCATTGACCTTCTAATTCTAGGCCCTAGGCTTTCTCTTCCATGTTAGTGTGTATATGTATATGACAGTCCTTTATAGTTCTAAAACAGACAAAAACCACACGACGACACATTGAAGCATACAAGCTATTATATATTTTCATAATATAGAACTTTTAGGTATAGTAATCAACAGTGGCAAAATATTTCTGTCTTTGACATTATTTTTTGTGAGATCCAACCTGTAATTGAGACCAGAAAAGACAGTATGGAAAAACAAATCCACGAGAACAAGATAAAAATATCATAAACAGCAAAATATGTCTGAGTATTTAAAACCGCATAGAAAAAATAAATTAGATGAACAATTGTGTAAATATAAATTAAAAAAAGATGACATTCTTAATAAATAAAGTTTACTATTTACATTTTTATATATTGCTGAAAGACTTAACTTAGATCCATAAAAACACATAAACAGGAAAAATAAAATAAAACCCAAAGTAGGAGCAGCAAATTTATGCGCGTGAGGTACAGAAAAAGGATTGGAATCGTGTTTAGTTTTTGGTGTTTAGATTGTTTTCTTTCTGTCTTTTTTTTGTTTTGTTTTTTGTTGTTTTTTTTCCTTTTCTACAGTAGGCCATTAGGATTCTCATGAGAACAGCTTTTAAGCACTTCAATGGAGAGTCATTTTTTTTGGTAGCTTCCAGAAGGTGCCAAACAGATTTCAACATCATAATAATTAGAAATACCCATAATAATTATGACAATAATAAAAAGGTATAATATGATACACAAATATGGAAGAGCAGTTTGTAATATGAATACATTTTCTCTAGACGAGATCACAGTTTTATTTTGTAAATATTACATTTAAGTATATATATACACACATATATGTACAACTATATATACATGTGCATATATATGTAAATTTATATTTATATATAATATCTTTATATAGATAGATATCTGTGGACAGGTTATTGATTATAGAGACCCAAGAAAGCAACTCAATATTGTTCAAAATTCTTCTCACTGGCTGCTGGTGTGTAGTTTAAGAAGCCACAAGTTGTTTGCACTCAGAATGCCGTATCTTCTTTTAATGGAACACTTGAAGTGGAAATTTAAGTCTCAGAAGTGAGGTGTCTGCTAAAGAAGAGATTTAGAGGCTCCCTTCCCGTATAAGTTGGAAATGGCCCGGAAGTCTTGAATAGATGACAGTAAACTGACTTTCACACTGTAGGAAGTAATTGGCTTTTAACCAAATCATAGAATTCATAAAGGCCAGAATAAGGCGGGGGCTAGGAGGGAATCGAGTTTACCTAAAAAATGAGATATTCCCCAATACACGTTTCTCTCTGAAGGTGGACTATAATGCAGGAGCTCCAACTTTATTCCTTGAAATATCAAACAAGCACCCCCTATCTTTCTTAAAAGGCCAGTGGGCCTGTACATTCCTGAAATATAACCCACAGATTTGTGTCAAGCCTTGACCCTCTCAGATTGCCACAGTCCATTTAAAACCTCAGGGCCTCACAATCCCCAGCCCTCCCACTGTGAGGTAGGTAAGTAGCATCGTCCCCATTTTGCAGTTAGAGAAACTAAGCACATGTGGAGGCAATTCGATAACTTGTTCAGCATCACTGAGCACACTGCTGCCTGCAGTCAAGAATTCTAGGTTCTTTTACTCTAGGGATATAATTCCTCTTTTGGCTATTATACATTTCACTTAAAAAGCAAACAATTAGTAGGAATTTGGCAAAACTTGAATGAATTGCAAGAACAGGCTTTTATTCATTTGCTGTTTAGTCTTTATGTTTTTTGTTTACTTGGTTTGTTTTGTTTCTCAAAACTCATTTGAATTACCTGTCTGGTCATGTAGCAGCTTTTTAGGAAAGTGGACTATGCAGTCTGGTTCTGAGTGTAGTCTTTGTAAAGCCCAGTGCTATACTGGGAAATAGAAACATATTATAACATGAAAATCACGATGACACAATATTCCCCCTTAATATTTGGTAAAATTAATATAAAGCCTTCCCCATTCCTTACTACCATCGATTGCCACCAAACAAAGAAAATGTCCCCCTCCCCCAACAACAACAACATATCAAAGGGGAAAACGCCTTATTTCCTGGACCTACCACAATGTACAGAAAATAACAGACAGCGTTAAAAATCCCTCTCTATGTCTTCTAGGGAAATCTGTATACTTGTGTCTACCTACTGAGTATGTAGAATAAACAATTTCCTCTAGGAAACATAAAGATAGGTTTTTTATTCTTAGTTTTTAATCATGCATTTTTATTTCCTTTTAATCTCCTTGTCTTCTATTAATCTCTATCTGCACAGCTTTATCACCATCATTTTCTCCGTTTTATTTTCCCACTTGAAGTAGTTCCAGAAACACACACACACACACACACACACACACACACACACACACACACCCTCAAAATTGTTAACATGACTAACATGACTGTATGGTTTCCTTCCTTCCTTTTCTTTTCCTTTCTTTTCTCTTTCTTTCTTTTTTTTAAACACAGGTAAGACCTACAACAAATTGACAGTTACAACCAAGTTAAATCAAACCTGGAAGGGAGGTAGCTGAAATCTGTCTCAAAGAATTATTTTCGACAAATAGCATTTAAGCGTCAGCCAAGGTGGGACTAAGACCAAGAGAACTCTCTAGGCAGTGACTCATCTTGCCAAAGCCAGGAGTAGCAGCTGAGAGCCTCCATCCACAAAGCCCTACTATTTATGACTGTTCATCTCTCCCTTCCTTAAATACCAGTTCACCCACCAAAACTGACTCCGCAAGGACTAAATTCCCTTAAAAAGTTGTTGGCACAGAATCTGGGGGTACCGCAAGTCCTTGGGGCTAGGGTCATGGCTTGGAAAGGCTTCCCCAGACGGGGCTTAGGGAACCGTCCACCTCATCTTTTCTTTTGTGCTGCTAATAGGCTAATACTTCTTCAAACACGGAACCCCTGAGCGTTTTAGGGCCCCTGAGCTGATGATACACAACAATGCTTCAGAGCTGCCTCCTTGTAAGTAATCTATTGTCCTAAACAGGAAATGATCGAAGGGAAGAGACAATGAATTAATTCCCAAGAAGAAAATGGATCTGGGAATTGGTGCATTGCACGAATTGAGCTGACCCTCTTCCACTAAGGCTTGAGAAAAGCCTGTTAATTACAGCTTCCATGTGGGCACGAGGCTGGCCACCCACAAAGTGGACTCTTCTGCCTAATATCCCTGGCAAATATGAATTTGTTAGTAACAGGTTGGAAGGAAGGTAAGAAGGAGGCTGGGAGGGTTGGGTTCCTTCCTCAGAAGGGCTCAATTCAATCTGAGAGTCTGAAGATAGAAGTGAGCCTCCGGGAGTCTTTTCTCAGCTGGAGAGCGTGGGGATAGATGATGGGGATAGTGAAGGTAGACAGAGGATAAGACTGATTAAGGGAAGTGGGTGAGGTTCTTCTGTAGTTGCTGCAGTCTCACTACTAGTAATGTCATCTTTGGATCTTCAAAGCTTTTCGTATTACATATGGATGTATTTAAGCCACTGGGGAAGGGCTGACACTGTTACCTTTCTTAGCTCTACCTTCTAAGCTAACATCACACAGGTTGATAACTCAGCTGGGACAGAGACGGGCCTTACCAGTTGGCAAGAGTCCTAAGATACTGAAGAGGGGTACAAAACAGGATCAATTGTTCTAATATTATTCTTATTTTTTTGCTAAGAATTGCCCCTGGAAATTATAGGAAAAAAAATGCCCTGACTATAAATGAGATATGGTTTTGTAAAGAGAAAAGATAAAGGATTTGAACCTGGCTTTAACAATGGTGACAACCTCTCTTTTCCAGAACCTAATCTCAGAGTTTATAATGCAAGCCATGTAAACTAACTAGCACTGCATTTTTATTTGTGGGCGCTTGTGCAAAAAGCACCTTGATGTGTTTCTTAATGTAACAGACCACAGATGGCCAATAGATATCTTCTCAAATGTTTTTGATCAGCAGGTAGTTGTTATTGGGAGAGACATAGTAAAATGGTTTCTGAAGTTATTTTTGATCCTAACAGGAAAAAGAGCTGGGATGGATTAACAATGCCTGTCTTGGGTGCAGGATTAGGAGAGGCTGCACACATGCCTGATATTTCCCATTCCTGTGCTAAACTCTCTGTTGGTTGTATTCAGTAGACATGAGATAGCTTGATATATAGTAACCTTTTTGTGATATAACAGTTTAGATTCTCACTTTCCAGCTCCAGGTTTCAGAAAATATGTCAAACAACCATTAACTCGGCCTCATCCTGTAGTAATCTCTTTTCGTATTATTTCAAAGAAAGTGGATAGGTAAGTGACTGAAAAGAGGCAAAGAGGCTCCAGAAGAGATAGGGGCTTCCACGTGCAATTGACTAATTTTCTCTTAACTTTTGGAGCTGAATATGGGAGAGAGGGAAGTGTTGCCCAGCACAGGTGTGGAAGGGAGTACCGGTAGCTGGAGCGATGGCCGTGTTGGGTTGTTTGGTACTCTTTGGCTTCCCTCTGATGACCCTCTAGAATAGAGTCTTAATTGATCATATCCAAGATGATTCTCTGTTCCAGAGTTACATCTACTCAGAGAAACAGTGAGGTTCTCAGGACCAAAGCCTACTCTAGCCAGGAAGGCTAGAAAGACTAGGATAAGGATAATAACCCAAGAGTCCTGACAGTTCCAACAGTCTCTGGATGGCTCCAACATCATAGAAATTTAACACTGTTCCACTTGATTACAAAATCTAACACTGGCTTAGACATTCTGGATTCTCAGTGAGGGTTCCAGCATCTGAAGTCCCTCAACTCTTTTCCCGGATGAGAAGCTCACCCATAGGAGATTTAACTTCTCACCATTGTGGGCTCATGATGGTTTTTCTCTTGCTGAATGGCTAAGAATTGAGGAGCTATGGAAAAATGTGGGTCACTTTTAAGGCAGACAGTTTGGTTGTGTGGGTTTTTCCTAACCTAGTTCTAACCATCTTGGGGTACTCATTGTATAGGATAGAGCAGCAGGAAAAGTAGCAGCAAATGTGGTCCCAAGGCAAGATCTGAGGAATGGGTGGGTTCTGTAGGGATATTATGACCTTGAGCCTCAAGCAGGGGGCTGGTATAATACCTTGACATTGCAATCATAAGCCATTTCCAGCTTGGCCTTGAACCCTGGAGTTGGGGTAAAATCCCCATGGCAGCAGAAGAATTGGGGGGCTTTGCATACGTTAGAATCTTTACCTCTTCCTGGGTCCTAGTTCCCTAGCAGGTAGGTGATCATAGACCATTTCACTTCCAATCCCAATGGACTGCACAACTGTGTGTGCCCTACATATCCCGAGCCTAAGGGTGTTAGCTATTTTGGCATCTCAACACTTGGTCTTATCAGTCTCTGAAACTCTCTTTTTCCCAAGGATAGTATTGGCTAGGAGCTTGGGAAAGAAAAGGGTGAATTTGTTCCAGTATCTCTCTGCTCAGTCTCCAGAACTGCTCTCACACAGATGTTTGTATGCGTGTGTATGCATGCATGTGTACTAACCACATATGTGCACACTCCTAGATACAGAACATGTTTCTTGCTGTGGTCATGTGACTAATTTTAGGAGGCTCTAGGACTGCATGCTATCTATATATGCAATCCACCTCAGACTTTGGGATGGGATTCCATTCCATCATTTAACAAGGCGAGACTTGGTTCATTCGCCACTGTGAGTCCTTCCTGGTTGAAATTAAAGGCAGACCGGTTGGGTGCTAAGGATCCCTGGTGTGGAGAGGCCATTCCATTGAGCAGCTGACTGTGAAATCAATACCAAAGGGAAGCAGGTCCTGGCGTTGGGATTCTTTGACAACTCCTTGTCTTTCCTTAGCCATGGCTGTATCTCCGGAGGTCTTTCCGGCTGTGTTCTTGGGCCTGGGGATCCCGACAAGCACAATCACCTTGTAGGTCACAGGACATGGGAAAAGGGGTAACCTGCAGAGAGAAAGAGAGAAGGAATGATGCAGGTGGTTTGGTCTGAAGTGGTAAAGATCAGAGAGGCAGTGCAGGGCAGAGGTATAATCACTGGATTTGGGAACAGAAGATTCAGGTTCAAATGACGGCTCTGTTTCTTGCTAGTACCATGATAACTTTTTATCAAGAACACAGTGGTCATTATCATAACAATTTCCATTTGCAGAGGCATTTGTTATAGGTCAGGTAGTGTGCTGAACACTCCCAATAGTAAAACACTGAATCCTTTTGACAATTCTGTAAGATAGGTACTACAACAATTACCCTTTTATAATTGGGGAATCTGAGGCTCAGGAAAGGACAGGGATTTGCCCAAAGTAGCAAGTGACAAATCTGGTATTTAAAGTAAGACAAGCTACTTCTTTCTGAGTCTCAGGTTTCTATGTGTACATCTGGTATAATAAGACCCACCCCGCACTGTAAACTGTAAGGGCTGAGTAAAATCATGGGTGAAAAATTGTAATGCACTGTACCAAAGTTGGTTAATATAATTGTACAATGGAATATTTAACATACAGGACTGCTGTGATGACCAAGTGAAATAAAAGATGTGAAAGTGTCTCTTAGGAAAACAACTCTCTGCACATAGTGGCAATTTTGATTTTAAGAGGCAATGATAAAACCTCAGGCAAGCTCAGGCTATCTTTTAGAGGGCCTGCAATACTGAGTAGGGAATATTTCACATACAGATTTTGCACAAATTTGTTTGAAGGCTCTAAGGAGCAGATTTTAGCATAAGAAAAATTGAGAGGGCCAAGTTCCAGTTCCCAGTTTGTCCCTTCATGTGCTCTGTGACCTTGTGCCGTCTTTCTTTTCTCCAAACTGATAGAGTCCAGCAGAGCAAGTGTCTTCCCCATCCAGCAAATAATCCATCTTTCCAAAGAGCACAGTGCACTCCCTGCTTGAGTCCCAGCCTGAACTAACACAAGCCGATTTCACCTCATTGCATCATGATATCTGCATATAACTTTCCCCAGAAGGTCCCCCATCTGCGCAGATGGATTTAATGACCTCATTCGCCTCCTGCCCCGGCAGGGTCTCCAAGTGCTCACATAGTCTCAGAGAGCACCTTGTTTCTCTCCCTCTCTCTCATGTACTTGTAGACTCATTCTCTATATCTAGCTCTTTTTTTCCCTCTGCATCTTTGCCCTTCCTCCCTTCCTGCCACCCAACCTCACTCCATCCTGAGATTTTGTAGTAATTGAAAATGTAGGATTGAACATCAGGAAGATTTAAGTATGAACCTTAGCTGCTTTCTCACCTACTTGAGGTGTGACCTTGGGCACATGACAATTTCTCTGAGCCTCCGTGAACTCATTCATTAAATGGCAATAATGAAAGTGCACACCTCCTGAGGCTCTGATGAGGTGGGAGTGAAGTAACTCATGAGAAACACCCAGCACAGTGCCTGACATGTGCTAAGTGCTCAATTACATATGTGTACGCAGGTGTGTATGTATATAAACACGCATGCATACACATGAATATACACACATACACACATATGAGGGTACTTCAAAACGTTCACGGGAAGATTCTTGTTATCTTTTAATTTTATTTTTTCACAAATTTTGGAAGTATTTTCATATATATTCTTTCTCTCTCTTTCTCTTTTTTATCCTCCCACCAATTCTGTGGTTATTGAGGCAGGTACCATGTTGGTCTTGTTCATTTTTGGTTTTGCAGAGCCTGAGCCATAGAATAAATACATTTCTATTCATTTGTCCATCTTTCTCTGACTCTTCCTTTGTACTTATGCCTAACACATCTCTTTGTTTCTCTTTTCCATTTAAATTGGTAGGTGCTTGGTGCTCTGGTGTTTTCAGTTTCTCTTCCCAGGCACGTCTCCCTGTGCTTACAACTACCTGCTGTTCCCTGTTCAGCACATTTTCTTTCCAGCCTTAATGACTTTGTGGAATAAATTTAGAATATTCCATTCAGAATCTAGGATATACTTCTACAACCTCTAGAGTATTTTTCTACAACCTCTTCACCTTCAAGAGAAGCAAAGAATGTTAGAACTGGAAGAGACACAGAGAGAACACCCTCCAGTTCAAGTGAGGAAACCGAAGCCTGAGCCAAGTCAAAATCCAACACTGAAGGTAGAGATGGAGATACCATGGGAGCCAGAAGACCCAGGGTGGGATGTTCATTTGCCTCAAGCTCAGTGAGTGGTTTGGGGAAAATCTCTTCAATGCCACGACCCTTAGTTTCTATATCTATAAAAGAGATTTTTTTTAAATACCATATTTGAGAGGATTAAACATGAAGAAACATGCAAAAGCCCCGGCACATGGCCTAACACCTAGGAGATGCTCAATGCTGAATGCTTGTGTGCTGAATCAAATTTCTCGCTGACTCATATTTCACTATCTTACCGTACCCTCTCTCCCACCTCCCAGACTTGAAGACCTGCTTTGTCCTTAACTCACCTATCCTTTTTTCCATCCCCTTCTCCTGCCCTTGCTCACAATCTATCATTACAACGATCCAGTTACCTCTAATGTCTTCTCTGTAATCCTCTCTGTAACTCTTTCCCATTGAGCTCTAAGACCCATTAGGAAGAGATTCACACCTGCTTTATCTCTTGTGCTTCCTGCTGCACCTTACACAGGCAAGTAATCATCAAATTGTATCTCTTGAATAAAATCCAACGTCTTTATCACAAGTTCAAGGCCTTGCATGATCTGGTCTCCACACAGTTCTCAGATCTCACCTGGTTCCCTTCTTCCTCTCTCGTTCTCTGGCTTTTTAATTTATTTATTGGTTCCTCAAAGGCTCCAAGTGTTTTCTCACCTCTAAGTCCTTAGCCATTAATGTTCCTCCTCCCTGATTGCTCTTCCATGGACAGCTCCTTTTCATTCCTCAGGTCTTATCTCAAGCATCACCTCCTGCCTCAATGGCCTGGCCAAAGATGGCACCATCACTTTTACCCCATATCATACATCCTATTTTTACATGCTTTTTGTACTGAATTACTACTCCACTTGTATGTCACCTCAGTCTGGGCGGAGACCATGTCTGTTGTTGAACTGAGTCTTTATATACCACATAATAGGCATCTGATGGGCCCACAAATGGATGAACGAATAAATGCATAAATACACAGGCAGAATACAAGTCAGAGAGCCTCTGCTCTTCCACTCACTTGCTGGGTGACTTTTTGCAAGTTGCTTCCCTTCTCTAGGCTTCAGTTTCCCTCTCTGTATGATAAGAGTTGATCTTCATGGTCTCTAACTTTCTGTCTGGCTGAAAAATCCTCCTCAGTCTGAGAAAGGTAGAAGGCAAAGCCCTGGCTAGAAATGAATTAAAAATATACAGTTTCCCCACAAACTCTGTCTTGCATGTTCCCCTTTCTGCCCTCCCCAGTTCCAGCAGCTTCTCCAAACACAGTGACGGGCAGGGCCCTGCCACCATGTAGCTTCTCAAGCTGGCATGACAGCTCTGCCATGCTGGAGTGTTGTCACCATTCTCTTCCCTCGCCAGGTCAGCCCAGGCAGTTTCAGCATTTCCCAAAAAACATGTCTGGAAAGTAAGAGAAGGAAACGCTATCGAAATATGACAAAGTCTACAAGGTTTGGTCTCAGGAAGCAGGTCCAGAGCCTCCTTGTCTCCACCACATGTGTGTGTGAGTAGCTCTATTTACTGAGTTTGGGATTCAATAGTAGGCTCCACGTAGGAACTGCACAGCTTTCCAGAAGGCCCTGGAGCCCTGTGCACCTCAAGACTGAGGTCTCCCTGCCATCTGTAAGACAGGGGTCTTCATAAAGACCTACAGGGTTCTGGCGAGAAGTCCATGAAATCATACTGTCTCCAATCCAACACTCGGAGTGCCCAGTGCAGAGGCGATGCACAGTGTCTTGTTCTCTCTTCCCGCCTCCTTGTGAACTGCCTGTTCAGAGCCTGCCTTGGAGTCTATCTCATCACAAGCTTCCTCCCTGATCATGGGTCTAAAGCTGGGAAGAGAAGGCCAATGATCCTGAGGTGTTCCTGGGTCTGACCTGGAAGAGACTCAAGGAAGCCTGTTGGTGCCATTGCAAGTAGTGAACACCATTGTACACACACACTAGAGATTCCCGAGGGCCTTCCACGTGCTAGACGATTTCTATGCCAGCTTTCTGATTCTGCACAACCTTGTGAGGCTATCATTACTAGCTGTCCATCCTGAAGATGAGAAAAGAGAGGCTTCAGAATGTTTAAAGCAACAAAGTTGTCCTGGGCCTCAGTACCAGTCAAAAAGGTGATAATAGAGGGGTTTTAAACCCCACTCCAAACACTAAGAGCATTTCAGCAAGTGGGAGTAAAAAGAAGGCATTTTCTTCACCATGTGGCAAGGCTGACTGCTGCTTTGTCTTTTTAACAGCCAATAGTCTTTGCCCCTTGTTATGTGCCTGGCACTGAGCTAAACTCAATGTGCCTTATTTCACTCTTTCTCCCCAGCAACCTTAATAAGCTGTTCTTATGATAGCCATCTTACATCTTAAAGGAAACTAAGACGCAAAGAGTGGTTGATGGCAGGTGGCCTGGGATCTGCGTCTGTTTCTGAACACTCCACAGTATCATCTACCAGGAGGTGGGCACAGCAGGAGTCAGGGTCCTCTCTTCACGGAGGAAGAAACTGAGGCATGGGAAGAAGAATCACATCCTGATAAAGTCAGAGATCTGACCCTGTTTCCCACATTCCCTGACTCCCCAAGCAGCTTCTCCTCTTCTCCCCAAGACAGTCTCTCAAGAAAACCTGCTTCCCACAGCATGAATGCCACGGTGGCCAGTTTACATTTGGGGATTTCCAGCACCATGTGGCTAGGCTGTACCATAAATAGCTTGGCCACCCTCTCTGGGATTCTGTTAACAAGCCCAGGTCAATGACTAAAGGCCAGGATTCTCTCCTTTTTCCCTCTGGACTCAAGATGATTCTCAGGCTCAGGGCTTTCTCCCTCTGGGTGAGCTGTCCAGGCTAATACCTCCATCCACGTGTGACTGGCTCAGGAATGCAGCTCGGGCAAATGTACCACAAGGCCTGGCTGCAGATCTTGTCTGGAACTGGGAGACAGGCAGAGGCTGGATTCTGACTTAGACTCAGTAGGAAGGTAACGGCAGAGGGTGGTGGTGAGAACTCGAGATATGCTGTGCTGATGGGCAGAAAGCCTTGGCTCTTCCACTTGCTGGCTGTGGGACTTTGGGCAAGTCACTAATGAGACCAAGTAGATAAAGGCATGATGTCAGGCTTGAGGACTCCTCTGTGTGCTTCTTGCGGGTAGGGTGGATACAGTGCCTGGCAAAGGGCATGCAATAATCCATGAATACAGAGGCTTGTTTAAAGGTGGATAAGGTGGTCATGTGGATAAATGGAGGATAAAGTAGAGAAGAATGTGGGTAAAGTGGAGAAAAGCACTGGCCTAGATGAGAAGGAGACTTGGGTTTGAGTCCTTGCCCTGTTGCTGACTTGGTGTATGCTATCAGGCAAGTTATTTCACCTTTCTAGGCTTCAGTTTCTCTATTTGTAAAATGGTGATAATAACAGTACTACCATATAGAAATATTGTGGATAAATTATTAAATTCAGGTAAAGAACTTAATATAGCACATGGCATCAAATGTGCTCAACGATGATGATGATGATGGTAGTGGTGGTAGCAGTGACGGTAATGGTGACATTGGTGATGTTGGTGTTGATGGTGCTGGTTGTGTTAATGATGTGGTGATAATGGTGATGGTGATGACAACTTTTTGGGACAGAAGGGTTGGATTCCTTCATAGGGTCAAGCTAAAGTTAGTGTCTACTTCATGTACATGAAAATGTCAGGGGTACACCCCTTGGGAAGGGTGGGGACCATAACACCCCAGCAGCCAGTGATTGTCAGACACAGAAGAGTTAGTCTAGTCTGTTTAGCCATCTGCCTGTTATCTCTTACTAATCCTTCAAGTTAAACATATCTATCCCCTCTTCCAGGAAGCATTCTAGGATTCCCCCAAACTGGTTCAGTGCTTAAAATCTTCCTTGAATGCCCTCATTTCCCTCTGCCAAAAGCTTGAACTTCCTGGCTTGGATTGTAAAAGGGCGGTCATCCCTCTAGGTTCATCTCTGGTCCCTTCCACCTTTCACTCTGCTCTGGCCATACTCAGGGAATTATAATTTCCTTAATACTCTCCCTGATATCTGGGCCTTGGCACAGACTGTTCCTTCTGCCAGAAACACTCTTCTCCTCCCTGCCCCTATTTCTGGTCCTCTCCTGTTCCTTTCACCTGAGTGAGACTTTCTAGACCTTTTATGTCTCATCTTTGGTGTTGCCTTCTCTAGTAAGCTTGGTTGACAGTCCTCACTTACCATGTCTTCATTGGCACTTACTATACGCTAAATGTCTTGCCACTCATCCATAAGACATGAACTCAGCATGGCTGTGACCAGGCCTATCCTGCTCATGTGACAGACAGTACAGTATCTATCACACAGCAGGTACTATCCTCAAGCCACTCAGTGCACAAGTTTTTATTTGTGGGCGCTGAGCACCTACTGTGGGACAGGAAACAGTGCAGTACATTGGAACGTGGAATACATCAGTAAAAAAAAGAGATGCACATCCTTGTCCATATGCATTCTAGCATAGGGAGGGATGGGGATTTTCTGATAGTAAATAATAAGTGCATTTATAGTATGTGCCAAGGAGATAAGTGTCATGGAAAAAAGAAAAAAGTATAAGCCACAGCAAACGGGTGTGAGAGTGCCACGGGTGATGTGGGGTGGGTGGTCGGGGTGGGGTTCACTGAGAACATGACACTGGGCAACGACTTGGAAGAGGTGAGGGAGTGAGTCATGAGGATGCATGGGGAAGAGTGTTATTGGCCAAAGGAGTAAGCGGTGACAAAGGCTGCAAGGTACAGGGATACGTGGCCTGTGCAAGGGACAGAAAAGAGTCAAGAGGGCTGGAGGTGGGGAAGGGAGGCACAGAGAATGGGGGGGCGAGGACAGAGAAGTTATGTGGGTGGGCAGAGCATGTAGGCCACTGGAAAGCTCTGCATAGAGGTGTGATACGATCTGACTCGACTTAGAAGGACCACTCTGCTGCTGGGTCAAGAATAGGCATTGATGTATTTTCCCAGCTCAGTAGCCCAAAGTGCAGCCCTTTGTCAACATAAGCCATGGTCTGATCTGCTGCTCTCCATCTAAAGATTCTGATGATCTTCCCCTATCTCAGAGAATCACTAGCCTCCTTACGCCAATAGACTACATGTTGGATGTAAAGTCCTTTCCTAAGAAACCATGTTCTCACTTAGGGAGAGTTTCCAGGTTTAGCAAATGAGTCAGCTGGGTATGCCTTCTCGTGCTCAGGTGTACTGCAGAGATCAACCTCTTCTTACTCTCTACTGGTGTCAACCATAACTAGCCTTCAAGTTCCTGCACAGGACCACCTCTCTCAGGACCACCTCACCCACGGCTGTACGAAGAGTCTTCAGACATGAATTAAATCCAAATAAAAGCCCAAGTGAGTCTGGCCTGCCCAAGGTTACAAAGATAATAAGTCACGGAACCGGGACTACACCTCAACTCTCAAGACATCTTGCAGAATCAGTCTCTTAGCAGCCGCCTGAAACATGACCATAGCTAGCATTTCAGGCCGCCTTAGAAAGGCTTGGTATGTTGAATATGTTACGGTTGTTTTCCTTCCTCCCTCACATCCCTGACACATGCTTGCTTGGAATGATTTCAATTATTAACTGATTTTTTTTGTTGTTGTCAGTATAAAGGGAAATCATTACAGCAACCATTCTGGAAATCTGCTCTGTATTCGAGGCTCATCGAGGCTCCAAGTGGAAAATAATAAACTGACATCCTGAGAAGCTGCGTCCAGCCCCTTCCTGTCTGCTTCACACTGCAGGCAGGTGTCTGGGTGGGAAATTGGACACCCCGTCAGACTGAGTTTCCTGCACTATCTTGTTCTTGTCTGCCAGCTGGGCCTGGGACACCCCACAAAGCGGATGTGGGAAACAGCTGGTGTCTGTACAGACAAACAGGGGGAGGAAAGATGGAGGGAACAGACAGACACCGTGCTGGGCCAAGTGACTGGGAGGCCCCAGCCCTTGGGACCTGGAAGAGGTTTAGGTGGAGAGTTGGCAAGAAGAAGATGCTGAGAGTTCATACCAAGAACTCCATTCCAGGAGGTCTGCAAAGCAAGAAGGTCGCCCACAAGAGGGCAGGATGCTTGGGTAAGACTCAGACCTTGGCATCAAGACGTGCAGAGGGGTTTGAGGCAGGTGCTGTGCTGTTTAAACTCTCTAGGTTTGCATCTCAGCTCTACCACTTACTGGCTCTGTGAACTTAACCCTTCTAAGCCCAAGCTTTGTCATCTATAAAATGAGGATAAAAGGGACAACTCCCACAACAGAGCTACTGTACTGATGAAATGAAATGGCATGTAAAAGTAGTTCACACTATGTTTGCACGGAGTAAGCTTTCCGTAAATATTAACTATTACAGTTAGTTCAGAGTCAGGACATCCTAAATCCCACATACAGCTCCACCACCTTGTACACATGATTTCACCTCACTGAGCCTCAATTTTCTGCTTTGCTGAGTGGTTCTGGAGTCTAAGATTACATGCATGGAGATCCCAGCCACAGTCCAGCACAGAGTACGTGCTCCATTAATGAAATTCCTGTAATTTAGGAAAGTGCTGGAAGCATACCTGTCCTATGGATGAGTTTCTGAGTGCCCGTTTGGGTGCTTAGGCCAAGGAAATTTCCCATGATATCGACTGGGGCCAAGGGGACAGGTCGAAATAAATTAGGTCCAACAGGTAAGGGAAGGGGGATGAGAGGAAGGAAGCCCCTCTCCCACCCTAAGGGGCTTCCTACCATGAAATCTGTACTTTCTTCTAACCTGTGGATGCTCAGGGTAAACTCCTGTCTGGGCTGCTGGGATATCAGCGATGCCATCATCATCAATGCTAGGAAGCCCATATACCCCCCCTCTGTCTTTGCTGCTGGGAAAAGCTGCTTTCCTCTTTGTCAACGGGAGGGGTCCCACACCTAAGGTTCCCTGGCAGTCTGGTCTCACAGTGAAGTGTTTCTAACCAGAACTGGGGGGGGGGGGGTCATGCCCAGGTGTGCAGAGGTCAAGGTCCTATCTCAATGTGCTTTCATCTCTTGAGAGTCAACCTCGTGCAGGAGAAAGAGCACGACTTGCGAGTCAGGCAGAGCTGGGTTCAAAGCTGGTCTTCACCGTTCACTGGCCACAGATCCCCTAAGTGCTCTGAGCCCAAACTGGTTCCTCTGTGCAGCAGGGATAACAATAGCAACTCGTCAAGGTTGACATGAGGATTCACAAAGATACCAAAGGCCAAGTGTCTGGCCGAATGTCTGACATATGGGGCAGTTCACTTAGGGGTTTCTTGTGTTATTATTTAGTTTCTCCATTGATGAGCCGGTCTACTGCAGGGAGCAGTTGGAGAAAAGTTTCAAGAAGTTGGAAGTTAAACAGAGAAATTTAAATTGTAGCAAGCATGACTTTAACTTGAGACATCTTTCTTCTCTAGAAGTTACAGTTCTGGGAATCTTGAATCTGAAAAGCCCCAAACACCTCTGAATTGAAATAACTATGGCACAGTCACATCTACTGTAAGAGAGGCCTCTAGTCTCTCTAATCCATTATTCATATGTAGTTCTAACAGGCTGTCTTCCTTCTACCCCCAACCACCATTCATCTTAACCAGGAAAACTCCTCCTCCTTCTCTAGGTCTCAATATAAATGCTGCTTCCTCATGGAAACTTTCTCTGACCTTCCCACTGATCTCCATAAGATCCTTCCTGCACTTTTCCTTCATTGCCTCTTCCACAAAGAGCACTAAATGCTTAGTTGTATAGGTCGCTGCTTAAATCAGGCTTCCCCAATAGACTACAAGTTTCGCAAGGGCAGGAACTCTGAGTCCCACTGGATGCATGCAGCCTGGCCTGCTGCTGGGCACACAGAGGTGCTCAATGGACATGGAATTCACTGCATGAATAAAGTTTGACCATTTGCATTCTGCTGCTTCGGTCAACAGGAAAACACAACAATTTGAAGTGGAATAAGAGATTCTTTTAATGCAAAAAACCCAAACTACATTTATAATATGAGTGAAGAAGAAAAAAAAAAAAAAAAAAAAAGAAAGGACTAAGAAACATATTTAGAACTAGCAAAGAACTAATTCTGAGGTCCCTTAGTGAAGAGTCAGCTCCTATTACAGGGCCCCGGAATCTGAAATTTCTACAACTCAAACCAGTACAGAGACAGAGAGTCAAAATGGTATTCTTAAATATATATAAACATATATATATATATATATATATATATATATTCTAATTAAAATTACTTGGTATTCTTAAATATATATATTGGAACTAAAATTACTATAATAATTTGGAATCTGCACCTGAATCTCAATTTCATGACTTCATATCCCTACCATGCACTCTGTAGAAAGAGTAATCTATTTAAGGAAGTCTCCCCATGCCAAAAAAAGTTGTTTTATTTTTTACGTTTTAGTACATATGTTATGGTAGGTATTTTAATCAAAGCTGTTCTTTTTCCAACTGATGGTGTCAGATGGTGTCATAATTCTACACAAACTTCTACTTAAAACACACACTTCATTGTGCATTCACTTAAAAAAATGGCCTACTCCAATGGAGTGAAATAGACACTATTGTATACTGTACACTGTATTCATTTGGAAACAAGTATAGAGAGCCTTAAAAAATGCTGACACCTTTTATCTTAATCATTTCAATTCTAATAATGAAGTGTAAAGGAATAATTAAAGCTATAAAAGTATTTATGTACAAAGATGTTTATGAACATTATTATGAGGATTTGTAATTGTAAGTAACTGAAATTACCCAAAAGTTAAAAATCACAGTTGAGGTAAATGGTTACATAAGCTATAGCATATCACAACTATATAAATAAGCAATAATGAAGAAAAAATACAGCTGAGAAGTATATGCTAATAAGACATAATTCTTATGTGTAATATTTCCTGTGTTAAGTAAACAAAACCAAGCAAAAGAAGATCCCAAACTGAAAATGCAGTGATATTACATAGACGCATATAACCTGACATTTGACAAAATACATAGAATAAAATACACCAAAAAGAAAGGAGTGGTTATCTTTGCATCGTAAGACAATAAGTGAATTCTTTGGTTTTCTTCTTTCTGGATTTTCCAAAGAGTAGACTATGTATTATTTCATAATTAAGAAAATTTTATGCTCCTGTACTTTAGCAGAAACTGTACGCCTTCAGGGTTCTAGCAAAAATCAAAAACAAAACCAAAATCCAAAAAGGGTAGTCATGCTGAAATGTGCTGCTCATACTGGACTGACTGATCTCAGAGAAACCCGGAGTCCTTATTCATCAACCAGAAGAGGCAGTAACAGTCCTCTGACCTCAGAGTGTTCCTTGGGTTTTGTCCCATTCATTGCATTTTAGGGTCAGAGCATCTATCTTGAAGAAACCAACTCTCTTAAGGATGTTTCAATATAAGGGCAATTGGACTGGAAGGCAGGAGCCTTGCTCTGTTTCTATCACTTACTCTGCCACCTGGGAAAAATCATTCTTCTTTTATGGGCCTCCGTGTTCCCATTCAAAAAGTAAAAAGTTTGGGCCGGATAATCATAGAGGGCTCTTCAGACATGGCTAAGGGATTATTTTGCCTTTCCTGTCTCAGGAACTCAATCCTTCTTTAAAACGAGAGATCAGGGCCAATGATCTTTGAGATCAGATGATCTTTCAGCTCAGATTGTAGATGAGTACAGAAATAGAAATAGTTTCCCACTAACTCATTCGTCATAACAATGCTCTCGACTCCGGTTAGCTGGGTTTTCCACCTCTCTCCCACCTCTTTGCTAGAGCCCCGGGCTCTGGTCCCAGCTCTAGCCAGAAGGAAAATGGAGGTGGCCACTCTTCCATGAGTGGTTCATGAGCATCTCAGTCGAATGCTCCAGTTTTACTGCAAACACCTGAATCACTCTTGTGTGCATCTGAATACACAAAGAAAGAAAATCACGACCAACACCCCCCTGCCAATTCTACGGATGTGAGAAACAAAATAGATGATAAAGTTGGCAAAAGCCATAAGTGACCTTGTTGGGAATGTCCCATTTTCTCTCTCCCCCTAGATTTCAGCCATACCCCCTGAAAATGCATGTCTCTCTGGGATTTTACATGCCAGTCTCCTGCCCCAAACACTTCCCCTGGCCACCTCGTGCCCCTTCATCTCATCTCCCCAGTCTCAGCGTAGGTGCCACTCACTCTACAGAGCCTTCTCGGACCCCTTGCCTGGACCCTCACAGCTCTTTGTCTTTGCCAGCTAACAGTACTCATTGCACCTTTATTTATCTGCTTCTATGCCTGATTTTAAGCTTTGAGGACTATATCTGCAAAGATCATCCAGGGTCCAGCCTATGATATTAGCTCAACTATTGACTAAGAGAATTAAAAAAAAAAAAAGAAAATGGAATAAACCTTGAAGACAGAGTGCTGCCACACTGGGAAAATGGGGTATCCGGCATGTGGAAGTGACCTGGCCCAGCAACTGAAGGGGTGTGCAGGAGGCAACAGCAGAGGGTCACGTGGAGGCCTACCTTTTTGGTCTTCACCGTGGAGGTGCAGCAATCCCCACCATCGTAGTTGCAGAAGGCTCGGTTGTTGATGGCATCACAGTAATTGTCTCCCATGAAGGGCTATAAAGAGGGAGAGAAGCAGGAAGGCAACAAGGCCTTGTTAGCATCCTGGAATGTGAAGGAGCTGCCCCCAACACCGCATAGAGGCCTCTGAGTCATTTAGCTGGCTCTCATTGTCTCACAGTCCTCTAGAGTCTGCCTATCCGGCTTCAAATCCCAACACCCCCTTGGATAAATTATCACTTCTATCATTTATAAAGACTTATGTAGCCAAATTTTTCCCCACTAGAGTATGGTTATTCCAAGAGACATGCTTGTGTATGCTGGGGTATGCTCAGCCACATATTAGATCACTTACATCTTCCTGAAGGGGGCTTACTGAAAAACGGTAAGAGAATTTCAGCCCCCCTTCCCCCACTTTTCCTTGTAATAAGTAATTAAAGATATAATTTATAATAAAATATATAAGAAATATTAGGAAGCTGAATGTAATCTGCCCCCAAATTATAACGATAAAATGTAAGCATTCATAGGATTTGGCACAATGGTCTGTGTACAATGCTGGCTCTCTCTAACAGAGGGGGACAGATGTACCCCATGTTGCCTGCTTTACACGCCTGTTTTCTTTTTTTGTTCTCCAACAACATGTGAGGTTGGCATTGCTGTTTCCACTCGACAGATGAAGACCCTGAGATTCATAGTAAGAACTGGACTTGGCCAAAATCACCCTGGCAGAATGAGAGGAGTGATTTAAATCTAAGTCAGCTCCATGGTTTTTTTCTTCATCACTCCAGGCTGTCCTAGCTTATACTGATTTATTTCTTTTCTGTATTCCTCCAACCCCTGCGATGCTCCAAAGATGATGAAAAGGTGACAGAGTTGAGTCATAACTGATCTGAACCCAGAGCTATCTTAGGGGAAAGTTCAGGAGTCTCCTCAACTCCACTGCCACTTGTATTTCCCCATCCCAGCACTTAGCATACCAGACTCTACGGTCTGCTTATGATTTTGTAGCTGGTGCAAGACGATGAGCTCCTCAGAGACACAGGCAATGTCAGGTTCATCTCTGTCTCCCAATCACGTAGTTTAACGCTGTGAACACCTTTGGTCCTTAGTAATGTTTTGAAACAGAATGTAATTGTACTGGCATAACAGAAAGGGCAGTTGTCAGGGATTTAGAAAACTTGAGTTCTACTCCTCCAAATCTTAGCCAGCAATATGGTTACATGGTGATTTTGGTTAAGTGACTTTTCTTCTCTGGGCCTCAGGACTCCCACTACTTAAAAAAAAGAGGCTGGATTAGTCCACTAATTTCTCAAAGAAATGAACCTATCCCTTCCTCCATCAAATGCAATATAGTGTGACACTATAATATAGAAAGCAGAAGAAACTGAAACCACTCTGATTAGAGTGCTGGTTGGGGTCTGTAATGCTCAGTGACTCATTGGCCGGAAAGATGTGATCCTTTGTCTAAGACCATTGCATACCCAGCACACCACCTGTGATCCAATGGTCTCTCCTTCCCAACCTGACTGTTCTGTGGAGAACCAAGTTCACAAGGAATCCATCCCATGTGGCATCCCTGGCTTTTGCATTTCTGCTCCAAAGTCTCACTCACAGGGAATTTGTGCCCCCAAATCATGATGCCAGATTCCATTTCATCACTACCCTGTCAAAGTCTGAAAAAGATGTTAGTAGATAGAGCTAAGAATAGGCAGGAGCTGAGCTCAGGAGTGGGAGCATGCATGAACATGGCTGTGAGTGCAGGTGTGCCTCTGCTGTGTGACTACCATAACCAACACATTATTACCTTCATACTAGAGCAGAGGGACACAAACAACAAGCCACAAACCAAGGATAAGCCCTTTCCTTTTCTCTGTGCTGCAGACGGTCAGCCTCGGGGCTAAGTTCTTTATGTTCTTCTCCATTAGTCTCTATGAACAGACTAATGAAGGAAACCAGTGGTCCCTTCCTAAGAATAAAAAGAACTGAGCTGGTAAAGGAGTAGCTGAAGAAGAAGAGGAAGAAAAGAAAAAAACAAATGAAGGGTTTTTATTATTATTATTACTATTATTATTTGGTCCCTGAAAAAAATCTTCAGTTTCATCACTGGCTACTCTCTCCTATGTGGCATTTTCTGCAGCCATAGCCATTCATCTGTCCATCCATCCATCCATCCATCCATCCAACCATCTATCCATCCATCCTCTACTCACCCTTATTTTTTGGATGCCTACTATGTGTTACACATTGTGCTAAAGAAAGAAATGCAATAGTGAGTCAATATAGGCATAGCCTCTACCCCTCTAGACCATATGCTCTAGTGAAGATACAGACTTTAATCGAATAATCACACATCGAATTGAGCAATTTCAAGTCTGATAAGAGTTATGGAGGAGAGGTATATGGTGCTATTAAAGTAAAGAGTAAGAAGATTTCATCTATTCGGGGAGATCAGCGAAGGTGTCCCTAGGAAATGACATTCTAGCTGAGATCATAAAGATGAGGAATTAATTAGATGTGGGTGAAGTATGACTTTCTAGAAAGAGGCAACAACACTAGAAAAGCTCTGCTACTTAGAGATTTCTCCCATCTCTGGTATTTCTCATGTTGCTACTTCTACTGGTAATGCATTCAGGCAAACAACCCATCCTTCAAGATCAACATCATCCTTCCAAATACCCTCCCTGACAGCTCCAGCATGTTCTTGCTTCTGCAGATTCTTGCACTTGCTTTGGTTATAGCTCTTAGTGCATCATTTTAGAACTCTGTCTTTAATTGTCTATATCCCTTGCTATCCTGTGAGTTCATTATAGACAAGGAATGTGTGTCATCTATTTTTGTATTCTAGATTTCCTAGCAAAATTTCTGGAAATTTGAGCAAAATTTATATGTTCAGCAAATGTTTACTTAGAAAAATGATGGATGGATGGGTGGATGGATGGATGAAGAGGAGCAAGAAGATATCACAGATGACTCAGGAAGAGCACAGTTACTATTTTCACTTGGACAAAACCACTCTACTCCCAGAACCTAGAGTAGTGACTGGTATATAATAGACACTCAGTGAAGCTTTGATGAACAAGTGAGTTAATGATCACTTTGGACACAGCTTGGTGCAGAGGCAGAGGGCTCAGGGGTCCTAAAACCCTTTATCTGTCTTATCTACCTCTGGACACTTGAGGTCAATGGCTGTTCTCTGGTCCAAGCATTTGTATCTCTCCTAAGCATATTTTTCAGTTCCAGACAAGACACAAACTATTAGCTCTAAGCTAAGAAGGAAGGAAGATGAGGGGCCCCTGCCAGGGCAAAGGTGATAAGCATCACTGGCGGGGCTCAGAGCCTGACAGGTGAGGGTCTCTTGGGTCTCACTGCTGAGTCAAAAAAAAAGGATCGAATTCTGCTGTCACACTGCCTGCTCAGACCACTGACTCAGCAGAACTAGGGCTCAGGTAACCCAAGCTTTCTTTCTCCAAAATGCTGAACTGATTCAGAGAGATGGAAGGAAGAACAGCCACAGGTCCTTGGTCGTGGTTTTGTCATTCCTGGCTGAAGCCTGAGAGAATGGGGGTTCTTAAAGACTGTAATGTGAAGTGCTCTGAGCAGATGGTGCAGGGGGTTCCCAACCAAGGCACAGAAATAAATGTGTGAGCCAGGGACTGTCTGGTGACACTTACAGGTCAGGGGATGGCTCACAGGCGGGCAGTAGCCTACTCAAGGAGAAAAAGTGCCAGGCTGGAAGTCAGGAGACCTGCTGAGCTCATGTTTCACCTTTGCTATCATTCTGCACAATCTCAGACCATTCCCTCTCTGGCCCATATTTTTCACTCTATACAACAAGCGAGTAGCACTAGATCACATTAGGAGCCTTCCCAGTTTTGGCATTCCATCAAATTTTAGAACTGTCCACTGTCTGGTCCTCCGTTTCCCCATTTTTAAAATAAAAGGTTCAGTTTAGATTGTCTAAAAAAGCCTTTCTGGATCTGACGTTCTAAGAGTTTCATCAAATATAAATTTTTCTAGGGAACGATCTAGTCCTTCATATCCATTTTCCTCAGAGGTCTCTGGGTGGACCACAGAGATTCGGACAACCACCTGGAAGGGATTTAGGGCCCCCTTTTCACTGCCAGCTGAGAAAAAAACATACGGGACATAGTGACGTACCAAAATGATGCTGAGTGCCATGAACAGCCTTTCCTTGTGAACACAGCTGACATCCCAAGAACCCTGCCCCCGTGATCCCCATCCCCCTCAAACTCGTCACTGATACATGGAGCCAAATCTCATAATTCCAAGCTCCAGAGAATGGCTCAACTGTGAAGTCACAGAATTTAAGGGTCAAAGAGGATTTTATACTTCAGCTTAACAGTTGGGTCTAAAGCATCCATATTTCTTCCGGGGTTAAGAATGAGTGAATGACTAAGACGTGGGGCAGAAGGAACTGATCTGCAAGTAATAGTCATCAGTAAAATGGAAATTTAAAAAAAAAAACCTGCTTCATGAGGGTCTGTAAAGGTTAAATGTAGTAACGTTGGTAAAATTCCTGGTGTATTATAGATGCTAAGTCAGTATGGACTCCTTCTCTCCTTTTCTTTCAGATCCGGTATTATGCAGACCACAGGCTTTGGAGCAAAGAGATCCTGGCTTGGAATCCCAACTCCGTTACCCATTAACTATATTTTTGAGTATGTTTCTTCATATCTCTGTGCCTGATTCCATCATTTGTCCAAGAAGTCTGCTAAATGTATATTTACAACACTTCGTAGGTACAGTAAATGGTAGCTATCCTTAACATAACAATAAAATAATAACAGTAGGATTGTTTCCAGATAGCTGAGGAGTGACTTTCCTTGGGACTTACCTCACAGCCTTTGACACAGTGAATCAAGGAAGGGTGAGGATACCACTTGAGCCCAGCAGTGCAGACAATTCTCTGCAGAAAGAGGGAGAGAGAGGTCAGATGGGTTTGGGATTGGGAGCGAGCCATCTCCTTTTTGGCAACACATTCAACCACCCCGTCTCTTCTTGGGCCTTCCAAGTGCTGACCTCACCCTGGCATTTACATGGGGAATTGGCCCAGGTACTTGGAATAACAGGAGCCATAAGATTAAAATAATATTTGTGTTCACTGTATGTGTCTGTATTTCCCTGGCAGGAATCAGGGCTGGGGAGAAGCAGAATTGGGGGATGGAAACATGACCAGAAAGGCCCTTCAGAAAATTCTTGGCTGATGTTTAACCATCGGTGGAGTTGAGGATAAGACGGGATGATGAAGGGTAGGGGAGTGTGTGTGCACATGTGTGTGCACGTGTGTGTGGCTGTAAGAGGAAGATGGGACAAAGGTACAGAGCAGGATTTCTCAAAGCATGAGCTGAGGACCACATCCATCAGAATCATTGTGGGAGTGCATTCAAAAAGCAGAGTCCTCAACCCGGCTTTGGATCTAATGAATCCAAATCTCTGAGGCCAGGTATACCATATTTTCCATATCCACTCATCTGATGATGGACATTTGCGCTGGTTCCAACTCTTGGCTATTGTAAATAGTGCTTTAATAAACATTGGAGGACAGGTATCCCTTCAACAGATGATTTCCATTCCTCTGGGTGTATTCCCAGCAGTGGAATGGCTGGGTCATATGGTAGATATGATGTTGATGGGTGGGAGTGGGGAGAGGGACGGGGGAGGGAGAAATCGGTAAAGGAACATGAAAATCAACTACATTGTATATTGATAAAATAAAAATAAATAATAAGTAAATAAATAAATAAATCTCTGAGGCCAGGGCCTGGGACTCTGCATTTTAATCCAAGCCTCTCAGATAATTCTGATGCACATTACAGTTTGAGAGCAAGTGGGCTGAAGGATGAATGAACCAACCCCTGATCTGGAACCTAAGAGGCAGAGAACCCTTGCTACTAACACCTGCTGCCATGCTATTTGGGTCTGGTAGCAATTCCCTAGGTTTAGTGAATTTGTTCTTGCTGCATATATATATATATATATATATATGAATACACACACACACAAACACACACTTATTTATAGCCTCATTTAACAATAATAATTATGATGATGATAATGACAACTAAAATATATTGAGTGAATGTGTGGTGCTAATTACTTTACAAATTATCTTATTTATTTATTGTTGACATGCTGTGAGGTGGGCATTAATCTCAAGTCATAGGAGAACAAATTCCCCAAGCTTTATAGCTGTTAGATGGAGAAATCAGGATTTGAAAACAAGCAACTGTTACAGAACTGATTTAAGGCAGCTCATAACATAAAATCCAACAAGATGATATTTTTTTAAAGTAGTTGAGTGAAGAAAGATAGACAAACATAGAAAGATAAAATTGTATCAGGACTGGGGTTATCATAAAAATTCTAGAATCTCCCTTTTCTACTTTCATAGAGGCCTCAATTTTCATGCTAGATTACAATTATTTCTTTAAAAACAATACAATACAATACAATACAATACAATATGATGCAATAGCACATGCTTAGATTTGCAGTGAGAGGTAACTGTGTCGGGGACCAGCCATGGAACTCTATATGATCAGTGCTTGCTCTCCTGGTTGAGTGCCAGCTGACGAATTTTAATTAAGAAATTAATAGTCACATGGGCTAGAATGTAGAAAGTCCATGTGACCATCCCATTCTCTCCCCGAGGGAAAACCTACATGGGAGCCAAACTGTAATTAGGTTTCTTGGCAAGCTTGTGACAAAGGGAATCCTGTGACTCCAGGCTAAGTCCAGGTTGGTGCCCTTCTTCCTTGCTCCACAGCATTTTTGTTTCACATGCCTATTACAGTGCCTAGCACACAGCAGATGCTCAATAATTTTTTGTGAAGAAACGAGTCCATGTCAAAATCAGAAAATTTTACCAATGGATAATATTTTCTTTACTTGTCTTCCTCTGTTGTAGAGTATCAGCAACACATCTACAATGCCAAGCACAGTGTCTAGAGGACTGACCAACTTAGAGCAGACTGAATTAAATTAAAGATCTTGGACAAAGAGCCTAACTTGATGATCTGCCAATCAGTCTTGCAATGTGAAATCTACCATCTAGCCCCCTACTGCCTCTATTAACAATGTTTATTTACCCTCTCCCAATACACATACAAAGTGGAATATGGGAAAGACCACGGGATTTGAGATAGGATGGGTGGGGTTGCAATTCTGACTTGAAATTTATTCATAAATTTCTGGTTTGAGGCTTGGTTCTCCCATCTGTGAAATGGGTACTGAAAATGTCATTGGCTTGTTGTGATGACACATTGGGGTTAATGATGTGGATATGGTTAACCTGGACCTGATTTCTTAAGCTTCTTTAGGGCAGGTCCTGGGTTTTAGACACATCTGTCTCCCTCCAGGGTCAAGCATGAAGCACTGTGAACAAATACATGAAGGAATGTGATGCAAATACAAATGAAGGACTGTGAGTAACCTCAGTGACTATGTTCTTCTCCTCTGCTTTCCAGCCATAGGTCCAGAGAGGAGAGAATTACCTGTTTTTCTTCTCTGGGAAATTCTGACCAGACTTTTATCTCTGAGTCTGAGAGCCTGTTCCCCACCAAAGTCCAAGGATATTGGAGGGCATTTGGTAAAAGTTCGAGAAGTAGAACACAGCAGGGTAAGGATCCACCAGGAATTCAGTGCCCATCCCTCCCCTTGTTTACTTGAGAGCTAACTTAATCCATCTGTAGGAGTGTCTTGCTGTGTTTGCACAAGTTTCTGTCAGTTGAGGTTTACCTGACGTGAGTTCAGAGAAAGCACTTTTATACTATCTGCATGTGCCTATTTATCTTTCCAAGGCTTTTGGATTTTCCACTATTACTCAGGGCTGCACGCTCCACCTGTCTCACCACAGGGCCCCTCTGTGTGTGAGGAGAACTGGGAAAGGGGACAGGCCATGGGAGCTGAAGGAGAAAGGCTCGGCTGTTTATACCACGAGGTGGGAGATCCCAGACGGGGCCCCTCACGTGTCAGCCTTGCTCCTCTTGGTGCCAAAGAGACATGTGGCCCAGCCAGAGCTCTTTCAGACCAGGTTTGGTAAGAGGGCTTTCCCTTCCTGCCTTGGTGCATAGGAAGTAATAGACGGTCTTTTCTTGCTGGCTGCAGTTATCGTCATCATCAACATCAGCATCATCACTACATCGCTGCCATCATCATCACCACTGCCACCACCGCCATCATCATCTCCATCATCATCAGCACAAAACCCTCTATTACCTGAGGATGATGGACCACGCTCTGTGCTTATCGTATTTAATTCTTACCATCACTATGAGATAGGTACTATTTTTGACTCTGGTTTACACAAGAGGAAACTGAGGCACAGAGAAGTTAAGCAACCTACCCAAAGTCGTACACAGAGGCTGTGACAGTCAACAATTAAACACACATCTGTCTGATTTCAAGGTCTGTACTTTGAACACTACACTCTCCTTCAAAATCCCCTAACCCTTGAAGCTGTAAATATAAAACAGGTTACTCTTTGGAATGACAGAAAGACCAAGGTTCGGAGAGGTGGAGAGGCTTTGAGACAAACGTAGGACGGGGCAGAGAGTGTAAATAATAAAATGCAGAAAAGACAGGCCCCAAACAGAGCTGAAGACATGTGAGAAAGCATCTTAAGGAAGCCTCCTCCTGAGGCTCAGGGCTGACACCCTCTTCAATGTCTTCTAAGATAAGCCCTCTTTTCCCCTTGATTTATAGGACCTGCTATGAGAGAATTGTATCATCATCATCATCATCATCATCATCATCATCATCATCATCATCATCATCATCTTCATCATCTTGCCTTTGTTTTCAGTCACTGAGCTTCTGCCCTTCTTCTGGGTAAGCTTTTATAAAGGCCAAGACATTTTTCACTCTGTATCTCTAGTGCTTAAAAAACACCTGTTGTTTGAAAGTGTTTAATTCATGTGTGTTGAAGAGTGAATGAACACACGATCAACTGTGTGGATGAATGAGTGTGTCCTTGAGTGAAGGAGAAATCAGTAGATTCCAGCTGCATTTTTTTTTTTGTCTATAGGTTTCTCATCTAGGGCACTTAGTATCTCCTTCTACACATCCAATAGATTGGACTTAATAGTCACTCAGATCCATTTTTCCTCTGTCCTTTAGACTCTTGGCAGGGTTTCCCACAATGCTGCCTTCTTTTCAAGGTAGAATTCTGCATCCTCTGTCTGTGTATGTGGAATATGTTTATTTTTTAAAATGTGTATGATGGTAGCCTGGCAGGATGAACTGCAGAGGAATCAGCTAGTTAATTCAACCACATTAGTTACGTGAGTTGAACCTCTCTGAGCCTCAGCTTCTTCCTCTGTAAAATGGTGATAATATTTACCTCACTGGGGTGTGATGGAGATAAAACAAGGTGGTATATATGGAACTGCCCAGCAAACAGTGCTTGTATATCATAAACAGTCAATAAACGGGTCATTTCCCTTTCCTTTCATTCATTCATTCCCTTCCTCTCTTTTTTCCTCTCTTCTTCTCTTTCCTCCTTCCATGATTTTTCCAGAAGCCATTGTAAAAACCAAGGTCCCAGGTACCTAAGAATTAAAAGCTTCTCATGATAGAAGCTGCATTTTCTATTGTGAAATTCTCCTGGCATCCCTGAGCAAGAAACAGTATGGGGACATATTGGAGATCCTCCTTAGGTGCTCATGGGAGAGAAGCTGCCACCCCTGAACTCTAGATATCCAGGCTGAAAAAGTCTATCTCTTCCAAAAGTTGCAAGCCAACAGCTTCTATCCTATACAACCCACATAGATATTTGGTTTGGCATGCACATGCTTAACAAAAGTCAAAATTAGTTGCCAATATTAAAAAACAAAAAAAGATTTCAAATTTTGTTTTAAAAACAAACACAAAAAATCCTGTGTTTTTCATAATTTACCATAGTTTCCAACATTCCCTACAGTCTCTCCAGCACTGAACCTGAGGGGGATTTTCATCTATCACTGAGTTTGTATAATCTCATTTGTTAGATTAGAGGAAGAATTCTCTGAACCTCTGTCTCTTTCAAAAGTACATGTACGGGAAGGGAGTTGAGTGTTTTTCTCTACGGAAGTTAAAAATATGCCTATGAAAGAACCTCATGAGACATATACTCTATGATTCCAGCTATATGAATTTCAAAAATAAGCAAAACCAATCCATAGTGATAGAGACAAAAACACTGGTGACCAAAGAGATGGAGACATTGCCTGGCACGGGGAGGGGAGGATTCTATGGGGAGTTGGAAGACCCACTGTCTGTTGTGAGCAGGGGTTTCACGAGGGTACACAAGCATGAACATGTATCAAGCTTCATGCTCAAGATTACAATGTAAATTATATCTCAATAAAAAGAAAAGGACTTCACCTGTGTCTGTATTGTTTTATTTTTTAGTTTGGGTAGTATGTACATAGCTGTTATATTTTTCTGTCTTTCTGAAATGTTTACAGTAAATACTACTGCTACTAATATGCCAAGGTGCTTAATATACAAAACAATCTGCTGGGCCTGCTTTACTCATTATCCCACCTCCACATCATTCCACAAATGGAGAAACTGTGGCCTAGAGAAGTAATGATGGCTCCAGGACAGCCAGAAGGTGTGAGGGCTTGGACTAGAACCTTGGTCACTTGACACAGCCACCATAAGCATTTAGTGAGCATATGCTGTGTGCTAGGCACTGGGGAAGATACCATGCAGATGCCTTCACGAAGCTCTCTGTTCTGGGGCACCAGTCACGGTAGGGTCAATGCTGATATTCCACTCAGCTACACGGCTGTCCCTCTCTTCATACACGTCAATACATGGAAAGCACATAAAAAAGAGTCTGTCATGGGTAAGTGCTGGGGTGGGTGGCAGGCAGCTGGCTTGCCTAGGCTTGAGAGAGCCACTCATGCTTGTATCTGCCCAACTTTGTGTTCTGTGACAGCAATTTGGGAACCTTAAAATCTGCCATGGTGGGAATATTTACACCACAGAAAGTGGCAAATGCAGACTTTGTTTTTTGTGAAGAGCTGGTTGTTCAACATTTGCCTGCACATCCCTGGTAAGTGATGAGTGAACGTCTTGCCTTCATTAGTACTATCTGACATTCCATAGAGGCTGCAGGGGCAGCTGGAGCAAACTGCGGTGTCATACTGGCCTGGTCCCTCTTCGGTTTCTCTTAGGCAAGTGGTTTCCATCTCTGAGAGTCCATGGAAACACGAAGAGACTAATACCCACCTCGCAGGTTTGTGTGTGCATGCGCGTGCATGCGTGTGGTGGGAAATGCCTGATCCAGTGCCTGATCACAGCAGGCATTCCTTAAATGTGATTTCTCACCACTCACTCTCTTACCCTGGAACAAAGGTGGCACGAGCTGGCACAGAGCCGCACCATTGACCTTCTACTTTGCACTGGGGCTCAGAGGCAGACCCTCAGAAAGCAGAGGCGCTACCCGGGCCTCCTCTGGCCTGGAAACGCAGCACCAGCAGCTCTATTTCTGTAGCTCTCACCGCACCACGAGGGGCAGGGGTGCAGCAGAGGCCAGCTTTTCTGCCTTATTCCTGGAAATCATCAATCTCTGCCCTTCACCCTCCTCCCTTTTTCTACCACATTTTTTTCCTCCTGGATAATGAGGCCTCCAGAGACGGTGGAGGTCTGAACCTTGTTACGGTTCTCTCGGTAGGCCGGCATCAATAAAGGCAGGCAGACCAGGGAACTGGGTGGGGGCAGGGGTGGGCGGGCAGCGGGTGGGCGATTGGGGGGTGGGGTGGGGGGTCTTGCAGGCTTTCAAATCCCAGGATTTATTTCACAGTGAATTATAACTGAACTCTTTAGTGCCCGGGGCCCACAGAGGGAAGGGTAGAAATTCACCCAGGGGGGACGGAGAAGGCATGGAGGAGAGCTGGGCCAGCCCAAGAAGGTCACTGAGTCTGGAGTGACAGGGAGGTCTCCTGTGTCTGCTCTGGTATGAGTAATGCCCACCTGCTTTCGGGTACATGGGCGTTCGGGTGGGCTAAGGGACGGGAGGGGGTGGTGTCGAAGGAGCTGCTGATCACGAGTCTGGCTCGTAGCTGTAGCTGTATAGCCTGTGTGACCCTGGATCAGTCACCTCCCTCTCTGAGCCTCAGTTTCTCTACCCATACAATGAGAGACTTGCACTGGATGATCTCCAGCTGTCTTGGGACTCTGACATACAGCTACATGCACGCTCCCGGGCATGTTCAGCACATCTGCACATGCTGGGGCATTCAGGGGGAATCCATGTGGGAATTCTGGTTGAGGAATGGGAAAGTGCATTGAGGTACAAGGAACAGGTGGAGGAGCATGAGATGAGGGGGACAGGGCTGTCTGTGGATGTGTGGGAGAGTCGGAGGCAGAGAGAAGAGAGGATGGTGATGGAGGATAGAGTGTGGGAGGGAGGGAGGCAGAGCAAGGTCAAAGTGGTATCAGGAGGGGGAGAGAAACAGGGAGTGCAAACATACAGGCAGGGAAAAAAATAAAGTTGGAGAGACAAAGGTGGAGACAGGGCAAGAGGGGGAGGGAGGAGAATGCAGGGAACCGGGGGGAGTGGAGAGGTCCGGCCAGGTCCCTACGCCCAAGTGCTGAGCAAGCCCTCGCAATGGTGCCCTCAGCTCGTTTGAGAAACAGAACACCCAGGATCGGGTTCTGCCCAGCTCTCCAAGCACGATCTGCAGCAGGAGGGCAGACGGCAGCTCCCTGAGGCTGTGAGGCCTCCCAGCACCCCCGGCAGAAAGGCTGAACCTTGCCTGCCTCCACCCCGCTTCTCTCCCTTTCTCCAGGGTGAGGAGCCAGTGAGTGCCCAGAGTGACACATGAGACCTGGGACAAGAGTGGGTCCCACATCAGCTCTGGGGGCCCCGATTGATCTGATGACATAAAGGAAAGTGGGACCACCAATCAAAGTCAAGTAGAAAATGACACGGACTGCCACAAGGCAGGGACAATGCCAGCCTGGTAGCATGGGAAGCCACAGTGCTTGGATGCAGGTCTGGGTTCCACCCCTCACTCTGGGCCCATCGCGTCACCTCTGAGATCTCAGTGTCCACAACCAGAGAATGCAGACAACGACCTCTTCCTCATACGACTGTTCTTAAGTTTAAATGTAGTCTCGTGTGCTAAGCACCAGGTACATGGACATGGTAGGTGTTCCATAAACAATAGGTGTCACTAGTTCTTTATGTCACTGAGGAATTGCTTTCCACAAAACAGCGAAATGATTGTGATCCAGTCCCCATCCCACAGGACAGGTGTGATGACTAAATGAGATAATATATGTAAAGGGACAGACTCAGGATCGGGACACAGCAAGTGCTCAGTAATGTCATTTCCCTCCCCCTTAGCCACAGGCAGGTATCCCTGGTCACTCACCTCCACCCGAGTGGGGTTCAGCCAGTAGGGGATGTCACGTACAGTCACGTTCACTGGCAGAATGATGGACTCGCTGTTGTGGTCCAGGCACGAGGTGGCACACTCCGACCCTGGGGGGAGGCACAGCACGTGGCAGCGGCTCAGACCCCAGTCTCCTGATGCCCACAGGCTGTCCTCCCACAGAGGGAGCCCTGCTGACCCCTGGCCCCCAGCTGTCCCACCCGCAGGGCAGTGTGAAGGAGAGAGCTCCCCCGGCAGGGGACCTCCAACCCCCCGTAGGTGCTCATCCCAGCATTTGTCACATGCTGGAAGGTAACGCCATGGGGCCAGCACAGTCTGTGCTCTCCATTCCGTGCCAGAGTCCAGCACTGTGCTCAGCAGATGAACGAGAGAGGCAGTGAGTGAATGAGTGCAGAGGTGAGCAAGGAAATGTGCAAGAGAATGAATGAATGAACGAATGAACGGTGCAGCGAGTGAGCAATGAACAGGCATTTAGGTACCTTACAAAGGAGGACACACATGCATAAATGGATGAGTGAATGAGTAGAGGATGGATTGAATGGACAAAGGAATGAAAAACTGAACCAGGTAATGAGTCAGTGAAGGGGTGGGTGACTGGCAGGGACAGGGCTAGTACACGGAAGCCTCGGTCCTTGTGGGTGAAGACAGTTACTTTCAGCATATGGGTTGGCAAGTTGACTATATGTTGGCTCATTCATTCTTCACCCTGACCTCACACATTCTGAGGTCTCCTGAAAATCAAACGTATCCCATGAGCTGTCCCCAGGACTCTAAAGAGGTATTCATGTGGACAAAGAACTGACCTCTCAGCATCTGATCAGGCTTAAGGAGGTTATTCTCCATCTTAGTGCTCAACCGTCCCTCTGCTAAATGTGAACACTAAATGGTTCACTAGAAGCGTCAACTTTTTTCTTTAAATATCTTATGTGACTAACCATTCTAAAGACCCTCTTCTAAATACATATATGTGTATGTACATATGCACATGTACATGTGCATATACATATATGCATACACATATAATATTCATACATGCTTATATACATATATGTATATAATCTACCCAGTGCCCCTTCCCGTTACCGTTATTATTTTTTTATTATTTACTTCAGTCTAAAAGACTCACAGGGTATGAAGAGGGGGGCAAGGGTGGAGTGGTAGGACTAGGACAATGGTTAGAACCTCTTCATTTAAAAAGTGGGAACACTGAGCCAGAAACAGGGAGATCCCTAGCCTTGCTAGGTGGTTTTCCTATGTCACTTCATTTCCCTGCAAATCCAGCCCAGTGAGATAGGTGTCACCACACCCATCTCCCAGCTTAAGAACCAAAGGGCACAGAGCTCAGGTAAAGCTGTGAGCAGAGGGCCATGGATTCAAATCCACATTTTCTGACTTCCAGATCCAGCAATGGATAAGGTGCAGATACACAGAGAGAAGAGAGGTAGGCGGCAGTGGAAAGGGGTAAGGACGGTGGAGGGCCAGAGGCGAGAAAAGAAATGGGAGGCAAGCAGAAAGACAAACAAGATGAGGGACAAGAATAGGAGAAAAATCCCTACGGAGTCTGAGAAACTTAGTGCTGAATGTTTTATCATGAGACCAGTTCCAAAGGAGTTTTTAGGGATCAAAGATGAGACAAAGCTGTGATGATAAAATTCTTTTGCAAAAAAAAAAAAAAAAAAAAAATGCAGCCTCTGAGAAATAGACAAAGGTGATCTTATCCCAAGACAGAAAAAAATGTGGCCAACACAGGAGGCATTTGCTGTCCTATGCAGCAGTCCTGTCTTAATTTCTCTTTCTCTGGCTCCCCTCCCCCAGTCTCGGCTCTTGAGCTCCAGGACCAGGCTGCTGTGTTGTGATATATGAGCCTTAATTGGCATCATTACAGACTGGTGATCTCACCAGGCCCCGCCTCTCCTTCCTGGGAGGCTCAGGGAGGGTGGCAGACTTGGTGGCAGCAGCAGCAGAGGCGCAGCAGCAACTTTCCCAGGGCTCAGAACTGCTACAGAAGCCTCTCCAGATTGCTTGGGAGAGGGTCCCAGAGAGAGCCCACTGCGGGGGACTCCAGCCCCAATCTGCACACATAGCTCACCCCTGCTTACAAGGCCTTTGATCAAATCCCTCTCAATGGGGAAGTGGGTTCTCCCCAGGCAGAAGCTCAGCCTAGGAGGTGGATGTGGGGGGCTTGTGGAGGAAGATGAGACAGAGCCGAGGTGTGGGGAGGGAAACCCGCTTCCCTATCATCCTTCTCACTGTCTCCCTATGTGGTTCTTTTCCCTCTGCCTCCCCCAAAGTGCCCCCATCCACCCATCACTCACTCCATATCACCATAGTCATAAGATAGGCATGTGGGCTGGACAGCCATGGGAACAAGGGGTATGAGGGAGGGGAAGGCAAATCGAGTTCCAATATCATGCAGATTTCTCTCCGCTTCTGCTTTGACCATGAAAGAGCTCAGCAGGTAAAGGAAAACCACCACCACACCCCTTCCCCATCTCTTGACTGTCCTGAGGGAAGAGTACAGAGCCTGGCACTGTGGCTCATCACGTGTGGCTGTGACACAGGAATGCAGACACACACAGCGGGGCCGTGAGATGTGTTCGTGAAAATGTGTGTGTGAGATCCGTTTGCCTTTTGTGCAACTTCGGTGTGTTTGATAAGTTTCAGGGCCTAAGATGTGTTTGTGCCCATGAAGTGTGTGCACTTGTGTATTGTGTGTGTGCATGTGTTATGTGTAAGTGTATGCATGTGCATGTGTTTGTGTGGGGGATGCACTCGTGTGGAATTGGGCTCATATGGATATGGAGGTGCTAGACATAAGTTTGTATGATGCGTGTGCTTGGGACTATGTCTGGTTATGAAGCATTTCTGCTTATCGTGTATATTTTCACATGTGTAAATCTATTTGGATGTCTCAGTGGGTGTAGACACATGGCAAATCTATTTCTATAGGTTTTTTAATAAAGGTCCCTTAATCAGAATTTTTCTCACAGAGCTGCTCAATGCCAATTATGAATATGACTAAATATTCCCTTGTATGTTCTGATTGATCCCATCACAGATATAAGTGTCTTGAGCCATGCACATCCCCCAGGAATGACGGTGAGGAGAAAGTATTGGCATTGAGATGAATCTGCTCACCATGGTTACACCTGTTGCCCCAACCTTCTAGAATGCATATATTGCCAGGCCCTACAAGAACCCATCTCTCTGAAACCCTCCTGGGGTTCCTTAGATTAGTGGCTCTGTAAGATCTTTCTTTTTTTCTTTCTTTTCTTTTCTTTTCTTATTTTTTGGTGGGGCGCAGGGGGCGGGGTGGCTGACTGGTAACAGGGATCAATCCCTGGACCTTGGTATTATCAACATTATGCTCTAACCAACTGAGCTAGCCAGCAAGCCCTGTAAGATCTTAAAGTACCTTCCAAAACATCAGAGAGAGGGCAACCATGTGCTTTGGTGTTTTCTGACGCTGCAAGAGCAAGAGCCCTGGAGTAAATGCAGGAGTGCTGATTCCTGCTCTAAGTTTAGGTGAAGTGATTCTGCTATCTGAGATTGTATGCTCCCATCTTCAAAAGGCATACCTCTACTCTCCAACCACAGGCCTTGCTCTGGACATGCAGTGATAACTCTGGGTTTCCTGGGTGAAGAACATGTTGGGTCTGTGCACACTCAGATAACCTTCTGCGCCAGACATCCCTGGCAATTGCCCCATAAATCACGTTGGCCATGAGAAAGGACATTCAATTCCCCGGGCTTTTCATCATGGTCAATTAGGAAATCAGCCCAAGAGGAGGTCAGACTCCATGCACTCCAAGTTCCCCGGAAAGCCATGGGGCTTGTGATTAATGCATCTGTCCAGACGCCTGGTTTCAACTGGGCAGATCCCTGGCATAAAATCCCAGGCTGTCCCTCTCGTTGTGTGCATTTTCCAGCTGGCCTATCACCACACAAACAGTATTTTGAAAATGCTATTTGTGATCATTTTGGAGGCAGCTGAGATGCTCTGGAAAGAAGTCAAGCTTAGGAGCAGGACAGGTCTCAGGATTTGGGATATATTCCTTTACCTCCACAAGTGTCAATTGCCTCATGCATTACAGGTGATTGAGAGGGTAAGATAGAATGCTTTTCAAGTGCTTGATGCAGGGCCTGACCCATAGCAAGCACTCGTGAGTATTTCATAGGATGCATTTTGAGATTAATAATAAAAGCAGCCACACACAACTCTGTTGCTTCCCTAAACATGATGTGTGCTTTCACATCTCCTGCTCTTTGACCACGTGGCTCCGCCTGTCTGGAATGCCATTTCTGGTCCAACATGCTTTTCCTAATCCCTGTGTAAGCATCCCTTCTTCTGGGAGCCTCTATGTCCCCCTAGGCACCAGACAGCTTTTCTGTGCTCTGGTGTAAAGTGCACACTCACCTGCCATTTTTCCCCCAGTGTCCCTGTCCCTGACTCTCTTTCTGGGAAGACAGGGTCTACTCTCATTCATCTCTGTCTCCCTGTGCCCATGCAGGACCTCACATGGAAGAGGTGCTCCTGAGCCCCTGGGCACTAGCCCCAGTTCCTGGAAGGACCTTCCCCTCCCACTGGTCCCATGTGGGCCCCTCATACCTATGGCATAGCCATCGGGGCACTGCAGCTTGAGGTTGCTGTTGAGCTGGTTCGGGGCCGAGCACTGGCCTTGCATCTCCTGGCAGACATAGAAGGAGCCGCTCCAGGTGCCATCTTTCCGGCAATGGATGACGTTATTCCCACGACCCTGAATATCACAGAAACACGATCAGGACCAAGAGACACCACAGGCCCCCACAGGATAAGCCTTTTGGAATAAAGAAAAAAAACAAATTCTCATTTCCCCAGAGCTCTTAAAAGTGTTCCAAAACAATTTCGTAACCATGGTTGAAACTCCATCACCCTGAAAGAGAGGTATTGTAGGTAACTCCATTTTACAGATGGGCAAACTGAGAACTCAGAGCAGGGAGAAACTTGCTCAAGGCTTCCAGACAGCTTAAGTCCCAGGTACTAGCTTAGTGGTCTTTCAGAAACTTCAGGAGGAGCAATTATAGTTTTATTTGTGTAGTTTTTTTTAATGGAGAAGGTAGGGGC
Source organism: Cynocephalus volans (assembly GCF_027409185.1). Taxonomy (NCBI): domain Eukaryota; kingdom Metazoa; phylum Chordata; class Mammalia; order Dermoptera; family Cynocephalidae; genus Cynocephalus; species Cynocephalus volans. The sequence goes on from NC_084476.1 coordinate 20,770,592, forward strand.
CTATCAGTTCTCTCCTTGATACAGCAGGTAAGAGCACAGGCCCTGGAGCTATTCAAGAGGAGTCAGGTATACATCAAAGCCTGCTTCCTCTTAAAGGATGAAAAAGCATCCTATGGCAGGGCTCTGCCATACATTAACTGGTAACCTGGCCCAGCTAAGAACTTTTTTTTCCTGAGCATTTCCTTTCTTCTTCTTCCTTCCTTTTTCTTCTCTTCCCTTCCCTTCCCTTCCCTTTCCCTTCCATTCCAGCCATAATGGCACCAAGATGGGGGATTGGGGATACTTCTATCTGTGTCCCCTCCCAGTTCTTTAGAATAGGCAATATACAGTTTCTCAATCTCCTGCAAAGTATCGGAAAAATGCAGCTTGAAGTCACAGTCCCTTCTCGAAGCCCCCTTCCAACCTCCAAGAATCCAATGGGAGGTCTCCCTTGGAGATATTTCAGAACTATTACTGAATTCAAGAAACATTTCTTAGTGGCCTCTCTGCACCCAGCTCTGTGGGGTACAAAAGGAAAGAGAGCCAGTTCCTGGCCCAGTGAGCAAGTGGGACAGGCAGTCATGCCAGCAGCCGGCCACATCAATATGACTGTGCTCAGTGACACAGGCAAACGTAGCCCAGTGCTGTGAGTACATGGGGGAGAGTAACGGTGGGGGAGAGACGACCAGGAAGACCTGTGAGAGGAGGGAATGTATGGAAAAGAGTTTTCAAGGATGGGTAAGCATCTCAGGCAGAGAAGGAACAGAAGGACATTCCTGGAAGACGGAGGGCGTGTGCGAATGCAGGAAAGGATGGTGAGCACTAGAGAGCCCGGGGAGGTTCTGGTTCTACGCCTCAGGAGGAAGGAGGCAGATGAGCTGGCAAAGTGGATAAGGCGTGGGGCCTTGAATGTCAGCGTAAAGAGTTCGGACTCTTCCCCTAAGGAAACGGAGAACCACAGATGGTTTCTGTGTAGGGAGTCCATCGTCTGAAAGATCTGAGAACAAGCTATCTATTCTCTCTCTCTCTCTGAGGCTTGTCATAAGTTGAGAACCTCGACATGAGGCCAGAGGAGCTGACTATGACCCACCAGTGCAAAAATTCAAGCAATGCCTCCCCACGACCTTCAGCTTCCGTTCAGACTCCTGTGCCTGGCCTCCAGAGCCCTCCCAGCTCCACTTAGTTCTTAGTTCATTGTCCTCCACATCACCACCAACCTGGGACTTCGGCTTCAGTCACCTGCATTCTTCAAGGCACCATATGCTGTGCTTTTGTGCTCCTGCTTCTCCTGTCTGCTGTTTCCTCCCTGCCCCATCCACCTGGCAGACACCTTATCTGGAACAACGCATCCTACCTGATGGTGCCCCAGTTCTGCACGGGGCACCACCTTAATGCCTCTGACGTGGCATTACCTCTTTGTTCACCACCTCTTCCCCAACTAGATGAGGAGCTGCTCAAGGCCCAGGATGGCACCCTATTCATCCCTGTGTCCTCAGGGACTTTCACAACAGCCAACAGTCCCTGGCTGCTCAGTCTGTTCATTCATCACTCAATAGATATTTTCGTTCTTTCAAGAACTGTTTGCTGAACAAAAGATAGGGAGAATAGGTGGACAGTGATAGAATGAATTTTTTTTAATAAGCAAGGAAATAAATGAATGCTTGGATGAGGAAATGAATGCATAAGTGAGTAAATAAACAAATGAATGGATAAAGGAATAAATGAAGGTGTGCATGCATTAGGAAATGAATAAACTCTTATAAAAGGGCTGATGCAGGCTGAAGCTCCCCTGTCTGAGAAAACAGCTGCAGGAGACAGGATTCAGAAGAGAAGGGGAGCCCCTCTCCAGGCCTCTCCTGGGCCAGCATGAGAAGGGGGCCATTGCAGTGGAAACCTCTCTGGTCTTGGGAGAAGTTGGCCCATCTGGAACACACAGCTGCGGGGTGACTTGCAGAGTCCACTCCTAGAGGCTCTGTGTAGGCTCAGGACAAACTTAGGCAGCTTCATGTGGCTTCAGAGAACCCCGACTCTCCCTCTCAGAGCCTCAGGCTCCAGGCCCCATGATTCCACTGGGCCCTCAGGGGAGTAGGAAATTGACCCCATTTCCTGGAGCCTTGGCCTGGGCCTATGATGCATTTGGCCTCCAGCCCCTGAAGGGCTGCAGACCTCAGCACTACGTGGGCCAGAGCTGGCTGGAGAGCCTGGTCTGTAGCAGAGACTGTTAGAACTAGCTGGAATCTACTCAGGGAGTTTCAAACTGGGGAGGCACCAGCATGGATGGAAGGTGGGGGCATAAAGCACTGGTCTTGCTGCCTCCAGGCTCTCTCTCACCGCTCGGTTCATCTGGCACCTTCTGCTGCTAAACCTGCTTTAAAAAAAACATGGCACCCTTCTACTGAGACCCCTTAGCCTTCAGAACTAGGCATACACATAGGCTGGCACTCCAGGGCATCCATAGTGGGATCCAAAGGACACTTCTGGCCCCATCTCTTGCTATGCTCATACCCTTCCTTCCGGTCAAGCGAATCACCTTGTCTCTCCTGCAAACTTCTCTTGCTTCTTTATCTGCACATCTTCACCCTTGCTGTGCCCTCTGTACAGCAGACTTTCTGGAGCCTCTCTGGATTTTCTTTAGGACTAGATCTTGATGCATTCATCACTTGCCTATCACTTGATGCAGACCCTCAAAGTAGATCCTTGCTGATTAAGTCTGGTTTGACCACAGAAGATCTAACGTTGTTGAGGATCCAATCTGGGAAGACCAGAGACCACTTTTTCTCGGTGTTGTCAGGGAACTGACTGGGTATCTTTGGCTCCAAATGCACGATTATGTGTGCTAAGGTAAAATCTGTCTCAAGAGGCCTGAGCATCCCTCAGCAAAACGGTTTGCTTCCCTGTGCCTATGGGTCTGTCTGTAAAAAAGCATGTTGTGCTCTCTCTAATTCCCCTAGCTCTTTAGCTACACAGATCCACAGAAAGCTGAAGGCATATATTAATTCCTTTATCAAACACCTGTTATGTGCCCAGTGTTTAAAACATCATTTGAACAATGTAGTAGACTAGAAGTTATGTCCTTTTTACAGATTTAGAAGATGAGGCTCAGTTAGGAAGTGAAAAATGAGTTTTTGAATGCTGCTAGCACTCAAAGGGCCTGGACCTAAGTCAAACTGCCTAGATTCAAACTCCAATTCTGCAACTTCCCAGGTGGACTTGGGGAAGTTCCTAAACTTCTCTTCACCTCAATTTCCTCATCTGGTAAATGGGTATGGATTCCACTACCTGACAGAGTTGTCATGAGGATGGAGAGAGTCAGGTTACATGAAGCACTGAAAGCCTAACACACACACACACACACACAGACAAACACACACACGGCTCTCTCAATGTTCGCCAAGGCTCTCAACCACTCTGCTGTACTATCTCTAAGGGATCTTCAGAATCAACCCAACCAACTGTGCATTGTAGAAATGGCAGCAGCCACAAAGGGGAGGCAGAGGGCACCAGTCACAGAGCTTGCCGATGCCAGAATCTCAACTCTCAACTGTAAGCCTCTGTGCCTTTACTACAATGGAGGGAAAGAAAGAAAGAAAGGAGAGAGGGAGAATTAGATTTATTTTCCTTAATAAATGAAATAATGGCAGAGAAAAATGTGGTGGCATCAGAACAAGGCAGAACTGGGCGGTGTAGTGAGGGAGACAGATGACTAAGCTTTGGAGGCACCTGCTCTAATGACAGGAGGCTCAGCTCTACCCCCTCCTGATTGTATAGCATGGGGCAAACCACTGCCCCTCTGAACTTCATCTGAAAAGTGGGATAGTAATACCAGATGTCGTGGGGCTTAAAAGAAAAGATTCGTGTAAGATACTTAGCCCAGCATCTGGCATATAAGAAGTGTCCATTAAATTGCAGTTGCTGCTAATCATTTGCCTCTGTTCTTGGCCACTGCCCTCTGTGCATTTCATTTCCTCCAAGTGAGGTACAGGGATGACATGCAGCAACAGAAATGAGGATGGACCAAAAATGTGGCTTGTGCAGTGACTTGGTTAGGAGACTTGGTTTAAGAACTGGTTCTGCCAGAAACTTGCTGTGTAACTCTGGTTAAGTCCCTTCCCCTTTCTGGGCTTCAGTGGTCTCATCTGTAAAATAAGTGGGTTGCAGTGGGGGTCTCTGAGGTCCTCCTTGGCTCTAACATCACATGGGTCTGGGATGTTTCTGACTTCCTCTAGGAAGCCCTGAGTACTTGGGCAAACACTTAACAACCCAGAAATGAGAAGCTGCCCCTGCCTGCCAAGATTCTGTACGTTGGGGAGCTATGCTTTGTCTGCAGCAGAGCCCATAAAGGCAGGGGTCAGCTCCATGCCACTTGTGGTGGGCAGGCTTTAACAGCCACCGTCTGTGGCTTATGCAATGACTGGGTATATTGTGGATTCCCACTCTTCCTCTCTTGCTTCTGCTGAGTTGCTGAAATCCACCATTAAGAGCATTGTTTTGTTCACAAAGCACCCTCAGCCTTTTCCTTCTCCTGCTGCACTCATCTCCCCCAGACCCTCTTCCCATCCCCAGGCTGGTGGCTCCTATAATCACCTACAAAGCCCCCAATACTTCTCACATGGAGCTGGGCCCTGAGTTATCACCTCAAACAGATCAGGAACATCTGAGCTGGACTAAATCCTTAGACAATTAGCACTTCTCCCAGCTGCCTGGGGCTGGAATCCCTTCCCTTTGCCACCAGCCTGCCTTGAAAATGCTGGGGAGCAGTGGAAAGAGTGGAGTCAGACAGAATGCCACCTATAACTCGTACCCCCGGGCAACAGCTTAGCTTCCCCAGGCCTTCTTTCCTCATCTGTAAAATGGGCATATTGTTTCTTTCTCAAATGTTTGTTGAGTCGTCAAAATGAGAGAATGTCTGTAGCACCAGTGACTACCATATTGCACAGCATAGATATGACAGATATGGCACATTTTCATCATAGCAGAAAGTTCTGCTGGGCAGTGCTGGTCTAGAGAGACTAAAGGACTATTTATTCTACAGGTTTATTTGGTCAACAGACCAGGTTTCACTATGGCTCATATTGGTCTCCCAATCCTGGCCTCATGCAGAAAGGGCTTCCCCTTCTCTGATTTTCTGGAGCTAGTCACCAGAGGGCTAGGTTTCAATCTGTTGCCTTTGTTTCCAGGTCCTGTGGGAGCCCATGTGGAGTATTAGGGATACTCTCCCCTGGAATGGCCTTGAAGGCAGTCTAGTTCATTAGTGTCTTCTCCAGGGCTGCCATGTATGGAGGCACAGATGGTGTGCTGCACAACTCCCAGGGATACCCATATCCCACTTTCATTATCTCATTTAATCTTCACAAATAAACTGTGAGGAAGGTGTACCTCCCTCTACTTTACACACAAGGGACCTGAAGCTTAAAGAGTTAAGTAACTTGCTCGAGTCCTCCAGCTAGTAAGTGGTGAAGCCATGTTTTGAACTCAAACTCCAGATCCAGCAACATACTGGCTCCCAAGGAATGAATGAAGTGGGAATTTATCTGTTAATTTGCTATTAGTGGTAGTGGGAGGGAGTGTGTGAATCTCCCCTACAACAGTTTTGGTTCTTTCCTGCCAGGATCTGGAGCTTGTTTGGAAAGCAAAGAATTCCCTCTCCATACAAGCTGTTTGATTCAAGATGCTCTGGAACGTGCATGTCTGCTGTGCTTACAGGCAGCAAGAGGGAATCTGAGGTGAATACTAGCTTTGGCTCTCAGGCTGCTGGTCTGAGGGTAGAGGAAATTCATTTTCAGTACAAACTAGGAACATCAATTGTATCAGGAGCCCGTTTGGCACGCGCTCCCTCATTCTCTGAGCTGACAAGCAATACCCTGCTCCTCTGCGTCTAGCCTCTCCTGCAGTTGCCAAACTGAACTGCCTGAGTCGTCTGATAAATTTACATTTTCCTCTCCTTTAAATACAAACTGGCCATGAAAGTTACTTGGCAGGCCCCAGGCAGACTGGGTTTCAGTTTGATAACATGACCACAGCCAGAATATTATTTGGCTCAGCAGTTTGGGTAACTGTTAGCAACAGTTTCATGTAAGGGAGCCAGAAGGAAGTTGATCAGCCTGCGAGAGGCAATGGTAATCTCTGGCCTTTGCTTGTTCCAGCACTTGCTTCTGCTTCCCTGGCAGCCAAGGATGGGAATGATTCCCCTGAGTGTTCACTGTCACCTATGAGTGTACACAGTTGCCTGTGAGTGTACACTATCAAGAATTTTCAGGTGGTGCTTACAGGACTCAGTCTATCCACAGTTGGGGGTCACCCAGATTCTGATTCTGACTCAGCCGATGCCAGCTGTGTCATGCTGGGCATTGGAGTAACCTCTCTGAGTCTTGGTTTTCCCATCTGGATAATGAGGAAATGAGCTTTGATGCTCATCGCAGTCTTTTCTCATTCCCTTAGTTCAAATGTCATTTCTTGAGTACTTACTAGGTGCCTAGCACTGTCCTAAGTGTTGAAGGCCTAAGGAAGATTAAAGATGCAGCGACAGATGTAACAGCCTAGCATGGGAATGTGAAATGCAAGTAATTACAATACCGTGTGGTCAGTGCTATACAAAGGGAACCCCGAGGAGGGGCACTGAGCCCAACAGTGGAAGGGACACTGAGAAAGGGTTCCCAGAGAAGGGGGGGCCTGAGCTGAGCTGTGAAGGAGGATGAGGAGTCAGGAAGCTGGAAAAGGTGAGAGGAAAACTCTTTAACGTAGAGAATGCAGAGGTGAGAGGTAAAATCGGTCTTAATTGTTATGGGGGAGGGGTCTTAAATGACACTTTGAGGAGTTAGGGTTTTATACTACGGGAAATGGGAGTCCCTGGTTTGTTAAGGGTTTTAAGCAGGCAGATTGTCATGATGAGATTCATGCGCCAAACAAATCACTCTGGCTGAAATGTGGACTATATAAGGGAGAGAGCGAGGGAATGAAAACACAGAAATGATCAAGAAGCTGTGTGGTGGCCCAGGACAGAGAAGACAGTGGCCTGAGCTAGGGTGGTAGTATTGGAGACAGAAGAGAACAGCTTCAGGAGAGGTTTTGGAGGGAGAACAGGTAAGACTTGGTGATGGCGTGGATGTGGGGAGAGGGTGCAGGAGGAATTGAGGATGGTGCTTTGGCAGTGTTTGGTATTTGGAGGCTAATACTAAGTAATGAAGACTGACAGGGGATGAAACCTGCACCAGGGACTAGCTCACGGATCACTGGGCCCCCCAGCTGGTGGTCCTTGCACACCCATGGAGCATGGGGCCTGGGTTATCAACTCTGAACCGCCGATTCTATTAAGATGGAGCTCTATGTGGACGGAAGGTGTCTTTGGAGACAGCTGATCTTTCATTCCCCTTTTTCATCCCTCCCTGTCCTGTTAGGTGGTAAGGGGCACGTGTGGGGATTGAAGAAAATTCATTCACAGAACTCCTTCATCAGGGGCAGGCAAAAGAGTCTGACTCTCGCAGTCACATGTTGACTGAGATAAAGTTTAAACCCTGCCAGCTCCTTCTGTCATTCTTTTCCTCCACAGTGTTCTCAAATCTGTACTTCTAATCTCAATGTGGCCTCCTTTCTCTTTATGCTTCAAGAGTCCAGTGATGTCTAAAGATAGTGGTAGACTTGTGATTTTAAATACTTCAAGGACCAGCATGGGTAGTGCTGGTGATAAAAGACTGGCAAAAGGGCCCTGGTCACTCTCAGAGTTACTTCACTTTGATCTGTTTCATACATAGGAATTCCATACACGATTTCCTCTGTAAGGGTTCCAATGCTTAAAAAAAAAAAAAAATTAAAAAAAAATCAAATCTGAGAATCTCTGAATAAATAAAATATAGTGTTGTAGAGAGGAAAATGAGGCTCAGAGAGATTGCAAAGGATGATAATTAGAATCCAGTTTCTTAACTTCTGCATTGGTGATATTGTTATTATGCAATCGGTCTATGTGGACAGTCTCCAGGAGAGAGTAGTCCTTAGAGTATAGGCTGGTCTTTGGTAAGCAGAGAGGAAAGGGACTAGGGTATTGATCTCAAGTTGCAGGAGGAGGAGGCTTACCTGGGAGGTGTCGCTGTCTTCACACTTGATCCTACACTCGCTGTTGAACTGGAAGCCATTAGTGCACTGGTAGAGCCCATGGAATTTTGGTGGAGGTGGGTCGCAGGTCACGGGAACACAAGCTCCCTCTTGCCAGCTCCCATCTTGCGTACATTGAGTCTTGAAGGCCCGTCTTCAAGGAAAAGAGGAAAGAAGAGACATCTCTAGGACCAAATGGCTAGACCCATGCCCTCCTCAAATACCACCAAATGGCTACATGTTTCCCTTCCCATGCTTGATTCCCTACCTGTCCTATTGAGTAGGGTGCAGGGATTAAGGAAAATTCACTCACACAGCTCCTTCAGCAAGGGCAGGAAGGAATGTCAGACTCTCTCAGTTATGTGTGGATTGAGATAAAACTCACGCCCCACCAGCCTGGTCCTCTCTCTTCCTTCCAGAGTGTTCTGATGGGTGCAGGCACAATGATGAGATGAATACCCACCATTTATTGAACAATGATTATGTGCAAGGCACTTTGCAAGCACTCTATGTACACATCCTCAGTGATTCTTCACTGCAACCTTATATGGTAACTGTTATAAAGCATCTCACTGCTTTAAAATGGAAGTCCGGAGAAGTGACATCACCTGCCCAAAATCACATAGCCAGTAGGTAGCCAAGCTGGAACTTACAGCTAGTTCTGTATGACCCAAACCAAATATTATAAACAATGTCCTTCTAGCTTCCCACAGAATAGAATGGCCTGCACAGTAGGTATTGCCACCAGCAAAGACATGACTGTTTCCTACCAATCAGGCAGGCAGACCTGACTCTTCTCCCCCAGAGCCTGTGAGTTTGTGTTTCCAGCCTCACTTACTTCTTTGACTTCCGGGAGGAGCCGGGCACGTGATATCCAGGTTTGCACTTGTACTTGCAGAAAGAGCCCACCTTGTGCTTGTTCTCTCGACAACGGGCGGTCTGGAGGTCTGCATGGGGTACTGGGGGTGGAGCTAGGCACATGAGCTCACACAGGGCCTCGGGGAAGGACCACAGCCCATCTTCCATACAGGTCAGGAGGCTGTTGTTGCCTGGAGGACACAGACAGGCAGGGTTAGCAAGGGCAGGAGTGTCTGATAGCGTGTCCACAGTCTGCTTGGACTTTAGCTGACTTGAAGAACTAGAGGGTCCCTCATGTGGAATTCTAACCCTTTCCACTTACAGCTGAGGAGCCCAGGGAGATCAAGAGAGTTGCCATAAAGAAGAGGAGACCCAAACTAGGGGAATGAATTACGCTATGTTTACAATGAACTAAAATTAAAGCTTCTGACTCCTGATTCTGAATCTCTTACACTGCATAGGAAAGAGACCTTCACTATCCTTTGATCCATCCTCCTTGCTTTCCAGGTGTGTCTCTGAGCCAGAAATGAAGGTATTTGCTTTCTAACAATTGACTGCAAAAACACCTATTGCAGTCTACTCCAAGCTTTGATATCAGTGTGCTGTATGACCTCCAGCTGCCACTCCTCCCAGGCCCTGTACCCCTGTATCTGTCCTGCCCCCCATACCCCCCATGCCTGGAAGTGACAGCATCATGTTATCAGGAGCTTTGATTTTCTGTTCAGGCCCTTGTGCTCAGTGAAGCTTTGCCAAAGCAGCTGAGAGAGCGGCACTTCCCCCATAGCCCGTGCCAGCTCTGACAGACGTGCTGATTGCCATCGGGAAGCTGGCCTGACAGGGAACATTGCAAATAAAAGTACAACACAGGAGTTAGGCTTTTCACTGCCAGCTCATATATTATCGAGGCTCAGCCTGCCCAAGACAATTAGAAGAGTACCTGAAACTTGTGCTTCTCCATCAAACTCTCCTCTTACTGATATTACTGAATGGTGTTGACAAACAGGGCTGGAAGCACGTGGGACGCTCTGGGATTTGAAGGTTAGAGGACAAGTGATAGGGAGAAAACTGACATTTATTGAGCAGTTACTATGTACTCAGTGCTTCTAATAAGCAATCTCATTTACTTCCACAACAGTGTGCTTCATATGACAATTCTCATGGAGACATGGCAACTCAAAGAACAAGGTGACGTGACCAAGTTTTACGGTTAGCGAAAGACAAAACCGAAGTTCAAAACTGATTTTGTCTAACTAAAGAGATGTTTTTTTTTAATGGGAAGTTGGCTATCTATGCTCAGCAGAGCCCTTTTTATCTGTTCTGGAAGAATCAAACCTCAACTTTCCTATCTGTAGAAGGAAAACAATTGCTTCTGCCTTTCAGGGTGTTGAGAAGATGAAATAAAACAACATTTATGAAAAGTGCCAATAAAACCACTGTCAATGTCTCTGTGTGCTCCTTAAACTCTTCCTTTTCTCTCTCGTTCTTTTTCTCACTTTCTCCTTCCCTCCTTTTCTGTTAACTTTTTACCTTGATTAGCAGATAAGAAAGGACCAGGTAAGTTGCACAGAGGTCTTTATTCTTTCAACAATAAACACCTATTTAGTGCTTAGTATGTGCCAGATACTTTCCAATTGTGGGGGCAAAGGAGGGAACCAAACCAAATATAAACAAAACAAAAGATAACCCTGCCATTTTGGAATTTATAATCTAAAGGGATAGGAAAAAAACACAATACTCTATACTAAAAAGTAAATTATTGTGCTAGAAGGTGACAAGTAGTATGGAGAAAAATAAAGCAGGGAAAGGAAGAAAGGGGAGAAAGTACTTTATAGTTTTATGTGGGCTCCTCTGCTTCTCCTATCCCAGTCACTTTTCTTCTTTTTCCTCTTCTGTCAATATGATTCATCTGGTTAGCACAAGACAATTTAGTGTCTGTAAACCCCACAGAGAATTCCACATTGATAAACTGTGATACTGACAACTGTGGGTATTTTCACATCAAGTAAAAAGAGTAAAGCATGCAAAGAGGTGATTCATTTGGCTTCCTTAGAAACAGAGAGGCTTCTAGGACACCAGGCACTACAAAATTATTTTTGCATTGACCTTGTGATTGGGGCAATCAGCCTAGGCATAGCAAAAGCTTAGTGAGAAGGGGAGCTATAAAAGATACAGGGATCATACCCTCTCCAAATTGCCCAAGAGGGATAAAATATCTGTGGAAAAAGTGTCGTGACTTCTAAAAAGTACACCATATCAGCTATGCAAATTGTAAACTGTGAAGTGAAAGCCATGGCAATATAATATAAAAATTACAAAATGTTAATCCAGAGAAAAATGCAAAGCAGAAACGTACATTCTGGGAGTGGGTAAATAGGAGTTAGCAGTGTACCACCATCAGAAGAACATGCTAAAGCAAGAACTAGTGATTCAGGACCATGGATACGTCCCCCACCCCCTCAACAAACAACCTCCAGGGGATGCAGACACTGAACTGTGCAGAACCAGTAATGTCCATGTCCCAGCTGCCACTGCTATTCTGCATCCACCGTGTGGCTTTGAAGAAAGCAGGATATGACAGATGCTGTCTGTGCCCTTCCCTCATCCCCTTGGCATTGACCTCTATACTCTGAAGGATGCTAACTGCACCAGCAACTCTCTGTCTGCTCATGGATGCATGCTGTGCTCACATGCAGGGCAAGCTCAAATTACCGAGGAGTTAATGTCCCTGGAGGCAGCACTGAACCAGTGATGGAACTGGTGGGTTCTCGTGCCAGTTTCCAGAGTTGCAGCAACTCCGTGGCACGTTCTATGCTTTCTCCCCAAGATCCTCAGAGGGACTGAGCTCTAGCTGCTCAAGTGGTAACCGGCTTTAGGAGAGACCCTTGCTGACTTTTGTCAGTGCCATGTCTCCTGTCCTCATTCCCCTCCCCTACCCATGTTTCCTGGGAGAACATGACTCAGGACACAAAATGAAGGCATGTCTGAGCCTGGAGTTTCTACGAGATGAAAAGAGGTCAGGTTCCAACGAGTTTGGGGACCCTGTACCTTCATTTGTTCATTTTTTAAAGTCAGGTGACATTCTTCACTGAAATAGAAAAAACAACCCTAAAATTCATATGGAATCACAAAAGACTCCAGAGGGTAGAGAGAAACTGGGTAAGGGGCACAAAGAATAATTACAACTCGTAATAATGTATATGTTAATAATAATGGTTTGATCATCACATATTGTACACAAAAAAATGATAGTTAACACTGTACCCAAAAAATACGTATGATCAATTGTGCTTCAATAAAAAAAATAAAAATAGAATTAAAAGATTTTTTTTAAAAAGACCCCAAATAGCGAAAGAAATCCTGAGAAAAATGAACAAAGCTGGAGGCATCACACTACTTGACCTCCAATTATACTACAAAGCTGTAGCAACCATCTTTTAAAGTCAGGAAAATAAGTCTTGCCCAATCTGTCTACAAATATGACTAAGGAAATTTCATTCTCTAATGAGTATTAAAATGGTTGTAAACTCTTTGCAATATCAACAGAGAGGCGCTTATTTTCATTATTTAATTTAAAGGATTATGTGGAAGACCAAATCTCTTTGGGAATGCTTTTAAGACTGAAATTAACACAGAAAAGAACCCAAGTAGGGAAATATCAAACTTTCATATGGCTTTCTCAGCACTTGCCATGTGGTGATGGCACTGCAGATCATAAGGCAAGGGGCTGCATCTTTATTTTCCCAAGCCTGGTCTACTGCCATGCACATAGTAGGTCCTTGATATCCATTTGTTAATGCATAAAATATTATGAAACTACCCATGACCTCGAATGAATCACCTAGCCTTTCTGGACCTAAACCAAACCTTTCTCTGAATTATGTCCAGCTCTGACATTTTAGGATGTGAAAGGATATCGGCCTCTATACTGTTGGGAGAAAACAAAAATGCAGCTAGCTGGACAGAAATAAGGACAAGCGAGCACTCGAGGCTGCGTTAGCCAAGAGCTAGCACTGGCGAGATTGCAAAGATCTTCAGTTTCATTACCCTTGGTAAGGAATAGACCTTATCAGAAGTTACATAGGAAGAAAAGAGGTTAAGAAGGACAAGAGGCACAGATAGAGCAGAGGGCCAGGTTGGGCAGGAAATGGGTCAGAAAGGATTCCAGGCTGGTTGTTTATCCAGAAACAGCCCACTGAAACTTCACCACCATTGGGGCTGGAGAAAGTCAGGAGAAGTCGAGGCAGAAGAAGTGGAGGCACCAAGAGAATCCTCTGCCAATTTAGTTCTGAAAGCACATTTCTCTGTTCCTGGAATCCGAAGGAGTTAAAGAGCACATCTGAGCTGGGCCTGGCAGTCCAGAAAGTACATCAATTTCTCACAGCTCCAGCCTGGGTAAATCAGACTACATTTTGATTTATTTAATTGTCCATTTCTTTTCCCTAAATGTCTGAAAGGAATTCTACCAATGGCTGTCTGTGATAGAGTCCATGGGGTAGACACAGGGAGAATTACCAGAGGCATCTCGTTAATCCTTCTAGTGACCCAACTCATCATTAACCCCATTTTCTAAGTGAGAAAATTGAGACCCTGAGAGGGTCAAACTAGACGTTGCTCAAACAAAAGTCCAGATATGTCTGACTCCTAAGTCATCTCTTGACCCCACTGTGGAGCTTTTGCTCATGAGCATGGCCAAAGAAGAACTGCTGGTCAGAGAAAAACTCATGGAACCAGAGATTTACAACATCAGAGTGTCCTGGAACCAAGAACTAGACACACAATACAACTTCACCATCCCCGCTTCTTCCCCCACTGTCCAAAAGGGTGTCCCTCCCTTCCAAATTTCTTTGCCAAGCAGCTCCATTTATCATTCCAAATGGAAACAGAATGCAGTAAGATGCGGTCATCTTCTGGGATAGTTGATAGAGAACCCTTTCTAAGAAGAGGAAGAAAGGAGGCTGGAATGTTGGAATCTTGCCATTCAGGCAGGGACTGGGAAAAGAAAATGACAAATAAAAGTTAGACTTTCACCAGGACAAACAAGAGCACTAAGTTCTGGGCACGTGGAATGTGGCAACTCTCCATGCCCACCTGTTCTCACCCCATCTTCAATAAAGTCTGACAAGTCAGAAAATGCTCAATGGGGTTGCATGTATCAAGGAAACTAGTGAACAGACTGTTTTAAATCTGAGGTGAACTAGGCAAAGCTGAGATAGAAAAGCTCTTGTTGTTACAAGAGCTAGAAATAGAAAGCAGGCTTTTAAAAAAAGATCTTTGTAGAATGGGGACATGCTTACTTTAGAAACTTCACTCCATAGTAAATATTAAATGCACCCAACATAGCTGAGTTTGGTGGGGGTTGACCAGATGATGTAAGTCATGTTTCATTTTTAGCCATTTAATTAAACATTTATGGTTCTGACTTTGAAGTTGTCTCTTTTGAATGTGAGAGGATTTATCCCCTCATGGATTTTTGTAGGTTCTGCCTATACTTGTAAGTGCTCATCTGATAAAGAACCCTGGCAGAAATGATTTTTAAGGCTGTGAATTCTTGGAGTATTTTGCTTAAATCTTCAAGAGTGGTTGGAGTTTAACTGAAAGGCAAGATATTCAAAGAATAGTCATCCGGAAACTAAGAGGCAAGTGGGTTTGTGGTGCTCCATGTGTTATTCTAGGTTCTTAGGGACTGTACTCAAATGACTGTCCTGGGTGGTGGCTGCTCTTCTGAGGACACTGACCTCTGTGGCCTGGGAGAAATATGGTGAGTGAAACATGTTTCCACACTTCCCAGCACCAAAGACTCCACGGGACAAAGAGATCAGGGGCTGGGAGAACAGCCACTGCTCAGGTCTAGGCAGGAGCCTTCTGGAGAAAATGAATATTTACTAAGCACTTTCTTTAGCTCTGGAATTTTATATGCACTATCTCTTTTAATCCCCAACCTGACCCTACAACATGGACATTCATAAACCTATTTTACAGATGAGGATATTGAGGCTCATAGATGTGAAATTGCTCACTTAACATCAAACAGCTGGTAAGGGGCAGAGCTAAGAGTGGAGCCCTGATATTTCTGATTCTAAAGCTATTGCTCTTTTTGCTTAAATCATGCTGCAAGGAAAGGGAAAACAAAGGGTAGGAGGCAGAAAAGGGAGCAAACAAAAGAAGGGGGAATAAATTGTCTCGATCACCTTTTTACCGCCTGGCTTGAGAAAAGAGGCAAATGAGGTGGCATTGGCAAGCTCAAGACAGAGGTAACAGGACCTTCCTCCAGTCCTTGCTGCTAGCAGATCCAAGAAGAAGCCTCAGAACAGGAATTTGAGTGCCAGATGATGCTGGCCATCAAGTTGCATAAAATGTCAATCGGTCTTCGTGGACCAATGCGGCAAATGGAGAAACACTTCCCTACATTCTCAAGGGAAAAGCAAAGTTGGGATCAACAACTATTAAATGATGGTCCTCCTGAGGCCTCATCTCCAAAGCAGGGTCACAACCCCCTGCCCCCACCCCAGCCATCATCTGCAGAGAAGCAATGGCAGCAGGGTCTGTATCACTTTGATTAAGGATATTATTAGCCGCAATGATCAATGCTAATTTATACACCTCCCTTTCCCAAGGGCCTCTGATTGAGAGAAGTGTGATTTCCTAGACAGGAGTTATTAATACACTTTGAATATAGGTGAAAGGAGCCAAGGGCTTGAGGGGCCTGAAAGTTGGAGGCTTTGCAAGTTCTGCTGATCCCTTCACCTCTCTCTGATCTAAAATTTTATAGTAGCTCAAATGAAATGTTGGTAACATTTTTATTCAAATCCTCTTGGGTTATTAAAAAGGAGGAGATCTAAGTGGTGCATCCCAGAATTGCTTCCTGACTTTCTTTTGGAACAGCATAGTGAGATTGCTGGGTCTTTCATTTATTTATTAAAAGAAACATTTCTTGTGATGTTTCTTTCTTTCATTGATTCATCCAGCCATCCAGTCAATACATTTTATTGAGTCTTACTATGTACCAGGTGCTGTGCTCACTGACAGGAACATGGAATGGGATTAGACACAGCTGCTGCCCTCAAGGGATTCAAGTCCATATGGGCTTCCTAGTTTTTTGGAGTCATGAAAACTTGGTGAACTACTGACGCTCTCCAATCATCAAGATGCCTGACACTCATACATACACAATATTACATCTATGTTTAAGAGAATTCACAGACCTTCCCCCAAATGCCCCCTCACCCCACAGAAGCCCATTCAGGCACACTCTATAGAATGATGGACCCAAAAGTGGGACCCCCATCCTCAAGTGTGGTATTATTTTAAGTATCTGATAAAGGAGCAATGTTTCATCTGATAAATCAAGTAAAGGAGAAACTCCTGACCCCTCTGAAAATCGAGTATAATGTCAAAATCCAACACTCAAAAAGAACCCAGGAGCCTTCGTCCTGAAATTGCTGCTAACTTGCTCTGTGATGGTGTACAAGTTCCATCCTTTCATTTGCTGGACTTCAGTTTCTCAATACTTCCAATAATCCAGTCATTCTCTATGAGTTCTAAGAGCCCTTTCAGTCGTAACATTCTAGGACACTCAGGCCAGCCTCTTACTTGTTTGCAAAGTTCGGCCTCGCCTCCAGTAGGCCAGACTGTCTCATATGCACCCCAGCCCCCGCCAGTGCTCAGCCCAGGAGGAGGCCATGCGCTTGCCACCCACACCTTCTCCTCTCTCCCCAGTCTGCCCTTCTCAAGGAGTAGTGGTTGGCATTGGAGAACGAGAGACCTGGGCTCCAATGTGATCCCCACAATTAATAGTACAGCCTTTGGCATGTTCTTAAACTCTCTGAAGCTCCGTTTCCTCCTCTGTGAAACAGGAATGATAAAACTTCTTTTTTTAAAATTTATTTATTTATTTATTTTTAATTAATTAATTAATTAATTAATTAATTAATTAATTTTTTTAAGGAATGATAAAACTTCTAAGCCTTACTGAGTCCTAAATATACAGAGCAAACTAGTCACATCACTTCCTAACCTAACTCTCTTTTCTTTTTCTCCTTTCCTTCCTCTCCCTCTCCCTTCCTTTTTTTTTTTTGCAAGATTTTCTAGGTTTTGAAGGGGATTTCACTGTCATGCTTATCCACACTCTATTTTTTTCTTAGCTGCACAGCAGGGCAGTTTACATAAATAGAAGTGGTAGAAAGAAATCAGGGGCACAGATAAAACTTCATCCAACCCTCAGTGTTTGAGACCAAGAAGGATGGCCAGAAGCAGCCTTTGGGCTTCCCATAGACAAAGGGGTGGAGTCAAACCCGGACAAAGGGCCCAACATACCTTTCAATTGCGCAGGGTGACGGCATTGGAAGGAACATTTGCTGCCAAAGGTGGTGCCTTCAAGGCAGGAGAAGGAGGCGGCATACACGTGGTGGTGGTCAGGGATGCCACAGTCCATGGGCTCACATGCCACCTGCTTGTTCCACTTCCCCTCTGTGCAGGTCACTGTGACACTGGGTCCTGTCTGAAAGGAGGGAAAGGCACAGTGAGGTGAGGCAGACTGAGCTTTAGATGTGGGGAAATACACTTTGTCCCCAGGCAACAGCTCAGAGTCCTGTCCAGGCACCAGAAGACCAATGCCTAATGTTTAACTTTATCTCACTTGTAATGATCCCAACAACTGTATGAGTGAGATATTTCAGTTTCCATGTAAAGATGCAGAAAGTGAGGCTTAGAGACATTTCATGACCAGTCCTGGAAAAAGGATAAACGGGACTTGAGACCAAATGGTATGCTCTTAACTGCTGTCTACAGAGTCTCCCAGATCATGATGTCCATTTTATTGATGAGAATCTTGAGATTCAGAGACCTCACAGGGTATAATGACTTCTTTCACAAAACAGACGCTGAAACATGGTGCAATGGTAAGACGCCAGGTAAGACACCAAAACAGCACTTTGTCTGTTTATCTAGTTGTCAGTTTTCATGTCATTTCTTCCAGGACACTTTCCTTGAATCCCCCTGTACTTCCAGGATACCCTACAATTCCCTTTACAATATTTATCACACTGTGAGTACATTACTCATGAATCATCTGCCCTTTCCCCACTAGTCACTAAGCTCCTTGAGAGGAGGGACTAGATTTGTCCTAATGACTTCTTTTTGTCTAGCATCTAGTACAGTGTCTGATTTACAGTGAACAGATGCTTTGCAATGAATAAATGGATGGATGAACGAACACCTCACTGACAGAGGGCTCACTTCTTCCTAAAGCAGCCCATTCAATTATGGCAGAGTTCTGACTGTAAGAGTTTCATTCCAAAATGTTCAGCCTACGATCCTGCAGATTTGCAGCCTACCCAAAGATACTAACTTGCGGTATGTGGAACACTACTCTGTACAGGAATGCTTCTCTTAGAGATTCCAGACTGGTTAGTTGATTCATTCATTCATTTACTCACTCAATCAGTGATATTTATTGAGCACCAACTCTGTGGGAGCACTATTCTCAGTGCTGGGGATTCAGCAGAGAACATGTTCAACACCCAGTCAGCCTTCACTGGGTTAGAGAGGTGCTCTGAGCTCAGCACCTGAACATACCTGGCTCTTGATCAGCTCGTCATCTCGCTGAATCTGGAGCACATAGCCTCTCCGGCAGCTCACGGTACACTGGGCACCGTGGTAACGGTCACTGCTGGAGCAATTGAGAGAAGCATTCTCCACAGCCAGCTCCGGGCAGTCAGTGGCCTCACATGCAAAGTGCACACAGCTGAGAAGGAAAGAAACAAGAGGGTAAGAGGGGATCTTCTCATAAGACAACTGCACTCCAGGTGGAGGATAAAGGCTAAGAGCCTTTCCCTAAAATTTTAGGAGGCTGAGACTGAAGAGCAGAAGTGGTGCTGGCTGGGGTGAAGAAGAACCTAGAGGCAGTAGTTAAAGTTTATCATTAACAGAACAAGGTATGAAGACAGACAAACCAGGGATCAAATCTTGCCACTTGTAAGCTTTGTATATTACCAAGTTTCCGGACTTGCATAGCCTCAGTTTTTCCATCTATGAAATGGGAATCATTATGATTACAGCAAGTACTTACTGTGTTTCCAATCTGTCAGGCACCGGGTTGAGTGAAAGTCTCTTTGTATCTTTCATAAAAGTACTCAATGGCAAGGGTCATTCTGAGAATTAAATCAGCTAGTTCAGGAAAAGCACATAGCAGGATTCCTGGCACATACTAAGCACTCAATAAATAGTAGCTAATGTTATAAATTTATCTATGCTCTATTATCTAGAAGCTGTGTGACTTTGGGCAAGGCTCATCACCTCTCTGAGCTTTAATCGCTCAACTTTGGCCAACCTCATAGAGCCATGGGATTCAACTGAAGTGATGGCTGTACAAGTCTTTTATAAACTGTAAAGTGGCTTATGAACTGTTAGTGAAGTCACACAGAGACCGTGCCTTGCATCCGGCTGCAGCTGGAATTCTCACCTCTCTGCCAGTCTGAATTTTACCCATTTTCCAAGTCTGAGCTACATGTAAATATCTACAGGAAGCTTTCCCTGTGTCCCCAGGTGAGCTCCCTCACAGGCATTCTGCCTTCCTCTCTCTGACACTGCTGCCTCATGCTTGATATATTGAGAACACAGGACCTGGGAGCCCACCACGTTCAGGAACGCATGCTAATCCTTAATGATGTACACAGAAACAACATAAAATCCCTGCTACACAGACACTCAGTAACATTAATTACTATTCGCTGACTGCTTATATACATGAGCTCACTTCATCCTCACAACAAACCTATAAGCTAAGTGTTATTCGTTTTACAGTTGGACAAATTAGGGACCAACAAGATTAAGTTATTTAAGTTCCCATCCACATGTGTGACTCCAAAATCCTCATTGTTAACCTTGCCCCATGCTCCTGAACTACAACATCCTTGAGGGCAGAGATAATGCCTGTTTCATCTTGGCGTAGTTTACATTGCCAATAAAAATGCCTTGCGCAGCAGATGTTTCCTAAATAGCAGGAAACAAATGGTGGTGGAGACTTGCAATAGCTCTTAAGCATTTTATGGAGGCTGAGATGCTGATTGCTACCACTGAAAGCTTCTAGGGGGCAGTTTTCTCTGACTTCTGCCTCTCTGACTGTGTCTATCTCAGCCACCTGGTATGCACAGATGGCTAGATTTGCACCCAGAACCTCATGGCTTTTATTTTCCTCTTTTTATGTAGGAGATAGGGAAAAACATTGGCCAAACCTACTTCAAGATAACTTTCCAACTTTTTCTTGGTGCCAGTTTCATGATGCTCTGATGAGAGTTTTACCAGGACAGGGTTACTCATCCCCGTGCTCTATCCCCTGCTCAAAAGTATATCTAGAGTGGGGACGCTGAGGTGCTAAAAGCCTCCAAAACATATCACAAACAAATTCACTTTGTAAAATACTCAGGATAGGGCAAGCACTTTATGTAGGTCTCAGACCCTCACTTGTGTGGGCTTTGTACTCTCCAAATACCACCCTTCTGAAATGCAGGGTGACTGGCATTAAGAAACACTTGTTGAGATATCCTGATTCTCCGCTTTTCTTCTTACTTCTGACAGCCTTGGCGTTGCACCATGTGGAGACCTTGAAGAGGCTGTAACTGTGGAGTCAATGCAAGGGCTTTGACACCAAACAATGCATCTGTTCACATTGTGTAAGCACTGGGGAAAGAGCCACATGGTTCCAATTTAAATAGATTTACTCCGTAAGCTACCAGCTCCCAAGCTGTTCTTCTGGCCTGTGCCTTACAGTGTGGACATTCTCACTCTGCACCCCCAGAAGGCACCTGGGCTCCTGTCTTATAAGGACCCAGAGGGAAAGATAACTTTCTTCTCTGGGCTGTGGGGACATTAAGACAAAAACAGCACCCTCCCCCACTGTTCTGTGAACATTAACATTCTTCTTCATAAGAAAACAAAAAACTGAAACGTGTCTCTTCCTAGAAAAGAAAGAGCACAGGGCTTATCCACTGGGGAAATCTTGGCTCAAGCCCCAGCTTTGCCGTTTAGCAGTTGTTTGACCTTGGAAATTTATATGACACCCTGAGCCTCAGTTTTCTCATCTGTAAAGTGGAAGTGATAAAATGATTGATCTCTCAGGATTGTCAACAGGGTGAAGTGTCATCCACTCATTCATCTATTCAACAGACCTTGTCTGGGGGCCTTACTGAGAACCAGACATTGTTCTGAACATCAGGGATACAGTGACAGAGGGGACAAATAAGGTTCCTGTCATCCTGTGTATTTGAGGAGGGAAGACATATGCCAAGAATAGTAATAAACGAGATCATTTCAGATAGTGATGTATGCGGTAAGGGCATTAAAATAAGGAGAAATTATAAAGGGTAACTATTTGGGGGAGGGGGAGGACGTCTGTGTACAAAAGGATCTATGAGAAAGGGACATCTGAACTAAGACCTGGATGAGATGAATGGATCAACTATACAAAGTTCTGGAGCAGAGGGGGTCCCAGGCAGAGTGAAAAGCCAGTGCAAAGGTCCAGGACAGGATGGAACTGGGCATGTTTTTAGATTAGAAAGGCCAAAGTGTGAGAAATGCTCTGGAATCTATGAAGCTCCATGAGAAAATGGTCTTTCTGCTCTGTCTCTTTCTTATATAAAAGGAAACTATTCCCTGGTCACAAGAATTACCTGACCCAAAGTTTCCATGGTCGGATAAATATGGGGAGCATTGGATTAATGAGACCAATCCACTTTCTTTATTGCAGGACTTCTCAGAACCTTGAATATACTAACGTACATTGAGGGATCCCAGAAGGGGCTAAGGTTCACACCATTTTCCAAACTCTTATAAGCTTTGTATCAGAAATATCCCATTTAACCTAATTGTCATGGGACCTTTCTTATGACTAGTGTCTTCCAGAACACACTTTGGGTTGTGAGGCATCCCTGCTTTTTCAGCACATCTGTGTGCACCTGACTTGCAGGCTTTAAAACAGGAAAACTAGGGGGAAGGAAGGTGTTATCTGTCAGGCATTGGCCACTGTGTTTTATCTACATCACTTTAATTGTATCCACACAGTAACTCCTTGAGGTAGTGATATTATTCCCATTTTCAAGAACAAGAAACTAGGAGTAAGAGTTTTAAATTGCTTGCCCAAGGGCACTCAGCTTGGACAGAATTCCAGTGGAGATCTGGTGCTTGTCCCCTAAGTCCCTGCTCTGTCCTGTGCTCTCCTGATGGCTGGAAAAGGTTGTGTGAACACACTGTCCAAAAATGATAAACATTACCCTAACTGACCCTCCCAAATAACTCCCTAACACAGCCCTGTCATTTCTGAAACACAAAAACAAAAATCAAAACAGGACAACAAAACAAAACAAAAAGGCTCTGCTTCATGAAAAAAAAAATGGGAGAAGGATTTAGTATCAGTGATGAATGGTCAATGAAAATGACAAAAGAAGGAGAAAAATTAAGACACTTCTCTGGAGGGTGGAAGGTGGCTGACAGGGGAAGGAACGTGGGGAACTCTATCAACCAAATTTTCACACTTGGGCAAAGGTGGAGTCCTGCATGCAGAGCTAATGCGGTACCTAGGTTTTTTCTTCCTTTTAAAAAAAATCTTATTATATATATTTTTCATGTATTTATTTACAAATCCAAGCTCCATATGGAGGTAGGACCTTACGAGCTCTGACAGCAAATCCCCTAACTGCTGTCCCCTCTGTCAATTGAAATGGACTCCAACCATGCATAACAGAGGATACCTGGGCAGTGCATGAACCAGGATAAAGCCAGGAGAGAAAGGGCTGATGAGGCGCCTCTCCTGGTTCTGTCCTTTGACTTAACTCCTGTGGCCTGTTACTTAGCTGCAATTATGCCATGGGGAAGCAGAGATAATGACAGGCAGGTTGTTTATAAATCATTCTGGGCTGCTCTGATGGGAACGACAAAAAAGACAGCAGGCTCAACCCTGGAAAATGAAGAGAAAACTGCTCTTGGCATCAACTCTGCAGGATCACGTGGGAAGCGAGACTGAGAAACAGTTATATGATAGGACCTTATTCTTCTGCCCAGAAGTGAGGCTACTGGGCGACATGATCCTAAAGGCTCTTTTACTCTGGATTTCTAAGAGCCAGCATTGTGGCGTGCCATGGGGGTCACAGATTTTGAAGATTAGATGATGCAAAGTCAGTGGGCTGCAGAGTCCAGGCAGGAAACCTGAATGGCGAGGTGGGCTGAGCAGGATGTGCTTAAGGGAAGGGTATGTACCCGGCCAAGGCAGCAGAAGAAGTCCAGTCCAAGGTTGTTTCGTGGAACAGAGGGTCTGGCATTTACAAATCTTATGATTTCTTCAGTAGATTCCAGGAAGAATTCTGGTTTTCAACATAGACTCTCCTGATATTTAAACATTGCCAACTAATTTTAAAAGATAACTAATGAGGACAAAAACTGAAATTGTTTGTGGCCTAATCTGGCCTATGGGACACCAGTCTTGAAACCTCTGATGAAGAGGAAAGAGAACTGGATTCCTGAGAACTAGATTCAAATGTTGGTTCTGCCTCTAACTTGTTGGGTGACTTTAGACAACTTGCTTCCCCTGCCTGGACCTTAGGTTTCCTGTCCTCAAATAAGGACGCAGAACTAGGTTATCTTTGACAGCCCTTTCAACTTTCAGGTGTCATGGTTTTATGAGAACAAAACTACAGAGGTATACAATTTCAGAGCCCTTTGGAATGGGAGAAGATGGGCTTTGATAATCCAAGTATTGACAAAGATGAGGAGCAAGAGGAATTCAGTAGATTGCTGACGGGGACATGAGTTGGGCAATGTTTTGGAACAGTCAGGCAACATTTGGTACAAAGACACACATATGTTTAGGGTCAGAAATTCCATTTGCAGGTATATCCACCGGACCAGTGATTTCCAACCAGTAAGTTGAGAGGCACCGATCCCTTTGTGGGTTGGGGAAGTTCTGTCTCAGGCCTGAGGTCTCTGGCCATGAGCAGCTTCACTCTGGGTTTCAAATCCTATATAGGGATTACTATCTAGTCAATGAAGGAATGTTGCACATGTGGGTCCTATCAGGGTGCAGACTCCAGGAACGTGTGGCTCCAGCCTGTGGGTATCTCCTGCAAACCACAGTCTCAGTGCACCCTGGCTGGAAAGAGTCTACCTGGCCCCATGAAGAACTTATCCTCCACAGCTGGCCTTCTAAAAGCTAGCTCTCTATCAGAACTGCCTCCCGCTGGATGGGCTCGCATGTAGAAAGGGGGAAGAGTTGGAGGTATAGGAAGAGAAGGCAAAAAATAAAAAGGGGTTAGAGGAAGAAAGGAAACAAGGAAAGAATGAAAATATAAAGGAAAAAGGGAAGGGACGAGAGAGGGAAGGAAGAGGGAAAGATGTTAATTGTCTAAATACGTGGCCCATTGAATCCGATACTAAACTGTTCAGTTTCTGCTTTGAACCACAAGGATGTTTGGGAGGGGTGTGTGTGTGTGTGTGTGACAGACACACTGGAGCCTCAGTATCGCGACTGCAGCTTTTCTCACTGAAGAAGCCTCTGAAACTTCCTACCCCCACCACCATTCTAGTCCCCCACCTTTTCCTCTCTTCTCAACTCATTGTGGAGCTGGGATTTGGCTAGAATTCCACAACTGGACCTCTCATTTGAAACCTGAGCCTGTTTTCCTGGGCTTCTGAATTTATATCAAGTACCACAGGGGGACTGGAGACCCGTGAATCTAGGTCAGATCGCACGGCCTGAATTGATTTTGCTACAGCGCTGCTTCTTCTGTGGCGGCCCATTGGACACCACAGTGCTCTCAGGAGAAGAGGAGAAAAGTGAGGGAGAGAAAAGGGATGAGAGACGACGGAGAGGTGGGGGAGGGGAGGGAGAGGAGCGGGTTTAGGTGGGAGGGGGAAGGGTAGGGACGAAACAGCCCCTTTCACTACCTGGGAAACAGCTGAGAGTAAATTGAGATACTTCTCGTACCACCAGCTCCAAGTGTGCTATAAAAAGCGATGCTGTTTATTTCGTGTTTTGAGAATGAAGAAAAATATCCCATGGTTTTCTACAGTTGTTGCTTACTTTTCTTTACTTTCCTTGTTTGTTTGCTTTAATGCATTTGCACATTTGCAGAGTCCTGCCTGTTTGGGTAAATGTGTAAATGCCTCTTCAGCTCCCCAAGAACAGCTGCTGTCCTTTCCCCTGTGGGGGCCTTCAGTGGAGGTTCTGCAGCCCTGCAGCCGCAGCCCTCAGGACTCAGCCTCTCCTATCCCCATCCAAGCTCAGGGACAAGCCAGCCAAAGTCCCCAGGGCTGCATCTCCATCCCCTGACTTGGAGTTTCACTGAGTCAATGCTCACATGTGACCAGACGTGCAAATTCTTCTGTCCTACATGTGCCTTGCTCCGGTGAGCTGAACATTCCGTTTTGGGGTAGACAGAGCAGGGTTTTGCCTTTTACCACCTGGGTATTTTTGGCTCGCTCATTCTGTTTCTCTGAGCCTTACCTCCCAGAGCAGGTGTGACAATGTGATAAAATAATGCTCCTATCAGGGGTTCAATGAATGCTTGTCCCTTCCTCTGCCTTCTCACCTTTCCTAGCTCCTGGGAATCAGATACTGTTAGAACTGGAAAGAACCACAGAGAACAGAACAAGCAATTCATCATCATTATTTCATAGATGAGGAAACTTAGGCTCAGACATTGAGAAGGAAAGGTATACAGTCACACAATGAGTCAGACACAGAGCAACACTTTGCTCCAGTTCTATGTTCTTCCCATGACCAAAGAACTCAAGAAATATGGGTTGATTGATTTATTTTAGAGGTTAAACACTTCTTACTGGTTACTGAAGGCATAGAAACTGTTAACTAAGAATTCAGAGTCAGAGCTGGCCTCCGGGCAGTCAGGATGGGCTGGTAAAGATGGGAAAGCATTGTGGTAAAGGTCTGATGGATTTCCATCGGCATTGTGTCCCTGGGTTCTGAGAATTAGCTTATTTTTATAGAAGCTGGAGAGCCAGGGACAAAAAAGCCCCCTTAGAGTGAAATATGACAACAAGTGATATTTAAGGAGCTCTTGCCTCGGAATGATTGCGACAGACTTTGCAAAACAGAAGCTAGAGACAGTGGGTGCAAAACAATGTGGATTTTGCAACCACCTTTGTGTCCTCTGTGGTAGCTGGAGTGTGGGAAAGGCTGGGGTCCCCCCCCTCCCCTCCCTCCTCTTCCCTCTCTGTGCCCCCAGGTGTACAGGGCAAGGCTGAATCACCTTTTGGGGGGCCTCACTCTGGGAGAGCCCACCAAAACGACAACTCTTTGTTTCTCTTTCTGTATCCCAATAAGCAAACTTGAAAGAATCTGTGCAACTGTGGACCTGTTCTTCTCTTTTCTGGGCCCTGGAATTCTAGACTGTAATACAGAAGTTTGGACTTCTTGGATATACTGGATGATCTCTGAGGCTTCTTCTAGCTCTAACATTGCGAACTTTATGCAGAATTCTGTGCAGAGAAGCATCACCATCATCAGAAAATGGATCTAAATGTTCTTTATGTATGCATTATCTTTGCACAGTACCTAACAATTTGCAAGAGCATTTTCATCCACAGTGCAACATTTAACACTCGCAACCACCCTGTGGGGTAAATATTACCAGCTTGTTCCAAAATAGAAAACTGAAACTCACCACAGTGAAGTGACTAGTCCGAGAACACAAATTTGAGAAGTGGTAATGGGGAGATTCAAACCCAAATAAGAGCATTACCAAAGCTCATATTTTTTCCAGGAAACGTCCCCTCCTAGCTCCAAACTGATGCATTAACAGATGCCAGATTAAAAGCATTGATGGAGTGATGTTATGCAGTTAAAAGACAGGCCCCGAGACCACTGAGGGGATCTCAGGGGCTAGGCTTGTAGAAGACATGGAGATTTCACCTGTCACTGAAACACACAGTGAACAGGGGTGAAGCAAATGCTAGTCCCACACCACGCCCCTCAATTTAGGAGGATTATGCCTCTTGTCTATTTACCTAGGAAGCAGAATATTCCAGCATTTCAGAACTGAAAGAGCTAATCAACCTGCCCTCTCTTTTTTCAGATAGGGATATTGAGGCCCAGAGAAGGAAAATGATGTTCCCAGAAACCCCCCTGCAAGCTATTGTGAACCCTGCTGCTGTGAGCCAGGTAAAGAAGGTTCTCTTTCCACCCCTATCCCTGCTTCCTTCACTTGTCCCCAAAATTCAGGGCCTTGCAGTACTCTCAAGCTCAAAGGAAGAGCAGCCAGCAGCTACAGGATGGAGAAGGGAGAAACACACAGACTTTTTACAGCAACACAAATGGCTCCCCAGCTTCAGAGCTGCACTGACTCCACTTGGCTACAAATGGCCCAGGGCGAGTAGGCCCAGGGTCCTTACCTCTGTTCAGCAGGGCTGTAGGTCTCCCCTCTCTGGCAGCTGCTCAGGGTGACGGGGTCAAAGTTGTCGAAGGAGCGGAGGGCCACCCCCGAGATGGCGACCAGGGGCGAACTGAAGCTCACACGTACCGCCTGGCTGTGGTAGAAGGGCTGGCTGAGGTCATGGACCACCGGGATAATCAGGGGATTGTTCCTGCAGCTCAGGACATGGAGGCCTGTCAGGGGAGACAGAGAGGCCGGGGGGCCAGGCTCATTACTCAAGGCCAGTCACACCCTCCCCAACGGACCCTTCCTGAAGCCCCCAGACCCTTTCATGTCACTGCACAAAAGCACCATTGGGCTGCCGGTGGGGATTTTGAGTTTGATTGAAAGTTTCTTTGTCTGCCTTTTTCTCTTGGTTCCAAATCTTCCCAATCCCTCTGCCTCCCTGCCCCCTAAGCTTTTCCCTTTACCTAGCTCCCACAGCCCCTCTCCCTCCCCCAAATGGCCACCCCTCAGCCAAGCATCCCAGGCCCTCACCTCCCTCCCTCATTGCCTTAGAGCTTGATAGTCTGAGTTGCTAGTTTTCAGGCTATGTACAGAGTTAGTCATAAAGGTGATAAAAATAAGTCATAGCAACTGGTCCTTCCCAGGTACAAAGCTGGATGGATCTCATCGGTAACCTGTGACCCTGGAAACAGCCCTGTGAGGGAAAGACCTCTAGGCCCAGACTGCAGAGAAGACTGAAAATCATGGTCAGAAGGTGGTCTTCTAGAGGGACACAGCACAGTCATGGCACAAAATCCAAGGAGAATCCAAACTTGTCTTGCTCAAAGCCCCTCTATTCTTTCTAGTACAGGCTGCAGGTCCCCAGACTTCAGGAAGGAAGAGGAGCAGGAAGAAAAGATACACTGAGGGGGAGGGGAAAGGAACAATGCAGAGGGATGGACTTGGTGAAATGGAAGATGGCTTTGTTGTGTGGAGGACCTGGGTGTGAATGCTGGTTCAGTTCCCAATGCTGGGAACTACAGCTAAAACTCCATTTCCCCATCTGGGGACATGGTATGACCCTAACCATGCCCCGGCAGGCTTGCTGTGTTGAGAGAGTTCTCCCTTGTGGGAGCAGAAGCTCAGAGCCCAGCAGGTGCCCTTTTCTGCCCTGCTCTCTTATGGCTGTGAAGCTACTGCTGGGGGTCCTGGAAGGCCGAGGACAGGAGAACATGGTGGGGTGGGACAGGGACATGCGGAAGCCCCAGGCATCAACAGCAGGATCCAAGGAGCATCCACAGAGCCAGATTTTTTTCCACTCTGCTGAAAAACCTGTCCTTAGAGCCCTTTGCAATGCCAGCACAATTATGAAAATATTTGCTTCTCATTTAGGGAAATTTCCCAGGAATCCAGATAAGTCCAGAGGGGTTTTCTTTCTCTTCCTTATTAATATGTTCCCCCTTGGCTTTAAAACTCACTAAATAAACAAAAAGCCCTCCCTGCTCCCTTGTCTTCTGTCTGACCCTGAAATGACCCCTTGCCTGCTTGCTTCGTATGGGTATTTGAAATCAACTCTCTGCGGAATGGTGTGGGCACCACTTTGGATTGCGGGCTCCAGTGCTGATCCAGAATTCCAAACACTTGGAATGGCTGCCCAGGGCTCTCCAGGGTGGATTAGAAATGGGAGCACGTAGCAGGAATTTTTCAGTGCCAGGTGCTGTGCCAGGCATGATCACAACAGTGTACAATAATATCTTCCTCTGCACCATGCTCTCCCAAGTGAGCCACGGCTGGCCCTGCAATATCACCCTTTGATGGTAAGGTGGACGTTGTTTTCCTTGCACATATGAAGAAAGCAAGGCTGAGCGAGGTGCTGAGAGGCCGAGAAATCGCTCACAATCTCAAGGTGAGAGAGTGGATGGGCCAGAATTCATGCTTCGGTTGTCAGCTGTTGAGCCAGCCTGTTCCTCCAGGCCACAGCACATGTGGGTAGGCAGAGGTAACACTACAGTGACATCCTGGCCCTGGTCCACCCACTTGGCCCTGCATGCAGGGCAGCTTCTCAGTAGGTAGGATGTGACTGTTCACCTGCCTCCCCACTCCTGAACCTGATGGAAATGTCCTCCTTCCTGCTCCCATGGGGAACTTCTCTGGAGGTTGTGCTGGAGATACGGTCACCACCTGGGGGGTTTCATGGACACCTCTGGCTATAGGATAAAGAAAAATGGGCTAGGATTCTGGAAACCTGGCTACTCAGTCCTCACATGACAGGTGACCGGGGGTCATTCAGTGCCTCTTTGGGTCTCAGGTGCTAACATGTACCATGGGGAAATGGCCCTTGCTCAGTCTCTTTCTCAGGGTCTTTTGAAGATCATATATGATGTCTGAGGTCTCTGGAAAAAGGGAGCTATTGAAGAGAAGGCCTTGACATTGGCACCTTATCCCTATGTCTGCCAGATCAAAGTTTCCCTGAATACACAACCATATCTTGATTTGATGGCAACCAGAACACCAAACACAGGAGAAGCAAGAAAGAGAAGAGAGAAGGAAGAACTCATTCTAAGCTCATCCTCGCACTGCCCACAGGATAGACACGGAAGCAGATACCAAGAGCAAGCCAAGCCCAAAAGAACATGCTTACCTAAATCGTGGCTCTGGTCTTTGGTATCAAGCAGCTGCACGCTGATGAATTCCTGCTTTTGGTCCCCATAATATGTCCCATCGGTCACCAGGTGAATGATGACCGCTGCGGCAACCATTGGCTGAGAAAAATACGCCTGAAATGGAGAAGACAAAGGAGAGTCACACGTGCATTCTGTCATGGTGAGGAGGCAGCCACACTGTGGTGGATTCAAGGAGAATCTTCCATTTTAGAAGCTGGGCTTCTCATCAGCAGCCCAAGATACCTGACAGTGGAGAGCACAGGCTCTGAGAGAAGAAACCTGTCCCAGGCTTGGCTCTGCTTCTACCTAGCTGTGTGACATTGAGTGATGGCTGGGCTGCTCTGGGCCTAAATTTCTTCACTTCTAAATGGTAAAACAAAACAAAACAAAACTATATATATATATATATATATATATATATATATATATATATATATATATATATATATATCTCACAGGACCACTCCGAGGCTCTAGTAAGATAACGGGAGCAAGTGTCTAGCACCGGGCTTGCCACACACTAATACCCTCCAAAATGGTAATTATTATTATGTGTCACTTGTCCATGCTAGCCTCTGCACCAGGCACCAAGGAGAGACAAAGTAAGACATGGCTCTTGCTTTTCTGGGAACCGTGGAATTCAAAGTAGTTCAGTGACACACAAACCAAAATTCAGTAAAATCCACAATCTTTAGTCAGGAAGATAGATCCATAGACAGCTATGTAATACCATGTGACAAGTGCCATCCAAGAGCTGACCAACATGGGAGGACAAGAAGGGAGAGAATAGTCACTTCTTTCTGTGGGGAACAGTAAAGACTTCAAGGAGGGGAAGATAATTCTAAAAGGCCTTGAACAACGAAGAGGAAGTTGTAGGCAGACAAACTCTTTGCCAGAACAAGGGTTATGTGGGGGCATTCCATGAGCAATTAAGGAATTCCATTTCATGAAGCATCCCACTGCTAAGTGTTTTGTTCTGTCCTTACAATTAACACTCTCAGTGGGTGGACAAATGATCTTGAGAAAGGGTTGTAGAAGTCACTGCTTCCTAGGGCCATTGCTGGAGATTCCAAGACACTCAATGTTGGGCTTACCCGGAGCCAGAAAGTGGTCTGAGTCATCTGGGAGTCAAGGTAGCTGATGATGCAAGGGTACCAGGCGTGCTGGGAAATGCCTTCACTGAGATCTATCACCTTGGTTCGACACACCTGAAAAAATATAAAGAAAAAAATAATAATGTTTTAGAGAGTCTTAGAAGTTCAGTTAAATTGAATCTGACAAGTCTTTACTCAACACCTATTTTGTTTGTGGCACCGCAGGAGGAAATGGGGATAAATAGACAAGAATTTGTTCTAGGAACTCACACTTTAATGTAGAAGAGATCATCCTAAACGCTGTTAAGAAAATGATAAGATAACATATTTCAGTGGTAGAGGTGACAGAGACATTCTCATGAGAACAAATGCTGGAGGAGTTGACATTTGAATTGGGCTTGGAAGCATAGGATGAAGTAAGAGGTCATTGCAGGCAAAGGGAATGGAAGCAAAGCCTCAGAGGAAAGCAGAATGCTTAGGTTAGGATGGACTGCCTGGTACTACTAGAGACTGGGGAACGTGGCAGAAAAAGCAGGTTGAGGGATGGGATCTCAGAGACTCTTGAACATCATGTAGACCATTTGAGGAAAAATCTGTAAATTGCACTCAGAGCTGTATTAAGAACAGAGAAAAGAAAAAGAATGAGCATTTGCTTCCCTGTCACCAAAGAAAATCAATTCCATCACTTTACACACACACACCACACACACACACACACACACACACATGCACGCACGCACACACTTATTCTCAATGATAGATAGTGCCAGATAGTGCTAAAAAAAACAAGAAACACTTATAGACAAGTAGAATTCTTAAAACTTAGGAGTTTCTTGTGTATCCAAATGCCATTTCATTTATTGGTTCATCCATTTTTTAAAAATGCTATTTATGTACTAATTACTATTTGCCAGGAATTCTGGGACAGAATGGTAGACAAGAAAGATGCTGAGGAGCTTAGAGTAGGCAACGGGTGCAGATATTAATCAAGTAATCACATAGCCATACATGACCATAAACTGAGAAAAGTACTCTGAGGGAAAAGGATAGAACAGCTGAGTTGGTTGTGAGACTGGTCAGACCTTTGGTAGAATTTCATCCCAAATTAGCAGGTCCCCTTTGATCTCTAATGTGGCTCCTCTCTGAAAACTTTCCTATGAATTTGGGCTGTCATTTCACATCTCCAGGTCATAGTCTACTCATCTGAAAATTAAGGCTGACCTAGAGAACTCTTATAAGCTGTGGGAAAAAAAAAAAGATGAAACAATCTATTCTCAGACTAAACAAACACCAAACACATAAAACAAACAAAAACAAAAAAGGAAGAAAAAAATCATATATATATATATATACAAGGATCAATAATGTCCATTGTTGCAATACATACAGTAGCAAAAGATTGGGAATAGTGTATATGTACATCTGTTGGCAAAGGGATGCATAAAATATGAAATATTCACAAGACAGAATCCTACTTCATAAAAGAGCATTATAAAAATATTTAACACTTTTTCAGTATAGGCCCTTGCTGATCACAATCATAGAAGACCTACTGGTGAGTATATAGATGTCCACATGGAGCGATCACAAATACGTATGATAGAGAGACAAAAACAAACAAACAAACAAACAAACAAACAAAAAACAGTTATAAGTGGAAATGTAAATTATGATGCCATTTATAAAGATTACACAAAGCAGAACTACATATTGTCTAGGAGTTCATAGAGATGAATATGGAAGAATTTAAAATGGAGTACAAAGTATCCATCAAATTCAGGGCGTAGTTGACTCTGGGAATCAAGAAAGGGGATTGGTACAGGGAGTCAGGAATGAATGGAATTTCAACCTTTTCTGCAGTGTGTTATTTCTCTTACAGAAAGAGTCTTGAAGTGAATATGACAAAATTTGCATAGTTGCCAATTCCAGGTAGTGCATAAACCTGGTATACACAAGAGTTTTGGTTTACATTATTATATGTAATTTTATGAACTAAAAAATAAATTCAAAATATTGGCTTAGAAAGCCATTAAAATTGATGTAAAATCACCAGCATCAATTCCCCTACCAATGTGTTCCTACACAGTGGGCTCCAATGAACTGGATTAGATCTCAGTCTTCCATAAGAGTCAACTCTTCTTGTTCGTGGCATTACCAAGGGCTCCTGTTAACATGCTGAGGTCTCATCTATAAATGTGCTAAAACTCAAATAAATGCCCCTCTCTCCATCACTTCTTGGAATGATTTTGGCTTCTAGGAGCTCTTGAAAAACTCAAGGTTTCTATTCTCTTTACAACAGTGAGACACTAATCTAACTTGACTAAAGTCAAGTTAGAACACATAGATGCACTGTAGTCTACAATGGCAAGCACTAATGCTTTTATTATTTAAGTAAACTTTTCTTTTTGGAGTAATTTTATATTTCCAGTAAAGTTGCAAAAATGATGCAGAAAGCTCCATACACACTTCACACAGGATCCCTTCATGTTAACATCTTCATCAATTCATTCTTGAAACTTCAAATAGAGAAAGATGATTGCTCGACAGACTTAGGAGGATCACAGAATGTCACCCAGGAAGTTCTGTGTTGGCGAGCTAACTATGGATTAAGGAGACCAGGTTCTAGTCCGTGTTCACTCAAAATTTGATGTGCAATTATGTATAAGCTCCCTCACTCTTTAAACTTCAGTTTATCTTGTACATTTGAATTTTGGATTAGGTCATAGGTTTTCAGGGTGTCTTCCATAGATTCTAAGGGATCCATGGAGATGTCAGCCTGTGGGTCAGATTGTGGAGAAGGTCTTCCTAGCTCCCACTCTATTGCTTCAACAAGAGCACCTCCATTCATCTGTTTTATATATCCAGCTGCCTCGTAATGTTTCATCTGAGACAAGAGCTTCACTGCTTTAAAAACATTGAAAAATTTTGAACTGCCTTAATTGCCAAAGTTCCCCTCACTCTGTCCCTAGGGTCCTTGGAATACAGTATTAGGTGCCAGAATATCACAGGTAACTTCTTAAGGAGAATAAATGTGCTAAGAATCAATTTTCTTATTGTCTAGGAATTAGGTGATGGCGTCAGTTATTTAAATCTCTAGAAGCTAATACCAAGGAGATTAAGTAAAACATAGCCACTTTAATGGGCTGAAAGATGTTTTTAAGTTTATTTATTTTTCTCAAAAACAACTGGGACTGGTCTTAGGCAGATTGTGTTACACTTTACAACAGTGTGAGACTTTGCATAAACTATCTATGGCATTTGAAATCCCGGCCAGCAATTCGACATGTATCGTTTTGGAATTCTTTCCCCTGTGTTCTTACGGCCTGTCCCCCCTGCAGAGCGTGGCAGAGCACATGTCTGAGTGCCGGGCTGCGGGGCTTATCTCTGCATCTAAAACATTCGGGTCAGAGAAGTCTCCAACATGAACAAAGCCCTCTTATTGCTTAAATACGATTTCCTCTTATCTTGTCAGCTCTATCACACTAAACAGGGTTTTAGAGGAACATACTGCTATTATTTTATTCTTCTGTTTTCTTATTTAGTTTTGTGATTGTTTCAGGCTGGCTGCGATCCTGGCCAGGGACAGTCAAAGCAGATCAGAGAGGAACGAACAAATCCAGCTGAACATTTGCCCAGAGCCCTAGTTGATCTTACAATCATCTATGCTCCTGGGGAGGTGGAGGGAGGCTGGAGGAGAAGGCAGAAACACCCCCCCCCAAGCCTCCCACTTTTCTAGACACTGCATGAATTTGCTCACACAGCAGCAGTGCACAGAGGGTATATGGCATGCCAGGCTCTAGAACAAACAGGAAAGAAGAGCCTTGCCCAAGCCATGAGGTTGGTCACTAAAGATACAGATGTGACCCCCAAGGTGACTGAGTCTACAGGGATGCTTTGTTTTCATCTACCCACTGTTTTTGCACCTTTCAAAAAAGCAAATCCAACTCCACAAAGCATTACTTAGCAATGTCGATTTTACTGAACATTTGTGGGGGGCATGCAGGAGAGTTACATCACATACCCAGTGGACTCACACTCTCCCCACCACCACCACCCTGAGTTCCTCTTCTCTCATCATCTCCCCTTCTTTGGTTTCCTCAGTGTCACTGGCTCCAGTGACCTTCCCATCTCTCCTTTGAGAGCTGGGTTCGGCCACTTCCACCAGCTTCATTTCCAGCCGCTGTCCCTGCACACCCAGCAGGCAGGACACCTCTTTCTCCCACATGTTGTGGACAGACCCACCATGCTTGTGCCTAGACACCCCTGCCCCTGCACTGCCTATTTTGTGGAATACTACACATACTTCAGAGCCAGTCTCAGGCATCAGCCCTCCTCTGAAAGCCTTTGCTCATCCCCCAGGAAGAATTAATTGCTCCCCTCATGTGCCACAGAGCTGCTTCTATATACCTCAGTTACAGCACTTGTCAAGTTAGATTACAACTGTTTAGAGCCCGGTCTTATCTCTCTAAACTCTGAAGGTTTCTAAGGTGAGAACTATGTTTTATTTATCGTGAAATAAATCCCAGCAGGTTTCGCAGCACACAGAAAATAATAGGTGCCCGGTGAACAAGCACAGCAGCCGAAACCTATGTCTAGTGCCTGTTCTATGCTGGGCACTGTTCTAAGAACTCTATGCGGTAAATCAGGCAATGCTCACAACTACTCTGTGAGGTAAGTACTATCATTCTATCCATTTTATAGGTAAGGAAATTGAGGCCCAGTAATTTGCCTAAGGTCCTACAACTAGTTTGTGGTAGAAATAGGATTCAAATCCAGGTACAA
This sequence comes from Cynocephalus volans, assembly GCF_027409185.1. Lineage (NCBI taxonomy): Eukaryota > Metazoa > Chordata > Mammalia > Dermoptera > Cynocephalidae > Cynocephalus > Cynocephalus volans. The sequence continues at coordinate 20,806,412 of NC_084476.1, forward strand.
ACTCAGCCCATACACTTTAACTGTAGATATTAACTTGAAAAGGGCCTGCCTTTCAGGGCTGTCAGGAGGATCTAATGAGAGAACGGGTATAATTTTGCCAGATGTGTCTTAAATCCCAGCCACGTGGAAGATGGACTCAGGATTTCTCCTTGTTGAGTTCTCCTGGGGCTCTTGAAATAGAAGCTACTTCAACAGAACAAGGCCAGCTTTTACAGGTCTGCCCTGGGGCAGAGGGGTATGGTAGAAAGAGCCCTGGATTGCCAGGCAAGGGACCTGCCTCCTAGAACTAACTCAACTGCTCACTTTCTCTGACCTTCACCCTTCCCACTTATAGAAGGAGTGAGGTGAATTCATCTCCAGTGGGCTTTTCAGCTCTGACATTCTGCCAGCCTTTGATTTCCAGCCTCTTCTCAGTAAATGCTGCAGAAGAGAATGTCAACTCTGACATGAAGTGTAAAATAAGCAAAGAAACAAACCCACACTGTGTACCAGTTGAACATCCTGTCGACTTCTGCACCTCATGGGACCCATGTGTCTGATACCTGGAAGCTGAAAGCTAATTTCCCAGCCACCTCCTGGCAAAGACAACCAGAAGAGTAGCATAAAAGTTTACTGCAGCCATTCCAGCACTGTGTTTTCTTATTCTTTCTTCCTTTCTTTCTTCCTGTGCCTACAATTTACATGCTGCAAAACAGCTCTTCTAAGATTATTGGATGTCTGAGCTGGGAGGGCCCACAGAAATCCTGATTTCAACCATGACATTTGATAGATGGGGAAACAGAGCCCAGTGGGGAAGGGAGAGACTGGCTTGAAGATACCCAGCAAGCTCTTCTGTGATGGGCCAGGATGGCTGGTGGCGACTGGGGGTGCCTGGTCTGCAGAGGCTGAGGGATGTGTGGCTCCAGGACCTGGGGACTCATTCACTTGATGCACTGCCAGCCACTACATCCTGCACCCGCCTCCAAATCCCCCTCCTTTGCAAAAGACTGCTTTCAATTAGAGGAGTTAACGATGTCTTGCTTTCAAAGGGTTTTTTAAATCCAGTTTATCTTCCACCCACACACAATGTACACAAAGGCAGGGAGGTGGAGGGAGAACGGGGTAGAGGGGGCTCTGGTATTTTCCCACACAGGGGGCATGCCATAAGGTTTCGATTGAATATCGATTTTACAGATTTACATGCCCTTTTGTCAATCACGGGAGGGAGGAAGTTCTCGTCAAACCTCTAGCCCTTCCTCTCCAATTTCCTCTTTCCACCCAAAAGGACCTGTGAATGGGCCTCATAGAAAAAGAGAGGAAAAAGGAATACGGAAGGGGGAGAGTGGGCATGCACAGTGACAATAATAATACACATAACCGCGCAAGCATGTGCGTGCACACACACTCGTGCGCGCGCACACACACACACACACACACACACACACACACACACACACACACACACACACACACACACACACACACAGCCGGGCAGTGTTTCCCAATATTTCTATCTAGGCCACATTTTAACCTCAGGCTTGCAGTTTCAATGCCAAATTATTTCCCCAAGAATTGCAAGGTTGCAAGAGGGGCAGAAGTTGGTTCCTTGATATAAGCCACTAAGATCTGGAGGTCCTGAAGCCTACAGGAGGGAAAGCCTTGCTACAAGACAGCTTATCAGGTCAGGGCTGTAAAGGGTCTCAGGAAACCTAGACACAGAGTGACCCAGGTGGAATGAAACTGCCTCCCCAAACCCAGCTTTGCTGATCTTATCAAAACATGTTGCTCCCTCCACGGTGCTCCCCTGGGTGAGGGAAAGAGCACTAATGCTTAAAGACAGTGTACCAGTACCGGGTGCTGCCTGTGTATACTCTCATTTCACCTTTGTCATAACCCTGAGGAATGAGTATCTCTGTCCCCATTTGAGAGATAAGGACACTGAGGTTTGGAAAGACATTGGTCAGTGTATCAAGGTGTAGGAGTCCAGCCAAGCTGGTGCGACTTAAAGCCCATTCTCGTCCCACCCCAAGGCTCGACCTCCCAATAACTCTCCTTCTATACATTTGCATGGTGGTTTTTTATCTTTCCATCTGTCTCTCCATGTATGGGCTTCCAGAACAATCCTGTGCCTGATTTATCCCCCCTTTTCAGCAGTGTCTAATGCAGGTCACTGCGAGGGGCTCACCCAGTACTGCCTATGGTGAACTGATGTGGCTTTTGCAGGTGGTCCCATATGCAGTTCACTGGTGATGTGCATGATCTAGAAGCCCACATCTCCAAGGCACAGGCAAAGTGCAGAGATGACAGTAATAATATATGGTGCAGGAAAGGCACTGGGAGACCCAGGACTCATTCCGAAGCATGGAAGTCACCACAAGGCATTACTGCCAGACAATCCACCATGTGGAATCAATGTGCAATAAGCATGATGGTGACAATGATAACTGGTATTCATAATGAATTCTCTAATTAGTATAGTGTTCTTCAGAGCCTGTTTGAATCCACTTTTCATTTAATCCCTAAAACCACCCTGTGAGAAATGTGTTACTATTACTCCAGTTTCCCAGGTAAGAGACTGAGGCTAACGGCCAACAGAGAGGAAATGGGCCTTAAGCCCACAGGGCCAGTTGAGGCAAATATGTAGAGACAGTGCTACCACTTTCCCAACTCTTGCCCAGGACAGACACCATTAATTAAACAGCACATCTCTGAGTGTAGGCTTCTACATCCATCTCAAGGAGACATGATGGGGACCACTCAAAAGTGGTCAAAACTGGCCTAGAAGATGAAACCTATTTACAATCCTTGTACTTGGTCATTAGCTCACTGAGGGCAAGAATGAAGTCTTACCTGTTAATCTTCAGTAGTAAGAGCAAAGGATGCACAAAGTAGACACTAAGCAAATGTTAGCTGAATAAAAGAATATGCTGACAACAGTAACGCTTACATGTCTTATCTCAATTAAAGCATATCACGGACAAACACAACCCAAATGTTCCAACTCCAGGTTCAGAGCCTCTCCCACTGCCTTTCTGTTACTGTAGACCTTTCCTACCTGGGTTCTTCTTCCATTCCTGTGCCCATCCCTGCTTGCCTCCTATGCCCCAGTTCCAAACTGATCCACTGAACATAGAAAACTTTAAGAGAAATAGAGGGTTAACAGATACACAACACACACACACACACACACACACACACACACACACACACACACACACACACACACACACACACACACACATGCCTCCAATCCCCTCCTCCAATCTCCTTTTTACACACTTAATCACAATGGGGGGAAGAAAAGGGGGTGGGAGCCAGGCTTTCTTTCACCAACCATTAGAAACAATTATCACTTTCCCCAGGCCTCCAGAGCAGCTTTCCCCTTTGATGCCCGCCTCAAAGAGATAGAGGAGAGGGGGAGGGGTGGATTGCCTTCTTTCAATTTGAAGATTTATTATTTGGTATGGACAGACAACCAAGCAAAGAAGCATTTCCTGTGTGCTGGGCCAGTGTGCACAGCAGAGAGATGCCTCCTTCCTCCCTCCCAGAGTTCTGAAAGTAGCAGCAGATCTCAGGACCTCCACCCAGGAGACACTTCCAGATAAGAGAACTTGGCATTGGAAGCCCTCCAGCCTTGGGGTTCAGCTCTGGGCTGATTAGCACCTCACTGCCCCTGGGATCTGTCCCTGACACATTAGACATTTCACACTCCTCAGGGGTCCAGTACCCTCCAGGCCTGTACCTCCACACAAGTCTGAAATTCCATGATTTGGGGTACAAACTTCTGGCCTGATGCAATGATCATGAAAGGAAAAATAGGTAGGCTTTCCACAGGAAAGGAATATAGAAATCATGTAAGACATCACTATTCTACAGTGTACTAACATTTTTACAGGTGGAGAAACTAAATTTCTTAGTGGATAAATGGTGCATCATCATAGAACTGACTTGGGGGAACTACTCATTCAATTGCTTCATTTCGTGGATAGAGGGTCGGATTTCTGGGAGACAGAAATTGGGTGTCTCAGCTTCTCCCAGGGGAAGAACGTAGGTTAGAGGCCTAAGGCAGCATCTGTGATGGTGGCAACGTCGAAGTGTTTTCTTTGTTGTCATTTACTGATGGGCACCTATCCTGCAAGTATAGAATCTCCACATTCCTGTGAAGCCAGTATTAGCATCCTCCTCGCTTGCCTCCCAGATCAAGCATCTGGGTTCTGAGGGGCGAAACAGTGCGCCAAGGCCACACCTGCCAGGAGTGAAGTCTGCATCTGATCCCAGTCTCTTACTCCAAGCCTATCTCTTATTCTCAATCCATTGTACAGACAAGGACACTGAGGGTCCCACAGTGTACATGACGATCATCATGAGGATGGTGATAATCATGGTGATGATGATAAACACCCAGGTGCTTTCACCCCCATGGATTATATTCTGGCGTCATTGTGCAGGGAAGATTCACGTTCCCCATTTTCAGATGGAGAAAGGAAATTATCACAAGAGCAGTGGCAGTGCTAATTAAAATAATGATGCTAGCCACCACTTTATATGGTATGAAATGCTAATTCCTACAACTCCATCCCCTGGAGTTGGCATTATCTCCCCGTTTTACAGAGAGTAGAGCCCAGCACTGGGCTGAGCCCATTCCAGGACACCCGCTTTGAGAAGGCAAGGGGCAGGGGGCTCGGGCTCCTCCGGCTAGTAAATCCTCTAACAAGGGAGAGTGATTAGTGTCGGATGTGGCGGCCAGCTTTTGTGCTGCTGACAACTGCTGCCATTAAAGGCCTAGCGGGCTCATGTCACAGGGGCCCTCCGCAGGCCTGCTCCCTGTCTGCCTAATGATGCCATTCACCCGGGGCCTGCCTCTGAACTCCTGACCCAGCAGTGAAAGACTTGGGATCTCATTACTAATCTCTTAAGCCACCTAGTCTTCCAAAATACATCCATTTAAGTTGGAGGCCAAGGCTTTGGGGGTGGGAGGAGGGGAGAGGGAAAGTCTGGCGTAGGGACTTCTCATGACATGGCCATTTTCCCTCTCTGGAGTCCGTGGCTTGAGCCACAGGGCAGCTGGCGTGGCTGTCCAGCCCAGCACAGGGTAGGCCTTGCTGAGGGTCGGTGGCTGGGCCTGGAGATTGAGGCCCTTGGACGGGAAGAGGAAGGGCATCTGGGCCCACCTGTTTGTAATTTCAGAGATGTGGGTGGGGGATGAGGCCTGTGTTTGTTTTAATTATTATTATTGTTGTTGAAAAGGGAGGGAAAAAAATGAGCAGAAACTGCTAACATCTGGAGGCTGCCGTCCAGTTTACGTAATCTCCTGCAGCAGAGGAGGAACACGGGATCCCCAGCCAGACGGTCCATGGGTGACTTCTCAGCACATGTGCCGCCTCCAGCAGTAAGATGGTGACAGGGTTAGAAGAGTGGGATGCTGGACTTTCCTTATATTCTTAAGGGGTGAGAGGCAGGGGTTTGGAGGCTCTGGATTTCACAGTTTCCTTTTGGAAGAATCCAGAGGCTTTTTTCCCAGCAAAGCTCAAACATTTCTCTATTTCTCATTCTTGCACTTGTCATTCATTCATCATTCATTCATTCATTCATTCACTCTTTCAATAAGCATTTACTTAGTGCTTATATGTGTTAGGCTCTTTATTCCCATGGTCCACCTGAGGAACGTGAATCCCAGAGGGGGGAAAAAAAGCAATAAAGATAAAAATTCCTTTTCCTAAATAGCTCCTAGACCTATGGTGGACGAAGGGTGAAGAACTGAGCAACAAAGACTCAGAAAACTGTGGTAGGTTCTGTGTTGGTGTTTTATGCAGGCTAAGGGAGAGGATGCAGAAGAAAGTTGCTGAGACAATGTGTGCCTGAAGGCCAGGTCTGAAATGCAAAATCTTAATGGCAAGTGGGAGAACAGGAACTGGAGATAAAAAGGCCAGAGAAGGGAAAAGCTGGTCCACAGCTGAGCCATGACAAACCCCGTTTCCCAGATGATGTCAATAGTAGAGCATGAAGGTAAAGTCTGAGATGCCTAATGTTGTTGTGAACACAGTTTTGAGCATGAAAATACATTGCTAATTTTCTGTGTTTTCCAATCTCTCCCTCTCTTTTTTGTTTTTTTTTACCTTTGTATAAAAGCAATTGATGAATTTTTGAATTTTAGATCAGGATATAAGTGTAGTATAGACTAGATCAGATCAAGAGGGCACTGTAGCTTCAACCCAAATATATACTCAACTCAAAATAGAAACAGAAATCCTACCAGCAGTAGAGGAAAATTCTGAGGGATTACCAGCTTAGATAAGAATCATGAAACATCATGAATTTTATTTCTGTTGAGTGCTGAAACTTCCAGTTCTAGGCCAGAATGCTAAGACACCGTAATTCTAGAATGGATCAGGCAATGCCGTCTGTTCTATATTCCAACATCCCAAAACTGCCTTTTCATGACTGGGACACCGAAAGACCAAAAACACAAAGCCAGTTTGCTTTAATCCAAAAATCTCTCTCTACTGGCTCTGGAGACAAATTGAGAAACACAGCCAACTCTGGAGGAAAGCATTCAAACATGGGCATCTCAGAGCCACTCAGACTGAAGGAAGATGTTAAGACGCCCCCAAGACCTTCTCTTGGCCTTTCTTTGTGAGCCCCTGGACATTCATGGCTTAATCAGGAAAGCAGTGGCCACTTGCAAGCTCAGTGCCTGGTTACCAAACCCTTGGTTAGGATAGTTGAGCAGTGGTTAACAGCAGTCTTGACCACTCTGGCTTATTCAAGAAAGGTCAGAGGACTGATTTTTCACTTAAAAGCATCTGTGTCTTCAAAGAACAAGACTTTCTCAAGTTCATACACCTAGGAGTTTCCAGGTTCTCTCTCCTTTTTTTCTCCCCTTCGCCTCTCCAGCTTTCCAAATTAAGATCTGTGTTTCCATATTGTGTCTGAGATGAAGTAGAGTCACATTAGCTGCAGAGAACCCCACTAGATGCCAAGATAATAAGGTGAAGCCCCTTGTTCCTGGGTCCTGCTCTTCCCTGCAGATCTTGGGGATCCTCAATCTCCTCCCACAGCCTTGGTAAGCAAACTGGAAACCACTGTGTGATTGGCTCTTTGCTCTACTTTTGAAGAGGAGGCAACACTCTTGCCTAGGCTGCCTCGTGCTTGATTTCTCCTGGGGAAAGCTGCCAAAGGATGAGGTACAGTGACATATACAAGGAGCGAGAGGACAGGAGGTGCTTTTGCCTTCAATAGCATCCTGCTGACCTTCCAGCTCAAACAAGACTCCCATTCTTAAAGACAAGGGTGACATTTCCCTCTGGCCTGCCTCTCCAGATTTCAGAGGTAGGGATAGTGACCTTGATGTGCAAACTGGAGGCTTTGTCCACCCAGTGTCCAATGGACACTGCGGACCTACATATCCACCACCCTGTCAGCAGAGTTTTTTGAGGGACAGGGAGATTGTAGAGTGATGCTTTCCCCCAGGTGCAGCCTTGGCCAGGGAAGCACATATCTGCACAAAAGCAGGGTACTGAAGCAGTTGTTCTGAAACATGGTCCCTGGGAATCTTGGATTCACAATGCAAATTCCTCAATAACCCCTACACCTGCCATTTTCCTGTAGCTTCCATTGAACAGGGAAGTCACATACATTTCAAAGTCAAAGAAACATGATCTGGAAACTCAGCTTCTGCCATTCACTTGACAGCATGACCTTGAACGCTTCACCAAGTCTACATTCCTCCATTGCAGAATGAGATGATGGTATCCACATTGGAGGGTGGTTGCCAGGATTACAAGAGCTCTTGCTCCTGTAAATGTTTAGACACACCTTACACACTATAAACACAATGAACATGTTCCTCCTTTCTTCCTGGCTCTAAAGGGAGACAGTACAGGTTTCAAATTCTAGACTTCCCTGTCCCACCCCTGGGCCAACTGTAGACCCTTAAATAAGTGACCTAACCTTGGTGAATCTCAATTTACTCCTCTGTAAACCAGTGAAAATTACAGTAGCTACCCCATAGGGTGGTTGGCAGGTTTAAATGTGCAAAAACCATGCAGTGTTCCTGACATAGAATACCTACTCTGATAGTCAAGCCATTCACATTGCTTCCATCATTACTATCAATTATCGTTATTACTATTATGTTATCATTGTTAGTGTCATTTGTTACTTTGGTGCAGTCATTCCTTTTCCTCTCTCCCTTAATTCTATATTCCTTCTTCCCTCTTCTCTCCACCTCTCCTTCCTCTCTTCTCTCCTTCTCTTACTCCTGTGCTGGGCCTCTCACTGGGAGACCTCTCTGAGGGTGAACCACATTCTCAAGTCAGAAGGCAGCCCTATAGTTTCCATGCATCTCTGTAGGAAGCTAATCACAGGGACATCACTGGAACCCTGATCTTTCCTGCAATGATAAGAGGCAAAAGGGTAGACCGTTTATGCTGGGGCCCAGCCTCTAGATGCTGTTTCCTGCTTTCAGCACAAAGCTGTTAGCAGAGCAAAGGAAATATTTATTCATAAATATTTATCATGAGCCTACTACATGCCAGGCCCTGTTCAGTAACAAAGAAAACCCTTGTGGCTGTGCAGCTAACATTTGGAGGTGGGGGTGGATTATGGAGGCACAGAGCAGCAGAAAGAACATGAGGTTGGGGTTCAGGATATGTTTTCAGAACGTATTCCCCAACTTACTCAGTGGTGCTTGCCTCCTCTGCAATGTGAAGGGATGAACCAGAGGATTTCAGAAGGCCCTGCCTACTTTGGTCACTTCCGATATTAACAGGGGACTGTAACCTGGCAACATAAGGGGATCACTTGTAGACAGTGATTTGTACATTTAACCCGATCATACAGTAGACATCACTCAGCAGATGTTGTTTTCAATAGCACCATTCAATGAATCCATAAACATTTTTCAAGTATTCTTCACAAAGCAAACTCTGTGCCAGGCACTGGAAATACCTACAGTTACAAGGTGGAGCCCAAATCCTTAGCTGCTCATAGACCATGAAGTTTGAAAAGCTGTAGACACAGACAATGCAAACTGAAAGGAAGCTTGTGCTCAGGCCCACCCCATGATCCCAGCAGTACTATGAGGCACCAGAAGAGCAGGCGTGGCTCATGGGCTGAGGTGCTCAGAGGAGGCGGTATGGAAAAGGAGCCTCCTGAACTACAGCTGTGCTTTACAGAGGTGGAGGAGCAAATGCTGATGTTCACTCCAAGGCATGTTTAGGGATTACAGCCCATTCCACCTGGAACATGCCTCTTAGGTAACAGATTGTAAAGAAAAGCTGGTACAAATTGTGTGAGGCCTTGCCTGCTAAAGCTTTTGGATTTTATAGGCTATGGGGAACAAAATAGAAAACTTCACAGGTGAAAGATCACTGAGACCAATATTTCTTGTGAATGATGAAGAATTTACTCCAAAGGCAAAAATCCTCCAATGAGAATTTACGCAGACTTAAAAGATTTAAGACACCGAATCACAAAAATTTAGTATGTCATAACTCACTTAGGAAAGAGAGAAATGTCATAAAAAATAAAAAATAAAAAAAGTCTTGGGAGAAGTGGTATGGTAGTAAAAAGTACATGGGCTTTGGAGCCAGAAAGAACTGGATGAACTCTTGTTCTACCAATTGGAGTAGGGGCCCTTTGTGAACCTTTGTTTCCCTATCTGTGAAATGGACACACAGTTCCCACTGCACAGGTTGGTTATAGATTTAATACAATGACTAAATCGAATGAATTTAGGTAGCACTTCCTCTATGCCAAGCACTGTCCCAAGTGCTTTATATATGCAGTGTTACGGAATCTTGACAATCTCCGTGTAATTGTCCTATTTACAAATGAGGAGACTCAGGTGCAGAAAGGCTAAGTAGTTTGAGATCTCACTGTAAGTGGTAGCAGTGGACTGTGATATACTCTAGACCTGCTCTGTCCAACTGGGCAGCCTACGGTCGGTCCCCATGTGGCTATTTAAATTTAAATGAGTTGAAATTAAATATTCAGTTCCTCAATTTCATGAGCCATTTTCCAAGGGCTCGATATGATAGTGGCTAGAGGCTACTGTATAGGTCAGTGCAGGTGTAGAACATTTTCGTCATCACAGAAAGTTTTATTGGACACCTGGTCTGGAGCCTGGGCCCTGAAAACTGACACAATTCTGCCTTCTCTGGAACACAAACTCCTGACCGTAGCTCCCCGGTGCATGCCAGTTATCTCCTCTTGCGTTGCACTGCGTGGATATTCTGTTCCTGGACTCCTTGCTGCACTGCAAACATGGGCATCACCCAGGTGGCATCCTTGCTGCTGAAAGCCACATCCTGCCAGCAGATCAGATCTCTCCCAATCCCATCCCTCCCCCAAGGGACTCTTTCCCAGGAAGGAAACAAATGCAGATATCAGCCAAGTGTCCCCTTCTACACATACAATCCAGTTTGGGAAAGGGTCCTAGGGTGGGCAGGAATCTTGTTGCATCATCCTGGCACAGAAGCGTGCCTCTCAACAGGGGTGCCTCTCATGGGCCTGAGTCCATTTCTCTCTGGAAAACAAATGTGCACAAATACGTCCAGGACCTCCTGGTGCTTGGGTCTGGCTGAAGAATTAGCGAGTTTTAAGAAATCCATGGCTGGGGTGGAAGGCGGGGCAGAAGGCCCTTTGTGGTCTGTTTCTACGTATAACACATCCAGGCTAATTTGAAAAGTAAGGATGGGGAGGAATGGGGGGGGGTAGGGGGCTTGACAAATAAACACAAACAAATGAAAACACACAAACAAAAACAAAATCCTATGCACAGCCAAACCCCAACTCCCCTCGAAACCCCATCCTTGGGGCCTGGCTTGAGAATGTTTACTTTTTGACTTAGAGAAATGAGCATGTGGTTTTGGGGACAAAATTCAATACCACTGAAGCAGTGGGCTCAGCAAGCTTGACCGGCTATTGCTTCCTAAGTGCATTACAGCCCTGGAGCGTGAACGCTGTTTACATTTTTTACATGTTTCTTGGGTACAGAACATGAAAGAAAATTATAGAGCAAAGGCCATGTTGGCTAAATGCCGGTGACCCCACTTAAAACAAAACAATAATAATAAAATTAAAGAAGAAAAAGGAAAAGAAAATGAAACTTAAACACAAGAATGGAGAAAGATTTTAAGGAAGACTGAGTGAATTGACTCAGGATGGAAGGACAATGTCTGGTCCTGAAGCTAAGATTGAGAAAGGAGTATGTGGAGCGTAAAGGTGATGAGATAGGAGGTGTGTGTGTGTGGTGGGGGGGGGGGGGGGTGGATCAGGCTTGGGAGAAGATGGAACACAAAGGCCAGGGAATCTTCTTAGATGGGCGATGGAGTGGGTTGGCAGGTTCATGTCTGCTCTTCGGGGGGAACCAGTGGAGCAGCCCCAAACCACAAAGTCTTACTTGTTCTTGGGCTTCAAGTCAAGAGTCAACTGGCAAGTGAGAAATGAAGACTCACCACTCAAACCCAGCCCTCACTGCTCCATGCAGCACCTTCCCTGATCGACCAGTACAGGTGTGTGGTGTGCCTGCAAATGCTAGGCCTGTGCCTCCATTGCTTTCCTCTCTCACCAATGCTTGTTCCTCTTCCAGGCTCAATTTACTTGGGGATAACACAGTTTAGTAAGAATGTGAACTGACATGAAGGGGACGTCTAGTAAGAGGTAGGCACGTACTGTACACTTTCTATGTTAGCTCATTGGAGCCTCATGACTGTCCCACAGAGTGGCAGTAGGACCATTGTGCAGATGAGGAAAACTAAGGCCCAGAAAAGTAAAGTCATTTTTCAGGGGTCATGCAGCCAATAAGGAACAGTACTCAAACCAGGTCTTTCTGTCTCTGAAGCTTACGCTTCCTTTGTGAAACTGCAGCCAGGTTACAGTTTTTCCATTTCCCCACATGCTCAACTGAAAAGAAAAATAATTTCATAGGTAACCTCCCTCTCAGGTTCACCCTTCCTCCTCAAGGTTGACTCCATGTATCACAACACTATGCCAACACTTATCTTTTCTTAGAAAAACCTGTTTTGGTGTACCATTTCCTCCACAGGACACATCCTACTTAGGGCGGTGGTTGAATTGTTCATCTTAACATCAGCCCATTGCTGAAAATGATGCTTTGGACATAGAAGGTTCACAATAAGATTCTGTTGATTCTGAATCTGAATATCAGAATCATTTCACAACAGAGAGGGGATTGAGAGGTCCAAGGAAGATGTTTAATAAAAGTCAAACCTTAAGTGAAATAACACCAAGAGACTCTCAGAGTCTTTGCCTAGATTTCTGTGCCCCAAAGACCACTCCTTTAAAAGAAACACACACACACACACACACACACACACACACATGCACACATTGTTCCTAATTGAATTGGTCCCTCAGTTGCCAAAACTTCATAGGCAGACAGAAGTATGTTTTTAAAATATCTGTCAGTTGCTATCAAAAGTAAAACCACATTTCTGGATCAACTGTCTCATTCTTGACAAGCATCTATCATACAGATGTTATTATTCCCATTTTACAGGCAAGAAATTGTCTGTAGGCAAAGATAACTGACTTGCCCAAAGCCAAACAACTAATAAGTGGTGGACCCCAGAACTGAAAACCAAGTTAGTATGATCCTAAATCTCATTTTTTTTTTTCTTCAAACCTCCCATCACTCAAAGTTTTTCAGAGAGAATCCCAGGGCCAGTCACAGTGTCTGGATTTTTGTAGATGTGAACAAATATTGAAAGGGTGAGTAAATAAAGGCTGGAAAGAAGAGAAGGCCAGGAAAAGAATACAGTAGATCCCTTTGCTGGGATCAAATAAAGTTCAGTAGATTTAAAGTCTCTCCCAGCCCAAGGTTTACATGACAAGTTTCAGGGCAGTTATGACAACCAGTTCAGGAGGGCTCCTTTCTGAGGCAAGCTCTATTTTTTACTCTCCTAGAGGGATTTTTGGGTCCCCATACCATGGGACAAATTGTGACAGACCCTGGTACTTTCTGTTCTGCCTCCTTAGATGACTTACATATGTGCTCTTGAAAAATTATTCAGAAACCACCAGGAGAAAGCAGATCCCTTGGGTATTTGGGAAAACTGCTTGGAATCTTCTCTGACATTTCAGCATATTCCCTTGGTCTCTCCTCTTTCGACCACTGTGGGCAGAGGACATCCCATTTCACTAATGAGAAGAGTTGAAAACTTTGGAGAAGACAATGGCCAGTAGGGTGGGCATGGAAGAGAAAGACAGCCCTGAAAAGTGACTCTGGCACTGGGTGTTGAGTCCAAGACATCTTCCAGCCCTTTGCAAATAGTGCTATCTAAGCAGCACTGGGAAATTTGTCAATGCAAAATTTCCAGATGAGGCTGTTTTAATGTAATACCAGTATCCTAGTGTAAGAAAAATTAGAAGATACAGTGCCATAGGTAAGTTCATCCTTCTGAGACTCAGTTTCTTCATTTTGAGTAAGAGGTCTCAGTAGGGCTGTCATAAAATATATGGGAAACAACATGCTTCAAACACCTAATCCAGGGCCTGGCATACAGAAGATGTTTAACAGACATCATTCCTCTCCTTTCAATGAACATCTGACCGTGTTATCCCCCTGCTTAAGAACTCAAAAAAGTTCTTCATTGCCCTCAGGATAAATTCTAAATTCCAAGTATCTGCAGGATGTCCCTGTCCACTTTTCCTAGCTCATTAGCTCATCTCTCTTGATTTTTTTTTTTTACTTCTTATTGGCTTTTTTGAATATGCCATTCTCTCTCTCCCTTATTCTCTCACTCTCTTTTTCTCTAACACTCTCTTCCCATTCATTGTCTGCGCTATCCCCCAGCTTATCCTTCTAGTCACAGCCGAGCATTCACTTCCACAGGAAATACCTCCCTGCCCTCCTCTGGGTTCCTCTGTCTGAGCACTTCCTACACTGCATCAAAAGTGCACATAGAGGGCCGGCCCCGTGGCTCACTCGGGAGAGTGCGGTGCTGGTAGCGCCGAGGCCGCAGGTTCGGATCCTATACAGGGATGGCCGGTGTGCTCACTGGCTGAGCGTGGTACAGACCACACCGTGCCGAGGGTTGCGATCCCACTGCAAGTCAAAAAAAAAAAAAAAAAAAAAGTGCACGTAGAAAGATTTCTTACCCTTGTGTCCACAGAACCCAGAGGGTGTCTAGTGCCTTGTTCTGGAGACAAGGGTGGAGAAGACACAGATGAACGGCCCCTGCTCTCCTAACTCTGACTCTACAGCCATCAAGGAACAAACACATCTTGCAATTCTCTTTTCCTGGCATTTCACGCACATGGCTGTGACAAAACTATAAATATGGCAAAGTTTCCTCTTCCATCTACAATTTCCCTATTTGTGCTTTTCTTCTTTTTCCTCTGATATCCCAGCAATAATTAGGCATACATTCTAAAATCTAACAAATCTCTTTTACATGCAGGTGTTGGCAACTTAAAACACTTCTTCTATTTCTCCCTTATTTCTACATGCACATTTTAGAACACTATTTGAAGAGAGCAATGTTTAACCTAAAAGAATCGGTGCTGACAGGTGGTGATCTGGGTAGCAAAGCAGAAACAGTAGGGTAGTATTTGGGGTATTGTAGAGGGGGAGATCCCACTCCCACTTTCTTGTTGTTCCTTAATATACCACAAACAAAAAGGTGCAAAAGACACCAGCTCTTCTGGCTTGTTCTCATGCATCTGTCACCAAGCAGGTGCAAACTGCCTCATCCTGTCTCTGGGTTCCTATTATGAACACAGTGGCTTGACTCATGGTTCTGTCCCTTACAGGGGTTAGCACAAAAGCGAGTCGCTCAGCTCCCTATGCCATAGTGTCTTAATCTGTAAAGTGAGAACACTGATTCTTATTTTTGTAATACCTTTAGTAGGATTCAAGGAACTTGGTACAGAGCCTGAAAGAACTCTGCAAATGTTAATTTTAAAATTTGTCCAGGACCTTCTGAAAGTAGGCAAAGGACTTTTCCATCCCTACTTACTGGCTCTCATCCCTGCTGGCTGAGAAATCTGATAGCAGCTGGATCTCACACTCTTGGGTCTTTTGACTCCTATTTCTAGCTGGGCACACCCCATTGATGAAATGGTAAGCTCTTTGAAGGCAGCAAAAGAAGCAGCACTTCTTCAGAGTATCTCAAAGTGCCTGCTACTAGTTCTGAGCATGCAGCAAACATTCACTGACACCACTATGTTAAACTCAGCAAAATGCTGACTGAGATTTTGTACCATGTGGGTCATGGTGGCCAGCTCAGGGATGAGGGTGTAGAGAGGAGCCTGACATGAATGAGACAGAGAATGAACATTTGCACTACCCTATAAATGAAAAAAACCCAGTACTAGTGTGTCATGTTCATTCTTACTCTCCATCATTCCCACTTTCCAGTGGAGGACACCGAGGTTCTCAGAGGAGTAATTTACTCAAGGTTCCCAAGTGAGAACAGAAGTGAAGAGGGCGAAGCCCGATCTGCATGACTCCACTTCATTAACACCCATGCTCTCTCCCTCCTCACATCCCTCAGGATCCAGGACCCCAATGTATCTCTGTTTGATTAAGTGAATAAATTGCTGTATCACAAGACATAGTATAACTTATATTTTAATAGGAGCATGAAGTATCAGGGATGTGCCAATTAATAGAAAATAGCAACTCAAAACAAAGTGGCGAAAGAATGATATGCCCAGCAATGGGTTAATTGGCTATAAAGTCAGAGAATTAATTACAAAAAGAGGGGAAGGGGCCTGGGCCCCACCTGCCTTCTAATGTGGGAATCTCCTGTTCACTACGCAGCTGAGCCTGAATGTCTCACGATGGGGAGCTTTCTATACCACAAGTCATCCCATTCCAGTGTGGATATTTCTTATTCTTAGAAAGGTTTTCTTTACTTTGGCCCCCAAACTACTGCCCTGGAAATGCTTAGTCTAAGTTTTGCCCTCAAAGGATTAACCAAATAAATTGGTTGGTGGAGTGAAGGTCTGTAATCCCTAGGAGATTACTGTGAATTCCAGATGCTCTTAGTATTTCCATTTCCTCCTCAGGCCATTGGAAAGTAGGGAGGTGCCTGTTTGGATAGGAGGAAATAGGCTTTGGTAGAATGCTGGAGTTGTGGGCAGAAGAAAGGAATATCCACCTCTCGTTTTGGCAGCCTTTGGTGTAAAGCATTAAAGAAATACAAAACATGGAGACAAAATAAGTACAAGACGAGATCTTTGCAAGCACTTAAACCAAACCATTTTCTGAGGTTCCCAGAAGAGAGAGAACTTGATTTTTTTGGTTCATTTCCATTTTTGTTCTGTCTCAGGAACTTCTTGATTCCAGCTGGGCCAGGAAGGTGCATGGCCAAAATATCCAAAGAATGTCTCTTATTATAGGATGTTCAGCCCAATTTGCACAACCAGGAAGTTTTGATACTTCTGATAATGTTTGGATATGACAGTCAGTGTTCAGGGTTAGCTTTGCCCTAACCAAATTTGGAAATCTTGTTTGAGGAGAATGGGCGAGAGCGAGAGCGAGAGCGAGAGAGAGAGAGAGTGAGAGCGAGAGAGAGAGAGTGAGCGAGAGAGAGAGAGAGAGAGAGAGAGAGAGAGAGAGAGAGACTGGAAACCATTAGAAGTGGCAGGCTGATACAAAATCAAAACTGAAGTTTTAATCAATATTCTTAGTCATAGTATAAGGAGCATTGCTTCTTTGCAGTTGTCACAGAGATTCCACAGACTTATTCTGTCAAGGCTGCACCTCTTGGTAGAATTCTCACTCCTAAGTCTAGTGCAGTGACAAGATCAGAGGCTGAGTCTTTTACGCCTTTGATTTCTTCCACAGGCTCTAGCACAGAGATGGGCTCATAACTCCAAAAAGTCCCTGCATTCATCATTTCCACAGCATTAGGGAAAGGCAGACAGGGGACAAAACTGAACTGTAAAGAGGAAATAGGAACGACTGTGGTTACTTCATCATTTCCCAAGTTAAAGGAGTGTCCTAATGTACACCAGGGGATCACAGAACAGGGCCACTTTGGCAGAGAGTGGGAGCAGCCTGAATGTGAAGGTGTGGGCAGTGTCTACAAGTCTGTCTAGGAGAATTCAAGCAGCTCATGGGTTCTGCATAGTGACATCTAACACTGAGATCTATCCATCTAGGACACTGCTTATTTCAGCAAAGCTTTCCAGGAATCCAGTTACTTCCAACTTTTGGGTGTGACCTCATAGTCCCAAGCTCTCACCGTCATCTTCCATTTAATCCTAGATTCTCCACGTATGAGCTGAGTGACTTAGTGGGGAAGCCATTGTGCTTCTCAGTTTCTCCAAGACAGATAACAGTTCTTACCTTGAAGACTGGCAAGATGACTGGCTGAGGGTGTGTATAGGTGTCCAGCACAGCGACTGGTGGCCCTTGGTAACTACTAGTTCCTTCCCCACTTCTCCTCTATCTGCTTTGGGATTCACTCTGTGGATCCATGCTCCTACAGGGCCTATTCATGTATAAATTTGTGTGAGTGTGTGTGTGTATGTGGTGGGGAGAATAGAAAGGGAGGGTATGATCATGTTGGGGGAAATTGAGGGGTACGTGGTGCATTTTCTCATCTTATTCCTAGGCCCACCTTCTAAAAGCCTCCCAGCTCTTCCTCTCTAGCCATCAACATCTTCACTGGAGGCCCTGACAGGGTGAAAATTAACTACCAGTTTCTTCTAATTACTGCATGAGGTAATGAAGGGCACAGTTACATTTCTCCCTCTCTATGTTTCCACTTCAGGAGTAGCCTTTACCCCAAATTATCAGGCTCTGTGTGTGTGTGTATGTGTGTGCACGTGTGTGTGCATGTGCCTGACTGGGGGGAAAGGGTGTGTGAATGACTTGCAGGCATAGGCTCTCAGATGAGGAATTCAGATTTTCGTTCTGTGCCCTCCTGGCCACCCTCTGCGGGCCTTGCACCCAGCCTGCACACAGATCGTCTCCCCTGACCCTATATTCTCCAGTGAGCTGATCTCATTATGGAAAATTTAGTTACAGCTGAAGTCTCCTTGTAACAAAGATTATGTCCAAGCCCAGAGTAATGGAACTTAGTCGATTTCATTAAAATAAAATTGGTTACAATGAATAATTCAGTAGGATGATTTTGTTTCCTCATCTCCTCTTTGTAGATCGAAGTGCTAGTATTTATAATGATTTTTTAAAATTGGATTTTTGTTAAGGAAGAGATAATTACCCATAATTCCTGACAGCCT
Organism: Cynocephalus volans; assembly: GCF_027409185.1. Lineage (NCBI taxonomy): Eukaryota > Metazoa > Chordata > Mammalia > Dermoptera > Cynocephalidae > Cynocephalus > Cynocephalus volans. Next base: position 20,824,613 of record NC_084476.1, read on the forward strand.
CCCCCCCTTCTTACAAGATTGGAATAATTGCCCCATGAAGCCTCTTTTCAAATGCTAAGACTGGGAAATTTTTTCCTTTTCTCACATTAGTAGCAATAAGCTTTGGGTGATTTTTTAAGCACAGCTGCTACCTCCACTCTTGTTCATGTGATGTTCTGAATGCGTTTATCATTCCCTTGTTTGACTGATGTTTTTTAAACATTTCTAGGAACTGGATGCTAGTGTTGAATTTGGGATTCCTGGTTGTATTGGTGGCCCCAGCCCTGCTGTTCCTGAAGCAGGCCATTCTATGTCACACAGAGGTGTTGTTCATTTGCATGGAGCCGTGTGTATGTATGTGTATGTGTGTATATCTGCAGTCAATAAAATACACATTTCCTGAGCTGAGCACCTGGTCTTATCTAGATTTTGTGCTTGAAGATGAGAGGACAAAGATGAATAGATCTCAAACCAGTTCTTGAAGAACTAAGAGCTTATTGGGGAAGCCAGACATACAAATAGATACTTATAGTTAAGCATGATTAGTGCAACCACACAGATGAGTTCACCAAGGGGAGAAGTGGCATGTGGTGAGGACCAGCCCTAGTCATTCATTCACGCATTCGTTCATTCATTCACCCGGCTGGCAGGACTCATGAGAGGTATCGGGGATTGGCATGTTCTCACTTCTTCCCACTCTTTTCAGGACATTAAAAAATAAATGCAAATGAATAGATACAAGATCTGATAATGTAAGCATAAGCAAACACAAATGAAGCAATGGTCAAATAGATGCTATAACTAATAAGTTAGCTGCTCCTATCTTAAATCTCACTCAATGATTCTTCACTGGGCCCAGAAGAAGGTCATATCTCTAACTCATCTACAAGCCAGACCTTCTGCACTGAATCTGAATCAAGGAGGCAATGTTAGAGAGGAATGTGGGAATAATGGCTCATCTGCAAGGCCAGAAGGGGCTGGTCTCAGAAATAGCCAGTGGGCCAGGCAGTCAGAAGCACTGAGTCATGTCTCTGGGAAATGAGAATCTCAGAGGAAGGCAGGTGCTTGCTCAGCAGGATAATTGGAAAGGGAGCTCTAGGGACAGAATGGCCATCCCTGGAATCACATAAGCTCTGGTGGCCCCAAAACTCTCACTCTCTCAACTAAACTGACAGTTCCCTGGGGAAGAACCATGACACATAAATAGTGCATTAGGGAACCAAGGAATAAGTCACAGGTTCTTAGAACTGGGAAGGTCCTTAGAGATCATCAGCAAATTCATGGTAGTGAGTGCTAATTCTAGGAGTACACAACTTGCCTCACCTCCCCCACCCAAAAAAGTGAGACTTTCCAAAATTAATTTGTTTTTATCCTGCTGAATTCCTGTGGTATATCCAAAATAGTATATCCCCCAATATGAATTACAGTAGGTAGGAACCAGGAACAGTCATTACCCCCCCTACACTGATGTTGCCTGCCCTTAACAATTCCATGTCTAATCCTTTACAAATGGTGCTCATGAGTCCCTAACATTATATTTGGCTAAAGATATGCTCAAGCAGCCACATCTAATGACACTGACTTTGAGGTGGGCAGCCTTGAGAGGCATAGCAGAGATTCAGAATGTCTGTGCGAAATGTTGCACATAGTAGGATCTTACCTGGGACGCTGCTGGCTGTCCAATGATGACCCAGCCTGGGCATTGCTGGTCCTGGTGGGATACTGAAGCGTTGGATGCCCATTGATCCAGGAACCCCTGGGGCGTGTAGACTCCACAGTCCTTAATGCTAGTTTTTTGTTCGAACTCCTCACATACCCCATCACCATCATGGAAATAGCACCGGCTGGGCTCATCTGTAGGAGATGGATGTAGAAAGGGAGAAAATGGACAGATATTTTCTTTGGCTTCAGCCATCAGCAGCAGCTATGGAATCAGACCCCCAAAACTATCTGCACTGCCAAGCCCACCATCATTGGTTACAATGGAATACTATTCAGCCTTAAAAAGGAAAAAAAAAAAAATCCTGTCATATGCAACAACATGAATAAACCAGGAGGACATTATGCTAAGTGAAATAAGCTAGTCACAGAAGGACAAATACTGCATGATCTCACTTATATAAAGTGTCTAATGTAGTTAAGTTTATAGAAGCAGAAAGCAGAACGATGGTTGCCAGAATGTGGGGAGGAAGGGGAATGAAGAGCTGCTACCCAATGGGTATGGAGTTTCATTTAAGATGAAGAAGTTCTAGAAATATGTTGTGTAACGTTGTGCTCATAGTTAACGGTATTGTACTATATACTTAAAAAATAGGTTAACAGGATGGATCTCACGAGTACTTTTCTTTGCCACACACACAAAAAAGTTTACAAACATTTCCACAGTCATTAACTCAAATGAGCCTCACAAAAACCCTGTGAGGATGGTATTATTATTTTAATTATTATAGTCCCTTGGTGTCCATGGGGAGATTGCTTCCAGGACCCCCCATGGATTCCAAAATCTGAGGATGCTCCAGTCCGTTACATATAATGGCATCGTATTGTATGTGTTTTAATCTTCCAGATGAGGATACCGAAGTTCCACACAGCATTAATAACTTGACCAAGGTCACACAGTGTGTTAATGACAGATCTTACCTTGGTCTCAAACTCAGGATTTCACTTTCCAAGTTCTGGATACATTATCTGACACCACAGAACTTCACAGTTGCAAACGGGAATTTATTTAACTCCAAAGAGGATTTCGGTGTTACATAAAGTGTAAAGTGATATACAAGAGGCACTGGCTTCAGTCCAAGCTCTCAAACTAAATTGCTGTGTTGATTTAGGCAAGCCTTTTTCCCTTTCTGGGCTCAATCATCAGAGCAGAGAAGGAGGTTACATTACTGGGACTCCTATCAAATGTTCTCAGCTTCTGAGGACTTGTCAGATACCTTAGGAATTTCAGTTAAAGACCAAGTGAATAATTAAGCTCCCATGTAATTCAAACCACAGCAAGGATTCTACTTGGTGTGATTGCTGCAATGACTCTTATTTATCTGCAAGGACCAGGATCACAGAAAAACAGAGCCAGCCGCAGAATGTCTTCTAAGCAGGTATGACCTGTGCATATTTCTTGGTATTTCAACACAGAACAATACAAGGAGAAACCTAGATGTGGCCATCTGAAAGAGATCACCTTGTCCATGTTTTAATAACTCTGATGTTAGGTCTTCTTTGCTATTTTCCAACTTTTCTAGGCAAAGCTAAATATCCCCTCCTGTGTAGGTCCCTATTTTATAAAGACCTCTACCTTAATTCTTATCATACTGTGCTGTCATTATGTCTACATGTTTTGGCTCCTCTGAAAGATTCTGAGCTCAAGATGTAGTCCCTACCCAGTGTCTTAGGGTTACCTTATAATTTATCATCCAAACTAGAGCACTTTGAGAATGATAGCAGTACTATTAAAAATTATGTCCTAATAGGCACATATACTGGGAAAATATTCCAGGCAAATCAGAACATACAGTAACCCTAAAAACACTGCTTTATCTAGAACATCCTTCCCCTGTTTACTCCAAAATAATGGAGAGTAGCTCTGGAGAGAGTAATGAATTTAGGGCCCAAGCCCAGGGTTTGATTTCTGTCCCTTGTATTACCTATGTAACTTGGCACAACCAGTTTCTCTTGTTAGCCTCTGGCTCCCCACCCCTAATGTACAAATGATATTCCCAGCCAAGACACTCTCTCAGGACAACCATAGAAGTCACAAAGGAAGTAAGCATAAATGTGCTTTGTACATTCTTAAATAATCATCAAGAGAGAGAAAAAATAACCTACTTCTAAGGGGTTGATTTGTTCCTAAGTGGCTGAATTAAATCAGCTTGTGAAATCAGTATTCGCTTGAAACACTTTCAAGCAACATTCCCCTAACTAGAAAGAGCCCGGGTCAGGGAGAAATAAGACTCTGATTTCTATGATGCTGACTATCTAAAAATGGAGTCATTGAATTCAGGGGCAGCAGAATGTTGAGCCCCTTCCAAGCTCCGAAATCCCTTGTTTATTTCTGCAAACAGTTTACATAGTGAAATACTACCAAAAGAGCCAGAATAAATCAATTCATTATAATTCAATTATTTAAGGATGGGTCTGAGCCAGCTGAGGACTCCAGTGACCAGTAGCATGCCTGGCAGTTCAGCATGGAAAGAATACAAACTCAGCACTTCTCAGTAGCTCCAAGCTCTTGGTGAATATGGCCAACTTAACATATAATAAAGCTTAAGCCCAATCCAAGAGTGACCAGCCAGAAAGCCAGGCTTTCCTTTTTAGAAACCCAATAAAAGGGATTGAAAAGAGCAAGGGTTTTGGCAATAGGCAAAGCTAGGTTCAAATCCTAATCCTGCCACACATAAACTGTGTAGGACTTATATAAAATAACCTAACCTCTCTAAACTTCATTATCCTCATCTAGGAAAAAGAAATGGAGGTACTAATATTTACCCAGTGTTGTTTCAGTGATTAACCTGAGGTGATATGTGCAAGGCCAGCTCCTTCACCCATTATATCTAATGGAAAACTGAAAGCTAGAAAAGGCAAGGCATCTGCTTCCAGGTCGCAGAGAGAGGAGGTAGCAGAGCAAGAAGTCAAAGCCGGTCCTTTTTACATCTAGCAGAGAGATCTTCCACTATACACAGTATCTACCTAATGACGAAAATGCATCCTCTTGAGGATAAGATCATGGGGTTGTCTGACTCTTGGTACAATCTTCCTTCTTCTCCAATGGGAAGACAAATAGGGCAAGATTATAATAAGGTTATATAAGATCTATTTTCTAAGATGCTTTAATTTATTTCCTTAGCGAAGAGACCTCTCAGAGTGGCAGGACTTGGGGCTCGAGCTGAGATTTCACGAAGGCTAATTTCTTCCTGACTGTTTAAGCCCGTGATAAATCTGTCTGCTTGGAACCAACAGAACCCAAGAGTGGAGGAGAGGTAGAGACAGACGTAAATAGGTAGATAGGTAGATAGATAATATACAGATAGAAAGGTAGAGACAGAGTGAAAAGAGAGAGAAGAGATAGAGTGAAAAGAGAGAAAGAGCTATGCCTGGTTTGTTCTCCAACATTCTGCTGACAAAGCTATTGAGTCCCTTTTTAAAATAACATCCTTGGACTCTGCTATTCAGTTTCTCTTGCTACTAGTGTCCCGGGGGCTTTTCAGCTACATCTGCCAGTCTGTATCTGGGGAATTTTCTCTACCTCCCTATTCCCTCTGCCCCAAGCACTGAAGAGAACAGGGTAAGGAACGGAATACAAATGTGTGGCCAGGAAAAACAAAGACAGCAGCAACAAAACAATGAAACAAAACTGGCCTTCTTGCTTTCATCACATCAATTTACTCAGTGCTCCTTGAATCCTTTATGCTGGGACCTGAGCACGTCGTCGTGAAAAGAGTTTGAAGTCAATACCAGGGTCAAATGATCACCCTGCCACCCTGCCTTCCATGTAGTAACTAGGTTGCATTGATAATACTATATTCCATTGGGAGGGGTACAGTGAAGATTACACACACACACACAACCTGAAAATCTAACAGACTTTCGACAAATATTTGCTGAATGAATAAAATCTGGCATCCCTGATGCACACTCTCTTGACTAATTATAGTTTAGACTCTGCACCCTTTGAAAATTTTCTTTAGACCATGTCTTAGGGTGAAGAAAAAGGAGCTGAAATACCAATGGTGACTGGCTTACAGTGGGACTGCACTGAGTAGTCTGATGGGTGCATCTTCCCTAGCATAAGCGAATTCCTTATTTCAATTCATTCCCTTTCATGTGGTGACACATTTAGAAGTTGCTTTATCCAGCTAGCAGACTTGATAAGGGTGGGGTGGCATTAGCCAAGTCTGTCCTCCCCAGTTGAACTTTCATATGACAGAAACTTTCTTTTCCTTTGAAAGAAATAAGCTGAATCCCAAGAGTCCAAGGCAGATGGACTCTATAAGTGGACAGACGTAGCTGATGGTGCCCCTTATTGACTTAATTTTCAATCTGTACCTGTCTGGAGCATCAGATGAGATGTCATGCCCCTGCATTCCTGAGGCACATCCAGAGGACACTATTTGGGATAGGTAGAGAACTGGAAAGTTGTGAACTGGAAAAGCTTGGAAAGCCAAGCCTTAGGGAAGTGAGGTGAGTTTACCTTAAAGCACAAGCAAAGGCTGAGATCAGAGCTATTGTTGAGTTTTTATCCTCAAAGTCAGAAACCCTGAATTCAAGCTCTTTATCTGTCCCTGATTACTGGTTAATCTTGGACACAGTATTTCACCTCCTAGTGCCTCCTTCACTTTTCCCATTTACAAGTAAAAACAAGAATATCTTTTAGACTTTCTCAATAAGGTGTTGGGAATAAACAAATAGCATAATTGACTTAGAGATGTGAAAATAGTACAGGTCTTAAAGACACAGGATTTATTCTTAACGATGATGATACTGAGGTGAGAGAGGGATTGCAGGAATTGTCTTAATTAGAAATTCTACTTTTATTTACACAGCGCTAGATACTAAGAAAACTTCAAGGATAGAAATGATCAAAAAGAATGGATGGGCTATATAAATATAAATGAGAAGGAAGAAAGTAAACAAAAGAAAATTTTTTTTAAAAAAAGAACCCAGAGAAAAGAATGCATTTACTTATATTGGAACTATTTCAATACAGTTCGGGGACATTAACTTAGCTTGATTAGAAACTTTGACCAGTAATTTATGACATCACTGGAATCTCTCAGGTGAATGAATGAAAGAAATAGCTAAAGAGCTCATAGGCTGGGAAAGGGAGGAGGAAATTAGACTACTCATGTCTTCTCAGTACAAGACTTTGGGGATAAATGTTTAGATGATGGAGAAGCTAACTATCCTAATGTAATCATTATACAATGTATACATGTATGGAAACATCGCACTATACCCCATAAACATGTACAGTTAAAAAAAGAAAAAGGTCTTAGGGATGTTCTCCACAAGGAAACTTGCCTTCACACTGAATCTCACCAGTTTAAGGACTTTGGCCAGATGGTCATGAGTTATAGGTCACTGCAAAAAATAACTTACTCCAATATGTTCTTCAAACAAAGCCTGAGATAATGTGTATTCTTCAGGATAGTGGCATACTTTAGGGAATTTTGGCTATAAATATTCTACCCAAAATATATATCTTACCATGCCCCTTCTTTGCATATAATTCTCTGATAGATCACCACAGCTTATAGGAGAAGATAATTTTCCTTAGTCTGGCATACAAGACTCTCCACAAACTGTCCTCTTCCTGCCGTTTTCCAAACCAGCCATTCCATTTTATTCCTCCACTCCCTCACATGGGTTCTTTTCTCTGCCTGGAATTTTCTATTTTGTATCTTGCCAACTCCCACTGGTTCTTCAAGATTCAGCTAAAGTGTCTTACTTTAGCATGTGTTCCCTATCATTCATCTACTCACTCTCCCTGACTCCCATCCTAGCTGGGTTAAATGTCTTTCCTCTGTGTTCCCACAATTCCCAGATTTCTTCCACTATAGCTTCTTCACTGTCTGTTTGTGGGCCAGTCTCCCGTACTAGGCAGAGAGGATTTCTGGGAAAAAAACTGTGGAGTCTTTCATATCTGTATATCCAATTTATAGCACAGTATCTAGAGTTAAAGACGTACAAATACATGGCTGAGGAATATAGGAATGGATGGATGACAAATGAAAGTTAACAAATGCCCTACATTTGTTTATTACCAGGTTATGCATAGTCTAAACCAACCAGGTGCACATTACCGGCCATACAATGACAGTATTGCAAACCAGATGTCATCTAAACAGAGGTACTTTCTTCTAGTGGAATGTTATACTTTGCCTGAAAGATTTACTAGCTTCATTTCAAAATTTCTTCAAACCTTGGGATTGCAGTTGTTCTTAAACAACCCCCTAAGGGCTTGCCTCTCAAACATTTCCATAATCCCGTAAACTGGGATTAAAACCCTACTAATTCATTTGCAATCATTTTAGCAATAAATGAGCAATAGATAAGAGGTGCCAAAGCTTTCTGAAGATTTCAGGGTGTGAGGGAATATTATCATTCCCAGCTAAAATATCTTCTAACCCTTAGACGAGAACTGGAGAAGGCTATCAGTTTATTTAATCAATATTTACTGAAAATCTGCTTGTTTTCTGTGCTGATGCTGGGAATAAATTGGTGAGTTAGATTGGGCCACTGTCCTACAAGGAGAATCAATACTGCTTGGGAAAATGGGAGAAAACTTCCTTGAAAAGATAGTTTAAGGGAAATATCTTGAAGGATGAAAGTAATTTGAGCATATGGAGGGAAGGGTATGAATGAAAAATGAGCCTCAACCAATATTTGAGTAAGGAAGTGCAGTGGATCCTGGAACTGATAAATTGAAAAGCTGATCTGAGGCCAGATAAAAGAAGGGTTGCAATGCCAGGTTAAATAATTTAAATTTTATCCCCTAGGAATGGGAAAACTTTGAAGAGTTTTCTGAGCAGGAAAGTCATATTGCACCTGTAATTTTCTTACTCTTAGAGGCAATGAAGTGTAAGACTTGATTTTGCTTAGCAGATGTGGCATTTACTATTTGTTTGACTTCGGGCAAATTGCTAAGAATTTCTAAGCCTTGGTTTCCTCCTCTGAACAATTGCTGAAGGATCGAATGTTTATAATGCTCAAGTCACTGAATAATAAAGGTAATTATATAAAACCAAAAATATTTACTTAATTGTGTCTGTGTGCAAAGTACTATGATAAACTCTAAGCATAGAGTAGTAAATAAAATATCCATAACTTCTTCCTTCGTGGACTTACAATATCATGGTAAATGCAGGTAAGCATATAGTACCTAATAGATGGTCAATAAATGGTTTGATGATGATCTTGGAGCTGAAAGCAATTATTTCATTTTACCTATGGAAAAGCGGAGACTCATAAGTTTGAATTCATTTGCTGAAGACTTTAGAAGAAATTTCTGGCAGAAACAAGACTAGAATGTTGGTTCTTGACCTTGAACTCTGATGGCCTTTCTACTTCACCACACCACTTTATCAGACCCAATTTTCAGTATATAAATTTGGGAACAAAATAGTTCGCTAACTTTAAGCAAGTTTCAATGTTACTTTTGGGAATCTCTGATGTCACTTTTCATAGCATCGTTTGGTAAGGGCTAAATATAACCAGTATGAGAAGCTATTGAGGTTAGCAAGCTTATAGCCCATTGAGAGGGGGGAAAAATCTCATAAAACTATCCACTGGTGGGGAGATGAGAGTTTTCAGTTATCGGAGATAGACTTGATTTAGGGCTCAAGAAAAAAGCAAAGAATTTGAATGCACACGATTCTGAGATGGCTTACCTTCCAAAGGACGGGTGAATTTGCTTGTCTTACCAAATTTCCTGTTTATGAAGAAAGCCAGCTTTTGAGAAATTAGCACAAGTTTCTATTTCCAGCTGAGGGAACAGTGATAGGCATTATGATATTCTCTTTTAGTCCAATGATTACTATTTTCTTCTATTTTTTTAGAGACCAGAAAAAAATAGTATTTTTAAAGTTCAGCTGTTTGTTTAGGAATGGGTCCAACTAAGACAAGCTTCATGTCACATAACAATTTATCCAAACAACAACAAAAGGATGAAAAAATGCACAATCTTTGTATCCAAATAATAGCTTCTTGGAACAGACGGAATAAGAGCGTCTTAACCCTCAAAGATTTACAAAGGAGAAACCTGGGTGGGGGCTGGGGGATGGCTATATTCGTGTATATGGGGTACTTCAAGAAGTTCATGGAAAAATAAAATGAAAAGATAATACACATCTTTCCATGAACTTCCTGAAGTGCCTGCATATTTCCTCTGGAAGAGAAATGTCTTGACTTTAATTTATCTGTCTTTCAAAGGATTCATGTTAAACCCACTCTGCTGACCTCATTTAATTCTATTCAAACTGGGCTTTGTTCTTAACCTCCTCAACCAGATCAGCTTGCCCAGAGTACAAAAGACAGGGTGGTGAAGGGCTCCTAAAGAACCAAGAATCCACTAACAAGCTTCAGATGCTGATGAGGTCTACTGAATCTGAGGAGCTTAAGTTGGTTTCTGGTTCCTTCAGGGGTTGGCCAGTTTGCCAGCATGGGCCAGAAATTCCTCCCTGTGTTTCACTGTGACAGCAGGCATCATCAAACTAAAAGCACTAGAAAAGAACAGTGTTCCTGGTTGTAGACTCACATTATCACTCTAACTCCGCACTGGGGCCTTCATGGAGAGCATGGCCACATCCTCTATCTACTTAGCCCTTACAACATTCTCATGACTGGCTTTGGGGCTTCCCTATTCCAATCCCTTCTTGCAAATCTTATAATCTAATCTAAAATGCAAACTTTACATTGTACTATTTAGTTGGCTCCTACAAAATTTGAACTTCCTCACCTAGCTTTCAAGTCCTTTTCTAATCTAGCTCTAACTTTCCTATTTATCCTCAGGACCAACTACACCTCCATGCTATGCAGACAGCTCTTCCCCAGACCTCACACCTCGGAGCATCTGCCCTTACTTAGCCTGAAAGGCTGGCCCTTGCCTTGGAGGATTCCATCAAGATTCAAGTCTAGTGTCTTAGGCTTCTGATGCCTCATCTGTTACTCTCCAACATCTCTACTTGTCCGACACAAAAGAAGTCCCTCTATTTCCTGCATCAAAATTCTCTCCTTTTAAACCAGCAAAACAGGATATACAGACTATCTAAAATTAAGAAAAATTTTTGGAATAATACTGTTTTTAAATATAAAAAATTAAAACTTCCCTTCATTCCACATCTTCTTAATACTCTTTCTCCTACCTCTCATTTCTCTTTCTATAATTTATAGTAAAAATTATTGAGTTATCTAACTTATTTCATCTACTTTCTCTCCTACAGTTCACTCCTCAATTCTCTCTAATCTAACTTTTATACTCACCACTCCCTCAAAATCAATCTCTTTAAGGTCACCATGAACTTCAATGTTGCTAAAACTAACTATAACATCAAAATCCTCATCATGCTAGACTGCCTCGAGCATATTGAGAAGCAGCCCTTTCTCTTGAAATGCTCTCTCTCTCTTAGGTTTGATGGCACCATATCATCCTAGTCCCTTCTGGCTTTTTCTACAGAGACTGATTTGCTATCTTGTACTTCCTAACTCTACAATAAATGCTGCCAGGCTTCATGGTTAGGTCTGGGACTCCCTTTTCTCCTCTCTATACCCTCTCACCCAGTCCCAGATTTTAAATAGAAATTATAAAACATCTATGTGTCAGTGACTCAAACACTTATGGCTTTAGAAATCACCTCTTCTCTGTGTCCCAACTGCCTACATGGCATCTCTACTAAATATCTATTTTAAATCATCACAAAATCAACATGTCTTAACCAAAAATATTGGTTTCTCCTCACATTTCCTTTTTCTCCACCTTAGTGGATGACAACAGCATTATCTAACAATGGCCAAACCAAAACCTTCTCAGGCATCTCTTCTATTTTTGTAAGCTCACCCCTCAACACCACATAAAGTCTATCAGCACATCCTGTAGGCATTTTTGCCCCAAGATATTCCAAATAGATTCACTGTGGTTCATCACTACTACCCTAATCCAAACCACCATCACTAGTGCAAATGATCACTTAACCAATCTTTCTGCTTCTTCTATGTCTGCTTCCCAACCATCCTTCTTCTGGAACATAGCTATAGCGCTCTTCTAAAAACATAAACTGCACCATGCCAAACCCTGCCCCAATCTCCTCAGTGTCTTCCTATCTCATATGGAACAAAATCCAAAGTCTGTATCACACCTACTGGTCCCTGCTTTATCTGGCCATCTGCTGGTGCTGTCCGCCTTGCTCACTACCACTCATTCATTCACTCATTCATCCAAACAGGCATCTATCCAACAAGTGTCTATTCCTTAATTAAACCCAACTTATTGTTGCTCCAGGAACTTGAACTTGATGTTCACATTCCCCAGAATACTTTTTTTCCTGGGTTTTCTCATAATTTGCTCATTATTTAGGGGTCAGTTCAAATATTACTGCCTCAAATAACAAAGCTGTCTACCTGCGGGAAGCTCACATTTTATTCCTCCATCCCATTAGACAGTAGCATCCCATCTTGTTTTATTCCCTTCACAGTATCATTCACTATCCAACAATAAAATTTTATTTATTATTGTTCTCAGCCCCTATGGAAGTTTCACAGAAACATGTTTTAATTGCATCTTTTTCTTTAGGATCAAGAAAAGTGCCTGGCCATATTATGTGCTTGATCTTTAAGAATAAATGAAGAAGTAAATGAATTATGTACAGCTCTTGGATTCTGAGGTATTTCTAGGCTGGCTCTAGTCTTCCTTATATTTATATCTTTAATACTTAAGACAATGTCAACCTTAGAGCAGGTACTTAGTAAATGATGAATTAAAAAAGCTCTTTTGGAGTTTTAGACTTTCTGTTATTTATTATGTTAAAGATATCTCAAACCTGACTTGAATATAAACTGTTCCATAATATTTTTTTCTGTGAGACATCATGCCTCACCATCTGTCCTAAATGTTATTTTATTTTCTATATTAACTGAATTTGAAAGGAAATAGAATATCTGGATATAAAATGTGGTGCATACTAGACTGAAATTTAATAAAGAGATTTGACAGTCTTACGAGTTAGAATTGGAAGATGGATTTACATCACCCGAATTTAGTAAGCTTATTTGAATGGCCTAAAAAGATGATCAGTAAAGATAGTAATCCTAATAAATAATGATACATCTAATAAAGCAGAATGTTCAAAGTCCTAAATGATTTTCAGCCAGGTCTCTTTTACATTCCAATGATATCTCATGATATGGAAGAAGAGGTAATATTCAGCACGAAATGAATTATACAGTGGCCAAGAAGAAATAGGCAGGCAGTCTATGCACAAACAGGAGAAAGAGTGATACCTAGGACCCAAAGATTTTTTAAAGTATGGGCAGGAAATAACAAAATAAAATTTGGCTTGGATAAAATAATAAATGGGAAAAAAACCCAACAATCCAAGACATTGATATGCAGAGGGTGTGCAGAAAATGACAAAAAAAAAAGGCTAATAAAAGAAGCAGACTACAAAATGGAGTATCAGTGGTTCTAATGTGATTTCATCTCCATACCAAAGAAAAAAAGAAAGAAGAGACACTTTTTCAAAATGCGCAGCCTGTACAGTAATGAACAAGGGAGTTGAGGGAACTGGAGATCAGAATAGATGCCTGACAACCTACACTGTGACTCTGGACAACTTATTTTCCCTCTCTGGGCTGCAGTTTCCTTTTTTGTAGAATATCCCCTTCAATTGTATCACTCTAAAATGTATTTGTTTTTTTACTTTTTTTCCTGTTAATCATTAAACAAGTTTTTCAGTTAAGATGGGGAGAGATGATCAGGAAAATGAAGACTGAAAAGGGTGCAGATGATGAACCCATTCTGGAAAACACAGAAGAGGACTATGATGAAGAGCAGATGGAATGAAAGACCAGAAATCAAAATTTGAGCCCCGACTCTGTCACTAATGTTATCTTTGGTACCGGGTAGTGTACATCATCATCCTGAGTCTCACTCTTTATTCCCATTCAAAAAATGACAATATTACTTTTCCTACACATTTTGGGAAGTGGGCTGTAATGATCAGGTAAAATAATACCATAGCAAATACTCAAACATGTCAAAAACTATAAACAGTGCTGTGCTCACATTTTATTTTTCTAGATACAATCTAGAACTCATTTCCTGGATCTTTAAATGGTCTTTCTGATTATTTGTTTACATCTTGTCTTAACCATCACCTGCCCAGTGAGGACTTTTCTAACCATGCTATAGAAAAATAGTTCCCACCTTCACTCTAGCCTCTGTCTACCCCACTAGTCTATTTTATTCCCTTCATAGCAGTATCTTGCTTCTTGTTTACTTGAAACATTTACTTGTTGCAAATGTCTACTTGATCATCCTATTCTTTCTAAAACAGAACAGTAGTTCCATGAGAGCAGAAACATAAGCTGCTTTGTCCCTTGCTGCATTCAGATTCCAGTACCTAGAAGACACACAGCAAATATGTGCTGAATGAATGAATAAAGATTTAGCACTGTGAGCGTCTTTAGAACACCTAGACCACATGCTTTGTTTTGCAAATGCGGCAACTGAGCTTCAGAAAGGTTAAGTAACTCACTGAACACTGCATAATTAATTGTTAGAAGCTAAGGGTTCTCACTGGCTAATGAAGGCTTATTACATAAATACAGGGAACATGTAATTGTCAAATAGAAATTAGCCTGTGAGAAATGCATGTAGGTGAGCACAAAGAAAAACAATGCATGCAAATGAAATCAGTATATACATACACGTGCATCTGTTCAATCCAGTAAAACAAGCAGCTCATCATTCTGTTAAGGTTCCAGCAAGGTTCTATCAAGAGACACTTTTGGACAAGTGAATGCTATGCCTATCAGTGGGCCAAGGACTCAAGGATGAGTCAAGGCACCACATGAAAACCAAGCCCGTTATCCCAATCTGGCACAGCTGGTTGTGATACGGTGACTGCAGTGATCTGGTTTCTTGGTGGGGTTCCCATGCAGAAACCAGTGTCAAAATGGATCCATCCCACCCTGAGCCCTGATTGGTCTGAACTGCCTCAGAGACTATCCTCCTGCCATCTGGTTCAGATAAGTCAAAAAAAGAATTAGGCATTCAAGCCACAGTGTCTTCCGCCTCCAAGCCGGTGAGGCACACTGAAGAGCTCTAAAGAGCAGAAGCTGGGCAGGGGGCAGGATAACACTTGGGTAAGTTTTCTTTCTCTGAAGTAATGGGTGGGGTTACTCTTCAGCCTTTGGAATAGGATTTTATGTTAATTTGAATCTTTATGCTCTTTGATTTGTACTGTTTAGTTGTATTTTGTTCTTAAAGAAATGTGTGTATGTCTTTTCCCCCTCCTCATTAGGCAAAAAGATGGGAAGTAAGGGTGAAAGGAAGGGAGAGAGGGAGTTAGAGAAGGAAAGTGGTGCTAAATCTTAAGAGTTAACCTGGAACATTTGAAAATATCAATTAAAACCACTGCTCTTTTTAATCAGAGTTGATGTATTACTATAACTATTCACGTTCAAAAAAGATCCAAGGAGCAGTGATCACTCTGAAGTCAGTTTCTACAAACTGGAAGAGGAGGTATTTGCCCAAACAAAAGCACAGGGTTGCAGATTATCCTCCTCCTGGCTGCAGATTCCAGAAGTTCAGAGAAGTCCAGAGTCCGCAAAGTCCAGAGAAGTCCCCTCTGGTCCCAGCTGGACCAACCATGGTGAAACAGAACAATTTTGGAGAACTGATGAGCTAGAACATGGTCAGACAATGGGACCCTGGATAGGCACCATCCACTAAGTAATGCTCACATAAGCATGGAGATGTCTAACCTGAGGAAGAGAAGGCTCAGGTGGGACACAGTTGAAAACTCTTCTAACAAACTACAGGTGGTTTAGAAATGAAACCGGATGCCTCAGAAGATAACCAGTTATTTAGTCAGCATTTTCCGACAGAGGCTTGTTGATGATTGACAAGGCATAATAAGGCATAATCTGGTCCCTGCCTGCCTGGGCAGCCTTCTCTTTTCTCTAATGGCTGCTAGTCTAAGCTACAGACAAACTGAAATTATGGCTGCTCTTTCAATGTACCATGTTCCCTCTCACCACCCCGCCCCTGCACAGGCTTTCTCCAGATTCCCAGCACCGCTTTTCCTAGGACTAGTCCCCACTCACCCCTTACTCATAGTTTAACCAGGCACTCATTCTGGAAAACCTCTGTAGGTTCACCACCAGAAGGGCTAGTTGCCTTTCTCTGTACCTTCCTAGAACATCATCTACTTTCCCAATTAAAATCACATTTAGTACATCTATTAAATGCATAATTGGGTGACTTGCTACATGCAAGGTGCTTTGTTAAATGTTTCAAACATGTAACATCATTTAATCCTAGAACAGCCCTATGTGTTTGGTTCTATTATTATCCCCATTTTACAGACAAGGAGACAAATGTCTAAAGAGATGAAGCCATTGCCTAAGGTTTCACAAATTGCAGAATAAGGAATCCAATCTAGACTAGTTCGATGCCCAAATCCACACTCATCCATCCACCCACGCTGCACATTCAAGTCTCTGGTATGGATGGAGATACAGACGAGGATTTAAATGAGAAGGGCTGATCTGATTCTCTCTGATATACTCTGTGATTTTGTGCTACTTGGGGATTCAGGGATCTGATGGAGCTGCTGTCACATCCCTCTCTCCATTAATTAGCGGGGTGTCAATGACCAGCCTACTTCAGTCCTGTGTTACCATTTCCTCTTCGGCAAATTGGTGAGATAATGACTATCTTCCCAGATGTTAGGTGGATAAAATAAGCAGCTCTACAGAAAGCACCTAGCACCACATCTAGCATTTAAAAAAAAAAAAAAAGATTTTTGTAAAACATCAGGAGTCTGTCTTTTCCTAAGGAAAGTGATCTGTCTCTGCTACTTTGTGCCGTAGTTAAATTGCATGAGCTCGATAACTTATGTTTTGGTTAAATGTTTTTAATTTTTTAAAAGTGGAATCTGAGTTTTTGTTGGCAAGTGATTGAACACTTCGGGCCCAGCCTCTGGGCCCACAGTCCATTAGGGAATTTACGAGGCGAGAGGGGGACCTTCAGCCCAAGCACTCCCTTCAGACACAGTACTTACAAAGCCATCAATTTCCTTAACAAAGAGCGTTGGCTTAAATGCCCCTTAAAGCAGTGTTATTTACACAGTCATCCACTTCCTTTTGAATTCCCTTCCTGGGGGGTGGCATACCTGCAGTTCTTTCCAGCTACTAGTTAATTAGGTTCCCTCCCCAAAAGACAGCCAGAGGCGGACTGGGACTTAGTAGTATACAAAAGCAGCTCAATTGATCTAAGTAACCACAAAAATCACTAGTTCTACCCAGCATCTTCTAAAGTTCTATAGCATTTGGACCTTACCAAAGAGTTATGATCACTGTCATACAGAGATAGAGAAGGATAGCTACCATTTAAGCCTGAGTCTACTTTACACGAAGGTAAAATGAGGGTCAAAAGAGAATTAATAGCAAACACTTATCTAGTACTTTCTAGCTCCGTGGCATATCCATAGAGTGACAGTGCTGCTTTGTAGATGAGGAAGCTAAAGTAGTCCCCACTCCATTTGTGGCAGAGCTAGGATTTGGGCACAACCCCCCAGCTCCAGAGTCTGAGCGTGAAACTGCCACACTATGCCTAAACTGAGATAACTTGCCCTGAGGGGACAGCTAGAAGGTGGGAAGTCTCCATTCATACTGAGGTTTGTCTGACTCTAAAGACCAACAAAGCTCTACTACACTTTGTTGCCTGAAAAATAAAACTATCTCCTAAGAAATATATTCTCCTTTCACTCTATTTTATATTTACTAAGCCACAAATTATTTGCCAGGTCCTGGACTAAATCCTGGCAAGTCCTATGAATTACAGTGGGTCTCAGCACCCCTGGAACTCAGGTTCTACTGAGAGGGGAGATGTGTAAGTTATGACCACACAGTATTTTGCTCTGGGGAACACAGAAGAGGGACACCCAACCCAATATTACCCAGATTTGAGAAGACTTCCCTTAGGAGGTAATACCTAGACTGGATCGCTCAGAGGAGGAATGAGTGGTAGGAAGCACATTCCAGGCAGGGGGACACTGTGAGCAAATGAAAGGAAGCTAGACACAAGGTAGCAGGTGCAAAGCACTGAAGATGTTAGAGTATAAAATGCAAATGACGGAGTCTTGACTTTGCAGGCCTTGAATGCCAAGGTCAGCAATTTAGATTTATCTGGGGCAATGGAGAGCTACCTGATGCTTTCAAGTGGAGAGTGACAGATGATATTTGCATTTTTGGAAGTTTGTTTTCACTATAGTGGAGGATAGATTGGGGCAAGCAAAGACAATGAACCAGGAACCTGTTACAGTTCTCTTGCTGTACTCTATCTAGGCAGGAGCTGAAGGCGGCCTCTGGTAAAGCAATGAAAGTTGGAGAGACTGATTTGGAGGAAAAAAGAAAAAAAAAAGTAAAAGTAAAATGGAAAGAATGGCAATTGTTTGAATGCGGGAAATGACAGAGGGAAGAGTTATGGATGTTTCCCAGGCATCTAGTTTAAATGTCTGGTTGGTTAGTGGCGCCACCAGTTGAAATTGGGAAAAATAGTTGCAGCAGGTTTGGGAAGAAAAATTATAAGCTTCATATTAGATGTGTTAAATTTGAACGTCTGTGGGACATCCTAGGAGATCAATTAGATATACAAGTCTGTAGGTCCAAGAGAAAGGCCCAGGCTGAAGACAGAGATATTGGAGTCTTCGATTTTGAGTAATGGGCCCAGGAAGACAGTATAGAATGAGAGGTGGGCCCATTATGAAACTTTGGAGAATGCTGATATTTAAGTGGTGGACAAGAGAACGAGGTCAGTGTAGGGATGATGAGAGAGGTTAAGGAAAACTGGAACAGGGTAACACGCCAGAGTCACCAGGAGTTCAGAATTTCAAGAAAGAACCAAATAAGTCAAGGGAGAAAAATACTGAAATATGTCTGTTTCATCATATTATTTTAATAGACACCCTTCACGGCTTTCCTGAAATTCTCAAATTACTGCTCAATCTCTTCCAGGAACAAGCCAGTCTCTACTTGTGAGAAAGAACTAGATAATTATTTTTAATAACCATGCTAATCAATATTTATTGGTTGCTTTCTGAAGGACAGGAACAGTCCCAAGCACTGCAAAGATGGCATCCTCAGGGCTTACAGTGGACCTGGCATGAAAGAGATGCCCAATAAATAAAAGCCTATGGGATGAATAAATTCATAAATGATTGAGAGAATATCTCATGGCAACGCTTTGAGGGAAGGTTCGTCAATCCCATTTCTCAGATGGAAAAAGACATTTGGAGAATGGAACCCAGAGCAGAGAAGTGCCCCAGGGTCATTTCAATCAGCTTTTCCCACCTTGTCCCTTTAGGAGTTCTCTAGCAAAAAGGCACAAAGACAAATGGAAAAGGAGGATTGAAGACACTCGTGCAGCCCTTCCCTTAG
The DNA here is from genome assembly GCF_027409185.1 of Cynocephalus volans. NCBI lineage: Eukaryota > Metazoa > Chordata > Mammalia > Dermoptera > Cynocephalidae > Cynocephalus > Cynocephalus volans. The sequence continues at coordinate 20,843,747 of NC_084476.1, forward strand.
TAATGAGGCTGAACTCAAGTTCGATGTGTGGTTTTGGACTCCTGAACTGGGAGATCAGCTCCAGCCAGGACCTTTCATAGTCCTGCCAATGGCGGTTGATAGTTTAATTCAAGCTTATGGATAATTTGGGCTGGGTTTCTGACTGGTGTTGAAAGCTAAAATAATTCTGATTTCTCTTCAGGTCAGTTTGCCAAGGACACTTTGTTGGCCCTTGAAGAGCATCCCACTCAGGGAGGTTGATCTTAAAACACATTAATTGCTACAGAATCAGACCCACCCGCTTGTCCCTCTTGTGACTTCCCTGCGGGAGTTTTCTTTGCGACTAGTCTACTCATAGTCTACTCGTTGCACCTGCGAAAGAGCCCTCATCTGGACCTTTATGGCAGCAGAGTGCCGCACTTAAGCTTATCTGAGTCCAGCTGTCCAGGAATCTTTCACAGACTTGGTGACCTCCCACTGGGGGCTTTCCACCACTCTTAAGGTCCTCTCCCATGAATCCCTTCATATCTTTAATGACCATTGTCTTCTGAAGGCCTCCAGTGAACGTTTTCTACTACGTATTCCTCCCATCTACACCCTGCATAGCACAGAGCTTTGTATGTAGCAGATACTTAATACAGACAAACTACTATGAGACTGGTCTCATTCATTTCTAAGTGTCTGCAGAACCCCTGTGTCTGCTGCCTGGTGGACAGAGAAGGTGACTGTGGCTCTCGAGAGCAGAACTGCAGATATCGGCATGGGCATTTTATCTTTGTGTCCAACAAATTAAAATGGAAAACTCAGTCCCTTGATTATTGTTATAATTTTATATTTGCTTTACCTTAATTTCTCTTTGGTACTTAACCAGTATTGGCCAAGAGAAAGTCGGCTTTTAGTTTCTCCCTCTGTTAAGTGTTTAATGATCTGTAAACAAACACTTCAGACAATGTTTCTCAAAGAGACCCTGGGATCCTTTTGTTAAGTGAAGATTTCCTTTGCTCTGTGCATTGTTTCCCCTTTTCATTATCTGTTTGCTGCTAAGCTGTTCAGCTCTTGAGAGCAGCCGTTTTATTAGATAACCTTAATGATGGAGATGTAGCATAAATTAGTAGTTAAGCCTGAGGGCTTAAGAGCCAGACTTCAAGGCTAGAATCTCTTACTGGGAACTGGAAACCCTGGGTAAATTACTTAACACCTCTGTGCCTAGATTTCCTTATTTTTAAAGACTGCATAATGTTAAAACTACTCCATAGGATCAGTGTGATTAATCAAAGGAGTTAATAGAGAAAAAGCATTCAATTAATTGAATTCGATTAATTAACAACGAGTTATTTGTACTGTTATGATTATTGTCTGGGATGATGAGATGCAAAAGGAGTGGGGATATATATATATATGAACCACTCCTACTGCAGGTCAGTGTTTTGGAGGAGAGCATCTGGCTACTCAAGTTTTAGAATTGGGCACATCTTGGTTCGAATCTCAACTCTGCCACTTAATAATCCACTACACTTCATAAGAATCAGTTTCTCTTTGTGTAAAATGGGGTAATGGCCCCTACCTTTTCATAGCCTTGTGCGGTAGTCAGCCTGGCATGGGATGTGACACTCAGGAAGGTTTGTTTCTTTTGTGGTGGTTTCCCAGCTCAATAAATATTTACAAAATGGAGGCCACTTTCACAAAATGTCACTTAAACATATGGGGGCTCTGTCGTGTCATCTGGAAAGTGGCAATAACCACGCCTGGCTGCCAGAGATGCTGTGGGTTTGAATTGGGACACCATTGTAGGTTCTCCATAAATCTCAATGCACCTCCTTCTACTGGTCAAAGAGGATCCAGGATGCTCCTGGGCCTTTTGGAAGGTAAGCTGTTTGGGTTCCTCTGGCCACTCTTTGCAGCCTGAAAGTGTCACTTGCTTCAGTGCATCAGACAATGATTGGCTCCAGCTGGATGCTGGGGAGATGACAGGATGATTTCTTCCCTTAAAGGTGAAGAACACAGATGTGTAAATGGAAAATGTAGGGAGTTGATAAAATGACAGCTAAGCTGTGCTGCCTACTTGGCTATTCTTTCACCCACTTATATACTCATCCATCTATGCGAGCAGTTGGCTACTCTCTGTACAGGGCCAGATAGTAAATATGGCTTTGCGGGCCTTATAAAGTCTCTGTTGGAACTATCAACTCTGCCTTTGTAGTGGAAAATATGTAAACAAAGGGGCATAGTTATGTTTCAATAAAACTTGATTTACAAAACAAGCAGCAGGTTGGGTTTGGCCATGGGCAGTAGTCTGCTGACCCCTGGTCTGTGCAAGCACGCGCAAGTCTACTGTGCTCACCGCAAGGCATGGCACAGATTATAGAAGGCACACATATGAGCCGCCTTTTCTTTCCCTCGTGCCATAAGTAACAGCCTCACCATAGTCATCAGGGCCTGAAGGATTACAGCCTCATCTCCTGTTTGCTACGGTCCATCTGTACTGACTTTCTTTTCCCTCTTCAAAAGTTCTTCTTTGCCTTGAACATTGAGTAGTCTAAACTTGCAACCCTTACCCTATCACCCTGTTCCACACCTCCCTGATGTGCCTACATGCTATGCAACCTTCAAGCCTTAGCTTAAATGGCACATCTTCAGGAGACGTTCACGACCCTCATGACCCCTCAATGTGAAGGAGGCTGTTTGGTTACATACCTCCAAGTATCTCTGTTTTGTGGCATCTTCAGCAATGACATTGAATTAGTGATTGGTGTTATTTTCACAACCTCCCTGTCCTTCCTTATTCACTTGAAACTAGCACAGTTCTTGACACCCAGCAGGCATCAGTGAGAGTGCACTGACCAAATGAGTGACATAACCTAGTGGCCACTTTGCACTACCTTCTGCCTGGGTCTGATTGCATACGTGAGAGCAAGCAGCAGATTTCTCCTTTCTGTTCTAACAATGAGGTTTTCACACAATCCTGACTGCCCATTCATCACTTTATTTTAAGCACATTACTTCTCTGTCCAAAAATAAAAGGAGGGCACAATTTAGTCTATATCCCTCACTTGCTTAATATTTCAATTTCCCCCAGGGCACTCCCTTCAAGTGGAGATCACCGCTCATGAATATTAAATGCCTCTACCAACCCATCACGAACTCCAAATAACAGCAAAGACCCAGAAGCTGAGAAAAGTCCCCCGACACCCAGCCCAGAGGCCTCTTCCCTCTTTCAGGCTGCTTCAGTCATAATTGCACCGACGCACATCAAGGCATATATATGTGCAGATGGATTTCTGGTCACTTTAAATGCCACAAAGAAGCCCTTGTTCTTGGCTACAGATTCACCTGCCTTGGACTCTGGCTGTCTTTCAAAGGCACACATCAAAGTTTGGTCTTGATTCCTCGCATTCAAGCAAGCTCCACGTCAGTTCCCTGAGCCTGACCCCTTCCTGAGAGTCAGGAAGGTGACTTGGGCTGAGGGCTAGAATTCCTCCCTTCTGGCGTCAGAAGCCCTCCTGTTCCTTTTCATTCCAGCCCAGCCTCTCTGTGGGGTAGGCCTCCCGGGTTTCCAAAGGAGGTGGTAAGCCTTGGTTGGAGGCAGGATGGCAAGCTTGATCCTAACCGGTGCTGACTCGAGGGTGTTTGAATGCATCCATCAGACCTCCCCGTTGAGGACCCGCAGATCTTTGGTCCTGCCCGCACGTCAGCCTTCCGCCCCATCGCCTCCTTTCCCTGCTCTTTTGTCCCCTCAGTGACCCCCTTTGACCCTCTGGGTGAAAGGAATTCCTTTCTCCTCCCCAAGCCCTCATTTCTTTTAAAATGCACAGTTTTAAAACAATAATGCTCTGGGATTTAAATTCTAGAAGTCAGAGCTGAAAAGACCCTGGGAGCCCATTTAACTCACCCTGATCACTTTAGAGCAGGAAACTCAGAACAAGGAGGTTCAGTCACTTTGCAAAAGGTATCATCGTAATTTAGTGGAAGGATCCAGTTCAGGACCATTTTTGCCAGAGATGGATCGGCTATTAAAGCATCACTCACAATTGAGATGAGGAGTGAGGAAGGGGAAGAAGAGGTGCTGTCAAGTGACATTCCTGAGTGTCCACTAACTGTGTGCATTGTGTTAAACACTATATATGTTATTTCATTCTTTCTCTAAACTGAACCACAGGTGTTGTAATTATGTCCACTTTGTCCATTTTCCAAAGGAGGAAACTGAGACTCAGAGTGGGGATGGGAGATACCCAGGATGACGCACAGGTAGTAACAGCAACCAACAGACACTTGAACCCGGGATCCTGTCTCCAACACATTGCCATGACAAGAGGGTTAAGTGCCAAGGTTGCTTTAAGCTAGAAAACAATTTGACTACTGCCCATGGAGGGTGATCTTTTAAAAACTAAAACACAGCCCCAAACACAGAACGATCCTATGTGGGTGGAATGGGCTTTATGTGCTTTATGTGGTGGAACGTTTATAGGGTGATAACAACTGAAAATTGTTTGCATGACTCATGAAAAAGGCACAAGAAGGACATATATTCACTTTTGTTTCCTGCTGTGACTCAATGGCCCAAAACAGAAACAGTGGAAAAGAGAAACTCTCTTGCTTTTTTGAGAGTTTTTCTGGATGATGGATATAGTCTTTTGGACAGGCACCCAGAGTTTGAGGTCTTCTCTGACCTACCTGGCTAAATGACTTTGGGCAATTCATGTAAACTCTCAGTGCCTCGATTTCCTGATCAGCTATATGGGTATAATCATTCTGACTCTACAGAACTGCTGGGAGGATGAATGAAATCATTTTAAGACACAGTTCTTAGCCTAGAGGCTGGCATAGTTGGGTGCCGAACAGATGGAATAACTTCATGGTTAAGTGTGCAGACTGCCTAGGTACTAGGAATCCTACCTCTGCTCTTCCTAGTTGCGTGACCTTGGGCAAGTTGCTTAATGTCTCTGAACCACAGTTTTTTCCTCTACAAAATTAAGATAATAACATATTTGTTTCATAGTGTTGCTAGAAGGATTGATACAACTTCTGAATTAATGATATTAATAACAGTAATATTAGCAGCAGTAGCAAACACATATGTAACACTGATCGGGTATCACTGTTTAAAAGCTTTGCATATATAAAATCGTTTTATCCTCACAACAACTCTAAGACGTAGAACTATTACTAACCATTTTACTGATGAGAAAACTGAGGGACAGATTAAAAGTATCTGGGCCAGGCTTTTCACCCAGAATCTGTGTTCTTAACTTTTATGTCATTACGCCAGAGCTAAGCATTCCATCCATCCCAGCTGATAGATTATTAACATCATCACCTTCATCACTACCACCATGACCACCACTCATCTTTCTCTCTTCTTTTCTTTGAAAGGCCTGTTCTCAAGCCAAAGGAAGCTATATTTCCAAAAAGTATTACGGGGCAAATTACTATGTTTCCCACAGAGGGAGGTCTGAATGAATACATGCAGCCAAGAGTTTTACTTTGTTTTTTCAATTTTAAATTTTTCTAAGGTGAGAGGTGGATCGTCTATTATGATTTCACATTGTTAGAAAGAAAAATAATAATAAATGCAACTCCCAGCAGAGCCCATCTCCCCTCCCCGCAACAGATGCTGTTTTGCTTTTCAGTCACTGTTGTTCTAAAGTCTCATCGGAACATCCACCAAGAAGACGTGGCGATTCATCTTCTTGTTTTCCTTTCTCGCCTTGGCTCAGAGCAGGCCAGGGCAGCCTGACAGAGGGGCCACAAGGCTCGGTGACCCCCCGCTTCTCTCTCCCAGCAGCTGCTGGGGAGGCAGATGGATCCCCGGCCCTCCCCCTTATCTGCCTCACACCCTGAAGGGGAGGAAGTCGGGCTGCTGGGGTGGTAATTACTGGCCCTGGCTCTAAGACGGGCTTGGAAGTGCTGTGTCAGGGATCACAGACAAAGTGAGCCTGATGGCAGGGAGTGGAGGAGAGGAGAGGAGCGGGAGGGAGGGGGAAAGAGACACACAGGGGATGCCTGTGTGTCTGGGAAAGACACCATGGGAGTTCCTTTCGCTCTGTTTTCCTAACTATATATCAGTGTCAGGCAGGATTTGAAACCCCAAAGCCTTTAAATCACTGTTTGGCAAAGCGGGGAATCCTCAGTATCAAATGGGGAAGGAAGCCTCAGCGCCCTCAATCCAATCACTCTCATTTCACGAAGCAGGAAACCGAGGTGGCTTTGAGATGCTAGGTCAGCTGCAGTCAGGAGGCTTCTACACTGAAAGCGGGACCTGGACCCAACTGCCGCGAAGAACACAGGGTGGTAAATCAGAAGAGAACCGGACGAGCTCTCCACAGTCACATCTCCAGTAATACATTCAACGTCATCTCAGAAGGTAGCGGGTTTCCAGCACCGGCTCGAGATATATTACTAAGAATAACCCCTTTTGGGGATCCTTCACATTTTGTCCGCCTAATTTGACCATTACCTCCCCTCCTTCAGCTTTTATCAGCAGCCCAGCCCGTCTGTAGTTTATGACTCAGTGCTTTAGAAACAGAACTCCCAAAGCGGCTGAACAATGCCTCTAGCCAGTGCCTGTTGGGGGAGTTATCATTTTACTGATATCGCATTTTTTAACTGAAACCTCAGGCCTGGTGTATGTTATAGTTTTAAAAGGGGGGAAAGGACAAGATAATTTCCACATTGCGAGGCAACGCAGGCTGCATTGCTTAAGAGGTCTTGTGGGTGGTGTTTGTTTTAACAAGCAACGTATCATGTGCTGGCGAATGAGGGCACTGGGGGTGGGGAAGTGGGAAAAGAAAGTCCCCAGAGTGTTGCATCATAACACACTGGCACCTTGGGAACACTTCCGGATGTGTGGGCTTCTGAAAAGTGAAGGAGAAAGTCACCGTAAATCTGTTATGCACCCTCATGCTGGTGTTACCAGCCCAGGGAAAACATTAGCCCTTCTAAATGGTCAGTGACAAAGCAGATGAAGATGAAGAGGGGTCAGAAAGACGAAGAGGACAAACAAGAAGGAGGGGAAGAAAGAAGAGGGAGAAGATGAAGGAGGAAGACTAGGAGAGAGGTGAAAAAAGAAAGACAGGAAGAAAAGAAGGAAGGAGGAAAAAAGAAAGGAAGGACAGAAGGTCATTCAAATGGAGGGACAGAGTGGCAGAATAGAGAAAGCAGGGCTCTCTCCTCAGTCTGGCGACAGGATCACACCTCTGTGAACTGTGTGACCTTTGGCAAGTTAAGACATCAGAGTAGGTCTCAGATCCCACACATGAAAATAAGAGACCTCACATAGGCTCACATTAAACAAAGGTGCATAATGCAGGGCATACCACCTAGTGGGTAGCCATAGATGGAGGTTGTTGCTGAGGAAAGTAACAGTTAATGTATGGAAAGCACACCCAACTTTCTAGGAATGGGGCTAACCCTCACAGCATCTTATGACAATAATTTTCAGTCGGAATTCTAAGCGACAATCAACTGAAACTGACTTTGGATAACTTCAGCAAAGCAAACAAACACAATCTATTCAAAAAATATTGGGTACTTCTGGAAGATACTCTGGGAGTGCTGGAAAGCCATGCTTGCATGGTCTGAAGCCCATTCCAAGCCCCAAGTTAGGCCCTAGAACTGGTCTCGTGAAGAGATCAGAGCTGTTGCAATGTATGCCCAGCGAATTCAGCTTTGATGCTAGATGCTGTCCCTGCTACTTTGGAAGTGGGCATGGGTTGTGGCTACTCCCATCATCCTCATCAAGCTGGTTTTTGCAGAGTCCCCATGTCTTATCACCCCTAGCTTCTGATACAGGGTCTAGGGTTGGTGTGTCTGATTGGGGAAAGTCTAGGTCATGCGCCTATACTCAAGCTATAAGGGAGAATGAAAATGAAATGCTTGGGTTTTCAAGTGCTACAGTGGGGTTTGGGCTCTGTCTCCTTAGGGGAATTATTCCCTAAATCTAAGAAGGGGATTCAGATAGTAAGTATCCAAAAATATTGGTAAATATTTTTCATAGGTGGGTCTTTGAACTTTTACCATTTTCTGAATGAGACTACTGAGGCTTAGCCAAGGTCACACATCTAAGTCATGGTCAGTCTTGTTCAAGCTTGTTCTCTTGGCCACTGTCTTGACCACTGTCTTAACAAATGCAATGGTGAGAACAATGTTCACCTCTGCAAAGCCTCCCACACTCCAGTCCCACTCTCTGACTCATTAAAGCTGGGTCTGCTGGGAGACAAAGATTTACTGTCTATTCTTCAGCTGTTCCTTTAACCAGAATCTAGTTTTCTAGTTCAAGCCATGGGGTAGGGTTTATCCTTGGAAAGTAGTCCATGGGACCTGGGATCTATGGATGGAGCCCTTTCTTCCTGAAATGCCTGTGTCTCTGTGAGTGTCTATAATGGGATTTTAAATGGCCGTGAAGGGCATAAATGAGGTGCTTCCTCTAACACAAAACTTACTCAGTATACAAGGGTAACAGAAAGCCTTTCCTAGCCACCATCCATACCACTGAGAGTTTTGTATTTCATTCCATTAATTTGTTAAATGAATTGTTTTACAATGATATATCCCTCATCCACCCCTGAAGCCATGCAAGACTAGGAGCTGCTTTTTTTTTTTTGGCAGGTAGCTTGCGATACTGAGCTCTGGACTCAAACTCTCTGGCTTTAAATCCCAGCTCCACCACTTAACTGTGCATCCTTAGTACACTACCCCATGCCTCAGCTTCCACTTTTGTAAAAGCAGTGCAATAAAAGAGTTGTGACAAGAATTAGTTTATAAATGGGCTTGGAATATAATAGGTGTTCAGTAAACACCACTGGTAGCAGAACACTTAGAATCTGGTTGAGAATAACAATCTATAAAATGGATCTATGAGGGTCCAAGTCTCATCTTCTTGGTAACTCCCTCATCTTCATTTCATTTCTCTTAAATGCTTCAGTTAACACAGTTTGAAAACCACTGATGTAATCCAAAACAGTCATTCTGGCCGAAGTATAGAAGGAGAAGCGAGGCCGAAGGAGGCAAGGAAAGCCTGGGCTAGACTCGCAGTCCCAGTGCTATTTCCAACTGTCTTCCAGTCGCCATCACCGTAAGCTTAAAATTCAGTTCTTTTTCTATGAAATAGTGAACCATGCCATAATTTCACCTCCTCTCTGTACAGGCTCCCACAACCAAGAATATCAAATACCCTAAATCCATGAGCCAGAAGTTCACAAACTTTGTAGGTAAAGGGCCAGACAGTAAATGTTTTAGGTTCTTATGGTCTCTGTTGCAACCACTCAACTCTATTGTAGCAGGAAAGCAGCCATAAACAATATGTAAATGAATGAGTGTGACTGTGTCTGAATAAAACTTTATTTACAAATATAGGCAGTAGGCCGGTTCTGGTCTGTGAACCATTCCTTTGCAGACCCCTTCCATGGATAATGAGCTTCTACCTGTAAGAGACTTCCTTATGTTTGCTTATTGCTGCGTAGTTCTAAAGCAACACAGCACAATGATGTGAGGGCTCAAGCAGCTGTATTAGGGTTCCATATCCTGCCTTTACCATATCCTACCTTCTTCCCAGAAGCACTTAAGTTACATGCCACATTAGTGCTGGTAAAATAGGCAGATATTTTCAAGCATGTTCTGGGAGTGACACTGGTTGTCATGAGGATGACGGTAAAGATGAGATTTTGGTTCAAGAAGAGCTCACGATTATGAGGAATCAGTTGCAAACCTTGGAAATCAAGTTACAGAAGTGCAGTTAAGGATCTTAGAGATGATCTTACCCAATCATTTTGACTTCCAGGAGGAGAAGCGAGACCCAGACTAGGAAAGCGACTTGGCTAGTTTTAAGCAAGTTCTCTGCACAGTTGGGACCACAGCCTGAATTTTTAAATTTTAGCCCAATGTTCTTTCCACCACACAACCAGACTAGTATCAAGCTTATACTATGGATCATATTCAAATCAACAGAGGAGAGAAAAAAAATCTCCCGCAATTGCAATTTTAAAACCCAAGACCTTGCCTAGAGGCTCCCGTGTCTCCCTCCCCATCTTCCTTTCTTCCAACCACAAGTATTTTCAAAGCACCTTATTGTGTTTCTCAGCCCCTACATGATGCCAAGGAGATAGTAGGTGCTGAAAAAATGTGTGGTGAGAATGAAATAAAAGGTTAATAATATGTAGTCTTTACCTGCACAGAGCTCACAATCTACCGAAAGAAAGTCTAAATGCACCCATGTAATGAGCTGTGGATATGAGGATGCGATGACATTTCCTCCCCTTTAGTCTTCCCAGAAAATTGCCTTTCAGTAAGAAATCTTCCCACCAAGGTTTCCATCCCCTCTGTAGCTGCCTCTTCCTTCTGCAGATAGAGCACCTCTGTCTTTTGTCCTTGCAAATGAATTGTGTTTAGTTTTCACCTCCAGCCCAGGGGATTAGCTTGGGGGACTTTTGATCTTCAGGTATCGATTTGCATCTTAAAGGAAGTATGATCTCATCTGGGCCAGCTCAAAATTCCATCCCTGCCCCCCAGACCCTGTCTGTTTACCAGCCCCAGGCTGGCCGGGGCCTCCCATGTGGGGCTGAAACAACAAGATCAGCCAGACTCCGCCGCGAGAAGGCAGAGGAAGACAAGTTTCCCATCTGACTGGTAAAGGTGGGAAAAGGACGTTTGCTTTCTAAACACAGGCTGCTGCGCTCTTCCTCTGCCATCAGAGCAGAGAGACTGCCCAAGCTTCTGAGTCTGCAGAGGGGACCGTGGTGGTTCCTGGATTCTGGCTAGAGGTTGTGTGGCAAAACGGGCTGAGCACGCACTTGAGAATCAGACAAAAATCAGGTTCAAGCCCAGCTTCTGTCTTCAGTCACTTCTGACCTGTTTGGCTCTGGACAAGTTTCATAATCTCTCTGCCTTTTGGTTTTTCTTGTTTCTAAAATAAGGATAAAAGCCCTAAATCATCTATAGTAATTGCCCTCCTGATGGCTGGTGTGAAGAAAAGCAATAATATCTATAAGGTGAAGCTTGATTAAAAAAAAAAAAATACCCATCATTGTCATCATCTACGAGAACATAAGCACCTTGTTTGTTTGTTTGTTTATTCATTGCTGTATTTCCTGGTGCCTGCAACAGTGCCTGGCACACAGGAGACACTCAATAAACATGAGTAATATAACTGAGTGAATCATCATTTAGTCATAACTACTGTTATTGTAATTGAATAACTATTATGCCCTGTCTACGTCTCCAGCCAGACCCCCCAAAATGACAAGGACTTACCAATGCAATTGAAGGAAACTTCTTGTCTGCAGAAAAGGGAGCAGCCATCACCATTAATCTTATTCATGTCATCGCATTCCTCCCCTTTGTCTCTGCAGAATGGACAGAGAAGAGAAACTTGACAGATCAGTTTCAGAATCGTGGCTGGACATAGAAAAGTCCTTCCTCGGACCATGAACCTTCTGTGAGACATCGGGCAAGTGCTGTCCCACCTAAGTCTCTATTTCTTTATCTTCGAAATGAGACTCATCAAAGGTGGAGATTTATGAGATACTTTTACATTTGCTTATTTTGTGTTTCTAATGACAAAGTAGAATCCCTGCTTCAAACTCATTCTCTGAGATTTCAAGTCAGTTAACAAGCCAGATGGGAGTAAGAAATGTATGAATGAATGAACAAATAAATGCACACATCTTGCTCCCACAGTGTCTAGGAAATATCATGGCCACTTTCATGTTTCTAATTTTGGAAGTTCTGTAATACAGATGCTGTTCCTTCCCTACTCCCAGCAGTGACATCCTCCCTATTCTCCCAATACACTCAGAAGTAGAGTTTTCCCATTCACATGCTCAGGTTTAGTCATCCTATCACTGGAAAGTTTTTGCCTTCTCCAGTTGGTGTCATTTCATGGTGTCAAGAACTCCAAAGCCTGTAGGACTATGCTGTTAAGAAACAAAAATGCCCCCTCTCGTTTTTGTTGGAATTATTTCCATCACTTAAGGATGATTTTGCAGAGGTTGGGATGGGTGGAAAAGGAGCAATGCTTTCTCTGAATTGAGCTTAGGCAAGGAGAAGGAGGAGCAAAACCTGAAAGACAGAATGGATTGTTGCTTTCTGGAAAAACATCCTTTCTAAAATCCTTTTTGAAACAGAAAATTTAAGCTTAGAACCCCATGTTTCAAACTAGATGCACGATCTTGGGTAAGTCACTCGAACTCTCTATTTGATCTTTCTACCTGAGATGATTTAAATTTAAAGCAACTAAAATGAAATATAATTAAAATTCCATTTCTCAGTCACAGTAGCCACATTTCAGGTAATCACTCATTAGCCACATGTGGCTAGTGGCTACCATACTGAACAGCACAGAATACATTTCCATCACTGCAGAAAAATCCATTGAACAGTGCTTTTTTAGATGCTGATCTTCCGTTTTTCTCATGGGTTAAAATGGAGATAATTGGGCCTATTCCTTAGAGTTTGGTGCAAGAATAGAATGTAGCAAAGGGGCTGGCATAGAGTGCGGCACAAAGTAGATGTTCAGGGAATCACAGTTCCTGTCCCCACGTTGCCTTGCAAGGTCTCTGCGGAATATGTGGCAGCTGTCCTTTCCTCCCCAGAGACCAGCTGGGACCTGTCACAGCACTGAAGAGGCCTCAGACTTTTCCTTTCACCCAGGTAATTAAAACTGGGCAATGTTTGTTGCTTTTAGGAGGTGTCAGAGTAGCAGGATTGCACCTCACACATCAATCCTTAAGATGGCTAGGACATTGCATTGATCTCCAGCCAACCAAGTTCTCTCCTGTCTGCAAACCCACGAGCAAAGAAGTGCATATTCCTAGCTGGTCCCAGAAATCTCTGCCACTGAATCTTGCAGGCTGGAAATTGCTGGTGACCTTGTGCTTCTTAGCTATTTAATTGTTTATCTGGGGAGAGACTTTTTTTTTTTTTTTGTACCTGGGCTGGTTCCCTAAGCCAAAAAGAACACTTCCAACCTGCCTTCCATCACCACCCAAGCAGTGTGTTCTATCAGTTGAAGCAAAACATTAGGGTCACTACAAATATCTTACAGCATGACAGATCTATTATTAGATAGAGAGGTTCTGAGAAATCTTCTTTGACCCCTCAGGCTGGAGTGGGTGGCTATCTTTCACTGTGTCCATAGACATCTTGTTCCATCTGTCATAGAACTTGTCAAACTGACTGTTTTTGCCTGTTTCTTGAGAACCGCCCACACTAAGCTGAAAGATGTCAAAGGAAGTGACAGTGTCTTCGTCATCCTAACGCCCCAGTGTCTGGCACAGTGCCTGGGTTTTAGTAGACAGCAGGCAGACACTCCTTTACTAGTTAGTTTTACAGTGTTGTCACATTGCATGGCAATGCAGTGGTAAATCCAGATGAGAGCTGGGCCCTCAGTTCATGTACTGGTTCTATTCCTTACAGGGTGAGTAAGCTTGAGAAAAGTTCTTTCATCTCTTCACACATTAGTTGTCTTTTCTATAAAGTATGATAATAGGACATAACTCTTCAGTGGTTGGAAGGACTCAAGGAGACAACAATGTCGCACAGTGCCTTCTGCATAGTAGAGGCTCAATAAATATTTATGTATATTATTATCACTATCATAATATTCATCCAGTGCTCCCATCTTCACACTATATATAAAATCGGAAGAATCTGCTGTGTGAATCATTTACAACTGAGTGCTAATTCATTGGGGACCCCATTGAGTGCTGAGTCTACCCATGTTTCTTTGTAAATTCCCTTATAGATATAGCAAATTAACATCTATCATCCCACGAAAATCCTGTTAGCTAAGATGATACCCTTGCTTTTCCCCAAGCTTTCATTTTGTTTCTCTTGTTTTCCTTCCTTAAGAAAACATCTATAAGCTGCATTCAGTTTTCTAAAAAAATGTGTCAGCAAATGTTTGGTATCTGCAGGTAACTGGACAAGTATTTGATGTTCATGCAGGATATCAATCCTAGGTAAAAATTTTTTAAAAACTATTGAATTAAGAATACTATTTGAAATTAATAATAATAATAATAGTTTTAGATCAACAAGAATTATATTGTTTGTAGTATTTTGCCAATGCATTTATATTTGGCTCTAAAATGAATACACTGACTTGCTGATCAAGCTCCAAATCTGGTGAGTTTCTTTTTTTTTACTCTTTGTGCTAAATTAGAAAATCCCAAATCACAATCATTGGCTCTCAGCAATGACTGCAAGTGCTTCCTGAATATTGTGGAAACAGTCTGATCTTGGATCTGCAAATGCAGCCTGATCTTGGACCTGCAAATGGTGGGCACTTTCTCCCTGGAGGCTGCTCTGCCAGTGTTCTGTCAGACAACAGCCATATCAAAGGCTGGAAGTTGAAGCCTTAACACACGAGAGAACAGTGAATGGCTTCCCTTTCCCCAGCTGTGTTGTATTGGAAACTATATCTTCTTATTCTGTTTCTGTATTTGGATGTGAATCTTAAATGCACACATTGTATAATATATTTAATACAACATTATCATCGATTTCATTCTTGGACAAGTGAGGAACTTTATGTTCTGTACTTGAGGAGTCAAATTCTTGGCAATCAGCTGATTTGTACCATAAGTGAACACTTAAATCCTTATATTATCTTCTCAATATTAAAATCTTGAAAATTCAGATTTGAAATTATAGATGCAGGACATTTAAGATGTAAATATATATCCCTGTGATACACCGCTTCAGTAAGTCACCTGAAATCGTGCTAATGATTGTTACTAGCCTTATCAGGACCATGTTTTTTAAAAATGTCATTTCTCATTTCAAAAACTTGAATTAATACCCTTGCATTAACAGCTGTCGTACTTCAGTAGGAGGGGGAGCAGAATCTTACACACACTACTATTGTTTTTTTTGCACAGCAACTTGTAAAGATGTAACTCACTGGTCCTCATCTGATCACAATTGCAACATTCACTATTTCTTCCAATGCTAAGTCATGATCAGAAAGCATATAGCTGGCAATAACTGATGTCTATGCGGATGGGTATTCATGTGCAAATTCTTTGTACTTGCATAACTGCATCATCTTGCTGCACTTCTAGCTGTACTCATCCCAGAGCAGAGGTTTCCAGTTTACATTACATACTGCAAAATTATCAGTAACAAATTAAATTGCTCATTCCCTCTGGCATTAGGATTAGTGATAAACAAATCTGTCATATATGTACTACACCTATGAGCCGATTCTTGTGTTCTGCACATCAGTGGTTTCACCCAACTGTGAAGCAAATTCTCTTTTTACACTGCCCTTCCCCCCACAGGAATAGTAATTGCAATTCCATATTGCACAGATATTATGTGACACCCAACAGTGCTATTTAATGAAGGAATTTGCTGATAGCTTGTTTTGCTATCTTAATATAATATGATATAATATAACATAATGCTTATCTCTAAATCTGTCAATAGTTTTAAAAGTCTCTTAAGCAATAGTCTGACTTGCAAATAAATACTTTGGAAATAAGGAACAAAATTTTAACCGTAAAAAACTTAATTTTGAATTATTGTTGGTTTCTTTTCCACCTCTGGGGACAAAACTCTCCAAGTTGTACCAGAACACATTTTTGTGTTCATTCTAGAAGAAAACAACTCAAAAGTTTATTTATCGATTTTTAAATAATACAAAAGTCTTGATGGCTTTTTGCCCCTATTTGGCAATTGCATGATATCTTGCCCTGAGAACACAGAGATAAGTGGACCAATAATTAGATAAAATCCATTTATTAGGCATGTATGTTTGTACCTCCTGATCATACTTTTTGGCTGGAATCTTTACACTTATCAATCTATTTGCTTCAGTGTACTTATATTCACATTTATTATTCACTCTGGAGTACTGTTTACTATGTAGGGTTTCAACATTATAGTGAGTGAGAATACTTTGTTATTTTTATGAGCCTTTGACCCATTTTGTAAATTGTTGATAGAACACAAAACAATAAAAATAACAAATAAATATGCAGTTATAACAAATGTAAATGATAACCAGCAAAGAATGGAAAAGTATTTTAACCTAGATGACCTGTGTCCTGTTAACTGAATGTGGGCTGTGATGGAAAACACTAATAGAATCCTTGCAGCACACCTAAAACAATTACAAATAGGAGTAAAATGGTAGTAAGTGCATAATGGTAGTTTTGTCTAAATCATATATTGTATTGCATACTTCAGAAAGGCATGTGTTAAAAAAAATGTCTGAGACCAACAAATTGCTTAAAGTCCGATTGACAGACTGCTGGGGATTACCAGTAACTCACAGCTCATACACGGAAGAATATTCCATAAACTCTTCTATTCAGCACCCTGACCATCTTGTGGCCTAATTAGCATCCCCCCTTCTCTTTCTTTGGTTAGATCTACTTACTTCTGGATAATGCCATCACCACAGTACCCACTTCCATGGATGTATATGGCAGCAGGGGATGGCTCACTCTCTTCAGTTCCTGAAATGGTTATGACCCGGTACTGGTACACACTGCCAAGTTTTAAATCCCTGGAAAATATAAAGAAGACTATTAGCTATACAAATACAATGCTGGGGGCAGAAAAGGAGAGAGTAGAAAATTGATCCTCTTGAGGGCTTTCTATTAGTCTTGCTCATATTTTAAATCAAATGCACATGCAGTTATCCAATAATTTTTATGGTCTAGTGTGGTTAGGGTACTCTGCTAAGCATGATGAACCACACTAAAATGTACAGCAATAATAACTAGCATCAATTGACTGATAACCATGTACATTAGTAGGAGCTTTTTATCTCTAATTTAACCTTTGCAACAACCCTGGTGGGAAAGTATCAGATAGCATGTGATCCATAATGAAGGTATTTGGGAGAAAGCCATCCAGGAAAAATAAATATGATAAGCAAAAGCACAGAGGTGGGAAAGTACCACATCAGATTCTCTGGGCATTATCTGATCATTTCCTCTCATTTTAAGCAGAAACCCCATGACATGTGAGCAAGACCTTTCCTTACACTGCACTTAACAGTGATTCTCCTCCTTGCCACTTACTTCTTTCTGTGTCTCTCACTCTTGACTAAGATGATAATAATAGCAGCATCCATTAATAGAACATCTTGCCCTGGGATAAGCACTTTACATGCATTTTTTCATTTGAGAATCAAAACCCTGTATGGATAGGTACTAGTATTTTCACGTTGATTTTACAGATGATGAATCTGAGGCATAGAGAGGTTAAGCAACTTGCTTACAACTATATGCTAATAAGTAATATCCTATATTCTTCCTCTCTAATCCCTATTTTAGGTCTGTCTTAATAATCTCATTCCTTGAAAGTGGGGTCTTGTCCTGGAGTTGTAATTCTGGGGCTGGTTCCTGGCAGATATCCAGCTTGACTAGATTGTATCTCTCCTCTGACTTCAAGACCTCCTAGTACCTGTTCTGACTTCCTCACATAGGAACCACCAAAGGAACCTAGCTACTGCCAATTATCCCCCAAGGCAAAGAGATGTTATGTCAGTTTCACGTGACCAAATCTCCACCTCTATTTCCTTTTTGACCATTTTCAAAGGGAGATGTTATTCTTTTTTTTTCATCTCCCTCTGCACCAATCATTTATTTTTTAATAATAGAAAAGTACCAGGGGAAAAAACACAAAATGATAATGAAGGGAATTCCTATCAGATTCCAGAGTTGGGGGGAGGGGATTTCATAAACAAAAGGATGATGTAAAAAAATCTCAAGTTCTCCTGCCCATCTGTTATTTCAGCTGCTGCTAGGGCTGGGGCTATTTGGATAAGGCCAGCTAGATAACAGGTGCAGGGGCAATGGATGGAGAATGTGTCCTGACTCTCAACGCAACAATGATTTGAAGTTTACGAGCATTGAAGGACTCTGGTGAGGAACATAACCTTCCTGAGAATGTTGGACATATTGCCCCAAAGGGAGTAAAATTTAGCAGCACTGGAGATACTAATCTTGGGGGTAGACCAGAAGTCCCTGGAGATTCTTTCAGTGCTGTGTTAATGAAAATTAAGTGGGTGAATGCATAAAAATCTTGAGATGGGGCCGGCCCTGTGGCTTACTCAGGAGAGTGCTGTGCTGGTAGCACGGAGGCCACAGGCTCGGATCCTATATAGGGATGGCCAGTGCGCTCACTGGCTGAGCGTGGTGAGGACAACACCAAGGCAAGGGTTGTGATCCCCTTATTGGTCAAAAAAAAAAAAAAAAAAAAATCTTGAGATGTATGTTTGAAGAATGGTTGTCATGTAAACTTCTGGAAAACTAATTTGTTGACAGATTTATAAGCTTTACAATTTTTTAGCTTATTGTCTATTTTATCTACTTCTAGACTCATGAGTGTACATTTTTCTGTCAATGCTTCTAAAACATGAGTGGGTTGGGGGAGAGAGTAGCATTCCCAGGGGATACATGAAGGCATGAAATAAATATGACATGCATTGTATTATACATTCATTTTGCTCTAAAATATAGAGGCATGTTTTATATTTTAAAAATATTATGCCATATTAAGGAATAAACTAAGAAATTTGCTTTAGGCTACATCCCAGGCCACTTGGGGGCATATGCTCTCTGTCTGAGCAGATGGGGCTCTTGGGTGGAAAAGCATAAGAGTGTGAAAAGTACTTCCCTACATTGTGTTTTTCATTTGCGATGTGTGTCACAAATGATTTATGGCTGATAATATTTAAGGGAGTCAGCTAATATTTGTGAATGTTTTCCTCCTCCCCGCTACTTTGCCCCCCCCTTGTCCCCTCTTCATGCTCCTCCTCCTCAATAAACATCAACTCAGAGACAAGCGAACATATGTTTCTGTCCTGGCTTCATCCCTTACTAGCTGGGAAGTCATGGAAGAGTGTCTTAACTCTCTGAGCCTATTTCATATCAGTCATCAGCCCAGCCTCTCAGCATTTTTATGCAGATTGAATGTGAGACCACATATGTGCCCAGCCTATGATAAACAGTTAATAAATGTTAACCCATTACTGTTAATAGTTAATTATCAACATTCTCATTCACTGGAGTTATGCTATGGTCTCTTTAATAAAAGAAATGCAGTGAAGATAACTGCATGTGACCTTGGTTAGGTAAACCCATGAAGATGAGGTCACCATTTATCACAGGTGCCATAGATTGATGGAAAGTCTCTGTTCTACCACATCATTTGGCTGGAACAGCCTCAGCACCGGGCAGCTTGTTTCCTTTCCGGGTGGCCTACTCCAACTTCTGAAAATACTGTATCCCAGAAAGTTTACCCTGGGGCAAGCTCTGTCTCCCAGGAACTTACACCCACAGTCTTCTTCTTACATACTAGCATCACACAGAACACATCCGATTGGTAGAGAAACCTGAATCACCCTCCTTCTTTCCATGGTGTGTGCATGGCTCATGTATCCTTAGATCACAGAAGCCTGACAACAGCTCTTTGAGGCAGGGGTTGTTTTTCTGAGTTTTCAGACAGGAAAAGAGAAGCCCAAGTCACTCCCTGAGTGAAAAGGCAAGGAAGGGGTATGGGTATGATTGCTACTGAAAAGATTATGTTTTCCTCACTGAAAAATCATTGTGATAAAACAACATTTTCTCCAAGTTAAAGTCAAAATTAGTGCTAAACCAGGACTTTTTTCTCAAAAGCCTACGTAGAATAGAACTGTCTCAGAAGGACAAACTAGTGGCTTCTGAAGACCTGGCTGGAGGTTAGAACCTATTACATAGCTGGTCTAAAAGCCGGATGACCTTTCAAGCTGCTCCAGAAACCATCTGGAGAGCCTTGCACTGTCTCTTGAACCCCTTCCCCTCCTGCGCCTCCCCCATCCAGATGGACCCTAAGTCCTCTCCATTCTCCCCACCCAAATCCTCCCAAGCCTCCCCTTCTTCGTTCCTGCTACCGCCAGTATCTCGACCTCGATAACTAAAGCAGCCTCAGGCATGCACTCCTGCCTATACCAACCCCGTTTTTTCAGTCTTGCCAATGACGTCAGAATATTCTTAGATGCAAAGTCACTCTCCAGCTCAATATCTCCTCATTTAGTGCAGCGATGGGTGCTTACTACCAAGCCGAAACTTCCCCTTTACGCTTTGTTTAGAACTAAAACTTTAGCACTTCGTCTGAGATGTGATTACTTTGGCTTTTTCTGATTTCATAGAATTTTGAACACTATATTAAGGTGTTTTATTTTTTTTTCTAACTTTAACCATCATTAGTACTTAATAATCAGTTCCTCAAACTACATATCAGATTAATTTTATGTTTGTGGCTAGTAAATTTAAATGTGACATATGAAATTGTTTGGCTAGTTTTGAAAGGTCTTTTGTTGTCTGAATCCTTTCATACCTTTAAAAAAAAAATGTTTCCAGCTATCATTCTTTCACTAACATCTCAAATGACATATCTGACTTAGGTTTGCATTTCTGGCAATCAGAAACCAAAATGCTGGCATTTCTAGTTATAATTTCCTCAGTATTCCTTCTCAGAAAGGTTGTAGTGATGGCAAATGTACATCACATCTGGAGCACAATCTTATACTAAGATTTAGTTACAAATTATAAAATTATTTTCTTAAAAATATTAATACATACATCAGGAGGCTAAACACCCTATGACTTAAGCTTAAATACTTAAATATGCACTTAAATGCATATTTTTAAAGTGTTGGTATATAGTTAATACCATGATAGGTCAATTAAAACCTATCTAAATTCTGTAGGAAAGTCACATCACTTCTTTAGGTCTGTTTTTCTATCTTTTAATTAGGATATATGATTCTTGTCCCATAACAACATGAAGATAAAATGAGAAATACAGAAGTACGCATACTCTAGGAGAAAAGGAAGAGACAGCCCCATTATACTATGGGGACACCACAGTTTGCTTCTTCCAAGAAAGCCTCTCTGAGCCCCTTGGTTATTCCTTGATCTCTTATTGTTTCCATGTCACAGCATTCATTTAACAGGGTCTCTCTCTCCAAATAGTCTGTCTGACTAAACTGTGTTATACTTCTTTAAAACTCCATCTTCTGGAATAATAATAGCAATTATAGTTTTAAATTGTTGCCAATTTATCATATGCCAAGCACCATGGTTCATACTTTGTATGTATAATCTCAATGGAAACAGCAGTCCCTTGAATAATTATTGTATTATCCCCCTTTTCAGAGGAGGAAACTAACACTTAGGGAGAGTAAGCTGCCTGCCTATAGGCATATTGCTTTCATCATAGGGGAGGGATTTGATCCAGTTCTGTCTAACTCCATCTCAAGGCTGTGCTTTCCAGAGGTAGAAGCCTCCAGCTGTTATGAACTAGCAAGTACAGCAGAATAGAAATCAAAAGACCTAGTTTTGAACCAAGAAGAATTTACCTGTATACAAAGACCAGTTATAAAGATCTAGAAGTCAGGAAACACAAGTTCTCTTTTAAATATTCCAATCCACTGAATGATCATGGAGAACCCATTTCCCTTCTCCGACCGTCCATGTCTTCATCTGTAGAGTAGGAATCTGGGAAGGATGTGATGATGATAAGCTCTGCAGTCCTCAGTTCTAACTTAATGAAGAAGGCAGTGTTGTCTATTTTTGTCTCGAGCTTTTGTAAAGGCTAGAAGCTGCCTCAGCAGTTAAAATTCTGCATTGAGAATGTGTGTAGATCAGGCCCTACCACCCAGATTGTCTAAGCTGGAAGACAAATGGTGGGACCACCTAGGATTCCTCTGGCTCGGGAGGAACACAAGTATTCCATTCCAGCCTTGGGCAGAATCAGAGGGTAATGCCTGGGCACTTTCTATATCAGCTTCCAGCCAAGAATGGGAAGGGAAGAAAGCAATCACTTTCTGAGCCTGAGGTGATGTTCCAGGGACTTATTTTCATAAGAAAATATTCCAGTTATATAGATAAATACAAATGTGCATAAGCCTAGCTTTGTCATATTATAACATTGTGCCACATGTTCTTCATATCTTTTATTTTTGGTGTGAAAGAAGTAAAAAAAATATTGATAAAGTTTGAACTAATTTGGGTGCCCGATCTGTATCACATTTCCCTCCAGTGCACATTATTATATTTTGTGCATATGTATTGTTTTGCCTATTGTAAATTTCATAGATGTTTTAATACTATGCTTATCATATAGAGCTGGCTTTTTTTTTTTTTGGCTCAGCATCGTTTTGAGATCACACGTATTGATACAAGTAGATCTAGCTCATTTATTTTCACTGACATAGTATTTTACTGCATGAATATATTACACTTTATTTGGTCACTCTTTTCTTGATAGACACCTAGGTTGGCTCTTTTGTTATTGCTATTATTATTATTTAACCTTTTATGTTCGTTATTTCCAATAATATTGCTTTAAGCATTTGTGTTCTTGCTCCATTGTGCACAGAGCAAGAGTTCTCTGAAGGATATATAGCTAAAATGATATTGTTAGTTTGAGGATAATTGCACCTTCAATTTATTAGATACTACCATTTATTCTCCAAAATGGTTGTACCAATTAACATGTCTACCAACAAACTTCCCATTGCTTCAGGTTCTTGCGAACATTTGATTCCTCCAAACATTTAATTGCAGTGTGATAGTTACTGAATGAAACTGAACTATTGTTTTATTCTGCCTTTCCCTGATTACTCACAGGCCTGAGAATCTTTTTACATGTATATTGAACATGTAGGTTTCTAGCCATGTGGATTGCCTGTTCATCCTTTTGCCTATTTTAAATTGTGTTATTTATTTATTCTTTTTTCTTTGATATGTAAGTATATTTATATGTACTAGGTATTAATTCTTTATAATTAAAGGCATTAACACCACATCCAAGTCTGTGACTCCTATTTTTTTATTCTACTTATGCTGCTTTGTTGAATAGAAGATATCGTTTCCTTCATGATTTGTATTTTTTATGTCTTGTTGAATGTTAATCCTTTCACTACTGAATTGTATAATACCACCTTTAACATATATCATATCAGTACTTGCATAAGTTTGTTTCTGGATTATTTTGTTTCATTGGTCTGGTTTTTTTTGGGGGGGGACTAGTAAGGGGATTGTAACCCTTCGCACGGTGTGGTCTACACCGTGCTCAGCCAGTGGGTGCACTGGCCATCCCTATATAGGATCCGAACCCACGGCCTCGGCGCTACCAGCGCCGCACTCTCCCAAGTGAGCCACAGGGCCGGCCTAGTGGTCTGTTTTTTTTCTATCACCTTATTAATAACTGTCTATCTTAATATCCATAGCTATAGACAAGTCTTGATTTATGTTATGAATTCATTCTGGACTTTGATTTTCTCCTTTGAAAGATGCCTTTGCTCTCCCATGTAAATTTTAAGTTTCATTAAAAAAAAAAAAACTCTCTTGGAATTTTAATTGCAATTTCATTGACTGTATAGATATATTTGAGGAGAAGCAGAATCTTTACAATATTGTATGCTCCCATTTATATACAGAGTTTATCTGTTCATTTATTTAAGTCTTCTTTTATGATTTCAGTACAGTTTTAAAGCTTTCTTCATAAAAACCGTGATGATTTTTTATTAGAAATATATTCCTAACTCTGGCATTTTATAGGTGTTAGTACTATAGTAAATGGTAGCTTTTCTCTAATCTGTACACACACACACACACACACACACACACACACACACACACACACACACAAGAATGTATCTATGTGTATATGTATTCTAACAGTTAGAGAATGATAAAAAATAATTGAGTTTTCTAAACTGATATTATATTTAGAAGTCCTCATAGACTGTTTCATTAGTTCTAATAATTTGTTTATTCTTGTTAATTTTTCTATGCTGTCTCTTACAGATGAGGAAAAATGATAGTTTTGTTTCTTCCTTTTCAATTCTCGGATTTTTTTTTTGTTTCCTGTTTAGCTATGCAATGTAGAACCAACGGCATTACAGGGCATTCTTAGTTTGACCCTGTAATCAAAAAGAATACTTTTTCTATTTTGTCTATTTCCAGTTCCCTTCTTCTTCTTTTTTTGGTAATCATGCAGGGATCTGATTTTACTGTTGTTGATACGAAAAGCAAACAGAAAGGACATTGTTGGGGGGGAGGGGGGGAGGGAGAAGGGAGGGAGGTTTTGGTGATGGGGAGCAATAATCAGCCACAATGTATATCGACAAAATAAAATTAAAAAAAAAAAATTATCTACAGCCTAATTTTAGACCTTCCTCTAAAATTGATTCTGTCTCTAAAATAAAGACATTTCTGGAGCTTTAATAAAAAAAAAAAAAATTAAATAAATAAATAAATAAATAAATAAATAAATAAATAAATAAAAATTAAAAAAATAAATAAAAATAAAATTCTGCATCTAGTTAAAAATACCTGTTTTAAAATTCCTTGAACTTGTTAAGACAAGAGAACCTATATGATGTAGTGGGGGGGGAGGAGAAGGAGGAGGGAAAGAGGAACAGATAAAGGGACACAAAAATCAACTACAATGTATATTGAGAAGTTAAAAAAAGAATAAAAAAAATAATTTTCAAAAAAACCCAACCTGTTTTAGAAAATCATTTAATATGCTAATATTGTAAATTACATTAATAGATCACCCAATGTTAAAGTTACCCCTCATCCTGGGGTAATCCACCTTTGCCTCAATGTGTATGTTCGTGTGAGTGTGTGGGTTTTAAAACATTGTTGAGATCTGCTTGCTAGTATCTTATATGAGATTTTTGCTTCCTAGTCACAAATTCCGTTGAGTGAAAGTCTCGTCTTTTCATTTATTTATTTGTGTTTTTGTTTATGTGTTGCATTATGAACAGAACTTATCTCCTATGGACACTGATTCTTTGATATTTGTTGAGCTTTGTATTGTAGCCTAGGACATGGTAAAATTAAAAAGAATATTCTACATATCTATTCTGGAAGAAAATATTCTTACTTCAGTTTAATTCAAGTTCAAAATTATATGTCTCTTTTTTATTATGTGGTGACCTCTTTATCATAATAACAATTTTTGCCTTAATATTTCCTTTTCCTTTGACTGAAAATAGTATTAATTTGCATGGTTAGTATTTACCTGGTAAATATTTTCCATGCCTTTACCTTTAACCTTTCAGCAAGGCTTTCTTTAGTTAAATCCAGCTAGAGAATCTCCATCGTCATATAGTTGACTTTAAACTGATTAGTGTGATGACAGTTATGTTGAATTTATTTCTCCCACCTTGTTTGTGCTTTCCATTTAATAGTCTTTCTTCTTTGCTTATTTATTCTTTTCCTCCTTTCTTCCTGTTATCTGGATTTGTTGAATTTCTCTATTTCCACTACTTTCCCTTTCCTTGTCCATCTAATTTTTGGAGATTGCATTTTCTTATTTTATTTCTTTTTTACCCTAAAATACTAACATGCATACTTGTTATCAAAGTTAAAATTTAAAAAAAAAACCTGATGTTGTTTGCTGACACTTGTTCTTGATGCCTTGTTAACTTTTTATGTGTTTTTAATTTTGACATGTAAACTCATGTTCAGTGGGTTTTAATATGCGGAAATCATATGCCCATGGGTCAAGTCTATGTCTTCCCTCAGAGTGGTTTTATGTTAATTTCTAAGTACCCTTAAAACATCACCAACATGAAACTTTATTTTTTTCTTTCTAGTTAATTTCTTGGCTAAGGCATTCCCAGACCATACTGAGCAGTTTAAACTCAAACTTCAAATCTTTGTTAGGTATAAGACAGTGGTTATAAATCTCCACTCAGACTCTAGGCAAAGAAAGTTAAGTCTTAATTGTCATGTTATTAAGATAGGCAGCTAGGTATATGCATACACACACACACACACACGCGCGCACGCATGCACACACATAATATTTTTTTCTCTAGTACACTGTTTCACTAAGCACATAGATTTTTCAG
The DNA here is from genome assembly GCF_027409185.1 of Cynocephalus volans. NCBI lineage: Eukaryota > Metazoa > Chordata > Mammalia > Dermoptera > Cynocephalidae > Cynocephalus > Cynocephalus volans. The sequence goes on from NC_084476.1 coordinate 20,869,593, forward strand.
GGTTCCTAATCTTATTTTAAAGACCTTAATTCCAATTCACCACTTTGAAGATTTGCAGGGCCAAATCTCTCCTGGAATAAGGAAGAATATTCAAGCCATTCAATTGCCAAAACTGATGGTTCTTCCTTATCCAAACTATACTAACAAAACACTGGATTCAGTGCTCACCTACTTAGTTTCAGCTCTATTTTACTTCTTGTGTGTCTTGCCCCTGGCAACCTCCTTTTCTGTTTTTCTGATCTCAGTCATACATTTTAGAGGATGCTACTTATATCTGTTATATTTTATCTAGAGTGTCTGGATGGAAGCTTTTATTGAAAATATTTTTAGATTAGTTAGTCCACGACATTTTCACATATGATTTCTAATTTAAACCTGAAAGGTAGAAATTAATTTCATTTTTCATTTGAGGTTAAATGTAGCTCAGTGATCTGCCCAAGGTCAGGGAGATAGATAATCACTATAAAGCAGGATTCAAACCATGCTGTTTGACTCTAGAACCTTTGACCTTATCATAACATTGAGCTGACTCCTTGGATGAGCACACACCAGTGAGATGTGCATTAATATCCAATCAAATAAAAAACACTAGAACTATTTGGAGATAAGGCAAGCTTCCCCTTCATGATTTTACAGTCTTTTAGGGATCTGCAACTCAGAGTAAGAAAAAAAATTTTTAATGTAGAAATGTAGAGGAAAATAGTTATAGCTCTAATATATCTTTTAGAGTGCGAGCTGACTTTTTTTTTAATTGAGAAGTGATAGTCTATTATCACAATTGCTTTATTATGTTTTTCTTTTTTTCTTTTCTTTTTTTTTTGGAGCAAGAGGAACTCTCATTTATTGCTGGTGCAAAATGGTACAGCCATTTGGAAGATGGATATTATGTTTTTCTGTTCATAAAAATAAAAATCATTCATACTTATTATAACAAATTAGGGAGCTATATGAAAAAATTAAAAATAAAGTAAAATCACCTCAAATTCCATCACCCTGATACAGCTACCAGGAAGATTCTGATTAGCATCCTTTCATCTTTTTACGTACAAAAACACATGTACACAATTTTGTATAAATACAAGATCACAAATTTGTAATATCACTTCATCTTTAGTGATCATGAAAAATGAATATAAGATAAATCCAGCTAGTTAGCTTTATGCCGGCTAATTATATTTAGGCTTTAATTACTTTTCTCAAATTATAAATAAGTATATTTACATATAACATTTTATTTGTTCATCCACACATTCATCCAAAAGGCCATCCCAGCTTCTCCTAGGTTTTTGGGATGTGAAAATGCATAAAATATGGTCTTGCCATTAGAATGCTCATAGGCTAGTGGGGAAGAGAAGACATTAAAGTGGATGGCTTTGACACAGCCTAAAAGTGTGTGGGACTGTGGGAGCACACAGGATTCGTACCTGATTCTGGCTGATGGGGAGAGAGCCTGAGAAAATTCCTAAAAGAAGTATACTGGCTTAACTGGAGAAAGGAAAGAATAAGTCAAGACGGAAGAAAGAGAAGAGAATTGGCTTTCTGAGCAAACGACATCATCAGTTTTGTTCTGTGATTTGGGTAGCAGCATAGGTAATTAGTTTAGGGAAAAGGTGGAAAGGTACCTGATGACAGAGGGACCAAATATTCCTTGTGGGATGGAAGATGCAGAAATAAATTGAATACACACCAAAATTTAGCACTATGCTAGATGATTTTAGATTCTATTTTGTTTAAAGAGAACTAAAACTTACAACAAAGTGTCCTTTCTTGCTGAATGACCTTGGAGCTATGATTAGTCTTCTCAAAAGAATTTCTTTCTTAACATTCATACATTAGAGTTACATACCTACACTCAGTTTTTTCCTGTATGTGATAACCATATACACCTTAACTCCAATCTCATCTGGGTATTACCCTGAATTCTTAAGGGAGTCTTTTATTTCTGTTTTAGATTGAGAGGTATTTTGGTCTTACTTTTTATTGGTGGTGGGGGTGGTTGTTAAGGATTTGGGATAGAAAGCACTGTACGCCCTTGGGAAGGGGTATCTTGAAGGGAAGTCTGACATAATGACTCTGGATCATGTTTCAGGAAAAATGGCTATGGTTCTTGCATTAACTTTTGTTGTGATCTTGGATGAACTACTTCTTTCTCTGGACCTCACCTTCTTTGTCCAACTGAAAAAAAAAATGTATGAAGTTCAGGCAAAGTAAAGGACCAAAAGGTGAAGAAGATGCTATCATTGGCTTCAAACAGTTCAAAGGTCAAAAGGGAGAATTAGATGAGTACAGTATGGTTGTAATACAAGGTGGAGTTTGAAGAGCACTAACAAAGAAGTGGACCAAATAGTGGTTAGAAGGATGAGAAAGTGTCAGGGAAGCTTATTATTGACACCTGGATTAGGTTGGTTTCCTCCTGCAAATGTCCTTTGTACCTCACACTTTATTATAAAACTAAGCACACATTTTGCAATCAGATGCTGAATGCCTGTGTACCCTGATGTACAAAGTACATCAAAGTACTTCAAAAACAGAGAACACATTAGCCTTTCATTGTCGTATTTCTGTGCCTAGCACAGTCTTGGCACAGAATAGGTTTTCAGCAATACCTGTTGAATAAGTTAATAGTTTGATATAATACAAACACGAGGAAATTGTCAAAAGACATCAAGGATAAGTATGGTATTTTGAGTTAGTAGAAACAGCACAGAACAGTATACAGGTAAACCTTTTAAGACTAACAAAAGCTCATTTAGACTGAACTTCAGGGTAAACCAAAGGAAGCAGTAAAGTTTTACTAAAATGGTCAGCAAGAGGGTGGGTGCAGTAGATGGTGGGAGGCTCTGAGGCAAGGTCTCGGGGCTTGAGTCATGGGGGGACAGAGAACCAGAGTTGTTAAAGCAAGGGGCTAGATGCAATGATTTCCCAAGTCTCCTCCCTACCTCCAGCTGTGTAAGTCAGAACGTAGATATGCTAACAGTAGCCAAGAAATCAAATCAGCATGCAGTCTTCATGCATTCTGGAATCCCCTTACACCCACCTTCCCTTCTTCTGTGCCCTGTCACTCAGTAGATTTCACCTTTTCCATTTCTAGTCCACCTTTTTAAAAGCCAAGCTGCAATGCTAAACTCCTGTCGCCAAGAAAGTCTTTGTTTGGGAAAATGGCCTTTTGTCTTGCAATATCCATCCTCTTATTCCTCCTAGTGACCACTGTGAGCCCTAACCCATGGTCTGGATTAAAGAAATGAAGAACGAGAGGACAGGGCTCTGAGAATCCACTGGTCATTTGGATCCCTTCCCAATGGGACTAAGGTCCATCCCTCTCACACAGGTAACGTAAAACTCATTCTTTCCATACTGACAGTGTTGTCCTCACTCTCTATAAGTATCAGAAAGGAGCAATTGTGTACATGCAACTGGTTAATTCCAGTAGACTTTGATATAATTGTCCAAAGATTTGCTCTGGTACCAATTTAAAACACAGTAGCAAATTTAATAAAACTAACAGTTTGCAGCCAAGGCCTTTGTTATTTTGTTTTAATCATCTTTTACCACCAATTGAAATGATTTTCTACTTTCTTGGTGCAATGAAACAAATACAAGGGAAAGAATGGTGGGACAATGTGGAAATTATAAAAGATCCGGAGCTTCCAATCCTGGGGTAAGGTAACAGCAGTGCTGGGATTTCACTGGATGTTTGTGTCAGGCCAAGATTTGAAAGAAAGACATTTACCAGTTTGGGGGAAACTCCACACCTGGATAACATTAAAGAAGGGAGAGAGGAAAAGATCTACAAGGGACTCTTGTTTTTCCTGAATGCAACCAAAGAAGATGTGTGACAGCTTCCCCAAACATTCTGCTGGTGATGGACAGGCCACTTGATTACAGGGCAGGGGCTTGTGACAAGCTGACCGGTCCCCGACGACTCTGGGAGCCAAAACACCAGATAGAGGTGGAGGTAAACAAGGCATGCTGCAGAGTGTGAAAACCGAGGCCAAGTCGGGGCCAGCGAGTTGAGCAGAGGGACCCAGTGACAGCTGGTGATTGAGCGGCACTAACTGAACACAGTTGTTCAGGACCAGGGGCCAGTGGGGAAAGCAATCCCCTTTCTCCTCCCTGTGGCCTCACTGGGTGGCCAGCAATTTTATTACTGGCAGAGGGCAAGCTCAACAGCATTTTCGAATTTGGCACCACATCTAAAACCAACTGGGGGCTGGGCTTTTCTTTCTTCTCTCCCCCCACCCTCCTTATGAATGCCTTGGGTTCTGTGAAAGCCAGCATGCAGTTAGCAAACTACATTTCCCCTCAGTTTTGAAACCCATGTGCACTTGGGGAAAATGTAATCCTTATGTTTCTGATTCATTTACACTTAACTCATCAAAACGCTATTTTGTAAGAGCTATTTGATGTCCATGAAGTCTTCTGAGCTCTTTTGTAAGCCTTGCTTCTTAGAAGCAGGAAGTCACATTTCTGATGAGAGGGAGAACTTGAACCTAAAAGGTTGAGTTTGTTTTGAAATGAGGGCTCTTGGAGGGTCGTGTGGACCCTGAGCTCGGCCAAATGCATTTTCTCACTTCCTATACCACTCCCCTCACCCACACCAGATGCCATGACGTTACTACGTCAGCTTTCTGTGAATTCACCAAGGGAAACTTCTCCAATCAGAGAGATCCAAGCGCAAATTTGAGTCCCAAGGTCTAGCCAAACTCCAGCACTTTGTTATGTGGGGGAAGAAACACCTGGATTGGAAGTCAGGAGCCCTATATTCAGTTTGTTCTGCCACCAAATGGCTTTGTGACTCTGAAGAAGTTGCCTCCCCTCTCTGGGCTCAGTTCTCTCATTTGTAAAGTGTCATTACTGGCCTAGATGATCTTCAGTTCTCTTTCTAGCCCTAAGAGTTTTTGACTCTAATTCCCAGACAGTAGGAGGTTTGAGAAGCTAAGAATTCTCTCTGCAATAAAACTCTGGAGACAAGTTTGTACATAAGGAGCTTAGCTCAAGAAGGAGACACAAAAATGTAGAAATTGGAGCTGGATGACTTTGTATATCACTTACTCCTAGTTTCTCATTGTAGGATGCATATTAAAGCCCAGAGAAGGGGAATATATTGCCCCAAGTCATACAGCAGATTAAAGGAACAGTCCAGCTTTCTTGGCATTTTTGACCAACATCTTTGAATGGAAGTTTCCAAACTTTTCAGTTTATAGAATACCGAAGCTGGGGCAAAAAAACCTCCTTCTCTGTCTGACAAGAAGAATGTGAAAGCCAGCATTAGAATAGAAGGGGAGCTAGCATTGCTTTGCATGAGGCACAGTGAGGTGGTGTCTGGCTTATATTAAAGCCCATGAGTGAATGATTAATCCTGGGTAGAAAACAAAGCCCACGCCTTGTAACGTTATAGGTATTAGCGCTACAGAAGATTAACCCCACAACCCCCCATGGGACCTTTTCAGAACATTGGACTACACTTTGAGAATAAGTGGATGATGAAAACAGGTGGTCTTACAGGTCCTGTCTGTGCACTCCCAACACACATGCATACACACACTCACATGCAGGTACTCATGCACGCACATGCACACACACACGTGTGCATGAACATGCACATGCTCACCCCAATTGCTCTTGTGACTCTATACAGGAAAGAAATGTTCTGATTCATGGTGGTCTGCTGCTGTAAGCATGCTTCCAGCAACTGAAAAGCACTTTTGAATGCATTTTTCTTCTCCCATCCCAACCCATGTATGTCTCTGTCTCTGAATTCATTCTCTGTTTCAGTGATGGCAGTAACATAATCATCTTCTATGACCCACTCACTGGCCTCCTCCTTCTGATTTAGTCATCAACTATTTCTATCCCATTAATATTGCTCAGCCCCATCTGATTCTCTCCCTTCCCACCTTGACTACTCTAGACCAGCGCCATCATCTACTTCAGCTTGGCAACATTGTTTTACTTCCCTTACCATTCATGTCCTATTTCCATCTCTGCCTCTACCCAGATACCCACACGTAGCCAAAGAGATGCCCTAACACCAAACCTAATCAGGATTTTCTCTCACCCAAGACACTTTTTGGCTCCCCACCATGCTCAGGAGGAAGTTCAGACTCTTCAGCATAGCAGTCTGGAACTGTCATAACCTGTCCCCTCTCAACCTCTCCGTCATCTTTGCTCAAACTCTCCTCCCCAAATTTTACCCCTCAGTCACCAAGAGCAAGCAGTCTCACCTCCCATCCCTGGCTAAATCCTTCTGGCCTTAACGTGGATGCCATCTTTTCCAGGAGGTTCTCAAGTACCCTTTAAGCTGAGTCTTAGCCCACATGCTTCCCTTATCATAACACCTTTCTCATCATTTTATCATGTGTTTGTCTGCTTTTTACACTGACGAGACTAAGCTCCTAGCAGAGCTCCTAAGCTCTTATTGCCTAGTATAGGGCCTGTTACAAGGACAGTGCTAAATAAACACCTGTTGAATGAATGAAAGACTGAATCACACCTTGTGTCCCAATCTGTTTGTTTTAAGGATAAGAGAACTGAGGCCCCAAGAGGAGAAGCAGCCACACTGTAAGATTCTCGTTTGTCCTCTGATCCTTTAGTAACTAATCCATCTTAGAAGTTAAAAGACCTCCAATACACCAGAAATCATCTGTATTATCATGAATTTCTGACCACTTACTGATGTGCCACAGGGTTTACTCATTCATTCATTCATGCATGCATACACTTATTTACTTGCGTCTACTGACCATCTACTTGATGTCTGGCTTTGCCCAAGAAGCTGAAGATAGAGGATAATGTAGCAAATACTACCTGCCCCCCCACCTCCAGAATCCCCACTGTAAAGTCAAAGTACTACTCAGGAAAAACACGTCAAAACATTCTGAAATTGTTTCAAAGGGAGTGCTTCATAAGCCCCAAGAGAGAGGATAGGTCTAGGAGAAGCCCTGAGAGTCCCACTGTGCCTGAAGGGCTTTTTTTAGGTCTAGATGGCCATTTCCCAAGCTCAGAGTCCAGACTTATTAACAATGTGACATGCAACCTGTGTGCATCCTTACTGAATTAGATGCACTCAGTGCAGGTGTGAGCTTAAGGATGGACTGAAAAGAATGTCAGAGCTAGAAATGACCTTCAGGTTTATCTACCTACCCCTTCATTTTATAGAAAGAGGACTTGGGCCCACAGATGAGGGGCCATCAGAGCAGGAACACAGCAATATTTCAGGATACCAGTCCTGGAACCAGGTCTCCTGATCCAGGGCCAGAGCACAGTAGGTTCTCTCTCTCTCTCTCTCTTCTCTTAGATCAGCTATAGAGATTCAAGTTCAATTTATTATTTTCCCCCCTTCTAATCCAACACATAGCAACTCCGGGTACAGTTTATGGGAATTTGCTCCATGTGTGTCTGTGCGTGTCAGAGTGTCTGCGCGTGTCAGAGTGTCTGCCTCTCACACATATTCTTTGGCATGGCTCTAGCCAAGAACAAGCCTAATGAAAACCAAACAATAGAAAGAATCAGGAACATTTAAATCTTTATAGTTCACCAGATTGCATCATGTTCTTGCAAGTCTATTATCTCATTAGTTTTTCCCACCACCCCTTGTGAGACCATATGGACAGGAATCATCACCCACTTTGTTAAGTTCCAAGTTTTGAGACTTGATCAGAGTCACACAGCAAGGGAGTTGAGCATTGATCTGGGAGTCAGATCTCTTGATTCCAAACCCAGCATCTCTAAAGTGATATCTGAGGCTCCTACTTCAACAGACACAACATAAACCCACCAAGATCTGCCCTCATGATTCTCAGTGTCTACAGACACAGACTGAATGAATTTTGTCCCCTCCTCTTGCCAATGCCCAGTGTGAGATAAATTCCCCCATTCTTCTCACATCTGTAATTGTTCTGACAGCTGTTATTTTCTCCCTTTTTCCTCTTCATTTATTTGTTTTCTTAAAAACCAGGAATTGGAGCAGCACCACCAAGTTCAGTCTGTCCTACCTAGCCCCGGGGTGAACAGAAAATCACAAAGAAGTAGGTGACACCAGGACACCTCTGGCAAGCTGACTTCACTAACTCATTGTTTTCCAAAGGAGCTTCCTCAGGAACGCCAGTCCTATGACATGTGACAAGAAAACGGGGTTCCTTTTGCAAACAATGTCAAGAGACTGCATAAAGCATTCCAACAACCTCTGGGAGATTCACAGTGAAAAGTAACAAGTTCTGTGAAGTTATGCAGAACAAAACCTCTTGAACAGTGTTCAAACTAACCTTCCCTGCAGACTTGCAGACCTCTTTTACCCTCTCAGAGCTGCTATTAATGTGTCGTAAAACTATTAATCTGTAGAAATCTTTAGAAATATTCAGACATACCACAATTACTCTACTTTTTTTTGCCTGCTAATGAGTATAGAAACTTTTACTCCAGCAAAAGGTTGCAGTTCTGTTGTGATCCATCATCTCCTTCCCCAAGGTAATAATATTCATTTTTCTCTTCAACCTGTAGTGTTGCTTTTTGTAAACTTGACTTGAATGTCTAGGCCTTGATCATTCCTGAGGAAGACCATCATTTCAATTCTAACCAATAGTTGTGAATGCAAGTAAGTTGCTTCTCCACTCAAGTTTACTCATGCATGTTTATCATAAGGCACAAAGGTATAGTAAAGAATCCCACAACTAACTCTTCTTGAAAGAAGTTTGTAACATCTTTAAGATGCTTCCTCAGCTGTAAAGTATAATTAATAATAAAAACTCAAATAATTTTTTGGAAGGATTAAATGAGATAAAATATTTAAAAGTGCTTAGCGCAAAGCTTGATACATAGCCAATGGATGATAGATACCATTATTACACTGGTATTGTATCACACTTACATAATAACATGAAGGGTCCCTAACTTAGAGTCATCAAACACATCATTTTACTAGCTGAGTGTGTGTGGGCCAGTTACATAGCTTCTCTGAGCATCTTTTACAAAATGGGAAAGACGTCTATCTCTCAATGCCATTAGGATGCCCAACTGAGATCCTATTCATGTGCACTGTGTCAGGTCCATTGTGAATACTTAATACATTTCTCCTGTAATTATGCAGAGACAAGCTTAATGAATGTTGGATAATTCATTCAAATATACATTTGAAAAGCCTTCTTGAAGCTTTTAAAAATCATGTTAAACCAGGAAGGGTTATGTTAACTACAGACAATTTTCCATACAGAGTATTGATGTTTTTATTTATTTACTTACATATCTACTTGTTTATTTATTTGCTTATTTAACTTCAGCAAATTAATCTTAGTCTCATAAGGATATGGATGGCATCAAGAGTGGGCAGTTAAATCCTTTAACGATTTGCTGAAGGAATGGGGGATAGACAATACATTGGATGAAATAGCAATGTTATGATTACAAAACAGAATTTGATTACCTTGCAGAAAAGTACCTTAGCATATTGTGAGTAGAAATGGGAGCTGTGATAAAAGAACTGGTTCAACCATAAGCAATTCCATTCCCATGTATTTAACAGCCCCCTTGGCATCTCAGACATTGTATGTATAAGATGGAATGTTTGATTGACCTCACCCCCTAACAAAATACTAAATTAAAATATATTCCTCTCTCTATTTCAGAAAATAATATTTTGCTCATTCCAGATACTCAAACCAGAAATCTGAGTCATTGAACATTACACATAAGAAGAGTCATTGCTTCTTAAACTCCTTGCATCCAGTACATCACCAATTCCTGTTTGTTCTACCTTTAAAGGACACCTCCAGTTCTTTCACTTCTCTGTGCAAATAACTAAAATGTCTTGTTTGTACATTAGAAAAAACCATTAACTGGAATCTCTCCCCTTTCCTCAATTCTTTCTTCACAGAGTACCCAGAGCAATGTTATAAAAATCATAGATCTGATTGGTTTAGTCCCTGTACTCTCCAATGAATAAATCCAAACTCCTTCACATGGACCACAAACCCCTTCATAATTTGGCCTCTGCTTATCTCTGCAGTCTCATCTTTTATATATCTCCCTTAATTTGAGAAGGTACTATAGTCTATTAAAGTCTCTTGTAATTAAACTCTTCAGTTTATAGCTATATTTTAATGTGTGCTATTACTATTATTTAGCCTAGCTTTCCTATAAGATAAGCTTCAGAATTATAGTGCCAGCACAAACATTGACATGCAGTAAGCACTCCTTATTAAAAGAGTGAATGCATGAATGAATGAATGAATAAACAAATGGATAAATTTATCAATGGAGCTTTGGTCCATCATTTAACTTCTGTGGGTCTCAGTTTCCCCATCTGCAGAAGAGAAGCTGTAATGACCCACTCACTTTCAAGTCTAGTAGTGCATTTGACAGATCCCTAGAAATTTAGATGAGTGATTTTGGTGGTGTGAGCACCCAACAGGGGCCATTCACACTTTTGAAATCATGAAGGTACTTGGACATAGTCAGCATTTCCATGGTTGCAGCTGACTCTGGAGATTCATTGATTGTGCTAAACCTTCTTGCTTATCCTCATATTCCCAGAACCCATATTTCATTCTGAAAGGTACTTGGCCTAAGACTGATGAGAGGGAGTCACAGGTGGATGGTGCCCGGCTTCCAGAAATAGAGTGGGATTGTGCTGACTATGTGCCCCCTGGCATGAACTAACAACAGTGTTATTCACTCTGGGCCTGGTGAAACAGCTCTCATTACCGATGTTGCTCATCTGTCCTGGTGGGCAGGACATCAGAAAGTAGGCAAACCATGATGGGCAGGCGTGGGAGAAGGCCTCGCTCAGGAAGGAGTCCAGCCTTTCAGCAACAGGTTACTGGAAACCATGCTGGTCTGGCAATGTTCACACTTCCTCAAGTCTCCCCCTACTTATCTGCTTAAATGTTCAAAAAGCAAATGAAAAGAATTTGCTCTTTCCTCTACTTTCTTTAGACAAAAAAATAAAAAAGAAAACTACAGGCTAATACCCTTGATGAACATAGATGCAAAAATCTTCAATAAAATACTAGCAATCAGATTACAGCAACATACTGAAAAAAATTCTACACCATGATCAAGTGGGATTCATCCCAGGGATACAAAGTCGGTTCAACATACACAAGTCAATAAATGTGATACACCACATCAAGAAAACCAAGGACAAAAACCATACGATTATCTCAATTGATGCAGAAAAGGCATTCTACAATATTGCCTTTACAAACAAGAAAAACTAGTATTAACATCTACTTTCTCCGCCCATCATGATGCCACTTTGTCCTTTGCCAGCCGTCATAGCAATCATTTTGCTCTGTAGTTTGCCAAGTCCACCTTTTGGGGTTAGGCAAAGAGATCTAAAACTTGGCTCTAGCATCTATTAACTATGGGAACTTTACCTCTTTGAGTCTCAGCTTCCCCATCTAAAAATCAGGCACACTAATACCTATACCTCATCCATAGGCTTATAAAAACTAATGGGCATACATGAGGTATTTACTCCATGATAATTATTATTAGTAGTGATGTTAGTACTACTACTAGTAGATGCTACAACGAGTACTAGCACATGCAAGGATGGTTAATAGTGACTAAATGTAGGCTCTACTGAAGGCAGAAAACAGCTTGGTTTTTGTCACCCATTGTATCTTCAGAACATGACATGGTTCCCAGCACAGGAAGAGTACTAAATTAGTTAACAGAGTAACGTCTTCATAAATGCTAGTTCCCTCTTAACTCCCTGATTCATGCTGGATTCTAAGAATATTGATGGATATGCAGAAGGGCTGACATTAAAATCCCAGTTTAACAGATGGGAAAATGAAGATGTAATGAGATCAAAGACCAGATCTGTCTTAAGGATGTTAATAGGCAAGTTACAGAACAGGAGATCTAAATATCCAGTAACTATTTGAAGAGATGCTCATTCAAGAACACATAAGAATCTCAATGAGAAGGCATGTTTTACTCATCAAATAAGCAAAGACAACACATTTTCATAGTGTCAAATAGTAAGTAGTGAAGACATGGATTAGCAGGTCTTGCCACACACTGCTGGTGGGGTGCAAGCCAGTCCACCCTCTCAGAATGCCATAGGTTGTAACCATTAAAACAAAAAAGGCCCATAGCTTATGATTCGGCAGCTCCATTCCTCAATGCTGAGCCTGGAGAAATGCTTCATGTACATGCCCACAAGGAGTTGTGTACAAGAACACTCACTGCAGCATTTGTAAGGAAAAAATGAGAAAAATAACCTAAATGCCTATCATTAGACATATGACTAAATAACCTGTAGCACATTCATACTATGGAATACTATACAGCAGTTAAAAGGAATGAAGTAGATCTAAAAACCAAAGTAGATAGATATCCCACATTACTACATTTCCCACCTCAAAGCTCTATATTTGATCTGTGATTGAGCATGCATTTCTGCCATGAAGTATAGTACATTCATTCATTTACCGATGTTTACTGAACATCATCTTGGTTTCTATCACCTGCACTATGGTGAACCTCTTCAGTGATCAACTGTTATACATCCTTCAGGACTCAGTTTAGACATCTCCTCCTCCAGGAAGCCTTCTTTACCTACTCAGGCTGGGTTAGACACCCTTTCTATGTTTTTGACAGCCCCAGTGCTCCTCATACCATAACACTTTTCATGCTGCAGTATAATCACCTGATTCCTTTTCTGCCCCTCCCCCCCCTTTAAACAGTGTGCTCTAGAGGCCAGGGATCATGTCTATTCAAGCATAGGGCATGGCACAGAACAGACATTTAGTATATACTTGTTAAATGAAATAAGTATTACCGAACATGATTATATTAGATTTTTACTATTTGATTGATGAAAGAATGAACACATGAATACATATGCAAACAAAGAAGGAAAGACTGGGTGAGAAACAAAAAGAGCCATGAAAAAGAAATGAGGCTTAGAAAAAAAATGAAGTGGTGACTAAGCTTGAGAGCCAAGAAACAGCATGCCAGAGCCACCTGTGCCTATAGCTGGCCCTAATTTGAGCTAAATTTTCCAAAACCTCCAAAGCTTAATGGGGCATCATATATCAATGTTACTGCTAAGATCTGGAAGCAGAAGACCCATCTTCTGAGAGGTTGCACTTGGTGATGTGGCTGACTCATCCTTCACTTATTCATTCAACAAGCATTCATGGAGCTCCTATTCTGTGTTGTGTCTTATAAGTGTAATACACTTCATACTTAAGGCTATAAACCAGTGAGAGAGGGAAAAAAAAAAAAAAAACCCACAAGCACCATTAAATATAATACAACCCAAACAGTAAGCATGGACCAGGATTGTGTTCTAAGACATCTGTATTCCAAATAGGCTGGGATCCCAGTCATGGCAGATCAACTAGCCTTCATTATAAGTCCCTAAGGGATACTTCTGGTCTCTGTACAAATGTCACCTCATTAGAGAGGTCTTCTCTGACTGCCTATCTCAAATCACCAAATCCTACCCAACTGGGATATTATGCAATTGCATATTTCTATTTTGTTTTCCCCCAATACAGTGTAAGAATCAATGACAGAAAAGACAAAAACCTGCTCTGTTCACTACTGCATCCCTCGTGGCTAGAAAGTAGTTTGGTTCAAAATAGGAACCAACAAATCTTTGCTGAACAAATACATTAATGAGTGGAATAAAGATTTTGGTTGATGGAGTTTTTGAGCATTGAAGTCCAGAGGAAGAGATTTGGGTTTGATTTGTAAAATTTGGATTCAGAGTCACAAGAATGTCTACCCAGATAATATGAATATATCCTTTCCTTCTGTTTATTCACTTTCCTCCAGAACTATATCAAAAATGCTAAGAAGGTGAGGTAAAGTAGATCGAGATTTTGTTGGCACCTTAACAGGTCCGAATGTGAGAAAAGAATTAATAGATTAATAAATTGGAATACACAAATAAGCCATTTGGGAGAGATGAATTCTAAGAATTCACCTAGCTCTACATCGAGGATCCTAAGAAGAGACAGGCACAAAGCAAGCAACACAAACATGTTTGTTCAATCAGAGATTGAATAAGACCACAAGTTTGGAGTTGATAGATCTATGTACAAACCCCAGTTCTGCCACCTGATAGCTATGTAAACTCTGCCACCCACTTTCCTTCTCTGAGTTTCAGGTCCTTATCTGTAATCTGGGGATAAGAAGTTTACCTCGTGGGGCTGTTGTGATAATCAAATTAAATGAGAGTATCTATGTTCTTGTCACATAGTACATGCTTAGTAAATGATTGCTTCCCCATTTCTCTCCAAACACTAAACTCCTCCCCACCCTTCATTCCAGATTTATTAATAAATATTTACTGAGTGCCTAGTTTGTGCCTAGAGTTGTTCTAGGTGCTTGGAACACACCAGCAGATAAAAAGGCAAAAAAAAAAAAAAAAAAAAATCTACTTGAGGAGTTTGTATCGTAGTTATAAGCTTAGACTTCAATTTTTCTGAGTCTGACTTAGAAGACTCTGTCTCTGTATCTGTTTCTTCCAACAGAGCATTATTTTTCTGCAATGATGCTGCTTATGTATCTCTCTATTTCCTGTAGAGTGTGAGCGCCTTGAGGTTGTGGCACCGCTGGATCACCATCTCCTAACAGTTCACAGCAGCTAATAGATACCTTGTAGATATTTGTGGCATGAATTAATGAACAGATGGGACTGAAGGATGAATAGAGGAGTAATGGGACTGAGCTGCTAGTCACTGTTCCTGATTTGCTTTATACTTCATTTTCTCACACACACACACAAACATACATACACACACACAGAGGCCTATAGAAACCATTGACATCAACATTTTCGTCAACATTTTCACAGAGGAGAAAATTGAGGCACAAAGAAATTGATTGATTTATCTAACATTAGTAAGTGGACTGGCTGGGGCTAGATATAAGGCGTCTGACTCCCGAGCTGTTGTTTTTTCCAATATTCAACGTGTTCCCTTCTAGTGTCCCTTGCACATAGAGGTGTTCTATAAATACTCGGTGATTGACTCCATAGACTCTTCATACCCAAATTAGGTGGTTATGGCTCTATCATATTTTAGATTAAAGCAGAAGTTGGAATCACATCTTTAATTGAATGCTGGTTAAATGTGTGTGTGTGGGGGGGGGGGGGCTTAGTTTTGACCAGAGGATTTACTTCTCGTAGAAATCTAAAGATTCCATGAAGGCCAAGGAGCACAGGGCTCAGTGCAGAAGAGCTTGACAGCCCAGCTGAGAAGCATAAGTTTCTCTACTCTTTCTTTCTAGCCAGAGGCATAAAGAAAAGGCTATGTAACTTGTGTTACTGAACCCCAAGGGTGGGTCACAGAAGCTAACTATGGGTAGTGGTTTCTGACTTGTAATTCTATCTTCTACCTACTGTATCCAATACTTTGGCCAGATTGCATGCATTTCTCAGCTCTAAAATTCTGCCTTCACATTATTTCAGTAGGAGGTAGTGTGGTGGGGCAGTTAGGAAGGTGGAATTTGGAATTAGATCTGAGGTTTTTTTTGTTTGTTGATTTGTTTTGTTTTTGACTTTTCACAGTGTCCTTTATTGCCAGCAGACTTCCACTGATAGTCATTTAAATAATTAACTATTAAGAAAATGGTTGTTTATTTCAACCCTTGAGCTATACTTATTCTGTGCTGGTAAAGAGCCTTTCACAGAAATGTAACAAAGTGCATTTTATAGCAAATGTCTAATTAAATTACCAACTCCATGTTTTTTAATTGTATATACAAGTGCAAAACCTCAACAGCCCAAATATTTTTAGTATCTAAGTCAAATATCCAAAAGGTTTGCTACATAATCAGAAATGTGCACACCGATATTCCTATAGTAAAGACACATTCCCTGATAACCAATCATACGGAAGAGTGCAGCATTACCTAAATTAGGTGTATCATCTTCCACTCCTGGGTCCCAGTGATGACACTGGGGGATTTTATGTGATACCTCTACCTTGCTATCCCAGAAACACAGGGATACACCAGATGCATCACAAAGACCTAAATTTTAAACATGGCTATGCCATTACTAGCTATATGATGTTGAGTACATCACTTTTCTGAGATTCCACTTTTTCACCTGCCTCATCAGCGCTTGTAAGGCACTTACAGCAGAGTGAATACTTAGTAAATGGTTATCATTATTATTGTTTTAGTCCACAGACTACACATTTCAGTAGGCATCCAGAGCCAGAGAGGTTCCCTCTGGTTACTGGTTGTTATAGACAATCCCTATTAAATCCCTTTTATTACAAAAAAGTGTTTGAGTCACCTGTCACCTCAGACACCTTCTCTGTGCTTATCCCCAGAGAAGAGCTTAATGTGTTGTAACTTCATTTTACAGATATGGAAACTGAGGCTCAAATAGGTGATGCAATGTGTCTTGATAGCATCTGGGAGTGAGTTAGCAGCAGTGTTGGCACTGTTAACCTTCTCCTTTCATAATATCAGCTCTCATTCAATGGAGGGGTTTCCGCTTAAGGGAGACGGAGACATCCCACATTTCTTTCTTGTCCTGGCCACAAGTAATCAGTCTACTAGAAGTTTCCATGGGGTAAGCACAGAAGGCTCTCTCTTTATCAATGTCATACCTTGGGAAACTATCTCCAGTGTAGATAACAGAAAGAATAAATATTTTTGTTGAGAGAAAAAAATGAAGACACAGGTCAAAGGGAATCATGTAATGGGTTGAGTCAGGGAAGAAAAAGAAAGTATTTTTTCCCTCTTCTCTTTTTCTCCAAAACAGTCTTTATATAGAACTTGTATAAGAGCCAATTTATTTGATGTGGAAAAAATGTGAAAGCAGCAAAACACACATACGCATGCACACACACACAAGAGGTATTTGTGGTGGGGTTCAGAACTCAAATTACCAAGAGATAAAGGAGTTGAAATGAAAGGTTGACTTGGAATGATGTGTTTTCCTTCTTTCAGAGTCTCAGAGAACATTTAGTTTGAGAGGCCCAGCCCAGCTGAGCCCAGCCAAGCCCAGGTCTTCCATAAACTCCTTGGTCCTCAAGAGAGACAAAGAGGAAGGCAACCAACACCTCAGTCTAGCCATTGCGCCTGTCACATAATAGGAATTAAAGAAATATTTGGTGAGGGAATGAAAGAACAGATGGTGGATGAGTGTGGACCTGGATAGTGGTGGTTTTGGAAGCAAATAGGTATAGGTTTTGGCATTTTTGTCAAGTGGGTAAAGTCCTTATCGCTCAAGGTGAGTGCCTTTAGAAAAGGACCGGTCTGAGCCATCCTTATAACCCCTGATTCTCAGTACAGACTCCAGCATATTGGTAAAGGGTCACAAAAGTCAACTACATTGTATAATGATAAATATTAAAAAGCAATAAAAAATAATAATTAAAAAAAGAATGTTCCCAGTACGTATTTGTAAATTGAAGAAGTAGTTGTACAAGTGAAAGAGAAGCTGGAGATTCCTGGGCCTTAGAGATCATTTAGAACAGTGCCTATTGAACTTTAACCAGCATCAGAATCACCTGGAGAGGCCCTGCACTCAGCATTTTTGATTCAGTAGGCTGGGGTGGGAAGTGAGAACCTGGTCTTTCTAAGTTCCCAGGTGATGCAGATACTGCTGGTCTTGGGCCAAACTTTGAGAACCTGTTTTAGTATAATAGTCCTTAAATTTCATTGCACATTATAATAACCTGGTGAGATTTTAAAAGTCCTGCTGGTTAGGCCTTATTCTTCCCAATTAAATTGATGGGGGTGAAGGGATGGAGAGTGGATGCAGGTGAGACCCAGGAAGCTTAAAAATGTCCCAAGATTTTATAACATGCAAATGAGTTTGAGAACCACGAATCTAGTGCAACCTCCTCCTTGTAGAGTTTAGACTTCTGAATGCCAGAAAGGGTAAGTGGCTCACCTAGGGTTGTAGAGCTAGTTAGTGAGTTATCTGAGAATAGAATTCAGGGTTATTCTAATCCTTCAGTTTAAATTCCACCATTCCACACTTATCAGCCCATGTCACCGCTCACGGGCTCATAACTCAAAGCAAAAACTGAAAGTTTTGTTTAATCTGAGGTCTTAAAATATCTATTATTTCTGTCCTCCATTGTTTTATAATAAATTTTAAGTGGGTGAATGTTTATAGAACTTTACCACTGTAGTCAAGTGAGGAGATGAAAGAGACAGAGTTATGGAATATTTTCAAGGCAAGACGATCCTTTAAATGTTAAGTACATTCTCAAATACAAACCAAGTGCTCCCTCTGAGTTCTTAAACAGATGTTCTTCATCTCTGATTCAATGAATGGGCAGGGGTTTGCTTGTGATGTGCACATTAATTGCTGGCATGTAAAAGGAAGTGCTGGTAAAGTGTTTGAAAGTGGTTCTGTCTCTTAAAAAGATTAAAAGTTTCCTCCAGAACTTGGTTTCCATTAATGATTGGCTTAGTAAATATTTTCAAGTAGAAAGAGCAGAGATTGTCTTATATCATCTTAGAACCAAATAAAGAGCTACAAAAAGCCTATAGAAACCATTGACTTCAGCATTTTCATCCCACAGAGGAGGAAATTGAGGCTCAAAGACATTGACTGATTTATCTAGCATTACTAAGTGGACTGGCTGAGGCTAGATACAAGGTGTCTGACTCCTGAGCTATTGTTCCTTCTAATACTCAAAGTGTTCCCTTCCAATGTCCCTTGCACATAGTAGGTGCTTAGTGAGTGCTCGGCAATTAACTTCATAGACTCTCGGTACTCAAATTAGGTGATTAAGGCTTTATCATTTTTTATATTAAAGCAGATGCTGGAATCACATTTTTAATTGAATACCAGTTGAATGTACTGGCTTAGGAGTCAGGATGGAATTCCAATCCTGATCTCACCATTTCCTAACTGTGTGATCATGGACAAGTGACTTCACATCTCTAAGCCCCAGTTTTCTTCTTTGTAAAACAAGCATGATAATAGGGCTGTTGTAAAGAGGATGAAATAAGTGAAAGTTTCAAAGACCTTATCCCATCATCTGGTACATAGAAAAAGCACTAATGACCTCATCATAAGGTAGCCTTCCTCATAAAACATGAATCCTGAGATGGTTGGGGAAGAAGTGACAAAGAGGTGGCTTGAGAAGTCAATATTATAGACAAGCACTATTTTACATAAAAGCAGTGAGCATCCAGAAAGAATCATGGAGACCTAGAACTTCAAAAGCCCTGAGGCTCACATGGGTTTGAACCTCTGTTCCACCTCAGGAAATAAGACAAAAACAAGGCCCAGGCTTGTTATGTTCACCTTCCAGAAAAATTTTCATGCAAGTATCCAGGAGCCTAATTCCCAGCCAACCTGACATATCTCCACCCCTTTCCATTCACTAAAAAAGCAATCAGAATGCACAAATCTCCTTTAACTTAATATAAGGTCATTACCAAACTTCAGTTCTTTCACTTTCACTAGTAATAAATGACTTTCTCATTGCTAATCACATCAAACCTCCTTCATTTACTGTTGGGGAGACTAAGTTTCGGAGAGGTTGGTGAGGCTTAGGGTCACACATCAGAGGTGTCACCAAATCCAGGCCTCCTGGTTCCTTGTCCATCACTCTTCCCACCATATCAATTCTGCCTTGTTAAGACAATTCTACACCTAACTCTTGGGTGACAATCCCAAGAAGTGAGTCTAGTTGTCATGAAACTTCTCCTCCCGGTCCAAGCCTCTCTGACCTTCCTCACATCCCTCCACAGCCCACCCCATGTGATCTCCCTATCCAGACACTTACATGTCCATGAATCTTCTGTTGAGATGTAGGATGGAAGCGACATCTGCCTGAAGAGGAGGGTCCCGGACCACCTTATACTGCAAGGGCTTACACTCTAGGCAGAGCGGAGTGTCTGCAATGGAGGTCAACATAGCTGCGTCAATCTCCAGGTGCTCGTCCAGCGTGTAGATCTGGATACCATACACCTCCTCGCCCACATCTTGGAGTCTGATGGTCAGCGGAACATCGCAGAAGATGTTCTGAGGGCCCAGGGAAATGTTCTTTCCACTTACAGTCAACAGTTTGATGTCATTGACAGCTCCACTAGAGTCCCAGTCGCTGGAGACAAAGGTCACCCAGACAGTCAGAGACTCAGGGACCAAGGGGTAGCGGAATTCCAGCTCGAGATAGCAGCCTTGTGGCTCAGGGCAGGCTGGAGGGACTGTGTGTGGGTTGACAGCTGAATTTGGGCTCCAGGTGCGAACACTGGACTTACAGGGCTGTTCAACATCTGGATGACCTATGAAGAAGAGATGGGGAAATAAGTTCTTGAGGAAAGACCTTCATTCTGATCCTGAGTTTCCTGCAGACCCCAGGAGAAACTGGTCTGACTAGAACTTAGAAAGGAAAAAGGGAAGGGAGGATTCTCTGTGTCTTGGCAAATCTTCTGTATACATAGTACCCAGCTTGTCTCCACCCCTACAATACAGATCTCAGACGAACCACCAGACATTTGGTAAAAACTACATTCAGTTTAGTGTCTTACTATTAAG
Source organism: Cynocephalus volans (assembly GCF_027409185.1). Lineage (NCBI taxonomy): Eukaryota > Metazoa > Chordata > Mammalia > Dermoptera > Cynocephalidae > Cynocephalus > Cynocephalus volans. Next base: position 20,890,075 of record NC_084476.1, read on the forward strand.
TCAATGGCCCACTTTTCCTCCCTCAACTTTCACTTGGAGGCTTTGCTGCCTCAGATGGAAAGAAAGAAGGGACACGTACATGCTAAACACCCTCTGTGTCCCACGAACTTGTCTAATTTTTGCAAGGACTCATTTCAGAACTAAGGAAACAAAAGCTCAGAAACAGAGTGGATTGACCAAGGTCATCCACCCTGAAGTGTAAAGGTCAGCATTAAAACCTAGTTTTGTTTGTTTGTTTGTTTGTTTGACTGGTAAGGGGATCACAACCCTTGGCTCGGTGTCGTCTGCACCGCACTCAGCCAGTGAGCGCACCAGACATCCATATGTAGGATCCGAACCTGCAGCCTCGGTGCTACCAGCGCCGCACTCTCCTGAGTGAGCCATGGGGCCGGCCCCAAACCTAGTTTTGTTTCATTCTAAAGTCCATTCTCTTTGTCTTTTCCCTGTTGGAAGCAGGGACCACTAAAATAAATTAGAATCCCTGTGGTATTATTGCCTTTGGTACAACCCACTTGGACTGACAGAAATGCCAGGAAATCCCCAGCAAGGAGTAGGTGAACATGGACAGCATCTGGTCTTGGACTGAGGATCTGTGAAGAAACTGTCTGGAACCATGAAAGACAGAGCTGGAAGGCAGCCCCGGGGCCATCTTATCTCTCCTCCTCCCTTTCCCTACATGAGGTCATTCCATACCAAGGAGCTTCTCCCAGCTCTGTCCAGCCTGACTCAGGAAGGGGAGGGTTGGGTGAGGAGGGGGAAAAGGAAGGAGGAAATTCTTCTACTTTTTCCCCAGGGAGATGATGCCTCATCCCCACAGATCTCAGCCTGCAGAGACTTCTAAATTTTTCTCTGCTGAGATCACATCTAGACCCTCAGAGAGCTCTCCCTTGCACTGCTGAGAAAAGTAATCAGGACTCGATGTAGCTGTTGGCTTTAATTTGTTTAAGAGAGTCTAGAAAGAGACACAGATCAGCTGGTGAGATTAGAATGGAGAACTTAAGATGTCCCTATTAGCCACATTCTTTTTTTTCTTCAACATCAGTGGTTGCTGGGGGTAGGGGTGAGATGCTGGGCATTTCTGCAGCAATTGAGAAAAGGTGATCTTTGAAAAATGCTTTGTAGTAATGTTACAGGGAAACAGGATTAATCACAATATGAACGCTAGAAGTCCTTTTGGGGTAGAAAAGCTATTCCAGTGAAGGCTGTAAATACCTCTGAACTCCTTACCTCTGCCCAGCCAAAGGAAAAGAGAGAAGCCACACCTGGGGATGGAGAAGGGAAGAGGAAAAAGAAAAAAGAAGGGGGAAATGGATGAAGAATTTTTTTAGATGTAATGCATCAGAACAAGAAGAGATGGATATAACTACAAGATATCCCCCACTCCTCCTCGGCTAAGTGCATTCATTACTCATAGCAACTGCTGGCTGGAAGCGACACTTAGTTTAAGCGAAAAGTACAAAAAAGACTTCCCACCTAGCTGAAGGCTTTTCTTCTGTTCACTGTTCAGCCCACTGAGTTCCTGACTCTCTCAACTTTGTGTATTGTTGGCGCACATGTATACTTATTCATTCAGTAAACTTTATTGAGGGCAGCACTTTACAGTGTCCGAAGGGCATTCCCTAGTCACTCTCTTGTTAACTCATCTGATTGTCACCAGAATCCTGTAAGATATTTATCCTTTTCATCTCTATTTTATAGCTCTGTTTCACTCAATACCATATAGCCTTTGCTTAATATAGTTACTGGTCCATAGAGATACTCATAGCACACAGTGGATGCTCAAGAAATATTTGTTAAATGAGGAATTTTCTATCTTGTTAATATGGAATTAGAAAAGAAGTTATAGCACAGACTATCAGAGCCTGCTGCCTGGGTGGTGGGTGTGAGGAAAACATGGCTTTCTCCTGGAATTGGCAAGGGATAAAGCCATCTTTCTCCCTTCCCTGGAGAAAACAATTATCAGTGGTGGGAAGCCATAGGACAGCAAGGATGAAAATTTGTTCGGCTCATCCTCCCTCCCTGATTTCTTGTTAATCAACAGAGGGACCAAATGCTTAAGGACAGGAAGGTGAATCTGGTCATTATGCTTAAATAAGTAAGTAGGAGTAGAAATCTTAGCAAAGCTTGTGCTTGTCTGCCCAGCCAAGGGAGAAGAGACAAACTCTTAGACGTAAAAATGTGCCCCAAGCATCACCAAGTCCAACCAGTCACCAAAGCAGCAACCCCTGTAATAATACCAGGATTCATGAATTGACCAACCTCCATGTGCAGGCACCATGCCAAGCACATTATATGCCTCAGGTCTTTCCATCCTAGCAATAAGACTATGACGCAGGTTTTATGAAACTCATTTTACAGAAGAGGAAACCAAGACTCAGATGGCTGAGTAATTCTCTAGCAGGGAGTAGAATATTGTGTGATACTCTTGGTTCAGGCATGCGCCAGGCTTTGAAGCAATGAATGTTGGGTTAAAATATCAGCTGTACCTACTGCAATATTACCTACCTCACAGGGTTGCTGTAAAACTCAATGGTGTGGATCTTTAATAGATGCTCACAAATATATTAGCTCTGTCCCTGAAGAGTAAGAAGAAATTAACAGCAACAAAAAATCTTGGTAGAAGGAGGTATTCCAAGCAAAGAGAACAGTTGAGAGAGACTTTGAGTTCAGATGACTAGTTTTGAGTGCAATGGGAGAGCAGCTAGTACTGATGGCCAAGAGAAGCAGAACCCATATTATGAAGTCTTCTCTGCCAGACTAAGGGAATGAAACTTTATACTGAGATAGGTGGAAAGCTACTGAGAAATTTTAAGCAAATGAGTAACATAAGAGTTGTCTTTTAGAAAAGGCACTGTTCAGAGACACAGATACTATCCATCCATCCATCAATCCATCCACCCACCCACCCACCCATCCACCCATTCATGCATTCAAAGAATAATTACTGAGTGTCAGAATGAGGCTCGTCCCTGGGCAAACAAGTTTCCAGACATGGTCTCTGCCGTCATGCAGATTCTAGTCTAGTGAGATCAGTTAGGAGACTGTGGCACTAAAGCAGAGAATACATGACTATGACTCGGACAAAGAGCATCAGAAAAGAAGACAAGTCGGAGTTCCTAAGCTGAACATGAGATTAACCAAACATGTGGTTGTGAGGTAGGGAGGGGGGTGAGGGAAGGAAAACATGAGTGGAGTAAGGAAGAAAGGAAGTGGAGGGAAGGAGGGAAGAGGGAGAAAAGGACGGAGGGGGAGTAGAGGAAGGGAAGGAATGAAGAAAAAAATAAGGGAAAAGAGAGAAGTGCAAAGGTCCTGTTACTTCATTATTAATATATATTCTTTTGTATATATGTTGACTAAATGAAAAGTCACATTTTTATATAGGCTGTCCACTAGAAATAAGGCCATATATCTTTGTAGAAATATATTTATACACACTTATGTTGATTTAAATTTACATTTAGGAAGATCTGTACAGACATCTGTCATATATATATATATATATATATATATATATATATATATATATATATATATATATATATATATATATATACACACATGTATATACACTGCCACTGTTGACACAAATATAGTTATAAAAATTTGATGCCAAGCTTTTTTTTCCAGATGAATAGTTCAGCATGCCTGAAATATTCTGGGAAGAAAAATGGAGAAAACACTCACACAGATTTAAAAAAATGAAAACAGCTAGTGCCATGTGTTAATCTCTCATGGAAAACCCAACACTTGTAATGTATTAAATGTATTATACGCTTGCATAAGTGATATTAACTAGGATTTGAATCAGTCAGATTCAGCTATCTAATTCCTGGGCTACAAGTATAACATGATACTAAATACCTCAGGAGATATTCATCTATTAAGCATAATTCTTGCTCAAGAGATAGGAGCTCAATTGCTTTCTGCAAACAAAGGCAAGAAGTTCTATGACTGTATTTACCTTCTTTAAAATGAAATTAATGCAACATAATGAATGTTCAAAATAAACACGTGCTAAATGAAGAATCGTCTATCTTGTTAATACGGAGTTAAAAAAAGAAGTTAAAACTCCATGGAGGATTAGCGATGGAAAGGACATTACAGTTCAACTGTTCATCCTGTGGATAAGACACCATCTTCAGAGAAGCAAGTGACTCACTCAAGGGCACAGAGTATGCTGATGGCAGGGCTAGGACCAAGGTCCAGTCTTCTTCATCCTCCCCCCATCCTCTTTCCCAACCCCGCAAATATGTCTGGCATCGCTCATGAATTTGGGAGTTATATGTTAGTTTGAGAAGTCCAAAAACTTAAACACTCAAAGATAAATAGGATGAAAATGAGTTGAGAAATAAATTGCAGAGTTTGGCTCATGGAAAAGTTTATTTCTTCAAGGATATTAAAAGGGTCTGAGCCAAACGAGTCACAGAGCCTGTAATAGGATGCTCTAAAAAAAGAACAGTGTCTTTTCCTGGCCAGTATGTACTAAATTTACATAGGAGGAAAACCCGGGGCTGCTGGGTTTCCTTGGAAGCCTGAGTCAGCTCAGTGGCTCATTGCCTTTAGCTGAACTTCGTTCTGCATATCACACTGCAAGAGGGTCAGGGACAAACTAGGAACAAGCTTCATCAACTGACAGTTGGGTTGGATGGATGTGTGGGGAGAAGTCTAGAAAGGACCTCATTTAAACAAGTGGTAGAAGAAACCAAGATGATTTTAACTAGAGAAGTCTCGGGAGAGAGCCTTGCTGATTCTACCTCCCAAATATCTCTCAACTCCATCGACTTCACCCAGGCCACCACCACCCCTTACCATTCACCTCGCTGTTCCCTTTGCTCCACACCCGCCTCCCCCAAACTCCTCTCCACAGAGCAGCTGAGCAGTCTTCATAACATGCCATACCCCTTACTGTATACTATACCTCTCCCAAGGCACATGGTGTCTCCTCTCTGCCCTCTGTGTGATTCCAAACCCATCCTTACCCAGTCAATATCCATCTCTCCCATCCAATCTTTTCCCACCCCACCTTGCTCTTTATTCTCTCAACCCATTTAAACTCCTACAGCATTATTGAGGAGCTTTTGCTTACGTAGATCATATCTATTAGTAGTCACCATTTGTAAATTAAAGTTATGAAATTTTAAAACTCGATAATACACAAGTGTGAGTTTTATTGGGTATGGGAGTATTAATAACATCATACGTCATGTATCCACTGGAAAACTCTCCTGTACTCTCAGGAGAGAATGAGGGTGAAAAAGACAAATGATATCATAGTATTATTATGAAAATAATCTTGACTTTGAGAACACCCTGAAAAAGTCTCCAGGAACTCCATAAATCTCTGGACTACACTTGAGAAGACTGCCGCTTTAAACATACCAAACTTATTCCACATTCTCAATGAATGATCCTTGCTCGTGGTGGTGTGACATTTTGTGGAAAGCCTGAGTCTTCCATTCTGGGTGAGGTCCCCTTCTTATTGGTCCCCAGCACTCTGTATTCCTATTAGCATAGGCTTCTTTACATTGAATGGTAATTGCTCATTTACTTATCTGATTCCTCTAGCAGACGGTCTGCGCTGCCTTGCACATGTACCCAGGATATTGCCCAGCACATAGTCCCCGTGGTGGTCACAGGTGAGCCAGGTTCACTCCATGAAAATATGCAAAGTATTGCCAAGTGGCGGAGACACACATCTTCTGTGTGAACCCAAAGTGCATTCAGTTTGGGTCGAAAAATTACGATTTCAACTTTCTAAAGAATGGAACTACAACACGGTGCCAGGGAACCTCAATGAGGAAGTGCATAGAGGGGATTCCTGCAGTGGGTGGGGGCTGGGGCTGGATGACCCAGGGCGTCCCTTCCAAGTCTGAGCCTGTGATTCTGTGAGGCTGAACTAAGGGTTTCTCCCAGACATGCCTGTAGCTTTACATTCCACATAGATATGTTTAGAGTGCTTGAGTTCAACTCTCATTTTTATTTTAAGCTACTTTAGAGAATAAAGTACATGCTGTCATTTTTCAACTTCACTTTCCTCTCTGATCTCTCTCCCTTGCTTTATTCTATCTATGGCTTTACCCTTCCAACTTTCTTTCTAAATATACAGAGGATAGAGAAGGAGTTCTCATTGATGATCAGTGAGGAGACAGATTCCACTCGTCCTGATGAACTGGTGTAACAGTGTCCCCACCCAGTGACTGTTGGCATGAGCTGACCTGCACAGGAGCAAGAGGGACTGGGCTGGAAAAGGTCCACATGTAAGTCTCCGAGAGCCAGTGAGGGAAAGATGGAAGACTGAGAGGAAAGCATGGGGTCTCTACCAGCCCAGCTTCAGGGCCAAGTGACAAAGTGCAGCAACAAGCACTTGGCAAAAAGTCTTCTCTTAATATCTGTAGAAAACAGTGGCTGCTTTTTGTAGAAAACAATGATGCTGTAAAGAAGCACAGAGATTGTTGGCTCCTTGGGAGGTCTGGGAGACACACGCTGAGCAGGGAAGGGTCTGATTGTGGGTGGAGCCCACAACAGTGGAAATCCTGAAGTGCTTTCCTCAAGTGTCTTGCAGGTAAGTGGATCCCAATAAAGAGGTTACATGGAAAAAATTAAAAGGAATAGTGGTGACACATGTGAGAATGCTCTGGGTAGTCTCAGAAATAACTGAAGAAGAATCAAAGACTACTGATGGCTTGAAGCCTCCAAATACGTGTATTGACTCTAATGTGACCTTGTCTGTATGGAGGCTATATTTCCCCCTCCCCCACACATACCATGTCTTTTTCAGGTGTGAGGCCTTGGACACTTATTTAATATCTTGGTGCTCTTATTTCTACATACATAACTTGGTAATAACATACCTAGGACAGTGCAGGCACTCAAAAAATATTTGTAAAATGAATGAGTGCATGAATACTGGCTTTGCAGGGAGATATTAAGATTGAATGAGATGGTATACAGGAAAGACCATTAAAAGCTATAAACTCCATTGAAAGAGCTGTTCTTTGCACATCTACCTGTCAATGAGCTTCTGGAAGGCTGGCTTACCTTCTGCTTCTCGAGGACTCCAGTGTCCAGATGGGCCGCAGGGCATTGGGGAGGAGGCATTGAAAGCATATTGCACCAGGATTCTCCCTTCCAGACAAAGGTCACATGCTGATCCCAATTCTCTAGGAGGCCAAGGAGAGAGGGGAAATGTACCGACTTAGGAACAGTTGGAAGAGCAACTGAAAGGATTAGGCCAAAGGCAACAAGATGGAAGACACAAGTCTGTTACCCCCTTTCCTCCTTACACATGCCAAGGCTTCCAGAAGATGACTGTAAATGAAATTCTTCCCCATTGCCAGTAAAGACCTTGTTTGGGCCTAAATGACTTCTGTTTTGATGACACATACACTTGTCAAGCAGCACAGAATCAACAGGCCAAAGACTCACCACTTGCAATAATTTTAATTTCATCAGGCATGAAAAGCTCCACTGAGAATTTGCTGGGTGGTTGTGAGAAAGTCTTTTGCCCCCTTTTGCCCTCAAAATTTACTCCCTTAACAATATTTATCAGGTACCTACTATGCGCCAAACACCATACGGTGTCTTAGGCATTAAATATGAAGAAGGCTTGGTTCCTTCATCTGAAAATGAGTGGCCGGATTAGATGATGCCGAAAGAACCTTCCAATCCTACACTCTGGGGATGGATGAGTCACTCCTCGATTTAACAGTCAAAAGCAGTTTCCTTACCATGCCATCTAATTCATTTTAGCAGCTTTCCAAGAGGCGAGCCAATCCCTCAATGCTACCAGCCCCAGAAGTGGAATATTACGATGGCTTCCCCTACTGTCTTGTGTCTTGTGTATCTGGATTCAATCTCCCTTTGGCCATAACCACCTCTGGGATCCTACTTGTTTTCCAGATTTGGCATCTGTTCAGGAGGCAGTTGTTGGGAAGGGTGAGGGATGAGTCCTCTCCTCCCGTATTACTGAGGACCCAAAACTCTGCAAATCTGAGCAAACTCTGCATAGGGACTGGAAACTGAATCTCAGAAAGACAGAAAGAATTTCTCAGCCCAAACCATTATTTCTCAAAATGAAATCGCCCTGCTAATACCTCTTTCATCATTCCTAGAAGAATCTCTATGCTTTGGCTACCTGAAAGAACACAGTGAAAGAGCCAGATCTCATGGAGAAGCTCTCACTGCCTTTGGGCTCACATGGTAAGGAAGAGCATGCTGTGAGCGCCACAGTTTGCTAATGCTCCCCACAGATACCAGGAGATCCTCCCCAAATCTCAATCTGAACAGGTCATTTCCCTGCTTATCTCCTTTGGTAACTCCAGCCCCTAATGCCTTGTGACATGAAACTCTATGCAATCACAAAGAATTGTCCTTGCTACTCTAGCTTTTCTCTCCACTGTAAGCTCTGCCTAGCCACGGTGTTGTGTCACGTGACCCACACCCCCCATCCCACACTTTTTTACCTTGTTGACATTTCTTATCCTTCAAAGTTCACCTTGGGCATTATTTTCTCTGTGAGAACCTTTTTTGGTATACAAGTGATTTTCTCTCAATAGACTGTGAGGTCCTTGAAGACAAGGTCTATGTCTTATGATTCTTGTTTTCTCTCAGGGTTCAGCACATAATTACTTCCTAGTATTGGTCAGCATATGTAGTTGAATAGATGGATGGATGGATGAATGAATACCAGTCACTCAGACACATTGCTGATACTCATGGCTAACCTAGTCTAGACCTTCAAATTGCAGATTTTGCATCTTCAGCCTTATCATTGTAAAAGTGAAATCATACGTAGGTAGAAATTTTGCAAGCATACTAATACTTACTGATAGTAGAGTAATTATGTAGCCCATGGTTAATATGCTTAATGGAATAGGTATGCAATTATTACAAACAGATTTATAAAGATTATGAAATTTGACTGAAAATGTGTAAGCTGTAACACTAAGTGAAAAAGTCATATTCAAAGCTGAACATACAGCAGGATCTTAATGCTGTTTAAATAACCTTATGTGACAAAACATTATTAGTAATAACTTCTGGGTGTTGGAACATAAGAAGATTGATTTTTCCCCCTGCTTTTTTTCTTCCTGGTTTTCAGAATTTTCTACATGTTTTAAATACATTTGAGTCACTCTTGGACTAGCACTAATAACAATTTTACGAATATATTTGTAGGCAGGGAATTAGGGGTGGAGAGAGAGACTTCTTCATTACCACTGATGAGAGCAGGGTTCCCTTACAATGACCTCAATCCATGCATAGAAGCTCTGGGTCCTATGACTGGCTTTATAATGACAATGAGGTTACAAATGTCCTGGGGTGGATTCAGAAACCACGCTGGCCTTAACGGCCATTGGGTCTTTCTTTCTTTTTCCTAGATTTTCATTTTTGGAGATACACATAATATCACCTAAACATCATTTAATTCTTGACATATCCCAGGTTCCCAGTAAATATTCTGATGAGTGAATAAATCATCCATCATTCAGCTGACAGCAAATGTGTGGTGTCCTACACATCCAGGGAGGGTATAATATGTGTTTCCTACCTTTGGCATTTATTTGATTTTCATGGGCACCTGCATCTACACACACACACACACACACACACACACACAGAAATCATAGACATACAGGATGTTAATGCTTAGTTACCCAGGTTCTGTGAGAGTCAAAGCTTAAAGCTCTAAGTCTGTACTGTCTAATGTGGCAGCTACCAGCCACATGTGGCTATTTAAATTAAACTAATTAAAATTAAATGAATTTAAAAATTCTGTTCCTCAGTCACACTAGTCACATTTCCAGTGCTCCATAGTCACAGTTGGCTAATGGCTACCATATTGGACAGTACAGATATAGAATGTGCAATTTGTGGTAATGGGTATACAGCCAGTATGAATCCGGCCCCCACATCACGGGCACAAGGGGTGAGAATCAACTTTGTATCTCATGAATATTCATAACCAATATAAAAAGAAGAAAGAGAGAAAGAAAGAAAAGAACATTTCCACTATTGCAGAAAGTTTCATTAGACCGTGCTTCTCTAAGGAATATTCTGTTATAATGAATTAACTTCTCTCCTATGCAACTAGAATGGTACTAGTTATGTACCAGCGTTGGGTGAATTGAGAAAACAGTTACTCAAATTATTTTTTGTGTGTTCTGAGATCTGGAAGAGAAACCTTGGTTGAGAAAAGCTATAACACTTTTGGCTTACAGATCAGAAAACTGAGGCCAAAAAGGCAGAGGGAATGGGTGAGGTTACAAAGACTTTATACCCAGGACTCTTGGTTTCCAGTCCCAGTACTCTTCTCAATATACCATAGCAATTGTTCAGATAACTGAAACCATCCAGTCAACACATGTTTGCAAGACAGATAAAAATAAAGGAGTTAGAAAAACCAGGGGTGGCCTTGAATTATTTATTCAGTTGCCCATATGTGAGGACACAGGCTGTGGGAGGATCTGAATCTGTTTTTTTAAGGGAAACCCTTGTATTCTCTTAGACCACAGATGTGAGAACAGAAGGAGAACATGAGGATGGCCAGGGGCGAGAGGTTGGCATTGATGGATGTAGTGGAAAACACCAGAGGCTTTGCAGGGAAAGGGAATTTTCAAGTAGCTAAGCCGCTCTAAAAAACACTGCATGTAATGGGAGCTAATATTTCTTGAACCTAGAATGCATGTGCTTGGCAGGTCACAAATATAACCTTGTTAAAATCAACACAAAACCAGGTGAAGTGGGCATGACAAGCACCTTTTCTTGGAAGAAGACTCAGAAGATCAGAGAGGTGAGATGGCTTGCTCACAGTCCCATCGACTGGGAGTGACAAAGCTAGCAGAAAACGGACAGCCTGACATCGAAGCCTGAACCCTCTGTACTAAGCCAATTTGCATAAGCATAAACTCCATGTGCACAGAAGAGTGGCATACCTAAAATGTAGTTCCATTTCTTTCCAACAATTTATTGACCTAGTGGTTTGACTTCCTTTAGCCATAGGCTATGGTCTACGTAGCTGTTAACCCTAATTAGACACGTTTCGAAAATGTCGGTTTTAATTTAACGTATGATAACTCTGTTATGAAATCTTAGACTGCACAGAATTGCTATTGTAAGAGCCTCAAGTACCAAGTGACTATTGGTTATTAAAAACATATTGATTGAAGCTGAAGGCACTATGTAATAGAGATATATCTCATTACACAACAATTAACCCTCCAATAGGTTCCAACAATCAGATGGTATTTATTTAATGGACAATAACTGCTTTATGAAATACAAATTGAATACATACACAGGAAGCTTCATTTACAAAACTTCAATTTTTAAGTGGAATCCAGGCCAAGGCTTGACCAAAAGTCTGATATTTCTCATTGCCACAGAAAAAATAAATAAATCTACAGGCTGCTAGAAAGCCTGTTCTGAAGTGTCACATGAGGTTTTCCAAACCCAGCTCTGAGCTCCCAGTGAGGGTGGCTGGAGCAGGAGAAGGGAAGTTTCTACAGAAAGTCTAGGGAATATATTTCCTTCCCCTGTGATCACTTCTGCTCAGCTGCCAAAGGAAGGTTCTAGATTGAGAGAATGATGTAATGTGGAAAATTAGAGCTCAGAATTTTATGTGGTACCATGATCTGCTTTTGGGGATGTTTTCAAACTTCAAAAAAAATTTCATTTATTTACTTTTAAAATTTTATTTTTAATTGATATTTATGAGGTAAAATACGATGTTTTAAAATGTTTATGATGCGAAATGATTAAATCAGGCTAATTAACATATAGTCACCTCTCATATTTTTTTGTAATGGTTAAAAACATTTAAAATCTACTTTTAGCAACTTTGAAATATACAGTGCATTATTGTTTATTATAGTCACCATTCAGTGCAATAGGCCACTAAAGGCTAGTTCTCCTGTCTTACTGAAACTGTGGGCCCTTTCGTGAACATCTGCTTTTTCCCCAACCACCCCCTCTCCCAGCCTCTGGTAGCCATCATTCTATTCTCTGCTTCTAGGAGTTCAAATTTTTTCGAACTTTTTTAGATTCTACATATAAGTGAGATCATGTGGTATTTGTCTTTCTGTGCCTGGCTTATTTCATTTAGTATAATGTCCTCCAGATTCATCCATATTGTTCACAAATGACAGAATTCTCCTCCCCCCCCCCTTTTTAAGGCTGAATAGTATTTCATTGTGTATACAAGAGTACTTCAAAAGGTTCATGGGAAAAGTCATATGATCTTTTAATTAGATTTTTTCCATGGTCTTTTTGAAGTTCCCTTGTACATACCTTTTTTTTTATCCATTCATTTAATAATAGACACCTAGGTTTCATATCTTAGCTATTGTGAATAATACTGCAGTGAACATGGGAGTGCAGATATGTCTTTGGCATACTGATTTCAATTCCTTTGGATATATTCCCAGAAGTGGTATTGCTGGATCATATGGTAATTCTATTTTTAATTTACTAAGGAACCACCATACTGTTTTCCATAACGAGTGTATTAATTTACATTCCCACTAACAGTGCTCAAGGGTCCCCTTTACTCCAAACCCTCACCAACACTTGTTATCATTAGCATTTTGATAACTGCCATTCTAACAAGTGTGAGGTAATATTTCATTGTGGTTTTAATTTGCATTTCCCTGATAATTAGTGATGGTTGGACATTTTTTCATATATTTGGGGGCTATTTATATGTCTTTAATGGAGAAGTGTCTATTCAGTTTCTTTTCCTTTTTACACACACAGACACAGACTTGTAAATGCGAGCTTCCTGCCATCTCTTTGTGGCTCTTTTAGGGGGAGATGTGACAGGTCCTTCATAACTCTAGTTTTAGAACAACTTTATGAAAGTACATGGGAGTCTGAGACAGGACACTGCCAAATGTGAGTCACAGCTCAGCCCCCACCACTTTCTATGGGCTCTTGGTCGGATCTCTCAGCACCTTTCAGCTCGAAATCTTTCTTTATCTGGCAAATGAGGAAGAGAATCCCTTTCTTATAGGGTTACTGGAAAGATTAAATGAGGGTCTGTATATAAAGCATTTAGTGCAGAATCCATCACATAGTGAGCCCTTGATAAGCAGCAGCAGACACAATAAGTAATGACAATTAATTATAAGCATGGATATTATTTTCACCATCATCAATGCTATATCACTGTTACTGGATGACACATCTCCAAAAAGAGGTGGGAGTGGGGGTAATATATTAATCTTCCCTGAAGTACAGCAAACTTCCAAAATAGACGTAAACATCTTGGTCTGTTTCCATGACACCTTTAAATCTGGTTCCCTTAAAGCTTGAGCCCCTCAGGGAATCTCCATGCTAAAAGGTACCACAAGAGACCATTTGGTCAGGTCTCCACCTTCAGTTCAGTGCAGCATCATGAGACCCATTTTTCAGGGTAGAAGAATAAGACTCAGAGAGGAAAAGTGACTTGCTCAAGGTCATATAGCTAATTAGTGACAGACAGGGGAAGAGAACTGAGGTATCTTTGTGCCTCAGTTTATCATTGCCTGGTCTTCTAAAAATTCTACCTTCAGTTCTACAAGTAAACACTAGGAACATTAAAGATTGTGATTATATATTATATATGTATACATGAATACACACATACACACACACGCACACACATATATATATATATATATAACATGCATATACAAGGTTACTTTAAATAGTTCATGGAAAAATAGAATTGAAAAGTAATATGAATCTTTCCATGAACTTTTTGAAATGCCCTAGTGTGTGTGTGTGTGTGTGTGTGTGTGTGTGTATGTGTGTGTACATATATATGTGTGTATATACACATATATACAAACTAGGGTTCTCTCTCTCTCTCTCTCTTTCTCTCTCTCTATATATATATACTTTCACATATAAAATGAATTGTATATAATATAATATGAAGGTTTTTGCCCATTAACCAGAGGAAATTTCACTCCTGTGCTCATAGAGACGAGAGCAGTACCTCCTTCCTAGAAGAGGTTCTAGCAATAGATGTTTCCAAGTTTCTAATAATAAAGTAAATCTAAACATTTGTTCACCTAAAAATATGTATTATTACCTATTCATTTCTATTAGCAATCATTCATTATTTGTTCCCTGATCCAAAACATCCCAGGCGCCCCTATGTAGAAGTCACCGTGCTAGGTGGTGAGGGTACCTGTTGAACAAGAACAAGGACGAGGAACACAGCAAAATTGCTCTCCAGGCTGCTTCCCTTCCGAGTTTCCCTCTTCTTGGCAGGACAGAGACAGGGATCAACACCTCGCAGCACACACTCACCTTTCAAAGAAGTGGCCATCGATGGGTGGGAACCACTCCAGTGTCACAGAATCTGTCGTGTGGCCCACTACCTGGGGGGCCAGGGCGACAGGCGCCGGTTTCCTGGAGGGCTGCCAGCTCTGGTACACCAGGTCCAGGTAGCAGTGCATTCTGGCGACTTGATTGGGTGTGAAGGAGTCGGTACAGTCATCATCTGCAAGCAGGCAGAGGGAGAGATGAGCACCAGGCTGCACGGGCAGCTGGAGAGCCAGCACCCCAGCCCTCCCCTGCCAGCTCAGGGCTGGCCTCTTCCAGTGCTCAAGAGTTAATGGTCTGTGAACAAATTAGTGCAGCCATCACTTCTGGAGACAGGTGAGAGGAAACAGGAGGAAGGGGAGGGGTGGACGGAACTAAAAAAAACTGCCTGAGTATGGGGCAAGAGCAGCCTATGGGGACTGGGCAACACAAGTGGCTTTCCATGGGCCCCAAATCCACTGGCCACTAAGTCGACAATTCCCTTCCTCCCCCCATACCTCACCACTCATCCAGAGTCTCATTCATTCATCCACTCATTCATTAATTCCATTATTCACGGATGCAGTGATATCGCCCTTCAAACAAATCTTCTGATTTGAAGCCTTGTCTACTGCTTATTCTCTGCTCTGTGCCAAGAGGTGTGGAAAGAGGATATGTACAAAGTTCTTGCCCTTGAGAAGCTACTCGTCTACCTATGGAGTCAAGGCCAGTGCACCGTATGTGTCAAAGTTGTCAGAAGGCTGCTATAGTCTGTGATGCTGACCACCGATGAATGGAAACAGCACATGCGGAAAAAGGGTGAACCAGGAAGACTTTCGAAGAAGGAGGCACTTGAGGTCCATCAGATTACTTGGCTGAGACTGGGAAAGAAAGTGTAGGATCACAGGAGAGGGAGCTGCATGACCACAGAGGCATAGTGTCCTATGCAGAGGACACAGGGCAGACCTAGGAGCACTCCAAGCTAGTGTGCTTGCTGGGAATATGAGCAATCACATCTCCCACACAGTACTGTCGTTGGGACATTTATTGCAAGCTTAGCATGAGCCAGGCATGATGCACTATGTTTAAACACATTTAGCCCTTTCCTTCCACTATTTCTGAAGTACATACTATTATTTTCTCCATCTTACATAGCAAAAAACTGAGAATGAGAGAGAGCAAACCACTTTTCCAGGGTCTCAGAGCTAGGGAAAGATCTGGGATTTGAACCCAGGCAGTCCTGACTCTAAGGCCATGCTTCTGATCAATATGAGAACTTTTTTCTGAGCATAAATGAGACCTTGCATGAACAACGTATTCTGCATGTGGCTGATAAATGAGTTGAGCCTGAGTCTGAGAGGGCTTGAAACACAATCTCTCAGGTATCTTTAGATCTGATAACCTTCCGTCCTACTCTATCTTTTCCAGGGCATGAACTGAGGGCGGTGACCCAAGACCTGGCCCCCAGGGAAGAAACTTGCCTCCTGTTTCTCCCTCCAACAGTTTTATCCAGCTGCCCCAGAGGCAGAACAAGGCACTGTTTTGGCTTGGTTTCCGAAAACACCACCTCCCAGAGGTGTCCACCTGGTCAGGGTTTCTGCAGCTGGGCCCCAGACGGAGGAGCACGGGGCTTGCCAGATCTTAAAATAAACTCGCTACTGGGAATCCTGCAGCACAAACTCGCTTCTCCTTATCAAACAAACAGAAAATAAGTTTGGGCAGGTGCTGGGCAGTTGGAAATGACCTTGAAAATCCAGCTTAGGGAAGCGATGGGGGTACAGGGAGGTTAGACACAGAAGCTGCCTCGGATCCCCTTAGTGATTTTTGACAGTGTCCTTTGCAGCATCCTAGGGAAGTCTCTAATACTTTTGAAGGAAGCAGAAGAGCCTGACATCCCATAGCAAGCACTGCATAAGAATGACTAATCAAGTAAAGCTCTCTCAATCCCAGATGCCACCATGTAACTCCTGAATATGAATTACCCTATGGTTCCTCATTGCCTGGGGTCCAAACACCTCACAGTCTGAGAATGGCCAGATCACTGGGTAGTTTTTTCTTTGTTGCTATAAGCTTTGAACTTCTTTCTGAAAGCCTTGGGAAAGCCACTGCACAGGTTTGATGCAGGAGCAGGGCATGATGGCTAAGGAAGGAAGTATGGCTATATAGTTAGATTAGTGCACAAAAGATCTGGAGTCAAATGGGTAAGAGATTTCATGTCCCTAGTGCCTCAGTTTCCCAGTCTGTGAAGTGTAGACAATGATGAAAACAAGAGCATCCATCTCAGAACTCAGCTGAAGTGAAGGGTCATCAAGCACAAGATAAATGCTTAATAAATGCTCACCTGCTCATGATTGGAAACAGTGTGTGCATGTGCGTGCGTGCGTGTGTGTGTGTACACATGTGCATGCTTGTGTGTGAGTTCTGGAAAACTTAAGGAAGGAAAAAAACCCAGAATGTAAAATATGCATTCTCTTTGATCTAGCAGTACTGCATTTATGATTTCAATAGATAAATGCTCTTGGACAGACATGGGGATAATACATGTACAAGGATGTTTCTTGAAGCATCATTTATAATAGTAAAAATAGTTGAAATAACACATCTGTTCATTAACAGGGAAATGGCTGTGTACTCTCAGGCACAGGCATAGGATAGAATACTAATCAGGCATTACTAAAACATGAAGTAACTTTAAGACTCAGTTCCCTCATGTATAAATTGAGGACATTTAAATAAACTCTAGCCCATAGAGCTGTTGTGAGGATTCAATGAATTGAGGCACATAAAGCATTTCTAAACACAAGTGAGGATGAAAAACAGCAGTTTTTCCCTCTATAAACTTCTGATTTATTTGCTTTCTTTCCCAAAGAAGTGTATTTTTCTTTTATAACTTAAAAATTAATCATTCCCATATTTGTCAATAAAATAGTTTAAAAAATGAATAGGTGAGAGAAATTAGGGAAAAGGGAATGTATTTGAATGTTAAAGCTGAAGTTGGAAAAATATATGACCCAGGATACATTACTTGGAGACTTAGCTGCTATCAGAATCTTGGGTGAGGTACCAAAGGGTTTCCGTTTATCACAGATGCTCTGTCTCCACTAGCTAATATCTAGAGTCAGCCCCACTTGGCTTCCTGCCCCCAAATGCCTCCCCTCTCCATGTCTGCAGCCACTTCACCCTGGCTTCCAGGACCAGCCAGCTCATCTTGTTTCTCCACCCCCATCTTGCCCCTAAGCAGAAAGACTCTGGAGACTTCAATACTTGGGGAGCCTGTGCCAGTCCCCATAGTGTTGATTCGGTGTCCTAGACTTGCTAACAGAGCTTTGTTCTCAAGAACAAATTTCCATCTGTAGCTAGAAGTTTCAGGGCATGGATTGGGTGCTTCAGCCCTCTGTAGGACACTGAGCAAAATGCTGAACCCTGACAGCCTCATTGTCACCCCATTTAAGGTGAAAAATAATGACGTTACCTGCCTCATAAAGCTGAGGAGAGCGTATAACAAGCTAGCCTGTGTCTAGTGCAAGGATAACTGAGTTGCCTATTGTAAAAGTCTGTCTTTTTGTTGTCTTTTAAAATAATGGTAAGGATAATAATTGTCATAATAATAAGTGATTATGAGTTATAGTTATTCACTGTAGAACCTCTGAAATAGGCCAAAAATATTACAAAAAATCACTCTAAACCTATTATCTAGAGATATAATTAATATTTAGCGTATATGTATATGTATGTGTATGTGTGATGGATGTGAATATTTACAGTAAATTTCTGTAATTCTCATCAACACACACACACACAGGTCTTACACTATACATAGGGCTCTGAGACCTTTGTCTCATTAAATAATTAACAGATAATCCTACTAATTAGCATCTATTGAGCACTAATTGTGATAACAAAGACAATTGTAAGTAGCTGTATGATCACACCTACTGTCAGGCAAGGTAAGTATAGTTATCCTCCATAGTATTGACAAAGTAATTTAGGCTCAGAGAGTAGAAGAAACTAGCTCAGGCTCAAAGGCTGGGACATGGAGAATTTGAGTTTGGTCCCCTCACTCCGAACTTCACTCTCTAAGGCACTATGTAACTGTTTCTGTTCGTGCCCCCTCATTTATCTCTACGTCATATTCGGCAGCCACACAATGTTCTATCATATGAATGCCTTGTGATTTATTTCAGCAGTTCATTATCTTTGGGCTCATAAGTTGTTTTTAATTGTTTACATGTGTGAACATTTTTCTTCTATGCCTGGCATTTAGTAAATGCTTAATCAATACTTGGAGAATGAACGTTGCTAAGACATTCTTATGGCTAAATATTTAAACACATCAATTGATTTGCTTCTGATATATTTCTTAGAGATGGGATTACAGGGTCAAAGCAGGTGTGACTATTAAAAGGCCCTGACACACTGAGAGATACTAACAAGACACTTGCTCCTGTGGAGTGGAGAAAGCCTGATATTCTGCAGGCTTGAAAAGGCCTCCACTGGAGGGTCCTCGAAGAGTAGTAGACTCTATGGCCTACTATCTTCAGGAAGTGGAGTAGGGGTTGCCACCCATCTATCTGCCAAGGGCCTATCCAATGGCTCAACATAACCATACTTCCCCAGTACTTTGTCCAGCTGCTAAACTATGTTTGTCTCCATCATCTGGTGACTGCTTGATCTGAGCACTTGGGATCCTCTTAATCTTCCCCAGGATTGGAAAGTGAAGGAGATAACATTGGTTAATACCACTGGCTCTGCGGTAGGAAAGACTTGGGTTTATGTCTCACCTTAGCCTTGTTACATCAGTGGGATCCTGAGCAAGTTACTTAAGCTCCTCAACCACACTGTCTGCATCTGTAAAATGGGCTTAATAATAATAGCACTTACCTCCTTGGGTTATTTTGAGGATTCAATGAGATAAACCTATGAAGAGTTTCATGCAGTGTCCGGCATATCATAGGTACACAAAAATTATTGTAGGTCTACACTGATCAATACGGTAGCCACCAGCCACATGTAGCTATTTAAATTTTAATTAATTAAAATTATTGAAGACTAATAATCCAGGTCTTCAGTCTCACCAGTTGTATTTTGAGCTTTGAATAGCCACAGATGGCTAGTGGCTACCACACTAGACAGCACAGACACAGCCCACGTCTACCTTTGAAGAAAGTTCTGCTGGACAATGCTGCACTTGACTCTTTACCCAGCTAGTGACATGCTTGAGGAATAAGCACCCAGGAAGGAAAAGCCACTGGGGGAAGCTGACCCGGCAATGTGTCTGCTCTCTTGTTTGATGGAGGGAGCCCCTTTGCCTCACTCTCCCTAGCCCTGAGAACCCAATCCTGTTCTGCATTTTGAATTTCATCCAGCTGCTTTTGTCACCTCATCTATCAGAGATCCTAAGGAAAACAAACATTTCAAAGCTCGTGGTTGCTTTAAATATGCTTTTGTGGGTGTAAGTTTGTTATCGTAGCTCAGTGAATTAGTTCTGCCGTTAATGGGTCACTGAGCTGAGGGGTTCCTTTAAAAAAACAACAGTAAATCAATCACCCTTTAGATCTGTACAGAGGGGAGCAAAAAAAAAAAAGATTTAGTTTACGGGGGTCTGGTAGCTAGTGGCAGCTCCTAGGCCCCTAAGAGGCCGGCAAACTTCCAAACTCATGTTATTGTTTATTTTCCATGTGCGTTGAGCTGGCCAAGGAAAGGTGCTACAGAAATGGAACGTAAGCAAGGCTGTGTGAAGGGACAGGGCGCCGGATGTGGGGTGTCAGCGTGGCTGGGAATGGGAGCCCAGTGGGAATCTGCTTTTGAGGAAATACCAAGCACCCTGCCCATTTTTTAGAGACCCAAACCTAAAGATTCTTTAAAGTACCAGCAAGGGGTTATTGACCCTTCAAAGTAGGGCTTCCCCAGTTTGAGCAGAGATGGAGGTAGAAAGCCTCATCCATGCAGCCACCAGGGGCATTGCTGTGGAACAGAGTGCAAAAACCACCCAGGTTGCTCGATTTGCACACTCAGCCATCAGCTACATCTCTTTTGAAGAAAAGCATAGGATTAGAAGAGAAAAAGTACTTCGATGCAGATGTATGAACTAAGAAAAATGACTTCAGTGAGCCTCAGTATTATCATCTGTGAAATGGGGATAGTTCCTACCTCATAGATTGGTTGTGAGAATTAAATGAGATGGAGCACATTGAAGTCCTTTACAGACATAAATTGTTACATGGGTGGAAGTATTGTTATTGATAAGAATCAATTTCGTACACCTTTTATGAGAGTTTATTTTCTTCTCTTGTTCCCTCGTTCTCTTCTTCCTCCCCACCTTTCCTTATTTTCTTCCTTCCTAACAAACATTTGTTAAGCACCAGGCCCTGTGGTAGGTCCTGGGGATACAATGATACATTAGATGCAACCTCTGCCTTCACAGAATTTGCTTGTTCTAGTGGGAAAAAGACACTTAAATTGAGTATTACAATAGTATTTGATGCTGGGCTACCATGTGAAATTGTGATGAATTGTGTCTTACACAGGACTCTTGACTGAAGGGGACAGGGGAGAGGGCTGTGATTGCCCTGAGGAAGAGGTGTCTTGTTCTAATTTACCACAGGTGCTAAAAAGGCTCTAAAATGTGCTAAAAGTGGTCTTGAATCTTGTGCTAAAAGGAAGTGCAGGGCATCCTAGAACCCAGAGAATGAGCCCTTAACATGGGTACTCATGGTATATAAAAGGGCTATGATAAGTTATATGCAGTTAGGGAAAAAGTCATACCCAATCTCATGAAATGATTTTGTATTTGCAAAACCAAAAGCATCCTTTTTGCTTTTGCAAAAAACAGCAAGGGAGGGTGTGGGAGTTTTATGTTTAACTAAGAGTTAAATAAAAAAGGTTCAACAACCACCAGCTTAGAAAAATACAGATGCAAAACTAGGAGGGAACTTGGAGATCAAGTCCAAAGATTTCATTTTCTGGAGAAAAGTGAGATCAGGACAGGAGATGACCCAAAGGCATTATGTGGCCAAGTGGCAGAGCAAGGCCTTCTACCTGGGTTTCCTGGCTTTTGGTCCTGGTCATCTTCCTAAAGTGTGTCTTTCTGAGAAGCTTTCATATGCAATATCTTCCTTGAACCCCTGAGGTGCTCATGGAAAAAAATATTATTCCAATTGTTTGGAATGAAAAATCTCTCAGTTTTTTAAAAGGTAAGCAGCTCATGTAAGGCTACCCTGAGCCAGGACGGGAGCCCATGCCTGACCTCCAGCCCTGTGCACTCTGCAAAGTGTAGGGCCCTACCTGCATAACTCATGAAGTTGTTGTAAGGAGTGTTGAAGAAGCTATGAAAACCACAAGTGTCATTCCCTGGCCCCGGGTCGCCGCAGAACTTGTGTTTGGGGGCTGGGTTGGTGTCATTGCAGAGGTCTCCGGTCTCAAAGGAGGGCTCTGTCTCCATGCAGGGGTCACTGCAGGACTGGATTTCTGAGATGCCTCGGAAGATGTGATAGAGGCCCAGGCTGTGCCCGATCTCATGGATCATGGTGTGGGTGTGCCCAGGAAGACCGTAGAAAGATGGGTTCAAGACAATGCCACCTACAAGGGAAAACCAGAGCGTTAGGCAAGTTGGGCACTCTGCTTCCTTGTGTAAAAACCTCCAAATCTATCCAAAGGAAAAGTAGTACTGTCCAAAATAACCACAGGCTTCTCTACCATACGACTCCACTTCCCTGAGAGCTGTTACAACTCAGGACATAAATCACAGGTTATCTGATTG
This sequence comes from Cynocephalus volans, assembly GCF_027409185.1. NCBI lineage: Eukaryota > Metazoa > Chordata > Mammalia > Dermoptera > Cynocephalidae > Cynocephalus > Cynocephalus volans. The sequence goes on from NC_084476.1 coordinate 20,912,123, forward strand.
GGAAGGAGTCTCAAAAGTCATTTTGTGCAATCCCTTCATTTTTCAGATGAAAACCTCAGTGCCTGAAGAAGTGAAGCAACTTACCCAAGCTGATTTCAAATGATAGCTATTTCTCGATATCCATGGGGGTTGCAAGACCCCTCTGGATATCAAAATCCACAGATACTCAAGTCCCTGACATAAAATGGCATAGTATTTGCATATAACCTACACACATTCCCTTGTATACTTTGTATCATCTCTATATTACTTATACTACCTAATACAATGTAAATGCTATGTAAATAGTTGTTATGCTGTATTGCTTTAAATTTTGTATTATATTTCATTTTTGTATTGGTATATTTTAAAAAAAAATTTCCTGAATATTTTTGATCCACAGTTGGTTGATTTACAGATGTGGAAACTTCAGATACAGAGGGCTGACTATATTTAAAAAGAGAGGTATGCTTAGTATTCCGGACCCCTGATTTGGGGGCTGGTAAATTTGGGCTTAAAAAATAAAGCATTCCCTAGGTTACAAACATTCTACATGCTCTTGTCTAAATAGTGCCCTCAGGCTCAAACACCTTGGTTCCAGTTCTCATTTTGCCTTCCCTCACTCTGTGACACTGAGCAGGTTAATTACCATCCCTGACTCCCTTTTCTTCATCTCTGACACTCGAGTAGCATGAACACTCTTGAAGGTCAGCACTGTCTGTGTTCCTCTTTATAAAAATGATCATACTGGCCAATGTTTCCCAAGGATGTATTATGACACCTCAGGCTCTGTGCTGAGCATTTCACGTGCGTAATTTCACTTAATCATCTCACAAGTCAATGAGAGAGGCTCTGATTCAGAGAGAGGTGAAGTAAATGGCCCATGATCAAGAGTACATGTGGAGATGGAATTTGAACCCGAAATTCTTGGGTTCCAAAGCCAGGGCTCTTAATCTGTGTTCTACTGCTAATGCCTATTACAGGACCTGGAATATAGCATCTCATTAAATGCATGTTGAATATTTGCTGAATGGTGACTCACCTAAAAAGGTCTCTGAGGTTTAACTAATAAGGTGTAAGTCGCTAGAATAGCACCTGACATATATCAAATGCTTCATTGCTGTCTAACTACTTGAGAATTAGCGGCATAAGTATCACCAGGGAACTTACTAGAAATGCAGAATCTCAGACCCCACCCCAGAACTACACAATTCCAATTTGTATTTTAACAATAGCCCCAGACGACTTGTCTGTACGTTCTAGTTGGAGAAGCAATGATCTGCACCACAAGTTCCAGAAGATTGGGCATTGCTTAGAATGCCCATTGCTTAGATCTCAGAAGAATTCAGTGGATGGTATTTGTTCCATGTTAATTTTAGGTATTGGAAAGATATGTAAAGGTCAACAGAGACATAGTCAAAATCCAAACATGTTTAAGGGAAGGTTAAAATTCAGGTCTGAGAACCCTACAAGTAGTGACTCTAAGTGTGGAGCAGCATCCTATAAAAGAATGGTGAGGACCTAGGGCCTTGTTGATTTGAACTGGCAAGCCCAGAGCAGGCGTGGGGCAAGTTTTATCTCAGACCGAACTGCAGGGATGGTGAGCTGGCTCAGTCATGGGGCTCACAGTCTATTAATTCTGAATTGCTCAAAGCCTTCCAACACAAAGACAAAGATATATGACAGTGTGTGGGTGTGGGTGCGTGCGCGTGCACGTGCACGTGGGTGTGAGAAGGGGCAGGCAGAGGCAGGGAGGAAGAGAAATTGAGACAGGAAATCTTAATTATTTTCTGTCAATCATAATGTGAAACATAATCCCCTTCCCACCCAAGGCTTTTTCCGGGGATCATGGTGTAACAGCAGGAGAAAAGGGTAAAAAAATATGGTTCTAATAAATCGCATTTGATCGGGGCTACTGCAGAGGAATTGCTCATGATCAGCTAGCTTCTCTCAGGATGGGGAGATGGTGGCCTGGAGGCTGGCGGGGTTAGCCTGACATGAGTAGCAGTCCTCTTGTTGCCTCACAATGGCCTTGAGATCTTGGGAAACTGACATCTAAAACAAGCAGCTACACTAGTGCCAATGATTCTCTGTCTCTTCGTGAAGCTTCAACACTAAGGCAGCAGAGGGGCAGGACCATTCCAGGGATGAAGACTTAATGTCCATGGTGGTTCTGTTTGTTTCAACTCATGCCTTCCCAACTCACCCCTCTCCATAGTGACAACACTGGGCCCGAGTCTAGTTTCACTACTTCTCTTAAAAGGTGAAATAGCTTGAGCCTGACATCATCCTGAAATACTATAACATGCCATAGATTTATAGCCTTCCAGATTCCTGGCCCTTGGCCAGTCTCTGAAATTCATGGAATTATCAGGAGTATTTTTCTCTAACTTTAGAAGCCTGCTATTCAACCCTTCTCAGTCTCTGATCTTGGCTCTTTCAGTTGCTTTCTCAATAGGACAGGATTTCAAAGCGGAGAAGAGTCCTTGGGGACCATCTGGTCTAACCTGCTTATTTAAAATATGATAAAATTGAGACCTAAGGAAGGAAAGAGACTTACCTAAGGAAGGAAAGAGACTTGCCTAAGGCCATGCTGCTAAGTCATTGCTCAGAACAATCGTGTGTTTTGGCTCTGATCTAACATGATTCCCATATATGATACTAAGCATGTGATATAAACTGATTGTCTTCAAGTTTGCCTAAGGTGCACACTCTTTTCTGCCCAATCCCTGTCTATCTGTATCTGTCTGTCTATTCACCCATCCATCATCTATCTCAGAGTTCCCCAGCCTCAGCACTATTAACATTTTGGGCACCGTAATTCTTTGTTGTGAACACCATAGGGTGTTTAGCAGCATCTCTGGTTTCTACCCACTAGATGCCAGTAGCATTCCCCCATTTCTAATAACCAAAATTGCCAAATGTCTCCTTGGAAATAGAATTCCCCCAGTTAAGAACAACTAGATATTTAGCTTTGTATCTACCTCTATTTACACACACACACACACACACACACACACACACACACACACACACTGGTTTTGTTCTCTTAAAAAAAGTAACTGAGAAATGAGAGCAGTCTGAAGAGAAATAAGCCTATATATTGATTCAGCACAACTTCCATCATTGGAAGTTTCAGAATCTCTCATCTCCACAACTGCATAGGTTTAGAGCAGCTACTGGATTCTGGGTAATGTGATAGGCCCCAGGATACATCCAGAACTGTTACTATGCTGAGCCTTAACATTCTCAGATGAAAGGTTCACTGAGTCATCAGTATTCATTGTTAAAAATAATGGAAACATTCTACCAAGGGGAAAATGGTTAAATAAAGTGTAGTGCCCTCACTCAATGGAATACTATATGGCTATTAAAAATCTCATCTTTAGAGAGGTGGAAATAACCCAGAGGGATGCTTTTCACTTGTGATTTTAAGGAGAAAAAAGTTGAATGGGAGGTAATCGCATGACTTCTTAAACACTGAAAAATATAGATAGCATAATATCAAGTGAAAAAAGAACACAAAATTGCATCTATGCTACAATTTCAAATATGTACAAGTAAAAAATCCATGGAAAAGAGGATTAACCCCCACCCCCAAATTAAAGAACTACAATGTTTGTCTACAGGGTCTGGTACAGAAACCATTGCCATTTCTGACTTTTGGGGATTGGTTTGTATACGCTCATGTCTGGTTTATGGATATGCATAATTTAAATGTAAGAAGAGCTCCTTGAGTGATGTTGGTGGGTGGAACACGGAGGAACAAGGATTTCTTACAGACTCACTTTCTCTTGCCTTTTTGGTGTTTTTCAAGCCAACCCATGACTGTCTGTGCCAGTACAATGTGGTTACCACTCTGAGAAGATACTGCATGAAGTAGGAGATGGGGTATAATGAGAAAACAACCAATAGATAGAGCTGGAAACTTGAATTCCAGTTGTGGCTCTGCCACTGACTTGAGTGTGTGATCTTGGATAAGCCCCATTCCCTCTCTCGGTCTCAGTTTGTCCATTGGTAAAACATCATTCATAATGTTGTACTATTTCCTTCAGAGCATTGCTTGGTGGTCAAAATGAGACAAGGAATGCTCAGGAGTTTTGTAAATTAAAAAGTGATAAATAAATGGTTTGTTCACCATCACCACTATCACCGTCACCATGATCATGATAATGGTCATATTACTATACTACTAAATTTATTAATGTCCTACTCCAGTTTCCTCCTGAGGAAGTTTCTAGGACTCACCTAAGTGCATCAGGGCCTCCTTGTCCCATGGCCAAGTTGCTACTCCTGCCAATTCCTCCTCTGAGGAATTTGCAAAGAAAATATTGAGGTGTGTTGATCCATCCAATCTAAGAATGTTCTTCAGCTCATTAACATCCAAGTAGGCTCTGAAACAAAAAAAGAACCTTGGGTGTTATCGTGTCCAAGAAAGATACTATTTAAATAGCAGGCACTCTCCAAATAATTTAAGAGGTACTGTGTGCCAGGTAATTTGCTGAGCACTTTATAAACATCACCTAATGGAATTCCCCCAATAATACTATAAGTAAGATAATCCCATTTTACAGATAAAAAAATTAAGTCCTTGTGAGTTTAAGCGACTAATTAAGGTAAGTAGGCTTATAAACAGCCAAATTCACTTTCACACCTAGATTTGTCGATAATCAACATTTGTACCCCTGAGGACTCTGCTATAATGACTGAAGACAGAGCCACATAATGGGAGCATAGATCAAGAACAGAGACCGTGGAGACGTAACGTGTGTTCTAGTCTTGGCTTCTTCCCTCCTTCACTCATTCTCTATGGACCTTGGACCACTTATCTGGCAAATACAGAGCCGCACTAGACCTGCTGTGCATCTCTACATCGACCCCGCAAGAAGGCATTGTTCTGTTTTCAAGATGAGTAACATGTCAAAATGTTATTAAATAGGTTGCCCAAAGTGATAGAAATGGTGTTCAAGGCCAAAAGTGCATAACTTAGAAACCTATCCTCTTTTTATCGAGACATCACGCTGCCTACCATAGATTATTCTGCATTGTGTAAGCTTTATTTCTTTACTTGTAAAGTAGACTAGAGAGGGATACTGTATTTGGGGTTGCTGCCATTGCAGACTGACATATCTGGAAAGTGAATTAACTCCTCACTGTATAATCATCAGCTCTTTAATACATGGGGCAGACATGTGCTGGAGAGAGAGAAAAATGGTCTTCATAAAGATACTACAGGCATATCCTAGGTGCTGAAGAAATAAGAAAACCTCCCTTGGGGAGTGTGACTCTCTCATCAGAACAGAAACACTAAATATGACGGGCCACTATATGCCTTGGCTCAGCCACTGGCATATTATTCGGTGGCTCCTTTTCTACATAGAGAGAGGCATCTTGCTCCCCTCTATGCTTCTTTCAGCCCCCATTTGTCTGCCATTATATATTTTAGGGATCCTTGTGAGCTGCTGATGATCATTCATGAGTAATGTTGGAAATGAATCAATGGATAAAAACAAAATAAATAATCAAGCAGGCAGCTTGATGTAGTAGATAAGATAAAATCAATGAATGATTATTTTTCATCTTTGTTGGGCCCTTCTATGTGCCCAACTTTGCATGGATTATCTTCTTTAATCTTTTTAATAACACAGAGGTAGGTAGCATCATCATCCCCGTATTCCAGAGGAAGAAGCAAAGGCTTAGAGAGCCCCACAACTTGCTAAGATCATGCATCTAGTTGGAAGTGTTTTCCATTTCCCCTTACGCCGACTCTTCCTGGGGGGTTCTCATAGGACCCAGCCAGTAGCACACGCTATGGTGCCCCCTTCTCTCTCCCTCTTGGAGTAATAGAAAAGCCCCCCACATAAGAAAGAGCAGAGTTCAAGCTCCCAGCATGACCTACAAGCCCCTGCCCACCTTTTGGACTCATCTCTCTCTCCTCCCTCTCTTGTCTGCTCTGCCATCACAGAAAGGAAAGAGGAAGGAGAACACCAGCATTTATTAAGCACTTGCTGCATGCCAGCCCCTGCGCTAGGTACACACGTTGTGTCATCTCTGTTCAGTATTTGAAGCAATGCAGCAGAGTGGGTGAGATGGCTCGTGCTCTAGCTAGAGTCCCAGGTGCGAATCCAGCTCTGCCACTTGATGTTTGGGTCACCCTGGGCAATTTATCAAATGTCTTGTGCCCCAGTTTCTTTATATACAGACTGAGGGTAATAACAGTACCTACCCCAGAGAATTGTTCAGAGGACCAGGGAAGTGAATAAGGAAGTGGAAAGGACGTAGAATAATGCCTGACATGTAGAAAAACCTCAGCACATCTTTAGCTATTCCTGTCATTTATCCCTATCCTAGAGATGAAGGCAAAGGGGTTCAGACACTACACAACAACTAGTGACAAAGTCAAGTACAAATCTCAACATGCCCAACTCTTTCCACGACCTCACCCTCATTTCCAAGCTTACTAGAACCCACGGAGAAAAGGAAAACTAAGCGTGGGGAGAGAATCAAATACAGAGGGGCCGAGATTTTCCTGGATCCTCCCTTTCCACATTATTTGTTATTTTCTAATTGATTTGTCCATGTCTATCAAGTGCTCTCTCAGGCAGGGAATACAAATGTTATTTAAAAAGGCCACCTCTGACTCATCGCTCTGGGATGAGAAAGTTTCATCATGGAGTGGGATGGGAGAGATGTTTTAATTGGTTGTTTATTCAGTGATAATTGCAAAAGCCAATCTTTTCAAGGGGTGGTATTCATCCCAGCCTAAAACAGAGATGTGGGATGTTGGAGTCCCTCCCTGGCTTGTGTGTGGGCTTTGTTCATACTTTAGGAAGTGTCCATTTCCCAAAGGAGGGAAAATCCATGCAGCTTGCCCAGCCCCTGGCCCCACCGGCCTCCCTCCTCCCATCTCTCTTGGCAGGGAGATAGGGGGGACCCAAAGGGGAAAAAAAAAACAAAAAACAAAAAACAGCTCTGTGGCTAAAACTTTTCTTTCTACTGCCCACCAACACAGAGCCAAGCTGGGTGTCTCCCAATTGTAACAGGAGGAAAATTTTGAGGACGGGGGTCCATGTTGGTATTTACCTTAATCCCCCTATCTCTTAAAGATGGTGTTTTCTTCCCCTTTTGTCAATGGATGGAAGAGAAAGCAGAGAGAGTCTAATTTAGGAAGAATATTAGAGTCCAGGGATATTGAAGATGAGAGAAGGAAAAGGACTTGCTTAGGGTCCCTTGACTTTCCATTTTGCCACTGTGGGGAAGGCTGGCCCTGTGTATATATTATAAATTGGTCAAATTTACTGTATTTAAAAATATCATTACCCACCCCATAGAAAAATCAATCCAAATCGAAGACTCTGTATGTTTATTCATTCCCGTACCAGTACTATTAAGAGTTGGACAGACAGACCTCTATCCATGGGTGAGTCGCTTTATGTCTCTGAGTCTCAGTTAGCTCGTGGGGATGTAGGAGGATTAAATGAGACAGCTCAGTACAGTCTCGTACATGCCCAGAAAATGCAAGTTCGCTTTCAAATTCTGGCCTCCTATTTTATCCTGCTGGGAAAGAACCTAAACTCACAGTCTGCCTCCATGTGGCATTCACAGACTTGGCTTTCAGTGTGTCTTCCCTGTTATCCAACCTGCTTCTTCCTCCTACAATCTCCATAGCTCAGTTCTCACGGTTTCCTTATCCTGAGAATTCTGTGTACTTACTCCCTAATTATGCCCATTCCCTAAGAATGCCCATTAGCTTCCCTCCTCTGACTCACAACCTCTCTTCTTGAATCTTAGTCTTTTAAAATCTCATCCTCCCTGCAAGTCCAGCTTCCATGTGAAGCACTCCCTGTACCCTCCCCACATCACCCTTATCTGCAAAATGGGGGATGACAACCACCCCTCAGGGGCCTGGGAAGGACAAGAGGAAATGCTGGCACATAGAAGGCACTCATTGATTAGCATAGCCTACTTTTATTGCATTATTGTTTGTACAATGGTAGTTACTAGCAACACCAAAATCATCATCATCACCTCTAACTGAAAATGAGTCCTCCCTCCTTTGTGCTCCCTACTTTTAATTCCACTACTGCTTTGCCCTGCTTTGGGTTATATTTACTGTGTGAGTACCAGTTTTCTTCAACAGGTTATGAGCTTCAAGCAGTTGGGACCAAGTATTTACCATCTCTGTGTCTCTTAAAAGTTTCCTTCAAGAGACAGAGCTACCACTGATGGGTAGCTATTGAGCATCTCTCTTTCAGATTGCATAACTTCAAAACCGGATGAGCAAGCCCAGTGCTCAGGGAAGTGACGTGACTTGCCCAAGGTCACACCTTGAAAAAGGGGAATAGAAGGGCCTCAGAAAGAAACTTTATGCTCCGGGCTGTGTATATGTGACCTGTGAAAGGTGGCACTTTTGTACCAGTTAGTGAAGTCAACTCCCCCTTCAGGTGAAAGAGATTCCTGCAAGGGGCATAGCTTAGAGAGCCAACTTTGGGAGGAAGGGCAACCCCCAATCTCTCCCTCAAATGGACCTCCTGTGTAGAACCTGAACTGCCTGAATATCTGACCTTTTCTCACTATAATCTGTTGCCTGCTCTGCAGCTCAGGGTCCTCATCTGTTCAGTGAGTATCTAAACTAGATCAGTATTTTTCAGATCACAGTATAGAGAAGGCTAAATCCACAGGAAGTAGATGAATATTTAAAGAAAGAGGGTTTCTGAGTCAAAGGGGTTTAGGACATGCTCTGTTAAGAAAGGTTAAATCCATTACAAGCCTTAAATATGCCAATTGAGAGAAAGGCAGACAGTGCATGAAGTGTTCCCAAACATATTTGATCATACACCCCATTCCTCCCCCTCACCTTTGCCAAAAATCAGATAACAACACAATGGACAAAGTTTGGGAAATGTTGAGCTAAAATGGAATATCCCTCCTAATTTAGATCTTCTTTCCCAAGCTCCCTCTCAAGAGCAGTGTGTCAGCGTCTCTTTTCTTCCTGCACAACCCATGCACCTGGATCCCACAGTGGAGGTTGCGGGTCCCCTGGAATGTCTGTTTCAGGGGGCCCAGCCCCAAGAGCCAAGGCGCCCAGACTTTACCCCTTTGCCAGAACTGCATTTCAAAGCCATGAGTGCAGTTCTGGAGGGAGATCAAAGCTCTCTCAACTCAACTGTCATTAGAAAATTTTCTTTATGCATCTCACTCGCTGGTGAGTGCCAACAATATATTTTCTAAATGCACTGGCCTGAGATGGTACAACTCTGTAATGATCTGAATGAGAGAGTTGTCAGGGCTTGTTTTATTGAAAGAGAAGCAAAAGGATCCACATCCAAAATGCAAAACAACAACAACAACAAATCCCTTAAGTAAAATCATGGGAAAAAGTGTGGGAAGGCTTGAGATTTTTCAACTCTAGAAACATAACACAATGGCTTTCCCATTTTAATGGCTGACAGTAAGCCAAGGTTAAGATTGATGACTCTCAGGTTCTATTCCTGCTCAAAGCAGGTCACCCTTCACCTGACTTCCTTGATGGAGAAGTGACAGCTGAGGATACCTTTGGGAAATGTCATGCCAGTGTCTTGCTCCTTGGGCTCTTGGTGCAGGCTGGTCACAGAGATGGTTCTGGACATGTTTGGATGCATTCAACTTGAGGAGTGTTTGTCTGAGCTAAACAGTGGGTGAGACTGGGCCACTTTTAAGCTCAAGGCTGGTAATAGCTCTCTAAGGTTAAAGAAAATGGCAGCAGATGGCTATTTTCAGAGAGAGACAGATTGGGGTTTGAATCCTCCCTCTTCCACTAAGTGGCCCTGTGACCTTGGACAAGTGACTCAGTCTCTCTGGATATCAGTTTCCTCATCTCTAAAGTGAGAATTATGAAATTTAACCTAAAAAGGGGGATATAAAAGTTCAGAAAGGTAATACATAAGAAAGTGCCTTGAAAAGTATCCAATTCATGAAAAGACGTCAAGATGCAGAATTCTCTGTTAGCCTCGCTCAAGGAGCTTGAAGAAACTGGCTTTAGCTCTCAATACCTGTTGGGTCTCCCTTCCATGAACCCTGATTTCCATCACTGGACCAATGCATTTGTCTTTCTCAGAGAAGTCACCTTATTTCTCCATCTCATAGAGCAAGTCCTGTAACATTGCCCATTTCCAAATTCTGATCGCAGTTTGTCATTCTCAAGGAGGTTCTGAACACACTAGACCATTTGAAAATGATTATCAAATATAAAGATCAAAGCCACTCAAAGCAAGTCATTAAAGCAAGATAAACCTCAGAATGTTTATTGCATCCATATCCTTGCTCCAAATAACAAGCTTTCTCCAAGATGTGACCAGTCTAAAACCTGAATTTTGCACTTTATCCAAAGAGCCCTAACAATCTGGACTTTATTCTCCTGCATAGTTTCATCACCAGAAATGCTTAAATCTGCCTCTCTTGTCTGTAAAAGGAGACACAGGGAAAAAAAAATGCTTGGAAAGTTTATTACATTCTTGGAATCCTAAGTGATTGGTTTCCAAAATAACAGCTTTTGTATGGAATCTTGACACATAGAAAAGAAAAATGTAACAGCACCAAAGACAAATTGAAAAAATGATCATTTATTAAATAAATCATTGTTTCATTACCTCCTTTTTTTCTTCCCTCCCTGACTGCCTTACTAGCTGCCAACATTCTGTCCTTTTGTCCTTCAAAATTTTATTCCTCCCCACATAGCACCCATTCATTCTTTTCTGCTTTCATTCACCAACATTTATTGTTCTATAACATACCATGCTTCAAGTTAGAAAGTGGGCATTCAAATATAAAAGAAAAATCAATTGTCTTTACCAAAGTATTAGAAGTTTTAAAATGGAAGTGAGACAAGTAAATGGATGATTACAACATAATGTGATAATACTAACACCTACCATTTGGGGGAGTCTATGGCATACTGGCATTGATGAAGTACATTTTAATATTATCTCTTTGAAGCTTTACAAAAACCGTAAGTATTAAGTGTGACTATCCCCAATTTGTAGGTGAAGAAATCAGGGCTCAGCAAGATGATCCATTTTTCCGTGGTCCCTCCACTCATAGGTGTCAGAGGTGGGACACCTATTCTGTTGGATATTACAGATCATTAGTCTCTTACTTTCTCTTATGATATGTGCTATGACAGAGGGGGTGCTGAATGTGATGGGAGCACACAGCAATGACAGTTACCCAGCTGAAGGTGGGTAAAATACCACTGAGGTTTTCACGTAAAGAATAAACCTTCATTGAATATTGGACCAAGTGTAGGAGACAGGAAAAATGGGAGAAGCTCCAGAAGCCCAGAGGCCTGGAAGAGCATGAGAAGAGTGTGACACTGCAAGTCCTCATTTGCAAATAGTTTCAAAGTTGGGAACATGTGAGGAACTTCACAAGACGAGGCAGGAGGGAACAGCAATAGGACTACAGTAGGAAGGGCTTGTATACCAGGTTATGAAGAATGGGACATTTCCTAAAAGCTCTAAGCAGACCCTGGAAGATTTTATGGAGGAGAATAAAATGATCCAATTTATGTTTTCCAAAGACATTTCTAGAAGAATTTGGGAGAAACACTAGAGAAGGGATGAAAGTGGAGATGGAGTCATGGGCAGTGTTTTTCAGGAAAAAGGTGGATAAAAAAATATCTAAGAAGTAGTGGTATTCATTCATAGGGAAAGACTTCATGCTGAGTGAGATGGGAGTGAGAGAAGCTGAAAAGATGGGTCTGGTTTCTGATTTGGTCTCTTGTGGTACTGTTCTTTCATCAGTCTCAGATTCTACACATCAAATTCCCCCTTAGTACTGCTCTAAATCTTGGTCTCCTGGGATTGTACCCTCTGCTGAGTCACCTGGAAGGTCAACCTGTAGGAAAGTCACTGTCCTGCAACTCTCTGTAGATAGGACCATGATGAGACCACATGATGGGTGGAATAGAGGACCCCGAGGATCTGGATTAGAGGAGAGGACGTACTGATTCAGAGAGGCAGGGTGACCCAGTGGAGAGGTTCTTAAAGATTTGGATTACTAAAATACATTGAGGTTCAAATGAGTGATGATTTGTAATTTTAATTAATAAATAAGGCATTCAAAAGGGAAATAAAAATCACCATGATGGACGTCAGATCATAAAAGAAAAGGTACATGAGAAATAACACTAAAAGAGAGAATAAAATAATCACAGAATAAAGAACATTACTTTAAAGTGAATGCATTTTACTAGGAGCTATACAGCTGCTATTTTTCTCATTTGCCGTTTTGAAAAAGACTTTTAGAGACTGCTGGACCATAAGGCAAAATGTCAGAACACCTGATTCCTGGTAAGCACACCTACACTCCCTTGGTTAACATGACTCGTCCATCAGGATTCAGCCCAGAGGAGACTCTTACCCTCTGTGTCTGAGTCAGTTGCCATTCCCTGTGCTCTCTCAGCACCTTGGACTTCTCCATAACAGCACTTACCCAAGTAGCTACCTATCTTTCTGCAAAACATTCCAAGAGCACAGAATCATAGCTGACTTGTGCAATGTTTAATGTGTACCCCTAGTACCTAATGCTGTGCCCAGCACATAGTAGGAGCGCACGCGCGCGCACACACACACACACACACACACACACGCACACACACACATACACAAACTGTTGAACGAACAGTCACTTCCCTAAGATACTTTTCTTGCAGTTCCACAATCTCTGATGTGACAGCCTCAAAGACTCAGAGTTCACTTATTTTCAGAGCAGCCATTAAGGCATGAGGGATCTCCTGCTAAGTAAGAAGGTACAACAACGGAAGTGTGGTGTTGTGTTCAAAAGTAGCACAACAGCAATGTGACTATCTCAAGTCAAACTATTGCTTTTACAACAGAACCACGCAGTTCAAGGGCCCACAGCTTTCTCTTCCCAGCACTTCACCTCCTTCTTGGAACATCCAAACCACAGTTGACAAATAATACAACTGACCACACCAAGCAGAATATGCACAGCTCACTGGCAGCCCTGTGGTTCATCTTATGTATAAGACAAATCACATCTATTTCATAAGTTGTAGCAGCCACATGTTTTAGGTACAGTGGGTATTTCAGAAGACTGCGTAGTTTGGCTCTAGATTTTAGCAATGCAGGCCATCTAGATGATGTAAGGACTAAAACACTAATTTTGGGAAGGAGAAGTCAAGAATTACATCATCACCAATGTGTGTCTATATGGCAATGTCTGGATTTTAATCTGAACCATGGCCCCATACAAAGCACCTAACCTTAGGCAAATAACAAATTTATATAAAGGTAGACTAATACAGTCACTACAGTAGATGTAGATCTCTCTGGATGACCCTGAACAAGTCTAGTAACGTCTCCAAATTTTAGTCTCTCTTGGGGTTAAGACAGAGGCAGCTCTCAGACGGTTCTGTGTCAATCAAAGAGTTCAAGTATGGAGAAATGATAATAGAAAGCAAGACATCATATGTCAGGCTGTCAAAAGTAGAATCACATTCAAATATATTTTGGAAAGAAGATGCCACATCTGAGGTCTGAGGGAAAATAAAACATGCAGACCACCCGAGTATGGGGTACCATCACTCGGCCACTGCTGGGACTTGAATAACGTGAATAGAATTTTTTTCATCTTGTCATAGAGCATAATTTTTCCTTATTACTGCACTGAACACATTGTACCCAATTAGATATGGGGTTAGTAAATCCTTTGATGGCAGGGGTTGTCTCTTATTTTCTTGGGTACCTCCAGGGCCAGTATCTGGCTTTATTTGTGCCTTTAAACATTAAGCCCTCCATTTGTACTATAGCACTAGTCCCCCACAAGCCTGGAATCAGGATCACAATTTCTAATTCGGGAATGTCTGAGCAGGAACAGACTTCAAATCCTCCCATTTTTCAGGTGAAAAATTTGAAGTAAGAGAAGGAAAGTGACTTACTCCATGCCGGCCACTAAGTTACCAGAAGAATAGAGTCACTTTCCACCTCACACTTGGCCAAACCACAGGCAAACTGTGTTTTTCTACCATGGATCCTCATGGGAAACAGCTCTTCCTTCTGTCTCTCTTCCACCCTCTGTAAGACTCTGAGATACTCCATGCTATTGCAGAGTTATGGTCACCATTACTCTCTGTGGCCATAAAAGTCGTTCAGTACTCAGAAGCCATGCTTAAGACTAGGAGTTATGTCTGGCTATCTACACTCACAAAAATGAGGTGAGCACATCAAACATCAGAAGCTTGAAACGGAGACAGCACTCCTACCGCCCTCCGCCCTTCACCACCAGACTGACAAAACACGAAAAAGAGAAAGAAGGAGTAGCAAAGGAGAAAGAAAATGCCCCTCCAAAATCGGGGAAACGGAAGCCTGCTCCACTCATGCATGCAAACCCATGAGCAAAACACATTGCTGTTCACACACTAGCTTTGCGTTTCTAGAAAGTGAGGGTGGAGGTGTGGAGCTTCCATATCGGGAGGTGGAAAACAACCCAGTCGTGAGTTTGAAGGATCAGTCTGAGCTGTAATGACTATAAGAAAATAAATTTCCCTAAAACCAAATATACGGCTGTCTGTCAGTTCAATCCTGCCCTTCCAGGGCATCTGACCAAGTGCTGAGGCTGTCATGAGTGGTCAGTGTCACCAGTGGATGGAGACAGGAAAATGAGAGTGCTGAGTTCACCAAACCCAGAATGGAAAAAATCCAAATGCCTCCTGCTGAGGCCCTCGAAAGGGCACCCAGTGCTCCCATCTGTTCAGGGAACTGGAGATGGGAATACACACCTAGGAAAGGGGTGAGGGAGAAAGCACCTCAGATCCTGGCATCATGGGGAGCTTCCCTGGCATGTACCCCCCAAAGAGTCCCAAATTTCACTGTGAACTTTGAGGATATTGGACATGCCGGGGCAAGAGTCCCAGCCAGGAGGTGGCTTGCTGGGCATGGTTCAAAGCACATTATGGGCACCCCCCCAGCTTAAAGTTCCTTCTCTACTCACTATGCTGTGAATCCCAACCTGGAACCTCAGACTTGCCTTTGATTTTTGTTGGAAATTCATAAAATTAGTGTGACATGCTGCTTATGCTTGGGAAAATGAATACATTAGTGTTTGGTATGTGCAGGGCTTTAGGAATAAAAAAAAATCTTTTAAAAATGGAACCTGTGAGAGGTAAAATAAAAGGACTCTTGGTAGTAGAGTGATTGATTAGGTCATCTTTGACTCCTACTATAGCCCTGAGATTCTAGTAAAGGGTCAGGAGGATTGAGAGGGGGCTGGGAATTCCAGGACATTCATGTAAGAGGTCAGAAGATTTCCCAGAGAAGGGAAATCCCCAAACAGCAGCAGCAAATGACTGCTATTTTTGGTGCTTACTGTGTGCCAGGCGCTGTTCTAAAGAGCTCACCGTGTACTATTTCATCGAAGCCTCTAAACCAGCCGATGCAGTTGATTGTTACTTTCATCCCTGATTTTACAGAGGAGGCAACTGAGACTTTGACAAAGAAAGAGACTTGCATAAGGTTATGGAACTGTTAAATGGCTTGATTGAAATATGTTCTGTCCCCACAACTTGTATTCTTATTTATTTGCTAGACTTTACTGATCCTCCACTGTTCTTCAGAGGTCACTATTTTAAGCTCCTTATGAATGTCATCTTTAGGGGCCACAAGCAATTCTCTTAATTTCATTCTCCCCTGTATTCTGCTCTCAAGGACCAAAGTGACACGTGTACAAGATTCACTGATGGACTTTGTTCAGAACAAAAGCACAAAGGAAACCTAGACTGAATCAGAGAGAATCAGATCACATGTACAACGTAACAAATATGCCTGGATACGTATGTTTGTGTATCAACACTCAAACAGCATGAGGGCTGTAGGTGGTTGAAAAAATCTAGCAACTTTAACCAAAGTGGGAAATCTCTCATTATGACCAATCCTGACATAGCTTGGGATGGTTTCAGGCCGAAAAATGTCCTCTAATGTAGTTAGACATTTGGATCATTTTTAAGATAAACTAGTGTGCAAAGCCAATGAGTTTGATATAAGTTAGGTAGTCTTCATTTAAAAATACCAATTCTGTGGCCAGTCCTAAGAAAAAAATACTTAGTATTTTTAAAATGAATGTAATCTGGGTAAATGTTCTCAATCTGTATACTAGAGTTCCGTCCAGGCCCTTTTTAGGAGACTGCAGGGAGGCAGTCTTCATAAAGCAATGCTGTCACAGGGGAAACGGTGTCCATGTGCACAAGTAAGAAGGGAGGGAACTTTTTTCCAGCACCTACTATGCACCAGGCACTATGCTAGGTATTTCACAACATGCCACAGGATAGCTGTTGTCACCCAATTTTTACGTGAGAAGCTGGCGACTATTACTGAGCAATATGCCAAGGTCAGATAGTAGTACAGAGTGAAACCAAGATTCAAACTCTGGTCAGTCTCCAACACGCATAATTTTTCCACCACACCAGGTCTGAATCCTGTTATTGCTTTAATGAATATTAGTCACGTTAAATAAACCCTGATATTGTGATTATAAAATTCCAAGGAATTTATCTTACATGATTACTGGAAAAGAATGAACAAAGTTACTGAAAAAAAATAACAATGTTCCCTTTCATCTGCATGCTGGTTAACTCTTCCCAGAACTCTTTGTGGGATATTATTTTATGTGACCCTCATGGCAATCGTGTGTGTCCAGGCAGACAGATATTATTATTACTACCTTTCAATAGATGTAGAAATGTAGCCTCTGAGAGATTATGAGACTTGCCCAAGATTACATAGCTAAGAAATTGCCAAGCCAAGGTTAGAATCTATCTCCCCTGAATTCTTTTATTCTGAATTAATTCGATTCTTTGTGGTCTGCAACCTGAAGAACAAATCAAACTGTGGCATCTACTTGCATGAAGTCCCAACCAGACGTTCCTCTTTCTTGCACCCTCCCAATACCTGCCCACCTTGACACCTTTACTGCCATTATGCTACCTGCCTGGCTGGCCTATGCAGCTCTTTCCTATCATTACAAAGCATGCTCATGTTAGTAGCCTATTTGCTTCCCTTCTCCACCATTAAACCTTTCCCACCTTCACCAAACCACAGTGATCCTGCCTTTCTCAGAGCTCATGTGATCTTATAGTCTGTGTGGTTCATTTGGAAATTAATCATCTGTCTTCTTGCCATCTCTTGAGTAACTATAACAGGATGTCATTAAACCACAGCATGCTAGCTCCTTGAAGACAGAGATTATATATTAGATCCTCAAAGCCTTTATCACATTGCTCTGGATACTAAGGTGTCTTAACAAAATATGGGTGATGAGTAAGAACATGACCATATTAAATATAACTTTTCTTAATCCCCAACTGCCAGCTTCTAAGATATCAGTCAATGTGGTGGTGGTAGTGGTTAGGGGCGGGGGGTGGTTTTGAAATGGCATAGGGAGTAGGAGACGAGAGCCTGGGCTCTAGTCTCAGCCCCACCGCACTCTCACTGTGCAGCCTGAGTCAGTGCCTACCCTCCTTTGGGAGCTTGGTCTCCTCATCTTCAGCAAGAGGGGGCTGGACCCTCTACTGCTCCTTTCAGGTCCGAGAATCTCTGATTCCATGCAAACTTGTCAGATTCAGAAGGACCTGGGGAGTGAGCATTTTCAGATTCAGAAGGACCTGGGGAGTGAACACTACCTGGGGATAATGTTCTGTGACATTACCCCAGAAAAGAAGTGGGAAATCCTATGGAGAGAGGATAAATCATTTAACAGACCCTGAAAAAAGGCAGAAGAGACTGAAGAGGGCTACAGCTGCCAGGAGAGGGGTCAAGGAAATGACTTCAAGACTTACCACAGCCCCTTTTGTGAGAATTCCAGCAATGGTAACTTGGGTAAAAACAAAAACAAAGAATACCTGGCCCCAGGGGAATGCCCTTATGCATTAAAAAATAATAATAAAAATAATAAGAAAGGGAATGTCTCCCTATGAGACAACGGTGCATAGGGGAAGTTTCCTTTTTCCACCCATCTTGTTCCATAGGAATAGTTATTTCATGGACAAAGTTGAAGTTCACCTGACAGTGCCAGAGCTTGCAATTTGGAGGGGTCCAAACAGGAGCTCAGTGGGTTTGCTGCAATATCCTCTTGTAGTGAGGTAGTTACGCCCAGAGTGTCAACTGCCTCGAATTTCCTGACACTTGGACTTTCTATTAATACCCAGGTTTTCTATTTCACTTATAAAAGGGCCTGTGAAGTGCATTCTACTTGTTTGAGGACATCTCTAATGCCTTCAGAGGAAGCTCTGCCTACCTGGCTCGTCTCCACCGTGCAGAGAGAGCCAAGGTTCACCTGGAATATATGTTTTCTCACTGGCCAGTCTCATAGAAAGGCTTTTACTGCTCACACAGACTGCTCCCCTGGCCCTTCCTTCACATCACAATCACACTGTTTACCTACTTACTGGTTTGTCTTACCCACTAAGTGGTGAGTTCCAGAAGAGCAGCGACTAGGCAGGCACAGATGAGATGGAGCATTCAACAAGTATTTATTCAGAGAAAAAGAGAAGGACAGAGGAAGGAAGAAAAGGAACAGAAGGAGGGAGAAAAGGAGAGAGGAAGGAAAGATTAAGCCTAACATTAAAGTCTTCCACAAAATAAACCGAACCTTTCCCAGCCATACTGATTGACTCCTTATTCTCCATAGCCTTCCTCATCCCATACCCCCACGTGTCCTCGCTCGAAACCTCCCCTCTTCAGGGGCTGGCTTTCTTGAGGTCTGGATGTTCTCTGTTGGCTCCTCCGGGTCCACTCCCACCCCTCCCCACCCAGCTGTATGCTGTTGGGAGCTGGGCTCTTCAGGCTCCTATGCCTTGTGACTTCCAGTTTGGTTCTCCCCATGGGAAGCACCAGCAGGAGACTAGAAGGCAGAGAATGACAGTGTGGAATTGACTCTCCTGGTTCCCTACTGGTCAGGGGGCTGTAGGTTGGCTGCTTCCCTCTGCTGAGAGCCACATCTGCTGCCAGGAAACCTCACCAGACAGCCACTCTCTTTGGGTTCCAGAGCTGCTCCCTCCACCTGCCCCTGCAGGCCAAGGGTGGAAATGGCTCCCTATGGTTGCTGGCTCTGGAGAATAGTGCTAGGCCCTGCAGAGTGTCCGAACCCCTGCCTACAATTTGTAAACAGCCTCTCTTTCAAAATAGCCCCTCCTTTTACTCTCCATAATTATTCTGTTTGAATGTGCTGTCTGTTTGCTGCTGGGACCCCAACTGATGCGGTCTGCATCTGTACCTCTCCCTGGGTTGCCTGCGCCTGGATGCCTCCTCAGACCATGCCCTCTCTGGCTGATTTGCCTTGTTTTGCCTAGTCAGAATAAGTCTCTGCTTTTTAGGTCTGTTCCACCATATGTCTCTAAATCCACAGACAGAGTTTCTTATGTTTGTATATGACTCTCCCAGTACAGTGGAAATTCCCCAGTGGTGGGAAGCATGTCCAACCCATTGCAACTTCCCTCCCCCGAGTGAACAACAGAGGCTGGCAGGGGTGGATATGGCCAATAAATGTCTGTTAAAGAGAAGAGAAACAAACAACATTTGCTTTCCTAAAATGACATAGAATAAAACTTCAGCAAAAAGTTGGGCCATGCAATGTTCAACCCCAAGACCATCAAGGCTACCTTCTCTACCAGCACTGTAGTCCCAGCTACAGCCTCCCTGTGCTTGACTACTGGTGTCAACTTGCATGCCTCTGGTGACTGGGAGCCTGTCACCTGCAGAGAAGCATCCTCCAAGGGACCATTCTGACTGGAGATGACATCATCTGTTACTTGGCTGGAAGCTACCTCCTGTAATTGCAACACTATGGTCCCAGCCATGGCTTGGAAGCCATACAGGATAATTCTTCTACCTTTTCCACAGGACAGGCCTTCGGAGACTTGGAATGTATGTGTCATGACCCTGTGGTCATGGGCCTGTGAGGATGTTCTCTCCTCCAGGACTCTCACTGCCCAGTCCCCTGCTTCAACATCCTCAGTTGGCTGTCGTCGTCCTTGCCTCTTAATAAGGAAAACCCACTGCCAATATGCTCAGAGTTCTAAAGTGGCTCATGGAAGCCCAATGCTGTTATCTAATTCTCTTTCAAACTCACTCGTTCAGCACTTCACAGTCTCGAGCTCTCAGGAGAGTCAGGAAAAAGACAGTGATGATAGAACAGGAGGTGACAGGTATCTGTGGCTGACAAGAACATCAAGACAGTCCTGCGAAACAGTCATGGCAGACAACCAGAGGTCAGAAATCTGAACCCTCCCTCCCAAACTTCAACACCAATGGACTGTGAGCTTCAGCCTCAGTTTTCCTCTGTGGGAGGTAAAGGGGTAGACTCAACAATCTATGAGGATGTCTCCAAGTCTGACAATTGACACCATTTTGCTGTCTTCTGCAACCCCTCTGCTGGGACTCGTTGCTTTCCTGTAGCACATGCAATCCTGAGAACATGGGCCAACGGGCCCAAGAACCATTAGATAAAAAATAGAGTTTAAATGTGTTTTTTTAAAAAAATGATACTTCTCTGATAGAGTCTGCCAATCTCCCCAGCTGCATTACTGGTGGATCTTACCTGTCTCGAGGGAATTGCAATGGAAACGGTTAGATGGTGAATTTTAATCATAGCTACTCAAAGAAGGCAGTCCACAGACTGTTTTACTAGTCCCCGGCACAATGAGTACAAAAATACAGAGTCACATTTGGAAACTTTCAGAGAACCCTGCCACTGTTGCACCATTCTTGAGCTATTTTGTTTTTATATCAATTCATTTTTGTTCCCTGTTACAAAAGTATTTTGCAACATATAGAAGAAAAAAAAACTGTCCTTTCTCTGTAGACTGACAAATAGAGATTTAAGTATTGTCTTTACCCATCAAGAAAGAAAGAGATAGAGGTAGAGATAGAGATGGAGAGATAGACAGACAGATATGAGAGAGGGAGAGAGAGAGACAGAACTAGAACCCGGGATAAGAATTAAGTTCAGGTCTTTATTTAAAATCAGCGATAATGTCAACCTAATTTTCATTGCTTCTGTTACAGCTTCTCTCCCTCCCTTCCTCCTTTCCTCCCTCCCTTTCTTCTTTCCTTCCCACCTTCCCCACTTCCCCCCATCTCTCCCTCCCTTTCATCATCTCTTTTTTGTTTTAAGACACAAAGCAAATATCTCTCTGCAATCTTCCACAGGTTTCTCTCTGCACACAGGGGAGCTGATTCTGCCAGAACCCAGGAACCCCCAACCTTATCAGGAGATGACCCAGAGCCTGGTGGGGCTCACCCAGGGCACACAGCTTTCCCAGACAGCAAACAAACAGGCCCTGGCGTGAGTGGTCACAGTGCTGGCACATGGCCGCTCACAAACATTCTGGGCATTCAGTCCCGTGATTTAGAAAAGAGGAGGCCTCTGGAGCCTGCCAGCACTGTCTGCTGATGGTAAACGATCTGGAACCTGGAGCCCCATGGCCCCTCCACACCAGTATGGTGCTCTGCAAAGGCCAGCTGCCCTTAGTTTTAACCTAATGACACTCATCAATTTTCTCCCAAGGCTTCAGTAAAGCCACTCTGCCCATCACCCCTGTCCTTTAATTCTGTCTCTCACTGTTCCTTTAGTGGGAGCTTCAGAGTCAGTAGACCTAGGCTAGAACCCAGGCTATCCATTTATTAGCAAGGTGGGCTTATCTTTCCGAATCCTGGATTTCCTTCAGAAAGATAAGGCTAAGGGAACCCACCTTCCTGGCACGTGGCAGGTGCTGGATAAACATTTGTTGCTTGAATGAATGAATGAGCAAATGAATGGATGTACAAATGAATGAATGATTTCCAGCCATGCCCATTCTCCCCCATGCCCACTCTGCCCTGGCACATAGATGCCTCCTGGGAGTCTAGCTCAGTGCAGCACACACTACACTGATCACAGAAGACTTGGATTGTTATCTAGCCTAATGACTTTCCTGACCCGTTAACTTGGCTAAGTCACTTTACTCTCTAAGCTCCCTCTGTTTCCTTTTCAGTCAAATGCAAATGTTAACCCCTTTCTTGTCACCCTTGCCAAGTTCTGGCAAGATCCAAATGAGATCAGAGATGACAGCGCATTGTGACCTGGAAGGGACTGGCCACACACCAAGGCTTCTTCTCACATGGGCTGCTCGTGTGTCGGAGCCAAGGTGAGAGTCCAAGGGCCCTCCTGGTGCCAAGAGGCTGAGCTGACGTGCTTTCTGACTTGCTGCCAGCATCGTCATTCCTTTGCACATAGGTATTTCGTCTGTGCACAGGAGGCCCTTGCTCTTTTGAGAGAGACATAAAGAGAAAAGTCAGCAGAAAACCTGCAGAGGTTGGCAAATGTGCTGGAGCCATCAGCAGTCCAGGGTCCTGTGTGTTGGGCAGAATGGAAAAGTTCAGCATGATTCTGGGAAAAACAGGAAAGTGGATGTTGACTGTCTCTCTGGCTTGAAACTAGTTAGGTCCCACATCTAATACAGGTCGCCCTCAGATTCACCTCTGGGTTCTACTTCGGGATTACTGGTTATAGTTGACAGCCATTGGCAGAGGCTAAGTGAGGCACACGGCCTCCCTTTCTGCCCTCTTCCAGCAGAATTTGAGAACTTGTCTCTGTCTAGAGTGTCCTCCCTTCTCCCACAACCCAATTTCTAATGTTCAAATTATACCTATTCTTTTCTAAATAAATTTTATTGTGTATATTAAGGAATACACCATGTTGTTAGGGGATACATATTGACCGTAAAAAGGTTACTATAGTGAAACAAATGAACATATCCATCATCTCACAGTTACCCATTGTGTTCTTGTTTTTGTGGCAAGTGCAGCTAAAATCAACTCATTTAGCGTGCATCCCAAATGCAACACAATTTTATTCCCCGTAGTTCCCAGGCTGTATGTAAGAACTCTAGACTTATTTTATTATACCTGTTCTATTATCTCGTTGTTCATTAGATCTCTAGACTTGTTCTATTATATCTCAACTTATACCTGTTCTTGCAGATCTTGCTCACATGCCACCTCTCTCAAAGAAGCCTCCCCTGATAAAGCTGCTAGTCAACTTCTTCGCTTTGATCTCCCAGGGCACTTCCTAGACACACCACACGACCTTTCATTAGGCAAGTAATGACAACTATACTTACTGAGAGTTAATTATGTGCTAGGCACTGCCATGGAGACTGCACTGTGTGTGTCCTCTCTCAGGTAGTCCTCAGAGCAGCTCGACAAAGTAGATACCACTATTATTCCCATTTTACGGATGAAGAAACAGCTTCTGAGGGGTCACAAAGTGAGCATGTAGCAGAGCTGAGGTCTGAACCCAGGACGTCCGACCAGAGCTGACCCCAGCTCTACCGGCATGCCCAACAGAGCTTTCTACAATGATGGAAAGGTTCTATATTGCTCTGTTTAGTTTGGTGGCCACTAGCCCCATGTGGCTACTGAGTACTTGAAATGTCATTAGTGCAACTCAAAACTGATTTAAATTTAAATAGTCACATATGGCTAGAGTCTACAGTATTAGACAGTGCAACGCTCACTACTCTACTACGTACAATGGAGTAGTTATTTGTATTCAGCTTATGTCACCCAATTTACACTCAGAGCTCTTTGTAAAGACAGGGTTCCAAGTCATCCTTTGTATACCATCATGGGCACTTAGTAAATATTTTTGTAATGAACTTTGCTTGCCGACGATCCCCAGGATGACTTGAGTAATAGACTCTCCTAGATCATAAAGCTGCTGTGTGAACTGGAAAATTCCTCTAACCCCTAAGGGCCTCATGCGCCCTTAACTATAAAATGGAAGACACCAAGTTCAGCTCTCAACTGGGCACCTTCTGCCCAGCAGGGTCTTACCTGTGTGGAGAGTCAGGATCAAAGCAAGTCTTAGTGACATCGGTGATTTCGGGGTCACAGCACTCTCCGGAATCAAAGTTGAAGCGTTCATAGTTGCAGTCCATGTCACACACACCATTCTGCTGCTTCTTCATGAAGGTGGGGTGGCGCAGGTGGCGGCAGTCCCCGCCGTCATGTCCAGTCAGCGTGTGGTTGCACTCAGGGTCACAGTTCTCATCTCCAATCTTGCTGATGTCACAGTTGGCCAGGATGAGGCGGTGACGCAGGGACGAGTTGCTCACCTCCAGCACCTCTAGCTCCCAGGAGATGTTGTAGTGCTTGAAGGACTCAGCCAGCTGCCGGTGCTGGAAGTCGACCTGCTCACGGCTCACCGTCGGGTTCTCACCGCTGTCGTCATAGAGGTTGACCACGCGGTAGCGCACCACCTTGGGCAGGCGGAAACTCGGGAGCTGGTTGTAGCTGGCCATGACCTCTGTGTTGTCACACAATGTCTGCCCACACAGAGGGGGCTCCAAACTCGTGTCCAGCAGGAAGCTGGGGGCATTGCTGAATTCCACTCGGGGGCTATTGCCATCCTTCATGGGGGACCAGGTGCGCTTCACAGTGTCCCAGTTCTCCTGGAGGAGGAGCTGAGGTAGAGGAGTGTGGAGGCCATGGACTTCCATGTCTGACAGTATCTCCCGCTGAGTCCTTGCCACCTTCCACAGACTGAAGTGCTCGATGTAGCCCCTGTAGTTGTGATCCAGGGCACTGCCCCCCAACATGAGCACTTTACATTTCTGGGTCAGCGGGCTGAATATGCCACCCACTTGCTCCCCAGAGGTTGCCACTTGGGCACCATTCACATAGAGCTTCATCAGCCTCCCATCGTAGGTGGCAGCTAGGTGTACCCACTGGCCTGGGAGGTAGCTGCGGTGGGCATGGATGGTGGTCACTTGACGGGCCCGGTCTGTCTTCAAGGAGAAAAAGTAGCGTGGGTCTCTGTTGCCTTGGTCACTGACGGGGTGAATGCCCACGACCCATCCTCGGTCACGCGAGGTATAAGAACATTTGTCATACAGCCCTATGTGTCCCCAAAAGAGAAAGATGAATAAATAAAGGATGGAAGAAGAGGGGGGTAAGTTATTTTTCTCTGATAAAATTCATATCAAGATGTCCTAGACTACTAGTGGTTTTTGAACTGCTCTGTGGGATCCTGGCAGTTACGATTAGTGCCTCTGGGACCACCCCAAGGGCAAGGCAAGGGCTACAGGAACTGAGAGAACAAGTAAGTTGGGTTTGGTGCATTCTCACCATAACTTTAGCCCATGCAGCTAACTTTTACTGGTTTTGAATATGGAGCACACAGAAAGATTTGTATTTGTAGAATGGGCATGTCACCTAAAGAAAATGCAACAACAGCAATAATAATAAAAATCTGAAAACCATTGGTTTTGCAAAGTTGTTGGATGAGGAAGAGGACTTTCTAATTAAAAGGATATTTTAAGTGTAGGATGACATATGAGGTGAGAGGAGAAAGAGAGAAAGATGATAATAAATAGAAGATGCTCATGTAGAATACTATATTCACCATAACTTTGAGTGTACACCTGCCATTACCAGTCATCAAGTGATCTGTGGTGCTAAAAGTTGTGTCAGAAACTTGGTCTAGAAAAGTGAGAGTGAAAGGCTCAAAAGCCAGTGTTTCTATCTCTAACAGAAGTCTCGGCTAGCCCTGACACTCACCCCCAAAGAAAAGCAAACACACTTAATGGCAGAGGTGGAAAGGTTTGTAGAGATTATTACCTCCAATCCCTTCACTTGACAGGTGAAGGAATTGAGACCCAGAGAATGGAAGGCATTTGTCAGGCTACACAGAGTCATTGACACACCTCCTGAGACCCAATTCAGCTTGCTTTTCTCTACCACTAATGCCTATATATATGAATGAGTGCCCTCAACATAAAAAGATGTTGGAGATGACTACATAATAGATAATAATAAGAAGCAAAATCTACCAAGCTTCTATGGCAGGCCAAGCATTGTGCTAAGGGCTGTACATGTGTTAATTAATTTAATCCATGTAACCCCCCCCATGGTGATGATATTAAATTTCTCACCCCCATGGTGAGGATATGGAAATTAAAGGAGGTGAGGAGACAGGTTCAAGGTCAACTGGCAGGTAAGTGGATCCTAGATCCACCGGACCCTGGGATTCACTGTCCTCTGCACTAATTCTATAGCACTTACACCTCCCTCACCAATGTCCTTAGGGACCTGGATCATATCATCTACTTGGGGGGTGTCACAAGTTTTAGTTGGGCATTTGGGGAAGACCCAACCTAGGTGTCTCTAGACTTACTCTGGGACATCCAGGAAGTAGCGTAGTGGATTCTCATTGGATCTAATTATCTTTATACTCACCAACCTCCATTCCCCAGCCTTTCTGCAATATACCCAGTGTCCCTGGCACAGACGAAGCTGTTGGATGGGGAAGAGGACTTTCTAATTAAGAGTGTATTTTAAGTGTGAGATGATGCATGAAGCCAGGTGGGAGGAGAGGGGGGGGATTCGAGAATGAATAAAATGATGTTCATTTAGAAGGACAGTCCCTACTCTCAGCTGGAGAATTGTTGCGGTCACCATAACTCTGAGTGTGTATCTGCCATTAGCACTCACCAAATGAGAATGGAGAGCTTCCAGCAAAATCAATAGAGGAGGCCTACACAGGCTTTTCTCCTTTGTGGGCACTGGAACCTTAGAATTTGTGTAAATCTCTCTGGTAGCAGCTGACATAGCCAGCAGTTTTGATAGAGCATCTAAGGCTACCTACACCTCACCTTCTACTCCCTGCCCAATAGTCTTTCAGGTAATGGCCAGAGTCTCCTCACGAAGTCATCTCACTCTTACAGTCTGGATGACCTTGGTAAAGCACAAAGTACCTCCTCTGGGTCTTGGATCTCCCTCTGGTAAAGGAGAGGATTAAATTAGGTTCCCTGTCACATACTCGGTCCAAGTTTAAAATTGTTTATTCTAGGTTTCCCAGTGACTAACACACAAGGCACCTCTTCCAAGAAGCTCTCCCCGATTGCCCTGTGAGTAGTGATTATTCTCTCATCTGAACTCCTTTGACTTTTAAGAAACTTGGCACTTACTCTCTGGTTTTGGAGTTGCCTGTATCCTCACTATTATCAACTCTCTACTAGACTGGATGCTTTTTAAGAGCAATGACTGTGTGGTGTCATCTTGGTAACCTGCTACAGCAGGCCCTCAAAGTGTCTCATGAATGAGCACAAGAATGAGTCTCAACAGAGTGGGGGAAGAGAAACGGGGGACTTAAAGGACAAACAGAGAGAAAGTCACTAGTTTACATATCCGTGGCTAAAGGACAGAGAGAATCAGAGGACACTGTGTTTTTGGTAGTTTAGAAAGAGCAAAATCTTTGGACTTGGAGTAATCTGCTTTGATTCTCGACTACAGCAATTATGAGCTGTACCTCTAGGGCAAAATCACTTCACCTCTGTGGACCTTAATTCCCTCATCTGTATCTCTCTTTAAATATGTTGTCATACTTCAAAGATATAGAGGATACAGCATCCATGACATACAATAGCTGTCCAAATGGGAGTTCATTTGTGAGATGCTGGGGGGTCTGGGAGTGATGTCGAAGAAAAAAAGTAGGAAATGACTAGAATCAAAATACAGAAAGGCCAGGGAAAGAACATACCCTGAAGGCATCTTGCCTGATGTATCAAGAGCTAGGAGGATGAAGGCTCAAAAAAGCACAAGTCCTCCTTAAACATACTGGCAAACCCTACATAGAAATCAGAAATCCCTGTCAGTTTAGATGATATTAGGAAATTACATATTAAAAACTGCCTCCACTCCCCCACCACCAGTGACCCCCTCCAAAGCCAAAGACCTGAGTCCAGATTTGGAATGCATTGCCCCAGATCTATGTGTTGCTGCCCAATACGGGAATCCACACAGCAAAGGTTCCTGGCGCCACATATTTACCCCCCACTCCCAAACCTCTTTGCTCACCTTCTCTCCCTCTCCTGCCTAACCCCTTCCCCCCATAAAAGAAAATGAAGGGTCTTCTAATGAGAAAATTAGAATCTGAAACAGGATCCTTTTTCCCTCTCTCTTTCTTCTCTCTCTCTCTCCCTGCAGGTTTTTATTTTGCAAGGGGCTCCCAGTCCCTCGTTTTCCTGTTGCCTTTGGAAGGCGACTAGCCTGGTTAGCAAGGTAAAGTGTTTACACATCTGTAGGGTGCCCTCAGTTCAGAACCTTCCCAGGGCTTGGGACCTGGTCTCAGGCCACCTCTGTTTGCAGTTGAGAAAGAAGGGGGAAGGAGTGGGAAAGGGTAGATTCTGCAACACAGAGCTAAGGAATAAGGGTGGCTTAGCCCCAGGAGGCAGAGAGAAAGGGCAAAGAGAGGGTTTTCTGTAGAACTAAGAGGAAACACATTAAGAGAAATGAGAACCTTGAAGCATTGGCTTCAGAAGTTCAGGAGGAAATATTTACCTGGAGTGTAAGTGGCAAAAGGAAATCACTGAGCTTCAATAGGGATGGGGGAGTACAGTGGTGACAGAGATTTATTTCTGAGTGAAAATAACTTAATCAACAGCAGTCACATTTCAGGGGGCTGGAAGGGTGCACCTCTGAACCACCAGCCCAGAACCAGGAATTTGGCACCAGAGGTCTGGGCTCAGCTTGCCAGGTAACCTTGCTTGGGACAAGTCACACCACCCCACCACCCCTTTATGCTGCTGGGTCTCATTTCCCTTCTCTGCAAAAGGAGAGGTCCGGATAAAATGATCCCCCGCTAGAAGTTAAGAGCTCTTTTGTTCACTGTTAGAATGGCTCCTTGTAAGTAGAAGGTCCTCAAAAATATGTGTTGATTTGAATTGGATGCCTTATGTCATTCCCAATTCTTGCATGCCTAGGTTCCCTCTCCTCTGCATCTCTCCAAACATGACACAGAATTGTATTCTCTGGAGAACACAGGCATATACCCCCACACCTCCAACTCCACATTGTGCTTCCCCACCAGTCTCTACTAAGATATAGACAAAGTTAAAAAAAAAAAGTGGTGTAAGTCGGTCTGAAGTCAGCATTGTCTGTGTGGAACTAGAGGATGATCCCAGGGGACCTATTCCCATGCAGCAAGATGGAAGGGCACATGCAATTTTGCATGTGATCTACATATAATTAGCATACACCTGCCTCAATGCTATCAGCACATATAACCACATGATGAGAGTGTGCAAAATCCTCTCTACAGGCCAGTGAGGTGTCTCTGGCACAATGTACAGAGGAAGAAGTGGCAGCCCAGACCGTGAAAGGGGCCTGTCTTGGGCCTCCTGTAAAGGTACCTGTTGCTCGAACCCTGGTCTGCTGGCTTTTCTAATGCGCCCCGTCTTCCTGCAGCTAGGCTTGATGTGAAAAGGGCTTCCTCTGCCCCCAGAAGCTTGATGTTCATTCATCTGCATTGCCTCTTTTTCTTCTCATCGACCCATTCAACCTCACCAAGAGGAAGAACTTTCACAAAAGAGGAAAGCCCAAAGACAAAGGCATGCAGATAGACTCACAAAACTTTGGTTGGGGATATACTGGGAGAATACTCTGGAGTTTGGGGGAACCCTCTAAGGATCATGTTAAAGACACTGCCCCAGGGCAGCATTGTCTGACCACCCCAGGAACCAACAAATCTTCCTTTTTTCTACTCATCATACTCCTCCCTGTCCTAAAACTCATCACTAAAGTACTAATTCAATGTCTGTGTTTCCCACATATGTGTCTATCTGGTTCATTTATAGATGCCTAACATCCAACACAGAACCTGGCATGTTGTACGTGTTCTATAGAGTTTGTCATTGAAAGTAAAAAGTGAATGAAGAAAGGGAGGAGGAAACTCCCCTATTTCTGCCTTCTCTATGAGTGTGTTGCCCTTTATTTGGAACTTAGTAGGTACTGTGTGCTCTACATCCATTCTCTCCCTTAATTTTCACAGCAAAACTATCAGCACTGTGCATTCTTCGGAGTAAACTGAAGCTCAGAAAGGGGACATGTCTGTCCAAGGCAACACAGCTCAGAATCCAGGCCAATAGGATTCCCAGACCCAGATTCTCAGTCACGACACTGCAAAAAGTGCCAACTGCCAAACATTCTATTGTGGGCTGTTTAGAGGTATGGCCCCCTCCAGAAATATTTCTGTAAGTCCTACAGTGCCAATACAAGCAAGTTGAACTGAACTACAAGCCAGGAGGTGGCTTTTCACATCATTCTTCTGCCTGCACCTAAAAATCAGCTAAGAATCACTGGTTCCTTATTACCAGTGCTTACTCTGTTCTACCAGGCTCACCCTACTTCACTGTGACCGAGGATCTGCCTGGGCCTGGTGTCCATCAGAGTTTGGAATGCCTTCATGAGCTGAGTCTTTAGCTTCTGGGCTTCCATCACTAGCCTTCTTGCCCGTTGACCTTTCACCCAGCTCTGTTCCAACCTCCAGTGTCTATACTGAATTATTTTTCTCTGAGCTTGCTGTCATACCCTTTGCTGCCTCTCATCTTTCTTCTATCTGTTATGAACTGAATTATGTCCCCCAAAATTCATATCTTGAAGTCATAACCACAAGTTCCTCAGAATATGACTGTATTTGAACATGTTCCTTTGAAAAGGTGATAAAAATAGGGCCATTAGGTGGGTCCTAATCCAATATGATTAGTGTCCTTGTAAGAAGAGAAGATTAAGATGCAGATATGTACAGAGGGAAGACCATGTAAAGATACAGAGAAAAGACAACCCTCTACAAGTCAAAAAGAGAGGCCTGGGGAGAAACCAACCCTGCCAACACTTTGATCTCAAACTTCTCATCTCCAGAATGGTAAGAAAATACATTTCTCTTGTTCAAGCCACCCAGCTTAAACATTCTTATGGCAACCCTACCAAACTCTTACACCATCATTCAAAAAGTTTTCTAATCTCTTTGGCTAAAATTTGTCTAAAATCTATTCCATCTTCTACTGCCTTGTTTCAGTTCAGAATCCTTCTCTGGTTATGATATAATGCCTCAGTTTACTTAATTCCTAATTTGAGTAGAGTGAGGTATATCAGGAGGATACAGAAATTGGTGATGGGGTCAGCACACACACACAGGACACGTTCCTCCCTGGACAGGGGTGCTTCTGTGTTGCCCCATGAATGTGTATTTCTGAGCAC
The DNA here is from genome assembly GCF_027409185.1 of Cynocephalus volans. Classification (NCBI taxonomy): domain Eukaryota; kingdom Metazoa; phylum Chordata; class Mammalia; order Dermoptera; family Cynocephalidae; genus Cynocephalus; species Cynocephalus volans. The sequence continues at coordinate 20,943,172 of NC_084476.1, forward strand.
CTTCTGTGTCTTGAGCATGTAGGTATCTACTTCCGTGCCAAGGTGTTTCCTATGATCCTCACAGCCACCTTGCATGATAGGTGCTATTTACAGATGAGAAAACTTGAGACTCAGAAAGGTGAGGCCCCCTGCCCAAAGCCACACAGCACTAAGCAGTAGCAAAGACTAGAATTCAAGTCTCCTGATTTCACATTCAGTTTCCATACAGTTGAGGAGGACACCAGCTATGCCTCCATCCTGTTTCCCTGAAGTGGCTAAATTTCACAGAAAAGTAGCTCTGATAACCTATGACTTACTTTCATTACTGTCTAGGGAGGAGAATTAGCAAAGGATGGTGATTTATACCCAGTTTGTATTTTTTTTTTTTCTTTTTGGGAAAGTAGAGATAGGAGGAGAGAAAACTCTACCCATGGCATTTCTGCATGTGAAAAAGTAGCATTTTCAAATAAATAATGATAATAACAAACAGTTTTTGAAAGGCTCTATGCAGCAGTCTCTCTGGTAAGCAGAGACAGCCCATTTAGTGCTCATAACAACACTCTCTCGTGGGCTTTATTAATATTCCTTTGACAGAAAAGGAAACTGAGGTGTCGAGAGACTAAGTGACTTTTTCTCCAAGGGCCCCAGCTAGGGATTGGGAGAACCACAATTCTGACTTCCATCTGTCTGACTCCAGAGCTTGACCCCCAGGATGCTTTCCTTCGGTGGGAAAAACCCTCAACCCACCGTCAAGGGTCTTGTGTCCAGCTCGGGTGCTGCTGTGCTGTGCATCACTGGGTAAGTCACTCCCCTCTCTGGGCTTCTTCATTCTCCCTCCTTATGAGATGGGAGGGAACATCAGATGTTCTTAGAGACTCTGACTCTGAGATCCCAGCTCTTTCAGCTATCCCAGACCTTACACAGATGCAAGGTCATTGGGGGAGGGGATTGAGGAGGAGGGAAGTTTCAGGCCCTCCAATGGAAGGACGCCCACTGGCTGTGGGACATCTACCAGGAGAATACAAGCAGAGGTGAGAGGATGTGGGGATGAAAGGGGAAATTTAGGTCAACAATCTGGTTTCTTTCAGGATGCTAAAAAAAAAAAAAAATTAGAAGCTAAAGGTTGGAGCTGGTCCTTTTTTTGTTTTGTTTTGTTTTGTTTTTCCTTCCATGATTTAAGCGCTGGTATCAAAGCCTCAGAGGAATGCTTGACAGAGCAATCCTATGGAAAGCTTTTATCTGTCCAGAGGAGAGTGATTAAAACAGACAGATTTGGGTTAAGTATACCCATGGTCCCTGTACTTGGTTCTGTCGGGGGGAGACCCACCAAAATGTCCTGAAGAACTCAGCATCACCAAGTGCTCAGAGGAAGGCTGGAATGTCACTGAGGAGGGAACCTGAGGGACTATTCCTCAGCATCCTCATCCTTCCGGACCCACACTGCCCAAAGGATTCCCCTTAGGCTCAGTAGACAGAGGAGGCTTAAAGTGAATCATACCGGAATGGAGGATTATACCAAGTTGTCCTGAGTTCCAGACATTCCTGTCTCCTGGTAAAAGAGAGGCAAGAGCATCCAAAATAACCATATGGAGCAATTCACAAGGTCAAGATGAGCTCAGGTGTTTCTCAATGTGTTGGCCATGCATGTGTACAGGCAGGACCAGTTCTCCCTCTGCAGGACTGCATGGAACACGGTCTTCTGCCCGTATCCTTTTCCTTTGCTGGGAACTATTATCCGAAAACCACCTTACATGGGTCTGCTCAACTCTTTCACTAGATGTGTGACCTTGGATGAGTTAATTAACCTTTCTGAGACTTAGTTTTCCCACAAGTACTCTAAGCATGAAAAGTCTTATCCTGTATTCTTCACAGACCTTTCCTGGGAGAGAAAGGGGATAAATGTACATGTATTTCCTTGTAAACTATTTAAGGCTATCCAGATGTGAGGCAAGTTTGAGCAGAATATGGCTTTGGGTTCCTAAAACCCACAAGTTTTATTAACACACAGACTGAGGTAGTGCATTTGGGATGGCAGAGTGCTTTTGAGGACTCAAGGTGCCCCCATGTCTCCCTCTGGCTCCACCTCTCCAGCCTGCCTCCTTTGCTCATATGTAAGCAATCTGTATGCACATAGAAAGGACAGGGTCATACAGACCAGCAAATCTGAGTTCAAATGCCAACTCTACCATTTACTAGCTACATGGCTTGGGAACAGCAGGACACCTCTCCCAGTGTCAGTCTTTTCATCTGTAAAATGGGGATGGTGCATCTTCCATTGACACTTGTAGGAGGAACTAATGAGCTAATGAATGTACCACATCCTGGAACGTGGGCACCAGCAACCTCACAGGCATTCAAACACGTGCACTGTGCAGTCACGCTGATCTGTGTGCATCCCAGCTCTGCTCCTTGTTCATTGTATAGCCTTGAGCAAAATCTCTTCACCTCCTTGATAGTTTCCTCTTACGTAAACTGATGACAGCATGCACTTAACACAAAGTGCCATTTTGAGGATTGAAGGAGAGAAGGCAAATGCTCATTTGCATAGCGTGCTATAAATGTAGCTAGAACTTTTTACTGATATTGATAAGAAATGTCTGTCCCTTCTCCTCAGAATTGGGACCATTTGCTCTTTTCCTTCTGTGAAGTTCAACTCTAACCTTGTCGCCAAAAAGTAAAAGGAGAAAGAGGAGAAGGGGGTGGCGGGGAGTGAATTTTTTGCTTGGTTTTAAAGGTTGCATTATACAAACCAGGTCCTGGGGACCAAGTGGTGCCGATGCCAAAGATGCCCTGGAGGAGAGACCCTGCCTTTGGTCGCTTTGATGACCTGAAGACTTACCAGCTCCTCTCCCCACTCATTCTTCAAACCACAGAGACAATGATACCACTTCTTGGAAAACTGTCAAGGCCTGGTGTATCCTTCCTCTACATCCCTATGGCAACCTCCAGCCCTGACCTTTTACAATTCATAGAATCAGGCAGAGTCAGGGCCAGAGGTTCCCTTCCTGGTCATTTAATCATCCCCTTTAACACCTACCCTTATGCCTAAATCATTTGTACATCTCAACAACATCTCAACAGAGGATATTTCCAGAATCAGAGAGCTGCCTACTGCGTGAGGAAGACCTTCACACCTTTAAGGATTTCTCAGTGGTCTCGTAGACTGGGCCAAAATTGTCTCCTTTTCTTTTCCACCCAGTGATCCAGAATCTGGTTTCCAGGAACCCTCAGAGTTGTTCTGTGCCCTTTACCCCTAGACAGCCCTAGAGATGTCTGGAGCCTTTGATTGTGTTTTCCTTAGGCTCTTCCATTTTCCAAATGAACATCTCCACATCCTACCTTATTGATGCACTTATCTATTTGCTGATTCATTCAACAAGTATTCATGGGACATCCACTGTATCAGGCCTTGGATACACAATTGGGGTATAGAATATAACCAGACCCATGCTGTATACTGTGGCTAGAGACCTGGTGTTCCTCAATGTTAGTGCCAGTCCTTCTGTTAATGCAGCACAGATAAAATAGGAGTTGATACTATGCAATTAGGAAGACCTACTATTCCCAGACCTGCCTCCTTACAATAACCCCAGAATTGCTACTGTGATTTGTTCTAATGCCACTCATAGCCACAGGAACCTATTGAGAAATAAACGTAGCCACCATTTATGATGTGCCATGTACAAAGCCAAGAACTTTACATGTATCATCTCACTAAATTTTTACAGCAACCGCATGAGATAAAGAGTCTTGATCCCATTTTATGGCTGTCAAAATAAACTCAGAGACTTGAAGTGACTTGGCAAAAGTCATTTGACTTGTAAGAACACAAGTAGGATTAGGCCCAGCTTTCTAAATCTCAAGCCAGGGATTAACCAAAGCACTGTGTTTTCTACAGAAATTATAAGCAGAAGTTCTTCTTAAGCTGTTGAATATTTCTTCATATAGTCAATTTTTAAATCTTTCCCACATTGACTATGAACTCTATTGTTATAACAACACAGAAGGAATTTAAGTTTCCTTGAATTTTTAAGAAGTGCAAAGCATCTAAATTATTTCATTTGCTTCTCCAAACACTCTCTAAAAGAGACAAAATAGAAATGATGATTCTGTTTGTACAAATGGGGAAAGTGAGACTCCAGGAGAGGTAGTAACTTGGCCAATGTCACACAGCTCGTGAGAGACAGAACTAGGATGTGAGCCCTAACTCCAACCCAGAACACACTGATGCTCTTTGTTCATACCACTTGCCTCCTGGGACACTCTTGAGTGACAATCTCATCACCTCTACCCACACTGTTAACTAGCTGTGTACAGTAGCTTTATATTAATCTGAAGGAAGATAATTTGAAGTTGAAGAGCAATGTATGTGTATTCCAGTCCAAATAGAAACCAACACCATATGTCCACATAAGAAGCCACTTTAGAAAGAAAAAGGAGTTTCTTTTTCTGGGGTTCCTACACTGGTCCAGGTAAGATCATTGCTGCATACAAGCCATGAACATACACAAAGGAAATTCCAGAGGGCGAGGAACATTCTTGGAAGCCTTAGGACTGGCAAAATGATGGGCAGGTAGAAAGCACCAATTAATGTTGATAAAATGCTTATATGTATGCATGCAGGAAAGAGGAAATAAACGAGGGCATGTGAGGGTGTTTGTATGAGTGAAAGCACAATGGACAGTCTGGTGGTTAAGAGCACAGTTTAGGAGCAAACACAGCTGTGTTAAGTCCTGGCTTTGACATAACCCTAATACAGCTCTGGTTGGGAGAATGTAATAAGACACTGTTCATAGAGCACTTAGCCAAGTTCTTGGTGTACAGTAAGAACCCAAGAAATTGGCTAGTTACGCATGTATGTGAGGACAGGAAAGACCAAATGCACATGGGAAGTACTACAAAAAGGAAACAGAATTGGAGGAGAGGGAGGAAAGAGATATGGCTAATAAGCTCAGAAGCATATTTCACATGTCCCTGCAAAGGCCCATAGACATAGTACTCAATAAACACTTGTTGAATGAATAAACGAATGAAAGATATAGGTGCCCAAGGCTTGTGAGGAAACCCAATGTGAGTAGATCTTAGTCAACGATCTCAATAGCACTGGAACAGGAGGCCTGACTTGGAGGCAGAAGTGGTAAAAAAGTGTAACAGGAAAACACAACTTAGCTGTGTGCTAGCATGACAAAGCCGTGTAACCCTAGATAAGTCATGCCCTCTCTCTGTGAAAGAAAATTACAGTGAAATAACTTCTAGGAATTTTCTTGAAAATACAGAGAAAAGATTTCTAAATTGGGGATCATAAGAAATAAACCTGTGTTCTGATTTGCCACTAAGGTACTACTGATCTTGGGTAAATCTGTTTTTATTCATGATTGCATCATGACTTTCATGGGCCACAGGTTCTTTTACTTTTGGAGGGTGCTTCTTCCATAAACAAATAAATATAAATGAATACATATGTATATGTATAGTTATTCTTCGTGATCACATTGGTATAAAGAAAAATATAATCGGGAGGCTAAATTCATTATGTATGTTTGTATTATTATTATTATATTAATTTTCTGATTTAAAAAGAAATTAAACCATTGTTTGGCCCCTAAGAGTAGTGTAGACCTTAGGCAGTGTGCCAACTGCACCTAGTGAATGAGTCGGCCTTGTTTCCTTCTCTGGACCACAGCTCCACATCTGCCTCAAAGGAGGGGCACTGAGCACCTGTATCCAACCTAAGGAGCCAAGAAGAGTAGTGGAAGATTCCCACATGGGAAAGCCACATGATGTAAATTTCATACCCCACGTAGGCCCACAGCAAGTTAAGTAAAAGTGCACTCCAGAGAGGGTTTGCTGAGCTCTGGAGACAAAAGTTGCTCTCTCAGGTGAGCCTGCCATCTCCTCATTTTGTTCCACACAGGCACGGGAAGGCTTTCCCAGGAGACAGATAGCAAAGGAAAGTGAGGAAGGGATGAGGCCAGACAGGCAGATCTCTACTTCACAGGATTAGTGCCATCCAGAATTCCTCTCCTAGGCAGGGAGAGAATGACAGCTGATGCTTACCAAGTGCTTCCTGGGCACCAGGCATGGTGCTAAGCTCTGGGCATGGATTAACTCAGGTAACCCTCGCGATAATCCAAGCAGAAAGATATTATTATTATTGTCTCTATTTTTCAGATTAGGAAACTGAGGCTCAGAAAGCCCAAATAACTGTCTCAAGCCTGGGTAACTTGCTGGCAAGTGACAGAGGTGAGGGTTGGCCCCAGGCGATCAGACTCCAGAGTTCATGTTCTTAACTTTTAAATTATGCTGCCCAGCCAAGGGAAAACTGACTGCATGAGGACGAGGGGCCATTTTTAATTCTAAGTACATACAGCAAGTTCTACAGTAGAGGTACAAGCAAACAGAGCTCAGTGGAAGGAACCCTCAATTCCAACAAGAAAGCTCAGGGAAGTTTTCCCGGGTGAGTCGAGAAACTGCCGAGCCCTGCGCGAGGTGCAGGATTTGTGCAGGGAGAAGCTGAGCAAAGACCTTCTAGCAGAAGTTGAAGCCTGAGAAAAGGCGAGAGCTGTGAAGTCACCTAAAGGCGACTCTGGAGATGGGGAAGATTTTGCTTTGGATGGAATTGGGGTTGCACAGAGTGACAGAGGGAAATGAAGTAGCAACAGCTGTCTGAGGCTAGATCACCAAGAGCTGTGAGTGGCATGCCAAGAGGTCAAGTTCATTCCATAGACAATAAAGAATCACTGGTGGTTTTTGAGAAAGGCTGTCCATGAGGAGTGGGGAGGAACAGCTAAGGATTATATGGTGCTCTTTTTGGCAGAGTCACTGAGCTGACAGAGACAGGACTAATGTCTCAGAACTCCCTGTCTGATGTTCATTTGGCAATCTGGAGTCATTTAGTCTTAAGACTTATTAATGAAGAGGGTGAAATGTGAGCAAAATTTGGAGAGAGAGGGCAGATAGACTTTTCAAACAGGAATTTAATTTTCTACTGTTTTGACATCTGCTAGAAAATTGTAAATTATAACTCAACTCAAAGGAGATTTTTTAAGGCTCTAGATGGATAAATGGTATTTAGATGCTTACTCGGACTTTAGAATTTAAATTTTGTTCTATTGAGTGGAGGATGATTAGCTCAGCCTTGATCCTGGTCTCCTGTTGATCTTGATCAAATGTCATCTACCTTATATCTTTTGGTTTCCCCATCTGTTTAACTGCGAAAGAATGGAGAGTTGATCTCTAAGTCTCTTTCTAGCCCTGACAGTCTATCACACAAAGTCTATCTCCTTGAAGGGCAGGGATTGTACAGACTCTGACCTCACACCCTCAGTACTGAGCTTGGGATGTGACACATGGTAGATCCAATAAAAAATTGTTGAATGCATGAAAAAAAAATTAAGTGTTTAACTCTAGACTCCTGAATAATCTTTAGGGGATTTTAAATCAAAAGTTTGGAAATGGTGACCATTTTTTTAAAACAAAAAAGTACAAAAACAAGCAGATCATTAATCCAAACAAGATAGTATTCCCTCTCTGGCTAAGAAAAGAAAAAGAAATGCTGAGGAACTGAATGACTATGAAATAAAGAAGGCTGATGAGGAAGAGACCCAGGACACTGCAAGGTCAAGGGGAAACTATGAGTGTAAAAGCATGAAGGTGGGAATATGCATTCTAGGAACATCAGGTAACTCTGTTTAATCAGAAGAATCTACGTAAGTAAATGATTCTTAATCAGTGGAGATTCTTTCCCCTGGGGGACATATGACAATGTATGCAGACATTTTTGGTCATCACAACTGGAGAGGGTATTAGGAGCTGCTACTGCATCTAGTGGATTGAGGCTAGGGAAGTGTCTAACATCCTACGACATCCAGGAAAGAGTTTCCCATTCCAAAATATAAACAGTGCTGAGGTTGAGAAACTTGACATAAGGAACTAGGAAAAATTACTGTAGGAAACAATGTTGGGGGGGGGGGGCAGAGCTGAATATGAGGCTAAGGAATTCAGACCTGATCTACAGAGGTTTATGGTAAAGCGGTTAGACTATGGACTTTGCGGACTGATTCTACCACTTACTTGCCATGGACTTTGGGAAACCGACTTAATTTTCCTCTTCTCTCATCTGTAAAACGGATAACAATAATACCTACTTCAGTGGGTTATTGTGAGAATTAAAGAGTTAAAGCATGCAAAATACAACAGTGCCTGGCACATATTACGTGTTAAACATATTAGCTATTATCATTACTATGTGCAGGTAAAAGGCAACTACAGTAGACTCAAGTACAAGAGAGTGGCAAAAGTGCCCCCTAAGTCACTGATAATCCTAGAAAAATAACCTAGAGCTGCATGAATATCATGTGACTATTTTATCCACCCAATTAATAATCCTTCTTCAAACAGCTGTTTCAGATGACACTGCAAGCTGGATGTGTTTGGGTTTGTCCTGCTATTTGCAAGCAACTCCCTATCTGGGCTGTATCTCCCAGAGATTCACGAGGCCCAGGCCAGCATCTGTCTGCCTCTCCAGCCCAGGCTCCTCATGATTTTAATGGATAAGTGGAAGGAGACAGAGGGAGCCAGACATGAGGACCGAGCGAAAGACAGTAAGGCATAAAGCTTTCCACGAAAGCTGCTGCCAGTGATACACATTGTTCACAGAGTTTCCAAGGACACAAACGGGGGCATGTTTTAGAGGTTCGTTTGAGCTACTGATACCGTCCTCTTGCAGCCCTTGTTTGTAAACAGATATTTCTGTTGACACTGGGCTTTGTAAGGGTGGACAGAGTGGGGGGTGGGAGTGGGGACTGGAGAAAAAGGCAGGTTGTGTCCGAGAGCCTTAGACCATGTGTTTGTTGTTGAGAATACAAAGACCTCACTGTATTAAATGAAAATGCTTGTTTTACAAGGCGAGTGGGAATATGATAGGTACATGTCGAAAATGCTTCGGAAACTGAACCAACCCCATGCCACCAGGGCTTCCTGCTACATCATATGTCCAGAGGCACACAGTGCTCGTGAAGGCTCAGCATCACTAAACAAGGGCTTTGGGAGGTTCTGAGCAAAAAAAAAGTCCCAGGAGCTAAGTGACTGGCAGCTCCCTTCTCTGTTCCTACCTATGAAGCCTGCCCCCTTTCCCAAACAGTGAGGATCCATTTCATATTCTCTATGATTTTCCATCACCTGCTGACCTAAGGGTAAAACTGTTATTGATCAAAAATATTAGTGTTCATAAAGGAGCCTCTGGTAGGCTACATCCAGACTCCAAGCATTACTGGGAATACTTATAATTATATAACTATACAGGCAGAGTACTTTAATTTTTTCAAAGTAGTTTTCAACTTCTGAAGTGAGTGATTTTCAAACTGTTACTCTGTAGAAGCACAGGTTCAGTAGAGGTATCTCAGAAGGTTTTTTTTTTTAAAGGACTCCCAGTGGACTAAAAACAAGAATCGAAGTCTCCAACCTCTTGCTGCAGCCCTAGCTAGCACAAAGCCTGGTAAATAGAAGGTTACGTGGAGAGAAGGGGTGAACGGATGAGGGAGTGGATGAGGGTATGTATAGATGGAAGGACGGATGGACGAAAGGAACGGGGGAAGGGAGGGGGCGAGGAAGGAAGGGTAGATGGGTGGATGAATAAAAGGGTAGACAGATGGAAGGGTGGACGGATGGTTGAATTCACAGATTCATGAGTCAAGTCCACAGTGAATAATTATGGGGAGGACCACTTTGGGCCACATTCAAAGTGAACTTGCCTATTTAAAAATTCAGAGAAACTCAGACACCAGAGTTTGAATAAACATAGTTGTAGATTATATTTCTAAGGAATAAACTAATTCCTCCTCAGAGGGGAAAAAAATTCCAAATTCTATCTACTCCAGCAAGGGTACAGATGAAGGAGAGTGCAGTTCCTCATTCTGATATGACAACCCAGTATCAACATCCTCATTTTCACAGATCCCTGCAGTGTTCAGACTTTAGAGCTGGCAACAGGCTCCAGGAAATGACCTGGCATGCCCTCTGTTTTTCGGCACTTACATTACCATTTGGGGCCATAGATCCCTTTAAGAAACTGGTCAAAACTCTGGACTCCAGAAATAATGTGCACAACCTCAACTTCTTACAGAAAAAATCTGAGGCTCACAAATCTCTCCAAGGTTCTCCTGAACCCAAGTGCAAGAACCACCCCCCCCCCATTGATTTAAAGCGTGGGTGCTATCCAGGTATTTTAGTTGGTACTAGTATTCGTAAGGAAGTAGATGCTAATGGCATTAACCAAATACTAAGTTGTAACTAAAATAATAATATCAGCAATCAGTTCACACCGTGATAATGCTGTAATTGAGGTCCAACTCTTGGCTTCATGCAATCCTTTCTCCACATAGTGGTCAGAGTGGTCTTTGGCAAATGTACACTGGATTCTGTAACTTTGCTGTTTGAAACACTCCAATAACTTTCTAGTACATCTATTAAAATCCAAATGCCATGATTTGGGTCTCCCAGAGGTTAACACATCTGTTCCTTCAAAGTGCTGAACGTACCCAGCCTCATGGTCCATTTGCTACTTCCCTGCCTCTTTGTCTGTCTGTCCCTTCCTCTCCACCTCTCGTGACTTGTTCTTGCTCATGGCTTAGGCTTCCTGATCTATCATTTAAGCCTCAGCCTGACAACATAAGCCAGTGTGCCTCTACTCCAGTTATTCTCCACAGCACCCTCTTGCATTTTCTTATGGCACTTATTACAATTAGAATACAGTTCCTTGTTTACTTGTTTATTGTCTCTCCCTCCTCTTGGCCATATAAGTTCACGAGGGCAGGGGTCTGTTCTGTCTTGTTCACTACTATATCTAACTGTGCCAGGCACATACTGTGTATTTGCTGATATATGAAAACACATAGAGGTTTTTTTGGAAGCCTAAATGTTGTCAGTATCTCACAGTGGGACCCTGAGTCAATCTCTTCCTCTCTTTGGAATTCAGACTTCCCAAGTGTAAAAGGGTACTTTGAGTCCTATCCAACTATAGGATTCAGTGATCTGAAATCTTTGGGACTAAGTTCAAGAGAGCTGGGACCAAATGCCCAGAAAATATGGCAAGATAGAAGGAATGGCCAGAAAAACTGGGCCCCAGTCCTTCTCTGTCCCAACTTGGGATGGAACTTGGGATGATTTCTTTGCCTTCTCTGGATATCAGATTTTCCATCTGTGAAGTGAGGAGACTGGACTAGATATGCTGTAAATTGAAAACATTTATTCATCCAGATATCCACCCACAAATATTTGTTAAGCCCTTCAGTGTGTCAGGCCCTGGAAAGGTGTGACTGGGCATGGCAGACATGACTCCCACCATCGTCCTGCTCTCATGTCCTCTGGGAAGGTTGATGAGGCACAGGTGAGGGTTGCAGGAGGGGCAGGGACACATCCCACACAATTACACCTGGTTTTTCACCAGCTCCCTCCAAGGATGAGGTTGGAGGGGCTGAGGGAGAACTCTGGGGAAAACAACTTAAAAGCTAGCAGAGATGGTACACAGGCTCATCAGAAAGAAAGGGAGGCAGAGTGATAGGAAAAGGGGGTAAGAGTATATATTTCAGCAGGTAATCAGTCAGCTCAGAGAGACCAGGGCCATATCTAATAAGAAATGCCATTTTCAACGTGTTTGCCTTCACTGTTTTGAGCTTTCCTGAAGCCCATGATATCAATGCTCAAAGCACCTTCCCTTCATAGTACTCACGTTCAGTCACTCTGTCTACTCCCTTATTTGGAGCCATCTCCAATCCATTCATTCATCCAACGAAGTTTACTCAGAATCTGCTGACATAGCTAGTGTTGTGCTAAATGTTAGGAATAACACAAAGATGAAGACAGGAATGTTCTCTGTTCTAAGGAGCCCAGAGATAAATGGAAAAGAGATAGGTACCAAGGCAATCACGCTAGAGTGTGATAAGTCCCATGAGAGCAGAATATAAGGAGTTGTATGGATTTAATTCAAATGGTGATGGGTTGAGTTGTTCAATCAATCATTTCCTAGCACCACACTCCTAATAGCTACTCTGGGGCAGTGTCCACAGCTGAGGAGCTGAGGCATGAAACAAGAAGTGTTGGCTGTTCTCGCTTAATTTATGGCTCTATGTTTAAAATGACATACACGTCTATATCCACATGCAAGACAAGACACATACTCCACATACATACACATGCCATCCACTTCATGAACAAGTCCCTAATCCTTCCATGCGGAAGGTGCCTCTTATGTCTTTGAAATCTCAGAACACTTTCTAGCTCCCACGGTAAACATGATGCTCCACAGCACAGTGTTTCTGCCTCTGTGCTTCCCCAGGACTCTATTAATTGCTTAGTTATACCAGTTACCATGATGTCATGTATCTGTTTAGCAGTCTGCTTCTGCCACTAGGACTGGGAGCTCCTTAAGGGACAGAAATGTGCTCTGTTCTTCTTTTTAAGTCCCATCTCCTAGCTCAATGTATGATACATAAAGATTACTCGATAACTAACTATTAAATAGATGGATAGATGGATGGATGGATGGATGGAGAGACAGAGGGAAGGAAAGAAGATTTACCTCTTCTAATCAACTCTCATTTCCTTTTGAACCTCACAGAATGCCTAGGGCAGAGGTTTGGCACATACGAAGTGCTTAAACAAAATTATTGAATAGCTGTATGATGTTTTCTAATAAGTTCACTAATGTGAACTCACAGGTATAGCTATCAGTGCACACAATTAAGAAAAACAAAGTGATCCATTGGAAAGAGCACTGATTTTGGAGTCAAGAGACTTGAATTCTAGTTTCATTTTTGCTGCCAATTTTCTGCTTAACCTTACTTAGCTCAGCTTAACAAGTTAACTTGACTGGACCTCAGCTTCTCTTTCTGTAAACTGGGAAAATTTGATAAAGCAGATTCTAACGTCATTCCAGGTTTAGAATTTCAGAAAGGAATGGACAAGATATTGTATTTGTGTGTTTTCAGATCATCAAATCTGATTAGCTGAGTGGGGCTGTTCTGTAAAGGCGTCATCCTGAGACCTTGATAGTGGTTCTATCAAGGCTTAATCGGCTCCCATGAAAGCCACATCACAAATCAGCCTTGTCACTCTAGTGTTCTGCTCAAAACTCCATGATTGCTCAGCATGATCCCTTACGTACTTCCCAGATGTGTCTGAGAATGCGTCAGGGCCCTCGTCAGAGGATGACAATGTATCTCCATTAAGCATACTTGAGGGAACATGCCCTCGGCTCCAATTCCCAAAAGAGGAATCCAAACATGTTTTTGGCAAAAAGATCAGCTTTGAAATAAGTATATATCTCCTAGTAGACTACTTAAAGGTAGGAAATGCTTTGTGGAAGTAAAAGGTCTTTCTGTTCAGATGTCACCTGCAAATAAAATATACTTTGCATATCAAAGAGATTTCTGAGCCAATTTCTTTGAAATCTTAGAATATTCATTCAGATTTTTCCTCCATTTCTCCCACCCTCCCCATCTCCCTTCCCTCCCTTTCCATTCTACAAAGACTCTTCATATGTTTGCATTAGCCACTGGGGGCAGTATAATTCATTCATTCATTCATTCACTCATTCATTCATTCATATATTCATCCTCTCAAGGGACACTTACTGGATGACTACAGTGTCCCAACCAATGCGGCAGGCCTCATGTATGGATAGGGATAAAATTGAACTGGCCTGGATTTGAATTCCTGTTCCTCCACCTATTCACTGTGGGTCCTTCAGCAAGTCATGTAACTTTCTAAGCCAATTTTGGAAGGTTCAAAGTGTAGCACTCAGCACAGTGCCAGCACGTAGTAATTGCTCATTGTAAGCTAGATGCTTTTATTACTGTCATTACTGCTGAGAATGCGTATTCTCTCCCAAGGGTATATAAACAGTGGATAGAGGACTCCAGATCCTGAGGTCACTACAAGGTCTCACAAGATCAAGGGAAGCAGACAGAAAGTCCCCCTATCAGGAAGGAGGGAAATGGATGAAAACCCAAGCAACAGATATGACTGCCAGGACACTTGAGGTCTGGTGGTAAAAACGCTGATAAGGGGATGAGGGAGAAATCTGAGAAGAGAGCAGAGTTTAGGATTATATGCTGCAGTGCACACACAAAACAAATGCTTTGCAAACAGGCGAGGGGCTGAGAGGGGAAGGCCAAGGCCAAAAATGTGGCTTGGATTAGAAAGGCCACAATGTGAGTTAAGGAGGCCCATAAATACACGCTCCTCTCCTCCGTCTGTTTTGGAAGGCCAGATATCTTTTCCCTGCTGATTTCTTTGCTCAAGGGGAAATGTAATTAACCACTGTGTAATGTTTCTGACTGTGACGCACATGCTAAGTCATTTGCTTTGGTTACGTAATGCAACATGCCTGAGGTTCCTGAGCTCTTTCTCCCGGAATCATTAGATATTCAGCTGGTTCTCTTATCCAGTCATCCATTCATTAAACAAAAATGCATATAGCCCCTTTATATGCCAGGCACTGTGTAGGACACTAGAGAGGTTTAAATGGATATGATCCCAAATATGCACACAATGAAATGAGATAAGGAATTCCAGGTGTTTCGATATAAGCTTGCAGAAGGTATAGTGCAGACAGATCGATAAGGAAGGTGGGGAAAATGTTATACTTGGGAAAAGTCAGGGAGGGAGGGCTTTCCAAAAGAGAGGAATCTTGAGCAGAATCCAATAGAGACATGAGCATTCTGCAAAATGGTGCACATAAATAGAGGACACAAGCCAAGTAAAGAAAGTGATTTTTTAAAAGTTTGATATATTTGGGGGAACTTCAAATAATTCGGATGTATTGCAGGGCATTTAGTTAGGGGTGACAGAGTCAAATTTGCATTTTTGAAAGATCTGACTCCGGAGTGTTGGAAGACAGTTTGAAGGGGGTGCAGTGGTTGAGTTTCAGAGAAATGTGCATTACAATACTGGGAAAATAGTCATAGCAAGAAATGAAGAGGACCTAAGCCAAGGAGAGGAGAGATTGGCTATTAAAATGTTAAGGAAACAGGATAGGAAGAAATTGATGACTGATTGGATATGGCCAATGATGCATCTAGAGTGGGTAACACTGACCAAGATGAGAACACAAGAAATTTTGGAGGAAACATGACTCTGTTTTGGACATGTTGAATTTGTAGTGCATGTTGAGATTTCCAGTGGACAGCTGGATCTGTGAGTCTGGAGTCCAGTAGAGTCTGCAGATAAATGATGGTCATCAGCAGAGAGATGGTAATTAATCTGTGGGAAAGGCTGCAAAATCAGGAGACAAGTGGACCTAACTCTGGCCTCGGACGTAGAGGACAGAGAGTCGTACTTAGCTTGGTCACTGACTTGGATAAGCCGCTTTTCTCACCAACCCTCAGTTCCTCGTCTATGAAATCAACGGCTTGGGTGAATCCTTCTGACTTTTACACACCTTGGTTCTTTGGTCTTAGATGAATTTTATTTTACAAAACTGAGTACATCACGTATTCATTTCTTATGATTTCTGTGTACTTTGCATCTCTCAGAGCAAGACCATCTTGTTCCTGATAGGTCTCTTATTACATCCTTCTTTATTCTCTCATCAGCCTTTGCAGCTGAAAGATCTGTAATCTCACTGGGGGAAATAATCCCCTCTATACAAATACATCTGGTCATATTCTGCCCGTCCACCTTTCATGTTCATAGAGCAACAGGAATTAAGAAAAGATGGATATGGAATATCCATCCAAAAAGGCATAGGAATTACTTCTTGACTACAAGAGTGACAGGTACAGGTCAGACCACAAGCTTCTTGAATGTAAAGGGTTGGACCAGGACTCTGCATTTAGGCACACGCTGCCCTGGCCCACATACTCAGATATCCCGAGCTGTGGCCTCCTAGATTTTCTGTCTCTGTTTTCTCCAAATAGGCTGGAACTTGGAACTTTAACACATTTTCTAAAATTGAAAGATGGTCACTTCTCCTACTTTTCCAGGTCCTGTAAACCCTGGGTTTGTGGAAAAATAATACTGGAAAACAAACACATTTTTCTTCTCTTGTTTGAAGAAAAATCTAAGTGGCCAGAGTAAATGTGGTGGGTATGGGAGAAGAGGGCAAGGGATGAGAGGAAGTGAGATGTACTTCCAGGATGACAGTGACAGGGATTTGCTGAAGGAAAATTGGCTAAAAGATGGCTACAGACTGCAGAGACTTAGTATTTTAATTCATGAAATTATCTGATTAAAATAATAAACACGACTAAAAAGCCAGTGGCCTACTCTGAAGTCTAAGAATCTGTCTGCAATGAATTTTGTAGAGTAAAAAATTATGGAATTTGAGTATTTTAACCATTAGCCCAGTAAGTGATCATTGGGAAAGTCACTCAGTGAGTTTCTTATATATATATTAGCTATATTATTAATGAGATGGCTTCCAGCTATTAGGAAGCACCAATATTCCCCAAATAATGTCTTCAGTCAGTCTTTGAAATTCTACTATTGGTACTTTGCCACACAAAGTTTTTGGGTGGTCATTAAAGTGTTTATATCAATGGAAGGGTAACATTCTAAGTTGTTATCAGTCAGTGATACCTTAGCAAGAAGGAATACCATGTCTTTTTTTCTGAAAATGAGTGTTGCTGGGAGGAGGAAGTGGAAAGTGTATGGCACTTTGACCCTGAGGGTGAGAGGCACAGGCGCCACCTAGTGGAGGAAAATGCACCAAAAAAAGAAAGAAAACGAACTCTTGCCAACTTCACAATTTTGTTTTAGGACAGTCCTGATTAAGATTACAAGATCCTAGGAGGTCTCTGTTAGAATGGTCTCTTGGGCCCAGAGAGATAAACCCAATTCCACTTCCATTGTTCAGATGAGGAGAATTGGTGCCAAGAGGGAAGGTGACTTACCCAAAGTCACACAGCAAGCTAACGACTGCACTGGTCTAGAACTGACATCTCCTAGCTCATGGTGAACTGATTTTCCTTCTCCAATACACCCTGGCCTTCTCTAGATAACCTCAGGTCTGCTCCTGGGTCTCTTCTCCAGTGCCACTTCTCATGAAAGCCTCCCTTGACCACACAATTCAATTCTTGCTTTTGCTACACCCCCACCACCACAGCATCCCCTAGACCTCCTTCTTGACTTTTTCTCTTCATAAACATTCAACCTGACATTACATGATATTTATGCATATTCATTAATAATCTGTCTCCACATCATTTCCTCAACCCCTGCTGAGAATATAATCTCCCTGAGGGCAGGGATATTTTTTCTCTTTTGATCGCTGCTCTGCAATCAAGACCTAAAACTGCACCTGGCACATAGCAGAAAGTCAAAAAATACTTACTGAATGCTTGGGCAGGGAATGCGCAAATTTCACTTTGTCCTTTTTTTAAATCTGTACATTTTAGATTTTCAGCAATGAACATACATTGCTTTCATAAAATGAAACAATAAAGTGCTTTTTGTTTGCCTTTCATTTTAGTTTAGTGGGTTTTTTTTTTTCTTTTTAAATGTTAAGATAATAACAATAAATCTTCCCTGAGTGGTAAGGGAGGGAAAGACAATTCCTGGCTTTGCCAAAGGAGATAAGCAAGTCTAACTTCTAAGGTTATTGAGAGAATTAGAAATAATTGGTGGCAAGCGCCGGATACATGTAATACCGATATGAGTTAACATTTGCTGAGTTACCTCATGGTCTAGTTTCCATTACTAAGCATTTCCCACATGGATGCTCAGTTAATCTTCCAAACAACTCTATGAAGTAAGAGAGCTAGTACTATCCGCACTTTCCAGAAGGGAAAAGTCAAGCTTGGAGATATTAAGGAACTTGCCCGAGGTCATGAAACTAGCAGGTGCAATAATCAGGAAATCAAATCCACGCAGTCTGACTTCCGAGTCCTGTAATAAACTGATGCAAAATACGTCCTCAGTAAATACATGCTCCTGCAGGTTATTCTCTCAGGGCTCTCGAAGGCTCTAGAAGGCTCTCTGGGCAATTGAAGAGGGAGAAAAATCAGGAGCCAGAATAATAAATGAGGGTTATGTGTAAATGTGTGTGTGTGAGTGTGTGTGTGTGTATTGACACAATACCTTTTGGATTATCACAATGACTAGCAGGCCCTATGGGATTCTTATGTTCAGGATCAAGGATGCTAAACTTTTCACAATGTGTGAGGCAGTCCCTACCAGCAAAGAATTTTCTCACTCAAATCCCTCCACTTGCCCTTCTTGCATGCTCCTCCTAAGGCTCCCCTCTTTACTTTCCTTCCTCTCAAGTTCTCCCTGGATGGTCATTTCACTAGTGTTTGCAGGTATACAGAGAGGAGGGGAGAGGGGGCTCCTAGTGTCTGAAGCTTGCACTGCCTCCCAACTTTCAACTGTGTGACCTTTGTGTGATGTTTGTGAGACCTTGGTAGAGTCCCTAACCCTCTCCAAGCTGCGGCCTCGATATCTGAAAACCTATCAGCTCACAGAATACTCAAGGATCTGAGACATCCCCTTCTCCTGTGGTTCTCAAACACTTTTAGTTTTTGTTTTGTTTTTAACTTTTTCTTATGGAAATCTTCAATCACACACAAAAGCACAGACAAAAATGTATTGAAGCCCCGCATTTTCATAGCCAAATTTTGACGATTGTTGTCAGTTTGCCAATCTTCTTTCACTTATCACTCTACCCCCAACCCTCACAATTTTTTTTCCCCTGGGGCTTTTTAAACAAATAAAATGGACTTAATATAACTTTATCCATAAACAGTTCAGTATGTATTTCTAACAAATTAGGATTTTAAAGCAAACATAACAACAATACCGTTATCACATCTAAAAAAATTAACAATAATTCCTTCATGTCAGACCATGTCCACTCAAAGTCTTTGTAATAGAGGAACATATTCCTTCAAAAGGAGTCTTGTACAATTGCGCATTTTAAGCAGAATAAGGTAAAAAGACGATGGGAGGAAGCAGAGTCCTGCTCTTTAGCCTCTCCCCAGAGGATCCCTAAGATTGTGGGGCACAGTTTGAAATTCCCTATTCTATCCCTCCCCCTCTTGTTGCTTCCTGAGAATACTGAGGCCCAGAGAGGAGCAGTAAGTTGCCACAGTCACACAGCAATATGTAACACAATTGGGCAGACTCATGAAGTCCCAACATCAGAGGACTCCAGTGAACTCACAGGCATGAAGGTTTGCTAACTCCATCACTATTTATCATCTGCAGTGTAGATGACGATAGTAAAGACACCCTTCCAGGAATGACCTTGACTGCAGGAATCCCTCATGTCTCTCACCTCCTGGCTCTTCCTAACCAACCTGACATGTGCACTGGGTTCTTACCTCAGCCAAGAGCTTCCTTTGCCATTACCTCATCTGGTCCTCATGACAACCCCTGAGATGGGATGTTGAGTGTAAACACATCTGAACCCTTTCCCCAGAGGCCCTGGTGATTAAGTCAGAGGCCTCAGGTCATACAACTCATAGAAAGCCACCCTAGGACCTGAACAATGACCTCTCGATTCCCAGTTTCAGGTCTTCATACAAGCCAAGGGGCCAAAACTTTCAAGTCAGTTCTCAGTTGCTGGTGTCAGAACCACAGCTGAGCATTGCCAGTAACTGCATCAGGCATGAAGCAGAGCTCTCGGTGCCACAAGGAAGAAAATAAGGGGACACTCAGGGAAAGGGAGTTAAATTATAGCAAATAGGCAGCTGGTGAGGGAAGAAATGGGCACTTGCTGGATTCCTGAAGCCTTGGCCATAGGTAGACAAAGTATAAGTTGCCAATGGAGGGCGTCCTTCCACCTGGGGTACATGGGGACCTTCTCTCTTCCTCCTATGGGACATCTGCAGCCAGTGTTGGTTTCAGAGTGATCTCAAGGTGAAGGGTTTTTGAAATAATAGAAACACACACCTTTTTCCAGGACTAGCCTAGAGCAAAGTGGTGAATGTCTCTGAGATGAGCTTCCTTTTTTTATACCCCTCATTCCAACTCAGAGAGACTCCCTTCCCAAACTCTTTTGAGAGACTCATTTGAAATCAGGTGTATAGAACTCTATGTGTGATCCCCCTACGGGAGTATTCATACTCTAAAGGAGGCACCAGAAGAAGAGGACATGGCTTAACACACGGGAATGGCCTTGGAAAAACAAAATGTCAGGGCCCGCAGCACCTAGGGGTTTGGAGCGAGCAGGGTAATTCAGAATAGAAGAGGGGTCCTTCCTGATGTTTGGCAACTCAGAGCAGGAACAGATGAATTTCTCTAAAGGCTGGGCCACTAACTAGCTCAGTAAGCGGGGAATGTCACTTCCTCTTTGGGGCTCAGTTTCCCGCCTGCAGAACAAGGGCATGTCAGACTGGATCAGTGATCCTCCCCGCTGATGCTCCTTCATTACCAGAGAAGTCTTTGGAAAAAAAAACACCAGTGCCTATGCCAACCCCAGACCCATGACAACTCAGAATCCTGGGGTGTTGCCAGGGCGGCAGGATGTTTTAAAAACTGGTGATTCCAAGAGCAGCCAGGAAGGGGAACTGTTGGACCAAATGGTCTCCTAGGCCCCTTTGAGAGGCAGCAATCTAAATATTAGTATAATTTTGTGCAATGCTGGTCCTCAGTTTCCCTTTCACACAGTGGGCCACCTGACCCAGATGACTGTCAAGTCCATGCCTAGGCTGACCATATAGGACCTACACTCCTGAGTTCTACACCCCTGGGCTGCAAGTTTGCCTTTCTCTGTGCAGAGGGGAATGGGAGGAGCTTCCCTAGATTCTGTGGCTTCTATCACCCCTATTTGTCTGGGGAATGGTGGCTCAGTGGAAAGTGAGCGATTGCAAGGCATCCAGGGAAGGGGCAAGAGCCAAGTGACTGCAGATCTGTGGCCACTGCCTGGCTTCCATTCCTGGGGGTGCATGCTCTCCTGCATGCCAACTCGTTTTCCCATTTACAGGTCCCAGTGGTTGTGGATATCTTTTGGCTCTTACTACCAAGGGGTCATCCCAGCAGGTCAAGGAAGAGAAGATCAAAGTGAAGGGAAGGGATTTGAAGGAGCCTAATCATTCCGCAACATATATTGTCTACTTTAGATAGACTCCCCAGCAACTCAAGAGGGGAAGCCCTAAAAATGCTCAAACAGCCTCACTTTCTGAAGGCCAAGGTAGCAAATTGGAAAAGGGGGATGTGGCCATCTACTAGGTCCGGTTCCCTTGGCTGAGTTCCTAATATGAGCTACCACTGTGCTAAGTACTTTCTGTGTGTTTCTCTTACTGAAATATCCTGATATCATTATGTCCATTTTACAGATGAGGATATTGAGGGATAAACAGAGGAAGTGACTTGACTCAAATCACACATCATGTAATTGGTAAGGGAAATTCCAAGCCTTGTCTATCTGAGAATTTGATATGAAAAGAAAACCAGATCTGCTAGCTCAAATCCAAGGCTCCAATTGAGATTTATACCTATTTCTCATTCTCTTTAATCTGTAAGTTTATGGTCGGCACATAAAGAAAGGAAGGGGAATGTTCTGTGGATTAAGGAAGGGAAAGTGATTCATTTCTTCTCTCTCCAAAGAGACTGCTGACATTGGAAACAGGCACTTGGGACTCGAGTTCACATCTGGGCTTTTCCCACCTGAGGACCTATGGGACTTTGGGCCAAGTCATGTCAACACTCTGAGATTCATATTCCTCTTCTGTAAAGTACAGCGGTGATGGCCATCTCCCAGGGTGGTAGAAGGGTGACACGCACAGGTACAAGACAAACACCTAGCATGGGGTCCAGCACCTCGGAGGCACCCAGGGAGGGTCAATTTCCTTCCAGTTATTAAGTGTCCTCAGTCCAGAAAACCAAGACAGATCTTTGGAAAATCATGTCTAAAAACAAGAGTAGTTTGTTGAGCACTTACTGTACACCAAGTTCAGTTCTAAGCACTTGTCACATATTCCATTCATACCACCCTGTGAGATAGGTACTCATGCCAGCATCACTTTGTAGATGAGAAAGCTGATGCCCAGAGGAGTTAACTAACTTTCCCAAGGTCACACAGCTAGTTAGGGGCAGAGGTGGATTCACATTTCAGTAACCTGACTACTAAAACTGGGTTCTAAACATTGCAATATTCTAGATCCCAGGTAAGACTAAGAATGTTGGTGAGAGCCAAGTTAATATAAGGACTCCTCAAAACCTAGCCTTCACTGTTATAGCAATATTCTGAAGTGGGGAATATGTCACTCTTTTGGGGGG
Source organism: Cynocephalus volans (assembly GCF_027409185.1). NCBI lineage: Eukaryota > Metazoa > Chordata > Mammalia > Dermoptera > Cynocephalidae > Cynocephalus > Cynocephalus volans. The sequence continues at coordinate 20,965,369 of NC_084476.1, forward strand.
TTTGAGGAGGTAGTAGGAAGTGAAGGCTGCAGAAGAGAGGACAAAAAATACTCTTGGGAATAATCAATCCAGCCCAGTACTTAGAATGAAAGAGAAAAAACTGGCAAGCTGAAGGGCTGGGTGGGATTTGGGTAAATCCCTTCCTCCAGATCAGGGACTCTGAATCATTAAGGAGTAGGAATGAAGGTGGGAGGAGGGCAGTACTTGTGGGGTCCACATTTCACTTATCTAACAGGTTAGAAGAAACTTTAACACGATTAACTGCTGCTTAGGGCAGCTGCTCCATGGAGCAAATTGAGTCTATTGTTTTCTTTTTCTTTCTTTCAAACTGGAGGGGTGGGGGGCCAGTGATTGGGGATGAAGGGCAGGGGTCTGGCTTCTGCCTGGTGTGGTACAAAAGCAAAGGGATGTGTCAAGAAACACACCCCACCCCACTACCCCAACTTGAAAGGGAGCCTAAGCTGCCGTGCAGGAAGACAGAAGGCTGTGCCTGGGTGGGGGGTCTGTGTGGGGTGAGAGGTGATGGTGTTTATGAGACACGTTCTCTCTGCGGTGTAGGGGGCAAGGCCTGGAAGTCGGGATGCCAGGGATTAAATGCTAGCTCCTGCCACTGAGGAGCTGTGTCATCCAGCATACACCGCTCCCCTCTCTGTGTCTCTTTCTCCCCATACAACCAAATTGAGGACGGGCTTGGGTAACCTCTGAGGACCCTTCTTACTGAAGTCCTAAAGGATCCTTCGGTCCTGAAGAACATCCGTCACTGGTGGGCCCTCTGTAGAATCCTGCACACAGGCACTTTCCAAGTTTGGCTTTGTTTTTGCCTGCATAAGCCTTTCCTTTTTTATTTATTAATACATATTTTTTCTCCTTCCCCTTCAGAAATATAAAAGGCATGTTTCCTGAGCTTCAGAAGCTCCTTCGCTCCTTCCCCCAGCTTCTCTGAGCGCCTGTCTGAACTGGTGTCAGTGAAGTTTGAACCGGGGCAGAAATAGCATCCCGGGTGGATCCGGGAGCACAGCCCGCCTACCAGGAGCAGCAAGGCCTGCCTCGGCCAGACGACAGACCCGGTTAACAGCACCGTAAAATTAGACCTTTACGAAACCCAATTGAATCCTGCAGCAAAGAGTGATGTAACGCAGCCTGGCCTGACAGCAAGGCAGCAACCCTCTGCCTGAAATAGCAGCGCGGTCCCTGCTGAGCAATGACTGCTCTCTCAAGATAGGTGACCAGGGATTCCTAGGAAAGTGACAACGCCCAGCCAGAGAAAGCCAGCAGAGGTCAGGCAGCAAACTGGGCACCTGAGGTCGCAGCAGGAGATTGAGCTTTGGCACCCGATCCTCCCTGCCCACCTCTGTCCTGCTTCTCTCAGCCCAAACTTACACGAAGGAGGTAGCTGAAAGAGTACTTCTGCAAAGAACCTCTGTTTGTTTGCTTTTTAATTCAAGGAGAAGCAGGTTCTTTTTAGTCCAACAGTCTGTACCGTGTGGAGGATACGCAGAATGAGTCTTTTTTGGCTCGGGGCCAGGTGTTTACACACTGCCAAATCTGGCTCGGACTCAACTAGGGGAGGGAAAAAAAAAAAAAATCCACCAGAATCCTCGGGAGGAAAGCTCCTGGCTTTCTGGTGCTACACGACAGCAGTGCCTTTTATTTTTTTTCGTTTTGAGAAGAATGTTATTTCCACACATAAAATGGACCAGGCATTTTATACAAGCAATAATAACCTAACGTCCCCCATCCAATTAAAGTATTTTACTGCAACAATCTTTGTGTGAGAGTGAATGAGTGTTCGAGAGAATGCGTGTGAAGAGAGGCTCCTTGTCTGAATTATAGACACTTATAAAGCAGTCTCATGTGGAATCCCAGGTGTTATATATATTTTTAAAGAGAATACATTCACGACCTCTTCAGTGATGATACCTGTATAACCCTAGGCTCTCCTCTCTGCTGGGGAAGCCTTCCAAATCACTGGTATGACACCTAAAGTCTAGGAAAAACCAGATCTGTTTTTTGTTTGTTTTTTTTGTTTTTTAATCATCGCAAAGCAGCAGGCTCTGTGCTTTTCATATGTTCAGAAAGACAAGTAAACATACCACAGCCCAGAATTACACCATCATCATTATTACAGTATTATGAATAACATCTCCTCTGCTCCATACTATACCCATATTATAACCTCCTCTAGGTGACTAGGGTTGGGGAGTTAAAAGTCAACGAGCTTGAGCTTGGTTTTCGTCTCCTTCCCAGGAAAAAAGGAAAAATACATGCGATGACGTCAGTTGGGGGGGGGGAGAAGTCACTCTATGGCTCTTCTTTGGTAGCTGGAAGTGGGGGCTTGGAGGGGGCCATATTCTTCGTATAGCATCGGAGTTTGGTTCCCCTAAAGGGGATATCATGTGAATAGGACAGTCAGCGCAATGCTTGAGAAAGTCCAAGCCAAGGAAAGGTAGAAAGAAGCGGAGCAGCCTGAAGAGCTGAGAGCTTCCCTTCTAGTGTGCGTGTAAAGGGGAGGGATCGCAAGACACCGCCACAGTTTCCTGGCTGCTGCAAAGGGGAACCCCTACTCTCACTTTAAGACGTCCCAGGACATGGCAAGATTGTTTGTGCAGGAAGGGAATCTCCCAGACAGAAGAGGCAAAACTTTCCTTCTCTCCTCCAGCGCCGCTCCCTCCCCCCCCCCCCAAGTTTTATTAAAGGCATTTCCACAGATTTATTTAGAGGGGGAAAAATGGATGTTGGAGCATTTCTAAGGTTTGCAACCCTCACAAAGTGTCCGGTTTCACTATGGGCTTTGCTGCGAAGGGGAGAAAGGGAGGGTGAGGAGGGAGAACTCAAATTCATTATGGGCTCATAAAAGTCCCAAATGAGAAAAGCGCCCCGTTTCGCAGCCGAGTCTGGGGTTGACAGACGAGGTGTTCGTCCCAGTACCGAGTGACGGGCAACGGGCTTTAAAAGCGAGGACTAGGGATGGCAGCGCGTGTGGCTGGGGGAGCTGGGGGTGGGGGGTGAATCCCAGAGGCAGGCTTCAAGCAGAAATCAACTTTGGGGCACTTCGAGGACTTCTAAGTCCTGGCGATCACAACAACCTCGTCCTTGCCTGCTTTCAGGATAACGGGGCCAAATGATGGGGGGGGGGGCGGTTAGGAGGGATTACCCCCATTAAAAAGTCAAAGAAATCAATGGTCCCCTAGTCTCTTTTCACATGCATCCCAATTGGGCCATCCTCCCCTCCATCCCAAACGGATTCGGGGTACTACTGACCATCCCGAGCACGGATTACGTGCACTAGGCTCCCCTGAGACCAGCCCTCACTGACTGAGGGTCTCGGGCCTCCCGGAGTGCTCCCCATGCTCCCGCCGGGCTGGCCAGGCAGCGCCGCGTTTCGAGCGCGCCCATTCCGCAGATGGGGCAAAGTGAGGCTCGCAGCACGCCCCGGGTGTCTTGGCGCAGCTCGCGGGGCGGCTCCCGCACGGACACACCCGCAAGACCCCCGACCCGCCCGCCCCGCCACCCGCGCACCCCGGGGGCCGCGGGGACGGTGCGGCGCCCACCGTGGCGCCCTCGCCTACCTGTAATCACCGCCGGAGACCTCTGGCCCCCCTCCGCTCGCAGCCACACTTGCAGCGTGAACGCGTCCCGGGGCAGCTCGAGGTCGGCCCGGAGGCGCAGCTGCTCGCCTCGCCCGCTGAAATAGAGCGCCCGGCTCGGCGGGCTCGGCTCCTCGGAGGCGCCCCTCGCCTCCCGCTGCTGCCGCCGCCGGGGGACGCGCACGGCTTCCCAGGCACCGCCCGGCGGCGGCGGCGGCGGCGGCGGCGGCGAGGCGCGGCGGCCGCGGGCCGCCCGGGTGGCGCAGGTGGCCGGGCCGGCGGCGGGGCGCGGGGGGCGGCCGACCCGCGGGTCTCTCCGGGCCCGGCGGGGGCGCTCGGCCAGCCCGCAGCCCAGCGCGGCGCTCAGCAGCCCCAGGCGCAGCACCCAACTCCAGAGCCGCATGTCCGACGGTCCCCCCCGCCCCCCCTTCGCCCCTGCACCGCCGCCCGGCGCTGCCAGCTTTGGGAGCCTCGGCGCCTCGACTTTCTCCGCTTCTTCACCCTTCTTGGACGAGCCCCCCCTTCCACTTGCTTTTTTTTCTTTTCTTGCTCGCTTTGCTCCTCAAGGTGTGTGCTCCACTCCCCCCACCTTTGAAAAATACAGCCCAACTCCTCCTGCTTGGCAATTAATTTCTCTCCCCGCTCCTCGACCTGCCTTAGTTCCCCCTCTCACAGCTGGTGGCCTTCCTCCTTGTTTTATTTCATTTTATTTTATATGATTTCTCCCTCTTCAAAAAAAAAAAAAAAGCTCCTCTAAGACACTGATCCGCTGAATTCCCTCCCCCCCCAAAGATGCTCTAATTTATTTATTTTTTGCGTCCTTTATAACACAAGCCACAGCCCCCTTCTCTCCCCCCGTCCCCCCTCCCTCTTCACAAAATGAAAGGAAAGAGGGGGGAAAAATCCCTCCGAAGATGAGTAAACAAGCGTATGCTAATCTGCTCCCGAGCGCTCCACCTTCCCGATTGAATGAGTCCCTGTTCAACTGCGGGGATCATGACTAATCAATCAGTCCGGAGAGGCCGAGCTTCCCAGCCTTCCTCCACTTTGCCGTCGCCTCTGCCCCTTCGCGCCCGCTTCTCCACCCCTCCTTTTTTTTTTTTTTTTTTTTAAGAAGACAATCTTAAAGTAACAATTTAATGAAATTCTGTACACACCCCCTTACGGTCCTCCCAGCTCTCCCTATTTCTGCTCAAAACACACATTCCCGTGTTTGTTTTGTTTTGCTGGCTTTTTTTCCCCTCCTTCACACTCCCCCCTTCCCCCGATTTTTTTTAGTCTTCCTGGCGGTGGAAAAAATCTCTCTCTTCTCTCAGGATCCCATTTGCACTTTGCTGGTAAACCTCATCCTTTTCTATAGCACATGAAGAGTCTTGAAACTTGATTCTCAGATTTTTTTTAAATGCTCTCTCTCTCTCCCTCTCTTTCTTTCTCTTTTTACCCCTCTCTCCTTCTCTCTCTCTCTTCCTTCCTTCTCTCCCTTTCTCTCCCTCGTCCTCTTTTCCTCCTTTCCCTTCTCTCTTACTTTCCTGTCTTTTCTCCGTTTCTCCTTTTCCCTTTCAGAATTTGCTGAAAGTTAAGCAAGGATGAAAGGTCCCCCTCCTCTTTGAGCCCCCAGTGCTGTGGTTTCAGCTAACCCAAATGTTTGCAGAGTCCTCATGGAATCATAAGAAGAAAACAGAGGAAAGGCATTTTCTAAGGCATCTGCCTTGTAGAAGCTGCAGAACCAGAGCATTCTGAATTCCCCCAAATACTCTTAAAAATATTCTGTTGGTTGTTTAGAAATTATTGTGATTTTATATAAAAATGAGAGAAAGTATTAATTTGCCTGATTTTTCCAACCTAAGCAATTCAGGTTCTCTGACATTGTTCAAGTCACAGGTCAGGATCTGACCATTTGCTGCTTAGTAGATCTGTTTTTGAACTAGGACGTACGTATATGGAATAATTTTTTTTCTTCTTTTTCCCCCCTCTTTATGGAACTCAAAAGCTCCCCCTTATGGCAAAACAGTTCTTCTTTTTTCTTTTCTTTTTTTCCCCCCTCCAACTGTTTAATAAGTCAAAATGTACCTGCAGTGGTGGATTACAAATGATTAGTTACCTATCTGTTCAAATAATGTAGTGATAAAAATATGCTGTGTGAGGTTTGCATGTGGATAGCACTATTGGAAGCCTGAGGTGAAATTAACTCCACTAATTTGTGACTTTCTTCCCCGTGTGCTCCTGTCCTCAGGGCTACTCCAGGTCCTTCTTGAAAGCTAGGATCTTTGCTACACACTTCGGGAAGAGAGAAACCCAGTGGAGAATATGTGTCGGTGAAAGTATGAAGATTTGTAGGATGAGCAAATGACTCAGACATCCCCTCTATAAAAGCCAAATGTGGTATGCAGGGATTACGGCACCATTCTGAAAACGGGAGATCCCTGATTCAGATCATTCTGGTTTGGGAAGAACTTGCCATATAAATCGTAGGCCAAAAATGTTCGAACTCAGTTTCTCCAGTTATACAAGAAAAATCACACTATGTCCTAAATGTGTTTCCAGAGACTGGCTGGAAGAAAGAGGATCTTGGGTGCACCTAGCCATGCATAAGGAATTTGCCTAAGCAAATCCTTCGCTTTCTGCAACTCCAAGTCACCTATGAAAGTCATGAGGTTGCCATTTAATAAGAAGAGAGTTGTGTTGAACAACATAAATTAAATTTATTAAAAATCGCTCTCCCTCCCCAACAGAGGTGGACCAGGACTATTGATTGACTTCAACTGTAGCAATTAGGCATTTGGAAACTGTATAACTTCCAGGGGGCTTTCAAGTCATTACATCCAATAGTTCTGAATATTCCTAGATGTTTGGGATTTTATCAACTCTCCAACCAGGAGTCTGGACAGGAAGCTTTTAGTTCTAGCCCCCAATCTTCCCAACGCATATCAATGCTCCTGCCTTGGGTGAGTCCCTTTACTTCTCTACCCTTGCACTTGCTCGCATTTAAAATGGTAATGTCTACTTCACCGGTTTGTTTTGAGGACAAAATATGCTCTGGGGTATAAAACTTTGTAAGCAGTAAAAACGATGTATAAGTACCATTTATCCTACTGTTATTGTCAAGGATAAAGTGCTCCTTAGGTTTTTAAAGACAAGCAAAAATTACGGGCAAGTTATTTTGCTCCTGTGGAAGGCAGGAGAAGGAAGGGACACAGACGTCCACGTCTTATAGGTCCTTCAACTCTTTCTCCTCAGTCCTTAAATGCATTAGGGGCATTTGACAAAGCCTTTCACTCATCTCTTCATTGAACATATATTCACTATTCTGGCCCACGTGTCTTGGGAACCACTCTTACCCCTTGTGCGTGTGCATATGATGTGTGGGAGTATTAAACTGAGTGCATAGAATTAGATGAATTGTAACCCTCGGCTTGTGAACCACCCTCATCATTGATATGCATGACCTTTTTATTTATTTATATATAATATAATAGTATATCCTAGGTGCTATCCATTTTTTACTTCATCACTTGATCTTTCATGGATTTGTTCCCTCTCATTTCATCACTTGTAGTAGAAGAGCAGTTATGTAAGAGTCAGGCGACTGGGGGTCTATTTCTGACCTGTGCAGCATCCTTGAATTTCAGTTTACTCTTACGTAAAATAGAAGGACAGGAGTTGAAAATGCTGAAGATCACTTCCAAATATGAAATAGAATGGAGCCACCAGTCCTTGAAATATGGCAAAAATCTTCATCTAGTCATTCCACATTTGGCCAAATCTCTCCCACCCACCTTCACCCCTTAGAGACTCCTGTAAGTCTCTGAGGGATTTTTTTTTTTTAAGAACTGCTTTTGCTGTTTTCCTTCACTCTTAGAGTATACTCTTTCACATTCATTTTATTTGGTTATAACTAAAAGCAAAGTATTTTGCCAGGGAGTGTATACCATTCTATTGGAAGTTGAGAGAGTAACATCAGAGAAGCCCTAAAGATTGGGAAGGATTTGAACGGGTGAGGTTGGTTCAAAGTACACGTTTCAGAGTCACCCTGACCTGGGTTCCTATGACCTTCAGCAAGTTGCTTAATTTCTCTGAGTCTCTGTGACCTCACTATGGAGTTGTCATGAGGATTAAATTAGTCTACTGCATGATATAGTAGGTGCTCAATAAGTGAGCACCTCCTCTTCCTTTCCACAGATCTAAATTTTATGGCCCTCTGGACTTTTTTGTCAGCTTTCTTCTGGAGCCAGAGCCCTATCTTCTTACTCCAAGCCAGATGGATTACTCTCACCTTAGAATTCTTAGGGCAAACATTGTTTGTCTCACAGAATCTGGAACTCAATGAGATAGGATCTTGCATTGTTCTTGGTGTCCTGTTTATGTCTTTCGTCCAAGATTAGAGGCCTGCAAGGATGAGGATCTTCAAGGGCCTGTCACCTGCTCAGAGAACCTTCCACTAACCACACCCCTCCCGCACCAGCCTGAAGGGCTCCCTCCTCTGGGCTCTCAGAGAACTCCCTCTGAATTTCTATCAGCACATCCCCAAAGCAAACTATCACACTTGATTATGTATCTGGCTGTATCCCCTTTCCATTTGGGACAGAGACTTTGTTGCTTTAATATGTGTGATTCCCTAAATGCTTAGCCCAGCAAGCTTTCCCTATAAATAAATAAATAACTATAACTATATATATATATATTTAGACAAGGGTATTTTAAAAATTCACAGAAAGATTTGCATTATCTTTTAATTCTATTTTTCTATGAACTTTTTGAAGTACTCTATATTTCATAGCTCCTTTAGTTTCTCCTGTGGTGCCAATCATGATGCGATGAACATATTATGCTCTAAATAAATACTTAATTTATTTTTTTGTTTTCTCAGCTTCCACTTTCCCAGTGATGTGGACATCCTGACAGATATAGTGAACTTCATTGATCGCTCAAGTGAAGGTCACTAGAAAGAATATGGACTTTGGAGTAGAATAAATTGGGTTAAAATCCTATCTTTGCTTAGTAACAATTCTAAACCTGCTTATGTTTATTGAGTATGCAGTATGTTCCAAGCAATATTTAAGTGCTTTTTATCAGAATGATCCTTTCTAATCCTTATAAGAAACCTACAGAAGCATATAATAATCATCCCATTTCACAGTAGAGAAAAACTGAACCAGAGACACTAAATAAATAGTGGAGAACCCAGCTAATCCAGATCTAGCACTCTGTGTACTAGCTTCGGGACCCAGGAAAAATCACTTAACCTTTTGAATCTCGTTTTTCATTTTTATAGATTACATGGAATTATCTGGAAGATCAAATAAGACGTGGATATCATGTTGCACGGTGACAAATACATATGTCAGTGGAAAAATATTAGCTTCTTTACTTCCTTCCCAACAATAGTTTAATTGCATTAAGAAACTTACATATTACAGTTGACAGTTGTAATAATCATGCCAGCAGTAATAATGACTCCCCCTGTATCAAGCACCTACTATGTGCTAACACCGTACTAAGTTTTTAACTGTCTCTTCAAAAGACCAGAGTGTAGGTTTGAATTCAGTTTACCTAAGTTGCTCAGTAGTTTTCTGTCTATCCTTCCATCTTCTTAAATTGTATTAAAAAATAAATTTATCCTCAGTCCAGAGTAATTTTGAGCATCTCCAACATCCCTCTTAAAAAGAAATTAATTCCATTATTTAATAATTGCTGTTCTAAGTCCAGAGCCACAAAGAGAGTTGGTGATTGTATTGTTTGTCTGAAATGGAGGTAGGGAGGTGGGAGTTAGAGACTGCTGTGGCTGGAGATGGAGTTAGGAGCTCATGGTGTTTTCCTCTGTATTTTTTGAATATTATGCATCTAATTGTGGGTGGTTTTAGAATTAACTGGAGTCCCATTGTAGTCTTTCTGCAGACTTATGACCAGGAAGCTGAAACAGAACCTTCTAGATTCCTATCCTGGTCTTTTGATTAACGCCTAAGAGCCCCGTTTTGTCGATCTCAGCTGCCCAAGGCATTTCTTAAGCTTAGAATGTTAGTTAAAAATAAAGATCATCCATACTAGCCAGCTGCCAAAAAAATAAAAAATAAAGACCACTGATTCACGCTCCATGCTTTTTTCAATCTATAGAAAAACATACCATTTTATTCATTTTGTTATTTTATTTTCTACTCTTATTAATAATAATTAGCTATAATTTATTGTGACAGGCACTATCCTGATTAGTTATATATATTATTTCACTTCATCATCAGAACTATAATCTGTAGTTTTTTTCTTGTTATTTCCATTTTGCAGATTTAAAAAAAAGAATTTTAAAATGATGAGATTAAAAAAAAATGTTGTTTGGGTTCTATGACACATTTGAACCCAAGTCTATCTCACTCCAAAGTCCACATTCTTTATTTGGCTGGCCTGCCTCTAATCCACCTTTAATCTTTCTATTGTTTTAAATTGTAATCAGAAAACTATCTCCATTATCTCGTGGAAGAGGAAGCTTTGTGAGAAATCAGAAACAGGCAAAGGTGGGTATTCTGTTTATTTGGTGTGTTTTGGCATCTTTTGTTGAGTGGAAAACAAAATTCCTGGTAACCCCTTCTGCTTAATTCCAGGACAAATGTGTCTTGTGGCTTATTTGAGAGGAGGCCTTGAATCACATAATGGGCAATACTTCCAACTCTGTTTTTGCCAGAAATTGCAGCATCAATGTCCAATTGGCCACTTTTTTATAGCAACTGAGATAGAAGGCATGAAATTAATTGTTCTTCAGTGTTGTTCATGGAATTGTTCTTTCCATGGGCAACTAACCCAGCAATGTTCTCTGATGAACTCATTCCATACCAGTTAAGAATAACATGACTTGTTGAGTATCTTCTATATGCCATGCATAGCCCTAACCCATATTCTCACAACTCAGTTAGGCTGCTTTTGCTCTGTCTGGAAGATGAGAAAACTCAAGTTCAGAAAGGGGGAGCAGTTTACCCCAAATCACCTGTCTAGACAATATATGTCCAAACCAGAACTCTAACCTATGTGCTTTTACTCCAATCTAGAGCAAATGTCACTATCTAGATAACATCATTCTTGATTAAACATTAGAACAAATCATTTTTCTAGGATTTTATAAGGTTTTTCTCATTCCTATATTGTTGGATTTATGTTCTTGTTTTCCATTCTATGCTAGACTTTTAGCTTCTTGAAAATGAATCCTGAGTCTTTTGCCTTTTGTGATCCTCCATGGGGTTTACCCTCTGTTTTATACTGAATGGTGCTCAGTAAACACTTGGTAAATTCCATGGGACTACCATAACCCCTAGCTATGTGTGACTTCTAGAATAATGCCATGCTTCTCCGATCTCACCTTAGTTTGAGTCCTTCACATTCTTAAAACCCAGTTGAAGAAAGCTCTGGCTCTTTCAGCAAGCCTCCCTCATGTTCTCCACCAATTGCAGTTAGTCTTCCCCTCCTCTGAAACTCTCTCAGCCCAATCCCCAAGCCCTTCAGCCAGCACTGTCATGCACAGCCTCATGTTGCTACTTATCTTGCCATGTGAATAGAACCCTAGCTAGATGGCATATGGAGATAATGTTGGTATGTGCTACACCAGCCCATTGCCATTTTACTTACAATAGAAAGTGCTTTACAACCTGTTAAATCTAGCACTCTCACTTTACAAATAAAGATCTACAGAAGGAAAAGACTCTCTCAAAGTCATACATCCAAAATATTCCAAAGCGAGAATTCCATAGTTTTCTGGTTCTTAAGCCAATATGATTTTTACTAAAATGCTGCCTCTTTTACTGCAGATGATGATAATTCATTTATCAATTTGACAATTATTTGTTAATGGTCAATTATGTGCCTGACACTGTGCTAAGTCTGAGTAGCTGTCTAAGATGATTTTTCACTCTTAAATTATTATTGTTATTTCTACTGATAGTTGACGTTTGTTGTTTGATTTTATGTGGTGAGTGTTTATACATTATATTATTTAATCTTTATAACAGCTCTAAGAGGCAGGTTATATGACTATCTCCATTTTACAAAGGAGAGAAATAACTTTAGAGTACTGCATGAGCTGTAACAACCAAAACCAGCCAGCCAGGCTTTAACCCACCAAATGGTCTCAACACCTTTGTGAAACTGTCTGGGCCACTCCCACGCATATGTTCTCAAAGGCAATATTAACTTATTTGCATGTCCTGCATCATGACATTCACCATTCAGAGGGGAAAGAACAAGCACTGTCAGCCTAGAAAGATAAGTGGGGGAAACCACTGGGTGATTGTTACCGGCCCAAGTTACTCACCATCTTCATATGGAGCAAGTCGGAAAAGAATAAAATTTGGCCATTCTGGGCCCACACTGGCTGGGTTTGAATCCTGACTGTATGACCATGGACAGAAAACTTAACCCGTCCATGTCTCAGTTCACTCACTGGTAAAGTGAGGACATTCATAACAATATCTATTGTTTAGAGTTCAAGGGAGAATTAAATGAATCAATATGTGCTAGGTATGTGGGGCTTGTCCAGTACACAGAAAATGCTCAAGTAGTGTGAGCTATTTTTATTTTAATAGTCTTTCTGCTAAGTTTTCTCTACTCCTTAGCAGCATCCTCGATAGAAAATAAATGTAGTATTATTTTACTTGTGTAAGAAATATTTTTCAGTCACCCATTGGGTACCAACGCTAGGCTAAGTGCCAAGGATTCAAGTATGACCCATGTGTTCATGAGCTTACCTGTCCAATAATAATACTAATAAGCATGTATTGAGGATCACTAAGTGTTGAATGCTGTGTTAATCTTTTCAGTACTCACAAAAAAGTCCCGAGTTAGTGCCCTCACTTCACAGAGGAGGAAATTGACCCAGTGAGAAAAAGACAACTTACGACATTGTAAAATATGATAGAGCCACAATTCAAACTCAGGCACTTTGGGTCCCGAACTCAGCCCTTAACCACTCTGCTACATATTTGATTGGAAAAGCAGAACTTTAAACAACAATGACAATGACAAACCAAGCATAATAGAAAGGGAAATAGGGATGGTACACAGTGGATGACCTCTGGGGAAAGATAGCAGGGGAGCCCAGGGCCAGCAAGCGGGAATATATCAAGAGGACTTTGCTTTGTCTGTGTTGTTCATCTTTTATTTATGCATGAATTTTAGTTATTAAAAAAAGAGGTAAATACTTAAAGGTGAATAAACAACACAGACTCTTTATATACCCAGTCTTATTTAGAGTTTGCAAAAAGGCTTTCTCTTTCATTATAGCATTTGAAAATCAGGACCTCCCTGCAAGGGGATGAAACAGCAGGAGTCTCCACTTCAGAGGTGAGGACCTTGAAGATCAGGGGGTCCAGTGACTGACCTAGGGTAAAACAGATTAATAAGTGGTGAGCCTGGGGTTTCTCACGTGCACATTGATTCATAAGTCTATCTTGGCTGGCGAATACAGGTTCCCATCACTGTAGACAATAAAACTGACGATGCCGATGGTGATGGTGATGATGATGTAATAACTAAAATTCTATGGTGCTTGCTAAAACAATGCACTGTGCTAGGCTTTAAAACATCAAACCATCTCAGCACTCATTTGGAATAAGAGAGATTCTTAGCCATACTTTCCAGATGGAGAGCCTGAGGCTCACCAGCAGAGGCTAACTGACTCACTGGACATTATGTGAGGATTTCAGCCAAAGACATTTAGTTACAGAGATTTTGCACTCAACTCCTCCTCAAAAAGGAGAAACCACTACCATCTCAACCTCAAGGCCACGTCCTGAGAAAAACTTTCTTGAACACCCGAGCAGCTGTCCTGCCATTATCCTGCCAACCACTCTGTCTGCACCTCAGTTTCACCATCTGAGAAGTGGAAATAACAATGCCTCCTTCACTTCCCAGAGTGTAGTTACAAAAATATTATCCAGTATACTCAAAGTGCCTGCACAGAGGAGTATCCCCATAGAAGCAGCTCCCTGGCTTTGCAATGTTATGTAAATGTCCTCTCTGGCCAAGCAGGATGTGAGGACATGGAGAAGTGTCATGTCTTAGAAATAGGCTTGGAAGCACAAGTGCAGGTTTAAATCCTGGCTCTGTCACTTGCAAGACGCATGCCCCTGGGCAAATTACCTCAGCTCGCCCTTGATCTTCATTTCCTCATCTCTAAATAGGCTTAGAATTACCTACTTTGCAGTGATATTGTGAGGCACAAATGAGATAGTGCACTAAAGCCCCTGGCACAGTGCCTGGCACAGAGTACGTGCTTAGAGACATAGCTGTCTGCATTAGGTGTCTGTATCTCACACCACACCCAGCCGTGGCCAACACTCAAAACCCACTGAATGACAGACAGAGCATTGCACAACTTTTACAGGAGCAATTCCAACCACATGTATTTGTTCCAAGGGATTCCATTCTATCCAAATGGATTCATTCATCCTCAGTCTATATTTCACGAGGAGAAAAAAGAAATGACAGTCTTTATTTTCATTGGACCCTTCTATTCTTTTTTAATTTTTTCCATTTTTCCCCTTTTGTTTTCTTTTCCATTTCTTCTCTTTCCCTTCCTCTCTCCTTCCTTTCCTTCCTTCTTTCCTTTCTTTTTTCTCTTCTTTTCTTCTTCCCTCCCACCCTTCCTTCCTTCTTTCCTTTTTATATAACGTCCTAGTATAGAAACAAAACATAGGCTCAGGAATGAGGGGAACTAGGTTCCAAAACAGACCTGGTAAATGGGCCACGTGGGATATGGGTATAACTATTCCTCCTCCTGCCTATCTCACAGGCCTCATGCAAATGACAACAATTAATCCCACATTTTCTAAGCACTCTCTTTACCAGACACCATGCTGTAAACTTTACAACCATTATGCCTTGAAGTCACACATTAGTATTTCTCTCCTTACTGGGAAATACCATATATAGATTTAAAGGTTTTCTGAACATAATAGAAAGCTAGATAGACATTATTATTATTATTATGAATTATCAGTACTAACAATCTGAGAACTAATGCAGGTCACAGTGGCAACTGGCCCTCTTAAGTACAATTAGTGCACATGATTTGATACCGTGTGGTCATAGCAGCTGTGTAATGAATATTTTCTCTGGGCTTCTTGTCATGGCTGTCTTTATTTATAGGAACATTACTAATACTTTAATGAACATCAGATCTCACTAGGGTTGATTATAGGGCCTTCCTTATAACTGTCACAGAACTCAGAGCTATGTGTCTTTGATATCAACCACTACGGAAATTTTGATGTTCTAATGAAATTTCTCTGATGATTTCCTTACAATGTTCTATTATAGTGTCATTGTTGAGATAGACACAGCTGAACTAATAACACCTATGGAAAAGAAATATAAACACCAAGACAGAAGTAGAAAGAATCTTATCTTGTCTAATAGATGCCACTCCCATTTTAAAGATGGGAAAATGGAGGAATAGAGGGGGATGTCAACTCATCCTGGGCTTTGCTGGAACAAGATGCCAGGTCTCCTGAGCCCTATACAAGTGCCCAGTCTCCTATATCACAATTTCCGTGGATAACATGAGTTCAGCTAGATCTTTGTGGTGGGGTATGCTAATGAAACACTTTAAAGGTCTAGAGATTTCATTAAGACATTAAGTAAGCCCAACTGGCTGTCAGTAGTAATAATGACACAACTAGGGATGTCATAACTCCTGCAAATTATGTTTCCTTGTTCTGGGTGGGCCCAATCCAAGGAGTTGTACATCTCTACAATGCAGAAGAAATGTTGCCTCAAAGATTTAAGTGCTGTTTTTAAAGTACACATTATTATTGGTATTCATTGTCCTTGATTAGTGACTATCATGCCTTCCACATTTTCCCAAAGAATCATCACATTCCCAGAAAAGTCATGCATGTGTACTACACCTCCCACTTCACCTAGGTAAACCCTCAAGGAAATTATGTACTTTTGCTGTTGTTGTTTTTCTGGATTAATAAGCTCCAACCAACACTTTCATTGCCTGAGGAAAAGAAATATGACAGCTCCAGATGGTGACCCATCAATGGCCAAATATGCTCCCTGAATCCTCCTCCTTCATGGCAATAGTGGTCCGAGGTGGGACAGCCTGCCACTGGCTAGTAGCTTCCACAGAGGAGGATGGAACTGCGGGCTACTGCCCCATGCCCACTGTCTGAGTCTTGACGGGGGAGATTTGTGATTTTGTTAAGGATCAGCAGTTCCTTCCTGGTCTATGCCTTTGTCCTACAGAACCATAGATGGGACTATCTATGCTTGAATAAATGTTTTCTTCATGATATGATGTCTGATAGTTATGCTCTCCATGTCCTCAGATGGCACAGGAAAATGAAAAATCTCACCTTACTTGATTATTCTTCAGATCTCCATGATGACGCTAATTATGTAGTCTAATTAGCAGGCTCCTGTCCAGAGATTGTGAGCTACTTGAAGAAAGAGGGTAAATGTTGAAATTCGTTTGATTTTATCTCTGGCTCAGTGTTCAGTGCTTGGAACTACATATAGTATGAAAGAGCCTAAGAATGAATACATACATTTTGCTGATTTTTTTTTTTAAACCAAGTGATATTCTGGGCAGTTTCAATTTCTGATTTTAATAGATACCATATATCAGACAACAGGGATGCAGTATTTTCCATTAAAGCCTTCATAGGCCAGTGGAAGGTAATGAATGGATCTATATAAGGGACTGATATTATGAAATTTTTATTTTTAAAGGATCACACTGGCTTTTGCTTAAACAAGGGACTATACTGGATGCTGGAGGTGAGAAGACAGGACTAGAGGCTGGATGAGAAATGGTGAAGCCTGCACAAAGAAAATGCCTGGGAATGACTAAAAGTAGGCTTAGGAAGTAGAATCAACAGGATTTGGTGATGGCAGAGGGATGAGAAAGAAGCAAGGGTTGCAAAGCATTGAAAAAAGAAATTCTGGAACTAGATCAAGGGTCACTGAAGAATGAAGAGGGGACACACCCCTCATGCTTGCTGGTGGTCTAGGTTGTAATATTCCTAATGAGGAAACCAAGAAAAGGAAAGGGTCAGGAGGGGCCGTCTCAATCTTACTGGTAGGGATGGATAATTCTTCGGTGCCAGATGGCTGCTAGCTTCCTAATTCTGACACACTCTCTGTGTCCTAGAGCAAGAATCAAATCTGCTAATCTTATTTAAAACAAGGTATTATAAATAAGAAGTTCTCAGTATGAGCATTTGCACGCTTCTCCCTAGTGCAGGAATTTCCCTTCAAACATCCCTTATAAAGGAAGCCACCTGGCCTCCTTAAATACTTCTGAAGACCAGAAGAGCTCATTAACTCTTGAGATAGTCCTGTGTAGATTTGGGAAAGTTTAACGGTGGACATGAACATCAACAGGTCAAATGTTAGTTTACAAAGTGTGGTTGCTTGTAAGAAATCCTTTTGGGTTCACTACCATCCTGCCAGGTAAGTTAAGAGATTTGCTCAGCGTTGCTTCACCAGTAAGTGGTAGTATCAGATTTGAAATCCCCAAACCCTCTCTGCTCCTACAGTGTTTATGTGTGTCATTGCATCTGAACATTGCATGATGATATTTTTCTAGGCGGCTCCCCTCATTTGACTGTAATCTCCTTGAGGACAGGAGCTCTGTTTGATAACTGTTCATCCCATGCCTTGTTCATGAAATGGCACAAAATACATAGGTATTTAATAAGTGTTTGTGGAAAAACAACAACAAAGGAATGTCTTCTGATTTGGTCCTTTGTGTTGAAAAGATAAAATCTAAAATCCTCTTCCCTGAAACTTCTAATCATGGCTTTACCCTCTAAAGCCATAGAAAATATAAATCATCTTCTACCTGAAAACTCTTCAATCATGACATGTTAATCCAACATTCACAGCCCACAGCTTTTATATATGGCTTCCAATTTTCCCTCCCAGTCCTAAACTTTCGTCTTCTTGTTCTGCTTTCCAAAATGTTACTAATTAATAGTGGGTGCAACAAATAGATCCCCTACCACAACCAGCTGTTCCCTGATTAAAAAAACCTAACCCATGTATACAAGCCCTTGATGATTTCAAGAGACCAGAGGAAAATTGTCACGGCATCAGGGATTCAGTGCCGACCTTCAGGCAGTGCCTAAGCAGTGCCAAGACATGTAGATGAAAAGAAAACCAAGATGAGTCAGTTGCCCAGATGTTTTGTTGCTGGGTCACCAAGGATCTTGATGATTGGAGGTTGAGATGCCAGGGTTTGTGTGGCCATGTGTAGCCACGGCTTCAAAGTGAACACAAGCCTAATAAAGCAAGACTGATTCCAGAACTAAAGCATGGGTATGGAAGGAGAAATGGGGGAGAGGCAGGAAGATTTGGGCAGAAGGAGGGAGCCCTAGTGGAGGGGAATTAGGAGACTCTCAGGAGACCAGGGGTGGGGGACAGTGCTGCATCAATCAGAGAGGTTGGTATTGAGGATCTCACAGGGTCTTGCGTTGCCATTCCTAGAAGGAGGGTCACTGCATTGAGCAAACATTCATTGAGCACCAACTCTCTGCTTGAGACTAAGAGGTGCTTGGAGTAAGTGGTGAACAAGATAGCTGTGCTGTGTGCCGGTGTGTGGCTCAGGGCTTAGTGGAGAGACGGGTCATTAGCATGCCTTATGATAAGTGTTCCAGTAAGAAATTACATGGCACTGAGAGGTCTCAGAGTAGGGTCATCTAATCCAGTTCTGTGTGTGTGTGTGCGGGGAGCGGTAATGGAGGCATTCCAGAAGGCTTCCCAAAGAAGTAAAATCTAAGCTGAGGCTTGAAGAATGAGTCCGGTTTAGCTAAACTGTGTAGGGAGAAGTTGGCTCCCACCAAGGGAAGAGTATTCTGAAAATCTGCAGGCGAGATAATGAGAGGTTCCAGAAATGAAAGGAAGTTCAGCAATGATGGGAGAAGAGGCAAGAAGTGAGTTGGGAGGAGAAGCACACTAGAACCAGATGCTGAGAGACTTGTGAGAAGCATTAACACTAAACAAGCAGTTGAGTGATATCCAGCTTGCACGGCCTGAAGTCCTCTGCGGGGCAATGAGAATGGGTCAGAAGGGACAAGATAGGAGGCAGGGAGCTCAGTGAAGAGGCTGTTAGAGAAACTCAAATGAAAGATGACAGAGGCCAGGACACATCCTGGGTGGAGATAATTGATCCTTTGTGCCATTTTGGTCCCTCCCAATTTCATCTTGTGCTAGCATTTTCACTGTATCCCAATCCTTCAGGTATCCCAGCATCTAGGGCAGCTCCAGGCATACAACAGATACTCAGGAAATGGCTACTGAATAAATGAATAAACTAGTTCTAGTTTTTCAGATTGGAAGTTTTCCCCACATGTCTTCTCTCTCTCTGTCTCTTTTGTCTGTTCATGTGAACAGCTTGTAACTTCTCAGAGGATTGAGAGCACCTTGGGAGCAGGAATGGTAGTGTCTTCCCCTTTTCACTGGATTTGTTTTTGACTTTCGATTTCATTCTTCCATTCCCCCATCCCCGTTGCAAGTATATATCCAATCAGACCTCCTGATTTAGTAATCTCCCTGTGGAACCATACAGTTCCAGCATTGGAAGTGACTTTGAAGATCACTGAATTCAGCCCCTCTAATAGTTATAATAGCGAGTGTATTTGATACCAGGTGCCAGGCCCTGTTCCAAACGACTCTTGTGATTTTACAGTTTAATTCTCACAACAACCCTATAATTAGGCACTGTTATGATTCCCAGCTTATAAGGAGAAAACTGAAGCACAGGGAACATAAATAACTTACTCAAGAACACTCAGCTAGCATGTGTAGAGCCAAGAACCACACACCAAGAGTTTGTTCATCTGCAGAGTCTGTGTCCTTCAAAAACTGTCAACTGTGACAGCATCTTGAATGCCATTTGGAGATTGAGTTCCTTCACATCCATCCTCAGCAAATGGGCTTTCAGTTTTTTCAATGAGTTTAATTAAGAAAGACTGGAAATACACTGAGGAGGCATGCCTCTTCCCAAGACACACAGCTGGAATTTACCACATAAAACTGTGAATCAACGGGCACATGTTGCAGCACTGATTGTGGCAGATGTCAGTGCCTAAGTCAGATGTCCAGTATAAATCTCAGTTTACCTATCTTTAAATTAAAACAAAAAATCAGTGTCTAATGCAGCTTTTTTTTTTTTTTTTTTTTACTTCTACAGTATCATGTGTGGATAGTTTTGAAACTGTAAGAGTCTAAATATAAAACCCAACTCAATGTGTCTTTATTAAAATGCTACCCATTGTGATGGTTGGAAGATAACCTTTCTCTTTCCCATGGGATTATGTGGTTTTGGTCACATGTTCCAGGGAATGCTGTGCTCTCTGTCATACATAAGCCCATCACCCTCCTCTTTAACTTACTTCCTCAGTCTTGGAAGGCTTTTTGTGATCACAGGGCTGGGCTAGGTTCCCCATCTCTGTGCTTTCACTAATCCTTTCACTTTCCAATCCCAGACCTATCATATTGTTTCACAACTGCTGAACACTCAATTTTCCTTCCCTTTAGAGTGAGATATGTCCACAAGGGCAAAGGCCTTTCCTGCCTTGTTCCACACGGGGTCCCCAGTGCTTAGTACAGCATCAGCAGATTGACTTTGTTCAGCAAAACTGTGCTGAGCTGATAAAGTGCTGAGAAAGGTATCATATTTTCTACTGCAGGGGTTCCCCCTGGTTTTTTGTCCCCCATCCTAAGTGCATTTCATTCATAGTCTATATTTCTTCTCCTATCCAAATGGGATGAAGGAACCATTGAGATGATGCCATTGGAGGTATCACAAACAGACTCTGGATCATCCTCAAATTTAAATTCTCATTAGAGTTCTTCCCTGTTTGATGTGACTTAGAGTGATGCATTTTTATGCCCTGGATCTCTATAAAGTGAGGGGTTTGGACAAAGTCAGTAATTGCAAGTTGGTAGCCCATGGGCTGTGCTGAAATGCTATGTTTGGCCTACACAGTATCTTCAAAACAGTCGCCTTTAGTGCCAACATTAGTACTTTTTAAATAAATTAATTGCCAGCCCATCAAAATATGGATGCATTAGAACATTCCTAAAATCCTAGAGGGCATCGAACTTGAGATCTCAGTAGCAGCTTTGCCTTTAGGTGGATTCTGGCCTCTCCGGTTCACTCTCCTGACTAGCATCACTCATTTCCCATCTCTACTTGGCCTTGCTGGACGCCTAAGATCATCACCTCCGGACCAAATGATCTCAAAGGTCCACTCCACATTTAAAATCCTTGGAGGCCAGTCCCCGGTTATGTGATGTAATGAGGAGCAACTATTATCTACTGATGCTTTTTTCTCAACAGAATAAACACTTTGTAATGGACATTTTAAAAATTAGTCTGTGAAGACACCACTTTAAAAAGTCTTCAAGGTGGACCTGGAATCACATGGAGTAATTAAATTATCATTTTGTCTGGCTACTGAGGGACTCACTATTTCCCCACTCAATATGATCTCTCAGCAGATATTTGAGAGGAATGGGTAGCACAAAAACTGAAATGCAACCCACTCAGGTATGAGTAAGGAAATGAAAAGCTCTAGGAGACCTGGAAGCATCACTCATTGCCATCAAGTCAGGCCTCTAACAAGTCTGCACCCAAGTGTGGTCTGAAACCTGCAAGACAAGACGGATTTGTAAGAAATCAGAGGGAAGTCTCAAAAGCAATTTAAGCATCAAAGTAGAGGCTAGAATGGTATCTTAGATGTACAATCAGGATGACGTCTAGCACATAGTAGGCATTTAGTAAGATGGTGACACACTTGGGAAAAAGTGGCTGGTACCATCTTTTGCTGGAGAGATACATAGATGCATGTTGAGAAGAGACCGGTATATAACTGCAGAAATGAACTGCCTCTTGATATCATGTCAGAAGGAAGGGAACTGAAATTTGTGGGCACCTGTAGCATATCATACACTGAATATTTTGTTGTGTCGTTGACTATGCATTATAACTCTATGGAGCAATGTGTTCATTTAACAGGTAAAGCTCCTGTGGCTCAGGGAGGTAAAGAGAGTTTCCCAAAATCTTGGAGCAGGAATTAAACCCAGCCACTTGGGCTCTAGGTCAGGGTTCTCTCTGTGGCAGTTGGGTTGCTTTACCTTTCTCTAACTCCTCATTACGTCTGTTTCTGACAGCACCTCCCATTTTTCAGCTGGTTTTTCATCTGGTGCCATCTCAGCAGGCATTAGATTCCTGGTGCCTTACTCTGTATCAAGCGTCTCTCTGGCTTCCGACTAGAATGGTCAACTCAGGCCTCTGGGCTGGCTCAGTTTGCAGGTGTTCCCTCTCTCTCTCTTTGAAAATGTCTAGGCTCCTGGTCTCATGCCAAGTATGAGGGAGAAGGCAAGAGACAGAGCTTTCTGGCAGATTGTCTCTCTACCTGAGGCCCCATTAGTGTGACCACACACCATAAGAGAGATAGAATTTCCCTGATTCAGCAGAACAAAATAGACAAGAGTTGGCCTGGGTTTGTCTCTTGACACAAATAAAGACGTGGGATGTATGAAATGATCTCAGAAACTCTTTTGTCCTTTTGGTTTTGACAAGCAGTGGAGCGGGTCTCTCTTTTACTTGAGCCAGAAGGCAAGTCCATCACATCTTAAGGGGAGAAATGCAGCTGGAAAGGAATCCAGAAAAAGATGGAATTAAGACAATGCCACACAGTCACTGGCAGCTGGGCGGTATGAAGCGATACCCCAGGACTCTGACAGACCGAATTCGAAGTTTGCCCCTTGTTTGTTACTTATATAGGCATATTATTTTTCGATTTGGTGAAATATACACAACATAGAATTTTAACCATTTCAACCATTTTTAAGTGTATAGTGCTTTGGCATTAAGTACATTCTTATTGTTGTGCCACCATCACCGTCATTTATCTGTAAAATTTTTAATCTTCTCCAGCTGAAACTCCATACCCATTAAACACTCACTACCCATTTCCTCCTTCCCCCAACCCATGGCAACCACCATTCTACTTTCTGCCTCTGTGACTTTGAATACTCCAGGTATCTCATATAAGTGGAATCATACAGTGTTTGTCTATTGGTGACCGGCTTATTTCCCTTAGCATAATGTCCTCAGGTTTTGTATATGTTGTAGCATGTCAGAATTGCCCTCCTTTTTAATAAATACATTTTTATATATACATTTATAATATATATATAGAAATATGTACATTTTTAATATATAC
Organism: Cynocephalus volans; assembly: GCF_027409185.1. Lineage (NCBI taxonomy): Eukaryota > Metazoa > Chordata > Mammalia > Dermoptera > Cynocephalidae > Cynocephalus > Cynocephalus volans. The sequence goes on from NC_084476.1 coordinate 20,988,176, forward strand.
ATTCCATTGTATGCATAGACCACATTTTGTTTATTCATTCATCCACTGATAGACACTTGGGTTGCTTCTACCTTTTACTATTGTGAATAATGTTCTATAAATATGGGCATACAGATATTACAGACATAATTTTAACTATCACTAATATATATATTCTTTGAAAATAAGGCTTAGTAGCTAACATTATGGAACCAAACAAGGAGCCCATTGGACACATTGTAATGATGAGAATATATTTTAGCACAATATAAAAGTGGATGTTGATATGGGGATTATGGGAAATTGGTCTTCCCCATTGTACCAGAATTCCTAAAAATAAAATATCACCATGTTTTTTTTTCTCCTTTAAGAATATACTCTAATGTACATTAGTTTTACAATAAAATGCGTGACCCTTAACATGGAACACATGGCTACAGCCATGCTTTCCAGTGTCATCTGCTATTTGTTCATCCAATCCCACCTAGTGAAACAATCAAACTGTATATGGAACATACCTTATCCTTTTATGTCTGAGGGTCTGCACTCTCTATTCCCCTCACCTTCACCTTAGAGAGTGCTTCACTGTCGCATTGATAACATAGTGTGTCTTTCTCCATGTTATTTTCCTATAAGCTACTAGAGGATGGAGATACTATCGTATTTCTACAGTACTTGTATTTAACATGGAAGGAACACGTTTTTCCAAGTGAATGAGTGAATGAATGAATAAATGTCCAAGTGGTTGTCAGTAGATAAAGCAGGAACTTAACAACTTGATGGGACTCTTATTGTGCTTTACAAAACCGTTTCTGAGATACAGTACCAAAGAAAGTTTAGTCCCAGGCACATCTGAAGTTGGAAGGATTTTCATTTGAGTAGTCAGATGAGAAGTAGAATTATCACATTTGCTCAGCACATGAACAGTAGGAGCAGGTCACTGTGAAGTCAGAGGGCAAACTAAAGAGAAATAAGACCAGAATATGAATTAGAGAAAAATGGGACAAGGAAAACATTGCAATTTCTAGAAAGCTACAACATATTCTCTTTAGATAGTCTTTCCTATGGGCCTTTCCTAATTTCATACAACCAGAATTATTTATTTATTTATTTATCTTGATTAATTGGTTTAAATTTACAAATAAAAATTGCAAATATTTATTGTGCATATATTGTTTTGAAATATGTATACATTGCGGAAATTCTAAATAGATCTAATTAACATATGCATTACCTCATAGACATTTTTTTGTTGAGAGAACATTTAAAATCTACTCTAAGAAAATTTTAAGAATACGGTACATTGTTATTAACTATCATTGCCATGTTGTACAATGGATCAATATCTCCCTAGCTATCCCCACTCTAGCCCCTGTTCACCACCACTCCACTCTTACTTCTATGAATTCAACATTTTTAGATTCCACATATAAGTGAGTTATGCAGTATTTTTTTTTTTTTTCCTGTGCCTGGCTTATTTCACTTAACATAATGTCTTTCAGGCTCATCCATGTAGTCACAAATGACAGGATTTCATTCTTTTATAAAGCTAAATAGTACTCCATTGTGTGTGTGTGTGTGTATGTGTGTGTATACACACACACACCCCACATTTTCTTTATCCATTCATCTGTTGGTGGACACAGGTTGATTGAATGTCTTATTTATTGTGAATAGTTCTGTAAGAAACATGGCAATGCAGATATCTGCTCAATATACTGATTTTATTTTCTTCCAATGTACGAGTATACTAAAAGGTAGGATTCCTGGGTCATATGGTAGTTCTAGTTTTAATTTTTTGAGAAACTTCATACTGTTTTTCATAATAGCTGTACTAATTTACATTCCCACCAGCAGTGTAGAATAGTTCTGTTTCTCTACAATCTCAGCAACACACATTATCTTTTGTCTTTTTTATAATAGCATTGTGAACAGGCATAAATGATATATCAATTTAACTTGCATATCCCTGGTGATTAGTGATGTTGAACATTTTTTTTTCATATACCTGTTGCCCATTCTTATGTCTTCTTTTGAAAAATGTCTACTCAGGTCCTTCATGGATATTCAATTGGTTATGTGTTTTTTACTATTGAGTTGTTTTAGTTCTTTATATATTTTAGGTATTAACTCCTTATCAGACATATGGTTTGTAGATATTTTATTCTGTTCCTTAGATTGTCTTTTTACTCCGTTGATTGTTTCCTTGGCTATACAGAAGTTTTTTAGTTCAGTGTAATTCCATTTGTCTATTTTTGCTTTTTTTGCCTGTTCTTTGGGGTTCTTGTTAAAAAATATTTTTGCCCAGACCAATGTTATGGAGCTTTCCCCCTATGACATTTCGGTTTTTACATTTGTAGTGGATTGAATTATGTCCCCCCAAACTCACTGGAACTTGAATTGCCTCCCCCAAGTTTTATGTGTTAGAAACTTAGCCCGCACTGTGACTGTTAAGAGAGTGGGAAATACTATTATGGTAATTGAAAGGTGGAGCCTTGAAGAGGTGATTGAACTGTAGGAATGTGCAGTAGTGAATGGATTAAAAATAGTGGTCAGCGGCGTGGTTCTGAGGGCTTTAAAAGAAGAGAGAGGAGTCTGTCTTGCTCTCTCTGCTTCACCATCTTGCAATGTGAGGCCCCTGGGTCACTGTTGCCACCACCAGATGGACTTTGGACTTACCAGCCTCAGAAACTGTAAGCAATAAATTTCATTTTCTTTATAAATCACCCAGTTCTGTGTACTTTGTTAAAAGCAACATAAATGGACTAATACAGAAAATTGGTACCACAAATATTAAGCAATTATCTTTGTTTTTGTTCCTCTTGTTCTTTATCATATACCATGACACTTACTGACTTTGTACCAACATTTAAATATTGTTAACCTTACCTCATAGTATTTACAATTTTAAGTTATGGGATATCGGGAGAAGGGTAAATATCATCTAAGAACTTCACCTTTTCCTCTTGGAAGGGGATAAATACATTTCCAGTTTTGCGCAGGATAGTGTATCATGTTAGGCTAAACTATTATGTTATTGTACTATTTGAAAATTAAGTGTGATTTAAGGAGATAGTAAGGACACTAAGTGGACTTGTGAAGGTTAATTCTAGGTGTCAAATTGGTTATATGAAGGAATGCTGAAAAACCTGGTAAATCTATCTTTTTAGGTGTGTCCATGAGGGTGTTTCCAGCAGAGATTAGTATGAGAGTCTGAGTGGACTGGGTGGGAAAGACCCACCCTCAATGTGGATGGGAGCAATCTAATCCTCTGGGAGTCCTGAGAGAACAAAAGACAGAGAGGAAAAAGTGAAGTTCTCTCTTGATCCGCTGGAGCTGGGATACACTCTTCTCTCCTGTCTGTGGACATCAGAGCTTGAGACTCTTCAGCTTTTGGGTTCTGGGACTTACACCAAGGACACCACCAGCTTCCCTGGTTTTGAGGCCTTCAGACTTGGACTGAGCCACACTACCAGTATCCAGATTATAGACGGCGTATCATGAGACTTCTCTTCACAATCACGTGAGCTAATTCCCCTAACAAATCCCTCTCATATATTTATAATTTATCCTATTGATTCTGTCTCTCTGGAGAACCCTGACTAATAGAACATTTAAGTCTCTGAATTCGTTTTGAGTTGAGTTTTGTATATAACATGAGTTGAGCTGAATTTCATTCTTTTACATGCAAATATACAATTTTCCCAACACCATTTATTGACGAGATTGTCCTTTCCCCATTAAGTGTTCTAGGCACTTGTGTTAAAAATCAGTTGGCTGTAAATGTGTGGATTTACTTCTGGGCTCTCTTCTGTCCCACTGGTCTATGTGTGTGTGTGTTCATAACAGTACCATGCTGTTTTCATTACTGGTGCTTTGTAGTATATTTTGAAGTCAGGTAGTTTGATGCCTCTAGCTTTGTCCTTCTTGTTCAAGATTGCATTATCTATTCAGGGTCTTTTGTGGTTTCAAATAAATTTTAGAAAATTTTTTCTGTTTTTGTGAAAAATGTCAGTAGTATTTTCATAGGGATAGCATTGAATCTGTAGGTCACTTTGGGTAGTATGGAAATTTAAACAATGTTAATTCTTTCAACCCATGAACACAGGGTATCTTCATTTTCTTTCATCAATGTTTTATAATTTTCAGTGTACAGATCTTTCACTTCCTTAGCTAAATTTATTCCTCAGTATTTGATTTTTTCAGAGCTAATGTAATGGAGTTGTTTTCTTGATGTCTTTTTTCAGCTAGTTTGATGTAAGTATAGAAATGCTACTAAGTTTTGTTTGTTGATTATATATTCTGAAACATTACTTAATTCATTTATTAGTTCTAACAGTTTTTTTTTTTTTTGCTGGAGTCTTTAGGGTTTTCTATGTATGAGATCATGTTGTTTATGAACAGGGACAGTTTAACTTCTTCCTTTCCAATTAGGTTGCCTTTTATTTCTTTCTTTTGCCTAATTGCTCTGGGCATGACTTTCAATACTGTGTTAAGAAGGAGAGGCAAGAGTAGGCATCCTTGTTTTATTTCTGACCTTATAGGAAAAGTTTTCAACTTTTTGCCACTGAGTACAATGTTAACTGTGGGTTTGTTATACATGGTCTTTATAGCATTGAGGTACATTCCTTTACACCTGATTTGTTAAGAGTTTTTGTCATGAAAGGTGGTCAGATTTTGTCAAATGCTTTTATTGTGTCTATCAAGATGGCCATACAGTTTTTGTCCAACAGGAATAATTTAAACAGAATTTCATGATGGCAAAAACTTTAAAGTTTATGAAGCAAGTCTTGTTCTCTGGGTCTTGGTTTGCTTATCGATAAAATGAGAATGCTGGACTAGAGGTTCTAAAGTGCTCCAATTTCTATCCATTTGGTCATGCTCTTCCGATACAACATCCTAAACTTAAGCATTTTCAAAGGCAGTCCTTTGGTTAGTACTTTTTTTCCCCTTGGCACTAAACTATACAGAATATGTATCTACCAGTTTCATTTCTTTCTCTGGTATTAAAGGAAGTTTGTTTGCTCAACCCTCTGAGAGCACTACAGACATATGTCTTTCCTGAGCTCCCTTTTCTTGGAAGGCAGCTATGCTCACCACTATACCACCAACGCCGCCCTGAGCTCCCTTTTCTTTATGCAAAATCACTCTCAGTTCCTTCTATTTCATATTTCACAGATGCTTTTCCATGTTGGGCATTTCCTACTCTGTCCTTACAATCTTCAAGTGTCCACAAGGAATGGACCTCAAGACTTCAGGAGAATCAACCTGCTACCTCTAGAGCCTGACTTTCATGTCTCTATGTGTGATGGCAGGTCAGTAATGTCAGCTGAGATTTCATCCAGAAGTTGGGAGTAATTTGAATCTTAGGATTTGTGTTACTTGAAAGATAAAATGTTCTAAGAGAGAAGAAGCAGTTATAAGAGATAGAGGGAGACTGGAAATCTCTTTCTTCATGGATTCTTCCCAGATGAGCTCTGTCACTTGTATTAGTTTCTGTTGCTGCTGTAAGAAATCACTGCCCCATTAGTCATGTGAAATAAGCACAAATTTACCTCACAGTCCTGTGGATTATAATTCCAGTTTCCCTGGCTGGGTCTCACAAAAACATCTAGTAGACTCTGTTTAAGGTCTTGTAGTACCAAAATCCAGGTGTCATCAGGGTTGTGTACTTTACTGAATCTGTTGGCTAAGAATCCACTTCCAGGTTCATTTAGGTTGCTGCAAAAAATTCAGTTCTATATGATTGTAAGATTGAAATTCCTGTTTCTTTGCTGGCTATCAGCCTGGGAGAGTGATAAGAGATGAAGTTGATGATGTAGGTAAGGGCCAGTTTGAGCCTATTAGGTGTTTGAATTATATTGCAATATTAATGGAAAACAATTAAAATGCTTATGTAAAAAAACAATATGATCTGATTTGTGTTTACAGACATCACTTTGGAAACCATATGGGGAAATTAATTGTAATACAAGAATGGAAACAGGAAAACAAAATAGGAATCTATTTTGGTGGTTCAAGCAAAAGATCATGGTGTCCTGACCAGGGTTGTAATGATAAAGTCCAAACTCTAAACCCTCAAACAGCGCAGCTTCAAGCTTTGTGGCACAGTTTGAGAACCTCAGGATTGACTCATAGTTTTTGGAGACAGATAGAGTCCTAAAGAACATTTAATGAAGCTCTTCATTTCAAAGACAATAAGACAACAATAGAGTCTGGAGTAACTTGTCCAAGTTCACAAAGTAAGTTGGAGACAGAGCTGTGGTTAAACTCTGTGCCTCTTGGTACCTGATGTAGTGCTCCTCTTAACTACACTTACATGCTCAGAGTCGGTCATTGTCAAATATCTCACAAGCAAAGTATTGCTCACAAAATGCAGAGACTTTTTTCTTTCTTTCTTTTCTTTTTTTTTTCTTTTTCTGACCAAGAGCAGGAAGATAGGTTGTTCCTGATGTTGAGGGTTGTGATGGGTAAGATAAGAACACAGATGAAAGGAAAAGAGGACCTGTTTGCAGGTATATGGCAGATGAGACTAAAGAGAAAGAGCTTCTTAGAACCATACTAGCAAGAGCAGGACTGATTTACTCTACTGCCACCAGGATGGCCTGGGAAGGCTGGGGCTGGTTCCCTACTAGGTAAATGCAATGCCTTACTAAAAGGTCAAAGCTTCTCATGTGTCCTCGGCAAAATCATGAGGCAAGATGAAAGCACAAAAACATTGTTAATTCATGTCCTGATAATTTAGAATCTGCTGTAACTAAAAAAGGAGATGTGTGATGCTGATGTGTGATAGAGGTTAAAATAAGTTACAACATCTGCCCTTAATAGTAACAATTATTATTATTATTACATACTGTAATCTTCTCCAACTTCACTCTTTACAATCTCCTTTAATTATTCATGTTGGTTTCATCTTATGGTATCTGTGTAATCCATACAAGTCACATATCTAAGTAAGTGTGTGTATGTGTGGACAATATAGTGGTGTATATCAATTACATTTACATGTATTTCTTTTTTCTGTAGTGAGATATTTGCTTAGTTTATAGGGAATTTAGCCTTGTCTATTTATGCCTAACGAAGCCATAGATTTGGTAGACCCATAGGCATGTATTTGCATGAATTAACTTATGAAAGAGACTTGTGTTTACTTTTTTCTCTTATTGAAGGAGGAGGGAATGGGTTGGTACCTTGGTGAATGAAGAGAGAGGGAAATGGAAGAAGAGAGAGAATTTAGGAGTGGAAAGATAGACTGGGCAAGAGGTCATAGTCATCTGCTTCTTGATAGCACCATAGATTAGTTTTGTAAGTAGAACTCTGGAGGAGAAGGTGGACAGAAAAGGGGGAATATAGGAGGACGAAGGGTAAGATGGTATTTCTTTCTCAGTTACATTTTGACCCTTTGGAGAGAAATGTTGGCAGCAAGAGCCACACAATCTGTTTTCATGAGATAATTTGCGAGACAACTCACATTACATCAGTTAGCTACAGCTGTATAACAAACCAACCCCCAAAATGTAGTGGTATGAAACAATTGTATGTTATTTTTCACAAGTCTTTGACTTGAATGGGCAGTTCTGCTGAATGGGGCTGGTCTTGGTTGGGCAGTTCTTCTGGTGTTCCTGGGACTCAGGTGATCAGCTGAGTGTTGGTGAATCTAAAATTATCTTGTCTAGGACAACTACCTCTGTTTCATGTGTCCCACTTTCTAGTTGTTGGTCTGGGCACATTCATGCAAGTCTTTTTTCTAGTCAACACTCACATCAGGTTTGTTATTATCCTATTTTACAAAGTCAGCCAAATGGCCCAAGCCCAGAATCAAAGGGTTTACTATCAATGGAAATAGATTCAGGAAGGAGTGGAAAATTTTTCAATCAATCTATTCCATATAAGCAAAATTTTTCAGGCTCAGGTCATAAAGAGTCATGTGGAGTTGAGAAATGGAACATTCTCGGGCCGAGCCCGTGGCGCACTCGGGAGAGTGCAACGCTGGGAGCGCGGTGATGCTCCCGCCGCGGGTTCAGATCCTATATAGGAATGGCCGGTGCACTCACTGGCTGAGTACCGGTCACGAAAAAGACAAAAAAAAAAAAAAAAAAAAAAAACAGAAAGAAAGAAATGGAACATTCTCCCTATTTCTGCCTATAATAAAATCTCTCTCTCTCTCTCTCTCTCTCTCTCTTGCTCGCACTTGCTCTCACTCTCTCTTTTTGGAAGCTGGTCTGTACAGGGATCTGAACCTTTAACTTGGTATTATCACACCATGCCTCAACCCAACTGAGATAACCAGCCAGCCCAGCTTGGATCTCATGCAATGAATACAGTAGAAAAGGCAATGGTTTAGCAACACACGGAACTCTCTACTCACTGTTGAGGTGGTTGCAGAGCATGAGATAAGTGAGTTACTCCATGAGCACAGCCTCCCTGATGATCCAATTTAGGTATATAGTAACAGTAATAAACAAATCTTTAGAGGTGTATATTGAAGGACTCTGGGATGAATCATCCTCATCAGGAGCACAGCATTCTCTTTCAGTGGCTGGAGTGACATGTTAATGGTGACAACTGTCCCCCAAATGGCCTTGTGCAGGGTACACCAACAAAGGGACCAGAATAGGAGGACAAGAATTAAGTTACTACTGAGCATAGGTGGACACCAAAAATAATTGGAAAGAGATTTTAGCTGGAGGGTGCTGAGGTCCTACAGTCATACAGAGGGGAGTCTTAGAAATATCAAAATTTGGGTGTTCATGCTATGGAGATCTCAGGCTGGTGTAACATAGGGACACGGCAGTTATATTTATACATTTATTTTTAAAGATTTATGCCTTGAAAAAATCTGCTACAATCTAGATTTCCTACAAATTAGGATAATTGTTTACTTCTTTAATTAGAAAGGTTTTAGTCTCATCAACTTGAAATGAATAATACCTTATGTATTTTCATTCACATGTTTTTGCAAAAAGTGGCATGGAATAGTGGAAAAATATTCTGCACTGTTGACAGGCAGGCCTGAATTATTTTTATTTCATCTCTTAGTAGTGTTTAATATTGGAAGATTACCTAACCTTCCAGTGCCTCTTCCTCATCTGTAAAATGGGATTAACCACATCTTTATGACAAGGTTGGGAAAAGGATTAATAATGAAACACGTAACATACCTGACACATTGCAGGTGTTTCTAATAATGGACTTGTTTTCATCATTAAATATTTATTGCATGTGAACTGGAGGCCAGGCATGGTCCTGCATGTTATAGATTAAAAAATAGTCAAGTAATTCCAGTATCTCAAGTAGGGAGTCAATGAATAAACAAGTGAGTAGTGATAAGTCTGTCTCCCCCCACACACTGGCAGATTTCTTGAAGTAATAATCAGTGCTGTGTCCATCATTGTAGACCAAAAATCTCCAGCATCAAGCAGAGGTCTTGATGAGTCAATGCCTTTTGAATTGAATTGTATCTTATCTTAGAAATCTGGTCTTATCATAATTAATATAGAGTCTCACAGAGAAGACTGTTTAATACATTTTGGAAGAATGAATGACTGTGTGATTAAGAGACAGAACTGAAAAAGAAAGGAGGGAGGAAGGAAGAAAGGAAGATAAATGAAAGGAAATCAAAAGAGAGAGAGAGGAGGCAGGGCTGGAGGAGGAAGGAAGATGGAAAAGAAAGGACTCTTCTTTTAGTTGTTTCCATGAAAATTCTTGAATATTTGCTTTTGAGAAATACCCTGCTCCCTCAGGTGGAGATATATCTGCAGAAGTAAATGAGCAGGCAGCAGAACGTAATTATGGCCCCAGATAACCTAGGGCGGGGGGTGGGGGGCAGGGAGGCAGGCGAGTCCTTCTAATTCCCCAGTTCCCCATCTTCTTGGAATGAGGTTGCTTTTTTATTTTTCTATTATTTTTTTAACCCTCTGATAGATGGCCAGTGCCCCCTCCCCCAGTGCACACGTGTGCTCATCTCAGATACTGCACTCTCCCCCAGTCCTTTTCTCTCAACACTGAGCACGGGGTAATTTATCTTCCCCTGGCTAAACCCCTCTGGCAAGCTCTGATCTCCCACTCTCCTCACCTCCTGGTATACTCTATCCTCTCACCACCCAACCATTGCTCCCCCTCAGCCCTTGCCCCCAACCCCTTTGTTGTCAGAATGTGTGGAAATTAATTGATTCAGGGGGGCTGTAGTAAATCAAAACATTCCAGTCATACTGCCTCAGCTTTCCAGGAGAACAAGGAATCTTTCAAAAAATAAGGAGAGGAGCTAGCATTGAGGAGTTGGGGTTGGGAAAGGAAAAATCACAGGAGAAAATCTGAAAAATTGGATTTGGGGTTCATGTCTTAGAAATCTGGCCTGTGTACTTCTTGGGGTGATATTGCCACATGAAATAAATACTGTCTTGAACTTTCAGGGAAAATATTGCCATATGTTCTGGGGCTGGAAATTTGCCCACCTCCTCCTTGCTCCCATGACTCCCCTTCTACCCCAACTGCTGTTGATTCACTTAAGGCTTTGACTAGGTTTGGTGAAATCCATAGCTTTGCCATCACTTTCCTGTATGTTACAGATGGGCTGGAGAGAGAAGGCCTGCTGCTGTTCAATGGAGAAGGGGGATCTTTTCCTTGCTGGTTATCAACAGGCACAGTAGTTCAAATGCTTGCAAATAGTTCTTGCCTGGTTGTATGGGAACATTGGGCAATCCCGACAAGGTCTTGAGGCTGTCCTGAAACAGTGAGAGGACAAAATCTCTTCTGAATTGAAGAGTAGAAGTTGCAGGGAGGCAGATTTCACCTCAGAAGAAAGGAAAAGCAGAAATATTCATAGCAATGAGAAATAGCCTAAAATAAAGTAGACTTTCCCAGAAGGTAGAAGCTTTCTCTAGTTGTGTGTGTTTAAGGACACATGCCAAAACGCTATTGAGGGACATTATGAATTTAATGAGGGATTGACCTAAATCTATGGTTTATAAACATTTATGGCTATGAAAAACTTTTTGTTTGTTTGTTTATGTTTAATTAAACTGCACTGGAGCTTCCAGGATACATATAAGAAAAAGAGCGGTAATATATTTGTTAGGGGAATGATTTAATATTTTCATTGTCTTGATTAATACGAAAAGAAGAAAACTGGAGTTGTTATGACAAGGATATTGACAGAATCCTGATTACCATAGGTATGTGTCTGTATATGACTGAATTTAAAAAACAAAAACAAAAACTAAAAAAGAAAACAAAAAAAAACAACTTGCCTTAGACAGTCTGGACATTTTTCAGTTAACAGAGATGATCAGAAAAATTGTGACTAGAGTCTGTAACACAAGCGACAAACTTGGCAATCCAAGTTAGCCCATTTGAAATGTCTCACTACGTGTTATACAACCAATTTATTTCTCATATCACATAAGTTAAATGTGTTCAGAACCTCTGAAACAAAAAGAGTCCCTGCAACATTGTTTTTAAACAACTTCTCTATAAATCTGTGAGTTCCCACTTACCTCTGAAGTTGTATGGTTTTAAGAACTTTTTTTTTTCTGTTCTCAGATGGTGCTGTGTATTTTTTGACTATTTATTTATTTATTTCGACAGGTTTTAAAATTGAAATGTAATTGATTATGCATATTTGTGGGGTACAGATTTGAATATCAATGCCTGTGTATAATATTTGGTGATCAAATCAAGATAATTAGGATACTCATGTTTATAAAACATAATTAATCTTTGTGACCCTTAACCAATTTCTCGCTAACTCCCCTCCCCTTCCCCCTACCCCACCTCTAATAACCCCAGCTCTGTTGTTTTTTATTAAAAGTATTATTGTTATTGTTTCTTTCTCTCTCTCTCTTTCTCTCTCTCTTTCCTTCCTTTCTTCCTTCTCTCTCTCTCTCTTTCTTTCTTTCACTCCCACTTATGAGAGAGGACGTGCAGTATTTCTTTTCTGTGTCTGGCTTATTTCACTTAGCATAGTTTTCTCTAAGTTCTTCACTGTTTCTGTGGATGGTGGAATTTTATTCTTTTTTTTTTTTTTTTTTTTTTGGCTGCATAGTATTCCATTGAGTATATATACCACATTTTCCTTATCCAGTCATCTGTCAATGGACATTTAGGTTGATTTCCATAAGGAAAATATGGACATCAACCTTAATGTTCATTGAGACTCATAACTGGTTCCAACTTTTTAAGAATCTTGAGTGTACTAAAGGTTGAGGGATTTCTTATCTATGGAGCAGGCTGAAAGAATCCTGTATTTTTTTAGGACTGCGGGTTGTTCTTAAGGAACTAATTAGGAAATTACTAATCCCCTGCTACTTGCAGGATTGGATAACTTTTTGTAAAACTGAAGCTGAAAAGCAACTTAGTCTAACATAATCGATGAAGGTAGGTATCATCAATAGATGCTATTAGGGATAAAAAATAATCTCAAATATGTGTCTTAGTTCAAGAACCCCAGAAGCAAACCTCAAGGTAAGATTTCTAGCATCAGTGGCTTATTTAGGAGGTAATACAAGGAAGCAGCTGAAAGGTAGTAAGGAGTATGGCGAGAAAGGAAAGAAAACGAATAAAACAAATTATCAAGCAACTTACCACTGTGGGCAACGGGGGCTCTTGTCCTACCGGGGAATTCTGGGAACCAGTGTTGAGCTTGCACTTAAAATTATCCTACAGGAAGCACCTCACACCCATTAGGATGGCAACTATAAAAACAAAAGCAAAATACAGAAAATAACAAGTTTTGGCAAAACTATGGAGAAATTGGAACATTTCTGCACCGTTGGTGGTAATGTAAAAAGTTGGCAGGCACTTTGCAAAACAGTAGGGCTGTTCTTCAAACAATTAAAAACAGAATTACCACATGATCCACTAATTCTACATATGGGTATATACCCCCCAAAAATTGAAAGAAGGGGCTCAAAAAGATAACCGTACACCTATGTTTGTAGTTGCATTATTCGTGATAGCTAAAAGGTGGAAGCCACCCAAACGTCCATTAATAGATGATTGGATAAGCAGAAAAGGAAGGGAATTCTGATGCATGCTACAACATGGATGCACCTTGAGGATGTTATGCTAAGGGAAATAAGCCAGTCACAAAAAGTCGAATGCTGTATGATTCCACTTTTATGAGTTACCTAGGGTAGTCGAAGTAATACAGACAGAAAGTAGAAGGGTGGTTGCCAAGGGCTGAGGGAGGGCAACGGACAGTTAGTACTTCATGGGTACAGACTTTCAGTTTTCTCCCAGAAGATGAAAGAGTTCTAAAGAGTGGTTTCACAGCCACGAATGTCCTAAAAACTATTGAATTGTACACTTAAGATGGTTAAGGTGGTAAATTTTATGTTTATTGCCATAATTTTTTTAAAAAGTGACCTACAGGATGAGCAAAGAAGCTGGGTTATTTACACACCAGAGCCTGCCAGTCAGACCCAGTTTCATAGTCTAGAATTTAGTATTTAAAACTAGCTATGTAATCTTTAGAGAATTTTTATAGTTTTTTGAGTCTTGAAGCCTGCATCTGTAAATTGGGAATGATAGTACGTACAGTAGGTAATTGTCATTTTGGTATGCCAGCGATGGACTTGTTCCCAATTTGGGAGACTTCTTCATCATGAGTCTTGGAGGAAAGTAGGAAAGCCAATGTGGGAATATGCATCCATTCATGTGTCCTGGTCTAAAAGTGATAACCTGGCCGTTTGGATGCTCTGCCTTGGATTGTGCAGGTTGTGTATATGGTTCAGATAAGAAGAAATGAGAGAGAGGAGATTTTCAGCTGGAGTGGAGGTGTCTAGGTGTCTATGTCAATATGAGGTGGAGCCCTACAAAGGCCTCTGTGTCTACTGCCCACAACACTCTGCTACTTTATACAGCAGTGGATTCTGTTGTTGCTGATACAATTCCTACCTCCTATGGTTCTTTTGGAGATTTAGATGAAATGAAATTAGATATGTGAGGGATTTTTTTTTTATTGTGATAAAATATATGTAACAGAAGGTTTGCTATTTTAAGCACTTTTAAACATGTGGATTCAGTGGAATTAATTACACTCACAATACTGTGTGACCACCACCTCTATTTCCCAGACCCTTTCATCATCATAAACATAAACTTAGTACCCATTAAGCAATCATCTCCCATTATTCCCTCCCCCCAGTTTCTGGTAACCTCTGATTTTTTCTTCCTTTTTAATTTATATTAAAAAGATCTACTTCTGTCTCTGATTTTTTTTTCTTTTTAATTTATATTTTCTTAATTGACCCATGGTATTTGTATATACTTATGAAGTACAATTAGATATTTGGATACATTTATACAGTGTGAAATGATCATATCAGGGTAATTGGCATATCCATCACCTCAAACATTTTTCACCTCTTTGTGTTGGGGACATTTAAAATCCTCTCAATCTAGCTACTTGAATTTATACAGTAATTTGTTCTTGACTATAGTCTCCCTATATTGTTCTGTACTTGATGCTATTCTATCTCTCTACAATTTTGTATCCATGACCACCTTCCTCCTCTCCCCTAACGCCTCCTCTTGCCAGTCTCTAGTAATCATTATTCTATTCTCTTCTTCTGTGAGATCAACTTTTTTAGCTCTACGTGTGAGTAAGAACATAGGGCATTTCTCTTTCTGTGCCTAGCTTATTTCACTTAACATAATTTTTCCAAGTTCATACATGTTGCTGTGCATGGCAAAATTTCATTTTTTACGGCTAAGTAGTATCCCATTGTGTATATATACACCACATTTTCTTTATCCATTCATCCATTGATAGACATTTAGGTTGGTTCCATATCTTTGCTATTGTGAAGAGAACCATGATAAACATGGAAGTGCATGTTTATTTCCTTTCCTTTGTATATTTCGGATGTGTAAGGCATGTTGTACAGTGTCTTTCAGGGATTCTCATGGTTCATTCCCTTTGCTGACAAAGCAGAAAATTTTTAACAGGACTGCAGACTCTAATTTCTGAATATAGGCTATTGGCTTTTTTCTCTTTCTTGCATCCATTCATTATGCCCTCTCCCCCATGTACACTTCATGAATTCTTCCAGGAAAAAAAACAAAAAGAAGAGTATTCATAGAAGTTTGTCCCATCATTTAATTTTCTGCAAAAGAAGGCACAGAATGATGGATGTTTAAAGTTTGAGTTAAAGTTTTATGTTCAAAGTTTGTAGTTCATTAACATCATCTATCATAGTGGTTTATAGCTTTATTTTCTTTTCTATTTTTTTCTCTCAGTAAAATTCTAAAAAGAACCCCAGCATGTGAATTAAAAGTTGTCATTACTTTTTCTCCACTTTGCAATGTTTTCCTCTTTTGCCAAGAATGACTTTCTGCTTTGGATTACAGTAATTTGTGCTCTTATCCTACTTCCTTGGTTCGCTATCTAAGTAATCACCTCTCTACTCTCACCTTTATACATACTGCAGAACCATGCACATAACAGACATTCAATGAACGTTTACCAAAGGAAAGGACCTGCTGCTGGTAGGAAGCAGTATCCTCACCTCTAGCTTAGCTACTGAATTTTAATTCGAAGTAGCACTTTTTGTTGTTGTTAAAAATGTTCCTGTGTCAGCAAAGTAAGATGGAAACTGCTGAAATCATGAGGACATGGTAGCTTATGATTTCAAGGGAGCAGGGAAATGAGAAAAAAATACCAGTAAGACTTAAATGATAATGAGTAGGATATTCAATTTTCTTTCTATTCTTGGGTTTTAGTAGTGCAAAAATAGTACACAGAGTTCTAATGTACCGTTCATTCAGTGCCCTCAATAATAACATCTTACATAACCACAGTATATTAAAATATTAGGAAATTGACATTGGTACAACATGCCAAAACTATTAACCTTATTCATGTTCCACCAGATTTTACATGCACTATTTTTGGGGTGTATAGTTCTATAGTGTGTGTGTGTGTGTGTGTGTGTGTGTGTGTGTGTGTGTGTGTGTATGTGTGTGTGTATATATATATATATGTATATATATATATATACACACACACACACATATTCACATAACCATTACCACCATCAAGATACAGAACTGTTCCATCATCCCCCCCAAAACTCCTTTATGCTATCTCTTAGTGGTCACACCCTCCCCTAACCATGACTCTGGCCACCACTGACCTGTTCTCAATCACTATAATTTTATCACTTCGAGAATGTTATATAAATGGAATCATACATTATGTAACTTAAAATTTTTTTAAAAATCCTCACCTAATGCCTTAGAGATCTGTCTAAGTTGTTGGTTGTATCAATATTTTGTTCCTTCTTATTGTTGAGTAGTATTCCGCTATATGGATATACTACAGTTTGTTCATCCATTATGTTGAAGGACATTTGAATTGTTACCAAATTTTAGAAATTGCAAGTAGAGATATGTCTTAGTCAGTGCAGGTTAATATAACAAAGTACCAAAGACTGGGTGGCTTAAAAAACAAAAATATCTCATGGTTCTGGAGGCTAGAAATTCAAGACCAGGGTGCCAGCATGGTTGGATTCTGGCGAGTGCTCTCTTCCACACTGCAGACTTCTGACTTTTCTGTGTATGCTCACATGACAGAAGGAAAGAGCTCTGGTCTCATAATACACTAATAAGGGCTCACTAATCCTATTCATGGGGCTCTATCTTCATGACTTAATCTCCTCACAAAGTTACCACCTTCTAAAACCATCACATTAAGGGTTAGGATTTCACGATAAAAATTTGGGGGGGACATAAACATCCAATATACAGTAAGGTGCTAAAAACATTCATTCACAGGATTTTGTGTTATATTATGACGTTTCTCTAGGGCAAATACCCTGAAGTGCCATTGCAGGATCACACAGTAAGTGTACGTTTACCTTTGTAAGACCCTGCTAATCTGTTTTCCAGAGTGATGGTAACATTTACATTACCTCCAACAATGTACAAGTGTACTTTGGAAAGTTTGTGGAGAAATAGAATTAAAAGATAGTATGAATCTTTCAATAAACTTTTTGAAGTACCCTTATATGAGATATACACGTGGTTTGCATCTGCACTTGGTATTGCCAGAATTTTTATTTTAGCCATTTTAGTGTGTGTGTTGTAACTTTAATCTGAATTTCCCTGATGACTTATTTGCCATTTCCTTGATGTTTTTGCCCTCCATGTATTCTGTATGGTGAATTGAACTGTACATGTCTTTTGTCATTTTCTAATAAAATTGACTGTTTTCTTACTGCTGAGTTTAGAGTATTCTTCATGCATTCTGGGTACAAATCCTTTGTCACATAAGGGATTTGCAAGTATTTTCTCCTAGTCTGTGGCTTCTCTTTATTTTTTTAACAGTATCTTTAACAGAGTAAATATTTTTTAACTTTTATGAAGTCAAATATACCATTGTTTTTCTTATGGATCATGCTTTTGGTATTACATTTAAGAATTTTTTGCTTAAGCTTAGACACCAAAGACATTCTCCTATGTATTCTTTCAAAAATTTTATAGTTATAAGCTTTACATTTGGTTCTATCGTCCACATTGAGTTAATTTTTGTGTATGGTGTTCAAGGTACTTTTTTTTGGTCTGTGTACATCCAGTTGTTTCAAAACCATTTGTTTAAAAGACTATCTTTTCTCTATTGAATTGCTTCATACTTTTGTCAAAAAAAGTTGGGTTTATTTGTATGGTACTATTCCTGGATTCTCTACTCTGTTCCATTGATCTATTTGTCTACCTTTCCATCAGAGCTATACTTTATAGATTACTGTAACTATCTATACAGTACATTTTAAAATCAGGTAGTATAATTGTTCCAACTTTATTCTTTTGCCAAATTATTTTAGCTATTCTAATTCTTTGGCTTTTTATATAAATTTTAAAATTAGCTTGTCCATATCTACAAAAATTCTTGCTGGGATTTGATAGGAATTGCTCTAAATCTAAGGCCAATTTGGGGATAACTGACATTTTTACTTTGTTGAGTTTTTCAATCCATGAACATAGTATGTCTCTCCATTGAAGTATCTTTTAATTTATTTCACAAGTGTTTTATAGTTTTTACCTACCAAAAGAGATCTTGTACATGTTTTGTTAGATTTATATCTAAGACTTACACCTAAGACTTAAACTTAAAACTTCAGGTTTTTTGGAACTATATTAAATAGTATTTTGTTTTTACCTTCAGGTTTCTAATTATTCATTGCTGGAACAGAGAAACATTTTTTTCCTCTTGACTTTGTATCCCACAACATTTCTAAACTCACCTAATAGTTCTAAGAATTATTTTGTAAAGTCATTGGGATTTTCTACATAGACAATTCTTTTACTTTTTTCTTGATGACCTCAGTTAATGAATTTCTTAGAGATGTAAGGATTAAATATGGCCTAATGCAATTAGTATACATACCCCTTAAAGAAGTGGAGAAATAAGACTCAATGTCTTGGGATTTGTATAGAAGAAAAAGCTATCTAAGATTGGGAGAAATTCCTAACTATTAGAATACTTTTTATTCAGAGTGAATATGAAAAATGGACTAATAAGGCCAGTAACACCTGGATCGTTAAAAACAAAAATGAAAGCAGTAAAAGGAATCTCTAGCTTTTGTGAATGGCCTATTATACTCAATGTGCTGGTTTGCGAATTGGGTCATATGAGGTGAGCAGCTACCACACTGCACTTAAATATCATAACCTAAAGCCATTGAGGCTTATTGTTTTCAGAGCGAACAGATTATATGGCACTGTGTTGTTGTCAACTCAAGGTTATTACTACCTTACATTTAAAATATGTTGTCTTAGTGTGTTACAGAGCTTCAGTAAACAGGGTGTGAGTTCAAGAAGACCTGGTTTTAGTACTTGTCAAATAACCTTGAGTAAATCAATTGATGTATGAATTTCAGTTTCCTCATCTAGAAAATAGGAATGGTTCAAAATATTTTATTTTTATATGTATATTTTATAGATACTCATAAGGCAATGAGGTAGGTGTCATTGTCCTAATTTTACAAGTGAGGACTCCCTACCCTAGGAGGTTGACCTTGCTCAAGATCATGTTTCAAGCAAGAGACCAAGGGGAGACTTGTATCTAAGGGCTGTTGGACTCTAAAGCTCACGCATTTAACTATTAAACTGTAGAAAGTCCCAAGTGGCAGATTAAGGAAGCAGTGAAGTGTAGCAGCACCACAGAGGAGATATGAGAAGGATCATGCACTATAAGGTCATACTTTAGCCTTGGAGAAGGGAGAATTACTTGCCAGGAATAGTTTATTTATTTACTGCAACTATATTGTAAACATGATCATTATGGTGAGAACATATGTAGACACCTTTAGTGTATTTTAAAAACAGGGATCCTCAGTGTATTTTTATTTAATTTTAAGGGTCATAAATACATAGAATTGGATTTTTAATTAGCAAAATAGTTTTCTCCAAACTCTTTATAAAAATTTCTACTGAAAAGGACTATGACAGATACATACGAGTATCCAGGGGAAACAGGAAAATAAAAATTTCACTGCCTGTCTCTGAGAAATAGACTAAGGACTAAATTAAGAAATATGTTAACCCCTTTTAATTTTTTTGTTTTATTGTATTACAAAAATAAGGAAAAACAGTAAGGAAATATTGAACGAATAATGCATGCTGCCAACCATTCCATAAAGTAAATGCTTGTCTCATCATGAAGAGAAGGCTCAAAGAGGTGATTGGACTTATTTATGGTTGCACATCTGCTAAGCTATAGACTTGGTACCTAACACCAGTCTCCCTTGATGCCAAAGATTGCTCCATCCAGTCCTCTAAGAATAAACCACACTTGTCGAGATTTTTGACTCCAAAGAGTGACTTACCAATATTTCAAAGGAACTATAGAATGGATATCCTGTGTGGCATATTGCTACTGACAAAGATGATGAATCATTAACATCTCTAACTGGGTAGTGTAACTATTCTTGCCATGGCTGTCTTGTTCACTTTCCATCCAGAGTTTTGGATTAAATATTCATTTACCATTAAAATATTAATGCAGCCCTACTGTTTCTGTAACAAATATTAATTTCTTATGGCATTTCCAGGCAATGCATAAGTCATACATTTCATACCCCACAGGAAACTGCTCATCTTCTGGCCACTTTTGTTCATGGTTCTGTTCGCTCCTCTTGGGTGCAGGTGTTTGGAAGGGAGTGTGAGGGGAGAGGCAATTGATCTGTAAACCAAGACCCTGACCTGCCATTCCTTTCACACCTCTTTGCTGCTGTGTTGTTTCTGTCCAGAGAATGCTTCGACCAGCAATTCAAGAACCCTGTGGAATAAAGCCAAGGAAGACCACTGTGATTAGAACCCACTGTGTAAATTAAACTTCTGGAAATCACTGAGTGACATGACTTCAGGATGAATCATTTTGTTCTCCTTCACTATCCCAACCTCACTCACTTTTCTTCTCTCCAGACATGGATACATTTCTTTGTTCTTTTTTCAGCTTTGAAGATTTTCAGCTATTTTCTGATTAGAATGACATCATAGTCAGATGTTGGGGAAAGAAGATAATTCATACAGAGAAAGGTCTCTTCTTATAGTCCCAGAAAGTTTCCTTTGCAAATAGGATGCTCAGAATTATCTGGTGGTGCTTATCAAAATATAGATTCAAAATGTACATTGGTCCACCACAGACCCACTAAATCAGAATCTGGATTAAGGTTTGTGTTTAAGGCCCAGGAGATTACACTGCATTCAAAGTATTAGAAGCTCCAAGTTATGTATTGGGTTAACAAGTCTTTGTTTTCAAACAGACTTGGATTCAAATTTTGGTGCCACTCCTTACTTACTCTGGGACTCTGGACTTTGCAATTTCCCTATCAGTAAAATGGGGATTATTGTAATACTTCAAAATGTGATTGTGATAAATAGGTGAAATGTTGTATATAAAACACTTACAGTACATGGCATATAATAAGTGTTCAGTAATAGTATCTGTTAATAGTATCGGTAATGTCGAATTCATAGGTAAATAAATTGGCATATCCTAACCTATACACAGGAAAATGATACCGTTTAGCTCTGATTAGCTCCTACTCCATCAATGTGGGGGTATGCCTGGGATCCAAGGAAGTTACAAGAAGCAATAAGAGAATTTCAAAGGGAGACCAGGTAATAGGCCAAAGCACTGGAGTCCAAGGCAGCCTAATGGGAAGACTTCAATATGTTTCTATAAGGCTCTGGTTTTTGGAATTAATTCATACTGGGGTAGCAGAGATAGAGTTCCTTTTTCAGGCCCTGAAGGAAGCTGATTTACTCGGCAAGTACCCATGACTATTTCAGGTCTCTGAAAGTTGCTTCCCACCCAGCCCTCCCCCTTGGCACATCTCAGAAGCAGAGTTTACTGAGCTTTGCTACCACATCCAGCTTCATCAAGATTCATCAAGGGGTCTTGAGAAAAAAGTCTGGCAATTCTAGCATTCTCAGGCTTTAGGATCAAATATACCTTGTGGGAAAACTTGACTCTGTAATCTAAAAGCTGGCTAGATGTGGACAACTCATTTAACCTTTTAAATTCTTAGTTTCTGAATGTTTAAAAGAGGGGTAATATTCCCCTTAGGTTATGAGGACTAAAGGAGAAGACATATACAAAACATAAGGTCATAATAGATATACTCTTTTTTACTCCCATGTGTAATTCTTTTCCTTTGGTCTATACTTTCAAAAGTTTTACCTTTCTTGTAGATTTTGCCAAAATGATTGCTATAATTCATCTTTTACTCTTCTCCTTCCATTCTCCCACTGTAACACATCAACTTCTCTAGGTACAGAGAGAGCACTTTAAGCCAGGAGACCACAAACTTAAATATTACTTTCGGGTCAGAGCTGTACTGAACAAAACTTCATAATCACCTATACACCTATACACCTGCTTTCTTTAAAAGTTGCCATCATCCATTTCAAATTAATAAATATTTAGGGATTGAATTGTTATTAAATTCTGTTGGAGTTTCCAGAATGCTGTGGCTGTGAAATCCAATTGTTCAAAACTAGGGTGCATTGATAGAAATGCAACATTTAGAGCCAGGCAGAGTCTAGTTTTGTCCTGATTCTTGCTGGGTGACCCACAGCTGGAATAGTGTGCCTAGTTTGGGTATTACACTTTGGTATTGATATAGACCAAGTGTAGCATGCTATGAAAGAAAGAAACATTTTGACAGTGAGGTGATAAGACAAACAAAGCAAGTAAGAGCAGGTAAAACACTTGGGCCATGAAATGTAGGAATAAGATGATGAGGTATGGCATGTGATCGCTGGCTTTAAAGATCTAAAGGGAAAAGTGGGATTCAACATATTCTGTGAAACTGTAAATTGTTAGAATTGGAGCCAGTGATTCACAGGGATATATGGGTTTGACTATATGAAATAACTTTCTAGCAGAGGAATCTTAAGATAAAATTGGCTAGTCCATGAGTCATAAGATCTCCTTTCTGTGAATGTTCTAGCAAAGGCTGGAAGGAGGAATGTTATCCATGTCAATCTTTTAGTGTAGATGACTTTAAAAAACCTTAAAAAAAATCCTGAGATTCTATAGATAAGTCATAGAAATATTGTGCAATCAGGAAAGCATTTCTCAAAGTGTGTTGCTCAGAATACTCATGTTTTAATATGTGTTTTACAATCAATTAAGTTTGAGATATGCTTATTTGGTTTGGTTAAACACTTTCCTAGAATACTTATTTAATTAATGAATACTGTGAATCTCCAAAGTTGTATATAGTATATGAAAAGTTTCCTAAAATTGTTTGGTCACAGAACCCTTTCATGTACTATGCAGTTTTTCCCAGCAGACCATCTCATAATGCTAGCCCATGGCAAGCCCTTGTGTACTGCCCAAGTTGGCAAAGCAGGCATTAGAGTCATGAAGGGCTCATGGCTCTGACTTTTGCTAACCATGTATTTGTGAATGGGTTACTTTTATTTCTCTGTGCTTCCTTTATCTCATTTGCAATACCTGCAAGGTCTGAAAGGTACAGACCATAGTACTTGGTACATTGTAAAAATATAATACATGTTAAGTATCACCATCATCACTATCATTATCAACATCATCATTATTGTTATCATCATCATCCTTAATATTCCCGGCAATATCTGATAGGGGTTTGTGCTTTTACAATAGTATTTACAGTTATTCAAGATTTAATAGAATAAAATTTTTGTGACATTTGCTTTTAGGAGGTGAATTTGGTAGTATCGATCTAATTTTAAAATATGCCCATGGGGTCGGCCCCATGGCTCACTCGGGAGAGTGCGGTGCTGGGAGCGCTGAGGCCGTGGGTTCGGATCCTATATAGGGATGGCCCGTGTGCTCACTGGCTGAGCGCGGCTCAGACCACACCGTGCAAAGGGTTACGATCCCCTTGCTGGTCAAAAAAAAAAAAAATGCCCATGCCCTGACTCTTCCAATCCTCTTCAAGGAAGCAGCCTTCAAAAATATTTGAACATATGTATAAATATGCAAGCACATTAGAGTGTTGTATGTCATCAAAAGACCAAAACCAACTGAAATGTCTGTAACTGGGGGCTTTTTATCATGACAAAACCTTTCACTGTGGAATTCAATATGGTCATTCAAAAAAAATGATCTAGATCTATTGGTGCTGACAAAGAGATTCCTCATTGCTGTATGCCAGTGCCTGTAACATGGTGCCTGGCTCATTGTAGGTAATAACTAAATAGTATGAATCAATTCTATTATATATTGCTGAGTGAAAAAGGCAAGTTTTAAAACAATAGCATATATATTTTGTGTGTGTATGTATGTATATATATTACATGCACATGCACATATAACATCTGTAGACATGAATACAGGTGCATTTACACATACCTAGTATATCCACAATATATGTATATATCAACAACTAGGGACCCTTGACATTTGTAGCATAGTTAACCATGGACCAAAGCTACATTGAGGAATTAATATTTAAAAGCCTCCCCACATTTTTTGCAAGCTTCCAGGACTTTTTCCGTCAATGTTTTTCTCTGTATCCATGTTTCTACACGTAACCATGCTGCTTCCATTCCACCCCATGTGAACTTGGGATGCAGAATTCAATCCTTTTACCTGTATCTCTAAGAATTAATTAACAGCCAAATCTTTTCTTATTCTTGTAGACACTGCTGAAGATTTGTGCAATTATTACTGAACATGTGGAGATGGCATTGAAACAAGTGTGGCCTTCTGCCATCATGGTGGCTTTAATATCTCCTCTTTCCCCTTCCATCAGCTCTCTCCTCCCCTCCACCTCCACAGTAACAATCTAACTCTTGTGTTTGTTTCCTCCCAAACTGTTAGTAGCCATACTAAGGGCTCCTATTTTCTTATTTAGGAGCTCATTTTTATACATCTCCCCAAACAATATCCTTTATACAATAAATTCCATTAAACACTTTTTTTTAACCCAATTACAATTATGAGTTTATAGAGCAAAGTATGAAAGAGAACACATTCCGCCATTGAGAGTCACAGTCTTTGGGGTGTGAACTTTTAGAGGGTGGGGTATATGGTTGGCTAAGAGATTTTATATTTTTATGAACATATTTCTCTACCACTTAAATATTCTAAAAGGTCATATGTTTTATGTTTGTAATCAGATGAATAAAGGAGAGACACTGTCCTAATTTACTATTTCTACTTCTGTATAAGACATATTACAAGTAAGAGATTGAGTCTGTTTGGTGATAAAATGATACAAAATGAAGAGAGACCAACTGAAAGGGGACTTGACTCTGTTCCAGCTGATAGAACTTTGTACCCTGGGGTTTTGGGGAAGGGGAGCTTGAACCTTCTTGTGTAATCTCTTAGCAGAGATGTAAAGGCCGCTGAAACCAGCATTTCTATATTAAGCAGCCATTGTGCCTTGAAAGTGAAAGCCTTTAAATTTAGTCATGAGAAGAGCATGTTGTTCAAACAAGGTCCTAGCTAATGTTGTGGTTTACACCTGCAAGTGAGAACTCTGCTGAGAAGCTTGTCAACAACTATCCATTATGCTCAATAGCTGTGGAAGCACTGGATACCTGGCTGCTGAGATAATAACACTGATGGCTTTTGAACATTTTAGAGCTATGACTAATCTTTGATTCCTTCTTTTTTCTTATGCTTGAAATTAAATTCTTCTCTTTCTTTTGGGGGTCTGATTTAAATAAAAACTTATTTCTAATTGGTACCTTAAGGATGTGTCCGTTTTTTTTTAGGCCCAAGAAGTCCATAAAGATGCAATTCCACTTAGCATTTTGCTTTGGCCTCAGAGGCTTATGGGGCAGCAGAAAAAGAATAAAAATCAGAATAAAGACAACAACAACAACAACAACAACAACAACAATAATAATAATAATAATGGCAGCTAAAATCTGAGGGCTTATAGGCTAAGCCCTGCAACAAAGAATTTCACATGCAAGAGCTAATTCAGCCCTTTCAACAGTCCATGAAATAAGGGTAATTTTTAATGCTTATTTTACAGATGAAGAAACTGAGTGTCAATTAGATGAATCTGTCCAAGGTGGGTGATGCACTTAGACTGTCTCACCCAAATGAGCCCTGATGAGAGATGTCGACTTTACTAAATGACTGAGAACTATGAAATTTTGGAACTGAAACAGTGCTCAGAGACAAAAGTCCAGCCCCTTTGTTTCACAGGTGGGAAGCTGACATCCAGAATAGGAATGGATGTCACGACTTCACAGATGTTATCTGGCTACATAGAGGCCAAGAAACTCTATCTGGTGTATCTCTGCACCCTGGTGTGCAGCAATGGGTTCAAAAGAAAAAAAGTCCTCAAGATTCTTACTATCTCACTTAATGCCACTAACATTGATGTAAACCAGCTCCTAGCATTTGCATGCAACTTCTCAGAAGACAACTTTCTCCTGAGGAGAGGTGTCTCTACCTTCTAGGAAGAACCCCTCATTTGCCCCAGCCTGCACAAAAGGATCAGACAGAAAGAATACTGGCTTGATGGCTGTCTGGCCTGGGAATGGGAACAGATTGCTGACATGTTCTGAAAAGCCCATTAACGTTCACTGAATTATTCAGTTCCTTCCTGAATAATTGTGTTCTTCATAGAGTGATCTGTCTTCTACGGTTCCATCCAGTTCTTTCCAACTCTTCAAATCTCAAGAAGAAAGCCAAGCTTTATAAGCTTTCTTGCATAACTGAGTGTGAAGGGAAATTCCTTGATCAGCCCAGCTTTGGTGCCATTTTTTTCTTGTTTCAACACAGCCACTGGGGTAGAGAGGTGGCTGGGCTAGGGTTGAAGGGGACAGGTGTCAGGAAACGTGCACCCAAGCTCCAATCCTTTCCCCACTAACTCCACAAACTTGGACATGCCATTAACCCCTGAGTCCAATTTCCTCTCTTCTAGTTTTACACGTGAACGATAATATCACTTTAACTCACATATAATGAGTATTATATGTAATGTATATGAAAGTACTTCAAAAAGTTCATGAAAAGATTCGTATTATCTTGTAATTCTATTTTTCCATGAAGTACCCTCGTATATAATATATATAACATTGAAACATTGGAGGTAATACCTTACCATTTGTCTAAATTTGCTTTTAACTTTTGTGAGTTGGTTAATGGACACATAACAGCCATATAGGAAAAATAATTTCTGTAGCTGTATAGTCAAGCTGAGCATCTATAATCAACAACAATTTACTCTACGTTATCAAATGGCTAGAAGAAAGGAGTTTGAATGTGCTCAGCTCAAATAAATGATTAAGTTTTGTAATGACGAATATGCTATTTACCCTGATTTGATCATCACACATTGTATACATGTATTGATATTCAACTTTGTACCACACAGGTATGTATAATCAATATACTTCAATTAAAAAAAAAACTTTCATGAGCTTTGACACATCTAAATTTTTTTAAAAAATTATAGTACGTGCAAAATTGACTTCAAAGAATTTTAGACTGGGAGGGTTTGAACAGACTATTCTTAGCGTCATAGTAAAGGCTTCTCTGTTTACTATTCAGAAATTGAGTCCTATAAGAATTCAGAGATCAAGGACTCAATATGGTGTCTCTCTAGATTTTTTGGATATTAACGTTTTCCAAAGCTACCATCTCCTCTAGCCCATGCTCACCTTTGCGTAAGGGGGAAAAAGACATTTAATGGAATGAATATGTCACTTATGTTTCAAAATTCCCCTTCTGAGCTAAAAGAGTCATCCTGAAATTTGGCACATAAAACAAACAAACAAACAAAACACCCAAAAGGTCTGTATCTCTGGCAGACAAACATGGAATGAATAACAGAGACATAAATGTGATGAAGGTTGAATAGGGGACGGTTGAGCAATTGACTCACATGACTCATTCTTACCTCATTCATATTTATTAACATTAATAATAAGAGTAGCCTGCAGAAGGGCTCCAGTGGTCAGAGCTTTATTTGAACCATCTCATTTAATCATCCTAATAAACCTGTGGTGTGAAGGTTAATTCCCACTTCTGAGGAATGAAGAAATTGGGGATCAAACATATTATGCAATTTATCTAAGATCTCAAAATGAGCAAGGGATAGAGACTTAATCAGAAACCAGGTTGCCCAAATACAAAGCACTTTTGTATTTGACACAGCAGTGTTTCTCCTTAGATGGACAGACTTCACATGCCTTCATTGTGGAATTGTGCCTAGCATGCAGTCAATGTCCATGAGATGTTCCTTGGTTGCTGAGATAGCATTGCTGTACAACAGAGCAAAAAACTAGAGAGAAGTAAGAAACTTCAGAATAGAACATGTTGAATGATACGAGGTGGAACTATTGCCAGCTTATAACTCATAAATCCTCAGTTTTCTTTTCATCTTGAATATCAATGTGCTATGTGACTTTGGGCAAACCACTAAACCTCTCCGTACCTTGGTTTCAATGCTTGGAAACAAGGACTACTGTACCTGCCTCACTTGCCTAGCAGGACGATTCCAGAAATCAAATGCAATGTAAGAACAAGCACTTGGCAATAGAAAGACATTGCTGTTATTATAGCTGTTTATGGCTAAGCGTAAGATTTATGGTGTCTCTCTCTGAAAAAAAATGTGATAAACTCACATAAGCAAAGGGCTCTGAGGATTATGGGTAAAGGCATGAGCGGAGGGGAGTAGGAGGTGTGTGGGTGGGCACTGCGGGGCATGAGAAGTATAACGAGAGCTCATAAGAGGCTGAATTCAATCCAGAATAACACATCTGTAGGGTGAACCATAGGTGAGACAGGGGAGGCACAGAAGTGGGTTTTGCGACAAGTCAAAGATGGGAAAGATTGACTCACTGCTTCACTTCTGGACCCGTCTCCTGGAACCACAAAGGAGGTGATAATCCCACGGAATAGCATGGGGCAGAAAAAAAAAAAAAGTTGTTTTAATAGATTTTTGTT
Organism: Cynocephalus volans; assembly: GCF_027409185.1. Lineage (NCBI taxonomy): Eukaryota > Metazoa > Chordata > Mammalia > Dermoptera > Cynocephalidae > Cynocephalus > Cynocephalus volans. The sequence continues at coordinate 21,016,563 of NC_084476.1, forward strand.
GGGCACCTACTAAGTACATAGGATTGTGAAGATAGTCAAGAGGAACAGTTATAAAGAGAATAGTCGTAGGACAAAGTGATGCATTAAAAGTGATGAAAACAGAGGCTCGAATATATTCAGCGTTTAATGAATGACAGTGATGATAGTGATAACTAGGTGCTCAGAAAGTGTGAAATATATAAAATCTAGTCCCTGCTTTTAAGAAGCTTATAATCAGTCAGACCAGGACTAGAGTAGGACAGGAAAGACAGGGAGGGGAAGTAAGAAAATGGAACGGTGGTAGATTGTTTTCACACATGAATCCAATAATCCACTCACCCCTGTATCCACACCTTTGCAATGCTGCTTGACAGCTTCCCCCAGCAAGGGGTGGTGTCTGTCTCTCCAATCCTGCAATATGGGCTAGGCTTGGGACTTGCTTTGCCAATAGAATATGGCAGAAGGGACCCTGTGCCAATTTTGAACTTAGGTCCAAGAGGCTTCACATGCTTTTGCTTTCTCTCTTAGATCCTTGCCAGCTGCCATGAGGACTAGCCCAAGCTAGCTACATGATGAAAAACACATGGCCAAGTCACCCCTGTCACCCGAGCTCACAGTTAGCCAATTGCCAAACAATGAGCGAGGCCATCTTTGACTAGCCAGCCCCCAGCTGACCCATCAGCAGACTGCAAACACATGTGTGAGTCCAGCTGAGATCATCCATGCCTGGACAGATCAAAACTTCACAGTGGGCAGGAAGACTTGTGAGCAGTGATAAATGGGTTTTGTTTCAAGCCATTAAGTGTTTGGGTGGTTTTCTATGCAGTCTTGGACAATTGATACAGGAACTGATACTCGATTCCCATGTGCCATCTTCTCCTATGATCCTCACAACTGCTCTTTGAGGTTTTGCATCATAGGCTGCATTTTATAGATGAGGAAAGGAAGATTTAGTGAGGTAAAAAGTGACTCACCCAAGGTCACAGGGCTGGAAGTGGTAGAGGCAAGGTTTGACTCAGTCTGCTCGAATCACCAAATCCTGTATACTTGATGCTATGTCACACTAACTCAATTAAGGTGAAGGAAAAAAAAAAAAGTGTATGGTTTGACCAGGGTAGTTGACTTTGGGACAAGAGTTAAGGGTTGTAGAGACAGGAAAACAGGCTATCTAGGGGTGAGGCTCTGTGAAGGTGTTTACCAAAGTCTGAGCAAGAGCACACCAAGTATGAAACCCATAAATGTTAAGCGGAATGATACTTGTCTAATTTCCTTAAATCACTTGAAAAAGGAAAAGTTGATCACCCAGCAGAAACAGGTCAGGAACAAGAAGGGATTTCAGGAGAAAGAGTGACACAGATAAGGGCTAGAGAGATGGTGATTCACATCCCCATCCAAAAAAAGATGTGACCTTAATTGTGAAAGAGGAGAAATGGTTTAAAATTGGAATATCATAGCCAAACTTAGGTCATCGCAGAATTTCCAGTAATTCCTGTACCTCTCCCCTCTCCCGCCCACGCACCCACCTCTTCCAAGGAGAAAGAAATTTGAAAGAGAAGTCTGGAAAAAGTGTTTCAATTATGAGAGCTCAGAAAAATCTGTGTCTTGAACTATGCCCTGAAATCTTTCATCCGCCTCCATCATTGTCCCTTTGTTCAAGATTGTTTCTACTGATCTACCTGTATAAGTAAAAAATTCCTCAAGATTTTGTCCTGGTGATTGATGTGACTGCTGCTCATCAAATAATTCTGGTACATGGTAGCATGAGCCTTCTGTGCATATAGTTGGATCACACTTTCATTCTCTCTTGTGGTCAAGAGGAACATGACTAGTCCTGGCCAGTGAGTTGTAAAGATATGTAATATGTGTCTCTTCCATGCTGGAAAATTGAATGGATGCACTTGAGATCCACTAGAGGTCTTTTTTCCTCTCATGCAGAAACCATCAATGTTCAAGATGCTGGATACACCATTAACCTGGCTCCCTCAGTGATTGCAATTAGTTGTTTCCCTGCCAACTGGTGATGAAAGAAAAAAAATAAATCTTTATTATTTTAAACCACTGAGAGCTGGAGGTTGTTTTTTACTGGAGCAAAACGTAGTTTGTTTTGATTAAAGAGCCTCTTCTCTTTGATGGTCTAGGTTAAAATTTCTTAAAGTATGTTCTTTGCAACACTAGTTCTGAGAAGTTATCTGTTAACAGAATTCTATCTCCAATAAACTCTGGGCAATACTGTCTATCATATTCTAGTCCTAGAAAATCCCCCCAAACACTCTGGAGCAAACTGGATTATAGTATTCTAGACTCTACCTTTGGCAAACCCATCTATTGTTTCGGTTTCAAACACAACATATATGTAGCTTATTTCTAAACATATAACTCCTACCTCCTAGATATCTCCACATAGAATGTTATTCTAGCATTCAAATTCAATATGGCAGATTCCAAATTCATAATTTCCCCATAATTCAATCTGCTTCCTCTGTTTATTTAACGTACTTCTGAGACACTGAGCCATCTTTGATTTGCTGCATGTGTATGCAGCTAAAAGCTCTCTCAAGTCATTAAATTAATCTAGTCCACCACTATGTACACCTATACAAAGCTCAAAAACTGGCCCATAGTAGATACTAATAATATTAGTTTAATGACTGGCCCTTGGGAAGCACCTTATAACCTTGAACATGTTCATTCTGTCTTTTTAAATATGACACTCATGGAAAACACATCAGCTCCCTACTTTATATCTTGCAAACTTGGCATGCTAACTCACCTATCTTAGTCTGTTTTCTGATGTTTATAATAAAATACCTGAAATTAGGTAATTTATAAAGAAAAACACTTATTTATTATGAGAAGTTCAAGGTTGAGGAGCTGTATCCGATGAGGACCTTCTTGCTAGTGGAAACTCTCTGCAGAGTCCTGAGAAAGTGCAGGGCATCACATGATGAGGGTACATGCTAGCATGGGCAGATGTTATTTTCTCCTCTTATAAAGCCACTAGTGCCACTCCTATGGTAACCCATTAATCCATTAATCCATGAATGGATTAATCCATTCATGAAAGCAGAGCCCTCATGTGCCAATCACTCTCAAAGTCTCCATCTCTCAATATTACCACATTGAAGATTAAGTTTCAACGTGAGTTTTAAAGGAGGAATTCAAAACATTGCATCACCATTTTGAATTTTTATAAAATAGAGCTAAGAATATTACCATACAATTTTGAAGTGAATATTAAATAAATTATACTTTACAACATCACCAATCTTGTAAAATATGCTCAAAAATTTGAGCTCCCTTGCCTTTCCTCCTGAAAAAATAACTAACGTTGCCAACAATTAAGTACTATTGGCAAAATTTGAGTTATTAATTTCCTGAGAAGAAAGCTGAAGCTGCATGAAGGTTATCTTTAACCTGTCTGCATCTTGTCTAATTGCTCTGGCTAATTCTTCCAGTACTATGTTGAATAAAAGTAGTGAAAGTGAGCATCTTCATGTTGTTTCTGATCTAAGAGTAACAGATTTCAGCTTTTCCGCATTCAGTATAATGTTAGCTGTGAGAAAGAGAAAGAAACAAAAAGCATCTGAATCGGAAAGGAGGAAATCAAGCTATCCCTATTTGCAGACATGATCTTATATATAAAAAATACTAAAGACTCCACCAAAAACTGTTAGATCTAATAAACAAATTCAGTAATGTTGCAGGATATAAAATCAGCATACAAAAATCAGTAGCATTTCTATATGCTAATAATGAACTATCTGAAAAAGAAATCAAGAAAACAATTCTTTTTACTATAGCTATAAAAAAGTTAAGATACCTAGGAATAAACTTAACCAAAGAGTTTAAAGATTTCTGCACTGAAAACTATAAAACTTTTAAGAAAGAAATTGAAGAGGTCACAAATAAATGGAAAAGTACCCCATGTTCACAGATTAGAAGAATATTGTTAAAATGGCCATACTACGCATAGTGATCTACAGATGTAATGCAATTCCTATGAAAATGCTAAAGACATTCTTCACAGAAGTAAAAAAAAAAAAACAATCCTAAAACTTATATGAAACCAAAAAAGACCCCAAATAGCCAAAGTAATCCTGAGCAAAAAGAACAAAACTGGAGGCATCACACGCCTTGACTTCAAAATATAATACAAAGCTATAGAAACCAAAACATCATAGCACTGGCTTAAAAAAAAAAAAAAGACACATAGATCAATGAAACAGAATAGATAGCTCAGAAATAAATTGACATGCCTACAGCCAACTAATCTTTGAAAAGGTAATAGTGCTGGGAAAATAGAATATCCACATGGAGAAGTAAGAGAATAGACCCCTACCTCTCACCATATAGAAAAATCAACTCAGAATGGATTAAAGACTAAAAGTTGAAACTATTGCTGGGCAGAAGCTTTTTAGTTTGATCTAATCCCATTTGTTTATTTTTCCTTTGGTTGCCTGTGCTTTTGTGGTCATATTCAAAAAGTCTGTGCCCAATCCTATTTCCTGAAGTGTTTCTCCTATGTTTTCTGTAAGGAGTCTTATTGTTTCAGGACACATATTTAAGTCTTCAATCCATTTTGAGTTGATTTTAGTATATGGTGAGAAGTACAGGCCTAGTTTCATTCTCCTACATATGAATGTCCAATTTTCCCAGCACCGTTTACTGAAGAGGCAGTCTCTTTCCAAGTGTGTAGTCTTGGTGCCTTCATTGAAGATCAGATGGCTATCGGTGTATGGGTTGATTTCTGGATTCTCTGCTCACATCCATTGGTCCATGTGTCTATTTTTACGCCAGTGCCATGCTGTTTTGCTTATTATAGAGCAAAAAGATAATCAACAGAGTGGGAGAAAATATTCCCCATATATACATCTGACAAAGGATTAATATCCAGACTATACAAGGAACTCAAACAACTTAACAACAACAAAACAATTAACCCAATTAAAAAATGGGCAAAGGAGCTGAATAGGCATTTCTCAAAAGAAAATATACGAAGGGCCAACATAAAAGGATGCTCAACATCACCCAGCATTCGGGAAATGCAAATCAAAACCACTTTTAGATACCATCTCACTACAGTTAGGATGGCTGATATCCAAAAAACTGGGAATGATAAATGCTGGAGAGGATATGGAGAAAAAGGAACTCTTGCACACTGTTGGTGGGGCTGCAAACTGGTGCAGCTTTTATGGAAAATGGTGTGGAGGTTCCTCAAGCAATTACAGATAGATCTACCATATGACCCAGCTATTCCACTGCTAGGTATATACACAGAGGAATGGAAGTCATTATGTCAGAGTGATATTTGTACTCCCACGTTTAGTGCAGTGCTATTGACAATAGCCAAGAGTTGGAACCAGCAGTGGATCCACTCACTGGAGGAGTGGATAAGGAAAATGTAGTATATCTACACAACAGAATATTACTCTGCTATATATAAAAAAAAATGAAATACTACCATTCACAGCAACATAGATGGATTTATTTATTTTTTATTTTAAAAATTTTATTTTTTCAAAACAAAATAAATTTATTGTTTCATAGTTCTGGAAGATCGAAGTCCAAAATCAAGGTGTCAACAGAGTCATGCTCCCTCTGAATCCCCTAGGGTAGAATCCTTCCTTGTCTCTTTTTGGCTTCCATTGGTGGCAGTCATCCTTGCTGTCCCCTGGCTTGTAGATGCACCTCTCCATTCTCTGCCTCTGTCATCACATGGTCTTGTCCCTTTGTATCTGTGTCTTCACATGGCATTTTCCCCTTCTTCTAAGGACACCAATTATATTGGATTCGGGCTTACTCTAATGACCTTATCTTAACTTGATTATGTCTGCAAAGACCCTCTTTTCAAATAAAGTTTCATTCATAGGTACTGTGAATTTGGACCCCAACATAACTTTTTGGGGGACACAATTCAACCTATAACAAATGTACAAATAAGCTTTTTATTTTTTAAAACTTTTAAATTAATTAATTTAAATTTATCAATACACAACGTGATTGATTTTCATGTCTCTTTACCAATTCCTCTTTCTCCTTTCCTCTCCCCTTCCCTGCCATCAACATCATATCTGTTCACTTGTGTTAACAAGTTCAAGGAATTTTTGTAGTTGTTGTGTCTTCTTCCCCAACCCCCATTTACTTGTTTGTTTGTTTATTTATTTATAGCTCCCAGAAATAAGTGAGAACATGTGGTATTTCTCTTTCTTTGCCTGGCTTATTTCACTTAATATAATTTTCTCTAACTCCATCCATGTTGCTGCAAATGGTAGCATTTCATTATTTTTTATAGCAGAGTAGTATTCCATTGTGTAGATGTACCACCTTTTCCTTATCCACTCATCTGATGATGGACATTTTGGCTGGTTCCAACTCTTGGCTATCGTAAATAGCACTGCAGTAAAGATGGGAATACAGGTATCCCTTCGACACAATGATTTCTGTTCCTCTGGGTATATAACACGGATGGATTTAGAGAAAATTATATTATGTGAAATAAGCCAGGCACAGAAAGAGAAATACCACATGTTCTCACTTATTTGTGGGAATTAATAAAAATAAATAAGTAAATACACAAACAAATAAATGCGGTGGGAAGACACAACAATCACAACAATTCCTTGAACTTGTTAAGACAAGTGAACAGATATGATATTGATGGAAGGGGGGAGAGGAAGGGGAAAAGGAGGAATTGATAAAGAGACATGAAAATCAACTATATTGTATATTGATAAATTTTTTTAAAGAGTTGAAACTATGAAACTACTAGAAGAAAACATAGGGGAAATGACCCATGACATGGGCCTGGGAAAGGATTTTTTAAATGAGACCTTCAGAGCCCAAGCCACAAAAGCAAAAATAGACAAGTGGGATTACATCAAACTAAAAAGTTCCTGCATGTCAAAGTAAGCTGTTAACAGAGGAAAGAGACAACCTGTGGAATGGGAGAAAATATTTGCAAACTATACATCTGACAAGGGATTAGTATCAAGAACATATAAGAAAGTTAAACAACTCTACAGTAAAAAAAACCCTCATATAACCCCATTGAGAAATGGATAAAGGATTTTTTAAGACATTGAAACATAATTGATTATACATATTTATGGGATACAGAATTGACTATCAATACTTGTGTACAATATGTGATGATCAAATCAGGATAATTAGCATATTCATCATTAAAAAATGTAATCATTCTTCGTGTCCTTTAACTGATTTTTCACTAATCCATTCCCCCTGTCTCTTTCTCACCTCCAGTAACCACAGTTCTGTTGTCTCCTTCTAAAACTTCAATGTATTACTGAAAGAACGGTGATCTTTCTTTCTTTCTTTCCTAGCTCCCACTTATGAGTGAGGACATTTGGTATGTTTCTTTCTGTGCCTGCCTCATTTCACTTAACATAGTTTCTCCAAGCTCATCCATGTTGCTGCAAATGGCAGAATTCCATTCTTCTTTATGACTGAGTAGTATTCCATTGTGTATACTGGAATGAGATGATATCTCAATGTGGTTTTGATTAGCATTTTTCTGATGATTAGTGATACTGAGCATTGTTTCATGTACCTGTTGGCCATTTGTATGTCTTCCTTTGAGAAATGTCTACTCTGTTTCAAGAAATGGACAAAGGACCTTAACAGACATTTCTTAAGAAAGAACATTCAGGTGGCTAACAGGTATATGAAAAAATGCTCAACATCACTAATCATCAGAAAATTGCCAATCAGTACAATAATGACATACCCCTCACTCCACTGAGAATGGTTACAATAAAAAAGACAAATAAGACAAGTGTTGGTGAGAATATGGAGAAAAGGGAACACTTGCACACTGTTGGTGGTAGTGTAAACTAATACAAGTATTATGAAAAATACTATGAAGGTTCCTCAAAAAATTAAAAATAGAACTACCATATGATCTAGCAATTCTACTTCTGGGTACATATCCAAAGGAAATTAACTCAGTATGTTGAAGAGATATCTGCACTCCCATGTTTATTGCAGCACAATTTACAGTAGCCAAGAGATGGAATCAACCTAAGTGTCCAACAACAGATGAATGAATTAAAAATATGTAATATATATATACACAGTAGAATATTATTTAGCCATAAAAAAGAATTAAATTTTGTCATTCGTAGCAACATGGATGAACCTGGAAGACACTGTGTTAACTGAAATAAGCCAGGCACAAAAAGTCAAATACTGCATAATCTCACTGACATGCAGAATCTAAAAAAGAAAAAAAAAGTTGATATCATGGAGGCAGAGAGTAGAACAATGGTTACCAAAGACTGGGGAGGGGAGCGGAGAAGGGAGTAAGGGGAAAGCTTGGCCAAGGGATATAAAATTACAATTAGATAGGAGAAATAAGTTCTAGTGTTCTACTGCACAGTAGAGTGACTATGGTTCACAATAAAGTACTGTATATTACAAAATAGCTAGAAGAGAGGCTTTTGAATGTTCTCATCACAAAGAAATGATAAATGCATGAGATGATTCATACATGAACTACCTGACCTGATCATTATATAACATGCATGTGTATCAAAACATCAAACTGTATGCCATAAATATGTACAATTACATGTTAAAAAATCACGTATCAATTAAAATAAAAAATATATAAATATTTTTGTTTTTAAAAAGAAAATCTTACTGTGATTAAGAATTGATTGTGATTCTGTTTTCTTAACATCTTCTGGCTCTATGCACATTTTTCTCTCTCTCCCCAGTGTTTGCTTTGCTTCTGGTTTTCGTGATCTGTCACTCAGCTCATCATTTTGACCATCCTTTAACTGTCTTTGGTTTTTTCACTATTCCATTCTCCACACTGCTCCCAGAGTGATCTTCCAAAGTAATAACTAACTCTCCCCCTGAGAACATTTGAGTGGCACTTAGTTCTAATCATCTTAGAACAAAGAACAAGCTCCTTTCTTGGCTTGACTTAATAGAAAGGCACTTCAGAATATGCCTTGACCTGACTTACCACTTTACCCTTATCTCCTACCAGTCTCTCCTTCAGATTCAGCACTTCAACTACACTGAACTGTTTCGGTTATGCAAACAAGGTATGTTCACTCACCTGACCATGACTTTGCCACTGCCAGGCCCTTTGTCTGGGACGCCATATTCCAGGCCTTCATCTAGTTAACTTCAATTCATCCTCCAAGGTCTTCCCTGATCTGAACATGTATCAGGTTACTAGTCTGCCTCTCTCACTAGGAATTCCATGAGGGCAGCTACAGTGCTTGAACCATAGCAGGAGCTCAGTACAAAGATGTGTTTTGAATAAATGAATAACTGAGTTCTTGTAGCAGTGGGAGTCATTAACTCTACTCATTGAATATTGAGTGTTTTTGCCTCTTGATCACATGGCATAAAGCACTTTCTTGCCCCTTTGTAGGTGGGTGAGCCAAGTCACTAGTTCTGGCCCATTAGATATGTGTACCATTTGCAGGTTGGGCATTTAATTGCCACTGTGAGATCCCCCAGAACTCTTAATCTTCTGACACAGAGACAAGCAGCACTGAAGTTGGTGGCTGCTCTATTAGAGACATATGAGTAAGAAATAAATGTTTGCCATTTTAAACAAGTGAGCTTTCGAGGTTGCTTGTTACAACAATATAACCCATCCTGACTGACACGGGAGAGATGCTGAAACTGCAACCATGTACACTGAAGGATGTGTAGAAGCAAAGGAAAGTGATGATGGTAATGTTTCCTTTTTTCATCAAGACTAAAGATTCCTCTGAGAGGTTAAGCAGCAGTTGCATTTGACTGAAGGTGAGTGACACTTAAGAGGGCCAAGATGAACCCAAGGGCTTGGCAGGTATGCAGAAACACCTTTAAAAGGTGGCTGCCATTTGTGATCAACACAGGGTTATGGCTTGGGAAAGAAAAAGGGACTTAAGGTCATGATGTCACTGGAATAAATCTCTCTGCAAACGACATGGGTCATTTCTGTGGCTTTCTACCTTGTGGACCAGTTTGGGGTACATTTTTCATCCAGGGTTCTACTTGAAAGTTTCCATGTAGCTTGGAAACAGAGCTAGGCCACCCTATTAGTGGTGAGTGTGCCTAATACATGTACTTAACAATGAAGTCTCTCTTGAGAAGGCTACACTCTTGGAAAGGCTACATGGTCTATTTGGATGTTGTTCTCTTGAGTTCATTCTTATTAGTGGTATGCAAACATTACATGGATCATTGCTTTAATGAAAGACATTTTGTTTGCAATTTTTTTTTTCACACAGATAAAATATGGAGGTGAGAACTTATCTAAATAACTCTGGAAAGAAAAGAGAAGAGAGAGGATTAAAATCAGCATAATATTAAGGATTATACTTGAAGAGTATGTCACTGGGCTACTCACTATGCTAAGTGTTTCCCATGGATATTGTCATTTACTCCTCCTAATGAACCTTTAAGGTTTGTACAATTTTAATCCAGTTTTACAGATAAAGATGCTAAAGTTCAGAGAGATTTAGTAATTTTTCAAAGGTCACACAGCAAAGTAGTGGTGGAGCCAGAATAAAAATTGAGCAATCTGACTTAAGAGCTATGCTTTATTTATTTATTGGTGTCTGGCCAGTACAGGGATCCAAAACCTTGACCTTGGTGTTATAACACCGAGCTCTCACTGACCGAGCTAACCAGCCAGCCCCAACAACTGTACTTTAGACTACTCATTTCATTATATCATCTCTTCAAGGAATGAAAATCTGTGAAGTCTCTCATTTATGTTAAGCACAAAGGAGGTAGGTGTGCTTATACATGGGAAAACTAATTTTCAGAGAAAAGAATTAACTCTTTGAAGGTTTCTGGGCGGTAGAGATTTCTTGGGTTTCTTTCACTGGGCTGCTTTCTTTGGGGTCTACTAATCTTTATCTCCCTCCTAGTGATGTCACAGGAGGTTAGCCTTATCCTTCTCTTACTGCCAGCTCCACCCTGTGTGGAGCCAGTTAGACAATGTAATGAGACAGATGAAGAGAAAATAAAACAGCACTGTCCGAGGTTCCTCCTAGGCTTACTATTGTATGATGCACATGTATTATCTCGTTTAATCTTCTCCACAACCCAATGAGGTAGATATCATTTCCGCCATTTTATGGGTCAGATAAGCAAGGCTTAGGAAGCTGAATGAGAAGATTTGAAACTCAAGTTCTGCTGACTCCAAAGCCAATCATCAGTTCACCCCACTAGTCTGGAAGAGGATGCTTTCTTCTTGAGGTGTCAGAGGTAGAACGGTTCCAAATGATGAGACACTGAGCCCTGAATACTACATTAGAGTCATCTGGGATGGAGAGGAGCATTTCCTGGGCTCCACCTGCTGACTTGGGGTATCTGGGGTTGTGTCCCTGAGATCTGCATTGTAATGAGCTTTTTGGATGAAGCTTATGAACGTCATCAGTTATGAACACATTGTGAAAGGAAAAGTGTAAAAACTACTTTGTGAAAGGAACAGTGAGTGAGAGCTGATGACCTCATGCTGTGAATACAAAAGTCATCAAGACTGATGGCTGGGGCCAGTGGAGGAAGGCAGGATGCATACATGTCAATGTGTGTGCATGTGCATGTTTATCTGTGTAAAAGTGCATATGTGTGAGTGTGTGTGTGTGTGCCTGCGGTGCTAAAAGATACTTAGGAGAGGAAAGGGAATCCTATGCTTCAAGTGTTTATGCTAATTTCAGTTTCTCCAAACACGGACCATTCCATTCAAAAGCTGATCTACCATATTTCCCAATCTTTCATCCTGCTTTATTTTTTTCTCTCGCCCTCATGTACTTTTACTTTATTTACAATACTCCTTGGTGCATTTACTTATTGTTCCAGTTTTGTATAATGTGAGCTCCATTTTGCTTCCTGGATTTCCCAAGAAAAATGGAGTCCAGAGCATGTTCCATTTAGAGTTATGGCAATAGTGTTGTATATAGGTAAGGTTTCTTCAATCAGATTGTCTGGGTTAAAACTCTGTCTCCAACACCTAGTTACTTAGTTGCTGAGCAGCCTTGAGTCAATATATGTTGTGATATATACATAAAATATGTATATTACTATCTACATTTGGTGTTACGTATTTTTGGAGATGTTAATTTAAGGAGTATGTCTTAGAAATTGTGACCATAAACATCTAGTTTCAAACCCTAGTCCCATTGCTTACTAGTTCTGTGATACTGGACAAATATTCTAAAGTTCTTGAGACTCAGTTATTTCCATATCAAAAGTGGGGACCATAATATCTGAATGTTAGGTTTTGTATGAGTTAAAATAGATAATGCATGTTTAACATACAGCACAATATCTGGGATAGAGTCGGTATTGAATAGTAGTCATCATCTCCATATTACACATTGCTATCAGATTTCAAAAGAACCTTAGACTATCTGGCTAACTCTTTGCCAGTGTAAGAATTACCTGAACAACAAGTTGACTGATTATTTCATGAATCCTAGGAACAGAAAACTCAATTTCTTGCTAAGTAGTACCTGGTAGCACTGACATTTTCCAGATAGAAATGTAGACCTCTACCTTATAAGAGAAAACTTAATTTCATCTATAGAATCTGTATATCTTAATGAAACTTTTTATTTTTTGTTTTAGTTTATTTTTATTTTATTGGTTATGCATATTCATGGGATACAAGGCTGACCGTCACCACTTGTGCCCAAGATGTGATAGCCAGATCAATATTGTCAGCATGCCTATTACCACAAATTATGATTATTCCCCATGTTCTCCACCCAATTAATCCCTGAACTCCTTCCCCCTCCGCCCATCCCAGTCCACAACCCTAGGCATGCTATCTCCCTCTGCAAGTCCAACACACCACTGTAGTCTTTCTTTCCTTCCTTCTTTCTCTCTTAGCTCCCACTTATGAGTGAGGACATGTGTTATTTTTCTCTCTTTTCCTGGCTTATTACACTCAATGTAATTTTCTCCAAGCTCATCCATGTTGCTGTGAATGGCACAATATCATTTTTTTTATGGCAGAATAGTATTCCATTGTGTATATATACACATTTTCCTTATCTAGTATTCCATTCATGGACATTTAGGTTGATTCTATATCGTGGCTATTGTAAATAGAGCTGCAGTGAATAAAGGGGTGCAACTATCCCTTTGACATGATGATTTTTATTCCTTTGGGTACATACTTAGAAATGGGATTGCTGGATCATATGAAAGATCTATCTGAAGTTGTTTAAGAAACCTCCATACTGTTTTCCATAGTGGTTGTACTAATTTATAGTCCCACCAACAGCATAGGAGTGTTCCTTTCTCTACACATCCTTACCAGCATTTGTTGTTCCCTCTCTTTTTGATTATAGTCAGTCTAACTAGGGTGATGTGATATCTCAACATAGTTTTAATTGCATTTCCCTGATGATTAGTGATGTTGAGCATTTTTTTCATATATTTGTTGGTTGTTTGTACATCTTCTTTTGAGAAATGCCTATTCAGCTCCTTTTCCCATTTTATAACTGGGTTAATTGGTTTTTTTTTTTTACTGTGTAATTGCTTGAGTTCCTTGTATATTCTGGTTATTAATCCCCTGTCATATGTATAGTTCGCAAAATCAGTTGCATTTACATTCCCTAATAATGAGTTAACAGAAAGAGAAATCAAGAAAAAAACCCATTTACAATAGTTACCAAAAAAAAAATTAAATACCTAGGAATCAATTTAACCAAGGAGGTGAAAGATTTCTACAATGAGAACTACAAACCACTACTAAAAAAATTAAAGAAGACACAAAAAGATGGAAAGATATTCCTTGCTGTTGGATTGGAAGAATTAACATTGTGAAAATGTCCATTCTTCACAAAGTGATCTACAGATTCAATACAATTCCCATCAAAATGCCAATGACATTCTTCACAGAAATGGAAAAAAAATCAAAAAATCTCAACATTCATATGGAACAAGATAAAGCCCCAAATAGCCAAAACAATCCTGAGCAATGTACACATATAGTTGGAGGCATAACACCACCTGACTTCAAATTATATATATTCATATAAAGCTGGAGGCATAACACCACCTGACTCAAATTATACTACAAAGCTATGGTAAACAAAACAGTATGGTCCTGGCATAAAAACAGACACTCAGACAAATGAAACAGAATAGAGAACCCACAAATCAACCCACAGACCTACAGCCAATTGATATTTGACAAAGGCAACAAGAACAAACATTGAGGAAAAGACTGCCTCTTCAATAAAAGACTGCTGGGAAAATGGGATATCCATATGCAGAAGAATGAAACTAGACTAACACCTCTCACTGTATACCAAAATCAACTCAAAATGGATTAAAGACTTAAGCATTATACCTGAAACTGTAAAAATACTAATGGAAAATATAGGGGAAACACTTCAGGAACGAGGACTGGGAGCAGATTTTATGATCCCAAAAGTACAAATGACAAAAGAAAAAATTAACAAATGGGACTATATCAAACTGAAAAGCTTCTGCACAGCAGAAGAAGCAATCAACAGACTGTATCTTTTATTTTTTAATGGGCAATACATTCTCATGCAGTGACTTTTTTTCATTTGATGGTAACTATTTTAGGATCTTGCCGACTGTCCTGTAAATCTGAACCTGGGAACTGGAGCATTACCTGCATCATTAGGTGAAATATGCTATTGGGCTCTAATACCTAACAAATGTCCTGTTCGGAACTGTTTCACGGTCCAAAGGGCAATATTTTAAAACTTGTCTCTAATAAGTAGAGATGCCATTTGAGGCTTTCTTTCCTGCATGGGGACATAATTTCAGGCATTTTAAATTTAGTTTGATTTTTACATTTATCTTTATTTAATCCTCACAAAAGCCTTCAAAGAAAATATTGTTATCCCTATTTTAAATATGAGGAAAATAAGGTGTGGATTGGAGTGGGCTAGTTAAAATCATAGAGCCTATAAATGCTTTGAATCTGAGCATGTGTGACTCCAAATTTCATGGGAGAAAAATATTGTCTTGCCTTACTTTTTTCCCCATTAATATTTTCCAGATTGAAGAAGTTTCCCTATTTTTGACTTTATTACATGGATAAGATAAGTTTTCAATTTTATAGTTCGAGTCTCAGGGAGCTACTTATTTTATTTTATTCTTTCAATTGTAAAATATAATGCAGATACAGAAAACCACACTGAACAAATGTATGGCTTAATGAGATATAGATTATAAATTATAAGTCATACACCTTTGTGCCTACCACCCAGGTAAAAAATAGAACCTTACCCACTACTTCAGAAGCCCTATTTGGTGTCCTGTCCTAAATCAACCCTCTGCCCCCACCCCTCACCTATAAAACTGACAACTAGCCTGACTTCCTTCTAATCACTTCTGTTTCTTTATAGTTTTGTCACCCGGGTATGCAGCCTCAAAACCATAATTTAGTCTTGCCTATTTCTTTTTTTAAAATGATGAGTAGTTTAATCTATAGGTTCACCTTCTATCCCTTTCTTTTCCTAACTCTTCATCTGCAGGAGAACCTAGGGCATTTGAGGAGTCTCACATGGTCTGGATTTGGTTTGTTACACATTCATGGCACAGAGTAAAATGTTCCCCTGTCCTCTCTATTTCCTGTGCAGTGGCAGATGAATCCTGAGGTTTGATCAGACTCAGTTCAGTTTCTTTGGTAATGCTGGAAGTGGTGATGAGTTCTTCCATCAGCAAATACATCACAGCTGCTGGTCTTTCCTGTGATGTCCATTGCTGTTGATGATTACTGCCCAGATCCATCGATTCACTGGGGTGGGGAGAGATGCTCTAATTCTTTTATTTCTTTTGCATTTATCAACAAGAACACTTTTATAAAGAGTCATTTTCCATTACCTTCTGTTTGGTTACCCAGTTGATATAGGAAAGGCAGGACAATGCTTGAGTCTTTTCCTCTCTTTACCAATTTTCAAGATGATGAATTAATTTTAATCCCATTTAACTATGAAATTGACCAATGAGTTCTTTTTACCATGGATTTAAACATACTTTAAGGGCTTAGATTTTTAAATCTTTGAGAAAATAGAGGTCTCTGAAAAAACTTAGAACTTTCAGTGAGTGTCTCTACACCACTAGGTTTTGGGACAAAGCAATAAATTGAAAGTCACACACACAGATTTCTTGGGAGCTGAATATGCATATGAAACACTTCTTTCTTCAGAAATATTTCTACTTCCCAAAGAAGGACACCTTCACATTGTTGACAGGGAAGAATATGCACTAAGAAAAAACTGAATGGGAAAGGATTTTATAGGAAAATTGGAGATAATGTACAATTTTTCTCTGCCCCCCCCAACTCCTTCTTCATTCTGAGTGTGTAGCATTGAAAATTTACTTGTGATTTAACTTAATATAGACTCTTAAGTAACAGATGAAGGAAGAATATGTTTGAGTTCTCCTGCGGGACATTTAATTAACCAAGCTCTCCAGTTTTTGGTTCAAATCAGGGGAGACAGTAAAGTGGTTGTTGGGATGGTTAACTTTTCAAGCAGGCTCTGTGTAGAATCCAAGTCTCCATGAAACCGAGGATAGCTGATGTTCTTCATATAGAAATTTAGAGAGTGAAATTTGTATATTCCTCTCTCTTTTTGATAATCTTATTAATATTTATGCTTCTGGCTTACTCAGAGAAAAAAGTTGAATACAACAACGTCCTGGGAATTACAAGGTATTTAAAGTCAAAGAGATTATACTTCAAATTCCACACTCCATCACGTATTTCACAGCTGGGTAATTTCGAGGAAATTCCTTAAATTCTTCGAGGCTTATGCTTCCTAATTGTTAAATAGCAAAGAAGCGAGTGAGTCTTCTTCACAGGGTCATCCTGAGCACTTGATACAGTGAGATCTGTTAAGTACATGGCCTAGCAATGGGCACAGGTCGAGAGTACCAAACTTACTGGTTTCCTGCTTTCTTGTCTTTTGACTTTCAACAAATCTTAGAAATGCCTTTTTTATTTTCCTCATATCAAAAACTAATGCAATTGGAAAAATTCAGGTAAATGAGCATTTATAGCAATACAGCAGGTAAAGGATTATTAAGCAAACAAACAAATATGAGCTTTGTTTTCAGAATGAAAAGCAAAAAGGGAGGCTGGAGGGATTTTCCTAGGGGGCTTTGAAAGCAAGAAAACCAGAAGGAAGGGAACACAGACAAAGAAACAAAGATGTGATGGTAAAAGCCATAGAAAGGCATCAGTTGGCAGCAGGATGAGCTGTAGTCAAAGGTGGACATAAGGATGTAGGGGCAATTGAGACTAAAAACCTAGACTCGGGAGTGGGTGGAGGCACTGATGTGACCCTGAGAAAGGATGACTAAGCTGTCAGTGGGTAATGACATGTCTGTATCTAAACATAAAACATTTAAAAAAAAATCAAAATAGGTGTTTGGTGACTCAAACCTAGGGAGAGATTCCTCAAACTCTGGTAAGAGCAAAAACACCAAGGAAAGAAGATTATTTTGGGGAAGATTAATTATGTTTGAAAAAAGTTGTTTATTTTTATTGCTATAAAACAGCCTCATGATTCAGCTTTCTTCTGGCAAATAACATCTCCACCAGGAAACATCCATGGATTTCTGTGCCTGTCTGAGTTCCATCTGTTGCTGTTATTCAATGGCAAATGGCACCCATATTTTCCCTCGTGGAAGATACATTCATTTATTGGCATGTACAAAATTGGAAGCATATTTATTTTGGTTTATGTGATTTCATAAAGGGGCAATCACAGTTAATTCTAAATATTTGAAATCAGATTGATTCACTCAAAAACTGTCACAACGTTGTCATTGACAAGACCTGCAGAAGGAAGAGATTGTTATCTTCTGGTCGTCTGCGAAATCACTTACAACAGGATAGATCGTTGTCTCTAGAGGAAGGCAGCGTGGGATAGTGAAAGAGGAACCGGGCTGAAAGTTAACACTTCTGTAGCCTATGGACTCCGTGGCAGGCTGCTCGTGAGACCTTGGAGACACTCAACTGCCTGTGCATTTAAAAGGGCACAGATTTTGGAGACAAACCTTTATAACTACCTTTATCACTTACCATCTGCACAAACTTGAGTCCTGCTCTGAGCATCAGTGTCTTCATAAGGAATATTTTAGTAGTATTAACTACCTGCATTACCAGGTATGATGAGGCACTTTGAATAATGCATTTACTCAGTTGTGAGGCACACAGACAAAAGGAATTTTTCTCTCTCCTTAATTTTCTGAGTCTCTTTAACTGCAAATGAAGGCAGTAATTCCATGCCAGTTCTAGGGAGTTGCAAAATTCAAATAAATATATATTTTTGCATGTAAATGAGAAGCCCTGTAAATTGTAGTGGTGTTGCTATTTGAAAATGTCCTTATTTTGGCATGTTGTGGTGTTAAGTGCTTATTATGGGCCAGGTACCACAGCAGGTGCATTTATTAGCTGTATCGGTCAGGGCAAGTAATACTAGTTGCTGTAACAAATAATCTCCAAATAAACACTTACATACTGCTCTTACCACAGTTCAGTGTGGTTGGAGCAGCTTTCCTCTCTTTGAGTGGCATTTTTCATCTCAGGCTTCTTCTAGGACCTCAGAGTCCTCCACTAGATTTTTTACTTCCTGTTGGTAACTAGGAAAGAATCAGTGAGTAAAAGGTTCTGATGTCCAGGGAAGTAAATGGCCTATATCATAACTGCCCCATACTTTCAGCTAGATTTAGGCACCAATGTCCTCACTCATAAAGGGGCTGGGAAATGAAGACTACTCATATGTCCAGAAGGAAAATGAAACATTTTGCTAAACCAAATTTATCCTCTATTGTATTATCTCATTTAATCTTCACAAAATTATTGCAAGTCAGAGCTTATTATACATACTTTACAAATGGGATAACTGAGGCTTAGGGCTGTGAAGTAACTTGACCAAAGTTACACAATTAGCAATAGACAAACTCATGTCCCTTAAATTACCTTTAATTGCCCATGCTTCAAACTGGAATCACAGACAGATGAACTTGGAGAGAGGCCCTTGCATGTTCAGATGGTGTAGATGGGGTAAGAATCACCCAAAGAAATATTAGAATGTTTATACTTGTAAAACAGTATGTTTTAATGCTAAGTATCCAACATCCCCAAATAAATACCATGAGGGATCATCTTCTCCAGAAATAAATTTGTAGCAAAATTACAGTGTGTGAGAAATATTGAGATCCTTTATGCCCTTAAGGACTGCATTAGAGATACAAAGTACAAACAGAACACAGATACAGTTCCTGTCCTACAAAGGTATTGGCCTAGCAGAGGAAATGCTTACGTAACACTTAGCAAAAATGACAGTTAGCATAAGAAGGCATATTTATGGAAAGCTATGTGAGCTAAATTTTAAGAGATTCACCTCATTGATCGGAATAACTGGGTTTGAACTTTTTCTCTACCCTTACTAAGCATGTGATGTTGGGTGAGGTGTTTTCACTCTCTGAATATCAGATTCCTCATTTGTAAAAGGGAGATTTTAACAACTATTACATTATAGGATGACATAAAAAGAAAGAAGTATGCATATGTCTGTGTGTGTATGGTATATATATTATACACACATACGTGTATGGGTTCACAGGCACACACATATGATTTACCTTAAAGCAGGTGTTCAGGAACTATTAATTGTCTTCTTCCTTTTATACTAACAGAAATGACAAAAAAAAAAAAAAAACCTATAATTTATTAGAAGTCTACTCTGCCCCCACTTGGTGTGCTAGGTACTTATATGTGTCATTCTTTTTAGTTCTTACAATCCCCTTCTTTAGGAGGTAAGGTCAATGCCTGATGTCACATCAAAGTGATAGAACTGCAATTGGAACCCTGGTCCTCTGGCTCCAAATCCACTCATACCACCCACTCTGGCAGTATAGGTCATCTGGTCCAATGATTAGTTGTGCTTTGATCCTATTTTCAACATCCATATGTAGGCACCGAGTCTCTTTTCTTGAATTCTTAGGGACTCACATCTCCTTCAAACTTCATAGCATTTATTAAGCAGCTCCCTGGTTAGAAACTTCTTTCTGTTGAACGGAAATGTCTTGTCATGCAACTTTCATTCATCAGTCATAATTCCATCCTTTAGGGTTTACAAAGAACAGGTCTACTTCATCTGCCTTGAGGCTACAACTTGAACGTTTATATACATTTATGATGAGCCTTAAACCTCTTGTCTTCTGGCAAAATATTCCATTTCTTCAAATTCTATATGATATGTAGTCCCTTCACCCACAAATACAGTGACCACAGGAGAGCTTACACTTTGTCAATAGCCTTCTAAAAGTGCTGGTCCCAGAAGCAGAGGTATTTTTTTTTGTTAGAGGCCAGAACACCATGTGGCAGACTCTGTCCTGGACTCAGCATTCTCATTCATAATAGCTTGAGATCCCATTAGTTTTCTTGGCAGTCTTATCCCATCCTTGGCTCAGGCTTTCCTTGTAGTCACCTAATATGCATAAACTAGTGAATTACAGGATATTTGGGCTAGAAGGAACCTCAAAGATCATTTCTGACAGAGTAAATTGAGGCACAGCCACCTCGTCTACTGGGTAGAAGAACCATCCAGAAGGCCTTCTTTGCATCTATCTATCAATGTAGCAAATATGTCGTAAGTGCCCAGTGTGTGTCAGTCTCTGTGATGAATGCTGAGTGTGTGGTGGCATATGAAACAGAAATGCTCCCTGCCCCCTTAGAGATAATGTTCTAGAGCAGGAAACAGACTTGAATAAAGTAATCTCAAGTGAAGCATATCATTATACCCTGTGATGAGGACCGTGGAAGAAAAAATCAGAGTGCTATAAGAGAATTAGGGTGGGGTCTGATTTGGCTCAGAGATAAGCCCTGTGTACGCCCAATTCAAAAGACTTTGTTTTTACTGCAAACACTACTTTTGTCATTTAATTCACCATGTATAGTGAAGTAAAGGTGGCCACATATACTTTGACACTTCTCCCTCTGAGATCGATGTGTGTCTGTTTTCCCTCCTGTAGAATCAAGTGATGCTGTGCCTGTTCCAAGCCTCGCCTTGAAAAGGAGTGGTTGATCCCAACTTCTCCCCTTGGGCCCTGAACTGCCATGTAGGAAGTCTGATTACTTTGCTGGAGACACCACATAGGGAAGCCTTGAGACCTCATGGAAAGAGAAAGAGAAGGACCTGGCTGAATTCAGCTACATTCATCTGTTTTCTGCTGCTTATAAGAGGATACCTAAAACTAGGTAATATATAAAGAAACGGAATTTATTTCTGATAGTTTTGGATACTGGGAGTCCAAGATCGAGGGGTCACATCTGGTGAGGGCCTTCTTCCTGGTGGAGACTCTCAGCAGAGTCCCGACATGGCACAGGGCATCACATGGCTACGGACAAGAGCTAACACGCTTATTCTTCTCTTTATAAAGCTGCTGGTGCCACTCTTGTGATAACCCCTGCATTCATTAAACTATGAATCTATGAATTTACTAAGGCATTCATGAGGGCATAGTCCTCATGGTGAAATCAGCTTGTAAAGGCCCCATCTTTCAAATACCATATTTCAAATCCAATACTCATATTGGATTAAGCTCCAATATGAGCTTGGTGGGACATTCAGACCATAGCACAGCCCTTCAGATTTCCCCATCAAAGTGCCCTTCAGACCAGACCAGCCATCAGTTGAATATCATCAGGAGACCCCAGGTGGTACCACATGGAGTGGAAGAATTGCCCAGCTGAAATGTGCTCAGATTTTGGGCCCATAAAATCATGTAATATGATATAATATAAGAGATGTTTTTTAAGACTTGGACCAGTTTCATATGCAGCAATATATAACCATTATACAAACATTGTATTTTCCTTGTTCTTTGCATTTTGGAAGTTTTGTTATTTCAACCCTCAGTAGTTCATATGGATTCATTCGTTAAATACATATGCATTTTATACTTGTGCTAGAGGCACTGGAGAAATAGATATGGAAAAAATATAGTACATTATTAAGAACACAAGCTTTGGAGACAGATCTTGGTTTGGATCCCAGCTCTGCCACTTATCAGCTGAATTGTCTTGAGAAAGTTTCTTAATCTATCTGAGCTTCCTTTTCATCATCTTTAATGCAGAGAGAAAAGATGATTAACTTTGTAAGTGTGTTTTGGGTTGTAAAGATAAAATATATGTGAAAAACTTACTGGAGCTTTCTGGCATAAAGTGAGTTCTCAATACTTAGGCTATTTTTAAATCATTATTTAAGGAAATGTCATCTTTATCTTTAAGGATTTTACTGAATAGTGGGAGAGACGGAAAAAGCGTCAGTGAGTGTAATGAACACCATTGTGGAAGAAAGTCTAGGATATCATGGGGGCATAGAAAAAGGACATCCGTTTTAGTTGTAGGGACAGTGAAGAGAGAAATCTATCCAGAAAAAATGACATTGAGACTCAGACCTGAAGGACTAGCAGCAATTAACCAATTTAAGGGGAAGTCTGGGAAAGGAAAGGTAAGTGGGTGCCAAATGCCAAAGAAAGAAAGGCAATTGGCAAATTCAGTAAACGGCAGGCAGCTTTTAGATACATTAGGGCATGGTATCTTGTCTCATATCTTGTTGAACTTGACCCATTGGATTTTCAGGGACCCCACCTCTAGGCCACTGTACTAACAATGCTTCCTGTCCACCTTCCATTCCAGAATCAGATAAGAGTTATGAATTATCCTCCTCTAAATCATTGCTGGAAATTTTGAGCAGGACTAGGCTTGGTCCCTATGCTCTGAGCTCCACCATTTGAATTCTCTCTTTGCCTGGACACAAAAACAAAAACGCCCATACAGAATGAGATCAACCAGAATATTAAAAATCATGTGTGGAAATGGCCCACTATAAAGGACAACAAACAGAAGAGGTAACAATCCCAAGTACATGAGATGATAAAATAGTTTGAATTCTATATACGTATATATATTTAATATCCATAATATATAAATATAATATATTTCTTATACTATATTCATACAATATTTAAACATACATATAAGGAAATAATTTCAATGCTAGGAAAGATGGGGAGATTCTGAGAACCATTTGAACAACTCAGGTTGTGTCCTCAGAAAGTATACTAGCATGTTTCTGGAATATTCTTAACTGTAGAGAGATATACGTCTTTAACTTCAAAATGTTCCCTGTTCTGTTCTCATACATTAAATAAAAACTTAAAGGAAACATAGTTAGCAGTTATCCAAGTTAAAGATGATCTAAGTAAATAGTTCTTTTATTTTCAACCTGCCAGAAACCATCGAAAACTTCTACCAGCGAATTAAATATTTGGTCATCCCTCAGCTCATGTTATTTCTGGAGTTGTTATAACTTAAATCATTTTTTACAGAAATTTATGGGCACTTAAACCTAGGTACTGTCTGTAGCTGTGCTTTATGGACAACATAAATGATTCTGAGCCTTTCTCTCCCCTCCTTGTCTATTTGTATCACAAATAATCATATATCATAACCAGAGATGTCTAGCATGTACTAAATTTTCTTTCCCCGATGCTGTAGGTAGGAGATGGATATGCTAGAGGGTGCTGGCATGGTGCAGGGATACATGACAGGAAGAGAGATTTTGTTACCTCTTTTGGGAGCTAGTACTGTTACGTTGCATAAAAATCCACATTAACTGGCTTTTTATGGGTGCTCTTAATGGTTTTATTAAAACTTCCTATGTCCCAAGCTAGAAATCATCTCAAAGAGGTAAAAACAGGACAAGTTGTTAGCTATAGTACTTGGGGGGTCTGTCTTGGGCTGAATTTTGCCCACCCCTTACCCCCAATTCACATCTTGTACTCCTACCCTTCCCCACCCCAGTCCCTCAGAATGTGACTGTGTATGGAGATATGGACTTTAAAGAGATAATTAAAGTAAAATGAGGTCATATGGGTGGACCCTAATCTTCTGTGACTGGTGTTTTTATAAAATGAGGAAATGAGGGCACAGACAACATGGAAAATGAGGGATGACCATGCGAAGACAAAGGGAGAAGGTGGCCAGAGAGAGAGGCCTCAGGAGGGACCATGCCCGCTGACGCTGTGATCTTGGACTTCTAGCCTCCAGATTTGTGAGAAAATAAATTTCCATTGTTTAAGCCACACAGTTTGTGGTATGTTGTTATGGCAGCCCTAGCAGACTGAGACAGTGGCCAACAACATACCTCAGACAAGGGCTGGGACCAGGGGTGGTGAGGTAAGAGGGGCACTCATTCTCCCGACCACCACTGAGACGACATCGGTGCTTCACAAGCTGGGAATGAAGACCTTTGTGAGCGCCTCACCCGTGTCCTGGCCCTACCTCAGACAACTATCAAGAGACTGCCTGGCACCAAGCTTCTGCTCAAACCTCACAATAGGAGTATTTGAAATGACATTATAAGTGTCTGGAAATTTCCTGGAGTTTCTCAAAAAAGAGATCTGTGTTTAGCCTGACAGGTTTTTTTTTCCATTTGTTCATTCAAAAATTTTATTGACTGCCTACCACATAAGGGGAATTGTATTAGGTTCTAAAAGGGAATAGCAATTAAAGGACATTTATTAAGCATCTACTAAGTGCCAGTGCTATGCCAGGTAATTAAAAGGAATGGGCGTTGATAGGTGATTTTAATGTGCTTTCCTCAGACAAGGTGCTGAGCTCATCTCCATGGGAGGAATGCAAAATCGAGTAGCACATGGGCTCTGCCCACCACTGGCTCTCAGTCTTTCCATGAAAACAGATAAATCCAAGGTAACTCTAGCACCAGGATGGAGTTATAATACAGTGGCAGGCATACTTTGTAGGAGCACAGGGAAGGAAAAAACATAATTTTAACTGAGGGCATTTGAGAAGGCCTTGTAGGAGATGTGGGTTTTCAGTGAAACTTTGAGCATTCAAGCAGAGCTTCACAAGAGGAGATAGAGATGGAGCTTGGGCTGTAAGTGCTGAAGGGGCACCTGCCACTTCTCCCTATATAATGACACACAGCAAGGAAGAGCTGGTTCCTGTCCTTAAGGAGATGTTAGGCAGAAGGTAAATAGTACTGAATAAGCTGCAAGCTATGTAAAGTGAGATGTCTTACACAGGAGATGAGCATTTCTGAACTGAATGTTTGGACTCATCCAGTTAACATTCTTGGATCTTTGTCTTCTCTTCCACAAAATGAGGGGGTTGTGCTAAACCACTGGTTTCCAGACTTCTGGATTTCACGGACTAGTTCAAATTAACAGTAAGGTACAACATGTTTCTAATTTCGCCAAGCCAGAACATTAAAATGTCTACTCTATTCTGTTGCATTTTGCCAGTCAGTAGACTACACCTAGGAGCCACCACAGGGTTCAAGGATCACCCAGCTCTGAGACTCTACCCTCTGGGAAGGGCAATACAAACTATTTTTGAAGATCCTAAAATTTAAGTCATAGCTTGTAAATTAATGGCCCATGGGCTGAATTTGACCCATTGCTATGTTTTGTTTGGACTGCAATGTTCTTTAAAAGAATTTCAATCAGATGCCAACATTGGAAAGTGGTGAGATTCATATGAAAAAATCAAATTTCTTACTGTTTTCTTTGTTTGTTTTGTTTTGTTTTTAAATTGAATATCTGGCAACATTGCTTGCCAGCAATGGACGGAAACCACTCATCTTTGAGCATGGGTCCTCGGGTTCCCTCCCATCACACTGTGTTCAGTTAAGTTACCTGCCTGGTCCTCATGGGCATTTAGGTCTGAGATCCCTGATTTAAGTGATTTGCAGTGGGGTTTGTTATGGGCGCTCCACTTTCATCCAAGGATGTCAGTTTCTTTATCATGGAAAAGGGGCAGAATGTGAAGATGAAGTAAAGTGGTGTGTATGAGTGTGCAAAGGCATAAAGTGCTGGGCAGGTGCAAGGGTACAGTAGTTTATATCAGTGGTGAGTTTGGGTAGCTCAGACTCCCTCTCACAAACTCACTGAGCCAGCCCCTTGGAGTATTGGAACAATCAGGGTGGTTTGTGCCTGTAAGGAACTCGGGGTCTACTCAGTGTGGAGAAAGGCTGGGCAGTGAAGAGAGACAGGATAGCACAGTAAAAATGGTGGAAGTTCAGGGAGAGTTAGCTCTGAGAAAGGGACTAGGGCAGAAAAATCGGGATCTTCAAGAAAAGGGAGCCATCTTTTCACGAATCTAAGTCATGGTTAACTTTTATTATTGACAGGGATTTTCATTATGCAAAATTATTCCATACCACTGACATAAAACAATGTAACGATAGTAAGAAACTCCATTTACTGAAGGGATACTCTGTACCAGGTGTGTGTGAGGGGCTTTATTCAATGTTCATTCCAAAATATTTATTGAGGCCCAATGCTGTACCTGAAACTGGGCTACAGTGATGAGCAAGGTAGACATGGTCCCTGCCCTCATTGGGTTGAGTGTGACATTAAACAATTATTTACATGGAAAAAGTATTTTATTATCAGTGTAGTAAGTTCCAGAAAGGGCAAGCTGATGGTACTATCAGAATGTATAACAGAGAGTTCTAGCCTAGTCTGGGAAGATAAAGAAAAACTTTCCTGAGGAAGAGGAATTTAAAATAAAACCTTACAGGTATGTAGCAGTTGACAAGGTAGCAGAGATGTGGAGAGCTGTGTAGATGAAAAGAGCAGATTTATATGCATTATTTATTTTGGGCCTTGAGAGTGTTATTCCCATTTAAAAGATCGGGAGACTGAGGTTAAGAGAGACTGATTTAAACCATAATCAGCAACGTTCAGACTGGATCCCAGGTCAGATATAAAAGCCCCACACCCTGTTCAACTTATGTTATTCCTCCTTAGTTTGCCAGTCTTTTATTCTCTAGGCTTTATAGCATTTCTTATTATTAGGCAAGAGAAGAGATGCTTTTACTGTGACCAAGACATTTTTCCCTTTCTCTTCACCTATTTAAGTCCTATATATCCTTCACTTTTAGCTCCAATCAAACTTTTACCTGAGTATTTGATTCACATTTATCCCCCTCCATACAGTGTAAGCTTCACAGAGATAAGGGTCAGATATGCTTTAGCTCCATGCTACATTTCTGGTGAACTAGATTCATGCCTGGCATAAAATAGGTGTTCAATAAATATTTGTGGTGAAAAAAATCAACAGATATAAAGCAAGAACCATTTGCCAGAATTTGTGAACAAAGATTTGGACTTGAATTTTCCCCAGCATAGACAAGAGCAAACTGTATAATTTCCCACAAACAGAAGATCAATTTTTTTCTGTGACAGCGTAAGTCCATCCCAGTGGGGGAAAATGAAGTCACATGCTTGCTCCTGGCATAAAGTTGTAGATTTTTGGCAGGTGCATTCCG
Source organism: Cynocephalus volans (assembly GCF_027409185.1). Lineage (NCBI taxonomy): Eukaryota > Metazoa > Chordata > Mammalia > Dermoptera > Cynocephalidae > Cynocephalus > Cynocephalus volans. The sequence goes on from NC_084476.1 coordinate 21,043,883, forward strand.
CCATCTTGACTGTCAAGGATGTGTGTGTGTGTGTACTTGTGCGTGTGAGTGTATTTCTTCTCTAACAGTCTCCTTCTGTTTCCATAGAAAAATGCCAAAGGGGTATAGGGGAGGGGTGAGTCAAAGAAAGAGTGAGGCATTCAATTTTTTTAAGACATTTAATTTTCATTAGAAGTAATCAATAGAGCTTCTTTATTAGAAGCAAAAGACCTTAGAAGCAGCAACAATGACAGTAGTGTGGAAATATTGGTAATAGTAATACCAATAATGTAATTATCATTTAATCCTGTCAACAATTAAAATCACTAGGCATTTATTGAATATCTGCTGTATTCCAGGCCCTGTAGTAGACAATTTCTTTTTTACAAAATTATCCCATTTCATTCTAATGACTGGACTTCTGAGGTAGGGAATATTATCTCCACTTTACAGATTAAATCACTGAACTGAGAGAGAGAACACAATATAATATAATGATGATCACCTAAGCTTGAAAATGGAAGACAGACAATTTAAACTCAGGATAACAGAATATTTTTTCTCTGTGTTATGCTTGATCTTTCAAAAGATGAAGTTGATCATTCCTAGGCTGTGTTTTTTCTTGTTTTAGGGTAAAGAGTCTTCAGTAAGGATTATTTGACTTTCCTCTTGACTTCATTTCTCAATAATATTTCTATTTTATTTGGTTGAACTACAGAGTAAAGATTAAAATCCTGCTTAAAAAATTAAAATAGTATTAAAATATTAAAATCAGATATTAAATTATAGGGTCTACATCTGAACAGTCAGCCACAAAAACACAATTTATATGCTTACGTGGTCAGTTCAAGAACAAGAGGTTGAGAGTCTAGCAGACTCGAGTTCAAAACCCACCTGCATCATTTAATAGTTGCATATATTTTGGACTAAAGGAGGCTAATAATACTTATTTCACAACATTACTGTGAGGAGTAAGAAAATACATATATGTACAATCCCTCACTGCAGATAAGCAGTGCTCTCCTTTTTCCTTTGAATCCTTTCTCTAATCATGGGTATTACCTTACCCGATATCTCCCAAGAGCTGTTCTTCAAACCTGCAAACTTTCATGTTGTTTCTTCAAGACTTTGTCCAACAATGCACTACATAGTTCCTTTAACCTTCCTTTTCCCATGAATCAATCACACCGGCCCCTTTTTCTCCACAGAGTGATTTATTATATTCTTTCCCCTATTGCAGGCAGAGCAGGATGTGAAATGTTGCCACACTTATAGGAGTTGTGGGAGAAGAAATACATGAGGAGCTTAACTGTCCCTTTAGAATGGGAGGGGGTTTGAGTAGAGTCTTCTCATGACTCACGCTGATCTTTCTTTATATTCCAAGCATCAGGAAGAATCCCAGCAGGCCAGTTGCTGGATCAGAACAGGATATCGTAATGCAGAGGAAGGCACCTAATCGTTCATGTCCCTTCTGACATGCTGCCTTCAAGCGCTGGGGTATTTTCCTCCTTACACTTTGTCAAATGTGGTTTTAATCAGCTGCAACCACAAAAAACCAAACTTTAGAATATTTTTTTTCAGTTTCTATGCCTGAATAACTTTGCAGGGACCTACAGGAGACTAGTTGGAACCTCTAAGGTAGAAAGGAGCAGATGAAAAACAAGTGGGTTGATAACTAAGAGCTGGCCACATGCACCAGTTCTCAAATAGGCAATGCACCGATTGATGCCAAAAGAGACAGAGGACGCGTGCCTGCCCCACTCCTAACTGGAGTCTTAGCCCTGAGCTTGCAGCTGCCAGTCCAGGGCCCAAGATGCTGCCAGAATGAGCTTCTGAATATGCAGCTATCAGCTCTCCCCAGATAAACTCCTTCCCTGGCTTCCTGTTTGCCTGATGGAAATTCAACCTTTACTGCACTACTTAGAAGTCCCCTACATATACCAGATTCTTGATTCTTTATGCCTTGATCAGTCCATTCTTACTTTGTCCAAATAACTAAGTCCTACCTGTCCTTCAAAATCCCACTCGGAATCACCTTTGCCAGGAAACCCTTTCTGATTTCCCAGACTGGATTTGTTGCCTTTCCTTGGTATTTTCACAGTCTCCCAAGATTTGCCTAGGACTGTATTCATATGCTACTGTGTTGTAATTATTTACTTACTTAACTCTCCTATTAGACTGTAAAAACTTGAGGATAGAAACATTATTTTATGTATCTCTGTGTTTCAGAATTAACACAGAGCCTGATGCATATGTAAGGACTCCATGTTACACAGCAGCAAAAACACACAGGCTTGGAGTGGGTAGACTTGGACTTGTATTCACTCACTGCCATTTATTCTCCACGTAACTATGGGAAAGTTACTTGACTTCAATAACCCTCAGTTTGATCATCTGTAAAACAAGGGTAATAACAAGAGCTACCTCACAGTATTGTTTTGAGGACTAAATGAGATAATGTCAGCAAAGTGGTCAGCATAGTTCCTGGCACTTGGTTAGCACTATTATACTTACTATAAATACTCATTTTAGTGCAATGCAAATGTTTCATAGATGAGTGGTTGACGTGAACCATGATGGTAAATGGCTCTAATAAAATGGACTGATGCCAGAATTTTGCCTTAAACTCCATTGACCCAGGAATAACTCTGAGGCTTTGAGCTGTTCATTAAGACTTTATTAAAATTATTTTAACCTTTGGTGGTTGTCAGAGCCAGACATGCCGGGGAGCTGAGGTTTGCCACAATGAGCCATGTCCACCCACTCATCCCCACCTCTGGCAGAGCCATAGAGGGGCCCAGGCTGGTGGCCAAGGGAACATACTCCTCCCTCAAACCTGTACGCTGACGTGTCTCCTGGAGACTGGAAGAAAGGCTCAGCTGTTTGGCTCTTTTGGTGACAGTGAGTCTCGTAGCTTAAAAATATCTACACACACCCACCTGACTCCAAAAACCTGGTCTGAACTCAAGTCCAGGCCAGTCTGACCTTGTGTTGCCCTATAGAGAAGGCATCCCTGACTTTCATTACTGGCTATGTAGGCAGAGGTATCATCAGACCCACCACTGATCTTACATCCTGATAAAAGAGTGTTCTTTCTGCAACCAAGAGCCCAATCTCTCTGAGTGTTCAATCTTGCAGGAAGAGTAGAGGTCTTCTGGACCCACAGTGACCACTCCCTGGAGTTTACTGAGGAGTCTAGAGTGATTTGCTCTTCTATTAAGAAGATCAGATTGTTGTTCTTATGGGTGGTTTCCTCTTCTCTTTTACTGTACGTACCTACCCCAACTAATGCCCCTTTTTGCTTCCCCATCCAAAGTTCTGGGTGTCTCCTCTTCCTTCATTGTAGACCACAAAGTCAGCTATACATGCTCATTAGAGCTGTGTTTCAGTAACTCATTAGGACTGTGTTTCTGTCTCAGCAATGGGCTCTGTGGGAGGATTCAAGGCGTTAAAATGTCCATAGGCTTCTAACAACCATTTTGTGCATCTTGAAATCTTTGTTCTCCCAGATTTCCGGATTAGTAATTATGCTTAGACTTGATCTTAAGGTAAATGTTCATGATAGCATCCAGGGTTTAGAATCTGTGAGGCATAGATTACAACATAAGAAAAGCAAAGAGAAAAGATCACTGTGGGTGGTAGTAGAAAGAGACGATGTAGTGACACAAGCTTAGGGTAGTTTCCCAGGTCATAACACCTGTGCAGTGTCCATGTCTACGTTGTCCTCCTTCCATTTTGGAGCAACCATTCAACTTTTCCTCCTCTGCCCCAACTCCCACCTTCTCTACTCTCAATAGTAAGTACACTAGAGGAGATGCCACCAAACACTGTGACTTTCCAATGTTGGGCAGCCAAAACTAATTGAACCAAAAGTAGGATCTCACCCAGCATGTGATTGGTGTAGTGGGTGAGCATGTGATGTAAGCTGAGCCAATTGGGACTCTTGACTGTGATTTCTTTTTTTTTCTTCACCTGAAACTACGAGGATAAAAACCCTTGCTCTTCTTTTCTTGGTATTAATGATGAGAAGATTTGATCCTGAAAGCTGTTGGTGGCACCATGAAGAAACCATTCTTCCAGTTTTCCTAGTTCAACTCCTATCTTTCTCAGTTAAAGCAAACAAAAACAAACAACTTCCTCCTTTTGTGATAAGCAATTCAAGTCGGTTTTCTGTTCCTGGCAACACAAAGTGTCTTATTAATTGTGTAGGAGGACTGGACATGGAATTGAGTGAGTAGAGTCTCTGACCATACAGTGAGTTGTACATGAACAAAGACAGGAAGAGGAGTGCCGCTAATGAGGGCAACATATTTAGAAGTCTCACAGGAATCCAAGAACCAGGTCAGATAGTGGAAGTTGTCTGAATGTCTCAAAGGGCCAGCTTGGGCATGAGAAATCTGTTCCTTTTCTCCCTCTCACCACTACCAGCTTATGACTGTATCTTCTTGTCATAGGTACCTGCTTGAATGCTGCTGGAGCTCATCACGCTGCTTAGAGATCTGTGCCTTTGCTCATGTGGTTTCCATTTTCAGGGGTCACCTCTACTTGGAAGCTTTCTCGAATTCTTCCTACCCCTTCTTTGGTAATCCTCAGTGTCATATTTACACCTTTTTGTTGCCATGATCTCTTCTCCACTTGTCTTCCCTCCTAGTCCCTGAGCTCCTTCAAGCCAGTGATAGTACTTTATTCCTGTCCATGTCTTGGGAATTTAGCAGAAGACTGTAAATGGAGAAGGAGCTGAGATGGCTCCCAAGAAACATTGTAAAAATGAAAATCTGGTCACAGGTCCTGGTGCCAGTGGGATTTGTACACTTGCAGCAGCCTTCTACCCTAAATCTTATTATAATCCAGTCACTGGATTAATAAAGACCCGGGCAGAAATGGAAGAGGTAGATGGCAGAACAATGAAAGAAATGCAAGAGGCCTCAGATATTGTTTTAGTTTCTCAGTAAAATTTTGGATTTTAATTTATTTTGGACATTTTTTTTTTGCATAGTAAATGTTTTTATTGGTTATGAATATTCATGAGATACAAAGCTGATTTTCAGCACACGTGCCCAACATGTGATGGCCAGATCCATACTGGCAGCATGCCCATTACTACAAGTTGTGATTATACCCTGTCTCCGACACCCAATTATCCCTATCCTCCCTCCCCATCCCCGTTCCCCCACTCCACTTAATATCCCTAGGTATGCTCTCTTCCTCTGGAAGTCCAACACACCACTGTGATCTTTCTTTCCTTTTCTTTCTCTCTTAGCTCCCTCTGTGCTTTGCTTATTTCACTCAACATAAGTTTCTCCAAGCTCACCTATGTTGTTGCAAATGGGAGAGTTTCATTCTTTTTCATGGCACAGTAGTATTCCATGGTGTATACATACCACAGTTTCCTTATCCAATTGTTCATCAATGGACATTTAGGTTGGTTCCATATCTTGGCTACTGTAAACAGAGCTGTGATGAACATGGGAGTGCAGGTTTGGACTTTTTGATATGCTCTTTTCAGAGGTAAAAAACCCCACAAATTTATTTGTTTTATCTGACTTTGTAGAAGTATTATTATTTTTAATTTAAAGGATTCTTAAAGAATATGAGTCCAATGATTTCATTTTATTGGAAAGGAAACTCAGACCCCAAAATGTGAAATTAACTTATTCCAAGCGACTTTCCCATCAAGATCTGGCCCCTACATGTGTCACGGGACTCACTTCTCACCACTCTGATCCACACCGCGCTCTGTTACCTAGAATACTTGTAGTTCTCTTCCCAGACTCTTCCACTAAAACTTTGCCATCCAGAATACTTTTACTGTTTTAGTTTCTTATGGCTGCTGTAACAATTTGCCATAAAATTGTGCAGCTTAAAACAACAGAAATTTATTCTCTCACAGGCCAGGAGTCCAGAAGTCTGAAAGCAAGGTGTAAGCAGGGTTCCTTCTGGAGGCTCTGAGGAAGAATTCATCCCATGCCTTTCTCCACCTTTTGGTGGCTGCAACAGTCATTGGCATTTCTTGATTTGTAGATGCATCACTCCAATCTCTGCCTTTGACTTCACATCATCTGTGTGTCTCTGTGTCTTCCCCTTTTCTGTGTCATATTACGGCAATTATTGGATGTAGGGCTCATCCTAATTCCAGATATTCTCATCGCTAGATCCTTACCTTAGTCACATCTGCAAGGACTCTTATTCCAAATAAGGTCAAATTCTAAGGTTCTGGTGGACTGTCTTTTGGGAAGCCACTGTTCAGTTTGCTGTACTTACTTCCTGCTACACTTTCCTATCTACTCCTACTTGCATTTCAAGTCTTTTAAAAAATTACACCCCACCCCCACCCCTTGCAATGTTCAGCTCACCCTAGATCCATGTTAGCTGCCCTTCTTCTGTGCTCCAATAGAATGCCATGTTTCTTTCTGTTATATCAAAAAACACCCTCCATCAGCCTCTCTACTAACTTGTCTGCTTCCTCTACTGGTCTGGATACTCCCTAAGAGTAGGGGCTCTGCATGGTTTATTCATTCTCCTTGTCCCTTAACCAGGACAGTGACTAGCATAAAATAAGTGTTCAGCTGTCAGAGTTTTTAAAAAAGGAAAAGAGTTGTTTTGTTTTCAGTGAGGATTTTCCCAGGACACATCAGATGGTAGGGCAATCATTTTTATAGAAAGTCTTTCAAAAGGACTAGACATTAGCATGTAAGGTATATCATTGACAGATCGGGACTACACTGAAGTACCTCGAGTCACCCCCTGTTACGAACTGAATTATGCCCCTCTAAAATTCATATATTGAAGTCCTAGCCCTCAGTGTCTCAGAATGTGACAGTATGCAGAGATAACGTCTTTAAAGAGATAATTAGGTAAACATGAAGTCCTTAGGGTGGGCCTGGATGCAATATGACTGGTGTCCTTACAAGAAGGAAAAATTGGGGTCCAGATGGTTACAGAGATAAGATAATGTGAAGACACAGTGAGGAGACACCCTTCTATACACCAAAGAGAGAGGCCTCAGAAGAAATCACCCTACCGACACCTTGATCTCAGACTTCTAGCCTTAGAAACTATGAGAAATAAAAAAGGAAAGAAATTGTGTTGTTTAAGACACCCAGACTATGGTCCTTTTTTCTGGCAGCCCTAGCAAACTAATACACCACCCAAGAGAAGAACTATTCATGACATGCTGAAAAATATGTAGAACTTGGAGTTAGAGTAGTTTTCTTACTACTTGGGTGAGAGACTTAACCTCTCTGAGCCTTACCTGGAAAACAGAAAAAATAACTTCTTTCTTCAGACTTTCTTAGTGCCCAACGCACTCAAGTCTGTTTATGCATGCATCTATTTATTTACTCCATAGTCCCATGTGAGGTGCCTGCACCGTGACCATGAATGTTTCAGGCCAAACTAAGGATGGAACATTGCGTATGACAGACAGGGTCACCACATACGTGGCAGTTACATTCTAATGCAGGGAAACAAACACAGCAAAAGAATAAACAAGAAACATCAAGTAGTGAAAAATGTGACAGTGAAAATCAAGGGGTGATGTGATAGGGTGTGATGGGGGCTTCTGGAGATTGGAGGCTGATTTGATTCGCTGTGAAAAAAATTGTCTTGAATGTGATTCTCACTAACAGCAATTAACAGCACCCTCAAGCCACACACACTGTTTTTCTTTGAACAAAGCAAACAGTTTAGTTCTGTATCAGTTGTATGGTCTCACAGCTGTGTTAACATTTCACAGTTTATGAAGTAGTTTTATGAACAGCATCTCTTTAAATCCTATCGGCAACCCTGAGAAACGTGGGTTAGATAAGAATCCCCATGTTTTAGTGTGTCAATAGAGGGTGACAGGGTCTAATTGTTATACCTACTGTCAATGACCCACCAAGGATGGAGCTGGGATCAAATCCAGGAGTTGTTTATTATTAATAATAATAATAATAATAATAATTATTATTATTATTATTATTATTATTTTATTTTTATTGCAATGCACTGTGAATTCCATGTCACCAGTCTTAAGTAAAGTAGAAAAACATATTTTGGAAAGATTCTCCTAAAGTTATTTGCTTGGTATAATTACTGTTTGCATCTGTTTTGAGGTGTTGGACTGAAAGACTCTCAGTTAGTTTTATTTAGAGAACAAGTACTTTCAAGCTGATGCTACATCCAGTTACCCACTAATAAGGAGCAGAGATAGGACTGGAACCATTGTGGGTTTGACCCTATGCTGATTGCCAGGTTTGTGTCACAGGTTACCTTTTTGCAATTTGGTCCTTGGGACTCAGGTTTATTTTATTTTATTTTATTTATTTTTTTAAATTTTACTTCTCAATATTCATTGTAGTTGATTTTCATGCCCCTTTACCCGTTCCTCTCCACCCCCGCCCCTCCCCACCTGCCCACATCATATCCGTTCACTTGACTAAATAGTTCAAGGAATTTTTGTGGTTATTCTGTCTTCTCCCCCACCTTTATTTGTTTTTGTGTTTGTTTATTTATTTATTTATTTATTTATTTATTTATTTAGTATTAGCTCCCACAAATAAGTGAGAACATGTGATATTCCTCTTTCTGTGCCTGACTTGTTTCACTTAATATAATTTTCTCTAAGTACATCCATGTTTTTGCGAATGGTAGTATTTCATTCTTTTTTATACCAGAGTAGTATTTCATTGTGTAGATATACCACAGTTTCCTTATCCGGTCATCAGATGATGGATATTTGGGCTGGTTCCAACTCTTGGCTATTGTAAAGAGTGCTGCAATGAACATTTGGGAACAGGCATACCTTCGACTTGATGATTTCCATTCCTCTGGGTATATTCCCAGCAGTGGGATAGCTGGGTCGTATGGTAGACCTATCTGCAATTGTTTGAGGAACCTCCATACCATTTTCCATAAAGGCTGCACCATTTTGCAGCCCCACCAATAGTGGATGAGAGTCCCTTTTTCTCCACAACCTCTCCAGCACTTATCATTCTGTTTTTTGGATGCTAGCCATCCTAACCGAAGTGAGATGGCATCTCAAAGTGGTCTTGATTTGCATTTCCTGGACTCAGCTCTAGATTTTTCTTTACAGAACTTAGATCTTTGTAACAACTTTTTCTCACCATAGTAGTAGCAACATGCTCTTGGTAGGGCTCTAAGATACCTTTTCACATACTCTTGTATATACTATTTTCACAGCCCTTAGTCCAGGTGTTCTTGTAGTCTATTGATTTGCCTTTCTTCCTCAGTAGAGTGTGAGGTCCTTGAGGGAAAAATCTCCCCACATGAATATCTCTACTCCCAGTTTCAGCACATAGCAGGCATTGGGACAAGCAGTGAGTTTTCAAGTTTGGTGAAATCTAAGTCACACACTGAGGAAGTATCCAATTGTAAAGAGTATGAAATTCCAAATTGTATTGCCAAAAAACAAAGGAAATTTGTGAATTTCTTCTCTAAAGGATTTGACTGAACACATAGAGCTCTCTTTCCATAGTGATTTAGTTTCATTTCCTACAAGAATCTAGGGTTAGAATACACTGTGTCAGAAGATGATAGAAATAGGGAAAAATCACCAAATGAACCATTCTGTGCAGTCAGTTTCAATGTTGTGTTTGACTAATGATTGTTTATTTTGTCCACTATATGCTAGTTTGATTTTCCTTGACTCCGTGGAGAACTTCATGGGAATCACATGGGTAGCTTGCCAGGATTTTGTGGGGGTTCAGAACTTGGAGATGTAACGTGTCTACTCTTTTCTCAATGAAAGAACCTGTCTTAACATTCTTGGCTGGCAAATTCTCCAGCATTCAGTGTCTGCTTGCAGAGGTCACCTGGACAACTAGTTGTCCCATGGCTTGAAAAGCTGGAAGAGCTTCCAATATTGAATAGGAACAACTTTCTATTTGTCTTTGTCCTGAGTAGTTCTTTATTCCCATGACAGTTTTGAGATTGGAAGACAGGCATCATATTTGCCCTAATTCTTCTCCTCTTCAGTCTATGTAGTCCTTATATCTACAACCATTCCTGTTACAGAGTACGTATATCAAAAGGAAATATAGTACGATGATTTAGAGGCTGGTTTTGAGCCAGAATCCCAGAATCATAATATCGATTTAACTACTTATTAGACATGTGAAGTTTAGCTAATTATTTCTGCTCTCTGTGCCTGTTTCCTTATCCTCATCTATAAAATAAAATTAGTAATAGTGCCTGCATCCCAATATCATTGGGCTATTGTGAGGAGTACATGTGTATGTACATAGATATTCTTAGAACAGTGTTGCACATTGCAAATTCACAAAGTGTTAGCTATCTTTTAAATCTTCATCCTTCAAAGTTTCCTGTTTAGGTGAAGACCTGTCTGTTTCTGACGCCGTTATATACAGGTTTCATCTTTGCTTTATTTATTTGCTAGAAAAACTCAGGATCTTCCAGCCACAAATGGAATTCTAAAGACAGCTTCGTTCCTAGGAATGAAGATCATGATAGTTTTTCTGTGAATCCCAGAACTGATAAAGATGTTCCTGGGACATTTCTCTTTTTGAGACATAAGTCACCTGAATATAATTGCTCAACGTAAGGGGAAAGTTTGAGGATCTATTGCATTCAAAGGAATGGTCAATCTGTCTTCTAAAGCCTTGGAGAATAAGGTTGGTCATTCTTCTTGATTGGGTTGATGGACCTGTAAAGGAGAAATTATTTCATAAAACAAATAACAAAACTTCCCAACACATCTTTGTCTCCATATCACAAACAGGTTAGCTGCATTCCATGAATGTCTCTTCCTTCTTTCTTGCCACCTTGTACCTTTGTGCTGTAGCAGTCCTTTCTATGTTTCCCTTCTTCTCTGTTCAATGGGTTGACCCACGTTGTTTCCTGATCTAAAGATCCCAGGAAATATAATCTCCTGTTTTCTCTAAATGCTTTTCTTGCAAAGAGCATTCTCCCTCTGCTTTTTTTCTCACTGCATCTGAAGTTCTAGTTTAATAACATTAGTTGCCTCATTCCTTTTAAATCCCCTCTTCAATGTCCCCTATAAATAGGGTGACAATATAATTTATCATCCAAACTGGGACACTTTTGACATTGAAAGAGGAACTATTAATAATTAAATCAGTATAACAGAGGAACTGGAACTGTATCAGCAAGCTGAGATACATGTCTGCAAGAGACCTCCCAGCCTCTTTTTGAAAAACCTACAAGTGGCACTTTTAGCTCAAACCTCAAAACCATCTTGTGCAGTAGATATTATCCTATCTGCAGATGAAGAGACAGCTAGGGGTGGGAGAGGGAAGGGGAGGGAGAAAGAGAAAGACAGAGATAGAGACAGAGACACAGAGCATACGATCAAGATCACTCAGCTATTAAGCAGGAATTGAACTCAGGTTGATTCTGCATATCCCTGTCCTTGCCCCTGCCTCACATATCCCTCAGCTCATAGCTTTTACTTGACAAAGGGTGTCTTTTTATAACAATTTTGCATATTATCTTAACAATGAATTTAACATAATTTTTATCCTGGGAAAAGATGCCCCTCAAAGATCCACACCCCTCACCCCCCAACACATCTTGTTTATAAGATTCTGCTTGACACAGCTAACTCATTTCAACTTGCTCCAAAAACTAGCTGCTGCATTTATGTATTTGGGGCACATACTGAAGAAAGGTATGACTTGTTAATTTTAAAGAATCTTTCTGATTGCACAGGCAATCTTATTATATGTGCCAGAGACCAGATGCTGGTGGTTGAAACATAAGTTAGTACATTGAAAGCCCAAACAGCACTTTGGCAACAGAAGCCTGTTTTTCACTTTAGCCATCCTTTCAAAAGATACCACTATAATTGTGGTCATAATCATTGTCACCAGCATCATTGTCATTACAGTCATCATCATCTTTTCCCCATGCTTTTTCATAAGCAGTAAATATATATTATGATAAACATGGAGCTACTCTAAGGTATAGGGCTGTTTCTATTTCATTTTTTGAAAGGAAACATTTGGCAATTTTCCAATTTTTTTTTTTTTTGGTTTAAAATATGTTTGGTTTTCTTCTTGTGATGTTTTAGTTTTACACTGGCAGATTTATTGGATATTCTGTAAAAGTAAGAAACATAGATATATTTGCAACTTTTATTAAAGGATAAATAGACCTTTTTTTTTTGTAATGCTCTAGATTTGTGTCATGTTTGCCTCTGGGCTATATGAAAGACATAATAAACTTTGTTTCATGAGTCTGGCAATAACCTAATAAGGGATTAAAAAAAAGGAAAAGAAATCTTAATAGGATGAGTGAGGGGACTAAGTTCTAGTCTGGGCTTCATCACTAACATATAGTGACATCACTTCTCCCTGGGAAGTTTTATCCTTGTTTGGGAAAGTGAAAGAATGTTATGACATTCGTACTTTTCAAACTATATTCCAAAGAGCTCTAGGAGTTTTATGGAGGTGTCCATCAGGTGAGGAAAGCCTCCTGAAGGAGTGTGGGCCTGACCTCTTATTCATTAGAAATAATTTGTATCTATTATATAGATGGAGAGCCTATGTAAAATTGTACTCGTGTGTGTGTGTGTGTGTGTGTGTGTGTGCTGGGGTGTAGAGAAGAGTAATTTCGCTGCTAAAGAAAAATAAAAAAAGGAAACTTCCTGAGCTAGATAATTTCTAAAAACTTATCAGTTAGGACACTTTCCTTCATTTCATGAACATTCTGGATAAGTTTTCTCCACCTTTATAAATTGCTACAGTGAAGACATTTGATATACCCAAGAATGCAAAGAAAATGAAAGTGAAGCTTGGAAATTATAATGATGTTTTATGATTCTAGGTAAAGAAAACGATGCTGGCAGAATACTAATACATTTAGAATATGAATCAAATTTCCCGATCTCTGTATACTTTAATTTCAAATTCCAAATTCCTGTGATATAAAATTTGATTGGCCAGGGACCAGTGTCCCTCAGTGCTCAGTTCACTGTTATGGGCTGAGTGGGCATTTCTCAGAGAAAAGGGTGAGCCAGGGACTCCACAGAGGTCCACTGCAAGGCAAGGACCACATCTTAATTATACCAAGAGTCCCAGGGCCTCGTAAAGTCACTGAGTTAACGTTTATCAACTGAAAGCAGGATTAGGAAGATTAATCTGCAAGAACCCTCTGATTCTCTGTGGCTGATAAAAAACACCCCAAGAATGTTTCAGAATATGATTCCTAATCACGCACTGATCCTTTGAGGTTTATGTTTGACCCAAGTTCTGCTGCAGATGGAGTCCCTGGGAAGCAGACTCTAAAATGAAGACTTGCGTGCTAGAAATTTATTTGGGAGTCATTTGGGGTTAATATCAGTGAGGGAAAGGAAGGAAGCAGGATTAGGCAGAAAGAGAAGTTGGGCAATGATGCAGTCATGACAAGGCCTCAGCTGACCCCACAGGAAGATCGAGAGCTGGAATGGCCCTTCAGAGTTGTCCTGAGGTATGTGGCAGGGGACTCAGCATTTATACTTCTGCATAGATCAGTCACTGGATGCAGGCTGTCCTAGGAAAGGGAACTTCCTTGAAAGAGGGTTGCAAGGCAACCCTCTTCAGCAAAGGACAATTCCTGCAGTGTTTTCAGCAGCATTTTCAGTAGCTGGGGAACAAGTCCTTTAGTTCTGGAAGAGGATCTGGGCAGCACAGCAAAGTGCCTCACTGTAAGCTATAACCATGCTCAACCTACCTGTGTCCCAGCATCCCTATGTAGCAAAGAGAAAGCAACAACATGCTTGAATCAGGTGTGTGCTGGGTGAGGCTTTGATTGCAAGTATTAAAAGGTACTAGATAACCTAAAGACTTACATGAAATACTCTGATTCCTTATGACCTTTGGGGGTGTAGGGGTAATAGCAGAGGATGGAGTATAAAGGTTAAAAAAATCTGTACCAAGGTGTATTAGTTTAGTAGCGTTGCTGTATTATAAACTGGAAGGCTTAGACAACAGAAATTTATTCTCTCACAATACTGGAATCCTAAATTCCAAAATCGAGGTTTTAGTAGTGTTGGATCATTCAGGAGGCTCTAGGTAGAATCTTTTCCATGACTCTCTCGTAGCTTCTAATGGTGGCTGGCAATGCTTGGCATTCCTTGGCTTTTAGACACATTGCTCCAGTCTCTGCCTCTGTCTTCACACAGCCTTCCCTTCTGTGTGTTTCTGTGTCTTTTCCTTTTCTGTTTCTTTTAAGGACATTGGTCATTGGATTTAGGGCTTAATGACCTAATCTTAACTTGATTATATCTGTGAAGAACCATATTATAAGGTCAAATCACAATGTGCTGGGGGTGAGAACCTCAATGCATCCTTTTTTGGGGACACAGTCCAACCCATAACACATGGTAATGTGCGGTTGAGTCCTATGGATGTTTCCCTGAGATTCCTCTATGACTTCTATCTCCCACCATCTCCTGCAGGTATTTCCTGAGATTCCTCTATAATTTGTATCTTTCACCATCTCTGCCCACCCTCATTGCATGTGCTCTGGTCCAGACTTTTATCATCCTTTTGTGCACTTTCTCCAGAGTGACCCCGTGCCCCTTTTAGGGTTACAGGGGCCTGCCCACAACCACAGTGGCCTTGTCAATAGTGGCCACTCCAGCTGAACAGCTACAAAAGGCCCCAGTATCCCTCTTGGTTGTGAAAGATTCCACCCAAAGTTGCCAGAGTGGTGTATGCCAACAGTGGTGCTTCACAGTAACGCAGTGCCCCTCTTGAGGGTACAGGACCCCACCTGTAAACCCGGCAACCTCACTCTGTGTTGCCCACTTCATCAATAGAGCTACAAAGCACCCCAACTCTTCCTTTGGGGGGCAGAGGGCCCAGATTAGAGACCCAGTGTCACCATTGAGTCATCCACTCTAGCAGAGGAGATGCTGAGTACCTCATTGTCTCCCTCAAAGCCTAACCATAACCCCAGAAATCTCACAGGGCATACCAGTGCACCTACTAGAGCATTGGGACATTAGCTGAGGTGCCAGCAATTTTTGCACAGAATCACTCACCTCAGCCAAAGAGAGACGGGGCACCCAGGCACTTCTCTCAAAAGCTTGAGATCTCACCCATGACCTCAACAACCCAGCCCAGAGTCACTTACTTCAGCAAGGAACTACCAAGTGCCCCAGTGCTTAGGCCTTGGTGGCACTCACACACAATTCCAATGTTGAATACGGTTGAAGTAACCACAGGGAGACTATGCTACTGTGTCTATGCAAAACCAAACCTAAAACATCCTACTCAGCTATCACTATAGAGCACATATAAAGGAGGGAGTCTGTCCCCTCAAAAGCCACTCCAGAGTATTTATTTATTTGTTTATTTATTAAGAGTATTCATGAAATACACAGCTAATTGTTACCCCTCCAGAGTATTAAAAGAAGTAACTGCACTGTTATAATTGCCTCTTCAATAGCTTTTCTGCCTCCGATCTCTCTTTCTCCCAATATCTCTGGTATTTGCTCCTTTCAAAGTACATTAGTATCTACGCAATTATGCCCAAATTTCACCTAGAACACAGGGCCTCCACAGTCCCAGAAAAAAATTTTTTTGCTTAAATTTATTATTCTTTTGTGTATCGTCAGGTGATCAAAATACAGATTTAAGATACTTTTTATAATACATTATTTTGTTTCAGCCAAAGAATAGTTAATCCCTCCATCCTCATTTTTTTTTTTTCCTTAGAAGCAATGTGGATTTTTTGCCAGCACCACTCTAAAGAATAGGGGTGGTTTGGGCTGGGGAAATAGAAGGAATGAGAGAATTTTATTGTTTAGATAGGGCAATCCAAGTTCATTCCCTAACATGTGCTCAAACTGAGTTTTCTAAAGAGAACTGTATTACACACACCCAATAAAACTGATTATGAATAGTTAAACATTAAGATGATCTTGGCCAAGTAGAACACTAGAACAAGATACATGTCAATAAAATATTTTGGGGGAAATTGGTGTGGAACAGGGCCAACTGCAAAAACATTTATAACAAGTTGAAGAGACAGAAACTTCTTCTCTTGGCAGAAAGCCTTCTCTAATCAATATAACATAAAGAGATTTTCATTAAAAATATGATCTTTATAAGCATAGAATAATCAAAGGAAAGGAAACAAAACTATCTAAATCCTTTTATTTCAAGGCAAAAAATCTGATATATCATGATATAAATCCCTTTCCTCAATCAAAAATATATTTCTAACATTCTTTCATGTCATCATGTCAATGAATCTATCTGTATCATTATTTTTCATCATTTTATGGCTTCATTGTGAAGGGCTGTTTTGGATATTCTATTTTTTTTAAAAGAAATCTGTGATGTAAGCTTCATATGTGCAAGTCTGAACACTTCTCTCCTACTATTTCAGCCCCCTGACCCATACAAAACATTCTTAGAATGAACACTGCTTTATTAAAGTACTTACTTGGTGTAAGAGTATCAGCCTATTTCACAATTATTATTTTTTAAAATTGTTATCTAACAACTACTCTAGGCAAAACACTGTTTGGATTGCTGGCAGTAGTCTCCCTTGGAGAATATATGTACAATTCCCATCTTACAAAACTGACATACTACTAGGAGTAAAAACTTGTAAAGGACAGTAAAAATACTTCAGTATTTTTATTTTCTCTTATCTCTCTGAATGTGTCCAGAGGCTAAGAAGAAATTATTGAAAAAATGTAAAAACAAAAAACACTTCCTCAGTTGCTGAATGTAAAATTTGGTGGAGTCTTTTAACATTCATTCTTTCCAGAGAGAGAAAGATGAAGGTTTTTTTTTCTCTCTCTCCCCCTAAAGAATAAGGTTAAATGAACCATTTACAAGTTTGCAAAAACTCATTTTATTTACCCCAGAGCTTCCTATGCAACCCATCATCTGAGTACAGCTGTAAAACATCCTGGCAACTGAATAATCATAGCAATAACATTTGCTGTATTTTATTTCTCATGCCAAAATCACTTGATTATGCATCTCTAGAGGAGTGTTAGTTAGATTTAATAAGCATGATGGCAAATTTTATAGCTACTAGTCACATATGAAAGCAGAAATGCCATGCAGGGGTGAAGTCTTAACAGGTATTTTGTGAAGAGAGCATCATACAATTCAAGTGACTGTTTATTGCGCACCTACTATGTGTTAGTCATGGTGCTGGGAATTTTCACATACTTTATCCCTTTACTTTTCAATAGTAGCCCTGAAACTTACCATTCATTTCTAATATGTAGGTGAAGAGGTGAAGAAAAACTGGAAAGGTAAACCTGAAGTTGGCTGCATTTTGCAGATCAATACATGACTAAAACAGGGCTTGAAATCATATCATTTAATTTTAAATCTGGCACTCTTTGTTTCTTCAAAGTTGGAGAGGAATCCCACAGGAGATATGCAAGTGGAGATTGGAATACCACGCACTGAGAATTTTATTGAGATAAAAGCATTTGTTGGGTAATAAGTTAGATAAACTTCAAGTTCTGCTCTAATCCCAAGATACTCTATTTTTCTAATTGGAAAAAAAAAAAAAAAAAAAAAAAACCTTTTAAAATAGCCCTTCCTACAACTGCTTGCACTATGATCATTGATCACTGTTAATCACTATGACCAATGTTCCCAACTGCTGCTTTAGCAAGGATGTACTCACATTGGGTGTGAAAGAACAAACTTTATTCAGACTGGTAAAACCTTTGACACCCAGTTTCTGTCTCTGTGCCTCCTGGCTTTACTTATTCAGAAAGTCAAGTTTCTTTATCTACCATAAATTTTTCCTTTATGCTTTTTTTCTTTTTTCCAGCTTACCATTCATTGTAGCTACTCATGTTTTCTTATTTCTTGTCTGCACAGTGTCACTTAAAGCAAGAGAATGGTGCTTGATCCTTTATCCCACGGACATAGCACAGTGCTTGACCTGGAGAAGGGGCTCAATAATAATTTTATAAATGCATTGAGCAAGTAGGCAGTAAGAGGATAACAAGTTTGGTGCACCTGGAGAGCATCTGTAGGCGAAAGAAGCAGCATATGAAAAGGCATAGATACCTTTGGGTAAGAGAGCATGCCTGGTATGAAGAATTAAAAGAGGTTTAGTATGTTTATAGAAGAGGGTGTTTTGGTGGGGTGGTGAGGTCAAAGAGATGGATGAGCCTGTATTTAATAAAAAGAATCACTGGAAATTTGCTTGAAGACAAAAAGGAACTGCTCAGGGAAGGGTTTTAGGCTATAGAATGGGAGAGTCAAATTAGTGCTGAACGGATATTACTCTGATGACAATGCATATGTATGATAGTTAATTTTAGGTATCAACTTGACTAGATTAAAGAATATCCAGAAACCTGGTAAAGCATTATTTTTCACTGTGTCTGTGAGGGTGTTTCCAGAAGAGATTAGCATATAAGCCTGAGTGGACTAGGTGGGAAAGTTCTGCCCTCCATATGGGCAGGCAATACCTAATCTGCTGGGGGCCTGGAGAGAACAAAAACAGAGGAAAAGGCAAATCTCTGTCTTCTATGCACTAGAGCTGGGATTCGCTCTTCTCTCCTGTCCATGGATATCCAAGCTAAAGACTCTTTGGGCTTTGGGTTCCAGGACTTACACCAGCGGCACTTCCAACTTTCAGGCCTTTGGCTTTGGACTGAGAATCACACCATCAGCTTCCCTTGTTCTGAGACTTCGAGACTTAAACTGAGCCACACTACCAGCATCCAGTTTGCAGACAGCCTACCATGCAGCTTCTCAGCCTTCATAATCGTGTTAGCCAATTCTCCTCATAAATACCCTCTCATATGCTTTTATATATATACATATATATATATAAATCTTATTGGTTCTGTCTCTCTGGCCCTGACTAATATAGTATGTATATATAGATAGCAGTTAAGTGGTCATTGCAATTGAGGAGAGCAGTAAGAAAGGCCTAACTTAGGCAGGATGGAGTGGAGGTTTTGAATATGAAGAAGGTTGAAGAGGTAGCTTTACTAGGATTCTGAGAATAATGGAGCAAAAGGGACAATGGTGTGTGAAGAATAACTCTCTGGTTTCTGAGTAAGTGGTTCATACATGGCCATACCATCCACTGGGATAGGGAAGAGAGGGGACGGATGATGAGCTTAGTTTCAGACTTGCCATTGTCTGAATGACTTGGAATAAGTCATTCACTCTTGCTCATGTCACCAAGACTTACTAAAATGTCACATTCGAATACTCTAGACTCGAATAATGTTGATTCATTGTAGTGATGTGGATTATCTCTTAGGAAAAATGATTTTTATTAAATGCAATATATTTGAGAGATAAAATTATTTATGGCAGAAGCACCCTGGGGAGGAGAAAATTATAACTGAGCTCATAATCAGGCTTCATGAATGAATGAATGATTGAATCAATAAAACTATGCATAGTAGGTTACAGTAAAGGCAAGGTTAAAGATACTGTCTTAGTTCATTTTTGATTTTCTATAACAGAATACCTGAGATGGGGTAATTTATATATAAAAAAAAGGTTTATTTGTCTCATGATTTCATAGGCTGGAAAGTCTATGGTACTGCAGCTGGTGAGGGCCTCAGGCTGCTTCCAATCATGGCAGAAAGTGGAAGGGAAGCCAGCGTGTGTGGGAGGTCACATGGTGAGAGAAAAGCAAGAGAGGACCGCCAAGGAAGCCAGGCTCTTTATAACATTCTCCGGGGAACTAATCCATAGCTAAAACTCACTCACTCCCCAGGGAGGGCATTGATTTATTCATAAGGGATCTGCTCTCAGGACACAAGCACCTCTCACTAGGTGGCACCTCCCAACACTGCCACATGGGGATCAGATTACAACCTGAGCTTTGGTGGGAACAAACACCCAAACAATAGTAAATATCAAGAATCAACTTTCTGAAAAATCTTGACCAGAACAGAGAAAAGGTAGAGAATGGAGATTTGTACATCAGGATAGTCTGACATTTTTTCCCCCCAGAGAGATCAGTTACACTTTCTATCCCACTTCAGTTATTCTTTAAAAAATCCAGAAATTAAAAGCATGAAATTTGATTGAAAGAAGAAATGAGTTCTAAAATGCTGAATCCAGAAAACAAAAGATTCTCATAATTCCAATATGGCGTACAAGTGATAAATATAAAAGGTAAATAGTATTTGGATCAAAGCAGAGGAACAAGAGGAAATGGGGAACATGTGTCATCCAGATCACCCACATCCAACAAGATCAAGATAAAATTAGAGAAAGGCCAGGGGAGGTTTGTGAGAATGTCATGGCTGCATAAAAACAGCTGAAGAATCCCAAGGTTTTGTGACCAGCGCACACTGAAACTTCAGAATCCTTTAGGAAACCTACTCTTGTGGTGTTGCCCTTTTCCCTTCCAGCATCAACAGAAACCCCCAGTTAGAAAGTGTTGGCTTCTAAAGCTGTGATCCAAGCATATCACAATGACAAAGGACATTTGGTGAGCAACGGGTGTGGGCAGCTACTTTGACAAGTGCTGTTGAGCTGGGCCCCATGGGAGTGATACTGGAAACGGTAGTTTTTTTTGGCAAACTTAAGTTTTAAGCCCTTTGTGACTTGAATGCTAGCAAAGGCGGAGAGATTTCCCAATATGATAAAGTAATGTAAAAGAAATCATATACCTTGGCAGGCCCTAAGTATTTTGTATTCCCTTTGAGGCCAACAAGTTTCTGCATGCGCAGGAGTGTGTGTGTGTGTGTGTGTGTGTGTGTGTGTGTGTGTGTGTGTGTGTGTGTGTGCATGCGTTCACATAACACATGCCTAAGCTATTTACATATCATTATGAACTATTTTGGTCCCTCCTCTCTTTTCCTCTTCTGGTGTCAAATCCATAAAAGAACACTTAAGTATGTGATTCTTTGGAATTTGGATTGTGTGGTCAATGGAAACTACTGTTTTAAATTCCCTGGAAACATGGGTCATGGATACTATATTTAAATAAACTTCAGAGTCATAAGGTGGCTGGATTTTTCCACCAATATTTTCACCTTGTGTTGAGTAAGTCACACACACACCCCTTGTCCTTCCAACTTTTTAATGGGCAAATGCATCACAATCCACCTCACTGTGATACACAGTATCCATTATGATACCAGAAGTCCATGATGTCTCCAGTTTTGAAAATAAATTCCACTTGGGTAAAAAAAAAAAAAAAAAAAGGAAAAGGAAAGGGAGCTGGGCCAGATGTAGTCACTCAGTCTCTCATCATGGACTGTGTAGGTTGAGATGTGGTTCTTAAGTTATTATTGGGCTGTTACTGAGGGTTGGAGTGAAGGCTAGGTGGGCTGGGCTGAATTCTACGAAGATTTTGGAGGCATCTCCCTGGATGTAACCATCCCTGATGTTGAGCATGTTGGATTTCCCCCGGGAGTTGAAGGTGTGGTTTTCTTTCCATTTCAGAGCATCAGCAGAATATACTTTGTGCTTAAGAAGAGGAACCACTACACAAGGACTAAGATGTTTTTCCTGCCCCTGCCAGGGTTCAGCTAACCAAAAACTGTAGCTGATGTGGTCCTCACACGGTCTCAAGGGATGAGAGGTTTATGAGCCAAACCTGGGTCACTCCCTTGTCACCACAGAAGAAAGTGAGCACTGTGGTCTCCAATTTAGGAGTTTTTATGGCTCTGTTTGTGGTTCAGGGGCTGAATCATCACCACCAAGGGCCCCACTAGCTCAGCTACCTGTGATCAAATCTATAACCCTTGGTAAAAAGAGCTGCATCAGACTTAGTTGCTACCTCTCAGCTAATGGCAGTAGGCAGAATGTTTTTCAAATGCTCTCTCTACTCACTTCTCTCTATAAAATAAAGCATGACATTCCCTTTAGATCCATGTTTTCTCATTCTTAGGAAAAACTAATAAAAGAATAATTAAAAATTTGCATAAGTTAAAAAAGCACATGTATAAGAAGTGCCTTCTCAGAGACAATATCAAGTGAGTCTTCTTTTACTTAAATTCCAACTATGGGAGAAGATGTAAAGAAATTGATTATTACCCACAATATTTTATACAGATGAAAACATCAAGCCAGGGTTGAGGGTGGTTTATTGGAAGGAGCTATTTTCCTTAGTCCCTTTGCTGTTACTTGCTAGTCATGTGACATAAGAGATTACTTGCAACGTCTGGATAATAAGTGGTCCCTCCATAAAATGGAGTTAGCCCATCTTATTATGTCTTGATTATTTTAAGATGTAAACATTATATCATTCTTTTTTTTTTCATGGTTACAAAAAGTTGTAGATATTTAATGAATATAACTTGATGTGCTCAGAAATAAGCATACATCCCTGAAATCATCATATTATCAATGCCATAAACTTATCCATCACCTCCAAAAATTTCTTCCTGCCCACTTTTTTTGCTCACTATGTGGCCACAACACTTAACATAAGATCTACTTGCTTAGTGAAGTTTAAGTGTACAGTACAGCCCTAAGTTGTTCAATAGATCTCCAGAACTTGTTTAGTTTCCATAACTGAAACTTTGTACCATTTGACCAACACCTCCCCACTTCCTCCTCCCCCCAGGCCCTTGTAAACACTATTCTACTCTCTGCTTCTATGAATTCGATTATTTTAGATTTCATATATAAGTGAGGTCATATAGAATTTCTTCTTCTATCTGGTTTATGCAACTTAATATAATGTCTTCCAGATCCTGCATATTGTCATAAATGGTAACTTCTTCTTTTGTAAGGCTGAATAATATTCCATTATATGTATATACCACATTTCTTTATCTGTTTGTCTGTTGATGTATATTTAGATTGATTCCATATCTTGGCTATTGTGAATAATGATGCAATAAACAATGGGACTGCAGATATCTCTTCAAAATCCAGATTTCAATTTCTTTGGATATATATTCAGAAGTAGTAACACTAGAGTAAATGGTAATTCTATTTTCATCTTTTTGAGGGAATTCCATATATTTTTAATAGTGCTGCAGAAATTTATATGTCCACCAACGGTGCACAGGATTTTCTTTTCTCCACATCCCAGCTAATGCTTATTATCGCTTGTCTTTTTTATAATAGTCATTCTAGCAGGTTTTTTTTTTTTTTATTCTATTGACAATGGCCATCATAACAGGTATGAGGTGATATCTCATTATGGTTTTGATTTGCAGTTCCGTGATGATTAGTGATGTTAAGCACCTTTTTATATACTTGTTGGCTATCTGTTTGCTCTCTTTGGGAAATGTCTATTCAGGTTCTTTGCCCATTTTTTAAATTGGGTTACTTGATTTTTGCTATTGAGTTATGGGAGTTCCTTATATATTTTGGATATTAACCCCTTACCAGATATATATTATACAAATATTTTCTTTCATTCCACAGGCTGCCCTTTCATTTTGTGAGCTGTTTCCTTTACTGTGCAAAAGCTTTTTAGTTTGATGTCACAAAGTTGTCTGGTTTTGCTTGTGTTGCTTGTGCTTTTGGTGTCACATCCAAGAAATCATTGCCCAGTTCATTGTCTAGAAGTTTTTCCCCTATGTTTTCTTATAAGAGTTTTATTATTTTATGTTTTATTTTTAATTGTTTAATCCATTTTGAGTGCTTTTTTTTATATGGTGTGAGATAAAGGTCCAATTTTATTCTTTTGCATGTGGATACTTAATTTTTTCAACATTCTTTGTTGAAGAAACTGTCTTTATACCGTTGTGTATTCTTAGCACCCTTATCAAATATCAGTTCACCTTATATTTGTGTGTTTATTTCTAGGTTTTTATTCTGTTCCATTGCTCTATATGTTTGTATTTATGCCAGTAACATACAGTTTTGATTATTATGTCTTCATGATATGTTTTGAAATAAGGGCGATAACCCTCCAGATTTTTTCTTCTTGTTCAAAATTTATTTGCTATTCAGGAACTTTTGTGGTTCCAAATAAATTTTAGAATTCTTTTCTATTTCTGTAAAATATGCCAGTGAAATTTTGATAGAGATTGCATCAAATATATAGATTGCTTTGAGGAGTATGGACATTTTAACAATATTAATTTTTTCACTCCATGAACATAGCATGTCCTTACATTTATTTGTCTCTTTCTAAATTTCTTTTGTTGCTATTTTGTAGTTTTATTGTATAAAGTCTTTCACCTCTTTGGTTAAAATTATTTCTAATTTATTCTTTTTGATGCTATTGTACATGTAATTGTTTTCCTAAATTCCTTTTCAGATAGGCCATTGTTAGTGTGTACAAACACAACTGATTTTTATATGTTGATATTTTTACATCTTGCAAATTTACTGAATTTGCTTATTAGTTCTAACAGCTTTTTGTGGAGTGTTTAAGGTTTTCTACATATAAGATTGTGCCATCTGCAAAAGAGGCAGTTTTACTTTTTACTTTCCAATTAAGATGTCTTTTATTTCTTTTTCTTGCCTAATTGCTCTGGCTAGGACTTCCAAAACTATTTTAAATAGAAAATGTGAGAGTGGTCATCCTTGCCTTACTTTAGATCTTAGGGAGAAAGCTTTTCACTGTTGAGTATGATGTCAGCTACCAGCTTTTCATAAATGACTTTTATTGTGTAGAGGTAAGTTTCTTCTATACATAATTTGTTGAGAGTTTTTATAATGAAAGGATGTTGAACTTTGTCAAATGCTTTTATGTTTGGCATGTATTGATATGATCATGTGATTTTTATCCTTCATTCTGTTAATGTGGTGTATCACATTTATTGATTTACCTATGTTGAAACATGCTTGCATGCCAGGGATAAGTACTACTTGGTCATATTGTATGATTCTTTTAATGTGGTCTTGCATTTGGTTTGTTAGTATTTTGTTGAGAATTTTTGCTTTCCGGTTAATCAGGGATAGTGGCCTATAGTTTTCTTTACTTGTGGAGTCTTTGTCTTGCTTTGGTACCACGGTGATGCTGGCCTCAGAATGAGTTTGGAAGTCTTCTTGTTTTTCTTTTCTTTTTCTTTTTCTCTTCTTTCTTTTCTCTTCTTTCTTTTCTTTTCTTTTTTCTTTTTTTTTGGAAGAGTTTAAGAAGAATTGGGGTTAAATCTTCTTTAAATGTTTGGTAGAATTTACTCACGAAGCCATTTGGTTTTTGGCTGATTTTGGGGGAGTGTTTGATTGCTTCCCAATCTTGTTTGTTTTGGTCTGTTCAGGCTTCCTATTTCTTCTTGATCCAGTCTTTGTATGTCACATATTTTTAGGAACTTCTCCATTTCTTCTAAACTGTCCACTTTGTTGGCAAGTAATTGTTTATAATAGTTCCTTACGATTCTTTTTATTTCAATGGAGTCAGTTGGAATGTCTTCTGTTTCATTTCTAATTTTATTTATCTGCTTATTCTCTATTTTTTCTTTGGCTACTTACGGGTTTTAAAAATTTTTATAGATCTTTTCAAAAAAACCAACTTTCTGTTTTACAAAGTTTTAAAATTGTTTTTCTAGTCTTTATTTCTTGTATCTGCCCTAATCTTTGTGTGTGTGTGTGTGTGTGTGTGTGTGTGTGCATGAAATATTTAATAAAAAAACAAACAAAAATAAGAATGGTAGCTTTGTCCAGGTTGTAAAAGCTTTGCCATGATTATCTGGGGTGTGGTTCTAAGCTGCTTTAGTGGAACATATTCAAAGTGCTGTTCTCCCAGGCCAAAAGGCAGTACAGATGGGCTATACACCATGCCCCTGCACCTACTCTTCCAACAGCTAGGCTAGCAAGTTGTCAGTGCTGTGATCCAGGCCAAGCCAGGCATATCTGGGTGGCTTTTTCTCTGACCAGTAGAAATCACTTCCACCTTGTGGCATGTTCAGCAGCTGCAGCTGGGTCCTGTTTGTGTACCAGCTCTTGGTGAGACAGGGCTGGCTTATCAACAGGCTGCTGAGCCTTGATACTGATGTGAGTTGGTGGATTACAACAAGAAAGGGGCTCTAACACAGACACCAGCTGGGAGGGACAGCCCACCCCAGTCCCCACTCCTTGCCTAATTTTAGAATACCATGGGGAAAAGCTTTGATTAAAAAGTATGGAATGCTTCATATATTTGTATGTCATCCTTGCACAGGGACCGTGCTAATCTTCTCTATATGGTTCTAACTTTAGTATAAGTGCTACCAAAGCAAGTACCCTAATCTTTCTTATTGCCTTCTTTCTGCTAATTTTAGGTTTGGTTTGTTCTTTTTCTAGTTTCTCGTGGTATAAAGTTAGGGTGTTCATTTGTGATCTTTCTTCTTTTTTTACTGTAGGTGTTTATTGCTACACACTTCCCTCTTAGTGCTGTTTTTACTGCATCCCATATTTTTGTATGTTGTGTTTTTGTTTTAGTTTCTCTCAATATATTTTCTAACTTTGTTTTGATTCCTTATTTGGCCCACTATTTGTTTGAGTGTGTTGCTTAATTTCTATGTGTTTGTGAATTTTCCCATTTTATTTCTAAAATTGATTATTGATTTCAAGTTTCATTCCATTGGGATCTGGAAAAATACTCAGAAAGATTTTAATCTTCTTAAGTGTTTTAATATTTGTTTTGTGATCCAGCATGTGAGTGCTTGAGAAGAATGAGTATTCTGCTGCTTTGGGGTGAAATGTCCTGTATATGTTTTTTAGGTCCATTTAGCCTATAGTGTTGTGTAGAAGAGGGAAAAAAGAGATTATGTTAGTATAGAAGGTCAATAAGACAATGTAGGGGGGAAGACCATGTATGGCTCTGTAGGGCATGATACAGCATTATTCACGACAGCCAAGATCTGGAATCAACTTAAGTGCCTATCAACTGATAAATGGATAAAGAAAATATAGTATATATTCACAATGGCATATACTATCCAGCCTTAAAAAAGAAGGAAATTCTATTATTTGCAACTACATGGATGAACCTGGAGGACATTATTCTAAGTGAAATAAAACAGGCACAGAAAGATAAATGCTGCATGATCTCCTTTATATGTGGAATCTAAAAATGTCAGACTCATAGAAGCAGAGAGTAGAATGGTGGTTACAGAGGCTGGGTGGTGGGGGATTGGGGAGATTTTAGCCTATGGATATGAGACATGAGTTAGAAAGGAGGAATAAGTCCAAGCAGTCTATTGTACAGCATGATAACTATAGTTAATAACAATGTATCATATTAATGAAAATTACTAAAGGAGTAGATTTTAAGTGTTCTCACCACAAAAAAATTATAAATATGTTAGGTAATTCATATGTTAATATACATATGTCAAAACATTATGTTGTACACAATAAATATGTGATTGTTACTTGCCATTTAAAAGAATTATAAAAAGACTTTCTGCTGGTATGTTGAGAAAATATTGAAAGAAAGAAAGCTGGAGGCAGGTCAAACTGATTATTAATAGTTTGGGTGGAAGGATATGGCAGCTTGGACCAAGAAGATAGGTGTGGAATTGGTCTAAAGTGATGTCATTCTAAGTATATTTTAAAGGTAGAGTGAAGAGGATTGATGGATTAAGAATGGGAATGGGTGTGTGTGGGGAGAGAAAGAGAGAGAGATTATGAGAGAATGATCACAATGTTACAAGTTTTTTGGCCTTGGAGGGGGGGGAAGGATGAGGTTTCCATGCGCTACAATGTGGAAAATTATGGATGGGGCAGTTTCAGTGCAAGGGTGGTGTGCCATACTATGAGTTCGGTCTGGAAAGATAATGTTAAATGAAAAATGAGACATCCCTGTGGAGATGTTGGGTTGGCAGTGGGTTATAAAAGTCTGGCATTCAGGTGTGATATTGCCATACTGCATGTAAAATTCTGGAGTCATCATAGTGGTTCCATTTTAAAGACTTGACATGGGATTGTCTTAACCAGGGAGTGAGTATAGATAAACAGAAACCATCCCAGAACTGAGTCCTAGGTATTCAGTGTTTAGACATGGAAGAGATTAGGAATAATCTTCAAAGGAGACTAAGGAGTGGACAGAAAGAAGGAAGAAAACTAGGGTAATGGATCATCCCAGTAGATAATGAAGAAAGTATTTCAAAGAGAACAGAGAGATCAACACTCTCAAATGCTGCTGATAAGCAAAGGAAGATGAGTCCTGAGAATTAACTATTGGAGTTAGTAACATGGAAATCACTGATCACTTTGATAAGAGTGGTTTTGGTGGGATAGTGTGAGTAAAAGATTGACTGAAGTGGGCTTAACAGAGAGTGGAAGGGAAGACATTTATAACTCTTTCATGTTTTCCATAAAGAAAAAGAGACAAACAGGTAGTTGATGAAAGAAAAACATAGGGTCTTTTGTTGTTGCTGTTGTTGCTAATGGGAAAAATGACAATTTTGCATGCTCAAAGGAAAGATCCTGGAGCAGAGAAAATTAATGATACAAGAGAAAGGAGCAGAGTTTTGCATGAGAAATGTCTTTGACTAGATGAAAGAGAGGATAGAGTCTACTGGTTAGGTGGAAATCTTGGTGCTGGCTAAGAACTCTGAAGACAGCTAATGCATTATAGGTTAGAATATAGATTATTGGTACATATGTAGGGAGGTGGGTGGGAGATTGTGAAAATTATTTCCTTATTCGTTCAGTTTTCTCAGTGAAATAGCCAGTAAGGCCAAGAGCTGAGAAAGAGGATAGAGAAATAAGTTTTGGAGATTTCAAAACAGAGGAGCTAATTAGACATAAAGAATTTTTTTTTTTTATTAATTCCAACCCTGTCATTCAAAGTGCCCCTCAGTCGTTCTTATAGTTATCTGTATAGGTACTTTCCAAATGTTTGGAGAGGGCAATTATAGAGATCATAAATCATCTGTTCTCCATGGTTAAACCTCCTCCCCGCCCCCCAGCAACTGTTCCATGCAACATGACTTTCAGAAGTTTTATAATCTTACCCAGTCTCCTTTGAGGACTCTAGGTGGTCAATATGCCTCTCAAAATGAAATGTTCAAAATTAAAGTAAATGCTCTGAATGTGTTCTGACTACACAAATAATTGGACATACTATTAGTCTAGCCAGGCGGCACTGACTTTAGAAGTGGAACTTTGACTTAGTCTTCTTAGTCCATAAATAACAGTCCTAATCCACAAAACCATTCCAACCTTGTACAATTAATTTGTTTGAGATTTAATTCAAAATCTTACTCTAACTCTTTAGAAATCCTTCCTTGCTGGTTTCAGATTAGCATTCTAGTCTGTAAAGTTCACTTTGAATGTCACGTCAGTCATAGAAAAAAATAGCGGGTAACATTTATTGGTTAAGTGACAAACACTGGGATAAGCTCTTCAAACGAATTTGCTCATTGAACTTTCTACACACCCATGAGAGAGGCATAGTACCCAGTCTGTAGATGAAGAAACTGAGATACTGAGAGATGAAGTTACTTGTCAAGTGCCACAGAGTTTACAAGGTGCTAAAATGGGATTCGGACCCAGGAATTTTCATGCCAATACATTTAAACTTTGTTTTATGCTCCAGAGAAACAGTTTAGATAACCAGTGGAAGAACTCAAAGTAGAATTTGTGTCTTGATTCTGAGAACTCCTCCTGAGAAATTAGTCCCTTTTCTGTAGCTCCAAACTCTCCATCCTTCAGCAGATAAGACCTGTAACTTTTATAGTTACCTCTTATGTCAAATCCATAAAGGCTCGTGCTCTCCCACTCATTTCCTTTAGCACTCCTAGGTTTTGTGCTATCTTCAGATTTGAGATGCATTTATTCTGAATGGACAGGCATCAGAGAGAGCTGAGACAACTATTGAAAGTTTAAAAGCAACCCCGTAAAATAATTCTTATCAACAATATGTATGTTTTGTTATCTTTTTCTTTTTATATTTTGATGACTTTTTAAGTATACAATGACCATCCTTATTTAATTACAATGTAAATCTCCCTCCTAACATTGTCTTCATCATACATGTGCATTTTAATATAATTTCTAAAATAAACAACATGCTTCAAAGACAATCCCTGGTTTCAAAGACTATGACTCTGTAACAACTTCTTCCAACGGTAAGTCTCACATGGAACTCTCGGCTTTTCAGTGATTTAGTTTGTCGGACTTCTGGAATTGAGTCACTCATACATATGACACCTTGGCCTCCAACTGGCAGCCACAGCTTTCTTCTTTGAAAATCATGACACTTCTCTTGCTTGACAAATCCAAACTGTCTGCTCACTGTTTGTGCACAGCTGTGGCAGCTGAAAGCATCTGGCGTGCAACATATGGAATTTAATTTCCTGCTATTTACATAGATTGAGAGTGCTTTTGCTCAAGACCTCAGATAATCTTTTGCACCAGACCTTAAGGCAAAGTTTTCAGACACTTTCATGCCCACCTCCTATACTCCCCTGCTTCAATTCACTTGGTGAACAGAATGAAAATCAGAATTTGAAGTCTGCTACATCATGTTGAAAGATTGAGTCCTTTATGTATTGACTTTGCCCTGTTGATGGTTAATGGTTCTGTATTTAACAGGTAAACTCGGGGTTCTTAAATAGATGTGTTTCCTGGGAATGTATGCTTAAACAAACTTTTAATTTCAGGACAGTTTTAGATTTACAGAAAAATTGTGAAGATAGTGGAGTTGCCATATACCCTGCGTTCAGTTTCCCCTATTATTAATACCTTACATTGATATGGTAAGTTTATTTTAATTAATGAACCAATATTGATACTCTATTATTAACTAAAGTCCATATTTAACTTAGATTTCCTTAGTTATTACCTAATGTCCATTTTCTGTTCCAGAAGCCCCTGATATTGCATTGTACTTAGTCCTCATGTCTCCTCACGCTCCTCTTGGCTGTGACAGTTTTTCAGGCTTTCCTTGTTTTTGATGACTTTGACAGTTTTGAGGAATGCTGGCCAGGTATTTTATAGAATGTCCCTCCATACAGCATTGTCTGAGGGTTTTTGTTTTGTTTTGTTTTCTCATGATTAGGCTGGGGGTATATATTTTGTGGAGGAAAAATCACAGAGGTAAAGGGCCATTTTTATTACATCATATGAAGGGTACTATCTTAGATCATATTGTGCTGGTATAACAGGATATTACAAACTGGGTAATTTATAAAGAACAGACATTTATTTTTCCAGTTCTGTAGGCTGGGAAGTCGAAGATCAAGGCACTGGCATTTGGTCTGGTGAGGGCTTTCTGCATCGTCACAGAAGGCAGAGGACAACTTAGGATGAATGTTGTGTTCTCACGGGGCAGAAGAGCAAAATAGGGCAAACCCACTCCCACAAGCTCTTTTTATAGTTGCATTAATTCATTAATGAATGTGTTCTGAAATGGCACACTTCCTATCACCGGGTATGAAGTTTTCAACACATGAATTTTTGGAGTGAATACATTGATTCATAGCAGGTACATACTGTCAGCATCACTTACCACTATTGATGTTAACGTTGAACACCTGCTGAGGTACTGTTTTTCAGGTGTCTTCACTACAAAGTTGCTCTTTGTTTTTCACTTTTCCATACTGTGCTCTTTGGAAGAAAGTCCCTATGCACAGCCCACACTTAAGAAGTGGAAGTTGTTCTCACCTCCTTGAGGGCTGAGTAAGTACATAAATTATTTGAATTTTATCTTGGGATTTGTCTTTTCTCCCAATTTATTTATTTATTCAGTTATTTATTTATATCAGTATGTCCTCGTGGATACTTATTTTATACTTGGGGTTATACTCCAATACTACTTTTTTTTTTTTTTTCTCAAATTGTTACAGCTTTGGCCATTGAGAACCCTTTCAAGTGTCTCCTGTGTTCTTTTGACATACACTTATTATCATAAGATTTGTTGGTTTTGTGAGTGCTTCCTTATTTTCTGGCATTACAGAATGTTTCAGGCTCATCTTGTACATTTCCTGTGTTAGTTTTAGAATAAACTATTGTTTTTTCTTGTAATTTTTGTATGACTTATATAGTCCTACTAGGGAAATTCTCACAGGGTATATAGTAGTCATGGGTAATAGAACTTGGACCCAAGAGTTTGTTAAAAGTAGTTAGCAAAAGATAATACACATCATTTATTATTTTAATTGTTTAATGTTTAAAATCTTGTGCATTTATTCAGCAAATATTTATTGAACACTGCTATGTTCTAAGCAATGAAATAATTAGATGTTGAGGATACACTAGTTTATAAGTTCTGGGCACTACCCTCGGAGAGCTCACAGTCTACTAAAGGAGGCACATAAATGAGCAGACAACCATAAGACATTGTGTAGATGTCATAGTGGGGTTTAAAGGAGATCACAGAAGACAATCATCAAATCCAGGCTGAAAAGACTTCCTGGAGATGAATTTTATGAATATACTGAGGATGTCACTTATCCACATTAAGTCCCTGGGGACTTGTGATCTATTAAAGTTTGATGTTTCTTCAAATATATGTAATCATGGATCCTCTTTTCAATTTGGGTGGTTGCTTTCTTTCAGAAGCTATGGTCTTTTGGAAGAATCTGTACCTTTCCATCGTCTCATGATGAGTAAAGGGGCAGATATCTTTGATCTTTTCTCAGAAAGGGGTTATATTGATAACAACTCAGACTTTGCTCCTGAGGCACCCTGGAGATAAGAGATCCAGAATCTTCCAAACCTTCAAGGAGTTTTAGCATGTAAGAGGATTTAAATTTCAAAATTAAAGTCTGTAAATATGGTTTCTCCTACTTGAATATCTACAAGCAACATTGTTTTAGACAGACTGCATTTTCCAAAGATGGTTGCAACAGTCTTTCTCATTCCACAATTTCCTCTCACAATGTAACTTTGATGTTCCTCTGATCAGGTGTGGACCTATGTTCTCTCCCTTAAATTTGGGTGGATTGTCACTGTAACAAAAGTGACATAGTTTACTACTGAGGCTAGGTCACAAAAGGAAAGTTCCCTAGATGCTACTTATTTTTCTCTTTTGTGACATTTACTCTTGGCACCTATCTGCCATGCCGTGAGGAAGTTCAAACTGGCCCATAAGCAAAGACCACTTGGAGAGGCCATGTGTAAGATTGTTATTGATTCAAGGTCCTGGCTGACAACCAGCATCGAATGCAAAACATATAAGTGATAATGTCTCCATATCTTTCCATACCGCAGCTGTCAAGTTATCCCTGGCTTTCAAGTCTGCTCAGCTAATGCCCCAGACGTCACAGAGAAGAGACAGTCATCTCCTCTATATCCTGTCCCACAGAATTCATATGTATAATAAAATTGTTGTTTTATGTCACTATTCTTGTTGGTGGAAGGTGAGGGAGGAGGTTACCATTATACAGTAGTAGTAACTGAATAGATCTAGCCACCTGCTCTGCCCTCCAAGCAGTGGCCTCTAATAGGAGAGCTGACCCTGACCTGTAGAAAAGCCTAGCACTCTCTGTTATGAGCATTCCTGCTACTTGGTTCTCAGCTTGTCAACTTGCAGTTACTTGTTTAATGTCTGTTCATTCTCCTTAGTCATACGGACATACGAGAACAGAAGAATGTGTTTCCCTATTCACTTCTATATCCACAGTGTCTAACATGGTGCCTGAAACTTAGTAGACAGTCATTAAATATTTGGTGGAAGGTTAGATGTATGCAAGGAAGCATGGTTGAATGAATATGATTGTCTTTTGTTGAGCATTCTTGGGGAGACAGAAAAACAAAACTATACTTATACTTGACTGAAGTAGAAAATGTATGTATTTACTTAGATATATAAAATTATAAATAATTATTCTAACATTCATGTCTAATATATCTATTATATATTAATAAATAATTAATATTCGAATTGTTTCCTCACCTGAGAACTTCAGATTGTTCTGACAATCTATTATTATGGAACATTGTACCCTAAACAATAATGGCTTAAAACAGCAAACATTTAATCATATTTCAGTGGGTCAAAATTCTGTCCTTACTTGGCTGAGCGATACTTCTGCTTCACTTCATATTGGCTGGGGTTGGTCCACAATGGACCTCACTCACAGTTGATGTTGGTTTCTGGCTAAAAGCTCAACTGAGACAATCTATCAAGGGTCATGATTCACCTCTTTGTGGGTTGCTGTATGTGCCTTATATAATCACCTTCTTTAATCCTCACAGCCTGGGCCTTGAGAATTAGCAGTCCCACTTACAGAGGAAAAGTTAAGTAATCAATCTAAAGTCACACAGATAGCAATTGGTGATATTAGGCATTCAAACTTAGAAGTGAATTCAAAGCTTATGATCTAAAGGAGAGGAATAACTTACTTCCTTTCAGCAATTCATGATCTTAGAAAATATGAATAATGTTCTTTCATACAGTCAAACTCCAAATGTATAAACCTGGAGGTGAGTATATCTGTTTTGGGTTTTAACTCTGAATTGATCAGCTGTGTTTGTCTGGGCAAGTTACATAGTCTCTGTGAGCCTCAGAGGTAAGAAACTCTCGACTGACGATAATACCATACACCTCACAGGGTTATTTTGTGAAGTAAATCAAATAAAGCAATTAAGTACCAAACACAGTGTCAGGAATGGAGTGAATTCCCAATAAATATACTTATTTGGCTGACTATGTGAAATTTCTATTTTTGAACTTCGAAAACAATAGAATACCAGCAAAGGTAAAAAAAATAGTATTAGTAATTTTATAGGTTCCAAGCTAATGTTATGGATGTACAATAAAATTTTTTTGGTGTAGGGGGCCGGCCCGTGGCTCACTTGGGAGAGTGTGGTGCTGATAACACCAACTCAAGGGTTAAGATCCCCTTTCCAGTCATCTTTAAAAAAAAAAAAAAAAAAAATTTTTTGGTGTATGTATTTTTTTAACAGTAATTAAAAGGTCATATTTTTATAGTAATAATAACAATAATACAAAAATAAACTTAAGAAAACAATTCTATTTATAATACCATCAAAAAATAATATGCCTAGGAATATAGTTAATAAAAAAATGGAAAATTTATGTTCTCAAAACTGTACAACATTGTTGAAAAAATCAATGGTGTCTTAAATCAGTTTAAAGATATCACATACTGATGTATCAAAAGACTTACTATTGTTAAGATGGCAGTACTCAATAGAACTACTATTAAATACATAATTCTTATCAACATCCAAGCTGGCTTTTTAAAATTTTATTTTTCAGAAATAACAAGCTGATTCTAAAATTCAGGTGGAAATAATAGGGACCATGAAAAGCCAAAATAATTTTTTAAAAAGTTGGAGAACTCATATGTATCAATTTCAAAATTTATTACAAAGTTACAGTAATGAAGACAGTGTTGTACTGGCATAAGGATAGACATAGATCAATGGAATAGAATTTAAAGCCTGGGGAACAAACAAATAAACAAACAAAACCTCTTGCATTTATGATCACTTGAAGTTTTACAGGGGTGCCAGCACAGTTAAATGGGGAAAGGATTGTCTATTCGATAAATGGTGTTGAAATAGCTAGATATCTAAATGAAAAAAATATGAAGTTGGACCCCTTTCTCACACTATTCACAAAAATTAACTAAAAATGGATTGTAGACCTAAATGGTAAAGCTCAAACTATAAACACTTAGAAGAAAATATAGAAGTAAGTCCTTGATCTTAGGTTACGCAAAGTTGTCTTAGTTATAACACCCAAAGCACAAATGACAAAAGAAAAAAGCGACACAAATTGAATTTTATCAAAATAAAAAAATAAAAACTCTGGTATTTCAAAGGACAACAGAAAGAAAATAAAAATACGTCTCCCAAAATGTGGTAAAACGTCTGCAAATCATATATCTGATATGGGACTTATACTATAACATATGAAGAGCTGTTTCAACTCTATAGTAAGAAAGCAAATAAACCAATTTAAAAATGGTCAAAGGATCTGAATAGACATTTGACTTAGTCTGTTTTCTGTTGCTTATAACAGAATACATGAAACTGGGTAATTCATTAAGAAACAAAATTTATTTCTTATACTTCTGGAAGCTAGAAAGTCCAAGGTCTAGGGGCTACATCGGGTGAAGGCCTTCTTACTGGTGGGGATTCTCTGCAGAGTCCCAAGATGGCATAAGATATCAAATACCAAGGGGGATGAATGTGCTAGCTCAGGATTCTTTTTCTGTTCTTATAAAGCCACCAGCCTCACTCTCATGATAACCCATTAATCCATTAACCCAACAATTCATTGATTCATTAATACATTGGATTAAACCATTTTTGAAAGCAGAGCCCCAATGACCCAATCACCTCTTAAACACCCAACCTTTCAATACTGCCACATTAAGGATTAAGTTTCAACATGAGTTTTGGAGGAGACAAACATTCAAACCATAGCAACATTCTTCCAAATAAGATATATAAATAACTGCTAAGCACAAGAAAAGATCATCAGCATTACTAAACATTAGGAAAATAAATGCAAACCAAAATCATAATTAGTTACGACTCCCCCTCCTCCCCACACACCTGAGATGGCTGAGATGGCTAAAGTAAAAGAGATGGACAATAAAAGAATGTGCAGAAATTGGAGCCCACATACATTGCTTGCAGGAATACGAAATGGTTCACCTCCTTTGGAAAACAGTCTAGCAGCTCCTTGAGAAGTTAAACAGTTACTATACGACCCAGCAATTTCCCTCCCAGGTATATACGCAAGAAAAGTAAGAAAGTTGACCACACAAAACTTGTACACAAAGTGGAAAAAATCTAAATGCCCATGAACTCATAAATTAATATATTAAATGTGATATATCCACACAGTGAGAAGGAATAAAGTAGTGATACATGCTACAACATGAAAGAACCTTGACAACATTATGCTAAATGAAAGAAGCCAGTCTCAAAGACCATATATACTGTGATACCATTTATTTGAAGAGTACAGAATAGGACAATCTGTAGAAACAGAAAGTAACTTGGTGGTTGTCTGGGGCAAGGGGATTGGGGAGAAATAAGCAGTAATTGCTAATGGGCACAGAGTTTTGATTTTTTTTCTTTGTTTTTTTTTGGGGGGGTGATAAAAAGTTATAAAATCAATTGGGATGATGGCTAAGCAACTTTGTGAATATAGTAAAAATGGGTCAATTATAAAGTACATAAATTACATATCCATAAGGCTGTTAAAAATAATACTAGCAGACATCTATATCATTAGCTATGTATCAGGCACTCCTTTAAGCTCTTTATATGTATGAATTGATTTAGTTAACCCTGATATGTAGCAATATTATTATTTTCTCTTTATAGATAAAGGATGAGAGTTAGATAATTTGTCCAAGGTTTTTTGACTAGGGATGGGGCTGAGATTTCAATCTTGATAGACTGGTACAGACTCTTCATGCTTAGTTACTATGATATATCACCTCTTATCACTTACAAAATGTATGCAATATTTCCCTTTTTCCCTTCTTCACTTCTGCTCTGGTCGTATACTTCCTCCTCTCTAATGATTTATAATGGGAGTTTTTATTTATGTGATTGTCAATGTCATTCTAAAATCTTGTCATAAGTACCTGTGTGCATTTCTCCAACCTCCCCTCTTACCCCATGTCCAAGTAACTGTAAAACTAATGTGTTCTCGGGGGCAGGTTGGACTGTTATTTTTTATTTCTCCAAAGGGATACAGACAACATTCTAGAACGGGAGGTGGAAGTGATATAGGCATGTGGTTTAAAAGGAAATGTGTTCATATCACATAAACCAGAGTTTGAATTATGGCTCCATTTTTGCTAGTAGCATAATCTTAGGGTAGTTACTTTATTTCTCTGAGCCTTAATCTCCTCATCCTTAATTTGGGGATGAAGACAATACCTGCCTGATGGCATGATGGCATGGCTGTGGAAACTAACAGGTGCAAAGCTCACAGAGTATAGCCCATGCTCAGAAAACAGGAGCCATCTCCTTATTTATCTTTACAGCCTACCAATGTCTGAGTTATCCCAGCAGGGTTAGCAGAGCAATCTGACAGAGGAAAATATTCCTCAAGCTCACAAAGCTCTCTATTCTTCAGGCCTGGGAAGCTCTCTCCTCTCCAAATGGCCAGCTTAAACCAGATAGAAAACCTGTGGCAAAGCACATTGTGACTCGGAAGAGAGTGCATGACAGGAGTTGGCTTGGTCTCCCAGCTTCTCTAGAGAAATTAGAGCGGCTAAGATGTTTAAATCCCCAGCCAGACCCATGATTTAATTTGATTTTATAGTTCCAAGGATTGCCTTGTTGTGGTTTTCCCATATCACATACAGAGCTAGCCGCTCCCTCCCGTGGAGAGGGGAGGCGATCAGTGTAAACGTGTGCTGGCAGCCACATCTACGTGGAGACCCAGGCATAAGGACCAAGGACAGGACATGGACTGAATAGAGGAGGCTTTGTTCTATCTTGGAAGGAGCTTGAGCTCTGGTTTGTACCCTGACTGCATGACTTTACTGTACATCAGTCAAATCTCCTGCCTAAGCCTCCATTTATCCACATGTGATAATGTTGATGTTAGGATATAGGAGCTAATGATTGACACTAAGTAAGTCCTCAGTCAGTGTTATAAGAAGCTTACTAGGAAGTAGAAACAGATAAACAGCATGCACAGAGTGCCTGGTCAGCTCTGCTGACCTCATCTTTTCCACTCTGGGAAAAGAGGATTGAGCGAGTAGAAGGAAGATATTTCTTCTCTCTCTGTCTGAGAAGACAACCTGTCTTCTTGGTATGGCCTGTTCATTCTAGACTTGGTAACTGAATCCTAGAACATCAGTGATAGAAATTATATAGCCCTACCAACTCATTTCACAGCTAGGGAAACTGAGGCTCAGAGAGAGCAATTGTCATGCTAAAGAACACACAGGAAATGAGTTGCAGAGCCTGGATTTGATATTTGTGTTCTTTTCACTGCATTAAACTGTTTCTGGGAAATCACCTAGGACAAATTCAGAGAGGTTTGATTTCAGTGACTGTAATGGACAAGAAGTGTCCGGGGTAGAACTCCTTTATTTGGTCAGAGAAGAGAAAATGTGAAGGAGCCTGCCAAGAGCCTCCTGAGCCTCACTTAGAGTTTCAGCTTTAGCTTGAAGGCACTGGGAACCCATGTTCCCTGTAATATAAATTACTTGAGGACAGAATTCCAGTTCATATCATCTTTGTGAACCACTTCCTGGCATGTGACAACTGGCACACAGTAGGATTTGAGAAGTGGTTGCTTGATGATCCTAAATTTCCAAATCTGAAAACCTACATTGCTGAAGGAACTTCCAAATGTCTTTGGAGTTTACCTAAATTTAGAAAAATTCTGCAATCTATCAGCAGTCATTCACTTTGCTAAGAATTCTTGAACACGGGAAAGTAAGCACAGGAAAAGCCTTCAGAGATGGCTTCATTCAGAAATGATATGCTCCTGTTCACACACTGATTTGG
This sequence comes from Cynocephalus volans, assembly GCF_027409185.1. Lineage (NCBI taxonomy): Eukaryota > Metazoa > Chordata > Mammalia > Dermoptera > Cynocephalidae > Cynocephalus > Cynocephalus volans. Next base: position 21,083,101 of record NC_084476.1, read on the forward strand.
AAATAAGTAAACTTTCCCAATAGCTAGCATAAAGTGCATAACCCAGTAAAAATGCTTATTCCAGTGAGTGAAGTAAGTAGATGCCACATAAACAAAAATTAAGATCCAAAGAAATTCTCCATCTGGCATCTGCCTCAGCTTCAACTTCCACCCTGAATGTACGTGTGTTCTCTGTTCTTGGCCAGTAGTATGTAGGACAGCTAGTGACATGCTGATCTTTGGTCATCCTCATTGTATTTCTAACTTTGCATTGAATTCTTAAAAAAAAAAAAAAAGGATGATCACGACTGGGGTTTGGAATGAATTAGTAGCGCTTGGAACTCTAAGGGAGTAGTGGGAGTAACAAGGTATGCAAATATCATTTAACCAAATAGAGGATCCATTACTGAAAATTTTAACTGAGCTGAACTAAGATAGCACTGGCTAAAAATAAAAAAGACCTTCAGTGGCCCCACACATGATGGTTTCATAATGGAAGGGAAAAGTGCTAAATATGTATTGGATATTTTCTAAGTACCAGGTACTGAAGTAGGCATTTGCCTCTTGTCACTTGCCTTATCTATTTAATCATCATAACATGTTTACAACATGAGAATTATCATCATCACAATTTTGGGTCAGCAACTGGAATTTCAGAGACAGGGCTCCCTGGAGATGGGAACTCTGTCTGTTTTCTTCACCACTATATCCACAGCACTAGTAGTATGCCTGGCACATAGTGGGGATGTTCAACGATTTTCCCACAATTCTAAAGTAGGAACGTTATAAAATGGGGAATTGAATGGTGGTCTGTTGGGGTGTGTGTGACTGTGTGTTTGTGTGTGTAGGCAGCCTCAGCTTGGATGACATTGGTCCTCTATTAATAAACTCTCAATAACTTTCCATTTTACGAGGACTTATTCTTTCTGGTCCCTGTCAATCGCTCCACCTTTCTCCCTGACCTTTCTCCTTTGTGTTTTCATCTTCTAGTGCTACTGGTTTTGTTTCTATCCCTTCAACATGTGGATTTTGCTATCGTTTTTTTTTTTTTAAATTTTATTTTGTCGATATACATTGTGGCTGATTATTGCTCCCCATCACCAAAACCTCCCTCCCTCCTCCGTCCCCCACCAACAATGTCCTTTCTGTTTGCTTTTCATATCAACTTCAAGTAATTGTGGTTGTTATATCTTCTCCTCCCCTGTTTGTGTGTGTGTGTGTGTGTGTGTGTGTGTGTGTGTGTGTGTGTGTGAATTTATATATTAATTTTTAGCTCCCACCAATAAGTGAGAACATGTGGTATTTCTCTTTCTGTGCCTGACTTGTTTCACTTAATATAATTCTCTCAAGGTCCATCCATGTTATTGCAAATGGCAGTATTTCATTCGTTTTTATAGCTGAGTAGTATTCCATTGTGTAGATGTACCACATTTTCCGTATCCACTCGTCTGATGATGGACATTTGGGCTGGTTCCAATTCTTGGCTATTGTAAAGAGTGCTGCGATGAACATTGGGGAACAGGTATACCTTCGACTTGATGATTTCCATTCCTCTGGGTATATTCCCAACAGTGGGAAAGCTGGGTCGTATGGTAGATCTATCTGCAATTGTTTGAGGAACCTCCATACCATTTTCCATAGAGGCTGCACCATTTTGCAGTCCCACCAACAATGTATGAGAGTTCCTTTTTCTCTGCAACCTCGCCAGCATTTATCGTTCAGGGTCTTTTGGATTTTAGCCATCCTAACTGGGGTTAGATAATATCTCAGTGTGGTTTTGATTTGCATTTCCCGGATGCTGAGTGATGTTGAATATTTTTTCATATGTCTGTTGGCCATTTGTATATCTTACTTAGAGAAATGCCTACTTAGCTCTTTTGCCCATTTTTTAATTGGGTTCTTGTTTTCTTCTTGTAAGTTGTTTGAGTTCCTTATATATTCTGGATATTAATCCTTTGTCAGATGTATATTTTGCAAATATTTTCTCCCACTCTGTTGGTTGTCTTTTAACTCTGTTAACTGTTTCTTTTGCTGTGCAGAAGCTTTTTAGTTTGATATAATCCCATTTGTTTAATTTTCCTTTGGTTGCCCGTGCTTTTGGGGTCATATTCATGAAGTCTGTGTCCAGTCCTATTTCCTGAAGTGTTTCTCCTATGTTTTCTTTAAGAAGTTTTATTGTTTCAGGGTGTATATTTAAATCCTTAATCCATTTTGAGTTGATTTTAGTATATGGTGAGAGGTATGGATCTAGTTTCATTCTCCTGCATATGGATATCCAGTTATCCCAGCACCATTTGCTGAAGAGGCAGTCCCTTCCCCAGTGAATAGGCTTGGTGCCTTTGTCAAAGATCAGATGGCAGTAAGTGTGTGGGTTGATTTCTGGATTCTCTATTCTATTCCATTGATCAATGAGTCTGTTTTTATGCCAGTACCATACTATTTTGGTTATTATAGCTTTGTAGTATAGCTTAAAGTCAGGTAGTGTTATGCCTCCAGCTTTATTTTTTTTGCTCAGCATTGCTTTGGCTATGCGTGGTCTTTTATTGTTCCATATAAATGTCTGGAAAGTTCTTTCCATTTCTGAGAAAAATGTCTTTGGAATTTTGATGGGGATTGCATTGAATTTGTATATCACTTTGGGTAGTATGGACATTTTCACTATGTTGATTCTTCCAATCCAAGAGCATGGGATATCTTTCCATCTTGTTGTATCCTCTCTAATTTCTCTCAGCAGTGCTTTGTAGTTCTCATTATAGAGATTTTTCACCTCCTTGGTTAACTCAATTCCTAAGTATTTTATTTTTTTGGTGGCTATTGTAAATGGGCAGGCTTTCTTGATTTCTCCTTCTGCATGTTCACTATTGGAGAAAAGAAATGCTACTGATTTTTGTGTGTTGATTTTGTATCCTGCTACTGTGCTGAAATCATTTATCAATTCCAGCAGTTTTTTTGTAGGGGTTTTAGGCTGTTCGATATATAGGATCATGTCATCTGCAAACAGGGACAGTTTGACTTCATCTTTTCCAATCTGGATGCCCTTTATTTCCTTCTCTTCTCTGATTGCTCTGGCTAGTACTTCCAACACTATGTTAAATAGGAGTGGTGAGAGTGGGCATCCTTGTCTAGTGCCTGTTCTTAAAGGAAAAGCTTTCAGCTTTTCCCCATTCAGGATGATATTGGCAGTGGGTTTGGCATATATGGCTTTAATTATGTAGAGATACTTTCCCTCTATACCTAACTTATAGAGGGTCTTTGTCATGAATGAGTGCTGAACTTTATCAAATGCTTTTTCGGCATCTATACAGATGATCATATGGTCCTTGTGTTTGACTTTATTAATATGGTGTATCACATTTATTGATTTGCGTATGTTGAACCAACCTTGCATCCCTGGGATGAATCCCACTTGATCGTGGTGAATAATTTTACGTATATGTGGCTGTATTCTGTTTGCTAGTATTTTAGTGAGGATTTTTACGTCTATATTCATCAAAGATATCGGTCTGTAGTTTTCTTTTTTAGTTATATCTTTACCTGGTTTTGGTATCAGGATGATTTTTGCTTCATAGAATGAGTTTGAGAGATTTGCGCCTGTTTCAATCTTTTGGAATAGTTTGTAAAGAATCGGTGTCAATTCCTCTTTGAATGTTTGGTAAAATTCTGCTGTGAATCCATCTGGTCCTGGGCTTTTCTTTGTTGGGAGCCTTCTGATAACAGCTTCAATCTCCTTTATTGTTATTGGTCTGTTCAAATTTTCTACATCTTCATGGTTCAGTTTTGGGAGCTTGTGTGTGTCCAGAAATTTATCCATTTCCTCCAGATTTTCAAATTTGTTGGCGTATAGTTGTTTATAGTAGTCTCGAATGATTCCTTGTATTTCAGATGAATCAGTTGTAATATTCCCTTTTTCATTTCTAATTTTTGTTATTTGAGTCTTCTCTCTTCTTTTTTTTGTTAGCCATGCTAATGGTTTGTCAATTTTATTTATCTTTTCAAAAAACCAACTTTTTGATTCATTGATCTTTTAAATTGTTTTTTGGTTTTCAATTTCATTCAGTTCTGCTCTGATCTTAATTATTTCTTTCCATCTGCTAACTTTAGGTTTGGATTGTTCATGTTTTTCTAGTTCTTTAAGGTGAAGTGTTAGATTGTTCACTTGCCATCTTTCCATTCTTCTGAAGTGAGCATTTAATGCAATAAATTTCCCCCTTAATACTGCTTTTGCAGTATCCCACAGGTTTTGGTATGATGTATTATTGTTTTCATTAGTTTCAATAAATTTTTTGATTTCCTGCTTGATTTCTTTTTGGACCCATATGTCATTAAGTAGAATGGTGTTTAATTTCCATGTGTTTGTATAGTTTCCAGAGTTTCGTTTGTTATTAATTTCTAATTTTAATCCATTGTGGTCTGAGAAGATACATGGGATAATTCCAATGTTTTTGAATTTATTGAGACTTGATTTGTGACCTAATAAGTTATCTATCCTGGATAATTATCCATGTGCTCATGAGAAGAATGAATATTCTGACGTTGTTGGATGGAATGTTCTGTAGATATCTGCCAATTCTAATTGGTCTAGAGTCTTGTTTAGATCTTGTGTTTCTCTACTGATTCTTTGCCTAGATGATCTGTCTAATATTGACAGTGGGGTGTTCAGGTCCCCTGCTATTATGGTATTAGTGTCTATTTCCTTCTTTAGGTCTAATAGAGTTTGTTTTATAAATCTGGCTGCTCCAACATTGGGTGCGTACATATTTATGATTGTTATGTCTTCTTGATGCATCAGTCCTTTTATCATTAAGTAGTGTCCTTCATTGTCTCTTTTTATGGTTTTTAGTTTAAAGTCTATTTTGTCAGATATAAGAATAGCTACTCCAGCTCGTTTTTCTTTTCTGTTTGCATGGTAAATCTTTTTCCATCCTTTCACTCTTAGTCTGTGTGAATCTTTATGGGTGAGGTGTGTCTCTTGAAGGCAGCATATTGTTGGGTCCTCCTTTTTGATCCAGTCAGCCAGTCTGTGTCTTTTGATTGGGGAATTTAAGCCTTTTACATTAAGAGTTGTTATTGAAAGGTGTTGATTTATTCCTAGCATTTTATTGGTTGTTTGGTTGTCTGAGGTGTCTTTTGTTCCTTGCTTTCTGATTTACTGTTTGGTTTCTGTGTTTGTTGGTTCCTTAGGTTGTAGATAGCATTTTTGTTAGCTTGTTTTCTCTTCATGAATGCCATTTTTATTATACTAGTGGGTATTGATTTTTCTTTTGTTTTTATGGCAGTGGAAGTTATTTTTCAGGAACCAAACCCAGTACTCCCTTGAGGAGTTCTTGTAAGGGTGGTCGTGTGGTAGTGAACTCCCGCAGTTTTTGTTTGTCTGAGAAATATACTATTTGCCCTTCATTTCGGAAGGATAGCCTTGCAGGGTAGAGTATTCTTGGCTGGCAATCTTTGTCTTTTAGTATTTTGGAAATATCATCCCATTCCTTTCTAGCTTTTAGGGTTTGTGATGAAAAGTCTGATGTTAGCCTGATTGGGGCTCCCTTATAGGTGATTTGACGCTTCTCTCTTGCAGCTTTTAAGATTCTCTCTTTGTCTCTGAGTTTTGCCAATTTGACTATGACATGTCTTGGAGAAGACCTTTTTGGGTTGAATACGTTTGGAGATCGTTGAGCTTCCTGGATCTGAAGACCTGTGACGTTTCCTATACCTGGGAACTTTTCCGCCACTATTTTTTTGAATATGTTTTCAATGGAATCTCCATTTTCCTCCCCTTCTGGAATACCCATGACTCGGATATTTGAGTGCTTAAGGTTGTCTGGTATCTCTCTCTGATTTTCTTCAATGTCCTTGATTCTTTTCTCTTTCTTTTTGTCTGCTTGTGTTATTTCAAACAGCCCATCTTCAAGTTCAGAGGTTCTCTCTTCAACTTCGACAAGCCTGCTGGTTAAACTCTCCGTTGTGTTTTTTATTTCGCTGAATAACTTCTTCAGTTCAGCAAGTTCTGCTACATTTTTTTTCAGGACATTGATTTCCTTGTGTATTTCCTCTTTCAGATCCTGTATACTTTTCCTCATTTCATCATGATGTCTAGCTGAGTTTTCTTGTATCTCATTCAGTTTCCTTAGAATTATCACTCGAAATTCCTTGTCAGTTATTTCAAGGGCTTCTTGTTCTATAGGATGTAGAGTTTGAGATTTATTAACTTTTGGTGGTGTACTTTCTTGATTTTTTGTATTTCTGGTATCTTTTTTTTGATGTTTATTCATTGTGGCAGGGTGTTTCACAGTCCACCAGTTTGAGACTAATGACTAACTAAGATGTTGCTGTGGTTGCCAAATTCGTATGGCTACCTCCGTGACTGCTCAGTTGTCCTCTAGTGCCTTGTGTGTTTTGGTTGCCTCAGGTCTTGGGCCTCTCCGGGGAGCCACCTTTCTGGTCAGCTTGGACTCTGCTGGGCTGGTGGATCACGTACCACACGGTGTGTGATCTCCGTTGAGCTTTCCATTCCTGTGCAGGACTTCTCCCTGTTCCGTGTGCTCTGGCCCAGGCTGTTGGATCGTGCAGTGGCGACCCCACAGGGTGTGTGGTTTCTGTCAAGTCTCTGCCTCCCTGGCCACACGTCTCCCCACTCTGTGTGCAGTGTGCTGGGCTGGGACGTGTCTTCTGCAACCCTCGTCTATCAGCTGGGCCTTCAAGACCCTGCTCGGCACCGTCTTGCCCAGGAAGTCTACCAGGTTTCTGGTAGGCACAGATGACCGGTCGCTCTGGGTGCCTTTGTAGCACTGTGTAGATAATTCTCGGGACTTGTTCACCTTTGTATCCCCCCAGCATGGACTGAATCTATCTCCCACCTGCAGCCAGCTCTCCGGCAGGTTCAAGCGGACCTGGGAACTCTCCTACCCCACTATTCCCAACCAGAAATTGGTTAGGCTTTTTACCAAATTGGTGGCTGCAGAGATGGCATCTGCATCCCAGTAACAGGAAGTTTACCAGGGGCCGGAGTCCAGGGTGTGGTGGAGTGACAGTCGGCCCCGCCCATACTTCCTTGCCCTCCCGACACTGGCCTGGGACGCCCCACCCCACCAGCCCCTCCAGAGAACCACGGAGGGAGTGGGAGGGGAGGCTGTCCCGCAGGCTCCGGAAAACCCCACGCTGGGGCAAGGAAGTGGGAAGGCTCAGTGAGTGGCCGAGCCCGGCAGAGCTGCCAGCACCTGGGAAAATGGAGGCAGCCCCGGGGTGGTGAGTGAACCGGTGATGCAGGCGGAAGCTGGGTGGGCGTCAGTCCCCCAAGCAGGGCTGGGCCAGGGGTCACTCACAGGGCTGTGCCAGGTCGGGCGCTCACTCTCTGCCTCTGGTTTGTCACCTTCCCCATTCTCGGCTGCTGCCACCTCAGGCTGTTCAGTCGGTCCCATGGCGCAGCTCAGGTGCTCCCAGGAATCTTCTTTTATGCTGGCCTGAAAGCTCGAATCCTGAATAGGGCCTCTGGCCGCCTTCAGCGTGGTCCCCGGCCTCCGGGATCCTGTCCGCATCCACAGAAGCCCTGGCGCCGTGTTCCCTGTTTAGAGACTCGCTTTTGCAGCTAAGAAACAGTTCTTTTCCTGCTCCACACTTCAGAGCTGTTGCCTTCTTGCTATCGTTTTGCTCCTGCTGTTCCCCATGCCTGAAACAATCTTCCACTCACTTGGTACTGCCAGATATCCTCACTTTTCTGGTTGCCACTTAAATGGCATTTATTGTGGTAACTTACTCTGACAGCCCATTCTGTACTTGTTACCCAGCCACTCACAGTCATGTCATTTGTGTAAGTGTGTGTGTGGGTGCACACTCTATTTATTTCTCTCTGAAATGAGCTCCTTTACCTGTAAATTTGTCTGTTATTTGTCAGACCCTTATTAGGATGTTAGTTCTCTGAGAGCAGGACCTTTGCCTCTTTCTTATTTACTGTTGTTGTACCAGCATCATGAATAATTACTGGCATATAGTAGATTTCAATAAATGTTTAAATAATGAACATATGAGAGAATACATGAACAAATGGCTGTGTCACCTTGTGAATAAACTCCCAGAACACAAGCTCCAGCTATTTTTGTTTTCTGCATTATATCCTAATATAGTTTTCCATTTCTGCTCTTGCACCTAATCTCAGCCTTTTCTGTAATGGACAGCAACTTGCTCATCAAACATTCCCCCACTATTTCCCTTCTGTCTCTGACTAGGGTCCTGGCGTTATAGTGCTTCACCTGTCCCGTGTCCTTACAGTTTTTCAAGTGCATCTTACCTTTCTCTTTGAGCATTTATTCTTGCTGTTCTCTCTTCCTGAACTACCTTGATCTCCCAGTAGCCACTCCATCCTTTCCACTGCACAAGTCCCACAGAACCTGCTGTACTCAGCACAGATAACCTATTCTCTGGGAAACTGCCTCTGATCTTCAAAAATGGTGATGCCTTCCAGTTCTCCTTTAGTTCCTATTCCATATAGTATTATAGCATTTATTCCACAATGGAATTATGTTTTTCTGGCTTTCCTCTTGGAAATTGTTAACCCAGGGAAGAAAGGAAATAAACTTTTGCCTCTATTTGAATCCCAGCTGGAGTACAAAGTTGAAGTATGAAATGGCCACTCAGTGACCAGGCATGAACAAAGAAGAGAGTGAAGAAATGTATAAGAAAAATTAATTGAATTGTAAAGAAACACATCTGTAAATATTTGATCCAGGTTTTTCTGTTTAGTTACACACGTATGGTGACCAGTTTTCCTGGTTTGCTTGGGACAAGAGGTTAGGAATGAGGGACTGCCAGTACTAAAACTGAGAAAGCCCTGGGCAAATGGGAATGATTTTATTGCCCTATACAAACCCAGTTTTTTTAGATTGACAGTAACAACATGGAGAGATTGATGTAGTGAGTTTTTTAGGTTAGGTCGCATCTCATGTGAAGGTTAGTAGACAGGAGCCCAAAATTGCACAGTAGACCAAGACCAAAGTCCAGATGCAGGGGAAGGACCCAAGATCACAGTGGCATTTCCTCCAATAAGTCAAACTTTTGGGGTGGTGTAGTGGATACAGAAGAAGCCAACTGGGAAACAGGCAGGCCTGGGCCTCACTCTGACTCTCTCAGGATCTCCATGACACTGGGCAAATCACATAACCTCTCAGCTTCCTGTCTGTAAAGAACATTTTCCAGTGCCCAATGCAGGGCCATTATGGAAACTAATTCAGCACCTGATATATAATAATTGCTCAATAAAACACTGTTCTCTTTACCAGGCCACGAACAAGCTTGTCTCCAGACTCTGGAGAAGGGTTATTCCAACTTGCAGCATTAAGTAGTTTTTATATTTTCCAACTACAAATTAGCGAGAAGTCTGGTCTGATGAACCATCAGTTTTATATATAATAAATATATTATGTGTAATGTGTGTGTCCTAACTCTAGTTTTGTGACTTTCAATAGTTCCTTTGTCACAGTAGTAAGCCTGATATGGTGAGGATACAGAGAGATCCACAATTTCTCAAAAATAGCACAAAAAACACCAATGTCCACATAAAACACGTCATACCCTTTTGACCAAGCAATTCTATTTCTAGGAATTTATCCAAAGGAAATAACTAGAGAATGCAAGTGCAGTGATGTTCATCTCAGCACTGTTTATAACAGTGAAAAATCAGAAACATCTGAAATGTTAAACAATAGAGATTTGGCTAAGTTAATTACATTTTAGACATTCAATTGAATACCATGCAGACATCAAAAAATTGTGTTCCCTAAAAGTATTTAATGACTTGGAAATATGTTCAAGGCATATTGCTAAATGAAGAAAGCAGATAACAAAACAATATGCTTAGTATGTTTCCAATTTTGTTAAATAAAAATTATGTAGGAAACAATAATACCATTAAATAATACCAGAAGTAGTACCATTAATGGTTGAGAACAGAGACTGTCGAGTCAGAACTCCTGGGTTTAAACGAATCATCAATTTTTAAAATTTCAGCTCCACAACTTTCTTGCTACATGATTTCGAAAGTTTCTTTACCTTTTTTGTCTCCATTTCCTCATTGGTGAAGTGGGGACAACATTTGTATTCAGCTCAGAGAGTTTTTGTGAAGATGAAAAGCATTTTCATATATTAAGTATTAGAAAATTATCTGGCTCTGAGTAAATGTTATAGCAATAATAGCTATTATTTTTATTTATTAAATTAATCCATAAGTTAAATTAAAAAAACATATACAAGCATAAAACAAATCCTCTCTATGCAAATTCATTCAGTTGTTAATTGCCTGAGCTGGGATTTGAACCTAAACTTGTCTGAGTCCAGAATTTGAGCACCATTAAGTAATTCAGGGAAGAAATGTTAGTTATTTCTTTTTAATTATTTCACTTTTGTAGAATAAGGAACAACTTTAACTTTCTTCTTTGTAACTCTCTGGATTTTCTAAAATTTTAACAATGAACACGTGCTGCTTTTATAACCACAAAATATTTATACACTTTGTTTTAATTTGTTTAAATGAAGCAAAACTTCTCACACTCAGCTTCTGCCTTTAGAGGTTCAATGGTCAAAAACTATTTCTGCACCATGACTAGGAGAAGATGTGAGCTTCGTGGGAGATGCCTCAAAAAGTACAGGATGTCAAATTCATTGTCACAGAAAACAGGTCATCTGCACCCTACAGTGCTTGGCACAGAGTTCCACAATCAGCATGAGTTCTAGAATCAGACAGAACTGAGTTCAACTCCCCAAGTTATCAACTACAGGCCCTTGGACAAATTACTTAACTGCTCAGCATTTCAGTTTTCTCCTCTAGAAAACAGGATAGTAATAGTGGCTCATGACATCCCAAGGAGTTAGAGCTCTATGTGAAGAAGGCATCATTATTCCAGGCAAACAGTAGATGCTCAACTGTTAGTAACATTAAGAAGATTATGGAATTTTGAATGGTCTCTTAAAGCTACTGAATTGCCATATACTAACATGAAGTTGGGGAGTTCTAATTCCTAAACACTAACTTTAAATGGAGGTAATAAAATGCAAAACCACCAACTACTGGTTGTGGGGACCAGCAACATAAAGTTCTCTGTAACTTATTTCTGTACTGGAGACAAATTTTGCCATTGCTTTTGAGTGTGCATTCCCCCTTTAAAGTAAAACTAACACACCAAATGCAACAGCTTTTTAAAAAATGTTACCAATACACCAAGGATTGAACCCTGCTTGCCTGTAGCTGATTTGGAAATGGGCTTGAATGCATTCCTTACATCCAGATTGAGTTACTCTTACTTCTTTTACTCTGCAATACTGCCAGCATTTTTTAAAAAGTCTTTTTATTACTAGGACTTGCTCTGGGTCCAGAACATGGCAATAGGAATTAACTCTGGCAATTTGCATCCCAGTCTGCTCACTAGCCCCTAAACCTCGACAAGCGTTCTGAATTTCAGCCAGAATTGATTGGAAAATTGGCCTTATAATTCACAAGCGTTGAGATTTGAGATCAGTTAACACCAGACTCCTGGAAACATTGGCTGCCCCCTTGGGCCAATGCATGGTGAGGTTATTCTCCTTGAAAACAGAGCTGAAAGTCATTCCTTTATTCCTCGCTCTTAGTTATTACAGACTTTGCATCCTACTGAGAACTGCTCTGACAGTGGGAGTACACACTGTCTCATGCAGGATTTAAACAGAAGGAGAAACCTGTTTATACAGAGGAAATCTTGGGACCCATGTTGTCAATTTACAGATGGTAAAATTGAGCCACAGAGAGGTGCAGGATTTGTTGGCTGCTGAATCTTGTCTCCCCCAAATCCATACATTGAAGCCCAACTCCCAATGTGGTGTGGTATTTGGAGATGGGGACTTTGGAGGTAATTAGGTTTAGATGAGGTTTTGAAGGTGGACCTTCAAAATGGAATTAACATCCTTATGAGAAGAGGAAGAGACCAGAGGTCTCTCTCCATCCTGAGAGGATACAGCAAGAGGACTGGATGTGTAAATTAGGAAGTTGGGCCCTTACCAGTCACTGCATCTGCTGGCATTTTAGTCTTGGACTTTCCAGTCTATGAAGACTTTCCAGAACTGTAAGAAATAAATGTTGTTTAAACCACCCAATCTATTGTATTACATTATAGCTGCCCAAGGTGACTAAGACACTGAGATTACACCAGCAGTTATGGCAGACTGTACAGTCATCCCTTGATATCTGTGGGAGATTGGTTCTAGAAACTTTGTGAGTACCCAAATTCATGGATACTCAAGTCCCTTAGAGAAAATGCATAGTATTTGAATGTAACCTATGCACATCCTCTAGTATGTTTCAAGTTATCACTAATTTACTTACAATACATAATACAATGTAGATATTATGTAAACAGTTGTTATAGTACATTGTTTTTTAATCTGTGTTATTTTTTATTATTGTATTATTATTTTTTCAGATATTTTTGATCTATGAAATCTGTGGATGCACAGGGCTGACAGTAATTTAAATCTCCTGAGTCTCAGGCTACATTTGTTTTTTTGCTCTACTTTGCCATATCTCATTTATGAAAGTTTTTGAAATCACTTTAGATGGTGGGTCGTCAATAGATTAACTAACCATATCATCTCCTAAATATGGCCCAGATCTCAGCACCATAGAACACATCCAACTAACTGATGGGACAACAATGTGCCTTTATCATCGTTCAAATTGTGGCTTCCCTCAGAGTACTTTTTGGCTCTCACTGAGCCCCACTGCCATGTAGAACAAGCACAAATGCCCCTTCGAAGTTGCAAGCCCACTTTGGAATGTTGTTCTCTGTTCCAGTTGGATTGCCTTCTGAACATGGAACTATTTAAAAGTCAGAATACTGCTTTCCTGGAAGTGGGAGACACATATGAGAAGAGTCATGCTGGCAATATTTTCTGTTAAGACTAAGTTAGCCTTACTCTGCACCCATTTTAGACATGGTGGCTGTCTAGTCTGAGAAAGGCATCTATCTGGAATTGTGGATTGACACTCTATGAACGAGGCAGCAGGAGCTTCATCCAAATTGGAATTCTGACATACACTGGGAGTCCTTTTAATTACATGATCAATAACATTTTAAAGAAAGCTTAGAAGGTCACCAACATCACTTGGGAGGTGTAAAATATGATGGAAGGAAAACCTGACAGATCTGTCAAGAGTCTAATGGATAGCCACTAGATTTTATCTTCGTCACATTTAAGAGCACTTGACATCTGTGCCAGGACAGTGCAAAGGCAGTTATACGAACCATCCAGCTGCTTCCCAGAACCCACAAGTTCACTGAAGATCATCTGTAAAGAATACACACAAGGCAGCCAGTGAAGGGACTCACCAACGCAACTCATAAAAGCCTACAAACAAACAGATTCCACGTCAGCAAGCCAAATCCCAAATGTTGCTGACAGCTGGGTAAATTTGACCTTCCAAGTGTTTGTTCTTCTTTGTCACCCATTTTAAAAACAAGAGACAGAACCCAAGATTACAGAGAGCAAAGCTCGGTGTATTTGGAGACTTCTGTGTCATATCATACCAGCATAGTCCTGTATGTAATATATGGTAGGGCTCCCATATACACAGCTTGTATGTTGTTATGGGAATGGAAGGGGTGAAGGTTTCTATATGTTCACCCATTTTCAGAAAGTTGAAACAGAGCAAATACATAGGCAAACCTAAGACAAACACTCTTCTGTCCTGTTAAGTTTGTCCTGTTAAGTTCTCTTTTCCCTGCTAAGGCAGACTTACAGGGCTAAGCCTCAATATATATTTAGTTGAGGTGAGTAGAGTAAGCATTTGTAAAAAGTGGCACATCATAGGTATAGTGTATAAGAATCAGCACAGAAAGATGAATCATATAGCAATCAAACACAAGGAAAGCTCATGGAAAAGAAAATAGGCAACCATAAAACTGCATAATAAGGCACAGCGATGTAGAGCCCGGGCTTTGGAAACAGATCTAAATTTGAATCCTGTTTCCGCGATTATTCAGTATACAGACTCAAGCAAATCACTTTACTTTTGCATCTGTAAAGTGAGGCTACTATGTAATTCCTACTGCACAGGACTGCTAAAAGAACAAAATGGGATAAAACACACGAACAACTTAGTACTTGCATATAAGTAGCATCCTACAGTAATAGTTATTAAGGTTGAATTAGATCACCTGGGTCTCGTTCAAGCTCTACCACCTGCTGACCCGAGCAAGTTATAGAATTAACTTAGCCTCAATTACACATGTAAATTGAGATAATAATACTAAATGCCCCATAGGATCGTTACAAAGATTAAGTAAGTTAATATTTATGAAACACTTAGAAAAGTGTCTGATACATAGTAAAGACTCAATGTTAACTATTATTATTGTTGATGTGATTATTTTTGATAGAAGTAAGCACAAGATGCTGTAAGACAACAGAAAGCCACCTAACTAAAGCTGCAATGGGTGGGCAGAAAAAGTTTCCTAGAAGACAAGGGTGAAAGTGAGCAGGTATCAGGTGGATGGGGGGAAAGGAACTAGGGGGCAGCAAGGGAAATAGTGGGATTTAGAAACAGCATGTTTTGGGTTTCCTTTATGTTCAGTCTTCAGAGGAGACCTTGCCTCTCGCATCTCTTGCTTTTTGCTCATTGCAGTTCATGGGTCCTGCAATTGGTTTGAAGGCAAATTCCAAGCTAGCAAAGGAGTGGGAGGAGGTAAGAGGAGAATGCAGTACCCCTTTTTGAAAAAGGGCTGCAACCATTTAGCCGATTATTTAACATTGTGGAATGCAGTAAGGTTAGGGACTGGCTTACCTTTCAATGTAACTACAGCCCCAGTGAGCAATCTCTAAGCTTGCCTGAAGTCCTTTGCACCAGTGAATGCATATGCATTAGGGTCTGGGTAAAGATTTAGAGGATAAGCTGGTTAATAAAATTAATTTGATACATCTGCTATAATTCAGTAGAGCACGGGAGTGCCCTTCAGAGCCCAAAACTGATGGGAGAGAAACAAATCCTTGTACCAGCTATTAAAGAAGGATTAGTTAGCCTCCTGAAGGAGTAAGCCCATGACTTTCATTCCTCTCTAGCTGTGTGCACAATGGATGAATTGATAAATGGCTATGCTATAAAACAATTTACCAGAAACTTGGACTGTGGTCTTTCTTTCTTTCTTTTCTTTTCTTTACATTTTTCTTTTTGACCACTTCACACTCATTCCACAGTCATTTTGATCCCTTTGTCTTATCTCTAAAGCAGGAGGGTACACATAGAAGACAGAGGTACTGTGCACTCACCAAGGGTATCACCCTTTGTGAGATGGTGTGGGTAGAGGAGACCACCTCCACCCTTCTCTAGGTAGGCTGAGTAGAGATCCTGGAGGAAACTGTGGCTGATGACTTACATTAAAATATGATCTGGCCCAGTACTTAAGCTGTTGGTGGGAGTTGAGAAGTAAGTCAGCCAAAAGAATCTAATATTTACTGCAGTTCATTAAGACTTTGATGTCCCCACACTATGCAGTTGAAACATGACTTTGCAGGACCGAATGTCTAATTTTTTGAAGGTGGTTCAAAACAGCAGTAAATCATATTTTGCTGGGAGAAATAAAAGTTTCTTCCATTCCTGTCCATTTTTTGTTGCCAAATTAGGGATACCTCCTGGTCCAAGAATAGGAAAAATAATTAGGGAGCATTTTAAGAAGATGAGACAAATTCTTTTCAAGACATTCTCAGTGATATGATTTTTAATATCTCTTTCATATGATTTTTTTAAGGTGTCAAATTGGAACAATGGAGAGCTTTTCCAATCTGGGAGAAAGAATCTGGGACTAAATGCTGATTACTTTATGTGTGTCTGTGGTCAGCATAACCATCAACATATTCTGTGTCTCTGAGTAGGACATTGAGACGAGTTTTCTCAAAAGGAATAAGGTAAAAAAGAAAGTATACATTTTCTATTTACGTAAAAGGATCAAGGGCAAGGTTGTTTTGACTTTCAGGGGTCATACAAAGTGTCCAGTGCAGTGCCTAATAGAAATCGTGTAAAAAACAGACAAATGTAAAACCAAGTGGGGGATTTGCTTGAAGTTCATTTTCACCAAAATAGTACTGATATTGCATCTTATATTAATTCATGTTTCTTTTATTATTATTTATTACTTATTTTTATTATACATACATGTGGGGAGAGAAGGCAAGGCCTGGGCTAATGGCCCAGTTCTGGTAGATACCAGGCAAGTCCCTTCACCTGAATGTGCCTCAGTGTCCTTAACTGTAAAATGGGAATAATGATGCTTATGTTACACCTTATAGAGTGGATTCAATGAGAATGGTATTGCAAGGATTCTATGAGAATTCAATGATATCTCAAGGATTCAATGAAAATCTTTTGACAGCAACCGGCATGGAAACTTGCACCTCATATTTTCAGTAATTGTCTATCCCCTTCTCTTTGTGCTTGAACAAAGATCCTGTCTCACATGCAGCATGTGATCAGTAACCATGAGCTTTGCACTGAGCAGAGCTCCATGATTCCAACTTGGCTGACAGAAGTTTCTACGTGGGTTGCAGCTGCATACTTGTTTGCAATGTAAACAGATGCTGAGAAAGCCAAGAGGCAGTGTGATGGCAGAGAAACTCCTCTCTGCTCTGGCCACAACAGGCGTTCTCCATGCCACGACAGACTAAATGCATGTGGACTCCAAACAGGTCAAGGGAGAAAGGACACAGAAATGTGAGGGAAGAAAATAGGGGCGATGGAAGTATTAAAAGAGAGGGTGCAAATAAATGTGCTTTTGAAACACTCTTCTAATTCTTTGGAAAGAAAAGACAGCAGCACTGAGCTAATGCCCCCAAAATAGATCTGAGCAAACATTTGCCAATGATCTGGAAAAGAAAAATGTTTCCTGACACTTCTCTTTAAGTAAGAGTGGAACTTGGGACTCTGGGAAGGGAGGGTGGCACTGAGGCCAGGCAAGGTCCTGTGCACTCTTCATAAGGTTCTCTTGGGTACCACTGCCAAAGTTCAGACCTAGCTTGGGACAAGAAAACCTCTGAATGCTGTGGTTTGGATTTGGCTTGTGGCTTAATTTTCATATGTGAGGTCTTCTCATTCCCAAGAAACCAGGCCTTGCTTAATCGAAGTCAGACAGAAAGGCCACACACGTTTGCAAGAATGCATGCCCTCTTGCCTTTCCTGAAGATTTCCAGGAGACTCTAAAGAGGAAGGGATGAGAGAGGTGGAAATGGAAGTCAAAGGGGATCAGGCCTCCTTTCTTTAGATCTAGCCCAACATTTTACAGACAGTATTCTGGGGCATGGTAATTGATATTAAAAAAAAAAAAATGATGTTAGGATAAATACTTTGGGAAATGGGTTTAACAAAGTGAAAGAGGTCTCTTTTGCCTGCAGGGCACACTGATAGGCTGAATGTGTATTATGCTGACTCGGTCCTGCTATAAGTTGGTCCATCAGCATCATTTGACACCGTGGTCCACTCCTTCCTTGAAACACTTTCTCCTCTTTGCACCCAAGTTGCCACCATCTCTTGGTTTCCTTTTCCTTCGTTGACCTCTCTTTCTCACATTCATCACTGGCTTTCTCTTCCTCTTCCACACCTGGGGAGACTCAGTCCCTCCTCTACTCTAGGAACACTCCCTGGGTGTTCTCCTTGGCTTTATGGTTCTTAAATACTGTGCATATGCTGATGACTCCAACTTTTTTTCCCTTTTCCTGCGACCTCACCAAGTATCTCCAGGTTCATACTTTCAGTCACATAAACGACATATAAATGTAAATATGCAAATATACTTTATACATGAATGTCTAATAGACATTTCAGATGTAGTATGTCTAACACTGAACTTCTGATCTCCACTTCCTGCCTCCACATCCCCCACCACTCATGGTTTCTACATGGTTTTCCATGGGCCATGAATGGTGCTGTGGTTTTCCCTATTACTCAGGCCAAAAACATAGGAGTCATTCTTGATTCCTCATTCCCTAACACTCTACGTCCAATTCAACCCCACCTCTTAACTGCATTACCTTCAAAGTATGTCTTGAATCTGACTGTTTTTACCATTAAATGCTTTTCTAAGCCATCATCATCCTTCCCATAGACTATGGTGATTGCCTTCTGACCAGTCTCCCTGGACACATTCACTCTGCAGAATCAATTAACAGTACTGCATGATTTTAGAAAAACCAGAAATCAGGTCATGCTACTCCCCTCTTCAAAAACCTCTTGAAATTTCTCATCTTACTAAAAATAAACTATGAACTTTCCCCTATATCCGAAAAAGTCCCAGACGAATATAGTCTGGCCCCTGCTTACCTTTCTGACCCCAATTATTACCGCAATCCTCCTTACTCACTTCCTTAAAAACACACCAATTTTTGTGTGACTCTAACAGGCCAAGGGCAGCCACAGGGCCTTTACACTAGCTACAGCACTGGCCAGTACTGCTCTGCCTCAGATCTCCAATTGGCTTTTTGCCAGCATTTCATTGAATGAATAAGTACTTTTCCCTCCCCGAGTCATAGTTTTACCCTTCTTTAAGATAAGCTCTAAAGAAATTTGCTGTGTTTTTTTTGTATAAAGGAGATGCTACATGGACAAATGTGGAGAGGACCAGGATTTGCAGACTGCAAAATTGTCAGCACATGGAAAGGCATTTTGGTCCCATACAATATTAGTATTGTTTCATATTATCAATAACCAAATCAAACTCTAAGACATTTTAGAAATTTAGCACTATAATTCACCACAGCTTTTTCCATTTCAGTATGGAATATCTTAGCCATTTCCAAGGGAAGACATAATTTATTGTAAATCTGTCTCTATTTCTATGTTCACTGTGAAAATGTTCCATTCTTTGGTTAGAGGTCTGACCTAAAGTTGAATCATTTATTTGAGCAAGATAATATTTTAGGGACTTTTCCAGGCAGTTCATGAGTAAACAGATTTTCTCATGGCAACCTTCTGATGCGAGTATCATTATCCTAATTTTATAGATGAAGAAACTGAGGCTTGGCGAGTGATACTGATTTCCCCAAGATACAGAGCTAACAAGTGACATAGCTGATCTTTGAATTCAGTTTTTTTACATGGACGGCCATGAAACATTATGTTCACTTCAGTTATAAACTTTTAAAAATATTGGCAAAGACAATTCACCACCAGTAAGGACATTTGAGTATGTGTGGTATGGTTAAAGGCCCCATGGAATTAATATTAAGAAGAGAGAAATTTTAGATTCCATTGTTTTTTGGTCCAAATTTCAGAAAATCTTTATAAGGAAGAATATATGACATTATGGATACATTTGTAATTTTTTTCAATATATTTTTTATTGAAGCATAATTGATTATACATATTTTGGGGTACAAAGTTGACTAACAATAGTTGTGTACAATGTACAATGGTCAAATCAGGATAGTTAGTGTATTCATCATTACAATACATAATCTTTATTTGTGCCAATTAATATTTAAAAGATTAAACTATATACTATAAGAGCATTTCTAAAGGAAGCAAATTTCCATGGAGAGCTGTCTTAAATTAGGATGGTTTGCCTCATGAGACAGCGGTTTCCGCATCCCTGGAGGTATATAATCAGAAACCAGACAATCCCTGGTTAGAGATGTTATAGAGCAGAGAGCCTTTCTGAATTTCACAGGCTGGACCAGTTATTCCTATATGAGCTCAACTAAATGTCCTGTAGGGTTCTTTCCACCTTAAGACATGCCTGTTCAGTTAATAGTGATTCCTCTGACTCTTAGCTTGGTTTTCTCCGAAGGCAGAGTCTGAGATAGTGACTTGATGTCAGGAACTTCAGTTGAGAGGTGATCCCAGGAAACAGAAATGAGAGTGGGGAGGGAGAGACAGGGAAGTAGAAAAAGTCAACCAATTGTGGGCTGCTGAGCTGATGATTATTGTGGTCCTGCTCACACCCTTGGAGGAACCATGAAAACTGAGCCTCACCCATTGCATCCTGGAAGGCTGGGGCATATACTTATCAGCTTTCACCCAATTAGTCAAGGCTCTGCCTGCACAGGAGCTGAAAAGGTTTCTGTAGTTCCAGAGAAGGCCCTGAAGAAGAAATGTGAAGAGACATTGTAGGGTATCCTTGAAGGTGCATTTTAATTGCATTTTGCATTTTGAGTGCATTGTGAACTGTTCATCACAGCTGCACCATGCTAGTAGATTGGCTGGGGGGTATACAATGTGGGGCACCAAAAGCATTTGCTATACCTAGTCTTAAGTTTGGTTTGGCTTATAGGCTGGGGTCTGGAGGAATTAGCAGGAGACCCATGACAAATGCTTTTCCACTCTGGTCTTCCTATGAGTACAGGATTAGCCATGATTCCTGTGTTCGGCTAACAAAAATTTGCCATGTGTCAGATGGAAGATGACACACTGTTATTTTTGCCAGCATTTCATTGGCCCAAGCAAGTCATAAGATTCAACCCCAGTCATTGCAACCATGAAGGATGCTCTGACCCAGAAGAATGGCGAGGTCAAGGAGGGAGGAACAATTGTGAGAAATAACACAATCTATACCAGTCACAAACGGGTGTCAGTGGCTGTGACATGTGAGCTCACCAGCCTCTTGCACATACAAGTTGCATAATGGTATGGTCAAAATAGTTGGGTCTCTCAATCAATGGTCCAAATCTACAGAGATACATTAGGCTTCAATGTGTCTAAACGGACTCTTAGAATTCTAGCATTAAGAATCACAAAAGGAACCCGTGTTCTTACAGCCAAGTGATCTTCAACAAAGGCACCAATAACATACATTGGAGAAAGGACAGTCTCTTCAGCAAATGTCCCTGGGAAAACTGGATATCCATGTGTAGAAGAATGAAACTAGACCCAAATATCGTGCCTTATACCAAAATCACCTCAAAATGGATTAAATATAAGATCCGAAACCATAAAATTCCTAGAAAAAAAGTAAGGGAAACACTTCAGGATGTGGGACTAGGCAAAGACTTTATGAATAAGACCTCAAAAGCATAAGCAACAAAAGAAAAAAACAAACAAATAGAATTATATTAAAGTAAAAAGCTTCAGCACAGCAAAGGAAACAATCAACAGAATGAAAAAACAATCTAAAGAATGGGAGAAAATATT
The DNA here is from genome assembly GCF_027409185.1 of Cynocephalus volans. Lineage (NCBI taxonomy): Eukaryota > Metazoa > Chordata > Mammalia > Dermoptera > Cynocephalidae > Cynocephalus > Cynocephalus volans. Next base: position 21,104,198 of record NC_084476.1, read on the forward strand.
TACAAACTATGTATCTGACAAGGGATTAATATCCAGAATATACACAAGGAACTCAAACAACTTAAAGGTAAAAAAAAAAAATCCCAAATAATTCAATTAAAAAATGGACAAAGGAATTGAATAGACATTTCTCAAATGAAGACATACAAATGGCCAGCAGACACATGAAAAAATGTTCAACATCATTAAGCATCAGGGAAATGCAAATCAAAAACACACTGAGATTTCAGGTCAGCCCAGTTAGACTGGCTCCTATCAAAAAGACAGACACTAAATGCTGACTAGGATGCAGAGAAAGGTTAACCCTTATGCACTGTTGGTGGGACTATAAATTAGTGTAGCCGTTATGGAAAACAGTATGGAGTTTTCTCAAACAGCTACTAATAGAACTATCATACGATCCAGCAATTCACTACTTGGTATAAACCCAAAGGAATGGAAATCATCATGTCAAAAGGATACCTGCAATTCCCATGTTTGTAGCAGCTTTATTTACAATAGCCAAGATATGGAATCAACCTAAATGTCCATTGACAGATGACTGGATAAGGAAACTGTGGTCTGTATACACCATGGAATACTACTCTGCCATAAAAAAGAATGAAATTCTGCCATTCACAGCAACATGGATGAGTTTGGAGAAAATTATGTTAAGTGAAATGAGCCAGGCACAGAAAGAGAAATACTGCATGACCTCACTCATATGCAGGAGTTAAAAAAAAAAAAAAGAGAGAGAAAGAACAATTACAATAATGTGTTGAACTTGCAGAAGGAGAAAACAGAACTGTGGTCACTAGAGGTGGGAAAGGGGGAGTGGGAAGGGGCTTAGGGAGAAATTTGTTAATGGACACAAGGAGTGATTACTTTTATTAGTCCATTTCTGCTCCTTATAACAAAATATCTATAACTGGGTAATTTATAAAGAAAATTAAATTTATTGCTTACAGTTTTGGAGGCTGGGAAGTTCAAAGTCCAGGGAACACATCTGGTGAAGGCCTTGTTGGTGGTGACAGTGACACAGGGGTCTCACATGGCAGAATGGTGGAGCAGAGAGAGAGCTAACCTTCTCAGTTGGCTCCTTTTAAAGCCATCAGAACCACACTCATGACTACCACTAATCTATCAATATATTACTCAGTGAATGGATCAATCCATTCACTAGATGTAGTTCTCATAATCCAATCACCTCTTCAAGGCCCCACCTTTCAATTACAATAAAAGGATTCCCTAGCCTCCTGACAGTCAGAGTGGGGATCAAGCTTCCAATACATAAAACTTGGGGGACACAATTCAATCCTTATCATTACGTTTTGCAATAATGAACATGCTAATTATCCTGGTTTCATCATCACACATTGTATACAGGAATTGATATTCTACCTTATCCCACAAATATGTATAATCAATTATTTTTCAATTAAAAAAAAAGAATCAGCAAGAAAGTATAATCTGATTACTATTTTTAATAGGGAAAATTGAGGCTTAGAAAAGGGTTTTCCCAAAACCAGACAATGACAGACCTGATAATAGAACAAAGATCTCTAAAATCTTTGCCCAAGGCTTAATCCACAGCTTTCTTAATTCTGAAATCCTGCTCCAGGTACCCCACCAGCTGTGTCATTGCTCCAAGTCCTTTGGGATCTATATACTAATAATACTACTGAATTGAAAAAGGTGAGGGTGATTATATCAGAATCAGACACACAAAGTCTTCATTTTTCTACTCTAAATCTTAGGTTTGAACAAGCCTTTATTTTGGCTGGGGCTAGAGAAACCTCATTCTGCCTGTGCCTGAGGTTCTGCTTGGGACTTGTGGAGCAGTGATTCAGAGAAAAAAGCACCTTCCAAGCCCACAAAGTTTCCTTTTTTTTTCTATTTTGCCCCACACAGCAGTAATTTTTGGACTGTTGTGAGATGCCAAGATGAGGAGTGCTGGAGACACAGAAGCTCTCTTTTTGGCCATGGATCAGGGAAGGCATCTTTGGGGTTTTCTCTGACCTTTTATCGCCACAAAGTTTCAGTCCTTCAGACAAAAACGGGTAGGTTGCCTATATTTGAAAAGCTCTGTTGTTATCCTTTTGTCCCTTCTAACCGTAAGGGACACCCCAGGTTAGTTGTCATCTGTGCCAGGAAGACTTCCCTGATTCTTGGTTTCCCAGAACAGAGGTCATTGATGATTCATCTCGGCTTACCTTGCATTTTGTCCAGCTTCTATTCTATCACTTGCCATATTGTATTAAGCTTTTTTTTTGCACAGCTACCTCTCTCACCAGATTATGCCTGGGAGGCATTGCTGGGACTCTATTTTATTTACCATTATATCCTGAGAATTCAGTACAATGCCTGCCATATGGAAGACATTCAGTAAATACTTGTTTGATTAATGATGGAAATTATTCTACTGATTCTTTTATTTTAGTTGACAGCTCATGATAACTTCATATATTGAGATACAAATAATAGTCATTTATTAAATATCCTTTAATAATGCATGAATGAATAAAAGAGATGTGACAATCACCGAGTATCTTCTATGGGCCAGCCTCTATTCTACACACACCATCTCAACACGCAGAAGCAAACACAGATTTACACACATGCATGTTCACAGGATGAATGTTTATTAGAGAAAAAAATAGAAAATGCAGGTAAGGAAATGTTGTGGTGTGAATGTTTGTGTCCCCTCAAATTCATATATTGAGACTTAACCCCTTATATGCTGGTGTAAAAAGTGCGGTCTTTAGGTGGTGATTAGTTGAATGGAGTGCAATTATTCCCCTTATAAAGGAGGCCTGAGAGAGCTTGTTCACCCCTCTCACCATACGAGGACACAGAGAAGTCACCATCTATGAGGAATGGGCCCTCACCAGACACCAAATCTGCTGGCACCTTGGTCTTGGACCTCCCAGCCTCAAGAACTGTGAACAATAAATTTAGGCTATTTATAAGTTACCCAGTTGAAGGTATTTTGAGATAGAAGCCCAAATGGACCAAGGTAGAAAACTTAAATTTTTAAAAACTATTCATTGTATTACAACTCAAAGATAAAATTTATTTCTAAAATATTTTGTTAGAAATCATTCCTTTGAAATATATGTATTTTTCTTTTGACTGTGATCATATAATTGTTGAGTTATATCTTTTAATTTTAATTAGTAATAGCTCTTTTTTATTTTTCTTTTAAGTATGCTGATGACAGGTTTTTTTTAGCAATAGAAAATGTTTAAATTTATATACTTATATCTATCACTCTTTTTCTTTATGATTTCTACCATTGGTGTAATGCAGAAAAATGTCTTGAAAGCCAAGATTGTAAAAAAAAAAAAAAAAAAAGCCAATCTCTATTTTCTAGAGTTTAGCTTGTTTTAATGTTTTTTTTCCTCCTTTTGTATCCTTTCTTCCTCTTTCCTTTTTCTTTCAGTCAAATCTTAAATCCAAATGGAATTAATTTTATCTTATGAAATAGGGCAAGAGTCTAACTTTATTTTATTTTATATTTTCTAAGAGTTGATCAAATTGAGTTGTATATAATAGGAACAATTCACTAATAGCTTGTGGTAGTTTCAGATGTTTTGATAACTTGAATTATCTAAGTTAACAATAATATAATGTGTGAAAATATTTTATCTCCTTGGTTAATAGTTAGATGTCATATATTTTCTTTTCTTATGACAATGGCTATAAAGTGTTAATTGCAGTGGTGATAATAGGTATTTGTATGTTCTTTAAAATTTTTAAGTGAAATGATTTTATTAATGTCGCAGTACTGAATGTGTTATTGATTGTTAGTGTAAATTAGGCAACTTTAATGTTTAATAAATGTCCCATTCTACTAAGTTTTTCTTCTAAATCAGACAAAAGATAAACATGAGAGAACATACAAAGTCAACAGAGGTATAATGACAGAAATGTGGCAAAGCTTAAATAAATCTTTTTTAAAGTAAAAGTACTACCAAATTGTGTTTCATAAAGAAGACGGTTTATTAATATACTGACCACATGAATTACATATAAACAAAAGGGACCCAAAAATAAATTTTGAAGAAAAGCTTTTCTTTACAACTCAAAAAGCAATTAAGCAAATGAATAAGAAACAGGACAAATAAGCCATTTATTATTTCTTTATTATTAAATGACCCACTCACCACCTGTAAGGGACTGCTTAAGTTCCTAGGCCTGGCATTTAAGAAACTTCCCAAAACATTTCTACTCATTGCTCTCTAGACACAATGTGAAAAAATAAAATAAAATAAACACAATGTGAGACTTCTTTTCCCAATTCTTCCACTTGGAATGTCCCTCAAATTCCCTTGGTTCTCTACTTTCATGACCTCCAGGCTGGTGTCTCTCCTCCAGGCGGCTCCTCCAGTCTCTCTTCCTTTTGGTCATTATCCTGTCCTTTGAAGACCTCTGCTTCCTCCTGCGTGAGTGCTTTTGAAGGAACTCAGAAAGTGTCACTTGTCTCTGTACATACTGGTCTTAGGGGTCCTGCTCAGCATCGTTTCTCTCCTGCATTACTGCACAGTTCCTAACGGGTCTCCTTGTCTTATGATTTCAATTCGTTCTTCCCCCTGAAGTCCAACTGACCTTTATGTCAAGATTCCACCACTCTTGCTTCCAACCGTTGTTTGCCTTTATTTGCCCTTGGGATTAAGTTCCAGTTTACTAGTATGAACTTCAAGGCTCCTTATGATTTGGGCGCTGCTCGTTTTCCCAGTCTCATCTCACTACTTTGGACATAAGAACTTTCAGTTCTCTAAATTTTCCAGGTCTTCTCTTACTTTCGGATCTTTTTTACATCTTTTCCCTGTGGGTGAAACATTTCTCTCTACACTCTTCATCAATGTTTCCCTTTGGCTTTTATCCTAGATGTTTCTTCCTTTATAAAACATCATCCACCACTTGCTGTGATGGTTAGGTAATTCTGTGTACTCCTATGGTACTGTGAGAATCTTCTCTTCATAGAACCGTAGGGCATGGTTAATTACATTTTCAAAGGACCATCTCCACAGACATGTAGAAGGGACTAAATACAGTGTTCTTAACTTATATTTCCTAGCATCTAATGTAGTCCCTGGCATATTGAAGTTAATTCAATAAATATTCGGTAAACAAAATAATAAAGCAGAGCTTGATGGACATCTTAATCAAACTCATTTCTTAACTATGCAGACAAGGACAAATTAATGAACACTTACTTAGAAGACATCTTTTCAGAGCTGTAGTTTCCAGATGATTTGTGTGTGCCCAGCAGTCAATCAATGAATTCTCTTCTATTGATCTAAAAATAAACAAGGAGTACTACATTGCCAGAAATGATCTCAGCTCACCTCTGAGAGGTTAAGTCTCCATCAGAGGCATTTTTGTTACTCAGCTGCAGAATAGAGGGTCCCTCCAGCAATTTCCAATTAGCTAAAGGAGTTGGGGATGATTTTGGCAAAACTGAGCCAGCTTTGGGCATGAGTTTGTTTCATTCCTTACTGTGCACATCTTGCCATTTCTGAAACCATGAGTCAGGCTGATGGCAGCCAAGCAAGTAGGTGAACCAGCATATCCAAGGAGATTGGAAGAATCCTTGGCTAGGGTCTTAGATGCTACCCACTTGAGGCAGATGTCCTAGAAGTGATGTCATTTTCTTCCTATTCAGGTCATAGCTATACAATAGGCTTTGTGTAAGGAAGATCCACAAGCGAAATTATGAATGTCCTAAGAGTACTCAGAGAATGATTGTGCATGTATGCGTGTATGCATTTATGCCTATTTAGTTACTAGATATGGAAGGGATATGAATTCTAGTTCTTAGTTCTGCCATGATTCACTTTGTGACCTTGGGCAAGTTATACCTCTTCTCTGGACCTCTGTTCTCCTATCTACACCATGACTGTGTTGAAAAGGTAATCTGTCAAACCCCTTTCATCAACTTTGTTCTCCTAATTATCACGAAGAATGGCAATATTTATTTCATTGTATTTAAGGAACTGATGAAAACCTCTGAAAGCATGGCTAGCAACTCAAGGGTCCCGTTTAATCTTTTATTACCACTGCCTCATCTGTCTGCATTCATCAATGTTCAACATTTTTGCCAATCTGTAGTGGATTTTAGAAAGGAAGCTGAGTTGCCTTCTGCTGGTTGACTATAGCCAGGTTTAAGCAGCATGGAATCGGGAACCAGAATCCAGCGGGTGAAGTGGAGATTTTAAGATGGCTAAGTTGAATAATCGAATTCCAGATTCTAATTTGGAATCAAGTTTTTGGTCTCTTTAGACTTTCTTGAAATGAATTGTCAAGAAAGTTATGACACCTCTGATCTCTTTGAAATAAGCTTTTCTGAGCTTTACCACTTAACAGCTGATGACCATAAGAAAGCCACCTCCCATCTCTGAGCCTGTAAAGAGCGGCTTTTGGATCATGCAGCCTCTAAGATCCTCTTTAGATGAAAACTAACATTCACGGGAACTTCATAGCTCACAAAGCATACTCGTGATGATTTTTTCCCCCCATTTGGACCCATTACGATGTCTTCAGCCTCACCTCTTGCTGGTGTCCCTCAGATATCACTATTCTGAACATTGAAGTGAGAAGAAAAGAATAGAACAAATGCACAGAAACTAACATTGGTTTCTGTGAACCAGACCTAGTACACTGTGCTTCAAAGACTTTCTCTCTTCTAACCCTCAAAGCAGCACCGTGATGTAGAAATTTTATTGATGAGGAAAACTAGAAGGCAAATTACATTTAGGAAGGTTATATTAAATAGATTGGTCATTGGGAAATGATTATTCAGAGGCTTTGATGAAAATAACATTTTAGTCCCTCGAATTTGTTTTAAGCTTTTTGTTTATTTTTGTGTGTTTAGCTTTAAAAACAAAACCTTTAGTATTTTTGCCTAGTGTTGATTTAAGAAATCGGTGGTGTTCCGTATATATTCTAATCTTATTCTCATCTTTAAAGATGTCCTTCTTAACTGTTAAGGGTTATTAAATGAATCAAATCTAATCTAAAATGTTAAGTAAAATTATTATCCATTCCAGCAAGTGCCTTAGACATAGGCACATAAGAAGTCAAACTTGGGAGAAGTATCGTGGACATTTTTAATCACTCCTCTGCTTATATTTTTACCGTTTCCCTGAAGTGCCTTTCTAGTTAGTCCCTATTCATAAAAATTTACTGAGGTAGAAAGTGAGTAGGTTGGTCTATGCAGCCTGGGAGACCTAGGTATGGGTTGTGCTTGCATTCTCACTAGCTATATGACCTTGACCTTGCTTAGTCACAGCACTGAGCTTCATAATGTTACAATGTGAATAACCAGACCCAGCTCCAGGGTTGTTATTAGGCTTCAATAATAAAACACACTGTACGTTTCCCAACACCAGTTAAGGGTGTTCCTCTCAAAATTATGCCTCATAAAGTAGAGTTGTCTTTTATTTGAGACCCCCAATACTCTCTCAATTTGCTATATTTTGCATAACAAATTTTGTTTGGAGAAAGCACATCATCCTGAAACTTTCTCAATCAGTTCTATGGTTAGATGCTTGCAGAAGTCTTCTAATAAAAGCAGGGCTTTTTTTATTTTAAAGGAAATGACATGTACCAAATATGTTGTAACAGCCCTATCTCTGGTATGAGATGGGAGGGAGCAGGTGGAAAAATAGGGTGAGAGGGAAGACTTACTTACACTTGCAAAATTTGCAACAGACAAGTGCTTTAAAATGCACTTTACAAAGTAATACACTAAATGATTCCACTGTGAAAATCTTAATTAATCATCTATAGGAAGAAAAAAAAATCATAATCATACATGCATGAGTGTTTTTGGTTTAGAAGAAAAAAATCCCAGTGAACAGCACTATACATAGTTAAAAAAAACTATATCTCGAACAACTTAGATGGAAATGATTTAAAAAGGTGATTAGATGATGACCAAGCAGTATTGAAAATATGTGTAAAAATTTGAACAAATTTGCTTTATGAAGTGAAGGAGTGGGAATAAAGTTTATTATAAACAATTTATGCAACCATGCGCTGCATAAATGTTTCGGTCAATTATGAACAGGATATATTATGATGGTCTCGTAAGATTATAATGGATATACCATGTAGCCTAGGTGTGTAGTAAGCTATTCCCTCTAGGTTTGGGTGAGTGCACTCTATGATGTTTACACACGATGAAATCGCCTAATGAAGCACTTCTCAGACGTACCCCGTTGTAAAGCAATGCATGACTACATATGATTTTATATATTTTAAACATATGTGTAACTAAATGAATAAACTATGAAACAAGATATTTAACTATTTAATCTACATTACTAAAATTGATATTTTCAAGTTAGTTAGATTTGTTTTAATCTTCCCCCTGGGAATGTGGAGTAGTGCTCTGTATCTAGTGGATGCGTACAATATAAATGCATGGCAAATAGTGGTCTCCCAACTAAAAGCAGTTCTCATGGAAGTAGCAGTAGTATAAATGGTGTGAAAATTAATCTTTACATGAAAAAAATCCCTGATACCCATAGCTAGTTTTTTGATGACTAATAAAATACTGATTAGTGGTCCTTTTTTAATGCCTCAGTTCTCCTCATTCATTTAGTCATTCATTTATTCATGCAACAACCAAATATGTAATAACTACTTAAATATGCATAGCTATCTGCTAGGTTCCAGTGGTTCAGAGATGGAGACCACAAAGGCCTTACTCTTAAGGATCTCATATTTTAGCAAATTTATATCAATATCTATATTAGGATTTCTCACTCTAGGTACGATTGACAATTTAGTTTGGATACTTCTTTGTTGTGGGGGGCTATACCAGACATTGTAGGATATTGAGCAGAATCCCTGCTAGTTTAAATTAGCATCTCACTCTAAGTTGCGTCAACAAAAGAATGTCTCCAGACATTGCCAAATATCTCTGGGGAACAAAACTCCACTGATCTATATCAATATGCATATCTGATCTTGTTTCCCTAATAAGACTGAGCTCTTAAAAATTGGGAGACATACGTTATATTTTCTTTACTTCTCTCCAGTGCCTGCACAGTGGTCCATGCAGAGTACTACTATATTCATACTTACCATTATATCCTGATACACCTTTTTAAAATGACGGTCAGTTTTTCAGAACCTAAAATATTGAACTGTAAGACCTAATATACAGTTTAGTTTTTTGTTGTTGCTTTTGGTTTTGCTCTGAACATGTTTCCCTGTGGATCTAAGCATTCAGTTACAGTGAACAAAATCATGCATTAGAGAAAAGAGAGAAAAAGGAAAAGAACCTTTAAATTCGATGGCCCTTGTTAGACTTCCAAATGGAAAGCATTATGTAAACACTGATGCCTTTCTAATTTTGACCAATCTGGTTCTGTTGGTATAAGTCTGCATTGCTTTGCATTAAAGAACATTTAAAAATAAATGCAGCTTATCTTTTAAAGAAGATATACTACTTCAAACTGTAGTTGCCAAGTAGGTGTCTCTAGGGACATATCATAATAAATAAAGAGGAGTGTTTTGTAATAAGTTTATCAGTAGTTGTTATTTAAGTGCTTTAGAATAGCTTGTTCTCTTATAGTGTTCAAACATTTCTTTCCAATGATATCAAAGTTACTTATTTGCTAAGCAGATACTTTCTCTCAAAAGAATGTAATAGTAAATTTTATTCATTTGCAAGTCTTCATTAAACACCTTATGTACATTTTTTGTCTGCTCTTGTTTTATTGATGTGATACCTATTGAATCAGACAGAGTATATTAATTAGAATTTATTTTGAAATTCCTTGTATTTCTTAAATTATAGTTTTCTCCAATGCCTACCGTTATTTTAATTATTCTTGGTTTTCTCTTTTCTCTCATAAATATATTGAGATCGATTGCTTTTACAAGAGAAGGACTAGGTTTCTTTTCTTTTTTTAACATAGGCAGGAGAATGCATGCCCTCTGACTTTATGTGGGTCTCTCTCCATAGTTTTCCAGCAAAATTCTCTCTCACATTGCAGGTGTTTTCTGCTCATAGGCAGGAAGCATAGACTGGCAGTCTTGATATTAAGATATGTAGGTAGGAATCAGGCAAGCAGGCTGAGCCCGAGTCTCTTACCTTCACTCTCTCCAAGTAAGGACATGCATGGGGAATACTCTGCTCCTTGGGAGCCCAATTTTTCCCTGGGAGAAGGCTGCAGCAGGTAGGAAGATATTTCAGTGTGGTGATGAAGAAGCTATGTAGAGACATGAAACCTACAATGTGGAGAACTGGAATGAGAAGGAGATTTCCCACAGAATATTCCCCTCCCCATTTTACCCCTTCCAACAGCAGCTATCTCCATGCTGAAACTGGAGAGTTAATCTTTAAATGAATTCAGAGATTGAAACCAATATATACTTTTAACAATACCCTGGTAGATTTCATTGCACACAAAAGATTAAGAGATATTTTTCTAATCATATCAACTTTTAAAAGGGCTGTGGAAAATGATTTGACTGAACAACATTCTTTTGCAAGCAACTTCTCTTTATACATGACTCAACTTAATAGATATAAAAAGGTGAGTCTTGCATAAAAATCCTCTATAATAAGTTTGTGTGAGAAACTGGTAGATGTTCTTGATCTTATTCATTTGTTTGTTCAGTATATATTTTAGAGCCAAAAAAGATGACAAATCACATTATTTTCATCAGATTTCCAGCTCTGAAGTCAACATATATTGCTTTCATTATGCTATCACAATAGTCAAAATAAATGAATACTTAAATGTGACAGTTACTAAAGAAGTCACAGTAGAAATATAAAATTCCTGCTTACAGCCGCTAATTGTTTTTAATACTAGAATTAAGAACATCTGAAAAAGATTTCTTAAAGGGTAAAAATTGTTACTTTTGTAGATAGTCTTACAAAGACCTAAATGATTTCAGCTTTTTAAAAATTGCATCTTGCTATTTTTACAAGATGCAATCAGACTGCTATGGTCTAAATGTTTATGTCCCCCGCCAAATTTATATGTTGAAATATTAACCTAGCCCCCAAGGTGATGAAATTAGTAGGTGGGGCTTTTGGGATGTGATTGGGTCATGAGGGTGAAGCCCCCATGAATGAGATTAGTGCCCTTATAAAAGGGGCCCCAGGGATCTCCCCACCCCTTTTACCTTGTGATGACATAGCAAGAGGGCATTATCGGTGAACCAGGAAGCACTCCCTCACCTGATACCTAATCTATCATCACCTTGACCTCAAACTTACCAGCCTCTAGAACTATGAAAAATAAATTTGTTATCTATAAACCATCTAGTCTAAGGTATTTTGTTCTAGCAGCTAAAAAGGACTAAAAGACGGAGGGTAGAAAATGAAGTGAGGCTGTATTAATTAGAACATGATGTTTTCAAAAGTTGTAAAATATTCCTAATTACTATTTTTTATATCAATTTTATTTATTTTTTTGTCTTTTTTTTTTTTTTTTTTTTTGTGACCAGTAAGGGGATCGCAACCCTTGGCTTGGTGTCGTCTGCACCGCGCTCAGCCAGTGAGCGCACCAGCCATCACTATATAGGATCCGAACCCATGGCGGGAGCACCGCTGCGCACCCAAGCGCCGCATTCTCCCGAGTGCGCCACGGGGCCGGCCCAATTTTATTTATTTTTTTAAAAGATAATTTATTATACATATATGTAGGGCACCATGTTGATTTTCAGTAATTGTGTACAAAGAAAATAAATGCATGAGGTTATTTTTAAGATGATTTAGAAGAATAAAAACAGTTTTAAAAGTAAGTCTATTGTTTGATTTTTAATTGATTTCTCACCAGTTTTAGACATTTTTACAGGAAAGATTTGACTGAGTCTGGAGTGGGGATGTAAAGGGGTGGGGCTGCTAATGTTAAAAAAAAAAAAAATTCCACCTGATATTTGACTTCAAATTAACCTTTTCTCCACCAGTCATTTGTCAAAATCGTCAGAAGACAGATATCTACCTGTTCCTTACAACTTATACTCTGTATTCTAATATTTCTACATATTAGCATGCCACCATAACTCTGCTCTCACTGTCAAGCAAACACCACCAAGTTCTATTTTTACTATTCAACCAGGGAGGGAAAAAATTCACCTGCACACAATCTCTCAGTTACCGCTTTCTTCTATGCCCATTCTTCATGACTTTCTCCGTGGAGTATGTCCCTTGAGTTGTTTATTTCCAGCCTGCAGGAAGGTACTTCTAAAGATTCAGAAGAAGATATCCTGGGGTGAACTGTACAAGAAATAGAGTATGAGATTGGATGGACCTGGTTTTAAATCCAGCTTCTGGCATTTTCTACCTATATGACCTTGAACAAGGCACTTAATCTCTCTAAGCTTCACTTTTTCAGCACTTTGGGGGAGTTAAATGAGAAATATATAGAAACTTCTTATCTCAGTGTCTAATACCTGTTAGGGGATTAATAAATAGTAGGTAAACATCATTATCATTATCATCAGCAGCATCATTTTCATCTTTGTTATGGGGTGTGGTCTCTGATGGGCTGGGGCTCCCCAGAATTGGACTCATGTTTTTTACTTCCCAGGGCTATAAAAGCTGAAGTAAATTTTCCTTTAGTCATTTAACAGATGTTTACTTATCATGCCTTGTTGCCTAGTCTCTGGGAATAAGTAATGCTCATAAAATGAACATTACTCCTTCATCTCCACCTTACAATCAATTAAGCAATTAGTCATAGAAACTACCATATGGTTATAAGTGGGAAATGGTCCATCAAGTGAGGGGGGATGCCAGGTTATTTATATGGATAGTGTGTGTACGCGTGTGTGTGTGTGTGTATGTGTGTGTGTGTGTGTGTGCATATGTGTGTGTGTAGGTGGACGTTCACTGATTTTGACTGAGAGAGTGGGTTAAGAGAAAACTTCATTGAGGTAATAACTTTTAGGTTAAAACCTAAAGCAAAGCATGAATTAGAATTAACTAAGTTTGAGTGAGAAGATGGGCATTCCAGATGGACAAAATAGTGAATGTGAAGGTTCAGAGATAGAAAAGACCATGGCATGTTCAAGAAAATGAAAACAGTGTGGCTGAAGAAAGTGAACAAGGAAGCCCACGTCTTTAAGGACAGATAGGAGAGGTGGGTGAATCTCAGAACACACAGGGCTTTGTAGGGCATCCACGGAAGAATCTTGGTCTTTATCCAAGAAGCAATGGGCAACAGTTTGTATGTGTTTAGGCAAGGGAGTAACAAAAACCAGTTAATAATTTTAAACAGCCAACTGGCAATGGAAAATACATTGGAAGGGAGCAAGTATGGTGGTAGGAAAACCATTACAAGGTTACTAAAGTAGCTAAGAGAGAAGTGAAAGTGGCCTGGACAAAGATGATAACAAGGAGGAGTGGAATTTGCCAGTGTACACTTTGGCCATGCTCAATGAAGATGACTGGAATCACAACCATGTGTAGCTACTGTCTGCCAGTCTATCTTTGAGACAGGGAAAGTACCAGAGAATACTGGAGTCAGTATGAAAGAGGTGGTGATATCTGTTGCACAATTAATTACATCATCCCACTCATTCTTTCAACTCTATGCATTCATTCATTCATCCATTCATTTATTCTTTTACTTACCAAACATTTATAATTATGAGGATCAATGAGAATCCCTAGGCAATAATGTGTGTTGTGTGGGTGGCTGACTTCTAGAGATAACAAGTCAAGCATTACCCCATTATTCCTCTTTCACACTAGAAGGACAGGCTCAGCAGACATGTAATGGAGAAAGGTCCACCTGCCACTCCACCTGTTCTTTCTCGTGGGCTGGGGACATCCAGGCTCCTGGAGTCAGAGATGATCGTGGCTTCTGCTCTACTCTCTGGATAATCTAATGAACCAAGGAATAGAAAGCATATGCCAGCCAGATTAAATCAAAAAATAAAAAATCTTCCCTTTAGGTTCTGCTGCCATCAGCTTCTTTGACTCATATCGAAATTGTGTCCTGTCTCTTTCAGCCACGTTGTTACAAATTTATTATCTAGACTGATGATGACATCATCTGGAGAGGGACCAGGGCTGTGGTCATTCAGCTCCTCTTTCCACATTACATAGGCGGCTTCTTCTCTCTTCTTTCAGTTCATTAATTTTTTAAAAGAGGGCTTGCTTTAAATATCCATAGCGGTGCTTTCAGCTGTGACACAGAGAAGGTTTCCCCTTTCATAGCCCCCAACATGTGCCTGTTTCTGACTGAAGCCTGCTTGCCCAAGTGGGCATTTGAGATCCCTCAAAGTGTTTCCTGAGAAGTCCTTGGTAAAAGTCATGCTAAAGTCACTTGCGAACTTTGTTTCCAAAGTGGGAACAAATTGGAGATAGAGAAATTGGCCTGGCCTGGGGTTGTAAATAGCAGGCTACAAGTCAGGAGATTATCACAGCTTCTTCACAGATTCATTGCAGGGTGTTAATAATTCTTTTATGGCTAAGCATCTTTCTGTGTGAAGTACAAGGTATGTTAGTCATTTTTCTGTTGCTTATAATAAGATACTTGAAATGGTATAATTTGTAAGAAAACAAAATTTATTTCTTACAGTTTTGGAGGCTAGAAAGTTCAAGGTCCATGGATCACATCTTCTTGATGAGATCTTCTTGGTGAGGGTCTTCTTATCGGTGGTGACTCTCTACAGCAATTCAGGGTCTGTGGTGATGCAGGCAATCACATGGCAAGGATGGCAAGAGTTCTTCTAAAGCCACCAGTCCATGCTCACAACAATCCATTAAACCATCAGCCCATTACTCCATGAATGGATTAATCGATTCATGAGGGCACAATCTTCACAATCCAGTCACCTCTCAAAGGCCATGCCTTTCATATACCATATCAGATTTCCCACCCTCTTAGCACTGTTACAGTGGGGATCAAGTCTCCAACACATGAACGTTTTGGAGACACATTTGACCCATAGCACAAGGGTTCTTAAAAAACTTCATGGAGAGATATGCATTATCTTTTAATTTTTTTTTTCCACAAACTTTTAAAAATACTCTTGTGTAGTTGGTGCTCAACTTATACCTGTGGAATATATGAGCTTCAACGTGTTTTTACAAAACTTGCTGCCTCTTCCAATCTTTTTTATAATATTGGAAGTTGGAGATGAGCAACAAAATCGTCCTGACAAGGGTACTTCAAAAAGTTTGTGGAAAAATAGAATTGAAAGATAATACAAGTCTTTTCACGAACTTTTTGAAATACCCTTGTATTTAGTGTTTAAATACCTTGTAAAATAGTATGCTAAGCACCAGGTAT
This sequence comes from Cynocephalus volans, assembly GCF_027409185.1. Taxonomy (NCBI): domain Eukaryota; kingdom Metazoa; phylum Chordata; class Mammalia; order Dermoptera; family Cynocephalidae; genus Cynocephalus; species Cynocephalus volans. The sequence goes on from NC_084476.1 coordinate 21,119,452, forward strand.
ACAGTGGTAAATAATATATGCCTACATGCCATCGTGGAACTTATAATTGGGGAGACAGATGATATACGAATAGGCAAACAAAGAATGTTATAGTTACAAACTGAAAAATGCACTGAAAAGATTGGGGTTTCATGACACTGAGGAATGGGGAATTCATATGGAGTGGTCCAGGAAGGCCTCTCTGAGAAGCTGACTTATAAATTAAGGCCTGAAGGCTGAAAAAGAGTCTCCGTGCAGAAGGCGTGTGTGTGTTGTGCATGTGTGATTGTGTGTGTGCGTGTGCACGCACAAGGGGTGTTTCAGGCAGAAGAAAAAAACATGTTGGTGTGCTTGAGGAACCAAATAGAGACTGATGTGGCTGAAGGCTAATGACAAAGGGGTAGAAAGCATTACCCACATGCACAAAATAACAGTTTTACATTTTGCAAGCAATTGAATGAAAACGGTTGAGCTAAAGTGCATCCAAATAATAGATTAGATTTTCCAATCAAATTACTGAACACTAAGGACATGTTGCCAGATGCTGCAAAAATGAATGAGTCCTGGTGCCTTGTCCTCAGATAGCTCACATAGTCTAAAGGACGTAAGGACACAAAAAGGAGCTATGAATCACTACAGATACAAGCAAAAATAAATAAATGCTAAAATAAAGATAGATATAAAGTGTTACAGAGGACAGAAAGGAGAAAGAGATCACAACATTTTGGAGTGGGTTGGCATGTGAAGGAAAGCTTCCTGGAGGAGGTGGCATATAAACTTTTCCTTGATGATGGATCAGATTTACAACAGTGATGCTGCCATTTATAACCATGTCATCATCTGCTTTTAAATTTTCTGTTGAGGCATCTTATGCAGTCAGACGGAATGCAAGAATTATTAAACGATGAGAGGTCAGGACCACGTTCCTACTCCTGCTTTTGTCCTTCTCTCCCGTGATAAACCGAAACACAGAATGCCAAAGAGTAGAGGATAAAAGAAGAAGAAATTCCTGAGTCTGGCTCTGTGTTTGCTCATGTGATCGCTTTTACCTGGAATAATATGCATCATCCCACTCCCACTGTAGTTTCTGCACATTTTAAAAATTGATAAAAGTGTCTTATTCATTTATTTGTTTATCTACTCATTAAAAACATACCAACCCACTATGCTTCATGGTCTGTGCTAGACACTGGGGATACAGAAGTGAGTTAGGATGCCTAGCACAGAGTCTAAAGTATCATAGACAATCAATAAATACTTGTTAAATGAATAAAAGGCATAGGTTGAAGGACTTTTTAGGCAGAGAAAACAGCACATGCACAGTCACACAGACGTGGAACGCATTACAAGGAATGAAAATTACACTTGGCTGGAAGAAAGAACATGAAGGGGAGGTCCAACAAAGATAAGCCTGCAGTAATAGATGGGGAATGGATCATGGTGGGCTTTGAGGAACAAGCTGGGGATTTTGAACTTTGACCTGAAGACTATGGAGCATCTATTGAAGTGTTTTAAACATCTTAAAACAACAACAACTAGACCCAATGAAACAATAAACAAATAACATACTGAAAGGAGTCACGTGATCTGTACTCCAACCTGTCTCTGCAGTAAGCTTGTACTGAAAGAAATGGGAAGTCACTCTTCTCTTTTGAACACATTTTTTCATGTGTAGAATGTACATAAAAGATGGTCTGATTTTGCTTTTTAAAGCTAACATTTTATAGTTTCTGATATTTGGGCTAATTCAGATTTTTTTTTTTCCATTATCTATTCAATGCCAATCAAATAAAAATATTTTCAACCAGGATTTCTAAGTCAAATACAATTAATTTGATATGGCCACCAGAAAAGAAACACCTTAAAGTTAGGTGATCATATAACTCAATTTGCCTGAAATGAATTGTCCTATTGTCTCACCCAGTTTACCATTTGTCTATTGTTTTTCATTTTTAGTGAAATTATTATTAATAATTGCATTTAAATTAGCTGAGATGGTATGGAAGACCTCCACACTGCATTCCAGATTTCACCATGGCTGCATTTAGTAGAATATAAGACACACTGTGCACTGAAACCTGCCTTTAATTTAGAGTTAAATCTGAATGACAATCATTAGTAATCTCCCGCACACACACTTTTTTACTCTTTCTACACTTAAAATAACTTCCCTTTCAGATTTAGCACATCAACAGGACTGGCTAAGAAAAGACTTCACTCCCTGTGTCCAAAGGTGCTGGAAAAATAATTCAACAATGCTGCCCCTACTGGGCACTCAGTGCACCATACAAAAAATGCCATGGGCTCTGCCACAGTGTAGGAGGAAGAGAAAAATGGCCAGGCAGATCAGTGAGAAATAAAGAGATGATATGTGCATGAAATATGGGTGGGGAATAAAGGCTGGGTGGACCTTCCATACAGAGTAGTCTGAAATGCCTTTGCTACAGGTTTTAATCATATATTGTTTGATGTAAATCTATAACTATGTAATGCTTTAATTGTTTGGCAATGGTTTTTAATTTTGAGGAAAATCCTTGCAGCATCAATAAAATAAAAAAAGTGCACCTTTAAAAAAACAAACAATAAAAACTGGATTTCTGAATTCACTTCAAAGATTTTCAAAGTTTATTTTGAGAAGACTTCTAGATGATGGAGACTGAACATGGGCAGTGGCCAAAAAATATAGCTAGATGTCATTTTGAAGCCTCTCGACTTGTAGCAACAATCTTTTGAAGGAGCTCCTATTGTTAATTGGATAAATTTATATTCTGTACTACATCGGGATGAAATTGAGATGTATAATTTTGTAACACCTGAATTTAGCATCATAACTAGAGACACTTATTTGAAGAGTTTTTGTCTTGTTAAAATATTTGTTGGAAAAGCCATCTGGTTAAATTAAGAGAAAAGAGTACCTGTAAAAAATATTTGGGCTGAAATGTTTATGCACTTTAATGTGAAAAAAATAGAGTTGATAATTTCTCCTATTTAACATAAATTACTCTGAGCTTCCCAGGTACCTCGGCAAGTATAGAAAGTATTTTCTCAATAGTATGCTCTATTAAGAAGAATCAATTGAAGGTGTCAACGCTTTTAAACTTCTTGACTATGATACAGAACTTTCAGAAATATTGCCTGTAATTTTGTTAAAATATCAAATTAAAAAGATCATACTGAGAACAAAAACATTTTTATTCCAAAAAATGCAGTGATACCAAATTATATCTGGATATGGCTGAGAAAGATATTATAGTAGCTAAATGTTTCCTGATAAAAAATATTCTTTCTTTTTCTGCAGATAAAAAACATACAGAATTAAAAAAAATCTGTAAGTATATGTCAACTTATGCTATTTTTAAAAGAGTTTAATTTTTGAAAACAGCTTATGTATACAATGATTTTTAAAGTCCACCAGTGTAGTAAAATCAATTTGTCAGGGAATAAATAAATATTTTTAAAATTATAAAATTGTTTTAATAGTTTTAGTGCTCCTTTTGCTCTCAGAAGTGTTTCAGTGAGTACTGTGAGTTATGAGGTTTTATCCTTTAAAGCCCCTTTTACCTTTCTTTGATCTCTTTGACCAGGTGTAGGTTGTATCTTGAAGCCAGACTTATTTATGGTCCCTCTGCTATTACAAATGCAGATGTAAGAAAAAAAAAAAAATGCTTTTCCTCAATTAGATTTTAGAAGATTTTAGATGCTGTCCCCACCCCATTCTAACAGTGACTTGTGTTTGAGGATTTGTGGATGGACAGGATCTCTGAATGAGGGTCTTGGTGGATGGCAGCCACAATGGTCCTAATAAATAATTTGCTATGGGAGCTTCCTAACAGCAGAGATAGGGGTGCTTTTCTAGATTAATCCACCTTCTTACTCTGGCTCTGAAGACAGAGGAGTTGAAGATTGAATAGTTTCATCAGAAAACTGCATGTCTTTCTCCCTATTTGCAAAACAAAGGACTTAGATAAGTTTTATTCTTCTTCCATTTACATTAACGTGGAAGGAATCCAAGATAAGTCTATTTCTTAACTGTTTAATGTTTTAGTCCCATTCTCTGCATCATTTATCTATCACCATTTAAGGACCACTGAAAAATTTAGGGGCTTAGGACACTGCTTCATTTGTCCACAGTTTTATGGGTCAGCAATTTTTGTTAGGTGTTTCTTCTGCTGGTCTCTTTTGGGGTCACTTATAATGAATGTACCTAAGTGGCGATTTGATTAGAGCTGGATGGTCTCAGCTTCACTTTCAGTTGGGACACTAACTGGGAGCCTCTCCACCAGGTGAGCTTGAGCCCCTACGCATGGTGGTATCAGGATCCCAGCAGAGACAAGACTGTCAGCCATGATGTCTAAGTACTTTTCAAGTCTCTGCTATTGTCACACTTCCTAATATTTCATTGGTTATAGAAACTTACAATTTGGTCACACCCAAAATCAAGGAGCAGAGGAAAAAACACCACTTTTTAATGGGAGTCATGGCAAAGACACAATGCAAGGATAGTGGAATTCTTGTGACCATCTTAGCAAGCAATTTACCATATTTTGTAAGTTGTTTACATTTGAAACACCTTAAGAATCCAATAATGGCAAAATGCTGAAATAAAGCACAAATACTACTGCAGTGAGATACATCTGTCGGTGAATCTGTTCAAGGGTCGGTTGCACCCATTACAGTGAGGGTAATTACTAACCCCTGCCAACTTCACAGTTGCTTGCAAACTAGATTGATATTGCAGATACAGAAATGCCTTACATATCACCAAACAAATGAGAAGGATCATCATTAATCAAAATCTAGCACAAACCCTGCCCTTCCCAAGACACTTATTTTGATATTCCATCCCTTGCTAATATCTTGAGTCCGCATTTTATTGGCACTTGAGTCTAAACCACATAACTGTGGCCCTTAATCCTCTGCTGCTTTGTGTAATTCTTCAATTCACACATTCAACAATTCAGGAATACATGTACTGAGTATCATCTACGTGTCCAGTTTAGTTATTCGTTGGAAGGACAGGAATGAATCAGGCACAATCCTTGACTGGGGGGAACTTAACACTCTAGTTTCTGACCTTGGCTAGGCAAAAAATCTCAAACACGCCTTTGGGAAATTTCAAATTAGGTGTCCTGACTTGACACCTGAGAACCTAGCCTTGACCATGGGACATCTCTCTTGCCCTGAATCATGGTCCCCTTCTTCCTCACAATTCTCCTGTCCTTATAGATACTATGAATGTATGAGTCAGATATATGTAATATATGTTGAATAGAGGAAAAGAGAAATAGATCACACTGTCACTGAATCTTCTCTTAAGTTAATTGTTTTTTTCTGGACTTTTATTACTCTTGTTCTGGCCTCTTATTAGAGACTACTTTCAACCAATTATTAAGAAATAGCTCTATTAGTCGAATCAGTACAAAAATTGCAGACTTCAGGTGGGCATTAAGTTCTTTCATTGGAGGTATGCAAACAATGACCAATTAGCACCGAATGATGAGTTAGAATAAATGACCTTGACCTTTATCCTTTGTGAGGATAAGCTTCTGTGATTCTGAGCTCCCTTTGTAGTGTTCTGATTTCTGTCTCCAGTGTGATTTAAGATAGTATTATTACAGACTGTGTGTGAGAAGGGAGAGCACAATGGCTTTCCTGGTATCTCTACGAAGATCATAACCATCTTTATCTTTATGGGTAAATTTACTTCATTCATCATGTAACTGGAAAACTTTTATGAAGAAGCCACGTCTTATGCTAAATGAGACACCCACATAAAATATTACCAATTGCGTGTCTTGAGTTCTCTTTGATTTGGGCAAGAAACTATTAAAAAGCTTGTGAGTAGAGGCAGGCTAAAGCAAAATCCTGGACTTTGAGAATGCAGGTGTGAGTCCTAGCCCAGACTTCACTTTGATGCAGCTGTGTGACTTTAGGAAAATCACTTTCCCTCTCTGGGCCCCAGTTTTCTCATCTATTACTTTTATGACTAAAATATCATCTTAGGGGAGGCAGTGTCCCCTCCACATCCAACGTTCCACATTGAGCCTTAGAGTAGATGGGTGGGGGCAACAAGGTTTCCACGGCTTAGATGATCTCATGCCTTCCAAATCGCCATTGATGAAATTGACCAGGATAAGTCTGTGTAAACTCTCCTCTAATTCCGCTTCCCGTAATAAATTTGGAGGCATCGCCAGTAATGGGTGTGAGCTCAGCTTACTGGACCTGTTTTTCTCAGAATAGCTTTATAGAGAACTGCTCCTCACAGGCAGACGCTTGCTTTTATCACGCCATATATCAGTGAGTGAATGACCGTGAAATCCCTCTTTACTGTGCCAGCCAAATGGATAAACAAGAAAATACAGTCGTCTCATGGCCAAATCACCACTGGCATTTATAATGCCTAAGAGGAAAAAGGACCACATGCTCACATATTGTTTCAAGATCCATTCATTCATCAAGCGGCTTCTTGCAAGCTTCCTCCCTCCAGACACTGTAACTAAGGGGTGGGGAGAGAGGGCGTGGGGACAAAATGAGGCATTAGCTGCGGACCACATCTTTAAGGAGCTTATAGACAAGTGAGAACAATAAGATGTACACAAAAAGAGAGTTTATTTTGTCCTTTGACAAGGTCATTTTTACATTGTTTGCCATTTATTTGTTAATTTCTCTATTTGCTCCTCTAAAATCTATGACTCTTTCAGGGCAGGGACAATGACTTGCTTATTTTTTTATGGTTGTCCTAGTCTGAGTTTTCTCCATCTATTTCTCTACCAGAACACTTCTGTTATTGGGTGTTGAGTCAAACACATCAGTGGTCCATGAGGAGCAAGAGGGTAGAGACTGGGCATGTCTTGTTCAAATTTGTATCCATTTCTCCATTCAAAACATTTTGGTAGGACTCTTATTATATGTAAGGTACTTTCTAGGCATGCGGGGCTCAACAATGAACAGCATAGCTAATGTCCTAGTGGCAGACTCAGACAATAAACAAATAGGCAAAATAGAGTAAGTCAGAGGACAATTCACGTTATGGAGGGAAATAAATCAAGCAGAGAATAGAAAGTGTCAGGAGGAGGGTGGGCGCATTTTTCTCTAGTGTAGTCAGAGAAGGTCTGACCATGGAAGAGGTATGTAAGCAAAAACCTGAAGTAGGTGAAGGATGAAGCAGGTTGGTACTGTACTAGAGCAAGTTCATTCTGAGCAGGACAGGCAAGTACAAAACACAGGGGTGAGAGCATGACATACATGCTCAAGGAACAGTAAGGAGGCCAGTGTGGCTCGAAAGATCAGAGCAGGATGAGGACTCAGATCACGTAGAGCTTTGTAGGCCATTGGAGGGCCTTGGGCTCTTACTGGGAGATCCCCAAGTCCTAGCACAGCTCTTGGTGCTGAATAAATACGTTGAATGAATGTTGCATAAATACTCCTGATACAGGAATAGGAACATCAAAATCTCTGGGTCCTATGTCCAGTTCGCCCAAACACTCAGCATGGTATATTTCTGCTTGGGTGAGTGAAGAGGCTAAAGCGAGATGAAATGTTAAGGTACTCACAGGCCCAAAGTTTCCATTCCAAGAGCCATAATAGAGGAAACACCCAAGTGGACTATGGTTCAGAGGACTGAGAAATGGAATCAGTGGCAGAGCCAGTGCAAGGTGCCATCTAAGAGGTAATACTGTGGATAGGACTTGGAGGAAAAGTGGGAATTGGGAATGTAGGATGAAAAAAAGAATATTCCATGGGAAAGAAATTATGTATGCAAAAGCATAAAGGATAGAATTATGTTCATGAACATGGGATGGTCAAGTTTTGCCGAAGCAAAAAATAGATAAAGGGGAAAAATAGCTGAGCATCATGTACAGACTGCAGCTCGGACCAGATCACAAAGACCTTCAGTGCCAAGATCAAGTATCAATAAGAATAGAGGAATTGTGGATGGTTCTGCAGCAAATAGGTGGGAAAACTAATGAACTGGCAAAACCAACTTTGGTCTATAAAGGAGGAAGAAACCAATCACAGGGCCGCTGTGGTGAAGGCTGATCTAGGTCTTTGGCTGAAGCAGCAGGAAAACCAGGAGAAGGAAACACAGGAAACAGGGAAGAAGACAAATCCCCATGACTCAAAATACATTGTATGGGGCAAAGGAATTCTCCCTGCCCACATTCTCTGCAGCTTTTCCTAATAATTGTTTGTGTTCAAAAATTAATCAGCATGAATTGTTCATTTCTTCTGTCTTCTTTCCTTGGGGAAGCGATTTAGAATATTTTGTAAACTCCCACATTTTCAGAAATGCATGTCAAACATGTGCCATGGCTCAAGCAGGTGCTTCTTAAATGCAAATCCCAAGCTAGGATTATTCAAAAGTGGCTGGAGTGTGAACCTTTTTCATAAAGGCCTGGAGCAGCATAAAGGTCTAGGCAGCTGAAAGGTATTTTCCCATGTTAAATTATCTTTGATTTGTCATGGGCAGGAAAAAAAGAACCAAGTGCTCCTGAGACATTTTACTCAGGAAGAGCAGAGTTGCATGATGGTTAGAAGCAAGGAATCTGGAAATATACAATCTGGGTTCAAATCCCAGATCTTATGCTCACTAGCTGTGTGACTTCAGGAAAGTCTATGGACCTTTCTGTGTCTCAATTAGCTGATGAGTTAGAATGACTGCTGAAGGTGTATGCACACTTAGGCAGGTCCACATACCATGACCATGACTAGCCACAATTTGGGTGGTCCATATACAAAAAACACACGATTATTATTGACACAAAGAAAGCAATGTGATCAGTAGAACACAATCACATTCACAGTGGCATGAATAGCACTGGTGTTAGCGTCTGCACCTGCAGTGAAGCAGGCTCCATCTTGGCCCACCTTGCTAGGCAGGAGGACTAACTTCAGGACATGCTGCTAGGAGTGGCACAGCTGGGAGATGAAGCCCAGTTAGGCTATTGCCTCTACACTAGGACACACCTTGAAAATCACCAGGTTCAACCTCCTCACTTCACAGAGGAAACAAAAGTTCAAGGAGATTAAATGATTTGCCCACAATCTCAGAGGTAATTAATGCAGACCTGGAACTGGTAGCAAGTGCGTCTGACGTACAGGTTAGGATCCTTTTGACCCCCACCCCCCACCCTCTGACACACATACGTATTCTCTCCAAAACAAACCCACACCAGAACCTATTCTCCTTCCCCATAGCCCTCTTACCATTCACTAAACACCATGGCATAATAAATCCACTTCTTTCTTTGTGTAGTAATTTTCCCCCAAACAGCCTCTGTTTTCTCACTCTTGACTTCAGTGTGAACTTTTTGTCCCATGAGTGACCAAATCAAGGCCAGGGAGGTGCCGCAGCTGCCCCTTAACCTCCCACTGGATGTGATTCACCAACAATAACATCCTTCCTCCCAGCCGAATGACACCTCTCACTTTCCACCTGAGGCCTGATTTTCCTGGGTCGGGTTTCCTGGTTAGACAAACTTGTGTGCACTGTGTGGGATGGATGGGGGAGGGTTAAAATAGCCAAACCACAAAAGGTTACTTCTAAGCTTAGTCTCCTGAAGTTCCAACCTCTTCGTTCTTTCCTTTGTATTGAAAAACACGCTCTGTCCAGAAAAATCTCCAGAGAGTGGGCTGCCAGGTTGTGGGAGTAATTACCTTTCCAGAATTAACCTGAAGCCAGAAAACACCTTTTTGGGGGCCTGGCACGTGATATAGTCATCTTAAATTAGAAGCTCAGCATCACTAATGTGGCATGTGACAGTCATTGCCAGTTTTTTGGTCAGCTGACATTGAGAAAGTTTTGCATTTCATTTCAAGCTCTGCATTTATTTTTTAAAATGAAAATACATATATTTATTGATTGCTTCTGAATATAAGAAGTAATTTATGTTTATTTTAAGACATTCAGAGAGTACCAAAATACGTAAAGTAGAAACTCAAAATCCATCACCATTAAATTCCACCCCAGAAATAACCACAATTAATGGACTAAACTTATAGACTTCTTGGTGTATGTTTGGTGTATTTTTTCCCCTTAGGGAAATAGGCTTACACTAGTATGTATAATGTCTTATAACCTATTTTTGGCTTTAAATTAGATTGTGCTTTCCCTTCTATGTCAATATTTATGAATTTACTTTTTTCTCTTTAAATAGATTTATTGATTTATCATTTTTTATTTATTCACTATTTATCAACAGTATTTATTGAGCACCTACTATGTGCCTAGCATTATAGCAGAGTTGCTGATTGAGTGTGGTTTTTTTGGCAGTAAAATATAAATAACATAAAATTTACTATTGTAATAATTTTTAAGTGTATGATTCAGTAACATTAAGTTCATTTATATTGTGTGCAAAAAACCCAGTGATTTATCTCTAGAACTTTTTCATCTTTCCCCAGTTGAAATCCTGTACCCATTAAATAACGCCCCATTCTCATTCTCCCTGGTCCCTAGCAACTACCATTCCACTTTCTGTCTCCATAAATTTTACTACTCTAGGTATCTCAAATAAGCAAAATCATACGACATTTATTCTTTTGAGTCTGGTTTATTTGACTTACCGTAATGTCTTCAAGGTTTACCTGTGTCATAGGATGCTTCAGGATTCATTTCCTTTTAAAGAATAAATAATATTCCTTTACATTTATTATTTTTTAAATTTTTTACTGAAATACAATTGATTGTACATATCTGTGGGGTTTAGCATTGAATATCAATGCCCGCGTGCAATATGTGATGCTCAAATCAGGATAATCCGTATATTCAACCTTAAACATTGTGATCATTTTTTGTAGCTCTTTATCAATTTCTCTCTAACACCCCCTTCCTCTCCCATTTTCCCACCTCTGTTGGTCTCAGTTTTGTTCCCTCTTTTTGAAAGTTCAACAAATTATTATTGTTGTTGTATCTTTCTTTCTCTTTTAAAATTTATTTTTTCAGCTCCCACTTATGAGTGAGGCCATGCAGTATTTCTCTCTCTGTGCCAAGCTTATCACCTAACATAATTTTCTCTAAATTCACCCATGTTGCAGTGAATGGCAGAATTTCATTCTTTTTTTTATGGCAGAGTAGTATTCCATTGTGAATATATACCACGTTTTCCTTATCCAGTTGTCAGTCAATGTATATTTAGGTTGGTTCCAGCTCCTGGCTATTGTAAATACAACTGCAATAAATATGGGAGTGCAGATATCACTTTAACATGATGATTTCCATTCCTTTGGGTATGTATCCAGCAGTGGGATTGCTGGATTGTATGGAAGGTCTACCTATAGTTGTTTGAGGAACCTCCATACTGTTTTCCAGATTGCTGTACTAATTTACAGTCCCACGAATACTGTCATTCTCTGTCTTTTTGATAACGGTCAGTCTAACTGGGGTGAAATGATACCTCAAGGTGGTTTTGATTTGCATTTCACTTATGCTAAGTGATGTTGAGCATTTCTTCATGTGTCTGTTGGTCATTTGTGTATTTCCCTTTGGTAAGTGTCTGTTCAGCTCATTTGCCCATTTTTTAAATGGGTTAGTTGTGTTTTTTAACTGTTAAGTTGATTGAGTTCTTCATATATTCTGGATATTAATCTGTTGTATGCATAGTTTGCAAATATTTTCCCCCATTCTGTAAGTTCCCTCATTCTCTCTGTTAACTATTTCTTTTGCTGTGCAGAAGCTTTTTCGCTTGATATAATCTCATTTGTTTATTTCTTCTTTTTTTGCTTGTGCTTTGGGGTCTTATTCATAAAGTTTATGCCCCGTTCTGCTTCCTGAAGTGTTTCCCGTATATTTTCCTTTAAGAGTTTTATAGTTTCAAGTCTTATATTTAGGTCTTTAATACATTTTGAGTTGATTTTGGTACACAGTGAGAGGTATGGGTATAGTTTCATTCTACATAGGGAGGTCCGGTTTTCCCAGCATCACTTATTGAAGAGGCAGACTTTTCCCCAATGTATGTCCTGTATGTTCTTGTTGCCTTTGTCAAAGATCAGTTGGCTGTAAGTATGTGGGCTGATTTCTTGGTTCTCTCTTAGGTTCCATTGGTCATCTGAGTGTCTGTATTTATGTTTATGTCAGTACCATGCTGTTTTGGTTACTATAGCTTTGCAATATAATTTGAAGTCAGGTGATGTTATGCCTCTGTTTTATGCTTGTTTGTTTTCTTTTGTTTTTTGTTCAGGATTGCTTTGGCTATTCAGGATCTTATACTTCATCCATATGAGTTAAGATTGTTTTTTCTATTTCTGAGAAGAATGTCATTGGTATTTTGATGGAAATTGTATTGAATCTGTAGATTGCTTTGAGTTGTATGGACATTTTCACAATGTTAATTCTTCCAATCCAAGAGTATGGAATGTCTTTCCATCTGTTTGTATCCTATTTAATTTCTTTCAGCAGTGATTTGTAGTTGCCATTGTAGAGATGTTTGGCCTCCTTGGATAACTTTATTTCTAGGTATTTTATTTTGAGGTGACTATTGTAAACAGGCTCGTTTTCTTGATTTCTTTTTCTGTTAGCTCATTATTGGAATATAAAACGCTACTGACTTTTGCATGTTGATTTTGTATCCCATCAAAATTTTACTAAAATAATTTATCAGCTCTAAGAGAACTTTGTAGATTTTTTAGGTTTTCCTATATATAAGATCATGTCATCTGCAACAGGGACAGTTTAACTTCATCTTTTCCAATATGGATACCCTTTACTTTTTTCTCTTACCTGATTGCTAAGGCTAGTACTTCCAATACTATGTTAAAGAAGTGGTAAAAATGGGCATCCTTGTCTTGCTCCTGTTTCCATTCAAGATGATATTTGTGGTGGGTTTGCCATATATTGCTTCAATTGTGTTGAACATTTTAAATGGCATCTGCCTAAGGTGGCTTCAGAGAAAGATGTTGAGAAGCAGATAGAAATGCGAGTTTGAAACTCTGAACAGAGGCCTGAGGAGTTGTGTTGGTTTCCTAGAGCTGCCATAATAAAGTACCACAAACTAAGTGGCTTAAAACAGTAGACACTTATTTTACCACAGTTCTAGAAGCTGGAAGTCTGAAATCAAAGTATTGGCAGGACTGTGTCCTCAGAATGCTCTAGGGAAGGGCTTTTCTTTTTCACTTCCTCCTTCTAGTAGCCCTTAGTGTGGGGGCTTATGGCATCATAACTCTAGCCTCTATCTTTACATAGTCTTCCCCCATCCAGATCCAAATCTCCCTCCTTCAACAAGGATACCAATCATATTGAATTAAGAGGCAACCCTACTCCAGTGTGACCTCATCTTAACTAAGTACATCTATGACAATTATATTTCCAAATAAATTCACCTTCTGAGATACTAGAGGGATTAGGACTATTTTTAGGGGGGGATGTAATTCATCCTTAACAGGGATGATATACATTTATTTGGCATTCAGATGCTATTTAGAGCCATGACAATAGAGAAGTAAAGCATTGTAGTTAAGAGCACAGGTTTTGGAGTCAATCAGAAGTGAGATTGGCTCTTTACCTCCACCATCTATTGGCTATGACTTTGAGAAAGATGCTTAATTTTTCAGACTTAGTTTCCTCACCTGTAACACAGGGATGATAAAAGTAATTATCACTAGGTTTCTTGTAAATATTAAATGAGGAAATGATTGTAAAGTGTTTAGTACCGCACCTTTTATAGGGTAAGTGTTCAGTAAATGTTATCTATTAGCTAAGTTTTTCTATGGAGAGAATCTAGCATGGGAAAGAAAAAGGAGCAAGGAATAAATCCTTAGCTGTGGAAGCACACCTTTTTGTTAGAAATGACACGAGAGCAACTGGGATGATGAAAAATATTAGGCACTATTTCCTGGTGTTTTGGGTGCGTATATATTTCAAGAATTTAACGCTTTACCTGGTATAGGGAAATGACTCAACATGGGATTAACAGATTAAATTAGATGAATGAGGAAGACACATTAGGCCAGGAAAGAGGAGTGTTAAGGGTAGATAGGTAGAAAAAGAGGACTGAAAGCTAAGAAAGGCTCTTCTGCAGGAGAGAAAAAATTATACCTACTCTGTGAGTGTAGAACTAGAACTAGCAATTACAGGGACAACCGTTCTTACTCAGTACTGAACAACGTTTGCTGAGGTTCTCACTCCTTGATGCACACAAGCAGAGCTGGCTGGCACTGGCCACCTGTGATTCCATATTGATGTTAAAGAGGCCATAAATAAGAGACATATATTAGATGAGAGGAACATAATAGAAACTTTTCAAGAAGAGACATTAGCAGCATAAAAATTCCATCTTCTCTAACATAGTTGTAAACTCAACCCTATTTCCAAAGGCCAAAGGTACCAGCTATTGATTTCATATTACACTTAGTCTCCTTTATGTTGGATTTTTATGGAAGAGGATCAGCAGTCTTTGAGAAGCACGTCTGGATCAAAACAATGAGCCTTAATTCTTTAAGAAAAAGCTAATAGTCATGTTAATGTCCTTTAATGGAAAGAAAGCCAAACCAGGGTAGTCAAACAGATATTACTTCCTATCATTTTTGGATAAGGCATAAGACAGAAACCAGTCAGTATCTCATCTCAACGTGAAGCTCATGGTTCTCAGAACTACGAAGGACAATCTTGGCAAGGCACTGAAGAGATTGGAAAAAAGAGGGTAGTAAGTCCCATATTTTGAATCCCCTTGTGAAGTGAAGATCCTTCTAGGACATACCACCCAGATCCATCTTAGGAAATGCAGGACATACACTTTCAGCTGCTCAGAATGCTGCTGGCAGACAGCTCCAACTTGTCAGGCCTCTTCAGGAATTGCCTTGACGGAGCAGGGCCATCTCATCCAAGGTGGTCCCCTTCTTGGGGCAGCCCTCATCCAATAGTTGACCAACAAGGGCGTTAAAAAGGCCTGATACCCTCTCTTCAGCCAAGGGCATCTCTGAAAGGTCATTTCAGCTTCAAAGCTCTCCAAGGAGTTTGATGAAGCTTTTTCTGAGTTTTGTCAGCCAATTCCTTCCTCTGTCTAATCTTTTTTAAAAAAAAAATCAATGCATTTACTTGAAAATGTTACCAAAAATATATTTTCTTATAATTTTACTTTATTATTTATTTTTCAGCAGCTTTATGAAGGTATAACGGGTATACAATAAACTGAACCTTTCTAATGCATACAATTTGATGAGTCTGAATATTTGCACACACCCCTGAAACCATCACCTCAATCAAGGTAACAGACAAATCCATCACCTCCAAAAGTTTTCTTCCTCTATAATATTAAAGAATGTGTTTTACACCTCATGTAGATAGAAATGGAAAATAAGACAGGAAAAAATCTTATGTCAGATGTATGTTTTGCAAATATTTTGAGTTGATAAACGATTCAGCAAAGTAGCAGGATACAAAATCAACACACAAAATTCTGTAACATTTCTATTCTCCAGTAGTGAACATGCAGAAAGAGAAATCAAGAAAGCTTGCCCATTTATAATTGCCATCAAAAAAAAAAAATGAAATACTTAGGGAGAAATTTTTTAAAGTGTGCAGCTTTACTGAATTGATGTGGATCGTATCAAAATTTAAAAGTAAACATTCTAAGATGATAGTGGCTACTGAATATATCTCTAAATTAGTTAAACATGCAATTGATTTAGACATGTTTTAATTGTGGTATGTCTACAGAATGGAATACTACTCTGCTATAGAAAAGAATGAAATACTGCCATTTGCAACAAAATGGATGAACCTAGAGAGAATTATATTAAGTGAAACGAGTCAGGCACAGACAGAGAAATATCACATGTTCTCACTTATTTGTGGGAGCTAAATAAATAAATAAATAAATACACAAACAACATGGGGGGGGGAGGGAAGAAAACACAACAATTACAATTCCTTGAAGTCGATATGACAAGCAAACAGAAACGAGGTTGTTGGGAAGGAGTGGGGGGAGGGAGGAGGGAGGGAGGTTTCTGTAATGGGCCACATTGTATATTGACAAAATAAAATAAATAAATAAATAAACATTCTCCCTGATACAGTACAATTTATTTTATTTTATTTTATTTTATTTGACCAGTAAGGGGATCGTAACCCTTGGCTCAGTGTTGTCTGCACCACGCTCAGCCAGTGCACGCACTGGCCATCCCTATAAAGCATCTGAACCTGCAGCCTCAGCACTATCAGTGCCGCACTCTCCCGAGTGAGTCACGGGAACAGCCCCAGTACAACTTTATTAAGTTTGTTCTCATGTTGTACATGAGATCTCTAGACTTGTTAATCATACCTAACTTGCACTATGTAACCCCTAACTAACATATCCCCTTCCTTCCCCTCCCTATCCTAGTAACCACTGTTTTATTCTATATATCTGTATTTTTAACTCTTACATTTTTAAGATTCCACATATGTATAACTGTGATCATGCAGTATTTTCTTTCTGTGTCTAGCTTATTTCACAAAGCATAATGTCCTCCAGGTTCATAAATGTTGTGGCATTTGGCAAGATCTCTTTCTTTTTTAAGGCTGAATAATATTCCATTGTACACACACACACACACACACACACACACACACACACACTATAGTTTATCCATTCATCCATTGATAAACACAGGTTCTTTTTGTATCTTGGCTATTTTGAATAATACTGCAATGAACATGAAAGTGCACATATCCTTACAGGGTCCTGATTTCATTTCCCTTGGCTATATGCCCAGAAGAGGGCTTAGTGGGTCATATGGTAGTTCTATTTTCCTTGTAAATCTCCACACTGTTTTTTATAATGGCTGCTAATCTCCATCCCACCAATGTTGTATAAGAGTTCCTTTTTCTCACAGCCTCACCAACATTTGTTATCTCTTGACTTTTTGATAACATACTAATGGGTGTGAGGCAATATCTCGTAGTGGTTTTGATTTGCATTTCCCTAATGATTAATAATGTTCAGCACCTTTTCATACACCTGTCGGCCATTTTTATGTCTTCTCTGAATAAATATCCATTCTGGTCCCTTGCCCAATTTTTAATCAGTTTGTTTTTTTCTATTGTATTGTGTGAGTTATATATAAATTTTGGATATTAACTCCTTATCAGATGTATGGTTTGAAAATATATTTTTCCCCAATCTGTAGGTTGCTATTTCATTTTGTTGCTTGCTTCCTTTGCTATGCAGAAGCTATCTAGTTTGATGTAGCTGTGTTTATTATTTTTAATTTTGTAGCATGAGATTTTGGTGTGATATGCAGGAAATCATTGCCAAGACTGACGTCAAGGAGCTTTCCCCCTACTTTCTCTTTAAAGAGTTGTATGGCTTCAGGTCTTACGTTTAGGTCATTTATTCATTTTGATTTGATTTTTGTGTATGGTATAAGGTAAGGGTCCAATTTCATTCCTTTGTATGTGGATATCCAGTTCTCCCAGTACCGTTTAGTGAAAAGTCTATCTTTCTACAATTGTGTCCTCTTGGTGCCCTTGTCAAAAATTAGTTGATTGTGTATGTTTGGATTTATTTCTGGGCTAATTATTCTAATCCATTATCCAGTGTATCTGTTTTTATGCCAGTGCCATGCTGTTCAGATTACTAAAGCTTTGTAATATAGTTTAAAGTCAGGCAGTGTGGTGCCTCTAGCTTTGTTCTTCTTGTTCAAAATTGCTTTGGCTATTTGGGGTCTTTCTAGGCTTTAAATAAATATTAGGATTAGTTGTACTATCCATGAAAAAAACTATTGGGATTTTGATAGGGATTGCATTGAATTTATACACAGCTTTGGATAGTATGGACATTTTGACCGTATTTATTCTTCTGATCCATGAGTGTGGGATATCTTCCCATTTTTTTGGTATATTCTTCAACTTATTTTATCAATGTTTTACAATTTTCAGTGTAGTGATCTTTCACCTCCTTAGTTAAATTTATTCCTAAATAGTTTTTTGATGCTATCATTAATGGAATTGTTTTCTTGATCTCTTTTTCATCTAGGTCATTATTTGTGTATAAAAATGCTCCTAATCTTTGTGTGTTAATTTTGTGTCCTGCAACTTTACTGAATTTCATTTATTAGTTCTGACAGTTTTTTTGAGGAGTGTGTTTGTGTGGAATCTTTGGGATTTTCTACATATAGGAACATATCATCTGCAAATACAGATAATTTTACTTCTTCCTTTCCAGTGTGAATGCCTTTCATTTCTTCATCTTGTCTGATTGTTCTTGCTAGCACTTCCAGTACTTTGTTGAATAGAAGTGATGAAAGCAGTCATCTCAGCCTTGCATAGGATCTCAGTGGATACACTTTCAGATTTTCCCCATCGATTATAAGGTAAGCTGTGGGTTTTTCATAAATGGCTTTTATTATGCAGAGGAACTTTTTTCTGTATATAGACTGCTGAGAGTTTTTATCAAAAGAGGATGTTGAACTCAAAAAATACTTTTTTTCTGTCAATTGAAATGATCATGTGGTTTTTGGCTTTCATTCTGTTAATGTGAGGTATCACATTGGTTGATTTGTATGCCAAGGGTAAATAACACTTGCTCATAATGTATAATCTTTTTGATGTGTTGTTGAATTCAGTTTACTAATATTTTATTGAAGACTTTTGCATCAATGATCATCAGCAAAATTGGCCTGTATTTCTTGTGATGAATTTGGCTTAGGTGTCAAGGTGATGCTGGCCTCATAAAATGTGTTTGGAAGTATTTCCTCTAGCTTTGTTTCTTGGAAGTGTTTTAGGAGAATTGGTATTTTATTTTTTTGAATGTTTGGTAGAATTTAGCTATGAAGACATCTGTTCCTAGCCTTTTCTTAGGAGGTTTTTGATTACTTCTGTCTCTTTATTTGCTATTGTTCCATTCAGGCTTTCTATGTCCAAATTTAATCTTAGTAGGTTGCAAATTTCTAGGAATTTATTCTCTTCTAGGTTATTCAATTTGTTGGCATATGATTGTTTATAATAGTCTCTTATTATCCTTTTTATTTCTGAGGCATCTGTTTTAATGTCTCCACTTTACTATTGATTTTATTTATTTCAGTTCTCTCTTTTTTCCTTAGTCTAGCTAAGGGTTTGTGGATTTTATTATTTATTCAAAAAAATCAACTCTTAATTTTACTGATTTTTTTTTTTCCTGTGGTTTTTATATTTTCTTTTCGATTTAGGTCTGCTCTGATCTTCACTATTTACTTTCTTCTAACTTTGGGCTTTGTTCTTTTTTTCCTAGTTCTATGAGGTGTAATGTAAGGCTATTTATTTGGGATCTTAATTCCTTTTTTAATGTAAGCATTTATTGCTATAAAATTCCCTCTTAGAACTGCTTTTGCTGCAACTCATAGGTTTTGGTACATTATGTTTCCATTGTCATTTGTCTCAAGATATTTTTAAATTTTCCTTATGATTTCTTCATTGACCCATTGGTTGTTCCTCTGGCCAATCTTTTAGATGTTGACTCTGACAACAACCTCGTAAACTTTCTGCCGACCAGTCTTCACCTCAAGTGTGCTTCCTGGCAAACAAACCTGTGTCACCTTCTTTGAACTCTTGCCTACTTTCAATTATCATCAGATTTGTCTCCTTGTCTATAGAACAAAACTCAAAATATAACTTATGCTCACTATTTCCACTTCCTCACCTTCCATTCTCTCTTGAACCCTTTAAAATTAAACTTTTCTGCTACCACTCCATAGAGACTGTTCATGTCATCTTGCCAAATCCCATGATACTCACCTTAGATTGCCTCTCAGTAACATCTGTCATAGTTTAATACTCTTCTTCTTCAGACTTTGCCTGCTTCCTACGTCATCACATTCACCTGTTTTTTTCCTCCTCACTGACTTCTTCTTCTCAGTGTCTTTTTCTTGATCACCCTTATTTTCCCAACCTTTTTGACCTTCTTTTCTTCTTTATCTGTACTTACTTCTTAGGTCGGGAGTCAG
The DNA here is from genome assembly GCF_027409185.1 of Cynocephalus volans. Taxonomy (NCBI): domain Eukaryota; kingdom Metazoa; phylum Chordata; class Mammalia; order Dermoptera; family Cynocephalidae; genus Cynocephalus; species Cynocephalus volans. The sequence continues at coordinate 21,139,327 of NC_084476.1, forward strand.
CAGACATTTTCTGTAATGGGCCAGATAGTCAATATTTTAATCTCTGAGGGTAATATCATTTCTTTTGCAACTACTAAACTCTGTCATTGTATTGCAAAAGTTGCCACATCTATTACATAAAAATGAGCATGGTTGGGCCGGCCCTGTGGCTCACTCGGGAGACTGTGGTGCCGGTGGCGCCAAGGCCGTGTGTTCGGATCTTATATAGGGATGGATGGTGTGCTCACTGGCTGAGCATGGTGCAGACCACACCATGCCAAGGGTTGCAATCTTTTACTGGTCAAAAACCAAGCAAACAAAAATGAGCATGGCTGTGTTCTGATAGAGCTTTATTTACAAAAACAGTCAGTGGCCAGGTTTGGCTTGAGGGCTGTAGTTTGCAGACCCCTGTTCTAAGTTATCAAATTTAGTTCCACAGCTTTAAATATCATGTCTAGCTTCCCTAAATTTCAGATGCAGATATTTAAGTTGCTATTTGATATCATCTCTCAATGTACATTTAGTAATATGTACTAAAACTTGTGTAAGTACATTTAGTAATATGTACTAAAACAAAACTCTTGATTTTTATCCCTATGTCTCTCTGCCAACCTGTTTCTTGTAGTTTTCTTTTCATCAGCAAATGGCATCACTATTTATACCATTTCTCTACCTTTTTCGTTCAGTACCAACTGAGTTCAAGACATGAACTTCTCTCCTCTGGATTATTTCATTAATATTCAACACTCCTTTCTGCTTTCCCTCTAATCACTGGAGAGTCTAGTCTTTACATGGTAGCAAAAGAGTACTTTAAAAAATGAAAATTGAATGATGACATTTTGCTGTTCAATATTGTCCAATGGCTTGCTGTCTCAATCAGAATAAATTTTAAGCTGCATACCAATGCCCAGAAGGCCCCAAATGATCTGGTGTTTATGCACCTTTCTGGCCTTGTGGTCTGTTATACTTCTTCATGCTCATTTTATTCCAGCCACACTGGTCTCCTTGCTGTTTTGAACATCAGATTAATTCTTGTCACAGGGCTTTTGCACTGGCTGACCTGTCTACTTGGAAATATGCTTTCCCAATTGTTAAATAGCCTCATTTCCTCACGTAATTTGGGTCTTTGTTTAAATATTGCCTCCTCAGAGAAAAGCCTCCTGATTCCCTGCCTAAGTAGATTCCTTCCATCAGTTACCCAGTTACTCCTTACCTTACATTATCTTGCTTAATAACACTTATATCTACCTAAAACTACCTTGTGCATTTATTGATATATTTGTTGATTATTTCTCTTTACTATCATAAAGATTTGAGAAGGCAGAGACCATACGTTATTTGTCCCTTGCTCTATTTATGGTGTATATAAAAGTATGTAAAATGTAGTAGAAAAACAATACAATTTTGTTATTGTTTTCCCCTTAAACCTGGTATACTAAGAACATACATTTTTCTTTAGACCTTCCAAAATGCCATTAACATTACTGTAAAGGAATACACATGTTATAAACCCAGAAGTACCCAGAGGAAAAAAGGAGCAGGTGTAAATACACAGATGAGACGTGTCAACAAAATTTTGGATGATGGGAAGCAGATGAATAAACAGAGACCATATTGTCAGTGGGGAGGAAGCCGAAACTTTTCTTTTTCATTGAAACGTAATTGATTGTACGTATTTGTGGGGTACAGCATTGAATATCAATACCTGGGTGCGATGCGTGATGCTGAAATCAGGATTATTAGTCTATTCAGCGTTAAACAACATAATCACTTTGTGTGACCCTTTATCAATCTCTCTCTAACCCTCCCTTCCCCTTTCCCACCTCTGGTGGTCTCAGTTCTGTTCTCTCCTTTCGAAAGTTCCATGAGTAATTGATTTTTTGTATCTTCCTTTCCTTCTTTTTCAATTTATTTGTTTATTTTTTTAGTTCCCACTTATGAGTGAGGACGTGTGGTATTTCCCTTTTTGTGTCTAGCTTATTTCACTTAACATGATTTTCTCTATGTTCATTCATGTTTCAGTGAAAGGAGGAATTTCATTCTTTTTAATGGCAGAGTAGTATTCCATTGTGTATGTATACCACGTTTTCAAATCTAGTCATCCACTGATGGACATTCAGGTTGGTTCCAATTCCTGGCTATTGTAAATAGAGGTGTGATAAACATGGGAGTACAGGTATCCTTTCTACATGATGGTTTCCATCCCTTTGGATATATACCCAGGAGTGGGATTGTTGGATCATATGACAGTTCTATTTGTAGTTGTTTGAGGAAACTCCATACTGTTTTCACAATGGTTGCAGTAATTTACAGACCCACCAACAGTGTAGGAGTTTTCCCCTTTCTCCACATAGTCACCAGCATTTGTTATTATCTGTCTTTCTGATAATAGCCAGTCTGATGGGTGTAAAATGATATCTCAATATGGTTTTGATTTGCATTTCTCCAATGATTAGTGATGTTGAGCATTTTTTTCATGTGTCTGTTGGCCATTTGTATATCTTCCTTTGAGAAATGTCTGGAAGCTCATTGGCCCACTTTTTAATCAGGTTACTTGTTTTTTTACTGTTAAATTGCTTGAGTTCCCTGTATATTCTGGGTACTAATCCCTTGTTGGATGCATAATTTGCAAATATTTTCTCCCATTCTGTAGGTTGTCTTTTTGCTCTGTTAATTGTTTCTTTTGATTTGCAGAGGCTCTTTAGTTTGATATAATCCCATTTGTTTATTTTTTCTTCTGTTGCCTATGTTTTTGGGGTCTTATTCATAAAGTCTTTGCCCAGATATGTTCCCTGAAGTGTTTTCTCTATGTTTTCTATTGGGAGTTTTATAGTACTAGGTCTTATATTTAAGTCTTTAATCTATTTTGAGTTGATTTTGGTACATGATGAGAGATATGGGTCTAGTTTCATTCTTCTGTTTATGAATGCTGAGTTTTTCCAGCACTATTTATTGAAGAATCAGTCTTTCCCCAAATGTATGTTCATGTTGCCTTTGTCAAAGATCAGTTGGCTGTGAGTATGTGGGTTGATTTCTGTGTTTTTTATTCTGTTCCATTGGTCTGATTGTCTGTTTTTATGCCAGTACCATGCTGTTTTGGCTAGTATAGCTTTGTAGTATAATTTGAAGTCAAGTAGTGTGATGTCTCTGGCTTTACTTATTTATTTTTTTATTGCTCAAGACTGCTTTGGCTTTTTGGGGTCTTTTGTTTTTCCATATGAATTAGGATTTTTTTTTCTATTTCCTCGAAAAACGTCTTTGATATTTTGGTGGAGATTACATTGGATCTGTAGATCACTTTGAGTAGGATGGACATTTTCACAATGTTAATTCTTCCAATCCAAAAGCATGAAGTGTCTTTCCGTCTTTTTGTGTTCTCTTTAATTTCTTTCAGCAGTGATTTGTTGTTATCATTGTAGAGATCTTTCAACTCCTCAGTTAAATTGATTCCATTGATTCCTAGCCCCTCCCCCCAACTTTGGTGACTATTGTAAGTTGGTTAACTTTCTTGATTTCTTTTTCTTCTATTTCATTATTGGAGTACAAAAATACCACTGATTTTTGCATGTTGATTTTGTATCTATAAATTTACTGAAATCATTTATCAACTTTAAGAATTTTTCTGTAGAGTCTTTAGACTTTTCTATATATAAGATCATGTCATCTGCAAAGGGAGACAGTTTGACTTCATCTCTTCCAATCTGGATGCCTTTTATTTCTTTCTCTTGCCGGATTGCTCTGGCTAGTTCTATAGATACTACATTAAATAGGGGTGGTGAAACTGGGCATCTTTGTCTTATTCCTATTCTTAAAGGAAAAATTGAAAGCTTTTCCCCATTCAGGATGATATTGGCTGTAGGTTTGTCATATATGGCTTTTATTGTGTTGAGATACTTTCCTTCTGTACCTATTTTCCTGAGAGTCTGTATCAAGAAGGGATAAAGTTGAAACTTAAATGCCCAAAGGAGCATGAAGTAGCGTGGAAGGAGCAAGCTGACTCCGCCATAAAAATTTGGAAAGTCTCAGGAAAAGTCACCTGGAATCTCACAAGGCAGGAATAGGGGGAAGGTTGAAGAGAGGGATATTTTTTGCAAGTCATACAAAGGACTTTTATAATACCAGATATCTTATCTCTGCTAGAATGCTTGGCACTGCCCATCCCCAAACAAGCTGAGGGTGAGATGAAACACAAAGCATGCACTGAAAATAGAGAAAGTAAATAAAAATCTACAACCTGAATTATCAGATTTTGAAGCTTCCTTTTCTACAGTTTGGCTTGCTTTAAGATGAAAGTTGGGTTTATATGCCTAAAGTTAGAAAAATGGAAGGTTTCTCTCTAAAATATTTGACCAGATTAAAAATATTAAATATATACAGATATTGGCATTTGAGGAAGTTTCCAATAATATGGTCAGGTCCTTGTTTATCATTATTCAGTGAGACCCACTAATCATATAGTCCCACCCTCACAACCTGAAATTCTAATTAGTTTTTATTGCATTAAATCTTACAGATAAATGGATAGTCAAGAACTGCCAGACATTTGAGAAAATCCTCTAACATGAAGACACAAACAAACAAACTAAAGATGGGAACTCAAAGAAAATAAAAATTATGTAGAAACCAGAGGAAAACTAAAAAGAAAAAAGGGAAGACTAAACAAGTATAATATCCTCATAGAAATAAACAATATATCATCACGTCTATGAAGTTCTCATAAAACAAACAAAAAAGAATCTTATGAAAGAAAAATATTTAGAGAATAAGAATGAGCTTCTGAAAATTAAATACATGATAACAGATTTAAACATTAAATAGATGGGATAGAAGAAACATGTATTGGTTAATTTTATGTGTCATCTGAATGGATCACTGGGTGCCCGGATGTTTAGCCAAGTATTATTTTGAGTATTTTTGATAGGGTGTTTTTGGATGAGATCTACATTTTAATTAGTAGAGTAAACCAGATTGCTTTCCATAATGCGGGTGGGCCTCAACCATTCTACTGAAGGCCTGAGTTGAACAAAAAAGACTGATCCTCCTCTGATTAAGAGAAAATTGTTCAACAGAATGCCTGTATCATCAACTCTTCCTGGTTCTCTGCCTGCCCACCTTTGGACTGCAGATGAAACTGCATCGGCTTTCCTGTTTCACGCCTCCTAGCCTACACTACAGATCTGGAGGACAGATGAATAGACAGAAGGTGGATAAATACAGATAGATAGATATAGATGTAAGTATATATACACACACCCTATTGGTTCTGTTTCTCTGAAGAATGCTGATTAACACAATACATCTGACAAGATAAACTAACAAAAATATAAAAGCGTGGAAAATAGAAGAAAAATAAAATCAGTCTTGGCATACCATGATTTGTTTAATTGTTTAATTTGTTTAATGAGGGCCTAAATAGTTCTAGAAATAGAGGAAATACCAAAAGGATGAAAGAAAACTATCAAAGAAAGATGACAAATATTTCTAATTTGAATACTTTTTATGTCACAAGGGCCCGGTAGGTCTATGGCACAGTAGTCTTGAGTGGCAAACTGTGGTGTGTAGGTCAACTCCATCTGCCACTTGTGTTTCTAAGTATAGTTTTATTAGAACATGACCATGCCTATTTGTTTAATATTGTCTATGCCTACTTTCATACTACAATGACGGAGTTGAGTAATTGAGACTAAAGACTTACAGACTGCAAAGCTTTTACAATATTTACTGTCTACGTCCTTGGAGAAAAGGTTTGCTGACCCCTGAATCAAAAGAGACCACATCAAGGAACATCACCATTAACTTTTCAGAACACCAGAAATAAAGAGAAGATTCTGAAAATTGCAAAAAAAAAAAAAAAAAAAGTAGAGAAAGGGCATAGTAAAAGGTCATATATAAAGTATAAGGAAACAGAACGTTAGGATTTTTTTTAAACAATACTGGGAATTAGAAGATAGTTATGTAATACTTTAAAAATTCTAATGGAAAGTGATTTGCAACCTCAATGACTCCAAAAAAAATTATCCATATGTGTTTTCTGTTTTAAGGCTTTAAGGCAAGTTTAGACACTCATGGTTTAGACACTCATTTTTCTCAGAAATGGAAAAAACTATCCAGACATTTATATGGAACAATAAAAGACCACGCATAGCCAAAGCAATGCTGAGCAAAAAAAATAAAGCTGGAGGCATAACACTACCTGACTTTAAGCTATACTACAAAGCTATAATAACCAAAACAGTATGGTACTGGCATAAAAACAGACACACTGACCAATGGAATAGAATAGAGAATCCAGAAATCAACCCACACACTTACTGCCATCTGATCTTTGACAAAGGCATCAAGCCTATTCAGTGGCGAAGGGACTGCCTCTTCAGCAAATGGTGCTGGGACAACTGGATATCCATATGTAGGAGAATGAAACTTGATCCATACCTCTCGCCGTATACTAAAATCAACTCAAAATGGATTAAGGATTTAAATATACACCCTGAAACAATAAAACTTCTTAAAGAAAACATAGGAGAAACACTTCAGGAAATAGGACTGGGCACAGACTTCATGAATACGACCCCAAAAGCACGGGCAACCAAAGGAAAAATAAACAAATGGGATTATATCAAACTGAAAAGCTTCTGCACAGCAAAAGAAACAATTAAAAGAGTTAAAAGACAACCAACAGAGTGGGAGAAAATATTTGCAAAATATACATCTGACAAAGGATTAATATCCAGAATATATAAGGAACTCAAACAACTTTACAAGAAGAAAACAAGCAACCCAATTAAAAAATGGGCAAAAGAGCTAAGTAGGCATTTCTCTAAGGAAGATATACAAATGGCCAACAGACATATGAAAAAATGCTCAACATCACTCAGCATCCGGGAAATGCAAATCAAAACCACACTGAGATACCATCTAACCCCAGTTAGGATGGCTAAAATCCAAAAGACTATGAACGATAAATGCTGGCGAGGCTGCGGAGAAAAAGGAACTCTCATACATTGTTGGTGGGACTGCAAAATGGTGCAGCCTCTATGGAAAATGGTATGGAGGTTCCTCAAACAATTGCAGATAGATCTACCATACGACCCAGCTATCCCACTGTTGGGAATATACCCAGAAGAATGGAAATCATCAAGTCGAAGGTATACCTGTTCCCCAATGTTCATCGCAGCACTCTTTACAATAGCCAAGAGTTGGAACCAGCCCAAATGCCCATCATCGGATGAGTGGATACGGAAAATGTGGTACATCTACACAATGGAATACTACTCAGCTATAAAAACGAATGAACTACTGCCATTTGCAACAACATGGATGGACCTTGAGAGAATTATATTAAGTGAAACAAGTCAGGCACAGAAAGAGAAATACCACATGTTCTCACTTATTGGTGGGAGCTAAAAATTAATATATAAATTCACACACACACACACACAGACACACACACACACACACACACACGCACAGAAACCGGGGGGGGGGGGGAAGAAGATATAACAACCACAATTATTTGAAGTTGATATGACAAGCAAATAGAAAGGACATTGTTGGGGGGGAGGGGGGGAGGGAGAAGGGAGGGATGTTTTGGTGATGGGGAGCAATAATCAGCCACGATGTATATCGACAAAATAAAATTTAAAAAAATAAATAAATAAATAAACTATCTTGTTAAGGAAAGTGAAAAAAAAAAAAAAAAAAGACACTCATGGTCTTGAACCATTTATCTTTCACCCATCTTTTTTTTTTTTTTTTTTTTTTGGCCAAAAATAAATTGGAGGATATGCTCCAAAAAATGAGGGAGTAAAACAAAAAGAAGAAATCAAAAACTCAAGAAAACATGTTTCAGTACATGAGAAGAGAGGAAAAGGGCATCACCAGGATTATGGAGATGAAAAATCCCAGGGTAATGATTAATTAAAAAGGTGTAGGAAATAATGATTCCACATAGGATCCAGAAGGCAGAGGATGATAAAACAGATATATTCAAGTTAAAGAAAAATAGAACTGGTTGGATAATAACTGGTTTTGATCACATTGGAAGGAGCTTTATTGGAAGGAGTTGTACTGAAAATGAAGATGTCATGTTTAATTTTATGTGTCAACCTGGCTGGGCTAAGAGATGCCCAGATAGCTGGTAAAACATTTCTGACTGTGTTTCTGAGGGTGTTTCCAGAAGAGACTAGCATTTGAATTGGTAAACTGAGTAATGAAGATCACTCTCACCAATGTGGGTGGGCGTCATCCAATTTGTTGAGGGCCTGAATAGAACAGAAAGGAGGAGGAAGGGCAATTTGTGACAATTTGTTCTCTGTGCCTGAAATGAAACCTTTATCTTCTGTTGCCCTTTGATGTTGGCATGCACGGTCCTCAGGCCTTCAGGTTTGGACTGGAAACACTCCACTGGCTTTCCTAGGATTTGCATATTGCAGATTGTGCTACTTTTCAGCCTCTGTAATTGCATGAGTCAATCCCTCATTTTAAATCCCTTTCTGTATACCTATTAGTTCTGTTTCTCTGAAGAGCTCTCTGTAATACAGCAGGCTAATTTAATGGTAGGAACTTTAAAAACCAGGAAAAAATTTAAAACGAGGCAGCTATTAACGCCAATAAAAACAGGCCAAAAAGCTATATCGAAACTGAAATGTAATCAAAGCATAAAAACTAGTGGCTTGGTGTCTTAGTCTATTTTTGCTGCTATAACAAAATGACAAAACTGGGTAACATAATAAACAGAAAATTATTTCTCATAGTTTCAGAGGCTGGGAAGTCTAAGATTAAGGCACTAGCAGGTTCGATTGTCTGGTAAGGACTTTATCTTCTGTAGGGGACGAATGTTTTATCCTCACAGAGCAGGGGACACAAGGTCAAGAAACCAAAGGTTACCTGAAGCCCCTCATTTTTTAAAGTATAAATTTATTAATCATACTATTTTATGGGGTACAGTTTGTTGTTTCAGTACATGCATAAATTATATAATGATCCAATCAGAATAGCATATCTATCACCTAAACATTTATCATTTCTTTGTGGCTATAACTTTCAAGATCCTCTTTACTGGCTATCTTGAAGTATTCAGTACAATAGTATCAGCTGTAGTCATCCTAGAGCACCAGAACTTATTCTTCCTATCTAACTATAACTTTGTATTCTTTTACCAATCGCTCTTTACCCCCTTCTTCCTCTTCCCCTTCCCAGCCTCTGGTAATCATTATCCCACTCTCGATTTCTTTTTTTTTTTCTTTCTTAATTAACCCATGGTAGTTGTATATATTTATGGAGTGCAATGTGATATTTGGGTACATTTATACAGAGTGCAATAATCATATCAGGGTATTTAGCATAGTCATCACCTCAAACATCTGTGGCCCTTTTGTATTGGGAATATTCAAATTCCTCTCAATTAGCTACTTGAAGTTACACAGTAATTTGTTGTTGACTGTAGTCTCCCCATGTTGGTATAGAACACTAGATCTTATTCTTCCTCTCTCTCTCTGCAATTTTGTATTGGATGGGGAGAGGAAAGCCAATGAAAGCTCCTCTTTTGAGGCCCTTAATCCCACTCACAAGGGTGAAGCCATCATGGCCTGATCACCCTTTAAAGGACCTAAATCTTAATATTCTCACATTGGCAGAACCTGAATTTTGGAGGTGGTGTATTCAAATCCTGGCACTCAGCCAAGTATAATATTTATGGAGTCATAACTGTATAAGTAGTGAATGCAATTTTACCCAATAGAATAAAGAAAGTTCATGCAATGGTAGAATCTTTATTCTGGCTATAGAGAGGACCTATTAGAATGTCCTTAATATTTAAACCAGAAATAGTAATATAATTATACTCGGAAAGTTATAGTTAAAGGATGTGTATGTGTGAAAAATGTATTTCCATATATTCCGTAAGTAAAAGAAAATGCTATAACCATTAAACAAGTTACATTTAAGAAAATGGTAAGAGAGTTAAAAAGTGGCTGTCATTCAAAGAATGATAATCCAGGGTACAAAAGAGCATTGCTGCATTAAACAAACAAACAAACAAACAACAACAACAACAAATCTATATGGGTTTTAAAATATATATATAACATAGTGCTCTGACAATTAAAAAAACTAATTAAAAAATAATGTAATAAATTTATCAGTCACACAAGATACTTCTGACTTGTCTTGGGCCAGATAGAACATGCTCTTCCCATCCCCTACAATCTTTTCTCTTTATATAAAAATTAAATTAAATAACTATATAATATGCAAAGTCCCCAGTGCATAGAAAGCTTTCACAAAAACACAGCTAATTTGCTTATTATAATAAGCAAGATGCAAAATTCCAAGTTGAAATGTTAGTTGGATTAATAGGGTTTAATTTGGTTATAAAAATTCTGTCATAAAAGAATTTCTAGACTTCAGGAATGGCAGGAGTCGTTCTGCTAGCCTCAATAAGATGGTGACTAGACTAGCAGTAGACGTACCCCCTCCCCATCCTTGGGCCATCCATCACTCAGTGTGCTGCTGAGAACCCTGCAGGAGTACAGCAAACAATTGCCAACTGACTGTCTTGCTAGGGTGAGCTATGGTACCACTAGAGAGAAGGAAGTGAAGTTGATTTGTAGGAGGCCAGTGTTTACAAAGCACAATTCCACCGGGTTAGTTAAAATTATCCAATTTCCCAAATAAAAACAAAGGGCTTACTAAGTAACAAATTATACTTTCAGAGGAGAAAAGCAAATCTAGCTATTGGATGATAATGTAATTTTGCTTTATTTTACACATTTTGATAAGAGTCTGTGTTTTCCTAAAATGCTATATTCAGAAATATGTCTCTTCTGCGAAATGTGTTCTTTCATGAATTAAGCCATTTTCTCTTTTTCTTCTGGAACTGGTTGATGCTGAAGGTGAGATGCACCAAAACATGGTAGCTTGTGACTCTTGCTCATAGAAGCCCATGTATCTGAGAGACATTCTCTTCCAAATATGGGAATATTTGGGTTGCTTCTGTTACTGATGTACCTCTCTGTTTAACCCAAGAACCAAAAGCAAGGGTGGCCTTGCTTTAACCTTTAGCCTTCTAAGAAACGGGGTAAGGAGGACAATTTGCATTTCTAGCTATGATGAATATGACCTATAATAGGAATCAATTACTTATTCATTAAAAATGTATTAAAGACCTATTATGCCCAGGTACTGGTAGAGATGAGGATAAAATGACACAGTTCCTGGATTAATGGAGATACAAACACATAAATAGATACTTGTGTAAGTCCATGAGAAGAACTATAATAAAGACTATATAAAAATGATAACGGGATGACTGCAGTGAGAATCCAACCAAGCCTGAGAGCCTCTTTTCAGAAAGGAGAAAGAAAAAACACATGGGAACTCCCTTAGGGGTTATAGACCAAATCAGGCCTGTGGAACGCACTTTGAAACTTTACTTACTATTCCCAAGAAAAGCTCATCAAATAAGTACTATTATTACTATTCCCCTTTTTAGAATGTGGAAACAGATGTTTAGAGTGAAGTGACTTATCTGCATTGATTACTTCCAAAGTTTTAAAGGGATTTCAGGAAAACAGCTATGAAATATCTCATAGCAATGCCCAAGGAAAAAAGTCTATCACAAATATTTCCATCTGTGACCTGAATTGCTTCTTGACAATATTTTAATTCATTGAAATTAAAATATACATTCTTGTCTGAATTCCATAAATATTTATTGTTATTTACTTCAAGACTGATTGAGGTACTTGAGAATTTATACGTGGGTAAATATAACTCCAGCTCTTGAAAATATCATAGGCCATAGCGGGTAGAGTCTGGAAAAATCACCAGGCCTTGTCAATTTTACCTCCATTCCCTTTACTCTATTTCCAATGCCAGCAGCCATCATCTTCTGTATGCACTTTTTTAATAGCCTTTTTAGAACTTCCTCACCTCATCTCTTGCTTCCCTTCAATGTGTTCAACATAGTGAGAATGATGTTTTGAAAATTTGTAGTCGCACATGTGACTTTTAAGAAGGAAAAGTAAATGAATTTCTGGTCCCATTCTTTCCTCCAATATCAATGGAAATCAATGAAAACAAGAGAGATAAACATAAACCTTATGCTTCTGTCTCTCATTTTTATACCCCCTCAACATATGCACATACATATACTATTCCATATCAGATGAAGCAAGATTGTGAGTTGGTGAGTTTTTCTACTAGTGACACTTTTCTCTCACCACCTCTAATTTTCCATAAAAAATGATAAAGGAAAAACTAATCTTATTCAGTGAAGATTGTAATACGAGGGGATTCACCATAGAACTTAGATTAATACACACAAAGGGAAAGGGTAAAAGGAACCTTGCAAAGGGAAGGCAATTGGAAAATATCTACCAAAATATTGCTAGATAAAATGATATTTCCTACCAAACATTTTGCTGCATTTATAGAATGTAAGCACAAATTTTTATGATTTCAGGGCTCGAAAATATTTAAGAACTCAAGGAACAAAAAATAAAAGAAGAAATAAGTAAATGACCTAAAACAACAAGGCAGCAAGGTCAGAAATAAAATAAAAGCAAAAAATATAACCATTACTGAGACACTAAAAGCACCATCTCCATTTGTGGAAAGAATGTCGGAGCTAAGCAGATTTGAGGAAACTGAGCTAAAACACTTTAAATAAAATGCAGTTTAAATAAAAAGCTAAAAGAAAAATTAGAAAAAAAACATGTTACGGAAGACAGACAAAGGAGGTAAAACACACATATAATTGGTGGCACTGAGAATGCAATCCAGACAAATAAAAGAAAACTAAAATAAATGAAATACTTGATCATACCTCTCTTTTGTTTAAAATGTCAAAATATTTCTTGTTCTTGTCAGAACTGTCCAAAGCCTTTCTGTGCTGATAAATTTCTTCATGATATGCACTGGTGTACCTTTCTATGGAGCTTTATTTTTCATTTTGCTTTTTTCCTTTCATACTTATTAGCCTTTCACCTGCCTTAGGGCCTTTGCATATAATGCTGTTGAACATATTAGGAATGATTCCCTCTCTTAGTACTTTCGTGAACATTGTCTGTGGGTGGGAAACTTTCTAACTCCAGAGGTAATATAATTTATATTCAGAGAACTCTATGTCACTCATTTAATAAATAATTACAATTATTTTTCCCCATTAGAAAGAAAGGGCACTGAAGAAAATTTGAGAATTTAATGTATATTGGCAACATACTTTAGCAAGGTACAAATTTTGATGTTTTAAACAAAAAAAGTGACATGATCAATTATTTGATTTATTTTATTTTTCTTTCATTTGTCCTGATCTCATTCTCAGTGCCACCAATTATATGTATGTTTTATTTCCTTTGTTTTCCACAAATGTTTACTTTCTTAATTTTTTTTTTAAAACTCCTTTTTATTTCCTTAGATCAGTTTCCTCAATTCTGCCTAGTTCTGGAATTATTTCATATACAAAAGTTGTTGAATGAATAGAAAAATCACTATTAAAAGAATATATGAAATATTATTAAGTAGCCAGGCAGAATTGAGAAGGAGTGAGAGAGAATATAGGATTAAAAAAAGCACGTGGAAAGTAGAAAGAATACAAGGAGACTTCCAAGTACTGCAAGGAGTTTAATATGGATGAGGAGTTAGGAATTCTAAAGGGAGAATGCAATAGATATGGTTGGAGAGATTAAGTAAGGGCCCAATGATGTAAGCCCTCATAATTCAAATATGGATAATGATACTGAGCATTGTGGAAAGCAAAGTGTTTTCAGAACACTCAAGTGTTCTGAGAAGAGGATGACAGGATCATGTTCATATTTAAGAACAATAACTGTGCCTGCTGGAGGAGGAAGGAAGGAAAAATGTGTATTATAGGACTCCTATTGAGCTTGTCCACTTAGAATGAACCACACAGTAGACATTCAAGACAGGATTGTCAATTTAAGGGCAGCTCTCCTGCTCCTGAAATGTTTTCATAAGGGCCTTCTATTAGTCAGAAAGAGTAAAGTTTCCTTACACCCTATGTGGAGCTTCTGCAACAGGGTGGGAAAATTTCTTCTGTTTCAGAATTCCAAGTTGTCCAACGATCACTGATTATTTTGCTTTAAATGGCATTTTATTAGATGCATTTCAGAAGGTTAATTACTATCATGTGTGACTACACTGTTGCTATGCAGTTATACCTCAAAGCCCAAATCCTAATTTTGGGAATCTAAAGCCATTTGGCTAGAGCTGGCTTGTTCTCAGACTTTCCAAGAATTCTTCTCCTGAGTGCTACCAGAGCACATTCATCCTTGGAGCATGTGACCCAACCTGGGCTGCATTTGTTGCATCCCACCTTTGTTTATTCCTGCTTAAAGGAAGGTTGGAAGTCTCCTTAAATTCTTTGCTTAGCTTTGGCAGAGAATCCACACTGATCTTTGAAAGAACAATAAGCATCATTTTCCCAGAAACAACCAAAAGCAGACATGGCATATTTAAACACCTTCACTTCTGTGATCTGGATGACTAATTCCTTGAGGATCAAGAGAACCAATTATGTAACCAGACAGACTACACCACTTACTAGCTGCATGACTTTGGGCCACTTACTTTAACTGAGACTCTTTGGGTCTTAGTTTCTCCATTTGTAAAATATGGATAATAACACCATCTTCATAGGGCTGTTGGGAGTATTAAATGAGAAGACAGTTGTAAAAGTACCCAATATAGTTTATGATCCATATAAGGGATCATTAAAAGGTGGTAACTACTATTTACAAGATTATTATTATTCCTTACCCCATATCAATATATAACTCAGCATCTTGCACTTAGAAAACATTCTATAAATGTTTGTGGAATTTAATTTTCTATTTCCTAATAAAGCAGAAAATATTTTTTTTAATATCGCACAGCAAAGGCAACTCAAAATAGGCCACAGACATTTATAATAATAGATGACTAATTAGTTAACATGAGATTTTGATAAGTCAATATGCAAATAATTAACTTTTTCTTATGTAAACAGGATATTGGATAAATAGAATAATAGTCCTTAGATAGGTCCTAGAATTTCCCTAAATATTTTTTCCACGAAATATTAATTTAGTATTTCTAAAAAAATAAAATGAAAAAAAAAATCAGAAAATAAAGTATTCTATCATCCTTCTAGTTAACAGTAATGAAGATCTGGCCATGAACCAACTTGGAGCTTACCTAGGATCATTAGGAGTCTATGTGCCATAAAGCATAGGATGCTATACAGAGTGGAAATGAACTTATAATATTTATTTCCAAATACTTTTGGTTTTCCAGCTATTCTTCTGACCTTGTTTCAACTACAGATAAGCTCTCTTCTAGCCAGTCTCCTTTTGACTGTTCCCTGGTTCTAATCCTTGGTGAATTGTTTTCTAGGCTCAGCTCAGTACCCTCCTTCTTGGAAAAATACAATGGGGCAGCTACTCTTCTCCCAGCTAAAACTCATGACTTTCTAGATATCCCTAGGTTTATCTCCATCAATATTCCTATGTTTTAGAACATTAGTTGTGTACCAAAAACACAAATGAATCCAATCAGGTTAATGTGCCCATGTGTATTTGAACAATCATGTAAACAGGACTCCAGACCAAATACAACATGCCCACCCTTGCTCTTGCATGTCAATATTTTTAAATATTACCAAAACTGTGTTTACTAAAACTTTACCAAAAACTCAGTGTTTCCAACCAACAATTCTTACTTCTTACTATCTACTTGTAAATTGTTGGTGAATAGTTGTATGTTTTCAAGAGAAGTATTTAACTCCCAGGAAATGACAAAGATCATTGAAGGTTTAACAGTTTGCCTTCTGGGGTCTCATTTACTAAATCAACAAATATTTATTGCATGCCTATAATATGCCTAACTCTAAACTAGGGATATAATGGCAAACAAAATGAATACCTGCTCATCAGTTTCACAGAGCTTACAGTTTAATGGTGGGGTGCAAATTAAGCAGACGATTACAATATAGCAGGTTTAAGGCTAAAATACATGTCCAAACAGGAAGGATACAGTCGGGTCTTCTAGGTTTGGCAATGAGTGGGAGGAGTACTTACAGAAATCTTGTCAAAGAAGGTAACTTCTCATCTGAGATATGAAGAATGAGCAGAAGAATTTGGTCAAGCAAGTACAGGACAAAAAGTGGGGCTGGAAGGGAAGGGGAGCTCACTGACAGAAAGGGAGGGGAAGGTAGAGGGAATAGCATGCATGAAAATAAAAAGGGCATGGTTTAGTTTGGGAACTGTAGGGGGTGGGGGTAGAAGCAGAGCAAACAAAGCTGAAGGACTATGTGGGGACCACAACATAAAGAAAGCCTGGCCCAGTGGCAAGGTCTTTAATCTGAGTATACTGGGGACTCGTTAGAATGTTTTAAAACAGAAATGTGATGTGATTGAATATGCATTTTAGAAATGCCTTCATATCCTCTCAAAATGAGGTGTGAATGTCCAGTCTTTAAATGAGGATAATGAACCAGGGAAGACTTATAGACGGTGTCTCCTGGGTTCTCTGGGAGCTACTTGGTTTCCACCCTCTGGGTAGCGTTTGGTCAGCCCCTCCTGAGTGATCAGGCCCACCCACAAACCCAGTGCACAACATTGGCTTTCTCCAGCGTGGAAGAGACATTGTCAGCAGCCAGCAATATATCTCTATACGGTCCTCCAGTGTTGAAGTCAAAAGCTTTAAATCACTAGACACACTGGAGGAGAGAAAGTTGGGATCACATTATTTCATGGACAGGAGATACATGCACTTTTCATTTGGGTTGTGGCACAGTCTCTCTTGGTCTAAAAGGGATTCCATGGAGCAGGGAAGGCATACACCTGTCTGAATTGAATGACTGATCCACCCAGGGGCCCTGTGGCTAGAAAACAAATGCCCTGGATATTAGCTGGCTCTGATCCAGAAGCTCCAAAGCCCTTTGCTATCCAAGAGAGGCTACATCTCTCCCTGGGTACAGCAATTTCCAATTACTTTAAGAGGAGGAAGGAATAGGGGAAATTTCACAAAACGACAGCCAGGCCCCTCTGGGAGGCTTGTCCTGAAAGCTCCTCACCTCTGATCTCCTTGTGCACTGCCCACCCACAGACTCCTTTATGAAGTTCAGCCAGCAGAGCCCCCAGCCCCCAGAGGGGAACGGCCTAATTAAAATCACACTTCACGCTGCCAAATTGGATATGCTAGTCTCAGCTCCAAGAATGTCTTGGAAAAGTATCTGAAGTTGAGTGAGTCTTTCCCAGAAGGGACTTTGTCTTATAAAAAATGGCAAATTCAGCAGATGGAGGGAGGGGGAAATCTTGGTTTTAAATTTTCTGCAGGTCCTTGCCTCACTCTTGCTTTCCCAATGTGCCCCTGTTTCTCGTTACACATTATGGGACTTCCACCTCCTCCCTTCGCATGAACCTTGCAAGGATGATGAGGGGGAATATTCAGCATCAAGCACACAGGTTGTGTAATGCAGTGATAAAAGGTAAGAGCATTGGCTACAGTGAGATTTGTGTTTTGATTTCTGACTCTACCTTTCAATAACTGAGCACGGCACTTCATCACATGAAATCGCAGTTTTTCTGTGTTTGAAACAGGGATAGAAAATACGTCATGCAGGTGTAAAGTAGTTGATACATTCTGGGTATTAGAGAAATAATAGCTCCTATTATTATAATTATCAGATTCTTTTGTATTATCAAAGTGTTATCAATAAAAAATTGTAATAAGACATTTAGAAATTAGGAGTGTTTGAATGCCCGGTCTTCAGCTAACTGTTGGACCTTCGGAAAGTAATTTTGCCTCAATGTTGTCTTCTATTAAAAGAGGAATTTGAAATAACCAATCTCTAAGATCTCTTCTAGCTCTAATATTTTAGAATTCTAGTCTTACCAGAGATTAATTTTCATTGCTCATTTATTCATTTACTCAACAAATATTTTAAATAAAACTCAGTGTTTTTCAGCCCTTACTGTGTACTACACACTGCACTCAGCAGAGTATACAGATGATCATATTCAGTCCTCATGACAATACAATCTATAATACAAAAATACTTAATGTCTATGTGCCAGACGTGTTAAATTCTCGGCATGCTCTATCAGACACATCTTCTGCACCATATTGGGTTCTCTTGGGGCTACTCTTTCCTGGACCTTAACCGAGGTACCACCTCAGCCACCACCTCCCCTCCTCAGTGGGTGGTTCACAAGCTTACCTCCATGGCTGTGAGGGTTAATTTTATGTGCCAACTTGACCGGGCTAAGAGTTGCCCAGATAGTTGGCAAAACATTATTTCTGGGTGTGTCTTTGAAACGTTGAATTTGAATTGAATTGGTAGACAGAGTACAGAACCACCTTGGCCAATATAGTTGGGCATTGTCAACCCACTGAGGGACTGATGGAACAAACAGGTGGAAGAAAGGAAAATTTTTTCTTTTATTTTCATCTGAAACCTTCATTTTCTCCTGCCCTTGGACATTATTTATCCTGCTTTTTGGACCTTTAGACTTCAGAACTTATACCAGCACCTCCCATGCCCCACGCCATTGGTTTTCCAGCCTTCAGACTCAACTTGGGAGTTACACCTTTGGCTCCCCTGGTTTTTAGGCCTTTGAACTTTGCATGAATTACACTACTGGATTTCATGGCTCTCCAGGATGTAGACAGCATATTTTTGGACTTCTTGCCCTCCATATTCTCAATAGCCAATTCCCGTAATAAATATCTCTCAGGGTTGGTCAGTTATAGCACTTGGAACAGCATAATGCTGATAACACTTTGATTGGGAGTTCGGATCCCCATACCATCCAGCAACCACTGAGAAAAACAATAAAATAAATCTCTCTCATATATATGTATGCGTGTGTGTGTGTGTGTGTGTGTGTGTGTGTGTGTGTTTGTGTGTATGCATACATGGGTGCACACATGAGTATATCCCACTGGTTCTGTTTCTCTGGAGAACTCTGACTGATATAATGGGAAAACACAACCACTTGGTCAGCATGATTCATCTTGAAGTTGACCAGCATCTTCCCCAGAAGGGGGTCAGCCTCCCACCCCTTGGATGTCCATGCAAAGCCAAACTAAGTGCATGCCTTGAATTTTAGTTTTTTTTTTTCTTGCCATTTCCAGACATGGATAAAATGCACAGCATGGGGTGTGGGTGGGGCAAGGAACTGTGTTTTCTGAGCAACTGTCAAAGGGACAAATACAGCAATCCAGAAGCATGATGTATTAACTGTGAAAACAGAAGAGGGAGGAATAAATCTCCTTTCCTTCCTCTGTCACATGGACTATTCTGGGGTGTGGATTCTTAATATTACTGGCCTGACAATGGCCTATATGATCAAGTGGATCTGCTTCTCCTGGGACTGCTGTGTCTCTTTATGGTTCATCATACAACAGTGGGCAGCATAGTCATGCATCACTTTGCATGTCTGTCCACACTTCCATGCTTCACTTTACTTTTTCCACAATCTTATGACCATGGGGTTGCATCTGCCACAATTAAACATTGGCTCTTAGTCCTTACACTAAGCTCTTTTCTGGGGAGCCTGCATACAATGTATGTTTATTTGTCAGAATAATCCTATGGCACAGGAAATATTTTTGTTCCCAATTTACAGAGAATAAGAAAAGTTTAACGATATAAAACAAATTGCTAATATCACAGCAAAGGTGAAAGGAAGAGTTACTACGTCAGCAAAGGGCTGTCTTATTTCCAAGCCAATATTCTTAAGTATTATCCCATAGCTATGATAAAATAATTTGTAATGAGAACATGCAATCAGTCAATATTTATTGAATACTTCTCATGAGCGAGGTCCTTATAAGACCAAACATATCCTGATCCATAAGATGCTTAATTATTTTTTGAATGCATGTATTAGTTAAGGTAAGGAACATTAGTTGCTACAAGAAACACCATAATCTCAGTGGTTTAGTACAAAACAATTTTTCATTCACATCACAGTGTCATGAGAGTGGCCATCAAACTTACAAGTGTAAAAGTGGAATCAAGGCTAAGTTCAGGATGGCTGAAACCATATAGAAGGGATCCTGACCATTAGAGGGACAGGGAGATTACTCTATGTTTAAACTGAGATTCTGAAGAATGAATAGGAATTGGCCAAGTGAGGTAGATACTTACATACATACACGTACAAAGACAGCATTTCCATGTACCATAAACACAAACAAAAATATCTATAACCCAAGCTTCGTGTCAACCTGTCAACCCTGCAAATTTCTCTTTGTTGTGCCCTTTTGCTCTCCACATTCCCAAAGAAAAAGTACAATCTTCAAATTGTTCCAGTCATGATTTCTCATTCCCCCTAGAATCAGAAATTTAGTCTAAGTCCTCGTTCACTTCTTTGCAGCCCAAGGCCACAGCACTATGCATTTTGCATTTTCCAAGAGTTTTTATTCATATTATAGCTTTCAGATTCCTTTACTTATATAGCTTTTATTTATTTATTTTTTTCCTTGAGCTTGCAGCTGAATCTTCTACTGGCTCTCAGGGACTATGGAGCAATAATTCGAAGTGGCTTGGCAGAGAGTTCCATGGCAGAAGGCCAGTTCTCCCTTCCAACTGTTCAACCCAAAGTGAATGGAAGGAGAAAAATAGAGCACCCTGGAGGCAAGAATCCTTGAAAATCTCCTTCTCACTTAGTTAGAATGAAAAAGTTCTATTCATGACTTTTACCACCAGGTTTAGGCCTCTGCTGAA
Source organism: Cynocephalus volans (assembly GCF_027409185.1). Lineage (NCBI taxonomy): Eukaryota > Metazoa > Chordata > Mammalia > Dermoptera > Cynocephalidae > Cynocephalus > Cynocephalus volans. Next base: position 21,160,040 of record NC_084476.1, read on the forward strand.
AAACAACAAGGAATTTGGAATATCTGCTTAAAATGAGTGTAAATATTTACCCACATATGCTGAAATATTCTTGTGACATTTAGTCTGATGCATACTGCCAGGAGAGAAGGAAGCTCCTGAGCCAAACACAGGAATTTTTTATTTTTAATCTTCCCTGGGAATAGAGCAAACATTTGCAATGATATAAAATGTATTAAATTCACTGACCTTGGAATTCATAACTGGTTATGATCGAGTACTATAGTCTTGTTCAGAACGCCAATGTTTGCAAATTCTACATTCCTTACTCTTATTATTCTTCAAGAACATAAACAGGATTATGCATGTTATTATCCTTATTTTAATTAAACAGGCAGAGATATCTACATATTTGTCTTAATATTGTAATAATCATATGATTATTAAATGTACACCTCCATTTATAGAGTGCTTATCATTGGCAAAGTATTTTTACGTTCATGATCTATGACGTAGTAGGCACTCAAATGTTTGTTAAGTCAATCACTCACTCAAACTTACTATGTACGTGATTATAAAGAAAAATCCTACAATAGATCATCTATAAACTGGATGCCGGTAGTGTGGCTCAGTCCAAGTCCAAAAGCCTCAAACCGGGGAAGCTGATGGTGTCCTTGGTGTAAGTTCTGGAACCCAAGAGCTGAAGAGTCTCGAGCTCTGATGTCCATGGACAGGAGAGAAGAGTGTATCCCAGCTCCAGCAGATTGAGAGAGAGAGCTTCACCTTTTTCCTCTGTCTTTTGTTCTCTCCAGACCCCCAGCAGATTGGATGGTTCCCACACACACTGAGGGTGGGTTTTTCACACCCAGGCTACGCAGACTCTCATACTAATCTCTGCTGGAACCACCCTCATGGACACACCTGGAAAGATTGCTTTACCAGGTTTCTCAGCATTCCTTCATCTAACTAAGTTGACACCTAGAATTAACCTTCGCAATCTCTCTCTCTCTCTCTCTCTCTCTCTCTCTCAAGTATGTGTGTGTGTGTATATATATATATATAATTTGTCCATGTACTTATATACATTTCTGAGAGAAGGCACATAAATAATTATAAAATAGCACAACACCTGCAATGAGTGAGGTAAGCACAGGGATGGGACCACAGGGCATGGGTCCCTAACACTGCCTGCTGCAGCATGGATGAGGCAAAAATAAGGTCAGGAAACATTTAGTGAGAGAGGCTGTGATCCATGTGGGAGTTGCATAGGAGTGTATATGTGGCAGGGGGTGAGTACAGAGGGCTGTGCTTATGGAGAGGCAGTGGGTATCCACATCATATATATATAAAATGAATGCAAGATGCTTGTAATGGCTGTAACAGAGGGCACATGCAGGGGAGAATGGTGGAAGGAGCTCAGCTATCAGATTTTGGAAGTTTCCAGACCGTGAGCTTTGAATGCCATGCTAAGAAGTTCAGATCACATAACCAGCAAATGGCAGAGCCAGGGCCTAAGTTCTTCAGGTTGTCTTAGTTTTCTCTACCCCTCCCAGTGATACTCCCCTACTCTGTGTGTGCATGCGAGCGTGTGGTTGTACGTGTGCTTAGGAATCTACATGCACAGGCTATTTCTGCATTTTAAGGACTGTGGTGAGGATTGGTTATTCATCCAAGGACAGCATAAATTGCAGAAATTCTTCTATTTAAAACACATTCAGTGTCTCTAATCAGGCTGAGAAAAGTTATGTACAGAAAAACTGGCTGAAAATTTTAAAGAAGAAAAAAAGAGAATGTTTGTCATTGGATAAAAATATTTGCAAGTTCCTTGGGGCTACTAAAGTATTTGGATGTCATGTGTGCTCTGTAAGTTGCAAATGTTCCTCATAGAAGTATTTGCCAGGATGCTTTTATTTATTTAAATTTTTCAGCTGATGATGCTTTGGAACATTCCATCAGGTCTGCTGTCCAAGTTGAATGATGTCGAGGACTGAATTAGTGAGAGAATGAGGCTCACTCCATTTCTTCTGCCTAAAATCTGTTTCCCTTCTTCACTTGGCCAATTTCCATTCATTCTTCAAGTCTCAAAGACTTTCTTGAAAGCTTTAGACTTTCATAGCCTAGGTCAGTCCTCTAGACATTCACTTTGTTTTAGTTTTCTGTACTTGTCTTTCATGTAACATCACAATTATAATTTAAATAACCACTTATGTAACTGTCTGTATGTTCATGTCCATTTTTTCCACCATCCCATATAATGTCTGGGCATAGGGAGGGTCTGGTTTACTTAATAAATGTGTGTTCAATGAATTTATGAAAAATAGACTAAAATCACATTGAGGTCATCATGATAGCCAATTTAATGTTTAAATAAGTCATTAGCATCCAAAGGATTCCACCAGTGTTTCCAAAGATGAAATTAACCTTGTGATTTTAAGAATGATGGCTTCAGTTAACAGTTATCGATTGTGTACTATGTACCAGGCTCAGTGCTAAGCATTTCCTGAGTATTTCTTCGTTTCATCTTCATAACAGCTTTATAAAATAGTAATAGTGGCTGAGACAGAGATTTGTGCTCTCCTTCCATAATGAAAGTTGTTGTTGGGATGTGACTACCTGTCCAGCCCCACTCACATCTAGGTGGGACAGTGAGAGTGGTTCTGCTCAATGAAACATGAGCAGAAGGGATATGCATCACTTCTGGGTAGATGCACTTTAGTCTCTGGCATTCCATCCCCATGGTATCTCTTTTCTTTCTAGGGTAACCATTGAGATAATATGTGGAAGACAGATGCAACGAGATGGAAGGAGCCTGGATCCCTGAAGTATTGCATAGAGAGGAAAACTCCCAAACGTGGCCAACTTGTATTTGTCTAGGACAAGAGTAAACAATAGTCTTTTACTGGGATAAGGATGCCACTAGGATCTCAAGGTTTATCCGTTACAACATTGAGCATTACGAATCTTAACTAACATGGTACAATTATTATGGCCATAATAAGTTGCAGAAGAGGAAAGTGAAGGGTGGAGAGGTTAGGTACCGCTTCAAAGTTACATAGGTGTTAAATGATAAATACTTACTTCCAGCAGTGACTTCGTAGTTTTGTTGTTGTATTGTGTGCATATAGGGGGATTGATGTAACTATCTATTTGGAAAGAGGTAGCTTGGAAATGTGAAATTTCAGCTTGCATGGAAGATTACTTATGACTAAGAAAACTTTAGTTATCCAAATATATATATAAAAAAAAATTGAACATGGGATGGCTAAATCCAAGGTCAGAGGTATTTTCATTAAAACACAGAGGCAGGGGACTGAGGAAGATTTCGTGGAATACATGGGGATTAATATTTGCAGCAGTAGTCCTCAAACATCACTGTGCATAAGAATTAACTGGAAACTCAATTAAACGTGCTAATTGCTGGGCTCAACTTCAAAGATTCTGGTTCTGTATGTCTACAATGATAACTAAGAATCCGTGTTTTTAACCAGCTCCCCAGATTAATGGGCTGCAGGTGGATTTAAATTTTAGACCCTAAAGGCCACCACGCAGGGCTTCTAGCCTGGATATTTAGTGAGGCTCAACTTTTGAAATCCTTTATTGCTATTCCCAGCACTGAGGGAAAAAAGACAAATCTCCTTCTGGAAGGAGGCGGAGGCCTGGAGCTCCCAGTCCTAAGCATTCTGCACTTGGCTTCCGTTCTTTGTGTCGATTAGGCTTTTCAAACCAATTACCATTATATATTGCTGAGATTTATAGTCCTTGGTATTTGAGGTTACAAGACTTCCGTTCTCAGGAAGCAGCTTCATGCCATCACTCTAATCAGCTCAGCACAATGTCTGATTTCCCCTCTGTAAGAGGGCATACTGTTCCATTAGAGTATTAATAGCCAGGCAAAATGGCCTCAATTGCAGTGCTTGGGGAAACATAAAAATTGGCTTTGGGGGGTCCAAATTTTTAAAGAACTGTCTTCCTTCTTATCAAAATAAACTCAGTGATTCAACAAAAATGACTAAGGAAACAATGAAATCCCTGACTTCCAACAGATATAATCCATAGAAAATTAGTCTTTCCATAGGGTGGAAAAGATGGTCTTCCCTGTGCTTCCTATGGTAAAGAGAAGAGAATTCTTTCCAAGTTCAAAGCACAAATAGTGTGTAGCACAGTTTCTATATTATAAATTTAATTAATGTTTACTGAGTACCATAAATGAGTGAGCAGGTAGATGAGTACAAGACAGCTGGGCGTGTATCTTTCATAATCATTATTTCATTCGTTTGTTTGCCCATTCGTCCATCCATACCCTCCATTTACTCAATGATTATTGAGTGCTATTTGCTGTCTTTATATTATGATCTTGAGATATTCAAATATCCTTTCTTCAGGGAATTTATAGACTATTCAAAAAAAAAAATGTGCAATGCTTCTTCATTGCCTGTAGAACTAAGATCCTAACACCACCTGCCCCGTGCTTGTAACCTACACTTTCAGCCTCATTTCTCGGTCCTTTCATCACACATAAACTTATCTATGTATCTTTTCTCTTTCTGCTTCCTCAGACTAAAATGTCTGTCCTTCTTTATTCATATCTGTGTTTATCCAAACTCCATGCTTTCTTTTAGGGCTGTTGAAAACCTTCCTGTTTCATGAAGTCTGTCCGACCCTCCCGTTAGGTAAAACAGTTCCTTCTTTTCAATGGCCAAAATATTAATGGGTGTAATTATCTGGTGCTCTGTCTCACAGATATTTTTTGTCAGTTTGAATTTTCATGTCATAAATTTTCAGCTCCTGTGATTACAGAAAAAAAGCCTCAATAATATTTATAACCTTGTAATGCCTTGTCAATATTCAAAACTCAGAAATGTCAGTGGATTGAGTGGAGGCATCGTACAGTAAGGCAGATTATTCCCTGGGCAAGTATTATCTCCAGCTATCAAACTTCCACCCTAATTCTGAGCTCTGTTGTCAATAACCACACCAATAACAATAGTATTGTAAGAGTTAATAACAACAATATTGTGATAAGCAATTTATTGAGAATTTACTCTTGCTATTACTTGTCTAATTGTTTTATATTTTTTATTTCACATTTCCTTAATGCTACTTTGTTGCAGTAGTTATGGTTACCTTCATTTTAAAGATTAGTGTCTGCTGCCTAAAGCAATTCATGAATTTCCTGAGGTCACTCTGCTGTGAGCCTAGAGACCCCAGGTGAAATGCGCCAGAGCCCGTGCTCTTGGGCCTTGGGAAATACCACTTGTCAATCCTCTCCATTTTGGCTGGATTTCACAGACTGAGAAGTATGCTTAGAAAACAATCTCTCTTGGGGAGGGGGGGAGGGGCGAGGGAGAAGGGAGGGAGGTTTTGGTGATGGGGAGCAATAATCAGCCATAATGTATATCGACAAAATAAAACTTAACAAAAAAAAAAAAGAAAACAATCTCTCTTATCGGAGCTAGTTCCTAAGGGCGTGCTGGTTCTGGGAGAGTAGATGGGGAAGAGGAAACTTGCTCTGACTTTCCTGCTGAGGAACTGTGCACTCTGCAAAGCCATGGGGAAAACCAAGACACCTAAATCAATGGTCTATATCTCTCTCAATCCAGACAAATGCCACCTATGAATTAAGGAAAAATGCTATGGCTTTCATGTCCCATAAAGAATATACTGCCCTTCTAGGAAGGGAATCCTCTTCAGCCCTAGCATAATTTTTATTCCATTTTACAATTTGGTTTTCCACATCCACATTCATTTACTTATTTTTTTTGAAAAACATCTAGCCTCGATGAGATACAAAATCATATAGTTTCTGTACCCAGAGAAGTAAAATAACCAGCACAGAAATCCTGTTCATGTGCCATACTATAACCTAAATGTCCCCATTTTTTAGAAGCCTCAGAGTAGAAAAGAAGACATAGTTACATTAAAGTTGGCTTCCAATACAACAAAGCATATCAAAACATGTCAGTTTATTCTACCCCTTTGTCCTACACTCCCTTTCCACCCCAATAGTTTTTGGCTTTCTCAAGAGTTATCTTACAGGTCTATTAGTCAGTGCAGGCTACCTACCTTGAACCACTGGTGTCTACCTACAAAACTTTTGGTAAAGCACTGTCTCTTTAAACTCTGCCCTGTGGAGTTGGCACAAAGTTGTCCACATGGACATCTTCTTTGGACATCTTTGGACCAGAAATGGATCTGCTCTTACTCAACCTGGTAGTCATGCTCCCAACCCTATGTGTTTCTCCTCATTTTGGGATGCCTTTGTTTGGGCAGCCCCCCAACAGCAGGGCTGCTTTGTTTGGGTCCCTAAGTGATATAGAGCTTAGTTAGACAACTCTTTTCCCTCTATCCATCCTTTTTCTTCCCAGGTCCTCCTGTCATTCCAAGCTTCCTCTTTTATGATACATTTTTTCTCAAGCAAACCATGGTCCAGTCCTTCCTTATAATCCAGTTTTCAGCTCTCTTCCCCTCTCCACATAGAGTTCTATTAAATGTGCCCATATATGTCTATATCTAAGTTGTGGATGATACTTTTTTCAAGTAGACTTTTCAGTTTCCAGTTTATTAGATTATGCAAGTAGGGAAGACTTGGTACAAGCAGTGTGGCTTAACATCATAAGCCAGACCTTGGCTCAGTCATCAAGAACCTTATATTTACAAACCACTTTCACACTCAACATTTCATCAGATCTTCATAGAAGCCCTGTAAGGTAAAACACAGCATGCATCATTATCCGTATTTGAAAGATAAATAATATCTGGTCAGCAAATATTAAATAAGCAGATACTGTATACTAATGTCAGTTCTAGGAATTGAAAATATAGTTGTAAAAATGTCGAAGATCGCATCTTCGGAACTGAGAGACTAATGGAGAGGGTGTGTTTAATACCATTTACTCTTTCCTTTTATATTTTCTTCCTTTCTCCCTCCCTCTCTGTCCCTTATTCCTGTTCTGTTATTCTCTCTTTCTGTCTTTCTTTCTTTCCCAGGACAGGGACTGAACCTTCTACCTTGGTGTTATCAGCACTACAGTCTAACTAGCTGAGGTAACTGGCCAGATTTCTATATTTCTTTCCTTCCTTCCCTCCTTCCCTCCCTTCCTCCCTCCCTTCCTCCCTCTCTTCCTCCCTCCCTTCCTCCCTCCCTCCCTCCCTCCCTTCCTTCCTTCCTTCCTTCCTTCCTTCCTTCCTTCCTTCCTTCCTTCCCTTCCTCCCTCCCTCCCTCCCTCCTTTCCTTCCTTCCTTCCTTCCTTCCTTCCTCTCCTCTCCCCTCCCTTTTCTTTCTCTCTTCTCTTATTCCTCTATCATCTTCTTTCCAAAAGAAATTTGTGGAATACCCACCATGGTTTGGATTACTCTAGATATTAAGGAAATTTGAGGAAAACTAAGATTTACTGAATCTGAAGATTATAAATACTTACCATTTATATACGTGCTCTGATTTTTAACCTTCAAAAGAATCTTGATGAGTGGACATTGTAGTCACTGTATTTTCTTCCCTTTATACAAATTAGGCCTGGACAAATGACTTGCTCAAGATTATATATTTGGGGGGAGGTATCCCCAATCCAATCCAAGTCTGCCTCTAAAGCTGGATTTCTCTCCACCTTACACAGCAGACCAAGCACATAATCACAGCAGAAGCAATGGGACAATGTAAGTGAGGACAGGGTTTCATAGGAGCTACTGTTAATTTCGGAACAAACAGGCTGGAGAGCAGAGAATTTATAGAGAAGGAACTTGGGCCCAGAAAAGGCAAAAGGCAATAACATACCCCAAAACATACAGCTTTTGTGTGTGTTAGACATAGGACTAGTTCCCAGATCTTCTAAGTCAATTCCAATTTATGTGACTCAGCACTGGGCTGCTCACTCTCCACTATTTTAATTTTATAATCTAAACTTTTAGGATTTGTTTTCATACAGGCCCAGGTTATATCATTATATCTTCTTTGGAAAATACAGTGGAGCCTAGAAATTGGAGTCAAATACCAGTTTTTTAAATAATTTTTGTGTTAGATGTTAATTTTTGTGCATGTGTGTGTAGGGAAGTGTGTTTCTCTAGAAACCTAAAATATGCTCTGAATTAGTGCTGAGTGATCTTAAAGCCACGTGGCTCAGATCCTACCAAGTGAGAAAAAAATGGGTAAGACAGTGAGAGACAGAAGAAAAGGGGAACTTTCTGTTCAGTTGTGGCTATGAAGTGCTAAGAAGGGTTTGTTTGGGTGGGATCAGCCAGGGAAATCAGAAAATAACGGGGGTATTCTGTTCTTCCACCTTACCTCTTCTGCCCATCTCTCCAGAGTCACTCACACCTGCCATAGCCTCTTCTCATATGTCACAAGCATGTTTGGCCTGGCTGGTTCCTCCCTGAATTAATGAAGGGTTCCTTTAAAAAGATCTCCTTCATATAATATAGAACCTGGAAGGCTTGAGGAAAAATTAGCTACCCATATCCCCACAGATAAATAAAAATCTGGGCCTTGTTTACTCTTTTTGCAAACATGCATCAATTCAAGAAAGGCAAGAAGGACTGGGCTTTGCCTTCTCACTTGAGAACATCTGTGAGGAACCCACAAGTTCTTCTTGTGGAGAGTGGCTAAGAATTGAGATGTCTTGACAAATACACATTGACATCTAGGAGCCCAGTCTGGGCTATTTCTTCTGGAATAGGAGAAAACTTTATCCCACTGTTTTGCTTTTGTTTCAAAGAGCAAAACACTTGGAGAAACTGCTGGGCAGATGGTGAGTCCCCTCTGTCAAATTGGAAGATATCAGGTTTGAAGTTGTGCTAGAATGATAAAAGACAAGAAATTGACATCAGGAAATCTAGGCCCTGCATCTGGATGTGGAATCTGTCTAGTCACTGTCATTCTCAGTTATCAGAAAAGGATAGCAGTAGGCCAGACCAGAGATGGCATATTTCTGGTCTGTGTGCTGCCACCGACACCTTCCATGCTCAAGGCAGACAGAAATCTATCGCAACAATCTCTTATGCTCTGTGAGAGTGTAGCTTCAGTATTCTTTTTGACACATTCCACTTTCCAAAATAGATCATCATTTACATCCTTCCTAATTTTTTTTTTGATACTATTGCCAGGGAATAAGTGTATTTATCTTTATTCTATCTACACATTTTCCTTTGAAAGACATGTGCCAGCCCCACCCAAAAGTGTAAATATATTTAGTTGCATCTTTTTCAAGTATGTATAAATTTATTCACAATAAACTTTCAGTAACTTTATGAAATTTGGTATTAGTGTAGATAAAAAAGCCCAAAAAACAAATGTTTGTATACTAAGCTGCAAACAATTTGAAGTGCTGTGTGTGATCCATCTAAATCCAAATACTGGGTTGGCAACCTCGCAATTGACTCTCAAAACAATCTTTTTTTTCTGTTGTTTCATATCCAGCCATCAAAATGAACAAGGAACATGCTCCAGACATGATATTGACTTTTTCAGCCTTGTTGTTTGCCATAGATTTTGGCAATAAGAGGAATCAAGATTCAGGAGGTGGCAGATAAAAAGAGTTTTTTTAGAAAAACAAGCTTCCCTTTCACATACCCAGATGGGGTAGAATTAAATGCAGTGACAGGGGATAGAGAGGACCTGGTGTGCAGACAAGGCAGGAGCACTGGACTTGGAATCAGGGAATGTGGTGGGTTCTGACCCACATTCTACCCCCCGCTCCCGTTGTTATGAGACTTCGGACTTTCTCTTCTCTCCCTCAGATATGCAGCTCTATTTGGTGCTGGGCACCCAATCCAGCTCCTCCTCTGCGATGATTCCATAGGTCACTTTCTTAGCTTCAGAAAAGTGAATGGATGATAATCCTGAGGTTTCCTAGAGCTACTCCTGTTTACATTTCTGCATCTTCAATGGCTTGAAATTTGGAGAGGAAAAGGAATACTCCAAACATCACCTTTCTATTTCCCTTTAATGTTTGAAGAAATTAACTTTTCATTTTGTGCTCAGTGATCCTCAATTGTATAAGCAGAAGCTTTCAGAATTTTTTATTTCATTATTGTAATACATATTGAAGTGCTTTTGTTGATAAACTCGCAACGAGACCTGCCTGCCTTGGTTTTTCCCACTTTACTCTTTTCCTGTTAAAGTCTCACTATCCAAAATACCCTCTTTCAAACGGAATTGAGGTTACCAGAGGTGGGAAAGGGGGAGGGGGAGGGAGGGTTAGAGAGAAATTGGTAAAGGGCCACAAAAATGAGTATATTGTGTAATGTTGAATATATTAATTATCCTGATTTGAGCATCACATATTGTACACAGGTATTGATATTCAACACTGTACCCCACAGATATGTACAATCAATTGTTTCAATTAAAAAAACAAATTTATACACATATGAACCACATTCTCACAATCATGCAACATCTGTATTTCATTAGAAGATATTTAAAGGAGCCCTTGCATTTTTCTATTTGATAAGATTGTAATTATCTTGGAATTTCCTTCCAAGATCAAAGACTTTTTAAAATCAAATACTTCAGAGAATGAATATTTCTATAATTTTTCTTGGAAAATCTTATTCTATGTGTTAGCCGCTTTGCAATATGCAATCTCATCGGAAACCATAATATTTTTATCTAATGTCATCAATCATCATCCTGCCCAAGGATGTAACATACCACAGTATCTGTATCTGGCATTAGTTGCAGTGAGTACATAAACGGGCTGTTCAATGACTGTAGCTGGATCAACACCCTAATGCTGTGTTTTAAGATGCTGTTTTATCCCCATAACAATAATTGACATTATGTGTTAAAGATGCAAAGCTCTGGGATGATTTTATATACTGATTTTGTAATTCTAAAGGAAAGGTCACTCAACAGCATTTTATCTATAAAAAAAATCCTCTTTATATTTTTTCATTTATGTAAATCCTGTGCATTCTTAAAGCCCAGTGTTTTATCTTCTCTATGAAGCCATTCCAAGCCATCCAAGGTCTAATTCTCATCACCTGTTACATACTTGATGTACTAGTCAGTTTTTGTGTTGTGTTGCTGTAAAAGAATGCCTCAAACTGAGCAATTTAGAAAGAAAAGAGATTTATTTGGATCATGACTCTGGGACAGCTGCATCTAGTGGAGGCCTCAGGCTGATTCCATTCATGGCAGAAAGTGGCAGGGCAGCCAACAAGTGCAAAGAGATCACATGGCAAGAGGAGGAAGGGGGGCGGTGAGGTGCCAAGGTCCTTTAAATAACCAGCTCTCATGGAACTAATGAAGGGAGAAGTCAATCACTACACACCCTGCCAGGGCAGGCACTAATTCATTCATATCCACCTGCCATGACCCAGTCACCAAATACTCCCAGCACTGCCACATCCCCAGATCAGACTTCAACATGAGCTCTGGGGGAAACATATCTAAACTATATCACTTGATCATGGACAATCTTGTTGTCTTAACTGTTATTTCAGCCTTTTATAATTCATTTTTTTTTGTGCATTTACCCCACTTTCCAATAGAATTGAGGAGGCACAAGTAGAAGCACAAAGAACCATTTGTTAAGCAATGCAGTAGGTGTGCATGAATGTATATTTTTTTCACATATAATCTTCATAACCTCATTATTTTCTAGAGGACATTATTTTCTGTTTTCTGAGGCCAGATAACTGAGAGTAGAAGCAATTAAGGTTACATCTAGTGATTGACAGAGCCGGCCTTCACACAGTATTGTGTTACTCTAAAACATACGCTGCTTCTACTACCATATACTTCAACCCTCTCTTTGACACAAATCCTTTAACCAATAGGTAGGAAAAGCTACATATTAAGAGCTTGAAAAGAAACAGGGGGGTTATTAATAGAAATATAAAATAAAAACATATTTAAAAAAATCTTGATGGCATAAACTTATAGGAATTGAATGCCAAAATTGGCGTTGAGCTTCCTGGAAACCTAGGCAAAGAGAGAAGCATGAGGGTATATATCTCTTGGTATCTAGTAGAAGAAAGTGTAGATAGATACACATGTTGTCTATCATAGTTTTGAGAGGAACTTGTCACAAACGACAATGAGAAATATGTTGGAAGATGTTCTCAGTGGCACTTTGATCAACAGTCCAAAAGATGTTCTGCAAACATCTGTTTTTAAAATAGTAGCAGCAGGCTGGATGAACACTGAGATAATAGTGCTAAACCATAACTCTATATAAAGAAAGTTCTTTAGCGGTCCCAAAGAATAAAATTCAGAAATGTGACTCTCTGCTGATCTGGCTTAACCTAAGGATAAAATGTGGAGAATTTTGAGATTTGAATATTTAGCATGTTCTTAACACAGTATTAACTTGAGATGATAAAGGCTTTGTTTTGTTTTTGCATAAATAATAGTATTCAATTTTTTTCTTAATTTTTAGTATGAGAAAACTTTTTAGTGTGAGAAAAAACAAGAGTAGTAAATTCCACTCTAGAGGTAGGTCCAAGGTATAAAGACAGCTCAGAAGATGAAGTGACTAAGTCTTTGAGAACAAGTCACAGTAGAGGTGACATTTGAAATAATTATTGAAGGGTGAGTTTTCCCAGAAGGGAAGGGTACAGGGCCTTCTGAGAAGAGGCAACTGTATGGCATGGAAGCATGAAACATGAAATGGCAAATGCATACTAGGTAATTTTACTTTGCTTTGTGTGCCCAGAGCCCTCCGACATAGGAAATGGGCCAAAACTCAGGTTAGATGTCTACAGAGTCAGATGCTGAAAGACCTCATATAAAGAGTTTGAGTTTGTTCTGGGCAGCGGGGCTTGTATTTTAGCAAAACATTAGTAATGACTACGAAGAGTGGCTAGAGGAATGTGAGGCTGTAATCAAGGAAAAATAGTAGAGATGCTGCTGTGATTGTCGAGGCAAGAGATGGTGAAACTAGCAGTGGGGAGTTGGTGAGAGTGAGATAGAGGGGAAAAGGTATGATTGGGAGGTATTGAGGCACTAGAATCAGTTGAATTTGGTACCTTGTGGCTGGGTAGGGGTAACAGAGAGGAAGGGATCCAAGATGACTCTGCAAGTGATCAGGACCATGGAAGAAGAAACATCTGTCCTGGGGTCAAAGTATCCCAACAATTTGCACAGTGCTTGACTCATGATAGGAGTTCAAGAGACCCATTGTTAATGAATAAACATTTCTGGCTTGGGTGACTGGGAGAATAATGATGTCTCAGCTAAGATTTGACTAATGATTCAGAATTGAGGACACTAGCTTATATAAACAGGGCTTCTCTAGGATTAGGACATATTTATCTTATTATTATAATAATGGAACATCTCCTCAACTCTTATAATGTACTAGGCACTTGGTTAAGCACTGTACATGTGGTATCAAAATTAATGATCATGAGTTATGACCATAATAGTCATATAGGAATTCCTCTATGGGGAATGAATGATTGCTATAATACCCATTTTAGGGATAAAGAAATCCAGGCTCTGAAAGGTTAAGGAAATCACCCAGTGTCACAAAGTTAGTGAGTAGCAGAGCCAGATCAGTGTGATTTCAAAGTCTGCACTCTTCACCATGCTGCATAGAGACTGAGAGAGAACAACTCGCATAAGGTCACATGGTAAGCAAGGGTTTTGTAGGAGCTGGAGCCATCTCATTCTCTTATAACACATGTGCTGTCTGAGAGAGTTTGGTAGTTCCTGGTGATGTCTTACTATAGGACTCAGACTATACATATGTGCAAGCCATTTTGGAGAAATGAGAAACTATACAATTTAATGAGCAGATAGTAGTAAGTCCTCCGCTTCTACCAAGTCTCCAACCAATGGTCTGCCTAGTATAGTGACATTGCCACTAAAGATGGAAGGTGTTAAAAGAAGAAATAGAGGACCGTGGGTTGGGTTTCCTTAGGGAGTACCCAAACACAGGAAGTGATTTTATTCTCACTGTAATTTGCTGATAGCCAAAGGACTTAGGAGCTGCAAATTATGTTAGTAAACAAGAATTTTCACAGAATACTGGCATTTTTTTATACTCCTGGCCAACTCCTGAGATATAAAGAAAGAATGCTGTGGTTAATTAACTTTCATAATTGCACATAAACACTCAAGGCTGAGTTTCTATATTAATGAAGAAAAAGACCGTTTGAGAGGTATGGTCTGAGAAATCATAGGAAGATTTTTTCCTTAAAATATCTTTGTCATGGGCCGAGCCCGTGGTGCACTGGGGAGAGTGCGGCGCTGGGAGCGCAGCGACGCTCCCGCCGCAGGTTCGGATCCTATATAGGACTGGCCGGTGCACTCACTGGCTGAGTGCCGGTCACGACAAAGACAAAAAAAAAAAAAAAAAAATCTTTGTCATTGTCAAGCAACATAGAAGTGCATTGATAGAGGAAGTTCAGGGATCAATAACAGTTAGAGGCAATATTAACCAGAGTAGAATTTTATCTACCACTGTCCTTCCTGCCTCTTTTTGAAAATTTTAGGTGTGTGCTTCTTCAGGAGGAGTCTACTATTTGGTCTACAGCTCTGGCTGGTAGAGCCAAGTTCCTTCATTGACCAGAGTCTGTTCAGCAGTAACTTTAGTTCTCTCATAAGTGCATCCCCTTCCTCCACAGAAATAATTTCTCACATTCTAGAGGACAGTTCCTTATTACACTCTGTCCTTTCTCTACAAGGTTTAAGAATGAAGAGCTGTAGTCACCAAAATGACAAAAATGCAGATTTAAATAGCTTTTATTTATTGAGCACATCAGACCCTATTACAGATGATTTTTATAGCTGGTATTTTACTTAATCCTAACTGCAGCTCAGAAAGGAAAGTAATGATTATTTCCATATTACAGATGAGGGCACTGAGTCACAGTGAGGTATTAAAAATGTACCAGGATTTCCAGTGAGTAGACAATGGTTCTAGAATTTGAATTCAGGTAGGTCTGATTCCAGAGATCAAGTTTTTTCTGATACACTAAACTGTCTTTTGAGTTTTACCTGCTTGAATTTTTTATTTTAGCTTTTAATTGCTTCCTTTACACACATAGTTAAATATGTGGAGAAGGAAGCTTGGTTATGAAAATAATCTGCTTACTCTTAAGACAGTTTTACTTCACAGTTATTTTGAATCATTTTCTAGGAAAAGTGACAACCAGATGAAACATCTAATCAATGGCACTTTTCAGAACACTATTTTGTGATGGCACTAAGAAAACAAACATGAAAATAACCTGTGCAGGTCAATTTATTTTATTTTTTTAACTTTTTTATTAAGAATATTCATGAGACACAAAGCTAATTGTCACCCCTTCTGCCCACGATGTGAGGTCCAGATTCATACTGGGGGCATACCCATTACCAGAAATTACTTTTGTACCTCTTGTCCCCACCCATTTATCCCTCAACCTTCATTCCCCACCCCCACACTTTGTAGCCCTAGGAATGTTCCCTCCCTCTGTAAGAACACAGCACTACTGTGGTCTTTCTTTCCTTCCTTCCTTTCTCTCTTACCTCCCACATATGAGTGACCACATGTGGTATTTATCCCTCTGTGCTTTGCTTATTTCACTCAACGTAGGTTTCTCCAGGTTCATCCATGTTGTTGCAAATGGGAGTATTTCATTCCTTTTTATGGCAGAGTAGTATTCCATAGTGTGTATACACCACAGTTTCCTTATCAATCATCTATTGATAGAAATTTACGTTGATTCCATATCTTGGCTATTGTAAACAGAGCTGCGGTGAATGTGGAAGTGCAGGTATCCCTTGAACACGATAATTTCCATTCCTCTGGGTATATACCCAGAAGAGGGATTGTTGGATCATATGGAAGATCTATCTGTAGTTGTCTGAGAAACCTCCATACTATTTTCCATAGTGGTTGTACTAATTTACAGTTCCACCAACAGTGCAGGAGTGTTCCCTTCTCTCCATATCCTTGCCAGCGTTTGCTATTCACCATCTTTTTGATTATAGCCAGTCCAACTGGAGTGAGGTGATATCTCAATGTGGTTTTAATTTGCATTTCCCTGATGACTAGTGACACTGAGCATTTTTTCATGTACCCGTTGGCCAGTTGTATGTCTTCCTTTGAAAAATGTCTATTCAGCTCCTTTGCCCATTTTTAAATTGTGTCAATTTTTTTTTTTTTTTTTTTTTTACTGTATAATTGCTTGAGTTGCGCAGGTCAATTTAAACCTATGCTCTTTAATTCTCTGCTAATGGGATTAGAGAGTAGATACATAAAGTCGGTTTGGCAAGAGGCATCAGTAGCTTTAATATTTTGCCATACACTTTAATAGAACAATATGTTCTTTCTTCTATCCATACATGTTATCTATTGAACATCTATTGTTTGCAGGTATTTTTCTAGCCATTTGGGACACTGTGGTGAAGGATTCATAAAGCTTAAATTCGATGTGGAGAAACAGAAAAGAATGTTTATAACATGAGGTGTATGCCATGATAAAAAGCAAAGCAGGATGATGACAGATGAAGAGGATCCAGAGAGAAAGAGAGAGAATGTGATGAGTGCAGAACTATTTTAGAATGAAGTGAGGGAGAGGCTCAGATGAAGATATGGATGAAGAGTTTTCTGGAAGAGGAAAAGCCCCTGACAACTCCTGAAGAAAGATCAAGCTTGTCTCATTCAAGAAGTAGTGAGAGGGTCACGATGGCTGGAGTGGAACGTTCCTGTGGGGGTTTGGGGGGAGAGGAAGCCACAGGGGTGGGCAGGGAGGAGATCACACAGGACTTTGAAGGCTATGAAGACCATGATGAGAACTTGGCTACCTTTACTCTAGGAGTAGAGACTGACATGAGCTGACTTTCCTTTTTAAAATAGTTTTCTTTCTGGGCCGAGCCCATGGTGCACTCGGGAGAGTGCAGCGCTGGGAGCGCAGCGATGCTCCCGCTGCGGGTTCGGATCCTATATAGGAATGACCGGTGCACTCACTGGCTGAGTGCCGGTCACGAAAAAGACAAAAAAAAAAAAAAAAGTTTTCTTTCTGTTAAGTGACAAACAGACTAAAAAAGCCACTGGAGGAGTAAGAAAATCAGTTGTGAAGCTATATCAGTGACAAGGGGGAGATGTGGGATAGGGTGATGGACTAGGGGGAAGTCAACTAGGGTGATGGAAAAGGAGGATTGTCTAGGAGGATATGGACTAAGGTGATGGACTAGGGGGATGGACTGGGGGAGGTGTACTAGGGTGACGGACAAGGGTGCGAGGGGACTGGGCTGATGGACTTGGGTGACAGACTAGGGGGAGGTGGACTAGGACGAGACGGACCAGGGTTAGAGACTAGAGTGATGGACGAGGAGGAGGTGAACCAGGATAATTATGGAGTAGAGTAGTGTAGGTGGAAATGGAGAACAGTCCCGGGATTTGAAATACTTTTTTTTTTTTGGTGGCTGGCTGGTGGTACAGGGATCGAATCCTGGACCTTAGGGTGTACTAAGCTCTAACTAACTGAGCTAACTGGCCAGCCCTGGAATACATTTTTTAAGTGAAGGTGGCATTAGTTGGGGATGTATGACACTGATTTCACTTGTAGAAATTAATTCAAAAGTGATAATCATGGATCTCATCAAAGATAAGTTCATAAGAATGTTTATGGTTAAAAGAGCAAAACATTAGAAATAACATGTACTTCTAATTATTAGGAACTAGCTAAATATACTGCAAAAAATCCTTCGAATGATGCAAACTGAAAATTAGCTGATATCTGGCAGACATTTTGTCTGGAGAGTGGGAATATTTTTAGTGATTTTTCTCCCTTTCTTAATATGAATTTTTAAATCTGTTTAAAATGAGACTTTTATTTTTTTAAAAAATACAAAAAATCAAAGCTATGTTTGAAAAGTAAACCTGTCCTTATTTGACTGCACTTCTGCACAGCAGGGTCCACTGACTTTCCATTTAAAATGTATCCCGAGAACTTGGTTCAGTTGGACATCCTGTGAAGACCTCACAAGTACTTCTGATAGATTTACTGTGTAGCAATATGAGCCCAAACTGGGTCTCACACTGGGATTCATACATGTTTGGAGAACTGGCTGGGTGCATGTTTATTTGTATGTGTAGTTTTGCACTTGTTGGAAGGCGTGGGATGGGGAAGGCTGCAGAGAAGAAGGGAAGCAGAATGGTGAGAACAAGTGGGTGCCTATGACCGGTCCAAGGGATGAGGCTGAAGGAGCTATTTATACAAGGCAGTCTTGGAGATGCAAAAGTACAAAGAGTGTGTCCTTGATGTCCAGGATATAAAATATGGCACAGAATGGATGCAAATAGCCTCTTGCTCACTATGAGGAGACCACAAACTTTGACATTTTGACGATGCCTGAGAGAGCAGGACATCTGGAAGCAGCAGTTCTGGGAATATTCTGACAAGTAGTATCCTTGGAAGTGCTGAGCATTCCTATACAAGTGGACTCATCATCAACTAACATGAAAGAGGGGGAAATGGGGGAGTAAACAAGAACACAGTGGATATCACAAAGTACCTGGGGTGAATGGGCTTGATGTGAACCCATGTGTGACACCTGCACTCTTCAAAGAGTTACCAGATGAGGTTTGGGGTTGGAATCCCTTGTTATGCAGAAGGAAATATGGTTTATCATCTTTAATGTGGTCCTGTTTACATACAAAGGGCAGTGTAAGGTAGAGGAATTAAGGTTGCAATAGAACAGAGTCTTAGCACGAAATTCTAGAGATGGAGAACACACTGGAAGCCCTGGAAGTTATCTAATGTCTTTGGTCAACTCCTCAGCCACTCAAAGGGATGCTTTCTTGGTCTCTGAATAGCTCATTTGATGGGACCTACTGGTTCCTTTTTTGATATATTAAGGTAGTCTCATTTCTCTCTTCTCCCAATAATGTTGATTGGAAACATGGACAGGGCTGTTATGGCTGAGAGGGTAGTGGGAACTCAAACCATCTGTGCTCTACTCACCAGCTATGTACTTGGACTTGGTGAAATGATTCCTTTATTTTTATTATTATTATTTTTAATCTGCCAGAGGGAGCAATTTTTAAAATTAATTTGCCCCAAAGGATACACCCCCTTTCCCCCCCATTTTTTTTTACTATTTACTTAAAGTAACTATGTGTGCTCAAGGGCAATGTTGAACATGGGCCAAATCCATTAATTCTGGCCACATCAAAGTCTCATGAGAATGGGAATTCCTACAATTCTATACTGTCTAGGCTAAAAAAATCCGTGCGCAGAAAACAAACTAAAATTGTAAGCAAGCTCTCTGAACCAGGTGCTATGCTAGACTAGCTTCATTTAGCATCTCATTTAACCCATAAGATATCCCTTGAGAGTAAATTTTATTCTAGTTTTGTAACTTAGAAAGCTGGTGCTCATAAAACTAGAGTTTTTATTCTTAGAAGGCAGCAGTATCAGGACAACAACTTCTGCTTATTCTTTACTGCTCCTAGGTTTGCTACAGATCTTTACAATTGTCAGGCTGTTTCCATTGGATCTTCCTTTGGTCACTTCACTGGGATCCACTCTCTTTAGTTCCTTGTTTATTGTTTCTTCATCAGTGAAATAGAATATTACCACTCGTTTCTGCCTTGTTAGGACACATAGCATGTTGCCAGACAATTTCAGCTCTAAATATTATAGAGAAGATATTATCTCTGAAACGTAGCAATCTTTCTAAGTTTATCAAACTCATCCTTGTGGCTATTCTTACAAGCTCTAAAACCCGTGACACTCTTATTCAATCCCTCCACACCTTCTAAGACATTTTATCAATTGCCCAACATAATTCTAGCCTTTCTTTTAAAAAGACCCCTTTTATTCCCTCCATTAAGGCATGACCTTGAATCTATTCACTTACAGACTCATTTCTGCCCAGAAGTCCCAATCTGTCCTACAAGTAGCCTTTTTCTTCATCTCTTTGGCAAACATGCCCACACACTGTTCTACATGACTACGTAGAACTTTTGCTTGCTTTTCCCTCTGCACCTGGTCTTCAATTGTTTCTTGTCCATTTGTTTTCTTCCCCCAACTTGACTATAAACTCCTTGATGGCAATGCTGTGTACCTGGAAGTTATGCGATAAAGGTACGGTGATTGACTCAATACTTTTGCTACTCAGTGCCCCTGGCCTACTCTCTGCTCTCCCCCTCTTCTGGTCACCTGGTTAAATAGGCTCTTGATAAATGCCTACTGAATGAAATAGTGAACCAACACCAACTAAGTATAAGGTGCTATTATCATAATTAGCTTGGTCAGACAGATACTTGGATACCATGTGGAATTCTGTAGCAGCATTGGAATGCCACTGGATATATGGAGGTCTGGCAGAGAGCAAACTGTGGTTGTATCTGGGCACAAGAGGGTGAGAGTGGGAGTGAGAAAAACTGAACAGGAGTCGTTATGGCTGGGATGAAATGGAAGGTCTGAGCAGGGAAGAAAACAGCCGAATAGGAGACTGGCTCTTTGAAGATTGAGAAATCAGTGTGAAAATTAACAATAACATCTGTGACAACAAAAATAATAATAAATCGATAGTATTAAGAGTAGACTATCCCATGGTTTGATATTATTTTAATATTTTCCAAGGTTGCCAAATTGACATTCAAGATATAGAACCTAAAATGCATTTGGTAAAGAAAAAAAGGATCATAAAGTATATTAAATTCTAATTGATGATATGCATACTGAAGAATTTGGGTGAAGCATGGTGACGTCGGCAACTTATTTGAAATGCCTCAAAATTAATATGGTTTTATAGATGGAGAGAAGACTAGACATAGCCATGCAAGTGATAAAACAAGTGTTGTAAAATGGTGATTATAGAATCCAAGTGGTATATATATATATATGTTCACTGTAAAAATACTTAAACTTTTTTGCTTGTTTGAAAACTTCCATAATAAAATGCTGGGAAAAATGCATTGTGGAGCAATGGCTTTAAGTCCCTTAGAAAGACTCAGGTTGTATCCTACAACGATTACAGCAAAATGCTAGTTCATTAGGTAGAATTTTCCAGGGTGGTAATAAATCTCTGTATTTACATGGAGTTTTATAGTACACCAAGTACAAAGTGTGATGATTGAGAGAGAAGACTCTGTAGCCAGACTATTTGGTTTCCAATGACTAGTTAGGAACAAATCACTTAACTTCTCTGTTCCTCAATTCCTTTATTAGTCAATCTGTGTAATAATTCTTCCAGGGTTGTTGTGAATGTTAAATTAATCAGTAAATGTAAAATACTTAGAAAGTGCTAGAAAACTAATAAGTTTTATATTAATGCCACCTATAGTAATAATCATTATTAAATCTTTCCATATACTCTTTGGAATAGGAATAATTACTCTGCTTTACAGCTGAAGAAACTGAGGTCTAGAGAGACATCTCTTGCTCAAAGCCTTGTGGATTAATTAGTCAGAGGTGATGATACTGGGTCTAAAGTCAAGGCTTCTTTTCCTCTCTCAGAATATGCTTCTTCTCCCTCTTTTCCAACTCCCACTGTAATGTTCAACCAATCCAAAGCGGAAAGGAATGCTAAGTGTCCAGCAGAGTACCTGGTACATGGTAAGCACTTTGAAAGTAGATGAACGATAAATGTTTATTTATAGCACTTACTGTGTCTGTTATAGCTAAGCACTATATGTTATCTCAAAGAATCCTTGTAAAAGCTCTCAGTTTAGTTCACTGCCCTTACTTTCCAGATGGGAGCAGAGACTTTAGAAAGGGCATATTGCCCAAGATCCCACAGCTAGCAAGTTTGAGCCACAGATCCATCTGGTTCCAAAACCCATGCATTTTTAACAACCTTGCAACACTTTCATGAATGAAGGGAAGGCTGCTTCAAAGCTAGCCGAATGGTAGAAATTAGGAGATGTGAGCCATTTTACTCTTAATCCACAAAGGTCCCGCTGAGTCCTTCTCATCATAGATGCATTGTATTACTAGCAAATGTGAATGTTTTGATGAATTAGGCAAACACTCCAATGGCCTGTACATTGCAACATCTTCCCTTCAAAGGCCAGGGAATGTAGACTGTACGTTCTTTGTCCAGCTTGTCTGAATGCGTCAACGCTGTCTGGGAGGCACAGAGGTGGACGCTTTCCTAGCAGGGGTGAGGCCCCTTCTGGATGTCCAGCTCCTGTATTTGTAACATTGCCATGTGTTGTACCACTGGGCCAAGGAATGAAGAGGCCCATGGTCCCAGCCACCTCATATTACGCAAACCAAGAAAAAAATGTGCAAATTGCATGAGAAAAGCAGGCAGTCCCCAAACATCTTTATTTGTTCATTTTTGTGCCCTGACGCTTTGATTGCAATCTTGCACTTAGAAATTTCAAGATAAGTATCAGCAGCTGGACACTGGGTAAATCAGAGGCACGGATTCTGTGTAAATACTGAAGTTTCGAAAGCACAAATTTATATCCCACAGCTTGGAGCACAAGACCCAGTGGGAAGGGAGGGGGAGTGGTGTTCTGACTTTGGCAGAGTCAACCTTCTGAGAAACTTGTGGACATGTCTGTACATGCCTGAACTTGTTTGACAAAGCTGAGCAGAGATTTCAGAATCTGCCAGATCCAGACATTAGTGGCCTGCCTGCTCGGAACCAAAATGGAACAGTCAGAGGAAGTGAAGGATTAGGAAGGAGAAACAAAAAATTAAGGGCTGAAATCTGCTAACAGAGCAGAAGTTGCATGTTCAATGGCCACACTGATGACAATAAACTAAGCTGTCATCTATTGAGTGACTACCATTGATAACATCCAGTTAGGCTTTTTATATTCATTCACATAATTAATTCTCCCAGCAGTCCTGAAGTTTGAATGTAATTTGCCTCATTTATAAATTAAAAACAACAACAACAACAACAACAACAATGACAAAACCTGAGACTGAGTGGTAAAGCAACTATCTCAAAGTCAGGAACCAGCAAGTAAGAGGAAACAGGTTTGCAACACTTGTCTGCCAGATCTAAAGAACAAGTTGTACCTTGAACTTCACCCAAGATCAATGAACGTGGATTTTAAAAAAAGAATACACCTAGAACCTGAATCTCCTATAGTTAAAATAAATAATAACCGTTGTACACCATTTTACAATTTTCAAAGGTGTTATATAATCTACATATAATGGATACAAAAGAGATAAAATTGCCAAAAAGGATTTTGCTCCTAGGACAATAATAGTTCACATTCTATTGTAAATTTTAGCTAGTAAACACACCCATTTTTTTCCTTCTAACAGAAATGATCAAAAGGGGATTTTATTGAGAAGAAGAAGAGAGAGAGAGAGAAACAGAAAGAGACTTTTTCTCTTCGGGGGCTAAATTAATGGGTAGGACTGACATCTTGGCATAGCACCAGCAATGGTGAGAGTTTGCTAATAGGATCTGGCAAGAATATAGCAAGCAGAAGATGGACTGGAAGAACATAGCAACACTGGGGGTGACAGCAGCCTTGTCAATACAGCTAAGAGTAGATACTTTAGTGAGTAAAGTTGGAATAATGGGTAAAGCACGGTAAATAATAGTGCAGCTATGTTGTGAAGCTTACTTTGTTATTTAGAATCCTTTGGTTGCAAGTGACATTCCAACTCAAGGCAGCATAAACAGCCTTTTCTTCATTCAGAAAGTGTTGCAGGGTTGTTAAAAATGCATGGGCTTTGGAACCAGATGAATCTGTGGCTCACACTTGCTAGTGGTTGGATCTTGGGCAATAAACCCTTTCTAAAACCCCTGCTCTCATGTGGACAGTAAGAGGATTAAGAAAAAAATAGTTCATTATGTACAAGGGATCTTCATTGTAGTCCATTTGGCTGTTAAAACAAAAATGCCATAAACTGGGTGATTTATAAATAAATAACAGAAATTTTTTCCTATAGTTTGGAAACTAGGAAGTCCAAAATCAAGATGCTGGCAGATTTGGTGTCTGCTCAGGGCTTGCTTTCAGGTTTATAAAAGGCAGCTTCTCTCTGCATCCTCACATGGTAAGAGAGACAAGGTAATTCTCTGGAATATTTTTTAAAAGGGCACTAATTCCATTCATGATGGTAGAGCACTTATGATATATTCACTTCCCAAAGGCCCCACCTTCTACTACAACTACATTGGGGATTTGGTTTTAACGTACAAATTTTAGGGGAACATGAACATTCAGATCATAACAACCCTCAATATGATTAAGAGCTAATTTCTTATTAGAAACTTGGAGTCTAGAAGGCAGTGGGCTGACATATTCAAAGTATTGAGAAAAAAATATTAACCAGGAGTTATACGTCAAGAAAAACTATTCTTCAAAAATGAAGAAATTCAGATATTTTCAGATTATAAAACAAACAAAAACCCTGAAAGAATATATTGCTAGCAGACCTGCTCTACAGGAAAAGCTAAAGGAGATCCTTCAGCATAAAATTAAGGGATACTAGATAGTAATTTAAATACCCATAAAGAGGTAAAGAGTACTGGTATGGGTAATTGCATAGATAAATATAAAAAATAGTCCAAGTGCATTTTTGTAGTAACATGTTTTTACTATCTGGTTTAAAAGACAATTGCATAAAGCAATACTTATAATTGTGTTAAAGGATTAAATGTATAAAGATGTAATTTGTATCACAATAATAGCAGAAAGGAGGGGTAAGGAATGGAATTATATTGGAACAAATTTATTGTATACCATAGAAATTAAATTGGAATTAATCTAAAATAATTTTTAAAATTAATATTTTAATTGTAATCCCCAGAGTAACCACTAAGAAAAAATACAAAAATACAAAGTAAGAGAAACAATAAGTTAAATTAAATGGTATACTAGAAAATATCTATTTAAGATGAAGGCAGTAATAGAAGAAAAAAGAAACAAAAATGATATGTCATATATTAAGGTAGGCATAAATCCTTTTTTACCAGTAATTATGTTAAATGTGAATATTAAATACTCCAATCAAAAGGCAGCAATTGATGGACTGAATTAAAACCATGATCCAACAATATGCTGTCTGCAGCAGACATAATTTACTTTTAAAGACAGAAACAAAACTCTGTAATTTGTGTTAGTGGGAGCCTGCATTCATGCTTTCCCCTGGCACGCACACACACACACACACACACACACACACACACACACACACACACACACACACACACACACACACAAAAGCAGGAATGACTGTAATAATATTGGCCAAAATACATTTTGAGAAAAATATTTGCTAGAGACAAAGGAGAAAATTTCATAAAGGTAAAGACTTCAATGTATCAGGAAGACATAACAATCAAACTATATATGCAACTAATAATAGATCCCCACATATGTAAGGCAAAAACTAACACACCTGAAAGGAGAAATAGAAAATTTAACAATAATAGTTGGAGACTCCAATATCTCACTTTAAATAATGAATATAATGACTAGGCAGATGATCAACAACAAATAAAATAAAAGACTTGAACCAGCGATAAATTGCTAGACTTCAAATATATCTATAAAACACCCAACCCAACAAAAATAGAATACACTTTTTTTCTCAACAGATGATGAGACATTCTTTTGGAGTGCATTTAAAACATTCTTTATGATACATCATGTGTTAGGTCATAAAAAAGGTCTCAAAAACTTAGAAGAAATGAAATCATACAAAGTATGTTCTCTGACTAGAATAAAGTCAGTAGCAAAAGGAAATTCCAAAAATTCACAAATATGTGGAAATCAAACAAAAATAACCAATGGCTCAAAGAAGAAATCATAAGAAATATGAAAACACATTGAAATGAAGGAACACAAAACACAACATATCAAAACCTATGAGAGGTAGCTAAAGCAGTAACCACCTATATTTTTGAAAAATATTAAATCAGTGACATAGTATTATACCTTAAGAAACTAGAAAAATAAGAGCAAAGTAAACTAAAAGCAAGCAGACGAAGAAAACAGGAAAAAAAATAGAATAGGAATAAATGAAGCAGAATAGAAAAACAGTGGATAAAATCAAAGAGATCAAAAGTGGCTTCTTTGAAAAGATCAGCAGGGTTGGCAAAACTTTAGCTCCACTGACCAAGAAAAAAAATAAATAAAAGAGTCAAATTACTAAAATCAAGAAAGACAGATGGATTACTACTGATCTTGTAGAAAAAAAGAATTATAAAAAATTCTATTATATGCCACTAAATTAGATAACTTAGATTAAAAGGACAAATTCTTTGAAATAAACAAACTTCCAAATATGATTTAAGAAGAAATAGAAAATTTGGGTAGACCTATATAACAAATACAGACGTCCTCCCTTATTTATAGGGGATACTTTCCAAGACCCCCAGCAAATGCCTAAAACTGAGGATAGTACCAAACCCTTTAAGTCTTTTCCTGTATGTACATACCTATGATAAATTTTAATTTATAAATTAAGCACAGTAAGAGACTAGCAACAACTCGTACTAAAATAGGAAAATAATAACAATGTATTATAACAAAAGTTATGTGATGAATGTGGTCTCTCTCTCTCTCTCTCTCTCCCGCTCTCTCTCTCTCTTTCTCTCCCGCTCTCTCTCTCTCCCGCTCTCTCTCTCTCTCTAAATGTCTTAATGTTTTCAGACTGCAGCTGAACATGAGTAGCTGAAACCACAGAAAGTGAAACTGTGAATAAGGGGAGACTATTGTAAATATATTGAATTAGTAACTAAAAAAAAATCACCCCCAAATCGTCCAGGACCATATGGTTTCACTAGTGGAGTCTAAAAACGTTTAAATAACTAATATCAATCCTTCATAAACTCTTCTAAAGTGTGGAAGGGAATACTTCTTAACTTATTCTATGAGACAAGTATTACCCTGATTCCAAAACAAAAGCCATCCCAAGAGAAGAAAACTATAGACCACTATTTCTTATGATTATAGATTCAAAAAATCTCATCAAAATACTAGCAAACTTAATCCAGCAACTTATAAAGAGAATCATTCACCCTGAGTAAATGAGATACATCTCAGAAACGTAAGATTGGTTTAACATCTGAAAATCAATCAGTATAATAGAGCATATTGATGGATTAAGAACGAAAACCACATAATCATCTTAACATACATAGAAAAATCCAGCACTCTTAAATGATTAAAAAAACCCTCAAAAATCTATGAGTAGATAAAAACAAGTCTCTAGTTTAAAATATTTTTCTCAAAGTCTATTTTGTCTAATACTATTATAGCATTTCTTGCTGTCTTTTGATTACTTTTGTATGGTATGTATTTTTCCATTCTCAATCTGATAAAATACATTTATGAAAAACCTATAGCTAACATCATGCTTAATAATTAAAGACTGAAATCTTTCCCATTAAGATCAAAACCAAGACAAATGTCATTATCATTTCTGTTCAACTTTTTGATGTAGGTTCTAGCCAGGACACTTAGCAAAGAAAAAGAAATAAAAGACATCCAGATTGGAAAGAGTAATATGAAACCATCTATACTGGTAGATGACATAATTATTCATATAGAAAATCCTAAGGAATTCACAAAAGAACTATTAAAACTAATATATGAGTTCAAAATGATTAATAAATAAAAGATCAATATGCAAAAATTGATTATATTTCTAGACACTAGCAATGGGAAATTAGAAAAAAAAATTAAAACAATTCTATTTACTATAACATCAAAAATAATAAAATATCCAAAAATAAATTTTAAAAAGACCTGCAAGACTTGTACACTGAAACTATAAAATGTTATTGAAAACAATTAAAGCCCTAACTAAATAGAAATGCAAGGATACTTTAAAAAGTTCATGGAAAAATAGTGTGAAAAGGTAATACAAATCTTTCCATAAACTTTTCAAAGTACCCTTGTACATACCACGTTTATGGATAGGAAAATTTAGTATTGTTAAGAAGGCAATGCTCCCCAAGCTGAACTGCAGGTTCAATGCAATTCCTATCAAAATCTCAGCTGCCTTTTTTGTAGAAATTGACAAGCTTATTCTAAAATTCATAGGAAAATACAAAAGAACAAGAATAACCAAAACAATCTTAATAAAGTTGAAGAATTTACACATTCCTGATTTCATAACTTATGATAAAAATACAGTATTTAAGAAAATGTTGCACTGACATAGGGATAGGCTACAAATTAATGGAATAGAAATGAGAATTCAGAAAAAAACTCCACATTTATATTTAATTGATTTTTGATGATATTGCCCAGAAAAATCAATAAGAAAACAGTAGTCTTTTCAACAAATGGTTCTGGGCAACTTGATATCTAGCTCGGGGAAAGAATGAAGTCAGACTTTTTCTCACAGAATACAGAAAGGTTTACATAAAATGAATCATAGGCCCAATATCAGAGATGAAAGTACAAAACTCATATAAGTATACATAGTAGCAAACCTTCATGACTTTGGGTTAGGCAAAGTTTCTTGATATGACTCCAAAAGCATAAGTGAAAACAGAACAAGTAGGTAATCCGGACTTGATCAAGTTTAAGAATTTTCTGCTTCAAAGGACACCATCAAGAATGGGAGACAACATTTGCAGATTATATCTCTGGTAAGGGACTTGTATCCAGAACATACAAAAGCTATCACAACTCAACAATAAAGACAAATTACACAATTAAAAAATGAGCAAAATATCCAAATAGACATTTCTCTCCAAAGAAGACATAAAAATAACCAATAAACCCATAGAAAGATGTTCAACATCATCAACCATGAGGAAAATGCAAATAAAACCACAATGAGATGCTACTTTATATCCACAAAGATGGCTAAAATTTACAAAGATGGTTAAGTTTAATAAGGATGAAAATTGTGGACAAAATGGCACCCTAATGTATTGCTGGTGGAAATGTTAAATGGTGCACCTGCTTTGGAAATCAATTTGGCAGTTCTTCAACATGTTAAGCATAGAGTTGCCATATGGCCCATCAATTCCTTTCTTAGATATATACCTAAGGAAAATAAAAAATGTACTTTGACACAAAAACTTGTACAGAAGTGTTCATAACAGCATTATTCGTAGTAGCCAAAAATTGGAAACAACCCAGTTGTCCATTGAGAGGTGAATGGATAAACAAAAGGTGGTATATCCATACAATGGAATAGTATTTGTCCATAAAAAGGAATGGCATATGGATATAAGCCGAAACATGAATAAACCTTGAAAATATCATGCTA
This sequence comes from Cynocephalus volans, assembly GCF_027409185.1. NCBI lineage: Eukaryota > Metazoa > Chordata > Mammalia > Dermoptera > Cynocephalidae > Cynocephalus > Cynocephalus volans. Next base: position 21,189,095 of record NC_084476.1, read on the forward strand.
TGTGAAAAAAGGCAGTCACTAATGACCACATTTTGAATAACCTCATTTACATAAAATGTCCAGAATAGCCAAATTCTTAGAGGCAGAAAGCAGACTAGTGGCTGCCACAGGCTGAATGGAAGGAGAGAACTGGGAGTGATTGCTATTGAGCATGGGGTTTCTTTGAAGTGATGTAAATGTTTTGGAATTAGATAGTGGTTAGTATTGCACAAATCCATGAATATACTACAAACCACTGAACTGTACAATTCAAAAAAGTGAACTTTATAGCATATAAATTATATCTCAATAGAACTGTTACAGAAAAAAAAAAGGAGAAAACTAGGAGACATATTGACAGCAGTGTCATATACTGCGAATAAGTCCATTTAGATAAGAAATGAGAAACTTTATTGGATTTAGCAACAGTGAGGTCTTTGATAAATTTGGCTAGAGATAGTGGAGAGGCGAGGCAAAGCAAGTTTGATTCATTCAACAAATATTTATGAATTGCACATTACACACTGGCATATGCTGTGGGGATGACCAATGAAGGGAAGAAAGCCAGAGGGAGATAGGAAATGAAAATGGGGGATGAGAAATGGGAGACTGGCAGTGCTAAAAATCCTTACAGAAGTGGGCTGCAATGGGTAGGAAACAAACAGGCTAGTAACTGGAACAGGATAGTGTTTTATTTTGTTTGTAGTTTGTTAATCAGGGGGGAACTTAATTGTTTTAACATGGGTGAACTAGTCTCTATGTGGTGCTGATAGACAGGAGTCACAGGAGAAAGAGGTTTGGGGTTGATGATGTGCAATAGGGAAGGTGTAGCTTCAAGGACGGAGAAGTTCACCAGAACAGTGACAGAGAAATTGTCTTTATTTATTTTATTTATTTATTTATTTGTCTTTTTCGTGACCGGCACTCAGCCAGTGAGTGCACTGGCCATTCCTATATAGGATCCGAACCCGCGGCGGGAGCATCGCTGCGCTCCCAGCGCCGCACTCTTCCGAGTGCGCCACGGGCTCGGCCCGAAATTGTCTTTAGATAGGAAGGGACATAGCCATTTATTGTGATGGGAGGAAGAGATGAAAGATGGGTGGAAATTCAACTTATCCTGAAGATTTGTGGGAGAACATTGAAGAAATTCCCCTGTGCAAGATTTTATTAAAAGGGAGGGTTTAATCTGTAGAGAGCCAAAAAGGAACTGGTGGAGCTTCCAGACCAAGTGGAGGCGGCAAAATAGCTGCAAGAGAGGACCCTTGAGAGTAGCGTGTAGGAGACACGTGGAAGATTGCTCGCAGTGCTGACAACTCAATTGAGGTTTGAAGCCATCAGTTTGTTGTGGCCTAAATCGACAGTATTAGATTTTTTTTTTTTTTTTTTAATTTTCCTAGTTTTCAGCAGCAGTGTTCCAATCGTATCACCAATAAGGCAGATTAGAAAGTCAGTGAACATTCCATAGTGAAAGAAATGAAAATATTCTATCAATAAAGGAGTCCTTTAAAGTGGGCACCCCAAATCTAAACTGTGGAAAAGAAGTGAAGTCTGAGCATGACTGATAGGGAGAAATTAGAGGGTGTTCAAAAGCTGGCGTTGTTGCTTCCCCTTTCCCCGGTATGGTTTTTCTCCCCTCACTCCCCTTTCCACCATCTGTCTCCTTCACCTTCTTTTCAAGGAGATAGATGCTTGTTTAAAATTGCTTTTCTGCCTATTCGTTAAGTTCTTGATGGATGAGTTCATCTGTTCTTGAAAAACTAAACTGGTTGGCACTTAGATGAAGGTTAGGCCAGTTTAGAATGCTACATAGTTACCTGTGGTTTAGCTTTCACAGAGGTGTTCTTATTTAATTCTCACAGCTACCCTGTCCTACCAGTGAACCAAAGAGACAAAACCCACTCCGGTGTGCTATGGAATATTGGAATGAGGTTTGAAGAGGTTCAGGGACACCCTCAGCTATGAAGTCAGGGTTGGCTATGAAGTGAGACTGACTTCTTTTCCTGCTCTCCATTCCATGCTGACAGAAAATTTAATTTACACACTCTTATGAGGACACATGTATTCCATTCAGTGAAGAGATTCCTATTTACTTAGAAGGATGACATTAATCATAGAAAACACTTTAAAAATCATGATCTACCACATATTTTAAATATAATTATTACTCTATCAATGTAAACATTCCTTGGATTTCTAGGCCATCTTTTCGGTATATTCATCCATTGCCCCCCTCTTCCCTCTCCTCTCATTTTCTTTAAATTAGGAACCAAATATAAGCCAGGTACCATCCTAAGCATATCAGAAAGAATCAGTATTTTCAAGGGACTTAAATGTAGTGGGAATATAAAACATATATGTATATATTCTTGTTTGATTATATAACATATGTTATGTTAGAAAGAGTTGATTATTTATATCAACTTTTTAATTGACTTTAATGTGATGATACAGTTTTCCCAGAAAATTTATTTGGATGCCTATTCCCTCTAGCAATTTAGAAAGCAACAAAATTTCTTAACATCATTATATTCACCCAATGTTTAGATAAAATTTTTACTAGTCTATGAAAATGTGATTTCAGAAATTGTGACCTTTGTCTATTTCCAAACTTAGTGGCAATGCCTACTAACAAATTCTTACTGACTTTAACTGATAGGTTGAACAAAAACAAATACTAAATCATAGCACAAATGCATATCTGTATCAGCTGCTGTATATCTATTAAATTCTAGGGTCCAGGCACAAAAACCTCTTCATTATTTAGTAACTTTTTGACTTCAGGCAAGTCATTGCACCCCCAGACATAATTTTCACGCTTGTTAAATGGTGATAATACTTTCTGTTCTCCTTTCCTTACAGAAGTGCTCTGAGGATAAACTCAGATAAGAGAAAATTGTATGAACTGTCATAAAAATACAACAGTTATAAGAGATCACAAACAGTGTCATTTACGCAGAGAGAAACACAGCCTAAAATATTATTCCACAGACTCCTATGCCTGCTATAAAACAAGTTGTTTTATAGTTAAAACCAGAAAATACTCAAAGCGGATGTTTAGTGTGCGTGCGTGTACATGCACACACACAAGCACACACACTTTCTTTTGAAAAGCCAATAGATCAAAGAATTTTAATACCTTCACTCCTGATATGGATGAACCTGAAAAAATTAGGTTCATTTATGTTGCAAATGATAGAATTTCCTTTTTAAAGGTTGAATAATATTCTATTTTCTATATATATATATATATATCGTATTTTCTTTATCCGTCCATCCATCGATGGATACATGTTAATTCCATATCTTGGCTATTGTGAATAATGCTGCAATGAATGTGGGAGTGCAGACATCTTTTCAACATACTGATTTCATTTTCTTTGGATATGTATCCAGAAGTGCAACTGCTGGATCATATGATAGCTCTAGTCTCAATTTTCTGAGGAACTTCTGTGCTGTTTTCCATAATGGTTGTACTAATTTACATTCCCGCCAGCATTGTGAAAGGGGTCCCTGTTATCCACATTCTCGCCAACTTTGTTACCTTTTTCATAGTAGCCATTCTAACAGGTGTGAGGTAATATCTTATTGTAGTTTTAATTTGCAGTTCTCTGATGATTAGTGGTGTTGAGCATTTTGTCATGCACCTGTTGGCCATTTGCATGTCTTATTTTAAGAAGTGTCTATGCAGGTTCTTCTTCCATTTTTTTAATTGGGTTACTCGTTTTCTTGCTGTTGAGTTGTTTGAATTCCTTAGACATTGTGGATATTAACCTCTTTATCAGATGCATGGTTTGCAAATATTTTCTCCCATTATGTAGGTTTTTCTCTTAACTATTTTGCTTCCTTTGTGGTGCAGAAGGTTTTTAGTTTGATGCAATCCCACTTGTTTATTTTTGCTTTTGTTGCCTATGCTTTTGGGGTGTTATCCAAAAACTTATTGCCCTGATCAATGTAAAGATTTTCCCCTATATTTTCTTCTAGTAATTATACAGTATTGGGTCTTATGTTTAAATCTTTAATCCATTTTGAGTTCATTTTTATATATGGTGTGAGATAAGAGTCTGATTTCCTTCTGCATGGGAAGGAAATGCAAATTTTCTGTTTCCTCAGTACGATTTATCGGAGAGACTACTCTTTCCCCAATATGTGTTCTTGAATCTAAAAAAGTTGAGCTCATAGAAGCAGAGAGTAGAATAATGATTTCCAGGAGTTGGGGGTGGGTGGGAGAAATGGGGAGATGCTGGTCAAAGGCTATAAAGTTTTAGTTATTAAGATGAATAAGTACTAGAGACCTAATGTACAGTATGGTGAATATAATTAAAATACTGTATTACATACTTAAAATTTGTAAGAGAGAAGATCTTCAATGTTCTCACCACACACACACACACACACACACACACACACACACACACACACACACACAAAGGTAACTATGTGAGTGGATGAATATTTTAATGAGCTTGACAGTGGTAATCATTTCACAATTTACATTTCAAAATATCAGGTTGAATATCTTTTATAAATACTATTTTTATTTGTCAATTATACCTCAATAAAGCTGGGGAAAAAAATAAACCAGGAGAAGAATCTGATTACTCTGGTTGTCACTGATTGGTCATATAAGGGAAAAAAACAAATGTCCTTGAAGGTTGTTATTCAGATAACATCTTTAAACTTTGCTTATACCAACCTTTAATTCAGGGTTTCTCAATCTTCACACTGTTGAAAGTTGGCGCTGGATTATTCTTTGTTGGGGGGTAAAGAGTGGCTTCCCTGTGCAGTGTAGGCTTTTAATCAGCATCCCTGGCCTCTACCTCCTAGATGCTAGTAGCACTCTCCTCTCCCACAGTGGAATAACCCAAAACGCCTCTAGATGTTCCCGAATGTTCCCCGGGTTTGTATGTTTAAAATTACCCTCAGTAAAGAACCACTGCTTTAAATAATAAAAAACAACACATTCATGCAGTATTTTGAAAAGCTCTTTAAATAGATGATATATTGAATTCTCACACAACTAGGCTTTGATAAAGTAAATTACTTGCTCAAGATCACATAGCTGAGAATCAGGGAAATGAGGCTTCAAGCTCAGTCTTTGGGTATCCCAAATCCATGTGGTTTTCCCTACTTATCTTGCCTGTATGTATTATGTAATCTTAGGCAGGGACTTGGAAGAGCTGTGGTGTCCTTACCACTTTCAAGTTTCTTATAGAGTTCTGCAGAGACTTCCGTATGAGAAAAATATGCCAACCCCTCTTCTTCTTTCTTACTCATTCTGCTTCTCACCCATTCTTCCCTGATTAATGAGACTGGGAGGGTCTGATTTCCAACAAAACTTGTTATTCTATTGGACAACGTCATGGTGTTAAAGGTCACTGTTTTCATTTAGTCACCTGTAGGATGTGCTGGTTTTTCTCAGCTGTTATTACCATATGATAAGCTCTAAAGGGAGGGTTTGTCCCCTATAGGATCTTATAGGCCATTTCTCAATTGGGCCAAAACTAGGAGGTAAGATGACCAGTGCAACCCAGTTTGCCTGGGACTTTACTGATTTTAGCACTGAAAGTCCCCAATTCTAGAATTTCCTCAGTCCAGAGGTGGAATTATATACCCTGTGCTATTGACTAGTGCTTTCAGAAACTTAAGAGAAATTAGAAGGTGGAAATAGAGTCCTCATGCTGGTATAGAACAATTGATTTCCTGACATTAGGCCAGAAAGAAAAATCTAGAAAAGGGCAATCATTTATTTTTAACAACGAGTACTTAAATGCAGAGAGAGAGAGAATATGACAGACAGAATGAGAGAGAGTAGTGAGCTTTCCATACCAACCCTATGGTGATTAAGGAGATGAGTAAGTCTAAAAATGTGGACATGTTGACATGACTTGTAGGGATAGATGAGACATTTCTTTAATGTGGAATCTAATTTAGAATAAAAAACACACATATATTTTATTCTCACGATAAACATGCAATATCCAAAAAAATAAGTATCAACATCTCCAGTTTAGAGATTAGCAAATCAAGTCTCATTTGAGTAAGTTGCCTGAGGATACACAATCATTTAATGGTGGAATTTGAATTGAGATCTGTTTGATTCTAATGTCTGTTCTCTCACTTCTTACATCATTTTTCCTCCCTCCATAGCTAACATATAGAAAATTCCATTATCCCAAGGTAATAGGCAGCTTTTAGAAATCCTTAATTATTTTTTGTGAATAAAAATGAGAGCCATTCATAGGTTTTCTACTTAATTCAATCCATGTTCAATTTAATTGTATTTACTGAGGTTCTTCAGAGGACTTGAAACTGTACAGTATTCTGAATGAGTTGAAATTTGCAAATTTCAATGTTTCTGGTGCAAGAAACTTTGAAGATTATTTTCTCTTTGCTTTTGAAATACTCTTACCACCTTGAAGTGCAGTCAGGAGCAAAAGGGCTTCTTTTCTGTTATATAAAATACTTCTATATTAAGTCATGGCATATTAATCTATCCAGCTCTAATACTTCCAGACAGATGTGTGACATGCTTAGAGCACATCTGTTGAATATGTGACTATTCTGTCTTCTGTCTAATGAGGAGAGTCACTAATAATATCAGTGACTTTAATGCAAGTTTTGTTTCCCTCTTTGTTTGCCATTTTTATATTTCACATTTCCAAGAACCTTTGGAGCACATGAGAAACAATGGAATGAGATTCTAATTCCCATGATTTCCAACCCAAGGTTTTCTCATCTGTTCCTTTACTTATTACTTAACTTGTTCAATAAATATAATGGAGCTAGGGACAGGGGACACATAGATGAATAAGACACAGTTCTTGTTCTAACAAAGCAGACAATCTGGTGAGGCAGACAAAGGAAAACAAATACAGACACAGGAGAGACAGTATGACAAGGATCTGTACAGCATGAAGAGGAAGCACGGAGGAAGGACACCTGGGTAAGGAGCATTCAGGGGAGATGTACTGAAGAGGTGATATCCATTACCACTTATTTATAGCTGAAGGATAGGGGAATTATTGGGGTGGGTACATTAGGGATGGGGCATGATATGGTTGGGGAACCAGCACATGTTAAGTTACACAGTCAAGGGGAAATTATGTAACTTAACAGAAGCAGCAGTAGCTTGATGATTTCCATTCCTCTGGGTATATTCCCAGCAGTGGGATAGCTGGGTCGTATGGTAGATCTATCTGCAATTGTTTGAGGAACCTCCATACCATTTTCCATAGAGGCTGCACCATTTTGCAGTCCCACCAACAATGTATGAGAGTTCCTTTTTCTCTGCAACCTCGCCAGCATTTATCGTTCAGAGTCTTTTGGATTTTAGCCATCCTAACTGGGGTTAGATGGTATCTCAGTGTGGTTTTGATTTGCATTTCCCGGATGCTGAGTGATGTTGAGCATTTTTTCTTATGTCTGTTGGCCATTTGAATATACCCAGAGGAATAGAAATCATCAAGTCGAAGGTATACCTGTTCCCCAATGTTCATCGCAGCACTCTTTACAATAGCCAAGAGTTGGAACCAGCCCAAATGTCCTTCGTCAGATGAGTGGATACGGAAAATGTGGTACATCTACACAATGGAATACTACTCAGCTATAAAAACGAATGAAATACTGCCATTTGCAACAACATGGATGGACCTTGAGACAGTTATATTAAGTGAAACAAGTCAGGCACAGAAAGAGAAATACCACATGTTCTCACTTATTGGTGGGAGCTAAAAATTAATATATAAATTCACACACACACACACACACACACACACACACACACACACACACACACAAAAACCGGGGGGGGGGAGAAGATATAACAACCACAACTACTTGAAGTTGATACGACAAGCAAACAGAAAGGACATTGTTGGGGGAGAGGGGGGAGGGAGAAGGGAGGGAGGTTTTGGTGATGGGCAGCAATAATCAGCCACAATGTATATCGACAAAATAAAACTTAAAAAAAAAAAAAAAAAGAAGAAGCAGCAGTAGCTTATCATGAGTAGAGAATAAAGTATTAAATGAGAGAGAGAGAGAGAGAGAGAGAGAAGCAATGGGTGGGGATGAATGCTTACACAAGACTGGAATGTGAAAGGCTTGTTTTACATGGTAGAGAGGACATGCGTGCCTAAGAAGGACATTGAAGGGTTAAAGTAATGGTTAGACCTGCTGCTAGTGTTGGTTTTGGAAAAGATCCCATGTGCTACATTGTGGAAGATGCATTGGCAAGAGACCACCTCAGAGTGACCAATTCAAATCAGAGGTGAAACTGGCTGGATCAGGGTAATGTTGGGTGACTGTAGATAAAGGGGTAGAGGTAAGAAACATGAAAGTGGTGATGCCCTGGATATGGGCAATCTCAACAGGATGGAAATGAGAAGGCAGATATAAAAGGACTTCATGTGAGGGAAAGAGCCATTTGTCAGACTAGGAAACTGGAGGAAAAATATCTTGTCATACACAAGAGGAATGCCATGTAGAACTGTGACACAGGGCGGAGGTTTGGAGACAGACAAGAATTCAGTCTCAGCTTGCCCACTTACCAGATGTGTGACATTGAGTGAGTTACTGCAACTCTGTGTGCCTCAGTTTCCTCGTGTGTAAATTAGACTAACAATGTAAGTACCTCACGACGCTGTTTCAAGCATTCATTGAAATGATATGCAGTACCTGGCACATAGAAACTACTCAATATAAAACAGCTATCATCATCATCTTTTCTTTTCCTTCCCTTACTCTATCTTGGCTTTGGATATGAGGGATGGGGATGAATGTGATGGTCAATTACTTCCATTTTGCTGTTAAGGAAACTGGGGAGAGACATTGCCTGGATTCCTTAATGTCTCAGAGTTGAGTTCTTGTGACACTGAACTAAATAGCTGAGCTGTTTTGGATTCAGTTTGTGTTCCTTCCATCCCACTGTTCCTCTCTTTTCCAGTGAGAGACACAAAAGTGCCAACTTTATACCAGGTGGGTCTTCCTCTGGGTCTTATGGGAAGCCATTGCTTATACAGAGAGAAAGCCAAAATTTGGTGTTGCCCCATTATGATTTACCTGGGCACGAGCAGGTACATATCTTGTTCTCTTTGAAGCTGATTTAGTTTTGGCTAAAGACAGGGTGAAGATAATACCCAAGAGCATGTGAATGGTGGCATGTCATCAGGAGAATGCATGAATCTCTCCTCTGGGGTAAAATGACATTATGCAGAGGCAGGGTAGATACTGGGAGGAAAGGCTCTTCCTCCCAGTGTCTCCTAGCCCATAAAGCTCAAGAACACTTAAACCTTAAGGATCCCTGCATTACTGCCTTTACAGTACCTTGAGATATGGAAAAGAATGGATCAGAGTAGGTCAGCCCTGGGAAGATCTTAATAGACCATGTCTTTCAGTGACGCTCCTCTATTTCCAGATGCAGAATAAGACGCCCAAAGAAGAGATGACACTAACTCAAGGCCTAACATCAATTTTATGATAAAAAATAAGAAAAATTGCTTTCTTACTGAACACAAATGATTAATTGCACCTGCTATGTGCCAATTTCCCATAGCAGTTCATCTGAATCTCTCTTGCAATGCATTTCTTTCCTACCTGCTTATATAAATATGCAAAGAATATGAAAGTGGTGATGCCCTGGATATGGGCAGTGTTAGCAGGATGGACATTTTTCTTTTTCTTTTTCTCACCACTAGCCTAGCAAATCCCTGGGGTTGATGTTCTCTTTTTTACCTCTGTATTGTCCAGAGACTCATACGCAGAAATTTGCACCCGGAAAAATCTCAATAATTAGTTATTAACTAGTAATAATGAGGAATAGATATATCAATTAGAATGACACATAAAGTCCACATTAGAAGGAAGAATGCCTGAGAGTAGGCCTCTAAACAGAACCAGGAGCACTATGATAATCACTAGATCCACATTACCTTATTAAAATCTTGTTGAGATTTTAGGGAGCCTCCCAATTTCTGAATTTGTGTAATCAAGGAATTCCACAAATGAATTGGGCAATAGAAATCAAAATGTTGACTTTATTACTGAAAAAGCTATATGAGAATGTGTAGAGGACTTCTTCCAGAATTAGACAGGGGTGCCCACTTGGTCACAGCAGCCCCTGACATCTGCAGATTTTTTTAGGCATAGCTGCCTGGCTTATTGCATGGCAGAGAGCATACCAGAGCACAGGTCCTCTGAAGGCAGAAAGATTACAAAGGAGAAAGGGCTAGTGACGAGCAATGATTATGCAGTTTCTTGTCCCGATTAGGTAAATGGGGGATAGAGAGAACAGAGAAATATTTGCTTATAGGTATTCCCTCCTCATGGAAACACACAACCTTCCCCCCAGCAACAGTCTCAATTACCACAGGAAATTTTGCAATTAATTTGCCCTTATTATGAAGGAGAAGACCTAGGCTCAGTGGGTAAGGGACTTGCTCTATGTCACAGGGCTGGTAAACAGCAGGGCCTGGATCCAAAGCCCCGCAGGTCTAGACAATGTGCTGCATCACATCATTCCCTTTTCCTCGAAGGTGGTCATTCCAATTCCCTGTGTCGGTCAAAAGAAAATTCTCTAAAAGGATACCGATTTATTAACTCACTACCTCAATTAGTAGGATCGATTTGCTGGCATTTGAATGGAGATGGATGAGGGCAGAGTGTCTGACATGGGTCTGCTGTTGGAAGTGTAGGTGGGATTTTCCTTGTAGCTGAAGAGGGATAGAGGATGTAAATTTTGAGAATGAGGAGAAAATGATTCAGGACAGCAGTGGTTGACAACACTCCTTCAGATGTATGGTACGTTACTGAACCAGATGGGCTGGGTGAAAACCCCTCTACTCTCTTTTTCCACTTGCCATCAACCCACCTTAAAAGTAAAACTCATGCTTTGTGCAGAAAGATTAAGTAGAAAGTTGTATCTTTTTGATAGCTTAAGGGTCAATAGTTATAATTAAATCAATCTGCCTGACATTTTCTATACTTTTCTGAAAACAACCTCTGTCTACAAGAGAATGGGACATAAGAACCTCTGCTCTGTGTTTGTGTCAACCTGTATTATATCTGATGGGACAGAACATAAAATTATAGCTGAAAGGGGCAAAGCATATGGCACTGGGTGTCAAAAGACATGTAGGACCCTAAGAAATTCATTTCACCTCTCTGAGCCTCTTTCTCCTCTTTGACAAAATAAATTGATTTCTGCCTTAATTATTCACATTGAAATCATGTTTACAAAATAGTAGGTTGAACTCTAGAGCGGAGCAGCAGTAGGAGCACACCTGTGGAGGTGAGTAGACTTGGTTTTAAATCTTGACCATACTACCTATTGGTGGCTTGACCCTGAACAGTCATTTAGCCTCTTGGAACCTCGGATTCTCCATATGAAAAACATGAAGAGTAATACTTGCCCTCTAGCTTCTGCTGGGGATGCATAAAAACAATGAAAATAAAGCACTTTGCACAGTGCTTGACACATAATAAATGCTCCCTAAATGGTGGCTGATTTCATTATTATGGTAATATTAGACACTATTATTATCATCTGGTCCCTAGTAAATATGCATTGATGGACTAGCATAAACAGATTTTATGTGAAGCAGTCTCGTAAAACTCATTTTTAAAAACATTTTGGAGGTACTGAAGAGGGTACCTCCCATTAAATCACATGTTATTCCTTCAATTAGGACCTAGGAAAGAAATTGATTTCCAGACTTAAAACCAGCCAATAACTGTTTTCTCTTGAGAATTGGGATTTGAATCTTACAAATACCATTTCCCTCTTTGTTTTCAATGCTAGGAAGATCATATTTAAAGTAGGACAATAAATTAACACTTTTGTAAATATCCTTTAATTCAAGGGCTCATTATACCAATGGGAACACTGAGTTCTAACTTTTTGTGTATTTGACACACTTGACCATTCTCTTAAATTTGGAACTCTCTTGTTACTTGAGAAACTACTCTTCTGAAAATTCATTTCTTTTTTTTTTTTTTTGGCTTCTTGCATTCTGGATATCTCTTACATTTCACATTTTTGATGTGTTTTACCTGCATCATTACATTTAACTTTCCCACAAATGCTCTAAAGCATGATTTACTATTATCTTCACTTTACAGAAAAGGAAACTGAGGCTTAGAATGATATGAACCTAGTTGATATTCTAGTCCTCTACCCTCTTCTCTCACTACACCTTCTCCCTGAATAACCTGACTCTCCTTGAATGATATAATTTGAACAATAACATTGGCACTGAACAGTACCAGATTTACACCTACAGCTCTTACCTACCTCTTGAACACCAAAGTATAATTTCCAAGTGAGTACTAGATATCCTATAGACAGACATTCCAAATTTAACACATTGAGAACCAATCTTCATATCCCTCACCTGTAAACATTCTTTTTCCCGAAGACTTGTTTTGTCTAACACAATTAAATAATTAATAAAAAAATAAATTTTTCTGAGTATTCATTATGTTCCTGTATGCACCATATTATGTGTTTTATAGGAATTATCTCATTTAATCCTCACAATAATTCTATCAGGTAAGTTTACCATTACTATTTCCAGCTGAGTTGAGAAGTATGACATTTTCCCAAGGCTATTCATCAAATACCAGTTGTAGCCACTCTGATTCTAAAGATGAGATGGTGAACCAATAGCCTTTCTCCAAGTCATGTGGGCTGGAAGATTTATCTCCTCCTTTTCATTCCCCAGTCACATCTAATTGTCATCTGGCCCTGGTAATTCATAAACCATTGGTTTTCAAACTGGGATAAACATTGGAATCAGCTGCAGAGCTTTATAAACTATCAATGCCCTGCCCCGCCCCTAGAAATTCTAATTTAATTCGTTTGAGCTGTGTACTGGGTATTAGAGTTGTTTAAAGCTACCCAGGTGATTTCATGGACAGATAAATTTGAGAAGGACTGACTAATATTCTCTAAGTATGCAACCTGAGTCGTCAGTCTCACTTCCCCTGCCCCAGTGCTGAGTAGATCCCACATTGCCATAACTCCAGCCTTTGCGTCTGCCACAGCCTCTGCCTGGAATGCACTTCCTTCATTTAGAAAAGTCTTACCCTATCTTGGAGGATTTTTTGTAGATGCCATCCTTCTCCAAAATCTTCCTTATCTGTCACCATCCCTGATGAAATCAATTGCCCCCTCCTCTGTGCTCCTAAAGCACAAAGCTATTCAAACACTTATAATTTTACACTAACATTAGCAATGCTAGATTGTGAGTTCATTGAGAGCAGGGAATGTTTCATTCACTTTACTCTGTTATGAATACAGCACACACTATAATAGAATTATTATGAGAAGCTAATAATAATAGTTATTGAATAAATAAATATGTTGATAAACACTTAGTTTTTCTTTTTTTTTAATGTGATTTCCTTTGATTTTCCTTCCTTTAAGTAAAGTAGGATAGTTCCATTCCTAAGAGAGATTTCTAAAATTGTATCTCACAACTGAGAACCAGAGAGCAGAAGAGCTGGCTCCTGGGCTCCTACACAGATTGTCACACTGATCTTGAGAAAATGAGTTAGCCTATTGACACTACAGTCTTCTAATCTGTAAAACGGACACAATAATTTTATGGAGCTACTTCACAGGGTCATTAAAAGGGTTTGATGAGATGATGCTTAGCATGGTACTGGGCACACAGTCAGTAAGGGGATACTTCCCTTTTCCTTTCTTGGTTGGATTTAATTACTTAATAAATATTAATTGAAGGTCCGATATATGACACACACTTTTCTAAAGGGCTGTGAGATATATATTTACAGTTATTAACCTTGAATTCATATTTATTTTTCTGTTATTATTTGTATATATGTATATGTATATAAATGGGAGAATCAGCAGAAACACCAATTCTGGAGGAACTTACTTCTCTAGTGTGGAGAGAGAGAGGGAATAAACAAAACAAATAATGTAGGGAGTGTATGATGGAGGTAAATGCTAAGGAGAAAAATACAAGAGAAGGAACAGAAAACAAATGCTGGTATTTTAAATATAGTGGCCAGCTATGTCCTTGTTGAGAAAGTCTAGTTTGGGTACAGAATTGAAAGAGGTGGAGAAATCAGCCATGTAGATGTCTGAAGGACACAATTCCAGGCAGGGGAATAGCAAGCAGGCCTGGTGGCCATGGCAGAGTGTGAGGGGTGTGGGAGTAGCTGATATGTTCAGAAACGAAACGCCAGACAGAGTTGGGCCCTGTCAGCTGTTTTAAGGTCTTTGGATTTTTTTTTAAAAAATTAATTGATGCAGTATAATTATACATACTTACGGGGTACAATCTGATATTTTGGTACATGTATATGTTGTATAATAATCAGGTTATGTTAGTTAATGTATTTATCTTTTCTTTGTGGTGAAAACATTCAAAAGACTCTCCCCCAGCTATTATGTAATATTCAAAACTTAATTGTTGAGCAGTCACCCTCCTGTGCAATAGAAGACCAGAACTTATTCCTCCTATCTAGTTGAACTTTGTACCCACTAGTCAGCCTCTCCCTCCCTGTTTTTACTCCCTCCCTCCCATCCCAGTCTCTGGTAACTGCTGTTCTAATCTCTGTCTCTATAATGACATCTCTGAGTGACACAAGAAGCCTTTGGGGAGTTCTGAGTACAGGAGTGACGTGATATGACATGTTGCAGGATCACTCTGGCCAGTGGGTTGAGACCAGGCTGTACTGGGCAAATACAAAGAAAGAGAGACCAAGAAGTGATGTGAGTGAGAGGAGACATAGACTTGCACCAGACTAGTAACAGTGCAGGTGCAGAGGGGTAGCTGGATCCAGGATGTGTTTTGGAGGGAATGCAAGCCAATTTGTCATCAGACTGTCTGTGGGATGTAAGGCAAAGAGGCTTTTTATTCTGAGCAACAGGAAAGATGGAATGGCCATGAACTGAGACTGGGCCATCCATCAGAGGAGCAGGTTTGATGGGGAAGATGAGGAGATTAATTTTGAAAATGATAAGTTTGATGCATCCAAGAGGGATATCAAATATGCTGCTTTATATATACCAAGCTCAAGTTTAGAAAAGGGATCCGGAACAGAAGGAAAATAGAGCTATAGGTATGCAGGTGACATTTAAAGCAACAAGAGGAAATGAGATCACCAAGGGAGTGAATGTAGATACAGAAAAGAGAAGGACCAAGGGCTGAGCTCTGAGATACTCCCATATCAAGACATTAGGTTTACAAGCAAAAGCCAGCTGGGGAGACTGTAAAGAGCTGGTAGTGAGGAGCCAGAAAAGCCAGGAGAGTGGGTGCGATGTCGTGCACACCACATGAAGGACATGTTTCAAGGACAAGGGCATGATCAACTGAATTATATGTTGCTAATCACTGAACTGAGATGAGGACTGAGAATTACTGGGTTTAGCCTCATGGGTGTCAATAATAACCTTGATAAGAACAATGTTGGTGGAGAGGAGGGGAAAGCTTGATTGAAGAGAAATGAAGAGAAAAAGGGGGAAAAGCCTATTTACTAGCTGTGGGGCTTTGCAAAAGCTAAAGAACCTCACACTCTTCCTTCATTGCTCTTTCCCTCTTTTTCTTCTTCCCCGTCTCCCTCCTTTTGCCTTCCTTCCTTCCTTCCTTTCTCCCTTCCCCAATCTGTAAAGTGAGATAATAATATCTATATCATATATCTATTTCACAAGGATTTTATGATGGCATGTATGTTGAGGTATGACAACATAGGACACATCCTCAATAGAAGATAGTCCCTTCCTGCCTCTCCAGGGTTCTATGTCTTGTACCCTCAGTGGCTAGAGTAGGGTTTGCACAAGTAGTTGCCCATTAAATTACCACAGCTGGGTATGAATTAGGTCCACAATTCTCCTTCTGGCCCAGGTTCCTGGTGTTTGTTTGGAGCAAATAGAAAAATTTTCCTGTTAAAGATGAAGGCAGAATGCTGAAGGCCACCACCAACTTTTCAGGAAAGAGCCTTTTGGCCCAGAACTCTGTGGAGTTTCTGACTGTAAATACAAATTGCAATGACTTCTGCTTGGAAGTGGGGATGGGAGGTCTGAGAGTAAGTGCACTCTGTCCAGGGCAGCCTTCTGTGGAAATGATTTCTAGAGTGGAGTGCCAAAGTGCTTTCGTAAATGACTCTGGCTCACCCGTTTCCTTATCTCCTGCTCTGTATATGCAACATTTATAAAAATAAACATTTGCAGGAGGCATTTGGGAGGAGGCCACGGTGGAGCACCCAGCATAGGAAACAGATACACCAGAGAACTTAGAACTCCCAAGAAGAATGTAAGTTTTCAGGAGAGGGAACAGAGGGGCCAACAGATTTAGGAAGGGTGGTCATAGAAGAGGAATGTATGAGTTTCAGAGCTTCAACTCTGTCCACCCTTTGCTTCTCCTCTCATTTACTACATTGTGTCTCACTTCTCTTCCACACTAGAATTCATGATCCTTGAGGGCTATTCAAAGGAGTACTCATTTTTGGATTTGGACAATTTACACAGAAATGACACATTTATCAAGCACCCACTTTGCATCCAGAATTCTCTTCCTACAAACACATAGATCCCACATCGGATGCTCTGTAATTAAATAAGAACTCCTGCATCCTTAATAGTTAGTATTGCATTTGCTTGGCTCTGCTTAGCAAAAATGCCACTTTCTCATGGAAGCCATTTCTGAACCCCCTCTCCAGGCAGCGTGAGGCTCTTTCTCCTGCAGGCTTCATGGCTCTCCAGATTTCCCACACTTATGGCTCTGTAATAGAACCTCACTGAGTGGGGGATTTGTTCTGCTCACCTGTATGTTCCACTGCCTAGAATAGTGCCTGGCACATAGTAGGTGCTATGGTCTCAATGTGGGTGTTCCCCCCAAATTTGTCTGTTGGAACCTAATACCCAATGTGATAGTATTAAGAGGTGGGGCCTTTGGGAAGTGATTAAGTCATGAAGACTCCACCCTCATAAATGGGACTAGTGCCTTTATAAAAGATGTTTGAGGGATCTCCCTGCCTCTTCTACCATGTGAAAACTCAGGGAAAAGTTACTATCTATGAGGAACAGGTACACACCAGACATTGAATCTGCTGATACCTCGATCTGGGACT
Source organism: Cynocephalus volans (assembly GCF_027409185.1). Classification (NCBI taxonomy): domain Eukaryota; kingdom Metazoa; phylum Chordata; class Mammalia; order Dermoptera; family Cynocephalidae; genus Cynocephalus; species Cynocephalus volans. The sequence goes on from NC_084476.1 coordinate 21,206,168, forward strand.
TCCCAGCCTCCAGAACTGTAAGCAATATGTTCTGTTAATTGTCAATTACACAGCCTAAAGCACTTTGTTACAGCAGCCTAAACAGACTAAGACAGTAGGTATTCAATTTATGTAAACAAATAATTAGCACCCATTTGATGGTCATTTTAGTCAATTATGGTATGCCTGTCTCCACTACCAGACTGTGAATATTTTGATGGAAGAGATGGTGTCATTTCATCTTGATTTCTCCATTTTCTGGCATATAGAAGTTGCTTAGTAAATGTTAATGGGATAAACATATAACCAAACTTCCTTATTGTAATGGTGCTCTTTTATTATCTGTTTTATTAAATACAAAATGTACTTTTATTACATAAAATATATATTACATAAACCTTTGGAATAAATAAATATAGAATAATGCAAAGAACACTGGATAAACGACTCATAAAAAATAAGGGAGTTATAACCATCATGTTCATCATTATCAGTAACAAATGCTTGCTGCTATATTGGCCAGTTCAAAAGTATTTATGGAGCACCTACTATGTGTTGACACTATGAGGTGCTACAGAAAAAATGGAGATGGAGAGGTACTCTCAAAAGCTAGAACCAAGATAAGGGTACTAATGGCATCTGGCCTTCACATCTTGGGCACAAGGGGTGACAATCAGCTTTGCATCTCATAAATATTCATAACCAATAAAAAACAGAACAGTGGAGTTGAATGGACAAAAAATAAATAAGAAAAAAATTTAAAAAATAAAGGGGGCTGTGGAAGAACATAGTATAACCCAGACAGATGCCACCAAAGAAAAACTCCAAGAAAAAGGACCACTAAAGCTAAAGAATGAGTTGCAATAAATCACATAGTCGAGTGATAAGTAGCTTGAGACTTGGCAAGGGATGTAAAAAGAGGTGAAGAGGAGGGAAGAAGTTTACCCAGGCAGAGGACCCAGCATGTACTACAGCACGTAAGTGATACAGTGAAAGAACATTCAGGAAAATTGTAGAAGTTAGAAATGGCCAAAAAGCAGATTCTAGGTGGGCAGGGGCATCAGATGGAGGGAGAGCACAGGGTTGAAGAACGCAGGATCTAGGTCGGATGAAGTCCTGTTAGTCATGAGCCGTTCAGATTTTGCTCGCTTTATTTTTTGACACTGATTCATGTATTTTCTGAACTTCATAAACACACGGGGCATGAAGATAGGTAATCCGCTAGGGCCGGCTAGTTAGCTCAGTCAGTTAGAACAGTGTTATAACACTGAGGTCAACGATTCAGACCCCCCACCCTCCAATAAAAAGAAAGAAAAGACAGGTAAGCCACTACAAGGACTGGTAAACTGATGTCCAGAGAATCAAAGTCAGTTGAAAATCTCTGGTTTTTAAAAGAACTGGAGTTAAAGTCCAAATTTAAGTCTGGACTTTCAAATCCAAATCACTGTGCTAGGAATAGAAACAAGATACAATCTTTTACACCAATTATAATTAACTGGTAGTGGATGTCAGAAGTTAGTGTTAGTCTTCTGTGGTTCCCTTGTGCTCTATAGGAAAGAGAGCTAGGATTGATTCATACTGTCTGCCTGGGAGTGTAGGGAGAAAGGGCCAGCAGCCCCACCTGTCAAGTGTCAGGCATTTCCTGCAACCACATTGTGCAGTTCTCAGTTACACCACACCGGCCTCTATTTCTTGGTGAATTCTTTCTAAATGACTATGATTCTTCATTTACCCCTTTTTTCTTTTTGGAACATTTCTTCAGCGTGACACATACCAGAGATTTTCCTAGAAATCCAGAAAACTGCTAGTGTGGGCCAGTCAGACTAGTAATTATGAAATTTAAAAATGGTTCATTTGAGTCAGACAAACCAGAGAAAACTCTTACCACCAACTCTCATCCCCAGATTTGTGAACTAACGTGAATTAGGATGGTCCAATTACAAATATCTTAACAGTGATTATCACCTCAAGATGACTGATTGTTTATAGCCATAGGAAGCACTTTACCCAAGACTTAGATATTGACAAATGTATGAAAGTTTAGGGTGTCAAACCTGCCGCAGTAGGATATTGGTACTTCTCTGTAGGTACTTACCACACATTTCCTTGTCATTATGATAGCACATTTCGCTTAGTAGGTATTTAGCAAATGTTTATTGAATGCATGAAGGACTGAATTAATTGATGCAATTAATAGGTAAATATGTAAAGGCAGAAATTCATGATTCTAACTAATTAAGCATCTTTGTGCTGCCATGAGTCCAGCATAGTATCTGACGTATAATGGTTTTTCAGTAAATGTATATAGATTTACTAGAATATTATCGCTCCTAGTAGAGTATATATCTCTATATTCTATATACTACTGTTCATAGGTATGGAGTATATTACATGATCTTTTTTTTTTTTTTTCAATTCTGCATAAAGCCTAGCATAAATCTGTTGTTTAATGAGATTAGACCAAATGATGCATATTTAATATCATCTTTGGGATCTGAACCACAGCGGTTCAGAAATCACTTGTATCAAAATACCAAAATCAAACAGGAATAATTCCTAAGTTTCCTTTCAACATCTAACTCGTGGACATTTTTAACAAGCTCCTTGGGTGATTGTGATGCACAGAATTTACAGAATCATCTTAGAAACCAAGAGCTTCTTGAGGACAAAACTAGGTTTACACATCTTTGATTCTCTTGCAAACAGCATAATGTCCAGCCATAATTGATCTTATTTATCGAACAGAAGAGGTTCCAGGGAAGTTTTTTTTTTTTTTTTTTTTTTTTGGTGTTGTTGTGACCGGTAAGGGGATCGCAACCCTTGGCTTGGGCGTCGCCCGCACCGCGCTCAGCCAGTGAGCGCACCAGCCATCCCTATATAGGATCCGAACCCGCGGCCGGAGCGCTGCTGCGCTCCCAGCGCCGCACTCTCCCAAGTGAGCCACAGGGCCGGCCCTCTGGGGAAGTTTTTTACTGGCTGTGATGACAGTCAAACTGGTGCTGTTTCAAACCAAGGTAATTAAAGAAACAGATGATCTCACAAGGGTGAAACTGTATATTATATAAGTTTTTGCCAATGTGCTCTGGAAGTAAAGAGAGAGTGCTCCAAACTTGAGAACTATGAGTTTCCAACACTGTATACTGTCTGGAACTGTATTTTTTTAAAAAATATGCTACTGGTGTCATTATCTCAAATTTCTAAACTCAACAATGCTACCTAATACATTAATACTTTGACCAGGTTCTCTAGAAAGCCTCTGGGGCTGAGATTTGCATGTCAGAAGTTCATAAAGGAGTACTTTTGGGAGATACACCTGTGAGGGAGTGGAGGTGCTAGGACTATGCAGAGAGAGGAGGTGGTTCCTGATGCAGTCACACCAGAGGCCTCAGCGGATACTGCAATACTACGGGAAGATCTGGAGCTAGCATGGCCCTGCAGACTTGTTCCACATAAGGTGATCAGGTAGGAGGATAGGCCTTTGAACTCCACACTGAAGAGTCATTAGATAATGGGCTCATCCTGGGGAGGGGTGTTGACCTTGGGTGAGGAGGCTCCCGTCAGCAGATATCACTTGGTAGCTGGAGAGCTGACAATGACTAGCAATGTCAACATCTGGGAAAACGAGTCCTTTAGTGCTGAAGGAGAGAATCTGCATTGCACACCACAGCATCCAACACACAAATTATCTGCAATAATCATCTCTACAGAGATCATAGTTTGAAGATGGTACAGTATTTTGGAGTAAATCACAGCCTTTGAGATCAGGAATAATGGATCTGAATGACACCTCTTCCTTTCACTAGGTGTGGGACCTGCATAAGTCACTTAAGTTTTTAGAATCTGAGGTTTTCATGAGGTAAAATGGTGTTTGCCCATGCCTGGCTCCCAGGAGATGATACATAGAAAGCACCTCTGCCTCCTTAACTTTTCTCCTTAAAGGTCATCTAACATCAATTTAACATTCATTAAGAGTGTCTTGGTTGTTGTTACTAGTCATATATCTGTAAGACTAAAATGAATAGAGGTCAGATATAGTTGCATCTCCTGAGAATGGTCTCAAAATTGGTGCCTTTTGTAAAAATAATTTGTAAAGGTAGTGTATTGATAGATCTCACAAATGTAATAAAAAGTAATAAAAGGAAGCAGTATGAAATAAATAATCATTTCTTTAACAAATATTTGGGTGCCTACAGCCTATGCCAGGTCTGTTCCCATGTGCTTGGGATTCATGGATGAACAAAGTAGATGGAATCCTCTCCTTTTCAGAGCACATCTTCCAAAAAAGGAAACTAAAAAGCAATTTAAATGAATAAACATGTCAGAAAGTAATATGTTTGTGAAAAACAAGGAAGGTTCGAGGGAGGATGAAAGTTTCATTTTGAAGTAAGATGGTCAGGGAGGGTCTCACTGAGAAAATGACATTTGAATGAGAGTTGCAGAAGATATGAGAATGAGCTTTGAAGAAAAGCCCTACAAGTAGAGATACCAGCCAGTGAAAGGTCCTGAGGCAGAAGGATGCCTGTCATAGCCGAGGAACAGCAAGGAGTCAGTGGGATAAATAGAAAAAGGACTCAGGTGTGGCACCTTGATGGTCTTAGCCTTTTCACCAACAGATAATTCAGAACCTACCTTTTCCAAGCCTCTGCTCTGAGGGAGCAACTCATGGAAAAGTGAAGAGGAACATAAAATAGCAACTCTTCACATAAAACAGCAAACTATACATACCATGGTATTTTATTCCAGCTATCCTCTTTTTCTATAGAAACCACAATAGTGGATCCAGTCTGGAAAAAATCACCAGGATTAAATAAAAACATACACACACACAAAATCTAAGTTACAAAGAAGTCTGGAACTGACATCCCCAAATTCTAAGTTTCAGACACAAGACTGGAACTGACATCCCAAATAAGCTTCCACGAGAAAGCTCAGGGCTAGGTCCTCATCTTGTTTCAGCATGCCAAAGGAAGTCGCTAAGAGAAACTGATCTCTTATGTTTCCACAACTTGAATGTTTCATCCCGGAGTGGAATTTATAAAATGGAAAGAAAAAAATATAATGATTTTGATGTAAATAACAAGGCTTCCCCTATGATCTGGATTCCATTTGGATTGAACATTTTAGTAGACATACACACACACAGTGTAGTTCCCATTTTTTGAATGCATAGTAGTAATTTAGCTTTAATATAAAAAAAAAAATCCAGTGATGGATCTTAGAATCTTGTAATGAAAACTGTACAAGATTTTAATTACGTCCTTGACTTTCATATCTTCTGTGATTTTATTTCGAAGTATTCATGAGGAAGGAAAATTCTGGATCCAGGAGTAACTATATAATACCAGTCCTTGAATGCAAGCATGCCATAATCAAGATCTTCTCTGGTCATGATTTGGTGCATTTAATAGCATGCAGCTCCTCCTGAAAGACCCGAATAGTGTTATGATATTTCTGATGAACTACAAAAGCACATGTTTGCTTTCTCTAATTTTTCACCAGTGTACATAACAATAGTTTGGACTCTGCTAACAAATAACTGTGATTTTAGTCAAGATGCTTAAAATCCCTCAAAATTCTTTCTCATCTATAAGAAAGAGTCCTTTACCTAGAACATGAAGACAAATATTTTACACCTGGCTTTTCTATTTATTAACTGTATGATGTGAAACTAGACATTTAAACATTCTTTTTCACAGTGTCCTTATCTGACTAAGCTGTTTCACAAGATACTACGAGAATACCTTTTGGAATAAGTGTTACTGGATAGCTATAAAAAGATATTCAAATGAAAGAGTCAATATGTATTGCTGGTGGTCACCAAGGTCTGCTCTCTGCTATAAAATTCTATGACATCTACAGAAGTCACTTAAATTTCCCTAATCCATTAAAAATATTAAAGGCACATGTGCATTTTTCTATTCTACTACCATGATGTTTTTCCTCTTGTGGGATTAACCCCTTTGAGTTCCAAATATATGTTTTATAGTACTCGAATCCTCCTCCTCCTCCTCACTAGGAAAATAAGTTTAATTAAACAATTAAGAAATCAGCCTTCAAGGGCTGAAAGATTCCAGACTCTTCTCTTACCAGCTGTGTGAACTTGGGCAAATTTCTTCACTTCTCTAAGCCCAAATTCTGCAAAATAGGAATAGTAATAGTCCTTACACTTTATAGGATATTGGTTAGATTAATGAAATAATGCATACAATTGTTTTAGCATAGTGCCTGACAAATAGTGATTATTATGTAACTCTAAATGTTTTGTAACTGCATTTTTAAAGTTCAGCACTGGAATTCAGTCTGTCGAGAAAAATGGCTCTTTGGGTCATTAAAGTTTCAACGTTTAACATGACTATGATATTGTTAATACACTTTGCTTGCAGATCATCATTTTTTTTTTAAGAAAGCCATTCCTATGCATTATTCTGATCTGTGTATTAAGAAGAGGATGAGGATAGAGGGTGGTGGGGACTGAACAATCAGGTTTAACTGAGAATCCATTGTAATTAAGGTGCTAGGCTAAGAATAGAATTGAGGTATTTGGACTCTAATCAATATGTACTCAAAAGAGAGAGGCCTTTCAAGTGAAAGACAAAAGGATTCTGTGCCAGCAACTCTTCTACTCTCATAATGCACTGTTCCCTCCAATCCTGCTAACAAAACACACCCACACAGAAACCACCAGAAACCTCTAGGTTCAGGATGCTTTTACTAGCTACTTAATTTATCACACCCTCATTATAATCTGAGGCCTTTATATGCAAAAGCTTAAAAAAGAAAAAAAAAAAGACAAGAAAATCTTGAGGTTTATATAAAGGTACTTTGTGGCAATACAAATCTCATGACATTTATGATCTTACAAACTTCCGTTTAAATATCAGCTCTGAAATTTGTATTAGCTGTGTGACCTTGAGAAGATTCTTAACATCTCTTGACATGTGTCCTTTCAATCCAATGTGATGATTAAATGAGATAACTGAATCTACTGTCTCTTGCGTACCTACCATGTCCCAGGCAAAGTAAGAGGTATAAAAAAAATTCTATAGATGGAATCGAACCTTAGGAGATATGTACTTGCCTATCTCTATCTTGTGGGTGGTAAACTCTGTCTCCATGAGTAAAAAGCAACATAAGAGGTACAAGCACAAAATGATTAGATTCATACAATAGGAATTCAGAGCAGCACAGATGATCCCAATACGTCAAAAGGCAAGTCTGAGGTCAGTTGCTGTTACAAAGACAACCACAAAAGACAAATCTGTGCTTATTGTTTGGTGATAAAGCATAATTACCTGACTTTTTCTCTCCAGGGTGTTAAATTAAAAGGCAGTGGTTGATCTATGGCTCATGTTAGTCTGTTTTTATCTATTAATAACACAATGATTACAGGTAATTCTCTCTTAGGAAATTAAAAGCTTTCACAGGAACAAAAATATAGTTACTCTATCACTTTGCTTCTCTCTGTGTCAGTTTCTATATCTGTAAAATGTGGGAAACAAAAACTATCCACAAAGCAATTGTGAGAATAGATGGGCTATGAAGGTAAATCACACTACACTGTTCTGCTCATAATAATTATTTAGTAAGTTATAGTAGTTTTGTTATTCTTGTTATTAATGTTATTATTAGCAGCAGTAGTATGATTACCATTTTTGATTATCGAAGATGCTGGGCAGAGGAAGATGCACAGGTTTTCTAAGCAATGGACACAACCTGAGCAAATGTGTTTGGGCTAGAATCCAAGACATAACTTGGACACTGAATATACATGTGAGCTGACAGCACTTTATAAATGGAAGAATCAGGAATTAAATGTCTGGTATTGACCCCACTTCTGTTCTCCACCATACACACCAGTAAGGGCAAAATGAAAAATAAATGAAGATGCAGATTTTGAATCATGTCAAGGCAGACCATTTCTCTCTAGCTATGACTGTGCTCTAATCTTTCCTCTGTAACCAGAAAAGTGGGAGAGAAGTTCAGCCTTGGAGTCCTTCTGAGGTGAGAGGGTTTAAAGGGAGCATCTTTGAATGCCCCTTGGCCATTTTTGCAGGTTTCTCTCTCTCTCTCTCGATGCTGATGGGCTATACGGTGCAGCCCTACTCTATTCTAAAAATAAAGGAATATAGTGAACTAGGATGTGAAAATATCAAAATGGAGCTTGGCAACTTTTTTTTAGTTACATCTTAATTTCACATTTGGGGAAACCAAAGCTCAGGGAGGTAGAAAATGGGTAAAATCACACAGCCACAAGGTAGTAAAGACTAGAGCAGGGGGTATCCCAGGAGGCATGGCTCCAAATTGAGTGCTGTGTTTCCCATATCGCATTATCATTTATCACCACAGAGCATATTACAAATGAATAGAAATAAAACATACCTTATGCACCGAAGCCTCCTCAGTTATAGATGGGAATACTGAGGCCCACAGAGAAAAATAGACTTGTCCAAGGTAATACAAATTGTCAGTTGCATTCCAATTAAAACTGCTGTCTCTGCACTCAGACCATGCACTTTCTAGAGCCCACTCTCATACTGTTGCAGAAAGCCCATGGCTGGAGAAACTTTAGAGAGGTCTCCCATCCTTAGGGTTTTCTGCATACAGACAGGAGTCAGCCTTTGAAAACCTTAAGCTCAGAGCTTGTGGTTGGTCATGACCCAGGCTGGCTCCATGCACCTTCCAAGTGGCAATTCCCATGAAATATCTCACAGAAATGTAGTGGTAAGGAATGAGATCTTTTATTAAATCTGTTTTAGGCTTGTGGCCTTCTGTCCTACCTTGGCCAGTTCAGCCTCTTCCTCAATCTCTTGGCTTGTGAACATAAAGTACAGGTGCTGAGCTTGGGAGTCTAGAGGACTTCAGAATGCTGACCCCCAAGTGAACAATCACCCAGGGGCTCTGTTTACCTAGAGCACATATCAGCTGAGTGTTTCTGGCCAGAGCTGCCAGGACAGACAAGCCATTCAGCAACTTGGCCAGGTAGTAGTGAAAGAACCACAACAAACAGCAGCATCTGGAAATATGTAATCGGAATTGGCACATTTTCAGGGCGAAATGCAATGGAGTATATTAAATTATTTCTGCAACTGTGGCTGCATCTTTAAAGGGGAAAAAGTAATCACACACAATGTTTCATATTTCAATTTAAAAAGAGGGAGGCTTGATTTTGAACATCAAACACATAGTTCAAGGCAAGGCATGCCGTTGGATTTGCAGTTTATTTTCACGTCCCTTTTTATTTATTTATGGCTAGCTAAGTTCCAAAAAGTATTAAAACAAAGGATTTGTGATTTTTCTTTTTCATGTTTGGTCAAGCCAAAGGTTTTCACTGAGTGGCTTATCATTGCACTGGAAATTTGGGGGCCAGATAAAAGCAGCAGCATCATCCTTGTTCTCAAGGTCTCAATCACAGGAAACATAGATGAAGTAATAATTTTTTTTTTAATTTTATTTTGTCGATATACATTGTGGCTGATTATTGCTCCCCATCACCAAAACCTCCCTCCCTTCTCCCTCCCCCCTCCCCCCCAACAATGCCCTTTCTGTTTGCTTGTCATATCAACTTCAAGTAATTGTGGTTGTTATATCTTCTTCCCCCACCCCCCGGTTTTTTTTTTTTTTGTGTGTGTGTGTGTGTGCGTGTGCGTGTGTGTGTGAACTTATATATTAATTTTTAGCTCCCACCAATAAGTGAGAACATGTGATATTTCTCTTTCTGTGCCTGACTTGTTTCACTTAATATAATTCTCTCAAGGTCCATCCATGTTGTTGCAAAGGGCAGTATTTCATTCGTTTTTATAGCTGAGTAGTATTCCATTGTGTAGATGTACCACATTTTCCGTATCCACTCATCTGATGATGGACATTTGGGCTGGTTCCAACACTTGGCTATTGTAAAGACTGCTGCGATGAACATTGGGGAACAGGTATACCTTCAACTTGATGATTTCCATTCCGCTGGGTATATTCCCAGCAGTGGGATGGCTGGGTCATATGCTAGATCTATCTGCAATTGTTTGAGGAACCTCCATACCATTTTCCATAGAGGCTGCACCATTTTGCAGTCCCACCAACAATGTATGACAGTTCCTTTTTCTCCGCAACCTCGCCAGCATTTATCGTTCAGAGTCTTTTGGATTTGAGCCATCCTAACTGGGGTTAGATGGTATCTCAATGTGGTTTTGATTTGCATTTCCTGGATGCTGAGTGATGTTGAGCATTTTTTCATATGTCTGTTGGCCATTTGTATATCTTCCTTAGAGAAATGCCTACTTAGCTCTTTTGCCCATTTTTTAATTTGGTTGCTTGTTTTGTTCTTGTAAAGTTGTTTGAGTTCCTTGTATATTCTGGATATTAATCCTTTGTCAGATGTATATTTTGCAAATATTTTCTCCGACTCTGTTGGTTGTCTTTTAACTCTGTTAATTGTTTCCTTTGCTGTGCAGAAGCTCTTTAGTTTGATATAATCCCATTTGTTTATTTTCCCTTTTGTTGCCCGTGCTTTTGGGGTCATATTCATGAAGTCTGTGTCCAGTCCTATTTCCTGAAGTGTTTCTAATATGTTTTCTTTAAGAAGTTTTATTGTTTCAGGGTGTATATTTAAATCCTTAATCCATTTTGAGTTGATTTTAGTATATGGTGAGAGGTATGGGTCTAGTTTCATTCTCCTGCATATGGATATCCAGTTATCCCAGCACCATTTGCTGAAGAGGCAGTCCCTTCCCCAGTGAATAGGCTTGGTGCCTTTGTCAAAGATCAGATGGCAGTATTTGTGTGGGTTGATTTCTGCATTCTCTATTCCATTGATCAATGTGTCTGTTTTTATGCCAGTACCATACTGTTTTGGTTATTATAGCTTTGTAGTATAGCTTAAAGTCAGGTAGTGTTATGCCTCCAGCTTTATTTTATTTACTCAGCATTGCTTTGGCTATGCATGGTCTTTTATTATTCCATATAATTGTCTGGGTAGTTATTTCCATTTCTGAGAAAAATGTCATTGGAATTTTGACGGGGATTGCATTGAATTTGTATATCACTTTGGGTAGTATGGACATTTTCACTATGTTGATTCTTCCAATCCAAGAGCATGGGATATCTTTCCATCTTCTTGTATCCTCTCTAATTTCTCTCAGCAGTGCTTTGTAGTTCTCATTATAGAGACTTTTCACACCCTTGGTTAACTCAATTCCTAAGTATTTTTTCTTTTTGGTGGCTATTGTAAATGGGCAGGCTTTCTTGATTTCTCTTTCTGCATGTTCACTATTGGAGAATAGAAATGCTACTGATTTTTATTTGTTGATTTTGTATCCTGCTACTGTGCTGAAATCATTTATCAACTCCAAGAGTTTTTTTTTGTAGAGGCTTTAGGCTGTTCAATATATAGGATCATGTCATCTGCAAACAGGGACAGTTTGACTTCTTCTTTTCCAATCTGGATGCCCTTTATTTCCTTCTCTTCTCTGATTGCTCTGGCTAGTACTTCCAACACTATGTTGAATAGGAGTGGTGAGAGTGGGCATCCTTGTCTAGTTCCTGTTCTTAAAGGAAAAGCTTTCAGCTTTTCCCCATTCAGGATGATATTGGCAGTGGGTTGTCATATATGGCTTTAATTATGTTAGATACTTTCCATCCATACCTAACATCTAGAGGATCTTTTTCCTGAATGAGTGCTGAATTTTATCAAATGCTTTTTCAGCATCTATAGAGATGATCATATGGTCCTTGTGTTTGACTTTATTAATATGGTGTATCACATTAATTGATTTGCGTATGTTGAACCAACCTTGCATTCCCGGGATGAATCCCACTTGATCGTGGTGATTAATTTTACGTATGTGTTGCTGAATTCTGTTTGCTAGTATTTTATTGAGGATTTTTGCATCTATATTCATCAAGGATATGGGCCTCTAGTTTTCTTTTTTGGTTATATCTTTACCTGGTTTTGGTATCAGGATGATGTTTACTTCATAGAATGAGTTTGGGAGATTTGCGTCTGTTTCAATCTTTTGGAATAGTTTGTAAAGACTTGGTGTCAATTCCTCTTTGAATGTTTGGTAAAATTCTGCTGTGAATCCATCTGGTCCTGGGCTTTTCTTTGTTGGGAGCCATCTGATAATGGTTTCAATCTCCTTTATTGTTATTGGTCTATTCAAATTTTCTGCGTCTTCATGGTTCAGTTTTGGGAGCTTCTGTGTGTCCAGAAATTTATCTATTTCCTCCAGATTTTCAAATTTGTTGGCGTATAGTTTTTTATAGTAGTCTCGAATGATTCCTTGTATTTCAGATGAATCAGTTGTAATATCACCTTTTTCATTTCTAATTTTTGTTATTTGAATCTTTTCTCTTCTTTTTTCTTGTTAGCCATGCTAATGGTTTGTCAATTTTATTTATCTTTTCAAAAAAAACAACTTTTTGATTCATTGATCTTTTGTATTGTTTTTTGGGTTTCAATTTCATTAAGTTCTGCTCTGATCTAGATGATTTCTTTCCATCTGCTAACTTTAGGATTGGATTGTTCTTGTTTTTCTAGTTCTTTAAGGTGCACTGTTAGGTTGTTCACTTACCATCTTTCCATTCTTCTGAGGTGAGCATTTAATGCAATAAATTTCCCCCTTAATACTGCTTTTGCAGTATCTCACAGGTTTTGGTATGATGTATCATTAGTTTCATTAGTTTCAATGAATTTTTTGATTTCCTGTTTGATTTCTTCTTGGACACATATGTCATTAACTAGAATGTTGTTTAATTTCCATGTGTTTGTATAGTTTCTACAGTTTCATTTGTTATTGATTTCTAGTTTTAATCCATTGTGGTCTGAGAAGATACATGGGATAATTCCAATTTTTGGAATTTGTTGAGACTTGATTTGTGACCTAATATGTGATCTATCCTGGAGAATGATCCATGTGCTGATGAGAAAAATGAATATTCTGAGGTTGTTGGATGGAATGTTCTGTAGATATCTGCCAATTCCAATTGGTCTAGACTATTGTTTAGATCTTGTGTTTCTCTGCTGATTCTTTGCCTAGATGATCTGTCCAATATTGACAGTGGGGTGTTCAGGTCCCCTGCTATTATGGTATTAGTGTCTATTTCCTTCTTTAGGTCTAATAGAGTTTGTTTTATAAATCTGGCTGCTCCAACATTGGGTGCGTACATATTTATGATTGTTATGTCTTCTTGATGGATCAGTCCTTTTATCATTAAGTAGTGTCCCTCATTGTATCTTTTTATGGTTTTTTGTTTAAAGTCTATTTTGTCAGATATAAGAATAGCTACTCCAGCTTGTTTTACTTTTTTGTTTGCATGGTAATTTTTTTCCATCCTTTCACTCTTAGTCTATGTGAGTCTTTATGGGTGAGGTGGGTCTTTTGTAGGCAGCATATAGTTGGGTCCTCCTTTTTAATCCAGTCAGCCAGTCTGTGTCTTTTGATTGGGCAATTTAAGCCTTTTACATTAAGTGTTGTTATTGAAAGGTGTTGATTTATTCCTAGCATTTTGTTGATTGTTGTTTGGTTGTCCTAGGTGTCTTTTGTTTCTTGCTCTCTGATTTACTGTTTGTTTTTTGTGTTTGTTGGTTCCTTAGGTTGTAGATAGCATTTTTGTTTGTTTGTTTTCTCTTCATGAATGCCATTTTTATTATACTAGTGGGTTTTAATTTTTCTTGAGTTTTTATGGCAGTGGCAGTTATTTTTCAGAAACCAAACCCAGTACTCCCTTGAGAATTTTTTGTAAGGGTGGTTGTGTGGTGGTGAACTCTCGCAGTTTTTGTTTGTCTGAGAAATATACTATTTGCCCTTCATTTTGGATGGATAGCCTTGCAGGGTAGAGTATTCTTGGCTGGCAATCTTTGTCTTTTAGAATTTTGAATGTATCATCCCATTCCTTTCTAGCTTTTAGGGTTTGTGATGAAAAGTCTGATGATAGCCTGATTGGGGCTCCCTTATAGGTGATTTGACGCTTCTCTCTTGCAGCTTTTAAGATTCTCTCTTTTTCTTTGAGTTTTGCCAATTTGACTATAACATGTCTTGGAGAAGACCTTTTTGGGTTGAATTCATTTGGAGATCATTGAGCTTCCTGGATCTGAAGATCTGTGATTTTTCCTATATCTGGGAAGTTTTCTGCCACAATTTTGTTCAATATGTTTTCAATGCAATCTCCTTTTTCCTCCCCTTCTGGAATACCCATGACTCGCATATTTGAGCGCTTAAGGTTGTCTGATATCTCTCTCAGATTTTGTTCAATATCTTTGATTCTTTTTTCTTTTTATTGTCTGCTTGTGTTATTTCAAACAGCCCATCTTCAAGTTAAGAGGTTCTCTCTTCAACTTCCGCAAGCCTGTTGCTTAAACTCTCCATTGTGTTTTTTATTTTGCTGAATAACTTCTTCAGTTCAGCAAGTTATGCTACATTTTTTTTCAGGACATTGATTTCCTTGTATATTTCCTCTTTCAGGTCCTGTATACTTTTCCTCATTTCATCATGATGTCTGGCTGAGTTTTCTTGTATCTCATTCAGTTTCCTTAGAATTATCACTCGAAATTCCTTGTCAGTCATTTCAAGGGCTTCTTGTTCTATAGGATCTAGAGTTTGAGATTTATTAACTTTTGGTGGTGTACTTTCTTGATTTTTTGTATTTCTGGTATCTTTTTTTTTATGTTTATTCATTGTGGCAGGGGGTTTCACAGTCCACTGGTTTGAGACTATTGACTAATTAAGATGTTGCTGTGGTTGCCAATTTGGTATGGCTACCTCTGTGACTGTTCTGTTGGCCTCTAGTGGCTTGTGTGTGTGGTTACCTCGGGTCTTGGGCCTCTCCGGGGAGCCACCTCTCTGGTCAGCTTGGACTCTGCTGGGCTGCTGGATCACGGGGCGATACCACAGGGTGTGTGGTCTCTGCTGAGCTTCCACTTCCTGTGCTGGACTTCTCTCTGTTCCGTGCACTCTGGCCCTGGCTGCTGGGATGCACTGAGGCACCGCAGAGCATGTGGTCTCTGCTGAGCTTTCCTTTCCCCTACAGGATGTCTCCCTGCTCTGTGCGCACTAGGCCAGGCTTGGGATGGAGCCGGTTGGTGGCAGTGAAGCCTGCCTGCTGCTAGATCGCGCAGCGGCGGCCCCCTCACAGGGTCTGTGGACTCTACAGAGCTTCTATTTCCCTTGCTGGACATCTCTGTGCTCTGTGCACATTGGGTCAGGCTGCTGGTTCGGGCGGCAGCAGTGTGGTCCCCATGGAGTTCCCAACTCCCCTGCCGGACATCTCCCTTCTCTGAGTGCACTAGGCGGGGCTGGGGATGAAGCCGGGTGCCAGGGATGAAGCCGGGTGCCTGCGGTGAAGCCTACCTGCTTGATCACGCACTGGTGGCCCCACAGGGTGTGTGGTTTCTGCTGAGTCTCCGCATCCCTAGCAGGATGTCTCCCCACTTTGTGCGCACTGGGCTGGGCTGGGAATGGAGCTGGGTGGTGGCGGTGAAGCCTACCTGCTGGATCACGCAGTGGCAGCCCCACAGGGTGTGTGTTTTCTCATAAACCCATATCTTTACAGGCATATCTTTGACAAAGGCATCATGAACACACAATGCTAAAAGAATTGTCTCTTCAGTAAATTGTTTGGGAAAAATAGATATCCACATATAAAGTAATAAAATTGGGTACTTGCATTATGCATAAAAATGAACTTAAAATGGGTTAAAGACTTAAATGTAAGACCTGAAACCATAACACTACTATAAGGAAACAGGGAAGAAGTTCCTTGACATTTGCCTTGGCAATGATTTTTCAGATATGACACCAAAATCACAGGCAACGAAAGCAAACATGAATAAGTGGGGCTACGTCAAATTTAAGTTTCTGCACAGCAAAGGAAACAATCAAGCAGATAAAAAGGCAAACAATTTTTTCATTGGAGAAATGGAATGGGAGAAAATATTTGCAAATCTTATCCAAAATATATAAATAAGTCATATAAGTCAATAGCAAAAACCAAACAAAAACAGAAAAAAACAACTTGATTCAAAATTGGGCAAAGGACATGAATAGAAATTTCTCAAAAGAAGACATACAAATGGCAACAGGTATATGAAAAAACGTTCAACATCACTAATTATCAGGAAAATGCAAATCAAAACCACAGTGGGATATCACCTTATACCTATTATAAAAAAGATAAGAGATAGCAAGTGTCAATGAGGGGATGCAGAAAAGGAAACCCTTGTATACTATTAGTAGGAATGCAATTGGTATGGCCATTATGGGAAACAACTTTAAATTTCTCCAAAAAATTAAAAATAGAACTGCCATCTGATTCATCAATCCCACTTCTGGGTACACAACCAAAGGAACTGAAATTAGTATGTCAAAGAGATATCTGCATTCTCATGTTCATTGCAGCATTATTCACAATAGTCAGGATATGGAAACAGCCAAAGTTGGCTGAAGCAATGGATGAATAAAGAAAATATGGAACATAAACAATGTAATATTATTCAGCCATAAAATGAAGGAAAACCTGTCTTGTGACAGCAGGGATGAACGTGGAAGACATTATGCAAAGTGAAATAAACTAGACACAGAAAGACAAATACTGTATGATCTCACTTATATGCGGAATCCCAAAAAAGTCTAACTTAAATGCCCATTGATGGATGATTGGATAAGGAAACTGGTATATATACACTTTGGAATACTACTATGCCATAAAAAAGAATGAAATACTCCCATTTGCAACAACATGGATGAACCCGGAGAAACTTATGTTGAGTGAAATAAGCAAAGCACAGAGAGATAAATACTGCATGTGCTCACTCATATGTGGGAGCTAAGAGAGAAAAAGCAAGGAAAGAAAGACCATAGCTGTGCATTGATATTACAGAGGGAGAGAACATTCCTTGGGCTACAAAGTGGACTGGGGGGGGAATGGGGAGGGGGAGGGAAGAGGATGGAGGTTGGGGATAATTGGGTGGGGGACATAGAGTACAAATGCAATTTCTGGTAATGGGCATGCTGCCAAAATGAATCTGGCCCTCACATCATTGGCATGAGGAGTGACAATTAGCTTTGTATCTCATGAATATTCGTAATAAAAAGAAGTCTAACTCACAAAAGCACAACATAGAATGGTGGTTGGCAGGGGCTGGTGGTGGGCAAGATGGGGAGATATTGATCAAAGAGGACAAACTTTCAGTTATAAGTTAAATAAGTTCTGTGGTCTAGAGTACAGCATGGTGACTATAGTTAATAATGTTGGTGACTATAATTAATAATACTGTTTTGTATGTTTGAATTTTGCTAAGACAGTAGATCTTAAGTGTCCTCACCACACACACACACAAAAGTGACTATATGAGGTGACGGATGTGTTAATTAGCTTGATGGTGGTAATCATTTCACAACATATACACATATCAAATCATCACATTATAAACCTTAAATATATACAGTTTTGTCAATTATACCTCCAAAAAATTAATAATAAATCAAAACGATGTTTTAAAAAACTTACCAAAAAAAAGATATGCTGAATTTAATGTAGGATCTGGTTTGATTTCCTTTTGCTCTACCTCTCAAAGGGTCAGTGCTGGTGTGTCCACAAGCAACCTCCAGTGCTGAAAGAAAGAATAGAATTAGAGGAAGGAAACGTGTAGAACCCATGACTGCGACTCCTCTTTTAGTGGAAACGGTGGAGCTATGTAGGCTCGTCCATGAATTCAAATTGCAAGGATATGAACTATGTAATGAATATGCTATTTATTTTTCATCATCATCTTCTTCAAGGACTAAAAATAGTAACAACCTAATATGCCTTACTGGGAAAATAAATACTTCCATGGGCTTGATATAGGTAAGTCTTTTAAAAAATATTTTGTACAAAATACTTCATAGATAAAAAATTGGTATCTGTAATACAAAGAGAACATTAAAAGTAAATAACAATAAGTCAATTAAAATGGGTAAATGCTATAAACAGCCAATTCAAAGAAGAGAAAAATTTAATGGCCTATAAAGTTATGAAAATAGGCTGCATCTCACCAGGAATTAGGAAAAATTAAAAGCAGACAAACAAACAGAAACCAATAACTATAACAGCATCAAAACCATGACAGACCACTTAACATCCATCAGCTCAACAAAAATAAAAAAATCTGACATACTCTTTTGATAATTCGACAGACTCTAATCATCTTGAGTTCTGTATATTTTAGTTACTTTAACAAACCTCTAAATTTTTTGCATTTAAAGGAGTCAGGAACACTGTAATTTTTTTATATATATATATATAAAGTTTTCCATTTATTTGTGAAGTCTTGCACACTACTTTTAAGTTATTCGCTAGACAGCCAACTCAATGCACAGTCACATTAAAACTTTGCTGTTCTAATCCTTGTTTACCAGAGTTTCCCCCTTTCCCTTTCCTCAGCCCTGTAGATCACTCTGGAAATCAGTAGACTAAGGAAATCCATCAATGGTGTTACCAGCTGCTCAGGTATGTTTTACTCCAGACAGGGGGATAAAACTAAATATTTTGTTAATAAACACTGATTTCATTCACATTATCGTAACCACCCAGTTTTTAAGAGACATCAGAAGAATAATTTTTTCTGCATTAAGTGGTATATGGGGCTCAGTGACCTTTGAGATTCTTCCTGACTTTATGATATTATGACTACATAGCATTCCAAATGCACATTTATTATTTTAAACATACTATTTAAGATGGGTGAGGAGGATGGGAGGGTGTGGGAAGTAGTGGCTGTGGGGAGGTCAAGTGGTCCCTATTGTGCATTGAAATCTTGAAAGCAGCCTTGGATACCAGCTGCAACCTGTAGAGGGTTTAAATAGTAGCATGTGCACCAAGTTACAGTCACGCAGTGTGCACTTTGCTAGAGCTGATGTCTCAGCCTTCACATCAGGCCTGCAGCCTCTGGAGGTGGGGCCCTGTAACCACCCTTAGATGCACATGTAGCCTTCCTTCCAGATTTCCCTTCGGAATTGGCCCCCAAGGCCTCTTTCATCTTGTCCCAAGATGGAACATTCCCCTTAACGTCCTGTCTCCCTGATGTTAGAACGGGCATCACTTGCAAAGCCATACCATGGAACCATTCCCTCCCACTGAGAAGAGGCTTCTGGGACACACATTTGGTTCTCTGCACATCTGGGGATTATGTCAGAGCCTTGGGAGGAAAGATCAAGCCCTTTGAGAATGGGATTATATTTGTAGCTGTTTCTCCAGTTCCCCAGAGAGTGAGGCAGGATGGGGACTGGGGAGGAGGGAAGATGTGTCCAGAGCCAAGAACATCGCCCCAGGAGTCAGCAGAATTACTTAATCTTAATGAAAACATGGGAATAACGAAAGTGCCCAATTAATAAAATGATTTATTTTATTTAGAAATATTTATTGGGCTTTTACTCTGTGCCAGGGACAGTTCTCGGCTCTGAAAACACATAACTGAAACAAAATAGACAGGTTACCTGTTCTTATAAGTTCAGATTCCAGTGGGAAATAGGGAGTGTGGAAGCAAAGAAGATGGTTTCCTTAAATGGTTCATCACTATTTCTGGTACATAGTAAAAGCTCAATAAATGGCAGTTCTTTGAAAATTCCCAGTGGTCGATAACTCTAGAGGGCAGAACATCATCTGTCTTGCGTATCCTTCTCACTATTGTTGGCACTTAATAATTATTTATTGAATGGCTGAATGAATGGCTCTGTCAATTAAATAAGTATGAATCTTGGAGAAAGTCACTTCCTCTTCCTGGAACTCAGACTTTTCCTCTGTACAGTAGACAAAGAAGGATATTATTGGTCCCTGGGTCTCCCCATCACAATCCCATCACCATGCCATCACCATGCCTCTTCTCCCCTACTCCTCAGTTTCAAGAATTCAGTCCTGATACCTCAGTCTTGCATACAGGACCTTACAGGCAACACCTCCACTTATCTTTTCAACTTTAGTTCTCACTACCCTCCTACAAGACCTCTATGCTCGATATAGCTAAATCCCCCATGTGTTTCTTGTTCCTAGGCCTTTGCTCACAGCACTTCCTAAGGGTGTTCTGCTCTTTTCTTTGCCCACCTGGTTTTCTTGTTATTTATGTTTCAGCATCAATCACCTTCTCTGGAGAATCCCCTGTACCCTGCACATCTAGAGACCACATTGCTGTGCTGGCAAAGCTCCCTGGGTTTGCCCCTAACTTCGCATGAGCCACATTTAGTTGAGATCCTCTGTTTTTGTGTATTTGTTTCTTTTGAGACCAGAGGAAGTTTTATTTTCCTTCGTGTCTCAAAGTCTTCTCAATGCCTTTCTTATAATAGATGTTCAATAAATGTTTCTTTAACTGAATTGAGCTGTTATTCTCTGTATGCCACTGGGAAGGGATTAACAGTTATTATTTCCTAATGGGTTCACATGAACGTTCACCAGAGTTTATTTCTCACAGAGTTTAAATTCTTGGAAGGTAACTTATCTGATATAACATGCCTCATGCATTGCCTAGCTGAAGAAACATAGGACAAATTTCAAAGTCTGGATGCTAAAAATAATCCATCATTCCACAGTAAACTGAAATAAGATTACAAAGAAATATCAATGCATTAAAGTATAAAGTCAATTATACTCAACATAAATGGGTTTTAAACCTAATTGTGCCATTTACTTTAGCTTCCTTCTCTTGGAGGCAGGACAATTAGTAGTAAAGTAGAAAGAGTACTGGTTTTGGCATGAGACAAATCTGTGTTCAGTTACCATATCCGTATTTTTCTAACTCTGAGAACATGTGAACTATATTTATTATATTCTCTAAGGTTCAGTTCTCTCATACGTATTATGCCTAATCGGACATAATACACGTGGTATTCTTAATATTTTATGAATGATATAAGAATTTAGAATGGAATCTACCCACAGTGAAAATTGGTTCCCCCATTTACAAAATGAGCGTCTTAGGGAAGAATGCATCTAAGTCCTTATTCATGTCTATAAAACTGGTATCACAAGTGACTGGCAATAGCTGACATTCAATATATTTCTGTTAAAATAATAAATATGGTGACATCATAATTACCCTTTTGTTGATTATCATCACTACTTCTTGAAATGTATTTAATCCAGTTAGTACCTAGTTTTCTGATGAAGAAGAAAAAAGAGGTAAAAAGGAGGAGGAGGAGAAAAGAGAAGAAAAATTAAATTTCCATAGAAAGATGAGAAAATTTAAACATTTTTTCTGAGGAGCATAAAATGTAATACTCATGTTATTGAGAATAAGGGCATAGTATCATTAGAAGATATTTCTTACAGTTGTCAGCAAAGAACAGTCCTGGTAGACTTTGTCTGTACCAAAGGATACCATAGAAGAAATGGGATGAGATTGCTTTCCTCCTGATTTAAAAAAAACTCTGTCAACATCTCTTTGGACCAAGTGCTCTATGTTTGTGTACTTCTTGGAATTCCAGGACGGCCATGGCTTATGTTTCTGTGACCCAAGGCAGCATAATTGCAAGGGTCTGGACTGGATTTCCTGATTTAGGTTCAAAAGTCTGATCTTTTAAATAGCTTGTGGAAGTTAAAAATGGCCAAGCCTGGACTTCAGGGAATTACCCTTTCAAAAAATTATTATTTCTTTAGAAAATGCCACATGTCTGGGTTTTTCCATCTCATCATTGGCATGACCATTTTTGCAGGCTTAGTAATGATACTCCTTTTAAACTTTACTCTAAATGATAAGGTCCTTTTAGGAGAAAACCGAGGCTCCTTATTTAGCTCTTCAACTGAAGAGCATGAGGAAAAAGTTGAACTTGATATATGCTACAAAAGTAGTTAACAGTGCACCAAAAACTAGCCTTGAGAGGCAGTCAACCCTGCCTGTGTACAGATATTATAATTGGGAGTATGCATGTAAACACTTTGGACCTTTGCTTTTTCTTGATTACTTGGTTTACTAATTTCATCAGCCATTTTATTTGTTTGTTTGATCTCTTTTCATTCACTTTGTGTTTCTTTCATATGTGATGACATTATAATCCAAAATGTCAAAGTGGACTGTAGATGCCTTAGGCACAAATTTTTCCTTTTTCAGTTATTTATTTTTTGTCCCTGATTATTAGAAGAATAAAAGCTCAATGTAGAAATGTAAAAAATAAAGAAAATGCTAAAAACAATATAAAACAACCGTATACCACCAACCAGAAATGTGTGTGTGTGCATGCATGTACACACACACACACACACACAAATATTATAAATATGTTGGTCTATGTCTTCCAACTTTTTAGTCTGCACTTCCTATTTTTCTCTTTACATATTAGTTGTATAATTTTATATTCAGATTTTTTTTGATTGAATTTTTTTTTCAGCCTCAGATGAGGCAAGTAATTGAATCCATCTTACTCCATAGTAATTATCATTGATTTTTCCATGGCCCAATACTTGTTTTATTTTTTTCATATTTAATTTTCCATTTATTTTCTCTCCTTCCCCCATTCCCTTCCTTTCTTAAAACACTGTACTTTATGTTTCCTTAGGTATACAGTCAATCTTGAAAAAATATTTTGCCATTTTATATATATATTCATATACGTAAATAAAATTATAATTTTTTTATTTATTCAATTTATTAATTTATTCAATAAATACTATGTTTTCAAGACCTAACCCTGTTCCTCTAAGTATGTCTTATTAATTTCTTCTGACCACAGTTCTACTCTATTATGAGCACTCTTTCCTTTTCAATTTACCCAGTATTCTGGTAATAGACATCTTGATATGATCTACTTCCCCTCTACCACACATATTTTATGAATAAATAGGTTATGCATGTGCTTTGGTAGACCTGTGTATGGCTTTCTTTGGAGTAGATATCCAAGTGCAAGATATCTATGTCCCTGGCCACATGGATATGAAATTTCACTTAACTACCAGATTTTCCCTGTAGAATGGCTGCACCAGTTCAGGTCCCCAACTGCAGTGCAAGGTTTAGGTTCCCATTTCACTCCCTTGCTCCATATACAACACAAAATATTTTCTGACTTTTAATATATTGCCAATCAAGTAAGTATAAAATAATATATGTTCTCTCTGCCTGCACAATTCTTCCCCCAGATATTCATGGGGTTCACTTCCTCTTCTTCAAGTCTTTATTCAAATGTCAACATATAAGTGAAGTTTTAATGAGGCACTTTAAAAAATTGCAATCCTCCCTTATACTTTTTATTCTTTTTTTTTAAAGTTGTAACTCCCACACTTCTGATTCCCCTTTTCTACTTTTTTATTGTTTAGTGACTCTTTGTGAACTCTTACATGTTAATTTTTGTGACTATTTCATACGTCTTTAAAAACATGCATATTCTCTGTTGGGTATAGGATTATGTATGTATCTACTAGGTTGCACCTACTAATCATATTTTTGTAATTTTTAAAACACTTTTGCTTATTTCTAAAATCTAATTGATCTATTAACAGAATGTGTAAAAATCTCAACCTACAAATTATTTCCATATTTATTTCTCCTTGTGCTTCTTCTATTGTTACCTTATAAATCCATCTATTTTCTTAGTGCATATGTTTATAAATGATGTGTCTATTTTATCTATTCTTCTTTTAACTATGTTGTTATTTTACTCTTTTGCTCACTTTTACTTAATATTATATTTAGAGATAAGAAATCAGTGGTCCTTGATATAAAAAAAGCATAGTCTAAGAATCTCTGAGTGTTGAGCAGTGAATTTAAACCACGAACATTTAATGTATCATCATTATGTTGGTACTTACTCCTGCCACTTTATTTTGTATTTTCTATTTGCCATTGTTTCCTTCCCATTTTTTCTCCTTTTCTATTGTCCAATGGACGGAGTAAATTTTATTTTGCTGTTTCAAAAATTATACATTCTGTTGAATTATTTCTGATAGTGAGAACCAATTTATTAAAAACGATAGTCCTTTTGTTATTTTCTCATTAATTTTTAAAAGATTTTTTTTATGTGTGTATATTCTCTTGATCAATACAAACGCTTTAGCCCATTTCCTTCTTCCTTGATATCTTGTCTCTTTCATCCCCTCATAGTATCATATTGAATTTTAGTCTGAATTTCTGTATATTTTCCTTTTCTTTCCTTTTTGCAGTTTGTGAGAGAGTTATCACTGATTAAGACAAGAATTTTTACTAAGGTCGTCAACAAACTTAGTTTCCAATATCTTCCATCATCCTCTTGAAATTAATTACCTGCCTGTAATACTTCCTATAATAACACTTACAAAAATGGTATTTTTGTGTTAAAATTTCTGAGATTTTGTAGGACTAATGTTATGATCATATTGCTTTTGCATTTGAACTTGATATAAAGCACTTTTCTTGAACACTTTGGAAATATTTCTCTACTATCCTCTTGCATCTAGTGCTTCCCACAGAAAGTTGGTTTCTACCTGATTAACTTCTCTTTATGGATCATGCCTCGTTTTTCTTCTTTATGATTGGATAGAAGTTTTCTTTTACTGAAGTCTTTAATTTTACTGTACAATGATTAGTTATTTGTTTATTTCTTTGTTTCTTGTTTGGTTTGACTTTTTTACCTGCATTATTTAGCACTCAGAACTTTCCATCTGAAATGTTACTTTTTTTATATACATTTTAAATATGTTTTGTTATTTATACATATTCATGGGGTATAGAGCTGACCATGAATACCTGTGTCCAAGGTGTAATGATTACATAAATGCTGTTAGCATGCCAACCACTGAAAATCATAATTATTCCCCATGTTCTCAACCCAACCTCTTCAAAACCCCTCTTCTCCACCCCACAACCTCAAGAAACCCTAGGTCTGTGGTCTCCCTCTGCAAGTCCAATGCACCACTTGTGGTCTTTCCTTCCTTCTTTTGTAGCTCCCACTTATGAGTGAGGACATGCAGTATGTTTCCCTCTGTGCCTGGCTTATTTCACTCAAAATAATTTTCTCCAAGCTCACTCATGTTGCTGTCAATGACAGAACTTCATTATTTTCTTTTATGGCTGACTACTATTTCATTATGTATGCATACTGTATTTTCTTTATCCAGTCGTCCAGTGGTGGACATTTAGGTTGGTTCCATATCTTGACTGCTGTAAATAGATCTGCAATGAACATGGGAGTGTATGCATCCCTTTGACAGAATGATTTCTATTCCTTTGGGCATACACTCAGAAGTATTCTTGGATCATGTGATAGTTCTATATGCAGTTGTCTGAGAAATCTCCAGAAAAAACAACTGTTTTTCCATAGTGGCAGTACTAATTTGGAGTCCCAACAACAGTTTAGAAGAGTTTGCCTTTCCCCACATCCTTGCCAGCATTTGTTATTTTCAGCCTTTTTGATTATAGCCAGTCTAACTGTGGTGAGATGATATCTCAATGTGGTTTTAAATTGCATTTCCCTGATGATTAGTGATGCTGAGCATTTTTTCATGTACCTGTTGGCCATTTTTATATCTCCCTTTGAGAAATGTCTATTCAGCTCCTTTGCCCATTTTTTAATGGGTTATATCATTTATTTATTTATTTTTACTGTATAGCTGCTTGAGTTCCTTGTATATTCTGGATATTAATCATTTGTCAGATGTATACTTTGCAAATATTTTCTCCCACTCTGTTTGTTGTCTTTTCACTCCATTAATTGTTTTCTGTGCTGTGCAGAAGGTTTTTAGTTTGATATAATCCCATTTATTTATTTTGTTGTTGTTGTTGCTTGTGCTTTTGGGGTCTCATTCATAAAGTCTTCGCCCAGTTCTAGTACTTGAAGTGTTTTCCTATGTTTCCTTTTAATAGTTTTTTAGTTTGGGTTTTACACTTAAGTCTTTAATTTATTTTTGAGTTGGTTTTGGTGTATGGTGAAAGGTGTAGATCTACTTTCATTCTTCTGCATATGGATGTCCTATTTTCCTGCACCATTTATTGAAGAAGCAGCATTTTCTCCAATGTTTGTTCTTGTTGCCTTTGTCAAAGATCAGCTGGCTATAAGTATGTCAGTTGATTTCTGGTCTCTCTATTCTGTTCCATTGGTCTCAGTGTCTATTTTTATGCCAGGACTGTGCTGATTTGTTTACTATAGCTTTATAGTACAATTTGAAGTCAGATAGTGTTATGCCTCTAGCTTTATTTGGCTATTCAGGGTCTTCTGTTTTTCCATATGATTATTAGGACTGATTTTTCTATTTCTGTGAAGAATGCCATTGGTATTTTGATGAGAATTGCTTGAATCTGTACATCACATTGGGAAGAATGGACATTTTCACAATGTTGATTCTTCTAATACAAGAGCATGTAATGTCTTTCTACCCGTTTGTGTCTTATTTAATTTCTTTCAGTAGTGATTAATAGTTCTCTTCATAGAGATATTGCACCTCCTTGGTTAAATTCATTTTTTGGTATTTTATTTTTGTGGTGACTATTGTAAATGGGCTTACTTTCTTGATTTCTTTTCCTGCTAGTTCATTATTGGAGAATAAAAATGATACTGATTTTTGCATGTTGATTTTGTATCCTGCAACATTGCTGAAATTGTTAATCAAATCTAAAAACTTTTTAGTAGAGTCTTTATGTTTTCCTATATATAAGATCTTGTCATTTGTAAACAGGGACAGTTTGAATTTGTCTTTTCCAGTCTGGATGCCCTTTATTTTTTTCTCTTGCCTGACTGCTCTGGCTAGTACTTTTAACACTATGTTAAATATGTGTGGTGATAGTGGGCATCCTTGTCTTATTCTGTTTTTAAGGGAAAAGTTTTATTTTTTCCTCATTCAGGATGATATTGGTGGTGTGTTTGTCATACACGGCTTTTACTAGGTTGAGATTCTTTCCTTCTCAAGCATCTTTTCAGACCACTATGAATTGAAAGTAGAAATTAATAACAAGTAAAATTTAGGACACTCTGCAAATACATGAAAATCAAACAACAAGCTCTTCAATGACCTATGGGTCCAAGAATAAATTAAATAGGAAATCAAAAATTTCTTGAAACTAATGAAAACAAAGACACGTCATATAAAAACCTGTGGGATATTGCAAAAGCAGTACTAAGAGGGGAGTCTATTGCAATAAATGCTTACATCAAAAAATAAAGATTTCAAATAAACAACTTAATGCTACACTTCAAAAAACTAGAATAACAAGAACAATCTGATCCCAAAGTTAGTAGATGGAAAGAAATAATTAAGGTCAGAGCAGAACTAAATTACATTGACACCCCAAAAATGAAACCAAAGATAAATGAAACAAAAGTTGGTATTTTGAGGAGATAAAAGTAGACAAACCATTAGTTAGGTTAACAGAAGAAGAAGAAGAAGAAGAAGAAGAAGAAGAAGAAGAAGAAGAAGAAGAAGAAGAAGAAGAAGAAGAAGAAGAAGAAGAAGAAGAAGAAGAAGAAGAGAGGAGGAGGAAGAAAGAAGATCTAAATCACAAAAATCATAAATGAAAAAGGAGACATTACAACTGATAGCATAGAAATACAAAGAATCTTTAGAGACTATTACAAACAACTATACACCAATAAATTTGAAAACCTGGAGGAAATAGATAAATTTCTTGACATATACAAACTAACAAGACTGAACGAAGAACACATAGAAAACCTGAAAAGACTAATACCAATCAACAGGATTGAAGCATTGACTGATTAGCAGTCGCCCAACTAAGAAAAGCCCAGGACTAAACAGTTTTACTGCTAAATTCTACCAAACCTTTAAGGAGGAATTAATACCAATTCTCTTCAAACCATTCCAAAAATTTGAAACAGAGGCCACTCTCCCAAACTCATTCTATGAGGCCAGCATCACGTTGATACCAAAAATGGATGAAGATACAACAAAAAAAGAAAACTACTGGCTGATACCTCTGATGAACACAGATGCATAAATCATCAACAAAATACTAGCAATCAGAATACAGCCAATTAATCAAAAAATTATACACCATGTTCAAGTGGGATTCATCCCAGGGAGACAAGGATGGTTCAATGTATGCAAGTCAATAAATGTGATGCACCACATCAACAAAATCAAGAACAAAAACCATATGATTATCTCAGTAGATGCTGAAAAAGCATTCAATAAATTTCAATATCCCTTCATGATAAAGGCTCTCAGCAAATTAGGTATAGAAGGAAAGTATCTCAACTTTTTTATAATTTTGGAACATTTTCACTACTCATTTCTTCAGATATGACTTCATATCCACCCCCCCTCCCCCACACCTTTCTGTTTCTGGTAATCCTATTACATGAAAACTAACACTTCTGCTTTCTCTCCACATTTAGTGATTCAAAATACTACTTTTTATTTTTAGTTTTCTTTCTGATGCCTTCCAGGAATTTCCTTTGATCTGCATTCCAGTAGACTATTTTAGTCTTCTTTGAATATGTTCTTACATTTACTCATTATGAGAACTTTATTTCAATAATTGTACTTTGGTATCCTGATATCTCCATGTTTTAATAATTTTCATAATTTATTTTCTTGCTTTATCTTTCTAATAGATTGTCTTATTATTCTGAGGATGCCTTTTTGGTTGTATATCTCTAACTTCCTAAACAGATAGAAGCTTTGTAAAAGTAGGGACCATGTCTTCTTCTACTTCTATATACCATTGCATGATAAATATAAGGAATTAAAAATATACTTGCTAAATCATTAAATTTGCTAAATTACTGAAAAAAGATAAATTTAATTCATTATGTAGCTTTTCATATGTTTTAATAAATCCTTAGCATTTTTAAAAGCACATTTATTGATTAGTGGCAGAGTTTTATCAAGTTTATTCTTCCAAAAATTTATTTGTTGCTGTATCTTGTACATCGAATGATGCTTATCACATATTAATGGGTCAAAAGATATTTTTTGAGTGAATATATGAATGAACAAAAGATAAGTTCCATGAAATGGTTCTATGGTGTAGTGGGCTGAATGGTGACCTCTGTAAGGATATGCCCACATTCTAACCCCTGGAATCTGTAAATTTTGCGTTATGTGGTAAAAGAGTCAATATTACTTTATATTGCATAAACTTGATGAAGTTGAGGATTTTGGGAGGAGCTTGTTCTGGATTATCCAGGTGTGTCCTAAATCCAGTGACAAGTATCCCTGTAAGAGTGAGTCAGAAGGAGATTTGACAAACACACATAGACAAGGAGGCAATGTGATAACAGAGTCAGGACTGGAATGATGTCATTACACATCAAGGAATGCCAACAGCTACCAGAAGCTAGAAGAGGCAAAGAACACATTCTTCACTAGAGGTTCCATAGGAAGTGTGGCCCTACTGATACATTGATTTTGGACTTCTAGCCACTAGAACTGTGAGAGAATAAATTTCTGTTGTTTTAAAGTCACCATGTTTGTGTTACAATAGCCATAAAACACTAACACACATGGTAAAAAGTTTTGGGATCCCATTATACATTGGCTACCCATCCAACTCTTTGGAGATTTATGATATACATTATTGTATTAAAAGAACTATAAAGTCCTTTAAATTTATTTAGGTCAATGTTTACAAAACTTATTTAAAACCGGGATTCTTTATCTTCTTTTTATTTGCAAGGTAATAAAATTTTAGGCCTGTTTCATTTGTGACCATAGATGCAGAAATCCTAGATCAAATGTTAAATTTTATTTATTTATTTATTTATTTTTAATTTTATTTTGTCGATATACAATGTGGTTGATTATTGTGGCCCATTACCGAAACCTGCCTCCCTCCTCCCTCTCCTCCCTCCCACCTCACACTGCTTGTAGCCTATGTGTCTATGGTTTTTCAGAATACACTTGGAATATTGAATTTAATATTCTAAATCCTAAAATTCAGGTCAAAAGTTTAGCAAAATCATGGCATACTTTGTATCATTCTTAAAACAATCAGTACATTGGTATTAATGCTTTAAGTAGCCATCCTATAAAATTCATGTTTTCAATAGAAAAATGGACTTTGTAAGATATCTGCATAGATTGGGACAAAATAAATTAATAATGTAAAATTTTCACATTAATTTCATTGTCAATATCTCACATTTCTTAAGCATTAATAAAATTCTGTATAGCAGATAAGTAAGCACATTTCTTATACTGCTCCAACAAACAAATACTTAAATTATTGCCATTTACCTAATGATGTCAAACTATTACTCCAATAAACAGATCATTGAAAGTGGTACTCCATCTACATATTTATGACAGATAATAATAAATTATGTAAGGTCAAGTATTTAATTAGGAATAAAATTTTCTAATCCCTAATCTATTGCATTTCGGAAAGAAGATGTATTTTAAAGCCAGAAATGTAAGTAATTAATGCATCAGAGTACTGCCAACATGTCTCTTAAATCAGAGCAATTATTCATTAAACAATTTAACAATTTTTTGATAAGTACTTGTTGAGATGCCCTTCTATATATCAAATGTGGTGGTAGGTGTTGGTTTCATAAATAGTAGTGGAAAAGAATTTATGGAAATATTGTCTAGTTAAAATCATACAGTTATGTTTGGAAAAATTGAGGTTCTGGGATACAAAGAAATTTGCCAACAGTCACACAGTGAGTTAATAGAACAACAGACTTGAATTGTAATAATATTAATATAAAAATTCACCGACATAATGCAGACATAATCAATTTATGTTAAGGAGGAGATCAGATTTCAATACTACTCTTGTTTCTTTTTTCCTCCCCCAATCATTTTAAATTTATTGATCTTTTTTTATCATTCAGTATATGGTTTACCTTGGTGAACAGTCCATGTGCACATGAAAAGAACATGTGTTCTTCCGTTGTTGGGTGGAGTGTTCTGTAAATGCCAATTAGAACAACTTCATTTATTTATTTATTTTAGATATTGGGATTATTAGTCTAGAATTTCCTTTTTGTCAACAGTTTTTAGTTGTATATTGAGATTCCTTTCTGTTGTATTGTTATGGTCACATTTTTCTTTAAATTCTTGAATATACCTATAATAACTAATTTAAAGATCTTGTCTGCTAATTCCATCAACTCTGTTATTTGTGAGTATTTTTTTTTTAACTAATCATTCTACTGGTTATTAGTCACATTTTTCTACTTCCTCCCATGTCTTGTAATTATGTACTGAATATGTAAATATGTCATTATTCAGTGCCTGGATTTTGTCATATTTACTTAAAGAGTGTTGATTTTTGTTCTGGCAGTCAGTGAATTTCTTTTTCTGGGTCTTGTTTGTAAGTTTTCTTAAGTGTGTGTAGATTAGCCTTTACTCTGTGGCTAGATTAGCCTTATTCCTAAAGTGAGGACTTGTCAGGCTTTCAACTGAGATGTTTAATGATATCTCTTCATTCTGGTTTGCCTTGTGCAAACTTCAGAATCTCATAGCTTATAGCTGTTTAGCTCATAACTCCCTAGCAGTTGTTTTGTTGTTGCTTTATTTTATTTTTTGACAAGATTTGCAGACTATGCTAGGTTCAAATTAATATTCAGCCAAATACTGAAAGAAAGCTCCAAATTTTCGAGTCCCTCTCTATACAACTCTCTTCTTTTTAGTGCATCGTTTCAGCAGAACTGTAAGATCTGTTTCTTCAGCTCCATGTTGAGCCACTTCACCTCATTTTTCCTGTCCTGTGGTTCAAAATGTATTTGCAGGCTGTAAGCCTGGTGACTTTGGGATTTACTACATTGTTTTTCTTTTCCTAGTGGTCATAATTATACTCTACCTGTTGCTCAATATCTGAAAAACAGTTGTTTCATGTATATGTTTTCTTTCAGTTTTACACTTGTTTGTGGCAGGAAAGCTAGTTCATACTAGTGTCCTCATTTTCTGTCTTTTTTTTTTTTTTTGGTAATCAGATACTCAATCTGCTTAATTGTGCTGCCTTTGGATATGTGGAGAATCTAGCAATATTCTTTTTGTTCATTGTCAGTCATTTGTCATTCCTTCAGCAAACTATATCAATGTGCACTTGTGGTCTGACACATATATTCTAGATTAAAATGTTCTAGGTCATAGTAAGTGATTGTTAGTGGTTGAATAAATAAATGAATTATATGGTGTACATTGTTAAATTATTTTGCATTACAATAATGTATTCTATTATCTCATATATGAGTATTTTTTGTATAGTAAAGAAGTAATCCTACACATGCTTTAAGAGCAGAGTGTATATTGACGTGACAGCTATGAAGATGTCTGAGATACAGTCATTGCGCTCAAGTGATTTACATTACATCTAAGAAGATGAGATTCAAATGCACAGAGATTTGAAGTAATGAGACATCACTTTCACTTTGTATTTGTTAAATTGCTAAAGTATATGTCATTGTATATAGTGAGTCTTCTATTACTATCTTTTAATGTGATAGATTAATGAATTTGAAGAAGTCAGAGAGGTCTGGTCAATCTTTCAGAATGAAGAGGCACATTTAATTTTGTACAGTATCAAAATAACATTGGTTATAGATTCTTGAACATAACATTGTGTTTCACCCATCCATCACTTTTAATAATCTGTTCTCACTGATTGGAACATGACTTTCGGTAGTCCTCTCTAACAAACTCCTATTCATCCTTCAAAACAATGTTTTCTTATCACATTCCCCAAGAAAATAATTTTGACATCACAGAAGATAACTAATTCTTCTGTGTACATCTGAACTTTGTGTGAGTTTGAATAGAGTACTTATAAATATTATTGCAATTATTCTTCTACCTAGATTTAATTATACTAAAATATTGAGAGCAAGGATCATTTATTTCATGCTACCACCACAACTTCTGCTGGTTTCTAGTATAAGGCATGGCATGAAAAATATGAATGGGAAATAACAGAATAAACTGGAATAAAATAAAAGAGAAATAGATGAGAATAGGATAGGATAGGATCAGGAAGAATAGGAGTGAAATAATATAATGTAATACAATATAAAAATCTACAAGGTTTAGTTGAACTCTGGGTGGTTATTTCAACTTTTGAAAAGTTGTCAAAAATATATAATTTTATCAGTCCATTTTGTGTTGCTATAACAGAAAACCTGAGACTGGGTAATTTATAAAGAACAGAGGTCTATTTGGCTCACAATTCTTGGATAGCTGCATCTGGCACTGGCCTCAGGCTGCTTCTACTCATGGTGGAAAGTGGCAGGCAGCCAGTGGGTATGAGCAGATCATATGCCAAGAGGAAGCAAGAGAGAGAGAGAGAGAGAGAGGAGAGGTGCCAGGGTTTTTTAAACAACCAGCTCTCCTGGTAACTAATAGAGTGGGAACTCGTTCGCTACACCCACCTCCCGGGGTAGCATTAATCCATTCATGAGGGACCTGCTCCCATGACTCAAACAGTTCCCAACACTGCCACATTGGGGATCAGATTTCCACATGAGTTTTGGTGTGAACAACACATACAAACTATCATTCTGCTCCTGGTCCCCCAGACTCATGTCCCTCTCATGTACAAAATACAATCATTCCATCCCAACAGTCCCAAAATCTTAGCTGGTTCCACCACCAACTTAAAACTCCAGAGTCCAAAGTCTCATCTGAGACCAAAGGCCAAACTCCTTCCATCTGTGAACCTGTAAAAATCAAAAGGAAATTTATCTACTGCCAAGATACAGTGGTGAAACTGACATTGGGTACACATTCCAACTCCGAAGGGGAGGAATAGGCCAGAAGAAAGGAGAAACAGGCCCCAAACAAGTCTGAAACCCAGCAGGGCAGGCATTAAGACTTAAAGCTCTGAAATAATCTTCTTTGACTCCAAGTCCTGCATCCTGGGCACAATGGGGCATCTGGATCCCCAAGGCCTTGGGCAGCCCCACTCCCACAACTCTGCCAGACACAGCCCACTGGGCACATTGGTGCCTGAAGCTTTTGCAGGCATGTGTTGCATGTTGCCAGAGGCCTTACAGTTCTGGGGTTCTGGCAGCAGCCCAGCTGCATTGGCTTTACTAGACATTTTCCCAGTAGGGGCTCTCTGTGGGGACTTGAACCCCACATTCCTGCTCGGCATTGCTCTAGTAGATGTGGTGGGTCCGCCCCTGCAGCAGGTCTTGCCTGGGCCGCCAGGCTTTTCCATGCATCCTCTGAAATCTGGGTGGAAGCTGCCGTGCCTCCACTACTCTCATTTTTTGCCATCCTGCAGACTTAACACAACATGGACATCACCAAGTTTTCTGGCTTGTGCTCTCCAGAGCTGCTGAATGAACCACACTTGGGGCCACTTGAGGCAGGGATGCTCCAGTCAGAGCAGCTGGGATGCAGGGAGTAGGTTCCTGAAGGCAGCAGCGCCCTGGGTCTGTCCTCCAGGACAACTCGGGCCTCTTAGGCCTCTGGGCCTCAGATGGAAGATTTCTGAAATGCCTTTAAGACCTTTCTTGCAATGTCTTGGCTATTAGCTTCTGGCTACCTCACTGCCAAGCTAATGTCTTTAGCAACCAGTTTATTTGCTTCACCCTTGCATTTTTCTCCTGCTCTCCGCTTCTCTACCACATGGCCAAACTGCAAATTTTCCAAATCTTTATACTCTGCTGCCCTTTTAAATTATGGCCTCATATCATGCCTTTGCTGCCATAACTCAGATTAGGCTGTTAGAAGTAACCATGCAGCTTCCTTAATGCTTTGCTGCTTGGAAATTTCTTCTGCCAAACATTCTGGTTCACAATTCTTAAGTCCCACCTTCCACAAAGTCCAAGGGCATGGACACAGTGCAGCCAAGTTCCTTGCTATGGTGTAGCAAGGGTGATCTTTTATCCAATTCCCAATAAGTTCCTCATTTCTATCTGAGACCTCATCATCCACATGGTCTTTACTGCCCACATTTCTATCAGCATTCTGGTCACAACCATTAAACGATTTAACTCTAAAATGTTCCAAACATTCTCTCAACTTTTTGTCTTCTTGTAAGTCCTCCAAACTCCCCCAACCTTTGCCTATTACTCAGTTCCAAAGCTGCTTCCACATTTTCAGGTATCTGCATAGCAACATCCCACTCCTCAGTACCAATTTTCTGTATTAGTCCATTTTGTGTTGCTATAACAGAATACCTGTGACTGGGTAATTTATAAAGAACAGAGGTGTATTTGGCTCACAATTCTGGGACAGCTGCATCTGGCATGGGCCTCAGGCTGCTTCTACTCATGGTATAAAGTGGCAGACAGCCAGCAGGTACAAGCAGATCACATTGCAAGAGGCAGCAAGAAAGAGAGAGAGGGAGGTGCAGGGGTTTTTAAACAACCAGTACTCACGGAAACTAATAGAGTGGGAACTCACTCAATATCCCCATCCCCCAGCGGAAGCATTAATCCATTCGTGAGGGATCTGCCCCCATGACTCAAATAGCTCCCAGCACTGCTACATTGGAAATCAGATTTCTACATGAGTTGTGGTGGGGACAATACATCCAAACTATATTAATAATATTCAAATTATAATTGCTACTTGGGCTTCACTCGTGAAGACCCCCAGGTATGTGAACAACACAGTCACAATCATGGTACTCTCTGGAAGTGACTGAAGCCTATTAAAACCAAAGAAAGTACCAGTAAAGCAAAACAAAACAAAACAAGCTTTTTAAAGCCTATGTTAGTCTGTGCCATTTACAGCTCAGTGTCAAACTCAGCCCAGCATTGCCAGGTGACTATACGTGGATGCATCTCTCCTAAAAACTTTGTACAAATCCTGAAATGAGGGATTTCTTGATGCTGAATAAATTCTCAGAAACCTAATGGCAGATCAGTATAGGGAAAAAGGTAGCAGTCTCAGAATTGCTTTATATACCACCAAATAGTGTCACATAATGGAGTTTGCAAGGACTCTAATATTTAGCTTGATTGGCTGGCGTATCCATATTTCATTCATTTACTTGTTTACTTACACAGTAATTTGCTCATTTATGTATGCTGTTGAAAAATATTTACTGATTGCCTGTTAGTGGCCAGATAATCCTTATTGCTTAACTTCTGTTTAGAAATAGGCAATAAGGATTCAGAATTAAAGACAAACAAGAGAGATATAATCTTGGAGCTAAGACTAAAGAAATAGACAATGATGGAAACAGGCAATTATCAGAGCACAGTAGGTGCTATAATGAAGAAATGCACAGTGTACTTTGAGATTGTATGGGATGGGCCCTTAAGTCAGTATGGACAGTTAGGGCAGACTGGCCTCCCGGGGGAAGTGACACCTACATTGAGACCTGAAGGTTGAGTGGGAAATAATAAGGAAAGGAGAAATAAAGGAGAGCATGGCTTCTTAGAGGAAAGAAAAGAAACACAGTGTGACTGGAGTATAGATTCAAGGAAGAGTGTAGAAGAATGAGGACAGATTGGTGAACAGGAGCAAAGACACAAAATACTTTGTGAGCTGGATTAAGGAGTCTGGGAATTACCCTTTCTAATTTTTGTCATAAGAAGGGTGACAATGCCTAAATCGAAGAATTGTAATCTATCATATATTGTACATATGTATGCTACATATATAAATTGTATGTATTATATATGTGCATATGTCTATGTATGTATACATTATATATATATATATATTAAATGAATGTGAGTGCAAGCATGCACATGATGTAAGAAGTACTAGTTATAGTTTGATCCTCAATGACAATCACATGAGTGTACTCAGTAGCACGTCTTTGGCTGATGGAAATTCTTCTGCAATAGGTTACCCGAATCTTTCCTCAGCTCTTCAGACCACCTTACCTATTAATCAAAAATATCAATCTGAAATGAAAATTAAATCCTGCTATCTCCTTTGTTTAAAACTGTTACCCCATTGCCCTTAATATAAAATTTAAACTCTTTAGAAATGTTTACCAAGACCTTTCATGATCTGAGACCTTTAAATTTGCCAACCAATCCTCAGCTCTCATTATTTTCTCATATAAATTCAATATTCCAGAAAAATTAAACTTCTTCCAGATGCTTGATTAGCACAAATTTTTCCAACTTTGCATATGCTCTTACTTGAGTATACTTCTTTCTTCTTTACCTGGCTAATTTCTATTTTTCCTTGAAAACTTAGTTCAGGTATCGTTTTTTCCTTCCTCCTAGGACAGTATAGTCATTTCT
Organism: Cynocephalus volans; assembly: GCF_027409185.1. Classification (NCBI taxonomy): domain Eukaryota; kingdom Metazoa; phylum Chordata; class Mammalia; order Dermoptera; family Cynocephalidae; genus Cynocephalus; species Cynocephalus volans. The sequence continues at coordinate 21,243,187 of NC_084476.1, forward strand.
CCTCATCTGATTACCCAAAGCCTCTATTGTATTCATAATTCCAATTCTATTATTTGCTGGGCATAAGCTTGGTTTAATACTTAGCCTTCACAATTCTATTTCCTTTCATGTGTTTAAAACAAGAACATAGCCACCTCTTGGGGTCATTACAGGGATTATATATTCCACTCAACACATGTTGGCTATTGTTATTATTTTACATTACTGTAGCTTTTTTTTTTTTTTTTCACATGCATTGTAATTCTATTTACTGATCTGTTTTTCTATCTAAACTGAACGGCATGCTCATCACTTTTGTTGTTTTCCCAGTGCCATTTATTCAAGGACCAGATATGGGGTGAAAGTTCAGTGAATTTCCACTGAGTAATGCAAGAAAAAAGGTCTTCCTTAGGAGTCGAAAGGCCCAGGTTTGTAATTGACCTCCTGTGAGATCGATCCTAGACAGATCATTTTCCTCTCTGAGCTTCTGTATTTATATCTGCAATATAGAATGATTGGACTGGAAGGTGGTTAAGATCCCTTTAATCATATAATGATGTTAAACCTATCAAATACAGGATCACATGCTTTCATATTATTCTTCAAAGAGTCCTTTCCAAATCCAGGGTCTGGTGCTACTCAATATAGGTTCTCAGAAGTTCTCTGGCAAACCTGGGAACCCCGGGTACTGAATGGAATGAATATACTTAAACTGATACCACTAACACAATGTCGATCCTACTGCTTACCATTGCAGCAGTTGGGAGGGCATTGTTCCTGCATTTTCAGCAAAAACATGAGAGGCACATTTATGATTTAGTGTGTCAAAGTCACAGATAGAGAAGTTACCATCTGTAATTTTCACATCAAGGTAACTATAGGTTGAGCTGAAAGAATGAATAAGCCTCCTTTCATTTATTTTGTGACCCATCTTCTGCATCCTGATTTTTTTAAAAAAATTAAGACATGTACTGAGCTAAAGCTGTTGAGACCTTGACAGTTACTGGTGGAGGAGTATTTTCTGGTGGTAGCAAAGCAAAAAGATGCAGTTATCCTTTATGGAAAATTCCAAGAACCACTTTATAATATTTTGAGTTATGCAGACCTGACTTCTGCATGACTGACATTTTTCACTCAGGGGTTGGGAAATTTATGATCATCTTTATGCCTTGGTTTCTATACCTGTAAAGTGGAGATGATAAAATCTACCTTGGATGACTACTGAAAGAATTAAATATAATATTATATTCAAAACCTCTTGGTCAATTGTGAATTACCAGTAAACATAAATTACTGTTAACTGAGAAAGTCAAAGTTTGATTTATGTCTTTATCATTTTTAAGAACCACATATTTCAGTTTTTACTGATGGGATAGAGATTATAGTGAAAATAATGTAAATTTTGCTTAAATGTTTTTGATTTTATGGGGTTTTGGGTACATTTTTGTGAATGGACATTTTCACTGTTCTGGAATGAAGAGAATTGGGTTGATTCTAATTCTGCTCCACTGTGTTTTCTAGAACTTGAAATAGGGAGGGAAATTGTATTGATTAAACACACATACACACATATGCACACATGCACATAGGCACAATTCCAACCTTCATATAATTGTCCTATTTCTCCTAAACACAAAGGGCAGAAATCCAAAGGAAGCTATGCATCTTGGTTGTAAAATAGGAAAACATATAAATTCCATATGGTTGTTGTGAGACATTAAGTGGCTAGAACTTCACAAATGGTCACATTATACACAAAGGTGAGTGTGCCTTGGAGTCAGCCATGAGGTGTGAAGAATCATCAAGCACCTTGAGGTCAAAAGCCATGAGTTCTAATCCAGGCTCTGCCTCTTTGCCTGGTCTCTCCTGCATGAGCTAGGATCTACCTGTTGCAATACCAAGTTTCAGTCTCTTTGGGTATAAACTGATAAACCCACCTGCCTTACAGGGCTGTGGTGAGGAGGAAGTGAAATGATGGATATATGATTTTGCTCTGTTAACTGGCAGCATTTTCCACAAATGTATGGCAAAGATGCAGCATCTACTCTAATTACAAGAAAAGCAAAGGGGTTCTTGAAGCATCTGGGGAATTATTCCTCCCTCCACTGATGCTTTGAAGAGCTAACAGCAGGGCTTGGTCACCAAAAACACTAAGGTTGAGCTCATTACACAAAGGTTGAGCTCATCACACCCAGTCTCCAGAGCACTGTATTTTGGAGTCTGATGATTCCAGAAGCGCAATCAGCAACAAAGAAGAAACAGGCATTTGCTGCAAAGATGAGTTCCTTTGCAAGAGGAATCTAGCAATTCGGTTCATCCTGGGTGAAAATCAAACACCATTCTCTCTCTGAGTCTCAGCTGTGTCAATTCACACACACAGAAAGGGATTAATGAAGCAAATGTCTACTCTGAGTACTTGGCCATTCCTGACTTAAAAGAGGACAGGAGGGAAACAAGAGGAAAGATATAATCAGCCTCATTCTCCACTGGTAATTCACTTCCCTTTAATATTTGCGTGGGTAAAGTTCACTGGCAGCAAATGTGGACACCCATTTTAATGGCATATTTTAGGAATAGCATGGGAATGTCCAGAAACTTGTCAATACAAATGATGTGCTGAGTACCCTATGTTTGTTATGTATGCTAATTTCTGTCCATTCATGGAAAACTACCTTAAACTTCTTGCCTTTTGTTTCTGTTTCTGTGTCTACCTGCCTCTTGATACCTTTATTTTGTAGAATGAGCTCTTAAAAGACACAGACCATGTCTTCTACACCTCCTTATTGTCCATATATAGCACAGAAATGGACTGCAGTTCTGGCCACCACTCTTCATAAAAGACACTGGAAAACTTGAGCAGGCAAGGAAGGGCCTGAAAACAGTTATGTGAGGAACAAGTGAAAGAATAGAGGACTCTAAGCTAGGAGAATGGAATGGTCGGCTCTAGGGTGGGGATGGCAGGGCAGCATGAGAACCGTCAGTACAAGTCCCTTGAGAGACCAAAGCTAGACCACAGTTACAGGAGGAAGGAGTCTTACTGAGACTGACCCTGAATCACAAATTACACACACCTGTAAATGCATGATTTAATTTAGTCCCCCTTCCAACATTGGTTGTTTTTCTTCCTGTGGAGATTTTTACCTGTGGTTTCGAATTTTGGGTCAGAAAATCTGTCTACTCTTGAACATCACTCCAAGAAATTCATGGTCCTGAGTGAGGTCATTTGGCTTATCGAAGCATTAAAATTTAAAACATAAATTAAGCTTCATCTGGGCACATGAATTTTTTTTTTTTCATTTTTTACTACTGAGAATCACTGACTTTTCCTCTGATGGGAGAAATTTCTTCTAGAACAGCATGATGGCATTTCTTTTTCCCTGAAATCCCAACCTCAGAGCTGTCCAAAGAATAAAACATTCCAGATTCAGTCATTAGGGACTCCTCATTGGACAGCAAATGTTTGGTGCAAAGGAACCCAAACAGAAGCAGTAGGAGAGAAGATTCAGTTGCTAACAAGCTTCGTGCCAGGAGGGTAGTGGATAATCTACTACTGCAGGATGTTAGGCTTCGAGAGGATTTTAGACATGAGGAGCCTGAGGCCCAAAGAAAAGTGACTTTCCCAAGGTGCTTCAGAGAGTGACACATCTGGGATGAGAGGTGACCCCCATGTAATATGGTAGCAGAGTGAGTTCAGAGGGCTGGACTCTCCCATCAGACTTCAGAGACCACTTGACTTCACCATGAGTGGGAAACAAATTTGGACCCTGGTTTCTGTGGAGGAGCCAGAGAGGAACAAGAGGGTGAGGAGAAAGGAATTCCAAACATCCATCCACGCTCCAACTCTGTAGTCTCCAAAAGCCAATGTATGAGTTAACAGTAGACCTATAAGACAGAGTAGGACAGAGCCCTCAGTGTCTCTTTGTCACCACCTATATTAGTCCGTTTTGTGTTGCTGTAACAGAACACCTGAGACTAGGCAATTTATAAGGAATAGAGGTTTATTTGGCTCACAATTCTGGGACAGCTGCATCTGGTGCAGGCCTCAGGCTGCTTCTACTCATGGTGGAAGGCAGCAGGCAGCAGGTAGGTAAAAGCAGATCACACGGTGAGAGGAAGTGAGAGAGAGAGAGAGAGGAGGTGCCAGGGTCTTTTAAACAACCAGCTCTCACAGGAACTAATAGAGCAAGAACTCATTCAGGACCTGCCCCCCACCTCCCCAGGGAGAGGATTAATTCATTCATGAGGGATCTGCCCCATGACACAAGCAGCTACCAACATTGCCACATTGGGGATCAGATTTCCACATGAGTTTTGGCAGGGACAACATGTCCAAACTCTATCACTTCCTCAATACAGTCACAGGACCAGGTCCCTAGCAGTTGCACAGCCCAGCCCTCACACCTGGTAGGGTCTCAATAACCATTCATTAATTGAGCAGATGAGAAATAAGGGGAAAAGACATTTTTGCCCTCATTAACTTCTAGAATTCCAGTCTGGAACTGAGAGAAAAAAACTAAAGGGAAAAGAATCTCCACATATTAGGAAGCATAAACCAATCCTCTACAAAACAACCCCAGGATCTTCTATGTGGCAAGGAAAATAGGCATGATCCCTGCCCTCACAGCGTTTACATTTTAATTTCTTGTACCCATTTCAATAGAGGAAATTATTCTTAAGAAAACACATCAGTGTATTTCATACTGTCAAACTGAGGGACAAGTTTCATAACCTGGGTACCTAATAATGGGTAACACATTTCCCTTCCTGATTAGTACTTGGGAGATTTATGTTCTACTCCACAACTCCCTTGGGTAGGTTATGCCAGCTCTCTAACCTCAATGTCATCATCTGTAAAATGAACTGATTGGGATAGATGTCCTCTTAACTCCCAGGTGCAGAATGAATTCCAGAGCCTCACCTGGGAAGAGGAAAGCAGGTTTGTGGTATTTCACTTTAATCTGCGATGCCACCTTGTGGTTATCAATAAGGACCACATCAAGGACAGGAAAGAGGCTGTATTACATAGCAACCCAAGTCAAAAAAAGTCCAGGAGGGATGCGAGCTAATCCTACCCCTCTCACTCCTCAACCCTTGAGGCTGAATCCAATGAAGAAGATGCAGGCATTTTCTTTCAAGTCCACATCTCATAGCCATTGGAAGCTTCACCCTGCTTAGAAACACCAAGAGTGAACTCTCATAACACAGTTAGGGGCTGCCTGGAGGCTTGGAAAACGTATCCACCCCCATCCCAACACACTCACATGCCCTTCCTTAAGTCTGCTAGATGATGACAGATGGGGGAAGGCTGGGGCAAGACACTGGAGACAGAGACAGAAAGAAGACAAGCCAGTTTTCCAGGGCAAACTCTTCTCACTCCAGCTATGGGAAAAGGAAGTTGTTTTCAGGTTCTAGAAAGTCGTAAGATTTTCAAGCTTCTGATTCCCTTTATTTTCTTCTTATAATCCCCCCTTTTTTTTCTTGTGAATACATTACAAAAAGGAGTTGTCATATCTTGGGGTGCTCCTAAACCAGGTCCCTGACCTCAGGTAGCTACCAGTCAGCTCTAAAGCTGTGTGCTTTAGTTCCAAACACTACAGTGCCACGTAGAACTCACTGCGTAAGGGCTCTCAATATGGTGAACTCTGTTGCATTTGCACTCTGCTGGCAAAGAGAAGATACTTGCCAGGGGAGAGAGAAGCAATTTGAGAAGATGTGGTCCTTAAACCATCAGGAACTCTTAAAATGCATTATTTTGGGATGGGCAGCCACATAGCAAAAGAAAACAACAACAATGAAGACAAAAGCTTCAGTTAAGGAATCCTCATTCTGTACTTGGCACCGAGCTAAACGTTGAACATGCATTGTTTAATTTATCCCCCTAGCAATGTTATGAACTGACTAGATTTATTATTTTAATTTTTAAAGTAGAGAAAGCCAAGCCTTACTAAGGAGAATGTGACTTGCCCCCAGTCTCTCAGCTAGGACATGGTGTCATCAGTATTTAAGAGCATGAGCCAGAGAATATAAAGACTTCTGCTCTGGTTATCATTCTCTTATTATGAGAGCTTGCACTTGCACTCAACATCTCCAACCTCTGGTTTCCTTAGATCTAGAAAGGAGATGATGCATTGTCAGACTACAGGTAAACACAGGGTCAGATCACACTGTGAAGTTCCTCCTAAATTGAGGACAACATTTTGTGATACATCAGTTGAGATTGAAGCCAAGACTTTCAAACCAGCAGCCTGTAAGGAAATTGAGTTGATTAATTTGTTTTGTTTACTCTGAAATCTGTTAAAAATTTGAATTTGAAAGATTTGGGGCAGATATGACCCTTCATTTCATCCTGGCTCCGATCTGTCTATGCTGTTCTGTGCAGGTCAGTTGCCTGCCTGACCTCTGTGGACATGTGAGTCCGTGGCTCTTGGGATAAGTCAGTTCTAAGGTTTGGTCTATTTGTAAGCAGGGCTCAAGCCATTGTAGAAGCTAACTTCACTGCCAGCCTGCTGCTAGTTTGTTTTTGTAAGGCATGGTCATCCCAAACTCTGTTGTCTTCTCTGGGTAGTTTATGAGCAACTCAGGCTAAAGTTATGTTAGATAATCTGACATAGATTTCAGGAGACCTGAATCCTGCTCTAAGTTGTGTGAGACTGGGCAAACTTGTGTATCTTTCTGAGCTCCAACTTCCCTATCCACGGGAGGTTTAGTGTAAGCCATTAAAACTTCTGCATCCCTAAAAACCTGAATCTTCCATTCCTATTACTTAAGCAGTAGTTTTCTACACTAGCTTCATACTAATGTTGCATTTTTAAATAACTAGGTCCCACATATAGGCATTTGATTGACTTGGGCATCTGTATTTTTAAAAAAGCTATCCAGATAATTCTAATGTGAGGCCAAAGTTGAGAACCATTGTGCTAAACAGTGAATTCTGAAGCAGATTACCATTCTCATAAAGGCCATAGAGAGGTTAAAAACAACAACAACAATAACAACAAAAACAACAAAACAAAACAGAAAATAGCCCAAGGTTTAAAAAATGTGATATGTTTGAAATCAAACTTAGTTCTCTCTAACTCTAAACCCAGGTTCTTTTCTGTTATACCTACCATGACAAAGTATTTAAAGTACCCTCTTTTCTTAGAATACATAAACTACTTTGAAAACTCGACAAAATCAACAACGCATATCTTGTAAAAGTAGTAATGTTGTGTCTTCTCCTGAGTTCTCCAGTTCCCAGCAATGGTATACAGAATATTCTCCAGGCATATCTTTCTAATCCTATAGGCCTCATGACCTTATTTTCATTGTTGTAAATCGTCCTCAAAGTGAGGAGAGAAGCTAGAACTAGATGGGAAGGGAAAATAAAAAGCTCTTTGAATTTCAGCAGTTAGATGATTCTTATAAACGAACTAAAAAAATTAAACAGCACTTTTTAGGTTTTCTAATCAGTTAAAAAGCCCAGATTATCACCATCCAAGGAAAGAGAAATGGCTCGGAAATCAGTTTCTGCCGACACCTGCAGGTTTCAGCAACTCTGGTCCCTACTTCGCACTCCAAATCCATCTGTCAAGTCACTCCAACCCATTTGCAAATGCTGTCTGGCTTCAGAAGGTCTCTTTTATTCATCACATTTATTAAGTAATAGAAAGTGAGTTATAGGGATTACAGAATATAAAAATTACTTTCATTCAGGTGTCCAAATGATTGTCTTTGGCTACAATATGAAAAAGGAGCTCTGGCTGACTTCTCTCTGTGCCCAACAACTGTGCCAGGAGGAAGAAAGTGGTCAGGGAGCCCTTTCTAGAAGATTAGCTCAGCACTTAAGCTAATTAAGCTTCATTCCTTCAGATCTCTTTGCTGTGGGTCAAATATGTGCCTGTTCCTGTGCTAGGACAGGGTGACTTTGGGCCAGGTACTTAAATAGTCTGAACCTCTTAATCCTCATCTTTGAGTTGGGTCTAGTAATGTCTATATCACAATGCTGTAAATGACATAAGATGTATTAAAGCGTTGTAAAATGTAGAGTGACATTTGCAGCTTCTTGGTCTTATTGTTTCCTTTTCCCCCTGAATCACATTTATGATGGAATCACTTTTACGCAATGGACAATTGCTGATCTGCTGCAACTTAATGCTCCTAATTCACTTGCCATTTTGCCGCAAATTACCGCCCCCTCCCCATGCCATTTTGGTCAATGTTTTGTTATATGTGTCCCTGATGGAGATAGTTGAACTACTGTTTTCTGACCCATTCCCTCAGTATCTTGATCTCCTCTCTGTTAATGTCTTTTTGTTAATTCTCAGTGCAACACCAGTGACCCGTATAGGTATAAATCTTTCCAAAGAAATGGTTTGCACTTCCATGGAATTACAAATCCTAGATTTGGATGAACCTTTAAATTAACTTGGTCAATATCCCATCTAGTCTTAAAGGAACTTAAACTATATTTAGCTGGAGAAGAAAGAGATCCAGAGAGTCCCTTGGAATTATCTGCACATATTTCATTACGATATGGAAGAGAAATCAGACCTATTATCTGAGACAAAAGAGTAGAAGGCACAGGTGATAGATTTTAATTATCAGAACTATGCCACATTGGCATGGGCTGTCTGGGAATTCGCTGAGTCCTCTGAATCTGAAAATACTCAAGTAAAAGTTGTGTTAAATAATGTCTGGCATGCAGGATGCTGAGCTGAATTGATCCAGTTATAACCCACAGCAATCAAAATACGAGTGTGCTGGGTATCTTTGATTTGCCCTTCCCAATACACTTTCTACCCTTCTCTACCCTTCTCTGTTCCTCAGGAGTTGGATCTGCATAGGCTTCCTTGCCTCTGGCTTCTGGTTGGATTCACCCAGAAGATTAGAGGGAGGGAATAGCATAACGTTAGGGGATTTACTCCATCAGCTCCCCGCTTCCAAGTTTGCCAGTGGCTGGCTGTGTTCTTTGGATGACAGTCACATCCCCTTCCAGGAAGCTCTTTCCCTCCAGTATCTGTATCTCCAGCATCCCTCGAGAACATCTTCCTCTTACCCTTTCAGTTCTAGATGTGATGCAGGCACTCTATTCACAGTAGATCTAGAAGGCAGCACTTAAACTTGGAGTTTCCTTATACCCACCCTCACCTTCATCAATAGTTTATTTATTATATTTTCTTTAAATGGCACACCTTTCTTTATGCTGGAACTCTGACTGATAAAATTGGGATAAATATAAAAGGTGAAAACATAGAGAAAAAGAAATAAAGAAAACCTCAGAAGATTTCCTTTCTCCTTTCAATATTTTCCCTAAACCTCATAGCTTACAAGTGAGATATGGAGAAGTGAAGTCATACAGGAAGGTGGTGGCAGGACCAAGATAAGAACTTATATTTCCTGACTTGAGATCAAGTAAACTCAAACCTCTGCCCTGCTACTTCTCTGAATCCTAAAGAAGAGTTGATTGAAAAGTGATCATTTGCTACCTGCCAAGCACTGTTGTCTGGGTTATCAAGGTTAACATCTTCAGTGATATATCACATTGATAGCATTTACCCTTGGTATGATGTGATGACTATGATACTTCATCTCTTGTGATTATCCTCCCCCAAACCCATAACTTCAGTTTCACATGAGAAGAAAATATCAGACAAACATAGACTAGGTAAATTCTGCAAAACGCCTGATGTGTGGTACTCAAAACTGTCAAGGTCATGAAAAACAAGGAAAAGCTGAGAAAGTGTCACAGTACAAAGTCATCTAAAGTGACTGCCCAACTAAATGTAATGTGATGCCCTGGATGGGATACTGGAACAGGAAAAGGACATTTAAAAAAAACAGAAAACAAAAAACTGGTGACATTCAAATAAACAGCGGTGCTTAATGTACCCATGTTAGCTCTTTAGTTGTAATAAATGTATCATAGTGATGAAAGACATTAAGAATAGAGGAAACTGAGGAAAGAATATACAGAAGCTCTCTGTAGTATATTTGAAATTTTTATGTACATATAAAACTATTTTGAAAATTTTAAAAATTGTTATACTTCTCACTGTGTGATGGATATGAACAAAAGATTACTCGAAGCACCATGAATGGAATGAGAAGTCCAAAACGTCTGTACCCCAGCAACTCCCCTATTAGAAGGAGAAAACTGGGTACAGACCAGGTTCAAAGTTAGCTTCTGTTTTTTTATTGTAAAGACAAGGAAGTTTCACAAGAAAATCCACTTGATTCAATCATTACAAAAGGACAGAAGGACATGGGCAGTGTTACAAAAGCTATCTATGGCTAAGTATAGCTTAACAATGGAAACTAGCAACATCAGTAAAATTAACAATGTGACATTTCAAACTACAATCAGTGAAAAGCTAAGTTAGTCAAACTGGCTCATTATCTAAAGCATAACCTCTCCTTAAGCAAAAGTTACTTTCTTACGATAAAATCGAAGTACAATTTTCTCTAAAGTTTCCCCCAACAGACAGCTTGCCCATAGCAAAAATTTATTTCACATCTTTCCCTTCAGCAATTCTTAAAATCTCTTAACAGGATTGATATGACAACCACCTGTTAGCTCTAAAATCATTAAAATACACAATCCCATACCTAAGCAGTGATTAGAGTTGATTAGATGGGCTGTTGCCACCCTATCTGTGGGCTGTGGCCCCCTACCCAAAGGCTTTTGCCCCATACATGCATTTACCTAAAAACCCTATTCTAAAATCAAGTGAGAATCAAGATTTCTAAAACGCCACAAAAAAAAAAAGAAAATGATTTTAAAAGAAGTAAGCTACCACTGTCCTCTGATAAAGGACCTCAGTATAAAGTTCCTAAGGAGGTTGCCCACCTCCCTCAATAAAAGGCTATACAGACAAAAAAAAAAAAAAAAAAATCCAGTTTCAAGATTTAAAGAGAAAATGTTTTGAACCACAACTTTTGAAAAAAATTCTATTTCAGAAACTTTATGAAACAAAAAGATCATGAAAGACTTTTTAAAGCATAGAACTTTACAGAGCATGGATCTAAAATAATGTCACATGTAATTAGTTTTTACTGTTTGACGATGGTACTGTTTTATTGTGGTACTAAAAAGAAAAAACCTGACGATAGAGAATAAGAGGAAAATGGCAGAGAAATAAAACACATTTAAATCCAGATAACAGATACAGCTATATATCAACCTACAAAGCCCAAATATATTAATCCACATTAAGAATTCTCAAAACTTCAGGTTTGTAATTTTTAAAACCCAAATCTATCAACTCTAAGCTTCTAGTATTTCCAAGAAAAGAAACATTTTTAAAAAGAAGATATCAAATGTCTTATAGAAAGTCACATTTTATGAATCAAATCCAGGGATTAAGTTTTCCTTAAATTGCACCTGGGAATTAAAAACTAAGGAGAGAGAATGTTTAGCCAAATACATTTGGGATTTTATTGAACCTGAAAGGGAACAAACTCCAAATTCTTCAAGATGTAGAAACAGCTCTGAAACCAGTCTAATTTCCCTTATTGCCTCTGGGCATAAGAAGGCTACTGCTCACTTGCATATTGGGGCAAGAGGAAGTTTTCTGTACATTCAAAAGCATGAAAAATGTAAGAGAGAAAAGGAAATAGAAGATAAAGCAGGAGAGGAAAAAGGAGGAGAGGGGAGGGAGGGACAGGAAGGAAAGAGGAGGAGAGAGAGCAAGAGCGAGTGAGAGAATAAAAACTCTAATGCAGGATTTGGCAATATGTTATTCAGGCATTTTGTGAGCACCTTGATATGCCTCAAGAATTTGATAAGGTGTAAAGGAGAATTAAGTTGAATGATCACATAATTTACCACTATTTACTCAAAAGTAAGGTGGGATACTTTTGAAATTGAAAGGGAGTACTACTTACAATTACATTAGGACAAAGACGTAAACCAAGATCTTCTGTGGTCCATCAAGGCATATAAATTACTCTAATTATAAGGGACCATAAACTAGAATCCCTGGAAATAATGTGAAATACAAGAGTGGCTTTAATGGCACCATTAATGGCTAAAACCACTATTTTCTCATAGCAATCATAGCAATATTCTAGTTGTTATTAGAAAAACTTTTTTTCCTGTGAAGGATACTTTCAACAGCTCACCCTGCTCCTGAAGGTTTGTGCTAAAGTGTGTAGGTCTTCATATATACTGCAGCATCTGACAATGATCTCGGGCAAGGCACTTTGCCTCATTGAGTCTCTATTTTCTCTTGAAAAAATAGGAACATAAATCATTCCCTCTAAGGGTGGATCTGAGGACTAAAAGAAATGTTAGTAAAGCTTTTAGCATGGTATTAGTAGGCATGATTGGGAGCTCCCAAGGGTTTTGACAGAGTTGACACCAAAATCAGTCCATCCGTTCTCCTCATTTGTTCATTCATTCTTCCATTTATTCAATGAGTATTTGTTAAACATGTATTATGTTTCAGGGACTATGCTAAGTACTGGTGATGAAATGGTAAATAGTACAGACACAGTCTCCCTGTTGGTGATCACAGTGTAGACTTTTATACAGCGATCAGTTGGTTAATCACTTACTTCATAGAGCCTCAAAGGAAAATTACTTAGAGCTATGAGTCCATGTGTTAAAAAGCCTACTTTAGGTTGTGAGAAAACTTTTCTCAGAGGAATGGGAAACTAAACTGAGGACTGAAAGATAAGAAGGACCTATCTAGGTAAAGAGAATGCATGGCGGGAGGACTTCGCTGTCTACAGAACCACTTAGACAAAGGCACGATATCCCTTTCCCACTTTTCAGGAGCCTGGTGCTTTCCATACTCTGTCCTCTCCTTTTCTGAATCTGCTATCTGGTTATTAGTGAATTGCAACTTAATGAAAAGAGGCTTCAGTTGTAAAACTATAAAATTCTAGAAATTAAGAGATTCAAACTTCAGGAAGGGCATCATATTAAATTTCTTTAATATTTCTCTGAATCTTTACAGTCTAAAATGCAACGGGCAAGAACATTACACAATGGTCATGGCATTTTAGGTCACTTGTCTAAGAGAGAAGTCTGGGATGGTGGCAAGGGAGAAACTGAAGGTGGGGAGAATGATTTGGAAGCTGCTGTGATACTGTTGGCATGACGGAACAAAGGTCTCAACTAGTCTTATGACATTGAAAAGGAGGAGGGAACCCCAGTTAAGAGCTATCTAAAGTGAAGACTCAATGTTCCTTGGAGATGAATCCTAAAAGTACATTGGGAAATAGCAGCTAAGAGGGTTAAAAGAGAAGGTTTGGGAAGATAAAGATGAGTTACTTGAGTCTTAATATGCTGGTGGGAAAATGATGTGGAAATGTCCTTCAGATAAGTGGGTACTTAAAGGATACCTTGATATGGACATTTCTGAGACTAAACAGGGATTCATTCCTTCAGTAACCAATACATTCTTAATGGGTTACCATATATATAAGAATCAGTCCTGAAGCTTGGAGAATGTGACTGCTTTTCTTATTTCTGTTGTGACGTGATGAGGTAGCTTAGTTTCCGACTCTAGCAAATCTAAGCAAAACCCAATCCCTGGTATACATTGTCTGGTAAACCTGAACAAGTTGCTTCTCATCCTTATTATAAAATGGGGCTAGTATTTATCTCATAAGTTTTATTTGTTTTTGAGCATTCAGTGTGATAATACTATGTAAAATGCCGAGAAGGAATCCCTGGCACATATAATATACCTAACTGTAGTAGCCCTTGCAATTTAGTATTTTGTACCAGACTACAGTTTTTCAAATATGCACATCTTATGAAGGGTTTTCAAAAGTTCATGGAAATGTGTATTATAATTAAAGGAAAAACTATGTATGGATTTCAAAAAAAAATTTTGCACCAAAATTAACTTATACAAACTGGTTACAATGTGTCTGAACAGGATCTAGTTTGAGGCACTAAGAAGGATAAGGCATCAGTTTGAAAGAGCACCTGTCAGAGCAACATGAACTCTGGTAAAATTGAAGAAAGAACAAACATCGCATTTATGATGAAGCCTGGATGGAAGAACTGTAAAATCACTAATGCTTTACTAAGAGTTTATGGAGAGAGTGCCCCAAAGAAGTCAGCAGTTTACAAATGGATAACTCGTTTTAAGAAGGGGTGAGACGATGTTGAGGATAAGCCTGACAGCATCAGACCATCCGCATCAATTTGTGAGGGAAAAATAATCTTGTTCATGCCCTAATTGAAGAGGACCAACTACTAACACCAGAAACAACAGGCAACACTATGTACATCTCAATCGTTTCAGCTTGCACAATTCTGACTGAAAACTTAAAGTTGAGCAAACTTTCTGCTCAATGGGTGCCAAAACTGTTGTGCTCAGATCAGCTGCAGACAAGCACAGAACTTCCAATGGAAATTTAAACAAGTGGGATCAAGATCCTGAATCATGTCTTCAAAGAACTGTAACAGAAGATGAAATACGTCTTTACCAGTATGATCCTGAAGAGAAAGCACAATCAAAGCCATGGCTGCCAAAAGTGGAAATGGTCCAGTCAAAGCAAAAGCAGATTGGTCAGGGGAAAAGGTCATGGCAGCAGTCTTTTGGGATGCTCACTGCATTTTGCTTATTGTCTTTCTGGAGGGCTAAAGAAAAATAACACCTGCTTATTATGAGAATGCGTGGAGAAAGTTAATTGAAACTTTAGCAGAAAAACACCTGGGAAAGCTTCACCAGAGAGTCTATCTCCACCACGACAGTGCTCCTGTTCATTCCTCTCATTAGACAAGGGCAATATTGTGAGAGTTTCAATGGAAAAAGTCATTATCAACCTTAAAGTCTAGATTTGGCTCTTTCTGTCTTCTTTTTGTTCCCTAAACTTAAAAAAAAAAAAAAATTATAGCATGCCCATTTTTCTTCAGTTCATAATGTAAAGAAGACTGTATTAGTATGGTTAAATTCCCAGGACCTGCAGTTCTCTAGGGATGAACTACATGGCTGGTATTATTGATTATAAAAATATCTTTAACTTGCTGGAGTTTACGTTGACAAAGAAAGTTTATATTTTTTATTTTTATCTTTTATTCCATTTTCCACAAACTTTTTGAAGTCCCTTCATATACTTCATCACTTAACCTTCACTATCAGAGGGGCATTAGGCCATTTTACAAGTAGGAAAGATTCACGTAATCAATAACTTGCACAGCTCTTAAATTAAATAACTGAGACGTATAATTTCAAATCTTTTTTCCACCATGCCATTCTGCCTCTCCCAGATCATGGGCAAGGGAGCTGAAAATCCACAAAAATGACATTCTGTTATTATATGTTCTTCTGTGAGAGCTATGCAGTAGTTTTACATTTTAATGTGTATCAAATTAAATGCATGAAATAATTTAAATTATTTACAGATAATATAAGCCGAAATCTAATAAACTTTCCCTTTATGGTTGGCTTTTTTGTTACTTTGTTTAATAGCTTTATTGAGATACACTTAATATACCATAAAATTCAACAATTAAGTATAAAATTTAATGATGGAATTCTGCAATAATTATCACAATCCAGATTTAGAACTTTTCTATTACTCCTAAAAGATACCTTGTGTCACTTTTCATTCAATATAAATTTCCTCCTAATGCCCCAGTCAACTACTCATGCACTTTCTCTTTATGTAGGTTTACCTTTTCTGGACATTTCACATAATTGGAAAATACAATATGAAGTATTTTGTGTGTGCATCTTTTATTTAGCATAGTGTTTTTAAGGTTATCCACTTTATAGCTCTTAACAATGTTTTCTTTATTACTAAGTGATATTCCATTACACAGATTTATCACATTTTGTTTATCCAATAACCAGTCAATAGATATTACATTGTTTCCACTTTGGGGCTCTTATTAATAATATTATTATAAAAATTTACATGCAAGCCTATGTGACTTTTTTTTATTTCTTTTGGGTATACACCACAGAGTTGAATTTCTGGATCATGGTAAGTATTCCCATATGTTCAACTTTTTAAGAAACTTCTAAATTGTTTTTCAAAGTGCCTGTATCATCTTGCTCCCAGAAATATAGGAAGATTTCCATTTCTCTACATCTGCATCAACAATTATTAATGTCTGTCTGTTTGATTATAGACATTGTAGTGAATGTGTAGTTTTATCTTACTGTGGTTTTGATTTGTATTTTTCTAACAACTAATGATATTGAGCATCTTTCTATGTGCTTATTGGCCATTTGTTTTAGTTGATAAATGTCTAGTCAGATATTTTGCCCATTTTAATTGGATTGTTTGTTTTATTATTAAGTTGTATGAGTTCTTTATATATTCTGGATAAAAGCCCTATATCAAACATAAGATTTGCAAACATTTTCTCCAAGTCTGTGACTTGTATATTTATTTTCTTTTATTTTCAGCAAATATATATATATATATATTTATTAATTTTGATGAAGTCCAATTTAGTATGAGAGGTCTTCAGAAAGTTCATAAATGATTTCTATTATATTTTTATTCTATTTTTCCATGAAATTTTTGAAGAACCTTCATATTTTTTTCTTTTATGGATCATGCTTTTAGTGTTATATCTACGAACACTTTGTCCAACCTAAAGTCATTTCCCCCTAGATACTCTTCTAGAAGTACTATACTCTCAGCTCTTACATTTAGGTCTACAATTTATTTAGGGTTACTTTTTGTGTGGGGGGTTAATATAAGGATCAATATTCATTATTTCATGTGCATATCTAATTTTCCAAAATCATGGTTCAATTGCCTTTGTCTCTTGTCAAAATTCAATCGGTTATAAAAGTAAAGATTTATTCTTGTACTCTCAATTTTTTCCATTGATTATCCTGAAACCACTACCACACTGTCTTGTATGCTGCACTTTATACAAGTTAATTAAAAAGTATAAGTTCTCCATCTTGTTCTTTTACAAGTTTATTTTGACTTTTTAAAAATTTCTTTGTATTTCTGTTAGAATCAGTTTAGTCAATTTCTAAAAGAAAATAAAGGAAGTCTTTAGGGATTTTGACAAAGATTTTGTTAAATCGATACAACAAAACTTGGGGAAAATTGCTTTCTAAAAATATTGAGTCTTCTAAACTATGAACATGTTATATTTTTTCATTTTTTTAAAATCTTTTATTTATCTCAGCAATTTTTGTTGTTTTCAGTGCATAAGTTTGGCACTTCATTTGTTAAATTCTGCCTTACCCTGAAGTTACAGAAATAATTTATTGTACTGTTAAACATTCTGAACTTTGCTGTACACATTTAGATTATTAATCCACCTAGAATTATGCAAGGAATAATTTGATTTTATTTTCCTGTAAGAATTTTATTTTTCTTTAAGAGTAGTCAATCAAATTAGGACTATTTACTTAATCGTTAATCATTTTCATGCAGATTTGAAATACCACATTTGTCGGATAGCAATTTCTTATATATAAATTTGTCTGCTCTTAAGTCCTTTTTTCTATTGTTAAAGCTTGTGTCTATCCCCAGATTAATTTAACTTTGTTTTAATTACCATAGCTTTGTATAAAGGATTAATTTCTAGCCAAGTATTTCAGTTAATTTCGTTATCATTCAAACTTTTCTTTGCTAGTCTCAGCCATAAAGTCTTCCATATGATAATTAGTAACTACCTGTCAAGTTACACACATATTCACATACACACAAATACACATACACACACATGCACAAGCCACACACGCGAAACACACAGAGACTCACATATACACACATACATGCAGATACACACAAACTAATACATATTGTTGGAATTTTGATTAACTTTGCATTTATTTCTATTGATTAGTTGAGATTTTGCAGAATAATTTTGAAGAAGTTAACATTGGACTTTCATATCTATCAGCATGATCAATCTCCTCATATTCAAGTGTTCTGTTATATACCTCAACAAGTTTCACAATTTACTCTTTATATAAATTCATGTATATCTTTTGCTGAACTTATTTCTTCATATTTTATAGTCGATTGCTATTGTAAACAGCATATGTAAAAAATTTGTTTTCTAATAAATTGCTTCTATTTCTTAAGAAAACTGATGATTCTTATGTTTTGATTTTGTACACAGCAGTCTTACTACATTAATAATAGTTTGAATAATTTGTACATTGTATATCTAGCAAATTTTATCTGAAAATACTAAATTCATTATTTCTTCATTTTCTACTTTCTTCTCTCCTTCCTTCTTTCCCTCCTTCCCTCCCTTCCTCTCTTCTCTCTCTTTCCTTCCTCCTTCTCTGTATAGCTCTCCTTCCTTCCTTCCTTCCTTCCTTCCTTCCTTCTTTCCTTCCTTTCCTTCCTTCCTTCCTTCCTTCCTTCCTTCCTTCCTTCCTTCCTTCCTTCCTTCCTTCCTTCCTTCCTTCCTTCCTTTCTTCCTTCCTTCCTTCCTTCCTTCCTTCCTTCCTCCCCTTCCTTCCTCCACGTCCTTCCTTCCTTCCTTCCTTCCTCCCTACCCTTCCTTCCTTCCTTCCTTCCTTCCTTCCTTCCTTCCTTCCTTCCTTCCTTCCTTCCTTCCTTCCTTCCTTCCTTCCTTCCTTCCTTCCTTCCTTCCTTCCTTCCTTCCTTCCTTCCTTCCTTTATGGTGCTGCCTTGGACATCTATATCATATTTAAGAAAACCAGTGAAATAGGCTTCACTGCCTTGGTCCTGACCTTACAGGGAATGGTTTTACTATGTCACCGTTGAGTAGTTTTGCAGTAGGTTTTCTTGCTGGATAAATTTATTTGTGAAAAAAAAATGTATTCCTTTATATTGATGAGTTTTTTAATTTGTAAATTGATATTAAATATTATATCAAGCACCTTTTTACATCTATGGAGAAGACCATATGTTTTTACATATTTTCTCTGTTAATGTTAAGTAATATAGTAATAGATTTTTCTAACAATTAAAACTTCTTGCCTTTTGGAGATAGCTTCTGATTATGAAGTATTCAGAAAATACTGGATAATAATCACTAATAATTTATTAAAAATTTGTATCGATCTAAGTGGCATTGATTTAAATTTTCATAATGTATTGTTGTCCAATTTTGTATTTCATTAATGTCTGTCATAAATGATTGTGGTGGATACTGATTTTTTTGGGGGGGGATTTTGTGTTTTATTTTATTTTCTTCATTCTCAATAGATCTTGTCAGCAAATGTTTGGGTTCAGTTGGTGTGTGTGCATGTTTGGGTATGGATGTATGTTTTATTCAACCTCTCTAATGTTAGAGTTTTGTCCATTTTTTCCTTTTCTTCTTGAGTTATTTTACTTATATTTTGTGCAACTCTGGTTTATTTTCTTATATAGTTTTTCTCTACATTTATTTTTTTTAATTTTAATGCTTATTTTATTTGTTTTATTTTCTTAATTAAGGCTATAAATTTCCCTCTATTAACTGCTTTAGCCATATCATGTAAGATTTAGTAATGTTTTTGTTGTTATTTAGATCTAAATATCTTATTTTCCATTCTACATTTTAACTGATAACTTAATTTTAGTCTTTCAAATGTACAAAAAGTACTTTATCTTTTTGTTATTGATTTTTTGGTTTTCCTTGAAGTGTAGTCACATAACATGATCTATGATCTCAGCTCTTTAGAATTTACTTAGACCTCTCCTGTGGCCTAGTTTATAAAAAATTTTAAAAATGCATTTTCTGACAGAGATAAATTAAAATCTTCCACTTTTTAATGAATATATCATTGTCTCCTGATTATGTTAATTATTACTTAGTACATGTTGAGTTAATGTTGTTGAGTATACACTTTCAGGAATTTATGCTGGAGGGTTATCATTTTTATTGTTTAACACTTATCATATGTGTTAAAACACTTTTTGATCCCTAATATGCTTTTTGTCTTAAAGCTTTTTCTGTGTGAATCTAATTTTCTTACTCCAGTTTTCTTTTGATTTTAGGTCTTGAGTATCTCATTCTGTCTTTTTGATTATACATGTTTCTCTATTTTTTTATGTGAATCTCTTTATACAATATTTAACTGGTATTTTTAAATCCAATCTAAGGATTTCTGTATTTAATCATGGAAATAAATATTGGAGAGAGAATACCTGGGGTCCTAGGTGGGAGCCAAGGGCAGCTCCCTCCACCCAGAAGCAGGCCAGAGAGAAAACCTGAGGTCCTAGGCAGGAGCCATGGGCAGTACTCCCTGCCCAGAAGCAAGCAAGACAGCATGCCAAAAACACCACTTTTGCATAGGTGGCTCACCACAGCCATCACCACAGCCATGACTGACACAAAAACAGCTTGTTGCCACAGCAGTAGCCACAGCCACTGTGCAGGCAGCCCACCAGACACTCAACTGCATTGACATGAGAAGAGTCATCAGCAGAGACTGGAAAAAGAAGAGGACATTTCACTCCTCAAAACCCACTCGAGAGTAATTGAAAAAACAACTGCTGTACCAGAAGACCAGACATCAATGTAGAGATACTAGAACTATGACAGTCCAAGAAAATATGACACCACCAAAAGAACACAGTAATTCTCAATACAAAACCCTATAAAGCAGGAAACCCTTGAAATGACTGAAAAAGAACTATGAGCAGCAATCCTAAGGAAACTCACTGAGGTAAGAGAATACTTAGTTAGACAACATAATGAAATGAGGGAAAAAATCCAGGATAAGAAGGAGGAATTTTATAGAAAGATAAATAGCTTTAAAAAGAAGGTAGCAGAACTTGTGGAACTGAAAGATTCACTCAACAAAATAAGAAACAAAACTGAGAGCTTAAGCAACAGGCTAGAACAAGCAGAAGAATTTCTTATCCTGAAGATACTCTTTTTGAAATAACCCAGGCAGACACAAAAGAAAAAAAAAAAGAAACAATAATTTTTTAAAAATGAAGAAAATCTAAGAGAGCTAGCAGATAACCTTAAGCACACAAACATTCAAATCATGGGTGTCCCAGAAGGGGAGGAGAAAGGAAAAGGCATGGAGAACCTATTCAACAAAAAAGCAATGGAAAACTTCTCAGATATAGGGAGAAACATGAACCTTCAGATCTAGGAGGCTCAAATATCCCCAAACAGATTCAACTCAAAGAGATCCTCTCCAAGATGCATTATAGTCAAACAAGCAACGCCCTGAAAGAGATAATCTTAAAAGAAGCAAGAGAAAAGTGTCAAGTCACCTGTAAGGGAGCCCCTATCAGACTAACAGCAGACTTCTCAAGAGAAACTCTACAGAAAATACTGAAAGAAAAAAACTACCAGCCAGGAATACTATACCCAGCAAGGCTATCCTTCAGAAATGAGGGAAGAATAGTGCATTTTCCAGATAAACAAAAGCTGCAGTTCACTAGCATGTAACCAGCCCTACAAGAAATCCTCCAGAAACTCCTGCATCTGGAATCAGAAAAACAATAATTACTACCATGAGAAACCAGAAAGAACAAACCCACTGGCAGAACAAAAATGCAATTGAGAAAGAGAAAGAAACTAAATCTTACAACCACAAAAAGCCATAATGACAATGTAATAAAGTCTGTGCCTTATTTGTGATTTTAGTAGTTTTAGTCTTCTCTGTCTTTTTCTTGTTCAGCCTAGACAAAGGTTTGCAAATTTTTGCTGATCTTTTAAAAAAATCAACTTTTGGTTTTGTTAACTTTCTTGGTTGTTTTTCAATTCCCTATTTCATATATTTCTGTTGTAATCTTTGTTATTTCCTACCTAAATTTGCTTTTGGTTTTGTTTGCTCCTTATCTTCTGTTTTCTTTGAGGTAGAAGTTTAGATTATTGATTTGAGATTTTTCTTATTTTTAATACAGATGTTTACAAGTATAAATTTTCCTCTAAGCACTGCATGATCCCTGCATCTTATAAACTTTGATATGTTGTGCTTTGATCTTTATCTCAAAGTAATCTCTAATTTCCCTGTGATTTTTCTTTTTATCCATTGTTTATTTAGGAGAGCGTTGCTTAATTTCCACACATTTGTGAATTTTTAAAATTTCCTTCTGTTGTGTTCAGAGAAGTTATTTTCTGTGATCTTAGTCTTTTAGCCACTTGTTTTGTGGCTAAAAATAAAAATAAATGAATAAATAAATAAAAATAAATAAAATCTGAAAAAAATATGGTCACATTAACGATTAGTGAATTTTTAAGTCATTTTTATCATTCTATTTGCATTTTCTATTTAATGTGATTTAACTATATTTTTTTCTTTTCCTGTCTTCATCTAGATTAATAATATTTTGTTTATTCTCTTTTATTTTATCTACTAGTTTTGAAGGTATATGTATGTCTGTGTATGTGTGTGGGGGGTATGTGTGTAGCATTCCTACCTTTTTGGTGTTTACTTTTAAAATATTAGGATATATACATGACAATAAAGTCTAGAGTTTATCAATATCCCTAAACTCTTGCCAGACAATTTAAAGAGCATAGAATATTTGACTTTGTTCACATCAGCACCAATCATTCGTGTTGTTATTTTGGAATACTTTCTTTCCACTTTGTTTCTAATTACCTCAATTTAGTAGTGATTTTTTTATTTCTGTTTATTTAGACTTACTAACATGTCTACTAATGTCTTTCCTTCTATTATTTCTCGTGCATCTCTAATTCCTTCTTGTTACAATTTGCTACTTTCTGAAATACATTCTTTAGCAAGGTTTTTGTGATGATCTGTAAGTATTTGGTCTGCTCAAAGTCTATTCACCTAAATATCAATGTTGAATGACATTGAGATATTATAGAATTGTCAGCTTAAAATTACTTTTCTTTGGCATGTTTCATTCTGGCCTCCCATTACTATTGTCTACTGAATATCTAATCATTTCTGCTTTTTTTTTTTTTTTTTTTTTTTTTTTGCTATTATATGAATTTTCCATTGTATGCATTTTATAGTTTTTACTGTATCTGTAGTTTTACTATGTTGGATCTAAATAGATTTATTTTGATTTTTCCTTTTCAGGACTTGCTATATTTCTTTAAACTAATGTCTCATATCTTTTTGTTGAATTCTGAAAAATTCATAGTTATTATATTTTAAATTTTTACTTCACTATTTATCATTTGCCTTCTCTTTCTAAAACTTCTTTTCATTCATTCGTTTATTCATTCAACCTTTCAACAAATATATTTTGGAGTACCTACTATGTGCCACATATCGTTTTATGCAGTTAATAATATATCACCAACATAAGTATTTAAATGTCTACTATTCTACTCCATGACCCAACCTTTTTTTTCTTTATTTACATCTGTTTATTCCCCTGTGCTACAATTTAGGCAATTTTATCTTTTTTAGTTCTTAACTTCTGTCTTTAGCTATGACTAATCTACTACTTACATCAGCCACTGCTTTTTAAAATAAATTCAATATTATATAAATTTTATCCTTCACAATACCAATTTTTAACTCTAATTATTCATGATTTGTAATTTCTTATTCTTTCACTTTAATTTTGTCTCCTTCTATGCTCTCTTTAATCATATAAACAGTGTTTATTTGATAGTCTCTTTCTTATGTTCTCTAATTTTAATTTCTTGGGGTATTAATTTTCTGCTTTGTTGTTTCTGTTGATTTCCCACTTGGTGGATCATTTCCTTCAGTAATTTGTAATTTTAGATTATGTGTTTATTTTCAGTGGTGGTCTTTTCCACACACTCCATTCCCTCCTATCAATGGGAGCCACATATCCTCTGGAGTATGGAAGTATCTCCACGGTGTGGTTTTTTCATTAGTTTCTGCCAAAACCATGGGGTTTGCAATGATCTTAAAGTGCTTTTGCGTTATTTTCTTCACTTGTGATTTCTCCTCCCATGAATTCTGATCTGACATGCATTCATGGTGTATGTTAGATTTTTCAATTGCTCACTGTATATGTCTTTTTTTTCTCCATGAGTCACAGGCAGAAAGCAAGCTTTCTTGGTACTTTTCTGTGGGGAAAGAAATTATTTTTTTGTTGTTGCACATCCTGCAATCTTCCATGGCCCTGGCATTATGTATAACATCTAGTTAAGCTTCCAGTCCCCTGCAGACCATCTCTCCACTTCCTGTCTCTACAGAACATTCAATTTTCATCTTGTCTTGTACTTCTTAAGCCACTATGGCATTCAAATGCACACTTGAAATGTGTGAATTTGATTTAGATCTATGTCTTAATTCTCATAGGATTTGTATTTCTTTCAATATTAGCTATGTGTTATCACATTGTTGTTATAATTAATGCAACATTTCTATGAAATCAGAGTAAGAATGAGTCTCTGAAGGCTTAATCCATGGTCTTAATCCATGGTATGGCTAGAGGTGTGAATAAGTCCAGTCCAGAAAGGAAAAGGACTAGCTAGCAGTATTTAGAATGCCCATCTTCGAGCCAGGTTCCTGGCTATCAGCTTACTTTTTATAATTCCACAGTAGAGTGGATAAATATCCACATGCTTTACATATTTTAGAATTACTTCCCTCATAGTTTTCCTACACTTCTGCTTTCCAGCTATTCTGCTTTGCCACTCCACTTATTTCAAAGATATTTTCAAATAAATGTTTCTTAAGTCTACCCTTTATAAAGTTTCAATGTATAATATTACATACTTAAAACAGTGGTCACATCTCTACAGGGTTTTGTATAATCATGTAATATGCAGTAGTATATACAGCACAATAATAAGACCCTAAGCCTAGTGAATAATATGAAAGATTATAATGTGGAAAAATGACTTTGGAGAATAATTCTCTGAGAAACATAGACTACTTGGTCTGTAATTTTATAGCAAGACAACTTTATTTCCCAATATGATAGCCACTAGACATATGTAAATTTTGAATATTTGAAATGTAGCTAGTAAGACAGAGGAAGCATATTTAAATTTTTTAATTAATTTAACATTAAAGTTAAAGATGGATGCTCAATTCAATTATTGACAATTTTTCAAGCACTTTGGAAGAACTTTTATATCTAAACCTCTTTTTCCACTGTAAATTTGATGGAATCTAAATACAGATCAGGTATTTATGATGAAAATTTAGTGTTCAAATTGAGATGTGCTGTAAGGGTGGGATAACCAACTGCCCCAGTTTGCTGGGACTGAGGAGGTTTTCTGCATGAGGGACTTCCAGGGCTAAAACCTAGATAGTTCCAGAGAAACGAGGCAGGTCTGTCACCCTATTTAAAGGTAAGGACACAATGGATTGAAAATACAAAATGTATATTTAAAAAGTAAGGTAGTACTTTCATATTTTTATGTTATGCATGTTGAAATTATACTATTTTACATATATTGGGTTAATAAAATATATTATTAAAATATTTTACCTGTTTCTTTTTTTATTCTTGTAATGTGGCTACTAGCAAAGTTAAACTGGCATGTGTGGCTCACATTATATTTCCATTAGGCAGAGGTGATCTAAAATTTAAGCCACTTTGAGTGATTTTATCCATCTATCTATACATCTATCTATTAATACACCTACTTACTGTGAGCACTCAAAGTTTAATACCTGCACTTATAAAATACTTGAGGAGATCATACAAATATTAGTTAATTTTACATCCTCAGTGCTATGGTTTGAATGTGTTTCCCCCAAAGAACTGAAAACTTAATGCAGAAGTGTTGGCAGGTGAAGACTAATGGGAAGAGTTTAGGCCATGAGGGCTCCCTCATCATGAATGGATTAATACTTATTATAAAGAGGCTTAACGTTTGCTCTCTCTCATCCTTTCTTTTCCCTTTTACTTTGAGATGGTGCAGAAAGAAGGCCCTCACCAGGTGCTGGAGTCTTGATCTTAGACTTCCCAGTCTTCAGAACTGTGGGCTAACAAATTTCTGTCTGTTTTAAATTGCCCAGTCTCAGGTATTCTATTATTCCAGCACAAAATGGACTAAGACACTGATTGTCTAACAATTAATACTGTAACCAAATATCATACCACACTCCATAAATATATATAACTATCATAAGTCAATTTAAAAATAAATTTAAAAGAAAAAAAAAGAGAAATAGAGAGTAGAATAGTGATTACCAGGGGCAGGGAAAGGAAGGAGAGATTTGAGAGGTTGGTAGAGTAGAACAAAGTTCCAGTTAGACAGGAAGTATAAATTCTGGTCCTCTAGAGTGACAATAGCTAATAATATTCATTGTTTATTTCAAGAGAGCCAGAATAAAGGATCTTGGATGTTATAACCACAAAGAAATGATAAATGATTAGGTAATAGTTATACTAACCATTCTCATTGGATCATTAAACAATATATGCACGCATTCAAACAACAGACTGTACCCCATAAACATGTACAATAAAAAAATGTTCATAACTATCAAGTTTTAAGCACTTACTATGTTCTAGCCACTGTACTTTTTAAAATTTCTAAATTCTATATACCTAAATAGAATAGCCCACTGACATAGATGATGGCTTTATCTTCACATGACATAAAAAATCATGGCAAATAATGGAAAAATAATTCTCCAATGGTCATTTTTCTAGTCAGTGGTAGAGCCCAGGTCTTCATCCCTGAATAATAATTCATACCAAGGTGACTTAAACACAGATGTGGTCACCTGGGCTCTGCATTGACATGTATGGGATTGGAGTTTAAATTAACTCAGAGGAGCAGAAGAAACACATAGCACTGGGTTATCTGGACAGGTTCTTCCAACAAATAAATGACAATAATCAAGGTAGTCAACATTTTTTCCTTCCTACTTTCATTTACATTTAGTGTTTATGGAAACCTAGCTTTTGTCTAGTGCAGATGTCAGTCTTTCTAATAGATTACTGCCTCTTTGCTCATGGTGCACTGTCAGCAAGCTGTCAAAATAACAGTTAATATGTTTCTGGCACGTAATAGATGCCAAAACCGTGCTAACTGCTCAGCATGCATTATTTTATCTCATCTTATTTAAACATTGTGAGTAAAGATATTATTAGCTCCTTTTTATGGATGAGAACATTAAGGCACAAGTAAGTTAAGCAAATTGTCACAAATTGTATCATTTTGGATAGATCCAGAATGTTAATGTAGTTTCATGTCCTTCCAGATTAAAATGTTCTGCCTTCTGACATGCTGAAAATGTAGCAGATATTCTCAAGATTCTGGGCCCTTGAAAAATGTCTACTCATATCCTTTGCCCTATTTTTTAATTGTTTTTTTTTTTAACTGTACAGTTGTTTGAGTTCCTTATATATTCTGGGCATTAACCCTTGTTGGATATTGAGTTTGAAAATATTTTCTCCCATTTCATAAGATGTTTTTCTGCTCTGTTGATTGTTTCCTCAGCTATGTAGAAGCTTTTTAGTTTGATATAATCCCATTTGTTTATTTTTTCTTTTGTTGCTTGTGCTTTTGGGGTCTTATTTATAAAGTCTTTGCCCAGTCCTACTTTTTGGAGTGTTTCCCCTATGTTTTCTTTTAGTAATTTTGTGATTTGGGGATCTTATATTTAATTCTCTATCACTAGTCATCAGGAAAATGCAAATCAAAACCACATTGAGATACCGTCTCACCCCAATTAGACTTGCCACTATTAAAAGACCAAGAATAACAAGTGCTGACGAGGACATGGAAAAGGGAGAACCTTTCTACACTGCTGGTGGGACTGTAAATTAGCACAGCCATTATAGAAAACAGTATGGAGATTCCTCAAGCAACTACAGATAGAACTACCATGTGATCCAGCAATCCCACTACTGCGTATATTATCCAAAGGAAAGGAAATCATCATGTCAAAGGCATACCTGCACTTGCTCTATTTACAGTAGCTGAAATGTGGACCATCCTAAGTGTCCATCAATGGATGACTAGATAGGGAAAATGTGGTATATACACACAATGGAATACTACTCAACCATAAAAAAGAATGAAATTCTGTCATTTGCAGCAACAAGAATGAACCTGGAAAAAATTATCTTAAGTGAAATAAGCCAGACACAGGAAAGAAAAAAAAAAGCACATATTCTTACTCATAACTGGGCGCTAAGAAAGAAGGAAAGAAAAGAGAAAGATAGATGGAAAGAAGGAAGGAAGGAAAGAGAGAGAGAAAGGAAAAGAAAAAAAAGAAAGAGAAAGGAAAGAAATGGATCACAATCATACACTGAACTTTCAGAGAGAGAGAACAAAGCTAAGGACACACAGATACTAGAGATTGTGGAGAGGGAGAAAGGGGGGCTGAGGAGTGATAGGTTGGGAGGAGGCATGAGGAAAGACTACTATTTGCACTGATGAATATGCTAATAGCAATAATAATAATCATCATCATAAAAGATTCTGTGCCCAGCAAATCAGAATCTTGTTTAATAAAGTCTAGCCCAATGTTGGCTTTATAAATTGTATATCCTGGGGGGATGTCACCAATGATTTGAGGTTAACAATGTATTAATTTCCTATTGATGCTGTAACAAATTACCACACACTTGGTGGCTTAAAACAACACAAATTTATTCTTTTACAGTTCTAGGTGTCAGAAGTCCAGAATCAGTTTCAGTGAGCTCAAAGAAAGGTGTCATCATGGTCCTGCTCCCTAGGCAGGCTCTGAAAGGAGCATCAATTTCCTTACATTTTCCAGCTTCTAGAGATACATTCCTTACATTCCTTGGCTTATGGCCCCTTTCTCTGTCTTTAAACCACCGGCTTAGCATCTTCAAATCATTCTACTCTGTCATAACATCATTCTGCTTATCCTTCTGCCTCTGTAGTCAAATCTCTCTCTGACTCCCTCTTATTAAGACACTTATGGTTACTTTTAGGAACCCCTCAAATAATACAGGATAATCTACCCATCTCAAGACCCTTAACTTAATCCCATTTGCACAATCCGTATTACCATATAAGGTTACATTTACTAATTCTAGGGATTAGGTCATGGACATCTTGGGGGAGCAGTTACTCAGCCTACCACATATACTTAAAAACAATATTTATTTCTGCATGTCTGTGATTTCCAGAACGGCCATAAAAGTGATCAAAATGGGTCTTTTAGAAAGTCCTAGGCATTCTAATCAGCTGTAAGTAAGTCCATTTATTAACATGTCCAAAATATTGCTAAACACCTATGAAGTCAGTTTTACAGGAGAACTATAGATGTTGACAGCATTCATTCTTTTTCCCATTGTTTCTTGTCAACTCTCTTCAAAATATATCTAGAGATGTTTGCATTTTGACCTCCTTCATCATAAAAGGTGAAAGTGTGCTACCTCAAATATTGAATATGATATAAATTAATTTTAAAAATTAGTTTAGTGGATGAGGCTAAAAGGATCTCATATGGCTGTTTCATCTGTTTGTGATGGGTATAGGCAGTGTGCTTTGGTTCTCGTGGGCAGCTTTTTAAAACTATGAGTTCTAT
Organism: Cynocephalus volans; assembly: GCF_027409185.1. Taxonomy (NCBI): domain Eukaryota; kingdom Metazoa; phylum Chordata; class Mammalia; order Dermoptera; family Cynocephalidae; genus Cynocephalus; species Cynocephalus volans. The sequence continues at coordinate 21,272,439 of NC_084476.1, forward strand.
AGTAGAGGAGCTTCTGTATTTATAACAGTGAGCTCGCAAGATAATTTTGAAGAGATGCATACTGCTTACAACATGTGATAACTTGTTAGGTGAATAAAATATTGTTTATGCACATATCCTGAGAAATGCATCATTTATCTTAAATCATCTTGCTCACTTGTAGGACTTTTACATATTTCAGGGAGCATTCATGCACAAATGATCCTCATAGATATCTTTGATATAGGAAGAACAGTATTATCCCAATTTTACAAAAGAAAAGGCTACTAAGAAACAGAAAATTTAAGTTAGTTCTCACCTAAGATCATGAGCTAGTTACACCCAAAGAGAGCAGAACACAGATAGATATCTTGCTACTACCTAGTTCTCTGTTAAACTATCTTCCTGCTTAAGTAATATTGATGCAATTTTATTTATTACGTATTTCCTCTAGAGTAATTCAAACATTCTATTTACACTTCTTAAGTGGATTGAGGACTTTTATTATTATAGAGATGGAGAAACGAAGTCACAATGAATTAAACGTGTTCAGCACAGATATTCACTAGATCTTTTACTACATATCTTTATATTTTCAGGAGACTCAACTCATTTAGATCTTGGTTCAAATATCACCTTCTCAGGAAGTCTTACCTTACACAATTTTTTTCCCATCAGACATATAGTACTATACGTTATGTCTTAGATAGAAATACTAATTATGAAAATAGTTCCTTAAATTTTAGAGTATTTATCCTCAAATGGCAACATTTGTATAATTTATTCTCATTGTACAAATGAGAATAGTTAATCTCATTAGAACACAGAAATAAAATGACTTTATCATGGTCACTCAATAGTTAGCAGTTAATTTTATATTTGGGTATAATATAAACAGTTCCTCCCACCTAAACCCTACTTCATCAATGAGTAAAGCATTTACAGATGTAGCGATGGCTTTTACCCCTTAGGCAGGATTCATGCTTTCATTGAAATCTAAGAGATAAAAGATACAGTACTCCAGAGGTCTAATTTTGACAAATAGAACAAGATGTGTATTTCTACTGACATTTACCATGGAAAAATATGTACTTGCAAACTTTCAGGATCAACCTCAGCTACATCACCCCAGCATTTTTCTTCCATGATATACTGTTCAGATCCTTTTTTGAGAATTACATGAAAGAGAACAGAATTATTTAACCAGACCTCATCTCCACCCCACTTGTACAGCTGAAATGAGAATACATATTAGACACTAATTCTTATTTCTCAAGATGACCTGAATAAAATGTTCCATTTGCCAACAGTGTCCACATTGATTAATCTGCACTCATGTTGCGGCTAGTTCTGGAAAAAAGCATGCAGCCATATTTGCATAATTGTTTGCAAACTCATCCTCCTCCTTGGTGGGTGCATATTTACACCATAAGCTGCATTCAGTAGAGATTAATACTCTCCGGTGTAACAACATTAGAACTGCAATCATTCTAGCAAGATACTGTGTTCTTTGAGGGGCACCAGAAAACCCCGCATATTCAGTTGACTGCATTACAAGCAAAGACCATTACTGCAGCAACCTGTGGTTTATGAAGAGAACTGACGTTTATTGAATAACCAAGGATTTAATAAACTTGTTTACATTCTCCAACAACAAAGAGAAGAAGTAAAGCATGTATTAATGTCTCGTACTACTGAGGAAATTGTAGCTCAAAGAGTTTTAAAAAATTTGTCAATGTCAAACAGCTACAACGCGTTGAACCATGTCTTGACTTCAGATAAAACTACAAAGTATTTATGCTATGTCTCAATACCAATTTGTTTTGTTTCATTTTTTTTTTTTGTCTGTTTGTTTTTTGTTTTTTCTGAACCCATGTCTTCTTTTAAGTAAGGGAAGAGGGTCTGGAGGAATTATCATGTGCAGTCTCTAAGAGTGTTTGCAGAATAAATATTTAATAGACATAGCAGTCAAAAGTTTTAAAGGAATTTTAGGTTTTGGGGATACATACACTTATTAAGCATATATGGTGTTTCCAAACATTTGCTACAATACACAAGAGCAAATTATTCTCTCCCTATGCTGTTTGTTGGACATGCTTGGGTTCTTTGGGAGTAGAGCACAAATAAACAAACAAAACAAAACAAATACAGAAAATGTTTTCACTCTGTCCCAGATATACCATGCAATAGAGAAGTTAATCAGGTGGAACTCAGCTGTGATGCTTGTGTTAATATTACAGAAAATTGCCAGGAATATTCTTTCTTTTCTGAGAATTCTTTGCTCAGACCACACAAAAGCCTGTAAAGAGAGAGGGAGAAATTTGTAAAGTTCTCATTCTCAAATCAAGTCTGGAAAATGGATTATCCCAGTGGGTGGAAAGCAGTGAGTATGATTATGTCAGAATCAGAGATGAGGAAAAGACAGCGGAGGCTGCATTCCCTTTATCAAACCCACCAATTCTTCTGGCTGGATAGGGAAGTTACTGAACTTAACCATGAACAGGAGTAATGAAAACCCAGACCACAGGACAGACCATTATTGAATAGCTACTCACCACATCCTGTACCTCCAATAACACCACCATCACCTATAAACCACATTAACACCCACCTCAACATACACACCAATAAGCATATAAACAACAACAAAAAATGTAAGGCGGATAAATGAGGTTACTGAGAATTACAATAAAGAAAATAAAATAGGATGATGTGGTAGTAGTTTAGGGTGGAGTAAAAGTTACTTTAGCTAGGCTGGCCTCTCTCAACGTGTGATACTTAGATTTGAATGATGAGATGGGGCTATCCACAAAATTTTCTGCAAGAACAATGTTCTAATAGAGAATTTTGCATTTGCAAAGACTTTGAGTTGCATAGAACGTAGTGTTTGTGAGCAACAAGTGAGACCATTGCAGTGAAGGGAGAGAATGATAGTAGATGGATGCTGAGAAGCAGGATCACAGAAGTCCTGGAAGATCGTGGTGATGACTTTGGATTTATTCCCAGTACATGGGGCTATTGTTGGAGAGATTTAAACAAAGAAATTATAGAACATAATTTACACTTTAAAAAAAGATTGCTAAATGGAAAATGTAGTAAAGTATGGCAAGAGAGAAAATAGAGCAGTGTCCATGACTAATAGGTAAAAAAAGGAACCTTATTAAGGAGACTTGGGATATCATGGTAGTCCTGTATGGGGTTGAGGCAATGACTGAGGAGTGAAGGATTTACAGAACTCCAGTCCAAATAGAACATGTCTAATGAGACTTAAGAGAGCCATGACACAGCTGTGCCTTGAACCCCAACATGAATCCATGTGGAATTATAATGTGTACACACTAATGTGGCTTGTAGTCTCCATGATCAAGAACATGGAAAGCAGGAGAGTGAGAGACTGAGAGAGTGAGATATAAAGAGAAAATGCCAGCAAATTATTTAAGCATTGGGAGAGCCTGGGGATAAATTATGACTGTGGAAGGTCTTAGAGAGCCTTGGAAAGACCAAAAGCAAGACAAGATGAAAACATCAAGGGAAGGAATAAAAAAGGAAAACATGGATGGCAAAGAAGATGAGAGGCATAGAATAAAAAGTGAAACCAAAATGTATGTGATAGGGGACACAATAAGGACCTACAGCAATAGATTTCTGAATTCCTTTTCAACCCCAGAATAATGTAGGTTATTCAAAAAAACACTGGATTTCATAGTTTGGAACACTAATAACAAGAATCACAACTGTCCATTTAGCTTTTATATGAACAGCACTATGTTAAAGGATTTACGTGCTAGATGGGGAAACTGAGACTTTGCAAGTTAATTGAACTTGTCCAAAGCCTGATAGTTATTTATTTACAGATTCAAGATTCCAATCCAGATCTATCTAACCCCATACCATTTCTCTCACTATAAATTAGTTTTGTATATTTTTAACTGCACATAAATGACATCATATAGTATGAAATCTTTTGTGGCTGGTGCATTTCTTCAGCACTATGTGATTCACCCATGTTTTTGCATGTTTTTCCACTGCAATTTAATATTATATTGATAGACACGGGATGTTTCTACTTTTTATTATTACTGCAGGTAACGCTGCTAAGGACTCTCCTGCATATGTCTTTTGCTGCACATGTTCAATTATTTCTGTTGGTATATACTTAGCAGTAGAATTGCTGGATCATAGGATTTATTGAGCTGTAGGAGATACTGCCAGAGGATGTTCCAAGGTGTTGTATCAAATCCCTTCATTTCTATGGTGGAAAAAGTGAGGTCCTTGGGCAGGAAGAACTTGCTAAAGAAGAGGGCACTGAGCCTGAACTAGAACCCAGGTTGCCAATTTTCCAAAGCATGTGCTCTTTCCAGCAAAATTGCCCACTCCCTACGCTATTTTAAGCCATTCACTTAAGAACTTGCTCATTCATTTCTATCATTGGTCTTGTACCAAAAATGCCTGAATTGTATTATTTTCTCCTCTCTGAAAATCCAGGATAAAATTCTCTTACTAGGATTAACTTAAAAACAACAGAACAAAGCAGTGCAACCATTTGTGAAAAAGCATCTGATGGGAAAACCAGATGCTGCCTCCATGGGCTTTCAGTATACCTTTGAGTCAGCTGGGATTCCTTAGTGAGTTTTGTTACAAAGCTGAGTCATTAGTTTTGACCATACTTGAGAACAAGCATCATTGTAGTTAAGAAGGAGCAGCAGCATTTTCCAAAAATTCTGTCCTGCCCCTTTTTTTCTGGATACCATGATTTCCAAAATCATCTCAGTGTGAGAGAAGAAGCCAATTTCATCAATTGCCATAACAAACTGAAGCTTTTACTTAAGCACATTACAGTATAATAAACACACATATTTCAGATAAATACACATATTACAAAGAAATAGAACACAGTGAGCATTTTCATTTCAGTGTTTTATTAATTATGGAAAACTCAGATATATAAAACCCATGTAGTGTGTATGTGTATATTTGTCCATGTGTGTGCTTCCATTTTAGAAACTTAGGAGTTATTCACTATTAAAAATCTATATAAATCATGTTGATTTTATGGACAGAGAGAAGTTTTGTAGGATCCTGACTTCTGTTCAATGTCTGAAGATTTAATTTTCCTTCTATGAAAAAGTCATGTATTATTCTGCTTTTATTATAATCACTAAATAAAAGACTTGTTAATTCGCTCCCTCATCTCTGAATCTCACATTCCACCCATCCCTTGTATACCTGGGATATTCTAGAAGAGTAATTCTTAGTTGAGAAAACTTATCTAACACCTACCACATTTAGTCAGTTTTGTCATTCATTCATTCGATGAGCAATTATCGAGCACCTACTGTGTGTCAAAGCTCAAGACTCAGCACTGGCACTATTGTACTAAAATTACAATTTTTGTGTGTGAGTTTCCTTCAAAGGATAACTTTGTTGAGTGGAGGCCCATCTTTCTCTGTGATTGCATGATAATGGCTTTGGAAATGCTTCCCACATGAATTAGCTGCTTAGAGAACTGAATTAAGACAATTTTTTGAGGTAACTTCCAGACTCAGTAAAACAAGGCCCATAATTAATTGATCAGCATTATCTGCTAAAGGTACGTGAGCGGTTGGAAGTATGTATTTGCATCATCGTCTAACTGAATTCTTGTAAAGAAAGATTCAAATGATCACAGAAGATGAAGAGAGAACAGCCATGAGCAGGCAATTTAGCAACCACAGGTTAGACTACATGTGTTCAGAAATCCAGAAAAAATCTCAGCATGCGAAGCCACTGGGTAGTATTTGGAAGGTTCTGGGACATTACTCCATCATACTCATTTCTGTCCTCTAACTCCCAAGAAAAAGAAAACACTTGGAAAGTGCCCCGTTGAGCAGCACATTGCAAAGTGGAAGTATGCCAGATCAAAGAAAAAGAGATCTGAATGTCTGTCTGTCTGTGAGACCTTCGGCAGGTAATGCCTACCCTCCCTGGAATCTTCCCTGTTGCTAAAAGAGAGATAGAACCTGGACGAACTCTAAAGATGGATGGATAAGCTTACCATTCTTTGTGTTGTTTGTTTTATTAATTATTTTATTATTAATTATTTATGTTTATTATTAATTATGTTTATTAATTATGTCGTTCGTTTTATTGATAACCTGCTAAATAATAGAAATAAGGGCTCATCCTAATACAGCTTGAGCATAAACAGAATTCCCTTTTTCTGAGAGAAGATCTGTAGAAGTCCTTGCGGGCCTCTTTTGGGTGGATTGTCTGGCCCTGTTTAGCAGATGGGCCCGGACTGCAGTCAGGGGTGGGTGAGTCATCTGCAGCACACGTTAGTCATTCAGGTGCATTTGCATTGGAAGCTGTGGCTGGGAACAGGCCCCAGACTCAGTTTGTTTATTTCCATGGACGATAGATGTCCCAGAGCTTGTTGTGAAATAAGAAATTTATAAATTGTTATGTTCTGCTGCTGACAGCTTTCTCCCTTCTCTTGATGATCAACAGCCTCTCAGTCCCTTGTTCCATTCTAGAGGAAGAGAATATGTTTGTTTGAACAATGACCAGGTGTCCTGCCCTGGACTGGGATCTTCATATTGATTATCTCTTTTTAACTTCAGAGCAACCTTGTGAGGTAGGTGTAATGATCCTCATCTTAGAGATGTAAGAACAGAGGCCAAGGAAGTGTAAGAAGATTGACAAAGTTCCACAGTTAGGAGGTGTGGAGCTAAGATTCAAACCGAGGACTGTCTTTCCAAACCCAAGTTCTGTATTATACAGCTTCCATCCGGGAAAAGACTGCCCAGTTATTCGTTGCTTCATTTTGGTTCTCATAATAATCTTCTTAAATGGGGAGGAAACATGAAGTTACATCTGAAGGCTAGAAAAATTGCAATGAAACTTTATATTTCTTTTTATTCTGTTCCTTTTTGTGGAAGCAGATCATTTAAGTTTATGTTTGTAATGTAGGGTCAAAAATAGAGGACTTCCAAAATTTTTGTAGAACTAGACCAAATGAATTTTGTTTCCAATGAGGAAATTATTTTTGAGTTCCTGTTTATGTTTGTTATTGGTGTAGATTTGAGTTACGATAATGTACAAAAGCAAGGGTATGCTTAGACGGTAATGCAAAGGAAAATAAATGATAAAAGAAATAAAAAGTAATATCATCACTGTAACGTATTTTAAAAAGTAGCTTGAAATAATTGATAAGATGTTGAGCTAGTATATAAGTTTTAAGTTCAATGACAGCCTTACTGGGTTCTAGACACCATGGCCCTCAGTAACCTGACTCCTTCCTCAGCTCAGAGAAATGACAATTATTCCAAACCATTACCTGCAATTTTCCCAAGTCAGATCTATCCATCTATCTGTCTATCTACCTATCTAGCCACCTATCTATTTATCATCTATCTACGTATCTTTCACCTTTGTAGGTATGTGTAATGTTCTTTAGCATTTCCCTGAGTAAAAAGAAAAAAAAGAAAAGAAAAGAAAAGAAAATGACAATTTGAGGACAGGCAGTACTTGAAGAAAGTTATATGTATTTGGAACATGGCAAGTAACTTTGTGGAAGAAAACTGCTTCTACCGAAGAGGCCCTTGAAAGGAAACAGATGCTCCGTGTGCCTAGATCACGGAAGCACAAAAGAAGTGAGCTCTAAGACAAAGCATCGGCAACATTTGCATTCTGAAAATGTCATGAAAAAACATCAGCTTTATAACCAGTCTTAACATCAAGTAGTGTTAGCCCTCTATATTTATTGTTTTTCAGAATTATTTTGGCTATTCTAGGTCCTACGCATTTACATATACATTTTAGAAGCAATGGGATTTCTACAAAAATTTTTGTTAGGGTTTTGATTGTGATTGCATTGAATCTTGAGATTAATTTTGGAATAATTAACATCCTAATAAGATTGAGCTAAAAAACTGAGAGGCATCCTCTGCATATGTTCAAAGCTTTCTGTGCAGCTAACTTCTTTCTACAACTCTGCACTGAGAATTTTAGCCACCCTGGTTTCTTGGAACTCTCACCTATATTCCCCCAACTAGAGGAGTCTTTTTGGCTCAGATTGTGTTTCCTTTACCCACTGTTAGGCCTGGAAAATTGCTCAAGGTGATAAGATGTGGCAATTGAAGGGCCCACCTTGTTTTCTGTCTCTTAAGGTCACTGCCCTTCTTTGCCTAATGTCTTTAAAGCCATCGGTTTATGTATTTTGTTGTTTGGTTGATTGTTACAGTGGAGTAGGGTAAATATGACCCCTGTTACTCCTCCTTGGTGGGAAATCAAGGTCAGTTCATTATCTTTTAGTGAGATTTAATAAAGTAGGATGAAAGTATTTTATCGTTACACAATATTTATCATTTTTAAGGCTTTCCATTCCTTTGTGTAGATACAGAATTTTTTCTTATATTATTTTCTGTCTGTTTAAGGGATTTTTGAAAACATTTCTTCTAGAAGCAGTTGCTTGGAGACAAGTTCTTTTAGCTTTCTTTTTGTCTGTCTGTAAAATTCTTTATTTTGCTTTAAAAATTTAAATGTATTTTTGCTGGTTAACAAATTCCAAATTGACTTGTTTTTATCTTTTTTTCCCATTTTCACTCAGTTCTTTAATAATGCTGTTTTGTTGTACTCTGAGCTCTATTTTTCCTGATTAGTAGTCAGCATGATTCTTATCTTTAATACTCAGTGCATAATTCACAATTTTTCTTTGCTTGATCTTAAGAATTTTTTAATATTCATTTAAGAAATATAGATTTCTTCATGTTTCCTCTGCTTGTGATTTGCTGTTTCTTGGATATGTGGTTTTATAATTTTCATCAAATGTGAATAATTTTCAGTCATTATTTCTTTAAATACTTTTTTTTCTTGGTATTCCTCCTTTCTCTTCTCTCCTTTGGGGACTTCAATTACACATGTATTTGGTTACTTCTAGTTGTCTCTTAGCTTATTAATTATTCAGTTATGGACATGGCTGTCGTGTTTCTGCCTATAAAATTACAATTACTTCATTTGTAATTAGGAAGTATCATGTGGGGAGATATTTTGAAACTATTGAAATAACTTATTTCTCATCATAAATAATTATAGTATCAATTGATGCATATGATAATTATTACAATAGTGTTTTCCAAATGGTAATTTTCTATTTACATAATTTCTTTTACATTTATCAAGCATAACTCTATGTAATAGGTGGAATAATGGTCCCCTTTAAAATGGCTACACCCTATACTTTGGAACCTGTGCATATATTAGTTTGCATGGCAAGGAGGAAATGAGGTTGTACACGGAATTATGGTGGCTGATTGACCTTAAAAAAAGGAGATTATTCTGGATTGTCTAGATGGTTCAGTATAGTCACAAAAGTCGTTTAAATAAAGAAGAGAGCGGCAAGAGTTGTGTCAGAACAATGTGAGAAAGATTCTACTAGTCATCCCTGACATTTATGATGGAAGGAGCCACATGCCTAGAAATACAGAAGCTACAAAAGGCAAGAAAAATAGATGCTCTCTTTGAGCCTTCAGAAGAAAAAAGTACTCCTTTAAACATCCTGATTTTAGCCCAGTGAGACTCATTTCAAACTTCTAACATCCAGAACTATAATTTTAAAATTGTACAATAAATTTGTGTTTTTTTAATCCAATAAATTTGTGGTTATTTTTTACAATAGTGATTAGTTAGAAACTAATACATTCTACCATGAGGAAGTATATCCCTTCCCCTCCGTTTATTTATTGACTCATTTATTCATTCACTTATTCGTTTTACTATATCAGAATGAACTTGTAGGTATTTATTTTATTTTACAAAATAATTTAGTGCTATTACTTTCTGTTGTGTAGCTCAGTCCATCCCAGATTTGGCCACTGGGAACTGCTTTAAATGAACTCCTACATCCTTTTGACATGTCATCATTATTTGATGGGCACTCTGTCACCCTTTAGACTTTCACTGTTAACTCAATATTATGTTTATCTTCACAAATCAGATTTTATATATTTAGTTGCTTTTAAGAATGACTGGTTAAAGAAAAGTTACTTGATACTGCTAAAAAAAATAGGGTGGCCCATAAAAGGAAAGATATTAAAAGCAGTATGTAGTTTTATGTACTTAAAAACCTGATTAAAGATGTTCACAACCATTCGTCACTAATATTTGGAACTGAAATAAAAAAGGACTGTATCGGTTGTAGAAATGCCCTTGTTCCACAACTAGGATTAACATCTTGAACCACAATTTTGTTTTATAACTCCTTTACATCAACATTTACTTATGCCTTTAGTCATCTTAAAAGAAAATCAGAATACAAGTTTTCAACACTTGATAATAACCATCATAGCCAAAGCTTGAACTTCCGGAACTAATGAATTAGTGGTTATTACCCATAAAATCCAAAACATTTTTGCTTCATTAATGCTTACATTTAAAAGATGAAGTTAAATATGTATTTACAGTTTATTAATGACTTACCAAGGAGCTAAGGTGTTACAGGCCACTAAAATTGAAAAGCAATTCATACAAATTATCTCAGTGATTACCATCCAAGTCTTTTTTTTTTTGCTACTATGAATTATATATATATATATATATATATATATATATATATAGAGAGAGAGAGAGAGAGAGAGAGAGAGAGAGTCTTATATATAGTCTTATAAAACATATAAATAAGACTGGGTAATTTGTAAAAAACAGAAATTTATTTCTCACAGTTCTGGAGGCTGAGGAATCCAAGATCAAGGTGGTAGCGGGTTCAGTGCCTGATGGGGGATGCTCTCTGCTTCCAAGAAAGTGTCTTGAATGCTGTGCCTTCTGGAGGAGAGGAACACTGTGTCTTCACATGGTAGAAGGTAGAAGGGAAAAAAAACAGGTAAGCTCTCTCTATCAAGCTTTTTTATAGAGGCCTAATCTCATCCATGAAGGCAAAGCCCTCGTGATCTAAATACCTCCTCAAGGGCCCCACATCCCAGCACTGTTGCATTGGAGATTAAGTTTCCAACACATGAATTTTGAGGGACACATTTAGACTATAAAAATTACAATATAGGTAAATGAGAACATGAGATTTGATTTACAGTTGACTTTTCAAAAATATAGTTGTTGTGTAGAATAAGACTCACAAGTGAGAGAAAAGTATATATTGATACCTCAGGGCAGGACTATGGTGAATTTGTAACTTTTGTAGGTTGCCTTTATTAGTTTTCATGTACTTAAGCAATAACTATTAGATTATTAGGTTGCTATTCTTTGAATATTCCTTTACAAAATAAGTAGCCATCCAGGTGTTCCAAAATCTAGCTCAAAAATCTAACTCAGCATTGTTTTAGATATTTAATTAAGAAGAAACATTATTGACCTATAAAGAAACATTCCAAGACAAAGCAGTAGTTCTTCCTTGGTTAAAAAAAAAAAAAAAAAAAAAGAAAGACAGAAAAAGCAGACCCTTCAATGAGATGAAAAAGAGACCCAGCAAGCAAAGCAGTCTCACTCAGGCAGTCCATTATTAAGGGACAGCTCCAAAATGCAAATGCAGATTACATGATTGCAACTTCAGTGTTTTTCACTGCACTGCAGCTGGATATAGGGGCAGAAAAACACATCATAGTATCTATGAGAAGATAACATTCGAGGCAGGTCTTAAAGGCTAGGTAGGGTTTTCCACGACTGAAAAGGAAAGGATCAAAGGAAGAACAGAGGCAGAAGCTTGGCATCCCACACAGAATTTCAATCTGGAGCAATAGCACAGAAATGGAAATTTTCGATAGTTAATTAAGTCTGACAAGAGTAATGTATGAAGAGGATCGATGAGAAACTGGAATCGTAGGTTGGAGCTAGATTGTGACGAGCCTTGGATGACGTCCTCATAGTGGGGGGCGTTGTCATTTGCCTTCTCAGCATTCATTGCACACCTCCACAATGGTTCATTTTGTTGAAATTCCTTTAACGCTCACTCCTGATTCTCAGTTGGTCCTGATTCCCCTAAACTGTTTACAGTAATCACACATATCTTCTGTAGTGTTCAACTCAGAGATTGGCTTATATTAAATGCGAACCTAAGGCAATCAGCTTCTGATATCTCTACAGATCCAGTGATTGGTTCAAAGGGGAGCCATAGCTTAAGATGGAGCCATTGGAAGAAATGCTTGACATTTTCCTGTTTCTTTCCATCTGAATGGTATGGCACAAAGATCAGATACCTGTTCTTTAAACATTTTGCCAGCATGAAGGAAGCTGTATGACATTTGGAGGGGAACCACAGGAGTAACAGAGAAATAGAGCTAATGCCTTCATTGAATTGTGCCTAAGGCCAAAATCACCTCTTGATTTTTCAGATGGATGAAATCCTATATTCTCATTACCTTTTCAGTTGATATGAGTTTGTTATTATTTTCTGCAATCAAAATGTCCCAACATTTATGATTCAGAAAATAGGGCATCACAGGGCACCTTTGAAGGTTTTCAAACATGGATATAAAGTGGTCAGTGTGGTATTATAAGAAGAGCATTTTGATATCTCAGGGGAAGCTGGATTGGAACAGATAAGTTTTTCACTTATTTTATTTTTTTTATTTCTCATTATACAATGTAATTGAAGGGCCATGAAACTTACCAAAAAGGTAAGTTTGGAAGCAGAGAGAATATTGGGATGAGAGAGGGAATATTTGAATGGGAGATGAATACTAACTTCAGATATGGCAACGAGGATAAGAAAATGCAGAAAAATTGAGGAACATTAACAGCGTTAAACTGAAAAGTGTCTTCAATGTTGACAACTGGGCAAGAAATAATATTTGACTCATTTTATTCTCTGTTCATACGTGGTGGGGCATGACAACCTGGATTTTCAAGTGAGCTATAGTTAGAAACTGCTCTTTGAAATGATTGTGACATGGAAATACCAGCATCCAGGACTCTGTTATTTTAGATTATTTATTGTCCAGCTCCTGTGTGCCAGCAATGGGGGAGAATCAACTAGAGTGGTGAGCGGGTAGGGGGAAGAAAAGGAAAGATGGAGAGGGAGCAGTTAAAGGCTTCAGTGGCTTCCAGTAAAGTGTTGATCCCAAATAACCTGGCTGAGGGACATGAGATAAAATATGCAACAATAAAATGATAAACATAATGCTAATAAAGCTAATAGTAAGTGCTAATACTTATTGAGAAGTTAATACATGTCAGTCAGGATGTAAATTTTCTTGCTTTCCCTTATTCAACATTTAGAAAAGTAAATTGCTCAAGATGAAATAGCTAAGAGTTGGAGCTGGTATTGAACACAAGTATGTCTGGCCTCAGTGTTGTAGAAACAAGATTAAATAAATAAAAGAACCATTTAGGTCCTCAGCATTGTAGTTAAATCTCTCACCAACTTATACTACAACTTCAACCTGAAATGGTTTTCCTCTCTGATGCTAACCTCTTCCCACCCATTTCTCTTTTTTTCTCAAAATGAGTATCATTCTACTGGCATAATTCATAATTTGCGTGACTTCCTAAACCCAAATAGCACCCTGTCCCTAAGGGTGCCCCTCTCCCATGATGGTGTTAATAGCTGAACTATCTGCTCACTAGAGACTTGCCTGTTTTGCTCACTGCTTGGCACACAATGAATAAACATTCCATAATTGTGTTGAATGAATGAATGAGGTCAGCAGAGGATTGAGTTAAGAACAGAATGATATCCATAATAAGGAATATGTTTACGTGTTTGTGTGGGGAGCTTGTTTTCAGATATTTCAAGAACAGCAAGAATGTGCTTGGGCTTCCTTTCCAGTGTCTTGGGGACCTGGCTGGGGCAAGGGGATTTCTGCATTGAGCAGCAAGGTATGTTTGTTTATGCCTATGATTTCCACACTTCCTTCCAAAAGGTTAGATTTAGCATGGAGATTTCAACTTCAAATGATCTCCAAAGACACTGTTGGTGACTGATCAGTGTAAGAACTTTGTTGGTAAAAGGGAATGAATAAAAACAAGGCAAGAAGTGGTCAAGGAGAGAACAGGCCAGACAACCAAACCTTTTTCCACAGGCACTCAGTAATTAAAATAAAAACAATTACTCATATACATAGAACAGGTCAGCACATTTTTTCACAGAACAAGGGAAATGCACAACTCCTAAGAGGCAGTGATATAAATATTTCAGCTGATAGTCCATCCAGGACCAAGAAGGTAAAATAAACTAGATTTAAACAAACAATTTGACATAGAACTGCAAAAGGCATTGTGAAATTCTGCAAAAGTGCAGATCCAATTTCCCTGGAATATGCTTCAGTTTAACAAAACCTTGACAATTATTCATGTTGGAGGACCAGGCAGAAATACAGACAATGGGAAAACAAACAATCATCGGGTTTCAGAATGCCACGGTGTCCAGAAAATGCCTATGTTAGTCTCTTTTTCTGAAGCTTGGAACTGACCTCCTGATATCCATACCTCCCAATATATATCTTTCTGTTAATGATACGTGATCATGGAAGAAAGGCTTGATAGACAGATTCACTGGTTCCAATAAGCCATTTGCCTTCCTATTGGTTAGAAGGGGTTCTTTGCATTTTTAGACCTCATACTTAGTTTGCCTTTTGATTTTTTTTGTTGAGAAATGCACCAGGACCACAGCCATGCCAAGGATTTTTTTTTTTTATTTATTATTTTATTTGTTATGAGACCCTCCATTATGAAGTTCTGTTCTTCCATCCACTAGCCAAACATTCAGATTATCATTGTGAAATTGCAAATCTGACTCTTATGTCACTGCTTGCCACCCTTCTATGACCTCCTACTGTCTTCAGGACAAAGTCCAAATTTCTGAGCTTGGCACGCAAAGTTCTCATGCTTTCTTCTTTATTAAATCTTCAATCTCATTACCCACTCCTGCCTAATTTAAGCCCCACTCTCCACTCACACAGAACTTTGTGGCGATTCTCAGCTGGCTGGATTGTTGAACACTTCCAGCACATTTATACTCGTTTCCCGTCTATCACAACAGCTCTAACAATGCTCCTCTATCTCCACCCTTATCCACCTGGAAAATTTGTATCTAATCTTTTAGTCTGAGCTCAAGAATTACCTTCTTAGTGAAACCTTGTCTTTTTCTTATAGGCAGAACTTGGAATTCGTCTGTATATCCCAACTACAGATTGTTGTGACCTCCATTGACCATGTAGGATGCACTATCATTCCTTTCTACTTAAAAAATTAATTTCTTCACCAAGGCTATGCCTCCTAAGGCAAAGGCTGTGTATTATTATTATTTTTTTTTTTTTGCTGAGCTTCACATCTAAGTATCCTGCTTGATACCAAATCAGTACTCAGCAAGTAGTTGTTGGTTTCAGAGGCTGTAAATACCACTTCACTTTCCCAGTAATTGTAATTTTTTGTATACTTTTCATTCATTCATTCAATAAATATGTTTTTCAGTTTCTAACACTGGCCAGCCTTCATATAGGTACTCAGGATACAATGGTGAGTAAAATAGATAGGGCCCCTGTTCATATGATGTATACTGGCAGGAGAAGTCAGAAATTATTCCTTGATCCTGGTGAGGAACATATGGCTACAAATTAAGCCCAGAGGAAAGGCTATTATTATAATACTGTGACTGGTCAATCAGCGTAAGCTCCACTGAAGAAGTAAGTGATACTTCCCCTTGGATATGATCAATAATTAGACATTAATGATTTAAAGGGGGAGCAAGAAAGATTATTTTGGATAGAGGATGTGAAGTGTTCAAAGTCCTGTGATGAGGGTGTGTGGTTCATTTGAATGAACATCGTGTGTGGAGAAAGAGATAAAGTCCAGTGCTTCTCAACTGGGAGCGAGTTTGCTACCCCCAGGGTACATTTGGCAATCTGAAAACGTGCTTTGTTGTCAAAACTGGGGAGTGGATACTATCTGGTGGACATAAACAGGAATGTTGCCGAGTATCTTATGATGCTCAGGGAAGCCACGACAAAATTATCCAGCCCAGTATATCAATTGCGCCACTGTTGAGACATCCTGATCTAGTGGAATCTGGTATTAAATGAGGCTTTAATACCTTTTAAAGTGTTAAAATAAGGATTTTAACAATTTTAAGGCCTTTGTTTCTTCAACTTAGAAAATTTCTCCAAGTTCTACCCCTTAATCATATCTTTTTCTTTGTTACTGACCATGGTGATTGACTTCTCATTCCTAGCGTGGCAGGTTGCCACAGCTGGCCCACAGAGCTTCATGGTCTGATGGTCACTATTTTTGGAAGACATGTCATCCAGGACTCAGGCTTCAGATTTCCTTTGGTTCATAGCTTGCTCCCAGCTCATGTGTGGCTTCTGAGATCCCTGTAGAACCCCAGCACCAGCCTTAGTTTACCAAGGATGGAAAACCAGAGAAGAAGCTAAAATGGGCCTCAGGATAAAGTGGGTGCTTTATAAATATTTGTAGACCTACACTAACTCCCACTTACACCTTCTGCAAATATATAGGATCCTACATTTTTCTGTGTCCCCACATGATCCTAAGAAACCAGTACATCTAGGGTCATGTGGTAATTATAGTTCACATTCTGAAGTTCCTTGAGCAATAAACTAAGTCACTCTGCAAATTTTGGAAAGAGGGGTATGTTCCTGGATTGTTTCTCAATCAGATGATTCCAACAAAGTTATTTGTGGAGAGTTCCCAAAGACATGTTCAAGTGCACCGAGATCTGGTGAAGAGAATATTCGTAGGTGGGACTTGGATATTTGTATTTGAGAAACATCTCCAGGTCATGCTGGTGGTCAGCTCTGGCAAAAAATCACTACATCAGAATATTTCTACTGTATCTGTGATGGGCACCTAAGCATAAAGTCCCAAAAGTTCTAAGGTTGACTGAGGGATGCAACACTTTTTTTTTTTTCTTTTCTAAAATAAAGCTTGCACTGGGCTGTTCATCAAAACTCCTATTTCTCTCAAATACATGTGCTGCATATATTCATGTGGTAGGGGGCACTGATCTAAAATTCCACACTGAACCCCATCCTCCCAGGGGATGCAGAAGTGAGACTGCTTCAGACAACTGCTCTAATGCATCAAGACTTTTCATACAGCTTGTTACCCAATTAAAAAATATATATTTTTTTAATTGATTAGCATTTTTATTTGCCTGTCAGTCATATATATGTGGTACTATTCCCTACAAGTTAAAAAAAAAAATCTAGACAATGGGAACATGCTAAAAAATGTGAAATGCTATAGTTAAAAAAATGGACAAAGTGCAGCTGAAAAATTACTGAACAAAAACATACTCTTAAGTTTTGTATCCTGTGGTTATTTGTGAAGTGTTTTGTGAAAAATCAATTTGCCTTGTGGGCTTTCAATTTTCTATGTGTAAACTGGATGGGATAACTTAACTTACAGTTTGTAACCAATGAATGAGATCCAAGGTATCCATGAATTTTATAATTTTTTACGTGATTTTATTAATATTGGTGGGTGTGCTTGTCTCGCTTTGATTTCATCTCCAGAGAAGTGCCACACGTAAAGCTAAATAAAATTAGGGTCCTAACAGAGACAGCAACCAATAAATAAATAAATTAAACACCAGTAGTTGTTATTAAGTCCTTAGTGTGTCTATTGTATCCTATAGTTACATTGATCTATGTGGCTGTTAATACAAAAAAGTAGTCCTTTGGATTTGATGCACATTACAGATGTGCAATACACAATGACAGATTTCTAAATTATATGGCATAGTTGTTCTGAGACATTAAATTATATAATTCAAACCAAAAGTCAGTTACAGTGCCTAAAATATTCTATATTTTTGTTCCTATTAATTTGTGTCATGCCAAATATGTACTTTTGTCAAGTTTCCATTGCATTTGTTACAGTGGCGATAACAAACCAGATGTCAACTCAGTAATAGAATGAACACATCAAAATAGAAAGCCTCCTTGTTGTAATAATCCTACATTGAGCTCGAGAATTTTCAGTCCTTAGAGCATCCTTAATGGTGGAGGGGATCACAAATTGTTACCTCCTTCTAGAATGAGGGGGTCTGGGGTGTAGAGAAAGACGTTCTTCAAAGCTGTAGAGAATATCAGTGCTGAAGTGGTTAGTTTCTGACCCCAAAGCACTATTAAGTCCAACAGATCAATGGCATTCTCTGCATATTTCCCCATCACAGCTAATAATGTCTCTCAGAAGGACACACATACCATTCTTTCAGGAGGAGTCACTGTGTCATAGGCAGGAGAAGTAACTAATTAATAAAAGTACCCCAACCCCAGTACTTTCTTTTAGTCAGAATCTCTTGGGAAGTCTATCTGTCTCTTCCTAGATGAGTGCCGTTGTACAAGATGTTTAGCCTCTCTGAAGTTCTGTTGTTCTTATTGATAAATGTGGGATAATGGTAGCTAACTTACACAGTGCTGGATAGTTCTTTCAGGGAAAAGTACACAGATTTATCTCCAACATCAAATATGACACCTTTCACATGGCAAGTGTTGAGCACATGTTTTTTCTGACTCCTTTCTTTCCTCATTCTCACTAATCAGTTGCCTTTAGAAGCCAGCATCATCTCCAAAATGCTGTGGGCTATCAACTGAGAGAATATGCACTGATACAATTTAAAAATTCCATTCCTAAATTGCTTTGTCCTCATTTCTCTCAACTGTGTTACTTCCTAGAGAACTGCTTATGTCCACAGCTGTTACCACTCCCTTTCTCATGTTGTCTTAGTAATTCCAGCTTCATTTTTTTTTTTCACATTTCCTATTTGGCTTCCATGTTCTCCATTGGACCTGGAGGAGTCCCCAGTTCACAGGTCACAGAATTTCACAGGTCATTCGCTCCAGCCTGTGAAGAGTTTCCCTCATTATTTGGTTTCTGAGAACCTTCAGTTACCTTACCTAGGATGGGCCCAAGTAACTCCCATTAGACTCAGCCAGAAAGCTAGTGCGGAAAAGAGGGAAAACACTTGAATTTCTTGTCCTTTCCAGGACGGACCCCAGCAAAAAGAACTTTCTAGCCACATAGTTGGAAAGATGACCGTTAGCAAATTTCTCCCTGGGTATTAATTGACATATGCTTAGAGTTAATCAACATTAAACTTATCATACCATATTTATATTTTTAATAATGAAACTCATAATTGATGAATAAGAGTGAGCAAAAATCCTCTGTACCTTTCCAAGAAGGTGAAAAGAATTACTGTGCTTCAAAACACCAGAATGCATGTTTTCTTTTCTACCTTAGTTGAACCTTACCCACTTTATGTACTTTGGCTTATTCATTTATTTAATTTTTCCGGTGTCATTTATTTGCTCATTAGAAAAAAAGTGGGAGAAGGGGAGACAGCTATTTAAACAGATAATTTACTGCACCCCAGACATTTAAAAATAAATAAGATACAGTTTCTATCTTTAAGGAGAACAAAGTTAGTGGGTAAAGACAGACATGCGCACAGATAAATATCAGCACAATGTACTAAAAACAAGAAGAAAGGTGTTTATACCATATTGAGATGGCATTAGGGTGTTAATTGACACTTTCTTATAGAAGGCTATAAGGAAAGAATTGATTTAGGTGATTTGACCCCTTTTTAAAAAATCAACAGTCTGTGGAACACATGGTGCTGGAGGAGTTATCTGAGAAGTCGTAATGAGGTAGGTCATATTATAGAGTTTAGATTTGATCTTCCAGGTAAGGGGCAGCTATCAGCAAACACTAAAAAGGAAAGAAGCCATTTGGAATGCTAATTCTGGTGGGGAATACAGATGGTGGGGAAGATATAGGAGGCAAAGAAATAGTGGAGGGGTGGTTGCATATCTCAGGTCAGGTGTGATGATTATCTGAACCAGGAAAACAGCAGTAGAAATGAGAAGAAGGTGTGTGTTTTAAAAGCACATCAGAGGTATGATTGACAGGATCCAAATACATGAGTCAAAGCAATTAAAAATAGAGTATAGATCCTGTATCCCTGATTGAAATGTTGTCTTATACATAAACATGGTTCAAAATGTCATATTACATTGTTTTTTCAATCCTCTGACAATATTCCCCAACAAACAAGGTAGTCTGTTTTCTGAGCTATCACCCTATATCTTTTCCTTGACTTATAAGTGTCCTGCTTTGGTTATAAGTGGTCTTCTCTCTCCACTCCTCCCCCTGACCACCCCCCACCCACAAAAAAAAGAAAATCCCTATGTCCAAGTTACTTCCATGTGTAAATCAATTCTTTGCCACCCCATTGCTCTCATAATTAAGGCTAAATGTATAAATTACACTGTTGGCTGTGGTCTCTGCCTGTCTTCCCAGCCTCATTCATCCAGTTCCCCCACTCTCAATCCTATCTTCCTGTCCACTATGATCCAACCACAGTGAACTTCCCTTTCATTACACCTCTTTATCTTTGCAAATGCTCTTCCCATTGCTAGGACACACACACACACACACACACACACACACACACACACACACAAGCATTATTGCCTGACAAATCCCTACTTATGTTCAAAGCACAGTTGAAATATCATGTCCTTTGTGCATCTCTCCAACACTCCCACATCTCAAATGCAGAGTTTATTCCATGTCTTCTCTTCCTAGGCCCTTTGCTTCTACTCAGTGACAACACTTGCCAATTTTATTTCTGATAACAAACATTCATTAAGCCAAACGCTATGCCAGGGGCTGAGGTTGAATTAATAAACAGCACCATCTACTTTGCTATCATCTTAGAACATGCTCCCCAGAAATAAAGACAGGTGTTAAACAATGGCCAGTTGTGCTGGCTGTTAAGAAAAGTACTTTGTACTTCGAGAGTATAGTCCTTGAATTTAACCAAGCCAGGGGTCACTTGTGCTGGATTATAACAAAAATAATTATAGTCATGGAGGAGCGAGCTAGGGTGAAAATTCTTCTTATGGCATAGACCAGTTAGAGGCTAAGGGAATACT
The DNA here is from genome assembly GCF_027409185.1 of Cynocephalus volans. Taxonomy (NCBI): domain Eukaryota; kingdom Metazoa; phylum Chordata; class Mammalia; order Dermoptera; family Cynocephalidae; genus Cynocephalus; species Cynocephalus volans. The sequence continues at coordinate 21,293,309 of NC_084476.1, forward strand.
AGAACTTAGACTACACATATTATCAAGGTCATGATTATGCCCCATTCATTTGAGACAAGGGCAGGAGCTCTAGGAGGCCTGAAATGGGATTGGAATTTCTAAGCTAATTAAGTTCTGATCCAAAGAAACAGAATTTTTCTCCAAGCCCAGCCTGATTGGGATCTAGAAACAGATGTAAAACTTTGTTCTGCGAATAAACTACGGATGCGAGTTGCACCTGCAGATGAAGAATGGACTCAGCAGTGCATTCATATGTGGAGATGTGGGAGAGACAAATCCAAAGAAAATAATTCAAGAGATTTGAGAAGAATTTATGGGTGCATTGGCAATTCCTGGCTTAGGCTTTAGCACGGAGGAAGCTTCCAGGATTTTGTGTGTATGTGTGTGTGCATATTTCAAAACAATGAACACATGGATGAGTAAACAAAAACATGAATTAGAAGATCAAAGAGTGAGACAACTGTGAAAGAAAATATAAGCAAGTGAATGCATAAATGATCAAAAGAGTGAGAGAGTCATGAGTGAGTTAATGACAGACTCAATAAAGTATAAGTAAGTTGGTATGTACATGTGTGAATGAATACACATGGGCAAGAAAGAAGTGAATATGAGAGGGAATGAGTAAGTGATTGGCTTAATAAATATTACAAGAAACTTTTTTAAATCATTTCTTCCAGAAGAAAAAAATATAAAAATCCTGCATTATGTAGGAATTAGTGTTCAGAGGAGGTTAGACTTTTCAGCCCACATCGAAGTCAAATTCTGAAGTGACACCCACCTCAAGAAGAATTTAGTTCTGTGAATGTTTGAGTTTGACTGTTCTATAGCTCCTGAAACCGGGATTTTTGTGCTTCAACCAGATGGCCTCAACTTACCCAAACGACCTCTTCTCTACTCAGCCCTGGTGAGATGAGAAAGAATCAGAAAGAAGGCAGGAACTGTGGGCTGCCTCTCAGGAAGTATTAGATTCACAGATATTAACTTGCAAATGTATCAAGGTATGGCACTTGATTCTTTAAACCAAGAAACCTATTTTGTCAAGGTGAAAGGTAACTTCTTATAACAATAAATGCACATACAATTTTCCCCCTCGAACTTTCCCAGAGATTGATATATAAACCAGTGTCTTGGTATTAATTTGCACTGAGGAACAGAATGGCCAAGGGACTGCAGTAGTCTCAGGTAGGACGGTGACTTTCAAACATGTAGGCTTCAGGCCATCGACTTTATTATCTCTTGGGATAACGTGATAAGAATGTCCCTACCTCAGACCTATTGAGTTAGTATATTTGGAAGTGTAATCTAGAATGCTACATTTGAAAACTACTGATGTAGGCAGATCTCTTTGGCTAGCTACATTTTAACTGGAATATTTACATTATTGGATGATGTTAGGAACTTATCCTCAGCTAAGAGAGCTTGGAGGTGACACGGTTCAGAATCTTTTCAAAGGGAGATACGTTGGTTTATAGTCCATCTTTGAACAGTTCTTGAATGAATAAATTTCTCTCTCTAAGCTACAATTGATAATCCAGTTTCCTTTTGCTTTTGTCATCCTTCCGCTGGCCTGGGAATTTTACTCCCTTGCTGTTGTAGTTCTTGTTGTTTGCTTATGTGTTTTGTTTAGGGGCTTTAAACATATGTACTCTCATTTGATCTCCTCTTTCTAGTGTTTTAGTGGCTATGCTAAAGAGGTATATGCATACTTGAAGTCCTCAGTTAGTCAGTTATTCCCCGTGATGAAGAATACACGGACTTTAAAATGTTTTTATTCCTCTCCCTCCATCCCAATTCATGTGCTACTGTTGTTCAATATTTAAGTTGCATCTTGGATTGTCTTTATTTTTTAACTTCAAATTAGACATTATTATTGTTTTTCAGACAGTCAGTGTTTGGCTACACCCAAATGTTGACTGTTTTTTGCATTATAGGCCTTACTTCTGGGATTATTTTTCTCTTTTTCCATTGGCTCATCCTTTAGAAATTTCTTTTATCATTATCTATTCATAATTCATTCAGTTTTTATTTGTATAATAAAGCCTTTACTTGACCCTCAGTTTCTAATGATAGTTTTGTGGCTAGACAATCCTACTAATTTTTTCCCAGTATTTTGAAGATATGTTTCTCATCTTCTTCAGTTACTCTTACTTTAGTTGATTTCTGTTTATTGTCATGGCAATTTATGCACCATAATCTCTACATTTCTTATTTTTATTTAATTTATTGAAATTTTTGATTGAAGCAGTCTACCACATGGAAAACATCTTAGGATACGGAGTTTAAGAAAACTGTGTTTTGATCTCCACACTGCCATTAATCAAGTGGGTGACTTGGGCATGGTTACATAACTTCTCAGATACTGTTTGCTATCTTTATAAACTGCAGTTATTAATATCTCTTTGAAAGGGTTGTGAGAGTTAAATCAGGTGAGCTAGCATAAGTAAAATGGGAGCTCTGGGTAGTTTCTCAACAAACTGTATTTACTAGTAATAGAGAAACTTGCATATTGCATTGCAATTATTTTGCAGTATTTCTGCAAAAGTGAGCTCATGCAAGGTGTTCAATAAATGCTCCATGATTTAATATTCAAGAAATCTATAGTTAGTTTAAAAGTATAAAGCAATTTCAACTCTGAAGTGGCTGGATATTCCAGATGTGCTGATATAGAACAAGAGGCCAGGCAAGAATGATTTTGTGTAAAGTTCAGAGCAGTGTAAATCCTGGACTATTTGAGTCAGGACATCTGTCAGCTATTGGCTAACCTTTGGCATGGAAAGTTACCCAGGAGTCCTCTCAAAAACACTACATGAATACATTAGGTTGTGTTACAAATATTAGATAAAATAAACAAGTTGTTATTTTTTCTGAGGCCTTTTTGTGTTTTCATAAATCACAATATGCCTTTGTTGTTTTTAAATTTAGCAAGTGTAACACCCCTTGGCTTTGGACAATAATGATGTAATGGTAATGATTAATACTATAATTATAGCTTAAATTTCTACAATTTCTTTTTCCCCTAAAGGGTTTCAAAATGTTGGCTTGTTACCGTCTATGGATATTTTGCCTACCACATACATCAAAGAACTATAAAGGTAGAAACCAGCTGCTAATAACCATGCCTTAATGGGGGCCAGAAAGAGAACAGTCAACCAGACCCAAAAGGAACTAGAAGCCAGAATTTTGGAATCGGTATATAACTACTTTTGTACTCTAAGCCACATGCTCAAGTTTCAGGAAGAAAAATTCTCTGTGCTTGTTAAACATGGAACCATGTATATTTAAGAGTTGGAAAGAATCCTCAGAAATAATTCCATTCTAATCCCTCCTCCTATAAACAGGGAAACTGAGACCCAGTGAAGAAAAGAGGCTTTTCAAAGCTTTACCATACATTAGTGTCAAAGGTAGGAAGTGGGGCCTACGTAGTTCTACTGTCTTCCTGTTTAGGGTTCTAGATAACTCTGGATCTTCACAGAGAATGCCACTCTCGCTGACTTTGAAGGATGGTGCAGGCAATTAGAAATGCTATTTATTCATCTCACACTGACTGACACTTGCAATACACATCAAAAACAATATGTATTCTGGCAAAAAGAGAGAAACTGGCCACAGGCTGTGCCTGGAGGATTGAAATAAAAATAGCTGAAATTTATTGAGTTTATTGTATTGCTGAGAAACATTCTAAGTGCTTGACACACACACACACACACACACACACACACACACACACACGTGTGTATATGTATCCATTTAATGTTTACAACTGCCTTGAAAAGGTAATGCACATACTGAGTACTCAACGCATAGCTTCAGAATTAGATAATAGTATACCATGCCAATTAAACTTTTTATTTTGTGAAAATTGTAGACTCACATGCAGTGGCAAGAGATAATACAGAGAAATCCTATGTGCCCTTTAGCTAGTTTCCCTCAATAAAAACATATTGCAATATCACAATCAAGAAATTGACATTAATATAATTAACCTATATAGTTCAAATTTTCCAAGTTTTACCTGTACTCATTTGTGTGTGTGTGTGTGTGTGTGTTTCTATGTAATTATATCACACGTGTAGGTTTGTGTTTCCACCACAGTCAAGAAACAGAACAGTTTTACCACCACAAGTGAAATCATACAGTGCATAGCTGTTTGGGATTAGCTTTTTTCACTTTGAGACTCATCCAAATTGTAGCAACAGTTCATTTCTCTCTTTTTTTTAAATCTATTTTTAATTTTTTTAAATAAATGATTTATTTTAAAGTTCAACATCATACAATGTGATTGCTGTCATGTCCCTTTACCAATTCCTCCCTGACCCTCTTTCCCCTCCACCTTTCTCACCTCTGGTAACCTCATTTCTGTTCTCTCCTTTTCAAAGTTCCACTTATTATTGTGATTGTTGTTATCTTTCTTTTTTTAAAATTCGTTTATTTTTTAGCTCTCACTTCTGAGTGAGGACATGCAGCATTTCTCTTTTTGTACCTGGCTTATTTTACTTAACGTGATTTTCTCTAAGTTCATCCATGTTGATGCAAATGGCAGTATTTCATTCTTTTTATGGTGGAGTAGTATTCCATTGTGTTTATATACAAAATTTTCCTTATCCAGTTGTCTGATAATGAATATTTAGGTGGTTTCCAATTCTTGGCTATTGTAAATAGAGCTTAGATAATTACGGGAGTACAGGTATCCCTTCAACATGATTATTTCAATTTCTTTGGGTATATACCCAGCAGTGGAATTGCTGGATTGAATGGTAGTTATATCCGCAGTTGTTTGAGAAACCTCCATACTGTTTTCCTTAATGGCTGTGGCAATTTCTAGTTCCACCAACACTGTAGGAGGGCTCCCCTTTTTCCATGCACTTGCCAGCATTTGTTATTCTCCATCTTTTTGATAATGGTCAGTCTTACTGGGGTGAGATGATATCTCAATGTGGTTTTAATTTGCATTTCCCTGATGCTGAGTGATGCTGAGCTTTTTTTCATGTCTCTGTGGGCCATTTGTATATCTTCCTTTGAGAAATGTCTATTCGGCTGCTTTGCCCATTTTGTAATTGGGTTGTTTGTTTTCTTACTTTAAATTGTTTGACTTCCTTGTATATTCTGTATTAATCCTTTCTCAGATGCATAGTTTGCAAATATTTTCTCCCACTCTGAAGGTTATCTTTTTGCTCTGTTAATTTCTCTCTATTGCTCAGGATTATTCAGTGGTATTGATGTACCACTGAATGTTTAATCATTCTCCACCAGTACATCTGGGTTGTTTTTAGTTTTCAGCTTTTACAAATAAAGCTTTTATTAACATTTGTGTACAGCTTTTTATGAAAACATAAGTTTTCATTTTCAGGAATAAACATTCAAGGGTGCAATTGCTGGGATATATGGTAATCACATGTTTAGTTTAATAAGAAACTGCCAAACAGTTTTCCAGAGTGGCTATGTCATTTCAGATTTTTACAGCAATGTGTGAGTGATCAGTTTCTCCACATCCTAACCAGCATTAGGTATTTATTATAACATTCTTGATAATGTAACTGAGGCACAAGATGGTCAAGTAACTGCCACTATTTAGCCAGTAAATAATTATTGAGCACCTAGTGTATGCCAAGCACTATTCTACGTGGCAAGGATACTGCAGTGAGTAAAACAAAAACAATTCTGGCATGTGAAACATATATTCTAATAAGGAAGATCGGCAATTTATGCAAGAATGGTACATAGTAAAAACTATAGATAATGATGAACTCTAAGGACACTAATTGAGTAGGGAAAGGGGAATTAGATGTTTGAGGGCAGTATCTGAATTTTAAAAAGGATTGCCTGTGAAGGTGGCTTTTTAGTAAAGACCAGAGAAAGTAAGGAGGCCAGTTTTATGGACATCTGAAAGAAGCACATTGGAGGAAAGTGCACAGCAATTAAGTGGTCCAAATGCCAGAACTTGCCTTGGTGCATTTGAGGGAAATTGAGGACTCCCAAGAGGCTGGAGCGAGGTTCTACAGTATGGGAAGGTGACAGGTGGTTCAGGGCAGGTAGGGCTGTGTGGGTTTGGGGAATGGCTTTGGTTTTAACTCTGAATGAGATTGGTGCCACCAACAGATTTTGCCATCTTTACCCTAGTTTCCATAACGAAGAAGCAGAAAACCGTGGGAGACCTCAGGCTCTAGGAGTGAAGATGCAAGTAGCATTAAATAACAATCCCACATGATAAGTGACAATGTGAAGATTTTATGAAAAAGCTGAAAGACAGAGGAATGAGCGACCATCTCCGCCTCAGAGGAGAAATGCTTTCTCCTCCCTCCCAACTGCCTGAGAATCAGCTTTCAGCTGAGGACCCAAACCAGCCAGGCTTGGTCTCCCCTCTCCGCCTCCATCTGCGTCCTGCATCCTGCTTCTCTCCACCTCCTCTCTCTCCTCTCCTCTCTGCTTTCCTTCCTCCAGGTCTTTTCTAAGGAAACAGGGTTAAGGGCAACCTGTAAAGCTAACCTGCAAAAGCATTGCTCTCTTATTTTTGTCCCTGTGATAACTTTATTAAAATGTTAACATGTATAAACTGCTGAATTCCCTCAACAGCAAGTACAGGCTCAGGAGACAGCTCGTCTTTAAACTCTGTTTTTCTCCATCAGTTGTTAACTGTGATGACCCATTTGCATCCCCACTCAGACAGAGATTACTGGACTGTGAAATAAATTAATAATGTCCACCTCACCTACATCACTGGAATGTAGTAAAGATCAAAGGAGATATTATAGGTGAAAATGATACTAGATGATTGTGTGTAAAATTTTGTTTTATCACTATCTCTTACTTCTTAATTTTTCTAATTCACAAATAAAAATGGCGCATGTTTATGGAGTATAACATGATATTTTGACATACATTGTGGAATGGCCAAATCAAGAAATTTAACATATTACGTCACATACTTATCTTTTTTTGTGGTGAGAACACTTAACATCTACCTCTGTTGGCAGTTTTTAAGTGTACGATATATTATTATTAACTATATTGTATTTTGCAATAATTGCAAACTTATAGAAAAGTTGCAAGAACAATGTGAAAAAATTCTGTGTTGCTTTTACATGGTGCATAAATTTGCTAGGGCTTTTTTAACAAAGTACCTCAAATTGGATGGCTTAAACAACAGACATTTATTGTCTCACAGTTCTAGAGAGATTGAAATCTAGTCTGAAATCTGAAAACAAGGTGCAAGCAGGACTGATGCTTCTGAAGGCTGAGGGAAGAGGCTGTTCTGGGCCACTCTCCTCAGCTTGTAAGCAGCTGCCTTCTGGTGTTTATGTGTTGCCTTTCCTCTTGTCATGTCTCTGTGTTCAAATTTCCTTTTCTTTTTCATCTTTATTTTTAACAAATTGATATATATATTTTTTAAGTTTCGGACTTTGAAGATCACATATGTCAAGACTGCTATATATTAGATAAATACTTTTTTTCTTTACTCTTATTTTACATTCCAGTCACAAATAGTCTACTCAACTCCAAAGGAAAAGAGGAGAAAATTATCTCTTATAAGAACATCAGTCATATTGGATTAGGGCCCACTCTAATGACCTCACTTTAACTTAATTACCTCTGTGAAGACCCTATCCCCAAATAAGGTACCACTCTGAGTTACTGCAGGTTACGACTTCACCAATACACATATTTTGTGAGGGGAGGTGGAGATAATTCAGCCCACAACAGAAGTATCCCCCACATTATTCTCTTCTGTTCACTCCCCACCATTGTCATTAATCTTCTTGTGAATCATTTCAGAGCAGGAGCAGACATGATGCCCCCGTGACTCCTCAATTCTTCACTGTGTATTTCCTCCAAGAAAGGACATTCTCTCACATCTCTACCCTCCAGGCCTTCAAATCAGAAAATCAACCTTGATTCAGCACTCGCATCTGATCTACATGCCCCGTGCACATTTCACCAGCTGTCTCAACCGTGTCCAGTTTGCTATTCTGGCCAGGAATCTTATTCAGGAATGGGCGTTGATTGCAGTTGTTAGGTCTCATCAACCTCTTACAGTCTGGGACATTATCTTAGCCCTTCTCTGGCCTTCAGGTTCTTTTTTTTTTTCTTTCTTCTAATTTTATTTATATTTATTTTTGGGGTACAGTGTGTTGTTTGAATACATGCATATACTGCACAATGATTCACTTAGGCTAGACAGCATAGATTTGTACCCATGAGTCCACCCTTTCTCCTCCTCCCCACCACTGTCCCCTTCCAGCCTCTGGTAACCATTATTCTACTCTCTACTTCTGTGAATGTCCATGTGGTGTTTTTCTTTCTGTGCCTGACATTTTCATTTCTTGCTATTTATTTTTAGTTTGCCTCTTACAAGTGTTTGTATTATGGTAACAATGAGGCTTACAAAAAACATGTTATAGTTATAGCTGATTATTTTAGATTAATTACAACTTAACTTTGTTATTAAAAAAAAAGAAAGAACCAAAGCCAACACTGCATGTTGTCATCAGCCCCCCACCCCCCTGCTGACATTGTGTTGTTTCAAGTTACATCTTTAATATGGCCTATTTCATATATGGTTGTTGTATTTGTGTTGTCTTAGGTTTGCCCTTTAGTCTTCGTACAAAGGATTTAAGTGGTTTATTCACCCCCCTTATGACTTTGGAGTACTCTGAAGTTGTCCGTGAACTCACTTTTGCTAAGGAGTTATGCACCTTTAAGTGTTTTCTTGCTGCTCCTTAGCATTGCATTCTTGCAGACTGAAGAACTCCCTTTAGCGTTGCTTGAAAGACAGGTTTAAGGTTGGTTAATTTCCTTAACTTTTCTTTGTCTGGGAAAAACTTTATTTTTCCTTTATATTTGAAGAGTAGTTTTACCGGATACAGAAATCTTGCCTGACAGTCTTTTTCCTTCAACACTCTGAATATATCATCTCATCCTCTTCTGGTCTGTAGGGTTTCTACTGAGAAATCCACTGAGAGACATAGTGGAGATCCACTGAATGTTATGTGTTTCTTTTCTCAAGCTACTTTCAGAAAATGTCCCAGGTATGGCAAAAGATGGCAGCATCCACGTACAAGAGGCTCAGAGATTGCCAATCAAATTCAATCCAAAAATGAATACCCCCAGGCATATCATAATCAAATGATCAAAAACCAAAGGCAGAGAAAGGACACTAACCTTCAGGTTCTTGACAGTTGTTAAGAGTGTGATTTTTTCATTTTTGTAGAACAGCCCTCACCTAGAATCTGTCTGGTGTTTCCTTATGGTGTGACAGAGAGGAATACCAAGGAATTAAAGTGTTTTCTTCTCAGGAAGTCCCATCAGGAAGCTCATGATGTTAAATGACTCACTCCTCCTCTGGTCATATTAACCTTGATCACTTGGTCATATTGCTAACAGCCAGATTTCTATACAATACAGTAATCCTTTCTCCTTTGTAATTGATGAGTATTTGGGGAAGGGGGTTGGGTACTCAAGAGTTACCCTGATGTCTTGTTTTCAGCAGAACTTCAACCACTGCCCAAGCATGCACCCATTCATGACTTCTGCTTAAATTGATCATGACCGTGATGTTTGCCAAGAGGTGATATTTCTATTTCCATCATTCCCTTTGTATTTATTAGTTGGCATCTTACTATAAGGAGGAAATTTGCCCTCGCCTTGTTTATTTATATGGTTATTTGCTTTTTTCAAAAAATAGCACTGAGGACTCATGAATTCCAGTTAATTTAATGGGTTGTTACACATAACTATTGCTATTTATTTTGATGCTCAAATTGTCCTATCTTTGGTCATTGGAGCACCTTTGAACTGGCTTCCATATCCTTTTGACATTTTTTTTTTTTTTTTTTTTTTTTTTTTAGTTCTTTGAGCATTTCTTTACTTTATGGTAAAACAAGATATTCCATGCTCATCTCATACTTTCTTTTTCTCAGGCCTGGAATCAGCCATTTCTTCAAGGACTCAACATTCTTGTTTGTGGAGGAAGTTTCTGGAAGCCAAGATTGTCTGGGTGTTCAGTGTCATTGCTTTAGGACTTCTCAATGGACAGACATTAAAAATGTATGTATGTGGGTCTACATACATGTAGATATACATACACATACATTTACATAGATACTTATATTTATGTGTATATAAACATATATACATAAACAAATTAATTCGTGGAAATTTTTTTTCAAATGTCCAAAATTTGTTGTCACTCCTCCCATTGATGGGTAAATTTATATCCCCTTCCCTTCAATCTGGATAAATGTGTGACTCATGTGTAGCCAGTAGGAATGGCAGAAGTTATACTGCATGCTTACTGAGGCCAGGTCAGAAAAGGCTATGGAGCTTCTACCTTGTTCACAGAATTCCTGGGCTAGCATCAAAGAAATCTCACTGCTCAAGGGACCCCAGATGATTACAGCTCCCTGCTCTTGGGTCAACACAATCATCAAGTCTTCCCAGCTGAGATGGTTTATCATATAGCAACAAACAACTGGAATGACCTCCATTTCCAATCCAATACTTCAGTGTTTTTTCTAGACTTCTTCCTTTTTATGTTTTAAATCATTGTCCAACAGTGAAAAGACTGGCTTTCATTATTCTCAAAATATTTACTCATTTGTTCAATCAACTGATTTATTTGCTTAATGTAAGCAATCTCCCAAGCACATTAGCTTTGTCTTCTGCCCTCCTTCTGCCTCTTTGGCTGCTGGACACCCCACTGCCTGCGTGCACTTCCCCCATCTTCTGCATGTCAGCTCCTCCATGTCCCTGCCCCCACCTCCACCCTATTTCCTTAGATGCAGGACATGCTGATGCCTCTGCATAGAAAAGGAAGAAAAGAGGCAGGAGGGAAGTCAATCTCTATTATTATTTTTATTTTATTGTAGCTGTAAGAAATCTCAAGGTTCAGATTTGAACAACAGCTGGCAAATGATAGCTATTTATTGTAACTACTTATTATAGATTGTTACAGTGTCCACATTTATTCAGTAAAGTGTATTTAACTGTAAAACTTATCACAAGTGGGTTTCACTCTACAATTCCCAAACTGGTTCTCCATCCTTTGACCTTCACCTCCTTGCCTATCCAAGGGTCTGCTTTTCATTTTCTTTGCATCCTGTCCCAGTAAAGCTGCTTTTCATTGTTTCTTGGGGTTTTCAGTTTGCTCAGCTAGTTTCAAACTGAAGGCAGAGCAGGCTGGCAAGGAACGCATAGTATACACTTTCTGGACAACTTCCAGAAGTACCTGGACAAGACACTGTGAAGGACTGGGGATTGCACAACAGTGTGTAGGAGTGAGAGCCAGAGGAATTATTTTTATTACGCACAAAATGACCCTGTTTTTACAACCTTAAGAGCAGCTCCTTTGATTCATACGCACTTTGAGGAGAAAGGTGTTGTTTATCAAATGTGTAGTTTTTCTTTTTAATGCACTAGAGCTGAATTTCAATTCTAGTTTGCATTTACTAGTTCTATAGTCTTGGTCAAATCATTTCCTTTCCTTAGCCTCGGGTTTCTTTTTTGACAGTATAAGGACACTAATTCTTGCCTTATAGAACTGGCACATAAAGAAAATTATAGAAGTGTTCTTAGATCTTCTAGTCGGTTTGTTTACAATTCTTTCTGATTTTCATTCAAACCATTTTTGTCATTGGGTTCTGTGAGGTCTATCTTACGTGGGTTCTTTGTGTTCATGTGTATTTTCCACTTCATGTCAAGCCTAGAGATTTAGGTTCTCTTCTTACCTCTAGGGTAAAGCAAGATCTCAGTGTTTGTCTTTGTTTAAGACCCTTCCCAACTGATGCCCTCAGCTCCCCATATTTATACGAGAGGAGACTGGACTATCTTTGAATTCCAAGTCTGAATTCCAATAAAAAAAATTCTGGTGAAATTTTCAAAAATACAAATTTCCCTTGTGTCATCTAGAATTGAAATGAATCAGAATCTGGACAGTTGGTTCCTACTTATCTGTTTGATTCCAAACCTCTAATGTAATTTATGATGTAGGCATCCCAGGTAACCCCCACTAGATGATCCAGAAAATGATCTTACAGAGACACCATGTCATGGTAGCTAAGGGCTCTGTTTCTGGGCACAGATGGCCATGGGTTCAAATGTCAGCCCCTTCACGTACTTAGCTCGGTGTTCTTGGGTAAGTGTTGAAACATCTCCCAAACTTGTCTGTAAAACAGAGATAATATTACTATGATTCATGTATAAATTCTGCATTAGGTGGAAGACCCTGACCACACAACCACACACACACAAACACACACACACACACACACATACACACACTTGAAATTGACCAAATTGCTCAGACCCTCGAATTGGCCTGTGGAAGTTCAAAGTCCTGCCCAAGGTTTACATGAATCTGGAAGATATTTAGTTTCCCTGGGGATTTTATATTCCAGTTAGCACCTCTTTCTCTCACTGCATTGTTTCAGGCATCATTTTGTTCTTCAGTTTATGTAGCAGAAACAACAAAATCCCTTACTGCAATATGCAGAATTTCAGTGGACTTTCCTGGAAAATTTGGGGGGCTTTCCTGGAAGGCTGTGTACAGAACTCTGTCATCATGAGACTTGCTACTTCTCCATTTCTGTCCCTTTTCCTTTTCTCCTACCCGTCCTATCCATTCCCCAAAGTCCTAGGCAGCCTAAAAACAGAGCAGAGAAGCTATGCTCAGATTTTAATCCCAAACATGCATATTCAAAGGCATCCAAGTTTTCAGAAGAACAAAGGGCTTTCTATCTGACAAGCTTCACCCTTCTTTGAACACAATTGCGGTGTAGGGATAGCAAACAGACATTCTTGGTTTGTTGTCTGTCTTTGTTTTAGTTCCTGTTACACATGTAAAGCACTTAGCACTTTTTCAACATCTGTACCTCTCTGATCATGTGTGACACAGCTACACAGATGTGATCCAGCCACACTCTCCTTCTGGAACTTTAATTCTTGCCACCATCACAGGCAACTCAATTTCTTCTATGGTGAACCAGCTGGTAGCAGCCACTCCCTCACATCAAACTTATTGTATAAATATAAGCATAGCTAGAGAATAGTATCTAAGTACTAGGTATACAACTGCCTAAAATATCTGGCTCTAAAACAATTGTTAACATTAATTGAGTGCCAACTAGGTACCTTCTGTATAATATCTTTAATTCTTCCAAGCATCTCTATGATTTTTAATCCAGAGAAGGAAAATAAACTGAAGCTCAGAGAGATTAAGTGGCTGAGTCAGGATTGGAATTCAGGACATGCTGCTACAAAAACTTTGCTCGTTCTACTGTATCAAATTATCTTATAATTAACTAAAAAGTTATACTGCAAAGGCATTAATTGGTCTAAAAGAGGAGTCTTCTATACACGTAAGGTATAATAATGAAATAATTATAGTTCAATGATAATAGTTTCTTTGTTCTTTTATAGTTAAACTTAATTGAACATTATCTGTAATTTCATATAGCATTCCCATTTCCAAAACATAGACAATTAAAGGAAAAGATGATTCAGTGTTTCCCTATTTTTTAATGGCTAACCTTGTAGTAGAACTGATTAATTCTGTATAAATTCACCAGAAAAAATGACAGAACAAGTAGTACCTTGGGCAAAATGTAGCTGATTCACATATTTGAGGCTTAGTGACTCAAGAAGACAGATATAAATATTTGTGGCAATTCCTATCTTAACGATTCTTAATATAAACCCATGAAGACTAGCACTGTGCTTAAATTTCTCACTTGTAAATTCAATTTGGAAAAAAAAATAGAGAAAGGAATAAAATAGGTATGACACATGGAAAATATATATCAGAAAGGACTTTGGTCACAGATACGACTGACATTTATATATTACTTTACAGTCTATAAAATACACATTTATTGACTCATTCCCTCCTCATAACAATCTTATGAGGAAAGTCTTATTATCATTATTTAATGGATGAGAGAATTTAGGGTCAGAGAACTATGAAGAGTTGCTAAAAATGATGCAGTCAGTAAAGGATCGAGACTGGAGGCATAAATTGGAGGATTCGATCTCTAAATTTCATATTGTTTTCATACTCTTGCAATTATATTTTTTACCGGGAGGTAGATAAATACACAAGTAGGAGGTAGTACTATAATTTATGGCATTTTTAGTAAGCCAGACCTCAGGTTAATTAATAGCAAAAAAAAAAAAAAAAAGCAATTGGAACTCTAGTTCGATCATTTGTTCAGTTACTATTTACTTCTCACAGTGTGCCAGGGAAATGGCAGCGGGTACACAGGAGTGAATAAGACACAAGGTCCCAAGCTGCCTGGAGTTTGCAGACCAGTAGGGAAGATAGCAATTAGGTAAGTATAGGCTCTGTCCAGTTTTGGAGGCATTAGAAAGAGTAGACAATTGACGTTTATATCTACGTTGCTATAAGTTTTCCACCAGGATAAGAGACACATGCAACCCAGGCTAATCTTTGCAAAGAACTGTAGCAGAAGAAGGGACATCCTTGAAATATAGCATATAACCTATTTTCTCCCACCCAGTGGTTTTCATGGTCCTGTGTCTCACAAGGGCACCTTTTGTTTAAATGCACAAAACTTTTATCTACTCATAAAGGTTTACCAGACACTTGTGCACTGTTTTGTGTGTGTGTGTGTATATATATATATATATATATTATTTTTTTTTCTTTTTTTTTTAAAGTCAAAGAAAGAGAAGCTTTCTGGAGACTGCTGCCAACAGTCTCTAGAAGCCTAGGAAAATCCAATTCCCATTTCCCAAATCTTTAACATTTAACGTAAATGAGTTTTCTGTTTTCAAGGGTTTTTTTAGTATTTTTTTAAATATATTTTTCGGTATTAAAATATATTTTAGATACTTGATGTATACAAAGTGATGTACATAAGCTTTATGTATACTATAAAGCATAGTAATATAATCAGCACTTTTGAATTCAACAGCCAATTCAAGGACAATAGGACTCTTTTTTTTCCCCTCCCAGAAATATAAAATATCTATGGTTTTATTGGTACAGGTACTGATAATTTCACAGTGGTTTGTTGCCTACATTCATTTTTTTTCTTTTTTTCTTTTTTGTTTTATTTTATTTTAACTTCTCAATATACACCGTGGTTGATTTTCTTGACCCCTTGCCTGTTCCTCTTTACCCCTCCCTCTCTCCCCTCCCCCCCACTACATCATATCTGTTCACTTGTCTTAACAAGTTCAAGGAATTGTTGTGATTGTTGTATCTCCTTCCCCCCGCCCCAACCCTTATTTGTTTGTGTATTTATTTACTTTTAGCTCCTACAAATAAGTGAGAACATGTGGCATTGGATTCTTTATTGACATCGATCTGTGTGTTCCACCCCCGTTCCATCCCACTGCTTCATTTTTTTTTTTTTTTTTTTTTTGTCTTTTTCATGACCGGCACTCAGCCAGTGAGTGCACCGACCATTCCCATATAGGATCTGAACCCGCGGCAGGAGCGTCACCGCGCTCCCAGCACCGTACTCTCCCGAGTGCACCACGGGCTCGGCCCACTGCTTCATTGTTTATCACAGTAATATATTAAACTTTTTTTAAAAAGTTAAACGGTATCATAAGACTTTTAACAAGAAATAGGAATCTTTTACTTCCTCTCACCACTGATTCCTCAACAGAAGTGAGGCATGCAAGTTGAACACATTTCTTTTGGTATTCACCTCCATTTTTCTAAATTACGTAATATATGTGTTTTTAGTCTTAGTTTTAGGCATTATCCACTGACTTATAGCTATGTTTGATGAAGATTTGGCTGCTGTCTTGCAGTGTGCCTCATCGCCCGTCTCTTGTAACAATGCGTAAATACACTCATTTCCTTCTTTTATATTTTAAAATTAAATCAACATTTAGAATTTATATTAAGTAGACTATGTAAATATTTTCAAAACTGAGCCCTGAAATATGACATGAAAATTTACTTTTTTAAAAACTAATTTTTCTCAGTTTGGATCTAAAATTACCTCAATTAATTCATTTGTTCAGGAATTTTTTTAACCCTTCAAATATCTAACACAACAATAAAACTTTTAATATTCTGGCTAAAAAGGAAACAAAAAAAATCTATCTTTCTATTTATCTATTGCTATTTATCAATCTATCATCTATCATGTATTTTTCCCCCTTAGAGACCTCTCTCCTAGAACCTACCATCCTTGGGTTCCAGTCTAACTACTCTCCAGGCTTTCTAAATAGCTATTGCTTTGGAATGTCCCTTCATTACAGTCTTTGGGATTCCATGTCTTCTCTCCAGTATAAAAGGCACTGGTGTCTGAATCCCATCCTTTTCTTATTTATATTGTGGTTCCTAATTTTATGGCAACGCATGAGATTTCTATGTAAAGTTATTTTTTTCAGGCCCTGCATATCTCAAATCGTCTTTATTTTGCCACTGCATTTGAATAAGTGTCTAGAAATTACATGCTATAAATCCTTTATTTTACAACATTAAAAACATTGCTCCGCTTTCTTCTCGTGTCTGCTGTTGTGTTGAGAACGGTGATGACATTTTGATCCTCATTACATTGTATATGAACTCTTTTTTTTTCCTGTTCTCTGAAAATACTCACGGTCTTCCCAATATCCTCAGCGTTGATAAATTTCCCTATAGCACACCTTTCTTCATATTTGTATAATTCACACATACATACATGCGTACATGCACACACACCGTTATCTCACTTTTTCACCCTTGTGTGGAAACCTTGCTAGTTATTTCTAGATTTTTTAATTGGTCCTCTAATATTATGACATTTTCCTCTCTTATTTTCTGTATACTTTATCTGTTTTCTCTACTTTGTGAGATATTTTATCAACATTATTTTTTAATTCAATTTGAAAATAATGTTGAGAGGTAATCATGACATTCATTTTTAATAGCTCTTTCGTTTTGTTTTCAGATCATTTCTTTTTATAGCATCATATTCTCGTCTTGTGGATGTAATAATTTCCTTCACAATTATTACAAACCTCTGATTATAGTTTTACATTTTGGACTTGATCTTTCACAGTAGAGCCTGTCCTTAAATGCCTCAGAATACTTGACTATCATTTATATTTAAAAATGAAGAGTAAACATTTAGTACATGAGTGGACTTCATTGATTGTTGGATTGCTCTCTCTGTATGGTAATCTAATAGTGACCAAGTTGTTTGATTGGGGTCCTTAAAAGTCATTTCCTTCTGTTTGTTTCTTTGGGATAATCAGGATCCCCAGAGAGGAATCCATTCCTACCCTCCATCTCCTGTTTGCACTTTAGTTGGCTAGTAGAAGAGGCAAAGGACAGTATGGTCACCATTCAGACTATTCACTTAATTTCCTTTATTTTTGAAGTTGCATCTCACCTCTAGCCTCTGCTTGGCTGGCCTTCCCATTTGAAAGCATTTTTCATGGTGTGCCTCCACATAAAAAAAAAAATCTTGTCTCTTCATAGGTTCATAAAGGAATAGTTGGCTGGCTACATGGGGCATAGGAGAACATGTGGGGGTCTAACTTCTTGTATAGATTCATGAGCAGCCTGTGCTTTAGCCCAATATCTTCCAAGCTACCTAGTAATTCAAATTTTTTTTAGCCTTTCCAGGATTCTATATGCAAATCGGCTTGGTTTTTTAATTAGGATTCCTTTTGAAAGGTACTTGGATTCAAGGATTTTCCAGTCTGTTAAGTCAGTTACTACTTATTCATCTATTATTCATCTTCCAAAAATTTGTTGATGCCACTTTTGCATGCCATCTTATTTTGGGTTCTCTCAATACTTATGAATTTATATATTTTAATTTCATTACTATCATCCTCTTGGTGATTCAGAAGGAAACAAATAAACAGATGTGTTAGATTGCCATTTTAACTGAAATTCTTCTGTTCTATATTGACATAACATGAGTTTATATTATGCAAATTATAATACAGGCCATTTAAATAAAATGACTATAGACTTCTGTAATATAAATGTATTATCTCCAGAATGCAATTTAAATCCTGAAACCCATTACTTTGCTATTATTTCTTATGGGAATACTCTACATGGGCATTTTTAGGTTTCATGCACTTTTTAAAAAACACATAAGTATACTGAGAAAGGAGCACATGATTTTACAAAAATGTTTGGTGAATGTGTCATGCCAGGGGAAGTTTAAGGATATATGAAGATACATGGAAGAAAGACCTTAGGAATTAGAGGAGAGAAGGCTTTCTTGAGGAAATGTTTTAGTCTGAGACATGGAGGATGAATAAGAATTGGTCATGATAACTGAGGTTAATGTGTGTGTGTGTGTGTGTGTGTGTGTGTGTGTGTGTGTGTGTGTGTGTGTGTGTGTGTGTGTGTGTGTGTGTATTTTGTTTATTGGAGATGTGGTATAGAGAGAATTGGGGAATAAAGGTGCCTAGGCCAACTGACCTATTTTGAATAACTTAACATACAAGATACTAAGTATGAATGAAAAACAAAGAGAAACTATTGAAGGATCTTTAAGAAGAATGCTGACAAGGTCAGATTTCAATTTTAGAAATATATTTCTAGCACTAAAATACATAATGGACTGTACAGGAACAAGAATAGAGGCTGGAAGCTCAGATAGAAGGCTGCTTTTGATGCCCAAGCAGAAGATTGGATCATAGTACACTCATGGTGTATTGGAGAGAAATGGATGAATTATGGAATTATTAGGTAGATGAATAAAAATGTCTTGTTGATGAGTTAGATTTGAGACAAGACCAGGAGAGAAAAGCTGAGGATTACTGCTTATTCATTCATTTGGCTTAGAAGCCCAAGTGAAATTTATTTTCAAAAAGAAACACATGTGGTGGAGAGTATTGAGAGTAGATTCCCAGTCATTTAGATTTTGAGATACTTGCAGGTCATTCAAGTTGAAATTTCATGTGAGAAATTGGAAGTAATTTTGAAGCCATGGGACCTTCTAAACTAACTATAAATCTGGAATAATCAGGATACAGGCTGTAATTGAATTTATGATAGCAGATGAGATCACTCAGAGCATGACTAAGGAGATGGGCCTCTCTGCGGAGAACGAGCAATTAGAGGACAGGTAAAGGAAGAGAAGCCTCCTTCAAAGAGAACTAGCAATTAGAGGACAGGTAAAGGAAGAGAAGCCTCCTTCAAAGATGGAGACAAAGTCACTAGAAAAGTAGGAGGACAAGTCAAATGAGTTGTCAGTGAATCAAAAGGAATAGTGTGTTTCAAGAAGAAAAGCAAGGTTACTTAAATACAGAATTGAAAGGTGCTCAAGGATTCACAACGAGACCACTGATGACCTTGCTGAGCAGTGTTAGTGGAGTGGTAGGAGAAGCCTCATTGGAGAAGCTTGGTAAGTAGCTGAGAAGTGAGGAAATGTAGACAGCTGGTGCAGAAAAGATGTTCAAGAAGCTCGGCCAAGAAGGAGAGGGAAGAGAAAGCTGGAAGAGAAACAGGGATGGAAGAGAAAGCAGAAGGGACTGTTCCAGTTGGTTTGTTTATAGAGAGATAATTAGCCACGATAAAAATCTTTGTAAAAAGCCAGTAGGGAGTATGAGGTGGAGAGTAAGACCAGAGTATAGATAAAGGGCGGAATCTGAGAAGAAAGGATTGAGTATGTGCACTGGTGTAGAGACTTTTTTGTTTTTTGTTTTGTTTTTAGATAAACAGAGGGAAGGGAAAAATGGATCATATGAAGCTAAATTTTTAGGTCAGGTTGTGGGGAGTTGAGGACGTTTACTTCTAATGCTTTTTATGTTCTTGGTTAAGGAAGAAAAGTAATCTTTGGCAAGTGGAGTGGCAGAGATAATGGAGAAATTTTGAAATAGTTATTTAGGAGGGAAGGAAAAGTAGATTAGGAAAACATACTGAAATTTCTTTGCAGAGTGAAGGGATAAGCTGGAACTGATGATCATAATTTTATAATGACATCCATGTCAAATATTGTAGGAAGAATGTTAGCTTCAGAGACAGAAAGATCTGGATTTGAAGTTTGATCAACAGTGTAACAGTAAGTAAATTAATTAAATTTCTTGAGTCTCTATTTTGCCATCTGTACAATAGTGGTAGTTTTATCTACTTTGCAGAATTGTGAAATGACAGCCCTTAGCAGATAGGCTCTGTTATTTTTATTAATACAGATTTTGGGTGCATATCCAAGGTGTATGTTGTTCCAAATTTTAAAAAAATATATTCTCCCCAAATTACTAAAGATATTTTCTTTTTTTTCCTCTCTCTCTCTAATATATTCTATAAAACATATATGTACATTTTAAAGTAGCTCTCAATGTTTTCCAATGTTTGTTCTGTAGAGATATTAATTCCTCATGATATTACTAGTTAACTGGTCAAAACAGCTTTAGTGGTCAAATGTTTTGAGAAATGTCAAAATAAATATATTAAATGAGTTTCTTTATTATAAGACTTACCATATTCTTTTATATTTTCATGTGCATTATGAATTTTCCCAATAAACATATCTGTCACACATGTGTGACAGTACCCAAGGCTTTTGGATCAAGATTCTCTTTTCTTTGGGACAGTAAAAGAGACCAGTGTTCTATAGAAATTTTTGATAAATAGTCCTCATCAGAGACCTCTTACAGAAGTAGATAAGAGTATTACGAGGTCCAGTAAAGAGTAGCATGCTGTGGCTCTCCTAACATTGAGAATCCCTGATGAAAATTGTTACTTTCTTCATGTGTTTATTCACATGTTTATTCTTTCCCATCTTTCCTTTGCACATGCCTTCAGTGGTATGCTGAAACTGGCTTGTATTGCCTCACAAGAGACCATCATTAAATTTTCAGGAATTTCACAAGCCGTTTGCCGTCATTTTGATAGCTTGCAAATGACCATGGTGGGAATATTTACACCACAGAAATTGGCAAACACTACAGATATGAGCTTCCTTTTGGGGGGGAGGCAGTTGTTCTAAGCACTCCTTATTTACTATCAAATTAACCAAAAAAAAAAAAAGAAAGAAAAGAAAAGAAATCAGTGAGGTACATATCATTATCCTTGTGTCTATAACAGAAAAGGAAACTGAGGAACAAGGAATGTAAATTTTTTTTAATTATATTGTTAGTAGGTGGCAGAGCCAGAATTCTAACTCAAGGTGTCAGATTCTAGAATTCAGACCATAAGCATTATTTTTGATCACTTCTTTCGTGCATTAAGAGATGGTCAGATAAAGTAGTGTGGGTATTCTGATGTGAGAAAAAGATAACATAGAGACAAGGAAAAGGACAGCTTTTTTGCGAATATTTCATTTGTGCTTGCAATAAGTAAACAGACCATTTTTCCCACCTGCATTTTTTACACCAGCACAAAAGAGTGAGCTGAGGTGAACCATGTCGTACGGGGCCTGAACTCCAATTGTCCTTCTTTTGGCGTGGAGCCAGATCCCCTGCTTCAGTTCGTGTCATTTTTCTCTGAGGTATGCACAAAGTAGAGGTTACTCGTGTCACATCTGTTCCTGCTTTGTGGGACCATTGGAAAAAAAAAATCACCGACTTTATTTTCCAAGGGAGACCCTTTTAAAAGAGGCCGGATGCATGGTGGCCAGAAGGGAGACCTGTGCACGTCCTTAAAAGCGAACCTTTCAGCTTTAGCATTCACAAAGCATACCTTGGCATATGTGCTCAGACCCTAATGATTCCCCCCAACCCCTGTTCGGGTTTAGAATTTCAGAAACATCACAATGCTGCATTCCTTCTCTGCAAAGGACCTCTTTGCCTATATTACACACTCATATGCAAAATCTTCACAGATAAGATTCACTTTTCAAAGGTTTTTCGCCAAACAGCTTCCAGCTTTACAATAATAGCCTTGCATTTTTTGAGTCCTGGTTTTCTAATAAAAAGACTTTCTCCTGCTAACAGCCTTTGTTTGAAATGAACAGCGTTTTTTAGGAAGCATTATTTCTGTAATTCTTTCACATCATCTGTGTATTCCCTCTCTTAAAATACTCATGGTACACGGCTAGATATGTTTATAGGCAAACTCTGCATCTACACAGAAATTCATAATTGAAAGTAAACTGATAAATTGTAGACAATTTTCAGAGCAATGTGTATACAACTCTTTGAAATGGAGCATTCTGGATATTATTTTCCTTTTCTCTTATAATAGATTAGTAGTGATTCAAGCAGGAGATAGACATGTAGAATCCTCATAGATGTGTAGAGTAAGGCCTTTTACTTCAAGGGGCTGAGGAGCCACTGAACTGCTAAGCTATGGAGAATCATGGTGTGGTCTATATTATCAGAAAGCCGCTCTGACAACTCTATGGAGAACGGGTTAGAGGGGAAGACCCTGAAAGGAGACATCAGAGTAGCAACGAAGAAACAAGATGCTATTCATATTCATCACCAAATTAATTAGGAGTAGGGAAAGACCTTTCTTCGAGTCCTTTTTGACTGTCCTCCTTAAGAGAGGCTCTAGATTCTGAATTTATTATGGAAGGGACATGACATTTCCTTTTCATTGTTCTGGGTAGCTAATTCTCCTTTTATGCATTCATGTCTTTTCTCCCCCACTATATACTGAAAGTTACTTGTGGGCAGAAAATATGCTTTGCAATTGTACATGTCTTCCAGATTAGACCAATATTTTCTACTCAATAGCATAATTTGATTACACTATTACATGTAATAATGTCTCTCTCTTTCTCTGCCTTTCTCTCTTTCCTTGTCTTATCCTTGAACAAGCTAGGCTGGCCACGCTTGAGGATTTGATATGCTAGATACCTCGAAATTCACCATTTCATCTTATTTGTTTGAGACAGATCTACTCATTGGAGACAAAATGCCTGAGGTTCTATTTCCAACTCTGCGACCATTTTTGTAAGACTCAGGGCAAAGCATGAACCAATCTGAGCCTCAGCTTTCTTATTTGTAAAATATGGTCATTACATAGATTATATGCAAAGGGCCTGAAATTGTGGCTGGCATGTATTAGGCATTTAGTGAATGTAATTGTCTTTCCCTTCCTAAATTTTCCAATCTCATTTTAACCTGTCCCATGCTAGCTAACTTGTCGCCCTTTGTCTTTTGACATCTTTCATTCCATTTTCTTACAAGGAAAACGAAATAAATTAACAAAAGCAATTGTTTCATTTTTTAAAAGACATGGCTGATTGGGAAAGAATGTTTTTGTTTGTTTGTTTGCTTATTTTTTGTAGTATTGCACCACATGACTGTGACAGTTGACTAAAATACATTGCCATATTCATTTACTGAGCCAGTTACTTAGATGTGTTTATGTCCTGTAGCAATTCATTTGAAAATAAATTGATTTTCACTAAATGGAATACTGTTTACCTTAAGATGAGGACAATTGAAAAGAGGGTTATGGAGTGTCATTCATTATGTATTCCTCAGTCACAGTAACCCCAGAGAGAGTTTGTATGGGTTTATTCATTGAGCACCTATATACCGATTACCATCAATACTCCACACCAGGCAGTAGATGTTGCAGTTGGCTTTAAGGTGAAAGACAGAGTCTTTGATCTAAAGGCATCAAGTGGGGAAGACAGACGTGCTAAAGCTACATGACAATGGAGTGGGATAAGGGTTTTATGCTGTGAACACAAGATGCTTTGTGAACACAAGGAAAAAACCAAGACGGAGGAGTCTTTCTAGAAGAAGTGATGAGAGTATTCATGGAGGAAATGAAAGCACATGCAATGTCAGCACTAGATAGTCCCTTAGAGCTTATGTGGTCCTAAGCTCCCTCCTATGAGCCAGGTAACTAAGAGCTGGAGAGACACGTTTGAGCTCACATAGCACACTACAGAAGCAGGAGTAAGAACCTCCATCTCTTAATCCCCACTCCAATATCATTTTCAATCTACATATGGGTCTGTGGGATACGAGCAGATGTTGCAGGTTGAATTCTCTGGGATCAGACGCTAAGATGGAGTTTAGAATACAAGATGTTTATCAGGGATCAATACCTGGAAAAAGGGGAGGGAGAGTACAGAATTGACAGTGAGAGAAGTCACAAGGCTGTGCAGGCCTGACCAAGGCTCAACCAGTCCAGAGAGGAGCTTGTTGGAGTTCACCGCTTGGGGACAAAGTGGCTGAGATTTTAAACCCAGCCTTGATCCATTTCTGGATGTAGACTGCGGGAAAAGGGGTGTGGGTGAACTCAAAGGAGTCAGTTCTCCGCACCTGAGGTGGACCCTGAAGTTGCTGGCAGGTGGAGGCTGTCTTTTGACTGCATTCCCCATACCTGAGTACCACGTCCTTCTTTAAAAGAATGTCTGTGAGGCACATCTCTGTGCCTACCAGAACAGAACTGGATTCAACTAATATTTATTGAAAACTTACTATGTGCCAGACACTGTGCCAAGAAATTGTATATACATTATCTTATTTGATCTTTCCAGCCATCACCTTCTGAAGACAGTGTCATTGTGCCACCAATAAGATCACAAATTTATGGGCCATTTTCTTCACAGCCGTGAAATGTCAACAGCAAAACACCTTTCAGGTAGAAATCCTGAGTAGTCTGAGACCATTTGCCAGCATCACCTGTACCTGAGCTCAGCAGCAGGCATTGCGACAACCATTTGTCTCACGAGAAAGCTGAGACAGAATCAGGCCATGGTTTTATTTATGAGGAACTATGGAGTCTGAGTCAAAAGAGCCAAAGTCTGGGTCAATTCCACTTCTCTACTTGAGAAATTTTCAGTGTTTACTAAGCAAACAGACTGTTTTTATTATGCAAACATAGGCTCCAAGTTTGGGAAGAGACCACTGAAACTGGTCAACCTAATCCCTCCATCAAAATCAGTAATCTTGTCTATAATGCTCTAAGCAGATGAATATTTGAATATTTCAGTGAGTGAATAGTTGAATATTTCTAATGACTGGACACTCACAGCCTTACCATGTAGCGCCTCCTGACTGTGTTTCTGCTACTCTCTGGAGCCACACAGAATAAAACTTTCTCTTCCTTTTCGCTGTCTTTTTAGATAAGCAAAAGCAGCTTTCATGTAAATTCTTCTTCCCTCCAAATGGTTAACCCTGGCTCTGGCCACTAACACTGACCTAGGTTCTCTCACTCAATCTTTAAGGTTTTCTTACTTGTTCATTTAGTGGATATGATAATATCCACTAATACGATCGTCAGGCTTAAATGAAACACTGCCTTTACGTGGTAAACACTCAATAAACACTAGTCATTATGGTCAATGCTAGCGTTGCATTTATACTCATGGTAATTCTGATGATCAATTAATTGAAGAACACCATACATTTCTCCATATAGAAACAATACTTCCCTTGCAAAAGTCATTAATACACATAAATTAATTTTGTTTATGATCTTTTTTCTCCCAAATGGAATGTATGGTGAATCTAGCTATGATACCCCAGTCTCTGGGCACATCTGATTGTTTATGGGGTACAGAAATCCCTTGCCTTCTATGGATGTCTATTTAGCATCTTTAAATACATTGGATTGTTTGTGTTCACATCTCAATATTGTGTGGAAGTAAAATGAGACTTGAAGATATGTGTGTGATCATCAAAAGATCACACACATATACAGGTCAGAGCCAGTCCTTGAATTTAGGCCTCTAAGTAGTGCTCATTTTCACACAACAGAGGTCCTTTATAATGTATGGGTTGAGGCTTTCTTGGAAATCTGATAGATTCCCTGAAGGAAGGGAGATTTCAAATACACTTACACACACATTTCTTCTTTTAATTGCAGAAGGTATATATGCTTTGCTGTGGGTCAAATGTGTCTCTCCAAAATTCATGTATTGGGAGCTTGATCTCCATTCATTGTAACAGTGTTAAAAAGGTAAGACATCCATTTATGGTATTCGAAAGGTGGGGCTTTTAAGAGGTGATTAGATTGTGAAGACTATGCCCTTCTGAATGGACTGATCCATTCATGGAGTAATGGGCGTTATTCTGACGACTTTATAAAGGCAGGATGTGAGGTTAGCTCTCTCTTGTTCAGCCACTTCTCACCGTGTGATACTCTGAGTTGCTATAGAGAGTCACCCTACCAAGAAGCAGACCTTCACCAGATGCACTTCCTGAACTGGATTTCCCAGGCTCGAAACCATAAGAAATAAATTTCATTCTTTATAAGTTACCCAGTTTCAGGTATTCTATTATAAGCAACAGAAATGGACTAACATATGCTCTAAAATAAGAATTGCTTGTTTAAAGACACTATAGTTAGTAGTCTCAGAAATTCAGGAATCTGGCTGGTAGGAACTCATTTCTGTGATCTGGCTCCTAGGCAGAAAGAATAAAATTGGCAGAATAAAAGGAAAAACCAAATGGGTAGTAGATTTACTGTAAGAGAGTCAGTTAAACTTGCACAAAAAATTTGACATTTCTTCCATATTAGGAGAGGCTAATATTGTTAGATTAAAGAATGAAATCATGAGCATTCAGAACAGAGCTCCTAATTTTAAAGCTAATGTAAGTTGTATTAGCTGCATATGTCAGGACGCTCTGATTCATAATTCCATGAGGCCCAGAGCTATCTGTCCCAGGGGACAGCAGAAATAGAAAAGAAATAAATAAATAAAAGCTGTTTTGTTATGTCTTTGGACAAGCTTAGACACATGGAAATGTTTGTTTGCTTCATATGACTTGCAGTTCTTTTAGCCAGTCTATTCTTTACATACAAACCTACTAGTAAGACATGAATCCAGGGCATCTATTTTCTTCCTCTTTCTAAAACTAATATGAGAGCTTCCCCTTTTAATTGCCACTCTACCTTCCTGTCTCCTGATCTCATCACTTTGTATCCTTCATACAAGTCTTTCCCAAGCTCAGATCCCAGACACAGGTTGCACTAATTACATTGAATCACCAACCAAACTGGGTAAAAGTGCAGATTCCTGAGCCACACCATTAAAAACCAAGGCGATAAGGTTTGATGTGGAGCATAGGTATCTGCATTTATAATTAGTTGCTTTATGTATTCTGTGGCTCAGTCACGTTTGGGATCTGTCTTTAAGATATCACCCTTCAGAGTTCAACAGTTCTCTAACCTAGAGTACATGAGGGTACTTCAAAAAGTTTGTGGAAAAATTGAATTAAAAGATAATTCAAATCTTTCTATGAACACTTTGAAGTACCTCCATACTGTGCTAGTTGTTTACAGTGTTTTTAACACCATGAAAACCTTAACACAAACATCTAGATTTTCATGAGCTTTCACAAGAAATCCCATCACCACAAGCATCTTTCATTTCTTAAATATTTTACTGAAGATTTATAGGTTCTGAGGAAGAGTAATATAGTATAGCAACAGTATTTCGTGTGAAATGAACACATTAGGTCTGTCTCCTCTCCCAAGTGTCTCCTCCTCACCTTCAGCCCCACCTGGGTCATTCCCAGCCTATGATGCTGACTCTTCCTCAACTCTTTCTCCAAACAGCTTGAATTTCTTTGCTGGTCTTTCTTTTACCTTAGTTATGCAGAGTAGACTCTTCCTTAAAACACCTGACCAGAAACCCAGGGATGACTTGCTGTAAAGCACATCTTTAAAGAAACAAACAAACCTACTCTATACCTTAGTCATAACTCGAGGACCTCTCCTACCTGAAAAAAAATCCCCCCCCCTGCATCTTTCAAGTATTAAAGTGCTGCATATTCTATGGAGTCACCCTTGATTTCTACCATGTGAAAGTAATCTCTTCTAAATGACACTCATTTTACCTATGCCTCATTCATCACAACAAACCTATTCTACATCGCATTAAAGTTTTTATATTCATGCACCCTCCTCTCCATTAGCCCATCAGCATTTCTTATTATAAAGCGTTAAAATTAGCATTTCTCTTATTTTAGTTGCTATATTAATACAACCTATATCTGATGAAGTGTTATTAATAGAAAATTTAAACACCCAACACACTATATTTGTAACAGTTAACTTTCCATGACTAACAAAAGACAACAACATCAGATACAAAAATGGAAAAACCAAAAAGTAGGTGATTTCAAAGTTGACAGGATCTTTAAACTTTAGAGCTGAAAGGACCTTAGAGATCACTTACTTCTATCACAGATCCATGCAACAAAGACCCAAAGTGGGAAAGAAACTCACTAAGCCAGTTAGTGGAGAGTAGTAATGAGACTCCAGATGTCCTGCTAAGTATTCTGGGGTTCTCTCAACTCTATCATGTCAAATAACTCACATTAAAAACGTCCATAGACACAATTATTCCATAGCCCAAGGTAGTTTAATCTGAAAGCAATTAAATGGCATCATACTCTGCCTTAGATGGCTGGGAAAAGGTAGATTTTGATACGGGGAATATCTATACATTCTTTGTCCCAATTATAACCATGCAAAGCATTTCAATGCACTTTGTATGAAATCCTGGCATCTATATAGCTTAATTAATCACAAACACATCTGATTACATCAAGCAAACACACATCAAAGCTCCAATTTAACCTGATGCTTTGAAAACTTTCCTTAAAGCCCGGGTGGGTTTTTATGCATTGTGATTTGGGAACATGATTTAGCATAGGAAAAATAAGACTGATTAGAAGCTTCTCTGTTCCACGCATGATAGTACATACTTTAAGAAAAACTGAGATGCCTACAACATACTGAGTGCCATGTTAAAACTTCCAATCTAGTTTGGGGAAGATCAACACAAATATTCAATTGCTCGAATGGAAGGTAACTAGGCAGTGTCAAAATTATCTGTGGGTATGAAGTACAGAGCCTTTGCTACTTAAAACCAAAATTGCCTTCTCCAGAAAATAGGGCCTGTCAAATGAGAGACATAAGTTGTTCAGAGCATCCTACTGGGATTAGTTACATATGAGAAGACTTGGAACTGAGATCAGGCATAGGAACTAAGACGATCCAATTATCTCAATCCTCCTAGAAACCAATGTTCTGACCTAGAACTCTTCACATTTCCTTTCTCTTAGGAGTCTTATCAGAAGTCAAAGAAACTGCTGTTTATTATTATTTTTTTCTTTAGTTATTTGACTGTCATAATGACGCAAGAAGAGTAAAGTGGAAGTATTAATTCAGGCCTTCAACAAAACAATAACATTTGAGGTTATTGCATGAATTGCTCTTTACCTCAAGAATTTTCCAAGTATACTAACAAAGTCTCTTACCGGGGAGAGGCTTTCTTCTTTACACATTATTTGTCCTTCCTGACGCTGGTCGGGTTTATGATGCATTGTCTGTTATGATCTCTCAGTAAAAGCCTCTGCCTCATATACTGGATTTCAGTCACAGCTGAAAGCACTATGGAATTTTTTCCCCCTCCATTATCATTTATCTTTTTCTTTAATGCCCTAAAGAGGTGCTAACATGACTTTTAGCAATGAAGGGCAGTTTTTCTTATCTGGGCCTAGGTTGCAGCATGCTAATGTAAAAGATTAAGGTGACGCTAAATTATCTCATTTCTTTAAAAAAATGACACATAAACTGTATTTCGCATGGCAGCACCAACCAAATCATATCTGACCCACCCCACTAGTGACATTTATGGAGAAACAGGGCTATTGTTGGCTGTTTGCAGAGAAGCAATTGTCTTTGTCATGTAATTGATATTCCCAAACCCTATAAACATCATGTTCTCTAGAGAGCTATATTTTAGAGTCCAATGAGGTCATGTTTTGTTCACAAATTTTAGGGACTTTGCAAGAGGATTTGGAGTACTGAATGTGCAGCTTTTGGGTATCAAATATTCAGGACTAGATGTTTGATTTTGTGTCATAAATGCAACCTCAAATGCCAAGATTTGAATTAGATGTGTCAGAAGGGTTATTTCAATTTTTGAAATAACATAGAACAGTGATTCTCAATCTCGAGTGTACATAAGAATCACCCAGAGAGATTATTGAAACACAGACTTCTGGACCCAAAGCACAAAGATTCTGACTCAGTGAGATTTTGGTGTGGCTCGAGAATCTGTAGTTCTAGGAAACTTCGAGGTGATACAGGTATGCTGGTTCGTGTATCCAAATAATGATATAGACTATTTAGGTTAGGAGACGAAGCATAAGGTGACTCTTCTTTCTGATTCACACTATGTAGTTTCATAATTTCTACTAGAAAGAGAACACTTCTTCGGGATTGTATTCTTTCAGTCGCCCAAACCAGTCAGGTATATTGAAGTCTCTAAAATTTCGCACTTGATGTGTTATCTGTCTGAAACCTCTTTCATTATTTGTTCATGGGGCTCATGTTTCAAGCCTCAGTTTAAAGGATATTACCGAATGTCCTTTACTGTGTTCCCTTAGCATCTCGGACTTCCTCTATTATCCACTAACCTTTCATATTGTTTACTTAATTTTATGTCTTATCACTTGAATTGTAATCTTTGCGAAGTTCTAGAGTCTTTCACCAAGCTCACTATTACATTTTCAAAATCAAGCAACAGGATTAGTAAATGGTAGCTGTACCACAACTATTTATTTATTGCACAAATGACCTTAAAACTTCAAGAAACAGAACATGGTAAGGACAAGGCTACACAACCCTTCAGAAATCATATAGTTCAACTGTCCCATTGTATTGATGGGAAATTGAGACCTAGAGACAGAACAATAGGACTAGTTTAATATATAGCAACTAGTGCTTACTCTCTTATTTTTTCCCTTGTTTTTTCCCCCAAGGTTTTGAAACTTGAACATCCTCAAGGAGTAGACAAGAATTTGATGTCCAAAGACAAACTGAATTAAATTCAGGTAAGACAGAAACTACTTAACATCTGTATTCTCCGGACTAACCCACTGAAACAGAATAAGAAGAGAGGGCATATTGCTATTACTGCCTGAAATTGGCTAGCTCATTGTTCCTTCTTACATAGTTGTAAGGTCTCAGTACACTTCCCTCCCCACAAATCTCTATGTTATTCTAGATATCATAGGTTGAATGTCCCAAAAAGCAGACCTTAACTGGAAATTTGCATGCAGATAGTTTCCTGGAGAGTACTCTCAGGAATACCTGTAAAGAAGTAGGAGAAGCAGGATGAACAGAAAAAGAAGTTAAATTGCAACTTCGTAACATATTAGGAAGAACTGGAACTCAATTCTCTGGAAGTGGTCAGAAACATAGAGACACAATCACCTCCTTTGATGATGCACTCTCTCTCTCTTTATATGTGTGTATATATATATATATTTTTTTTTTCAACTTAACAAAATGTTACCAAGATAGGCCCACATGATGCTGTTTTTTAATAGATTCCTACAAATAAGGAAGGTTCTGGGAATAAAGGTGCCAGGGCTAAATGAGCCATAATAAGTAAAATATACTGAGTTCTATGTTACAGACCATATATACATTCTCTTTGTTTCTAACTATAGTTTTGTGTGGTTGATTTTACAAGATAGATAAGAGATCAATATCTCTTGTGAGTAAGGTAAGAAAACTGAGATTTACAAAAGCCATGCATTTTTCAAAAATCTCACACATCTAACAAGTGGAATAGCTGAAAATTGAACTTAGATTTGTCTAATTGTATAAAAGCCCATGGTTTCAATCTACCATTAGTTGCCAGAATGGCAAGAAGATGAAATCGTGCTAGACAAGGAGCAATAAAATAACATGTGAATGTTTAACAAGGAGAGATTCAGGCT
This sequence comes from Cynocephalus volans, assembly GCF_027409185.1. Classification (NCBI taxonomy): domain Eukaryota; kingdom Metazoa; phylum Chordata; class Mammalia; order Dermoptera; family Cynocephalidae; genus Cynocephalus; species Cynocephalus volans. The sequence continues at coordinate 21,324,887 of NC_084476.1, forward strand.
TCCGAGGGAAGGGGAGAAATAATCAGTATTTTCAGTGCTTTGTAGGCTATTATTTGTATGGAGGAAAGAATGGTATTAAGGAAGACCAGGATTGTAGCAAGGAAATGAGAGCTGCATATTAGGATTGGCATTCCGATGATTGGAATTGTTGAAAACTATGGCTGTAGGAGCAATAATCACGTAATTATTGAACCCTAATTTTCCTGCGTGGGAGACACAATGGTGGACATGTCACAATTATGTGCTCAAAGAAGTTATAGTTTGATAAGGGGAAATAGAGTCAGGTAAGTGTCTCATTATCATAAATGATCAAGCTTATATGGTGACCCACTTGGTGATGAAACCAAGTATCTGGTTAGAATGGTCAAACCCAGTGCTTCTAAATTGTATTCTGCCAAGTCCAAGTGTTTCCTACCATGTCAGTAGGAGGACAGAAAGAAAATGATTCTGAAGTCAAACGAATCTAGGAAACATTTTATTAAAATCATATGAGTTTCTTTTCTGTGAGACTTATCAGAGCCTTACAAATGGGAATTGTGGATCTCCAAGAAACTAACATGGTAGCCACTGATTGACAAACTTCCTTGACCACAAAACCTCCTTTCCATGGAAACTAATATCCAATTAAGGGAATTCTAGTGTGATAATTATCTCTGAATTTCTGTCTCGTCCTGAAATTCTATAATTCCTGAAGCACCAAATGAGTCAAAGAACTGAGAATTAAGTACTAATCTTTGAACAAAGTCACTGTGTTTTCTTAAAAATTTTCCTTCCCTTTTTGAGCCTCAGTTTAGTATCCCTGACTGAAAAAATGATTGCTGAGAATTTTCACCTCCAATATTTTGTGGCTTATGGAGAGTCCAGGGCATCAAAGAGGAGCATTACCTACTTGACAGTTCTCCAGGGTCTGCCTTTTTCTAATGCTAGCAAGTTTCCAACCTGGTGGCTTTGAGTGAGTGCATATTGTTCTGGTTCCTATTCTGCTGGATAGCAGCTTGAGGACAGGAAGCCAAAAGAACCTCCCATTCTGGAAGCTTCCACATTGATTTTGCAGACCTCAGCAATTCAGAGTGTTTGAAGACACTGCAGAGATGTGCAGTTCTGCGGTTGACCCCACTCAAACAGTACATAATTCTGAAAAAACTTGGAGCTCCTCCATAAAGCCATATTTCAGTTGCACATTTTAGGCATGCAATTTCAGCCAAAAGCCATAATATAGCACTGCCGAGGATTTTTTTTTCTTGCAAAAATATGCATTTGGACAAAACTTAGGAACCTAAAATCACAGGCATTGAATGTACCTTCTATGTTAACCAAAGTGCTACAGATCAAATGATAAATCATAGAAATGGAGAGTTTGATGTCTTCCTAGAGATTTCTCGGTTCAAAATCCCATGTAAGACTTGAATCTTCCCTATGTCCCGGTGAAGTCACTTCCTTGGCTCCTTGGCCACACTTACGAAAAGCATCCTATTTATGAGGCAAACCAATCTGATATCATGCATCTCTTATCATTAGAATAGCCTCTCTTCCTTCAAAATCATGTCTTCTCTTGTATCCGTTTGAATTATTTATTGTTCAGCATTCTGAGGATACAAAGGGAAAATAGCCTGTTCTCTCCTCCCTAAAATGGTCTTGAATTTTGAGGAAAAAGTGTATCTTTCCACCATCTCTAAACAGTTTCAATCTTTCAACACAAACACACCCTCTTCCTTTGTTGGAGGTAATGTGACTAACCAAAACATGCACAGCCTTTGAATTCAGATAGTTCTGGCGTTCTAAACCCTAGTCTTCTAGCTGTACACTAATGACCTGGAACTCTTCACTTAATGTTGCTAAGCCTCATCTTCCTCATTTTTAAATAATGTGTGGTAATGACAACATCACAGGATTGTTGTGAGGATTAAATCAAAGAACATGAAGCTTTCTCCATGGTAAGCAGTCAATACACTCCCCACGCCCCACTGGCTTTTCTTCTCTCTGATATGACGTGACATGACTTTATACCCCCTTATGATTCTCCTGTTTCCCGGAAATCCCAGGGTCTGGAGGTAAACATAATAACAGGTAAATTGCAGTCAGGGTGTTTTCTCCTTGATTTTGGCCATTACACTGATATTAATGCAACTATTCTATAATACTAAACATCTTCTTTTTCTTTAGACATTGTAATGCAGACCAAAGACCTTGAATATTTTTTTCAAAACAATATTAATATTAGTGAGAGTGCACTTGAGGAAGTCAAAGCAGACAGTGTACTGGGACAGTAACTAATTTCCTTGAGGATTATTTTATTACGCACTGAGCATTATGAAATGCCAATATCTGCAGATGCAGTGTGATTACTTTGCCTTTTTTATTTCAATTGTTCTTTAAGAAGAGTGATCATTTTTCATTATAAAGTAAAAACGTGTATGCTCTGGACTAACATAATAGAACAAAACAACAAAACATCATCTCTCTGTGAGGTCTGACGTCAGATTTAATCACATTGGAGGCAATGCAGGTCACTTGACTGGAATGTGGGGGCCTGAGTCTGGTCCCAGCTCTGCACTAAATAGACACATTGGTTTAGGAAGCCAAAACTTGTCCTTCTGTGGTCCTCAGTGTCTCTCATCTGATCATAAATAGTAGTACTAGGTTATGTCTAGGAACTTTTTTAGCTCTTCTAATTTTTTCAATAACAAGGAACCTAATCAGGAAAGCTACACCTCAGAGCCAATCTAAAGTGCTTCCCACAACAGGAGAGCATAAAACAGCCATTCAGTCTTAGAGAAAGCATGGAAACTGAAGTCTGTGCCTGAAAGCTGGGGAGTCAAACATTACCTCATTTTAGTCTGAGAGAGGGGAAAGCAGCTTGCCTGTGAGCATTGCAAAACAAGCTACCTACCAATCAAAGACCAGAATGTATATCTCTTGCCTTCCAACTTTCTTTCCCTTCTATCTCTCTGCCCCTGAAAATCACTCAGATATGTCTTCATTTCTGTAGTCTCAACTGTCTACAATTCTGTGTCAGTAGTAAATAAGAATGTGGAAAATGCCAGTATGGCGTTCATAACATTATCTTAAGATGTTACTCTGAGACAGGGACTGTGGCCTTTAAATTTAGCCACTTGCATTAGATAAGATTTTTATTAGAAAGCTTTTTTCTCTCTCTTAATTATTCTATAACATTATAAAAATTCTCTTTGAAAACAAAGTTTTCTGAATTGTGTGACATAAACTGAAAATATATACTTTGGATTTTTGTGCAAGATTATTTGGTTAAAATATGGATAGTGTGCTATAATGGGAAAAATAGAAGAGGAAGGGGGATTCAGAGTTTGATTTATTGACTCTGATTCTTAGAAGTTTTGTGGCCTTGAACAAAATCCTTATCAGAATAAGCCTCAGTTTCCTTATATAGAAAGGATTTAAAAAGCCCCAGTTTCTTTATATAAAAGATGATAAAGTGTCCATCTTACGGAGTTGTTATAAGACTTAAATGAGATGGAATGTTAAAATCCCTTGCAGAGAGCCTGACATACAGAAGATCTAAAAAATGTACAGTAGATAATATAGGTGAGAATTGAACCAGAACAAAATTTCATAATCACTCTCTCCACGCCCTTCAGTGAGTTTTAATTGAACCATCTTTAGGCAGAGCTCTTAATTCTAAATATGTATCTGAGAAAATCTTTTAATGACTTTAATTCATATATGGCACGTGAACTATCACCAGCCTATAAATCAGGTTCATCCACCCTTTCTACTTTAAAGTTCTCTCATATGATATGGTTCAATTGCACAGCACTTTTTATATTTCCTTTTTTTTCCCATAAAAAGAAAATTGTAAAAAACTCTACACCTCAGTGACAGTTATTATATTCCTTAAATCCACAAAATAGACATCCACAAAATAGACATCCATGAGGAGAGACAGTAAGGAGACAGTTAGATCCAATTCATATCATTTCAATCTTTGAGCCAAGAGAAAAGAGAAAAAAAAATGTTCTTGATAATTCTGAGTATAAGTGGTTCAAACTTATCTCAGTACTTGAGGAAAAACTTGAACATATGCCTGAGACAATGCAATTAAATAGGGGGATGGTGGCTTGCAGCTTTGAGAAATATTTGCACAATATATGGGTTTTCAAAGCAAAATATTCACTGTTTCCTTCCCCTTTAATACCAGAAGAGTTTCAACAGAGAGTAAAAAGTTCTGCTTACAGAACTCCAACTGTGTCAGTCTCCATGCCAGATTCTTTACAATCATTATCCCATTTGATCATCGTAAGAACTCAGTGAGTAAGATATTTTGGTGACCATTTTACAGATGAAAAAACTAGAACCCAGAGAGAGAGAGTAATTTTTTTGAATTCTCATAACTTGAAACTTTAAATCTCTCTTAAGCTTGAAATGAGTCCTATAAGATTTGAACTCAAAATTCTTTGTTTCCTTGGCTGGGATTCTATTATTTAAGCTTTAAAGTCAGAAAGGCCCATGATTTAAAAATAGATTTTGCTGTCCATCTTGCTATTTGTTTTCTCACAAGCCATCATTTGCGCTTTTCACAGTCCTTGCTGTTGCTAATTCTTGAACCTTCTTCAAGTCTTTACTTAAATGCCACATTCTCATCAAGACCCATATTGTCTACCACACTGAAACTTGCAACAACTCTGCCATCTTGCACAGCTCTTTTCAATGTCTAACAAGCTGTATAGTTTACTTATTTATTATGTTTATTGTTCCTTGTATCTTCTTCTAGAATGTCAGCAATAGAAGGGCAGGGGCCCATGCCTGGTTTTGTCCACCAATATCTCCAATCATCTATAACAATGACTGGGATATATAAAGAGCTGCATATATTTATTGTAGAAATTGCTAATTAAGCGTGTCATTCTTTCTATTATTGCCAAATGTGGCTTCAGAGTCTTTCTCAACAGTCTTATGGTTAGCCACTACCACTGGATCTAGAGTTGTAATTTTAATTTAAATACAAATACAGTGCCTATTTCCTTACCTGTAAAATCTACCATAACATTATCAGAAGGACTAAATGGGTCAATGGATATAAAGTGTTTTGAACAGTGCATGATCTGCAGTAAGTACTCAATAATCATTTCTAGCTATTGTTTGCTAGCTTTCATTTATCTTACTTATAGCACATGTGTCTATAAAATTCTAGTTAAATCACATGTAAGAAACCATATTATCATGAGAAACACCTTGATTTTCCATGTTATCCTGCTCTATGAAACCTTAATACTACTTCATCAAAAAAGCTTTTGCAATCCTTCAAAGAAAAACCATTGGTTCACTCATTTCATTACCATAGTAGCTAGTATATACAAGCTGTTATATCTTGTCTCACCATCATGTACTTATTAACGGCTTTATCCATGAAATAATGAATTCTTCCATGGCAGGGTGTTTGTCTTGCTACGTTTTCTATTTCCATTTTCTCAGATGGTATCTGGCACATAGTAAGTATTTAGTACATATTTTTTTATATGATTAACATCATTATAGTATTTTGGTTCAGGAGGTGAACTAGAGACTGGGAAGAGTAGGGGAGAAGAGGAATAAAAAGACGTAGGTTAATGAATACAGTATTACAACTAGATAGGAAGAATAAGCTCTTAGTACTAAGTGTCTGTAATTAATAATAATTTATTGTGTATTTTCAAATGGCTATAAGAGAGGAGTGCAAATGTTCTCATCACAAAGAAATTGTAAATATTTGTAGTGATGGATATGCTAATTAGCCCAATCTGATCATCACACAGTGTATACATGTATCAAAATATTACTCCGTATCCCATAAATACGGACAATGTTAAATTTATTGATTGATTTATTTATTTTTAAGTTTTATTGAATCATAATTGATTACACATATTTTGGGGGTTCAATGTTGACATATGTTGATCAAATCAATATTATTTGCATATATATTGTTATAAATCGTACTTATTCTTTATGCCCCTTGCCCAATCTCTCCCCATCCCCATCTCCCTCTCCCTCCCACCTCTGATAACTCTCGATTTCTTCTTTCCTTCTGAAAGAGTAATGGTTACTCTGTTGATTTGTTGCCTAGATGATCTGTTCAATGCTGAGAGGTGTGTTCAGGTCCCCCAATATTACCGCTGTTCTGTCACTCTGGAATGAGCTTTGTGGAGAGAGACATCCTCTTCTTTTCTTTGGTCTCTGCTGGTGACTGTCCTTGTGTCAATGAGCTCCAGTGGCTGGTGGACCATCTGCATGGTGGTTGTGGCATCTAGCCACTTTTGTGGCAGATGTGGTTATTGTGGTGGCTATGGTGGGCCACCCACATGGGGGTGATGCTTTTGGCACGCTCCTTGGTGCTGGTGGTGTGCCTAGTTGTGGGGGGTAGTGGTCCCCAGATCCACACCTCAGGCCTGGGGCAGGCTCCAAGATGCTGGCAGTGTGCCTGGGCCAGAACTAAATTTTTGTCCTTTGCTTACTTCTGAAATGGGGGTACTTCCTGTGGGGACCAGTACTTGAGCTGTGTGGTTTCTGCTTTGCTGCTGATTCCCTAGGGAAGGTTTTTTGTGCAGCTCAGGTTTTAATGGTTGACTTTATAGGTACTTCCAGCTCTCCAGAGACCCGGTGCACCTGGGTTGTGTAGAAATTCTGATCTGGGCCTGAGGCTTTTCATCAAACTGCACCCCATGCAATTCTATATTCCTGACCAGTCTCCTCTGAATAGTCCTTCACTGATTGCGGTGCCAGTCTGCTGTCCTTGCTGTGGCCCAGTATTACCTCAGTGGGCCTGTCTCCCCCACAACCCCTACTGCAAACACTTCTCATGGGACCAGCAGTGCACCGGTCCCTCATGATGACTCACCGGCCTCTGAGTCGGTGGCTCCATTTTTTCAGTTGTTGTGGTTCCTCACTCCTTTGTGGCTCCTTGGGGACCCTATTCATGGTCTTGCTAGACTGGGAGCCACCAAGGCCCTCTTCTCCCCTGCCGCCCCCAAACAACTTCATCTACAGCTTTTGCCAGATCCTGCTCCATGATCTCTGCAGCTCCCGCTCCATGAGCTCTGCAGCTCCCTGTTAAATTTTTTAAAAATGAAATTTTAAAAATAAAGTTACCACGTTTAATTCTATAGTACTGATGAGGATATGGAGGCTCAAAGAAGGGAAATGAATCACAAAAATCATACAACTAGTTATTGTCTAAATTAAGCCTAGAATCCAATTTTGCAAACTGAGTTCTTTCTGGTATAACATTTCCTCTTTTCAATTAGATGTGTCTTGACAAATTTAATAACTTGCTTTTGTTTTCTATAATTTCATGGTTAACACTGAGGATGCACCTCTGTTGAAAGTCAAGTTTGCATGACCACTTTCTTTTGGAAACAAATTCCAGATGGATTATTATACGTAAAGGGATCAGAGTAAATAATACACAGGGTTGACAATTTATAATATTTAGCCAGTGATTGAAATGACTAACCCTTAGGGAAGGTTGAGTCACTAAGTATATCTCGGAATCAAAGAACTTAGGGTTGGCTATGTGCGCTTAAGAGGAGAAACGCTCTCTGTTTTGAATTTGCTCCTTTCCCAGATTACAACTGGGGCCTTACATGCACCAGACCTTCATTATAGGTTTGTTGCATTGAGTAGCATATAGTCCAAGCTCCCAACAAGTGTGAGAACCTCTGTTTCTTGGGAGAACCAGAGTTCTCCTAATGTCATCTTGCATATGTCCAATGGCAGAACACTCACTACTTTTGTAGAATTACTGTGGGGCAATTAGCTTCAGGGAAATGAACTGAGAAATGCCTTGTGGTAGCATCACTTTCCTCCTCCCCCCTGTGCAAGAAGACCATCTGATATTTGGAGACAGTGACCACTCTTTCCCATCCCCTGCACACACACTCATCCAAGTCATCTCTCCTCCAGGCAAACTGACCTTCTGGCTCAAGCAACTTTAAATGGGTAGTAAACCAAAAATGTTCAGTCCCTTTCTTTTCTTTGATGGCAAAATCCCTTTGATTTACCATGAAAGATTGTTTTGGGACTCCCAAAATGAAAGGGTGAGTTGACCAGTAACAAACATATCATTCAATGCTGTCTTTCAGAGACAGTCTCATTCCACATCATTTAAGTACTGTGTGGGAAAGGAAAAGGAAAAGGAAATAGCATTCATGGAATACCTCCTCTGCTTTGGTCACTTTACATTGATTAAGTCCTGGGATCTTCACAACAATCCTTTTAAGTACATATTATTATACCTCATTTTATAAGTGAGAAAACTGAGATTCAGTGGTTTTAAATAACTTGCTCCAAACCAAATGGTTAGAAGTGGTTAGAGCTGGAATTTGAACTCAGGTCTGTCAAATTCCTCGGGTGGTTCTCCTCGCACTCTGTCCCGCGGTCTCCTGTCTCAGGGTGCACAATTGCGGTCAAATCTTTGCTTCTTTAGCTTGCCTGTGAATACCTCCCACGAACTGTAAACAATGTGGTCTTCCAGTAAATCTTCCAAAAATTTACTAGAAGGGCCATAATGGCCAGTTAAAAGATAAATCTTGCCCAGTGGTTGGTGTCTAAACATGGTCCCAAAGGACAGATCACTGATATTCTGTGCAGACAAAATTCAAAACTCAGTGCCTTCCTCAACATTTTAAATTGATTCCCCTTGGGGAATGACCCAATCATTGTCTTGCCACTCTTGTCTTTGGCTACATTTCCTCCACACATCCAACCTCTCACTAACAATTTTGCCTACAGAAGGCTGCCTTTATGTGCACTCTTTTCTTCATCTCTACTGTAATTGTCTTTGCTAAGACTGCTTTCCTCATTCATTTATCCTCATTATTTTACTTCCTCCTGCTTGGTCCACCTGACTGCAGTCGTATTTACTTCAGTCCATCCTTCAATGTGCATCAAGAGAGATATTTCACAAAGATATCTGAGCAGTTCACCTTCTTGTTGAATAGGTCTTCAGTGCTGCGAGGGCGAGCAGTCATCATTTTTCCATTTGCAGGAACTTCTACTGAAGTAACACTCTTTGCCTCTTAGTTTAATTTTATTTTCTCCTTCTCATAGGGGAGGAGTGAGTAAACCAATTGCTAGGTGATGAACTTTGGCCTGCATTTCTTGACTGGGTGCAGTTAATCTATTGAAAGACCATGAACACTAAGAATTCACTCTTTCTTCCCTCTTTACCAGGGACCAGTACGATATAGCACACTTTGTGACTTAGCACATTGTGTGCCTTAACACATTCTAAGGTAAAAATATATACTTTGCAGACTAGAGTTTTCTTCTATGTGATAAGTATCAATGATATGGGTGGGTTTTGCTACAATAACAACCTACCCATCCCCAAATCTCAGTGACTAAAAACAGTAAGTGTAAATTTCTCACTTAGGCTGTACATCCATGACAGATCGGTGATATTGATACAGGAGGTGCTCAGTTTCCTTGGGATCCCATTTCAGGACATGTCTGTTTGTTTCCAGTCACTCCAGGAGGTCTCAAGCCCCCTCCTCTGGGCTCTCCCCTGGAGGAAGGTTATTGTTGCCAGTTAGAACTATTTTTAGCACGAAAAAGGGTTAGATGAGATCACAGGGGAATGGATTATGCAAATCCAGTGGCTGGACATGCTCAGTAGAGAGCAAAAAATATTCTTGAATATGCCTGGTGCCTGTGATAGGGTCTGACCAATGAACATCCTCCAGGAAGAGACGAGCTGAGCATGTGCAAGAATAAATGTTGCATAACTGGGAGCTGTCCCCTTATTTGAATATCCATTAGGTAGAGAAACTATAAAAGCCTAATCCCAGGTGAAGGGGAATTTGTTGTTCACTTTCCTGGAGGCAGCCTGCACTTGGCTGGCTGCGGTGTGTAGACTTTGTATCAAACTTACTTTCATCAAGCAGCTGCTCATTCTCTTGATCCAGCCTGCATTTCTTGCTTTCCTGTTAAACTTGATGTCTGTACTGAGCTTACTTTTCTGTTAAACTTGGTGTGGGTCCTGCTCAGTCTCTGGAGCTATGCTGCACACTCTCTGTGGAACCTGTATTTCTTATCTATTATATTAAACTTGTTCTCACTTTCTACTGTGACTCTGCATTTGAATTCTTTCATGTGGCACTTTTTCCACTTCCTGTGGCAAAGTCAAGATCCTGGTAAGAGGACTGAGCAGGTTGAGGCTGACTATTGTGTCCCCCAAACCCTACCTTTGACATCAATATCACAGTTCATGTCATTTCCACTGCAGAAAACAAGTTTTTATCTGGACTATTGTTGGTCTTCAGGGCTGAGGGGAAGAAAAATTACATACAGTGAACCTCTCGCTGGCTCTCAAAGCTCCTGCTTAGTTATGTGTCACTTGGCTTACATCCCACTGGACAAACAAGTCATTTGGCCACACCTGAGTTAAAAAATATGGGGTGGTGTATTCTTCACAGGTAGGGGCACCAAAGGAAGGGGCAGCAAATATGAGTGAACACAAAACTCCACTTGGAATCTCCTTTAGTCTAGACTGGTGTGTGAAACAGAGAGCATTAGCAAAACCGTTCAGCCCCATACCTTAACCAAATCATCCAACTTAATATTTATTCATTAAAAAGAAAAATCTGACATTTTGAGTTGACGCTCAGAAAGGGGAAGTGACTTGCTTCACTCTGTAAAGCTGTGAGCTTCAGAGAAAGAATGAGAAACTAACACTCCACTAAATCAGATTGTTTCTCATGCTTCATTGCCTATGCCTGGCACAAAGTAGGTGCTCAGTACACGCTTGTAGAATTGAATCACATTTATACAACCCGCTGATCAATCTCTCCCTGAAATACATTTTTTCAGTTCAATAAAGACAGCTTTCACCTGTGTTCTATGGGTTAGGGATACTGCCTCACTCAACACAAAACCTCCACAGTTAATAAATCCCCTACCCTTCACTCACCTTGTCCAGAGACACATTTTGGTTCTTATGTCGGTGTCATATCACCAGACCCCTAAAACAATAAATGAAAAACAGACAAATGTCTTAGGAACAGGAAAAGCCTCCCCGTGCCATCCCTCTTTCTTGGTTTAATGTTAATCCATTTCTCTTTTTCTAGGCCAACAATCTTCTCCCTCAAGCCTCAATCCTTTCCCTCTCTAGAAGAAAAACTAGGTATTTCTTGAGTTCATTTAGTATGTTTTTCCTTCTCTTCAGTCATCTTCTCTGGTAACGTCTTCCATATGTCTGTGAGCCATTGTGCTATGGAGCTCTGCCCAAAAGTTCTTATTTATTCTGAGCAGATTGGAATGGCAGCCTGAAGTCTGGTATTTCCTCACGTTTGACAGCTTGAATTACAGACTTAGGGTACATTTAACGTAATCCATTCATGTGGAATGGCTGTTGTTCCTCTCATAGTAGTTTGAAAATATAAATATTTACAAACTCCTAAGACAAAAGCTCTTACTGACAAGGTCTCTAAAGCAACAGCTCCATCGACAGGAACATTTCCACTTAGAGATTTCCACTGACAGAGTCTCAATTTTCCTGGGTCGTGTGCAATGCACTTAATAGAATCTTCAGGAAATCATTGAAACTCATCTTTCTATAGGTCCAAAGAGGGAAGAGGACACAGTGGGTGTATGGGGAACAGATTTTCTCAGCAGGATACTAGTCAGCTCCTTTAAGGAGAGCCAGAAATGCAGTTTCTAGAACTTGTAAGGAATGTCTAAACTCATAGGAATTTCTACTATCTGGGTGCCTTCTCTGTTCCAGGCACTATAACAAACACTTTGCATACTGTAATTTATTAATACCTCACAAGTATTTCATTGATGTAAAAATAAATATTTAGAGATAAATGGACTCATCCAATGTCAAACAGCTAGCAAGTAGAGATGCCAGGGATTTGATCACAGACCTTGTCCTTTCACATAGGACCGGAAGAAATAGGAGAATATTGCATGTAAGTTGTATGAATGTAGAGATACCAGGTAATTCTGGAAGAATCTTGCTGTGAATTGAATGCCCCCCCCCAAACTCATTGAAGCTTGATCCCCATTGTAACAGTGTTAAGAGTTAAGAGGGTGGGAAATCAAACTATGGCAGTGTTGAAAGGTAGGGTCTTTAAGAGGTGATTGGATTGTGAGGACTGCACCCTCATGAGTGGATTAATCCATTCATGGAGTAATGAATTAATAGTTTGATGGCTTATTAAGGAGTGGTAATGATGGCTTTATAAGGAGTGGAAATGAGCACATTAACTCTCTTGTCATTGTCACCATGTGATACATTGATTTCCATGGGACCCTGTACCAGGTCCCCACCCAGAAGAAGGCCCTCACCAGATGTGTTCCTTGAACCTTGGACTTACCAGTCTCTAAAACTGTAAGAAATAAATTTTGTTTTATAATTTACCCAGTTTCAGGTATTCTGTTATAAACAACAGAAAATGGACTAATAAAAATCTACTTTTCTAAAATATTTTTTCTTGGCCACACATAACAATAGCCACATTACACTGGCTCTATGTATGACAATTTCTTTTACTTTATCAATATCTAACTCTCTCTCTTCATACCTTTAGAGATCCACCTGTATTGGTTGGAGTTGGTTTCAGTTTTATATAAGAAAATAAGTAACAATACCTTAAAATAATATAGAAGATCGATTCTCCATTTTAAAACACATTGGGGGAGGAGTTATGAATTTGGTATGACGGCTCCATTTACATCAGTGACACAGGATCTTTTCACCTCTCTACTCCACCTCCCTAGAGTGTGTATCTCAAATCATAAAACAAAATGGTGATCATGGTGGCATCAATTAAAACTTTGCTTTAAGCATCAGGAAAAATAGGAGAGGAAGGGTACATAGTGTCACTATTAAGAAGAAATATCCCTTACACACTACTTCAGGTTATATCTCTTTAGTTAGATCATTGTGGCATGATGACACCTAGCTGTGCAAAGAGAAAGAGGATGATAAATGTAATCTTATAGGTGAGCGACAATGTGCTCAGGCTAAGCATAGCTTATTGTTACTAGCAGTGGGGCTGTGAAAAGTGATATAGTTAACAGACATTGGGATCAAAACTAGAAATCCTACCTATTGCTCTATAATTTCTGTCTAGAGCAATAGAAGAGAAGGGAAATTTGGAAAAATAAACATCTGGAATCAACTAGAAGTCTTTGGCTCATCATATTTCAAACCTTGATGTAAATGCCAACATAAGGTGGTAGAAAGAGTGCCGGCTTTGGCATCAAACAGACCTAGGTTCAATCCTGTTTCTCCCTAAATAGGTAACTATGGTAGAGACAAGAATATAGGTATAATCAAGCTACTTGAATAGAGTAGCCAGATGTGAAACCTCTCTCTATTCCATACAAATTGCAGCACAATACACAGTGGATAACAAAAACGCTGCATTTTCCCTTTGTAATCGAGGTGAGTCAAAGGGTCTGACTGTTACTATCTGCTAGACAGAGCCTTGAGTCCCAGAGAACCAAAAGTTCAGGGTGCAAGACCCCACAGAAAGTGAAGTGTCTACCACAAAGGCTACGTCGGTCTGGCCTACTCTAGACCCGTCGTGTTAACTTGAGGCAGAGAAAGATAAGAGCATGTAGATAAGCCCTGCATGTAGAGAAGAAAAGGAGAGAAAAAAGTGGTGTCTCTGAAGAAAGTAGAAGGGCTTTGTATTTTTAAAGGGTTTGTATAAAACAGCATGCAGAAGATGCCCCAGCTGGGGACATCTCAGTGTCCAATTTCTAGGTATGGAGGCCAAAGCCAATGACAAAGAGACCTGAGCCCCGGCAATATAAGGTCCTTAGGGGCACTGGACAGGATGGGGGTGGACGGGCAAACAGTCGAGGAACGGATTTTGGCCACATCCTGGAGAATCTGTGGTCAGTGATACATCAACCAGCCTTGGCCTCACAGAGTTTTAATTGGAGTCATTTCCTATGAATGTGGCCAAAAAAACTGTAAAAAGAAAGAAAGGGACAAAAACAAAGAAAAACCAAAACCAATTCAGTGGGGCTCAGTAGATTCCAGGACCAGAGCAGACAGAATGAAAGCCCATGGGATTTTAACTCTTTCTCTACTGGTTATATTCATGTCAGTTGGTATAATGAATTGTACTTGGATTCTGGAGTCAGAACTGGATTCAATTGAATTTATATCCCAACCCCATTACTTGCTAATTACGGACCCTTGAGAAATTTTGTCATGTTATTGATCTTCACTTTTGGAATATTTAAGAAAGCATACTTGCCTCACAGAGTGGTTGTGTAAATTAAATGAGATGAGAGATTTGAAAGATCTTTTCAAGCTACAAAGTACAATATTCCTGTAAGCCAATGTGAGCGTAAGGCAGAGAAGTTTCGTGACAGCATTCCTCCTATCTCTGATGATTCTGCATCCACTTTCTATAGCTTGTCCTCCTTCCAAACTGGCCAATTTATACTCGTATTTTGCATTTCTGTTGGTTTCATTGCAGAAACAAATTTTATTGGGCCAATGTAGTCAAATCTTGATGCCTTATTGCTTAACACCTTGCCTGCTAAACAACTTATATGTGCTGTGAAAGTGGGTTAAGGTGTCAGCCATTGACACCAAAATCTAGAAATTCTATTATTGTACATTTTCTATCACAGAGAAAAAGGATTTTAGATGAATCTACCAAACGACTATAAAATACAACAGAGTAGTTTGATGTATCACTATGAAACTTACCAATAATAAAGAGTGAGAACTCAGGACCCATAATCCCAATTAAAATTTGAGTATGGGATGTATAAACATACCCTCGATTAGGGGAACATAATAATGTGTTATTGATTTGTCCATGAATGTGGTAAACACAGAAAGCACAGTAAATTTCAAAATTTAATTACAGATTATATTTTTTAATTGATATGCAATTGACTGTACATGTGTTTACATGAAGTTCTTCTAATGATTTTCTTAAAAGTAACATGGGTTTATGACATACTTAGTGATCCATGATTTGTCTCTTTGGCCTCTCCTGTATGTCACTCAAATCAGTTCAGATGAAGAAAAGTGAGAATATAATTTGAAGAAATTATGACATGGAAAATTTTGAAACGAAGAGAGTATGTACATGAGAAAAATATCATAATATACTATGAACTAAAAGATAAAAAGGAATATTGGAATTAAGTTCTAAGTCTAGGCACTCTTACTGATTAGTTGAATGACCTTGAAAAAGTTGCATGTACTCTGTGTTATGGTTTGAATGTTTTTGTATCTTCCAAAACACCTGTTGAAACTAATTCCTAATGCAATAGTGTTGAGAATTTGGGCCTCGTGGAATTGTTTAGGCCATGAGGGCTCTGCTTTTACAAACGGATTAATGCCACTATAAACAGGGCTTGCAGGAGGGAGTTTACTCTCTTCCTGTCTTCTACCATGTGAGGACACAGAGTTCATCACTATCTTGCCAGTACATCTTCTGTCACGTGAGGATGCAGCAAGAAGGCCCTCACCAGATGCTGGTACCTTGATCTTGGACTTCCCGGTCTCTGGAACTGAGAGAAAATACATTCTGGTTCTTTATAAATTACCCAGTCTCAGGTATTTTGTTATAGCAGCTCAAAACAGACTAAGACAGTAAAACTTAATTTTCTCATCTGAAAAATGGTATTCACAGTACCCAGCTCTCAGTGCTATTAGTAAAAAAAAAAAAAGTAATAGGACATTTGAAGAACAGACTGTTTCCCTTTGAATCCCTGCTCTGGCATATTTTATCTGTCTGACCTTGGGCAAATTCCTCAAATTCTTCACATTTCCATGCCTTGATGTTTTCCTCATCTAGATGATGATAATAATAGTAGTAGCATCTACACTATTTGGATGGTGTGAGTATTAAATGTAAGTATTAATACACAGTAATACTTAGTGTCTCTAGTACATATGAAGAGCTAAATAAGTGATAACTACTAATGTTACAACACAGAACCTGACACATAATAAGAACACAATAAACATTAAATATTTACTCAAAAATATTTTCCCTCTTATACTCTACTATAAAATGGAAAAATTACACCCATTTCGTAGATGAAAAAAATAGGGTGTAGCAGCTGGGACATAATGGACCCCCACAAAGACCTGGGACCATAACCCAGGTTTTTTTATTCTGAAAAATAAGATATCATTCCATATAAAGTATTTCAGAAATCAGGCAGACCCTCTGGTTTCTCAAAGAACACGCTATTTCCATTACAGCCTTCTCACCCCTAATTTCAATTCTCAAATTGAAAAGGAAATTTACTGGTATAAACTGACAAGTTCAGAATTCATTCCACTTGTCTAAGTTCTTGAGTTTCATATGTATGTATATGGAAGTTAAATACATTTTCTTGAATGTGATTTATGAGGATTTTTGACGAGGTTCAAGAGGATCATTCATAATATACTCCTGGACTGCATGCCATAATCTAAACACTTGGAAGGAAAGTTTGGAAAAGCAATTCCCCAAACAGTCTCACCATCACTGAAATCATAGTATCTTGTATTTGAAACATTGGCCCCAAAGATTCAACTTGCCTTAGAATTGAAATTGACTAAAGTTATTATAATTTTGTGGCTTATCTGGTTTGTATTAAATACCTAAAGAGAAACAAATACATCTATGGCGTCAGTGAAAGAAAGAAAAGTGGTGTTAGTCTCCAAGCCCAGGGGAGATAGCTCTTCTCAAGGAAAGACTTAAGTAGAATTATTTTCTCTTTTTCAGGGAGCAGGCACCGAAGTCAATTGGCTAGGCTGGGAATGAGACTAATCGCAACTTAATAGACTAGCTGACTTTCATGGCCTCTGTTTTGGACTACCCTGGCTTAATGGTATTCTGCATTGCTCACTACCACAAGAATTGCTTTCCAGACTATGGCACTCTAAGAGCCAGAAATATAGGTAGATTTCTCATTGTCAACCAAAGCCTTCATGTGCTTTTCAAGTGTTCTGTATTGAGAAGCCTCAAATGGCAAGTAATAGCAAATCCAAGTCAAACTGGCTTACACAATAAAGATGATTTATTTGTTCATGTAATTTACATCACTCTTCTCATGTGAACCTTAAACCACTGGTTCAAAAGGAAATGTTGTTAGGACTCAGTTTTTCTATCTTTTTTATTTTAAATCTTGCTTACTGAGTGCCAGCTTTAATTTTTTAATTTACTTTCTCTCTGGTCTCAGAGCTTTAGGTTTCCTTGTCCACATCCAGTGGAAAAAAGAGAGTATTATTCTAGAATACACATTGAAGATGAAGAGGTTTTCTTGCCCCAAACCAAAAGAATATCTTCTATACTCCCGCCAGCTAACATCCCTGAATCAGTCATTTTGAATATGGGAATAAGATCTAAGGATTGGTCCAATATAATCAGGACCCACCTCTGCAGAGCTGGGAGGGAGGCTAACCCTGTCAAACATTTAAGGCTCAAAAACGTAGAGGTTGGAGGATTAGATACCGAGGAAGCAACCAACAAGTTTTTCCAACTTCTGGACTCAACCCTTTTTTTTCTTCCCTACCTCCCACTTTGGATTTTAGTTTCCACGCATAGTCACCTACTTCTAGTTTGGCAAGCACATCCTTGATCTTCCAGCCTTTGTTCCACTACTTTCCTCCTGGAGTATCCTTCTCTTTTTATGTTGTCTGAATCATATCCATCCTTTAAGGCCCAATTTAAACAGACCCTCCTCCATGAAGCTCTTTCATATTATTCTCAGCTAGAGGTTCTCTCTCCACCATCTTATTTTTGACAATGATGTATATGTCCTTGCTTTCTGAGACTGGTAGCTTCCAACCTTGTATTCTATCATACTGCATATGTGTCTTTCCCTGATACTGCAAGTTCTCTGAGAAAGAATGTGCTTTCCTTGTTACTGCTTCTCTTTATAGCACCAAGTGCCTGCCCTTCAGATTAAAGGGAACTCAGACAATGGGTTTTGAAGGTCATTACCTTGTTGACACACAGTTTGTGTATTTCTCTTACCATAAATGACCCAGCTCCTGTCTTCTTAGATAGTCTAGGGAGTTAACATTCTGAAGGTGTAATCCATTCCCATCTTGCTTATCTGTGGCCAATTCTTCACCTTTCCTACCAATTAGTGCACTGAGTATATCAACCGATAGCAGAAAAGCAACACAAACAAACAAGTCACAGTCAATGATTCACGGAACAGAATAAAGCAAAATTTCCTTTTTTCTCATAACAACACTCTACTTATTTATTTATTTTGGTAAGGAAAGGTAGCCTTTAATCAGGAACCCAGCAGCCTGGGGAAATGGAGAACTTAGGTCTCAAAGACCATCTCTGCCTCTCCCAGGTTTTCCAAAGGGTTTTATAGGAGTCTTTGGTGGAAATCTGACTCATGTGACCAAGCAGGGATGTGAGGATATGCTGGAGTGTTTCAGATAATCATCAAGGAACTTCCCGGGTGGGAGTCATACTTCATTTTCCATGGTTTCAGCCCCTGTTATTCTCAAATAAGATCAGGTTAGTAAGCTAGTAAAGAATGGCCATCTGGGTCAATAATTTTTCACTAATTATTTGTGTACAACGTGACAGCAAGACTCATTGTGTTCTGGCAATTAGCTGCAGGCTATGTGGTTTGGGTTACAAGAGAGAACAAGTTTTTGAATTCAAAGGTTTAAAAAAATGGAGTCACTTCTGTTCAGGCTGTTACAAACTCCCCACTGTCAAGTGTTCATTCTGTTTCTATGGAATAAAGGGTGCTGGGTTCATTCTGACTGCTTCTGGATGAATAGAAGTGACAAGGGGATTTGGAAAAAAAGTTTTGACTTTTTAAAAAAAATATTTTTGGTCCTCTTTCAAGGAACAAAACTCTAGTATAATTTTACATTGGATGGGGACTGAGCAACGTTTGACTCAACCATTCCTGTACTACCATGTAAAGATGGTAGCAACAGTATACAGTATAATACAGTAAAATTCCTAAAAACCCTATAATTATTAAAATTATTAGTACCTTTTTCATCAAGACAGTCTTTTTCCTCCTAACCAGGAGAGAGACATTCAGTTAGAGTTAAGTAGGATCAGACATAGAAACAACTTGTATTGTATATCTTTTAAAGCACAAGAAATGATACCTGGGTTACCTGGTATATATAGACAGCATTCAGCTTTAGTTATAGCACAAGTTCCACCCTGAGCTGTAGTTAGCACATCCAAAGCCATTCTATTTGGTAAAACAGCTTTTCTCATCAGGCCCATGTATGAGTTAATTAAAGCTATTTCACGTATAGTTTCATTAAGTGCACAGGTGGTATATTTAGTTAGGGCCTCAATGTGCCAGATTATATCTTCTATCCCCATTTGGGGCATGAAAAGAGAGAGTAAGTGGTCATACCAATGAAACACCGACCAAGTCCAGCGGTGCCTGAAATGGGGATAATTTGCAGGCTTAGGAATAGTTTTAGTGTGGCACACTTGTATCCTAGAAAAACCTAGAGTGTATCTTCCCAACCATCTGGGCAGCAACCATGGCCATAAGATAGATCTGCACAGCAAATTAGTTCCATTATGGGCTGGCCACAAGATACCTGGTCTGTTCTTGCAGTGAGTTGCAAACCAGTCTGTGGCTTTTAGAAGTATAATGTGTTCAGAGAGTTGGGCTAATCTAGCCTAATTTGGGGGTATTATTGGGCCAGTAGTTGTAAGTACAGCTTCTTTGTTCCCAGCATAAAGGGTCAGTATGGCTTAGTGACCAGTGGTGGGAGTTAGATAACCACCGAGGTAAGCCTGAAGTGCTGGAAGAGGAAGTAGCCCATATAGCCAGCAAAAACCTACCTGCAGCCTGTTAGCATAGTGTTGGACCCATTGTAAAAATAAGTTGGAGGCTTATTTGGCACAGCAAAGGTACACATAAGAACAGCTATAGAAAACAGTTATTAAAACCCATGATGTTAATTACTTTCCTTTTTTAAATAGAAGTTTGATGTCCTCTAACAGCTCACAAATTCATGGATTAGTCTTAGGTTCTTTTTCTGGTGGTGCCTTTTTTACCCATGTGTGATGAATCTAAAGCTTAACACTAGCAAGCTTTAGGGAGGTCTAAGTGGTCAGCAAGACATCATCATAAGGATCCATCCACTTCTCAGTCAGTTATTCTGGGCCCTGGTCTCACCATGTCTTTAGCAGCATTCTGTCTCCTGGGTTGAAAGGGTACAGAGGTTCATCTGCTGGAAAAACTTGACCTGGAAAAGGCAAATGATCAGAAAGGCTCGTCAGCCTGTCTAGGTGGCTCTGTTTCATTCACCAACTGAAACACCACCACTCTGTTTAGATGACGTGAACCTGAGAGGGGAGAAAAAGTATATTGCACTTTCAGAAATGAATACTTTATAAAATAAGGAACTGTCTGTGTTGGGGCATAGGGTAAGAAGGGGTACAGTAGACCCCCGTTATTCTTGGTTTCAGTTACCTGTGGTCCAGTCTAATAAGATATTTTGTGAGAAAGAGAGACCACATTTACATAACTTTTATTACAGTATATTGTTATAATTGTTCTATTTTATTATTAGCTCTCGTTGTTAATTTCTTACTGTGCCTAATTTATAAATTAAACTTTATCATAGGTATGTGTGTCTAGGGAAAAAAAGCAGTATCTGTAGGGTTCAGTACTATCCACAGTTTCGGGTATCCACCGGGAGTCTCAGAATGTACCCCGCACAGATAAGGGGGGTACCACTGTGGTGATGGCTGACTTGACACAGACAGCCTTGAAAACCAAGCTACAGATCAAGATCATTATCCAGTTGTTAACAGCTGACTGAGAAGTGGACAAGTGCTTATGATGTCTTGCTAAACACCCATACCTCCCTAAAGCTTGCTGGTGTTAAGCCTGACCTTCATCACACATGGGTAAAAAAAGGTACCACCAGAAGAAGAAATTAAACCTAATCCATGGATTCGTGAGCTGGATGAAGTGAAGCCACTGACAGGCTTAAGCTAACAAGGAATCTGATCACATTTTCATTCACCTTGCTGAGAGTCCTATCAGTTTCCTTATCACAGGAAAAAGGGTCACTTTTCACTTTCAAATTTTTCTATCTGTGATGAAATCGTTCACAGGTATCTCAGTTTTGGTGTATTTAAAATAAAACTGGATTTTTCTCCCCAAACTTGACACTACCTCATTGTCTTCCTCTAGGTTAACAGCTCCAGCATCTACCCTTTCTCTCAAACAGAAAACCTGGAAGTTGTCCCTGATTCTTCCCCGTCTTTGACTCTCCACACCAGTCCATAAACATGTCTTGTAAATTCTATCTCCATCTGTGTCATTGAATTTATCCACATCTCTCTCCCTGATTTCCACTATCCCAGCAGCTTCTGGATGTCTCTGAGGGTCATCCCATGGTGATTTCCAGTCTGATGTAGGCCACCTTTAATCCTTTCTCCACACAAGCAATAATCTGGCCCCCTTCTCCTATTTTAGCTCTTTGGCCACCTCCTTAAACTTGTCTAGCTTTTCCCACCCTCAGAGCATTTGTACATTCCATTTTCTTTGCTTGAAATGTTTTTCCTTCCGCCTTTTCATAAGGCTGCAATTTTTTATCTTTAAGTTCTTGGCTAAAACATTATCTCCCCAGAATGGCTTTCCATCACTACTCTATCAACATAGAGTTTCCCTTTTATTCTCTGTTTTATTACCTTCTTCACAGTATGTATCACGCATTTTATGTGTGTGCTTCTTTATTGTCTTTATTTTTATTTTTCTGTATGTACGTGTTGCTCCTATTAGGAAGTAAATTTTCAAAGCAAGGATTATGTCCACTTTATTCAATATTTTATCCCAGTCCCTAACACTGTCATTCTGTCAGGGCTAGGTTAAATTCCTACAGAATGGAAGAAATTTCTGTTCATTTCTGTCCATCTATTGAATTTTGTAGGATGTTTACTGAGTCTGAGCTCCCTTTAAATGTGAAACAGTGGGTAATATAAACTCGTTTACTATCTAAATAACTAATGTCTTCTTTTTAAAAAAGATTCTTTTTAAAAATAAACTTTATTGTGTATATTTGAAGTTTACAACATGATGTTATGGGATACATGAAGATACACAGGTACATATAAATAGTACAATGGCTTCTACAGTGAAGCAGATTAGCATATCTATTATCTTACACAGTTTTTGTGTGTGTGTGTGTGTGACAATTGCAGCTAAAATATACTTATTTAACAAAAATCCCTGATACATTATTTTATTAACTTTAGTCCTCATGTTGTACATTAGTTCTCTAGATTTATTCGCCCACCGGCCAGCTGCCAAAAAAAAAAAAAAAAAAGAGGATTCTAGATTTTTTCATTTTACATATCTGCTGTTTTATATCCTTTGGCCTACATCTCCCTCTTTTCTCCCTCCATCCCTACCCTACTCATGCTAAAATAAATAAATAAATAAATTCCTAAGACATTGTGGGATTTAAGGTTCTCTCACCACCAGGAAGTACCCTTGATGGAACTGATGAATGCACTTGAGGCATATCTTGCGAAACAGAAGGTTGCAATCTGTGAAAAAATGATAATTTGTGCCCTTATATGGCAAACCAGACTTTGCCAAACAGAGATTCTCAAATCCACAGAGTCCCTGTGGTATGTGATATGCCACTGCAATTCACCCAGTGACACTGAATAGTATTTTCCAGAAGAAAAATGCGTCAGTTTCCAGCTCCTCTTCTAGGTTCTCTTACCCTAATCCTTTTTCTTAACTGGGGGGTTTCCAAAGTCTAATAATATATCCTTATTTCTTCTATTCTAATTCTATATTCGACTTCCATGAGAAAAAAAAAACTCCATCTTATTTTTTCAGCTTTCAACCTTGCACTGACAAATCTTAAATTCAAGTTTCTAATCCCAATCTCACCTTCTAATCAGCTCTGTTTTGCATCAGCTTGTATCATGGATTCTGAATATTGCTCTGCAGATTGGATTCAAATCAGCCTGAAAAATCTAAACCCATCACCCCTGCCTCTGAGCTTCTGCTCTATAATTTCCTACATTCTCTCATCAATATTTTCTTTCACGAGCTGTGTATTTTCACCTCATTTTACACAATTATAAAGAGGGTACTGCACAACTCTAGAGGGTGCCATTTACACTGCAGTGCTTGTGAATGGTACTCTCTGGAGCTGTACCTGGAAATATCTCTTACTCTTCTATTTTTTCCATCTTCTGTGCCACACTCAAGCCTCTGTACATTGTGGGCACCATACACATGCTGTTGACAGACTATTTTGGCCAGTACTGAGGACAAAAAAGCACCAGAGAATGTCAAATCTACACCCTAAATCTTCTTTACTGTTTTCTATGAAATACTCGTCAGGTCTCCCATCTCATGTACTTTGCTCCATTTGAAAAGAATGTGTTTATGTCAAGTGTTGTCAATTTATCTTTTACTTCCTCATATAATCCTCCTATTATGTGGGCATCAAGCTTAACAAAGAAATGTGAAGATAAATAGCAGTTATTTCCTGATGGCTCTGCCTAGAGATTGGTCACGGTGGTTACGCAATGAGAAAATTGGAACATGGATTTCTTATGCTGAGCACTTAGATAATGTATTTACAGGGCTCTCAGCCAGAGTCCCGCAGAGGGGAAACTCAGAAACAACCTCTGTGTCCTTTTGCTTAGGCTAGGACTTGGTATTTGGTAGGGACCATGCAGACATACACTGAACAAGTGAGGTTGGAATTAACTTTCACAGTAGTGGAAATGCCCTTGGGTAATTGTCCCAAATCCAACATGATTCAGTAGAAGAGATCTGGCAGGGAGACTAAACAGACTCATGCCAGTAGGCAAGTTCCACAACTTTTAAGGGTTTCAGGACTCTAGTTATAATGTATACCCATGCAGATTTTACATCCTAAATTTGTGCCTTTTCACAATTGGGATTTTGTAAGTCTATACCTACTATGATCATTTCAAGGGACCCGCAGTAAGAACAATATATCAGTTCGAGCACTCATCATAACTAATTTTTTAAATAATTTGCATATTTATATAATTTATCAATAGATGCATATTAAACACATTATTAAAATAATACAGAGAAATTTTCTTTAATTTTTCTTCTTTCTTTTCCTTAGTGTTCCTGGTAGAAATTCTATACGCGATGGATATTCAATGACTTCATGAGTTAATGAATGAATCAGTGAGGCACTGTATACAGCCCACACAGAGACAAAGATAGCCTTTAAGCTACTGCAGCAGTTCTTGATGTATTAACAAGGGGAGATGCGTATGTAACTGGTGCTTGATAGGTAACGGTTACTGCAATTGAGTATTTAATTAAATTAAGCTCTGAGCTTTCTAAACGTCAAACCAGAATGAGCTGCACAATGGATCAAGTGGATCTCATGGCTATTCTCAATTTTCCCAGACAGAATTGTCCCAATTTCTTTAGAAACTCTTAGGATTTTTTTTTTTTTAATTTTATTTTGTCGATATACATTGTGGCTGATTATTGCTCCCCATCACCAAAACTTCCCTCCCTTCTCCCTCCCCCCTCCCCCCCAACAATGTCCTTTCTGTTTGCTTGTCGTATCAACTTCAAATAATTGTGGTTGTTATATCTTCTCCCCCCCCCCCCGGTTTGTGTGTGTGTGTGTGTGTGTGTGTGTGTGTGTGTGTGTGTGAATTTATATATTAATTTTTAGCTCCCACCAATAAGTGAGAACATGTGGTATTTCTCTTTCTGTGCCTGACTTGTTTCACTTAATATAATTCTCTCAAGGTCCATCCATGTTGTTGGTCAACCACCTACCTGCAATCCAGTTATGTTCTCGGTTTGGTCTCTATTCATCTATTTCCTCCCCTACCTCAAACCTCTTCTTTCCTGCCTCCTCTGTTCATCTCTTGTCCTCCTCCAGTCTTCTTACCAACATTTGTTGAACATCAACCATGCATCATGCTCCATATTAGACACCATGACAGGCATTGGTAATGTAAAAATCAATAAAATATTTCCCCAACCTTCATGCTATACTCTAGATACTGATCTGCACCCCTGCTGCCAAAATGTTCATGCTAGTAGGCTATACCTACTAGCTAGAGATGTGAGGTGCATGAGAATAGGGACAGTGGATATGTGTAAAAAACTATACCTTTATCACCCAGCATAAATGCATGATACATGAAAGGCACTCAGTTCCCATCTGCTGAACAAATAAATCTAAGCTGATGTCTTTATCCAGTGTTTCCCCAATTATCCCAATTATTCTAAAACAAAAAAACAAAAAAACAAGTCTTTTGTATTTGAGCAATGTGGCATGCTCTATCTCCTGCTGATAGAGTCACAAATTGTATGAAGTCATTAAAGGCCCTGAGAAGTCCTATAAGAATAAAACATGCTTAACGTGACTTATGCCATCTTTCCAAGTTTATTTGACTGCATACATTTATTTGTTTTTAAATTCGGCATCTTATAGAACTAGCAATCTGTAGAAAATGCTCATAGAGTTACTTCCTTTTCAGAAGTAAAGCAAATGATGGGAAGTTAGTGGTGGAGTTAAAGTATGCTATCCTTCTACTTTTGTTAGTACTTTGTATTTTGAGGATAGATAGAGCTAAGTCACCTCAAAGCCATGCCAAGAGCTTCACCTGACTTTTCACATCTCTACACCCTTTGTTTGCCTTCAAACACACCATGTCCAGCCACTTCCCAGGGGCCTACACCACAATCTCTGTCTTCATTCCTTTGTCTCTGCAGTTTACTTCTAAAATGGTTACCTTCTCTTCATCTCTGCTCTCAAGTCCCTCTTGCCACCTCCTTTCCAACAGTCATCACAATTAAAACTCTTTTGTTTCTAAGGCCTGTGTCAGATACCTCCACTTCTTGAAGAATTCCCAAGTCATTTTCCTTTATAACTCCTCCCGCCTCTGTTTAATGCCCCAAAGGAGAAATTGTTTCACCCTCAGTCGAAGATTCGGCAGTATTTATGCCTCTATGTATTTTTAATTTTTCAATGGCACACATCAGTTTAACTCTTTTTATATTTACTTACAAATAGAACCTTGTCAACAAATGCAGGTGTTGGGTTGAAAATGATGTTTTATATTTACTAGATCGACCAGCCTCTATGTATGCTCCACAATGCCTAGGACAATTCCCTTCCTAGAGCATCACTAAAAATAGGGTTGTGGTATAAACAACAACCATAAGCCAGTTTGGAAACTGCCTGGTTCTGTTTCCCAAGTTGCTTTTTGCACATGTATATTCAGTGAATGTCTACACTGATGTAGTGTTTTTAAAGTATACTATCATCCTGCTTTCATTAGTACTTTGCAAATTAGAGGAACAGCATGTGTCACCATACATTTTATTTATCATCTGTGTACTTCCAAAATAAAAGGGCACTTTCCCTGGGTGACCTCTGAGTTTATGGCCTAAAGTTATTATTTGAATACATAATTTATAGGGAGAAACCATCTGTGGAAAGTATATTATACATCTATTTCTAGTTAAGAATCTTCACAGAATAAAAATGACTTTTGTAGCTTGTAACTTCATGCTATTTGTTTACCTCTTATTGTTTTTCTAACTTTAGGGGGTATTTAAACAAAGTATTCAAATGTCCAAGTCTGCAAACTGATTCCAGCAGAAGGCATTTGGGAGAAAGTGCACTATAAAATTAACTTTAAAAATGTCTTAGAAGAAAATTATGCCCTTCAAATGGTGTGAGTAGTTTTTAGGGAGTCTTAGCTTATGACCCCAGAAGGATATTAGAACAAAAGGGCACATTTGTTTTTTCAGTTTTAAATAAGAGTATATTAGCTCTACTAAGTATTTATTTTCCATTAGTACTTTAAAGTTTACAAACTGTTCTCATTTGATCCTCCCTGTAGGCTGAGTGGTTGGCACAGGAATAAAAATAGCTACCATTTACGAGAGGCACTGTTCTCAGAAACGTACATACAGGACCTCATGGATGCTCAAATAGTCCTATGAGATAACTACTATTGTTATTACTATTTTGTAGACAGGGACAGTGAGGCACTGCTATTTTGGGGTAGAGCTGAGGTACAAACTCAGGCAGTCTGACCCCAAAGTTTGTGTTCTTAACCAGTCCATTAATTTCCTCCTGTGACCATAGCAAAGCTCCCCTTCTACAGCTTGCACGACAAAACACTGGCTCAAAGAAGTAATATGTTGGCCACTAACAGGACAGAGCAGCCTCTTAATGGGCAAAGCTCAGCACCAAAAGATCAGAGTGGAGGACTGAAGCTCTAACAATTTAGCGACTTATGGGGGCTTTTTATCCTAGCTGAATAAGTACTCCACTATGGACATATCATATCAAATTATGGGCCTTCTCAAAGAATCACTTTTTAAGTGCAGGTGTCCCTTGAAATTCCTTCTTTAGATCTATAAGCAGGAAGTAAAAGCCTGGATAAATCAACTGACTTCCCAAGATCACAAAGCTCTTAAATGGGAGAGCTAGAACTAGGGAGTAATTCTGTATATCTCCAAGTCAGGTGTACACCCCACTGCTCCTTTTCCATGGCATCTTCTTCCAGCATTCAGCTTTCACCTAACTCTGTACAGTTATGTCTTCATTCTGCCCCTGGATAGACTTGACCAAGCCCTGATCCTTATTCAATTCCCTGTTTTCTCATCAGAAAAATGGGGAGAGCCAAATGATATAGAAAAATGCCTTAAAATATTGCTATAAAAACATGCATACACTAGCATTTTATTTTTCCAGAATCATGGAGGCATGCTATGTTCCACAGAAGTAGATGTTTCACATTAATAAACTATTTATCACATATGTATGTGCATATATATATCACATATATATTTGTATTTATATATTTATATATCTATATTTATATGTTTACATTTGAATATATATATTTATCACATATGTATGAATACATAATATGTG
Source organism: Cynocephalus volans (assembly GCF_027409185.1). Taxonomy (NCBI): domain Eukaryota; kingdom Metazoa; phylum Chordata; class Mammalia; order Dermoptera; family Cynocephalidae; genus Cynocephalus; species Cynocephalus volans. Next base: position 21,352,773 of record NC_084476.1, read on the forward strand.
TATACAAAAATTTCCTGGCATTTCCTAAGCCTTTCACTTACAATCTTTCTGAAGTATACTTCTATATTCCTAAGCAGAATAGATACTAAAATATACATTCTCTACCCATCTTCAAGATGTTTTCAGCCAGGGAGTAGAGACAGCTGCCTACAAAAGCGATCTGAGGCAGGTTACTAAGAATATAACTGAAAAAATACAATTTAAAGACAAAGGGGAATGATGGATTCTCACCTAGAATATTTAGCGAGGGTCTCAAGAAAGAGGTCCCACTTATATGCACATGAGAGGCAGAATTCGATAGGCTGAAATGAGGACAAACTTTATTTACTCCAATTGGAGGAGGGTACGTGGTGTCAAGGCATGTTTGGAGAATAAATATTAATTTAAACAAAAGATACTCACGGTTTCCATAGTGTTTAGGGAAGAGGAGGTTGAAAGCCAGAGGACAGAATGCCTTGTGTGACTGGTTAAGCCATGCATGCGGGCTATTGTGCACAGGCAGGTACTGAGGACAGACTTGTTTTGTTGAGCAGAGCATGTTAAGTTCAGAGCAGAAATACTTCTACAGGAGACAGTAGCTCATCCAGAACTGGGGTAGAAAGACCAGGTGCATAAGATTACACACAAATCATTGAGTAATGAGAGAAGAGGTGAATGGGTCTGACTTTCAGGACAACGGAATGAATGAACAGCAATATGGTCAGTCTCTTGTTTGTTAGAGGGCTCAAAACACAAACTCTGTGTGTGTGTGTGTGTGTGTGTGTGTGTGTGTGTGTGTGTGTGTGTGTGTGTGTGTGTGTGTGTGTGTGTGTGTAAGGGAAAAAGAGAGGGAGACAACTTGCAATTCATTTTGTCATAAGGACATTTCATGAGAAAGATCTGGATGCATCATATCCTCATCAATTATTCACCTGATTCCCGGCCACTTTTCAAAGCATGTTATAGGTTCGTGTGTTATTTACTCCTTGGCCCTAATGCATTTCTTCTCCTCTGTTATCCTTACATCAACCCTGAAATGAAACAAAACTGTAATTAATTTTATGGCATGTAATAATAATAAAGACCAGAGAAATGTTTCTCATTTCCTGGAGGGCAATGACTCTCAACTGCCTGAAGAAATGGAAAATGATTTTTGCCATCTTAGGGAGAAGTAAAACAGTGATTTCCAATCAAGCTGTTTGCTCTCTGTGTTCAGAAAGAGGAATGAACTGGCTTGGACTTGTTTCTATAAAACACAATCAAAATTATGGTACATGGTAGAGAACAGGAAAATGGCATGATGCAAAATAATGAGTAATACAGAGATGTAAGTAAAGTGCCAGCACAGTGCTTGGCACCATGTGTGTCAATGTTTTGCTGTTTTTATTACCAAAATTCTGAGTTTAAATGTGTTGATTCTGGGATTCTGAGGAAGTCAAAGAAAATCCCATTGAATTATAGGGGACAGCAAGATACTCCCTCAGGATTCTGGCAACAGATCTTATCACTGCTTCTTTCTAACTTCAGGGACCTGGTTGCAGGAATGAACCACATTACTTGTCTGACTTTTTAATTTGAGAAAAAAAAAAAAACATAAAGTTTACAAAAAAGATGAAAAAATAGTATAACATATGTCTGTATATCTTTTACCAGAATTTTCCACACGTTAACCTCTTACAGAACCTGGTACAATTATCATAACAATGAAAAGAACATGGATGAAATTCAACTAACCTACAGACCTTATATAAAGTCTGCCAATTGCCCCACTGATGTCCGTTTTTAGGCTCAGGATCCTATATTAAGGCTGCTTTTAGGCACCTGTCTCTTTTATCTCCTCCAAGCTGGGGCAGGTCCTCAGTCTTTATTATATATTTGTTTATTATTTTTTGTTTATAACTATGACACTTAGGGAGAATACAGGTTAATTATTTGATGGTATATCTACCATTTGCTCTTTCGCCACATTTAAATTCAGAAAATGCATTTTTGGCCAGAATATCATAAAAATGATGCTGTGTTCTCAATATCATATTAATACACAAAGGATGGCCACATGTTTTATTATTAGTCATGTTAAATTTGATCATCGGTTAAGGAGGTTTCTTCCTGGTTGGCCAATGGAAAGTTGCTGTTTTCCTCCATTTATTTGATAAGTTTCTTATGGGTATACACTTTGTACAGATATGTTTGTATCTAGACAGGATCTTCCTTGTCATACCTTCACTCACTAATTTCAGTTTCTATTGATAAATCCTGGCTGCAACAATTATTGCTATGATGTTAGCCAAGTGATGGTGTTGAACTGTCTTTCCTCATTTATTAATTGGAATTCTATGAAGGGAAAAGCTTTCATTCTCTCCCATTTATTTATTTATTAAATCATTTATTTATATCAGTATAGAACAATGAATATTTTCTTCATTTTATGGGTTGCAATCCATTACTATAAGTATTTATTTATTTTGTTGCTTATTTTGTCATAAAATTGGCCATCAGAAGCTTCTTTGGGTTGGCTCCTGTATCCTTTTTACATGCCCCATCAATTTTCAGGCATTTTCTTATTTTTTGGCACCCTAAGTTGTCCCAGGCTCATCTGGTATTTTCCCTGTGCTAGCTCTTGACTCATCCAGTGCTAAAATAAACTCATTTTTATTTTCTTTTGTGTGTGAGTGTGAAAAGTGGCATTTCTAAAGCATTTTGGGACTCTAGGCATGCTCATTGTGACTGTAGTGTCATTGCTTCTAGGCCCTGTCAGCAGAGATAGAAAACATAAGTAAAATATAAGTATGCATGCACATGCACCTATGTCTACATCTGTTTATCTACATATGTATAACATGCATAGCCATGAGTTCATTCTAATACCTCTGATTCAAATCAAACATTGCAAGGTTCATTCTAGCCTCCTCCTTTGAATTATAACTTCTTTCTTCAAAAATAAGAAACTCGGCTCTCATTATCCACAACATATTTATATATTTGCTCAATCTTAGAATACATTTGAAATAGCTTCAGAATTACTAACCCTGCAGAAAACAAATTTACTACAGTACAATATTGTATGCCGTATAATTTATAATCAAAATACTGTTTTCCAAAGTTACTTAGGTTGGTCCTTATCTTCCTCACCTCCTGAAGGAGCAATGTGAAATAATAACGATAATAAAGAAGTGTGATGATATTATTTATTTTTAGTAAAGTTAGCTAATTTGTCATATTTTGCATTCCACTTGAAATTTACTTTCCTACCAAAGACTAGTTGATTTTCTCTGATTGTTTATTATTTATTTGGAATGTGATACACTAAGACAGTTCTGAAAGCTGGCACTTTACAAAGACATTATTCAAGGAAATGCTGCTCGCCCTTCATTCATTACTACTTATTGCCACTCCCCAGTGTTTGCCTACCCACCCTCTCTAGGCAGTCCATCTCATTAGTTTTGGGCTTACCTTCCTGTATTTCTTTTTGAACAAATGTGCAGATACATGTGTGTTAATTTATGGCATCTTCTTTGTTACACTAAAAGATGTGTACTATAGATACTGTAGGAGAACAAATTCCCTGTCCATAATCTTTCCAAGCACTGAATAACTTAAAGGCATACAACTAGAGAATGAGCAGACCATTGCTGAAGCCGCATAAACACAGAGAGTCTAAGGCAGTAGTGTCTACATATAGTTGGTCAAATTTCAGCCTATACCGCCTCTGACAGCATCTATAGCAAAGTTTCTATATGTTCTTCAATGATCCAGAATCAAGAAGAGTTCAAATACAGTGCCAAACTCCTACAAAATTCTAAGTATTAACTTTTTAAATGATACTTTGCAACTTACAAAGCACATTTTGCATGCATTATTTTATTAGATACCTTCAGCATCTTGTGAGGTAGTTGGAAGAAAGTTTCTCACCTCTGTTTGCATAGAGAGACACCGAGGTTCAGTTACTTGAGTAATTGTCAGCCATCCCCAACAGATGGTGATGCTCTTGCGAAGCAGTGCATTTTGTCTTATGTACCCCTCTAATGCCTAGCAGAACTACATGGTGCTTACAGAGTGATTAGGAAACACTGATTGGACAAGACTGAATTGTAAATCGAGGATAAATAACCAGTCAGGGAAGAAGTCAAGAATCCTTGATGCGTTTAGTAATTGCACAAGCATTAAACATTCAACAAGCCTAGAGCATTTATTATATACTTAATACTGGGTATACAAAGACATGTAAATCAAGGGTTGCGTCCTCAAGGAATTCACTGTCATCAAAGACAGATGACTAAACATGCAATTAGAATGTGATGAGCATGCTTTGACACAGATAAGTGTTATGGTGTTCAGAATCTACTTTTGAGTAAGTAGAAGCCCTTTGGGATTTTGGTATAATGGAGACAGTGAGAACAATACCCCTTGATATAGGAACGCTTATTGGGGTCTGAAATATTTCTTCCTGCCTCTCTTCCCTCACTGCATAAGGGTACATCAAAAAGTTCATGGAAAAATGGGATTCAAAGGTAATACAAATATTTCATGAACTTTTTGAAGACCCCTCATATTTCTCCCATTCACACCTATCTAACTCATGCTTGGTCTTTAGGTCTCATTTTATTTTGTTTCCTCCTTGAAGATGCTCCTAATTCTGGTTAGATTTCAAGATTCTTATTTAAAATTTGTTATCATCCTGTATTTTCCTATGCCCAATAATGTTTTCACATTGTATAAATGCTGAAGTTAAAGAGTTGCATTAGTCACTGCCCTCTTAGAACATTGCCTAGTGGAGAAGACATGGGCCACATTACTGAGACTTAGTTTCCTGCTGTGGTAGAATGGAGTAGTCATTATGGGATCTAAGGTCAAATGACTCATTTAGAATCTGACTTCTGCTCTTCCCAGTCATGTGATCTTGGAAAACTTAACCTCTCTAAGTGTCATTTCCTTCCTCTGGGATTTAAGAAATAAACTGGTACTTACTTCAGTGGTTACAATTAAATTGAGTGTAACAAATGTAACATACTTATAAATATCTGGCATTTAGAAAGCACCTGTTAGTTAAGGGTTAACTATTATTATTTTGTCCTTTACAAAACTTCAAGACTCTATAAATCACTGTGATGTCTCCCCTATCCTGATGACCCCACAAGACATAAACCAGCAGGCCATAGACTACTCCAAGATCTGCCCCTTTTGGCCCATGAAACATTCCACCCGATGCCCCCTAATTTCACTTCTAGACTGTGCTCAGTGACTGTCTTCCACCTCTCAACAGAAAATCTGATTCCAATGTTGTGCTTAGGTCATCTCTATTCCAGAAATCCTAAGGGAAAATGAAGATGCAAAGGGATCGGGGCATCCTTTGGATTTTGATTGTAACTGTGTCTGTGACAAAAGGAACACTAATGCCAATTCATATATCTCAGATCCCTGAAATGTCAGAGTGGGAAAGGAATCTAAAAAAGAAGTCCTCATTTTACATATGGAATAATCTGAGGTCATCAGTCAAATCAGTAATATAACCAAGATTAGAACTAAATCTGCTCATTCCAAAGGTTGAATTCTTTCCAACCCATAAATGGACACATAAAAAGAGCAAATCAGATCACTGAATTTATACTTTTCAGACAAATTAGTCCAAATTTTCTCCTAGTATATAGATACATAAATCTGGGGGAAATCTCAGTTTTTGTTTCTTTTTTGGGACTTAGTACTGATGACTGAGAAATTAAATAAAGAAAAAATTGGAAATCTGTGCTGCGACATCCCCTGCCCCCGAAATTCATATGTAGAAACCCTTCCAGTGTGACTATTTATTGAGATAGAATATTTAGGAGGTAATTAAGATTAAATGAGGTCATAAGAGTGGGACCCTAATCTGATAAGAAGGTGGCTTTATAAGAAAAGGAACAGATCTCTTTCTCTTGGCCATATGAGGACATAGTTAGAAGGCAGCTGTCTGCAAGCCAGGAATAGAGCCCTCACCAGAACCTGACCATGCTGGCACCCTGATCTCAGACTTCGAGCCTCCAGAACTGTAAGAAAACAAATTTCTGTTCTTGAAGCCGTCCAATCTATGGTTATTTTTTATGGCAGCATAAGCTGACTAATATACTAACAGGCAATGAGGGTGTATTTTAAATCTTTAACAAATATAATCTGTAGATGACTTCTTAGAGACTAGGGAAGAGGGCATGAGTTTGCAGTGTGCTTTTCCATTACCTGCTCTCCAATTTTGCTAGAATTAGTATCAATGAAGCCAGATTGGTAATGCTAGTTGAGAGGGGGGAGAGCAAAAGGAGAAACTCAGAAATAATATTATATCGTGTTCCCATTGAGAGAGTCAGTGTTTGAAATGGCAACCATCAGCATCAAGAAGTTGCATGAGGCAGTGATGGAGATCCCCTCCCCTATTCCAGCAGCAGATGGGCAGTGCTCTCCTTCACTCCCACCAGTACAGAACTGCTCCCAGTGGGACACTGGGATTCCTTGCTCTGGTCTAATTTTAAGTGAATCAAATGACGCGGCACTTTGCCACATCCCTCTGGAAACTATTCCAAAATTGAGCAGATCTCATCTTTTGAAAATGTTCCCTGAGTAATGGAAACATGAGGAAGGGGAATATGCTACAGACCCTGGATGCATCTTCCAACCACAGTGGAATGCAATATGCCAGACACACTTTTATAGTGGTCAGGGTGGACGTGGGAAAGATTTTGGGAACGGAACAATAAGTTCTGCTGTCATCTTAAATCACATCCAGTGCTAGATGCTCTCAAGGTTTATATCACACAGTGCTAGGCACACTAAACTATTTCAATCCAAGACATGGAGATACAGTTACATGGCTGCTACCATCTGGTTAACAGACTGGTTTCTACTTTTCAGACAGATATTACGCAGTGAGAATAGAAGAGGTGAATGCAGCTGGACTCATTCTTTCCACCAACTTGTATAGAATTGTAACCCAGATAATAGTCAGGGTCTTTCTGAATACTGAGACTTCCATCATATTTATTTCAGCACTTAAATTTATACCCAAACCTAAAGCTGTGAGTTCCTAGCCAGTTTTTGTTTTTGAAACCATCTTTGTCTCCTGTTTCAGCACCTATGTGTGCTAGTTTGTTCCACACCTTCTTAACTCAACTGTTTTTATTTGCCCCAAATCCCCACTACCGAAGTCTCTGAATTTTTGTACTTAACTATCTGGGGAAAGACAAATATGTATTCAAAAGACAGCAAAGCAAATGACTTCAAATGATATTCTAGTTTGCAAAATATTTTTGGTTTGCTGAAAATATTTTCAGTTTTTCCACCACTAAAATATTTTCACTGCTCCTTACACCTCATAGTCTCAACCTATTTTAATCTTCCTGCCTCTCATCTCTAACCCCAACCTCACAAGCCCACCCCCAGCTGTTATTTCTAGAAGTGAAAAACATTTATCTTGGTTTAATGCAGTCTAGTAAGGGATCATTTACTGTTGCATAAAAATCATCGTCGTTGGATTTTTCTCTCCACTGGGCCCTTCCCATAGGTTAATCAAGGTTTTTTTTTTTTGTTTTTTTTTTTTTTTTTCCAGTAAAAGGAGAAGATGACTTGATCTGTGAGGAATTCTGACATCAGAGCCTCAGATGAGGCAAGCTTTCCATCTTGCTGTGTTTTTCACTGCTTCTCTACCACTCTGGTCTCTGTACAACATGACACTCAAAGGTACAACTAGCTGCGCCTATAAATATATCCTGTACCAAGGCTAGAGCTTCACTGAAAAGAAACCGTAGACCATAGGTATGCTCCTCCACTGTCAGGCTCACCTAGATTACTCCTTGCTTTAAAGTGAGCTTTCAAAGGCACTTTTAAAATGCAGGTAGCAGTTGGGAATCTGTTGTGGTAGAACAGGAAGGCACATCCCTGTTTATTGAGGGCTATTGTGGCTTGAAATCCATCTCTGCTACAAGGTCAAGGACCTCTTTCAACCTCATTTTTTTTTTTTTTTTTTTTTTGGATCTAAAAGTAGGGTTAATATAATTTGCTCTGTAGGGCTACTGGGAATGGGAATATCAAAGAACAGCTGGGTTAGAAAATACTTTGTAAATGTTTAATCATATATTGCTTATATTGCTAATGCTATTTATTATGACTTTATTATCAGTCATTACTATCATCTTTCAATCACATTTGTTTATTAGGCTTTAGAGCGAAGATTCTTTAGGAACGGTGAGCTTTTTTGATGAGGAAGCTCTTATATGAAGAGATTTATTACAAGAAATTGACACACATGATTATGGGGGCTGGCAAATGCCATGATCTGGAAGTCTGTGGGGTGCATCAGCAAGCTGGAGACCCAGGAGAGCTGGAGAAAACTGATCTTAAGAAAGGCGAGATATTTTGCCCAAAGTTTAGGACACATTAGTTGTGGAGATGCTTTGCAACCCGGTGTGTGATTGTCTCCAAAGTCTGTCTACAGCATAGCAGTTAGGGGCATAAACTTTGGTAGCAGTTGGAACTGAGTTTGGATCCTGAGTCTTCACTTTTTAACTTCATAGCTCTGGCCCCGTAGTCTGTTTCTTCATCTGAAAAAAAAAAAAAAAAAAAAGTACAGATAGTACCAAACTCAGAAAGATTTCATGAGAATGATTCCTTCTTTGTGAGCTGCTTTCCACAGTGCCATTCATATGGTAAGTGCTTGGCAATTGATAGATGCTATTAATAATATACCAGCCTTTGCCTGGGTCACGGTTCTCCTTAACATATCTGGACTACAGGTCTCCAGACTTTCCACCTCTGTCAGTCTATGGATGAATGCTGCACTCACAGGAACTGCACTGGTGCTGCTGTCAAGACTGAATCTATTGCAGTGACATAGATGGTTTCTTTGGCATCTACAGTCTTCATTTAATTCAGAAACTCACAGTTGGAGCAATTCTTTTCTCCCTCCTCCCACCCCCTGGCAACATACACAAAATCCATTATTTACTCCGCCCCAAACACAGTCCAAGCTTTAGGAAAACAAATAGAGGTATTAGAGTGTTCAACTAATCAAGATTTCTGCTACTCCTGTCTTGCCTAGGATAGGTGCTGCTAATCAGAGTGAGTGACAGGCACATCTGCTCAGTGGGCGAGAAAAGAGCACTCCATTCAGTGCATTTCATTCATTCACTGCCAGGAAGAGAATCCCAGTCAAAGGTAAAAACAATTCTGCCTCTCCTTGTACCTAATTGTCCAGCATTGCAGAGGAGCGTGATGGGGATGCCTGCCAGCATCTAAAAGCAGAGCAGATGTTTTTGATTGCTCCTTCCTTTGTAATTCTACCCTGGAAATAAAGAATTTCAAACCTGGAAAATAATAGAAATATATGAACCTCACAAAGGGACATACACAGCATCAATATGGAATAAGAGAGTAAATGCATTTTGAGTCATCAAATGGGAGTATTTAGGAATTATTTTCCCAATCAGGTTGGTACCAAAGGAACACAAATGCACCTCTAAATACCTTTAACTGAGGGAAAAAAATGGCAGTTTCTATTGAATGTGCTTTCTTTTGATAACAGAAAAATAGTGGGCTTCCTTTATGATGCCAGGGTTGAACATTGGTCAACACTCGTTTGAAAAGCTCTGATATTCTAACAGATCTGGTTAGCAAGCAGAAAATATTGGCAAATCAAATAGTGTTTCTTATATTATGCTTTCATAGAGAGTTCTGTAAGGTCTCTGAAGCTAAATTGGAATCAGTGTCACCAAAGGAAAGAGCTAGGAAGAACCTGAAAATTGAGTGATTAAAATAACGATTTTACAGATGGGGAACTGAGAAGAAGCTAACTTGCCTAAGACAGAGAATGCGTGTGACCAAATAGAACCATATCATCAAATTTAGAGAAACCTGAAATATATGGGTAGATAATCATATTTATTTCTCTTCCATATAGTTATGTGCATTAATTTGAAGGGTGGTTAAAACAATTACAGTTTCATTTTTCAAGCTTATATAGGACATGTTGCTACAACAAAGAAAGAGAATGCTAATTCAAGAATACAATGCCATCTTTTATTTTCTGCAGTCCTGCTCTGGCATGATAATGAGAAAACAGCCTACAGTGTGTCTTAGATAGGAATTAGCACCTTTAAAAACAAATGCCCCCAACAGGAAAAAGTAAAACATTAAATAAACAAAATGTTTATGTTTGCTTCTTAAAAGGAGGCGCTTGTGGCCTCGTAAGAGGAAAGTCTATCACATGTACATGAACTGGGATTTCAAAATTGCCCTAAGTGATTCAGAATATCTATTTGACATCATAGAGTCCCACACTTTAGAGGAACCTCGGGTGCTACCTACAGCCATATCCCCATCTGAAGCAGCATACCACCACTGGGCAGCTCCATTGTGCATAACAGCCCAGCTTTAGTATGAAGCCTTCATTAAGACAAAACAGCTGTAATTTGACACTGTTAGTTGACAGAACATTCTTCTTTATCTTGAATTTGGCCTCTCTTGGTCTTTGATGTGCCTTCTGTGACCTTTAAAAGTAAGTCCAGCTCAGCAGCTGCTCTTTAGGTATAGGAGATCAGCAATCATGTGCTTCCTGTGTCTTCTTTTTTCCAAACAACCACCCAGTTCTTTTCATTTGGAAATCCTATGTAATGTTTGGTGATGTAACACTTAATTTTATGTGTTAATTGGGCTACGCGGTAGTGCCCATTTCTTTTGTCGAATACCAGGCTACATGTTCTTGTGAAGGTATTTTTTTAGATCTGATTACTGTTAGACTTTCAATAAATCAGATTATTTTCCATAATGTGAGCAGACTTAATCTAATTATTTGAAGGCCTTAAAAGCAAAGACTGAGATTCTCTTGCTCTGGAATACCCTAATACAGGTATAGTACCTCCATAACAACTTGTAGAATTGAATAGAAACCAGTGTCACAGATAGAGACGGTAAACTACTTTGATGCACTAGCATTTTAAGGAAGCTTTCTGCAATAATGGAGAAATCACACTACCTTTTAGTACCCAGTAATTCAAGATACTTCAAGACATTTTGTTGGGATAAATACACGTGGAGAATGCAATACCAGATCTTTCCATAGTCTCACTTCTCAACTGTCGCTCACGTTGTAGACAACCCAATGTTAGAAATAACATTAGCCTGAAGGATGAATGAAAGTTGTTTCATTTCTCTAGTGACAGAGATGGCAAGATTAATGACACTCCCATGTGCATAGAGACTTAACATTTATAAATCATTTTTACAAATGTTTTCTCAGGGGGATTCTAATTTCAATCCAAAAAATTAACCCATTGACTCTATTTTATAGATACAAATGGAGGCCTGAGGATATAAAATGATTTGCCCAAGAACTCTAAACTCATTAGTGGTAGAACTCCAAGTCTAATTTTCTACACACCCACCCTTTCCAAGGCTTCCTGTCAGTAAGTGGACAGAGGAGCTACAGATGAGCTTCTCTTGCGGCCGTGCTACTCACTCATGAGGCTATGAACCATTTGACCAGGAGAGGCAAAGGGAAAGACCTCTGCCAAGGTCAGATCACGCATTGCCTAAGGTTATTGTTCTCCATTCCAGCCTCAAGAACGCTAAGAGATCAACGGAAGCATAGATCGGGAAATAAGAGTCATGAGAAAATTTTAAAAATTGGCTAGTTTTCATTTCCTGTTGGCTTTTCCAGCAAATTCTTGGCACCAGATAAGAGAAATGTGGTAATGCGGTAGAACGTCTCTGCCAGACGCTGTCCATTTAGACACAGAACAGTGAAATACCCGAGTGCTTGATGCCCTAAGGGCTTGTCTGGACATCCTGAGGTTTTTACAGTAGCCAATGCTGTAGACGTTTTGCCATTAAGTAGGATTGCTTTTAGCGAATTTCAAGGCATCACATTATGGTACTACCTATATTTTCCGCTGCTAGCTCTGCTTTGGAAATGCCAGCAAAGTAAGTTTGTTTACTTGATCTCTGAAGAAAAGGTGCAAGCTGAGTTGTGTCTTGTCCTAACTGGCATAATTACCCATCACAGTATGCATTTCACAGGGTTAGAACCAGTAACTAGGAGTCAAATCGTGCCTTGTTTTAAAGAAAATAAATGTTTAGGCTTTGAACTTGGAAAACAGATTCAACACAGGAGTTAACCCTCACCTTTGAAAAGCATTCTCATGTTATGATGTAATAACAGCAATTGTGATTTATTGAGAACCTACTATGCAGCTAAATATTCTATAGATGTTATTTATAACTCTCATATCAACCCTGCAATGCATGTGAGAATAAATTGATACTTGGTGAAGGAAAGTAACTTGCTGAAGGTCACATAAGAAATATCTAACCTAGACAGGCTTCTCCAGCAGGTGTTTCTTTTACTATACTGAAGTGTGTGTCTTTGGATCATATATAAAACATGTTAACTATTTGTAAGGGAGAAATCTCTCTCTCTCTCTCTCTCTCTCTCTCTCTCTCTCTCTCTCTCTCTCTGTCTCTGTCTCTCCCCGCCCCCAAACCTGTCTCAGACACAGAAATTCTTCCTAATGAAATGAAATTTAAATGAAATCCCTGACAAGGAAAATAGTTATGCCATTTAAAAAGGTATCTTTTAGGTCCTAGAAAGTGGCTACAGTTACATTAGGTGTTCAATTATTTTTTGTGAAGTAAAAAAAATGCATAATTTATTCCTATTTATCCAAAGTGTTGCATCTAAGACCTTCATTCTTATCATACCATCATATATATATATATATATATATATATATATATATATATATATATATATTAAAGACAGTCATTAAATTTTTCAATAAGCATACACAGAGCACGTACTCTGGTGGCAGATATCGTCCTAGGAAATAGGACGCAGAATTTTGGAAGAGAGCACTCTAGATACTACGGAGACCACAGTCCGCTAGGGGAGACAGACAATATCAAACAGTGTAACAAGTTGTAGTTACATGCACATGGGACCTAAGACAGCTTAATGGAGGACCATCTAGACAGCCCTAGGAAGAGATGAAAACCTGGAGTGTCCCAGTGCCTGGCCACACATAACATTCCCTTGCTTTCTCCCTTTTTCTCTCATTCAAAGAGGCTTTTAATGATGTATGACTCTAGGTTTTTCTTAGAACCATAGGACCTGGGATTTGGAGATTGTGTAGATATTTTAAAATCAGATATTTTTTTTTTTTTTTTTTTTTTTTGCCATAGAATAGGGTAGAGAATTGAAAATGTCCACTCCTACACAACACTTAGGAATCCTAGACATTAAATACACAGCTGAATTCCCAAGAAAATAAGAGAAATTTTCAAGCACTAAAACCTCAAGGAAGAAATTGTGATCTAGACAATGAAGAAATGAGTGGATGCTATGGCAGGGTCAGGGTGGGGAAGAAAGTAAGGGGGTTGTTGTTAGGGTCTTGGTCATGTAAATGTTGATGTTCATTGGGCAGAGGAGGATTTGGGTCTGCTCATGGGTGAGAGTTCAAATTTAGACTTCTTCATTACTCCAGGGTTCCCAAAGGTCTATGTCTTCAGTCAAAGGTTGGGTCAGACCTTTTGAGTATCGTTCACATTTGAGTAAATATCCATTTGTTCATCATTCATTTATTCCTTTGTTAGATATTTATTGAGCTCCTTCTATAACCAGTGCTCTTGTAAAAGTGTGAAATACATTATTGAGTAAAATCAAGATCCCTGGTCCAAGAATCATAAGTTCCAGTGAAAGAAACATATATGTATAATGCGCACACACACACACACACACGCACACATACACACACACACTATTATATACATTTATTTTTCAATTGCATGTAGAACAATTTAAAAAATCAAAACTGTATAATCTCACTGACTCATTTTAGAGAAGGGAAACTAAAATGGAAAAGTAAAATGCTATACCCCGAAACACAGAGCCTTCCACCCAGATCTTTATAGTAATACAAACCTATAAAGCCCAGCACAAGCAGAAAGCCAGCATACTTGGGAGTTTACACCCTCTCTGGGTGGCTCTTACAAATGACAGGTGGGTGCCACACTGTGGACACCCAACTATCTTGCCTTGAGTTAGGACAAACTCTGAGAATTGTCATGCCCCAGAGCTTCCTGTGAGATCAGGCTGAGATTGAGACTTCACCCAAAATCACACCCTTGACTGGCTTTGTCTCACCCCTCTCTTGTTCTCCCCTTATCAGTCTTTTCTGCGAGCACATCTTTAATAAATAACATGTGCATAATTCCTCATCTCAGACATTACTTTTGGAAAAAATGGTGAAGCCAGAATTCTGTCTCCCATTTCTGTGTTCAAAGTTCACACACTCTCTTTTATACCAAGAGGGGAGGAAAGTAAGATTCAGAGAGTTTCATACTTTTTTCTTAAGGCCATGTAGCTTGCAAGAGACTCAAATCTAATATTCTAAAACCTAGTGATATGAGCTATACCACATTGCTTTTTAAAATTTATCATAGGGAAGTAAATTTGTAACAAAGTGCTGCAAAGATTTCTCAGAATCTCCCAGCTAGACTTGCATTTATACTCTGAGTCTCAGTTTCTCCACTTAGACATTAGGACACTTATTTTCTTCAGTGTCTTTGTTTTCAGATTAAGTGGAATAGCAACATGAAATACACTTTGGTGCATAGCTAGGTGCTCAGTTTATGTTTGTCCTTCATTGAAGAGCCAAGGTAAGAATAAATTAACCAAACAAGGACTCAGATGATCAAAATTGTTTTGACCAACCATAGACAGGCTTTTCTTGAAGCAAAGCCCCCATTTCCAGGAAAATACTGAAAAAATAGCAAATAATCTTGTCAGTCCCTCATACATAATGGACTATATTAACATCTCCATGGGTCTGGTGGGTAAAGAACGGAGGCTCATGTATTCAGAAGGTGTCATGATAAAGTCCAGTCCCTTTCCAAAGAAAAGCCACAGAAGACCAGCATACCACATTAAAAACTGTAGGGATCCAGCCAGCCCTTTCTAACTGCTAACTAGGCAATTCCCAGGAGCCTAGGAAGGAAATCCAGAAGGATATAAACATGAAATGAATCAAGCATGCAATTGATTTTCTGTTCTCTCTATTTTTCCTTCTGTTTTGTTTTGATGTGTGTGAGAGATATTTATTTATTTTTATCATCATCAGGACATTAGTATTCAGAGAGAGGAAAATGCCTCTTGAATGAGATGTTTGTAGGGAAAATTACAAGGGAGAGGATGCTGACTTTGACCGAGCAATGCCCTCTGAGGATTGGGGTGGATCAGAATGGCTTCTCATGTTTTTTCTGTTCCCCTAATGGATGTAAAATAACAACATGAAATAGAGGGGATGGAACAGCCAGCAGGAGGATAAATACCAAGGAAGCGATGTAAACACAGCCCCCAATTTCCCTAGCGAGTAAGAGAATGAGGAATGTCTTATTTATCTGTCTTTGCAATCTGCAAGGCAGAGTATGGAGCTGCCTCCTTTGGGAATATCTTCTATAAATAATCAAAGAATTGCAGTATGGGAGTTTGAGATGAAGTGAAAGGAACCCAGGAGACTTAAAATTTCTCCAATCTCTAGGTATTCACACACCTCTTCCAGAAAGCACCTCTTTTTCTTCTTCAGCAGAGAAAGAACAGGCCCTTTAAAACAGAGACACTTTAGAAGTCATTAAGTATGCCCTCCCTCCTCATTATTTTAGGATAGAAAAATTGATGCAAAGTATAGCCACATGGCTTAAGATTGACATACACTTGCTGGTGAGTATGTAGAAAGAGCTCCAAAATGAAACCACGCAGTTTGAATTCTGCACTCTTAAGTGTGTTATCTTGGGAATGTTATTTAACTTCCCCAAGCCTCAATTTCCTCATTTGTAAAACTGGGATAAAACTAACAGTAATTCTTAATAGGATTACTGTAAGAAATAAATGTTCTAATGTACGCCAAGTTCTTAGCACAATGCCTGGAATGTATTAAGAGCTCCATAAAGCCTAGGGATTAGTTTTGTTTTTGTTGTTGTCATTATTATTAAAACTATTATTATTACTCATTGAAGAACAGAAGTAGAATCCAAACTCATGTTTTCCATCTTCAAATCCATCCTTTATTACTTTCCACTCTTGTCATTTCTAATCTCTTGATTAAGATTTCACATTGATTTAGCAAATTTTATTGTTCTGATGTGTAATAACTGGTTGCATATACATCTGATGCCACTAGGTAATAGAATGCTTTTGGAACTTCTTAGACCAGGCCTCAGCTTATATCAACCTAATACGTGTCAATAAATATACTAGATAAATATGGACCTATCTCATCCGGATACAAAGAACACTGATGAATTTGCCATTGCAAATAGAGTCAACTGCCTTGGAAAAAGTGTTTGCAGAATATGGATTAAAATTATTCAAATGTATTCTTATAGGAAAACCTTGATCTTCCTTTTAGAAGGGGCAGGGCTAGGATGACAGGGAAAGACTTACGTATGAAGGCAGCAGCATCTGTAGTGTGCCTTGAAGAACGTGAGAGCCTTACATAAAGGCAGGAGGTAAGAGAGGACATTCTGGGTGGATCAATCACATAAACCATGGCATTGAGGACTAGCAGAACTTGCTCATAAGACTATTCTTAATCTTTAGGCTTCCACTTAAAAGCCATTCCGTCAAAGATGCTTTCCTCAATACCACATTTAATAGTGTCCACACTTTTTTCCCTCTTTCATAGTATCCTGCAGTTGTCCTTTGAAGCATGTCCTATCATGTAAAATTGCATATCTATTTATGTGTTGATGGGGATGGAGTGGGGTGTACATGTTTTCAGTTAACAGCAGTCTCTGCTATGAAATCAGGTCTATTTTTACTTACAATTGTATCCTCAGTGTCTAGCACCATGCCTATGTGACACATTGTAAATGCTATTAAAGATTTTTTTCAGTTAATGGATGGATGAATGAAAGGATGGATAAATGGAACAGCCAGGAGACTCACCTGCTAGAGGAAGGTGTTGTGCTGTAGAAATAGAGATATGGATGAGGCTTAAGATAGGTCATTTTGTCCCTATCCCCAAGAGGACTGTGGATAAATTCCTACTTCTCCCTGAGCCTCCATTGTCTTTTCTGTAAAGTGAGGGCTGAGGGCATTATGTGGGTTTTCAGGCAAGGAAGTTCTAGGTTTATATAGTTTTCTAACTCTTTACTTAGAAGTATTTATGCTATAATAGCTAGTACCCATTAGTAAGAATGCAGATATCAGAGTGCTTTATAATATGCGAAGACAGAATAGTTGAGAGCTTTATTTCCTTATTTATTATATAAGTATCCATTGAGCACCACCTAGGTACAGGGTGCTAGGGGAGGCAGAGCTGAGTAAAACAGGGCCCCTGACTTTGAGCAGCAGGAATGGAGAATGACAGGAAGAAAGTGATGATGATTAAAAATGACAAGGAGAGTAAGAAGAAGAAAGAGGAGGAAAAAGTGAAGGAGAAGAAAGAGGAAAAGAAGGAGAAGGAGGAAAAAAGGCATGATTTACAGAGCATGGTACCAAGTATTTTATGCATTTTATCCCATTTTATAGATGTGGAAAGTGAGGTTCCAACAGATTAACTACAGAGCTGTTGGTGGGGCCTGGGTTATTTGAAGTCTGACTGCCTCGTGGTCTTGACACTAGGCCCTGATACCTCCCTGCCTGGTGAAAATGCACACGGGGAAGCAGGCAGGTGCAATGAGGTGGTGAGGGCTTTGACTGAGAGCTGTGTCCTTTGCATTTGCAGTCCAGGACCACGGCCCTATTCCCTTCTTCCCCTGGGTGTGATTCCCCCTTCCCTTGTCCTTGCCCATCAAGAAAAAGAATAAAAAACAGAAGTTTTCATTAGCAAGCTGTAGGGAGAAAGACTATTTTCCCCAAAAGGTAAAGAAAGAGAGGAAGCTTTAGAGGCTTGGGGCAGAGACAGGGCGGGGAGATGGCAGGAGAGGATCAAACTGAAGCCTGAAGCATTTTGGCTCCTCTCCTCCATTCTTCCTTCCCTACTCTTGAAGCTTTTAAGTTCCATTCACTATATCAGTGGGATTTGAGGATTGGATTGATGTTGCAGTAATAGAGGTGCCAGAGGCAAACTTTGATTCTGCAGCTTCCAAGGAAAACAATTATCTTAATCTGATCTGCCATCCCTGCTTCTCCCCAACAGTGGAAATTCACTGGGTTCAGAGAGCACTCTTAGGGAGGAGACACACGTGGTGTCTTGGTCACATTACATAGTGTGACTTTGCCAAAACTTCCAAACTTCCCTTTTATCTCATTCATTTTATTTGCCACTGGTTTGTTAAGCACGTACTCAATGCTTCATACAACTAGCATTTGTTGAGCCCTTCCTAGGAGCCCAGTGCTTGAGTCAGGTACATAAGATACGTTACTTCATTTGGTCATCAAAATGACCCACAAGGTATGTGTGATCATAATTCTTATTTACCTCAGAGAGGTTAAGTAACCTGTTCAAAGTCACAGCTATTAAGAAGAGGAGCCAATATTTGAACTCAGCTGTCTGACTTCAGAGCCTGTGATCTTACTATGTCATTATACAATCCCTTGACCATGACCTCCATGTGTTAGCTATTGTTTTGTCTTTTTTATAAATCTGGAAACCAAGGCACAGAGAACCAAAGCAATTTCCCCCAGGTCACACAGCTTAAACATGGAGAGGCAGGATTTGAATTCCAGCCCATTTAATCCCAGCGTTCATGCTTTTTCCACCACACCAAGCTCCTTATGGAGGGTGCTGAGCCAGGAGGGAGGTTTGCATTTCAAAAAGGCCATTCTGTCTGGGATGTGGAATGCTTTCTGGTGGGAGCAGGGTGCATGCTGAGAGGCCACTCCCTGTCATATCAACACCAGGATGGTGCTGTGAGTTTCTCTTTTTTTATTTCTTTCTGCTTCCAGGATGTCCCCACATGTTCATTTAAGTCTGATTTCCATTGCCAGATAAGAAGGTGAAAACAGTGAAATTTGCCTCAAATGCTGCATATCCCAAGGGAATAAGTTGGAGACTCACATTTCCATGATTTCTAGAAGGTATATTTTACGGGTTCTGAAGTAGGAATCTGATGACCAGCATGGACATTTTTTCTTCAAAATAGCTACCAAGTCAACATACGATTTTTAGGAAGGTAACTTTTTTGTTCTGAGTTTCAGTTTCTGGGAACCATTACATAAAGGGATTAGATTAAATTTGAGCAACATTCCTCCGAGTGGGTACCACAATCCTCATGTGTGGTGCATGTGTGTGCATGTGTGTGTGGATGTGCGTGTGTATGTTGTGTGTGCTGCAGATTCCTGCATCCCCAACCCAGATGTATTTATTAAAATATCTAGGGATGAGGTGTAGCATTCTACATTTGAAATAAGTAGCCTCAGTGATGCCCACTGAAGGTGGACTAAGTGATTTAAGGTTCATTGATTCTCATTGAAAGTAACAAAGAGGAGGAAAGAAGAAAAGAAGAAAAGGATCAAGGAAGGAGAGGGAGAGAAGAGAAAGGAAGGAAAGAAGAAAGGAGTGAGGGAGGGAAAGAAAAAGGGAGGAGGAAATGAAAGAGAGTGAGAAGGATGAAGACAGGGAGGAAGGAAGAAGGAAAGAAGGGGAGAGGAATGAAAGAGCAACTTCCCCAAACCTTTCTATTCCTGCTGGTGCTGTGGAGAAATAAATGCCAAGGTGGATGGTTAGTGAAGAAGAAGTAAGGGTGGCTATAAATATATGATTAAATTTAAGTGCATGTGCATATATACTGATATAGAAACACACACACACATACATACACACACACACTCATATGAGTTCATGAAAGATTTGTATTATCTTTCAACAGCAATCTTTTAATATATTTTAATACCAATCTTTTAATATTGTTTAGTATGTTTTACACGGTACTTCAGAAGGTTCATGGAAAAGTGCGATTAAAAGATATGTATCTTTCCATGAACTTTTTGAAAACTCCTCATCTGTCTCCCCGTAGTCCTTGGCATGGCATCCAGAGCATAGGAGGGGAAGAGGAAGCCCTGCTGATTTGGTTGTTCCTTTTAGTATTTCTTAGTGAAGATGTGCTTGAAGCTTCCACTTACCCTACCCTCAAACCTCTATTCAAGATTGCCTACTTAATTAGTGGGGACAAGTGCAAAATGAAAATCTGGGCCCCGGGTTCAGAATTAAGAATTTCAAGACAGCTGCAGCAGAGAACGAAGGTAAGCACACGGCTCTACTAAGCACAAGGCTCTGACTGTGCAGGTTGCACATGTAGGAAGCTGGCCCTGGCTTTATTAGGATTAATTAAGTGCTCCTTTGTTTTCTCATCACATTTGATTGTAACAACAATATCAAAAATGCCACTGAGATCATTGTATTGTCTTCTGTTGTATAGAACTCAGTCTCTTCTGTGGGATTATTACCTACCTGAGAGCAGAGATAATTTACTGTGCATATTTGTAGATCCCAAATACAGTGCACAGGTTCATATCTCAACTGCTGAATAGTCCTTTGCCGGATTGATTCACAAGAACAAGAGGATAGGGAAAGCTACAGGGTAAAGGGTGATTTGAACCAGTTTCTGGAAAGTCTTGAATACTAGGTCTGGGTGTCTAGACTGTATCCAGTAATCAAAGAGTTACCATTAAGAATTTTTGTGTTAGTTTATCTTACATGGCTTGAGTGGGATGGAGGCTATTCATTTTCTGCTCTTTTCCAAAGACTCTGATATCTTTTCCTTTCTCTCTCTCATTTTCTCTGTGCGCGCACACACACACACACACACACACACACACACACACAATTACATGCATTTTTTATTTTATCTGAATATAATTGATATATAAGTTAAATGAAGAAAATATAGGACATAGATCAAGTATAAGGCATATGAAAATCACCTATAATCCCACATGAGAAACATTAACATGTTGGAATATTTCTAAAAAAAAAAATATATAGTAAATACATATAAAATTGTATCAGATTCATTCCAGAGATTTATTAACATCCATTAAGTTAATAAGCCCCAGTTGCTATTAATCCTGGAATGTGTAACATAGTATTGGACAAATCAGAAGCAGCTGAATCCCAAGTCAACTTTGCAATGTCGAATGTCCTCCTTCGTGATTTTTAAAAAACACTTATATAGCACTTACCATGAGCCAGCACTGTTCTCCATGTGTTGAAAAGATTAACTTGTTTAATTCTCACAACTATTGAATGAGTCAGGTACTATACTATTACTATGTTCATGTTATAGATGAAACTGAGGACTGAGACGTTAAATAGTTTACCCACGTTTACTTTTTAAAGGACTCATATTTGTAACTATTTTCATTTTCTCCACCCATGGCCTCCTATTAAGGATGGTGTGATGGAAAAATTACAACTAGACAGGAAAAATAAGTCCTATTGGTATACAGTCAACCCAGGAATCTACAATGATTTACTGCATTTTATCAAAGAACTAGAAGAGAGGAGATTGGATGTTCACATCACAAAGAAATGTTTAAGATTTGCAATAATGAATATGCTAATTACACTGAGTAGATCATCACACATTGTTCACATGTATTGAATTATAACTCTATGTCCTCTAAATATGTACAATCAATATGTTTCAATAATTTTTTTTTAAAAAGTAAATAGGATCAAAAACAAACAAATAAACTAAAAATGGTGTTGTGGTGGGTAGAATAATAGCCCCTCACCAAAGATGTCCACGCCCTAGTCTCCTCTACCTGTGAATACATTACCTAAATTCAAGAATCTTGAGATGGGAAGATTACCCTGGATTATCCAGTTGGGCCCAATGTAATCACAAGAGTTCTCATAAGAGGAAAAAAAGAGGGTCAAGGTCAGAGAAAAGGAGATGTATGACAGAAGCAGAGTTTGGAGTGATTTCAGGTCATGAGCCAACGAAAACAGGCAGCCTCTAGAAAAATATAAAAAGCAAAAAACTCCAAATTCTTCCCTAGAGTCTCCAGAATGAGTTGTAGCTCCGGTGATACCTTGATTTTTAGCCTTGTAATACCCTATTTCAGATAGCTCACTTTCAGAACAGTAAGATAATGAATGCTTGCTGTCTTAAGCCACTAAATTTGTGGTGATCTATTATAGCAGCAATAGGAATCTAATATAGATTGTGCATCTAAAATGTACCTCTTATGTCTTTGAGGTGCCAGGCTGAACCCAACAGTCGCTACATAATTTATAGTCTAGATGAGAGGATTGCAAACATCTCCACTTCATCTGGTACCAAACCGTGTGTGTGTGTGTGTGTGTGCGCGCGCGCGTGTGTGTGTGTGTTTGTGTGTGTGTTTATATGTATGTATATATTCATGTCATTAAACATTATATACAAAGACCTTTCCTGATGTGTTTATGTCTCAGCAGATATTCCAGAGGCCCAGAATATCCATTGCCACCTGCTGAAGTAGAACAGGCTAAGGGCTGTGGAAATGGTTTTGCCATTTCAATTATCCCCCATATTGTAGGTATAGAGGAGATGCTAGGTGGTTGATCCAATGAGAGGAGGCTTCAGAGAATAGTATATGTACCCTGGAATTTGGTGGATATAGAGACAGAAACTTGATTTATGTCAGAATAGGCCTAATGGGGGAAAGATTTCCAAAGGAGTCTTTGGCAGATGGGAGTGAGTATGGCTGTTGGAGTCCCACTTC
Organism: Cynocephalus volans; assembly: GCF_027409185.1. Taxonomy (NCBI): domain Eukaryota; kingdom Metazoa; phylum Chordata; class Mammalia; order Dermoptera; family Cynocephalidae; genus Cynocephalus; species Cynocephalus volans. The sequence goes on from NC_084476.1 coordinate 21,375,415, forward strand.
CTACTATGATGGGAAAGGCATGTGTGTCCTCTGGGCCAGACAAGGCAACAAGCCTATGGTTTTTCTAAAGGGACTTTGCACAAGACTTTCTGCAGGGCAAAGAAACTCAACAGAGACAGTCTGTGTAATATGAGCAGATGGATTGTGGGGCTGAGGTGTGGTCATAAACACTCAGATGGAGGTGCACTAGGATCTGAGATTATCAAATTAGAGGGTCCTGCCATGGTGGGGCTGGAGTAGGAGAACTCCTAATAATCCCCAAGGCATATCACAAACAAAAGAGCCAGACTTTGAACATCTACCACTTTCAGTCCACTTTCAGTCCACTTTCAGCTTGAAATTGTACTAGACAACAAGGCTGCCTCTCCCTGTATCACTTTGTGAAAATTTGTAAAAAGCATACCCTTCTGGTGAAGGCAGCAAAGAACAGCACCTTTGTGAAAATTAACAAGTATGTCCCCTTCTCCCAGGTGGATGCAGTCCCTCACCAGAGTACCTAACTTCCCTAATAAAGTGAGCTAGATTTCTTGCTCCACTGGCTGTGTACTCTTATGCAGTGTGTAACCTACACAACTGTACATGGCAGCCCAAATGGCAAGAAAGATACGTCTTGCCTCTGTCCTCTCTCACGTCACCCTGACCATTCTGGGAAGAGTCAAAGGAGTCATAATGAGTGGGGAAAGAGGAATAGAAGAGCACAGTAGGGAAACAGTGAAGACATTGATGGCAAGTCTCTTTACCTCTCTCTCTGTTTTCCAGTTGTTAGGCCATTGCATGGAAAACGTTTTTGTTTTGTTTTGTTTTGTTTTTTATTGTATATATTTAAAGTGCAAAACATTATGTTTTCATTGGTGTGTGTGTATATATATACTTTAAAAAATGTTTGTAACCATTTGCTGTCTATGGAGATTGTTTGTGTGTGTGAGTGTGTGTGTGTTTGTCTGTGGGGGGGGTGGATATTATTCAGTCTCACGAAGAAGGATATCCTGCCATTTGCAACAACATGGTGAAAGCTTATAAGAGGCTGAGATTGACTTTAGTTTTACATTGAGCTGAACATTTTAGTACCTGGTAAAAAGATTATGTATTAATACCTGAGAAGGATCAGAGAAACTATGGGAAATCCCTTGAGATATAAGCCAAGAGTGTAAGAAAATTTTCTCTGTGAAGTAAGTTAAAGAAGTAATAATAAAAAAGAAAAGTTATTTTCTACTTGTACCTACAGATCAGAACATTCAATAAGCCAGTTATAAATACTGTAAAATAGTACCTTTTAAACATGTAATGAAGAGCTCTGTCAGAAACTACAGTGTGTTGATTAGAGCGTGGAAGAAGAGCTGTTTAATTGCTGAGACTCCAGGTCCCTTGTTTTCACTTCAGCCATAGCAAGTTCATTATCCCACATTTATTTAATGAACTTCTTTGTGAAATTTCACTTAAATAAAGATTTTCAGAGCCCAAACAAAATGTTTGGATATCACTAGTTTAAGGCATAATTTTTAACAGTTGCACATAATTAAATATGCCTTTTATTGTAGTTGACTACGTATGAATTTAACTGTCCTTATTGGACTGTAAGATTCTTTTAAAAGTAGAAACTTTATTTTATTCATCTTTGCATATGAAAGAGTGCCTAGAACATAGGAGGTCTCTATTTTGCTCACCAAATGAATGAATGGTTCCACTCTTACCTGCCCTGTTGGAGTCACAGACTCAGTGACGATTTGTTTTTTGTTGTCAGGTGACGATAAGATTATACCTTGATTGGTAAATGGGCTATATTTTAGTCTTTGTATTTAGTTACATAAAAATAGAGCTTTGGTCTGTAGTCTCTCTAGATACAGGATATGCTCACAGAAAGGCAAGCAGTTTAGGTGATAATAACTCATAAAAACTGCACATAACTCCCAACACTAAGTGTCACTTGCAGCAGGAAATTGGTGATTTTCAGTTGACATGAAGCGGGAAATTATTCCATGTCAATTGAAGCTGGATGCCTCCATTTTTGCTAAGAAGATGCAAAATGGCTCCATGTGCAGGAAACATTTAGCACTATGTGAGCTGCCATCGATTTGGTTGTAAAGGCAGAGGTTCAAGATGGATGTGGGAACTGAAAATGCCAGAGAAAGACCGAAGTTGTCACATTAGATGAAGTAGACATGCCTGTCTTTTAACCTCTAATTCCTGTGAGATGCCCAGATGAAAGGGAATCAAGCTCAGTCCCCAGGTGCTTGTGGAATGTTGTAGAAAGCAGGTGTGGAATTTTGTTCTTGTAATCACTCTCCCTCCACCTTCTCATCAGATTGTGTAATCTGGCCTGGGACTTGCCACTAACCCTCTGTGTGACCTTGTGTTAATTGTTCCTCCTCTTTTTCTTTTCCATTAAGTGATTTTTTTAATTGAAAGATAATTGATTATACATATTTATGGGGTAGAGTTGACTATCAGTATTTATGTACACTATGTGATGGTCACATCAATATTATTAACATGTTCATTATTATAAATCATAATATTCTTTGTGTCCCTTACCCAATTTCTCTCTAACCCCTCACCCTTTCCTCCTTTCCCCTTTCCCATCTCTAGAACCATAAGTCTGTTCTTACATTCTGAAAGTTTGATATATTATTGTAGTCTTTCTTCCTTTTCTCTCTTTCCTTTTTTCTTTCCTTCCTTCCTTCCTTCTTTCGTTCGTTCCTTCCTTCCTCCTTTCCTTCCTTCCTTCCTTCCTTCCTTTGCTCCCACTTATGAGTGAAGACATGAGGTATGTCTCTTTATGTACCTGGCTTACTTCACTTAACAGCATGGTACTGGCATAAAAATAGACACTAAAACCGATGGAACAGAATAGAGAACCAAGAAAGCAACCCACACACTTACAGCCAACTGATCTTTGACAAAGGGAACAAAAACATACACTGGGAAAGAGACGGCCTCTTCAATAAATGGTGCTGGAAAAATCAGGCATCCATATGCAGAAGAATGAAACTAAATCTGTACCTCTCTCCATATATCAAAGTCAACAGAAAATTAATTAAAGACTTAAGTATAGGACCTGAAACTATAAAACTACTAAAAGAAAACATAGAGGAAGTGCTCCGGGAAGTAGGACTGGGCAAAGACTTTATGAATAAGACCCCAAAAGCACAAGCAATGAAAGAAAAAAATAAATAAATGGTATTATATCACACTAAAAAGTTTCTGCACAGCAAAGAAAACAATCAGTAGAGTGAAAAGACAACCTACAGAATGGGAAAAATATTTGCAAACTACACATCTGACAAGAGATTAATACCCAGAAAATACAAGGAACTCAAACAACTTCACAGAAAAAAAGTCCAATTAAAAAATGGGCAAAGGAGCTGAACAGATATTTTTTCAAAGGAAAAATGATCAACATCACTAATCATTAATCATCAGAGAAATTTTCTTCCTCTTTGTGCCTCCCTTCTCATCTGTGCAATATAGGGAATCAAATTGAAATTTTAGTGTACTTTTGACATAAACTCTGTGCTACATGCTTATAGCTTATGGAATACTCACTGAAAACCCTGAAAAATGGATTCTATACTCTATTTTACAGATGAGAAAACTGACTCAGAGACTTATAAACGGGTTTGCTCAACGTCACATGGCTAGGACATGAAGGAACAAATGTATAATTCTGTGTGAACTTTATCTTAGAGATTGTACTCCTAGTACATCATTCTACTAGGAGATACGTATGGTCATACTTAAGCTGTACATGGTTTTGTTGTTGTCATCGTTATTTTTATAATGGAGAGAATATAAGGTTAAAAATCTTGCTGCTAGATTTAAATTTAAACTGCTGTTTACTTGTTCCACTATCATGGACAAAGCATGCTGATCTTTTGGGCCTCCGTTTCCTCAACTGTGCTAGACAGAATAATGTCCCCCACAGTTCCCCATGCCCTAATACCCAGTACTTGTGAATATGGCAAAAGGGATTGTACCTATGTGATTAAGATTAAAGACTTTGAGATGGGGAGATTATCCTGGATCATCTGGGTGGGCTCAGTCTAATTACATGAGTCCTGAAAAGTAAAAGAAGAAGGCCGAAGAGTGGGTCATAGAGATGCAATGACAGAAGAGCAAGACAGATGGCAACATGAGAAAGAGTTGGCACCTCATCACTGATTCTGAGATGCAGGAGACCCCTAGGAGCTAGTGGTCCCCAGCTGACAGCAAGTAAATGAAGACCTGAGTGCTGCAGGCTTATGGAACTGAATTGGATTCTTCCCTAGAGTATCCAAAAATGAACACAGCCTTACAATACACTAATTTCAGTCCTGTGGGACTCATACCAAACTTCTGACCTATAGGCTGTAAAGTAATAAATTTGGATTGTTTTAAGCTGCTTCGTATATAGTAACTTGTTATGGCAGCAACAGAAAAGTAATGCATCAACTGTAAAGTGAAAATATCAAACTATACAGTGTTGGAAAAGAGACATTGATGGAGAAACTACAAAGAGCAAGAACCCTGCTTATAGAGGAGGGGAATTACAAGAACATCCTAAGATGCTAAAACCTAAGGTAACATGCAGCTTGAGGGTTTCTTGAAGCTTGTGCTATAAGAACACTTGCTGCTGGGCAAAGTCTAAAAGAAGGACATCATGCATTATTTTTGGAACTAATTTTAAAAGAAGTTTAGAAATAAACTCAAAATCCCTGGCCAAAGACAAATTAATTTTGACAAGGGATCTCTAAATTGCTTATAATCTATCCTACTCTCTTGGGTTGTGACACTGAAATCTGAACTGAATTATGCTGGATGAGGTTGCCAGAACTGGAAAAAGATGAACACAAATGAATCCAATGTTGTTCAGGGAGAGAAAAAGGAAATTTTCCCTAGTTTGAGGAAAAAATAAATAACCCGTAGGCTCTATTACTGTCCTTAAATAAACTACCCTTAGCTGTAATCCTCTATTGGCTTTGAACACAAATGTCCAGGGATCTAACATGGCTAGTGAATGTCTCTAGATATAAGATAGTGTTGCTGTTACACAGAGTGATGTGCAATGGTCTGAGCTCAGACACCGGACCTTGGTTTGACCACTTCAGCTCTCTACCCCTTCTTACTTGGTCCCCTTTTCTTTAACTCCACTTCTTTACATTCTCAGTCCCTCAAGGGTCAGTGCAAATGGTGCTCCTCTCTGAAGTTTATCAAGTATTGTCCAAATGCTTGTCACTCCCCAGTGTTATCTCTAGCACAAAACTCCTCTCTAGGAGCCAAATTCATATATTTAACATTCTCATCTCAGTAAATGGAAAGCAAAACCAACTTAATTGCTAAAGCCAAAGTCCTTGAATCATTCTTTATTCCATCTTTTTCTTAACTGGCTGCAATCAATACACTAATAAGTCCTAATAATTCTACCATTCAATATCTATCCGAAATTTATCTATCCCATGCCTGAATTTCTGATACCATCACCAAAGCCCAACCCACCATCAATTTTCACCTGCAGTACTTGGGTAGTCTCCTAACTGGGCTCTCTGATTCCTCTAATGTTTCATATAATCCATTGTCTACCTAGAAACCACAGATCTCTTAAAAATATGAATCATGCCCTGTTACTCTTCTTCATAAGTGTCCTTAAAATGAATGAACCCATCAAGCAAACTTAAGTGATTCTGCCTCTGTTTCTTCTTCAAAACTCTCCTTTTATTGATCATCCAGCCTTAGTGTAAAAATCTGTCTCTTTGCAATTCCCTTGCAATTTCCATGGGTCTGAGTTCCACTTTGGAGACTTCACAGAGTACGTTTAATCTCTCTTCCAAATGACAGATGTTCACATCATAATTGTATATTCCTTCACACCAACACTGTGACTTTTTAAATATATAGAGGTAGCTTAGTGAAAGCAAGACTCAGGTGGGGAGAGCTTAATGTACAGATAAGGAATCCAACAAACTTGGGGAAAGTGGTGTACTCAGGGTCAAATGGAGAGGGAGCAACTACACCAGGACTGGAATCCAGGCCTCCCGACTCCTGGTCCAGTGCTCTGTCCACCACACCTCAATAATTCCTAGCCATAAAGGAATCGAGCAATGGAGTCTTCATCTTTTTTTTTTTTTTTTTTCGTGACCGGCGCTCAGCCAGGGAGTGCACCGGTCATTCCTATATAGGATCCGAACCCGCGGCGGGAGCGTCACCGCGCTGCTAGCACAGCACGCTACCGAGTGCGCCACGGGCTCAGCCCTAAGGAGTCTTCATCTTAGTGAGTGACATCACCCCTTAGTTTTAAGAGGGCCACATGTCATTTCCTTCACCAAACACTCAGTTCTGTATTAGTTTCCATTCAATTAGACACTGTCTGGAAAACATGAAAGAGTGGAATGTTTTTACACATGACCAGGTCTCCAAGTTGGTCAAGGAGAATGTGTCCAAAGCACTTATGTTGTCTGGAAAACACACATAGGTACTCAAACGTGTCTGTTTTCATGGGGAAAGAGGGAGATTTTGGAGGTTGGTTTGGGTACAATGAAGGTTTTTCCAAGAAGTATATGGAAGGTGGTAGTCTATGAAGTATCAGAGTTAGCTCCAGAAAGAAATCTGTCTCATAAAAGCTTTGGTAATAAGATTGTACTCATTTCATGTATTTATTAATGATCACATGATGAAGTTTCCAAACATGAGGAAACCTGTTACTGTTGTCCTGACAGGACACACACAATGCCTGAAATATGTCAGCTCCACAGGAGCCAAGCTTTGTGTCATTCCACAGTTGTGGAATCCTACAGAATGGACTGGGTGTGGAGAGGATGAATAGAGGGCTCAAGGAACTTAAAGGAGCAGGAAAAATCACGCTCCTGTGGTATGTGTCTACACCTCAGCCACAAGGAGAATAATAGGGCTTTGGACTGAAAACCCAGAGACAGGCCCAAATTTCTGTTCCTACTTGCCATAGGCAAGTGACTCAAACTCTCTGAGCATCAGATTCCCCAATTCTATAGCAGCTCAAACTCTACCAGAACTCCCCAGAGCACATCCTGTGGAACATCATTTCTGAAGATGCAAAAGTAAAAACAAACAAACAAAAAACTATGAACTATGGTAAAATGAATTTTGTAGATGTTATAATACACATTACACTTTAAGATTCATGATGTGTATTAGCTATCAGAAACTCTGATGAGCCCTTTAGCGATGAAACTCTTTTTTCCAAGGAATCACTTAAAAGCATTCTGTAGAAACAAGGTCCTACAAAGTGTTTTGGGAAAGATTGGATGAAGTACTTTCAAACAAGTCTTTGGGATTTAATCTATGGTCCTGTGAAGGGTACATCATGATTTGTGGCTTAAATTTTCAGATAATTAAATCCCATTCATTATTGATACTTTTCCAGGATTTTGTCTTTCTTACCTTACTCATCACTCTTAGCCAACTATCACATATGCTCATTTCCTATATTTGTGTTAGTCAGGAACCATTTAGTCTCTAGCTACAGAGGCCTAATATCATAAAAATATATGTTGGGAATGAATATTTTGGCCCGCAATAGTTCAAAGATAGTATAGGATAGTAGATTGTCTGCAAAGATGTGCACCAGAAACTCCTCCCATCTCTGTACCTTCATGGCACTCTTTCAATCAGGGAGTAGAGTGTTTCCTTTATCCTTAATCTGGCTTAAATTTGTGAGTTGCTTTGGCCAATAAAATTTGGCAGAAGCGATGCTGTATCAGTCTGGACCTAGCCCTTAAGAGGTTTGACTGTTTCCTTCTTTGCTCTTTTGGAACACAGCCACTGTGTAAATAAGTTTGAGCTAGACTATTGAGTGATGAGAGAAAATGAAGGAGAAGAGAAAAGGAGAAAGAGGTGGGGAGAGGCCACATGGGTAAGAACTAAGGCTTGGTAGCAGAGTGTTAGCACTGTGGGTCCAGATGCTTGAGTGGGTCCCCTGGTATGTTTCAGTCCCAGCTAAGCTCTGGACTGAGTGAAGTGTCCTTATTTATGGACCCCAGTCAACGTAATATGGAGCAGAAGAACCACCAGCTGGTCCAGAAATAATAAGAAATTTAAAAAAAATTCTTTGTTGTTTTAAGCAACTGAGTGTTGAGAGGGATGTTACATAGCACTAGATAACTGGAAACAAACAAACAAACAAAAAACTAGTGCTACCATAACAAAAATATAAAACACATGGCATTAGTTTCAGGACCATGCTGTAGGCAGAGGCCAGAGGGTGGTGGAGCAACTCTTAGTGGGAAGTGGAAGAGTAGAGTGGAAATTGCTATTGAGATGGCAGAAAGGGTGACTGGTGTTACGAGCGGAAACAGTATTACCTATAATAAAGTGGAAGGTTGAAGAAAAGAACAGAACTAATGAATTTGTGAATCTTACCAAGAAGATTTTTCAGGAAGAATATTGAAAGTATTAATTGGCTCTTTTATCTGCCTGTTAAGGAACTGGAAAAATAAATTAAGAAAGACCTGTTTAGTTACCAAGCAGAATTTAGAGAAAGTATTTCCAACCCAAGATTAACAAGGTTGGAAAATAAAACTGTTCCTAATTCTCAGCTACTTCAGCTGGCATGTGTTCAGAAAAGTAAGAAATGGCCCCAGGGCAAATATCAAATCCTGGGTACTTCCAGCGATGTAAGGATGAGAGAAATATCAAGCCAAGGGTTTGGTTATGAGACATAAGCAGTGGTTAAATTATTACCTTTAGATCTTTCTCATATAGTCCACAGAGCTTCTAAGAATCTTCAGGCTATTGTCCCACAGCACCTTGACTCAGAGTCCAAAGTGGAGATATTCCTCATCTGAAGAGATATATAGGTGTGGGATTATCTCATGGAGCAGATTGTAATTTGATATATAGAGAGCCCACAAAGTTTTGTTGTTATTGTTTAATCTAATCATCTTAACAACATTTTAGAAATAATTTTATTAATGTAAAATTTACATGCAACAAAATTCACCAATTTTAAGTGTATTGTTCATTGAGTTTTGGTAAATGTATACAGTCATGTAACCAACACCAAAATCAAGATATAAAACCTTTTCCTGCCCCCAAACGTTCACTTTTGCCCTCTGCCCAGCAAATATCCATGACAAATATCAATTTAGTGTTGCTATAGTTTTTCCTTTTCTATAATTTCTTCCAAATAGTATATGGTATATAGGAATGGTGCCTGGCTTCTTTCCCTTAGCATAATCCTTCTGAAATTCATCAATGTAATGGTAAGTTGTCAATAATAGTTTGTTGCTCTTTATGCCTGATTAGCATTCCATGGGTGTGTGTGTAAGGCAATTACTTTATCCACTTACCAGTTGATGGACATTTGGGTTGTTTCTTTGTTTAATTATTAATGGAAAATAAACTGCTGGGAATGTTTTAGTACACATTTATATGTGAACCTAGGCTTCCATTTTTCTTATATAAATGCATGAAGATTAGATTACTGGATTATATGGTGTGTGTTTATTTATTTTTATAAAAGCTGACAAAGTACTTTTCAAAGTGGCTTACAATTGGCATTCGCACAAGCAGTAATTCAGAGGTCCAGTTGCCCCACATCTTCACCAATATTCAGTATTGTCATTCAAAATAATAATATTCATCCGGATTGGTATATGTAGTATCTCCTGGTTTTGATTTACATTTCTCTAACATCTAACAATGTTGAACATCCTTTCATGTGCTATTGGCCAAAACATTTTTTTTTTATTTGGGTTTTTGTTTTCTTGTTATTGAGTCATAAGAAAAATATATATATATATATAAATATATATATATAAATGTATATTTATATATATATGCACTGAATATAAATACTTTATTAGATGTTTGGTTTACAAATAGTTTCTCCCACTCTATTCTCATTTACCTTTTTTATTTCTTAACCATATCTTTCAAAGAGCAAAATTTTTAACTTTGTGAACATTTATCTTATACTTTTTACAATTTTGGTTCCTGATGATGTGTCCTGTCTAAGAAATGTTTGTCTAAATAAGTGTCAAAGAGATTTTTCTTCTGTGATTTTTGTTAGAAGTTTTATAGCATTAGCTTTGAAGCTAAATGCCTATAATTCTTTGCTCTATGATCTACTTCAGATTCATTTTTATCATGGTGTGAGGTAGTGGTCAAAGTTATTTATTTCTTTTTATCATGGACTTTCAATTTCTCCAACACCATTTGTTTAAAAGACAATTATTCAACTCTTAAATTACCTTGACATGCTTCTCAAAAAGATATTGACCACATATATGCATGTCTATTTCTGGACTTTCAGTTCTGTTGTGATGATCTATACTTATGTTAATACCACACTTTATAGTAAGACTTGAAAACAAGTAGGATAAATTCTCCAACTGTGTTATTCTTTTTTTCAATAACTCTTTTGGCTGTTTCATGTTATTTACATTTCCATATAAATTTTATTATCAGCATGTCTATTTCTACAACAAATTCTTCTGGGATTTAGGTTGTGATTATTTTGAATCTATTTGGTGGGAATTCTTATCTTAGTGAATTGTGTTTTTTCATCCATGAACATGATATATCTCTCCAATTACTTAGGTCTTCTTTAATTTCTCTCAGCAGTGTTTGTAGATTTCATTGTACAGTTCTTGTACATATTTTCTTAAATGTATTCCTTAAGTATTTCATGACTTTAATGCAATAAGAGGTATATTTAATTTTTTAAAATTTCAGTTGTTTCTTATTAATATATACAAATAAAATTATTTTTAAAAATAATTTTTTATTGAAGTAAAAATTAACCATTTTAAGGTGAACAATTAGTAGTATTTATTATATTCACAATGTTGGGCAACCATCACTTCTATCAAGTTCCAAAGTAAAATCCCCTACCCATTAATCAGTTTCTTCCATTCCTTCCCTCCCCCAGACCCTAGAAGCCATCAACCTGCTTTCTTTCTCTATGGATTTAGCTATTCTGAATATTTCATATAAGTGAAACTATACAATATGTGACCTTCTGTGCCTGGCCTTTTTCACTTAGTATATGTTCAGACTTACCCACATTGCAGCAAGCATCAGTACTTTGTTCTTTTTTATGGATGAATAATATTCTATTGTGCATATATACCAAAATTTGTTTATCCATTAATCCTTTGGACATCTGGGCTATTTTTCTTTTTGGCTATGGTGAATAGTGCTGCTATAAGTATGTATGTGCAGGCACTTGTTTGAGTACCTCTTTTCGGTTCCTTTGGGTTTATACCTAGGAGTAGAGTTGCAATATTTTATAATAATTTTATATTTAAATTTTTGAAAAACTGCCAAACCATAGTGGTTTAACCATTTTAGAGTATAACAAGCAATGAATGAGGGCCCAATTTTTTCACATCCTTGCCATCAATTGTTATTTTCCATTATTTTTTAAGTTATAGCTTTCCTAGTGGTCCCAATAAAGTGGTACCTCATTGTGGTTTTGATTAGCATTTCCCTAATGACTAATGATGTTGAACATTTTTTATTTGCTTGTTGGCCATTTATATGTCTTTTTTGGAGAACTGTCTGTTCAAATTATTTGCCCACATTTTAAGTTTGTTGCAGGTATTTTTGTGGTCAAGTTGTAAGAATTATTTACATATACTGTTATGCCCTGATCCGACATATGATTTGCAAATATTTTCTCCCATTCTTTCACGTGCATATCCAGTTGACCCAGAATTATTTGTTGAAGAGACTATTCTTCCCCCAATTGAATAGTCCTTGTTGAAAATAAAATGGCCATAGAAACATGGGTTGTCTTTCCATTAATTTTGGTCTTTAGTGTTTTTAGTAATGTTTTGTAGTTTTCAGTGTATGAGTCTTCTTTTCCTTGCTTACATTTTTTTCTAGATATTTTATTATTTTTGATGCTATAGTAAATAAAAATGTTTTCTTAATTTCCTTTTTGGAAGGTTCATTGCGGGTGTATAGAATGACAACTGATTTTTACATGTTTGCCTCGTACACTGCAACTTTGCTGAATTCATTCACTAGTTCTAGTAAGTCTCACGGATTCTTTTGGATCTTTATATATAGGGTCATGTCATCTGTGAATACAGATAACTTTACTTTATCTTTTACAATTTGGATGTCTTTTATTCTTTTTTCTTGCATAATTATTCTGGCTAGAACTTCAACACAATTTTGAATAATAGTAGTAAGAGTGGGCATTCTTGTTTGTTCTTAATCTTCAGGGAAAAACTTTCAGCCATTCACCTTTGAGTATAATGTAAGCTGTAGGTTTTTCATAAATGCCCTTTATTATGTTGAGGAAGTTCTCTTCTATTCCAAATTTTCTGAGCATTTTTATCATATAATGGTGTTGGGTTTTGTCAAATCCTTTTTCTGCATTAATTGAAATGATTGTGTGGGTTCCCCCCTCTTTTGTTCTATGAATATGGTATATGATGTTGATTGATTTTTTTAAAGTTGAACCACCGTTGCACTTGTGGAATGAATCTCACTTGGTTCTTTCGATATGCTGTTGAATTCAGTTTGCCAATATGTTGTTGTAGGTATTTGTATCCATTCCCATAAGGAATATTGATCTGAAATCTTATTTTCTGATAATGTCTTTATCTGACTTTGGTGTCTGGTTAATGATGGCCTCATAGAATGAGTTAGACAGTGTTTCCTTACCTATTTTTGAAAGATCTTGAGAAATATTTGTGTTAATTCTCTTAAAATATTTGATAGAATTCACCAGTGGAGCCATCTGGCCTTGGACTTTTATTTCTTGGGTAAAATTAAGTTTTAGTTGTAGACTTTCTGTTTTTCAGACTTGCTAGACTCAATTATTAGTTGTAGTAACTTTTATTTAGTAAGTTCAAAAGGATGTTTGACACAGAGAATCATGCCATCTACCAATAAGATAGTTTTACTTTTTCTTGAGAACTTTATATGATTTTTTGTTTTTGCTTTATTGTACTGGCTGGGACCACTAATTCAATATTAAATGAAAGTTTTCTGCCTTTGCCACTTACCAGCTATGTGACTGGGGAAAATTACTAAAATTGTTTGAGCCAGTTTCCTTATCTGTGAAAGGCCAACAATAATATTACCTATCTAATAAGATTGCTATTGAGTTAAAGGTAAAAATTTGTACAAGGTTCTAAGGACACTGTCTGGAATGCAGTAAGTAATAAATTAATATTAGTTTTCAGTAGTAGAAACAAGAGTGGTGATAATAGTAGTGTAAGTGCATTTTGGGCCACACTGGCTGGATGATTTTTAAACAGGTCGATAATCTCCTATGAACTTCAGAATTAATATTATTAACGTTAGTTCTTATAATTGGTGCTATAACTAGTTAAACTAATGAATGCAAATACTACTGAAAATTATGAAGCACTGTATAAATATGAAGGATTAAGAGTCTAATTATAAGATATTTTCACCTATTGTCATATAGCCACAAAATATCAGAGTGTTTGATTAAGAAAATATTTAAATTAACTTCCGAATCAATATATTTGATAGGTTTGTCAACAACTGTAAATAATTGCAGCTCATTCTCCATGAATTTTACTGATCACTTATTAATCCCTCTAAGTAATCTGGCAAATAATCACTCATCTATCCATCCATCTTCCTAATCTTTCATTTGTCACATTTACTTGTTCACCCATTTCATTCTTTTAACCATTATTATATCATTAATAAAAGTCTACACTTATAAATTCAATAACTAAAAACTTATTTTACCAGTAGTCTTCATAGATAATTTATTGATTTTCTACTTTGAAAGACCCTGTTATAGATACAAAAACGACTTATATGTGATTATATCTTTCTCTTCACATGGTTACAGAAGTTCAAGGAAGGGTTGAAAAAAGAGGTATTTGGGCAATACTTGGGTGGGGAGTTTCCCCACGCTCAGTAAAATGCTGCATGTCCTCCCTTATAAGTAGGAACTAAAAAAATAAACAAATAAATGAAAAAAGGAAGAAAGAAAGACACAACAATCAATATAATTTGTTAAACTTTCAAAAGGAAAGAACAGAACTGAGGCCACCATGGGTGTGAAAGTGGGAGGTGGAGGTGGGTTAGTGAGAAATTGGTAAAGGGCCACAATGAATGATTAAATTGTGTAATGTTGAATATGCTAATTAACCTGATTTGAGCATCACATATTGCACATGAGTATTGATATTCAACATTTTTCCCACAGGTATGTACAATCAATTATATTTCAATTAAAAAAAATCTTAAAAAGAGTGAGTTGAAATGAGCATGTGGGTCAAGGATAAAAGAATTGAAGAACAAATAAGATCAGTCAACAAAAATGAGGAACAGGTTTTATGGAAATAAAGATGCTGGTGCAGACCAGTTGAATGCAGACCTGGGGAAGTTGGCCATCAAAATTTCTTTGTGGGGATATCCACCTAGCAACAGAATGATTCCAATAGTTCATTTCCACTAAAAACTGAGCAACCACAGTTTGATGAATGCCAACATGAGTAATTGCATTGGAAGCCATAGTTGAAGGCAGAGAGTAAGGACAGGAATGTATCAGCAAAATGAGATTATGTGTGTATCAGGAGATGAAGGTGAGAGCTTGGAGACTTAATGACAACACAGTAAAGAAAAATATGAGTTTCTTAAGAGCCCAGTGTAGCCATATGAAGAGCCTGTCTAATAGGAGGAATAGATCTAGCTAAAATATCACTTAGAATTTGTTAAGCTGTTTTCTAGAAAGAAATGTCACCTCCTGTGTGTTGCTAATTAAGCAAATACTTTGCATGAATCAGAATCTAAAAGAGCGAGAAACTATAATTACTTATTTTAGAAAAATACACACACACATTTTGCACAGAGTATTTTAGAAAACCTTTGAGAAATGACACAAATAAGTTTAACTTATTATTTTTTCTTCTTTTGGTACACTATGTGTTTTTGATATGATAGTTTTTATATGGGGAAAGATGTTAACAAAGATATAGGTTAACGTGGAATTATACTCTGGGATCCTCTGCAAGGAGTTAAAGGTAGAACAATGTGTAAATTTCTGCACAGTCAATTACACAAATTGTGCCAGAGGTGGAAAATATTTCAAAGAGGTCTTATAGCCTGGACCTCCATTAATTCATCTGTTTGGTTATCTTTTAAATATTTATTAAGCAAAATTAAAATAAATGCATTTTGTATTTAGAATGACTTGGACTCCCTACTCTGGGATTTATAAACTGTTTGATTTTGGATAAATCAGTAATTTTCTCTGATCCCTCCATCATCTTTCCAGAAGTGAGAATAATCATACCTGCTTACAGGATTTTAGTAACTATAAGTGAGATGATTGTAAGGTGCTCGTTCAAGGACAGGAACATGTGAAATAATATAAGCTTGTCTAATAATGGAAGGAAGTTTGGATGCAAAGGTTCATAAGATTCTTTCTTTATCCTTCAATACCATATACACATGGGGTTGAAGAGAACTCAGATCACCAGGATACTCAGTAGAGAGAGAGCCAGCTAAGTGGAAGGCTTGTATTGCAGTCACCATCTAGGGCTGAGCTCACTTTCTTCACAGGGAGAAAAATGAGTGTTGTCATAGACAGAGCTGAGGTTGCATATAACTTGTACCCTCTTTACCTGTGTAAAGATGGACAGTAGTGAGCTGCCACTGTGATTATGGTCTGTCAGGCATGTGAAAGTTATCCCTCAAATGTGGAACTAGTATTAAAAAATTGCATTGAAGTGGAGTCAATTGACATAATATATGTCACTATTTACCTCTCCTGTGCCTTAGCCAATATCACTATCAAATCATAGTATCTTTGCTATTGAGCAAAGATGTAGCCTTAAGATCTACTTCAGTAACCTCAGAATCAAATGGATATGACACCCTAGAAGAAATACATTTCACATTTTGTTTTAGATATAGACAGGGATAGTTATGTAGGTTTTTACTTATCAACCACCTTCAATCAAATGGTAGTGACTGCATCATGATGTAGAGGAGGATTCTGGAGCTTTGTTCAGTCCTTTTAAGAATGGGAACCATTGATGATACCTGGTCTAGAGTATTTTCAGAGGTCCTCAGAAAGCATTTTTGTCTCAAATTTTTCTCTCAAGTTTAACATCAATATAATTTATTGATTCAAAATGACACATACAGTGTTAGGTCCAAAAAATGACAATTCTACTCAATTTAGCAAGAGTAACCACAGAAATAAGCATGAGAGGCCACAGGAAAAGCGAGAATGGTATTCCAACCTCTTTAAGGGATGAAGATGCTTCAAAGGGAGTAACATTTGAAGTGAGTCTTAGAGAGGGAGAAGGAGTTTATGAAAAGAGAGGAAAAGAGATAGTATTATAGACATAAGGGTTGTTTAAGCAAAGACTGGAAGCCAGAACTAGCACATAAGGGGTGTCAGAAGGAGCCAGTTGTGCTGACACATAAAGGGAAAAGCAATGAATGGCAGGGATGAGGCTGCATAGGTAGGCTGCAGCCTGCTTTAAATAGGGTCTTGATTGTCATGGTAAGGTGTTTGAACCATTTCCTGAAGGTGGGAATCGTGAAAATAATTAAGGGGATAAGTGGCATGATTAGAATTGTGTTACAACAAATAATACTGCTGGTTGTGACATTCACTGAAGCACCAATTAGAAGGAATTATGGGTTTGGAAGCAGCAACCTGGGCTTCCGGTCCCTACTTTCTGACAATTATTGTATGGCTTTGGGAATGAAGGTCTCCCATTCCGGATCTCAGCCTCTTCAAGTGGAAAATGATTGAGTTGGACAAGGTGATTCCATTGTGTTCCTATGGACCTAATATTTTACACCAATCCTTTGGCAACTAGCCTATTTAATTATGTTTCTCAACTGAATCATTGGAATAATTGAGAGAATTATTTCTGGGCTTCGTATCATGTTCAAAGAATGTACATGTTTTAAACGAGGTTACAAATGATTTTGGAAAGTGAGAAAATACTCAAGCTAAAATAGCAAGTCATCAGTCTGTTTCCTAAATAAATACTTAGCCCACAGAAAATGGAGAAAATGCAGGTTTAATATGACAAAGAGAGTGAAGATAGGACTCTGACACCTTTTTCTCAATTTAGAAGCCTAGACCCTCAGAGCTGCAAGGAATTTTATGGATCCCCTGGTCCCATAGTTTTTAGGTTTTGTTTCTCATAACTTAAGTGTTCTATGGAGTTAGCTAAGGGATCGCCTAGCAGAAAGTTGGGCCTTTCTTCACCAATTGGAGCAATTCCAGTTTAATTGTTATTATTTTTTTAGTGCTGGATATCTTTTTTATTCTTCTGCCTTTCCTTCTTTCTTTCCATTCTTCTTTTGTCCCTCTTGTCTTCTGTGTGGAATATTGACTTTCTCACTTCATGTTATTCTGACACACCTGGCAAGCCTACCACCTCACCCCTTAATCTCTTTAACCACAGGACTATGCCATTTCCTTGGACTTTCCCATAGGGTGACACAAAGATAAGGAGTAGAGATGTGGAAGTGGACTGTTCTCTTTTCCTCCGACTTCTCCTAGAGTCATCTTGCTGCTTCACATTGAGGATCTGTCTGAGAATGGAGCTGAGTAGAATAGAAGTATGTGGGAAATGGGAACAAAGATCTCTGATGACAGCTTTTGGTCCCTCAACCAGCTGTGTCTGACATGTTTCTTCCCCTAAGATTTCCTAGTTATTTGAGGCAATGTATTTCCTGTTTTACTTTTAAGCTTGTTTGTATTCAGTTTCTGTCACTTTTCATGTTGAGTTTCAAGAAGTATTTATATATGAGATTTCATGTATGATTTTATTTAAGGAAATATTTTTCCACTATTTCTCTCTGACAAAATATAATTTGGGAACCAATGATCTCATCCAATGTAATTGTTTACAGAGGAGGTGACTGACGCAAAAACAGTATCATTTCCCACAGTTACATGGCAAACACATGGCAGAGCTTTTACCAGAATGCAAGGCCCACGGTGTTTGGAGCTGCTTGTCTCATTCTGACATATCTGCCCACATGCAAGATATCACCCCCCCAATTCCACACATCACTGTGACTTACCAAGTACTGAGAGGTTATATTTCCATGCTGGTCCACAGGGAAACATTTGAGGAAGAAGTCTTCTTCATCCCTACAGAGGCTCAGCAAAGACTTCCCATATTAGCAACACACAAATATGTGTTTAGCAATAAAATAATTTGCTCAATCAATCAGACAGTGTGGAAATGATCCTGAAGGATTCTTGGAAGCCCTTATCCTCAACAGGGGCCGTAATGCTTGGACACTGCTAGGGGTATGTCATCATGGTACTGGAGCACCACCTCCTGGTTGTGTTGAAAGTTTAGTTTACCTTTTCTAGTCAAATAAAGTCCCATATTTACTAGAAATTTAGTACCTTAGATCTAGAAGGACCTTTAGAAATGACTTAGTTCATCACTCCTATTTCATGGGTGAAGAGACAGTCTAGGAGAGAAAAGAGTCTCTCTACCACCAGAATAATTAATTAAGAGCAGAGACAGGATGAGAACCCAAACATACTGATTCCGCATCCAGTGCCTAATTTCATGGTTGTAAAAGTTGAGGATTTCTGAGTATAAAAAACTGAAACTAGTCTGAATTAAACTGAAAAAAATAGTGGAAGTCAATGGGGGTAACTTATAGAATTGAGAGGTCAGTTGAACCATTGGGTCAGAGACAAGAGACAATTGGAGATCTAGACAGAAAGACCTGTAGACATTCGCTCCAGGGCACTATATTAATTCAGTAGGAATCAGCTTCAAATGTTTTCCATTCTTGTATTACTTTACTCAAGATTTGAATCCTAAGAAGATGAAGACTGATTGCCTAGCTTGAGACACTTGCCAACACATGGTGAGAAAGTATAAGAGCCCCCGACTGATAGTTCCATCAAGACATTGCAGGAAAAAACCTTATAGGAAAAGTATTTTCCCAAAGGAAAATTGAATGCTATTTCCAGAAGAAAAGGAAAGAGATGCTAGGGAGACAAAAACAACAGATGTCCACTGCAGGAACAAAGCCAAGGATATTACTCAGGCACTTCCAAACTAGGGCCATGAAGCATCTACGCATAGACCAGAACATGTATTCATATTTAGAAAGTGCCCTACAAATTGCAGATGGCTTTATTCCAAAGCACAGAAGGCCATGAATTCACAGCCTCTGACTATCTGATGAATCTTTTCCTCAACATTGTTTGTTCCAATGCTTATTAATATTCAAATGAGGGCTTGTCCACTTTCAACTATTCCAGGACCTACAAATCAGGTCTTATAGCAAGATCATGTGATTAATACCCAGGCCTTGCTACTGATGGAAAATATGAAGGGCTCAAGGGAAAAGCTTCAAAACCATAGCACTTTAGTTTCTACCTCTAAACGGGGGTCCATCAATTATGTGTAAGTCCTCCCTCTAGGTCAGGGCTTTTCTGCTTTGGCACGGTTGAATTTCGAGCTGGAAATTCTTTGTTGTGAGGAACTGTCCTGTCCATTATAGGATATTTAGCAGCATCCCTGGACCACTAGATGCCAGTAGCAACCCTCAGTTGTGATAACTAAATATGTCTGTAGACTTTGCCAATTGTCTCCTGGGGGAGGTGAGAGCGGAGGCAGAATTGATTCTAGTTGATATCTACTAGTCAATGTGTTTGGAGATGACCCCATGGATTCAGAAAACCAATTCCATTTTTACCTTGGAGGGAACATTTTATCAGTCGTCCCCCTTTAACAGTGGGAGAATTTGTCCTGGAAAGTAGGGAGTTATTTAGGGATATTGCATAGAGCCTGGGTAAATGCTGGTGAGAGATACTGTAGGGAGAAGAAGTACATCAGATGGATGGGTTTTTTGTTTGGTTGGTTGGTTTTTGTTTTGTGTTATTCTTAGAAGTGAAAAAAACCTCAGATTCGGTTGTTGGATAATTTTAATGCTGTTTGCCCAATAGATATAGGCTTCTGTTTGGATTTTGGTTATAAGTAGCCAAATGGAAACTCAGTTTGATTCACAAAAAGGAGTATCTGTGAACAAGAAATGGAAAAGGGAAGTTGTAAAAAAATCAAAGGTATTTAAAGGACCCAATACTCCCTCCATCTCTCTCTTTCCCTCAGGGAGCCTCCAGTCAGTCTTTTGAAGTCTCTCTGACCTTTTTCTGTATTGTCCTCCCTCCACCAGCTGACTACCTTGGCTTTCTCACAGTTGTTGTTTTCTTATGACTTGAATTTGACAATGACTCATTAAGGCAACTCCAGTGTCTTTTTCTAATTAGTACCGTTGGGGATTTAGCTACTAACCTAAAATTTCATTCTTTCAGTTGTTCCAAGTTCTAAATTCGGAAAAAGAAAAAATAAAAAGCTAGTTCATCCTTTTGCATGAGGCAGCAACATAGTTAATTGATCCATGTATGGATTAGCTGCTGTATTTGTTATGATGTCTCTGATTACAAATAGCAGGAAACCCCAATTCAGTTGGCTGAAACAATAAGGAAAGTCTATCATCTGACAACATGAAGTTCTGAAGTAGGGCCTCTTCTGGGTCATTTAATTCCATATTTTATTGCTGACTTAAAGGTCTAGGTTTTTTATATTGGTCTACTTTGCTGTCCTCAGCATGTTCTAAGTTTGTTCCAAGGCTAGCTCCCCTCATGATCATTTTTACAGCTCATTTAAGCATCTCATCCTGTGATTACATAACATGGCAACATCCTAGGTAAGAAGACACTGTTCTTACTAAGTTTTCTTACTAAACATTAAAAAAACCTTTTTCCAGAAGTTTTCCAGGATACTCCCCCACATTACCCTCACATTTCGTTAACCAGATTTATGACATATACTATAGCTAAACCAAATGCTGGCAAGGGAAATGAGATTATTATTATTATTAACATAGACTAATGGGATTTTACTTCTGAGCAGGGGATATAGTCACCTTTCCTAAACAATTTGTACCTGTACAAACATCAAATTGTGTTACCAAGGAACAGGTAGAATGGAACATTGGTGGTAATGGTGTCTGATTCAGCTGGCTTTGCATCAAGTGGCCACTTCTTGTCCTTTCTTCTATGGTCAGGGAAGATGAGATTCCATGGCACAACCTTGCTGCCTAGCTAACCTATGGATATATCTGCTCTTGGGTTCAATGTCCAGTCTAATTCTAATAAACTGTGGTAAACTGTTCAGTTTCCTATATGGCAGGGACTGGGTGTGGTCAGTTTTCTTCAGAGAGGGCTTTGGAAACTGCTTAGTACCATGATCATGTGCCAAATATTTTTTTTTTCTCTTCCATTCCTCTTATATACATCCTCGTCTTTCTTATTTATTAAATTACTTGTCTATCAAGCCTGTATTGAGTGCCTACTATGGGTCAAGCCCTTTGTATATAGAGATGAATAGGACATAATACAGAAATTGAGGAATCCATAGAAACGATGCCACAAACTATAGAGGCTGCATTAACTTCCAAGAAATGAAATCTCCTAGGAAATCCAGCTAAGAAAATATACTAGTAAGAAAGTGCCAAACAGTGGCATTTATGAAAAAAAAAAAAAATAATGAGGTGATTTATAAAAGATGGTTCTTTTTCTTCTCTTTATTCTTTAACAATATTAAAGGTAATAATAGAATTACTTTATATTCTGATACTGCCTCATCGTACAGAATGCACTTCCATGCCTTTTAGCAAACTTCATCTTTATATTACACTGTGAGTCCCACAGCAAATCTGTCTTGTTCCCCAAATGAAATGGTCTTAGAGAGATTAATCCCCACCTAACCTAAAATATGTGCAAGGTAGCATAACTGATAAATACAAGAACAGGAACTTGAACCCAAGACCTCTGATTTCATAGCCAGTCTTTTTTCTATGCCAAGTGCTGCTTAAGGCCCTATATTTCTATCTTGATAGAAGTAAAGTCATAATTTATTAAGTGGAAGCAATTATGACACTCAAGGCTTGTTAATACCAACATTTTAAAAGTTTGATGATAATAAAATAAATGCAAATATAGTTTTCTCAGGAACACATACATTGGGTCAAACAAAGATAAATCCAAGAGATAGAAATCATCAGAAACCTGCTATAATCAATAGATAAGAATAATGCGTAACTAGCATGTCATCTCTGTATGGATAAATTGTGTTTTAAAGATATTGGGAGAAAGTTTGCTCTCTTAAAGTGGTTAAACATTGCTGCCTGCCATCCTGTTTACACTGTTAATATGCTTTTCAAATCCTTTTAGCCAGATAAAGCAAAGGTAAACTTCAGAATAGGCCCCGTACAAATTATCACCAATTTTAAATTAATGAGCTTTTTGCTTTATCTGAGTTGCAGAAAGACTAAACAAATGTGCTAGAATCATTTATTTTTTTCCATCCGAAGGGCTGTATTTCCTTTTTTAGCACTATTTCCTCTCTCAGGAAATTTAAGAGGTCCGTTCGTTTCAAAATTCCAGTGTTTCTATGTGAAATGGACTGCCAGGCCACCCCATGCCTTTCTTTTTTCCACCCAGTAGATGACTAAGCCTTACTAACTGGTTTAAATCTTATTTTTCCATTTTCAAACTTATGTTCGACATCATCAAACAATAATGTAATTTTTGCATGGTGTCTTCCTTTCTCTACAATTCTATGAAGAGAGGAAGAGCTCTCAGTGGGAGCGGCATCGTGTGTCGTTTAACAAGAATAGCAACGACTTACTGGGATCCCTCTCCATCATGTGGCCCAGTTGAAGCCAGTTAAATCCCATTTGTATACTCTTCTTTATCCCCATTTATGCCAGGACTTTGGACCCATTCTTCCCAATGTACATATTTTGTATTGGAGAACACTGGATCCAAACAAATCCTGCTTTAATCTCAACTCTGCAACCTCAGGCAAGTTACTTCCCTCATTAAGACTCAGTCTCCCCATATGTAAAGTTAGAGTATCCGATGTGATTAAGATCTCTTCAAAATATTAAAAATGTTTTGCTTCTGCTTAGCTAAATTTTTGTCAAAGCAGTAGTCTTTAATTGACCATGTTATCACTACTATTCCAATATTGTTCATGCATTTCCCAGAGCGCTTTGGAAAATCCAAGCAGAAATGGTTATCTGCTAAACACAGGCATAGAATATGGCGTTCTCTTTGAAAATGTCTGATGGTATCCATAATGCAGAAAGCAAATACTGGTTTTGTGGCAGAAAGTAGAATAAACCCTTCTACTTGGAAATATTTGTAGGGAGAAGAAATGCTTATTTTTGAAGTTTATCCTTACCTTCCACCATGAATAAATGTATACTCATATGTTCATGACCCAGGCATTTTTCTGCAACCTCCAAAAAATTAATTTTTACTATTTAGAACTCCATCTGGATTATGATCATGTTGATTTTAATCCCAATTAATCGCTCACAGTCAGCTACAGATAGAAATCCTTGTTCTACTCTTTCTCCCCTTCTCACTACTGCATTTGAATAGTCTAAAAAAAAGAAAAGAAACACTAAGAAAACCTATACATATCTGATTTGTTTTTCTCTCTCCCCCCAAAACAATAACAAACAATGACGAAAAACAACAAATTAGAGGCAGGTACATTTTATAAAGCCAATCTGCTCTCTCTTCTTATCAGGCTCATTCAACAATAACAGTCAAGCAAACAAATCAAAAAAGGAAAGAAAATGACACAAAATCAAACTTGAAAACCAACCAACCAATCAACCAACTACTACCACCACCACCACCACAAGAATAGAACATGCATGGCTTTTGATCCCATTGACCCAGGCCACATCTCTCTCTCTGGCTTCAGACTTGTGTACTTTTTGCCTTCTGGACATTGCTACCTACATATTCCACAAGTACTTCTAATTGAACATGCTCAAAACTGAACGAATTTTTACCCTAATCCTGTTCCATTATACATGTTACCTTATTTCAGTGAACGACAAAACCAAGCCAAAAATGCGAGGCATTATTCTTGGCTACCCTTCTTGCTGCACCTTTCACAACAAATCACTTACGATCCTAACTTGTAATATTTCTGAAGTCTTTCTACTTTTCTTCCATCTCCAATGCCATCGTGTATGTGTGTGTGTGTGTGTGTGTGTGTGTGTGTGTGTGTGTGTGCGCGCGCGCGCGTGCGCGCATGCACGTATATACAGTCATCCACTGCAATGATGTCATTTCGGTCAATGACACACTGACTGTATATACAGCACTAGTCCCATAAGATTATACTGGCTGCATCATAGGCTATACCATCTGGGTCTGTGTAAGTACACACTATAACATTCACACAACAATGAAATCACCTAATAATGCATTTTTCAGAACGTATCCCTGGTAAGTAATGCACGACTGTATATACTCGTATGGGGGTGTTGGGGTGTGTGTGTGTGTCTGTGTACTACCATCATCTTTGCAACTAGCTTCTTAATGATGCCACTATTAGCTGATCAATAGATTATTTATATGGCAGCTTCAAATGTGAATAAGATTCTGTTATTCCTCTGCTTGCAACTCCTCAGTGGTTCCAATTGCTCTCCAGATAAAGTCTAAGTCATTAACATGGCTTGTGATGACTTTTCTCTTCTCACTTTTATTCTGCTCCCTGTCCTCTCCCTAAACCCTAATTCACTGTTCTCAATCCTGTCAGCACCTTAAATTCACAGGCTTTTGAAGAAAAAAAAAACTAGATTTTTCTACCTTCCGACACACACACATACACACAAACACACGGAGATAATGATTTAGTTGGTGTGAGATGATGTCATTCATTAACAGTTATATAAAAACTTCCCCAAATGATTCTACTGTGTAAACAGAGTTGAAAACCACTTCTTGAGATATTTTGTTCTCACAGTAGTTTCATTTTCCAAAAAACACCATCCCAATTCTTTAAATTATTTTTCTCCCAAATATTCTTTTTATCTGGTTGCTCGTCCTCATGTCTGGGCAGTCTCAGATGGAGTCATAATTCAGCCAATATTGGATAAATGCAGAAAGGCAAGCAGGTAGGCAGAATAAGAGTTGTGGAGAGGAACAGGAATGTGTTCTGGGAGAGAACAGCAAGACCCGAATTTAGACCCCATTCTGACAGACATCCGTTGTGTCAGAAATGTTGCTTAAACACATTAAACCTCAGATTTATTATCTGCAAAGCATACATAATACTGTCTAATGTACAAAGTTTCTGTGATAATTAAATTTGATAACATGTATCCATTTCAAAAAACAGGGCCCAGAATACAACTGAGTAAAGAGCACTAGCTTTGGAACCATCCAACAGTCACTGTCAAGTGTTAAGTCATATGCTTGATGGCAATAGCACCTATAATCAAGTTGCTTGAATTCTCTCGGCCTCAGTATCTATTACCTCAAATTAGGTATGATATTATATGACTTAAACTTCAAAAAAGAATTCTTATCCATGGAAAATAATTGTAATACATAAAAAATGCTCTCTATGCTATTTAGTTATATGCATTAGACTCCAATAAAAAGTTCAAAGACTGTATAAATTTTAGGTATTGTAATAGTTATAATGGAATCTATTGTAGTTATTATTATTATATTCCTATTTGCACAATTTACCCACACTCTTCATATTCTCTGTCATTTTACCATAGGTTCCTATACAATGAGTTACTTATTTTATGTGACACTTCCCACTCTCGAGGGATGTATTTGCCCAGAAACTAGTGTTTTAACTCGGTGTTGGAAGTTCCAAACAATGATTCTGATGATCAGTTCTAGGCCCTGTATCATCCCCACTTTTGAAGGTTCTTCTTTTCTCTTTTTATCTGACTACTCAGGTTGGCAATTAGAAACCCTTTCAGTATCACACTGAAATTAATCCCATCTAGAGATCATGTTGGCTTATAAAATGCCGGTCATTTTTCAAAGTGTTCAATGTCAAATGATGCTTACATTTTAGTTCTGATGTCCCATGTTGTGAAATTAGCTGGCTATATTTTCTGGATGCATTGATCACACACTTGACACATACTGAGTGGTCTCATTTTTCCTGGATTTACAGTTTTTAGAGACTATAAATACTCTCAATATACTTCCATTTATCAGAATATGTGAGGAAAGCTGAAATTAATACCTTACACAGGGATTAGCACCTTTAGGTATTTATTACCAGATAATACTTCAAGATGGGGAATATATATTACATGGAAGGTGTCCTTAGCCAATTTCTATATGACAGTTGTTTGGAAGGTGTAGAAAAAATGAGCTGTCAGAGTCAGGATCCAAAGAAAGAGAAAGAGTGTGCAACAAAGATAAATTGTTTCTAACCGAATGACAGTTAGCAGAAATAAATTTAAATTCCTGCTTTCAAGTTCAAATAATTGACTCCACAAAAACTGTTTGAGGAGTTGTCACTAAGCAGGAACACTGGTGGAGAGGGCTATGGTTAGCTGACATAAGCTCAACAGATCAATTGTACAGTGTACCACCAAGAGAACAGGAAACAGGCCTTTACTGTGTTCTGTTCTGGGTTATTACCACTACTTTATTTAATTCTCACAACTATCATTTGAGAAAGGTTTTTTTTTTTTTTTTGCTCCCTCTTTAGTTGGACAACTGCAGTCTTGAAAGGAGAACAAAGTTTTACAAATTTACTAAATGAAAAAACCAGAAATAAAATCCAGAGAAATAGTATGTCTAAACTCTTTTATTCTTTCGGTTTCATCCTTCTGAAAGTCTGTATAAGTCCTGCTTCCAACCACGAAAGAGTAACAAGGATAAATTACCTGCCCACCTGAAACAATAACAACAACACACATATACACAAAGAAGAAGGAAAAGACAGACAAAATACATAAAACAACAGTTTTCAAGACACTGAACATTATGCAAAAAATAATACTGATCCCTGAAAGATAACAAAAATATTAAATGTCTTATAATTGCTTGATCTTACTGTCTTGAGAGATTTTTCAAGCCATAGCACAAAGAGAGGAAACACAGACAGAGCCCAATGAATCCTCTGAATTGAGAAAATAGAAGTGGTAAATCCAGGAAGGACAAAGCATTTAGAATTCATGGGAGAGAATGCTGGAGAGAGCAGCTCATGGAAATTTACAGATCTGCAGTGCATCCTTCTATCGCAGTATTTAATTGACTACTGAACAGTGTTTGCATGTAGGAAACTACTGGACACTGGAGAAAAACAACAAAAAGAGTTAGAGGGAACACTACCTAATACTCATTTAGGACCAAGAATAGTGTATTTTCTCATCAGTCAGAGAAGAAAACCACGTAATTCACGAAGCATTGTGTAGAAAACTCAGAAAGTCATGCCGCAGTATTGAGAAATAATTATCCCTAGACTGAACATTGTTCTGCTCTCAACTAATACATTTTATAAGCAAGGCACAAAAGGATCAAAATGTTGTCAACTCCAGGCTGGCTGGTTAGCTCAGTTGGTTAGAGCATGGTGTTACAACTCCAAGGTAAAGGACTGGATCCCTGTACCAGCCCGCTGAAAATAAATGAATGAATGAATGAATGAATGAGTAATACACACACACGTGTGTATATATATGTACATATATATGTACATATGTGTATATATATGTACATATATATGTACATATATATATATATGTTTGAAAATCATAGCTTAACTGAAATTCAAAACAAAGTTCAATAATATTGTAGGTATATAAATATATCCAGCTCTTATCAGATAGTATTTACAATGTTTGACATCTAATAAAAAGTTACCAGACATACAATGAAGGAGAAAAATATGACCCATAATAAGGAGAAAAATCAATCACCTGAAACTGACCAAGAACAGGCACAAATATTAGAAATATCAGAGAAAGGCATTAAACCAATAATAAAACGTACAAGAAAACAGTGAAGCAATATCTTTAAAGTACTTAAATTATAATTTTAAAAAACCCCTGCAGAGCTAGAATTGTATGCCCACTGAAAATATCTTTCTAAAACAAAGAAGAAATAAAGACAATTTCAGACATACAAAAAGTGAAAAAAATTCACCATCACCAGACCTGCGCAAAAAGAAATGTCAAAAGAATCCTTTCAAAACAAAAGAAAAACAATTCCAGAATGAAATATGGATCAACACAAAGGAATAAAGAGCATTGGAGTTGTTAGCTATCTAGATAAATATATGAGTTTTCTTAATATTTAAAGCACTTTAAAGGATAACTATCTAAACAAAGATAATAATAATGTAATGTGGGATTTCTGACATATGTAAAAGTATAGTATATACCAACAATAAATAAAGTTCAATAGGGGAAAAATAAAGTGGTACAATATCACTTGAAGGTAGGCTCATAAGTTTAAAATGCATATTATACATCCTAAATCAACTGCTAAGATGAGTATAGAGACATAATTAATAAGCTGATGGAGAAAATAAAATAAAATTTAAAAAATCAATCAATCCAAACAAAGATAAAAAGAGAAATGGAAGCAAAGATCAGATATGAATACAAAACAAATAGCAATTAAGCAATAATAAATTTTAATGTAACTATATCAATAATAACTTTAAATATAAATGATCTAAATACTGCAACAAAAAGGCAAAGATTGTCTGGATAGAAAAGACCCAAGTATATGCTAGGTCTTGGTAACATTTGAAATATATGGTTATGTGTTGCATAATGACATTTTGGTCAACTATGGGGAGCATGTGCCATGGTGGTCCCATAAGATTATAATGGAGCTGAAAAATTTGCATCACCCAGTAATGCTGTAGCTGTCATAATATCACAACACAACACATTAACTCACTTAGGAGCAATAGGCTATTCCATCTAGTTTCATGTAAGTACACTCTATGATGCTTGCACAATGATGAAATCACCTAAAGATGCATTTGTCAGAAAGTATCACCGCTTTTAAGCTACACATGACTGTAAAGAGACAAATAAGTTAAAATTAAAAGGATAGAAAAATATATACCCTGTTAAAACTAATCAAAAGAAAGCTGAAGTGATTATGTCAATATCAGAATAAATATATTTCAGAGTAAAGAATGTGGCCAGAGATAGAATAAATTTATTCCCTTAAAGGGGGAAATTCATCAAGAGGACATAAGAACCCTAAACATCAGAGCAGACCTTCAGTTTACATAAAGCAAAAATTAATAGAAATGTAATAAAAAGTAGAAAAATTCAGAATTAAAATTAGAGATATTAATACCCATCTCTCAAAAATTAACTAAGGCAGTAACACCTATATTAAAAAAGAAAAAAGATCTCAGCTAAATGGCCTCAGGTCCATCTTTTAAAACTAGAAGAACAATTGAAACTAAAGTAAGGTAAAGAAAAAAACATAGTAAATATTAGAGCAAATTTTTTAAAATTACAATACAGAAACACAAGAAGAAGGAAAGGAGAAGACACAAATGATCAATAACAGAAATAAGAAAATTGACATCAATACGAAGTCTACAGATATTAAAGAATAATAAAAGAATATTATGGCAATTTTATGCAATAAATTCAACATTCAGATGAAATGTAAAAATACTCTTAGACACACACAAAAAAGCTCATTCAAGGAAAACCAGATAAAGAAGCCCTATATCTATTAAATAAATTGAATTTGTATTTAAATATTCCATAAAGAAATATTCCCCAGTTTTCAAGGGCTTCACTGGTAAATTCAACCAAATATTTATGGGAAAAATAACTACCATTTACATAACTTATTCCCGAAAATTGTAGAGGAGGGAATAGTGCACAAGCCATTCTTTGAGCCCAGAAGAATTCTTTTAACAAATCCCAATAAAAACTAAAATAAAATTAAATAAAAATTTTAAAAAGCTACAGGCCAATATTCCTGATAACTATAAATATTCATTTTTTAAAAAATTAAACCAACTTTTATAGACACTTAAATTATGGTACTGAAACACATCTCAACTGATTTATGCCCAACAATGAAGGGAGAAATCATGACACCAAAACTTTCCCCTCTCTATTTTACTAGGATTGACTTATATTATATATTATAAAAATTTGTTATATTCACATAATATAAATATTTATATTATATTTAATCTCCAATTTTCATTTTTCCAGGATTTGTTCTACACAAATTTGTACAGATTTTCGACATTAGAATTCTTAAATCTATTTGAGGAAAAAAAAAAAAACAAAAACAGACCTTAAGCCAACAAATGCCATCGAATCTACTGGGATACTGTTGAAGAACAAAATTCGTTTGAGAATTGATCCTCAAAGCAGCACCTCAAAACATTAGGTCCTATGGTCATTACAAAATCAAACTGATCATGTTCACTGAAACCTTCCTCAATGAAATTTTCAATCAACTTCATGCTTAAAATAAAAGTCAAAACTGATTTAAAGCCTAGTAGATTTTAAGTCTAGAAACACCAAAAAATGGGGTTTCATTCGTAAATATGGAAGAAACAAAACATCACTGGATCAATCCATAAATTATTTACGGAAAAATATGGTGAGGACAAGAAATATAAAATTTACTGAACTTTCTTGTTCTCTCCCAGTTGCTTAAAATTCATAGTATTTGTAAATATAGCTAAAAAGCCTATATATTTGTAGTTATTAAAATAGTCTTGAAAGGCTATATATTTGTAGTCATTTCCCATTGAACAATTTGGAATTTTGTATGTTATGTTTTATTTATTCATTAATATGTTCTTATTTATGGTGTATATCTGAATAATCTGGACATTTCTCATTCTGGGCAGTCACTCATTTGTCACGTGAAAGGAACACTATAGTTAGGAGGACAGATGAAGTAAGAACACTCACATGCATCACAAAGTTACAGAATTGAAAAAAAAATGATTCTGCTTGGAACCAAAGTTAATGGAAATTAGTGAAAATGGCTACTAAAGTAAGTTAAGATGAATGATCCAAGATGATTTTACTTAAATCAAATCCAGTACATCCATTATGCTAAATCCCTTTGCTAATCAGTTCAGCGATAGAAATCCTTTTGTACTATTTAGCAAGCTAGTAAAGGCATGTTGTGCCTCAGAAGCTAATCTCATTTACTAAAAAGCACAGAATAGCATATGGTTTCCACACAGTTCAGCCACCACACTCTAATCTCAATCTTCAACTCTCTGTGGGTCTTCCCTGCTAATTAACACTGGAAAAGTTTATTTTTGTCACATCTTCCAAAAGAGCCCATGCCAATAAAAAGGAGGCCAAATTCCCATGACCTTAAAAGAAAATTAAGCCCAGGGACCATCAGCCCTCTACCCCAACTACGATATAAGATTAGTCTATAAATGCACAGTGTAACAGTGTATTGCTTTATTTGGAGGTTGGGGAGAAGACACCATGAGGAGGGAAGAAATCAATTAAAGGACTACAAATGCAGGGAGCAATAATGTTAAACAAGTAATACACAGAATGAGTCAGTGGAATTATTTTCTTAAGAGGACTCTACTTGTGGAAGAAAAACTTTAATTGATGTTGCAAAAAACATCAGTATGAAGTAGAAACTGGTTTCAATAATGTTAGTAGAGAATGTGTCCTAGAAAATACAGATACCTGGATGTAAAGTTCTGTCAGCAATTTAATAGAACAGTCCCAGATAGTTAGGCGAAGGCCAAGACCTAATGAGGATCTGTGGGGAACTTTGGATGATACCTGGAGAAATGTTACAATGTGCACAAACCAGATTGAATTGCTTTCATGAATGTTGTAAAGTTTCATATCATAAAAGGTCTTTTCTACACGCATTTCAATTTCACAGCAAGAATGGTATAAAATACCAAAACATAGAAGAGATCATTCATGCAAGATATCTAACTCCTTGATATAATAACGCATACGATTCAAAATGATTACACTATAATTTCATCTAGGGCTTTCTGCAACTACAAGGTGGTGGTTATGGAAAGCATGGCCCTCAGTTTCAACATCTAGAATGCAGCCATGGCCTTCTATGTGTTTTCTCTTTTTGAGTTTTTTCTTCATTTTTCTTATTCCACTCTGCTGTTGCTGCTGCTTCTTAGCAAAAGGGGTAAAAACAAAGTTGTAATAGCTGTACATAGCACTCTGGCAATCAGAAATGTAAAACTTTCATTTTTGTTGGAAGAAAGCACTATGCGACATTTGGAACTCTGGTAACAAACAAGGTGATCACAAATTTTCCTGGCTTGAAGTCCTCCACAACTTTCCTGATCAGGTCATCATAGGAGGTCGGACTTAAGTTTGTTTCAAAGCCAACATAAGAAAATTCTGGCTCTGGAGTGATGTGAATAGTCCAATAAGTTCCATTTGATTCCATTCCATTCACTGAATATCCACAAGGATTAAACAGTGTGACATCAATAATCGAACCAGGTATCAGTTCAAGAATTACATTCTCATGAGTGACATTTTTTGCAGTAATAGCATATTTCATGTAGAACTGGTCCATAACTGCTGGGTCAAGCTCACTCGTTAGAATTTCAAGTGTTTGATCTGGCTGACTGATTACCCAGCTCTCTGGGAAATCCAGGGTATACAAGTACCAATAGTCTGAACTCATATGTCCCATACAATATCCTGATCCACTCAGGAAAACTGCATTAAGAAAACCTATTTCTTCCTGGGAATTTCAGCGTGGGTCCCCTTGGTGAGAAGCCTTCATGAAATTCTTATGAGGCTAAAAGAAGTTTTATATTGAGTCAAACCCACTGTAATGCCTAGCAGGCTTCAACAGGGTAAGCAGAGCTTTCAGCAAGAGTGTAGTATCACACGTTCAAAATGAAATGTTTCTTAGAGAAAAACATGCCACTCTCACTGAGTACATAAGCTTCCTGTTTGTTGGTTTTTGTCACATTTGTGAGTGAGCATTGCACATCCTTCAAAAGTACATCTCACTCAGATCTTGAGAAAGTGCAAAGCTCCCAAGATTCTTGGTTTGCATTGGGTTGGTGCCTGGAGAAGCAAACCTCCAGCAGCTTCTTGGTCCCTTTGAAAAAATGTGCAGCTTCCATTACCGTGAGACTAGTGAACAACCAACAAAATTTGATACAGAAAATCAACTAAATTTAATCTCTTCTCCCACTGCTTCCTCTGCAGATTGTTCCAGCTGTATTACTAAAGTCCAGTTTCTTTTATTGCTATAATTTTCTGTTAACTTTTAAAACAAAAGGATTAATAAAAATTTTGACTTTTTTTGTGAGCATAAGTTGAACATGAGTCTCCTGGAAATAGAGGCAAATACAGTTTAGTCTCTTGTAGTCCGCTGCTTCCCCATTAGAGAGTAGACTGAGCGCTAACTAATGTAACCGGCCACACTGTGAGCGCTAGATGCAAAATTCTAAATAAATTCTTATTAAATCAAACAAACAATATGTCACGAGGGTAATCCATAATTGCCAAGCAGGTTTTATCCCAGGAATGCAAGGTTTGTTTAATATTTGAAAATTAATTAATGTAATTTCCCATAGATGCAGAGAAAGCATTGATAAAATCTGCCATCCATTGCTGAGCAAAACTCTCAGCAAACTAGGAAGAGAAAGGAACTTTCTCAATCTGATAAAGGACATCTATTAAAAAAACAAACACAAAAAACAAACACTAAAACTAACATCATACTTAATGGTAAAACACTGTATGATTTCCCCTAGGAGATCTGGAACAAGACATGTCTGCTCTCACCACTCATTCTTAGTGTTGTACTTGAGTTTCTAGCCAACACAATGAGGCAAGGAATAAAGAATAAAGACTCCCAGACTGGAAGGAGAGGAATAAACTGCCTTAATCTGTAGATGACATGATTCTATAAGTAGAAAATATACCCGCCAAAACTAAAACAAACCTAAACTTGATAAGTGAGTTTAGCAAAGTAGTAAGATACAAGAGTAATGTAAAAAAATAAAATTTTATATTTATATATTAGCAGCAAATATTTTATGTTTATATATTAGTAATGCAAATTCGAATTTAAAAATAATAACATTTGCAATAGCATCAGCATCGCACTCTACCGAGTGAGCCACGGGCCAGCCTTGCAATAGCATCAAACATGAAATACTTACGTATAAATCTGACAAAATATTTATATACTGTTAATTCCACAACATTGATGAGAAAAAAAATAAGGTCTGAGTAAATGTACAAACATACTGTGTTGTGGGTCAAAACCCAATATTATTAAGATGTCAATTCAAATTGATATAGAATAAATTAATCTATAGAATCAATGAACTTCCAATAAATTTCTTAGCAAGCATTTTAATGAAACATAATTGATAAAAATGTATTTAAATTTATATACAATTGGCAAAGAAAAATTAAATTGATTCACTTTGTTGTAGATTCAGCTTAGGGTATGGCATTTAAGAGATTTTTTTAAAAAAGATTTAATGTTTAATGTTTTTTAGTGATTTAATGTCATTCAACATTTAAATGAACATAAACAAAAGCAATAAGTTAAAACTTGCAGATGAATTTGGATTCATTAAAAAATAACAAATTATCACAGTTGTTGAAGTCAGGTTGAATTTCCTTGGAGGATTCAAATTTATATCAGAGGAAACAAATATAAAATGTTAATAGTAGGGTCTAGGTGGTAGGTATATGAGTGATCAGCTAAAATTTCTTTAAACTTTTATATACATTTGATAGTTTCCATAGCATAATGCTTGGAAAAATTATCTGTGGGATTTCTTAGCCACTCACTGTAAATACAGGGGAGAATCCAAAGCCTTCTCCCATCACCAACAGACCTATTTTAGGAAAGATGCACAGTTCAAGAACAATAAAATTAAAGGTTTCTACTCCACATGCAGAACACTTAGGGAATTGTTTTTCACTTTTATTTTTATTTTTTTAATCATACATCACCTGTTCACACCTCTGTTTGAAGAAGTGCCATGTTCACTTTCTTTCTCCCCCTACCTCTCTACTCCTGCTTAGAAAGCAAAGCAAAAATAGCTACTGTGCCAGGTACCATGCTGAATGTTTCCACATTTTAACTCATTTAATTCTTAGTTTGGTATGTGTATTGGTCAGGGTTCATCAGAGAAACAGAACCAACAGGATATTTATTTATTTGTTTGTTTATGAATATTATTAAGGAAATAATTGTCTCACATGATTATGGATGCTTGCAAGTCCCAAAATCTGCAGGGTGAGACAGCAATCTGGAGACCCAGTGGAACTGATGGTTTAGCTCTGGTCCAAGTCCAAAAGATCTGAGTACAGTTCCAGTGCAAATGCTGGCAGGCTCAAGGCCAAGTAATGCAGAATCTCTCCTTAGAAAGCCCATATCAGTAATTTAGCCTGATGCAACTTTATGTTCCTTCCACCATTATCCCACACCATTAGTATCTGTTCCCATACATTTACCCTGGATTTCTGTCCATATAAATTAGAAAGCTCAAATAGTTCTTTTGGAGTATAACATACCTCCTCACGTGACCCATGAAGGTGAGTAGCTCATCTTTTGGTGTCTGCAGAGACTTGAATCTAATTATAAGTGTAGAGGCAAAGAGGGTTAATGAGGGTGGGATCTGAGGAAAATCATTATTGTTTTGCAAGGCAATTGTTTCCTCGGGCAATGAATGATTAATTCCCTCAATTGATGGTGCAGAAGATGCTTCCACTGTGGGTGAAGAGTCTGCTTGCATTGGTAAATAGAACTCAGCATTTAGGGGATCAGCATTCCTCCCCAGCATTATCAGGTTCTTCCCACACATCCCCATTCCAACTTTCAGGATTCCTTTTCTTCACAATCAATGTCCTCACTTTAAAAGTAGGGGGCACCTGTGAGGCTGGTGGTCCAACTAATATTGTAATTCAGCCAGTTGCAGGATGAAATTACACGTTCAGTTTTCAGGAATCTCAGTCCTGTGGCTACAGGAGATTAGGGTCTCATGCTCAGCATACATAGAAACTTATGTCACAATTGAGCTAGGAATGTGAATCCCTGAGTTTATAATTTTCTCTTCCTACTTCATCCAGCAACAATAGGAGCAACCAGCCAACCTTATTATACTCATTTGTTTGACAAAAATGTTTAAAAATATCATATACAGTCATGCATATTCTTATAAGATTATTATAAGTGGTTGATTTGCAGTATCCAGTGGTGATATTTTGTGTATCTTTATTGTCAGATTATTCCATGGACTATTAGTTCCATCTTTATTACTGAAAATATTTTCCCTAAATATAATCAGAGAGCCAATTCTAGAAACCCCAGAAACGTTTTTTAAAAAATTATACTTAAATTATTGTTTCTCTGGAACCATTCTCAATACCAAAATCTGTGTTTGTCAGAGTTCTTCAGAGAAAGAACCAATAGAAAGTATATCTATGGGCAGAGAGAGAGAGAGAGAGAGAGAGAGAGAGAGACCATTAAAAAAAAAAGAATTAGCTCATGCAATTATTGGGGCTGGCAAGTCCTAAGATCTGCAGGGGAAGTCAGCAAGCTAGACTAAAGACCAAGGAGAGCTGATAGTTCACTTCAGTCTGAAGGCTGGCAGGCTTGAGACCCAGAAAGAGCCAATGTCTCATCTCTTACTCAGGATAGGGTCAGCCTCTTTGTTCTATCCAGGCCTTCCACTTAATTAGATGAGACCCCCCTACGCTAGGGAAGGCAATCTGCTTTACTCACTCTGCTGATTAAAATGTTCATCTCGTCCAAAAATGCCCTCACAGAAACACCCAGAATAATGTTTGACTAAATATCTGATCACCCCATGGCCCAGTCAAGTTGACATGTAAAACTAACGATCCTGGTACTACTGAATCTTAGAGAAGAAACTTCCCCTATGGCAAAGCCAGGACTCTTGAGATGTAATATTTGAGGAAACTTGAATGCAATCAAGAAACAAGCTGTAAGACTCTTGTGGAAAGAGCCTTTCATTCAGTTATGGAGGGAGGAGCAGTACCACAACTATGAGTCAGAGTGCTTGACATACCCTAGACCAAGCAAGGTTCTAGGGTCGCTTGTATGGGGATGAATAAAAGAGATCACATATGTAGTCAGGGGTCAGATGTCGTATGGCCTTGTAGGACATCAAAAGGCACACAGATTATATTCCGTATGCAACAAGTAAGCATTAGCATTGGAGCAGGGAAGTAACATGAAGTGCTTTGAGAAAAGACATAAGGGTGGGGGAGAAGAATAAATGTTGGGGGGCTGTGTCTTTAATTCAGTTTCATTTCCTTGAAATGGGCAAACAGAATGTGCACTGGTGGGCTGCAGTAAGTATCCCAGTTTGAATATTGCTCACTGTGTGGACAGCCTAGTCTCCCATGCACACCCTCTGTCTCGATTCTGGAATGAAATGGAAGCCAGAATACGTCAAGGTCATTGACCACCCTGATCTCAGAGGGCAGATACTGCTCTCAGGATTTCCTTTGCAGCATCAGAAGCTGTAGGCTCGTTAGACTCAAAATATGTGAACCACCACCACAAGTCAACTTTGATTTAAAGCAAAGGAGCTGGCATTGCTCGAAGGTGAGGTCACTGGAATCGGAGCCCTGATGAAGTTTCTCAGAAAGAAAACATTGTGCTGTGTTTGTGTCTCCCGCACATTCCTCCTTCCCTCTCGCCTCACTTCCTACCACATGTGGGTTGGCTGTTCCTAAGGCCCCAGGGATTAAACAAAGTCGTTGAGTTTGGAGCGTATCAAAGAGTCTATACACACCAGAAAGAAGTCCCCTCAACCTGGGCACAGTTTTCCAAGGAAAAATTCTCTAACTTGGATGGAAGAAGGAAATTGGGAGAGGAAGATACTTCAGCCTGTTCTAGAAAACAGCATTTGCTATGTGTTCATGGAATTTGCTACATAATAAGGCAGCTGATTCTTCAACTGTGAGTCAGAGTTTGGCTGATGTAAAGTGATGGAGGAAAAAGCCCCTGGAGGTTTATACAGAGGCAATGTTTCCAGAATTGTGACCCCATCAACAAAGGCTGGGGACAGGGATCTGGGATACCTGGATTTCTGGATCAGCCCAGCCACAGGAGTCTTGCAAGGCTGAGCTGGTTAATTTTCTCTTTTGGCTTCAGTTTCCATTTCTGTAAAGTTGGGGTAATAATATTATTTCCCCTATCAGGTTAATATGAGGATCAGGGTATATAATGAATGGGAAAGTGCCATGTAAACTCCAAAATTTTAACCAGTACAAGTTTGTTTTATTATCATAACATTCAACTAATTTTGTATTGAAGACCCACTCTGTGTTTGTACCTATTCTACTTTTGGGGATTGAAACACAGTGGTGTATCTAGTAGAGACAGGGACTTAAAATCATGTTTGTTTGTAAAAGTGGAAATATTGGTGTTTTTAAAGATATAAGCTGTTTCCCTGGTTCCATGGAAGTGAGTTTGAACTCACCTTAGGAGACTGCTGATTATTCATTGTATATCTGAAATTCCTTTCTCCTCCAGTCTTTCTGCCTCAGAAGATACTGTCATATGACACCCACTGAATTGCTCAGGAATCATCTTTGACTTCTCGTACCTTTACCCCTTCCATCAGTAGGCCTTACTTCCTGTACCTGAAGAATATATCCCCAAATCTTTCCTCTCCTACCTATGTCTACTCCTGTCATCAGATGCAAGTCCTACTCTTCTCTCACCCTGCCTATCACAAGATTACTAGCTGCTTTCTCTGTATCCACCGTCATCACCTGCCCTACCTTTTCTCCAAAGCAATCACAGAGATGTTTTAAAAACCCCAATACCATTTTTTTTTTAAATAAACATCTAATTGCCTGGATTTCAAACTCCTTAGCATGGTCAGTCATGCCCTACGTGATATGGTGTCCATCTCAACTTGGAGCACAGACAGTTCCTCTTTCCAGTGGTTCACTCTGTGTTCATCACACCGGCACTTGTGCTGTTCCTCAAGAGAAGATTACTCTTATCTCGGGGCATTCACTAGCTGTTCCCTTTCCTAAAAAGCTGCAATCCCAAATTACTGAATGCTTACCTTTCTTCTCAGTCAGTTCTCAGCTCAGATGTCTTGACCTCAGAAGTACATTTGCGACCACCCAACCTAATGACTACCAACCTAGTCACTTCCTCAGTATGCTGCATTTCGTTTTCCTGGCATTTACCATTATCTGCGATTATCTTGTTCACTGGTTTACACCTTAGTTGTCCACCTCTATTGGAAACTACGTGAGAACCAGTATCTTTCTCATCTAGCTAAGTTCAGTGCTGTATCTGGCTGCCATTCTCATTATGACACATGCAGAACAGAATCTTGTCCCCAATCGATATTTTTAGAGTGGATGAAATGGCCCCTTTTACTTTGAGAAAGTCACTTCATAGTGCCTTAGGGGTATAAATATAAAACAAAACCCACCAAAATCCCCTGGTAGTGTTGCAGGAAGATCTATGTTGAATGACAGAACCTAAGGTACATTCCTCAGATTTATTTATTCTATTTTATTTATTTATTTATTTGTTTGTTTGTTTGTTTGTTTGTTTGTTTGTTTGTTTGTTTTTTGGTGGCTGACTGGTATGGGGATCTGAACCTTGACCTTGGTGTGATAATACCATGCCTTAGAGCTAACTGGCCACTCCTCAGATTTAGATAAGAGCTTTGCTCAGTGATATAAATTGGGTTCATTTTTTTAAATTTTATTTTTTAACAAATCATGCTTCAGAAAATTGCTTTCCTGGAAAAAAATACTTTTCCTAAATATGGATTTTGACTCACCCAGGACTATAAATTATGGAGTGCTTTTGTGGAATTATGAGCAGCTGCATATGGGAAAAGGAGAGTAGATGGAAAGGAATCATAAGCAGGGATGTGTAGATCTGATATGTTTGTTATCTCAATCTGGTGGAAAGCTTGTAAAAAAAAAAAGGACTGAACAGAACTCAGCAGTAGAGAGAACACAGACTGAGCACCCTGCAGTTGGTGTTTTTTACCAAAGCATAGCAGTGTACCAGAAAATGAAGATTGTCTTCTCTGGATCAAGGGGCCATACATAATACCCACTTGTGGATGAGCATGAGGTTTTCCCTGAAGAGAATGTATAGTCCCATCATCAATCATCTGGGGTCCCTTCCAGTCCTGTTGCAGAAGATGATGCCTGGGATGAGAAGGCTTTAGAAAGGGGAAGAGAAAAACTCCCACTGTTCTAGGGGGGCAGTCTTCATTAGCCTTGACTAATGTCAAGGGATCAAGTGATGGGGAGATGCCTGGGAAAACCCCAGGCAATTGGGAGGCAGAGGATAAACCTGGGAACTAGTTTCTGCATTTGAAGGAAGACTGAGAGCTAGGCAGACATGACAAGGTAGGGGACCAATAAATTGTATTTGACCTGTGGATCCTGAATGAAGCCACTTCTAGTGGCATTTATAAGTTACTCTCTGTGTTGTATGTCCATCTTATTATTTCCAACCTATTAGAAGTGTTCTCTCATTCTTGGTCAGGGCAGAAGGTAAGAATGATCCTAGCCTACTGGGGACACTGCCCAGTGGAATGGCAGTCTGGTGAGGACCACTGGCAACCTATTAAGTTAGATGATGTCACAACCAAGAGGCAGATGGCGTGGATGAAACAAGGACATTACTCACCCTACTGTGTCAAAGTGTAACCTGGAAAAGTCTCCTAAGTGACCAAGAAACAGTAGATGGGTTGGAGCACCATTCTTTTTAGCAATTAGGCTGGTTGAAGTTGGTGCTATGATAATTCTGCTATAAAAGGAAATGTGACTTATTTTGGAGTCATGGGCTTCTTGTCTGGAGGCAAACAGCTCACACAGACATCAGGGGGGACATGTAACTGCCCTCAAGGAGCTCACAGTTGGAGTAAGTTGTTTTGGCATTTCGCAGGACCCACACAATCCTTCCTGTGTTCCTCCCTGACCTAGGCACAAGATTTTTGTTTCTCAATTTTGATTTTGGAAATGGCTGAGCCCTTTCTAAAACCAACC
Organism: Cynocephalus volans; assembly: GCF_027409185.1. Lineage (NCBI taxonomy): Eukaryota > Metazoa > Chordata > Mammalia > Dermoptera > Cynocephalidae > Cynocephalus > Cynocephalus volans. The sequence goes on from NC_084476.1 coordinate 21,416,248, forward strand.
AAGAACTCCACACAGAGTTCTACTTTGAAGGCCATTTCTGGATCAGCTGATTCCGTCACACAAGCAAGAGTTCTTAAAATGAATTTGCTTGGAAAAATAAGGGGAAGCACCCACAATAAATTGCAAGCCATTGCTTTTTGTAAAAAAAGAAGGGGGGGGGGTGTCAGTCACAGACTACTAAAATTATTCCTAAATCATGTGTCTTTAATAATAATGACACAGTACAAAACTTCTTTGTTTACCAGGACTTTATTAATTTCACATGCATAATGTCATTTTGTTCCAATGCCAAGCTGATATTTTTCATGTTACTTTGTTCATGAGAAGATAGTGGATCAATGAGTTATCTGCCCAGGGCACCATAGTTTTGTGTCAGAATAAGGACCAAAGCCCAGCTCACTTGCTAAAATGCTTTTACCAAGATGAGACAAAGGAATCACTGCCCTTTATGGTACAATTTCCTTGTATACTGATGAAGAAGCGACTTCTCTGTTGAACTCTCAGTAGAAGTGGAAGAGAGGTGAAAAGGGAACTAGAAGGACTGAACTCCAGGCTCTTTCTTTTCCTATCTGTTCTGGTTCAAAGCATTTTCTGGATATAAGAAAGCTATGTGAAGCATTTTGGAATTCAAAATTGGTATTAAAGTTATAAAACAACCAGATGTTCTGAAGCAAAGCCTCCAAACCTGCTAGAGAATGTCCTGTGATATCCACAGCTCAATCACATTTGAGACACAGATTTGAAAGAGTACTCTCTCACTTTTTTAGATTGTGCCAATGACCTTATTTGGGGTAATAACTAAAATGGACGTGGGAGTATACTTTGCAAGTTTATGGCATCAGTAATGTCTTTTCGTTCCTTCATATTTTGGAGATGTAGAGGGTATTGTCACCATTTTACAGATGAGAAAACTAAGGCTTAGAGGGTTCTAGTGACTTACCCAATGTGAAAGAACAAGAAAGACTTAGTGACTGGGGATTGTAAGTCAGTATTTGCATACTACCATTCCATCTGACTTCATAATAAAATCACACTGTAGAAGTGAATTCAATTCCTGTCCATAAACAACAAGTTTTGCAAAGTGTCATCTGCTGGATTGGACACTGAGTGACAGAGATCACTAATGGCTTAAAGGAGTGCATTGTCAGGTTGGGGAAAGGCAGAAAAAAGCTTCAGCACAGTATCTACATTATAACTACCATTCTGAATGTGTAACAATTTTAAAAGTCAATACCTGCGTCTTTACCTTCCACTCTGTATAGGCACTTATATTGTATCATTTAGGATACCAAACAAAAACAACAAAGTCCTGACTAATAGTAATCAAAGCAATACAGATATTTATTAATTGCTTTACCAAGAAAGCCAGTAATTGAAAATTGTAGGACTGGTCCTGTGGCTCAATGATGCCATCAGGGACCTAGGTTTTTATCTATGTGTTTATCAACTCGTGGTTATAAAACAGCTGCTGTAGCACCAGATCTCACATGCTCCACACTAGTGTCCTAAGGCAGTGCAAAAGGATTCTGTAAAGTTTCTGTCTTCTTAATCAGAGACTTACAGTGCTAAGCATCATGCTTATCTTATTTAATTTTCACCAAAACAAAACAACTTTTAGTTAGTGTTATAATATTGTCTACACCTTACAGATAAGGCAATCAGAGGGTTATTTAATTTTCCCAAGGTATGACCTCAGAATTAAAACTCAGGTCTAATTGTTGCAGGATACAAAATAAATGCCCCCATATCAGTTGCATTTATATTCTCCAATAAGGTGCCAACAGAAAGAGAAATAAAGACAGTAAGATCATTTACATCAGTCACCAAAAAAAACAACAACCTAGGAATCAATTTAACCAAGGAGGTGAAAGACCTCTAAAATGAGAACTACAAACCACTATTGGAAGAAATTAAAGAAGAAACAAAAAGATGGAAAGACATTCCATGCTCTTGGATTGGAAGAATTACCATTCTGAAAATGTCTGTACTACCCAAAGCAATCTACAGATTCAATGCAATCCCCATCAAAATACCAATGACATTCCTCATGAAAATGGAAAAAACAATCTCAACATTCATATGGAGCATCAAAAGACCCTGAATAGCCAAAGCAATCCTGAGCAAAGAAGCATAACACTACCTGACTTCAAATTATACTACAAAGCTATAGTAACCAAAACGGCATGGTACTGGCATAGAAATAGACACTCAGACCAGTGGAGCAGAATAGAGAACCATGAAATCACCCTCCAGGCTTACAACCATCTGATTTTTGACAAAGGGAACAAAAACATACACTGGGGAAAAGACTGCCTCTTCAATAAGTGGTGCTGAGAAAATTGGATATCCATATGCAGAATGAGACCAGATATGCATCTCTCACTGTATAGTGAAATCAACTCAAAATGGGTTAAATACTTAAGTATAAGACCTTAAACTATAAAATCACAAAGGGAAAATATAGGTGAAACACTTCAGCAACAAGGTCTGGCACAGACTTTATGAACTTCAGCCTGAAAGCACAAGCAACAAAAGAAAAAATAAACAAATGGAACTATATCAAACTAAAAAGCTTCTGCACAGCAAAGGAAACCACCAAAAGAGCGAAATGACACCCTACAAAGGGGGAAAAAATTTTTGCTAACTATGCATCTGACAAGGGATTGATATCCATAATATACAAGGAACACAGAAATTGCACAGTAAAATAACAAATAACCCAATTAAAAAAATGGGCAAAGGAACTGAAAAGACATTTTTCAAAGGAAGACATGCAAGTGGTCAATAGGTACATGAAAAAATGCTCAATATCAGTAGTCATCACAGAAATGCAAATTAAAACCACATTGAGATGCCCCTCACCCCAGTTAGACTGGCTATAATAAAAAAGATGGTGAATAACAAATGCTGGTAAGGGTGTGGAGAGAAGGGAACACTCCTACACTGTTGGTGGGACTGCAAATTACTACAACCACTATGGAAAACAGTATGGAGGTTTCTCCAACAACTACAGGTAGATCTTCCATATGATCCAGCAATCCCACTTCTGAGTATAAACACAGAGGAATGGAAATCGTCATGTCAAAGGGATACCTGCACTCCCATGTTCATTGCAGCTCTGTTCACAAGAGCCAAGATATGGAACCAACCTAATTGTCCATCGATGGACTTTTGGATAAGGAAACTGTGGTATATAAACACCATGAAATACTACTCTTCCATAAAAAAGAATGAAATTCTCCCATTTGCAACAACATGGATGAGCTTGAAGAAACTTATGCTGAATCAAATAAGCAAAGCACAGAGGGATAAATACCGCATGTACTCACTCATATGTGGGAGCTGAGAGAGAAAAAAAGGAAGGAAAGAAAGACCACAGTGGTGTGTTGGATGTGCAGAAGGAGAGAACATACCTAGGGATGCAGAGTGGAGTGTGGAAAGGAGGAGTGGGAGGGAAGTCGAGGATAATTGGGGGAATAATTAGGTAGGGGACAGGGGTGTATTCACAATTTGTGGTAATGGGAATGCTGCCAATATAGATCTGGCCATCACATCTTATGCATGAGTGGTGACAATTCACTCTGTACCCCATGAATATTCATAACCAATAAAAAAATTAAAATTAAAATTTAAAAAATATATATTCCAAAGAATGAGCCTTTAACCATTAAGGTGCTATAAAGCCTGCTTTGCTAAAAGCTATAATCCTCCTACAGTGAAATTCAGACAAATCATGTATTTGTAGGTTTACCATATGGCAGTTCAAGCAGTTATTAGAACTGATTTTCCTCCTTCATTTGTCAGACAAGGACATTGCAGCAAAGAAAAAAGCATCTTCCGAGGTCACACCACTGTTTAGCTGTCAGGCAGGTCCCAGATTCCAACTGCAATCTCCTCCTCTGCTGTATAGAACTTTTCTGCTTTCATTCCCTTGATTTTATTCTATCTCAGTCTAGAAGAGGATGGGCTTAAGATGATAATATGCCTTAAATGTTTCAGTGAGATGGTGGGTGATGAGAGGGGAGAAGGTTATGCATTGCTGTCATATCGCAGATGTGGCTAAAACACCAAGAATTTTCCTCCCATTCCCATAAGAAAATGCCAGGAAAGAAACCACTTCAAGATGCTGCTATCTTGCTATGCGGGAGTGGGGGGTGAGGGTAGGAAAGAAGAAAAAAGAAAGAAAATGAAACAAAAGCCTACAATGTCTCTTAATCTACATTAGCAAGAAAACTCCACCACTCCCTCCTTTTTAACCACTACTTACATCAGATGAGAGACTGTTTATCATTTGTTCTCCCTTTGTTCATGAAGACCTTCACTCCTTGAGGTCTGAGACAGTGCTGGCTGAACAAGCGCAAATGGAATGGAACAGTGTGCTTAAGTTTGCCCTGGATGAAAGAATCCTTTCTCAAATGTTCCTTCAATTCTTTTCTCACTTTTTCTTTCTCATTCTTGGCTATGCTGTTGTCACTTTCTCTGTACCAGGTTTTAATTCTTTCAAGACTCATGATTGCTTTATGTTTTATTTTTTTAATTATTTAATTTTATTTTGTCAATATACAATGTGGCTGATTATTGTGGCCCATTACGGAAACCTCCCTCCCTCTTCCCTCTGCCCCCTCCCTCCTAACAATGTACTTTCTGTTCCCTTGTCATTTCAACTACAAGGAATTGTAATTGTTATGTCTTCTTCCCTCCCCCCCCAGGTTATTTGTGTATTTATTTATTTATTTTTAGCTCCCACCAATAAGTGAGAACATGTGGTATTTCTCTTTCTGTGCCTGACTTGTTTCTCTTAATATAATTCTCTCAAGGTCCATCCATGTCATTGCAAATGGCAACATTTCATTCTTTTTTATAGCAGAGTAGTATTCCATTGTTTAGATATACCACATTTTCCATATCCACTCATCTGATGATGGACATTTGGGTTGGTTCCAACTCTTAGTTATTGTAAAGAGTGCTGCAATGAACATTGGAGAACAGGTATACCTTCGACTTGATGAATTCCATTCCTCTGGGTATATTCCCAGGAGTAAAATAGCTGGGTCATATGGTAGATCTATATGCAATGGTTTGAGGAACCTCCATACCATTTTCCATAGAGGCTGCACCATTTTGCAGTCCCACCAACAATGCATGAGAGTTCCTTTTTCTCTGCAACCTTGCTGGCATTTATCATTCAGAGTCTTTTGGATATTAGCCATCCTAACAGGGGTGAGATGGTATCTCAGTGTAGTTTTGATTTGCATTTTCCAAATGCTGAGTGATGTTGAGCATTTTTTCATATGTCTGTTGGCCATTCATATATCTTCCTTTGAGAAATGCCTATTTAGCTCTTTTGCCCATTTTTTAATTGGGTTGCTTGTTTTTTTTTGTTGTAAAGTTGTTTCAGTTCTTTGTATATTCTGGATATTAATCCTTTGTCAGATGTATAGTTTGCAAAAATTTTCTCTCACTCTGTTGGTTGTCTTTTAACTCTGTTAATTGTTTCTTATGCTGTGAAGAAGCTTTTTAGTTTGATATAATCCCATTTGTTTATTTTTCTTTGGTTGCCTGTGCTTTTGGGGTCATATTCATGGAGTCTGTGCCCAGTCCTACTTCCTGATGTGTTTCTCCTAGGATTTCTTTAAGAAGTTTTATTGTTTCAGGGTGTGTATTTAATTATTTAATCCATTTTGAGTTGATTTTAGTATATGGTGAGAGGTATGGGTCTAGTTTCATTCTTCTGCATATGGATATCCAGTTATCCCAGCACCATTTGCTGAAGAGGCAGTCCCTTCCCCACTGTATAGGCTTCATGCCTTTGTCAAAGATCAGATATCTGTAGGCATGTGGGTTGACGTCTGGATTCTCTATTCTATTCCATTGATCAGTGTGTCTGTTTTTATGCCAGTACCATGCTGTTTTCGTTATTATAGCTTTGTAGTATAGTTTAAAGTCAGGTAGTGTTATGCCTCCAGCTTTATTATTGTTATTATTATTATTATTATTATTATTAATTATTATTATTATTATTATTTGCTCAGAATTGCTTTGGCTATGCATGGTCTTTTGTTATTCCACATAAATGTCTGGAGAGTTTTTTTTTTTTTTCCATTTCTGATAATAATGTCATTGGAATTTTGATGGGGATTGCATTGAATTTGTATATCACTTTTGGTAGTATGGACATTTTCACAATGTTGATTCTTCCAACCCAAGAGCATGGGATATCTTTCCATCTTCTTGTGTCCTCTTTAATTTCTCTCAGCAGTGGTTTGTAGTTCTCATTATAGAGATTTTTCACACCCTTGGTTAACTCTATTCCTAAGTTTTTTTTTTTTTTTTTTTGGTGGCTATTGTAAATGGGCAAACTTTCTTGGTCATGTGGTAGTTAACTCCCACAGTTTTTGTTTGTCTGAGAAATATACTACTTGCCCTTCATTTTGGAAGGTTAGCCTTGCAGAGTAGAGTATTCTTGGCTGGCAATCTCTGTCTTTGAGTATTTTGAATATATCATCCCATTCTTTTCTGGCTTTTAGGGTTTGTGATGAAAAGTCTGATGTTAGTCTGATTGGGGCTCCCTTATAGGTGATTTGACACTTCTCTCTTGCAGTTTTAAGATTCTCTCTTCGTCTTTGAGTTTTGCCAATTTGACTAAAACATGTTTTAGAGAGGACTTTTTTGGGTTGAATATGTTTGGGGATCTTTGAGCTTCCTGAATATGAAGATCTGTGTCTTTTCCTATACCTGGGAAGTTTTCTGCCACTATTTTGTTAAATATGTTTTCAATGCAATCTCCTTTTTCCTCCCCTTATGTAATACCCATGACTCAGATATTTGAGCGCTTAAGGTTGTCTGATATCTCTCTTAGATTTTCTTCAGTGTTTTTAATTCTTTTTTTGTTTGTTTCTTTGCCTGTGTTATTTCAAACAGCCCATCTTCAAGGTCAGAATTTCTCTCTTCTGCTTCTGCAAGCCTGCTGGTTAAACTCTCTGTTGTGTTTTTTATTTCATTGAATGAATTCTTCAGCTCAGCTCAGCAAGCTCTGCTACATTCTTTTTCAGGGCATTGATTTCATTGTACATTTCTTCTTTCAGGTCCTGTATGCTTTTCCTCATTTCATCATGTTGTCTAGCTGAGTTTTCTTGTATCTCTTTTAGTTTCCTTAGAATTATCACTTGAAATTCCTTGTCAGAGATTTCAAAGGCTTCTTGTTCTATAGGATTTTGAGCTTGAGAGTTATTACCCTTTGGGGGTGTACTTTCTTGATTTTTCATATTTCTGGTATTTTTCCTTTGATGTTTAGTCATTGTGGCAGGGGAGTTCACCCTCCACTGGTTCAACACTGTTGTCTGGCTAGGATGCTGTTGGGACTGCCAATTTGGCATAGCTGCCTCAGTGTCTGCTCGGTTTCCCACTGGTGCCTCGGGTGCATGATTGTCTCAGGTCTTGAGCCTCTCCAGGGAGGTGCCTCTCTGGTCAGTGCACAGTCGGCTGGGCTGGGGGTGGTGTCTGGCTGTGGCAGCAAGGCCTATCTTCTGGGTTGCACGCTGGTACCACAGGGCGCCTAGTCTCCACAGATCTTGGGCCTCTCTGGCTGGGCACCTCTCTGATCAGCATGCACTCAGCCAGGCTGGGGATGGAGTCGGGCAGTGTTGGCAAGGCCTAACTGCTGTGTCATGTGCTGGCACCGCAGGGTGCGTGGTCTCTGTGGATCTTTGTCCTCTCCAGCTGGTTGCCTCTCTGATTCCTTTGTTTTGATAGCAATGTTCAATTATCTTATCCCCTGGTGGCCCTCTCCAAAGTCCTGTCATTCTTAGTGTCTCATCAAATGTAATTCACAAATTAGAGTGAGGGGTGGGGTAGAATCTGTAAAGAATGGTATCTGCACAATATACAACTAAAGCCAATAATCATTTTGCATATGTTCTGAAAATTTTAAACCATAGGGAAAATGGAGCATGCATATTGGAGTCTTTAATCATTCTAATTTGCTAGACACATTAGGTAATTAACAAAGATCTTCTTTAAAAGTCATTAACAAAGTTAGATGTGAACATGTGACATTTACAACACTTTTTTTTTCATAAAATAGCTAACATGATGAAAAGTACTAAACCTGAGAACTGACAGAGCGTTCTTCCTTCTATTCCTTTGCCATGTAGACTTGTGCCACAATGACAAGGAAAGCCCAAGAAATCTATTGATTTCCTCAATGTCATGTATTTAGTATTCACACCATACATTTGTCCACATGAAATTTCCAATGGGACTTCAGTGGTAATAATGAATAATATCTTGATATCTTACTTATTTTTTGTAATCTATGGTATAATGATTGTAAGTAATGTCGCCTAGTTATAGAGATAATATGTCTAGATTTTTTTTCTTAGAACAAAACATCTAGATAATATATTGTTTTTTATAAATAGATGGTAACAGGTGTTTGGTGAGCACATACATGGTAACAGGAATTGGATTAGGTGACTTTTATCTATCTCATTTAATTATTTTAACAATCTTGTGAGGTAGGCTTTATTGACCTGTTTTATGGATGAGAACTCTGAGGCTTACAGAGAAGTAAAATGGTTTGAATCAGATCCATCTGGTTTCCAACGCTTTGCTCTGTCATCTACACCACAGTGTGTATACACACACACACACACATAAACACATGCACATAAACATGCATATTTTCTCGTTTATATTTTGCACTGAAATTCTTCTGATATGACATATGCTGGAGCATGAAAAATGAGTATGGGCTACCTGTAAAGCCCTTTAAAAAATATAGAGAAGGAATGGTAAATGAAGTGTGGCTAAATCCTGTCCATCTTCTTAGGCTGGACTAGTGCTTCTTACTCCAGGAACCCTTCTAACCACAAGCTGGTTGTAATTTATCTTTCCCCTGAACTTTTTAAAGCAGTGCTATTTCAACATTCATGTGCCTAGAAATTACCTGGTAAATATGTTAAAATGCAGCAGTTCTGGGATGACACCTTAGATCCTGCATTACTAACAAGCTCTCAGGTGATGCTGATGTTGCTGGTGCATAAACCACGCAGTGAATACAGCAAGCGTTTTGGAGCACTGGCCACTTCTTGCCGAATATTAAAATTACTTATTTGTGAGTCTTACTTCCCCAACTGAAATATAGTTATTTGCTTGGCAACCTAGTCGCAGCTTTAAAAAATTAGTCTTATTAACTTCTCTGACCAATCTAAATGGACTCTCAGTGACTACCACATTTGCTTGTTTTGGTTATCTGTACAGAACACACATAATTTTTGTCTCCCCACCCACATTATAAAGTAAAAGTATGGTCCTTTCAGCTAGAACTCAAGTATCAAAATATTTCCTGGCACAGAGTAGGCAAACTCTTTCTTCTCCTTTCAAGTTCATTTTCCATATAGTTAATGAAAGATGCTACCATAATCGTAGTAGGGTAATTGTTCTGGTTAGCTTTTTGTGTTTTTTGAAGTTCATTATTTTCTGTAGTTCATAGGTATTGCAGGAGCACAGTTAGGCTGAACTGAGGGCTAATAACAAAACACATGCCATTTTAAACCAAAAGGTTTTCTGTATGGGTACGAGACCATGTAAGTATAAAATAAGCATAGTATAAAAAACTAAATAAGTAATGCATATACATATTTTTCTTTTTCCACTTGGGTCTCTATCTTACCTGTGCTTTTTTTGAGATGCTTAATTAGAATCAGGTAAAGCACATTTCCCCCCGCCCCACCCTGGACAGCAAAACCCCGGTATTGATTTTTCTTTATTGACCAATCATACATTGCAGTATAAATATTTATGATGCCTGCACATAATAAAAAAAATAAGTTAAATACCACAGAGGAAAATGAAATGTAAATGGGGAAAGATTTCTCTTGGGTAATACATCACTTTATAATCTTACGTTACTCTGAGAAGCACCCACCAGCTTTCTAGAATCAATGCTCAGATTACAAGACCTTCATCATCACAAACAGACATTTGCAATTTTGTCTCATATCCTCTTGGGGCTCACCCATATCAAGTTTATTTGGCGATTTAGCAAGTGAAATACAATATATATGCAAAGCCCTTTTAAAGTGGTCAGGTGCTTAAATGGAACTCTTCTAATATCTTAGAGCATTTTTCTATGTTCCCCAAATGTCAGAGTTGAAAGGAGCCATGGAGATCATTATTCCAAGGCTCTCATTATATAGTGAAAGAAAAGGATGTACAGAGAGGGAAACTGCTAATCTGAGGTCACACAGCATGTTATTAGCTGAGAAGAATTTCACGTGGCTCCTAGTCTTACAGTACAGGGGTCTCTCCCGAGCAACTCTCTCTTAATTCTGTGGATTTAGGGTGATTTGGAAAAGATGGGCAGGGATGCAGTAGGGGTAGGGTGTGGATAGATAAAATTATAAAATGTGCTAATTTCTTAAATATTTTTTCAAATAGGCTTTAAATTCCAAAGGGCACAGTAAAGAGCAGCTCGTTCTCTTCAGGAATTAAAACCGATTTGATTAGAATATATGGAGACGACCATTTGGTTTGGCATCAATTTCTGTTTTATTAACCTCAGAAGGATGGAGACTGATACGGAAAGGTTTTGAAGTCAAAAAAGTTCTTAAATGTTAGTAACAAAGATATTGAAGAAAAGTGGATCCTCCCCGCACCCCCACTCTCTTTCCCATTACTTACTCTCCTCGAGGCAAGTCGCTTTCACTTTTATAGAAACAGGCCATTTTTTGATCATTCAAGATGGTAAAAGGTAGAAAACCCCAATGAATAGCATCAGCAGAGTTAGAGATCTTAAATGTACAATGCATATGTGTGCGAGAGGGAACCACAAAAGTAAATTAAAATCTATGCTATGCAGTTAAAAATAAACTATGCATTTATCTTCTGCACTGCTATTTATGAGAAAGAGAAAAAGAGCATAGGATTTTCAATCTGTTTCATTGCTCTTTCAATTATCTGTTATTCTCCTCACAATTATTATAGCAGGACGTGTACAATGTCCCTCTTCGCTGTCATCAACCTCCCCAAATATAGTTTCTGAATATGATTCCCAAACTGCAAATGGGTATGAAAATGCACATCAGTGAGACAACCTCAGGGGTCAGACATATATTTAAACTGGGTGAAGACTGTGATTTCCTTATTCAAACTGCTATATTTGTTCTCAGAAAGAAATGCCTTTTGGGTGAAACACATATATGTGTGAGTATATAGATACACACACACACACACACACACACACACACACACACACAAGTATACGCCACCCCCAACATATGTATGTAACTTTCTTTTAAGAAATAGGCTGAAGAAAGTTACAGCTGCTGCTTTTTTGCATTGAAAATCAAGAAAATATTCAAGGTAACTTGAGTATTCATACTAGATCAGCAATCCAATGCAGTTTGAGATTTGAGAGAACTCCCTCAAAAGCTCTAAAACCAGAGTCTGGATGACGAGAAGGATACCTGATGTTTGAATTGCCTTTGCATCTACATTTTTTTAGGCTTTCAAGTTGCTGCTTGCTAACATTTACAGCTCTCTGCAGCCATAATATACCTCTGCGGGACTTGAGAGGAGATCAAAGAAGCAGAAAAGAAATTGCTATTCCCAAATTCTTAACAGTAAAAGATTGGTGCATGTCAAATAGCGTTTAATGTCTACAAACCCGGTTCTATATACACACAAGGCCATTTCCATTAGTAAAACCTACATTTTCTTCATCGAAAATCTGTTCAACCCCAAAGAGGAAAGAAACTCTGCTGTGAATCTTAGTAGTTATAGACGTTAGCCTTCAAAAGAACTTTCTTAACTTTTTAAAATCCCTTTCTCACTGCTTACAAAATATAAGTGTGCCTTTTGTTAAGAAAAATTACTCTACATAAATCCCTACTTTTAGTTAAATAATTGGAGTAGGTACAAGAAAGTAGAACATTTTTAAGAAAGGATTATTAATTTTGAAATAAGGCTTGACAAGGTCCAGAACAGCTTGTATAGCATATAATACCTCTTACTTAAGATACACATTGCACATATATAAAAATGGAAGAGTGAGCAAAAATAAAGAAATTAAAGTGGTTATCTGTAGGAAGGAGGAAGTGGACACAGTAGTGGTTACAAATAGATTTCTAGATTTCTCTGAACATAACTCATTTTGTAAATTTGACTTTGGAGGCATGTAAATATACTATATCATTTTAAAAATACAAATCAAAAAATAAAAATGACAATCCATGAAAATTCAAAGCAAAATGTAACAAATGGATCTAACTGTATATTTAGTTGGTGACTCAGCCACACGTTGAAGACTTATTTTAATTGATTATTATGCACAATAATATAGAAATATATACCAAGAACAAAATAAAACTCCAGAACAAACAAACTCAAAAAACCTTTAACTTGCTTTCAACCATCATATTAATAATAATAATAATACTAGTTTTGTTATTCTAATGCTATTAGCTATTACAGAGGGATAAAGCAGCTAAGTACTTAGGAATCAGAATTTTTAGCAGATCAGATAATTTAAAATCAAGAATGTTAAGCAAAACCAAAAATTTCCTAAGTTTGAATTCAAAATAATATAAATTTTTAAAATATTTTCTCTTAGAAAAAATTATATTTCCTAGCTCTGTCCATGAAAAGGGTAAGAAACAATGGCTGACCAGTACTAACCAGTAGCAATGAGCACCCTTAGAACCCTTAGTTCCTTAGCTGTGGTCTCAAATGTTAGTTCTCACTAAAAAGAACAAAGACACCTTGGAGAAATAATTAATTGCTTCCAGATCTGGGGCCAGAAAGACATGAAATGAGCCTGAGATATGTTGTCATACTTGAATTCTAGTCTGTCTATGAATGATATTTTATGAAAAGGCCTCAGGAACTCCCTCTGACCAAAAGCGGATGGCTTGAGCCACAAAGAAACTCATAACTAAAATAAATTAAAACATATCAAATATTTTATAATGCATGAGTTCACAAATATACCTTTAAACAAAAGTTTCAAACACTCATTTTTCACCTTTATTGGAGCCAACTTATTCTGAAAACTTAAATAAGGGGAAAGACACAAGCATTGATTCAACTTTTCTACAAGAACTCTTCCTCATATATCCAAATATTTATGGAAGAAAAAATCCTTCTTTGTAGAAAAATTGAAGCTATTAATTCTAGAACTAATGATAGAATATCAATGTTTTGGCACTCCATGAAATAATGAACCTGGGCAATGATCATTTATAGCTTCTTAAGCCTTAGGTACAATGCTGATGAGGAACTTTAAAATTGATGGATCAGACTAAAAACATTTGAATGTAGTGATTAATCTTAACATCACAAGAACACAAATAGTCAGACGTTAATTGTCTTCCTATATGATGCAACAGGAACCAGAGAATACTTCCTATTAAGTATACTTGCCAAAATATCGAACTAACCTCATCAATTAATAGAAAATATAATATCAGAGTAAGATGTTATAAAGATACAGTCTAAAATTCAGAATAATGAAAATTTGGCAGGACACATAAGCTCAGGGGCATGCATGCACATGCGCATACACACGCAGAAAGAGAAACAGGAAACTTGTACATTAAAATAAATTGAGAAGACATATTATCCAGATTGATTGATTTATTACTTCTTTAGATTCTACTTTGAAAAAGTATGGTAAAATTATGTTTATTAGGCAATCAGGAAAAGTCACATACCATCTAGATATTTGATAACATTAAGGAATTTTTATTATTTTTGGTATGATCTTGGAATTGTGGTTATATTTTTTTAAAAGATTATTAACTTCAGAGCTATATATTTAAATATTTATATTTGAAGTGATAAAATGTCTAGAATTGGCTTTAAACTATTCCAAGAGTGTGTGTGTGTCTTGGGGTGTGGGAGGAGGAGGTGGGCAGATGGGATGAATGGGACAAGATTAGCAACACACTAAAACTAGTTGAAGCTGAGTATTCATTATATTAATCTCTCTATTTTTGTATATGTGTGGATATTTCCACGACAATAAATTTTTAAAATGCTAACACACGGCACAATGCAGATTCCATAAAATATTCAACTACACTCGGATATTAGTACATTTTTTGAGAGGAAATAACAGAATCCTAACTCAAACTAGTTTAAGAGAAAAAGAAAGGAAATAAACATACAGAAAACAAGAAATGAAATGTATGTGTTTATATTATTGAAGATTCTGAAGATGAAGCTGAATCAGACCTCTGAAGATTCAAATGTCAACATATTCCCTTTCTGCCCCCTTTCTTTCTTCCCCCCACCTTCTGTATTTCTACCTAATTTCTCCTTTCTACAGCCAAAATTACTCCATGACAAGAGGGAGATAAAGCCAGTAATACACAGTCCTAGTTTAGTCACTCTGGAAAGAAGAGAGACTCTTGCAGTGAAGGTCGTACTGGTTTCAAATGCAGAGTTGAACCGAGTTGCTCACACTCTCCAGTCTTGGCTCAATCGCTTCCAGCCCATATAAGGATCCTCTCTAGTTTACTTTAACCTAATTTTTGTCTCTTTCATTTCTAATCCCTATTTCCATTGACTCCTACTGATCCTCAGCAAAATATTGCCTCAAATTTTTCATTATATGTCCTTTTCTATAAAATACATACCATGGTTTGACATGCCTATATATATGTCTGTATAGATCTCATCTGAAACTAATTTTTTTGCCTTTAAAACTTTGTTTAAAAAAATAACTAATTCTATCGGAGTGAATTTACCTACAGGAAGATGCTCAGGTTTTAAGTGTACTGTTAAATGGGTTTGACAAATGTCTATTCCCATGTAATGGACACCCTAATCAAAACATACAATATTTCCATAACCCTGGAAAGTTTCCTTATATCCCCCAGTAAACCCCCTGATTAGATGCAACCACTGCTCTGATTTCTATTACCACAGATTAATTTGCATGTTCAATGAACTTCATAAACATGAAATCATTTAGTATGCACTCTTTGATGTCTGGCTTCTTTTACATAATATCTGTGAGATTTATCCAAGTTTTTGCATGTATCAGTAGTTTTCAAATTATTATTTTACTGTTGAGTAACAGCCCACAGTAAAAATATAAGACTAGGTTTATAAGATAGGTATGTGTGCATGTAGTCCCTTGCTTCTGACTGCTTCACAGTCTTCTGCTATAGGCATCTTCCATATTATTTTATTCAGTCCCCTAGTCACAAACACTCAGGTTCCTTATCATCTCCTTCTAGCATAAAACAATGTTGTGATAAATACTCTTGAATGCATTTCCTTTGAGATCTGTGTGAGAATTCTCTGGAGCCTAAGATCATTGTTAATTGCATTAAGAACTGTTACTTTCTAGAATGCTCACGTCATTTTATATTCTCTTCAGCAGTACTTGTGGGTACCACTTCCCCATATGATGGCCATGTACAGCAATATAATATGGTAAATATTATTAACCCGTTTTCAATATTTAGAGCAGGGCTGTCCAAAACAATATTTTGTTATGAAGAAAATAAGGTTGATATCATGGAAGTAAAAACTACACTTGTGGTTGCCAGAGGCTGTGAAGGGGAAGGGGAAGGGGAGGATGGGAAGAGGTTGGTCAGTGGGTACAAAATAATGGTTAGATAGAAGGAATTAGTTCTAGTGTTCTAATGCACAGTGGAGTGACTATAGTTAACAATAGCATATTTGAAAATAGCAAGAAGAAAAGATTTGAAAGTTCTGCCAATAACATATATTGAAACATCACACTGTACCCCATAAATATGTACAATTATTAAGTCAATTAAAGAATTTTAAAAATAATAAAAATTAAAAATAATCTCCTAAAAAAGGAAATATTCTATATCTTCATTTTCCAAAATGGTAGCTGCTAGCTGCACGTGGTTATCGAGTACTTGAAATGTGGCTACTCTGATTTAGGAATTGAATTTTGAACTTTGTTCAATTTTAATTAATTTGAATATAATCTAACTAGCCACATGTGGCTAGTGGCTACCATGTTAGACAGTACACATTTAGAGTCAACCAGGATGAGACCAGACTTAGTTTCTAAGAGTAGTAGGAAATCACTAGAAAGAGGTTCAAGAGAATGACATGATACAGATTGTATTCCAGCTGGGGTCAGGCATGGATGGAAAGGGGTTAAATAGAAAGTGGGAAATATTAGTTGGGATGTTGTTGCAGTGATCTTAGAGAAGATTGTGGCTTGCGTAGGAGCAGTGTAGCTTGAAAGAACAGAAAAAGTAAAAAATTTAAGTGGAAACACTGAAAGGACATGGAGAGTGACTTGAAATAGGGGATCAGAAAAAAGAATCAACAATGAATATCAAGTTTCTACCTTGGACAAGATCCATGGTTGTACCTATTTCTGAGGAAGAACGTCCCACAAATCCACATGGAAAATTTCTCATCAGCCAGGGGTGGTGACGGAGGCTTAGTCAAGGTCCTTTGAGTCATAGAAAGATTTTGTCTGGGGCAGATTGTCTCAGGGTCTGGAACCCCATCTGTTACTGCTCTGGTTTCACCAACAGTCATGCCAAAGTTTCCCTTGATCTTTCTCAAACCATCTTTTGCTCAGTCCATAAGTTGACAGAGTTGAGCACAAGAGGAATGAGACAACCTGGGGATACTCGCAAATATCTGAAGCTCTGAGATTGACACAGAAGGAAAGTCTAGGAACTGAAGTGTGTCCATTGTTTAATGTTGCAGGCACTCAGTGAGCAGGAGCAGCTGCTATGGTTAAACTGTTAAAAATGCCAAAGTAAGTGAAACAGAACATATGGGAAAATTGTTATCTCCAAAATACTGCTTTGAGGATAATATTGACATAATTTGCCCATCATATTTTCCCCCTTTAAAATGATTTGTATAACATTTTCTAGAAATAGACTCCATATGTGTTTTAGTGATTTGGTGGACGTGTAAACTCAAGCTCATTGAAAGAGAGCCAGCTACAAGAAGAGCCATGAATCACCCACTGGAGCCAGGCAACATCTCTCTTCATGGGAAAACTGGATTCTCAAGGGAAAGTCAACCCAGGGAAAGGCAGCTAGAAAATGAACAGTTAGGGGTCTTTTCTACATGCCAAGCACTGTACTAGTCATGTCATGTTGTCTTTAATAAATGTTCTAGGTATTTATTAGCATTCCCATTTTATAGATTTGAAAACTGAGACTCAAACAGAGGAGATTTGCTCAAGTTCCATAGCTACAAAGTGCCAGAACCAGGATATAAATCAGTTTTACTTAACTAGAAAGTGGCTCTTCTCAGATAAAATTCCCACCTCTGGGTTAGACTAGGGTAGTCATTCTCAAAGTATAATCCCCAAACCGGTAGTGTAGACCTTATCTAAGAATGTTTTATGAATATCAATCATAAGAATCACCACTTCAGACCTATTGAATCAGAAATCCTGGGGGTGGCTCATACGTCTGTGGTTTAACAAGCACTTCAGGTGATTTTGAAACATGTTCATGTTTTAGAATCACTGAAAGTGAGATTTAATTAATCACACAAGAATAAGTTACCTAGGAAGGCTACAGCTAGGAATATTGAGGATGAAAAGCAATATAACATGTTTTCTACAAAATTTAATTACAGAACATTTGGGGAAATGTGCATTACTGAAATATTCAAAAAATTGGTTTAATGGAAAGAATGCTAGGTAAGCGATGTCAAAACCTTATTTCCAACCCCATATATGATACTAACGTACAGAATGACTTTGAGCAAATCATTTCGCTTCTGTATGTTTCCTTTTTAATCATCGATCATAATGATAATGGTGGTGGTGGTAATAACTAGAACATTTGTGTGATCCTGTAGGGTTTACAATGCCCTTGCATTATCTTAGAGGTAGGTGGGACAGTGATCAGCCAAAAATGAAGGTGTTCACTTAGAAAATCTCTAGTATTCTTTCCACATTGACACTCTCAGAGACTTTGCATATAAGTAAGCTTAAAATATTCAAAATTAGAGATCACCAAGTCTATGGTTCTCAAACATGATTGCATTTCAAAATCACTTGGCAGAATAATAGAATATAAAAAATAATAATAGTTCAGTCCTCTTTCCAGAGCACTACACTCTGCACACATTACAAATATATGCAACACACAGACATGCACACTTTTAAGAGGATTCTAATGTGTTTCTAAAGTTGAGAACTGTGGCTCTAAATATTAAGTGAATTCAAATGAAGGAGAGATCATCGTAACCAAAATAGTCCTCTGAAGAGGTAGGGTGACATTCTAGTTGTCCATCTTCAGTGACTCTCCACAATCTATTGGGAAAACCTAGTTTACCTAGCCTGGAGTTCAAAACCTTTCATGTTCTACTTCCTGAGTACATTTCCTGTTTCCTATTCCATTAATCACTCCCATAAACCCTAGGTTTAGCCAAATTAGACTCTTTGCTTTTGTCCAGCTACCCCCAGAGCCCTTCATTCTCTGTAGTTATTGTAAAGTTGCTTTCTATGCCTGATTTTGTCTGTTGAAAGAATATTCTTCCTCCACAACATGATTCAATTGTTAGATCTTTCATGAAACATTCTTGTCACCGTCATCTGGTGGGCATTTCTTCTTCTTTTGATATCATATCACATTTTGAATATTGTGTCCACTAGGATGTTATTGACTGCATAAAAGAATGCCTTGTCTCAAATAGCTTCAATAATAAAGACAATGTATTATTTCTTAAGTCCTGAGATAAGATAACTGCCTGGTCAGTTAATTTAAAAGCTCAAAAGTGTAATAAAAGACTCAGGTCCTTTCCACCTTCCCCAACTTTCAACCTAGCTGTAGTTCACTTAGTCCATCTAAAACAGCCACCACAGTTCCAAGTGTCACATACTAACATAAACATGTCCAGTAGGTGATGAGAAATTTTGTTGATGTTGGCGTCTTTTTAAGAACAAGGAAACTTTTCCAAGAATTTGCATATTGACCTCCTTGCATGTTTCACTGGCCAAAATTATGTCACATGCTCATTTCTAAACCCTTCACTGGTAAGGTAAATGTGCTTTCCCTGACTGGCTCATTAAAGTGCATGTTTAACAAAAGGGTTTTCTGAACAAATTGGAATTCTCTTAGCAAGAGGGAGTGGCAGTGATTGGTGAACAGTGGTTGGCTAAGCTGCTAACTCCTTTTCTCAAGCAAGTATGCCCTTCCATTTATATGATAGTTGTTTTGTCTCCTTGAGAACAGGTTTTTTGTTTTATGATTAAATGCATGAGCTTTCAAGTCAGACACACCTGTTTTGAAATTAAGTTGACAAACTCATCCCAATTTGTCCAGGACTTCCCTGATTTTAGCACACAAAGTCCCACAGAAACTTCTTAGTCCAGGACAGTTGATCACCCTTCCTGAAATCTCATCTCTGCCATTTATTGACTGCATCACTTGGGAGTCCAGTCATTTAATCCCTCAGTGTTTTATTCAAGAACTATTTCTTGAACGCCCACCATGCATCAGGCACTGTTTCAGAACACTCTCCCTGTTTTTCTGACCATTCTGGCACTGGTGCTCAGATTTACCACAATCATGCTGAAGCTGCCCCTGGACTGCCTTGTGTGTGACCCCCTCTTTGCACCCCATTACTCAGAGATGATGTCAGAGGAAGCCTGATCGCCTGACGACTGGGGCTTGGGAAATCCCCAGGAGTTTTCAGACACAGTTTCTGGCCTGAGAAACAAAACACCCACAACACAGCCAAGGGTCCCAGTCTGCTCAGGGAACATGCTGTCCTCTCCTGTTTGTAGGGCCATTTTTTGGACAAGCAGCAGCTCTGTTTGCTGGACTTTTGGCCCCATGCAGTTACTGTGAAGCAAGGCACATCTTGCACAAACGGGCCAATGAAATGAGGTAATTGCGGCTTTCGATGAATGCTATTTCTGTCTCCTGGGCGATGCTGGCTGGGATACGAAGAACAAGAGCTAGTGTATCTGACACATTATGGCTCTCTCCACAAAGTGGAGATAGATAACACAGAAATAGGAAAGCCCCCCCCCCCCCGCCGCCCCTGTGTTCTCCTCCTAATGATGAGTGAGTACTCCCTGCACATACTATTTTCAGACAAGATCTGCTCCAAGTTGGGAAGTCCTTCCAATTGCCAGAGCTTTTCCATTTGGGCATCAAAGCTGTCTGTATATGTGATTTTATACAGCTTTATTGAACATAATCTATGTGCCAAGTATGTTATACATATATGTCATCTATTTCCATTTTACAAGGAGTGTTGGAGACAGTTACGATCAGCATTCCCACTGTAGAGAGTGGCAGGCTGTGACTCAAAGTGGTGAAACCCCAGGTCATGGAGCTAATATATACAAGGCTGGGGTGGGTACCAAAGTCTCTTCTTTCCATAGCTAGAGCATTCATCACACTGCTGCTGATTTTAGCCACTTTTGCTGAATTACAGTCCCTTGAAATATATTTTACTCTTTCATGTAACTTTAAAATGGGAGGTACAATAATATGATTTCTTTTTAACCCAGAGTTAACACTCTTCATAGCAACATTCTGGACCAGAACACAGTGACAACCTTGCCCAATTAACCTAGCATTCAATTTTCTATCACAGACTGTTTCTGTTTGTTTGGGTTGTATGCTTTGTTTTTGTTTTGTTCATGCTCTTTTGTATCCTTACTCATTGATATTCAGTTTCCCAATATTCACTGAAGTTATCAATAGGATCTACCTCTTGAATTCCCTTGTCACTACTACTCGTTAAATTTTTAGTTTTAACTGTCTGAGTAAATCAACCAGATACGCACACATCATTAAGTTATTGTATAAAGAAAAAGTAAATAGTCCCTCTGGAACCCGAGGGACTATTTAATGGCTAAAAGACACAGACTTGGTTTATTAGACCCTTTTAGTTATCCATATGAAGATGCTTTTGGTTAAGAATATTACGTAAAGAGCAGGCTTCTTGGAATCAGAGTTCTAGTGGTAGCTCATCACATGCTCACTCAGATTCCCTTGGCATCCATTTATCCTTTCCAAGCTTCAGTTTTCTTACCAACAAAATTAGAAATATGCACAACATGCACGTGATTTTTGCAAATATTACAAGACATAATGTATGAGAAAAAACCTTCACAAAGTTCTTGGAACCTAGTTCAAGTTCTGTAAATAATAGCAATGCATTATTATTGTGAGTTACTATTTATATTCTTACACAGCCTCTCAGAAGCTTTTTGCCTATCCCCAGGTTGTGGGAAGTGCTGGAAATAATTATCTTTAAATAAGTGAGTTACTGTTATGCTTACAAACATGTCTTCATGTTCACAGTACCATTTCTATGAAGATCTCTTATGTACTTTCTTGTCCAAAGAGAAGTAGAAAACTTCAATAGTGCCATCAATTACTGGGTATTCACATGACCTGAGTTCAAGTTGCAAGCTGCAAATGTGCCTGGGAGTCAATCTCCGGTCCCTTGCTATGTTGCCCATTTCCCTCACTTCTCTGTTCTCTCCTCTTCCTCAACTCCACTGATTTTTCAATGCAGAACAATTTGTGTATCTTTTAAATTTCCTAACTCTAATTATGTCCTAATGGTCTCACTTTCTGCTGAAAGGAGTTAATCAAGGTACTTTGACAGAAAAATTTTCCACCCTGAGAGGAATTTTCATGCCAGCTATTAGATTAATATGTATATTTCTTCTCTCTACAATTGAAGCAGAAGTGTGTGTATAAACTAGGAAGGAACTAACTCTCTGAGCCACATTTAGAAGCAGGTAGGGTAGTTATGGAAGGCTTCACTAGGTGTATAATATTTGAAGTGAACCTTGAAGGATGAGATAACAAGATACTCAGCCCAAGGTCACCCTTCTCTTCGGTGCTATTTCAGGTCACAATAAAGTAGACCCAATTAGGTGAGCTCCCAGCATACTCAGAGGGAACATTCACCACCAGCAAAGACTGTTGAGTTAATAGAAGCTGCAAACCTGGTGAAGGGCTCATGAAGGGTAAGGATGGGAGGTGTTCTGGACATTTGCTCTGTGTTGAAAATCGTATTGTGTGTTCATTAAAACAACAAAACAAAAAGCCCTCCAGGAAATCCTGGTAACTAAGGTTATCAGTATTAAGAAAGCAGATCCCTAGTCCCTTTGCAAACATTCTGTCATGGAAAAGCCTAATTTAGAAATATTGACAAATTGATCTATACCGTTTTTATTCTTAGTGCTTAAAACACTGGTGGCTGTGCTTATGTAATTGGAAGGAAGAGGCAGAAAATGGAAGGGAGGCCTTATTATTTTTTCAGAAAGTGCTTCTGGATGAGCAAAACAAGGGCAAACCCGTGGCAGAAAACCCAAGAGTATTGCTCACAGAAGCACTGGACTGGGGTAAGCAGGTTTTATACGTGGAGGTTATATCAAAATAAAGCTCAAGAAGTACATCAGCTAATGGCTGCCCTGCTGCCATAGGTCTGGCACTGTATCCATGCCAGCCAAAGCAGCAGATGCCAGAGCTGCCTCAGGTGCAGACCCTCTCTTACCCGCACTATAAACCCCTAACCATCATCCCTTTCATTCAGTTAATTTCCTAGTTCTATGAAGTGACCCTCCTATATATGTCTCTATTCTGTTGAATTAATTCTCTCTCCCTGATGCAACTGTCCTGGTGCAGGCTCCATCTAGTTTTTTTTGCCTTAGTATCCTGGCTCACTCCTCAAATGCTGACTTGCACACATGTCACCTGGGGATTGTGTTAAACTTAGAGAAGGGATTACCTCTTCTTTCAGATAAAAAAATAAATAAATAAGGCTCATACATGTAAAATAACTTACTTTCTCAAATTTATAATGCTAATGAGAATTTAAATCCAGGTCTGTTTTACTCATGTCTGCAAACTTTTCTTTAATCAGGCTGTCTTTAAGATCTCAGCTGTTAGGATGAGGATTCAGTGACTCTTGCCTTAAACTCATCATTGAAGTGCAAAATTAAATATGGGCCAAGGCATATGGTAGTAGTCAAGATATTTTGGTTCAATGAATAAATGATTGAAACAATGGATAAATGAACCAAAAAATTTTTGCAGGTGAATTTCATATTCATAAAGAAGTCAGAGACAGACAAAGGTTGGCACAGAAAGTGTTCAAAGCCCAGTGTTAGAATATCAGTTGGAACTACTGGCAAGAAGGTGTCCAGGAAGATGAGATTATTGGTGTAAGCAAGGCCTTTTAACAAGCCTCCACTGCCACCGTCCAAACCCTTTCCCTTTTCCAGGCACAGAATGTTCCCAAGCAAGAGAATTACCTGTTTCAGCATTCTCAGGGATTACATCTGTTGTCAGGTAGTTTTCTGGGGATTATGCTTGTTATTATATGGCCATGGAGAGAATGCCCGGACAAGGTAGAGCTTTTGCCTAGAATGATAGCATGACAAAAGAAAAATCTGACTTCACTCCAGAAACGCAAAGAGATTCCCAAAGATATTTCTTCCTGCCTTACTAAGAGCCATATTAACGTGTATCATCCTTTCCACAGATTATTATATTTAAACTTTAAAACTGCTTTATGAGGCAGGTATTATTAATCCCATTTACAGATTGAAAAACTGAGACTAAAACAGTTCACATGATTCAGGGTCACAGAACAGATAAGTAGCTGAGTTGCTGCTGAAAAGTAGACTTGTGTGACTTCAAATGTCTTGCTCTGTACCCTCTATCAAAATACCACAAATAGTAATAGTTATTGGAATTCAGCTGGTGTTTTTAGCACAAGCATTATGTTCTGCCAATTACCTTTGCCATTCTTATGTGAACTTACTTACCTTTCTGTATGATTAACACCTTGATGGCCGGTTAAGCTAATCAGCTCACTGTCTTCTTTCTCAATATTTTAGTTCAAATTAATATTTTCTTTTTATGAACTCCAAAGTATATCTAAGCTTTTCTGGTGCATTAGCTAGAACTCAGCACGTTGATTTAGAAAACAGGGGTCATAGTCCCATCCCACAATTCACCTGTTTAAACTTGGGTAAATAATGTCAATGATCTGAGTGCCAGTTTCATCACCCTTCAGGTGGAGGTAATTATCTCTGTCCAACCTAGTTCAAGGGAATTTGGAGAATCAAATTAGATAATTGTTTAAGAGTACTTTCTAAACTGCAGAACACAACAGAGATACAGTAGGTTAGTAGGCTATTCTTATGATTTTTACCATTCCCCACAATGGGTGTGTGCGTGTGTGCGTGTGTGTGTGTGTGTGTGTGTGTGTGTGTGTGTGTGTTTTCTCTCAATCTTTTAGCTATCCTATGAATTAGATAGGACAAATTTGCTTATTCCAGATTTGTAGATTGTTTTACTTCCTTTTTCTTCTTTCCTTTTCTTCTGTTCCATTTTCTTCCTTCCCTCCTTCTTTCCACTTTTTCAAAAAGTATATTTTAGGTCTCACTGTGATCTTGGCATTATGCCACAGCCTACGAGGTCAAAGAAGGCATAGACTCTGCCATGAGGAAGCTGATAGCTGAACACCAGAAATAGACAGATATGTGATGGGATCAAGAGAGAAGTGGATTAATTAAAGCCCGTGGCAAGGAAATGCAGAGACAAGCTGCAACCCAGACTTTTGTAGTCCCAAGATGTTAATCTTCTTACCATTCCATAAGCTTCCTATGGGGAAAAAAAAAAAAAAAATACCACTTATAGGCCAGTGTTTCCAAGGACAGAATCTTTCTTAAAGTGAGTGTTCAATAAACATCTATACATGCATAACACCATGCTAGATTTCCACATCTCCCCATCTACCCTCATTCTATAGATAGGGGCAAAATGTCCAGAAAGATGAAATGCTTTGTACAGGTTATAGGACTAGAAAATGGCGGAAATGTTTCCATGCCAGGCCAACTGAATTTCAAATATGTCAAGGAAGAGGCATCTTTAAGCAACAGAGAAAGAGATAAATGGCAGTAACAGGCTAGATTTTATAAGCTATAAATGTCTGTCCTTCATAGTCTTAGGGCCTCAAGCCCTCTATGTCTGCTCCTTTAAAACAGCCATGGATTACATGTTAAAATGGCCATTTTAGCCAATGTTTCCCTTCTTCAGAGCTACTCCATTTGGCGTCTGTCTGGGGATACAGTCACATAGACCTTTTGATGCCCTTTGAAATTGTCCTAAAGCATTCTCTTCAAGTTCAGCAGAAACCCACTCCAGCCCAAAGGAGCAGCCTATGGAAAATTCCTGACACCGTATGTTCTCGTAATTTTTGGAACACTGTAAATATTTGAGTCAGTAGATCTTAATCCATAAACACAGCTGTACTTAAAAAACCCCGATGGGGAGTTATTATAATTTAAACAATTGGGTAACAAAACAAATCAATGTTAATCATTTTGGTTTTCTAAGGACAATGGACTCAGACTTCTCATAAAACTGACATGATGAGCTTCACAATTGCATCCACAAATAAACTTACAAATGCTAAGATAAACCATTCTCAACTTTTTAAGAACATTGTAAAATGAAAGTGGGGTGGGGGAGGGCCAGGATAAAGAAGAAAAACAAAACAATTTTGAGCAAGACCAAGACTCCCATAACTGTAATGTACATGAGGCCTCCAAAGATAAACACTAAGGGGAAAAAACCCTTTCTGGGTTTGTCTTTTCCCTGTCTAAATTACATTATAAATTGCCATTATTCAAGGATTATTCTTGTTTCTATGAGAGCTACCTTCAACTCTTTTGACAGAGTTTTCTTTTTGCTGCATTTGCAGAATGTGCTCAAAATAGCCAATTCATTCCAACGAGGTTTATCAGGCTCCTGTGAGTCAAGCACTATGCTAGGCACCAGGGATAATGTGAAAAATCAGTTATAGCCTCTGCCCTCAAGTAGGTCACAGTATAAAATCAGAGACAAGAAAATGTCACGAATTTTTTTTTTTAAATATATGAATAAACCAATGCTTTGCATGAGAAATAAAAGGGGAATGGAGTCCAAAGACTCTGAGAAACATATCCAACTGAAAGGTTGAAGAGTGGTGTTTGCTGGTGAGGTGGGAGATAATTGAGGGTCTTCATGGAAGGACAGACATCTGAGCTGAGGATATAAGAGGCAGAGTTTGCAGACAGGGATGGGGTGGGGAGGCGGGAGGTGATTCCATGCAGAGGAAACTGTTTTATCAAGAGTAGTACCTGGAAACAAAGGCCATGGTTTGGCTCAAATGTAGGCGAGGTAAAGGATATCGGTGTGTGATAAGATTGGCAGGACAAATCATGAACAGGTGTGAAGGACCTGGAATTTCATACTTGAGGGTTTATAACCGCTTCTATAGTTGGTTGGGAAGCATAGACTCATTTATATTAAGACTCGATTAGAAATGGGATATAAGAAGACTCATCTGGAAAGACTAGCAATAGACTGAGATCAGAAAAGCAGCAGGTGGACAGACCTGAGAAAGGTAATGAAACCTTGACTAATGACAATGACAAATGGATGGAGAGGAGAAAAATGGAGGGGTATTCCATGGGTAAAATCAGAATGATTTGCAGAAGGATTGGATAAGAGGAAAGATGAATTTTGTGAACCAAATGGAGAGTAAAGGTTTCAATTGGAAGAGGCCTTTGGAATTGGAACATTCAATGAGTTTAATCACTATTGGGGTTCCAGGTTACTCTTTTTCTATATAAAAGTGACAGGAACTTAGTCCTCCCCTGAGGTTTTGACTGTTCCTTCTCTTTCTTTCTCTGTCCTTCCTTTCCTCTAGAACCATGCAGCATAAATCTCACGACCATACCTACCTAGGGGTTCACAATGGACTGACAGTCTAATTTATCCTTTCACTTGCTTTATTCCTTGTGACCACCTTAGCCAAAGTGAGCAGAGAATACATTGATAAGGTCTTTCCGTCTTTACTGTATGGTGGACAAAACAGAGGTGCACAAAAAGCACTCATGTGACTAGCCTGGGGCCACATGTTTAGAGACAGAATGGAAATTAAGCATTAGTGTGAATGGTGGGGACGGAGGGGCAGTGGGGAGAAGGTGTGGGAGACGGTGAGGGACCAGAGGGGAAGAGGCCTGGACCAGAGAGGAGAACCTGGTTGTTGTCCCAGCATTAGCACTCCATAGTTGAGTAACTGCGAATTTCTTCAACTCTTTGAGCCTCAGCTTCTTAACATCAATATGCTTTGCAAATGAGAGGCCACCAAATGCAAATAATTATTAGTAACATTGCTATTTAATTTTGACATTCTGCTTGAGGACCTTCTGAGGTGTATTTCTCCTCTAACAATTTAGGATATTTTTTCTTTATATGACAGAAGCAATGATTATCTAAGTTGAAAAGCAAGAAGGAGAGGCAAAAGTTAAAATCTTTTATTCAATACCTCTTAGGCACTATATGCTTTTCATGTACCGCCTCATGTCATTATCATAATGCTCCATTTAACAGATGAGAAAACTGAGGATTGAGGATGTGAAGTTCCTATTCCCTGTAATACCTCTAGAGCAAGCTGTGTAAGGAATCAACAAAGTGCAATACATCAGTGGATTTTTCTGGGGCAACTGCGGCCTTGCACGGTACATTTACTTTTGCATTAATTAAGAAGCTGCTTTGTTGTAGGGCTCTCTGAGGAAGTGGATCCATAAACACAACTGTATCACTAGATTAGAGTTTAACATCCTTTACCCAGCCCATAAAGCCTTGCACAATCCACACCTTGCCTACCTATCCTGCCTCAACTCTCACCATTCCCCCTACTTCTACCCTGATGATCCCTACAACCACAGCTGAAGTTCTTCCAGTATTCTCTTCCACTAACGATGTTGGACTTTATCCCAACTACTTTTTCCCTCCCTAGAAGTTATGTTCTCATTTTCTTTTCATCTTGGTGTAATCTACTTATCATGCATCCTTCAGTTTTAGTGTGACCACACACACACACACACACAAAAAGCCATCCTTACTCTCCCAACCAGTTTAGATCCCCATGTAAATATTTTTCTGTGTCTCTCTTTTATGGTGTTTTGGATATTGATTTTTGCTATTGTTTATTACCATCTTACTTTCTCTTTTGTCTCTTTTATCTATAACCTCATTGAGGGCAGCAGACGATGCCCCACTCTTCCTTCCTTCCTTTCTTCTTTTTTTTCTTTATGCCTTCCTCCCTGTTTGTGAAATAGTATGTTCACAAAAAAATACTTTTTGGCCATCAGAAAGACAGATTCAATATGCAGTACAAAATTGGACTGAGGCTCAAAGACTGAGACAGAGTTTCATAGGTGATGGCAAGGTGAGAAATCAGTAAAGTTTTCTGGAGAAGATGTTAAAATTGGATGGAGAAACACAAATCAGAGAATCATAATTGCAGCTAATCAAGACATTGATAGATGTAACTCTTGGTAAGACTCAAAATCAATATAAGGCCCTGTGTAAAGATTCTTGTTTCCTTAATTCCGTATAAGTTCAGAAACCAAGCCCTAGCCTTTGTGTCTATGTTTTTCTTTCTACTACTGCCTACATTCAGTAATATTCTAACAGGGATATAGAAATGCAGTATCATTACAAGGTAGATTATCTGTCCACAGTGAATCCAGAGTAGACAATTAAGTCTGGACCTTAGCCTCAACTGGGACTTCAGTGTCCAAAAGAATGGGCATGTTAGAAAGGCCTGAATGCAGAGGGGATCAACTCAAGTGTGGCCCAGAATTTACAGCAGAAAGAGGCATGGAGTTTTGTCAGCATTGCATAACCCGCCCAGCAGAATGTCTCAGAGACTCAGCCAGAGGCTCCGTGTCCAACTCACACTCCCTATCCAGTTCCGGAAGCCCCACTTCTAAGCTCGTTTTAATTTGTGGCAGATTTGTTTCCTCCTCCCACAGACCTGGCTGTGCCTTACCTGAAGAAGAAAACTATTCAGAAGCTATAAACCATTTCATCCCTCAAATATGAAACGAATCCATTTCATTCAAGCCCAAGCCTTTTCCCACTGAAGGAAGTGCTTTTTACAAGGGTATAGGGAAAATACAGCCAAAAAGTCAAGTTAAGAAACAAGGGGAACAGAGTCAAACAGGATATCTGTGGTTATGCACCTGGGCCCCGGCCCGAGGCAAAGGGCGGATAGTTCCCAGAAATAGACAAGTCAGTTAAAGTTTCAAGAGTGCCCCTCAGCTGTTTCAAGGACTCCCACTTGACCGAAGTTCACCCCTGGCTTGATTTAAACTAACCAATTACCTTGCTTCTCGCTTCTGTACCCGCGCTTTTTGCTATAAAAAGGACCCAGGAGCTCTACTCGGCGCGCCAGTCTTTCGAAAGACTGAGTCGCCCGGGTACCTGTGTGTTCAATAAACCTCTTGTTTTTGCATCCGAAGCCGTGGTCTCGCTGTTCCTTGGGAGGGTCTCCCTGAACTGACTGACTACCCACTGCGGGAGTCTTTCATTTGGGGGCTCGTCCGGGATCGGAGACCCCCACCCAGGGACCACCGACCCACCAACGGGAGGTAAGCTGGCCAGCAGTCGTTCTGTGTCTCGTTTCTGTGTCTCGTCTCTGTGTCTGACTCAGTGATTTCGACTGTCTTTTCTGAGCGCGCGCATTTTGGTTTCAGTTTGTTCCGGGTTAGTCGCTCTGGGAGCGAAGTGCGGGTAGCGAACAGACGTGTTCGGGGGCTCGCCACCCGGCAATCCTGGGAGACGTCCCAGGATCAGGGGAGGACCAGGGACGCCTGGTGGACCCCTTGGCAGAGGATTATTGTGTTTTGGTCTCACCGCGTCTCGGGAGGCGCGCTCTGCCATCGGACTCTTTCTTCTATTTCTACGGCACTCGGTCTCGTCGCCGTTTCTGGTTTCTTTTTGTCTTAGTTGTGATAGGTCTTTGCGTCGTCGTTCCCCTATTGGAAATTTTCGAGATGGGGCAAAGTGCCCTTACGCCCCTCTCCCTTACTCTAGATCATTGGAAAGATGTCAAAGCCAGGGCTCACAATCTGTCCATGGAGATCAAAAAAGGAAAATGGCAGACTTTCTGTTCGTCTGAGTGGCCCACATTCGGCGTAGGTTGGCCGCCAGAGGGAACCTTTGATCTTACTGTCATTTTTGCAGTTAAAAAGATTGTTTTTCAGGAGACCGGAGGACACCCGGACCAGGTTGCCTGTGTCGTGGTATGGCAAGACCTCGCCCAGAATCCCCCTCCCTGGGTGCCACCCTCCAGCAAAGTCGCTGTTGTTTCGGGATCAGAAAATACTCAAAGGCCACCTACAAGGAAGCCTTCCGCCCCTCCCCAACCCCCCGTCCTCCCGACACCAGATGACCTATTTTCTCTCTCTGAAACCCCACCTTACCCGGCGGCTCCGCTGCCCCCTCTGGCCCCTCAGGGAAACAGATCGGCACCAGGCCGAGCGCCCGGTGATCCTAGCCCTGAGGGACCGGCTGCGGGGACTAGGAGCCGCCAACCTCGCAGTCCGAGAGACGGCTCCGGTCCTGACTCCACCGTAGCTTTGCCCCTCCGAGCCATAGGGCCCCCAGCTGAGCCTAATGGCTTGGTCCCTCTACAGTATTGGCCTTTTTCCTCAGCAGATCTTTACAATTGGAAGTCTAACCACCCGTCTTTTTCTGAAAAACCAGCAGGACTCACGGGACTTCTTGAGTCCCTTATGTTCTCTCACCAGCCCACTTGGGACGATTGCCAACAGCTACTCCAGATCCTCTTCACCACTGAAGAGCGAGAAAGGATTCTTCTGGAGGCCCGCAAGAACGTTCTCGGGGACAACGGGGCCCCTACACAACTCGAGAACCTCATTAATGAGGCCTTCCCCCTCAATCGACCTCAATGGGATTACAACACGGCCGAAGGTAGGGAGCGTCTTCTGGTCTACCGCCGGACTCTAGTGGCAGGTCTCAAAGGGGCAGCCCGGCGCCCCACCAATTTGGCTAAGGTAAGAGAGGTCTTGCAGGGACCGGTAGAACCCCCCTCGGTTTTCTTGGAACGCCTGATGGAGGCATATAGGAGATACACTCCGTTTGACCCCTCTTCTGAGGGACAGCAGGCGGCAGTTGCAATGGCCTTCATCGGACAGGCAGCCCCAGATATCAAGAAAAAGTTGCAGAGGCTAGAGGGGCTCCAAGATTATTCCTTACAAGATTTAGTGAGAGAGGCAGAAAAGGTGTACCACAAGAGAGAGACAGAAGAGGAAAAACAAGAAAGAGAAAAAAGAGAGACAGAAGAGAGAGAGAGACGGCGCGATAGGCGCCAAGAAAAAAACTTGACTAGGATTTTGGCCGCAGTGGTAGGTGAAAGAGGGTCTAGAGATAGGCAGACAGGGAACCTGAGCAACCGGGCAAAGAAAACACCTAGGGATGGAAGACCCCCTCTAGACAAAGACCAATGCGCGTACTGTAAAGAGAAGGGTCACTGGGCAAGAGAATGTCCCCGGAAAAAGAACATCAGAGAAGCCAAGGTTCTATCCCTAGACGACTAGGGGAGTCAAGGTTCGGACCCCCTCCCCGAACCTAGGGTAACATTGACAGTGGAGGGGACCCCCATCGAGTTTCTGGTCGATACCGGGGCTGAACATTCGGTGTTGACCCAACCCATGGGGAAGGTAGGGTCCAGGCGGACAGTCGTAGTAGGAGCAACCGGCAGCAAAGTCTACCCCTGGACCACACAAAGACTTTTAAAGGTTGGACATAAACAAGTGACCCATTCCTTTTTGGTCATACCTGAGTGCCCTGCTCCTCTGTTGGGCCGGGACATTCTGACCAAACTAAAGGCCCAAATCCAGTTTTCTACAGAGGGCCCACAAGTAACATGGGGAGATCACTCTACCATGTGCTTGGTCCTAAACCTAGAAGAAGAATACCGGCTGTATGAAAAGCCGGCCTCTCCCTCCATCGACCCATCCTGGCTCCAACTTTTTCCCACCGTATGGGCAGAAAAGACAGGTATGGGACTGGCCAATAACGTCCCACCAGTAGTAGTAGAGCTGAAATCGGGTGCCTCACCGGTGGCCGTCCGACAGTATCCAATGACTAAAGAAGCCCGGGAAGGCATCAGACCCCACATCCAAAGGTTCTTAGACCTAGGGGTCTTAGTGCCCTGCCAGTCGCCCTGGAACACCCCTCTGCTACCAGTAAAAAAGCCAGGGACCAATGACTATCGGCCAGTCCAAGACTTGAGAGAAATTAACAAAAGGGTGCAAGACATTCATCCCTCAGTCCCAAACCCATACAGCCTCCTGAGTTCCCTTCCGCCTAGTCACACTTGGTACTCAGTCTTGGATCTCAAGGATGCCTTTTTTGCCTCAAACTACACCCCAACAGCCAGCCACTGTTCGCGTTCGAGTGGAGAGACCCAGAAAAAGGTAACGCTGGTCAGCTGACCTGGACACGGCTGCCACAGGGGTTCAAGAACTCACCCACTCTCTTCGACGAGGCCCTCCACCGGGATTTAACTCCTTTTAGGGCTCTCAACCCCCAGGTCATATTACTCCAATATGTGGACGACCTCCTAGTGGCAGCTCCCACATATGAAGGCTGCAAAAGAGGGACACAAAAGCTCTTGCAGGAACTGAGTAAGTTGGGGTACCGGGTATCAGCTAAAAAGGCCCAGTTATGCCAGAAAGAGGTCACCTATTTGGGGTACCTGCTCAAGGAGGGAAAAAGATGGCTGACCCCGGCCCGGAAAGCTACAGTTATGAAGATCCCTACTCCCACAACCCCCAGGCAGGTCCGCGAATTTCTGGGTACTGCCGGATTCTGCAGGCTCTGGATTCCTGGGTTTGCTTCCCTGGCTGCACCCTTGTACCCCCTGACAAGGGAAAACATTCCTTTTACCTGGACTGAGGAGCATCAAAAGGCTTTTGACCACATAAAAAAAGCCTTGCTGTCTGCCCCCGCCTTGGCTCTCCCAGACCTCACCAAACCATTTACTCTATACGTAGATGAAAGAGCCGGTGTAGCCCGAGGAGTGCTTACTCAGACCCTAGGACCATGGCGACGGCCAGTAGCTTATCTATCAAAAAAACTGGATCCAGTGGCCAGTGGGTGGCCAACCTGCCTAAAAGCGGTTGCTGCAGTGGCACTCCTCCTCAAAGACGCTGATAAGTTAACCTTGGGGCAAAATGTGACTGTGATTGCTTCCCACAGCCTCGAAAGTATTGTGCGGCAGCCCCCCAATCGGTGGATGACCAATGCCAGAATGACTCATTACCAGAGTTTGCTGCTAAACGAAAGGATATCTTTCGCGCCCCCTGCTGTCCTGAACCCAGCTACCCTACTACCAGTCGAGTCAGAATCCACCCCAGTACACCAATGCTCAGAAATCCTTGCTGAAGAAGCTGGGACTCGACGGGACCTGAAGGACCAGCCATTGCCCGGAGTGCCTGCCTGGTATACAGACGGTAGCAGCTTCATTGTGGAAGGTAAGCGGAGAGCAGGGGCCGCCATCGTAGATGGCAAACGGACGGTATGGGCAAGCAGCCTGCCAGAAGGGACATCAGCCCAGAAGGCCGAGCTAATCGCCTTGACGCAGGCATTACGCCTAGCCGAAGGAAAAAACATCAACATCTACACGGACAGCAGGTCGCCATTATCCACTGCCCGGGCCACCAGAGAGGAAATAACCCTGTGGCGGCCGGGAACCGGAGGGCCGACGAGGCTGCAAAACAAGCCGCCCTGTCGGTCAGGGTGCTAGCAGAAACTATAAAGCTTCAAGAGCCAATCGAGCCTGCTCAAGCTAGGACCAAGCCAAGAGAGCTCACTCCTGACCAGGGAAAAGAATTCATTTAGCGGTTACATCAGCTAACACACTTAGGACCAGAAAAGCTCCTTCAACTAACGAGCCGCACCAGCCTCTCCATCCCGAATCTCCGGTCCACCGTTCAAGAAGTCGCCAATCGGTGTCCGGCTTGTGCCATGACTAATGCGACTACCACCTACCGAGAGACCGGAAAAAGACAACGGGGAGATCGACCCGGCGTATACTGGGAAGTAGACTTTACAGAGGTAAAGCCTGGCCGGTATGGGAACAGGTATCTGCTAGTATTTGTAGATACTTTCTCTGGATGGGTAGAAGCTTTCCCTACCAAAACTGAAACGGCCCTGACTGTATGTAAAAAGATACTAGAAGAAATCCTGCCCCGTTTCGGGATCCCTAAGGTGATCGGGTCAGATAATGGCCCAGCCTTTGTTGCTCAGGTAAGCCAGGGACTGGCCACACAACTGGGAATAAATTGGAAATTACATTGTGCGTATAGGCCCCAGAGCTCAGGTCAAGTAGAGAGAATGAATAGAACCATCAAAGAGACCTTAACTAAATTGGCCTTAGAGACCGGTGGAAAAGACTGGGTGGCCCTCCTTCCCTTAGCGCTGTTCAGAGCCAGGAATACCCCTGGCCAGCTTGGTCTGACCCCTTATGAAATCCTCCACGGGGGACCCCCCCCCATACTTGAGTTGGGAGGAACACTGGGTCCCGATGATAACTTTCTTCCTGTCTTATTTACTCACTTAAAGGCTTTAGAAGTTGTAAAAACCCAGATCTGGGACCAGATCAAGGAGGTATACGAGCCAGGTGCCGTGGCCATCCCTCATCCGTTCCAGGTCGGAGACCAAGTGCTGGTCAGACGCCATCGACCCAGCAACCTTGAGCCTCGGTGGAAAGGCCCGTATCTGGTATTGCTGACCACCCCGACCGCAGTAAAAGTTGATGGCATTGCAGCCTGGGTACATGCTTCTCACCTCAAGCCTGCGCCACCCTCCGTACCAGATGAATCCTGGGAGCTGGAGAGGACTGATAATCCTCTTAAGTTGCGCATTCGGCGGCGGCGGAGCAAGCCTACCAAGTAATAACCCTAACCAGCCCAACACCCTCACCTGGCAGGTACTGTCCCAAACTGGAAAGGTTGTCTGGTTCAAGACAGAAGTCCACCCCCTTTGGACTTGGTGGCCCTCCCTTACCCCTGATATATGTGCCCTGGCGGCGGGTCTCGAGGCTTGGGATATTCCAGAAATTGATGCACCGGCCTCTAAAAGAGTCAGGCCTCCTGACTCAAACTATGAAAATGCTTATAACCAGATCAAATAACTCCCCTTGGTTGACCACCCTACTGTCAACCATCGCCGGGCCCCTATTACTCCTCCTTCTGTTGTTCACCCTTGGGCCCTACGTCATCAATAGACTAGTCCAATTCATCAATGATAGGGTAAGTGCAGTTAAGATTCTGGTCCTTAGGCAAAAATACCAAACCTTAAATGGCGAAGATAACTTTTAATTCCGCTCTAAGATTAGAGCGATCCACAAGAGAAATGGGGGAATGAAGGAAGTGCTTTTTACAAGGGTATAGGGAAAATACAGCCAAAAAGTCAAGTTAAGAAACAAGGGGAACAGAGTCAAACAGGATATCTGTGGTTATGCACCTGGGCCCCGGCCCGAGGCAAAGGGCGGATAGTTCCCAGAAATAGACAAGTCAGTTAAAGTTTCAAGAGTGCCCCTCAGCTGTTTCAAGGACTCCCACTTGACCGAAGTTCACCCCTGGCTTGATTTAAACTAACCAATTACCTTGCTTCTCGCTTCTGTACCCGCGCTTTTTGCTATAAAAAGGACCCAGGAGCTCTACTCGGCGCGCCAGTCTTTCGAAAGACTGAGTCGCCCGGGTACCTGTGTGTTCAATAAACCTCTTGTTTTTGCATCCGAAGCCGTGGTCTCGCTGTTCCTTGGGAGGGTCTCCCTGAACTGACTGACTACCCACTGCGGGAGTCTTTCACCACCACTGAGATTAAAGAGGACTCTCCAAATCCACCCCTGCCCTCTGGCACCGCTGTCTTTAATTTCTCTGCTTCGCTGCCTCCGCATCTGCGTAAATCATGTTGGAAGACTTTACCTTTTCTCCCTAGTCATGGACTCAGAATGCTTCTTGTTTGGCTGCCAAACTGTGGTCTGGGGAACTGAATGAAGCCTCCATATTTACTCCGAGACAGCACATTAAATTCATGCAGTGTTAATGGATTGAATTCAAATGGATAAAAATAAATTTATTTTTTGTCAAGTTTAGTGGGGGTTTGGGGCAAAACAAAAATCACTCTTACTACATTTTAAGTCTTTTTCTGAGGCTCTGTGCTCATTTTGTTTTAATCTGTTATATTGTTCAATACATGCATGAATGAGATACTAAAAATAGTGTACAATGGGAAAAGTCTAAAGATAATATAGAAACAGAGAGGGAAATGAGTCTGTGCAGTACAGTTTATGTAGTATTAGGTTAAGAGTTAAGACAAGGTTTGGGCCATTCCCTATCTTTTTTTGTAATTCAGTTTCTTTCCATTTGTATAAGATGAAAGTTGACATCTTCATTCAGCACTCGTGTCTGACGTTTCTATTTTTCTCAGCACTTACAAATGACTAATCTTAGGCAAATTGCTTAACTTATCCATCCCTGTTTCTCCATATATAAAATAGATATATTAAGAATGAAAGATAAATGAGCTAGCCTATGTGAGGTGCTTAGCACACCTGTCGGCATTAAATAAAGTCTAGTTCTTGATGGTTTAGGGGTGTGGTGGTACTGGTGCTGTGGTGATGGTGGTGGTGAGTGATGGTGGTTTAGTTTTTGTATTGTATGTATGGTGTTGGTGATAGCAGTCATATGGTAGTGCAAGCTATATTGGTGATAGTGACCATGGTTGTGTTAGTGTTGACTTTTTGGTCTTGGTAGTGGTGGTGAGGCAATGGTGAAGTGATCATGACAGTAATGATCATGTTTCCTAGAAGAGGCAATCAACTTCAGAAGCTGGATTTATTTGCCTTCCTTCACAGTCCACAATTCTGTTGACCTTGCCAGAAGATTGGAACTCAAATAAAATGGTTCAGAATATTCCACAACACCTCCTTCTCTCTCCTCCAGGAAATGTAAATTAGGTGTCCCCAAATTTGTCAAAATAATTGAGGCTCCTATGAGTAAATGGCTATTAACAGGGCAAGGAACTCCTTCATTAGTTCCATAAACTGCAACCAGCTCTGAGCTGAGATATTAAGATACCTGCAAGAATAATAGAGAAAGCATTAACTGAAGTAAACTAACTGAATAACCAGGGTCTACTATTCAAGATTAAGGGCAGTCTAGGCAAAATCAGTAGCATGTATATAAGCATAAAAGGGTGAAACAGTATAGCACATGTAGGAAAGGTGAATAATTAAGGGGCAGGAGTGCAAAATAGATGGAGGAATAGGAGACGGGATCAAAGACGTTTATTGAAAGCAGCATGGGTGGTCTTACAAGTCAAGGTAAGGAACACTCATACTTTTCTTGACAGTGAACAGAAGACTGGGAAGGGGAGTGATGCAATCTTTGCATTTTTAGAACATCACTTCCTTTGTGGTGTGGAAAAAAGATTGGTAGGGGGAAACTGGAAAGAACAAGACTAACATGTCATAGTGGTTCAAATGAGAAATGATGCAGCCCAAATTGTGGAGAAACCATGAGGGGCGATTGGAGAGACATTTTGCAGCTGGGATTAGCAGACTTTGGAAACAAGGAATGAAGGTAGGAGGGTGGGTAAGACATAGAGAAAAGGGTAACAAAGAAATTGTCTCTACTTCTATTTTAGGCATCTGCTGGAATTAATGAACAGAAAGTTGAGAATTATTGTAATGCAAACCTGAAGGACTTTCTAATGTCCAAAGCTGAATGATTTGAGCAACAAAATTAATAATGATGATGATATTTTGTCATAATATGTAGAATAAAATAAGTATTCATGCGTCTGTAGAAAATAAAAAATAATTGATTAGGTAAATAAATACAAGTGAATGGACAGTTCTCCCTTACAATAGAATTCACATTAATACAAGTTGTAGGAAAGAGAGAAATTGAGACTCATCAATAATTAAATAGCATAGACATAATAGTTGCAGGCAAGATTTACTAATGGATGCTGAAATAAGTAAGTGAAAGTTTGAGGAGAAACAGGTTGTGTATATTCTCAAAGTATCTCCCCAAGATATTTGCTAACTACAGGGGAAGTAGAGAGGAGATCGCAACTTTTTGGTATAGAAACCCAGCAGAAACCATGTTCTCTGAGTGATCAAAGGGAAGGTCACCAGGAACAAAACACACAAACATCATAAACCCAGTGATATTGTTCACCAAGTAGGATACAGTATCATTCCTGCAGCATTCTTGCCAAAAATGCATAGCCTCAGGATAATCATATGAAAATACTAGAAAAAAAGTGTTAAGGTCATAAAAGACAAAGAAGGATGGAAGAATTGCTATAGACTGTAGGAAACTAAGGAGAGATGGTAAGTAAATGTAACATGGGATCTTGAATAGGATCTTGAACAGAAAAAGAACATGAGTGGAAAAACTGGTGGAATTTCTTTAAGGTCTTTAGTTTATTTAATGGTGTTGTACCAACGTTAATTTCCTGTTTCTGATTATTGCACTATGGTTATGCAGAATGTTAATATTGGGGAAAGCTGGGTAAAAATATATATGGAAACTTTGTCCTATTTTTGCAACTTTTCATTAAGCCTACTAAAAGTAGCTCAAAAAAATTTTTTTAAACATATTCGACAGCAGACTGGCTTTTTATTCTGAATCATTTTCTTGGAAACAAGCATGCTGGTTTCAGTATCTGCTCCTCTGCTCATTTCCTTGTGATTTGGAACGCATTGCTTATCTTCTTTGGCTCTTCTCTGATTTTCCGTAGTGGAATGATAATA
The DNA here is from genome assembly GCF_027409185.1 of Cynocephalus volans. Lineage (NCBI taxonomy): Eukaryota > Metazoa > Chordata > Mammalia > Dermoptera > Cynocephalidae > Cynocephalus > Cynocephalus volans. The sequence goes on from NC_084476.1 coordinate 21,454,906, forward strand.
TTTTAACTCTGCATGAGTAGCAGGCTGGCTTAGCTAATCCATGGAGGTAGTTCCTTGCACTTAGGAATCTATGCAGTACTGTTCGGTTTGAGGTAATATTGACTTCTATGCAGACTCTTGTACTTGTTATATGTACAGCCTTGGGGAAGTTTTTTAATTGCTCTAGGACTAATTTTTCCCCATCTTTAGAAGGAAGCTAATAATAGTACTTAGTTCATAGGATTTCCATAAAGAATAAATGAGATTACAAATAGAGAATGCTAAGCCTCGTACCTTGTATGTGGGGAATGTCTTAAATAGCAATTATTAATATTTTCCAAATTTTATGCTCTTAAAGCAAGTTAAGGAAAGGAGTACTGAATCATGTTTATATACAGAGACTCTGAAATGGTAATTTTGTTAAATTCTGTTTAAAAGGGGCAGCTTGTCTGTAGTCAGTCATTGTTGACCAAGTGAGGTTTTGGGGTGGAGGGTAGACTTAGGAGTTTATGTGCTAATCAGATTGGCTGTATGGGCTGCTCATATTTTCTTCTCCTGGCCTTTTTGGCATCATCACCCGCATCTCTCCCTGGCACGCCCTAACATTATACATTTTGGGTAGAAAACAACCTCAGACAAGGTACTGTGTCCAAACATGGTTAAGGAGTTAAATTTAGAACTCACGGACAGCCTGACTTCATTTGGCTGCTGAGCTCTGAGTCTCACATCCAAGCCACAGTGGTTCTGTATGCATTCCTGAAATCAAGGGGTGGGGAAGGAAGAGTGTTTGAGAGACTCCTACCTGGCATGTCTGTTATTCTGGAAGCAGGGGTCCTCAGGAGCCCAAGAGCTGAGTCCATCATTCTTTATGTTGTGCTGGATCTAGGGTCCATAGAGAAGCCCTGGGTGGGCAAATGTTTCAGCAGTCAAGTTTCTGAACCAAAGGATATAGGACAAACTGATGGCAAGGCTGGAGGGAGTATGCCCTTCCAACCTCAAAATGGGTCGGGTCTTGTTTCTTTACATGCCCATGGTCACTGCCCTAGTCCATCGCCCAGCATCTTCTCAGGGATTACCACAGAAGCCTCTTTACAGGCCTCCCAGGGTAAAGTTTCTCTTCCTTCCCTCTGAATCCTACCAGTGGCAGTGCCAAGTGTGGTTTTGGGAGAGCCCCCAGGACATCTCATCATTTTATTTGGGCCCAACCTCCCAACTCACCCCCAAATCAATATGTAATCTAAATAAAACCAGTCTCAACACACAAATCTAAATAAAACCAGCTCATCAGCTGAATGACTATTCTGCAGAAATATGTCCATCACTACTTTTCCTCACTTTACAATGCAAACCTTGTTACAACGCTCCACTGCTGCTGTTGGTTGAATGCATCCCCCAAAGGTTCATGGTTTGGAGACCTGATCTCTACTGTAACAATATTTAGAGGATAGGAAATCCAACATTGATCCATTCACAGAGTAATGGGTTGACAGTTCAATGGGTGTTACTGGGTGTGGTCCTGATGGCTTTAGAAGGAGAGCAAGTGAGAAGGTTAGTTCTCTTTCGCTCAGCCCATTCTCACCATGTGATAACCTGTGTCTCTGTGCAAAGTCACCACCAAGAAAAAGGCCTTTACCAGATGCACACCCTGGACCTTGGACTTCTGAGTCTCCAAAACTGTGGGAAATAAACTCTTGTTTATACACTACCCAATTTCAGATGTTCTGTTGTAAGCAACAGAAATTCACTAAATAATTCCATTATTCCCCCTGCCTGTTTTCCCCGTCTTTTTTCTCACTGAGCTCTCACCCAATTCCATACACACATGCCCAGTGCTCCAACTGTATGAAACTCTTTTTGCTTCCCAAGCATAAGTTATTCTCCTGTTTCCACAGTTTGTAGTCTTAGACCTCCTCCTAGAATGTCCTTCTCTACTTTATGACTAGATTCATGACTCAGAGTTCAAATTCTCCACACAGAATCCACCTGTAAATGATATCAGGGACAGTTCTCAGAAATTGTATGGTTTATACATGTTATTCACAAGTATCTTCATCAAGAGGATAGTAATAATAGTTAATTAGTACTTCATTAGAGCCTGGGCATTATGCTCATCACTTCCCATGCATTAGCTTATGCAATACTCTCAAATACCCTGCATGAAATGAAGTCATATTATTCCTATTTCACAGCTAGAGTAACTGAAGTTTAGTGAGGTTGAGTAAATTGCAAGCAGGCAAACATCTAGAAATCAGGGGCCTAGGATTTAAACTCAGCACCAGATAACTCTGTATGCTCTTACTAATGCACCATAATACCTCAGATCAATGTCATATTCTCCCATCACCTGCATTTACAGTTGGGGTAACTTCACGTGCTCTTATCTAATGCACTATAATGCCTCAGATCAATGCCATATTCTTCCTTCATCCCTATTTCCAAAGGAAGGAAAATATTTTTTCTCAAGGATATGCAGTGAGCTTATAGAGAGATAGAGTGAAATCTATGACCCTTACTTCCCAGCCTATGGACTTCCCATTTGACAGTTTCTAGAGGAAAAGGAGACCAATAAATTTTGGTTTCATCATTACTATTTACATAGCTGGGTGCCCCATACAGTAGAGAACTTGAAAGGAAGAAAGGCAGTCAGCTGGTATCTGTGTATAATTCATGCCCTGTGAAGATCCTATCAAGCCATAAGAAGGGTCATCCCAAGAGCTACAATAAAGGAACATGATTGAAACTATCCTCTGACCTTCTGGCCCTCATTTGTAAAATGGGAGAGCATTGCACTTTTGCAGGATTGCACAAGAAGCATTTAGTGTGAACCCAGACAATGAGCACTCAATAAATAGTAGCTACCAGGCCATAGGATGTCTTCCTTCCAAGGCACGGGCCTAAGTAGTCATGGAAAGAAGCAACACAGAAGATTTCAAAACAAAAGAATTTTTTAATTTTTTTTAAAAATTCCTCTGAATTCTTCCTTTTACAAGAGCAAAACTGAGCCTGTAAAAGAAAAAGAATAGGTCCACATCCACATGTAAGTGGGGCCAGAACTCAGAGGACTGGAAACTTGGTCTATTGACTCTGGGCCAGCCCCAGAGTCTAGCACAATATTCTGCTTGTAAGGACCCAGAGACCACACAATCCTTGCTAAGTGGGCAAGAAGAAAAAACATAATAGTTTTAGTCCTCATCTTTTCTCTGGACCATGGACTTGAATATGAAACTTAAAAAACTTTCCAGCAGACATCCTTAACTCTAAAGTATATACGTATAAAGATAAAAAATGTGCATGCATGTGCGTGTGTGTTCGTGTGTGTGCGTGTGTGTGTGTTCGTGTGTGTGTTCGTGTGTGTGCATGTGTGTGTGCGTGTATGAGTGTGTTTGAAGGGGGGTGGGGGACAGCCAGCAAGCTGAGGTCCATCCATGTAAATTCTGCATGAATTCATAGTAAAGCCTGAAAATAGAAGTCTATGCTACATACTCCATTGAGCATGTTACAAACACCTTTATTGTTAATTCAGAAAGTTCCAACCAATTGTCTTGTTCCTTTCACATGCCAAGGCCCATTTGCATGACAGCTCTTTGCATGTGCTTTTCAGATCCTTATGACAAGATTTAGGGGCACAAATATTATTTCTTTCTTCTTCTCTTGTCCCTTTCTCTCTCTTTTTCCACCTTCTCCCTTTTCTCCCCTCCTCCTCTCTCTTCCTATTGCCTCCCCCACCTCCACCATTTTCTTTTCCTTGGATCTAAACTATTAAAAGTCTGTCCCTATCTTTCTTTCTGGGCCATTACCCAAGGACCTGCCTTGCAGTCAGCAAGTGAAGTAGTGGTCCGTTGGCAACTTCATTTTTAAAAAAGATTTTTAAATAGTATCTAAAATTCATTCAACAAGAATTTATTGAGTGTCTACTGTACCCCAGGCAAAACACATGTTACTGAGAATGTAAAAATTAATAAATAAGACTGCCTTACCATTAACATTTAAAATCTACATAGGAACATCATCTACACTATACTCACAGCTTTTTAAAAAATTTTTTTTTAAATTTTTTCACCATTTAAATTGATTTTTTTGCCCATTCAAAGACACTGTGAATGAATAAGTAATATATGCCCTCAAGGAGCTTGTGCTTTAGGAGAAAAAGATCAAATCACTTCCACCAGCTGGTTCAGTTTGTTAAAATCCACAGTGAGAAAAAGTCACCAGAATAGCCATTCCCTATGTGGGGAAATAATCTGTGGCACCCTAAAAATGTCATTTTTTAATTTGTAAAAGTAGTAGGATTCTTGAGAAAATAACACTGGTTAGGCTGTAAAAAGAGTTCTGGACTATTTAATAGTGTTAGAATATTTATTTTATTTCTTTTGATATAAAATGGAGATATGAAATCAAACATGCTCTGCTTAACCTGTGAGATGGCTGTGGGGATCAATAGAAGGAGGATGTAGAAGGGTCCAACAAAGGGTCCTGAGAAGGTGGTAAGCTTGGAGTGAAGGGGCCTGGAAATATCTCCCCTTGGGTGATATTTTCTTAACTCCCCTGGATCACAGCTCTCCCAGCTATAATGACACCACCAACACTGGCTCCATTGACAGAGCCATCAACTGGTCCTCAATGCTATGCTGGACAATGCACATTCATTGACCTTTTTTAATGCACATGGCAAAGCCCTAAGTGATTTACCAATATTATCTCCATTTAGTAGATATAGAGCATGGATCCTTGATGAAATTGAAGAAATAACTTGCCCCATACTATTCAGCCAGTAAGTGGTAGACCTGAGATTCACTGTGAAAATATTTAAGCTGATCTATATGAACTCTTAAATATGAGTTACTGTCATTAGGAAAACCTCATGTTGATTAATCCATGTCACACAAGCTGCACTGAGTAAAAAAGCCAAGATAAATAAAAGCCAACTTACACGTTCCCTTTGTGAAAAACATATAAATACATTTTCCTTTTTTATTAAGTTTTTTTCACATTTTCAAAATTAAAAATGTATTGCATTCCCATAAGAGTATATAGTCCAAATTGTATAAAGGAAAAAAATACTCTTTTTCCACCCTTTTACCCTTTCTTTCCTCTCCACCATGCTGAAGTAACCAGCATTAGCAGCCTAGTGTTTGTCTGTATTTTTAACATTTAGTATTCCTTGCTAACAGAAGTCACCACTTAAGAAGTCCTAAAAGTCACAACCTGTCAAGGAAGATTCAGTTTACAGTCCATGAATGACCTGGGCAACGGCCAGGAAAGTAGGAGGTAAATCATTCATGAAAAACAAGAGATGACCTACAAAACCAAGACCTAATTTGTCTGTGCTAGAGGCTGCTGAGAATCCTTCTTACTCTTTCCAGCAGGAAATGTAATGTGGCTATTTCCAGATAAAGTGGCCTGGCTTGAGGGCAGTCTACAAGGACTGTGTCCAGGGAGGTCTTATGTGTGGGGGTATTCAGGAGTATTCACATTTGCACCTTTGAACTAAACCACATAAAGCTCCATAGAGCATTATGTGAATATAATGACAGCCATACAACAGAATCTATTGCCTCCCTATATACCCCAATTCCTGCCATGATTTGTAGCATGATTTATTAAAAGAACTGTTTTCTTCTTCAATTCCTTTTCTTGGCATCTTCTTGTCCTTTCTTAAGGTGTTAATAAGGCTATATATTGCCGTTTTTATACCATGCTAATTGATTTCCAGGTAAAGCCCAGGAGGTACTATACTTTCTGGGAATAAGCTATAAATGTGTTAGCATCACCAAGCCTGAGAAATTGTTTTCAGTTGCAATCTATTTCTCACCATAGCAGTAAAGAGTTCTCAAAGAGTTAATGGGCCCCATTCCTAATAGGGCAGTCAGGGGCTTGTTTGATCCCAGTTCTAATCACTTCCTAAGTCTCCATCCCATCACACAGACAGGCATGAATGTGTTGGGGCCTGAAGTTTGCCACAGAGGGCAAGTGAGTCATAGACAAACTTCCTCTCTGAAAAGTTCATTGAGAGAGCCAATTAGCCAGAGAGGAGGTGCTGTTCTGCATGCCCTAATTACCCAGGGATGAGAGGGGTCAGATCAGAAGCCTGACCCCCACAACTAGCCACACAAAACTCCTCAATAGAGTTTCTGAGGCGGGAAAACTTAAAAGTCGGCCTCATGTCTGCCTAAGCAGCCCTTTTTCAAGAACCCAACAAAGATTGGAGCCTCAGACAATGGACTGGGTCCTCCCACGGACCACCTTGGGGACAAAGGGAGAATGCAATTGCTAAGATCCAAGAAGCCAAAGCTGCTGCTTATTCTGAAGGAGGGTGGGGAAAGTGTGGCAATTTCTAAAACCTGATTTTTCCCTTGGTCCAAAAAAGGAGCTTTTGATCTCCAGAAATGGGGTAGGGTGAGGAATACCGCCAACAAAAATACAAAGATTTCCAGATGGAATACAACATTAATTCATCAGCTTATTTATTTATTTATTTATCTATTTATTTATTTATTTATTCATTCATTCATTCATTCATTTGTTTATTTATTTATTTATTTAATTTCTCAAAAGCATCTAGTCCCAAGACTTCAAAAGTTAAAAAGAAAAAGGAAAAAAAAAAAAAAGAATGATCACAACTCTGTCAAAATTGGGGCTCCCTGAAATCCTAAATCTGGTTATACCTCCTTTTGGTAGCCAACTTGGTTTGTACACTTGACAAACAAAGGTGGTAGGTTAGAAAAGGGCAATCACAAATGTAGTAACCAACTCAGAAGCCCCCGGATCTCCACGGTAAGAGACAAATTTAGGGATAATCTAACCAAACTGTCTCATACTTAAGAGCTGATAGCCTGAGACCAGATGTGTGGACTCTCTTGTCCAATGTTAAAAAGCACGTTAGTTGCTGATAGGCAGTATGTTTTTGTAGAATACACAGATACACATAAGCTTAAAAGCATACACTCAGAAATTAGTATAAGTCTGAAACATATTTGGTTTTGGTTGACTTCACTGGGTAGAGCTCTAATTAAAGAATGTTTTAGGACTGAAATTTAGGATTAGAAAAAAAGAGCAACCTGTTTTGGGAAATCTTAGTGGAAGGCTTTGAAGTAGGTAGAGTGAGATTGGTGAGTATCTTTTGGAACTACCAGGTCAGGAACATGGGGTTAAAGAGGACAGAGACAAAAGTGACTACTTAAAATTCCTGAGGCCACTATGATATGTCTCTAAGCAGAAGATGAAATAGGACTGAGGCTTCAACATGTACCAGAAAGGGACTTACAGATGGAAGACCAGCCTTTGCCTCCACTCTCTGATTGGTGAAAATTCCTCTCTCTGTGCCTCAGTTTCGTCATCTGTAAAATGAACCAAAGATGCTAGATGATCTCTAAGGACCCTTCTAACTTGCCTGGTTTAGCTTTTGAGAATTCACAGTTGTAGTCAACACTGGCAGCTGTATTTGAATGATTCTGGATAACTACATTTAACCTACCCATTCCCTCCTGTTCTCTCTCAGCGGGGCCTCTCCTTGTGCATATGAACCTGGCCATTTACATCAAACCTCCTGACCACCTTTTCTTGCCTCTGTAGCCCATTTCTCTCAAGGATGCATTCAGAGATAAGCAAGAGCAAGGAAGTTTTATAAAAATACACAAGAGGCCAGTGTAAGAAGTGAGGAAGAGAGAGGGAAGACAAAAAGAGAAAGGGAGGGATTTTATTTATGAATGTTGCTCACATTTTTTCTGACCATGGTTCAAAAGCACATGATGGAGGCCCAGTGACCTCAATGACCACAGATTCAAAGTGTATGTCAGCATACAATTTAGAAAACAGATGGCATTATATTTCTTCCTTTTCCTTTCCCCCTCCTTTGTCTTAGCACTACTGTAATATTTTAATTATTTCTTAATTATCTATATATTTATAGAAGTTAGTATGCTTCAAAAATAACAAAGTTTATAACTTAAGCAGTTATAGTTTTTAAAATGCTTATTGGCTGTCAAAGACTCTGTTTGCTCTGGGTAAAATCACCAAAAGACCAAAAGATCCTACACCTTCTTTTTTTAAATAGATGAAGAAGTGGAAACTCCACCAGCTTAAGTAACTTGAGATGGTCATTTAGCCAAAAATGGCAGAGGCAGGAATGTTGAAAGAGTTTAGATTCCAGATCTCAAAAGACCTATTGGAGCTTCTGGTTCTCTGCTACTTGTTATATGTGTTTGGGCAAGTTATTTAAACTCTTGCAATCTCAATTAATTTTCTCAATTAAAAGGCAGAGTTAATAACAGCTCCCAGTCTGAGGCCTGGGTAGATATGGGTAAAAGAACTAGCCTAGTGCCTGGTGCAATATGGTGTTTGGTAAACATGAGCTCCTCCTTTTCTTTGCCCTTCACTCCTTAAAATCTAATATTAAAGTGACTGTCTCGATTACATTTTTGATCCTACAATTCTATAAACAGAGTACTTTCCTGGTTCTGAATCCACACCCAAGAAGCCTCATTCCCCCAAGCCTCTGCCTCTACAGACACTAAACTCAGACAATACACACTCTTTCCAGTCATTGAAAGGGATATGGCTTTGGAGTAATAAGAGGAAAATATATCATGAGTAATATTAACAAGAAACCTCCATAAAAGTTGGCCCATAGCTTCTAAAATTCTTGTGGTTTATCATCTAAATGGAAACTTGGTCTCCTTATGGTGGATGGCAGCATTTTAGGGCCCATCTTCTGCAAGTCACTAAGGATTATTGATGGAAAATATTATGAGATACCATTTCAGCCGAGGATAGAGACACTTAAAGAAATTTACCCAAAGAACATCAAGAAACAATATAATATCACCAGGACGTCAAAGACCTCGTAATTCCCATTTGTGAGTCGAGAATATGGAACTGAGAGAGGTTTCCAAGTGTCTATTAATTCAGTACGTTCTGAACTGAGTGGCAAGGCAGCGTGAATTGCCATCATCCATCTGAGAATCTTTTCTCTCTGCTGGCTTTTAAGAGAAATACATCCTGACCTGGAAAAGTGAGTAACAGATTAGAAACCTCTGTCAACATGTTTCTTTTTCTAATACCGCTGACTTTTTTTTCCTACTGCTGTTGTTAAAAAGTGAAGAAAAGTAATTGGCAGTTTGTTTTTGATTGTAAGATGCTTGATGGCTGTCTCTTTGGGGACCCAAGGTTTTGCTTGCATCCTATAAAGTGAATGCCTAGAACCTCTGGTCTGGAAGAGAGGTAGGACACCCTCTGTCTGGCCCACTTCCCACTTTGTGCAGATGGTTACATGAAGACACAAAGGGATTAGCTACAGAAGGAGTAATAGGACTTACGTTTCTGTCTCCCAGCCTGCAATCTTTTCTTTTTCTTTTTTATTATGAATATTCATGAGATACAAAGCCAATTGTCACCCCTCGTGCCCATGATGTGAGGGCCAGATTCCTACTGGCAGCATACCCATTACCAGAAATTACTTTTGTACACCGTATCCCCTTTTTAAAATACTATTCTGCTCCCCACAAGACTAATTTAGCTTAGCATTTGAGAGCAAATAGCCAAGTTATAGGAAAGCCTCTCTCACCTCTTACAACTTAAACTTAGTCCATTAGAGTCCTAACTCATTATCTCCTGGGCAACTTGTTATGCATTATTCTATATGAATGGGAGCAAGAGAAGACTCAGTTAATCAATGAGATCAACTTTTATGGAGGGATCTAATTAGCAGAAGTCACGATATATTTTATTTATCAATATGTTCAAATCATATCTTTATTGGTGACCAGAAATAGTGTGAAAAAAGAAAGTTGGTCCTGGTTATAATCAGCTCTTTCTCCTACATTTCTATTGTTTTATTTCTGGCTCAGGTTAGTACATGCCTGGACTCATTCTAGAATGCTGTGCCTCTGTCCCCCAACATGTATCCAATTATTTATTAATTCATGTTAGGGATCCAAATCCTCCCCTGTTTCTTGCCATGGCTCCCTGATAAATGATGCACTTAGAGGAAACAATAATCCGATTTAAAAATTGCTTATTTAATAATGGCTCAACAAGTGATGCACTGAAGTTTCATGGGAACTGAGAAGTAGGCTCAGTCCAAGAAAGAACCTTTCATTTTATAGCTTTTCAAAATCATAAAAGAGGCTACCCTGTGAAGCAAAGGACTCCAGGTATGTGGAAGCATTCAAGTCGAGACTAAATAACCACCACACCAGTGGGGTGGGAGTGGGGTTGTTAGTGTGTTAAAAGTCTACTCTTTGGAGTCAGACAGAAGGGGATTTAAATCTGCCACATTCCTACCTTGAGGCTTCAGATTACTTACCTGGGCTGTGCTAGCATCATCTAGAAGCTTGTTGCAAAAATTTGGGACCCGCACCAGACCCACTGAGCTGAAATTTAGACTTTTACAAGGTTTGTAGGTTATGCATATTCACATTACAGTTGAGAAGTACTGACCTAGGCTTTCTAAACCTTGTGTTATTTATGTATGAAAAAAGTGACAGTAAAACCTACCTCACAAGTGTGCTTCAATGATAAATCAGATCACATTAGTAAAGGTTTTAGCAGAGTGCCTAACAGTTCACACTGATAAATTGTAGATACTACTATTAGCTTCTTAATAGATGAATTCAACATTGGGTTAGAATTTGGTCTAAATTGCTTCTACAGTCTCTTTATTACTCTAAGACCATATGATCCTATAGTTTTATAATATCATGTATTTTGACATTTTGGAGTCAAATCATTACTTCAACTCCCACACTAAGAATACAAATGTATTTGGAAAAATCATGACAGATTATGATGGGTCTGTTAGGTAGATGTTCTTCCGCCCTCCCACTCCCATGTTGTAGGGAGATTGGATGGAACATGCTTGACATCAAGCATTTCACTTCACTCATCCACAAATATGGGTTTGGTGGGGACTGGGAGCATGTCAGAGCTGCCTTCCATCATTTTTACTTAGTCTGGGAACCAGAAATCCTTCTTTCTGGCTGCTACTGAGAGGTCTTATACTATCTATGATCTGTCAATCTCTACCTGAAATTTATATTTGTCATGCCTATTGCTAAGCATTGTGTTCAGCACAAGTAAGAGAGAAATTAAAAAACACGTTGATCTCAAGGAATCCACAGGAGCATAAACCCGATGGCATCACTCCTCTGCTTAAAGCTCTTTATGATTCCTTAGTTGTTCTTAGACTAAAGTTCTGACATCTTAGCAGGATCTACGAATCCCTACCTGATTTCTCTCATGCCTCCTTTTCTAGCCTTACCACATAGCTTTTTCCCTTGTATCACTTTTGCATTGCTGTAGTAGTGCCTTAACAATAAATATTTAGTATCTCATACAGTTTCTGTGGAATAGGAAACCAGGAGCAGCTCAGAGGTAGAGTTCTGGCTCAGTATCTCATGAGATTACATTCAAGAATCATCAGGGCTGCAGTAATCTAAAGGCTTGATTAGGGCTGGAGGATCTGCTTCCAATGTAGCTGACTCAAACAACTGGCAAGTGAATGCTCATTGTGGGCAGGAGGTCTCAGTTCTTCTCCAGGTGGTCCTCTCCGTCGGACTACTTGAGTTCTCCCATGACATGGCAGCTGGCACCCCCAAGGTGAGCGAACCAAAAAATAGGCATGGCACAGCTGTAATGCCTTTTTTGACCTAGTCTTGGAAGTCACACATTATTATTTCCAAAATATCTTAGTGATTACACAGGTTCACCTTATTTAACACAAGAGGAAACTACGAAAGTTTGTAAATAAGTGCCAGGAGACTGGAATCACTGTGATCATCTTGAAGGATAACTGCCACACCTCTGCATGCTCTAAGTATTTCAATGTATCAACTCATATTGAGTTCTCAGAGGCACCATGATCTCTTTTGCCTCCCTACCATTGCACTTAGTTTTCTCTGCAGAAATCATCACTCCTAGCTTTTCCTAGGTTAACCCCTTCTTGTCCTTCATTCTATACCTTAGACATCAGTTTTCTTGACAAGTCTTTCCCAAACTCCTTCCCAGGCAATTCAGGATCCCCTACTGAAGATGAACAGCATCTCTCCTATCCCAGCACTTTTCATAGTAGACTATAATTTTCTGTTTTTCCTGCCAGATCTAAATAGCATTAGGATACCGTTCTATCCCCCAAAACTTTCCCTGTATCTGGAATTTAATAGACACTAATAACTGTTGATTAAATGAAAGCATGGATGAAAAACAGAGGTGAGATAAATTAAGTTTTCCTTGAAAAATGGGTAGGCCTTACAGTATGGGGGATAGGGTGAGGATTGCTTTGAGCAAAAGTACAGCACCACTCTTAGCTGGAAACTGACATTATCCGAGCCACTAACCTCTAACACCTACCCTCAATCTTCATCTTCAAACTTTTTTTTAGTTTTGGCAATGGGGGGGGAATGTATTAATTCATCTTCAATAACTGAGGTTAAGAGGTTTTATCTAAAGAGTAAAGAGTTAGGAATATAGGAGAAAGAGAGGAGAGAACGAATAAGAGATGGACAAAGAGACAGTGCATGGGCCCTGAGAAGGGATTCTATCCACAGAAATGAGAAGTAACCACAAAACACCTTTTAGATTCTATTTTGGCATGGAAAACAATGGAAGAGAAAGAACCAAGCCCTGTCCTGTCCACAGGGCCTCTGTAATCAACCATGGTGAAATTGGTGCCCCTAGAGGCTAACGTCATCATGAAACTTGACTAGGAAGCAGGCATACCCACTCTTGTTTTGTTGATAACTCACTTTATGACCTTGGGACATGTCTCTTCCCTATTCTGCCCTTTCACTTTCTCCTTTTTAAAAAGAAGAGATTGGGCAGAATCAGCAGGAAGATTCCTTTTAGCTTCAGTGTTCTTTCCTAACATGTTTTATAGCCTCCAAATGCCCAAAATTTACATCTGCATAGCCAGGCTTTAGATGTGTTTCGACTTGTAACACAGAGGCAGTGAGTAATTTCTTCTTCAGAGCATAATGTCCTCTCAGTAGGGTCAAATGCATAGCACTGCTTTTAGTCCTTGTGTGCCATTCAGGAACACCCAAGGAAATAAAAGTATGAAAGGTCCTATGCAGAGACTTGGTTTTACTACCATTTAAAATTCAACAGCAACACACTTTATAGGCAGGGCACTGGGAACTTGAGCCAACAACTGACAAATTTAAACCAACTCATCCACTCCACCATGGCCAAACACACACACAGTGTCATGGAGTCATCCCGGTGCCTTTTTATTCCCCCCTTTTCTCTCTCCCTTTCTCTCTCTTTTCTTGCCTCCCTTCCTTCCTTTCTTCCTTCCTTCCTTCTTTCCTTCCTTCCTTCCTTCCTTCCTTCCTTCCTTTCTTTTTTTCTTTCTTTCTTTCTTCTTTCTTTTTTTCTTCACTGAGGGGAAGATTATGAATGTAATGGAAAAGAGTGGACATTAAGTGTTGGCTCTATAAAATTTTGTCAAATGAAAGCATATTATTGGTTTCCATGGTTAATGGAAGAATCCATCCCTGAAAATGCAGTCAAATTTCCAGGCCCCTCAAAAGCTTATTGAGATGCTAACCACCTCTGGATGCAGAGTGAATGGAATTCATTTTTCTGGCTTTTCAACCTTGAGTTATCTGCAGAGCTGTTAGAACAGCTGACAAAGCAAAGAATAGGGAATCCACAGAGCTGGGCTCTAGTTCTACAGCTTTCAGGACATAGTCTCTAACCCTCTGGCCTCAGTTTTAAATAGGAAACCTCTTCACAACAATCTTCAAATTAATACCATGTTAGTTGACAACGATGTTCCTTGTAGACTCTGCAGTCCTCCCTAGGGTGATGAAAGCTGTTTTAGTTACATTAAAATTTCTAGTTAAGTAAATATTGGTGGAAGCGTGTCATAAGGGGGAAGAATAGGCTCCAAGTCTTTGGTTTTAAGGACACAGAAACCTCTAATTTATTTTCCTTCCCTTTGGGGGTAAAGGACTTCATGAGGGGCAGGTGAGAGGGAGTTTCTTTCACCTCTCTAGGAAAATCAAAAAATGCAAGAACAACAAAACTTCTTGGGAACTTCTCTTTCTTCCAAGAGAGTCAAAGACATTGTGAGGCGCAGACAGAGTGGGTCCTCAGGGGAAGATAGCAGAGAGGTAATGAGAGGAGGTGAGAGCTCAGAAAGCTTTCTTCATAGAAGCATTTAGGCAGTCCAGCTACATTTCATTCTATTCTAAGTTAAGGGCTATATCACACCCATCAACTGAGAGCAGAAAGAATCCCAATTATGTCTACAATATGACTTCTTTGATATTTGTCTCCCACATGTAGCACTTGATTTGGAGAAATGTGATTTGAGTTTGAGTAGCAGCTGTTTTACTCAGTGCAGAATCTTAGGTTACTGCCCAATCAAGTATTTATCAACGATCTGTAATGTGCAAGACTGCTGCTTGATCCTTTAGTGCTAAAGTTGAATAAGACACAAACTCTGCACTCAAGGAGGAAATGGAGAAAATAAAAAGTATAAAAGCATAAATTAAACTATAATAAAATAAGTGTCATAGTACAGGGAAGGACAAAATAGTATGGGAACCTACAGGAGACAGCTTGGAAAGGTAATCAAGGAAGATTTCCTAGAGAAATCAGTATGAAACCTGAAAAACACACCGGTATTAGCCAGGGAAGAAATAGGTAACACAAATGAACGAGAAATGGGGAGAAATGAGGAAATGATTCAGTCTGTCTGAAACACAGAGTCTCCTGGCTTAGGAAGGGGTCAGAAAGGGTTAACATGGGGATCCAATGAACTCTTATACTTTGTTGGTGGGACTGTAAATTAGTACAGCCATGATGGGAAACAGTACAAAGGTGCCTCAGACAACAACAGGTAGAATTACCATATGATCCAGCAATCCCAATACTGGATATATATCCAAAAGAATGGAAATCATCATGTTGAACAGATACCTGCATTCTCATGTTCATCGCAGCTCTATTCATAATAGCCAAGATATAGAACTGACCTAAATGTCCATTGATGGATGATTGGATAAAGAAAATGTGGTACATATGCACAGTGGAATACTACTCAGCCATAAAAAAAAGAATGACATTCTACCATTCATAGCAGCATGGAATAGCTTGGAGAAAATTATAAGTGAAATAAGCCAGGCACAGAAAGAGAAATACCACATGTTCTTACTCATATAAATAAATTGAACTTTTAGAAAGAGAGAGTAGAATCATGGCTATGAGAGGAGGGAAAGTGGACGGGGGAGGAAGGAAATGAGATGCTGGTTGATGGATACAAACTTACAGCTAGGTAGGAAATATAAGTTCTATGGGTGTACAGTCGAGCTAGGCATCTATAGTTGATAATAATTTACTTCATGTTATCAAATGGCTAAAAGAGAGGAGATTGAACGTCCCCTCATCACAAAGAAATGATTAAGTTTTATAATGAGGAATATGCTAATTACCTTGATTTGATCATCTCACATTGTATACATATATTGAAATACAGCTCAATCAAATGTATGAATTTGTCATATAGGTCAATGAAACCACTAACAGGTTCAACATGCTAGAGGGAGGAGGTTCTATAATCAGACTTTTATGTTACAAAGAACACATAATTTCCTGGATAAAGAGTGAACTGGGTGAGACAAAACTCAATAGAGAGGGTGGTTAGAAGGCTGTCAATAAAGTGGGCAAGCGATGATGGTGGATGGACTGGGATGGATGCACTGGAGGTGGATTTATTAGATTATAAGCAGGAAGAATCTATAAGAGCTGGTAACTGATCAGATGTGGAGCTGCAGAAGGAAAAAAAAATTCTGTGTCTTTTAGCAGGGGCTTTATACGGAACCAGATTACCCAGGAGAAACTGGAAAGGTGACAGGGGAAGTGTAAGAGGTAATAAGGCCAGTTTGGGATATGCTGTTTGAAGGACCTGTGAACCATCATGTTAGTGATGTCAAGTAGGTAGGTGACTATGTCTCAAAGTAACATTTAAAGTGACACAAGTTAAAAAAAAAAGCTGAAGAAAATATTTGGGGAATCATCAGCTCATAGATGTTCTTGGATCTTGGCTTTAGTAAAATAGAAATAATAATATTTACCTACCCACTTCACAAACTTGAAGTGCAGACCAAATGAAGTAGTGAACCTGAAGATACTTTGTAACATGTATGGCTATAAAACTGGAAGGTACTTCTTATTAACTGGAGAGCCCAGGAAGATAAACAATAATTTGGTTACATTCATTACATCAACTACACCAACAGCACTATTCTCATATATGACCCTTGGCTAAAAGAAGCTCCTTAGAACTTAGCCAGGGTTTGCAAATAGAATAAGAAGAGAGGAAGTGGATAGTGAGGAGGGGAGGGAAAAAAAGGAAGACAAAAACCACAAGGCACAAATATGAAGGTATGGAGCAATTGGTACCTGCTAAGCATTTGCTAGGTACCTTTATAGGTATTCTATTTACTTAACTGTCAAATGAATCCTAATGAATGAAGGAACATTTCTGTCTTATTTGCTATCCATATAGATTCCTTTCACTCTCCCCCACCAAAAGAAAGCCTAAGTCTTATAGGCTGATTTTATATGACTGTTTTTTTCTCCTTGGTTGCCAAGTGCAGGACCCTTCTAGAATTTTCTTGGAGAGGATACCATAACCCCCAGCACCACTACCATCCTAAAATGATGATGAGAAGGAGGAGCTGACTCAGCCATGGACTAAGAGGTGAATAAGCATCGCCAACACCGCTCAATTATGGGGCCAGAGGGAAAGGCAGTGTCTGCAAAAGTCAAAACAGATTTTTGAAACAGCTTCTCTTCCAGCCTCTGCAAAACCTACTCATTCAATTCCCTTTCTGTTGATGACTTTGGCTTCTGAGACAGGGCCTTTCTCTGGCGGCCCAAAACTCTGACAATCCCCCAAATGTCAGGGGCTTGGAGAGCTCTTTGGGGTAAGGTGTCCAACAGGACTAGGCTCCCAAGCCTCAGAATCTTTGCTGAGCTCTGGAGTTTCCAAAGCTCCAGTCTCCTTGAGAGATACTGAGTTGCAAATGTGAGTTGTTGGAACTACTAAACCACAGACTCTTGGGTGTTCTAACAGTTTTGGGCTCCTTCTCTGCCTAGTAGTGATTAATTACAATCATCCAGCCAAGCTTCATGGGGCCCCACTTCCACAGCAGCTACAATTGAGCTAACTTGGTCATTTGGAGCAAAAGACTCAGCTCAGATTCTAAGTGCCCTTCACTAGCTCACAAAAGGAAGACTTATGGCACGGAAAAACATTCCCATCCTTTTGTATCTTCAATTTAAAGTAGATGAGAAGAGATGTGTTAAGGCAGAAAGTGGGATGGACAAGGTCATCGTTGTAATCCTGGCTTTGACCTCTATTATCTGTGTGATCCTGGTCAAGTGACTTCTCTTCTCTGAGATCTAAGCAGCCTCACGGGGTTAGTGGGAGGGGGGTCCATGCTAAATCACATGACAGACAGGAAGCAAAATGATTGACAAAGAATCCTCGGCTTCCTCTTCTCCAGAGCATTATGTGATGTAGGTTACAGTTTATCACAGGGCCATGTGTTTGGTGTTCTTATTGAAACTGGTAGTTCCATATCCATCTCTACAATTTTTGCTCAAGCTGTTCCTTCTGCCTGGAATGGTTCTTCCTTCCAGAAATACACCTGAATTCACCTCTTTCACATGTGGCATCAATGCTACTGGGAAGTATCCCTTCTCTGTGATCTGAAAGCATCCCCTGCTATCACCAATCACAGCCCTCACCCCTTACCACATCAGTGTACCGTTATCTCTTTCTCTCCTTGGTAGGAAGGAAATGCTCAGTTAATGCTTGCTTATTTAAATAAACTTGGTTCATCTCAAGAATAGATGACTTTCTCTATAATCATACAAATAAGTGACTTGAATATCCCTCCACCTTTTACAAAACACACTTACATATATTTCTTCATGTGAGCCTAAGCAGTATTAGCTATAAAGCGACAGTATTAGCCACATTTAATAGATACAGATATGGAGCCTCTTAGTTAAAGTAATAAGGTGAGTACATGACAGAATAGGAACACAAGCATAGGTGTGTCTGGCTCCACATGCAGAGACCTTTTTCAAGGGCTGCTCAGGAGCACTACTAAAGGGCAAATGATTGTAGCCAACGAAGGTTTATTAGGTGTCTAGTATATATGCTAGGCACTATGCTAAGTGTGGGGAACAAACATGAGAAAGACTTGGTCTCTGTTCAAAAGAAGCCCCCAGTTGTGTGAATAAAGCTAATAAAATAGAATTAATTCATATATTCAACTCACCTTTCCTGAGGACTTGCAATATTTCAGGCATCAAGCTACATGTCCATTACAGGAGAATTTGCACTGGCACAACCCAAGGTGAGTCGTATGGATTCTACGTTTGGATAATATTTGAATTTTACATAATTAACATGTACTCATATTTATTTGTAATCAGAAAAAAAACAAGTGAGAGGGAAAAAAAGGACAAAGTAGAACCTGTTTATTTTTAGCTGCCTGTACATGTCTCTGTCCATTAGTTTATCATCTTTCATTACAAGACAAAAGAGCAATGGAGACGAAGTGATGTAGAATTTCAGAACAGAGAGAACGTACATCTATGTAGAGAATCAGTGAATCA
The DNA here is from genome assembly GCF_027409185.1 of Cynocephalus volans. Taxonomy (NCBI): domain Eukaryota; kingdom Metazoa; phylum Chordata; class Mammalia; order Dermoptera; family Cynocephalidae; genus Cynocephalus; species Cynocephalus volans. Next base: position 21,473,521 of record NC_084476.1, read on the forward strand.
GAGAATCGGCAGCTTCCTAGACACAAGAGCATTTTGAGAAGCTATAGACCCCCCCTCAGTTTTAACACGGAGAGCCACGTGTTGGATTGGAAATATGATGGGGTTTAGAATCAGTTTCCTCATCCAGCAAATGAGAATAACAATGTGTCTTATAGGGTAGGTATGGGAATTATGTGGGTTAATTCATGAAAAGGATCTAATAATGCTAGACCCATTGTAGGCACTCATTAATGAAGGACATTATTACCTGGCATTTCTCCAAGAGATTGAGACTCCTTTACCATTTTGCAAGATGGAACACTATCTTCTGACCCAACAGAGCACTACAATTTAAAGGCCCCTGCTGAGAAGGAAGGTCCAGCATTCATCTTCAGTAATTAATAAATGCCCTAGGGGATGGTTGGGATTGGAGATGGGAGAGCGAGGGACTGTTTTTCCTTTTTGATTGAGTGCCTTTTTTATCTGAAGCTATTCTGAATGTCATGGAGAGTTAATGAAGACATGTTGTACACCCACTGCAAATGCAATAAAAGAGAAAATGCAACCAATTCTACCACTGTCTGAGTAGATTAAATCCTCTGCTACACTGAAAGTGCAGGGGAAGAAATGAGAGCTGTTAGGAGACGGATGGCGATAATGCTGGTTACAAAGGCACAAAGCATGGAGAAGATGCTCTTCCAACCCTCCATATTTCTCCCACCCCTTTTTCTTCCTTCTTCCACTCCCCCATCCCCTGCCAGTTAAGGACAGAGAACAGGCACAAGATGTCTGCACCCACTCCAGCACTAGATAATAAAAGCAACATAATTCAGTCTTAATAGTGTGTATAGAGTGATGATCTCTGTGTTTTTCTTACCCTCACCTAGCAAGCTTGCTTGCCACAGATAATCTAAAAAAAGAAAAGCAATACCCGTTCCATCAATAGCTCTTGCTTCTCAAGAACTGGCCGCAAATAATAGATAGGACATTCTTCAGGTTAGCGGCCATTCACGACACTTGAGATACCCAACTGGAAACCATCTCCCTGTGTTGGGATAAAACAGATGATCTAATACTTGAAGTTCTCCCCACTCCCACCCATCTCTTATGTATATGATACATCTGAGAAATGGCTGAATGCATTCTCCCCAAACGGCTGGGTAGGACACTCTTTCTTTCATGAGATGGCAATTTGGAGGAACCCCCAGGGTGGCTGAAGAGGTTAAGAAAGTCTGCAAAATTGTTTGAAATCCTATAGGGAAAAGTTTCCTGCATAAATCTGATGAATAATGACTCTCTTTCTTTTAAAGAAGGAAACAAAGAAAATAAAAAAGTGTAATGAACCCCAGAATAATTCCTTCAGTGTGGCTATAAAGTGAGCTTTTCTTCAGAGGAACAAAGTGATCTCAGTTTTTAGAGAATTTTTAGTTTCCCTCTGCTCTTCTAGCAAGGATCTGGCATCCCTCAGACTAGAGTAGATTGGGTCATTAAAAATGATAGCTCTGCTTCATACTCAAAGCAATCTCCAAACAGAGCACTTCAGTTGCACCAGATAAGGAAATCCCCCCCGCGCCCCCAGAAGAAGAAACGGTGCATGGTTATAATCCAGTGCTTTTGTACACAAGCTCGGGAGTCATGCAAACCTGAGTTCAAATCCTGGGTACTCCCTCAGCAACTTACTTAACTCCTCAGAGCCTCAGTTTCCTCCTTTGTCAAGTGGTGATGATAATAATAACAAACAGCCCCTTTCTGGTGGGATTGTTTGTTTCTGTAGTATTACTTTAAAGGGGATTGTAATCATTAATTATCCTCATCTGTACTGATGTACAATATTCAGTGTTTTCATACTTCAATTCCACATGCCAGCAAAAGTATAGGAGGTCATCTTGGCATCAGTTTTTCAGCAGGCATTGTAGCATCGAACCCTCTCCCTTATCCTGAGATGGGTTTGACCACCCAATAAGAAGAAGATCCCATGAAAATTAACCCACAAACTTAAGATCCCAGAGCCAGTAAGCTGCAGAGGAAGGAATCAAACCCACTGCCATCTAAATCTAAACTCTTTACCCTTTCCACTTCATAGTACTGCCCTGAGCTGGAATTGTACACATTCATTTATTCACTCATTCATTAATTCCTTCATTCAATCATTCAAAAAGTATTTATTAAGCAATGTTTTGTTTTGTGCAGGGCATTTTAAATGTGAAAACACTTTAAAAACCAAAATCCTATGTGAATGGAAGGTGGTGAGGGGCTGAAATCCTGCTTGTTGTCCCTGCTATTGTGAATCGGAAACAAGCAAAGTCCACATGTCCTGATTCCTCATCCTATTGCAAAAACAAAACAAAACAAATTTTAAGTATACAGTACAATATTATTAACTATAGTCACCATGCTGTATTTTAGATTCTCACAACTTATTAATCTTGGAACTGAAAGTTTCTACCCTTTGGTTAACATCATCCCTCCTGCCCCACTCCTCAACTCCTGGCAACCACTATTCTACTTTTGCTTCTATGAATTTGACTTTTACAGCTATTATGAAAAATAGTATGGAGGTTCCTCAAAAAATTAAAAAGAGAACCACCATGCAATCCAGCAATCCCGCTGCTGAGTAGATACCCAAAGGAAATGAAATCTATATGTTGAAAAAATATCTGCACTCCCACATTTATTGCAGCATTATCCACAATAGCCAAGATATAGAATCAACCTAAGTGTCCATTGACAGATAAATGGATAAAGAAAAAAATATTATACACGCACACATGAAATATTATTCAGTCTTAAATAAAACAACTGGGGTGAACCTGGAGGACATAATGTTAAATGAATAAGCCAAAGAAGCACAAATACTGAATGATAATAGAATTCATCTTGAAATCATCAGCCCTTCAACAGATTCAATGTGTAGCCGCTTTGATTGATTTTATCACGGCAAATGAGACAATACAGACAACTGTCAGGAAAGACAAACTAACCTCCTCTTCACATGCCTCAGAAATTTCTCCCACTCACCAGACTAACACAGAATCTTGCTGGGTAAGATCATCTAGGGTAGGTTGATGAAGAAGCAGTGCTCAAATGGAGCTTCTAGGTAGGGAATGAAGAAATCAGAGAGAGTATAGAAACTAGAGGCTGGAAAAGGTACTATTGTACCTGAGCTAGATAATGAAGGTTAACATCAACAGTGACAAGTCATGTCAATCATACGCACCTGTAATAGGATGTCAGGAGAATGGCCCTTTACCTCCTTAAAACACATAACTCCAAACTAATCATGGGGAAAACATCAGACAAGTACCAATTTAGGGAAATTCTACAAAATATTTGACCAGATCTCATCAAAACTATGAAAGTTATCAAAAACTAGGGAAGTCTGAGGAAATATCACATCCAAGAGGAACCAAAGGAGACATGACGATTAAACCTAATGTGGTATTGTAGATGAAATTCTAAAACAAAGAGAAAGGACATTAGGTGAGAATTAAGACAATCTAAATAAAGAATAGACTTTAGTTAATAATAATGTATCAGTATTGGTTCATTAATTACAACAAATATGCCATATTAAATGTAAGATGTTAATAATGGGAAACTGGGTGGGGGGTTATGCAGGAACTTTCTGTACTATTGGTCCAATTTTTCTGTAAATCTAAAATGGTTTTAAAAATAGAGTTTACTTATCTTTTTAAAAACAGATACTTTTGCCACTCAAAGAAAAAATGGAAGCCAGAAAAGATTTGATTTAAAAATAATCAGCTCTTTCCTTATTCCCTTGTTTCGGGAAACTGACATAATTTACTGCACTTTGACTTGTCCCCTATCTTGATCCAGAAAGTGCTTCAGGTGACTTACAAGAAGATATAAAAACTAAAACTTGAGAAGCTGTTATGGGGCAGGAGTTGAGTGGGGAAGCTTTGGAATAGGGTGGGCTCCTGTGCTATGCTGTGATCCTTAGTAAAGCTACTTTACTTTTTTGTGGCTCTATTTCTTCATCTGTGGTGTATCTTTAATAAGCACTCAAGGTGCCATATGCGGTGCTTTAAGCATCTTAGCAGATAAGTACTTAACAAGTGTACCCTGTTTTTATTGTTTGGGCAAGATGGCATTTCAGTAGCCTGCCATCTCAGGTGTATCCCAGGATCCCACCAAGGGATCCAATTTGAAGAATATTTTGGTTTAGCCAAAGATGTGTCTGGAATATTTGGAGTCCCAGCAAAATGTCTTCACAAAGAAACACATTTTTCTACACCTAAAAAAACCTCATCAAATTTAGTGTAAATTCCTTCTTTTTATAGATCACAAACTGAGGCTAAGAGAGAAAAGGTGATTTTCTCAAGATCACACAGGCATTGGGGGCAGAATTAGACCTTAAATATAAGTGTCTTAACTGTCATTTTGTCTTTTTTCTCCCATATATCAAGTTGCATTTTTTCTTTCAAATATACTTTCTGTATACTTTTAATAATAAAGTAGAAATAAGAGATTAGCAATTTAATATTCCAATGTTAGGGATTATAGATTTCTTTAAGCATCTGATTGTTGATTGGCTAAGAAATGTACACCAGTCTTTGTGACTATGTATTAATCAAAAAAGACTCATTTAAGATATATACTTGAAATAAATGTGAAGTAATAAAGAAACATTCCCTAGGTTTGTTTTGTTTCTGTTTTATCCTAGCAACAATTAGCAAGATAGTTAAGAGAATAGACTTTGGAGCTAGACAGATAAGGATTAAATTCTGGCTCCTGTTCTTACTAGCTATGTGACCTTGCTCATGTTATAAATATTCATGAAATTTGTTATTGTCATATTTAAAACAGAGATGATTAAGATACAAAATTCATAACATTTATGAGAATATAAAATTAAATACTTTATATAAATTTCATAATACAGAGCTTGGCACATAATAAACACTCATTGACCTATAGTTGTTGTAATTGTTTCTGTTGCTGCTGCTATTGCTATCACTGTGTTCTCTTCTTGGGATATTCATATTTTGTGGTTCCCAGCGTAGCAACAAGACAACATTAAGTCCTTTTGACTGGGCATCAGGAAACCTGTTTCCACTTATATCATACTTGCAACTCATTAATTATACCACTGGGTCAACACATTCCTTATCCAGACCCAAGTTGTCCCATGTATCAGATAGGGCTTTTCTATTTCATGGGGCAAAAACCTGATCTCAAATCATCTTAAACCAAAGGTGGTTTAGGTCATTGAAACCACCACAGATCATCTCTCCTTTAGGCTCATGTTGATCCAAACTCAAAATATGTCAAAAAAAAAAAAAATCTGTTTTCCCATTGCTCAAATCTATCTTCTTCCCCGTTGACTTCATTCCCATGGTCCGCATGGTGGCAATATGGTTGACATAAGCTCTAGAGTTAAATGCCCTCTGCTTCAACTCCAGTGAAAAGACAGTAGTTTTCCTTCCTAAACAGATTCTATAAAAGCATTAGGCCAGACTCTCACTAACAGACGTTCGTGCACATGCTCGTCCCTGAACCAATCACTGTGGGCGAGAGGATAGAACACAGTGTTTAGCTTAAGCATTAGTTACGCCATTCCTGAAGACAGTGCAGGGGTAGAGGGGCAGATATGCCCTTTCAAATAATTAACAGTAAAGGAATGGACCCCATATTCAGTTTCTATTACTGTAAAAATATTACCACAAACTTAGCCATTTAACACAATTATATTACCTCATAGTTTCTGTAGGTCAAAAGTCCAGGCATGGCATAACTATGTTCTTTGCTCAGGGTCCCACAAGGCTGAAATCAAGGTGTCAGCCAGGACTGTGATCCCACCTGAGGCTGAATCATCTTCCAAACTCATGGAGTTGTTGACAGAATCAAGTTCCTTGTATGTTCCAGTGGAGACCCTCTCACGTCTTTGCCCGTTGTGGCCTTTTCTTTCACAATGTAGCAGCTTTCTTTGTTTTCAGGATCAGGAGGAGAGTGTCTCTCTGACCTTTCATCTTCTTTTAAAGGACTCATCTGATTAGGCCAGGCCTACCCAGTATAATTGTTCTATAGACTAACTCAAAGTCGACGGATTAGTAGCTTAATTATGGGAGTGATATTCCATTATATCCCACTGGCTCTGTTCATACTCAAGGGGAGAGGATTATATAGTGTATGTCAAAGGGCAGGATCTTGGGGGCCCTCTTAGAATTTTATCTACCACAGACCCCCAGAGGAAAATAGGAGTCTGGTTAACAAGAAGACATTAAATATCGGGTAGCCAGAAACACAAAATCCCCTATTTCCCTTCAGAAAAACAAAAGGGCTGAGATTGGCCCAGACTATTCCTAACATCTCTTCCAATTCAAATCATGCTTAATTTTGTGAAATCAAATATAGAATCTAAGTATTTCCAATGCAGTTGTGAGAATCAGCAGTAAATGTGTAAGAAAGTCACTAGAAATAGATGGCAAGTTCTTCAGAAATATCACTCTCCTGAGTGTTTTCTCAGCAATTTTTGCAATCTTACCCTTATGGGGGGCATCTCTTGCCCACCTCATTAATATTTTCTAACTTTCAGTTGACAGCCTACTTTTTATTTATAAGACTGGAAAGACATAGTCTGGTCTAGAACCCAAGGGAGATGAAGAAGCCGTCCTTAAATATGGCACTGACCCAGCAAGCGAGTCACCTTCCCCGAAGTCTTGGAGCTTGAGCTATGGTTTATCTCTGGCCCCTTGTTTTTGGCAATGGAAGAAGAGGATGTGGTTAGGATCGCAAAGGCATTACTCAGAGCCAGTTTGGTTCAGAAGCAAGAAATCAGGCTGAGAGCTATTCCTGCCTGCAAAAGCTTCCCAGAGGACTGCCTTTGGGACCTTGGCCTTAGTTAGGAGCTGGCTGACGAGCAGAATTTGAACACAGATCTTCCAGTGTGGCCCTTCCCCCAGGGGTAAGTGCAAGAGAAGACACATTTTAGGAGAATAATAGCTGGGTGATAGGTGATGGATTAGCTGTGATGTCTGATAGAGTGAATGGCCTCAAGAAAAATGCATTCAAATTGTTTCATTTTTCCTTCCTTTCTTCCTTTTTCTTTCTTTTTCATTATTTTTGTGAATAAGATTGAAGTTCAACCAATACTGATTAAGCATTATTATGTTCCAGTCATGTTCTAAACATTTAACTATAAGTGTTCAAATTTTACTTCCGAACAAACAACCTTGTGAGACAATAGGAAAGGCAATGAAATCTTGGAGACAGAATCAACTTGTTTAAGGTCCGCTAGTAGAGATGGAAGTTTGCATTTGTCTCAGAGAATAGACAGATTTTACTCAAATCCTAGACCACTGAAATGAGGACTTTATAAACTCAAAATGGATCTATGGACTTATTCCAAGGAGAAGCATAGTGGGACAAAGGCGATAGCTTTATAACAACCACTCTCCTTGTGTCACCAACCCCAGTGATTAAGTTCAGAGATTTCCAGACCAATGTTTATTAATCTTGGCTGCACATTTGAATTACCCAGGCAACCTTAAAAACAAACAAACAAACAAACAAACAAAAAACACTAATGTTGATCCCCCAACCCCTGAGACTCCGATCGATTTGTATTGAGATATAGCCTGAGCATCAAGATACTTAAAATCTCCAGGTGGTTATAATGTGTATACAAGACTGAGAATCATGAAGCCAGGCCCCCGACAAGCAGCAGAAGATCTTCTCTGCTGAACTCTTTTCCTGATCTTTTCTCCCTTCTCTTGACTTAGATAGCCTGACTCTCACGTGAACGCAAGAGCATCTTTTCCAGCCTGGCCCTCTCCCCTGCCGCAGCCTCCCCGCTGCCGGTGGTCCCATGTGCTTGGCACAGATGGATCTGCTACCTAATTGCCTGCTTATTTGTTAAGTGGTTGTCCCCAGCAGATGTTCCCATGTGGGGATCTGGAGGCCAGCAGTTGTATACAAACCACCGATTGCATCACTGTTCTGCTTTTGATCTAGGCCTGATGGGGAACCGCCCAGACCACAAATAATCTTCTTAAACTGACCTGAGGATGAGCTTTCTGATTCCCTTTTTTCACTCCCCACCCTTTCTTTCAATCGTCTTTAGTGGTCTTGTTGGTCTGCATGTGTCTTCTTGGATTTCTCTCTGATTTTTTTGTTATTGTTTCTGTTGCTATTGACCTTTCTCCTGTAATAACAGCATGACGGGAGCTGCAGGATCTTCATGGGACAAATGTGTTAACTGGACCCAGCGAGGAAAAGGAATGACCATCGTAATACAGCCATCAGCAACAGAGCTCAGTTTAGTTCTTCTCTCTCCTGTCTTCATTACACATACAACCTTACTCAGACTCACAGAAAGATCCATGGGTTCTATGGCTGGCTGGTTCTGACACTTCCTAGCTATGTGGCCTTTGACAAGTTACTTCATCTCAGCTAGCAAGAGAATGATCTATATCTCTATGTCATTGTACAGTTTAAAAATTCCAAATATGAAGTGCATAGCACCGTGGTAAAGGAGTTGTTTGAAAAGGCATGCAAACATGCTACAAAATCGATGATGATGTCTACCATGATAAATAAGTGCACAGGCATATGAGTTAGATATTCCCAGGTTTGGATCCCTGTTACAGTTACCCATTAGCAGAGTTTCTTTGGTCAAGTCACTTCACCTGATTGAGTCTCTATTTCCTCATTTTAAAAATGAGAGTAGAAGTAATATTCACCTTACATGGTTGTAATAACATTGAGAGCCTGTTACACAGCTTGAACCGGAGGGATAATGATAAATATTAAGAATATTAAAAACCTTGAGCAAGTTACTCAAACTCTCTGTGTGTCAGTGAAACAGGGAAAATGACAGTTAAAAAGAAAAAAAAAACTTAGAATATGGACTGGCATGTCAAAACAGCTCATTAAAAAAATAATGATAGTGATAAAGAGGGAAAGACAAAAAAAAAGAACAAGACAACAACATTTTCTGTCATGTAGAAAGAATACTCAAGATGGGTCAGGATACTTGATTTTTAATCTTAGCTCTGAAACTAACTTGCTGTGTGATCCCTGATAAATCGCTTTCCATCTCTGTGCTTCAGAGGTCTCAACAGGAGGACTAGGTGGATCTTTGAGTCTTCTTCTTCCATGTAGTCATCTACCCTACCTCAGAAAAGTTCTCCTCTTATCCCTCTGTTCCCTCATCAGACAAGGTACATGACATGCCAGGGTCCTCTGGCTTCATAAAATCATCTACCTTTGATGTCTCCTTCCCTGTCTTCCCAGCCTTCGTAGCATGGCCTCCTTCCCGCTGCCGTCGAGACTGTACGTACGGAGGCAGTCTCACCCTCTCCTAAGACCCCTTCCTTAGATGTGGGGAGAAGGACCCAGGAATCCAGCCTTGGAAATGAACCACCAAGTGCTTTTAGAGATAAGCCACAATCTCCTTCTGAGGACAGTGGCTGTCAAGTGGAAACACTGACAACAGCCTTCACTCCAGCCATGCAAATATTATTACTGCAAAGACATATATTTAGTGTCTATGACATCAGCTTGATCTACCTTGATTAACGGAGCAATTTGCTGTACATTTTCCCAAATGCTGTAATCAATTAGAACTCAAAATAGATTAGAAAACCCTCTATGGTGTGGCCACAGTCCAAAAAAGCTAATCCATCATAAAATATATGTATATATCCTCTTCCAATTGTACAGTGGATAAAGATTTTTGTCTTAGACTAACTCAGAGTGGCTCAGGTTTGTATAGTTAGGCACCAGGCACTTTTAATATCAGCCATTATTAAAGGCAGGTCATGGGGAAAGGATCCTTGTGAATGCTACCCTAGTTTGGTTTAGCTTCTCAACCTCTCTTTATGTATAGGCTCTTCTTATAGCACTCTTGAAACAATAAGATAGACCCTAATCTTTTAGATTGGCATTGACAGCCCTTTAAAGTCTGGCCCTATAGTACTCTTCCAACTTCATCTTTTCCTAGGTCCCTTGGCATGCTCCATATTTTACTCCTCTGTATGACTCAAAGTTCCCCCAAACTATATGATATAATTCCTTACAACTCTGTGTCTACTCCTATAGTTCTGTCAGCTGGGAATAATAAAAATAAGAATTAATGTTTATGGAGAATTTATTATGGACCTGGCTAAATTCTTACCATATATTATTTCCCTTAATTCTCTTAACCACCCTAAAAGCCCTGGGGGTTAAAATACTTGCCCTGTAGTATACAATTATTGTATGTGGCAGTACAAAGATCAAACTCAGGACTATCTGACCCCCAAGCCCTGGGTCTTGCTTCTTCTCTTTCTCTATCATTCCTTCATCTTCTACTCTTTCCTTTCTTCTCAATCCTTCCCCGTATCTCAAACTCTCACTGTGCTCTTCTGTCTAGGAGAAAAACTGTCACTTAGACTAAGGGGCAGTTATATGTTAGGGGCTAAATGTGTAGCCCATTTAAAGATGAAATTAGTTCATGCCCAATTGACTCATTCTACAATGACCGGTTGAGTTGTTGCTGTAGGTAAAGCACTCTCCAGGGCACTGGAGGTACAGTGGGATTGGTATTCTGGAAATACGAATCAAATTGATCTGAAGATATGAAAGTGCCTTATCCAGTGCTTCACTGAGTGTTGTTTATCCTACCTGGCACCTGGCCTCAAGGGACTTATTATCCAGTAGCTCTTACTTTAAATTGTAGGTAAGACTACTATATAAGCTATAAAGTAGTATGAATTTTTGTTAATTTTGAGCAAGAATAAGAGAAGAACTTACTGTAAAATCATTGAGATTGCTGCCTGGCTCTGCACAACTTCCCCAGGACCTCACAAAATACCTGGGTCATACATACCTGGCCCTCAAAACACATGCACCAAATGAATAAATACTATTGTCATTGCAGAAGCACCAGACTGGAAAGCCAGGGAACTGGGATTTGGTTCCAGCTCTAATTACAAACACTAGTAAGTAATTCAGCCACTTGTGACCTCAGTTTCTTTATCTTTAAAAGGAAGATGTTAAACCCCTGACTTCATAAGTTTGCTATGTGGAGCAAATAAAACTGTCCACATGGAAGTGCCTTGTAAACTATAAAGAGATGTGCATGTGTAAGGGGATGAACAGAATCAAGGTGTGTTAAAGGGATGCACAGGCACAGAGGTGCTGTGCCTCATGGCTCTATCAGAAGATTCCCATCATATGTCAACAATTCAAAGTTCAGTGGTTTATTCCTTTTTCATAAATGACAATCCATTCATCTTCTTTACTTGACACTTAGTCAATGAACCACGAAATCCTCCAATCCATTGCTTAGAATGTTCTTGACAGAAAGGACATTAGAAACCAATGAATCCACCATTCTCCCCACCCAGAATGCACACCATGGCACTGATGTGGAACCTGACTCCCAGAGGGCAGGGACCAATGTCGGCCTCACTGTCCTGGCACCTAGCACTGTGCCTCACCTATTACATATTCATTAACTGTTTGTTGAATCAGTGAATGAATGAACAAATTAAATGACTTGTTCAAGATATTCTCAGTGCCTAGCACAGTGTCTGGTCCATGGTAAGTGTTTAGTTGTTCCTTTATTTCTTGGTTTATTTACCAAAAGAATGAATGAATAAATGCTCATCCAGCAATGGGACCCAGACCTCTTACTTTGCAATATGTTTTCCAATATATCACAAGTTGGTATTCATCCTGGCTTATATTTGTTATGAATTGATTTAAATTTGTGCACTTTGCCTCCACTTGTACAATTCCAACTCTGTTTGAAAAAGTATGAGACCATGTCACTATGTCTCTTGGGACATTTAGCTTGGGGTTGGTCACCCAGTATGCAATCAATAAATACATCTTGATTGTATGAACCTAGACAAATTAAAGAGGCTATTTGCAGTGTGACTGATGAGGAAGAGACCGGGTAGGAAGTGCTTTGTGTGGTCTGATAATGTATTTATTTACGAGACTAAGTGTTTATCTAAGCCTCCAGACGATCTCTGGCTTCATTTCGGTGTCTGTGTGCATTTATATTATTTTCCATGGTCTCAATAGCCCTATCCTTCTGGGGTCCAGCTGGGCTAAGAAGTAATAAACAGACATAAAAATTGGCTCATTCCATGGCAAGAAGCGGGAGCAACCTAAAGCCTTTAAGAAATTTTTCTCTGAGTAGTGAATGCATCAGCATCCAGCTAGTTCAAGAAGGGTTCAAGTAAGCGCTCTAACTTTGTAAAAGCTATTTATGACCAGTACAATGAAACCTCTCTACCCATTCAGTTGCTGGGCATTTGAGATATAGTTGTTTTTCTTTCAGTCTGTTCTTTGACAGCATTCAACAACATTGAGTTACTTTGACAACTCTGGCAACTAATTCAGGGTATGAGCAAGCCTCTCCCTTTATTTCTTTAGCATTATCTCTTTGTAGTTTAATAATTCAATGCAGGCTGATACAAATCAATGACCTTACTTTGTTCTGAGTGGCTGAACCAAATAACCTCAAAATCACTGTCTAAAATATCTTATTGGATGTTCCAAAGAGGTGAGTTCACTTCCCAAGGTCCATCGCATCTCATTGCTTGTGACACTTCCTGCACAAAGAGTACCATATGATACAGAAAGTAAGTATACCAAGACACTCAAGTTGCGACTGGTAGACAATTCATTCACCAGTCTGTTTATTTTATAAAAACTGAATAAATGAACTTGTGCCAAGAGATAGGTTGAGAGGTAAAAGCCCCGGTCTGTGCCTTCTAGGGGCTCATGTCCTGGCATGAAAAATGCAGTGTGAGTATCCATTCCCATGGCACCGAATAGACAATGCTCAAATGGCACAGAAGAATACATCGTGCTTCAGCAGCTCAGAAGAAAGTGTGGCCACTTCTGGAGGTGGACAAGAGAAAGGAAATGGACTTGGAAAGGCTTCATGGAGGAGGTAACACTGAGCAGAGCCAGAAGTGTGTATGCAATACTAAGCAGTTACAAATGAGGGAGAGAAGTGGGGCAAAACCCTGTCAGGAGGAAAGTGTGCACCCCACCAGCTCACTCTTGCTCCACCAAAGTCCCATGGCCCTAAGCATCGGTAGGGCACTCTTGGGGCCATTCTTGAAAAAATTATAGTAACCGAGTTTTCTGTGTGCCAAATATAATTTCAAGTGCTTGCCACTTGCTAGCTCCTCACCACAAAGGCAAATGAAGGAGGTATGATCCCCATTTTTGTGGATGTAGAAACTACAGCTTAGGTAAAAGTTTGAGTCACTTACCCAATATGACAGAGCTAATTAATGGAGTAGCTGGGTTCCAACCCAGTTCTCCCCTACTCCTTAACCCACCTTCTCAAACCCCATGCTAACTACCTCCTTGGTCAGATGGTATAATTGCTCCATGGAGAAAGAAGGTCAAGGAAGGAGAGGGTTGGTGGAAGGACCTAGGGAGATGTCCCCGTGGAACTCACAAATGCTCCATAAATATGCTTGTATGAGACAGAACTACCAGTCCCCACCATCTGAGCCCATGATGAAAGGAGAATGCAGAAACACGTACATCAAGTGCTCGTTCTACCTGAGATTTCACTGTGGTGTTTTAATATTCTCTCAGCTTACTCTCACAATGGATTATTTCCTCCATTTCATGGGTGAGAAATCTAAGTCTTCCGTAGTTTCAGGATTTTCTCAATTTCCCATAGCCAGTCCCAACCAAAGCCAGCATTCACAAGTAAGATATTGACCTCTGAAGTTCATCTTCTTTTTACTCTTTCCCTCTGTAGACTGCAAAGTGCCCTATAGCATATGGCACCATGATCTTGGAGAAAAATAAAAATAAAAAGAACAATGGGAAGAAGAAGGAAAAGACATGCAGAAGGAGAAGGAGAAGGAGAGGGAGACAGAGAAGAAAGAGAAAAGGTAGTGCAAATGCACCTACATTCAAGTTACTCATATGCTTTACAGGAGCCCCAGTACTTAGCAATGCTCACTAAGGCAAGACATTGACATACACATTCAGAGATCATTTTCTGATGTGGGTTTTGAACCATAGAAGGACCATGCATGAGAGTGAGTAGGGTTTTCAGTGTTTGGGGATGCTAGATTGGACACAGGAAGGAAGTCTGCAGGGCCAGCCTGGAGTAGCAACAGTGTTGGTTATTACATAGCAGTTTGCTGAAACATCCTCTCACCCTGAAAGTCCACCCTCTTTCTTTATTAAATTAAATGATGGATATAAAGTTCAGTCTTTTTCTATCAGCCTAGGGTATTTATTAGTCAAATAATAATTGCCCTCACCTCAAATTATGTTCTTAGTACATTTGTTAGGTGTCTTCTGATCTTTGGTTTCTTTGGAATGAGGTTTGTCTCTCTGCAAGATCAGTTAAATCTCTCTACTTTGCTTACAGCAAGCAGCTCAGGAACAAAACAAAACAAAAAGCCTTGAGTCTATAACATATTTCTCTGCCTCCTTTCTTCCTTTTCCTCTCCTCTCTAACCCCTCCCCTAGAGAACTCCAGAGAAATAAAAATAAAGTCGTAATTAAGAAAAGGACTAAGAATAAATTCCATGCATTTAACCAAAGTTTCATCTCTGAACCCAGGAGGATTGGCGCATAGCTGTGGTTGTGCGAGAGGAAGCGTGCAGGGAACTCATGCTGTTCTTTCAACACAAATACAGCTCATAAGGAATAGTTTATCACTTAAACCATCTCTTTAATTCTGCAGAGTACAGGCAAGACCTCAAAAAAGGCTCATATACCACCACCATGGCCATTGGGCTCTCCCATTTCTGGAATCCCTCTGGCCCAAATACCTCAGAGCAATTCACAAACATTTATTGACGGAACCCCCTGACCCTTCCCCCAAGTGAATACTTTAATATCCCATTCTGCAGAGGGCAAAATGGTAACATGGAGAAGTTCAAGGCTCTTGGCTGCCTGCCATTTAGAGAAAATGAAGTAGTGGCTGGATTTTGAAAGCAAAGCATCGCCAGGTGCACAGTGAATTATTCAAGAAATGTGGCGAAAAAAGTGTTGGGCTGTAAGTCAAGAGACTTGGGTTCTGATCCCTGCTCTGTCACTAACTAGCTGGGGGACTGCAGCCAAGTCATCTTCCCTCTCTTGGCCTCAGTCTCCCCAGCTGTGAAATGGAAGCTTAAACTAGAAGACCTTAAAGCTCCTTCTACCTCTGAAAATGATGGAGTTCTATATCCACCAAGCCAGAGGTTGAGGTAGGCTTCTTATCACCACAGTCCTAAATCATTCAACACTCCCTTCTGCTGGAAAGACTCTCCTATGCCTCTCCAACTCCAGCCCTCCACTCAAGGCCTGGTTGCATTTCTCCTCCAGGTGGTATTCCCTGATTTGTTGCTGCCCATAGGAATTTTGTAGACTTTAGAACTCCTGATTGTTTAATTTTCCCCATGAAAGGAGCTCAATAAATATTTACTAAATTAGCAGATTCTGTGTAGCATAATCTTTAATTGATCTGCCTTCATATGACCAGCAAGACAGTAAGGACCTTGAGGGCAGAATTAGAAAAGTGCTTGTAAAACCTTAAATATATTAATAAATCTTAAACCTTAAGAATCTATTAATAGGTGCCTTTTCTATATCCATCTGGATTTTAAAATCCTGATGATGTATGTCCAGGGAGGGGTTTTTAATGTGCAGGTCCGACTCAATGCACTGTAATTCAATTTAGCAATTATTGATCCTCTACCCTTTGCCAAAAACGATAGTAGGCTCTGGAGTTATAAAGATTTCTAAGATTTAGTTCTTTTCCTCAAGAATATTCTGCTCCAAGTGAGAAACGGACAAGGAGAAAGGCAACTGTAATAGATTGGGATTGTTTCAATAGCAGAAGTGTACACAGACAGATAGGGAATAGGAGAAAAATATAGAATAAAAAGGCCAATTGCAGCTGAATTCTGGTGCACTTGTTTTACCTTAGACCCTGAAGTAAGAAAGTTATGACATAAGTATTTCAACTCTGATGAGAATTCATAGCACAAAGTTTAAAGATCCCAACATTATTGTGCACACGAGTGTGTGTATTGGGGGGAGTTGTCAGCTGCATTAGTAAGAAACTTAAATTAGATGCTATTTTAAAGGAAATGCAGTTAGTATGAACACAGTTCCCAAACTACTAGATACCGAGGTGTAGACTACTTTAATGAAAAATGGGTCATTTTAGACAACCCCATGGCATCATGTATAGGAAATTTTTTTTCTCCTTCCTGGCTTGGTTTCCTTAGATGTAAAAGGGTTAGTTACATGAGATAGTCACAATGATTCCCTTCCAACTCTGATGTTCTGTAGCTATGTGTAACAGACAGTGTCTTCTCTGTTGCCCCTCACAACATTTGCTGCTGGACTGGGCACTAGAATGGAAGAATGGAAGGCAGAAATGAGAAAAGGAAGGAAAAAAGGTCATTTTCTCTCTCCAGGGACTCCAAATTTGGGGAAAAAGTAAAATTCAGAGGCAATCAGAAAAGGAAAAGAGTAGCAGGTGAAGAGTTGTCATTATAAATGTATTGGGTTTTTATTTCATATAGTGACATTAGCCTGATACTGGTAATCAGATTTGAGTTCAAGTTCTGGAATTTTAATTACATTTTTTGCAGACTCAGGAATTTACTTATTCTCTTGATCCTCAATTTCTTCACAGTAAGCTGGAGTAAATAACCTCGGTCCTGTTAATTCAGCTGTGTTAAATAAAATAATTGAATGAGACATGCTTTGTAATCTATAAAAAGCTATATAAAGGTTGGTTATTGTTGTTATTCTAAGGGGGTGCAATGCCTTAATCAAATGATAGTATTATACACATTTGTGTCATGCTATAAGGGGAAGAATTTGGAATCAGGGAATCATCAGAGCTACTGGAATGCCCTCTACTATCTTCACATCAGCTGCGAGCCTAGTCTGTATTCTGTGTCTGCTCTCAGAGCAGTAAGCAGAAGCCCATGGAGTGCTGGTGGGCTCTTGCAAGCCCATCGATCTATACACTAAGAGAAAAAGCCGCTAATAATTTCCAACTGACCACGGAGCAGAGACACTGCTATTGCTCATCACCACAGAGGGGGGCCTCAGCTGGTGAATTTACAGAGAGCTGGTCTGCATTTTTAAGCAACATAGCTAAGCCTCCAGAGTTCACCCTGATTTTTTTGTTTTTGTTTTTGTTTTTGTTTTTTAGAAATCTTACAAGTATATGATTCTCACAAGCTGGGATTTATGTAGAGACTTAGGTCTGTTGATGTAGAAGGTAAATTTTTAATTCACGCAGTGGACGCCAAGGGAAACCAAAGCTAGGATATCAGCACCATCTAGTGGTGTTTTTAGCCAGTGCACACATGAGGGAAGAAAAGGCCGAGCAAAGGAAATGTACACTCTCTGAGCTTGGAAGCAGGCTGTGAAGGCAAAAGCACCTATCAAAGGGAACGTTAGCCAGGAGCTTTAGTGGTCAGCATGGGTCAACACATCCATACCACAGCTAAAGACGTGCTGAGACATTAGATCAAGGAAACAATCCTGCCAGAGGCCAGACATCATATAGTTTTAAACTCTGTGTTCCTGGGTAAGTCACTTCAGCTCTCTAACTCTGTTTCTTGCTATACAATGGGAATAATAATGTCTGCTTTAGAGGGTCGGTGATGAGATTATATTATAGTGTTTATCTGTAGGCACTTAAAAAAGTGTCTGATGTGTTAAATAATAATCGTTAGTAGATACCAACTTGACGCCAGATGCTTTACACCCCCTATCACCTCCGTAAGATCTCAACACTAGTAGCTATCAGTACCTTCAGTTTCCAAATAAGAAACTGAGGTTCAATATGGATTGGTGACAAAACCAAGTTCACACAGCCCGTAGGTGGCAGAACCAAGGTTTGAACACAGGTTTGATATGTTCCAAAGCTCCAGTTGACTTTACCATACCAGATAATAGACACACAAAGTCTGCTTTTCTCTTTCCCCCCTGGTCTTTTTCCTCAGATGAGTGTTTAGGTGCTATAATGTACCTCGTGTTGTGCATACTCTATTTTATTCAACCTTGAAATATAGGTATCTCTGCTTTTTTGTACAGTTAACAAAAAGCTGAAGTTCAAAGAGACTAAATTCAACAATTAGTAAGAGAGCTGGGATTCAGGCTCTGATTTTCTGATTATAGGCTATTGCTTTAATCTACCCTCTACTGACTCATTCATTCATCATTCATCTCTAATTGTGCAGTATGTTTCTGTTTCTGTTTACATCCCAGGAGTTACTTGTTTGTTTAAATAAAGACATCTGCATTTATTAAGGGCCCTAGCTCATCTGATTGGGATCTGTTTCTCTGCCCACAGGGAGATTGAGCATTAGCATTGGTGTACAAAATTGTCTCTAAGGTCCCCTCTGGCTTGGAGAAGATTGATGTGTCTCATGAAGGCTGAGGACACACTGACTGTGTGGAGAGAAGGTCAGCTCTGAGCCCATTAAGAGGCTGCTGCTCCACAGTTAGGCTTAAAAATGGAGGCTGGAGGGTCTTACAAAGAGAACTACCAGGAAAGATTAAGAAAAGAAACATAAAGGCCACTTGTGTTTCCCAAGACTGTACTTTGTGCCTATGGAGACTCAGAGACACAGAGAGCCCAAAAGTGGTTTGCTCAGTGAAAGAGTTTGACAATAGCCAGTTTCCTTGACTCCAAATCTCTGATAGAACTAGATACTTTACTCAAACCCTTGGAGTCTGACCCAGAGAGATTAAATTTTCATATTGTTAAAAAAAACAAACAAAAAAAAAACCTGTTCCATCTGGTCTGTCTAGTGGTTGCTTCCCCCTCCTGGTCATTTTGCCCTCAAGCAAGAAGATGCTTGTGATTGAATCTCAGAATTAAAAATCCAAGCAAATAAAAATAGGATGCTGTTTGACTGGGAAAGTCTGGCGTATCCACTCATGTGCTCTTGGAGGAGACAATGTCAGCAGCAACAGCAATGACGTGAAATACTGAGTTACTTGTATTTTGGTATTTACAAAAGTGTGTTGTATAAAATATGTTAGAGAAAAAAAAATTGAATTAAAAGGTTCTAATCTGGAATACACACACACACACACACACACACATGCACACAACCTTGGAACACAAATTGAGAAACGCTGATATGGTGTTTTTTTTCCTGCCCTACAACATTAATTCTCATTTTAAAGATGAGACTATCGAGGCCCATAGGGTGGTCATCATACAGTGGTCCAATATAGTGCTTACAAAATGACAATGTCTTTTGAAAGTATAAGTGTGTATCAAGACAGAGCCTCCATCAACCTGTGATTCTACATGAACTATGATGAACAGAGATCTATGCTAACCCATGATGGACTATAGTGTCAAGAAATAAAGGTATGTTAAGTCATCAAGACCTTTTGATTATTTGCTACTGCGGTCAAACCCCACTTACCCTGAGTAATATACTACATCTTCTACTAGCTAGCTTCTGTTTCGCTCCCCTCTCTGTTAAAGGGTGCAGGGGACATAGAGATAGGCTGTTCTTCATTTCTGATTGATTTCTTACACTCTAGGCCATGCAGAAGATTAAAGTTGATTTTTCTTTCTCTTTAGGCACTTTTCTGCACTCCTCAGAGGTTCGATGTTAGACACCCATCCCCTGCAGTTTCTTTGACATCAGGCTTCTCCAGTTCTATTTTGGGAGGTCCCTGGGAATCTGTCCTCATTGCCTGGGGAGTTCACAGGTGAATCACTGGTGTCTTTGTGATGAGTTCTGCTTGTTCTTCAAGGCAGACATATCGGACAGGACCCACCAAGATTAGCCCATATATGTTTTCTTGGGAAATTTGGCCACCTACTTTTTTGGGGAAACAATTACCAGTTACTTGATGTGAGAAACTCTGTAGCATTGCAGGTTAGCTACAATGCAACAGTTTCTTCTGGCTCTGATCCAGAGCACTCAGCCCTTCCTTTCCCTTTTATATTTACTGAAGCCAGGCCTCAGTTTGCAGTCAGTTTTAGATTTCTCAGACGTGAGCCAAATGTGGTCTTCTAGACCTCTGACTTGCAAGGGATGCCTTTCAGAGCTCTTTAACTGGTCTCCCTACAGCCCCTCTTACTAGCTCAGAGTCAGAAGATAGCACATTATGTTAGATAATAAGGAAGTCCAGCGACTGTAACAAACATCAGATCTTGCTGTTTTGACTCAATATGTGTTTATTTCTTCTTCACATCACCATCCATGCAGGTTGGCCGCAGGGAGGGACTCTGCTTCCAGCTGTCATTCAAGGACCTTTGCTTATTCCATGTAATGGCTCCAGCATTTTCCAGGGCCTTTGATTCCTCCTCTGGATTTATCACATCAGCTGCAGAGGATGGGAGAGAGAGTGTGAGAAAGATCACACGGGAGGTTTTAGGGGCCAGGCTTGTAAGTAGCACTGGTAACTTGCACCTGTATTCTGTTGGTGCTGTTAATTGCAATGAACATTAAGAAAGATAGTCTAGCTGTATCTTCAGAGGATAAAGGAAGCATGGTTTAGAGAACACGTCACATTGTTTTTGCTTCCGTCCTCACCTTTGGTACTGAATATCCATTTTACTATTCTTCCTACACCCTCAACCTCTTTCCAAGGGAAATAAACCAAAGCCCCACCAAGTCATTTCATCCGGCTCAAGGTTTAAAATCCTTGGCTGATTCACGGTCTTCTCCATCAGCTCTGAATGGGTGTTCTCCTGTGCTGGGTACCATTTCAGAAAAGGGGTGAACAAGAGATACATAACAGTTAATGGACTATAGAAACCTTGACGTCCCACTGGGAAGACATTGTGAAAGCCCTCTATGAAGAATGAAGGAAGTTCTTTGGCAGGCCGTGATGCTCTTCGCTGAGCAAGACTTACTTGAGCATTGTTCTCTGTGGCTTTTGGCTTCAAACTCAGAGGTTCTTTTCTATTTGTTACACTCCTTGGCCAAATTTGAAGTGGGTGTTGGGGAGTGCCCTCCTTAGGGGCTACTCATGCTTTGCAGCCTGTTTCCAGTCCAAAGGTTGTTTCAAGGTTTGCCAAACACTTGCAGGGTTTTGGACCAGGATGGTGGTTTCTTGGCAATATCGTTCCCTAAAAAACATTGTGGGCTTATGACTTATTTGATTCCAGTCAGTTCCACGTACCAATGACTACACCAAACATTATGTCCCAGACATGGTTCTTAAATTTTCTGTGTTTCCTTCCTTCCTCCCCACAGACTGCCTCATGTCCCATCTTGGTGTATTGGCAGCAACCTTGAGGTTATCTGGAAAATAAGAAAGTGAGTTCTTCCAAAATGATTCTTACTGAAGGGCTGAATCACTTTTTGTTTTGTTAATTGAGAATATCTACTGGATCCTTAATATTTAAAGCTTTTTTTTTTCCTTCTTACCTTTCACTATTTATGATATAAAAGCAGCAACTTTTTCTAAACTTTTAATGACACAAGTTTCTGGAATCTTCTAAATTCTCTTTCATTTGGGCTTCTAAACTGGAAAATTCTTTATGGAGCTCATCTCTTAATTGTTATCCCTTGTCAATGTCAGCCAAAAGAAGTAAAGATATATTTGGTCTCTGTTTCTTTCCAACCATGTCCCTAAAGCTACATTTCTCCATGCAAATGGTCTGCTGTACAAACTATTCATGCAGCTATTTTACCAAATGTTCTTGTACTATATAACATGGTTCCTCATCTGCTCAGCCTCTGATCATCCACGAAGCCAAAGACACATATTTATTTTGTGGCAATACTGTCACTTCTCTTACCGATTACTGTATTAGTGGAGGTAATTTAATCTCTGTATCAAACCATTCCAATGCACTAAAGACTTATCACAATAGAAGTTTATTTCTTGCTGACATCACAATTGCTTGCTGACTTTACAAGTCAATGCAATGTGGCAGCAGGGATTCTACTCCCAACCATCAATAAACTACCCTGGCTCCTTCCATCTGTGGACCTTCCTTTGGAAATCATTTTGCTTCTTCCTGGAGTTAACCCTTCAGACATTGCTGTAGTGACACCTGCTGGTATTAATAGTACATTTGAATTTATTTGACTAGTTCTTTATTTTATTCTCTTTGTTAAAAACCAGTTTGGTAAGTATGCACTTGTAGGTTCATATTTGTGTTTTCTCACTAATTTGAAGTTATTTTGTTATTGTCCTTTGATTTCTATTGTTGAGAAGTCTACACTTGGTTTGTTACTCTTCTTTTGTTGAAATGTGGCTTTTCTTTATGGCTGCTTTGAAGATGCTCTTTGTATTACTGTGGTGGTGGTGTTCTTTGGTCGCAAAACAATGTGTATTACTAGACCATTCTACTCCAACCTCTGTGTTCCCTAATCTGCTTCTGATATATTACATCTCCTACTTTATGTTGTATTCTAGCATTATTTTCAGAACCATCTTAAAATAACTTTCTTAAATGATGCCTAATCTGCTGCTTAATCCATCTACTAAGGTTTTAATTTAATGACTTTATTTTTCATTTCCTAGAGTTATAATTTGTAGATTAGATTTTTTAAAAACTGTGCCTGGTTCTTATTTTTCTCTATATGCTTTGGGGGAGGGAAAGGGAGGCAGCTGGTTAGTTTCAACAGTTTGTTAATTTTAAAATTCAAGTCTCTAACTTTATTTTTATACATGTCCTACAGAGCTATTTTATATTCTATATCTAATAATTATTATATCTGACTTATTTGTTTCTGCTGATACTCATTCATAATAGCTTTTAAAAAATTATTATTGTGTGTTTAGTGATTTGAACCATGAGCTCATATTTGGTTGAATATAATGTGTGGAAATCCCGAGGACCTAAACTGGGGCTGCTTTCTTCCAGACAGGAATTACTTTTGTGTCTGCTGGGAGCCAGGGGACATGTCTGGTTTTGAACCTTTTTTCCCTCTTTTCAGGATTCTGGTTTAATGTGGGAGTCTTAAGTTCGATTCCACTCAGATCCTGATGCTGTCATCAACATTTGTTCCCAGAGAAACCCAGGTTTTCAGTCCTGCACATGTTATCATTTTATTCTCCCCAATATTACTTCAGCTATCTTTCCTTTTTCCTTCTTTATCTTTGTTTTTATTTTTTGTCTTTGGAAATTTCCCTTTCTTCAGCAAGCACATAGATGCATTAAAACGTACCTTTTAATTTATTCAGGTCCTCACCTCATTATAATTGGGAAACTCTTCTAGGTATCCAGTTCTGCATACCACCAGATAGATAAATCATTCTTTTAACTTTTAACCTTGCCTCATGCTATTGACATGTATCTTATTTTCCCAATATCTTGTTATATCTTAAGTGCTTTAACTATGGATGTTAATATGTCTTCCCAAATCCTTGCATGTTGGCTGGGATAGAGTGGATGGGAAATAAAGAACTTTATTTATTTTTTTTTTTTAATGAGAAATTCCCCATGCTGTTTGCGTATGTCCATCCAATTGCCTAGAGAGATTAGCGGAAGTAAAGTCAGCTCTTAGTAATCCTGCAAACTACCACTCTGCAGGTGCCCACACTTACCATAATTAAGAATGGACTTCTATTCTGATCAATCGACTATACGAAGGTTTCCAGCATGACTGAGCCTAGGTGAGAGACAACCATCTTTGCTTTGCCTGAGATTCAGAAGCATATTAGATATACATCAGATACTGTGTTAGCTGGAAATCTCAAACTGGAGTTCTTTTAGGACAGGTAAAATGTTAACTCATATGCAACCCACAGTATATGTCTATTATCGTTTGCCTAAAATGTAATTTTACTCTATGAAATCTTAAAATATTTTTATATTAAAGCAAATATATATAATAGAATGGAATTCTAAGATGAAATAATAGAATTCAAGTTAAATTGATCTCTATTACATAATAGAAACTTACAAATTAATATTTTTTACGGTTATAGATTTAGAAATCCTAAGCAAAATATCGAGAAAGTACGTCAAGAAATATTCTACAAATGTAATACACCATAGCCGAATGTGTTTTTTTCAGAAATATAGGAATGAATTTAATATTTTAAAGTCAATTTATATCATTCATAACTTTAACAGAAAAAGGGAGAAAGTATGCAAGAAAAGCATTTGATAAAATGCAAAACTGATCCATAATAGACCCTCTTAACAAAGTAGAAATAGAAATTTCCATAATTTGACAAAGAATATCTACAAAAAACCTATAGCACACATCATGTTATTGGTGAAATATTAAAGACATTTTTTACTGAAATCGGAATTACACAAGGATATCTATCATTGACATTTACATTCAAAGTTATACTATAGTAATGAAAGCATTGTGATATTGGCACAAAAACAGATAAATAGGTAATGAAACATAATAGAATCCTCACATATACAGTCACTTGATTGATGGTAAAGTTTTTATTACAGTAAAAATGGGGAAATATGATATTTTCAATAAAAGGTGCTGGATTTATTGGATATGGGAAAAAATAATTTTGAATTTTACCTCAAACTATACACACAAATCAATTCCAGATGGATTTTGGATCCAAACAGGAAAAGTAAACCTGTAAGTTTATGGATGAAAGCATAGGAGAATATTTTTACAACCTTGTCATAGGCAAATATTTCTTTAAAATGTCACTAAAAGTGCTAATCATAAGATAACAAAATGTGGATATATTGTACTATATTAAACTTTTCTGTTTATCAAAATAAATTTTCTGTCCATCAAAAGTAAAAGTCTGAAAGAACAACCCACAAACTGAGAGAAGATATTGAGAGATATAAGACTCTGAGATATAAATAATTCTTATAATTAAATAATATGTAAAAGGTAGACAACTACATAGAGAAATGGGTAGACTTATATACATATATGAATGTGCATATGTACACACAAATATGTATGTATGTGTCTGTGTGTATACATATGTGTGTGTATATGTATATTGATTTGTATAGATGATTGATAAATAGATAGATAAAACAAGGTGAAACTCTATCTCTGAGACAGAGACTTGAATTAAGGGAGTTTATTGGGAAACAATTTTCTGAGCCAGTAAGAGAAGCAAGCGTGACTGAGCTGAGAGAGGAACTGAACCAGGGTGGAATTACAACAAAGACCTTAGCTGAGCCCTTAGGGAAATATCATGCATGGGTGAGGAAACAGAACAAATGGAACTCTTATACATTGTTGGTGAAAATGCAAATTGGAACGACTTTGGAAATCAATCTGGCAGTGTCTGCTACATCTAAATGAAAATGACTTATGACCCAGAAATTCTTCTCTAGGTATATTTGCAACCCAAATATGAACATTGTATGCATTTTCATGGTGGAGCTATTTGTGATAGCTAAAATTATGGAATAAAATGTCTATTAATAGTAGAATGAAGAAGTACTTTCTGGTGTACTCATACAATGGAATAATACACAACAGTGAAAATGAATCTTAAACATAAAGTGGGGTGAAAAAAAGCAAAAGGCCAAAGCATTTGTACCGTATGATTTTATTTCTATAGAGTTAGAGGCATTATTAACCTATGTCATTAGAGGTCATGGAGAGTAGGCTAGAGTCTGGATGGGGTGCAATGTGTCTGTATTCTTAATTTTCCAGTTTGGTTGCTGGTTCATAAGTATATTCAGTTTGTGAACATGCATTGAGGTTTATATTTATAACTTTAGCACTATTCTGTTTAAAGAGTTTACATCAATAAAAAGTAATTTTAAATTGGCCTTGCAGTGAGCAACTTCACTTGGTTACCCACCCCCTCACAACTCTTTTCTTTAAGTTGAGGTGAAGTTCACATAACACAAAATTAGCTGTTTTAAAGTGTATATTTTTGTGACATTTAGAACATTTGCAGTGTATGCATCCACCCCCGTATCAACTTCTGAAACATTTTCATCACCCTCCCCCAATCACTGTATCTGTTGAGCAGTCACTCTCATCACCCCTAATTCCAGCCTCTGGAAATCAGCAATCTGCTTTCTGTCCCCAGGGACATACTGATACTGGATAGTTCACATAATGGAGTAATACAGCATGGGACCTTTTGTGCCTGGCTTTTTCCACTTAGCATAATGTTTTCAAGGTTCATCCACATTGTTGCTTGTTTTAGTACTTTATTCTATTTTATGGCTAAATATCATTCCATTGTATGTATATCCCTCCCTTTTCTTAACCCATTCATTAGTTTTGGCTATTGTGAATAGTGCTGCTGTGGACATTGATGTGAAAGTATTTTGCTTGAATACCAGTTTTCAGTTCTTTTGGCTATATAGCCAGGAGTGGAATTGCTAGGTCATGTAATAATTCTATATTTAACTTTTCTGAGAAACAGCCAAACCAATTAACCACAGCCATTGCCTCATATTACATTCTCACCAGCAACATATAAGAGTTCCAAATTCTCCATCTCCCCCTCAACACTTCTTATTATTTCTTTATTATTATCATCACCATTGTTATTACCATCCTAATGGGTATAAGGTGGTATCTCATTATAATTTGATTTGCATTAGTCCCTAATGACTAATGGCGGTGAGCACTTTATCATGTGTTTGTTGGCCATTTGTATATCTTTGTAGAAATATCTTTTTAAATCCTCTGCCCATTTTTTAATTGGGTTGTCTTTTTCTTGTTGAGTTTTAAGAGTTTTCTTAATATATTCTGGAGATTAGACATTTATCAGACATATTACTGGAAAATATTTCTCTCATTCTGTAGGTTGTCTTTAACTTTCATTTTTATTATTGGAGTATAATTGATCATGCATATATGTGGGGCATAGAGTTGAATGTCAATACCTATGTACAATACATGGTGATCAAATCACGATAATTAGTGTATTCATCATTATATGATGTAATCATTTTTGTGGCTCTTTACCAATAATGTATTTTTATACACAATTTTTTTTTAATTTGATGGAGTTCAATTTATCTATTTTTATTTTATTTTATTGCCTGTGCTTTTAGTGTCATATCTAAGAGTTCATTGCCAAATCCAAAGTTAAGGTTTTCCCCTATGTTTCCTTCTAGGAGTTTTATAGTTCTAGCTTTTACATTTAGATGTTATTTTTTATATGGTGTAAAGTAGAGGTCAAAATTTATTCTTTAAA
Organism: Cynocephalus volans; assembly: GCF_027409185.1. Classification (NCBI taxonomy): domain Eukaryota; kingdom Metazoa; phylum Chordata; class Mammalia; order Dermoptera; family Cynocephalidae; genus Cynocephalus; species Cynocephalus volans. The sequence goes on from NC_084476.1 coordinate 21,500,560, forward strand.
TGTAGATATACAATGGCCCCAATACAAACTGTTGAAGAGACTCTTCTTTCTCCATTAAATGATCTTGATACCCTTGCAAAAATATCAATTAGTCATAGATGTTCGAGCTTATTTCTGGACTCTCAATTCTATTCTGTTGGTCTATATGTTTACCTTATATCAGTATACCACATTGTTTTTATCACTGTAGCTTCATCATTAGTTTTTAAAATTGGTAAGTGCAAGTCCTTCAGCTCTGTTCTTTTTTTTTTTTTTTTTTTTTTTTTTTTTTTTTTTTTTTTTTAGCATGCTTTTGGCTATTCTGGGCCCTTTGCAATTCCACATGAATTTGAGAATCAGCTTTTCTATTTTCTCAAAAAAATTCCATTAGTTTTAATAGAGTTTGCATTGAATATATAAATTGCTTTGGGAAGTATTGCCATCTTAAGTCTTGAACTTGTGTCCATGAACATGGGGTCTTTCCATTTATTTAGTCTTTTAAAATGTCTTTTAGCAAAGTTTTATAGTTTTCAGTGTATAATTCTTTCACCTCCTTAGTTAAACTTATTTCTAGGTATTTTATTGGGGGGGCCTATTGCAAATGGAATTATTTTTATAATTTCCTTTAAGGAATATTATTGCTTGTGCATAGAAATATAACTATTTTTTTAAATTTATTTATCTTGAACTCTCTTTAAATTGTGAAGATTGTCTTCTGTGATTAGGGATACTTACAAAGGAAAAAAGCTTAGAAAAACCCTAGGGTTGGAGCCCTAAAAGAAATGTCTCCGATTTAAGACAATGATTCTTGAATACATTAGTATAACTGAGCAAAATTTTGTTCCCAAGCTGAAGAGGGGGATAGAAAGAGGAGGAATATTGTTACAAGGGCCTCATAGAGGTATGCAAGAAAAGCCTCATAAGATGGAACTTTTCATTAAGTCCTGCCTGCAACGATCAGAGATAAATCTCACTTAAGGCTTGAAAGACAAATGTTTCTGTCTCCTCCCTTTCCTAGGAAGTGTTACACATTTATCTTGAAATTAGTTCTCATTGCCAAATAGTAGCTTTTAAGCTTTTTAAGGTCATTGTTCCTCTTGAAAGTCCATTGAAGAAAAAAAAAATTACAGCCTGTTTCCCAGATTTCAGATAAACATAAAAAAAATACATCTCTTACAGACTAATTCTGATTAAAAATGTAGAAAGAAGAAGAGAAGTAGAAAGTCACCATTGGAAACACCACAACAATAATTGTTGCAGGCAATACCCATCAAAGCATGCTAAATTGGGTCAGGGAAAGATAAACAGAAATGGGACATTTGCAGTGTCAAATTCTACCATAATGTCATATGATATGAAAACTAGCAAGTTTATAGTGGAAAATTCCATTAGTCACCACCGTAGCCAAATAATCACAACTGACATAGCCAGTTATACATACAGACACTGTATCCACCGATATGATGCTATAAGGACCTTGTTAGGTGTAAACCATGAGCATTCTTCTGCTATCAGAAGAGCTATCTGAGAAAACCTCATAAGATAAAAATTTCATCAGATCCTGGCTGGATGGCCAGAGGTAAATCTTAGTCAAGGCTTGGAAGATTTACTATAAACCAAAATATTTTCCCCCACTCTTTCCTGGAGAGGAACAGACATTTTCCTTGAAATTCCATTTATAATGGAATTTAAAAGAAAAAAAAAAACGTACTGAGGAATACATCTTAGTAGAGAGGTCAAAGACATGTACACTAAAAAGGAGCATATTACCTGTGTGATTTTCTTCTTGATAATGCATAGCCTAAATATAAATCAGGAGAAAACATCAGAAAACCCAAACTGAGCAATGTTCTACAAAGTTACTGACCAACACTCTTCAGAATTATCAAGGTTATGAAAGAAAAACCAAGACTGAGAAACTGTCACAAATTACAGGAGATGATAGACACGGATCAACTAAATGCAATGTGGGATCCTGCTTGGATTCTAGAACAGAAAAAGAACGTTAGAGGAAAAAACAGTGAAATCCAAAAAGCCTGCTACTTTAGTGAATAGTATTTTCACTAAATTATCCAAGGTTAATTTCTTAGTTTTGACCTGTAATAATGTAAGATGCTAAGATAAGGGGAAACTGGGTGAAGGATATACTAGAACTATCTTTACTATTTTTGCAACTCTACTATAAGTCTAAAATTATCTCAAAATAAAATAAAAATTAACTGTTAAAAATAAACTAAGTATTGTGCATACATTTGACAGGGCCACCACACCCTCTGTAGCCCACTTCTGATGGCCATATTAAGAAATCCCTAATGCATGGAAGCAAGGCATCTGTTGGGGTTGGAGTTTGAATGAAAGGTATTAACTGTATACCTCTATTTGTCAGAAGATTACAGGTTGCTGATAACCTTTTTTCTTCTCCCCCAGAAACTCAAAAGAGAAATAAGTTTAAAGATGGTATGTAGGATTATTTACATGGGAAGATCCTCCCTTCCCTCTTTCCTCCCTCCCTCCCTCTCTCACCATGTGATCTGCTTACTCACCGGCTGCTGCCACTTTCCACCATGAGTAGAAGTAGCCTGAGGCTCACACCAGATGCAGCTGTCCCAGAACCGTGAGCCAAATAAACCTCTGTTCTTTATAAATTACCCAGTCTCGGGTATTCTGTTATAGCAACACAAAACAGACTAATGCAAGTCCTCTCATCTGGAAAGCTCTTTCAGGACTGTGGGAACAATAGGAGGAGTATACAGGCACTCAATTGCTGATTACTTTTAGTAACTATAAGAACATGGAGAGAGCACATGGAGCTTTTGGGAAAATGTGAAAATAGGAGGTCTCTCAGGAGAGATATATCCAGGGGGCCCTTGTCTTGGTAAGTGAAAAGAGAGCTGGATTTAACACATGCTCATTGCCTTCCTGGGAGGATCTATTTTCAGATATTACCCATGCAACTGCATACAGTTATCAATAAAGTGAATAAAGTGGACAGACTCTCTGAGCTCAAGGAGAAACTGAAATTCAAAGCCTTGGGCTCAGAAGAGCTGTCAGGTTCTACTATCAGAGAAGGAAAAACATATGAAAAGGAGACACTTTTAACTACCTTGTCTTTATGTCTCAAAATATATATTAAAAAGTGATATTTTAAGATGAAGTTATTTTGGAAGTGCGGTAACTGTTGTGCTTAAGAAGATTGACTGAAGCCATAATGTATCTGTCTGGGCCTGAATTCCAATTCTGCCACATGTTAGCTATGAGTCCTTGGGAAAACTCATCAACTTCTCTGTGCTTTATCTTGTTCTTCAATAAACTAGATATATAACAATTTAAGCCAGGGATTGATGTGGTTATTCAATAAGTTTATATTTTTTTAAGCACTTACAACAGTAATAGGAATACAGTAAGAAGACAGTTAAGTGATTTACTATCTTATTTTGGGAGAATGTGCTAAAGCGAGCTCTAAAACCAGAAGATCCACTAGACGTGATCATATCATGAATCTGCTGGGTGATCTCATATCAGCCATTTGACCCTCTATGCCATTTTCAAGTGGGAAGAGTCATTGGAATAACCCATCTCACCAAGCAAGGCTGTCGAGGAATTAGTTTTGAAAAGTCCAAACAAATGATAATGTTGTTTTTGGCTATGACATTACATGTAATCATTACTCTGAGAGGATATTCTTAACATTCAGTATTTGGTTTCTAAAATATAGACTAATCTAGAAGGATAAAATAATCATCCATCTGTAACCTAACCTTGAATGTCAATGGTTTTTTACAAGTGAGCTCATTTTCTGTTATAATCTTACAAGTGTGCATTGGCCAATATTTTTTTTACAGGTGAACAAATTTTTTAAGCACTTGATAGATATCAATTCCCTCTGCTGGAAAAAAATAGAATAAGAATAAATAAGTTACAGCATAATAGTTCCATTTTGCTTTAATTTCTTTTCTTAAAATGATTTTTCCATCCAAATAATTCAATTCTACAGTGTACACACAGAGAAAAATGAAAAACCATCTTTATGTTTCCATTCAAATATAGCACTATTTTTCCATGTAGTTCCAGTATTTTTTTCTAGGCATATATGTGTTGGTTTTTTTTCTTAATTTTATTTTGTTGATATACAATGTGGTTGATTATTGTGGCCCATTACCGAAACCCCCCTCCCTCCTCCCTCTCCCCCCTCCCACTCAACAATGTCCTTTCTGTTTGCTTGTCGTATCAACTATATGTGTATTTTTGAAAACAAATGTTCTTTCATTCATATGGCAGACCCCTCCCCAAAGACATTAGTTGCCATCTCAAAATTCATTCCCATTGTCTTTCAACTAATAAAACCCAATCTAGTTCAGAACAGCAAAATGTTCACTAAATTGCCTCATTTCCACCTCCTTTTCTAGCTAAACTAGCCTTGAGATTATTATGTATGGGGTGACCTCAACTGTGTGCCACATGGACAGAAGAGGGAGATTTAATTCTCAAAGTAACTTGGGGGTATTGACCCAGAGGAAGGGGAAATGAATGCTGGACAGAAAAAATAGGAATATGTTTGCTTTCCCCTGCTTGATATGACCTGTAACTTTCCACTCACCTATAGTACAGCAGCAGGATGCAAGGTACTCTTAGAAATACATGTTTCTGATCAGTTGATTCTGATCAATAAAGAGAAAGGGGCAACAGATATCAATGACATTTGTATTACATAATGCAACTTCAACTTCCTCTTTTCACCACCTGCCAGACTTAATAGACCATTCCTTTAAACACTCAGGTAGACAGAAATTTTTAAGTAATGGAACAGTGGTCTCTAAATGCAGATTCAGCTAAAGTCCTTGGAAAGAAAGTTCATTTTGTGGTTGTCAGACAGAACAGTAAGTCCCTGTGTGATTTTTTTTTAAAGTGGCACATATGTACAATAAAATATTATTCAGTCTTAGAAACTAAGAAAATCCTACCATTGTGAAAACATCAATGAACCTAGAGGACATTATGCTAAATGAAATAAGCAGTCAGAAAAGGAAAAATACTGCATGATTCAACTTACACGAGGCATCTGAAGTAGTCAAACTAAAATAGTCAAATAGAATGGTGGTTGCCAGGGGGTAGGAAAGGAGAAAATAGAGAGGAGGAAATGTTACTCAAAGCGTATGAAGTTTCAGTTATGCAAAATGGACACACATAGAACACAAATAACTTTTTGGAGGTGATAGACATGTTTAGTACCTTGATTTTGGTGATGATATCATGGGTGTATACATATGTCCAAACTCATCAAAATGCATAGACTAAATATGTGCAACTTTCATATTAATTATATTTCGATAAAGCTTTAAAAAAACCCTGCTTGAACCAAGGCTAAAAAAGAAAATGGAATTAGACAACCCAGGGCTTCCTTGGCGTTCCAATTCTTGAATCTTTTCCTCAACCTTTGGTAAGCATTTTAATTTAATTATAACCAAAATGCAAAAAAATTATACACATCCTAAGTGTGAGGCTCAATTAATGTTTACAAAGTGAACAAACACTTGTAATTCCAAAGCAAATCAGAGGCAGGATATTACCCAAGCATCCTCTCTGTGCTCCTTTCCAGTCATTTCCACCTTCCTGCCAAAAATAACCACTATCCTGATTTACAACACTGTAAATTAGTTTTGCCTATTTTTGAAATTATATACGCTTGTTGAGTCTGGCTTCTTTTGCGAAACATTATGGTTGTGATATCCACGAATATGTTATTACTGTATATCTTTCCATTTTAAAAACATATACTTATCCATTCTCCTATCGATGAACATACAGATTGTCTCCAGTTTGTTGCTGTTAGAGCTAGTGCTTCTGTGAACATTCTCGTATATGTCTTTGGGTTTAAATATCTGCCCAGGTTCTGGGTCATGGAGTATACTTATGTTCAGGTTTTTTAAAGAATATTGAAGTAGATATACCAATTTGCACTCCCGCTATCATTACATATGGTTCTCAGCAGGGTGCGGGAGGATCTTGTCCCTCCCAGAGGAATTTGACAATATCTGGAAGCATTTGAGGTTGTCATTACTGGGGGTGGGGGTGAGCGTGAGGAAGAGGGAGTGTTCTGGCACCTAATGGGTAGAAGTCAGAGATGCTACAAAACATCCTACAATTCACAGAGCAGCCAATCTGCCATGAAAAATAATTATGTGACCCCAAATTTCAGGGGGCAGGGGGAGGTTGAGAAACTCTCCCATATCAAGTTTGGTAGTGACTGTTCATTTTTATATGTCAATGTCTTGGCTGAGTAGAGATATCTCAATGTGCTTTTAATATTTTATTCTTCTTTTGTGAAGTGCCTGTTCAAATTTTTTTGCCCATCTTTCTATTATTTTCTCTGTCTTTCTCTTGCTGATTAGTAGAAATCCCTTATAAAGTTTGTTCATAAGTTTGTGGTTGGATACATACAAATATGTTGTTTGAATGTGTACTTGACCATACCACTCTTTTAATACTGCCTTTTATTATTATTTTTTATTTTAAAAATTAATTGTACATATTTGCAGGGTATGGTATATTATTTCAATACATGCATATGCTGTACATTAATTCACTTTTAAAAATTGGGCTGTTTGGGTTTTTTGCTGCTGAGTTGAGTTTTTATTTATTCTAGAGATTGGCCCCTTGTCTGATATGAAATTTGCAAACACTTTCTCCCATTCTGTAGATTTTCTCCTCACATTCTTGATTGTGTCCTTTGCTGTGTAGAAGCTTTTTAGTTTGATGTGTATTTTTGCTTTAGTTGTCTGTGCTTTTGTAGTCGTGTTCAGAAAAGTGCTGCCCACTCCCATTTCGCTTAGCATTTCCCCTGTGTTTTCTTATAGTAGTTTCCTAGTTTTGGGTCTTAAATTTATGTCTGTGACTCATTTTGAGTTGATTTTTGTGTAAGGGATCTACATTTCAGTCTTATCCATGTGGATATCCAGTTTTCCCATCACCATTTATAGAAAAGGCTCTCCTTTCCCCAGTGTTTGTTTTTGGAACCTTTATCAAAAATCAGCTGGTTGTACATGTATGGGTTTATTTCTGGGCTCAGTATTCTGTTTCACTGGTCAGTTTGTCTGTTTTTATGACAGTACCATGCTGTTTTGGTTACTATAGATTTACAGTATGTTTTGAAGTCTGGTAGTGTGATGCCTCCAACTTTGTTCTTTTTGTTTAATATTGCTTTAGCCACATGGATCTTTTGTGGTTTCATACATGTTTAGGATCATTTTTTTTTTCTCTCTGTGAGAATGTCATTGGTATTTTGATAGTGATTGCATTGAATCTGTAGATTACTTTAGATGATAAGGATATTTTGATATTAACTCTTCTAACCAATGAACAAGGGATATCTTTCCACTTATTTGTATCTCCTTCAGTTTCTTTCAGCAGTGTTTTATAGTTTTCGTTGTAGAGGTCTTTTCCCTCCTTGGTTAAATTTACTCCTATATGAATGTTTCTTTCTTTCTTTCTTTCTTTCTTTCTTTCTTTCTTTCTTTCTTTCTTTCTTTCTTTCTTTCTTTCTTTCTTTCTTTCTTTCTTTCTTTCTTCTTTCCTTCTTTCTTCTTTTCTTGGTAGCTATTGTTAATCTGATCACGTTTTTGATTTCTTCTTCAAATAATTTGTTATTGGTATATAGGAGTGCTATTGATTTTTGTGTGTTGAATTTGTATCCTGCCACTTTACTGAATTAGTTCCAGTAATTTTTGGTGGAATCTGAAAGGACGAGTTGACACCAGTTGACGATCCACCGGAGAGAGCTCGTTTATTAGGCAGCACACACACATATATATAGGGCTTTTAGGGAAGGCTGATTGGCTTAAAATACAATCCCTTCTTAGCATACTGCATGGGGCTTGGGGTGAGCTGATTCGTGTGCGATTTGCGCCAGCAGGAAGGAGAGTATGGAAGAGAACCAGCGTCATGATGGGGTGTGGCCGAGAAGGACTTATGTGATCAGGGTGTGATCCCTAGGGGCATTTGGGTTCTTACAGAATCTTTAGCTTTTTCTAAGTATACAATCATGTTATCTGCATATAAGGATAGTTTGACACCTTCCTTACAATTTAAATGCCCAGTATTGCTTCCTGTTGCCTTCTTGCACTGGCTAGAACTTCTAATACTATGTTGAAGAATGGGAAAAAATGGGCATCCTTGTCTTGCTCCAGATGTTAGAAGAAAAGCCTCCAATTTTTGTCCATTCAATATGATATTAGCTGTGGGTTTATCATATGGCCTTTATTTTGTTGAGGTACATTTCTTCTATACCTGAATTGTTGAATGTCTTTATCATGATGTAATGTTGGATTTTATCAAATGCTTTTTCTGCATCTATTGAAATGATCATACAGATTTTTTTCTTTTCATTCTGTTGATATTATGTATCATATTAATAGATTTGCATATAGAGACATCCTTGCATCCTGGGAAGAAACCCACTTGATCATGGTGAATAATCTTTTTAATGTGGTGTTGGATTTGGTTTGCCAGGATTTTGTTTTGTATCTCTGCATCCGTGTTCATTAGGGATATTGGTCTATAGGTTTTTGTTTTTGTTTTTGTTTTTGTTTTTGTTTGTTTTTGTTTTCTTTTTTTTCCCGTTTCTTTTTTCTGGTTTTAATATGAGAGCAATGCTGGCCTCATAGAATGAGAGTTTGGAAGTATTCTCTCCTCTGCAACTTTTTTGAAAAGTTTGAGAAGAATAGGTGTTAGTTTTTCTGTAAATGTTTGGTGGAATTCAACATTGAAGATCTCTGGTCCTCAGGTTTTCTTTGTTGAGAGACTTTTTATTACTGCTTCAACCTCATTACTCATTATTGGTCTGTTTAGGTTTTCTAATTCTTCATGATTCAATCTTGGTAAGTTATATGTGTCCAGAAATTTATTTATTTCTTCTAGGCTTTCCAGTTTGTTTGTGTATAGTTATTCGTTATAGACTCTTATGATCCTGTGTGTTTCTGTGATATCAGTTGTAATATCTCCTTTTTCATTTCTGATTCTATTTGAGTCTTCTGTCTTTTTTCTTCATTAGTCTAGCTAAATGTTTATTAACTTCATTTATCTTTTCAAAAAACTCTTTGTCTTGTCGATCTTTGGTAGTGTTTCATAGTCTCTAATTCATTCTGTTCTGATGTTTGTTATTTCTCTCCTACTAATTTTGAGTTTGATTTGTTCTTGTTTTTCTGGTTTTTTGAGGTGTAACATTGTTCTTTGTTTGAAGTCTTTCTACTTTCTTGATATAGACATTTATTGTTATAAACTTCCCACTTAGAATTGCTTTTGCTGTATCCCATAGGTTTTAGTATGTTGTATTTTTATTTCCATTTGTCTCCAGAAATTTATAAATTTTCTTTTTCATTTCTTCTGTGACCCATTCATTGTTTAGGAACATTTTGTTTAATTTCCATATGTTTGTACAGTTTCCAATGTCTCTTCTATTTTTGATTTCTAGTTTTATTCCACTGTGGTCAGATAGGATAGTTGGTATAATTTCAGTATGTAGAGATTTGTCAAGACTTGTTTTGTGACCTAACATATGGTCTATTCTAGAGAATGTTCCATGTGCTGCTGAGAAGATATGTATTCTGTAGTTGTTGGATGAAATGTTCTATAAATATCTGTTAGGTTTAATCAGACTAGAGTGGAGGTTAAATCTAATGTTTCTTGCTTAATTTTCTGCCTGGATGATCTGTCCTTTGCTGAAAGTGGGGTATTAAAGTCCCCAACTATTACTGTGTTAGAGTCTATTTCTCTTATTAGATATAATTTTACTTGCTTTATAAAGTTGGGGCTCCAGTTTGCTTGCATATATATTTAGAGTTGTTATATCTTCCTGTTCAACTGATATCTTTATCATTATAAAAAGATCTTTATTAGCTTTTCTTTTTTTTTCTTTTTTTAAACTTTCCTTGACTTGATGATTATTAGACCTAAGTATAGCTACTCTTGCTTTTTTTTATTGTCATTTGCATGAAATAGTTTTCACCCCTTCACTTTCAGGCAACGTGTATCCTTATAGGTGAAGTGAGTTTCTTGTAGGCAGTATATTATTGGTTCTTGTTTTATAATCTATTTAGCCACTCTATATCTTATAACTGGGTAAATTTAATCCATTTACATTTAGAGTTGTTACTGATATGTAGGTACTTGTTACTAACATGTTGTTACCTTTTTCCTGGTTGTTTCATAGATCCTATTTCCTGTTCTTACAATCTTCCTTTGCAAATACATGGTTTTCTCTAGTAGTGTATTGTGATTTCTCACTATTTATTTTTAGTGTGCATATTAAAGATTTTTGTGTTATGGTTACCATGAGGCTTACAAAAAGACATATTATTGTTATAACAGATTATTTTAAACTAATAAAAATTTAACTTTGGTATCTCAGGGAAAAAATTTAAAAAGCAAAGCCAAGTCTATGCTCTGATGTCACCCCCCTCTCCCCCCGCCCACTTTTTGACATTTTGTTGATTCAAGTTACATTTTTTTAATATTGCCAATGTCTTACACAGTTTTTGAAATTGTTATTATTGTGTTGGTTGTTTTTCTTTTAGTCTTCATAGTAAGGATATAAGTGGTTTATTTACCATCCTTTCAACATTGGAATATTCTGAGATTGTCTGTTATTTACTTTGCCAGTGACTTGTGTACCTTCAAATCTTTTCTTGTTATACTTTAGTGTCATCTTCTTTCAGCTCAAAGAACTCCCTTTAGCATTTTTTTGTAAGGCATGTCTAGTGTTGATGAATTCCCTTAGCTTTTGCTTGTATGGGAAAGACTTTATTTCTCCATCATATTTGAAGGTTAGTTTTGCTGGATATAGAATTATTGGTTGATAATCTTTTTCTTTCAGCACTTTGAATATATCATCCCAGTCTCTCCTGGTCTGTAGTTTTTCTACTGAGAAATTCACTGAGATCCATGTGGAGGCTCTGTTGAATGTTAAGTGCTTCTCTTCTCATGCTGCTTTCAGTATTCTTTCTTTGTCTTTGGTTTTTGATAATTTGATTATGAGGTGCCTTGGATGGTTCCTCTTTGTGTTGAATTTGATTTGTGACCTCTGAGCTTCCCATACCTGAATGCTGTAATTTTTCTCCATACCTGGAAATTTTTCAGCCATTATTTTCTGAAATTTACTTTCTAGATCTCTTCCTTTTTTGTCTTCTTCAGGTATGCCAATTATGCAGAGGTTATTTAGCTTTAAGGAATCCAATTATTCCTTCAATTCACTTTCGACTTCTCTTATTCATTTTTTTCCTCCTTTGATTAGATAATTTTACATGTTCTGTCTTCGAGCTCACTAATTCTTCCCTCTGTTTGACCAAGTCTACTTTTGGAGCTTTCTATCAAATATTTTAGTTCAGATAATGTGCCCTTTATTTCTACAATTTCTATTTTTTTATTTGATTCTATTTATTTGTCAAGTTTCTCATTCTGCTCCTGAATTGCTTTCCAAATATCATTTAATTTCCTCTCTGCATTTTCTTGTGACTCCCTGAACATCTTTAAGGGGATTATTCTGAATTCTCTGTCTGATATTTTATAAATGTGCCATTCTTCTGGATGCTTTCTTGGTTTCCTTTGATGGTGTCATATTTCTCTAATCTTTCTTGATCTTTGTCTATAAGTTAATGCCTGCACATTTGAGGGGATGGCTACCTCTTCCAGGTCTTACAGGTGTTCTTTGGTGATGTTAGAACTTTTACTTTGATTCTGGTCTATGTTTTGTTTTGCTTTTTTGTTTGTTTGTTTTGTTTTGTTTTGTTTTTTCTTTCCATTGTCTGGTGGGTTAACCACACCACCACCCTTTAATCCCTGCACTGGAACTAATTTGGTGTCCTCTGGTTAATTTCCTGATTGGGAGAAACTTCCTGTGGGGATCAGAACTTGAAATCTGGACCTGAGCTAAACTGATGCCTTTCTGTTGTTTCTTATGCTGGAAAAAAACATTTTGTGCAGATTGTTTTTAATTTAGTCACTTCTGGGACATTTGAGGCCACCACAAACACAACTGGACTGTATAGAAATTCCAGCATGGGACTTTCCCACAAACTGTGCTCTCTGAAGTACTATCACACTGAGTATTCTCTACTGTGTATCACCTGTGCCAGTTGGAAGGTATATTAGCTGTCTACACTGCTCCCTGAGGCCCCCTTGGTCCCCTTCCCTCCCCCACCCCAGCACTGCAGTCATTTCCCATGGGGTAGGCCACACGAGTTCCCAATGAAGTTTCACTGACCCTTGGTGATTTCTTCCTCCAGTCAGCTGTAGCCCCTCCCTCCCACATGGGCACCAGGGGAAGCTTCCGTGCAGCTTTGCTGGCCTGGGAAATAGGATAGTGCAGTCCAAAGTGATCTGCTTTTGGGGTTTTTATTGCCAGTGGCCATGGCACCCTTTTTCCCTGCGTACTCCAATCCAAATACCTTCATGTAAAGGGTGCTGCCACAGCTTTGCCATCTCCAAGTAGTTTCTCCATGTGCTGGTAACTGCTTCATTCACTGTGTCATGCTGGCTTGGAAAGATCCAGGTCTAGGTCCGATTAGAGTGATCACCCCTCCCACTCATTGTGGCATTCTATGCCTTATGAAGTCAGTATGTCTCTTCTCCTCTTCTAAGTTCTAGTGATTCAGGATGGTGGTTTCTCTGTTTTGATAGTTGTAAGTTAATATTTTGGGGGCAAAAAGATGCTCGGATCATCTATTTCACCGACTTGGTGATGTCCTCAATCATGCCACCTTTTATTAAACCAAATTTTTAATTTCGATGAAGTCCAATTGATCAATCATTTTTTTAATGTTTAGTGCTATGCCATCCTTAAGCAATCTTTGCCTATTTCCAACATCATAAAAGTATTCTCCTATGTTTTGCTCTAAAACTTTTATTGATTTACATTTCATGTTTAAGTTTATGATCATTGAATCCTGAAATAGAGGTCGAGATGTATATACAAGACACACATACACACACACATCTTATGGATTGCACTGAATCTGTAGGTCAACTTGAAACAAATATGCATCTGAACACTACAAAGCCTTCCAATTCATGAAAACAGAATGCCTTCCCATTTATTTAGGTCCAGTTTAATTTCTCCGAGATCCATTTTGTTATATTCAATTTGGGAGTCTTGAATAGCTTTCATATTGATCTCTTGGTGTTTGATATTTTTATTTAGTCAAATATGTTAATGTATATTTTAACAATTTTATTAAGGTATAATTGAACTGCATATATTTAAAATCTACTATTTCATAAGTTTTGACATAAGTGTACAACTAACTGTAAAACCATTACCACAAGCAAGATAATGAACATATATACCATTCCCCAGAAGTTTTATAGAGTCGTAATGGAATCACTCCCTACCGCCCATTTCCTTTCTATCTCCAGCCCCCACACTACTGATCTGTTTCTGTCACTATATATTAGTTTGTATTGACTAGAGATTTATAAAAATGGATTTAGATAAATAAATTTATATAAATTATATAGATTTGTATAATTCACTTAGCAAGTGAAATAAGCAAGGCAAAACCCAGCACATACTGGATAGTCACTTAATTATTCTGAGATTTATTCATGTTTCAATATATATGGGTACTTCAAAAAGTTTGTGGAAAAATAGAATTAAATGATAATATGAATCTTTATGTGAACTTTTTGAAGATCCCTCATATGCCAATAGTTCGTTCATTTATAGTGCTAAATAATATTCTGTTGCATGGATACACCACAAATTGTTTATCCATTCATTCTTTGATCAATATTTGGGTTGCTTTTAGTTACTGGCTGTTGCAAATACAGCTACTAAGAATGTTCATGCAGATGTTTTTGTATGAGCATATGCTTTTATTTCTCTTTGATAATTCCTAGGAGTAGAATAACTAAGTCATACGGTAGAAGGTATAGGATTAATTTATTTTTAAGGAATTATCAAACTCTTTTCCAAAGGAATATACTATTTCACATTCTCATCAGAAGGGTATGTAAGTAATTCCATGACATTGTCAGCACTTGGTATGGTCAGGTTTTTTGTTTTTTGGTTTTTTAATTTTAGCCATTTTAATAGATGTAGTGGTACCACAATGTGGTTTTAAATTTTATCTTTGAGTACCAATAATTCATGTGCTTATTTACCAGATATATAACCTTCTTTGATAAAGTGTCTTTCAGCGTTATAGTGTACTTCCTAAATTGGGTAGTTTTCTTTTTATAGAGTTTTGAAAGATTGTTACATACAATGAATAAGAACTCCTCATCATGTATGTGATATGCAATTATTTTCTGGCATTCTACATCTTGTCTTTTCACTTTTTAAACAATGCCCTTCAAAGAGCAGAACTTATTAATTTTGATAGAGTCTAATTTGTCCATTTCTTTCTTTCGTTCTGTTGTGTCTATCAAATCTTTTCATAACTTAAGGCCACAAAGATTTTCTTCAATGTTTTATACTAGAAAAATTATACTCTTAGGTCTTACATTTAGGTCTATGATTCATTTTAAGTTAATTTTGATATGTGGTATGAAGTGTAGATCAAAGTTCATGTTTCTGCATATGCATATCTACATTTTCAAGTATATTCACTGAAAAAAATATCTTTCCTCCATTCTACGGCTTTTGCAAGTTTATTGAAAATCTATTGACTGTGTGTAGATCTATTTTGGGACTACTGGTTCTGTTCCATTGACCTATCTGTCTATCTGGATGATAATATCACATTATCTTGATTAATGTAGCTTTATAATAAATCATAAGGTCAGGGAGCTCTAGTCTTCTTAATTTGTTCTTCTCTTTTGGAGTTGTTTTTTGGCTACTCTAGGCCCTTTTCATTTTCTTATGAATTTTAAAATTAGTTTGTCAATTTCTATAAGAAATAGACACATTTATTATTAAAGAATAAAATTTGTCAGTCATCTCAGAGTCCATATTAAGAAGTAAGAAAGGAGAAAAGCAAATTAAGCACAGAGTAAGCAGAAGAAAGAAATAATAAATATCTTAGGGAAACATAATAAAATAGGAAAGAAAAAATCAACAAAACCAAATATGTCCTTATGATGAATAAAGACTTTTGTCATTAAAAAATGAACTTCTTACTCCCTAGTAATTCTGGCCTCATTAAATGGGTTGGGAAGTATGCTCTCCTTCATTTTTAAAAATAAATACATTTTACCATGTATACTTATGGAATACACGTGTTGCATGTTGTTATACCTACATTAATTTTAGCTTCAGTTTTTTTTTTGTTGTTGTTCCTTGTAAATCTTAGCAAGATAGGTCATTTTTTATGATTTGAACACTGACCTATTTATCTTTTGACCTTTAAAGTGTTTTTCTTGGAAGTAACACATAGTATAGCACTGATTTTTACTCAATATGACCACCTCTGACTTTGTTAAGACTTTATTTTTTAGAGAAGTTTCGGGTTCTCAGAAAAACTGAGATGAAGGTGTAGAAATTTTCTGTATTCTGCTGCCCCCACATATGTAGAGTCTCCTTCATTATCAACATCCCCTGTGAAGTGGCACAATTTTTTTTAATTCAATGTTATTTATATTGATTTTTGTGGAGTCCAGTGTGTTGTTTTAATACATTCGTTCTTGCATGATGTTTCACTTAGGGTAGATAGCATAGTTTTGTATCCGTTAGTTTACTCCTTACCTTCCCCCATACTCCACCCCTCCCAGCCTCTGATAACCATTTTTTCATCCTCTACTTTAAAAAGAAAAAGACAAACACAAAGATTAATATCCTTATTGCAAAAAGAATTGTTAAAAATGAATCAGAAAATTCTAGCCTGAAATTTGGTGAAGGACATGAGCAGACAAGTCACACACTTGAAGACATATGCATGGTTAATAAGTATCTTCTGGGATCTGGTTGCTGGCAGGGGTAGGGCTGAACTGGCACCATCTTTCAGACATCATCCCAGACATCGGGCCAGGTTCCGTTGCTGGCCTGGATGGGCAGCAGGGTGGTGGTAAAGGCAGGACTAGGTCCCAAGACCTCCATCTCACCGTACTCCCCAGGTGGTGGGCTGGCTTTAGTGGCACATTTATTACAATAGATGAAGATACATTGATACATCCTTGTCACCCAAAGTCAATAACCCAAAGTTATTTACATTAGGGTTTATTCTTGGTGTTGTACATTTTGTAGGTTTGAACAAATGTGTACTAACATGTATCCACAATTATGTGATCATGAAGAGTATTTTCACTGCCCTAAAAAGACCATTTGCTCCACGTATTCATCTCCTTATTCCCTCTAAATCCTGTCAACCACTACACTTTTTACCGATTTTTGTTTGTGTGTTTTTGTCTACACTCTTGGATTTTTCACATAGGGGATCATATCAGCTCAAAACAAAGGTTTTTTTTTTTTCTTTCCAATCTGTATACCTTTTATTTATGTTATCTTATTTTCTTGCACTAGCTTAGACATCCAGTACAATATTGAGAAGGAGTGATGAGACAGGACATCCTTGCCTTGTTTCTGACCAGCCCTGAGTTTTAACTAGAGTATTTAGACCACTTACATGTAAGATGAGTGTTGATATGATTCGGTTTAAATCTATCATTATTAATATTTGTCTTCTATTTAGTCAATCTATTTTTTGTTCCCTTGTCCCCAAATTCTGCTGTCTTTTGCAAAGTATTTTATGCGATGTTACATATGTTATAAATACCAGAGTATTCTCTTTGCCTCATAGAGTTGATTATCTTATAAAGTGATTTAAATAATGATAAAAATGCTTTACATTTACCCACGTAGTTACTATTTCTGTGGCTCTTCATTCTTTTGCATAGATTCAGATTTCCATTTTGTGTCATTTTCCTTTAGCCTGAAGGACTTCCTCTAACACTCTTGTAATGTGGATTTGGTGACAAAATATTCTTTCAGCTATTTTTTTTTAATGTCTTAAGAAGTCTTTATTTTGTCTTCATGTTTAGAAGATATTTTTCATGAGTAAATGCATTTGGATGGGAGCTTTCTTTTCAGTACTTTAAAGATCCAGTGGATGCTTTTGTTCCCAATCTCAGGCATTGTAGTTTTCATCTCTAAAGCTGATTTGAGGTCTTATGAAAAATATCTTCCAAGAGAGTAAAAAAAAAAAAGTCAGAAACAGGATGAAAATGTCTGTAAAATGCATATCTGATAAAGGATGGGCATTTAAAAAAAAAACACATTTTATGGTATCATAAAATATACAAAGAACTCATAAAACTCAACAATAAGAAAACAAACAACCCAATTAAAAAATGGGTCAAAAACCTCAGCAAAGAAAATATACAGACAGCAAACAAACATACAAAAATGTTCGACATTGTATGTCATTAGGGAATTGCAAATTAAAACAATGAGATATCACTACCCAACCATTAAAATGGCTAAAATCCAAAACACTAACAACACCAACTGCTGGTAAGGACATGGAGCAACAGAAACTCCCATTCATTGTGGTAGGAATGCAAAATGGTACAGCCACATTGGAAGACAGTTTGGCAGTTTCTTACAAAAGTAAGTATGGCTCCTACCATGTGATCCAAAAATCATCATGAGAGGTCTTAAAGTTGTAAGACTGTAAGATTGAGACAAGGAAATGTGAAAAAATGTAGGTACAGGCACTTAAAGGAGAGAACAAAAGTATGTGGATCTTTGTATTTTTCATAAATGCTTATCATAATACAGCTATCATAAAGTTAGATGAATGCCTTGTCTAGGAGATGCCAGTCTGTCCTGTTTTTTGTCCTTAGCCACTCCAGTATTTTTCACAATGGATCCATATATCGAGTAGTCATGATATAGGAATGAAGGCTATATATGAGCCCATCAGCATGAGTTTCATTTTTTCAGGAAGAGTCTAAGTAGGAGTAGAACCACAAAATGTTTGACTTGATATCAGCAGATACCAAAGCTGAGTCCTCAATGTGATAACATCCCTCTAGGAAACCAACCAACCACTTTGTAACTACTTAATTATAAGTGGTCCATTTCACACTAGAAGAGGCAAGTGATTTGTTCTAACTAGCATTGATATTCTGAGTACGGAGTCTTTCCCCCACACAGTCATTGCCAGTGCTATTAATTGAGGCTCATGGAGCATTTCTTTTACCAATATATATAACATTGCTTCAGAGCAGAGAATTCACCTTATGGGGAAGGAAGTGCAGTAGTATGCAAATGACCATGGGGTCCTCTGGTCCTGCCACATGCAACATCACCTGTATCTGTTACATGGTATAATACCAAAACTACCACTCAAAGGTCCACCCATATCACCAGCTTGGGATTACAGAGTCACAGGCAACTAAAGCAAAAACACACAAATGAGATTATATCAAACTAAAAAGCTTCTGCACAGCAAAGGACCCTACCAACAAAGTGAAGAGACAACCTACAGAATAGGAGAAAGTGTTTGCCAACTACACATCAGACAAGAGGCTAATATCCAGAATATACAGGGAACTTAAATAATTCAACATCAAAAAAACCCACAAAAACAAAAGACAAACAAAAAACCCAAATAAACCGATTAAAAACTGGACAAAGGACTTGAATGGACATTTCTCAAAAGACAATGACATACAAATAGCCAACAGGCACATGAGAAAAATGCTCAAAATGGCTAAACTTCAGGGAAATGAAAATTAAAACCACAATGAGATATATTCCCACCCCAGTTGGAATGGCTGCTATGAACAAGACAAAACAAATGGTGGCAAGGTTGTGGAGAAAAGGGAACTCCAATATTGTTGGTGGCAATGTAAATTGGTACAGCCATTGTGAAAAACAGTATGGAGTCTTCTCCAAAAACAGACCTACCTTGGGACCCAGCTATCTCACTACTGGGTATATACCCAAAGGGAATGAAGCCAATATAGCAAAAAAAAAAAAAATGCCTGTAGTCTCATGTTCATCACAGCACTATTCACAATAGTCAAGAAATGGAATCGACCTAATTTGCCAACAGATGAATGGATTAAAAAACTGTGGTATATATACATAATAGAATAATATTCAGCTATAAAAAGAAATGATACCCTATCATTTGCAGCAATATGGATGGAATAGAAAAGCATCACGTTAAGGGAAGTAAATTAGGCACAGAAAGACAAATACCACATGGTCTCACTCATATGTGGAAGATATTAAACAAACAAACAAACAAACAAAAAACCCCACGTGGTTCTCATAGAAGTAGAGAGTTCTATGACCTCTCTACCTTGAGGCCAAGAGGAGAGGGAAGTGGAAGGAGGAGCAGTGGTGGACTAATGGGTACAAAACTAAACCATCTACCCCAAGTGAATCATTGTGCAAGTGTATGCATGCATTGAAACAACACACTGCACTCCACAAGTAAGTGTTAAAATAAAAAATAAATATAATAAGTAAAACTTCTAAAACCTAAAGACAAATTATAAATCTTTAAATCAGACAGGAAGAAATGATACACTTCTTATCACGGAGCACCAAGTCTGACCATGTATTTCTCATCTGAAATCACGGAGGCCAGAAGAAAGTGGCACATTTTTCATATACTGAAAGAAAATAACTGTCAAGCACAATTCTGTATCTGGAAAAACTGCCCCTCAAGAATGAAGGGAAAATAAAGACATTGTCAAATGAAGAAAACTAAAAATAATTGTCACTAGCAAAGCTACCCTTACAGAATGGCTATAGAAAGTTCTTTCAACAGAAAGAAAATGACAAAAGAAGAAATCTTGGAGCTTCAGGAAGAAAAAAAGAACAAGGGAAAGATCAGAAAGATGGGTAGATATCATAGAAATTATTTCTTCTCATAAATTTTATAAATTATATTTTATGGTCAAAACAAAAATTATAAGCTGGTACACTTCCTTCTGTGTAACAGAGATGAAAAAAGAAAGAATAACACATGAATGAGGCCTGGAGGAACTGCAGCCCATCAGGGGAGCAGCCCCAATTCAAATAGCTTTTCTTTTTATTGACAAGACAAGGAAGTTTCACAAGAAAAATAAGTTGATTCAATCATCAAAGAAAGACATAAAAACAAAGGCAGTGTAAAACTAGTAACAGCAGTAAAATTAACAATGTGACATTCCAGAATGCAATTTTGTAAAACTTAAGTCAATCCACCAACAAACAGCTTGCCCTTAGCAAACATTTTCTTTTTTGACATCTTTCCCTACAGGAATTTCCTTAACACAACTTAACGACAATCAGTAGCTTAAATAGTCAATAGTCCTTCAAGTCAGGAATTGAACCAGCAACCTAAAATAGTCAAAGTACACAATCCCATCCGTAAACAGTGATTAGAATTGATTAGATGGGCTTTTGCCAAGTTATCTGTGGACTTTTGTCCCCTAACCGAGAGCTTTAGCTCCATTCATGCATTTACATAAAAATCCTATTCTAAGATCAAAAGAGAATCAAGATTTCTAACCCCTCAACAATAAGCTATCTAATACTTAAGACAACGATATTTAAAAGTGGTGAAGATAAAAAGATCTAAATGGAAGTAAGGTTTCCACACTGAAAGAATCAAACTGTCTGCTGAAGTTCTGGGGAAGGAAAATCATTACATATGTACCTGTGACAATGATTTAGATGAGAGAGAGCACTGGTTGGGCAAAGATTGCAGTAAAAGTGATGGGAAGTGCTCATATACTGGGTATAGTTTTAAGGTAGAGCCAATGGAATTTGGCTGATCTAAGAGTGGACTCCTTGTTTTTGAATCTGTTGATGAAAAAAATAGAGACAATAACAAAACAGCAATAATACCAACTCAGAAAGTTGTTGAGGGAATTATATGAAATAATACATTTCAGGTTCCCAGCACATGATTAAAGATCAACAGATGTCAAATTTTACCCTTTTCCATTTGCAAAATTTCTTTTTGGAGTGTCTTTTTATCATTTGTTTGATAAAAGAAGAGGAGTCTCTTCTTTCTCCTACCCATGTTGTATTCTTCTTCCTATCAAACATTCTCAGAAAAAAATCTATTTGTAAGTATTCTTCGACATATCAATACAAAAGAGAACTATGTATGCAAGCACATACAAATACAAACTAATGATTGAGCAGCCTTTCCATGAAGTTTAATATAACTAAAGAAAGGACATCTTAATTCAAAAGAAAAAAATCTTATTCTGTAATTTTGAATCTAATTATGCTTAAAAGACATTGAGATAAGGAATTCAATAGTCCTGACGTTGTAATCTAAATGTTAGCAGTGGATCTTTCTGTATCTACACTTTATCCCAGCACCTAATAATGGTAGACAGTGAATATTTGTTAAGAAATAAATGAATGTATATATCCTCTTCACATACAGATGACAAGTGCAAAAAGAACAAGAGTTGAGCCTATTTCTCTATATGTTTCTGTCTGTTTCTTGGTTTATATTTAGCACCTAGAAAAGTGTTTGGCAAAGCAAATATGGTAGTCATTGAATGAATGCATGCATTTATCTGTGGGCTGAAGAGTGCTATGATGCCTTTACAAATACGAGCACATACACTAGCAGGTACTCCACTAACTCTGAAAGTCCCATCAATTGGGAATTGAATCTATAAATATTTGAGCAATAATATATGTTATGATCGTGAATTTTTCCCTCTCTAAGTCTCAGTTTTCTTGTCTCAAAAAGGAGAATATCCTTAGCTTCTGGGTTTCTAAATACAGCAAAAAAATCTACATCATTCCCACCATTAAAATGGTAACTATGTGAGCTAATACAAATGATAATTAGCTAGCTTTAGTCAATCCACGATCTATATATACTTCAAAACAGCATATTGTACACAATAAATACATACAATTTTATTTGTCAGTTAAAAATTAAATAAATACATTAATTGAATAAAATAAGCAACAGCTACACCACCAACAACAAAATTACATCAATGGCAAAGTGCAGAGCAAGGCAAGGTTTGGCCTGCTTTAAGAAGCTGGTTTCCTGAGCACTAATTGTGCTATGTTGAAAGAGTGAGACATCTGATTTTTTCCATAAAGACATAGATCAAAATAAGAAATTCAGCATTCTATTCTTTCTCAAAGCCCTACAGGGATGTCACTTTTAATTTTTATTACTCAGAGAACTGGTTGGTAAGGTACCACACAGATCCCAACATTAATTTTCCATTTTCAATTATGTGTCAATAAGAGAATAGGAGGTGGAAGCATATCCTATAAAGTTAAATTTTAAAGTATTGTAGCATCAGTTCCAGATGGAGGAAAGCCAAATATCCTATTTTGCCTGAGATTGTACCAGTTTACTCTTTGGAGTAATTATTAACTGTGTACCTATTTTTTTCTCAAAAGCATTCTAGTTTGGATGATAAATTATATGACTGTCCTATACAGATGTTGCAAAACTTGAACACTGGGCAGAAAGATAGGCAGGTAATGAGTGTTATGAGCAAGCTGGGTAATGATGACTGCAAACTGAAAAAGCCCTGTCTAAACAGGTCAGTTGGCCCCAGCTGATGGTAATGAAATGAAATAGTACGTTCTGACATTTCCAAAAAAATGAGTCACCTATTCTTAATGCAATTTAAATTCTAAACAAAACACACATGCATGATAGAGTACAGCCTGGAATCTTATACTGTGCCAACAAGTAGAGAGATGCTCATAGAATAATGGGGTCTTCTCGAAAGGAAAACAAGAGCTAGCTTGAAGGTGATGTCACCGTACAGCAGATCTAAGACATTTTACACATCAAACTTAATGAGGATAATATTTTTAAAATTAAATTTAATATAACATAATCATGAAATATTTAATTTAATCATTATTATTGTTTTAATATTTATTCATTATAGTCAGTGAAATGAAAATCCAAAACTCCATACTGACAAATTTTAAAAAATAAATAAATGGTTATAATAAAACCTTTTCCTTAGAGTGTAATGCCATCCAAAGGTTATGAAATGTATAATAAAGTTTGAAAGTTATCAATGAAATTAAAACCAGTGAAAAAAATTTAATAAAGGACAAGATATTCTCATAGTCTCAAATTATCTCACAACAAATTTCTTATTAATTGCAAAGAGGAAATTAATAAAAGATTCTGCTTTCAGTAATGACCAAATGGCTTCTCTTGATGAATTCTCCCTCAGATACAGGTCTAAACTTTGGACAAAATATTTTAAAATATATATAAAGGCATTTAAGACTGAGATAAATCAGAGAAACTCTGAAAAGGAATCTATGTGAGAAAAAGGGAATGGCATTGTGTGAATTTCCTGACCTTATAGCTTTAACATTTAAGAAGACTCTGAAAACAGATTTTGGAGCAAACATCTCTCTGGAAAATAAGACAGAAATTCTCAGAGAAGAAAGACAGAAAATGAAAGCATAAAATTATCTGTTTAAATTTTTGGCTGACCTCTGAACTTCGTATATACAAGGAAGACTTCAAATATTCCAGTGACAATGAAATAAAATGGACTGTGACTTGAGTGGCTGGTTAACTGCAAGAAAAACAAAATTTTCAGTTTGAGAGTTCAGCCAGGTTAATTGCTTTCTTGGAATAAAAAGAAAAATGACAACTTTGGGGGAATACAACAGAATCCCAAGTCTCTAAAATATATTATTTGAGGTATTAGGATACAATCCAAAATTACTTTAATATACAAAGAAGCAGGAAAAGTTGACCATACTCAAAACAATCAAACAAACAAAAAAGTAAAAAAATTAAAAATTAAAAAAAAATCTTAACAGAGGTTAAAGATGAAACAGATGTTACAATTAGCTAATGAAGATTTCAAAGCAGCAGTTATAGCTGTTCCCCAAAATATAAAGGAAATAAGTTCATGATGATTGAAAAGTTAGGAATCTCCAATGAGAAAGATGAATAATTTAGAAAATGGCCAAATAGAAATTTTAGAACTTAAAAAAGCAATATCTAAAATTAGAGGCAACCAAACAAAGACTGGCCCACTTAGAGGGAATTTATACCAGAATATTAGAAAAGAAAAAAAGGTCAAAGAACAGTAGTAGTATTTTTTACCATAAGGACCTACAAAAAAAAGAATTAAACTGAAAGAAAATGGGGCAAAAATCTGTCTTTATAAGAATAGAAATAATGAAAATACAAAAAGAAAGAAAAATACAGAATATGAATAAAACCAAAAAGTCATTCTTTAGCGAAAACTCTAGCCAGAATGATCATGAGGAAAAGAGAGAGAGACAGAGAGAGAGAGAGAGTAGACACAAGTAACAGATATCAGAAGTGAAACAGGAGTTATAAAAAGGAAATATTATAAACTACTTTATGCTCATAAATTTGACAACTTGAATAAAATGAACAAATTCCTAGAGAGACACAAACTACCAAAACTCACTCGAGAAGAAACATATGAAGATGGAATGGCAAAATAAGAATTCTGGAGAACCTGCTTTCCCACTAAAGAAAAATACAGGCAAAACAACAAAAATCAACTATTTCAAAATTCTGGAAATTAACCAGAGTCACAGAAAAAATAGAACATTTTCTATATAAGAGAAACTATGGAAATGTAAGGGCCTCATAAACATATCTGAGAAACAGAAGAAATAATCAGTAAACTTAAAGAGAGATAAATAGAGATTATCCAGTATGAAAAGCAGAAATGAAAAAGAATGAATAAAAATGAATAGAGCCTCAGGGATGTATGGGATACCATCAAATGTACTAACATACATATAGTGGAAATCCTATAAGGAGAAGAGAAAAAGAAAGGGAATTAACAATACTTGAAGAGATAATGGCCAACCAAAAACTTCCCAAACTTGAAGTATTCATATATACACTCAAAAAGCTGAACAAACTCCAATTAGGTTAAATTGAAAGAGATCCATATGTAGACAACTGCTCTCTGGGTCTCTGTCAAATTGACAAAAATTAAAAACAAAGATAAGATTTTGAATGCACCAGAAGGCTTATTAAAGGATACTCAATAAGATTAACATCTAACTTTTCATCAGAAATAATGGAGGCCAAATCAATGAAGAAGTCTACATTCAGATAACTCTTCTTCTCTAAGCTGTTATAACCATAAGCTCTACCAATAAGCAAATGGGAAAAAATTTTTAAAAATATATTTTGTACACCATAAATATACACAATATTAATTTCTCAATTAAAATATAAATATAAAAAAGGAGAAAATAAGAAATTCTCAAATAAAAAAAATAAAAAATAAATTATCTCTAGCAGAACTGCCCGCCAAGAAAAAGTAGAAGGAGTCTTTCAGGCCAAAATTACACTAGACGGTAACATAAATCTGCATGAAGAAACAAAGATCATCACTAAAGGTAACTACATAGAAAAATATAAAAGAGAGTCGTGGGGGCTCAACGCCACTTTGCCCCCGGCAGGAGAGGCTGCCTCATTTACAGGCAACAGCTTTGAAGTGTGGAGCAGGAAAAGAACTGATTCTTAGCTGCAAAAGCGAGTCTTGAAACAGGGAACACGGCGCCAGGGCTGCTGTGGATGCAGCCAGGATCCCGGAGGCTGGGGCCGCACTGAAGGCGGCCAGCTGCCCTATTCAGGATTCGAGGTTTCAGGCCGGCATTAAAGAAGATTCCTGGGAGCGCCCGAGCGGCGCCGCGACTGAACAGCCCGAGGCGGCAGCGCTGAGAACACGGAAGGCAACAAACCAGAGACAGAGCGAGCGCCCGACCTGGCACAGCACTGTGAGTGATCCCTGGCACAGCTCTGTTCGGGGGGTGGATGCCCACGCGGCTCCCGCCTGCACCACCAGGCCACTCACTGCCCCGGTGCTGCCTCCATTTTCCCAGGTGCGGGCAGCTCCGCCCTGCTCGTCCATCACTGAGCCCATTTGCTTGGCCTGGCGCGGGGCTTTCCGGACCCTGCGGGCCGGCCTCCTCTCCCACTCCCTCCGCGGTTCTCTGGTGGGGCTAGGGGTGTGGGGCGTCCCGACCAGTGTTGGGAGGGCTAGGAAGTACGGGCAGGCCGACTGTCACTCCACCACACCCTGGACTCCGCCCTGGTAAACTTCCTGTTACTGGGAGGCAGATACCATCTCTGCGACCACCAGTTTGGAAAAAAGCCTAACGAATTTCTGGTTGGGAATAGTGTGGTAGGAGAGTTCCCAGGTCCGCTTGAACCTGCCGGAGAGCAGGCTGCAGGCGGGCACTAGACTCGGTTTATACCGGGGGGATACAAAGGTGAACAAGACCCGAGAAAGATCTACACAGTGCTACAAAGGCACCCAGAGAGACCGGTCGTCTGTGCCTAGCAGAAACCTGGTAGACTTCCTGGGCGAGGCGGTGCTGAGCAGGGTCTAGAAGGCCCAGCTGATAGATGAGGGGTGCAGAAGACACACCCCAGCCCAGCACAGTGTGCACAGAGGGGGGAGACGTGCGGCCAGGGAGGCGGAGACTCAACAGAAACCACACACCCGGTGGGGTCGCCACTGCACGATCTAACAGCCTGGGCCAGAGCACACGGAACGGGGAGAAGTCCTGTACAGAAAGTGAAAGCTCAACAGAGATCACACACCCTGTGGTACGTGATCCACCAGCCCAGCAGAGTACAAGCTGACCAGAAAGGTGGATCCCCAGAGAAGCCCAAGACCCGAGGCAACCACACACACAGGACACTAGAGGCCAACTGAGCAGTCACGGCGGGAGCCATACCAAATTGGCAACCACAGCAACATCCTAGTTAGTCATTAGTCTCAAACCGGTGGACTGTGAAACCCCCTGCAACAATGAATAAACACCAAAAAAAAGACACCAGAAATACAAAAAATCAAGAAAGTACACCACCAAAAGTTAATAAATCTCATACTCTAGATCCTATAGAACAAGAAGCCCTTGAAATAACTGACAAGGAATTTCGAGTGATAATTCTAAGGAAACTGAATGAGATACAAGAAAACTCAGCTAGACATCATGATGAAATGAGGAAAAGTATACAGGATCTGAAAGAGGAAATATACAAGGAAATCAATGTCCTGAAAAAAAATGTAGCAGAACTTGCTGAACTGAAGAAGTTATTCAGCGAAATAAAAAAAACAACGGAGAGTTTAACCAGCAGGCTTGTCGAAGTTGAAGAGAGAACCTCTGAACTTGAAGATGGGCTGTTTGAAATAACACAAGCAGACAAAAAGAAAGAAAAAAGAATCAAGGACATGGAAGAAAATCTGAGAGAGATATCAGACAACCTCAAGCGCTCAAATATCCGAGTCATGGGTATTCCAGAAGGGGAGGAAAATGGAGATTCCATTGAAAACATATTCAACAAAATAGTGGCAGAAAACTTCCCAGGTATAGGAAAAATCACAGATCTTCAGATCCAGGAAGCTCAATGATCTCCAAACGTATTCAACCCAAAAAGGCCTTCTCAAGACATGTCATAGTCAAATTGGCAAAACTCAGAGACAAAGAGAGAATCTTAAAAGCTGCAAGAGAGAAGCGTCAAATCACCTATAAGGGAGCCCCAATCAGGTTAACATCAGACTTTTCATCACAAACCCTAAAAGCTAGAAAGGAATGGGATGATATTTTCAAAATACTAAAAGACAAAGATTGCCAGCCAAGAATACTCTACCCTGCAAGGCTATCCTTCCGAAATGAGGGGCAAATAGTATATTTCTCAGACAAACAAAAACTGTGGGAGTTCACTACCACACGACCACCCTTACAAGAAATCCTCAAGGGAGTACTGGGTTTGGTTCCTGAAAAATAACTACCACTGCCATAAAAACCTAAGAAAAATCTAAACCCGCTAGTACAATAAAAATGGCATTCATGAAGAGAAAACAAGCTAACAAAAACACTATCTACAACCTAAGGAACCAACAAACAAAGAAACCAAACAGTAAATCAGAAAGCAAGGAACAAAAGACACCTAAGACAACCAAACAACCAATAAAATGCTAGGAATAATACAACACCTTTCAATAAGAACTCTTAATGTTAAAGGCTTAAATTCCCCAATTAAAAGACACAGACTGGCTGACTGGATCAAAAAGCAGGACCCAACTATATGCTGCCTACAAGAGACCCACCTCACCCATAAAGATTCACACAGACTAAGAGTGAAAGGATGGAAAAAGATTTACCATGCAAACAGAAAAGAAAAACGAGCTGGAGTGGCTATTCTTATATCTGTCAAAATAGACTTTAAACTAAAAACCATAAAAAGAGACAATGAGGGACACTACTTAATGATAAAAGGACTGATCCATCAAGAAGACATAACAATCATAAATATGTATGCACCCAATGTTGGAGCAGCCAGATTTATAAAACAAACTCTATTAGACCTAAAGAAGGAAATAGACACTAATACCATAATAGCAGGGGACCTGAACACTCCACTGTCAATATTAGACAGATCATCTAGGCAAAGAATCAGTAGAGAAACACAAGATCTAAACAAGACTCTAGACCAATTGGAATTGGCAGATGTCTACAGAACATTCCACCCAACAACCTCAGAATATTCATTCTTCTCATCAGCACATGGATCATTCTCCAGGATAGATCACATATTAGGTCACAAATCAAGTCTCAGTAAATTCAAAAAAATTGGAATTATCCCATGTATCTTCTCAGACCACAATGGATTAAAACTAGAAATTAATAACAAACAAAACTCTGGAAACTATACAAACACATGGAAATTAAACAGCATTCTACTTAATGACATATGGGTCCAAGAAGAAATCAAGCAGGAAATCAAAAAGTTTATTGAAACTAATGAAAACAATGATACATCATACCAAAACCTGTGGGATACTGCAAAAGCAGTATTGAGGGGAAAATTTATTGCATTAAATGCTCACTTCAGAAGAATGGAAATATGGCAAGTGAACAACCTAACACTTCACCTTAAAGAACTAGAAAAACAAGAACAATCCAATCCTAAAGTTAGCAGACGGAAAGAAATCATTAAGATCAGAGCAGAACTGAATGAAATTGAAAACCAAAAAACAATTCAAAAGATCAACGAATCAAAAAGTTGGTTTTTTGAAAAGACAAACCATTAGCATGGCTAACAAAAAAAAGAAGAGAGAAGACTCAAATAACAAAAATTAGAAATGAAAAAGGCGATATTACAACTGATTCATCTGAAATACAAGGAATCATTCGAGACTACTATAAACAACTATACGCCAACAAATTTGAAAATCTGGAGGAAATGGATAAATTTCTGGACACACACAAGCTCCCAAAACTGAACCGTGAAGACGTAGAAAACTTGAACAGACCAATAACAATAAAGGAGATTGAAGCTGTTATCAGAAGGCTCCCAACAAAGAAAAGCCCAGGACCAGATGGATTCACAGCAGAATTTTACCAAACATTCAAAGAGGAATTGACACCGATTCTTTACAAACTATTCCAAAAGATTGAAACGGACACAAATCTCCCAAACTCATTCTATGAAGCAAACATCATCCTGATACCAAAACCAGGTAAAGATATAACCAAAAAAGAAAACTACAGGCCGATATCCTTGATGAATATAGATGCAAAAATCCTCACTAAAATACTAGCAAACAGAATACAGCAACACATACGAAAAATTATTCATCACGATCAAGTGGGATTCATCCCAGGGATGCAAGGTTGGTTCAACATACGCAAATCAATAAATGTGATACACCATATTAATAAACTCAAACACAAGGACCATATGATCATCTCTATAGATGCTGTAAAAGCATTTGATAAAGTTCAGCACTCATTCATGACAAAGACCCTCTATAAGTTAGGTATAGAGGGAAAGTATCTCAACATAATTAAAGCCATATATGACAAACCCACTGCCAATATCATCCTGAATGGGGAAAAGCTGAAAGCTTTTCCTTTAAGAACAGGCACTAGACAAGGATGCTCACTCTCACCACTCCTATTCAACATAATGTTGGAAGTACTAGCCAGAGCAATCAGAGAAGAGAAGGAAATAAAGGGCATCCAGATTGGAAAAGATGAAGTCAAACTGTCCCTGTTTGCAGATGACATGATCCTATATATCGAACAGCCTAAAACCTCTACAAAAAAACTCTTGGAATTGATAAATGATTTCAGCACAGTAGCAGGATACAAAATCAACACACAAAAATCAGTAGCATTTCTTTTCTCCAATAGTGAACATGCAGAAGGAGAAATCAAGAAAGCCTGCCCATTTACAATAGCCACCAAAAAAATAAAATACTTAGGAATTGAGTTAACCAAGGAGGTGAAAAATCTCTATAATGAGAACTACAAACCACTGCTGAGAGAAATTAGAGAGGATACAAGAAGATGGAAAGATATTCCATGCTCTTGGATTGGAAGAATCAACATAGTGAAAATGTCCATACTACCCAAAGTGATATACAAATTCAATGCAATCCCCATCAAAATTCCAAAGACATTTTTCTCAGAAATGGAAAAAACTATTCAGACATTTATATGGAACAATAAAAGACCACGCATAGCCAAAGCAATGCTGAGCAAAAAAAATAAAGCTGGAGGCATAACACTACCTGACTTTAAGTTATACTACAAAGCTATAATAACCAAAACAGTATGGTACTGGCATAAAAACAGACACACTGACCAATGGAATAGAATAGAGAATCCAGAAATCAACCCACACACTTACTGCCATCTGATCTTTGACAAAGGCACCAAGCCTATTCACTGGGGAAGGGACTGCCTCTTCAGCAAGTGGTGCTGGGATAACTGGATATCGATAAGCAGGAGAATGAAACTAGATCCATACGTCTCACCGTATACTAAAATCAACTCAAAATGGATTAAGGATTTAAATATACACCCTGAGACAATAAAACTTCTTAAAGAAAACATAGGAGAAACACTTCAGGAAATAGGACTGGGCACAGACTTCATGAATACGACCCCAAAAGCACGGGCAACCAAAGGAAAAATAAACAAATGGGATTATATCAAACTAAAAAGCTTCTGCACAGCAAAAGAAACAATTAACAGAGTTAAAAGACAACCAACAGAGTGGGAGAAAATATTTGCAAAATATACATCTGACAAAGGATTAATATCCAGAATATATAAGGAACTCAAACAACTTTACAAGAAGAAAACAAGCAACCCAATTAAAAAATGGGCAAAAGAGCTAAGTAGGCATTTCTCTAAGGAAGATATACAAATGGCCAACAGACATATGAAAAAATGCTCCACATCACTCAGCATCTGGGAAATGCAAATCAAAACCACATTGAGATACCATCTAACCCCAGTTAGGATGGCTAAAATCCAAAAGACTCTGAACGATAAATGCTGGCGAGGTTGCGGAGAAAAAGGAACTCTCATACATTGTTGGTGGGACTGCAAAATGGTGCAGCCTCTATGGAAAATGGTATGGAGGTTCCTCAAACAATTGCAAATAGATCTACCATACGACCCAGCCATCCCACTGCTGGGAATATACCCAGAGGAATGGAAATCATCAAGTCGAAGGTATACCTGTTCCCCAATGTTCATCGCAGCACTCTTTACAATAGCCAAGAGTTGGAACCAGCCCAAATGCCCATCATCAGATGAGTGGATACGGAAAATGTGGTACATCTACACAATGGAATACTACTCAGCTATAAAAACGAATGAAATACTGCCATTTGCAACAACATGGATGGACCTTGAGAGAATTATTTTAAGTGAAACAAGTCAGGCACAGAAAGAGAAATACCACATGTTCTCACTTATTGGAGGGAGCTAAAAATTAATATATAAATACACACACACACATACACACACACACACACAAACCGGGGGCGGGAGGGAAGAAGATATAACAACCACAATTATTTGAAGTTGATACAACAAGCAAACAGAAAGGACATTGTTGGGGGGGAGGGTGGAGGGAGAAGGGAGGGAGGTTTTGGTGATGGGGAGCAATAATCAGCTACAATGTATATCGACAAAATAAAATTTTTTAAAAAAATGGAAAAAAAAGAAAAAAAAATAAATAAAAAATTTTTAAAAAATAAAGAAAAATATAAAAGATAGCATAACTCTTGCTGTAACTATTGTTATTTGTTTTAAATAAGACTCATTTGTTTTAAAAAACAACTTCATTAAGTGAAAATTGTAAAGTTATCACTAGGCTTACAACATATAAAGATGTAATTTGTATGACAATGACAACGTGAAATATTTTGAGAAGTTTATTGTGGTTATATATAGGGATTTTTTTGTTCTGAGAATACACACTGAAATAATTAGGTTAGAGGAGCATGATTTCTCTAACTTACTCTCAAATGATTCAGTTAACAGAACCATTAATGTATTTCATATTTAGGAATCCCTTGTACTATCCTTACAAATTTTCTATAAGATTAAAATTTATTTGTAAAAAATGGTTATCAATTTTTTTTAAAGGAAACAATTACAACCAACATAAATACCAAAGCCATAACAAAAAAGTCAGCAAATCAGGTTTCTGTTATGGACCCAGGATGCAACCTCTTATGTAGTTCTATATCCTCATTTTG
This sequence comes from Cynocephalus volans, assembly GCF_027409185.1. Taxonomy (NCBI): domain Eukaryota; kingdom Metazoa; phylum Chordata; class Mammalia; order Dermoptera; family Cynocephalidae; genus Cynocephalus; species Cynocephalus volans. Next base: position 21,533,014 of record NC_084476.1, read on the forward strand.
CAAAGAGAAAAACTGAAACCTAAACTATAAAAGAGGACCAGAATGAGTAAATTACTTGTCCAAAATGACACAGCCAGCCAGTGTCAGAGCCAGCTCTGACAAATAGGCCTCCTGATTCCCCCTGAGTTCTCTTCTCTTCCCATAAGCTTTGTGACATGACCAAATTCTTTTTTATTCTTTCCTGATATTCTCCAGTCTGCATAATTTCAAATATTCAATTCTGGAACAAATATTGGCATTTAAAAAGTATGTGAAGTGTTTGTCCGCCAATAAAAAAATAATTTTCTATCATCATTCATTGTGGTGCACACTTAGAACCCAGCAAAACTCACTAACTGTAATTAAAATCTGTATTTGAGTCATGCATAAGATATTATCTGGTGTCTAATTTCTGAGGCCATTTTTTTTTAAATCAAAATAACATCCTCTTGTAGGAATTTAGAGCCTGAAGAACTGAGGCCAAGAGGAGGCAGAAAACTGAAAGCTGCCAGTAATACATGCTACAGTTGGGGAAAACATATTTAAGATGTTTGTTGTATGACACAGAATTATGTGTCATTTATTTCTTCATAAATTATTTGATGTGTGGATGAGAAATTATTTGTTGAAAGCACTTGGAACACTTCACCTACCTTGGAACTAATGCAGAAGCTCCAGAAGTAAGACTTGGCTAGTCAGGATAATTTCGTTTGTTCTTAGCTAATTGTTGAAATACAAAGAAAAAAGCAGAAGGTGAGATTTGGAAATACTGGGGCTTCTCAATATAAAATTCCATGTTTGCAGATGTTTAAAATAAATGAATTCTATAATATTTTGCAAAATAAAGTGGGTGTTTCTGTATCATTTCTACTATGACTGAATCTTCCCATCCTCAAAAATTCAATCTCATAATTTCTATAAGATATTACATCAAATATGACTTTTAAGTGTGTGGGTTGATTTCTGGATTCTCTATTCTATTCCATTGGTCAGTGTGTCTGTTTTTATGCCAGTACCATACTGTTTTGGTTATTATCGCTTTGTAGTATAGCTTAAAGTCAGGTAGTGTTATGACTCCAGCTTTATTTTTTTTGCTCAGCATTGCTTTGGCTATGCGTGGTCTTTTATTGTTCCATATAAATGTCTGAATAGTTTTTTCCATTTCTGAGAAAAATGTCTTTGGAATTTTGATGGGGATTGCATTGAATTTGTATATCACTTTGGGTAGTATGCACATTTTCACTATGTTGATTCTTCCAATCCAAGAGCATGGGATATCTTTTCATCTTCTTGTATCCTCTCTAATTTCTCTCAGCAGTGGTTTGTAGTTTTCATTATAGAGATTTTTCACCTCCTTGGTTAACTCAATTCCTAAGTATTTTATTTTTTTGGTGGCTATTGTAAATGGGCAGGCTTTCTTGATTTCTCATTCTGCATGTTCACTATTGGAGAAAAGAAATGCTATAAAAGTTATTTAGGACCTAGCAAGAGGAAGCACCCTTTCCAAATTGATAGCAGTGGACTGATGAACCTTTATTTAAGAGATTAGTTAACCAGTTGTAAATCTACCCAGCATTTAACAGCTGCCCCACATTGCCCCTTTCCATGCATATTTAAAGTCAATAAATATTTTGAGCTCCTACTCAGGCCGAAGTACTGCACTAGGACTTTTCTACTATCCCAGGCTTCTCTATTTTATTACCCTGTTTATTTCCTTCAGTGCACTAATTACAAGCTGAAGTTACTTCATTTTTATTTGATTATTATCCATCTTCTACACAATCTAATCCAATTGCTCCCAGCCACCTTCACTTTAAACAAACCTAATTCATGAAATTTTAGATTTGTGAACAAGTGTGATATTCTTTCTAAAGTAATTCAAATAAAATTTAATCTCCAACAAAATCCTCCCAAAAGCTAGTTTTCTATTGCACTTAAACTAGGATTTGAGAAGCCCTTCATCAGAGCACACAGTGGGAAGATCAAAGATTTCCAGGCAGACCTAAATCGGGGGTAGTGCAATGGTTAGAAATACAGATTTGGAGATCCAACTGCCCAGAGCCAGATTCCGATTGCATCACTTACTGTGTAAACTTGGGTGAGCTTTGCTGTATGCTTTTCTGTGCCTCAATTTACTCATCTTTTTAAAATGGTAATAACGGTAGCACTTCTTTCATGGAGTGATGTGAGGGCTTCACCTGAAACAGAGTGGTCAATAAATATAAACAATTATAATAAGAAAGCTGTTACTAGCTTGAGTTCACAGATGAAGGAATTGAAACTCAGAGAGACTAGTAACTTGTTCAGGAACACACCACTGGTGAGAGGCAGAACCAGTACTTGAACTTGTGGTTGTCTGATTCCAAAGCCCAGGCTGTTGACGTTAACCTCTGCTTACTGCCTACCACATAACACCATCGCCACTAATCTCCAATAGTTCATAGTCTAGGGGGCCGTCATGCACACACATAAATGACTCTGACACAGGACAAAGTGACCACCCTCTGCAGAGGAGAGGTTCACGGGGTAACTTATGTAGAAGATTGCTACAGAATAATTTCATTGCAGGTGCTCTGGGAGCCTCCTGGAGAGGGAGGGATTTGAAGGAGCTGGGGAGATTCCTGTCAAATGCCTTTCCAAAATCAAGACTCTCTGCTTCCAAAGCAGTCCTCAATCTATCGGTCTAGTAACCCTATCAGAAAAGGAAATGAGACTGTCTAGATAATGACTTCCACATGTTTTCTTTATACATGATTGTAAGTTCCAAACCACATGCAAAGAAGCACAATTCTGCAAAGAAGCAGAATGAGGTCACCGCCATTCTCATTTTCTCATTTTGTCCTTGCATCTGAACCCTGTGTCCATTCTGTCTACACTGGCATCAGGCGAGTAGATAATAATGACTCCCCATATTTATTAAGTCCCTACTATGTGCCACAAATTCTTATAAGATCCTTACATGTAACAACTCATTTACTCCTCATAACTGTTAAACAGAGAGGTAGTAGAACTTTCTCCATTTCAAAAATGAGGAAACTGAAGCATAGAGAGATTAAGTAGCTTGCTAATATTACCCAGCCAGATAATGAGCAACCAGGATGCGAACTAAAGGCACTTGGCTAACAGAGCCTGCGTACTTAATTCTCAAGGTCTCTCCACTACCTCTATAAACTCCAGAATTCTGCAGAGAATTAAATATTCCTGGAGCGAGAGACAGGGCAAGTTTGGGGAAAGTTAGGTCCCCTTGACAGTGTCCTATGGGCAGGACAACACCTCTCCTTCCTTCTGACCATCGTACCCTAACTCCAGTGTCCTAAATACAGTGAGTTGACGATTCACTGAGAATGCCCGAGAAAGAGATTGACTTTAGGTGTTATAAAAACAATTGTCCTACTTATCGCTGGGATTTGTCCCTATCCTTTCCCTCATGTCACACAGGAATTCTCTAAGGGCCAAGCCAACTGTCTTCCTGCCTCCAATCTTATACTCTCCAATTCATCCTCTAGTTTTCAGTTGGGTCCTGGCAGGGAACAGTTGGCGTGCTCAAAAGGTGAATTAAAAAAAGTTGAATAAAGCACATACTTAGAAAGGGAAGCCAGAAAGCCTGAAATAAGAGGGAGACAGAGCATAGTTACCAGAACCTGGCAAGATCTATAGTTGTGGGAGAAAGATAGCCACTGTCATCAAGCTGTGGTCATATCAGGTACACATAAAGATTTTCAAGTCCAGCACCTGCAGAAAGCAGTGGGCCAGGTAAGGGATAAATCCCCAACCTCCCTCACCTCCCATCTCCTAATTTTTCTGGAAACCAGAGAGCCAGGAGCCCATGTGATATAGTTAGCAAAGGCCAGGAATGGATCTGGAAAGGTCAAAGGAGATCAACCATCACAAGTTACTCTTCCTCAATTTTTATTCTGTTTGGATTTTTAGAGTCAATGCTATATCGAACATCATAGGTGTATCTTTGCATTCCAGGCTTTTAGTTTGGTAGGACAGATTGCTAGTTGTGGGACTGTCCACTCAAAGGGTTTTGGAAGTTTTAAATGTTTGCAGATGCTACCAAATAACTTACCCTAAAAAGTATAGCAATTTCACCAACACTGGATATATACTTTCATCCGCAGTATATGTTTTTTAATGTCATAAAATGTGTTGATCAGATGGGCACTAATTATTACTTACTGTTTTATTTTACATTCCCTAGATGACTAGTGAGACTGAGCATGATTTCTTAAGTATATAACGAAATCACTTCTGTGAACTTACTGTTCTTATTATGGATGTATATGACTGTATTTCTAATCTTTATTTCATGTGCTTTTCTTCTTTGTTTCTGTAGCTTTTGCTGTATACAAGCTTTTGGTTATTTTTTGTTTTGTTTGGAGTCAAATTTCCAAAACTTAAATCTGACCTTCAGCTTAAAAACCATCAGTGGCTGCCCCTTGCATCAGGATAAAAGTCCAAATTCCTTTGCTGAATTAAAGGGCCCTTCCACGATGTAGTTCCTGGCCAACTTCTCAGCATCTCTGGTCCTCCCTACCTCCTCCTCACCCATAACTCAGGTACAGGTAGGAACCTGTGCTCTCCCTGAGATAGCTGTTCTCACTTCCTCTTTGCCAATTAACTCCTGTCCTTTCTCAAAGGTTAATATAAACTCCGTCTCCTCTGTGAGGTCATGTGTGTGTTCTGGCCTTCCCTGTCTTTCCAGATTGAGCCACAGATGGCTTTCAGGCATGGTAGACTGAATTAAAGCAAACCACAACAGTATTCTGAGGGCAGGAAATATCAAGATGAATAAGCACCAATATCTGTGTCCCAGAGGTTCATAGCTGAGTGGCTGAGTTACACTACCCACAGAATAACAGCAATAATATTATCAATCCTCACTTTGATCTTTCCTACCAGGAGTTTTCCCAGAAAACACTTAAGGAGATGATTACTTCTAGAAAAGGCAACATCATTTGTCTAAGTCCCTTCATGGTGATCTCAGTAGGCCAGATGGAACATTTTGAGGTTACTCCAGAGCATGCAATTGCAGTGAAACATCCTCCAATTACCACTACTTAATATTACATTTTGATGTCCTATGGCCCCAGGGATCCCCCATGATATAATTAATGAGGATGCACTACATAGAAAAGCTCTGTTCTAATGCATCACTCTCTTAGCTGGCCCATTTCTCCAGGGTATAATATATAAATATGCATTGGACATTTTAGCCATTTTATTCCTATTGAGACCAGCTCCAATAATCTAATCCAATTGCTTCCAGCCACCTTCACTTTAAACAAACCTAATTCATGAAATTTTAGATTTGTGAACAAGTATGATGTTCTTTCTAAAGTAATTCAAATAAAATTTAATCTACAACAAAATCCTCCCAAAAGCTAGTTTTCTATTGCACTTAAACTAGGATTTGAGAAACTTCATCAGAGCACACAGTGGGAAGATCAAAGATTTCCAGGCAGACCTAAATCGGCAAGGGACTTCACCACACTGAGCCTGTTTCCTTATCTGTCAAATGGGGGTAATGCATACATCCTGCAGGGAAATGATGAGGAATGAAAGAGTGCATGTTTGTGAAGTACCTGGCATAGTAAATGAGAAGACAGAAATAAATGGTTGACAATATTCCTTTTCTTTTATTTAATCTTGTCTCCATTTTCCCTGCTACTCTGGATATGGAGGATGACACCAGAGCATCAGGCTAACTGGTTTCTAGTCCCATTTTTAGCACTAACTAGTTAATGTGCATTCCAATAACATGGGTACACCCACCTTTTTTTTTTTTCTTTTTTTGTGAGCACCCTGATGGTTCTTGACATAAAATTTGGGAGGGTAATAAAAAGCAGAAGAAGATCTGAATTTGTTTTAAATGATACAAAGGTGAGAAAATTATAGTTCAATTTGTGACTGTGGTTGGAGGGAATGAGGTTAGAAGAGAGTCTGAAAATTTTATTTTCTGCTTGGGAAATAAGACAGAAAAAAAATCGTAGAAGTGACCTGAAGAAAAAGGCTTTGGGAAGAACAGAACTATCTAATAACAACCATAAGTTGTTTGGAATGCTTGTGTCTATCTCATGGTGAGATCTTCAGTAAAGTCGACATTGCTCACTAAAGCTTTGCTGCCAGAGAAATCTTTGGGGAATTCTGTACTATGTGCTCAAGTCTGGTTTGGTATGGGGCTAAAATACACACCACTAGTACATATGCAGTAGTTTAATGAGTAGTGAACAGCTGATAACGTAAGGTATATATATACATATTCAATAAAAATAGACTGAACGTATGCTGGTGTCAGGCACTATGCTTGGGGATTCGGCAGTGACAAAATAACAGGGTAAGGAATGGTAAAGCATGCTACCGGATGGCAAGTATGCGAATTCTAAGAACATACCAATGGGGAAGTAATTTATTCTGTATGATGGTGATGGCACAGGAAAAGCTACATGGACTAGGGACATTTTATCAGGAACTTAAAAGATGAATAATAGCTTCCTAAATTGATAAGGTGAAAAAAGACAAGACCTGAAGAGGTAACAGCTGACTCAAAAGCAGAGACTCACAAGTATATACAGACAGATGATAGATAGATAGATAGATAGATAGATAGATAGATAGATAGATAGATAGATAGATAGATAGATAGATAGATAGATAGTCAGTCTAGATTCAATGGTCCCATGGTCTTTATTTTTAAGCAGATGTTCTGTACTTTCAGAAATTTCTATACCATCCATCATCAGCCTCATGAGTGGCTAAATTCCCACCGTTTCTAGGACACTGACATCTTCTGCTATCAAGGACAAGATGGAATGAGGAGAGGTGGGATTTCCTCAGGTCTACAGGAGTGACCTTTTGCCTAATAGAGCTCCATGTCAACAGTTGCTGTTTGTCAAGAGTGTAATAAAAAGTGTGGCTGTGAACCATAGAACAAAAGGGAGCGATGAGGAAGAAGACAAAGTCCCAATGAGTTTATTCTTGTCTGGAACCAGCTTACTCATCTGTGCACAATTGCAGTTATCCTCTCTTTTCATTTTAAAAGAAAGAACTGGATACGATTGCTAGAAAACAGAATGTCAGAATTAAAGGGGCCTTTGTAAGGTGGTTAAATAGAAACCATGTGGGCTTATGATTCCCAAAATGTGTGTTAAAAATTTCCAGTTAGGCATATACTAGCTGGAAGAGTTCAGACAACTTTTTAAAGTGTTCTGATCTCATTCATTTTGTTTATAAAAAAGGAATAGCAGTACATGTCCTGAAAAGGTGTCATGAAGATTAGAAATAATATGAATAAAGGATTCAGTGCATAGTAGACATTAAGTAAATGGCCATTATTATTATATCCACCTAATCTATTTACCCTGCCCTAGGACTCATCCTCTGGATGTGAATGCTAAATCACTGAATCACTAAGAATACATGCTCAACACACAGAGATCCTTTTAATTTCTTTTTATCATTTTTTGAACCATCTGAAGCCCTTGCATATGGTCTGTGTCTCTTGGATTAAGAAGGCTGTACTTCACAGCATCATTTTGTTCCTCAGTTTTGGTCTACTTTATGAGACACTCACTTGGATTTTTTCTTTTAGTAGCCTGGACACTTTTAAATCTCCTACAGAACTTAAAACAAAAGATAGTGACTGGGGTAAATTTCTATGACGTCAATAGACTTCTTGATCTGTAAATATTATACTTAGGAAAGTTAAATTTGAAATCAGAAAGTAATTAAATTAACAATTTCTCTTTTTATCCACTAAAGTGATAAAAGATCTAGAAAATCTAAAGAACGTTGTTCTAAACAAAGTTTGTCTAATTAGCATTAGTATCAGAGGCTTGTATTCTTCTAACACTTTGCTCTTCACATATCATCTTCAAAATATGTCTTTTAAAAAAATAGGTTAAGGAAATTCACTGGCACTTTCTAAAGATACCATAGAGCTGCATCATCTATAAGAGTAATTTTACTGTAAATCTGGAAGATGTTGAAGTGAAATTTATTGTTTTGGTCTTAAATGGAAAAAAGAATAGATGGACATCAAGCAGAATGGCTGACGTAAATGATATTTTTCTACTTATGGGTAGTTGCTACTTCGACAAATTATTTAATTTCTGGGCCTCAGTTTTTTAATATGTAACATGAAAATATTGTTATCTATCTCATAGGAGAATTTTAAGCATAAAGCACCCAGCCTAGCACTGAATTCTGAGACAGACTTAAGCACTACTCTTTCCCCTTATTCTTTCTTAGCAGCTCTAAATAGCTCCTTCTTTTTATAGACCAAAGGCTCAACACCTTCCTTGTCCTTCAAGATGCTCTGTGTTTTGACCTTGGTCTACCTTTTTGCAAAATGTTTATTTTATGTTTCCTGAATATACCCAAATTGAACTACTCAATATTTGCTTATGCATTGCAGTAGTTTCTAACTCATGTCTTTGCTTCTGGTATTTTCTTTGATAATCATGCCCAGTCTCCAGTATATCAAAATCTTGCCTAGCCTTCAAATTTTCAGCTCAAATGTCTGAAACTCCTTGACATTTTGAAATTGCACCTGACATCCTCAGGCTGGAAATACCTCTCTTTCTCCTCTAAAGCCTCGCAGAATTCAAGTCAACATTCATTTATCATGTGCTGCTGCGTGTCCAGCTCTGTGTAGACACTGTAAGACAAACAAATCTTCTCTAATAATGAACAATACGTGACTTAATATAGAAGAATAAGTTCTATTCTTACAATAATAACAACACCTTCAGAGAGGTTAAGAGACTTGTTAACCTCTAGCTTTTATAATGGAGATCTGTCTGACTTCAAAACTCATAACTAATATGATATCTAAGACATCATATTAGATATAAAGAAAGCATTCCTTTTGAACTCAGGGAGGGCTCTGTTTAATTGAAAGAAGGGACTGTGAAATTGTGGGCTTCAGTAACTCAGGGTCCACATCTAATTAATATGTATGTGCCATCATGGCATTTGGCACATATTTGATACTAGGTTAGTGAGCAGATATGAACTTGGGGTATGGCCACTGTATCTGTTATGATAAGTTAAGTTATGTTGATATAATGAACAGCCCCGAAATCCTAGCAGCTTACACCAACAAAGGTTAAATTTTGCTCACACTGTATACATGCCCATTGTTTGCTTTCTCCAATCAGTATTTAGGCTGACAGATTAGCCACACCAATGGGAGGTTGTCAGTTTAGGTGACAGAGGAAAAGAACTCTGGCTCTGCACTGAAAATTATTGGTCCCTCAAGGTTTAGCTCATTCTTTCTTTTGTTGTTGTTGTTGTTGTTCAGTTAGAATCTTTTGATCACCCACTATGTATCAAATAACTTGACAATCACTGGCAATACAGAAAAGACTAAAGCAAACAAAGTTCGTACACTTCAGCCAATGTGATCAATGTTAGACAAACAATTACAAAAAAATTCCTTCACTACAAGTTTGATAAGGTCATAAAGAAATGTTCAGAGTGCTATGAAAGTATATAACAAGCATGCCTCTCTTAAAATATGATATCTAATCTGAGGTCTGAAAGAAATTGAAGTAAACCAGGTGAAGAGAAAGGTGATGGGGGAGTAGTAAGGAGGGTGATGAAAAATTCTGGAATCTTGCCTAATATACTTCCCTATCATTAGGTTAGCTGTCAGTCATGATTATATTCAAATCCAACTGTTTCTATGGATTAGCATTTATCACACTTTATTATAATTGCAATTGTTATCCCCCTTCTATAGGCTGCACTTCTTGCCTGTGATTTTATTTTCATCTCTGTATTTTCAATATTTGGTTATTTGTATTTCAATATACTTTTGAAAGTGTTTGTTGTAGTGATATAATACTAGCTTGTCAAGTCTATAGAGCAATCAGGTGATGAATGAAATATTAGTTTTTAAAAATATGTAATACATAGTAATAGTTTAATATAAATCAAAACCAAAAATTCCACCAGAATTTTATTTACCTCTCTTCATCATTTTCCATTGTCCAATATGTTCAATATTTTATAAAAGGAATATAACATTCCCTTTCTATATTTCTCTAATTATTCATGGGGACGGCATCAGCAGATGATTTCAGCTGCATTTTTCTGCTAAGCAAGGTTAGGGTCAAAGGAAAATTGTTAAGTTTTGATAACTGATTAGAAGAAAAATATAAACTAAGCTAAAAATACGTTTTAATTTAAAAATAAGGAGATTTATATTCGGCAGTCTATAGACCCACCAGTGGCAGACCAAACACATGCAAACAGTTAACACAGTTGGAAAGCTGGAGAGTTAAGCTATAGGGAAATTAATGTTCCATTCATTTATTTTCAAAAAATATTTGGTAAGACTTATTCCATTTATAGCAAGAGGAAAAGAGAACTTACACATTTCTGGCAAGAGAAAGCTTTCAAGTTGCAAATAAATATTGATATTGGCTTTAAGACAGTAAAAATCACACATGAACTAAAATACAATAGACATATGGAAGTCTTTGAGGAACCTTACAATATTGCATTCGGTATCTTTCCATGTAGGATAGACTTGAATCAACATTTCTGCTGTTCAAGGTCGACCAAACCAGCAATTTGGCTGTGGATTCAAAGAAGTATAAAGATTTTTATATGCATATATAGATTTTTGTTTTTTGTTTTTTTAGACACAAATTCTGGGAGATGCACAATCTTAATTTATAATTCCATAAGGTTTGACAAATGTAGCCGCGCATGTAATTTGTATCCCTATCTATAGAACATAACTGTCAACCTAGAATTTTCCCTCTAGTCCCTTCTCAGTTAAAATATCCCCAGGAGATACCACTGCTCTGATTTTTTGTTTCAAAATAGATTAATTTTGCCTACACTAAGAATTCACATAAATGGAATAATACAATGCATACTCTGGTATCTGGCTTTTTGTGCTCAGCATAATATAATCCAGCCATGTTGCTGAGTGTACAAATCGTTCTTTATCATTACTCAATATCATTCCATTATATTAATTACCACAATTTGCTCATCCACTCTAGTTTTAAACTATTATGAATAAGGTTTCTGTGAATATATTTTACAAATCGCTTTGTAAACATTCACTTTTATTTCTTTTGGCTAACAGATAGGAGTGGAATTGCCAGTTCATACAGTGGAGGTATGTTTAACTTTATAGAAAAATACCAAGACATTTTTCTAAAGTGCAATTTTATATTCCCACCAGAAATGTATTAAAGTCTAGTTACTATCCAACCTCACCAATATTTGGCGCTACCACTCATTTAGTGGCGCCTCATTGTGGTTTGAGTGTGTATTTCCCTGATGACTAATGATGCTAACAACTTTTTATGTGTTTATTGGCTATTCATACAGCATCCTTTTTTTAGTATTGGTCCAATTTCACTTTTATTAGGTTATTTATACTTTATTATTGAGATACAAAAATTTTGTATATTCAGGACATAAGTCCTTTGTCAAATATATGTTATTCTTCATTGTGTCACTGGTGTCTTTTGATGAGCAAGAGTTTTTAATTTGATGGGTCCTGTCTGAGAAATCTTTGCCTACTTCAGGTTTTCTCCTAGAAAGTAATTAAAAATTTTGCTTTTACATTTAGGTGCTGTATCTTGAATTAATTTTGTGTACAGTTTGAAACAGGAGTCAAGATTTACTTTTCCTATAGATATAATTTTTTTCAGCACCATGTGTTGAAAATAATTTTATTTCCCCATTGAATTACTTTGACAAAGTTGACCAAAATAAATTGAACATTTAAGAGTGCCAAATTTCTGGATTCTGTATTGTTTCCTGTTGACCTATGTCTGCCTTTATGCCAACATCCTATTATCATGGTTACTGCAGCTCTACAATAAGATTTCAAGTCAGATTGAACTTTATACTCCTTTATCAAAATTGTTTTCATTATTTCATGTTCATTATATTTTCACACACATTTTGGAATCTACTGGTCAGTATTTTAGGGAAAAAAAACTGCTGGGTTTATAAATAAGAACGTCTTGAATTTATACATCAATTTGAGAAGAATTGACATCCTGATAATATGGAGCCTTCCAATCCATGGACATGGTATATTTTCTCATTTATTTAGGTCTTCTTTAAATTTTCACAGCAATGTTTTATGGTTTTCAGTGTGTACATCTTACACAAACTTTATTAAATTTATTCCAAAATATTGTGTGATTTTTGATGCTATAGTAGAACTTTTGAAACTTCATTTCCAAATTGTTTGCTGCTAATACACAGAAAGATGGTTTACTTTTGCATATTGATTTTGTATTCTATAACCTTGTTAAATTCATTTATTCTTTCTAGTAATTGCTTTTTATACTTCTTAGGATTTTCTCTGTAGAAAAATGCAAACATCTTTAATTATTTCTTTTCAAACTCCATGCCTTTTTTCCATGCTTTATTCCACTGACTAGAATCTCTAGTAATGTTCACTAAATGTGGTAAGAGTGTACATCTTTATCTTGCTTCTGATTTTAGAAGGGAAGCATTGAATTTTTAACAACTAACTGTAATGGGAACTCCAAAGCTTTTTCAGATGTTTAATCAGATTGAGAAAAGTTTCCTTCTATTTAATTTTGTGAAAAATTTTCTCATGAATGGGTATTCAATATTTTCAAATAATATTTCTGAATTTCTTAAGGTATCACCATGCTTTTTTATTCTGTTCATATAATTAATCGCATTGCTTGATTTTTAAAATATGAAAATAACCTTCCCTTCCTGGGACAAAGTTTGGTTTTCGGTTTTTTTTAATTCTTTTATTTTATTCTTGGATTCAATTTGTTAATATTTTACTCAGGGTTTTTGCCCATATTTGTGAAAGGTATTAGCTTGTCATTTTCCTGTCTCAGAATATCTTTTTCAGGTTTTCCTCTTAGGGTAATGACCTTATAAATGGGATGATGAAGTGTTCTCTTTTTCCCTATTTTCTGAAAGTTTGTGATTACTATTATTGCTTTCTTAAATGTTTGATAGTTTCAACTGGTAACAATAGCTTGGTCTGGATATTTCTCTGTGAAAATATTTTTGCTAGTAAATTTGTTAGAAAGTGTGGTTCCTAAACTTTCGCATGCATAAAAATTGTCTAGAGGTCCTTTAAACATAAATTGTAGACCATGACTTTCAGAGTTCCTGGTTCAGTATTTCTGAAGTGAGGCTGGGGGATATTCATTTTAATGAGGTACTGTATGATGTTGATAGTCCTGGTTTGAGGACTAGATTTTGAGAATCACAGCTTTAAAATATAGACAGCTATACAAGTTTTATATCTCTTTTTGTGTCCGTTTTTTTTAAGTTGTGGTTTTTTTCAAGAATTTTTCTTCCCATTTCATCTAAGTTGTTAAATTTATTGGCATGAAGTTGTTAATAATATTATATGAGTATGCTTGCAATAAGTATATTATTTTTAGTGATATCTTCTCTATTTGATACGAAGAATTTATGTTTCTTTTTTGATGAGTCTTTATTAGAGATTTATCAATTTTTTACACCTTATGATGTAATAGTTTTGTTAACGGTCTCTATTAACAAATAGTCTCTATTGCTTTGTTAATAGTGTCTACTGCTTTTCTATTTTATTGATTTCTGCTCTTAACTTTATGTTTCCTTTTCTTTAGTAATTTTGATTTTATCTTTTCATCTTCTTAAAGTGGACATTTAGATCATGGATTCTTTTTTTTTTTCTTTTCTTTTCTTATATAGGTAAACTAAATTTTTCTGTAAGTATTGCTTTAGATGCATTCCAACAATTTTAACATGCATACTCTCAATATCACTAAGTTTATAATAATTTCTACTTTTCCTCATTATTTTTCACTTGGCCCGTAAGTTATGTAGAAGTGTGCTGTTTAACTTCCAGATGTAAGATGTATTGCTAGATAGCTTTTTCCTATGAACTTCAAATTTTAATTTTGTTGAAGTCACCAAATAAAATAAAATTGAAGTCACAAAACAATTTTTTCTGGGTAATTGATTTTATGATCCCACACAATCTCTATCTTGGTGAACATTCCAAGTTAAATTGAGGAAAATGTGTATTATACTGTTATGTAGTTTTCTATAAATGTCAAACGAGAGGTGATTGACAGTGTTTACATATTCTATAACTTCACTAATTTTTTTTGGGGGGGGCCTGGTTATATTTTTTTAAAAAATGCTGAGATAGAGTTAGAATTTCCAAATCTGGTTGTGGATTTGCTTATTGCTTTCTTTAAATTGGTGCCTATATGTATGTGAGTTTATGCTTTTCTAATGAGTTAACCCTTTTATCATTATAAAATGTCCCTAATGTCTCTGGTAATACTTTGTCTTGAAGTCTCCTTTAACTAAGAAAAGCACCACTCTAGCTTTCTTGTAATTGGTGTTGTGAAGGTATATATATTTCTATTGCTTTTTAAAAAATAATTATTTGTGCATTTATATTTAAATTCTGTTCCTGTGAGAACAGAATACAGAATTCCCCCACTACCACCACCTCCAGCCCCTAAAAGCCACTAATCTCTATTTTCTATCCCTATCCATTTTTTTAATTTTCCCGGAATTTTATGAAAATAAAATCATATATTATGTAGCATTTTGAGTCCGGCTTCTTTTGCTTAGCATAATGCCTTTGACATTCATCTGTGTCCTTGCAGGTATTCATAGTTTGTTCTTTTCTTATTATGAATTCATATTCTACAGGTATGGATGTGCTTACCTCTTCATCAATTGAAAGCCATTTAAGCTTGTTTCCAGTTTCTTGTGACTATAAATAAAGACACCAAAAATATTCACATACAAGCTTTTCTGTGAACATATGTTTTTATTTCTCTTAGGTAAATGCCTAGGAGTGCATTTAATTTTGTAAGAAACTGCCAAATTGTTTCCAGCGTGGCGGTGCCATTTTTCATTCCCCCCAGCAACGTATGAGAATGAAATTCTCTCCATTTTTATCAACATGCAATGTCTGTGTTGTAATTCTAGTCATTCTAAAAGATTTATCATAGTATTTCATACTTTTAACTTGCATCTCTCTAGTGACTAAAAATTGAACTATACACACAAACACACATACATATATATATATATTTGATATCTGTATATATTCTCTGGTGAAATATCTGTATATATCATTTATCTATTTTTTAAGTATTGTTTTTCTTATCATTGAGTTACGGGAGTTATTTTTATATTCTGGACACCATCCTTTATTATAGGTGCATGATAGATACGTGTAATTTTTCCAATCAGAAGATGGTCTTTTTTCTCAACAAGATCTTTTGAAGAGATTTCAATATTTATGAAGTCCAATTTATTAATTTTGCTGTTATGAATTATGCTTTTTGTGTCTTATCTAAAATTGTTTTTGCAAATCTAATGTTGCAAAAAATTCTCTAACATTTTCATCTTGATATTTTATAGTTTTAGGTTTTGCATTTTAGGCCTATAATCCATTTTAAGTTAATTTTTGGATATTTGATATGTTATGGGTCAAGATTCATTTTTAAACATATAACTGGCAAATTGGTTCAGTACTGGTGGTAGGAAACCTCTAATAGCATTGGAGTAGAATCCTAGGCTTGGAACAGTTTCTTGCCTCTCTCCCAGGGGCAGAGCATGTTTTAGCTCTATCCTGCATCTTCCGCTCCCAGGGTCTTTTCCAGGACCCTAGAAGAAACAGGATTTGCTCTCCCTTCCACAGAGGTTTAGTACTTTTGAGAGAAGTTTCTAAGCAGAGAGCCATGTTCCATGCTCCATGCATGCAGTACCAAAGGAGCCTCTCTCCAGTCTCTGCTTTCGCCCCCAATCGATCTCCTGAGCACCACGTGGAGTTTCCATGGAAACGACCCAGCAAGTGGAGGCAAATCCCCATCTTATATGTGGCCCCCAAGATTTCTATATACTGTTACACTCACCCACATCTGGCTTTGTGTATTTCAAAATTGTTAACAAGAGTAGATGTTAAGGGTTCTCAACACAATAAATGATAAGTAAGGTGGCAGATACGTTAATTAGCTTGATTTAGTCATTCCACAATGTATTACATATATCAGAATATCTCATTGTGACCTGTGAATACATGTAGTTCTCATTTGTCAGTTAAAAATAAAGTTAAATAAATAAGCAAAAAACCCTATTTGTTGACACTTTGATTCCCTCTTACCTGCTCACGTGGTGGCACCATCTTTTTTCTGGGCTGTGTCACAGTTGAGACAGGCCACACCTTATTACTCTCTTCAGAGGATTTTGCAGCTATGTGATGGCACTGTGAACTCAGCTCTCTGATGGTTTCAAGGAAAGCAGTAATGGTGTTTTCTCATTGTCAGTACAGAAATCACGCTCTTTTCCAGCTTTCCACATCCTAGACAGTAACAGAAGTACCTCACCTTCATTCATGAAAGGTAGTTTTCCTATGTATAGGATAATAAGCTAATAGATTTTTGGCTTCTTCAGTACTCTACGATTCCGTAGCTATTCTTTTGTCTTCCCTCATTATTGTTTATGATATTAACTTACAATTATTTAATTAATTGCTTCACTGAATATAATGTGCCATTTTTCTCTGGCTGCTTTCAAGATTTTTTCTCTTCTCCTCTCTCATTTTTCAGCAGTATTACTATGATATTCACAGTTGCAATTTATTTGTATTCATTCTGCTCTGAGATTCCTGAGCTTTTGTATCTGTAAGTATCTATTTTTCATCAAATGTGGGTAAGGTTCTCTTTTTTAGTTGAAAATTTTTTTTTTTTTTTTTGTCTTTCTCTCCTTTTATTCTAGGATTCCAGTTACTGGTATGTTACATTGTGATATTATTCTACAAGTTTTGAGCCATATTTTTTTGTTGTTGTTTGTTTGGGGGATTTTTTGTGTGGTTCATATTAGATTATTTATTTATTTTTATTTATTTATTTAATGTTTTGTTTTGTTTTTATTGGTTGTGAATATTCATGGTGTGCAAAGCAAATTGTCACCACTCGTGCTTAAGATGTAATGGCTGGATCCATACTGGCAGCATGTCCATTACTATAAGTTGTAGTTATACCCCGTGTCCCCCACCCAATTATCCCCTCAGTTATCTCTGACCTCCCTCCCCCTCCCTCTTTGCCCCCCACTCCACTTTGTATCCCTAGGTATGCTCTCTCCTTCTGCAAGTCCAACACACCACTGTGGTCTTTCTTTCCTTCCTTCTTTTTCTCTTAGCTCCCACATATGAATGAGTACATATAGTATTTATCCCTCTGTGCTTTGCTTATTTCACTCAACATAAGTTTCTCCAAGCTCATCCATGTTGTTGCAAATGGGAGAATTTCATTTTTTAATGGCAGAGTAGTATTCCATTGTGAATATATATCACATTTTCCTTATCCAGTCATCCACCAATGGACATGTAGGTTTGTTCCATATCTTGGCTATTGTGAACAGACCTGTGATGAACATGGGAGAGCAGGTGTACCTTTTGACATGGTGATTTCCATTCCTTTGGGTATATACCCAGAAGTGGGATTGCTGGATCATATGGAGGATCTATCAGTAGTTGTTTGAGAAAACTCCATACTGTTTTCCATAGTGATTGTAATAATTTACAGTCCCACCAACAGTGTAGGAGTGTTCCCTTCTCTCCGCATCCTCACCATCATTTGTTATTCACCATCTTTTTGATAATAGCAAGTCAAACTGGAGTGATATGATATTTCAATGTGGTTTTAATTTGCATTTCCCTGATGACTAGTGATGTTGAGCATTTTTTCATGTACCTGTTGTCCATTTGTATATCTTCCTTTAAAAAATGTCTATTCAGTTCCTTTGCCCTTTTTTTTAATTGGGTTATTTTTTTTTCTGTATAATTGCTTGAGTTCCTTTTATATTATGGATATTAATCCCTTGCTGGATGCATAGTTTGCAAAAGTTTTTCTTTAACTATGCATTTTGTAAAAATTCTTTCTCTTTGTTCTTCAAATTGGATATTTTATTTTAATTTATCTTCGAAACTCTTTCTTCTTTCTCTGATATTCTGCTATAACCATTCAGTGATTTTCTTATTCCAACTATTTTACTTCTTAGTTCCAGAATTTCCTTTTGATTATTTTTATCATTTATATTTCTCTGTTGTATATTTTTATATTTTATGTTGTATATTTGTATATTTTTAATGACTATATTTTCTTTTAAGTCCTCAAAAATATTTAAAATAGCTAGAATAGCTGCTCTAAAGTTCTCACTATTTCTAACATCTGAATCATTTCAAGGACTGTTTTGACAGTGTTTTTCCCCCCTTTGGCCATGAGTCATTTTTTCCTCCTTAGTCACAGGTCTAGTAATTTTTTATTGTATGCTAAAAATAGAGAATTATATATAGCAGATACTGAATTCTGTTATTTTCCTCTTAAGAGTGTTGTTTTTGTTCTTGCACATAATTAATTTGACTTAAGGCAACCCCTATATTCCGCCTCCCCAGGGGTGAATAACAGTTGAAACCACTGCTTAGGTTTTTCACATTTCTAGCTGTAGTTTTCTGCCACTGACCTTGGAATGTTCTCATACTTGCATAGTCAACCGGCATTGGGCAGTGTTTATACACACATTTTGGGGTACCCTCCTCTATGTCACTCTCCTTTATAGGATTCCCCCTCACCTTCAAGCCACTTTGGCAGACCCAAATTCCACTTGCTGACACCTCAAGCCAGTAATGATGATGATGATGATGATGATTTCTCCTTGAGTTCTAGTTGCTCCATTCTGTGAGGTATGGGCAATGTCTTCAGGCCACAAAACAAACAAACAAATCATATAAATCTCACCTAGTGCACTTCTCAACTTTTAAGGGTCAAGTCCATTCCTGTTTCTGCCTGGTTTGGCCTGTTCTCCAGTATTTTCAAATAGTTATTTGTTAAACTGTTTTATTTAGAGAGGAAAGAGAACTTTAATTTTTACTATGTCCAAAATACTTTTTTTTTTTTTTCTTGGTAACAGACCCTATAAAATTATCATGGCTAAGGACTTATATCCAGCTAATTATATTTACAAAAAAATAAAGTCTATCGCAATTATTAAAATTATTGCTTCTGCTTATACTGCTTTCCCCTAGGGATGTAATTATTCTGCTTTTATTTTTTATTTATTAAATGTTACTTATATCGTTAAATATCACTTTTCAAAATCACACATATGTTATTATACTAAAGCCATTCTTAAGCATCAGTTTCACAGAGATTCCTAGGAGTGCTTACCCTGTACTAGACACATTGCTAATCCTTGGGGATATAGAAATGACCAATCATGATGTCTGTCATCACGGGTTCTACAACTCCCATCTCTCTCACTCCTGCTCTTTTTCTCACTCCTGCCCTTGCTGTCTCTTTCAGCCTATTTTTTTAAATATATGTGCTACATTAGTGCTCATAATACATACACAATTGTCTATTTATTATATTCTTTTTGCATTGATAGAGACACTATAACATTTAGAAATTGGAGGGTAAATGATCAAAATTCCATCACTCTAATATGCATTAACCATATTCAATGTGTATGTTGTCTTCCAGCACTGGTTGGCATGCCAATACATAAAAATAGCACCCACAACAATGTACATAAAAATTTGTATTTAGTACAAATTTGATTGTGAGGTACGTTTATTATTATTTTGGCCTTTTGAGATAGAAACATACTTAAATTCTAGAACCTTAAATGTGTATCATACTTGACCAATATTTTCATGTCTTCGATCAAAGCATGAGAAAATAAAAACACTTTGAAAATAAAAATATTAATGAAACCATAAACCATTATTATGTTAGATTCATGTTTGCTTTTTTGCTTGATGAATTATTGATATGAGTAAAACCACATGGACTTTTTTACATCTATAGCCTCGAACATTATCTCCCATAGAGTAGAATATGCATCCCACGTAATTTTAAAAGAGTCATGGTGATTTTACTAGAACACATTACTATCTATCATCAATCTGCTATATAAGCACGTACAGATTATTAGAACATGTTTAGTTACTGGTACTATCAGTTAAAATCTACTGAGTAGTTATGACATGAAGCGCTGTTTGAAAAAAGGTTACATGTAATAAATTCATTTAATCCCAAAGTCAGTCCTATGAGGTAAAAGCTATACTTTTCTCCAAGTTTCAATTGAGAAAACTGACGCATAGAGAGGCTTAAAAATCTTGTCCAAAGTCCCACTGTTTGGAAATGGCAGAGAGAACTTTGAATCCAGACATTCTGTCTCCAGAAACTTCAACCAAGAGTTGAGGGCCATTTTGAATAAATTGTTTTTGAATAAAGAAATAAAGGGAAGTTGAGACCAAAAAAGAAAAAAAAAAAGGGATGAGATGCTCGTGTGAAGAAAGAGTAGGGAAGGGATGCAAGAAAACCAATAAAGCAGAGTGTGAAGGAGGGATGCCAGCAGCGTCAGGTGCAGCAGGGAGATGAGTCAAATAGCAACAGAAACAGAATGTGCATTTGGCATTAAAAGCTGACTTTCTTTAGGAGGGCTCGGCAGAGTGGGGCAGGCAGTTGGACATAACAGAAGCATGAGAAATAAAGTGGAGATGGCAGAATGCAGAGGGCAGACGTCTGAGAAGTTTGTACGGAAATGCATTTGAGGGTGAATGGAGGTGGGTGAGGGTGTTTTGGTTTGTTGCCTGTTTTGCTTGGGGACTTGTTTGTTGTGTGTTTTAGGATGAGAGAAATGTGAGCACATTTGTGGACAAATGGGAAGGAGATGGCAGAGAAGGAAAGATTGGTATATAAGCCTGATCGCAAAACAATTTTTAAAGATCTTCAGACCTGCCTAAGACAAATGAAAAGCAAAAGAAGAGGGATGTGTGTATTGAAGTAGAAGGTGTAAAATCAACTTCACCTGCTTTTTCATATGTGTCTCTCGAGCCTTGCCTGGCATTCCAGACAGACCCTGATTCCATCGTAAAACATTAGAGGCACACTGGAATCTGTTTCTCTGACAGAACGGTCTGCTGATAAATTAAGTGTGAGTGAATCAGATACAGATGGACTGAATTTCACTTGAAATAAACATGAATTACAAAATTGGAAGGGGAAAAATGCCCTAGGAAACGTCACTTGTGCCAACTGAAAATTGTTTGGAACACTAATTTTCCAGCCTGGCTCGATATTCCCATCTATTCCTCAGTCCTCCTTCAACCTGCTTCCGATTTGTCTGGATAAATGACATTCTTCAGTCCTCTGGAGCCTTCAGAACAGCTCTGGGGAAACTATGGAGGCAGGGACTTCTGGGAAGCAATGATATAAGATTTGTATAGGCATTTATTAGTCAGCGTGGGGTCTGTGGGGATGCTGGTGAGAAATGGTTCCAGCATGCCTCAAGGATGTTCTTCCTCCTTCGCTGGACAGATACAGACATGGAAAAATCCACGGGCTTCAGACTCAGGCTGACCTGCGTTGGAATCCTGGAAATAACACATATTAGCTATGTACCCTTAATCCACTAACTTTGCCTCATGAGCCTCAAATGAATTATCTGGAAAATGGGAATATCAGGTGATATGTATCTCACGAAATGTTAGGCTTTCAGGAGGCTGTGCATTCACAAAGCACACAGAAGGTGCCTGACAACAGTTGTACATTCAGAAAATATAAACCAGTTTCCATGCAGAGACGGCCACAGAGACCTCCAAAGTCATCTGAAAAGCACAGCAGTGGTTTCTAGCCTATGACTCCTGAAGTGTAGACTCTGTAGATGGGATTGAGACATATATGTTTATCAAGGGCTTCTCAGGTGATTCTGATAATTGGTAACATTTAAGAACCACTGGAATAAAGGCTAGGGTAGGAAAAAAAAGAATAAAGGCCAGTGTGACGTTAGTTCCCCTGAAGCCTCCTCATGGCCTCTAAGGTATTTTCTGCTTCTCTTAGTTCTCAGCCTTGTGGGACCCTGTAATTTCACAGAAACAAAAAAAAAATAACGATAGTGTAATTAAAATGCTGATCCCAAATGGTGATGTGGTCTTTCATGAAAGATCTTCTCAGAGGAAAAGGGCCTGAAATACCTATTTCTGAGGACTAGATAAGAAAAAATGAGGGTCGATGCTTTTTGACCCAGCCTGACTTAAGGGTGAGGTGACTGGGATCAAGGGACACTGAGTGATGGTCAGGCACTGGAAACTGGTGTTGGACTTGATGCTGGGGAGCAGAGTATCCACGGGTGCTTGAAGACATGCACCAGTAGAGAGGACAGATGACTGAGCAGGTAGCATGATTATGGTGTCATAAGAGGTATCTGATGAGAATGATCTCCAGTGGCTAAGAAATTAGGCAACACCAGATACTAGGTGACAGTTTTAATTCTCTCAGCATCTGCATTGTTGAATGGCTTCCAGGAGAGGCCACATGGCATGCATGAGTCAGGGCATGTTGTTGTGGGAACAGCACAGACCCTGATGAATCTCACAGACCAGGTTTGAATCCAGCCTCCACCACCTACCAACTGTACCAAGTGATGCTGTCCCTCTGAATTATAGTCTTCTCATCTGTCAATGGGTATAATAATGGATCATTGACAGGATTATAGAATATGTTGTGGTGCATGTGCATTAGCACTAACTAAGATTTACTGTGATATATATATATATATGTATATGTATATGCATATGTGTGTATATATATATATATATAAAACCTTAGTTATTGCTATTTTAAATTCATTATTTCAACAAACAACCCTAAGTGCCTACTATATGCCAGTTGTCTTGCTAGATGTTACAGGAATACTAAAAATGGTCCCTGCCTTTTACTAGTGTAGAAAATAGCCACATTCTCTATAAAAACAAAGACACTAGTCTTTTAAAATTAAATTCAGATCAAGCCACTCTTCTACTTAGATCCCTTTGAGGATTTCTATTATTCTTAGGATAAAAATCTGAAATCCTTAATATGACACACAAGACTGTGTCTGATGTTGTACTTGATTAAGAAACATCAATCTAATCTCAGGCTACCTAGCCACCTGGTTTCTCCACCTGTAAAAGGCGTAGAAGGATGCAGTGCTTCCAAAGCCCCTAGAAGCCCCGGTGATGTGTTAGGGGTAGCCACAGTTTGGGATATACAGACACGGATTAATCCTAGATGTGCTGCCCACACGTTGCCCTTGGGACAGTTAGCAAGTTATTTGCCTCCCGGAGCCTCAGTTCTCTCCTCTGTGGAATGAGGTTGTTAACTCCTACATGATTAGGTTTTTCTGTGTATTAAATGAAAATGGTAAAGCATGGGGAAATATATAGAAGCCAATAAATGTTAGACTTCACCTATCTCCATGAACAAATGAGTGAATCCATGAATTTGCATCCCTTTCTCAGAGTTTCTTTACCTCTTTTTTGTTTGGATCATTTTTAGTCTTATGGTATTATCTAATAAATACTCACTATTTACTGTTGTTTTTATTATCATTGTTATATGCTCAAAATTTTTACTCTACAGCTAATACTTTTAAATAATTTTCCAAAAGACTCTGAACGATAAATGCTGGCGAGGTTGCGGAGAAAAAGGAACTCTCATACATTGTTGGTGGGACTGCAAAATGGTGCAGCCTCTATGGAAAATGGTATGGAGGTTCCTCAAACAATTGCAGATTGATCTACCATACGACCCAGCTATCCCACTGTTGGGAATATACCCAGAGGAATGGAAATCATCAAGTCGAAGGGATACCTGTTCCCCAATGTTTATCGCAGCACTCTTTACAATAGCCAAGAGTTGGAACCAGCCCAAATGTCCATTATCAGATGAGTGGATACGGAAAATGTGGTACATCTACACAATGGAATACTACTCAGCTATAAAAACGAATGAAATACTGCCATTTGCAACAACATGGATGGACCTTGAGAGAATTATATTAAGTGAAACGAGTCAGGCACAGAAAGAGGAATCCCACATGTTCTCACTTATTGGTGGGAGCTAAAAATTAATATATAAATTCACACACACACACACACACACACACACACACACACACACACACACACACACACACACAAACCGGGGGGGGGAAGAAGATATAACAAACACAACTACTTGAAGTTGATACGACAAGCCAACAGAAAGGACATTGTTGGGGGGGCGGGGGGGAGGGAGAAGGGAGGGAGGTTTTGGTGATGGGGAGCAATAATCAGCCACAATGTATATAGACAAAATAAAACTTAAAAAAATAAAAATAAAAATAAAATAAACTTTAAAAAATAAATAAATAAATAAATAAATAATTTTCTAAGTACAACAATCTGAAACCAATTTCATTTGGAAGGTACAAGTAAATATTAATTTATTCAGCAGCTACTTGGTAGCAGGCATCGTGCTGGCATGTTACATATTTAGCTCCTTAAACCTTCCAAGATAAGAGCTGGGTCTATGTCTCAGAGAGAAAACATTTTCTTCAGACATCTGCAGAAGCCTCCTTGCACCACCAGGGAGCGGTAAAGAGCCAGTATTTAGAATTTTGAAAACTCTTAAGTCCCCACTACCAGTTTCTCTCTGAGCACAGCATGCTGGCAAGTACCGAGTAAGTCTTGCCTGGCTAACTATGTAGTCACAGGAGGGTAAGTGTTAAAGGGAGGGATTTGTAAGCTAGTACAACATATCACCTCTGATTTTAGGCATGTAACCCATAGAAGGTAAACAGGGATGTAATTTTCCAAGTGAGCTTGGAGATAATATATTTCTACCACTGCTTTTTAAAGAAAGGGAGACTGAGACCCAGAGATGGACAAAGACTTATTCAATATCACCCCGGGAACTGGTAGCAGAGCTGGAGCCAGAACATCTGGACACTGTTCACACTGACGTGCCTGTTCAAAAGTCGGTACATATGTATGAAATATTCTGATATCACTCATACTCTCTATTGTCAAAAAGGAAACTGACTTTCCTTCATGGTCTTTTCATCCTGGTACTCCATAGAAGACTTTGCACATAGTTCTTCCATCTGCATTGTTATTAGACAGTCCTGGGTATATTGCTTCTCTATAAAGGATAGCCAGAAAGGCAGGTGACACGTAAGGCAGGTGACTCATCAAAGGAAAACTTACAAGTCTTTTTCAGGAATGTAATTTTGGTGGCTCAGAGAAGACTCCAGCAGGAGGTTGATTAAGTCAGTCATTCTTCTTTCTTTCTTGAAATAATAATTATTAGAGTCCAACTCTGCATCAGGCTCCTTCTTAGAAAATGTGGGCATGGAAAGAAATTAGATGTAATGCAATATGGATATAATACATAATTCCTACTCTCAGCAAATCCACAGTCTAATGGTACATCCTGGCAAGAAACTGGGTAATTACAATACAGAATCATAAAATTGATGGTGGCAGGATATATACCAGTGATTTAATTTTGTTTTTTCTTTTCTTCTTCAGTAAGGTACATGCCAGTAAACTACTTTTGGTTCACCAACAGCAATCTCTCTTAGAAGAGAGCAGAGTTGTGTACCTTAGAAACAGCAATGCACACGTGGATCCTTCCAAGAGCCTCCACTGGAAAAACAAGTTACTCTTGAGTCACTAAGATTAGAATCCCTCAAAAGGGAGCTGAAAGACTTAGGGCACATCTCTTGGAAAGATGAGCTTGTAACCCCATTATATAGGGGAAGGACTGTCTGATTCTGTGTGTGTGAAATATCTGTCTCTCCTCTTAAGTCAATTCCCAGAAAGGACACAGGGATTCTTTGTTGGTGAGGTAACAGATTTTGTAATCAACTTGACCAGAATTCTTGGGTCTGGCCGATAACTTGACAGAGGGATAGATATGTACTTGAGGGCGCTGAGCACGAAGACTTTGAAATGGACAACCCAACTGTGGGGGCTTCTTGGCCTTGCTTGGCTGAGAGCATTTTCTCCCTAGAACCACAGCAGCTGGCACAGTGAGGCCTTTTGGCAAGATGAGCCAGCCTGGGCTGTCAGAGCCCTAGAGTTGGCAGCTAAAAGCAATGGCAGAAATGTTCTTATCGGATGCTGCTCCTCTTACTTGATTTTAGAAATTGGTCCGACTTTGCTTTTAGGATTTCATCAGCTCATGTTTTGTTTATTGTTGTTGCTACTTTTTTTATTTTGCTTGTTAATTTTTAACAGTTTTTTGGGGAAAGGGTACTCTAAAAAATTAATACTATAGGGCCGAGCCCGTGGCGCACTTGGTAGAGTGCTGCGCTGGCAGCGCGGCGACGCTCCCGCCGCGGGTTCGGATCCTATATAGGACTGACCCGTGCACTCACTGGCTGAGTGCCGGTCACGAAAAAACGACAAAAAAAAAAAAAAAAATTAATACTATACAATAATGAAGTCATGTAATGGAGTAATAGAATCATGCATCATTTAACGGTGGGGATACATCCTGAGAAAATACATTGTTAGGTGATTTCATCGTTGTCTGAACATCATAGCACGTACTTACACAAATCTAGATAACGCAGCCTACTGCACATCTGTGCTATATCATACAGTCCTTACAGTTTTATGGGACCACCTTTGTATACGTGGTCTATTGTTGACCAAAACAGTGTTATATAGTGCATGACTGCATGTAGATGAAGCATATGAAAATCTGAGAGATTAATTAGGAAAATCAAACACATCTGACCATATTTTTGCTCTGCATTCAAGAAGTGGTTTGCAGAGGTTAAAACGATACTAGAGATGCAGTTTGCTGCGGGCACAAAGGGATCCTAATTATGGCTGCTATGGGATGATAGAGAAGGTTTCCTGGAGAAAGGAAGCCTCAGAATGGGTACAGATGAACGCAGGAAACCTGTCAAAAAGGTGACGTCTGGGCAGTGAGAACAACACATGTAAAAGCATTGGTGCCTGGAATCATAGCCATGTCTTGGGGTGGGAGGAATCAAACACATAGAATAGTAGAGGGAATCATTTTATTATATTTGCTTGTCTTGTTTGCTTGGTTTTGTCTTTAGGTCATCAGGTTTGGAATTCTGCATGGCCAGAGCATCGGGTTCTTGAGCAGAATGAACAGAGAAGAGGTCACGGCCTTGCTTACTGGGTTAAAGAGTCAGAGGTTCCACAAAAATCAACTACATTGTATATTGATAAATTGAAAATAAATAAATAAATAAGTGAAAAATATGAGTTTGAGTTTCCCTTCCAGGCCATGGGGAACACTGTAAGAGAATCTCTTGGTTTCTGAACTATTAAACTTCTGAGTATGTGGCCCACTGAGTGATATCTCCATCTCAAGCTCCAAAGCTGGAGACCTGCAAGGACAGTAGTTATTTCATAGTCACTGCTGATGTGGTCTTCATAAACCTCTCTGAGGTGGATAGGGCAGGGCTCTTCTCCTCTGAGCAATGAGGAGTGAGTGCCTTTCAGAGAGGGAGGGAAGCCAAACTCACTCCAGAACGTGCAGGAGAGTAAGCACTTGTATTCTCCTCATGCTTTCCCTCATTTTCCCCTCTTCCACATTTCTTCTTTAGCCCAGCTTAGTTACTGCTGTGGATTGAATGTCCCCTCAAAACTTGATTTCCATTGTAACAGACCTAGGAGGGTGGGATATCCAATGCTGATATTTGAAAGGTGGAGCCTTTAAGAGGTGATTAGATCATGAAGGCTGTGCCCTTGTGAATGGATCGATCCATTCAAGGAGTAGTGGGTGTGGTTCTGATGGCTTTATAAGGAGAGCATGTGAGAAGTTTAGGTCTCTCTTGCTCATTCTATTCTTACCATGTGATACCCTGAGTTACTGTACAGAGTTACTGCACCGGAAAGAAGGCCCTCACCACATGTGTGCCCTGGACCTTGGACTTCCCAGCCTCCAGAACTGTAAAAAATAAATTTTGATTCTTTATAAATTACCCAGTTTCAGGTATTCTGTGATAAGCAACAGAAATGAAGTAACACAGTTATAGGATCCGGCTTTGGGCAATTTATTTCTGTTGCTGGAGCCTCAATTTCAACAGTTGCATGTGATAGACGTTATAAACTCTGTCCTCCCTAATGTTTTAGAAGCATAAAACCCAGAGTCCTTGAGAGATCTAGACTGCCCTTCACAATGGGGCCCTGCACCTCCTCTGCCCCAGCTTCATCATCTGATACTCGACCCACCGTACCCTACCCCTGACATCTCATTCACGTCACACTCAATGACTTTGAATTCTGTGCAGCCATCACGTGCACTCTCAAACCCAGACCTCCAGCCCCAGGGCATTTTGTGTTCATACAGAAAAAAGTTCGTTTCATCTCCGTCCCCATTCCCTTAGGTGTTCGCTTAGGTGCCACCTCCTCCAGAAAGCCTACCCTGACTCACATCAAATGGCATTTGTCTCTGTGTCTTCCCTGTGCTTTCATAGGACATTACCTTCTTCCATACTACCTATCACAATGTGTTGGATGTGCCTGACCCTTTCCTTGTCATTTCCACCTTCCCACCAGAGAAATAGCCTCTACCAAGTAGTAAGAAGGATTTTCTTATTCTCCATCTTCTCCCCAGTACCAAGAATAGCATTTCACAAATGATGCATGCTCTAAAAATGGCTGGATGAATAAATAATTGACTGAACAAAATAGTGCAGACAGGACGTGAGAATTTAAAGGGGGAGGTGAAGAACAATGTAATGATGTTACAGTGCAACACATGGCCATTTGTTTCCATGGTAGCGTTGGACGCCTCAGTTCTGTCACTCTCTCACATAGTTTCACATTCTGTCCTCACTGAAGAGGTCAAGCTGGGAGCCCATTTTCCTCTGGAAAGTACTCACTGATCCTATTCCACATTCTTTTGTCCCTGCTATTGTCAGCGAAGCCAGGAACTTCTGGGATCTCTATTAGCTCCAGGCTGTGTGAACAGATGCAGGGCCAGCATTTCAGCTGGGAAGAAAGCCCTGGTGTGAACAGAGTTGTCTGAATGCAGGCACAGAGAACAGTGGCATTTGCTCCTGCTGTGAGCAGGCAAGGTGGAAAGGTGGAAAGGAAAATTAACGATAGTCAAATATGTGTTGAGTCCCTCAAAAGCAGTGGGACACTGTAAAAAAGTGAGCTTAAAATTTGGAGCCACACATCCCATATTTAGACTGTGGGTAACATTTTATCATTTCTAAGTCCAGGTTCTTTAAATTAGAGTAGTATCAGTACCTAAGTCTTAGGCCTGTCCTAAGAATGAAATAAAGTAACTCTCATGGGCTGCTTAAATGAATACTGGGTACTTAGTAGGGTCTATCAGTCTATCTATCTAGTTAAATGCATGAATGAATGGGGGATTCCCTGTTCTTTAAATATAGTATGATCCTGCAATTTTTTAAATTAACACAACATCAAGAATCTTTTTTCCATTTCAATCTTGCACTGTAAACTTTCAGAAAACAGTGATTGAAGTCTCCAAGCCAGTACCAAGAACCCACAGCATTAGAGAGATCTGCATATCACTAGTTCTCTGCATCTATAGGATACACAACATGATCCACTGAAGAAAAGCTTAACCGAGTTATCTGAAATATGGACAAGTAGCAGCTTGCACAATAACTGTATCACATAATGCCCATATGATGCCAGAAATGGTGATACCAGAGAAACTGATTATTACTCATTCTTACTCCACCTTCATCCATCCAAGCAAGGCTGCCACATCCCAGGGACTGCAGGCTATAACGAGATAGAGGAGTCAGATATGTGTGCAGTTAGCACTGCTGCCAGTTGGAAAGCCTGGGATCCATATCTGCAGTAGACGGGTCCAGGCTTTCCACTGTTGGAAACATCAGCATCAGAGGTACGCTAGGGAGGCTGTTCGTGCATTGAGCTCCTCCAGGGCCAGTGCTGCTCTGGGTTAGCTAACCCACTCGGGCCTCAGTCCAGCAACACACAGCTCATCACTCCGCTCTGCAGATATAATGGGCCATGCTTGACTTCTTAGCCAACCAAAGTCGGAGCCACGCCAAGATTTCTGTAAATCCTGCTAAAAATTGTATTTACATTAAACAAGAGACATCCCTCAGATCTAGCCTTCAGGGGTGGAACTGACTAAAAGTCTCTGTCCCTAACTCTCTCGATTATTGTTGGACTGACATGAATTAAGACCTGATCTACAGGCCTACCTATAAGGGGTGCTGAGCAAGGTGTTTTATGGTGTTCACACGTTTTTTCTACATAGTCTGATAATACAGCCCTCTTTGTCTGGTGATAGCATCCTCTTTCTTATCGTAAATCCTCCCTCAACTTATATAGTCCTGGTGGAAGAAGGGAACTTATCAAGCTTGTAACTGCTCGTTAGTTAATCACTGGGAGATCTAGGTTGGTCCATTCCTAATACTGCATCTCATTGAACAGAGAGAATGGCCCAAGGGGTGTGAGGAAAAGGAGGAGAAAGTGAAAAGAAAGAAGAAGCCGAGGCACGAGGAGCAGAACAAGAAAAGGGGAAGGGGAAGGAGGAAGTGATCATTTAAGGCTTAGAAACTATACGCATCCGCCACAGCGGAAGTCAGTTTCCACTCCCTGGACAAAATAGATCAAACACGTGTGTGCGTGTGTGTGTGTGTGTGTGTGTGTGTGCATGCGTGCGTGCGTGCGTGTGTGTGTGTGTGTGTGTGTGTGTGTGTGTGTGCGTGTTGTGATTATGGTTGATTTTATAATGGATTTATACTTTCCGTGGCTTTGTTTTGAATTCTTTTTTCTAAATAAAGAGAAAAAAAATAAGAAAAGATAAAATAAATATTACCAACAGAAGAAATTCAATGTTTCAATTCAATAAATGCTATTTATAGTATAAAATTAATAATATAAAATAATAATGATATTAATAAGTAAAAATAGTAGGGAGGAATATCAAAAATTTAATATGGAGCTAAGGAAGCCAGAGGCCAATGGGTATGTTCTATATGATTTCATCAATCTAAAGTTCAACAACAGGCACACTTAATCTTTTCGAAGCTGTGGACAGTGAACGTCCTGGTGAAGCATACCAGAAGGGCATGAGAGGAGGGTTTCTGAGGAGCTGACAATATTCAGTTTTTATCCGGATGCTGGTTATGGGTGTATGTTCAATTTGTGAAAATGTTTTGAACCGTGCATCAGTGATTTTTGCTCTTTTCTATATGTATGTTATACTTCAATGCCATATTACAAAAATCCTTAGACAAACCTAGCCCTGAACCACCTACATTAATTGTTCGGGAAAGATTGCTAAGTTGTTCTAGTGTCCTCAGAGGGAGTAGTCCACAAATTTGAAATTTGATATGATGTAACTAGTATCTCTTTTTAAATTCCAAACTAGTCTTTACTGGTTTGAAAATTCACAACTTTTGCACTTGCATTCTCTTGTGCTGCTGCTTTTTTTTTTTTTTTTTTTTTTTGGCAATTCTCAGAAAAATACTTCTGAATCCACCCTCTCACAGATTACTATGGTGTTAAAGGCATGTTTTTCTGGGCGTGATCCACAATCCACATTGTGAAAGGGTAAAGAGAAGCCAGTTCTGCCTTCTCTGAATGATAACATAGGCATAACATAGTCATGTCCAGCAGGTTATGGAGGGAGAGTACAATAATTACTGTGCTGTTCATTTGTTTTCAAAAGCCAAACTGATTTGCACATACGTAGAATGTTCCCACACGTTAGATGTAATATATGCAAATGTAACCAGCACAGCTCAATATTATTACTTTAACAAGCAACACCAGATTCCTCTTTGGAAGTAAGTGATCTTTTACAGCGAAAAATTTCCTTGGTGTGTGACCGGGATAGAAACTGAGATTCCAAAGGACTAGATGTTGGCTGATTCCAAGGCTTCAGATAAAAAAGGTAAAGTAGCTCTGTGCAAAATTGGGGATGGAGGTATGGATCTGTGGTTCTTTGGAGAAAGGAAAATCAGAGAGTGAAGGACACTAGGAAAACATGCATGGATATCCTCAGAGGGGTGGAAAGATATTTTAAAAATGGATTTACTACGATATTTCATTTAAAGCTGCTTGAATTGAAGTGATATGAACTCTAAACTCCACTGAGTGTGTATCTGCCTGTGTGAATGGGGTTTTATGGAATAAAACAGGGCTGAGTTTCTCATTAAGATCAACATTGTGCATGTTAGAGAAACAGAGACCAGGAAAAGAAGTTCAGGAGTAAGAAGAGGTCCTGAGAAGTGAGCTGCTGGGTATCTGTTAGATATCTGGTGAGGCTTTTGACTTCCACAGCCCACATGTGTGCAAGTCACAGAAATCAGCGGGGAGGAAGAGAGAACCTTAGGAAGAGGATCCAAATGACAACTGAGTTATATAAGCACAGAAGTGAGTTACCTTGGAATCATGCTTTTTATCACATTGTAGGTGGAGTCTGACTTTATTTATCTATCTATCTATCAATCTATCTATCTATCTATCTATTTATTTTTACCCCTTTATTGAGGTATGATTGAGATACTATGAGTTCTAGATACTTAATATATACAAGATGATGCGTTTGGAAATAAGTATACACCCATCACAATCAATGCCAAAAATGTATCCTTCACCCTAAAAGTTTTCTTCCACCTCCTTTGGTTTTTGTGTTGTTTTGTTGTTCGTTGGTGGTAAAAGCACTTAACCTGACTGAGATCTACCGTCTTAGCAAATTTATGCTCCTAAATACATGCAACAGCACGATGAACCTCAATACATCTGCAGAAGGGAGAGTTGTGTTTCATTTTACAAAATCAAATCAGTCTTCACATATTTGAGACTTTATGAGATGCACCAGGCCTTGTGCTATTTGCTGGGGATACCATCAGACAATGGCTCTGAGTTTTGTTTAGGCTTGTGTTTTGGCAGATCCAGCAGAAATGAAACAAATTATTATACAAGGGTTATGTCCTATGAAGGAAGTCAAGATCCTATGTGAGTCTATAAGAAGAAGTGCAAACTTTATCTAGGAGAAAAAATCACACTATCTCAGGAAGAAGATCAAGAAAGGAGGTGATGTGCATCAAGTCAGCATGAAGACCAGTAAGAAATGATAAAAAAACAAAAAAGCAGAGGCAACCAGATGATCTAAAAACACAACCAAGTCCATCACAGTCCATTTTAGGTTGCTATGAAATAACTCCATAAAATCCATAAAATTTCCCTGTAAATCTGTCTTTCTGGAAAATATAAAAATGGTTTGTAATGAATTTGTGTGCTATATTTAACTAGTTGTCTGAAAAAATTGCTCTTAGGTTTTACAAATATTCCTCTGAAAATTTATTCAAACCATTAACCTTTTTCTTTCTAGAATAAAATGCTATTAAAAGTAAGTGGTGAGAGTTTCTGCCTGATTTAACATGAATGTCAAAGAAATAAAATTTTGTTATTTAACAGATTAAACATCAAATTCTCGTATAAACATATAACATGAATGTGATCTTTGACATTAAAAAGTCTATGTGTTTCAAGAGCTAAAAATAAAACAGTAGAATAAGATATTTTCCCCACTGGAATGGAAATATTTAAAAATATAAAAAATAACCAATCATGATAAGATAATTTTGGAAGAGGAACACTTGTTGAGAATTTAAATTAGTACTTTTGGGGAGAGGAATGTATAATGATTTGCATCACACCTATCCTTTTATCACCTGATTTTATTTTTAGAATACTATCCTCAGGTTTATTTTCACATTTTTATACAGATATATGTATAAGAATATTCATTTCAGCATTTTTTTGTAAATATGAAAAATGAAAAAAAATGCCCAGTATTGGAGAAAGTTAGACTAATCTGCAAGGATTCCTCTGATAAGAACAGTGCAGACTTCACAAAAAGTAGAAAATTGCTGAGATATAATATTAAGTGAAAACCCTTAAAGTGCCAGAACTATTTATTATCTACACATTTATCTTCCTATCTATCTGTTTTGTGGTCCCATTAATATCTGAAGGATCTTCAAGTTATATGAATTTATATTTACTTACTGTATTGTGCTGTGTGTATATGTATTGGTGTGTGTGTACTTTTTTCACAAAAAGGCCTAGAAGGAGAGGTATTCACAGTAGCAAGCATGAAGTGATATTTATATGTTTCCATCTGTGTATCTCGGTAGAGTTTAATTTTTTGAATGAGCACATATTCATGATCTAACGTTTATTTTTTTTAAAGGAAAGCATGACCTATACTCCCTTGGTCCTCTTTGTCTGCCTCTGGGTGTGACAGCACAGTCCCATTTCTGTTGGGCTATCTCTGCCTGGAGAGCAGAGGCCGATTTTGCTTTTTATCCTGTTTCTAGCACCTAGTAAGTGCTCAGTAAATACTCGGGGACTAGATCTAAGTCACAGCTCCTTTAGGCTCCTCCTCCAAGCTCCTGATACCCCAACATCTTCTGGCCGGTACCCACAGGACCACTCCTATATACATCTAGGTTTAGAAAATCCCAACACTTTCTCTTTGTTTCCCCAACCCTGGTACTTCCTTCCTACAGTTACTGTTTGGTGACCTTATTTATTCTTTTGTCTTTTTTTTTTTTTCTCTTTATTTCTCCAACACTAAATTTCCTATAATAAATTCTCTCTGTTATCTTTGCCATATTAATTCTCTTAAATGATTAAAAGGATTAGTATGATTTCTTTTGTTCCAATCAGATTTTTCCTGATACAGACTGAAACTTGTACTGATGGGTGAGGCTGCTTTGTACCCAAGTTTGGAAATAGGCAGTCACCTTTCTATGCCTCATAGACTGCAAAGAAGGACTTGGGTTCCTCTTTGGTTTTCCCACTTCCAAGTGCTAAGCACACTGGAGATGGTTTAGGGCCAGTCTGCAAAAGTGAACCTAAAGTCCTCCTGTTCACCCTCTCTCTCTGCTTTCCATTCTGTGTTTAAGAGGCAGGCACCATTTTCCATGCAGACAGTATATCAGATTTAATACACCCCTCAGTAGGTCTGGGAGCATAGATTTGGTGGGCAGATTATAAAAGGATCCCTCTTTGACTTCACTTCTCAGCCATATTCTGTAATCCTGCCTTAGAAAGGAATTCCAGGACTGGGAAATATGTAAGCCTCTATTATTATCTACTGCACATTTGACTCCTTGTGCTTCTTCTCAATATGAATTAGAATCTAAATGGAAGAAAATTAAGTGATTAGTATCCTTAATTTCCAACAGGAAAAATAATAGTGAAAAGCAAACAGAGAAATGCTAGAATAGTGTCCCCCCAAATACATGAAACAACTGCTATGTCAGGACGATTTTTATAGTTTTTCTCTTATATGCCTCTCTGAATTTCATTTATAATGAACTTGCATTATATTTCTATTAAAGGAAAATTATAATAACATTTAGAATTGAGAAGAAACCACATCTAGAAAGAAAGGACACTATGGTGGGGGATGGAACTCTCAAAAGCATTGTATTTATAATTAAGTCATATTGCCTGAGCCATGACCCTGGTCTCCTGTATATTCTCCTGGATAAAAAGAGAAATAATAGTCTAAAGAGTACAAGAATAAATTAAGCAAAGCAAAAGTACATAAAGGGTTTATTTAAGAAGCATAGCAAAGGAGAATGATCAGATGGGGGGGCGGTAGAGGAAGATGCAAACTGGAGAAATGAGGGGTAAAGAGATGAGAGGAAAGAGCACAGAGGCTGCATGCTGCAGCGGTCTCTGATCCGCCACCATCTATGGAGATTTCCTCAGATTTCCTCTGAAAAGGAGGTTGGCTCCTGGCCCCAGCTGGCAGCTCCTCCAATCTCGTTCTCACATCAGACATCTGTCAGCACTCTGCAAGGACCATTGGAAATCAAGCCCATTCAGAGTTTGTCTTGGACCTCCTCAAGTCTTCCCACCCCTACCAGCTACTGAAAAGGAAAGGGGAAAAAAGTTATAAAGTTTCTCTAGCCACAGTGAGAATAGCCAAGAAAAGAAAAGAGAATGAGACAGCATTAACAAAAGAGACATGACTCTTTTCAAAAGTTCCCATGACTCCTCATTGTCAAAGACTCCATTCATTCATTCATTCCCCAAATATTTATTGAGTGTAACTGTGTGCCAGGCATGACAGTAAGCACTGGAGACACATTATTAATGCCAACCTGAGCAAGGCCTTCTTTTTGTTGCTCCATGTTCTTCTCCAAAACAAGCTACACCTCCTGGGGCCTCAGCCCTCTCCACCTCTCTTCCAAAGGTCCCTTTCCCCTGTGAGTAGAATGACTAATACATGGCCAGATTTCTAGGAAAGGGGAAACAAGACAACCAGACTCATCTCAATTTGTAACCCAAAAGATGGAACTTATCTAAACAACAACACTTTCACCTGCTTTTCAGTTGACCAGAAATTTTCTCCAACCTCAAAAAAACATACTTGAACTAGATGTCACTTTCAAAAGTACATACTTATGTACATACATGACTTTCACACCTCAGTGCCTTTCTTTGTCCATACTATTCAATCTAGATTTTTTATCCTATTTCTATTTGCTAACAAACTCCTAGTCAAAGTTTTTGTTTATTTTTTTCTTATGAAATTCTCTCTCTATATATAGTATATACAAAAAAAAATACATCTAATATGGATGGATATAGAGATAGCTAGCTAGCTAGATTGATAGGTGGTGCTATAAACTAAATGTTTGTATCCCTACCCCAAATTCATGTGTTGAGACCTAATCCCCAATATGATTGCATTTGGAGTTGGAACCTTTGGGAGGTGATTAGGAGCCCTCATAAATGGGATTAATGCCCTTATAAAAGGGACTCCAGAGAGTTCCCTTGCTCATTCCACCATGTGAGGACAAAGGGAGAAGACACCAGTGTAGGAACCAGGATGCAGGCACACACCAGACACTAAATCTTCCAGTGCCTTGATCTTAGACTTCCCAGCCTCCAGTAGTATAAGAAATAAATGTCTGTTGTCCGTAAGCCAACCCATCTTTGGTATTCTGATATAGCAGCCTGAATGGACTAAGACATGGTGGATAGATGGATAGCTGGACAGATGGATACATGGATGCTTAGATTAATGGATGGGTGGATAAATGGATAGGTAGATGAAAGCATATTCAGAAAACAAAAAAAGATGTATATTCCACTCAGCTTAAGAAATAGAGCATTACAGAACCTGTGGAGGGTACATAGGCATTCTGTTATCCTTTTCCCAACCTCCAGAGAGGACCACTATTCTGAATTCTGTGCTAATTATCCTTTGTTTTTCTGGATATATTTTTCCACAAATATATTCCTCTGTGTATTGTGATATAAACATAATGGAATCATACTACATGTATCTCCTGGTA
The DNA here is from genome assembly GCF_027409185.1 of Cynocephalus volans. Taxonomy (NCBI): domain Eukaryota; kingdom Metazoa; phylum Chordata; class Mammalia; order Dermoptera; family Cynocephalidae; genus Cynocephalus; species Cynocephalus volans. Next base: position 21,570,190 of record NC_084476.1, read on the forward strand.
AATTGCTACTTTCAATCAATCATATGTTTTGAAATAAATCTATGTAGTCTATATCCATACCACCCTGAAGGTGGCCGATCTCGTCTGAAATAAATCTGTGTTAATATTTTGCACTGCCGTTTTATTGTTTTCTTTCTGCCATATGAGTATTCGAATGTAATAACTATACTACAATGTATTCATTCTATGATAATGGGAATGTAAGATGCTTTCAGTTTCCATCAGTAAAATCAATGATGCTGGAAATATCCTTACAGAACATTTCCTGGTGCACATGTGCAAGTTTCTGTAGGTGATATTCCTAGAAATATAATTGCTGTGTTGTAGGATTTTTGAAATTTAGCAGCTCATGCCATTTTTCAATGTGCTTGGACCAATTTACTTTCCCTCAGCAGTCTATGAGAGTTGCTATTGTTCTACACCTTTGCAACAATGACTATTGTTGAACTCCTTTTCCACAAGTCTCAGGAGTGTGACATGAAAATAAATAAGCAATAAATAAATAAATATTTATTGTTTCCCTTATAATTGATGAAAATGAGCATATTTCAGATGTTAATTGGTTGTTCATGTTTCTATTTTTATAAAATATATGTCCATGTCTTTGTTCACTTTTAGTTGCGGTTGTCTGCACTATACTTTATATATTCTATATACTAACACTTTTGTTGTCGTTAAACTTTGCAAATACCTTCTCCAAATATGTAGTCTGTACTTTGACTCTCTTTAAGATCTCTGTTCATGAACAGAGATTCTTAATTTTTAAAACGTAGTTAGACTTATCAATCTTTTCCTTTAAGATTTGTACTTATGTACCTTTTTTTCCTTAATTTTATATCCAAGGACACAGAAATATTCCCCTTTAAATTTTTGTTTTTAATTGATATCTGCATGTCATATAAGGAAATATATTCTTTTCATTTCCCATATGGATATCCAATAGCCAGCCCCTTTTACTGGATTATCCATCCTTTCCTCCTCCATTCTGCAATGTCATTTTTGACATATACTGTTTATATAAATGTCTGTCCCATTACTTGGCTTTCTATTTGATTGCATTAGTTTATCTGTTTATGCCTGCAGCAATCTTAAGTGCCTTAATTATAATGACTTTCAAAAAGTCATTACTATACACCTGGGCAAGTTCTCCTGCCTTGTTTTTCAGGTGAAGATTAGCTAAGACACTTAGCTTCTGTTAGTCTTTTAATATAAATTTCAGAATTAGCTTGTCGATTCCACAAAAAAATTAAATCCTGCAAAAATGTTGATTGGTAGTACATTCAATTTATCTATCAACCTGAGGAGAATTAGTATCTTTAATAGATAGAATGTTTCTATTTAGGAACAGGTTGTGTCTCCTTATTTATGACTTCTTAAGAATATCTTTCATTACAAGTTTCTGGCTTTTTTAAAAACTTTTTCACAAAAGGTCTTGCTTATCATGTGTTAGATTCATTCCTTAGTACCTTTTCTATTATTAGTTAAGGTACCAAGGAATGAATGTTATTAGAAAATAATATTTTTGGCTGAATTGTCTAATTGTTCCTGGTATAAGAAATCAATTGAATATTGTATATTAGATTTACATTAAGCAAGATTGTTCTACTTATTAATTTGACCATTTATATATTTGTTTTGGATTCCATTCATAGATAATATGACAAACATTTTATTTATTATTTATTAATTTAATTAGTTAATTGATTTTGCCTTTCTGAGCTAATTAGGATCTCAAACGTATTATTGAAACTTGCTGGTTCCTGGTTTTATGGGGAAGGTTTTTAACATATTACTATTAAGCATGAAGGAGACTATACAATTTTTGTAGATGCCTGTGTGAGTCTTTACCACTGTTTCCAATGTAAAGAATTCTTCATATTCTGGGTACGTGATGAGATAAACAACTGAGCTTCTCATTACATAGGGCCCCATGACTAGTTCCAGCCAAAGAGCACTGAGCAGAAAAATGAGTGTCACTTCTAATCTAGAGCACTAACTTGCCTCTTCAAGACTCTCCAGAGATCCTTTCCCTCCGGTGTGGTAACTACTAATGTCCAAAAGCTGCTACCCCTTCAGACTGAGTCTCCAAAGATGCCCAGTCAGCAGAGGTCCCTGCTGATCTCAGATGAATATTTAATGTTTTAAGCCACAGAGATTTGGATGTTGTTGCTACCATGGCAGTGAAACCTAAACTGTACTGACTGATACAGTATATAGCCAGACCAAGTAGATTTACTTCTTAGCAAAATAATGCCCTCTTGAGCGCTGACATTGTTATTAATGAATAGAGGTTGTCTTGTACTGAGTACTTTTTTTCTGCACCAATCGAGATTTACTTTTCTCTTTAATAGGTCAATATAGTAAAATATCTTAATAGATTTTGTAATGTTGAATCTACTTTTCTCATTTGGATTAGTGATAATGATTAATCTTGAGTTCAGACTATAAATGTTTTGTTTAAGATTTTTTCTTTTTTTAATTTTAACTTCTCAATATACATTGTAGTTGACTTTCATGACCCTTTACTCATTCCTCTTCTCTCCTACCTCTCCCTCCCCACCAATTGTATCTGTTCACTTTTCTTAAAAAGTTCAAGGAATTATGGTGATTGTGGTGTCTTCTTCTCCCCGACCACCCTTTGTTTGTGTGTTTATTTATTTATTTATTTTTAGCTCTTATAAATAAGTGAGAACATGTGATATTTCTCTTTTTGTGCCTGACTTGTTTCACTTAATATAATTTTCTGTAAGTCCATCCATGTTGTTGTGAATGGTAGTATTTCATTCTTTTTTGTAGCAGAGTAGAATTCCATTGTCTAATATCCAAAGGACAGAATGATAAGTGCTGGAGAGGTTGCAGAGAAAAGGAAACTCTCACACACTGTTGGTGGGGCTGCAAAATGGTGGAGCCTTTATGGAAAATGGTATGGAGGAGCGGTTTCAAGATGGCGGTGGCTGCGGCGGTTGGCGCGGAGTAGCTGAGGTGGAAAAGGCGGCCACTGGGCCTCAGGCAGCCAGGAAACTTGTGGACCTTCCTCTTGCCATCTCTTAAGGGAGGACCGCTGCTGCTGGCCGGCCGTGGGGGGCGACCGCCACTTTGCCCCCGGCAGGAGAGGCTGCCTCATTTACAGGCAACAGCTTTGAAGTGTGGAGCAGGAAAAGAACTGTTTCTTAGCTGCAAAAGCGAGTCTTGAAACAGGGAACATGGCACCAGGGCTGCTGTGGATGCAGACAGGATCCCAGAGGCCAGGTCCGCGCTGAAGGCGGCCAGCTGCCCTATTCAGGATTCGAGGTTTCAGGCCGGCATTAAAGAAGATTCCTGGGAGCCCCTGAGCCGCGCCGTGACTGAACAGCCCAAGGCAGCAGCGGCCGAGAACGGGGAAGGCGGCAAACCAAAGGCAGAGAGTGAGCGCCCGACCTGGCACAACCCTGTGAGTGACCCCTGGACCAGCCCTGTTTGGGGGGCTGACGCCCACCAGCTCCCGCCTGCATCACCAGGCCACTCACCACCCCGGGGCTGCCTCCATTTTCCCAGGTGCTGGCAGCTCCGCCCGGCTCAGCCCCTCACTGAGCCCAAGACCCGAGGCAACCACACACACAAGGCACTAGAGGCCAACTAAGCAGCCACGGAGGTAGCCATACGAAATTGGCAACCACAGCAACATCCTAGTTATTCATTAGTCTCAAACTGGTGGACTGTGAACCCCCCTGCCACAATGAATAAACTTCAAAAAAAAGATACCAGAAATACAAAAAATCAAGAAAGTACGCCACCAAAAGTTAATAAATCTCAAACTCTAGATCCTACAGAACAAGAAGCCCTTGAAATGACTGACAAGGAATTTCGAGTGATAATTCTAAGGAAACTGAATGAGATACAAGAAAACACAGCTAGACATAATGATGAAATGAGGAAAAGTATAAAGGATCTGAAAGAGGAAATGTACAAAGAAATCAATGTCTGAAAAAAAATGTAGCAGAACTTGCTGAACTGAAGAAGTTATTCAGTGAAATAAAAAACACAACGGATAGTTTAACCAGCAGGCTTGTCTAAGTTGAAGAGAGAACCTCTGAACTTGAAGATGGGCTCTTTGAAATAACACAAGCAGACAAAAAGAAAGAAAAAAGAATCAAGCACATTGAAGAAAATATGAGAGAGATATCAGACAACCTTAAGCGCTCAAATATCTGAGTCATGGGTATTCAAGAAGGGGAGGAAAATGGAGATTCCATTGAAAACATATTCAACAAAATAGTGGCAGAAAACTTCCCAGGTATAGGAAAAATCACAGATCTTCAGATCCAGGAAGCTCAACGATCTCCAAACGTATTCAACCCCAAAAGGCCTTCTCCAAGACATGTCATAGTCAAATTGGCAAAACTCAGAGACAAAGAGAGAATCTTAAAAGCTGCAAGAGAGAAGTGTCAAATCACCTATAAGGGAGCCCCAATTAGGCTAACATCAGACTTTTCATCACAAACCCTAAAAGCTAGAAAGGAATGGGATGATATTTTCAAAATACTAAAAGACAAAGATTGCCAGCCAAGAATACTCTACCCTGCAAGGCTATCCTTCCGAAATGAGGGGCAAATAGTATATTTCTCAGACAAACAAAAACTGCGGGAGTTCACTACCACACGACCACCCTTACAAGAAATCCTCAAGGGAGTACTGGGTTTGGTTCCTGAAAAATAACTACCACTGCCATAAAAACCCAAGAAATATCAATACCCACTAGTATAATAAAAATCGCATTCATGAAGAGAAAACAAGCAAACAAAAACACTATCTACAACCAAAGGAACCAACAAACACAGAAACCAAACAGTAAATAAGAAAGCAAGGAACAAAAGACACCTAAGACAACCAAACAACCAATAAAATGCTAGGAATAAATCAACACCTTTCAATAACAACTCTGAATGTAAAAGGCTTAAATTCCCCAATCAAAAGACACAGACTGGCTGACTGGATCAAAAAGGAGGACCCAACTATATGCTGCCTACAAGAGACCCACCTCACCCATAAAGATTCACATAGACTAAGAGTGAAAGGATGGAAAAAGATTTACCATGCAAACAGAAAAGAAAAATGAGCTGGAGTAGCTATTCTTATATCTGACAAAATAGACTTTAAACTAAAAACCATAAAAAGAGACAATGAGGGAAACTACTTAATGATAAACGGACTGATCCATCAAGAAGACATAACAATCATAAATATGTATGCACCCAATGTTGGAGCAGCCAGATTTATAAAACAAACTCTATTAGACCTAAAGAAGGAAATAGACACTAATACCATAATAGCAGGGGACCTGAACACCCCACTGTCAATATTAGACAGATCATCTAGGCAAAGAATCAGTAGAGAAACACTAGATCTAAACAAGGCTCTAGACCAATTGGAATTGGCAGATATCTACAGAACATTCCATCCAACAACCTCAGAATATTCATTCTTCTCATCAGCACATGGATCATTCTCCAGGATAGATCACATATTAGGTCACAAATCAAGTCTCAATAAATTCAAAAAAATTGCAATGATCCCATGTATCTTCTCAGACCACAATGGATTAAAACTAGAAATTAATAACAAACGAAACTCTGGAAACTATACAAACACATGGAAATTAAACAGCATACTACTTAATGACATATGGGTCCAAGAAGAAATCAAGCAGGAAATCAAAAAATTTATTGAAACTAATGAAAACAATGATACATCATACCAAAACCTGTGGGATACTGCAAAAGCAGTACTGAGGGGGAAATTTATTGCATTAAATGCTCACTTCAGAAGAATGGAAAGATGGCAAGTGAACAACCTAACACTTCACCTTAAAGAACTAGAAAAACAAGAACAATCCAAACCTAAAGTTAGCAGATGGAAAGAAATCATTAAGATCAGAGCAGAACTGAATGAAATTGAAAACCAAAAAACAATTCAAAAGATCAATGAAACAAAAAGTTGATTTTTTGAAAAGATAAATAAAATTGACAAACCATTAGCATGGCTAACAAAAAAAAGAAGAGAGAAGACTCAAATAACAAAAATTAGAAATGAAAAAGGCAATATTACAACTGATTCATCTGAATACAAGGAATCATTCGAGACTACTATAAACAACTATACGCCAACAAATTTGAAAATCTGGAGGAAATGGATAAATTTCTGGACACACACAAGCTCCCAAAACTGAACCGTGAAGACGTAGAAAATTTGAACAGACCAATAACAATAAAGGAGATTGAAGCTGTTATCAGTAGGCTCCCAACAAAGAAAAGCCCAGGACCAGATGGATTCACAGCAGAATTTTACCAAACATTCAAACAGGAATTGACACCGATTCTTTACAAACTATTCCAAAAGATTGAAACAGACGCAAATCTCCCAAACTCATTCCATGAAGCAAACATCATCCTGATACCAAAAGCAGGTAAAGATATAACCAAAAAAGAAAACTACAGGCCAATATCCTTGATGAACATAGATGCAAAAATCCTCACTAAAATACTAGCAAACAGAATACAGCAACACATACGAAAAATTATTCATCACGATCAAATGGGATTCATCCCAGTGATGCAAGGTTGGTTCAACATACGCAAATCAATAAATGTGATACACCATATTAATAAACTCAAACACAAGGACCATATGATCATCTCTATAGATGCTGAAAAAGCATTTGATAAAGTTCAGCACTCATTCTTCACAAAGACCCTCTATAAGTTAGGTATAGAGGGAAAGTATCTCAACATAATTAAAGCCATATATGCCAAACCCACTGCCAATATCATCCTGAATGGGGAAAAGCTGAAAGCTTTTCCTTTAAGAACAGGAACTAGACAAGGATGCCCACTCTCACCACTCCTATTCAACATAGTGTTGGAAGTACTAGCTAGAGCAATCAGAGAAGAGAAGGAAATGAAGGGCATCCAGATTGGAAAAGATGAAGTCAAACTGTCCCTGTTTGCAGATGACATGATCCTATATATCGAACAGCCTAAAACCTCTACAAAAAAACTGCTGGAATTGATAAATGATTTCAGCACAGTAGCAGGATACAAAATCAACACACAAAAATCAGTAGCATTTCTTTTCTCCAATAGTGAACATGCAGAACGAGAAATCAGGAAAGCCTGCTCATTTACAACAGCCACCAAAAAAATAAAATACTTAGGAATTGAGTTAACCAAGGATGTGAAAAATCTCTGTAATGAGAACTACAAACCACTGCTGAGAGAAATTAGAGAATATACAAGAAGATGGAAAGATATCCCATGCTCTTGGATTGGAAGAATCAACATAGTGAAAATGTCCATACTACCCAAAGTGATATACGAATTCAATGCAATCCCCATCAAAATTCCAAAGACATTTTTCTCAGAAATGGAAAAAACTATCCAGTCATTTATATGGAACAATAAAAGACCACGCATAGCCAAAACAATGCTGAGCAAAAAAAATAAAGCTGGAGGCATAACACTACCTGACTTTAAGCTATACTACAAAGCGATAATAACCAAAACAGTATGGTACTGGCATAAAAACAGACACACTGACCAATGGAATAGAATAGAGAATCCAGAAATCACCCCACACACTTACTGCCATCTGTTTTTTGACAAAGGCACCAAGCCTATTCACTGGGGAAGGGACTGCCTCTTCAGCAAATGGTGCTGGGATAACTGGATATCCATATGCAGGAGAATGAAACTAGATCCATACCTCTCACCGTATACTAAAATCAACTCAAAATGGATTAAGGATTTAAATATACACCCTGAAACAATAAAAACTTCTTAAAGAAAACATAGGAGAAACACTTCAGGAAATAGGACTGGGCACAGACTTCATGAATACGACCCCAAAAGCACGGGCAACCAAAGGAAAAATAAACAAATGGGATTATATCAAACTAAAAAGCTTCTGCACAGCAAAAGAAACAATTAAAAGAGTTAAAAGACAACCAACAGAGTGGGAGAAAATATTTGCAAAATATACATCTGACAAAGGATTAATATCCAGAATATATAAGGAACTCAAACAACTTTACAAGAAGAAAACAAGCAACCCAATTAAAAAATGGGCAAAAGAGCTAAGTAGGCATTTCTCTAAGGAAGATATACAAATGGCCAACAGACATATGAAAAAATGCTCAACATCACTCAGCATCCGGGAAATGCAAATCAACACTACACTGAGATACCATCTAACCCCAGTTAGGATGGCTAAAATCCAAAAGACTCTGAACGATAAATGCTGGCGAGGTTGCGGAGAAAAAGGAACTCTCATACATTGTTGGTGGGACTGCAAAATGGTGCAGCCTCTATGGAAAATGGTATGGAGGTTCCTCAAACAATTGCAGATAGACCTACCATACGACCCAGCTATCCCACTGTTGGGAATATACCCAGAAGAATGGAAATCATCAAGTCGAAGGTATATCTGTTCCCCAATGTTCATCGCAGCACTCTTTACAATAGCCACGAGTTGGAACCAGCCCAAATGTCCATCATCAGATGAGTGGATACGGAAAATGTGGTACATCTACACAATGGAATACTACTCAGCTATAAAAACGAATGATATACTGCCATTTGCAACAACATGGATGGACCTCGAGAGAATTATATTAAGTGAAACAAGTCAGGCACAGAAAGAGAAATACCACATGTTCTCACTTATTGGTGGGAGCTACAAATTAATATATAAATTCACACACACACACACACACACACACACAGATACACACAAAACCGGGGGGGGGGGGAAGAAGATATAACAACCACAATTACTTGAAGTTGATACGACAAGCAAACAGAAAGGACATTGTTGGGGGGGAGGGGGGGAGGGAGAAGGGAGGGAGGTTTTGGTGATGGGGAGCAATAATCAGCCACAATGTATATCGACAAAATAAAATTTAAAAAAAAAAAGAAAAAAGAAAGAAAATGGTATGGAGGTTTCTCAAGCAATTACAGATAGATCTACCATATGCCCCAGCTATTCCACTGCTGGATATATACCCAGAGGAATGGAAATCATCATGTCCAAGGGATACCTGTACTCCAATGTTTATTGTAGCACATATGTTTATTTATTTATATATATTTATTTATATTTATTTATATATATATTTATTTATATATATATAATTATTTATTTATGTTAATATATGTTTATTTAGCACAATAGCCAAGAGTTGGAAGCAGACCAAACGTCCATCATCAGATGAGTGGATAAGGAAATTGTTTAAGATTTTTATATCTGTGCACAAGTATGACTGCTCTCCAAATACCATTACTGGTTTTATATCAAGGTTATATGTATTTCTTGAAATACAGGTGGGGAAGTTCTCTCTTTTTTACATTGTATCTGAAAGATTATATAAAATCAGAACTGTTACATAACTATTGATAAACTTGCCTATTAAACTGTTATCTCTCCCTCTCTTTTATTTTATTTATTTATTTATTTATTTATTGGTTGGAGAAAAATCTACTGAATCAATTTCTATTTTTTATGAATACATTCAGATTTTCTTTCACTTTTTCTTCTCTAGTCACTTTAGTAATTTGCATTCTGTAGTTATCTGTTGTCTAAGTATATAATTTTCTTGGCTGAAAGTTCATACAATTCCCTCATTTAAAAAGTCTGTCACATACGTCATTAAGTCCTCTTTTTCTTCTTTAGTATCATTTACTTATTTCTCTTTTCTCTTTCTCCTCTCTGACTTGATCAATCTTGCTAACGATTTGGTTTCATTTATTATTTCAAAGAACAAACTTGGGTTTCTTTAAGACTCTCTATTTGTAATTTTGCTCTCCAATATTTTCTGATCTACCTTTATTTCTTTTCCCCTTGCTTGCTTTTTTTTACCTGTTTAATTTTATCCAAAATTGATCACATATTTATTCTCTTTCTTAAAATAAGAATCTTAGGATTTGGTAAATCTCGTCATTCTTCACATGACATAAACACATTTTATTCAGCATTTTAGTTCTAGACTTAAACTAAATAATAAAGGGTTTTTAAAGACTTATCCAATATTCTTCAATATTTTTGTTGCACTTTAAACGTTCTTTTATTTATTATTTTTATTATAAACAAATTTTATCTTTTTCAAATCAATGGAAATCATCATGTCAAAGGGATACCTGCACTCCCATGTTCATCACTGCTCTGTTCACAATAGCCAAGATATGGAACCAACCTAAATGTCCATTGACAGATGAGTGGATAAGGAAACTGTGGTATATATACACCGTGGAATACTGCTCTGGCTTAGAAAAGAATGAAATTCTCCCATTTGCAACAACATGGATGGACCTGGAGAAACTAATGTTGAGTGAAATAAGCAAAGCACAGAGGGATAAATACTATATGTGTTCACTCATAAGTGGGAGCTAAGAGAGAAAGAAGGAAGGAAAGAAAGACCACAGTAGTGCATTGAACTTGCAGAGGGAGAGAACATACCTTGGGAACAAAGTGGAGTTGGGGGGGAAGGGGAAGGGGATGTGAGGTTGGAAATAATTGGGTGGGGGACGTGGGGTACAATCACAATTTGTAGTAACGGGCATGCTGCCAGTATGGATCTGGTCTTACATCTTGGGCACGAGGGGTGAAAAATCAGCTTTGTATCTCATGAATATTCATAACCAATAAAAAAATAAACAATAAATAAAATAAAATTACTCTAGAATGTTAGTGAATTCAGCTGTTTGTTTATCTGGAGAAGTTTTTATTTTGCTATTGTTCTTAATTTCACTTTTATTGGATATGCAATTCCAGGTTAATATCTTTCAGCAGCTTGAAGTATTTCACTCTCCTCTTTCTGTAGATTAAAGTTAACGGTCTAACTCTCATGACTTTGAATTAAATTGTTTTATCATTTTGTTATATTTTAAGAATATCTTTTTGCCATTGATGTTTCCCTATGGCACTGTCGTCTCACTATCATTTATCTTGTTTGTGGTTTGTTTTTTGTTTTTTTATGTAGGATTCGTTGAACTTCTACTATATCTTTGAATATTGCCACTTGATCATGTGTTCTCTTCCTTATTTCTAGAACTGTGCTTAAACATATATTGGACCTGCTGATCTATAATTCATTGCCAAGAGAGAAAAATAACTCTGTATCATGACTCTTCATCCTACCTTTCTATTTTCTATCTTGTTGTATTTCAGCATCATGTTCTGTTTAATCCCTTTATATTGTCCTTTCGATTCTTTCTCTCTCTGTCCAGCTCTGTCTAATTAATAATTCAAATGAACTTATTGTGTTGTTGCTGTTACTGCTCACTAGTATCATGGTTGCTTATGGGAATATAGTCAGATTTTATGGTAGAACAATTATGGGTGAGGACATAGCTCCATTCAGTGTAGCACCTACAGAAAACACTAAAATGTATCTTAAATGTACTCGATGCTTGCTCACCCAATAAACAAAAAATTCAAAAATCCAATGAGTCGCCCTTTACCTGGCACTGTACAGTTTTTTGTAGGTGGGGAGCTATTTGCACTGCTAGCTTTTCCCAGGAACAGGAGACAGCTTGCTTTTTTTTGGTTTGTGGTTCCTGTTTATTTTTCAGCAACTGAAGTCTTTCCCAATAGCATTTAACGAGAATTTCAGAGACACTGGACTGTCATGAAAAAGATGCTCAACCCTGTAGTCCACTTGAGCCAAGATTTTAAGCATGCAAGCAGCACATTAGTGTTAGAGGGAAGCCTACCCTATCCAAGATGACCCAGGTGACACATTTCCCTGTCACAGGATGAGAGGCATAGAATGGGAGACTGGGTCTTTCTTAGTCTTGGCTGTTACGCACAGTGGAATTATTCCATTTTTAAGTAGCTATCAGTCTACCTAAGAACATAGCTGACTCTTAAAGAATCTGTTTTATGAACCAAGGAAAAGATGACCTAGTTAACAACTGTTCATTTTTACAGGTAATCTCATATTTCTATTTTGAAATACTTGTATTTTAGTCTTAGATTTGTCATTACTGCACTCTATGACTGTGGGATACTTATAGGTTCTTCTGGGCCTCATATACCTATCATAAAAAGAAATTAAGGTGATACAAAACAACAACCAGAAAACAAGAATAGGTCTGAAGCATTCAGTGGTCACTAGAATCACTCTGTTTCAAAGATGTGTAGTTCTACATCATGATTGAATTTTACTGAATACAACCAACTGGAAGGCTACTTTCAAGAGCAAGGCTTCTGTGGGTATTAATTCTGAATGGCAATTTCTTATTCATGTCCAAGACACAGGAGAGGCTGGCTGACATGAAAACACACCTTGAAAAATGAGCAAGCAGGGTGGAAATGGGATGTTGAAATATTGCTCAACTCAGCCGTCAGTGCTTAGCCCTCACTCCTAAGCCTCTATGTGCGAAACATTTTTTTTTAATCAAATTTCAAAAATTTGAAAGGCCTTTCATAAAATAGAACAAGGAAAGTCTAAACAGCTAAATGAGGAATATAAACAGGAAGGAGGGGAAGACTAATGGACTTGAGAGTTTTAGAGGAGTGGAAATCATGGCTTAAATTTCAGATGGCTGAATACTAACCCTGGGCTCTACCATTTATTGGCTCTGTGACATGGGGTGAATTCACTGACCAGAGCCAGCTTCATGGGCATAGAATCCATGCAGTCACATAAGTTTCCATGCTTAGAAGGGTCTCACACTGGGCTTAATGTCCTGCTACTGCCATCTTGAAATTCCCAATAATTTTCCACAAGGTGAAATGCACTTTTATGTTTCATTTTGCCCTCAAATTATGTAGCCAGCTCTGAGCTTAACCTTTCTGAAATTTGGCTTCTCCATCTCCAAAATGAGAAAGGTGCTACTTATTGTCCAAGATCATTAAACGAAATATAAGATATGTTAAATGAGATATGTATGAAAGCTCCCAGGCCTGGCTAGTCAGCTCACTGGGTTACAGTGCAGCCTTGTAACAACAAGTTCAAGGGTTTGGTTCCAGCCAGCCAAAAAAAAAAAAAAAATCTCCCAATAAGATCAATATATGATATGTTTGCTAAGTAAATGATAGGTCTTTTACTCTAACTTCATTCATTTCTAGATGCAAAATATAACTGTTCTTTTTTAAAAGGAGCCATAAGATCCAGAGCTTTCTTTTTTCTTTTTTAAAAAATTTTCTCCTCACTTTGTTTTCACAGACTAGTGCAGTACAAATGTGGAAGCATAAAACCATCTCAAATAAAGGCTGATGTGGGCCAGCCTCAGAAATATTAAATATAATAAAATCTTTCACATGTTTATAGTTGGTTCTGGGGCTTCACATGAACTGATAGCCCTGATAAGGCTTTTGAGAATTTCAGAAGTACACTGCATTACAAACAGTACCACGTGCCTCCATCGGTAATTAACATTGAGCTTGACCCCACAGAACGTCTTCTCTAGACAAATAAGCCCTTAAATGGCCAATATCTTCCTTCAGTAAATCTTCTTAAATTATGGGGAAAATGTGAGTTGTTACTATGGAAAAGTTACATCATTTATGTTCCTTGAATTCCAATTCTCAAACATTATTAATTTTTAAAGAATGTAAGTCCTTCAGGTTTGGAGGAGGTCTTCCTTCTGCACCTCTTGCAGAAGAGATTTTGATGAATATCTTTTATTGTTTGATTTTCTGTTCCCATTCACACATTTCTTTATTTTAAAATAATTTGATGTTATCTTAGTATAATTGCATTCTTATAACAGGGTGGATTTGAGTGAGAGTTGAGGGATTTCTGACAAATAATAAAATCACAATAATAACTTACATTTAATCATAAAATGATAGCTCACATTTAATATGTTCCAAGATTCTGAAGAATTTAACATATCTCTTATTGCATCTTTATAACAGTCTTATGAAACAGGTATTATTATGCCCCATACACAAATGCAGAAAATGAAGTTTAAGAAGTAAAATAATTTGACCACAGTCACTTTAGTTGCAGTATTACACTTAAGTCTATGTCTGTCGTACTCAAAGCCCGCATTTTTGACCATTATGACATCCAAAGCAAAAATATCAGATGTGGATAGTTATGCAGATAAGTCTTGGTTCCAACCTCTGTGCTAAGCCTTGGGACTCTGGAGAAAACACATTCATTTTGTAGGGCACATCCTAAAGGAAGGAGAAATGCAAGTAAATAGTCACTCCATTCATTCAGACATCCAAGTTGTATTCTTTGAGCATACTGTAAGTCAAGCTATTGTCAGACTAGGCAGTGGGGATACAATCTATAGAATAGACTTAAACCTCACTTTAAAAAGTTAAAGGCATAACCACTCATGTAAATAGATTATTTGAATCGTGCTAAGTGGTATGGAGGAGAAGTGTAAGATTCTGGTGAGTGTATAACAAGAGAATAGGTCTCCAACTGGTGTGGCAAAACAAAAAGTCTCCTTGTAGCAGTGATAGAAGGGCTATGACCTGAAGCATGTGTAGGAGCAGGTGAAAAACGGGAGCACTAATCCTCAGAGTACTTGCCAGAGTCACTGTGTCAATAGAGGCACAGACTACTGAGATGAAGAACATGAAAAAAAATAAAATAAAATAAACCAGGACAGTGGGCATGGAGGAGATGGGAGAAGAGATCAAGAGTTCTCTTTCTGGTATATTCTGGCTGAAGTGCTTGTGATGTAGCCAAGCAGGCCACCACATACACATGTCTCGATCTCAAATGAAGAATCTAGGCTGGAAATACAAATGTAGAACTAGCTGACATGGAGGTGTTATGAAAAGACTAGAGAATAAGAAGAGGGGAAGAGAGGACAGGGGAGAAAAGAAAGGAAAAAATAAGAGAGAGAAAAGGAATAAAGCAGAAGAGGAACAAAACAGCCCTGAAAAAGACTTTCACTCCCTCCAGAAAGCAGAGGTGTCCACAAAGAGGATGAAGTGGAGCAGGCAAAGAGGACAGGGGAAAACGGAGCAAGCAGGCATCCTTAAAAGGGTATGAAGGACAGGATTCAAGACACAGCTGAAAAGATTGTCTTTTAAAGGTACAGAGGTACATTGTCTCTTGTGATAAGTGGGGAAAGAGAAAAGGAAGCTGAGGATACAGGTAAATACCCATGTTGCTATGTTATAATGCAACATGTAAGTATTATAGTGGAAATCTGGACAAAGTACCTACCACTGAGCACACTGGAAAAATGATTACTAAATTCTGTGGGAAAGGGAACAGATGACAGGATTAAAGAAGCATCTTAGACGATGAAACATTTGACATATGTTTCAAAAGATAAGTGGGTGTTAACCAGGCCAATACAGTTGCCAGAATGAGCAAATAAAAACTAAAGGTTCATGCAATATTTGGATTATATTTATACTAAAATATTATCTGCTGTTTATCTGAGATTCAAATTATGCAGGGTGTCTTGTATTTTATCTGGCAATCCTTTAAGCTGAGAAGGTAGGAAAAAAGCACTCCTGCGGAGGGTACAGCAAAAATAAAGGAATGTGCCTAGGCACTGCATGATCTACTTAAGGAATCACAGCTTGGAATAAGAAAATATGAGGTTGTTGCAATTGATAAGGCTACAGACATATTCAAGGGTCATATTATGGAAGTGTTTGTTCGTTTCCAGGCTAACACTGGGTGAACAGTTCTGTCTGAAGTTCACCAGGTAAGTGAACCAGTTTAGCCTACAGATGTCACAAAGGAATAAGAGCATACATTATGGTTAAATATAAGGAAGGAACAAAAACATATACTGTTACATACCTCGTATATATAATTTATATATGTATTTATATATATTTATATTTATATGTGAATACATATATTTATATAAATAAATTTATATTTATAGTCATATATATTCACGTTATATATTATGTGTTTTATAATGTATATATCCACATAAGTACATAGATATGAATATGTAATTATTAGATTACAGTAAAACTCATAAATATGGAAACTGAGGTCTGGAGGAGAAAAACTACCTGCTCAAGATTACATACAAATTTGGTGGAATATTTGACAATCTCAACCCCTAGTCTAAGGCTCTTTCCTCTGCACCAGGGTTTACATAGTCATAATGGAGTTTAGTTTCTCTCAATAGGATCCAGGAACTATAAGCAGAGGTAGAATACTTTTTTCACTGATGAGAACATATATCTAGAGAAGTTGTCTTGTGAATGTCTGAGTCTTCTTTCGTAACTTTCTGGGTACATCAAAGAATGAAGTCACTACCTTCACTGAAGCACATACACGCACATGCCCTCCTCTAAATGTTCACATCTCTCTGGACAATCTTATCCTGTTTACCATAAAACCAAACAACAACTTTCAATATCTAAATATGTATAAGTTCCTTAAAGATTTAAGCATGGATTTTCCCCTTGAGATTTATGTGTGTGTACACCCAGGGTTTCCAAGCTTTGACCATTGCCTCAGGGAATAACACAGCTTGTCTTGGCTGCAGTTTGGGGACAGCACTATTGAAACGTTGCTTAGATAAAGGACACAAGCTTCACTGGTGATGTCATGGCTTTGCCCTGGAGCTGTTGCAAAGGAGTCCATTTAAGTCATAGGAAGGAAAACTTAAAGGTTGTTCTTCATCTTGGGCCTTTGAGAAATTAGACCTTTATTATAACCCCATTATTTTAGATAACTTGACTATGACCACAGTTCAAGTCATTTTCAGAAATACGTATTTAATAGGTGCGATATACCAGGCATGGGTTTGGTGCTAATAATTTCAGAATGAATTAAATGTTAATCCTGATATTCTTCCTTTCTTTTCTACTCCATTTTCTGCTCCACTACTTCATCCTTAATTTTTCATTGCTTTTGTCATTGAAAGGCAACTTACATGGATGAAATATGCTTTAATTACTATATTTCATGAGTCCAAGAAAGTCTCTAAACTTCCCTGAAGATAGTGAGGGGATAGCTGAGTGCAGTGGTCATTTCAAGATAATACGTTTTCAAATCCTGTGACAAAAGGGGACTGCAAGTATTGTTTTAAGTTGGATAGAAGTTAATTAGATGATTATTATCATTATTGTTGTTATTAACTATTCGTAATGACTTTTTCAATGTCTGGAATATTTCATGGAGTGTTGTGATAAAGATAATAAGCACAAGGAAGTGTGTGGCCCTGAAGAAGAAGACGCAGGCTGGAACAGGGAGTGGGGGTGATGGTGCATAATAGACACGTTTTCCTGAATGAGGCAATGCCTGAAAAAATCACAAAGGATGACTTTAAAAAAGGAACAAGAATGAGTAATATTCCAGGCAGAGAGAATCTTTTAGACAAAGTTATAATGGATATTTTTAAGGTTCTCTAAGACCAACTCCTTACAGATGGGATTATTTGCTTTTAGAAAGGAGATGGGGGTGAGGGGTACTTGCCCGATATTTTAAAGCAACTATCAGAGCAGGGTCAAGAACACCAGCCTCTTGACTTCAAATCACTGGTTTTCTATCCCAGTGTGAGAGATCTTTGTTCTGTGTGTTTAGACTATATTCCAAGACCCTATTGCTGGTCAAAGTTCCTGTAAACAGCCCAGTCATCCTAAGAAAAATTCCTCACCACAGGTTGCATGAGATATCCAAGACCACCCTCCTTGCTAAATGAGGATTCATCAGGGTTTGTTATGAGATGGACAAATCATGGAATGTCTCTAACTTTCTGACAGGGATGGGCCCTGGTTACTGGTATTTTGAAAAATTCTTTTGAACAACATTAAATTGACCCAAGTGGAAAACTTGAATGTACCCAGCCTTTCTCTCTCTCTCTCTCTGTTTTCTCCTCTGCCGCTTCCTCCTTCGTGACCTAGTCATTGAAAGACAATTTATATCTTTGAGGGAATATGTAATTTAATTAGCATATTGCATCGACCTTAAGAGTTCCATTTGAGTTCTAACCTTCTTTGGGCCCAGGGGCTAGAGGTAGTCTGTCTGACCTTGAGAAAGCCACTTCTTTGGTTTTAGTTTCTTATCTGTCCAGTGAGAGGGATTGGTCTGGCTGGACTTTTACATTCCTCCCAGCCCTAAAGTTTAATACTTTATTCTTATAAGTTACTGGCAGAAAGATTGCATTTCTTGCAACTTCTTTTCTAAAACTTAAATATTTTTCAGGAGTTTGATCTAAGAAAGCGCTAACTTCCCAAGCAGGAGCATGTCAGTGGCTTGCACAATCTCTGCTTGGTTCCTTTAGAAAGAACGTCACTGCCTTTTCCCACTTCTTGAAGCCCTTTTTCTTCTAGCAGGACTTCCTCTTCTTTTCTTTAGGTAACTTTCCAGGTTGGCCCCTGTGGCTAAACAAAATCAAAAACAAAACAAAACTCCAAACAGCATCTCTCCAATTTTGTGGTGGGAAGGCCATTTGAAACACAACTATTAATGTTTCAACACTCTAAAATAATTTCTCAATTCCCAAAGAAGAGTTTGTCATGATCTCCCCTTTTCTACCATCTGAGGAGAAGTATCCCAAGTAAGCACATGGCTAAAGATGCACAGATAGAACTCACTTCTCTTTGGGGATTGCTATAAAATGGGAATTTTCCCCCGTGCTATAAAATGGGAATTTTCCCCCGTTGTCGACAAATGTGTCAAGAACATTGCCTTTTGTTCCAACAAAGCCACGTAGCAAGAATGTTGAAATCTCTTCATTCCTGAGCTGTAAGATCACCAACAACCTTTAGAGACCTGATAACACTCTTAAACTAATTCCTTCAGATGGAAGGAAACCCCATGTTCATAATGGGATAATTGTGAGATTCCGGGGAAATGCTCACAAAAATCTGCCCTACATGCGTGCTACAGTATGGACATGACTGATTTCCTCAATCCATTGCTCTGACTCCTTACCTTTTCCCTATGTCCTGTAATAATATTCTGCTAAGAGTTCCTCAAGTGGCCTATGACATGCCGTGTCTTTCTCTAAATTCTTCCATCTGCGAGGAATGTACTTTCACCAGCTGGTCATCCTGAGGCATCCTGGAAGAGTCACCTAAGACCACTTCTACTGAAAATTCTTCCCTGATGTCTGTAGGTCAAGTTGTCATCCTAGCCCCCAGATTCTACCGCTATAATAACAGTTCTTACATTACACTTCAACTACAAGGGGACTTCAAAAGTTTGTGGGAAAATAGAATTAAAAGATAAACATTAAAAATATGAACTTTATTTTTCAGCATAAGCTCCATCAAATTCAAGACACTTTTGTAAATGATGATGCTAGCCATTTAGCCAATCCCTAAAGAACTGAGGGTCCTAGGGATTTAACAGTGTCAATGCAATTTTTTTTACATTTTTGATTGAAGAAAACTGGGTGGGTTTCCTTTAAATGTTTTTTAAGAGAGGAAAACAAAAAGAAGTCAGAAGGAGCCAAATTGGAACTGTAAGGTGGATGCCTATTGATTTTCCACTGAAACTCTCATAAACTTGTTCTTGTTTGATAAGAAGAATGAGCAGGAGCATTGTTATGGTGGAAAAGGACTCTCTGATGAAGGTTTACAGGTGTTTTTCTGCTAAAGCTTTGGCTAACTTTCCCAAAACACTCTCATAATAAGCAGATGTTATACTTCCTGAGCCCTCCAGAAAGTCAACAAGCAAAATGCCTTCAGCATCCCCCAAAAACTGTTGCCATGACCTTTTCTCTTGACCAGTATACTTTTCTTTTTTTTTTTTTTTTTTTTTTTTTGTGACCGCTCTCAGCCAGTGAGCGAACTGGCCATCCCTATATAGGATCCGAACCCATGGCGGGGGCGCTGCTGCGCTCCCAGCGCTGCACTCTCCCGAGCGAGCCACGGGGTCGGCCCTGCTTTTCTTTTTGTTTTGACTGGACCACTTCCACGAATTGATAGCCATGGCTTTGATTTTAATTCGTCTTCAGGATCCATGTGACATCTCTTGTTACAATTTTCTGAAGAAGTGCTTCAGAATTTTTTTAAATTTTAATTTATCAATATACAATGTAGTTGATTTTCATGTCCCTTTACCAATTCCTCTTTCCCCCTCCCTCTCCCTGCTCCCCGCCATGAACATCATATCTGTTCACTTGTCTCAACAAGTTCGAGGAATTGTTGTGTCTTCTTCCCCACCCTGCCCCCGCTGTTTGTTTGTTTGTTTGTTTGTTTATCTATAGCTCCCACAAATAAGTGAGAACATGTGGTATTTCTCTTTCTGTGCCTGACTTATTTCACTTAATATAATATTTTCTAAGTCCATCCATGGTGCTGTGAATGGCAGTACTTCATTCTTTTTTTATAGCAGAGTACCACATGACCCAGCTATTCCACTTCAGGATTTTAATCCCACCTTAAAATTTCCATTGA
Source organism: Cynocephalus volans (assembly GCF_027409185.1). NCBI lineage: Eukaryota > Metazoa > Chordata > Mammalia > Dermoptera > Cynocephalidae > Cynocephalus > Cynocephalus volans. Next base: position 21,590,518 of record NC_084476.1, read on the forward strand.
AAGCTCTGCTTCTGTCTGCAGCTGACCTGGGAGCAATAGCTTTGGTACCCATCGAGTGAAAAGTTGGCTCAACTAATTTTTCAGTCAGAATTGTGTAAGCTGAGCCAATTGAAATGTCTGTGGTGTTGGCTGTTGTTTCTGCTGTTAATCTTCAGTCCTCTTTGATTAGTGCACCAACGAGATTAATGTTTTCTTTGCAGATTGCTGTGGATGGTCTGCTGCTATGGACTCCCTCTTCAATATCGTCTCATCCCTTCTTAAAACGAGTTGAGTTATCCATTTATAAACTACTGATTTCTAGGGGGCATTGTCCCCACAAACTTTTCATAAAACATCAATGATTTCACCATTCTTTCACCCAAGTTTCACCATAAATTTGATGTTTGTTCTTGCTTCAGTTTTAACAGAATTCATGTTGCTCTGATAGGAGATCTTTTCAAACTGCTGTCTTATCCTTCTTAGTGCCATAAACTAGATCCTTGTTCAAACATGTTAAAACAAGTTTATGAGTCTATTGTGGTGCAAAAAATATTTTGAAGTCTATGCATAGTTTTTCATAGTACACTTATTCCATGAACTTTTTGCATGTAATTTCTTAATTAGGTTATTTTATTTCATTTTATGCTTTTTATTCATTAAAACATAATTGATTGTACATATCTGAGGGGTACAACATTGAATATCCGTACCTGTGTGTAACATGTGATGCTCAAATCAGGATAATTAGTATAGTCAACATTACACAATGTAATCATTTTTTGTGGCCCCTTACCAATTTCTCACTAACACATCCTTTCACCCCTTTTTCTACCTCTGAGGGCTTCAGTTCCATTCTCTCCTTTTGAAAGTTCAATGAATTGTTCTGATTGTTATATTTTTCTTTCTTTTTTAATTTATTTATTTATTTATTTATTTTAAATTTTTATTTTTATTTTTTTAGCTTCCACATATGAGTGAGCACATATGGTTTTCCTATTTCTGCGCCTGGCTTATTCACTTAACACAATTGTCTCTAAGTTCATCTGTGTTGCTGTGAATGGCAGAATTTTATACTTTTTAATGGTGGTGTATTATTCCATTATATAGGAGCTAAATAGGCATTTATCAAAGGAAGATATACAAATGGCCAACAGACATATGAAAAAATGTTCAACATCACTCAGCATCCGGGAAATGCAAATCAAAACTACACTGAGAAATCATCTCACTCCAGTTAGACCGGCCACTATCAAAAAGAAAGTAAGAAATGCTGGTTAGGGTCCATGAACTTTTTGAAGACCCTTCATACTTGTAAGCATCTACCATGCCTGGAGGACAGAGTATACATTTAATTAATCTCAAAAACAAACAAACAAATAAATAAAAACCTTAGCATATGCCCAACTGCGCTCTGAAAAGCACTGAAATGCATTTAAGTAATAGCTAGTTAGGTAAATGTTGGTAAGCATGATAAGCACACAGTAGACCTTCCACACATGTGTTAAAATGATTAATAAATTAACTTTATCTAGGAGAAAATATAATATATTGTTTTGAGAATGTGTGACATTTTTGTTGAATAATTTAAAAGAACATATATTTACCTTCATTCAAAAGTGTCAGGGTTTATTTCAAAAACAGGTGGCCTCTCTCTAATTAAAAATGTATTTCATGGTAAAGAGACTAGCATAACTCCCTCCTGTTTATCCCTAGTTACTTCATACTGGGTAAGAGAAAGAGAGCTCTGGACCAGGAGTCAATAACCATGAGTTCAAATTCTAGCTCTGCCACTTAACACTGTTTTTGACTCAGCTTTCTCACTAGTAGGGAGGAAATATATAATAAAACATCTAGGATAAAACAAAAGAGCATCCAAAGGTCATCTATATTTGAGAGTTAAATTGTCAAATCCAGAACTTCACGGTTCCAGAAGCTCAGAAGAGAAGGTAAGAGAAACTTTGTTGGACAAAGAAAGTCATGGTTTAGGTCTATATAATGTGCTGCATTTGTGCAGGCAGAGAGCAAGGACATGCAGATAATATGAGACAAGACTGGCAATGAGCCAATGTCCTGGCATTTAGGAACAGTGTGACTGGACAGCAATGTCCACTCTGGGCAAGAGAAGGTCTATTTGGGTGAGAAAGTTAAGGGCTTGATGCCAGGCTAAGACATCTGAGCTATATCCTCAGGAATGTGAGGACCCCTGGAGGATTTCAACCAAGGAAGAGATGTGGCTGGTTTGGATTTAGAGACATCGCACTGGTAATTGTGTGGATTGTGGATTGGAGGGAATCAGACTGTAGTAGATAGGAATTTGCTATCCCATCTTCAATGCATTGATAGATTTGAAATATCCCAAATTCCAGTTATGTGGCAGGAATGCTGCTGAGTGCTAGAGTTGGGACAAGGACCAAGAGGGGAAACCAAAGAATGAATCGGATAATTGTCTTGTTCCCATGGGTCTCAACAGTCCAGAGTGGCAATGGAATTGTCATGTTTTCAGGATATTTTTTTATTTTCTTTTTAGGCTTAATCCTAGGCACATAGCAGTTTCTCAATTAATATGTGTAGATTAAACAATTGAGCAAATGACTAAATTAAGATATGGTTATCAGTCAGAGTCCAAAGAGTTAAGTGAACCAATTTCCCCCCCCCCCCCCGTGGGCTCCTTGAGGGCAAGGACTGATGTAATTCAAGCACAGTGCCTTGGTACACAGTTGGCAGTTTCTGCTTGTGGAATGGCTGGCTATAGCAGGGCAGAAGATTTCTCTTTCAGGGTTGCCCTTCCTTGCTGAACCAAAATTTTAAATGACAAATTTAAAACACTGTTCCGTTTATAAAGAATTTTCTCATCTTCTTCTTTATATGATTCCCAGAAAGCCCTGTGAAGTATTTTTTTGATCATAACTATTTATCACGTCATGAAACTGAAGATATAAAGAAGTGATATTTATTTATCTCCCAAACATGAATTGCAACCTTGAAACCCAACCCTCTAATTTCAAATCCATTTTTCTTTTCATTAGTATCTCTGTAGCAGTGAATAATATGCATCCCCAAAAGATAGTTTATAAGAAGACCTCAGCCTTACAATAGTCTCTCTAAGGAAATACAAAAACAGAAAAAAATAGAGGAACTCATAAGTCAATGAGTTAGTCCATATGAGGGTTGCTCAACCACCCTTGGAGCCAAGTCAGGTGGGCAGGTGATTTTGCTCTTCTGTGGCAGGCAGATACATCTTGCAGAAGCTTGAATGACTCCTTGATGTAGACTCTGTTCATGGTTCCCATGGAGTCATTCACTTGTTCGTTTATCTACTCATTAATTCAGGATGTCTTCCAGCATTTTAAAGCTGTCCAGGCCTGAGAGGATAATCTCACTGTCTGCAGAGCTCAGACCCTGGAATGGGATCTGGCAGGGATCTGCTCCCCTGTAACTGTGGGTCAAGAGACCTGGGAGGCAACAAACCAGAGGACTGTGGACCAAGTAGCCCCCTCCTAGGAGTAGGGTGGCCCTTTCTGAAGTAAACATCTGGTTCGTGTGTCTGTCTGTTTCAAGATTTCTCCAGTGCAGGTTTCTGTGCCTGTCTGTTTTCAGTCCTAAAAATGGGAAAATCAACTCAGATTCCTCCTTGCTTGCACTGAGAAGAGTAATTTCACATCAAATGTAAATTCAATCAAATCTCTAAATAGATCCACTGCTCAATAATTCAGGTATATGAGCCCCAAAACGACAGGTTAATAATAAGGAAAATAGGACTTTGAAGTGAGAGAACACAGGGTCAAATCCTAATACTGAAATTTCTGTGTGAAGTTTACCAAATGACTTAGCCTCTCCAAGCTTTAGTTTGCTTATCTGAACAACTAGAGGAGATATGTACTTCACGAGATTGTTGGGACTATTGAATGGAAAATAATGAATAAGAATAATAGCAACTTTATTTGTTTTCCCTGTCCTAATTATGATTTCTAATCAAATCATCAAAGAAATCATTTAACTAATGAACCCCAGGACTGAAGAATGATGCATGACTTTCCTAGAGATGGAAACCAAGTAAGTGGTAGAATTCAGAGTCCGAAGCCCACTGTGGGCATGTCTGACTCTACTTCGATGCTTATCCTTTTGATATTACATTATCTCTGTGCTCTTTTGCTATTATTCTACCAGCACCCTTCCTCTACTTTTTGTTTCTTAATCAGTGAAAGCATCATTTAGCCCACTTATAGATGAAGATGCTCAGGTTTGTCACCTAAATCCAATGCAGCCTGACACCAACATCCCATGGTCCTCCTATTAAAGAATCACCTAACTCAAGTCATTTTGCATGTTCAGCACCAAGGGTTAATCTTTATGTCTTTACAATTGATTCCCAAATAAAAGGCTATCTGAGACTTTTCCCTTACATTTGGATACCAGCAGCTGCGACCGGTAGAACACTAAGACCCATGGAGTGTGTAGGTGGGTGGACACTTCTGTAATGGAGAGTAGAGCAGGTACTGGACCATGTGGCTGCAGGAGGGATTGGATGGTATCTACAATGCTCTCTTCAGTTTGCATGTATATCTGGTTCTGGTATTTTTCATCTGCTCTCTTTCCTCCAGGTTTGGTCCACAAGTTAGCAAAAATCTGGGCAGGCATCAATACCAGTCTAATCTCTAGTGTACTGTAAAGAGAAGAGAATGGAAACCCACTCTCCAAGCCCTTACCCATACTTGAGGCAGCAACTGGAAAACTACCAGGGGAGGTGAACTCTTTGCGTGCATTTCGTCTGGCAAAGAAGACTGTGGCAAGACTACATCCATTGGAACCCTGCTGCCAAATCCTGGGAACTGCGGTCCCTGATGCTTTTTCAACACCCCAGACTCTCCAGGAAAGCCTCTAGTCTATTTTTCCCAGAGTGTGAACCACCAGCCCTTAGTACCTCCATCCGTCCCACCTAAAAAACTGGTCTTCAACTATTTCACCGTCATTCTATGCATCCAGACTCCCAATGTCACCTGGAGAGTGAGATAGCGGAGAAGAGATATGGAAGCTTCAGCAATTACGAGGGCCTGACAAGGACTGGATGTGGAGTCAGAATGGGCTGCCTGAGGTCGATAGTTTCTATCCTCTGGGCTTTGCTGGTACTGTTTCCTCTGCCTAAAACTCTGTTTATTCCTTTTTTATTCACTAATTTTATTACCCACCTTACTTTTTTTTTTTTTTTTTTGGCATCCAAAGTGTTTGGGTAAAATATGATTGCAGTCTAATCATTCCTAGGTTAGCTTCTAACATAAGCTGAAGGGAAGGCCTTAATCATACTGTGCACTGGAAATCCTAGTAATATTCACAACGTGTGATATGATGGCACTAACTGCCACGAGGCTAAAAATACTGATATTTATAATGGCAGAAATGTGATTGATGCTTGGGTATCCTAAATACATTTAAAATGCTACTTTGAAGTGGCAAATGTGAAAGATGTATCAAACTTTGGAGACAATTTGTGCCTAGGAAAGCAATTTCAGTTTTAGAATACTCAAGAGGCTCTGTGGATTACCCCCCACCCTCAACACACACACCTTCTTTTTAGCAAATGTATGTCAATTTACCTACAGTAGAAGTATTTCATAATACCTACTGTAAATAAATACAGGTGTTAATAAAAGTGTTGAGAAAAGGATAAAACAGCCAATTACTGTGTAAAGAATTGCCCGGTGTTTGTAAGCATGATATAATTTAACTTCCATGATAAGGTATGAGAAATATAATGTTTCCTCTGCCGATATGGACACAGCCTTGAAGAAAATGAAACTAATTGCTAGAAATAACAATGCTCTGGAACCTCTCTGTCAGATCTGAAAACCTATGCCCCTGCCCTCTAATGAAATCCAGTATTGATGATGGCTTTTCCCAAAGCACTCTGCTTTTTCAAGGCCCTTAAATTTGTAGCTTTTTTGTAGAGAACAATAAGGAGACAGGAAGTTGGGCTGTTTTCCAGATGAATACTCTCTGGGCAGAGAAGTTGCCAGTCAGTTTGGAAACAGATATTGGGTTGTCTCAAGCAGGCCTGCCTCTTGGGCAAACTCCAGAAGCTTGATCCAATCTGTACAGTGATAGTTCCTACCCCCTTGATGACTGGGTACATCCTAGCTTGTCAAAAAGACATCATCTGGGCACCCTGAGCACTGGGTGTATTGTCCCTTGAGCCTGAAATCAGTAGCCATTCAGTGAACAGCATGCCTCAGTGGCTACTCTGAAAGGAGATCCAGAGGCAGGGGGAGTGAGAGGGTCCTCCTGGATTGTGAAGGAAGCCAACGTACCCTGCACTGTCTTGTCATGTTTCTCCCCTCTGTGCTCTCCAACACACTCAGGTACGCAAACTTACCCTCAGCTAGGAGGTCCTTGAATGTTGGCTTTTTGAGGAGCCACATGATGAGGGCTTAGCAGGTGTCTCTCCCATACTTTGGTCGCTAGAGAATTCAATGTTGCCTCTGGTGTACAATTTATTCTCTCTCCACAACCATGTGGGCTCTGGATTTTGGAAACAAGAGCATTTGCTTTAACTTGGGGTGTGTGCATGTGAGAGAGAGAGAGAGAGAGAGAGTGTGTGTGTGTGTGTGTGTGTGTGTGTGTGTGTGAGAGAGAGACATTTTTTGCCTTCTCTAGGAGTTATTAGGTTGAGCAATTTATTGGACAATGCTTATTCCCTGTTTGGAGCCAAATGACTCCAAAGGGTTTATATGTGGCCCAGGTTTTTAACATGGGTTTTGAAAGTCATCGTTGTCTGGATCCTGTACTTGAGAGGGAAAGTAGAGGAAGGAACACTGCCTATTGGTAGTGAAGCTACTGCAGGTAAAACAGAGAAGAGTGTGCCAGGAGGCAAAACGCATGGTAGGTTCTATGGGTAGAAGAGCAGAGTCAGAAGAGTTCTTTATTCAAGATGACTGGCTTTGTGCCTGTCTCTGATACCAGAGGCAGGGTCAGTTTTGCTGGCAACAGGACTTCACTATCCTTTGAGGGAAAATAACAAGGTCAAGTTCATTGTGTGACTGTTGTAGGAGTAAAGGGGCAGGAGTGTTATGAAAAGTCTGTCTGTGGACCTTAAAGGCCAGCAAATTCAGCATCCCAGGCAGTTGGTGGAACAACTAAGAGTATACATCAAGAGACAAAAAAAGTGATCTAAAAAAGACATGCACCCAAATGTGAAGATTTTAAACCCCCCTTCATTAACACATTCATTCACCCAACTCAACAAATGTTAGTGGATCAAGCACTGATCCAGGTGCCGCTGGTGTCGAACAGTGAACAAAGCTGACCCAGCTCGTAGACATGTATCTTAGAGTTTAGTAAGGGAAACAGGCAAACAAAGGTAAACAAATAAGTAACAATTTACTCACTATGAAGAAAACATAAAATCAGTGTGCTGAGAGAGAATATTGGGGATGAACTAAGTCTCCTTATCAAGTTGTATTAACAGAAAATCTCTCTGAGAGTTAAAGGACAGGAGAAAGCCACCCATGTGGATTTCAGAGCAATAAACATGCCTGGAAGAAGAAACATTATGTACACAATCCCTGAGGGGGAAAGAATTTACAACGTTCTAGGAACGGGACAAAAAAATACTACCTGACTCATGTGGTTGCACATGTCGTATAAGAAAACACTGGGGAAAGCTGAGGTAGCAGAAGCAGAAGTGGAGTCAAGAACGGTCTTCAGATAATGAAGAGGAGTTAGAATTTTATTCTAATGGTACTGATAAGTTATAAATTTTAAATGTAAGTTTTGAACAATTAGTACACTTGTATGGTTCACATTTAGAAATTTAAAGTGTATAATATAAATTCTTTCTGACACCTCTATGACCTATACACATTCCCCGCTCCCTCCCTGCCCTTCACAGGTAATTGCTGTTATTAGTTTCTCTAGTATCCTTCCAGAATTTCTTTATGCACTTACAAGAAAACACACACACACACTCATGGACACATGTATTCCTGTGCATGATCCTAATTTATACATAAAATAGGATACTATACATGCTGTTCTGTCATTTGCTTTTATCAATTAATACATCTTTGAAATCTTTTTATATAAATGTGAAGAGAACTTCTTGATTGTTTTTTATAGGTACAGAGTACTCCATTACATAAATAGGCCATAGTTTATTTAACTAGTGGATGTGAGTTTGCTTTTAGTCATTTGCTATTACAAATAATGCCAAAATTAATAACCATAGGCAAACATTGTTTTGCCATATGCACAAGTACATCAGTGAGATTTCTAGAAGAGAAATTTTTGAATCAGGGGGTATTTGTAGACATCGTGAGAAACCACAATCTGCAAATTTCAGAGCCAATCTGCAAAGACGAAGAAAGAAATTTTGTTGTTGTTGTCTTTTTGGTTCTAGGCATTTAAGGAAATCTCTGTCACTTCACTGGCTGATTACTGAAATTTTGAAACAGACACTTTAATGACCAAGAGCTCCAAGAATTGGTCCTTCCACTGAAGCAGCCATAAGCAGACAAACTGACAGAATCGAAGTTTTCAGATGCTGGTATCTAATCAAAAACATACACAACCAGGGGAATGCTTAATGAAGAGAGAGGTTGTTACGTTTTGATAAGAAAACATTATGGTGCTTTTGCTTGACCACCTACCATCACCCTTCCCTTGGTTTGGAAGCAGCCATGCAGTCATGGCTTGCATTGCTGGTATGATTTAATGGTGCTGGAGAATAACACAGGCCTTGTTCTCAAAAAATTGTTCTTGTGCATTTTGACCAGTTTGGTGGTGTCCTAGGGACCTCTGCTTTTGTTTTATCCCCTCAGGCTTGGAGGCATATGTTGAGAGTATTAAAGGCATATATTACCCATAGCTGCCTGGGGCAAGGGATTGCAAATGGGGCAAGCAGCAGTCAGACTCAAACTTCGAAGAAAGAAACTGAGAAGGAAAATTCTTTGGGAAGAAAAGGATTTGAAAGACTACCGTGTATATCAGGAAATCAAAAGTGCAATTTGTATGCCCAAGGCTGGATGTATACTCAAAAAAGGCCTGAGAGAATCCAAGTCTTGCACCTCTGGCTGATCCTTGGGCTCTGCATAAACAGGAGGCAAAGACTAAGGCAGAGTTAAGACACACTGGCAAAGCACTGAAGGAGTGCTCAAGCTCAGAGCCAATCTGCAAAGACCAAGAGAGTACTTTTGTTGTGGCTGTCTCCAGACACTTAAGGAAATCTCTGTCAGATCACTGGCTGACTACTAAAATAATGAAACAGGCACGTTAATGACTATGGTTACAATCTTTACAAAAAATAGTTTGGAATAGTCACCAAACAAATGGACAACTGCACCCTTTATGAAGCAACAACCGCAAATCTTAGGTAAGGAGTGGCCATGTAATTTTGAGAGAGATCACATTATAATATTAAAAAATGACTAGTTCTCAACAACAAAATTTATAAGGCATTCGAAGAAACAGAAACATGGTATGACCCCTGTTAGGGGAAAAAAAAAAAAAAAGTAATTGACAGAATCCCTAAAGAAGTCTAAACATTGAACTTGGCTATGCTGTTACATATTTATCTATGTATTTATTTTTGCCAGGGTTCTTTCTTTTTTCTTTTAGTTTTTGTCTACAGTCCTTTCATTTTCACTTGAGGGATAATCTTTAATGTCTTCTGCAGGGACGATTTACCAGCAGCAAACTCCCTCAGCTTTTGTTGACCTGAAAAGGTGTTCACTTCTCCTCTATTTTTTAAGAATAGTTTGGCTGGATGTGGAATTCTTGTTTGAAAGTGTTTTGTTATTTTAACGCCTCCAATATATCATTCATTGCCTTCTAGCCTTCATGGTTTCTTTAGAGATATCAGCTGTTAATTTTATTAAGTTTCCTTTGTACATGTTGTCACTTCTGTCTTGCTGCTTTCAAAATCTCTTTGTCTTTGTCTTTTGACAATTTTTAATGTTTCTCAGTGTGAATATCTTTGTACTCATTTCTATTGGAGTTTATTGAACTTCTTGAGTGTGTAGATTCATGTCATTTATTAAATTTTGAAAGTTTTGGCCATTATTTCTTCAAATATTCTTTCTGCCCCTTTCTCTCCTTCCAGGATTCCCATTATGTGTATATTGGTATGCTTGATGGTGTCCCCCAGTTCTCTACAGAATCTTCAAAACATTCTTCACTCTTTCCTAATGCTTTGATATTGAAGAGCCTTTCCAGGGACTCACAGGACAGTTGAGATCTGTTCCTGCAACCAAGCATGCAGCAGGATACCACACATGGGGATGCAGAAGTGCCAGACAGGAGGATATGAATCCTCAAACATTAGAAGAAAAGTGACAAGATCTCGGGCTCTCACAGGCTATGGTACTGTCATGGGACTCACCACAAGTCTTCTGCTACTCTGAAGGACAGAGTTATACCTTCTGATAACTGAGTGTTGGAAAAACTATATATCCATATGCAAAAGAACAGAGTCAGACACTTATCTCATATCACATACAAAAAATGAACTCAAAATAGATTAAAGACTTAAATGTAAGACTCAAATCTATAAAACTACTAGAAGCAAACATAGGAAAAAAGCTCCATGTCATTGGTTTGTATAATGACTTTTTGGATATGTTCCCAAAAGCATAGACCACAAAAGCAAAAATAGACAAATGAGATTACATCAAATTAACAAGCTTCTGAATGGGAAACAATAAACTGAATGAAGAGACAACCTATAGAATGACAGAAATATTTGCAAATCATACATCGAATAAGGGGTTAATATCCAAAATATATAAGGAATTCAAACAACTCAATAGCAAGAAAACAAATAACCTGATTTTAAAATGGGCAAAGGTGGGCCGAGCCCATGGCGCACTCGGGAGAGTGCGGCGCTGGGAGCGCGGCGACGCTCCCGCCGCGGGTTCGGATCCTATATGGGAATGGCTGGTGCACTCACTGGCTGAGTGCCAGTCACGAAAAAGACAAAAAAAATAAAAATAAATAAATAAATAAATAAATAAAATGGGCAAAGGACCTGAATAAACATTTCTCGAAAGAAGACATACGAATGGCCAACAGCTATATGAAAAAAATGCTTAATATCACAAATCATCAGGGAAATGCAAATTAAAATTACAATGAGATATCACCTCACCCCGGTTAAAATGTGTATTATCAAAAAGACAGAAGTAACAAGTGTTGTCAAGGATGGGGACAAAAGGAAACCCTTTGCACACTGTTGGTGGGAATTTAAACTAGTACAGCTGTTGTGAATAACAGTATGGACATTCCTCAAATGTTGAAAGTAGAATTACCATATGATCCAGCAGTCTCACTAATGGGTATATCCAAAGGAAATAAAACCAAAATGTAGAAGAGATATCTATACTCTCGTCTTTATTGCTGCACTATTTACAATAGCTAAAGTATGGAATCAACCTAAGTTTCCATTGGTGGATGAATGGATATAGAAAATGTGCTATATTTACACAATGGAATACTATTCAGCCTTAAAAAAGAATAAAATTCTGTAATTTGCAACAACAATGATGAATCTGGATGACATTATGTTAAACGAAATAAGCCAGGCACAGAAAGAAATACTGACTGATCTAAAAAGTAGATCTCATAGAAGCAGAGAGTAGAATGGTGGTTGCCGGGGGCTGTTGGGCTTGGGAGCAGAGGTTGAGGAGATGTTGTCAAAAAATACAAATTTTGGGCCGACCCCGTGGCTCACTCGGGAGAGTGCGGCGCTGGGAGTGCAGCGGCGCTCCCGCAGCGGGTTCGGATCCTATACAGTGATGGCCGGTGCACTCACTGGCTGAGTGCGGTGCGGGCGACACCAAGCCAAGGGTTGCAAACCCCTTACCAGTCACAAAAACGACCAAAAAAAAAAAAAAAGATATAAAATTTCAGTTAGACAGTAGGAATAAATTCAAGAGATCTATTGCACAACATGTGACTATAGTTAATAATATACTGTATTTCTAAAAAATTCCTAGAGTGGAAGTAACATATTCTTACCATAAGAACGATAACTATGTGATGTAAAGCAGATGCTAATTAGCTATATTTACCCATTCCACAATGTATATATACTTCAAAACATCATGTTGTATATGGTAAATTCATACAGTTTTATGTCATTGTAAAAAAATTAAATTAAATTTTAAAAAATGAAGAGCCCCCAAATTGCAAAATCATCTTCAGTCACCATATATTCAGTATTCTTGTGCCTTCTTGTATGTTTGCTTACAATGAGAGGATATTAAGAGGTAGTCTTTGAGCAAAAGTAGAAGCATTTCCTCTCGTAAAACTTTACACAACTTTTCTTAAATGTCACTTGAAATAGCTGAAATTCATGTGGCCTTATGGAATTACTTGCTGGCAACTACACTCATTTTATCTCTACTTTTACTGTCTCTACAGGAAAAAAAAATGCTGTGTGTGTGTGTGCAGAAGCCCTGGGAAGATTTTGCCAGGATCTCTTTGAGGAGTTCGATGTTACTTCAAAATCTATGTTGCATTGGGAGTGTAGTTAGATGATTGAAACAAGGATCTTGCAATGACTGCTTGCTGTTTGAAGAGGCCAGATACCTGGAGACTTCAGGCTTGGGCTCTTGCCCTGGCTCCACCACTTCCAGTTCTTATATCCTAGACACAACTCCTCATCTCTTGGAGCTACTGTGTCCCCATCTTTACCATAGGCATGAAACTATTCACTATTATGAACCCATTAATAATTATAGAAGAGCTTTGATAAAGCTGAAGTAAAAATCAGTCACTCATTTATGTATTTAAGAATTTTGAATCAAGGGCTCACACCTAGCTTGTGTTTTTTATTCAAGATTCATGATTTTAATCAAATTAGTCTGCATTTTATTTCTCTCTCTTCCATACTCTACGTAAATGAGATACATCCTAACTTTCGAACATGCTATTTCTTCAATAAGATGTACTGTCTCTGAATCTTTTTTTCTGCACAGGTCCCAACCATCCTTAAATTCTAGTTTCAACCTCAAATTTCCATGATAATCTGGGGAATCACTGAGAGTGGCAAAGAAAAGAGATTTGCCCATGGCTATACAGTGACTTAGTTACATGTGTTGTTTCAGACACTTACCATTTTATCTGAGTTTTCTGAATGCATTGGCTGCATATGAAATTTTGAAAAGTAGAATTCCAACTATAATCAAGTTTTTTGGATATGTATGGGTGTTGTTTTCTACTGAACTTCTGGAATGAGACTTTTGGCTCTGTAAAACTGTATTACTGTACATATTCCTGGAAGAACCAGTTAAACAATGACAGTCCTCAAAACACTAAGTAGTCTTTAACATAGGGTGGCATTTTAGGAGATTGCTGTAAACAGATTATTTTTTTGTTTTGAAAAAGATTTTGCTATAGACACCCACCAGTGTAATAATTAACATTTAAGAATGTTTAATCCAAAGCTGAAAAGTGAGCATCCAGCCTCTAGATGAGAGTATGTACCAAGGAACAACTAAAATATAAGCTGTATTTTGCACCAGTGTCATAAAAAGATTGTTTCTGCCCAGAACTCAACCAGGGTTGATGTGAGGACAGTGACATCACCCTCAAAGATGGCAGGCCTGATCAATCCATATGCAATGTGACTTGTAGTCATTTGTAGATTCCCTTTTGTCCTGATGTTTGGGAGCAAGATTCCAGGGGAGTAAAGAAGGAAGTCACTTACCTCTCCATTTCCCTAACCACCATAGACACGACACTGTGTTGATTTTGGCTTAAAAGAAGCCAAAGTTTGAACCCTTTTATTTTAGACTAAAGTCTGGAGAGGGGAAGTGAGCTGGCTAAGGCTGTGCTGTTTGTGAAAGTGACAAAGTCAGAACTAAAATCTGTATTTTCTGGCATCCATCTCAGATCTGGAGATATAAAGATTTTTATTGCTTTTTTTGTAAAATGTAATATGGATTATAACTGCTCAAATATCTTCAGAGACTTCCCTTTCCTCATCGTTATGTTCCTTCCCCTCACAGGAATAATAACTAACCTAAGTTATTACTGATTTAGAACCACACTCCCTACTTTCAAATCACAGCTTCTCGAAAGATTTCTGACTACAGTCAAGCCTCTGTGCCTTTGATTTTGCCCTTCTCTTGGCCTGGTTGCTACCACTTGACAAAAAACATTTAAACATTCAGCTCAGACAACATATCTAGTTTCTCTGAGTTTCTTTAATTGATTTGGTTATAATCCTTAATGATCAGTTTAAATTTTACTTCACGCAGTAATCATATATTTTCTTTTTCCTCCTCTAAATTGTGATCACTGAGAATTTGAGACGTGTGTTTTGTTCATCTTGATAACTTCTACAGTCACTGACTGGTACTAATAAGCGTTCTATAAATGTGTGCTAAATTTAAATCTGACATTGGCCAAAGTCATTAACAAGCTAGTAAAAAAGGAAGACTGGAGCCCAGACCCTCTGAATCCCAGTTCTGGTTCTCTTTCCATTCCAGCTTAAAAATTGCCTTTGACTTTCAGTTTGTTCTTGTGTGAAGACACCTCTTCTTTCCCTAGCTTCACACTGGATACTCCAAGTCATCAGGACATGTTTTGACCTATGTTAAAGAATAAAATCATCCTCACTTATCCTGAAGCCTTGGGAGGTCTCACACTCCAACTGCAAGCCCTAAGCCCTCCATCTGGAAGTCCATCTGGCATTTTGAAATCCATAATGTGAGTCCAAAGTTCTGCTGTGCTAAATACAGTTTCTACACCAAGTTGCCCCTCTAATCCCACTCACTGAGTTCTCAGAAGAGTCATGTAGCAATAATTGTTTCACCCACTGCTGTCAACATTGATGATTTATTCATACCCAGCTGTCACACACATGCAGAGAAAGGACACGAGGAAGGAAGACACGGGCACTGCACTCACGTCCCATCCATATGACTCAAATGTTTCAGAATCAGAGACTCTTAGCAGTCTCATCACTCTCTTCAAAGGTGTAGCTGGAGGCCGGCCCTGTGGCGCACTCGGGAGAGTGCAGCGTTTGGGAGCGCAGCGACGCTCCCGCCACGGGTTCGGATCCTATATAGGGTTCGGATCCTATATAGGACTGGCTGGTGCACTCACTGGCTGAGTGCCGGTCACAAAAAAGACAAAAAAAAAAAAGTGTAGCTGGGCATTGACAGTAATCACTGGCAATTGGAAATTAAACTTTCTGCAGTCTGTAATGGGAATACTATTTGACTTGCCTAAGAGAAGTGGGAGACAGTCACTCTCTCCCACAGTCCTAGCCATAATGTTTGAGCTTCCTGGATTTTGGTGGCTGGGTAAAACAGATTTGAAAAGATTTTGGGGGCCCTTAAAATTTTCTGTTTATACTGGGTTCTCTTGCAAACATGGAGAAAGCTTTTCCACTATCTAATACAAGGCTCTCCTAAATGACTTTCAGAGTATACTTCTTCCTTGGAATGTTAATAGGTATTTTGAAGAGAAAGATACTGCTAATAAATTTCAGGAACACTTGGTTAAGCCAAGTATAACCCTCTCTGCTACCACTTTTTAACTGAAGAAGGCCTTTATTATGATAATGTGTTTGTAATTGCCCCAGAGGAAGATGGAGCCTTATTTGACTATGAAACACTTTTTTCCAGGGAGGCTTTGGTAGAACTGATAGTAACTGGAATACGTAAACTAAGCAAATACCAAGAACAAAATAAAATAAAACAAAGAATACAACTTACATTCTCTCTTTTATATTCTCTTCTCTGTTTTACTTCTACTTAGTTTATTTCTTTATTAGTTTATTTATAAGAAACTACATGCCAAACTCTTTCTTTTCAAAAAAAATTATTTTTAATATAGTATCCATGGGTTGTTCTGAGGTAGGAAGAGCTGTGTCCTTGAATCCAAACAAATATGAATTCAAGTCTTTGCCCTGAGACTTACTGATGGTTTCACTGGGGCAAATCTCTACTTTTAGTGGCCTCAGCTTAATCTACTACAAAAGGAAGAAAAACTACCCAACTCTCGGGATTATTGCATAACTGAAAAAAAAAAAAAATATATATATATATATATATGTGAAGCATTCCAGTATATTACCTCACTTACAACAGATCCTGTTTATAAATGCATGTAAGGCCCTGTTCATAGTATTGCTATTGTTGTTATATTAACAGTAGGGTTTGCAAAAGAAATAGAACTAAAATGACATTGAAATAATGTAATGAGATGTATTGATCCTATTTTAAGTCACAAGGCACATTCAAAAGTTTTTATACACTTCCCCACAAAATTATTTTTATTATTTTATACGCTTCCCAGAAAAATTATTCTAATTGTCATTGTTTATTTAATGCTGAGTCTCCCATCTGAGGGGCTTTATTCACAAGGCTTGCAGGGAGGGATATTGATCCCGGCGATCCTTGGGAGTAGACAAAGCCCTTGGACTGGTCACTTCTGTCCTCAAAGTAGCCTCTTCAGTTCGCCCGCATGTCTTGTACATATATGATCACCAGCTCTGGCACCATGATATGAAACCATGTAGCGAAACACACTCGTTAATGTCATGATGTCAAAAACACAGTCATCATGGTACAGCTATCTCCTGTCAGGTGATCAGTTTAAACATTTAGGTTTTATTCAAAATCAACCAATCTGCAACTGGGAGATTGCTTGTTTGATGGTGTGGCTTAAGAATCACGACTCATTAGGGAATCCGCAAAGACCCTTTGGACGCTGAGACACCTGTAATTAGATTTTATAAACTGACTCCAACATATGTCTGCTTGGCCCCAAGGCAAACAAATTAAAGCAAACAAAAAACTAAAGGCTGGCCTCTTTGGCCAGCACTGATTTGCCACTTAGAGAGAGATTGAAGCCAAACAGGCAAAATATGAAGAAAGTTAAAACTTCTTGAGAACGAAGAAAAGGCTGAAGCGGCTCCCTGATTTGGGTGTCTACGTTTGTGTTCAGGATTTTAGAGCCAGAAGGGTTTAAATTAAAACCCCACTTCTAGGTCCTCATCCCTGAGCCCTGGTTATCCATTCTCTAAATTGAGACGGTGAACTGAGCAACTCAGATGATATATGCTGGAAAATATGTTGCAAATGATAAAGTGCTATGAACATGTGATGGTTGTATTCTACTGGTTGGGATCTGGAGGACTGTTTTGGGCAAATGGGGACTGTTCCAAGAAGGCAGCCTTTCCAGCCCAGGCCTTGCTTCTGGCCCCCTGCCGTTCTCATTTTCACATTCTCACATTGGGGCTCAGACTGAGGGGGATGTTCTCTAGAGACTGATGGTTTCCGTCAGAACACAAGATCCACGTTCCATGGCGGAATTCTCAGCCTTAGCACATGTTGGCCCAGACTCTGCAATCCCCCAGCTCTACTCTCCCAAATTACTATCAGTCCCCACAGAACAGCTTCTTGCAATGTGTTGTTTTGTCTCTCCTCCGTTGCTACAGCAATCCAAAAAAGATTTGTGTTTCTGATACCCTGATATGGAGACATCTGCATGCAATTTTGAAAATCCTTGTCATGGTCCTCTTTTACTGTTTTGATTAGCTCTCCCTGACATGTGGGCAGAGTTCTCAAAGAAATTCAAAGAGAAAAGACCCCTCTAGGTAAACAAGTGCTTCCCATAAGTGCAGCCTTCCTGTGGATTTCTGTCTCCCATAGAATCAGAGCCACTAGTGCGTGGATGCTGAATCCTCTCCTCCAACCTAGGAGGGAGAGGAGCCAGATCAAAAGGCTCAGGTTAGGGCCTTCTAGAAGTTCAGTTTTGGGAGGGGGTTGCCTCTTATACATTGCCATGTGAGTCCGAAAAATCCTGCCTCCTGCCTGTGCCCCATTTTGAGAAGTGACAAGAAAATGATTGAACAGCAGGAATCCTGTTCTTTGCTCCTTGTTGTAATCAACTGTGTAAACTTAGGTGTAAGAATCACATCTGGGCTTCAGCTCTCTGATATGTCAGATGAGTAGTTTGGATGTTTGTGGCCTCTTTCAAGTCTAAAATAATTATATGCATGGAGATGATCCAGGAGAGGGGCTCCAGCAACCTGCTAACCCTGGGCAGAAATTTACCACTTTAATCATTGGGCAACTGATAGTTAATGTTAGAAAGGGATATTTTTCAGTTCCACAATTGGATGGAAGTTTTATCTAGATATAAAAGTAAAATAGGCCTAGATTCAAGCTCTAGTATACCACTTCATGAGAGTGTGATGCAGGACAATTTATGTAAGGCCTTCAAGCTATTGGAAGCATTTTTTTTTTTTAATTTCTATTGTAGTAAAACATATTGGCAGCTACTTTATAGATAATTTGTGAGAAGTAGGTATAGTAATGCATGCTAAGTACAGAGCATGGTGCCCGGAACAAAGCAAGATGTATGCGATTTCTCATCCCTTTCCCTTCCTTTTTCAATCTATCAACTTTCTTCCTTCAGGCTATCCCAAATCCAAGCATAAACACATTTAAAGCCCTTTATGCTTATACGTGTACATATTCTTATGCAAATGCATACATACAGCTGAGAAATTGCCCAAACCACACCCGTAGCATAGCTTCTTGCTTTATTAGGGTTAAAACTTTTCAGAAATAAAATTGCTTTTAAAAAATGGAATTTGACTTTTTTTTTTTTTTTCGATGGGGGAGAACTTATAAACTATATTCAGTTCTTGTGTACCTGAGTATCCCAAAGCTAATTTTTTTCTTGGATTTCAAAGTCAGCGGTAATGTGGTTTTTATTGCTCTTAGGAATACATACAGTGTAGTGATGCTCCCGTCAGTGCAGGGCAGCTGCTTGTTCCTACACTGAATGTCCCTGCATGGAGGAGCTTTGTGGGTAGCTGTTTCCCATCCTCACATGCACCCTGTCATTAGGCTATTATGTCTTTTCCATCAAGTTCCTTTGCTCGAACAACTCTTCCTCCTCTTTCTAATTTGCTGGTTCTAATTTGTGGCAGACCAAGTTAGTAAAATGATTTTTTTTTTTTTTTTAAATAGCAGTGTATAGGTTCTGGCCCATGAGAGTATCGGGGCTTTAGTTTATAACCAAATGGCATCTATTTGGATGACTCTGTGACTCTGTAGCCGTCTGGTTCCTTTCCTCTTAGCTGTGTTCCAGATTTAAGTCCTGGATGGGTATATTTTCATCTTAATAATTACTCAAAGCCCATGACTTTTAAGGGTTAATACGTTAGTTTCCTATTTCTGCCATAATAAATAAGCACAAACTTAGTAGCTTAAAATAACACAAATTTTTTTCTTATAGTTCTAGAGCTCAGACCTGCAAAATGGCTCTCACTGGACTGAAATCGGTGTGCTGGCAGGGTTATGTTCTTTCTGGAGGTCTGAAGGAGAATCTGTTTCCTTACCTTTTCCAGCTTCTAGAGGCTGCCTCCATCTCTTGGATCGTGGAGTTTTCCTCTGTTTTCACAGCCAAGAGAGTACATACTCAAATGTTTCCCTTCCTCCTTCTCTCTCCCGCTTCTTTCTCCCCGCCTCCCTCCCTCTCTTTGACCTCAGCTTCCACCAATACTTCTTCTTTTCTGATTCTAACACTTCTACCTCCCTATTATAAGGACACTTGTGATTATATGAGGCCTACCAGGATACTATTCCCATCTCTAGATTATTAATTTTATCATATCTGCAAAGTTTCTTTCACCAGGTGAAAGTATATCATCTTCACAGGTTTCAAGAGTGAGGATGTGGACATCTTTGGGAGGCATTTATCCTCGTACCACAGTTACCAGCACAGGATTGACATAAGCGATCTCCATTCCAAAGTATTCTCACTGGACCATCCAGCCACCTTGGCAGCCTGCAGACTGACCTTTGGGATGCTATCTGATTAGAGTGGCATCCCTACCAGGCTAACCAACAAGCCTCTTCTGCTACCTCTCCAGCCACAGCAATGTGGGTACCTGATCTCTCTTGGCTCAAGGTCCCAAACTAAGTCTCCTTCCAGTTCTTGTTAGAGACTGAGCTTGTTTTCCCATTAGGATTTGTCCCAGGACAATGTAGATATGGCCTCTGCAGCTAGAAAGTTGCCAAATGGAAGCAAAGGCAGAGGGGAATACACAGTGCCTAATTCTTCCTGGCCCAGAGTAGACAAATGGCTTTATTTTTCCCTTACTAGAAAAACTGGGAAAACACCCCCCCCACCGCCCCAATTGGAACTGTCTTGCTTCTGGTAACTGAGCCAATAAGTCACCTATAAGGGAGAGCATAATACCAACATTTACTGGGTTCTTACTTTCATAAGACACTGTGCTAAGAGTAAATATGTACATTATCCCTGTTACTTCTCATGTCCACCCTATGAATTTTGTAATATTATTAGTCCCTTTTTATGCATAATGAAACAAAGGTTCAAACAAGTTAAAGGACCTGACCAAGTTCAGACAGCTGGCAAGTCTCATTCATAAGATCCTCCACTATTTCCCAGTATTCCACAAGACTGACAACCTCACACTGTGGTCCACTTACCTCATCTTTATGCTGTTCATTAGATCATGGCCTTCAGTCCAATAGCTTGACAAGCCATTTACATATTATCATCAGTCCATGTCTGTAGCTTATAACAAAATACACAGAACTAAGTAATTTGTAAGAAAATGAATTTCATTGCTTACAGTTTCAGAGGCTGGGAAGTCCAAAGTCCAGGAAAACAATCTGATGAAGGCCTTGGGGGTGGTGACAGTGACACAGGGATCTCACATGGCAGAATGGCAGGGCACAGAGAGAGAATTTCTCATGTGCTCTTCTTTTGGAGCTCTCAGAACCACACCAACGATCACCATTAAACCATTCACTATGGCAGGCTCCTCCCAATCTAGTCACCTCTTCAAGACCCCACCTTTCAATTACCATAATAGGACTTCCCACCCTCTTTACACTGTCACAGTGGGGACAAAGCCTCCAACACATTAAACTTTTAGGGGACATAATTCAATCTACTGCATGTACTAAATATCCTTAAACTTTAAACTCCATCCTGGATCTTTCCAAGGAACTCCAGACTCATATATTCAAACCACATTCATCATCTCTATTTCAAGGTCCATTAGACATCTCCAGCTTATGTCCAAAACTAAGTTCGATTTATTATATCCTCCTCAATATGCTTCCTTCTCCAGTGTTTTGCATCCCAGAAAATGTGACCATCATTCAGTGGTTTCCTTTCATACACCACATACTATCCATAAGCAAATCCTGACCTCTCTACTTTCATGCTATGTACAGAATCTAAGCACTTATCACTATCTGAATCTAAACCAGGGCGTCCAATAGAAATATAATGCAAGCCATGCGTGCAATTTAAAATTTTCCAGTAGCCACATTTTATAAATTAAAAAGACACCATTGGATAACATATTTAATAGCATTTTATTGACATATTTAATACTCTATTTATTTGAGCAATTTGAGTAATTACTTGAGTAAAATATGATATGAGGGTACTTCAAAAAGTTCATGGAAAAATACAATCAAAAGATAATACAAATCTTTCCATGAACTTTTTGAAGCACCTTAGTTTTATTTCAACGTATTATAAATACAAAATAAATATTAATTATATATTTTATATTATTTTCTCTTAAGCCCTTGATGTCTGATGCATATTTTCCATTGACAGCACATCTTAATTTGAATAAGCCACATATCAGCCGCTCAGTAACCCTGTTTGGTCAGGGGCCTCGATGTTGGACAGCACAGGTCTGGGATCATAAGCCTCTAGAATTCTGAATAGCCTCCTAACATGTCTAAATGTTTCTGCTCTTACTCCATTGAGTCTATGATTCATGCAACAATTTGAATTATCTTTTTCAAATGTAAATTAGGTCATGTCACTCTAATGCCCCAAATTCCTCCAGTTTCTCGGTAGCTATAAATTGAAAATCCAAAGTCATTCCACAGTCTGGTTCCTGGACAACCACTTGGCACATCTTTCTGCCCCTCTGCCCTTACTCACTGTGCTCCACTATGCCGGCTGCAGCAGACACACTTGATGGTCCCTCCAGACCCACTTGGATCCCTTCATTGGTCTTGGGCTCATCCTCCAGCCTCTGTGAGCCATACCCTCTAATGGCTGACCCCGGGAACTTCTTTAAAGGACTGCCCTTGGGCACCTTGAGCTAGACCTCTTTCCTGTCTTGACATTGACTTAGAATTCAGAGGAATTGACTTCCTTCCTGGCTCCTCGAGATCATAGTATAAGCTCCAGGAAAGATCAGACTGAGGCCAGAACTTTTCCTGAGTTCTGCGTTCTTCCTCCTCTACTCCTATACAAGTTCCTTTTGCAATCACGTTCTTCATGAATCACTTCTAAGGGAACATGGGCAGCCCAAAGTGAGGCGATGACCTTAGATACTCCTACAGAAGGACTGTCTTTGCAGTCGCTGTTCCTCAGCCTGGATCTCTCTTCTCCCAGAGAGAAACATGACCTGCTGCTCTTACTTCATTTGGGTCTCTCCCCAAACATCACTGCCTCCAGAGAAGCCTTCCCTGGTGGATATGTCTGTTTCTCCCTATCTCCTTCCCTGATTTATTTTCTCATAATATCACCATTATCACCATCTGACATGATACTATATAAGTGAATTTTTTTGTTGTTGTTGCCTGTTTCTTTCACTGGAATATAAACTTCATAAAGTAAACAACTTTGTTGCATTCACATTATCTCTCCAATACTCAGAGGTATTCTCAAAGACACTGATAAATATTTTTTGAGTTAATCAATGAATGTATGAGTGAATGAACTGGTGGAGACACAACCAAAACAGACAATGCAATTCCAGAGTGTACATACCATGTGTCTGAAACTCCTAATCTACAAAGAGTTTTTCATCCATCACTCACCCTGCCTCTGTAACAAGGAGAAACTTCTATTTCTTAAGGCAAAGAGAACAGATATATATGTTATTTCCCTGAAAACTCTCTAGCTATTAGGAATTGTAGCTTCTTACTTTCCAAGCCCAATTGTGATTCCGACCGATAGTGCAACAACATTAACCAATGTCAGATTGGACACAGAAAAACTCACGTTGAGTAAATAAAATAATTACAAAATGCCTAACACATACTTTGTCCTCTATTCATATTAGCTATAATCATCATCGTGGTTATTTGCTCCATGACATCTTACTTAAAACCTGTCTGTAACTCAGTTACATCAATATAAAAGAATGAGATCTGGTTGGGAAAAGAACTGGGACTCAGAAGGGAAAGCTGATACAATATGTGTTGCAACATTTCTAGGTCTTTATGTCCTGAGCACTGATAACTGTAACCTGCACAGCAGAGGCCAGAATTACCAACGAAGGGAACATAAGATTTCCCAGGAAAAAAAAAGAATTATCATCTCTGTGGCTTTAGTAATAGGGCTGCTCAGTAAACTTTACTGGTAGTTTGCAGTCTGTCTGAAAATACTAGCACATTCTTCCAGTGCCCCAGCCAATATTGCTTTTGGAATAGAGATTATTGGCAGATGTGAAAAGACGACTGGAATAGTTCAGAAATGAGCTTTCGCCTACACTAATCACTCCAACCTTTTCCTGTTTAACTAAGCCAATGAAGGGAGCATACACTCTCTTTAAATGTCAATTAGCTTGGGAGTCATTTGATTAACCAAGGAAAGGCAATCAGATGGTAAAATGACAATTACATTAAGATTGTTAATATTAATATGAAAACCGCAAGCAACAGAGCAAAGGCCATGACATCCCTGGGGAAATATCAACCATGTTCCTGCTGTACCAAGAAATTGTGCTTCTGGGAACAAGTTCCAGTACACGCTATCCTTCAGTCCCTGGGATGTTACCATCTTCAGGATGTGACGCCAAGTCCTGGGAGGAATGGTGACATGGGCAGCTTGAGGGTCACGTTCATTGCTCTCTATTGTCCTATTGTTATTGTAACAAATCACCAAAAACACAAACAAGTTTTAGTAGCTTAAAAAAGCACAAATTAATTATCTTACTGTTCTATCAGTCAGAAGTCCGAAAGGGGCTGTAGAGGGCTGAATCAAGCTATACAGGGCTAAATTCCTTCTGGAGGCTCCCAGGGAGAATTCGTTTTCTTGCCTCGTCAAACTTGGAGAGGATGCTCTTACTCCTTGGCCCTTGCCCTTTCCCCATCTTCAAAGTCAGCAGCAGAGCATCTTCAAATCTCTCTTTCTATCCTCTGCTTCTGTCCTCACATCACCATCTCTAACTCTGACACTCCCTCTTACGAGAACACTTGTGATTACAATAAACTCAACCAGATAATCTAGCATAATCTACTCAACTCAAGACCCATAACCACATATGTAAAGTCCCTTTTTGCCCGGTAAGGTAGCATATCCACAGGTTCCAGGGATTAGGACAGGACATCTTTGAGGCCATTACTCTGTCTACCATACTCCCTGTCCTAGACCTCTCTTATTTCTTCTGTATCTTTTGCCGTTTTATCTGTGAACTGTGAATTCCTATATGGCACAAAGAACTTGCCCAAACTCTGTGCTAAGATACTTGATCAAACTTTAGCCTGACTTGTGTCCATACCAGGTTGTGTCACTAAAGGTGATCTCAGTCCTGTGCAGAGTTTTTGCTCAAGAAAATGCAAACTACCAAACCCCAAGTGTACATTGTCCCATCCGACCTTGTCATACCATTTTCAGTAATTCTCCACTTAACCCCCCTTTTGTAATTTTCCATTTCTACATAGCCCCTCTTGTGGATTGAAGTCCCCCCAAAATGGTCTTCACTGTGACAGTGTAAAGAAAGTGGAAAATCCTATTATGGTAATTGAAAAGTGGGGCCTTGAAGAAGTGATTGGATTCTGAAAACCATGCCCTAATGAATGGATTAATAATGGTGGTCATTGGCATGGTTCTGAGCGCTTTTAAAGGAGAGAACTCAAGAGTCTCTCTCTCTCTCTCTCTGCTTCTGCCATCCTGCAGTGATACCCTGTGTCACTGAAGCTGCCACAAAGAAAGACTCTCACCAAATACATTCCTTAGACTTTGGACTTCCCATTCTCAGAAACTGTTAGCAATAAATGTTTCTTTCTTACAAATTACCCAGTTCTGTGTATTTTGTTTTAAGCAACAGAAATAGACTAATACAGATAATTTGTACCATAGAAATGGGGTGTTGCTTATAACAAATACTTGAAAATATGGTAATATCCTTGGAAGAGAGGCTGGACGAATTTGAAGGAGCAAGCCAGAAAAAGCCTAGCTACTGGTAGGAGTTTAGAAAACAAGAAAACCAGGGAAAGTTTGGAACATTTAGAGACTGGTTAAATGGTTGTGAGCAGAATGCTGATAGGAATATGGACAGTAAAGACCATGCTGAGATCTCAGATCTAAATGAGAAAGGATTTATTGGAAATGGGGGCAAAGATCACCCTTGCTATGAACTGGCAAGGAACTTGGCTGCATTCCGATCATGCCCAAAAGTTTTATGGAATGTGAAACTTTAAGGTACTGACCTAGGGTATTTGGTGGAAGAAATTTCTAAGCAGCAAAACATTCAGGAAGCTGCATGGCTACTTGCAACAGCCTATGCTAAGATATAGTGGCAAAGGTATAACATAAAGCCAGAATTTATAATTAAAAGGAAAGCAGAGTGCAAAGCAGAGTGCAAAGTTTTTGGAAAATTTGTAGCCTGGCCATGTGCTAGAGAAGAAGAGAGCATTTTCAGGAGAATAATTCAATGGTGTAGCCCAATGACTGTTTGCTAAGGACATTAGTAGAGAAGAAAAGGATTTTTGAGAGAAGGGAGAAAAGATCTTGAAAGCATTTCAGAGATCTTGGAGGCTGAGTCTTATACTACAGGCCCAGAGGCCTAAGGAGACAGAATAGTTTGGGGGAACAGATGTGAGGTACCCTCCATGGGCTTGCTGCCCAGGGCCACCACGGGATGCTGCTCCCACGCCAGCACCACAACTGCTTCTGCTGCTCCAGCCACAGCTAATTTGGCCCCAAGTGTGGCTGGACCCGCAGCTTTGGAAAATACAAGCTGAAAGACTTGGTGGTGGCCACCTGGAGTTAGGTCTACAGACTTGCAGAATTCCAGAGCTGTGAAGGCCTGAGAGCCTCCACTCTGATTTCAAAGTCACATATGGGACTTTGAACTTTGGACCTTTGGAGATGAAGTGAATGCATTTGTATGTGACAAGGACATGAATTTGGGGGGCCAGGAGCGGAATGCTGCGGATTGATGTCCCACCAAAACTTAGTCCCCACTGTGACAGTGTAAAAAGGGTCGGAAGTCCTATTATGGTAATCGAAAGGTAGGGCCCTGAAGAAGCGATTGGATTCTGAGGACCATGCCCTAATGAATGGATTAATAATAGTGGTTATGGGCGTGGTTCTGAGGCCTTTAAAAGGAGACCATGAGAGATTCTCTCTCTCTGCTTCTGCCATCTTGTAATGTGATAGCCCGTGTCACTGAAGCCACCACCAAGGAAGGCTCTCACCAGATGTGTTTCCTGGACTTTAGACTTCCTAGCCTCAGAAACTGTAAGCAATAAATTTCATTTTCTTACAAATTACCCAGTTCCGTGTACTTTGTTATAAGCAACCAGAAACGATGAATACAGCCCCCCTAGTCCCTCCCCCAACTTTTTCACTTTCCCGTAGTCCTTTTTACTTCCCTATCAGTTCTCCCTTTAAAAAGCTCTGTCACCTTTGTCTTCATTAGAGTTGGGCTTAATCTATACTGGAGTCTCTCCCCTTTCTAAAGAAGTTTGAACAAAATCTATCTTGCCACCTTTAACAAGTGTCTGGCTCTGTTTTTTTCTTTGATCCCTCTATCATAGCAAACATTAGAAAAGGATCTGATATAAGCCTTTTGGAACTTTGTGTTATTTGGAGTCTTTGTGTTTTCTCACAGAATCAGGGTATTTGCAATACAGAGATGTCGAGCAAACGTAGTTTCATATAACTGGCAAGGGATGAGATATTTTGTGGGAGATGCTCCTAGAAACACACCATGTGACCTACGTGCCAGTCAGGGTAATGATGTAGGTTAGGATTTGTAAAAGATGATCCTAAAAGCTTCATAAAAGAGATAAAGTTTGAGTTGAGACTTGAAAAATTGTCAAAAACTTCTGCTTGGGGAATGAAAGCAAAGACAAGACATAAAAGTGGGAGGCAGGTGGTCTTAATAGTGCATGTGGTTCTGCCCAGGTATTTAAATTCAAGACAACAGGAAGCATATAGTAAACCTCTGCTATGAGGATGAATGAAAAATTCCTCACTTCTTCAAGTGACATTTCCTTTGCTGGTCAGTTACTTTTAGAATCCATCCCTCCTTATTCTTTCTTGTTCTGTTGCCTATTTTCCCTTTATGATTTTATGTTTGCAAGGTCAGAACAAGCAGGGTTGCTTATACTCTCCATCAAGATACAGTCTTTAGTGGCACTGTCACCACATATATTGGTAGTAGTGCCTGTTTCTGGTCACCTGCACTCTTTTCCTCACAGTGTGAGGGATCAAAGACCCTGGATTCCCACATACCTGAAGTTAAGGGTCCAATGAAGCTTTGTTTCCACTGCTAGTAGGATCTGTTAGACCTGGTATTTGGTGATAAAGGAGATGGTGAATTCCTGGTTGTCTTATTCTGCATACATATATACGTGTGTGTGTGTGTGTGTGTGTGTGTGTGTGTGTACATAAATAAATATATAGAGGGCAAGATATAGATAGATAGAAATATGTCTGCTAAAATATTTCTACCATGGTCAGAAACAGAATGGAAAGATAAATGTTACAAATACACAGATGACACCTTTCCTTGGTGACTAGTCTACTCCAATCAAGACTTTCATAAGGAACTCCTGATATAAATCAATGTCTATTTTGAGTGATTTTTTAAAAAGCCTTTCATAGGAGCAACATTTGCTAACGACTATGACCCACAGGTAACATGAAGTTAACCTTCAACTGAGTCCTTTGTAACCCCTTATAGTTTTACAGCAGGGCCACCAACATAGACACTAGTCATGGGCTGTTGCCTTCTTAAAACAACAAAGTTATTTTTCTCAAAATGTTCTCACAGCTGAATAAGGGATAGCTAGTTTTTCACAAAGAGATAAGTACTTACTCATTTTCTTAATACGTGAATTAAGGACCAGTTGTGTGCATAAAAAGGGGGGAAATGTATCTTTCCTTCTAGTGCTCATAGTCACTAAGAAAAAAATCAAAAAAATATATTATAACTTTTATAAAAGCATGATAAGGACATAAGAAAAAATGCCTTGGAGATAGAGAAGGTATTTTAGAAGAGGTTATAGCTGAAGCAATTCTACATGGTAAAATAGTATGAGTTTTCTCAGTATAGGGATCAGAAGGGTAAGGCATTTCAGGCAAAGGGAATAGAATTATATAAGCCCAGAAAAATAAAATAGTACAACATATTGATGAAATTCCAGTAGTTCAGTGCTTTGGAGTTTGGGTGCAAAGAAGTTCTTGGTGAAAATAAAATTAGAAAAAGTGAATAGACTGGATTATCTCACTGCATGCAGCATATGAGATTTAAACCTTATCCTGTAGGTGATGGGAAGCCACTGAAAGGTTTGTGACAAAAAACGACCGTTCTCAGATTTATAACTGAAAATGATGGAAGATGTTGAAGAACACAGTGGAATTAAACAGTGAGGCAGAATTTGCAACAACATGGATGGACCTTGAGAGAATTATATTAAGTGAAACAAGTCAGGCACAGAAAGAGAAATACCACATGTTCTCACTTATTGGAGGAAGCTAAAAATAAATAAATAAATTCACACACACACACACACACACACAAAAAAAAAAAAAAAACGGGGGGGGGAGAAGACATAACAACTACAATTCCTTGAAGTTGATACGACAAGCAAACAGAAAGGACATTGTTGGGTGGGAGGGAGGAGAGGGAGGAGGGAGGGAGGTTTCGGTAATGGGGCACAATAATCAACCACAATGTATATCGACAAAATAAAATTTAAAAAAAAACAAAAATCAGTGAGGCAGAGAGACTGTATTTCAGGTCCGTATGGTAGTCCAGCCTACTGAATGTGTTCATTGTGAAGAGGAACTAAATATAAGAAAAACTTATGGTAGAATGGACTGGACATGGAGACCATTTGATTGTGGGAGATGAGATAGTGGGAGAGATTAAAGTGAGTTCCAGTTATAATGTCATTTAGAATGGAAAAAATAAATAGTGATAAAGTGGGTTCTGGGTATTTAGTTTGAGTTACTGGGAGGCATTGGTGTCACGAATTGCATGAGAGGCAATAGAATGAAAGTTTTCTCCCAAAACAGCTCCTACCACTAACTTAGAGCTCATTGGAAATAATTCTTATGACTGAATTCTTATGAATTCCCATAGTCAATGGTAGGCTAGGACTTTATATCAAATTCTTATGTAGGAGGCAGGCACCTCCTTGATGCCTATAGTGCTTAAATGGATAAAAATGCTCAAACAGATTGTCTGGAAAATATTTCATCATTAGAAGTGATCTAACCGTGAAAGTGTCAGCTTGGAACCAGCCCCAATTCCCAAACTTTTTGAAGCTTTTTCTTCTCAAGAGGAAAATGAAATAAGAAATACTGATTTCTCCCCCACA
Organism: Cynocephalus volans; assembly: GCF_027409185.1. Classification (NCBI taxonomy): domain Eukaryota; kingdom Metazoa; phylum Chordata; class Mammalia; order Dermoptera; family Cynocephalidae; genus Cynocephalus; species Cynocephalus volans. Next base: position 21,620,082 of record NC_084476.1, read on the forward strand.
GGGTCAGGAATTTTGCAAGAAGCGATTCTGGGAATAGCTAATTCTTCTAAGAAAGTAAAGCCCAGTAAGGATAACATTGGTCTATGGAATCTCTGCTTTTAAAACTGAAACAAATTGGAATGGGGTCTGGTGGCTTGCAGTCTTCCACTGGCCTGGTAATGTGAATTTCCCTAACTGGTGACTCTGAGGCAGACAATGGGAAGAAAAGAGGCTGATCAATTGCCGCAATACAGTCTTTCTGACCCCTTAGGCATATGGGTTATTTCCAAACAGAAAACAGACAAATCCCAGAGCTAGGTCACAGCTTAGAGATGAGCTTCTCTAGTCTCCTCTTGTAAAAGAAAGTTGAAGTTTAGGGGATATTAAGAGACTTGCCAAAGGTCAAGCATTAATTTGGAAGTAGGGACTGGCTTGACTAACATGATGGAAAAATTATGAAGAATTTGAATTAGCATATAACTGGGTGCCTATAAATGAGTAGCATTTCTTGTGTACTTACTCTATGCAAGGATGCATCCCCAATGCAAGACATCTCAAGGATCAACAGTAAATTCAGGTAGTTCTAGAATAGCAAAATTTTCACAAACTGGTTGTGTAAAGTTTTCACTGCTTAGATCTATCTATCTTTATTATTTAAGACTATTAACTAGTTCCTCAACCTATCTGCCCTACAATAGCCTGAATCATTCAACAATCCTGAAGTATTTTTGCAACCCACAGTATTATCATCCTCATTATCACTGCTAATGCTTATTCAGTGCTTTTTCATGGCAAGTACAGTGCTAACTGTTTTATACCCATTATCTCCTCTAATCCTCACACTCATTATTTGAGGCTGGTGTTATTATTATCCCCAGATGTTATTATTATCCCCATTCTGTAGAAAAGTGAAGCTCAGAAATAAGTAATTTTTCCAGTATCACAGAGCGGGTACATGGAAGAGCTTGCTTGAAAGACTGTAAAAGTTAGAGGAGACTTTGTGGTCTTGTCTGTCAAATATTTGTGTAATTCTCAGCAACAGGACATTCATCAGACATCTGGTTGGATGCACTCAGGGATGGGAGTTATCATCACCCGTGACAGTTATCTTCATTTCACATATCTGTGACTGCTCTTCCTTATAATGAAGCTGAACGTATAATCATGAGTCCTGGTCATGTTCTCCTGAGACTCTTGCAATATTTCAAATGCGTCATCCATTTGAGAGTTATTCAAATATGAGAAGATGCAGTCTTCTCTCTCCAATATTTGGTTTCCTTCAGTCATCCTTTATCTGTTCTGACTCTGGAATCTCAATTTTATCATTCCATTTTTAATATTCCCTCTCACAATTGCTTTCAGTTATCAAGAATACCCCCCTCCCCAGCTGAAAAAGAAAATAAACTGCAGAGGTAGGCCAATAGTCCTGGATAGAACAGAATTAACAGCTTGACTTTGAAACTGAGTGAGCATATTATAGAAAAGAACACAAGCAAAAGATCCAGGTTAAATTCTGACTTTGTCGTTTGCTTAGCTAAGTCACTTACCTACTCTAAACTCCAGTGTTCAACCATTAAATCAAGATAATGATACCTCACTTGTTTATTAGGTATAAAATAAAATAACATATACAAAGTATATTATATGTGCCTAGAGTTAATGAGCATTCAGAATGATGATTTGAAATAATTGATAGAAAACTGCTACCTCAAGGAAGATGAATTAGACTTACTTTTTCTCTTAACAAGTATAACTAAAGCCTCTAGACATTATGTGTAAAACACAAAAGAAGACTCAGAAAGTTGAAGAGAGGAAGGCAAACCAGCTAGGAACCTTGGGACCTGAGGAACAACAGGATAATGAGTCCCTGGGCTTTCTTTTTGCCTTATAAGAGTATATCCAAGAATGGGAGTTGAAGAAGCCAGCAACCTGGAAATGCCAATTGACATAGACAATAACCTCCTGCACCCGCCTCAAAATATAGCTTATTTTTCCTAGCAAAGGATCAGGAAAGGAACAGCCAAGCAAGGAATAAAGACTTTAAGCAATAATCAACCTACTATAGTCAAACACCACAGACACTGACCAATCCACACTCACAGCAGCAAATACCGAGCAAGGAGCAGCCTCAACGTCCACACTCACAAGGCACCTCAACACCCAAGACTGGGGTGGTGTCAGACAAGGCCAAGTTGGAAGCAAGGCTTTTGTCTCCACTAGCCAGTAATGACCATCCTGCTGGTAGAGACCACATGGAATGCCCCGACTTCTATTCCAACCCCCCATTCCCATCTTCCCTGGCCTAGTGGAGATTTGGTACTTTCACCACCACTCAACAGTGATGAAGCTACTCCTACTGTGGTGTCAATGGATGTCACTCAGGGAGTCAGACTACCATTCCTGCCTAGCAATAACAATGAACTTCCCATACTTTGGTGTCACTGGAGACCAAGTCAGAAATCTACACTATTATCTCCTATCTCCACCTTGTAGAAACCATATAGTGCTTTCCCTTCTCTTGCCAGGGCAATGTCAGAGAAAACCATCTCTTATTTAAATACTAGGTTTAAATAAGATCCAGAGTTGTGCAAAATAATTTTCTGGTATTAACCCCAAATCACCATCATATCAAGAATCAGAATGATCTCAAACTAAATGAAAAAAGAAAATACATGCCAAAACCAAGATAACAAAGATGTTAGCATTATCTGACAAAGCAGCTATGATAAAATACTTTAATGGGCAATTACAAACAGTCTTTAAAAAATGATAAAAACAAAAGATTCAGCAAAGAAATAGAAAGTATTAACCAAGAAATAGAAAGTATAAAGAACCAAATGTAAATTTCAGAACTGAAAAATATAATAATTGTAATGAAAAACCCAGTGTATAGACATAATAGCAAAACGAAGAAGTCAGAGAAAAAATTAGTGAATAGAAGGTAGAAAAATAGAAATTACCCAATCTAAACAAAAGAAAATATAGACTAAAAGATGTGAACAGAGTCTCGGGTACTTGTGGGACTATAACAAAAGACTGAACATTTGTATCATTTAAGTAGAGGAAAAAGAGGGCATGGTAGAAAAAGCACTCAAAGGAAATACAATTAAAATTGTTGTGAATTTGACAAGTTTTATAAACCTACAGATTCAAGAAGGTGAGCAAACCCAAACAAGATGAATCCAAAGGAATCTATACCAATACACATAATTAAAGTTTTGAAAACTAAAGACAAAGAAAAATCTTAAAAGTAGCCAAATAAAAATGTCATCTTGACTACGTGGAGAATAAAAATTGAATAACAGTCGATTCTTTTCTTAACCAGAAACCAGGGAGGCCAGCACAAGAGGCACAATATTTTTCAAGTGCTTAAAGGAAAAAACTATCAACACAAAATCCTATATATACTGAAAATCTCCTTCATGAAAAAGTCAAAATGAAGAAATTCTTTAATGATGGAAAACTAAAAGAATTTGTCACCAGAAGATCAGCAGTCCTATCCTAAAAGGCTGGTTACAGAAATTTCTCTAAAAAGAAAATTAAAAGAAAAAGAGAAAAAAAGAGAAGGAAAGAAAACAATAACACTGTGGAAAATCGGGGAGGAAGAAAGAACACAGTAAGCAAAAGTGTGGATTAATACAGAGTTTACCTTTTCTAAATGTGCTTGACAATTGAAGCAAAAATTATAACTCTGTCTGATGTGGTTCTAAATTTATGTAGAAAAATATTTAAAGCAATTGTAAACAGGGAAGGGTAAAATGACATAAAGGGAGATAAGCTTTTTATGCTTTTCTCAAGCTGGCAAATGATGACACCAGCAGACTATGATAACATACGTATATATAGTGTAATACCTTGAGCACCCCCAGAGATATATACTCAGAAACACTAAAGATGTATCAAATTATATTTCTTTTTTTTGTTTTTTTCTCACTGGCCACACTGCACTCAGCCAGTGAGCGCACCGGCCATCCCTATATAGGATCTGAACCCGCAGCGGGAGCGTTGCTATGCTCCCAGCGCCGCACTCTCCCGAGTGCTCCACGGGGCCGGCCCCAATCAAATTATATTTCTAAGAAATATTTAGTAACTCACAGGAAGTCAAGAAAAATAAAACAGAAATGAAAACAGAGTACAAAGAGAAAACAGAAAAATAAAATGTCAGACTTAAGGTCTAACATATCAATAATTACATTGAATGTAAATGATTTAAGTATACCAATTAAATGACAGAGCTGGGCAAAGTAGCTTCTAAAAAATATGATCCAGCCATTTGTTGTCTACAAGAAACTCACATCAAATATAATAATATAGATAGGTTGAAAGTAAAGGTATGGAAAAGATATATCGTGCAAACACTAATTTAAGGAAAACATGTATTTACATCAGATAATGTAGACTTTAGAGAAAAGACAATCATCAGAGACAAAGAGGATATTATATGATGAAAAAAGCATTAGTACACCAAGAAGACGCAGCAATCCTAGGAGTATATATATCAAACAACAAAGCTAAAAATATGTAAAACAAAAACTGATGGAGAAATAAACAAATCCACAATTATACTTGGAGATTTCAACACCCCTTTCTCAACAATTAACGGAACAGCTAGACAGAAAATCAAGAAGAACACAGAAAAATTCACATCATTTAACAATGTGATCTAATCAATATTTAAAGAACATTCTACCCAACAACAGAATAATGTACATTCTTTTCAACTGCTTGTGGAACATAAACCAAGATAGACTATCTTCTGGGACTCAAACAAACCTTAACAAATTTAAACACATGTGTAATCATCCCGTGTTCTCTGACCACAATGGAATCAAACTAGAAATCAATAACAGAAAGATAAAATGAAAATCTCTGTGTACTTGGAGACTGAACAACACACATCTTAATAGTCCATGGATCAAATACAACATCTCACAGGAATAAAAAATACATTGAACTGAATTATAATGAGAATCAACATTTTAAAATTTGTAGGACACAGATAAAGCAAGACTGAGAAGAAAATTTATAGCATTGAATGTGTGCATTATAAAAGAAGAAAAGTCAAACTATGCCCAAAGCAAGCAAAAGGAAGGAAATAAAAAATAAGAGAAATTAATGAAATTGAAAACAAAAGCAACATAGAAAATCAATCAAAAACCTGGTTCTTTGGAAAGATCAATAAAATCAGCAAACCTCTAGTGAGATTGGCAAAGAAAAAAAGAAAGAAGATACAAATTACCAATATAATCAATGAAATAGGGGGTATCATGACAGAACTTGCCAGTATAAAAAAAGATAATAAGGAAAGGCTGCAAACAAATTTAGACACATAAACTTGACAACTTAGGTGAAATAAGACACTTCCTTATAAAACACAGTTTACTACCCAATATAAAATAGATAATTTGTATAATCCTATAACTATTCAGGAAATTAAATTTATAATTTAAAAGCTCACAAAAAAAAAAAAAAAAACCTTCCAGGTCCATATGTTTTTTACCAGAGAATTCTATCAAACATTTAAAGAAGAATTAACACAAATTCTACATAGCCTCTTCCAGAAAATGAAAGAGGAGAAAATACTTACAATTCATGTTATGCAGCTAGTATTGCCCTCAGTGAGTAAAGAGCTTTTTCAAGAAACTGTGCTTAGCAATTAGACATCCATGAATGAAAAACTTACCTCGACCTAAACCATACACATTATACAAACATTAGCTCAAAATGGATCATGCTGTTAAATGTAAAACATAAAACTATAAAATATTTTCTAGAAAATGTGGAGGAAAATCTTCACAAACAAATCAAGTGTAATCTACCATACTGACAGCTTGAAGAAGAAAAATCACATGATCGTATCAATCAATGTAAAAAGCACATTTGACAGAACTCCACATTCATTCATGATTAAAAAAAGAAACTGTCTGAAAAATAAAAATAGAGAATGTCCCAAACTTGATAAAAAGCACCTACAAAAAACAAAACAAAACAACAACAAAAAATAATACCCCTATAGTTAAAATTATACTTAATGGTGAAAGACTGAAGAATTTCCCCCTAAGATCAGGAACAAGATATGGATATTTGCTCTCAAAAAATAGAATAAGGGAAGAAAATGAAATAAAATATATAGAGATCAAAAAGGAAAAGATATAGAGTGGAAAAAAATTGCAAACAACATATGTAACGAATGTAAAGTATATAAAGAACTCTCAAAATTCAATAGTAAAAGAAAAGGCAACAATCTAATTAGAACGTGAGCGAAAGGCATAAAAAGACCTTTTATAGAAAAAGAAAAATGAATGGAAAATAAGTGCACATGAAAAAAAAATCAACATTATTAGCAATTAAGGAAATTCAAATTCAAACCACAGTAGAATATCAAAAAGTAGTGACAACAGCAAATGCTGGCTAGGATGGGGAGGAAGTGAATCACTCATACATTCCTTCTGAAGATGTAAAAACGGTTCGGCCACTTTGGAAAACAATTTGAGAATTTCTTAAAACTAAACCTCCAATGACCATATGATTCCACCACTGCACTCCTGAGCATTTAAGCCATATAAATAAAGACATATTCACAGAAAAGCCTGTTTGCTAATGTTAATATCAGCTTTATCTGTAACAACCTAAAACTGGAAACAACTGAGATATTCTTCGACGGGTGAATGGTTAAAGGAATTGTGGTACGTGCATACCATGGAATACTATTCAACAGTAAAAATGATCAAACAGTTGATACATGGAACAATCTGGATGTTGTTACATTATGCTGAGTGTAAAAAACCAGTCACGAAAGATTATATAGTGTATTATTCCGTTTATATAACTTTCTTGGAATGACAAAATTATATAAATAGAGAGCAGATTAAGAGTTACTAGGGGTTAGGAGGGTTGTAGGGGCAGGAGAGAAGTGGATACAGCAGTTAAGAGTGAAACTTCAGGGATCCAAGGGATGATGAAAATGTTTTGTATCTTTACAGTATCATTGTCAATATTTTGGTTGTGATATTGTCCTATAGTTTTGCACAATGTTATTATTGGGGAAAACTACGTGACAGACACAGATATCTGTATTGTATCCTACAACTGCATATAAAAACTATTATCTCAAAATAAGAAAGTTAATTAAATTGTACTGATAACAATAAAGTACAATGTAATTCCTTAAAAATTTATAATCTACATGTGATATATGTTTCATATTAAGTTCAGCAGGTGTTTCCCACTGTGATCTGGATTGTGTTTATAGCTTTTCTGTAAGAGAAGGAATTTGTTATCAAGTGCATTTGGGAAATACTGGCTTAAACAGATTTCTCTTTTTCAGGAATTCTCATAACCTTTATTATACTTATCTATCTTGTGGTTCTTAAAGTGATTGGTAGAATAAACATAGTTCTTCCTAATTTCTGGATCATGAAAACTTATCTACTTTCAACCTCCTCCCAAAAACACATGCCCAACAAATCAGAAAAATATTTATGAGACCAGTGTTTCATGGAATTCACTTAAGAAAATGCCAATGTCTTAAGAATATGTTACTTGTTACTATGGCTTAATAATGCAAGTAAGTAAATTCTAAGTAGAAGGAGTAATTTATCAGGATATAAAAAAGTATAAAATAGTATAGACCTCTGGAGTGAAGATTGAGGATGTGGCAATGGGCAGAGGGCTTGCAGGAGGGGTACCTCTGGAGGGATGACAAGTGATCAGATTATGATGGGACCTGAGTGCCAAGCCAGGGAGTTGAGCTTAGTCTCCAAAGCAAGAGTCTATCCCCAGGGCCACCCTTTTATTCTACAAAGGAAGACACAGAAAATTAACTGAATGACCCATTTAACTATGGCTGTCTAGACTTTAGGAATTCTAAAAATGCGAATGGAACTTACAGTCTATGATATTAGCTTTTGACTTCAGTGATTACAGAGTACACATAGATAAACTTAAATTCAAAGCATCTCTACATATATTCACAATATCCTGAATCATGGACCAATGGTGACAAAGTCATTCTTCAAATCTCCTCATTTTTCACATGCGGCAATAATCCTAGAATAACAGAAACAAGATAGAATCCAGGCCTTCTGTCTCCTAGCACAAATCTCTTTACATTCTCAGTCATGTATTCTGAAGGGGACTTCCAGCCTGTACTCAAACACAACCTAGAGGAAAACAGCCTTGCACCTGAGCTTCTGAGAAAAGGGACAACTCTGGGATTAATTAAAATCCTGTACACTGATTAAAAGCATCATAGAACTTCAGGATTAGTTGTAAAAGCTTTTCATAATGCAACCTCAGTTCGAAAAATTTGGTAAACAGCTCCCATTTCCAACCTGTATTTTGAGAACAAAAGAGAAAATCTGTCAGGAGGGAGGAAGGATGGGGGCTGGCAGTGGGGATTGTTTTTTCTGTGGCTTAAGTACAGAATAATCTGGTTTGAATTGTTGTTAAATTCAAAAACAAATGGCATTCAGCCGTGGATCTTAACTGACAATACCAGTTTGAAAAAATGTTCTTTTTTCGTTCAACTCAATGGAGCATTGTGTTTGGCAGCTGGACCCCATTACTGGAGTCCCCACAAGGGAAATGTCAGGTCAGGCATTATTCACAATCCCAAGTTTACTTTTTGCTAGGCCTCTTATGGCTCTATCCACATTGTAAGTGACAGGACTTCAAACCAAAGACATTTACACTCTATTCCGTCACATGTAAACTTTCACATCTTAACATATTTTATGCCAGAGACTGTGATAAGTCTTCTCAATCAAAATTGTACTTAGACAACTGGAGTGTCCTGTTAATGTATTCCCTGGCAAGGGACAATGTGCATGGGCTAATATTATTTATTCAGTGTTATTATAAATGTTCAAAACACAAACAGGAGTGATTGCAAACTGGTTCTAGCTACATAACTGGTGCCAGATGATTTCAAGCAAGCCAGAAAAGATACATACACATTACATGCCATGGAATTCCTGTATCTGCATGGGAGACCACCTGAACATGCTAAGTCTGGAAGTTTCCATTGCTCTGTTTCTTTCCAAGTTTGATCTCTTTGGACAATGAGACAATGAGACATATTGACCAGCTTCTACTAGAAGAAGTAAGACTCTGACATAAGGCTGTGTCTTTATGAGAAGGTCAGAATCAGGTTTTCTTGAATATCACTTTTTTTTTCGAAGCTATTCTTAATTCCACTGGGCCCAAATATGCTGGAAGAAACATGACTATGTAACCAGAAACACCTAAGATCAATTCCTTACCTTTAGCAATGGTTATCTTTAAGCAGTCTATTTTAATCTTTAAGTTATTTTCTTGGTTGTAAAAAGGAGATAAGGATGTCTCTTTTGGTTAATTGTTATAAAGAGGATGGAATCGGATTTGTAAAACTTCTGGTTTTATAGAAGATTATGGAGGATTCTCAATAAATATCCAGGCCCTTTCCTCTATCTAAATTACCCTGAAGGAAACTCTCTCATAGCGCATTTGCCCATGATTTTTCCTATATGACTATTATTTGTATACATTATTTAGGCAGCACACTGTGAGCTTTTTGAAGACAGGTGGTTCCTGGGTAAATGATGCAGTAGATATCAATGTGGTTTTTCCCTATTTCTATCACAGTGACTCTCATATAGTAGAAGCTCAACAAATGGCAGTAACGGAAGCAATTGGAGCCGTTCCATTCTCTCTATTTCATGCCATGAATTCTGAGATTCTTTAAGGTAGGAGCAGTGTGCCTTTGTGCTCCTATACCCAGCACGATGGTCTGTATATCACTGGTGATCAAAAAATGTGTTGCCTTGAATAAAATATACTAGGCATTTCTTAGTTCTCTTCCACAACCTCAGATTTTGTGTTGGCTCTGTAAAAAGTATTCAAGAGAGCTCATCATTTTATTTAATAAATTGGCATAAACGTCCTGGGCCACAAAGCTTGTTACCTTCAAGTAGTGTGCTATTTGAGAGCCACATAGACACACCACATCAATTTCTCCTATCTTCATATACATTCAGTTTGTGTTGCCTTAATTTTACAGGTTGAAAGACAGAGAGGCCAAAAGACACACTCAGAGTCACACAAGTAAAACCATCTTCCCGTGGCCTGCCTGCTCTGCATGACTGTTCTTCCTACAGCCTCATTTCCTACTGCAGCTCACCTGACCTGCCTTGCACCCAAGCCATGTAACTCTCTCCTGAAACTATGAACTATGAATTCCAATTGTCTGCAGTGCCCTTGCTCCCAGACTCTGTCTGCCGGACTGTCCTACTCCTCCTGCAAAACACAACATGAATTACACCTATTTTATTTTTTTAAATAATCCCCAAATTCCTAGGCGGAGTTAGACATTCCTTCTCTCCACTCATCATGGCCCTCATATCACACTTCACAGCACTTTTCCCATAGCTTCACAACCTGTTCTTTAGTAAAATTGTGAGAACTTTATTTCTAGGGCTTAGCATATAGAAGATACTTGGTAAGGATTTTCCAAGTTCAGTGAAGAAGCATAAGTCAGCATCCAGGAAGAGGAGGGAAAAGAAATTGGTTCAATAAGAAAAAGAACATGTAAGCCAGAAACATACATTAAAACTAATTAATTCTCCAAAGGCATTCATTTATCCTATATATTGTTCTCTTACTGATTGGAAATAATTATGTATATATATATGTATATGTATATACATACATATATACTGTTTACTAATAAACTCCTTGTTTTAGAAAAAATTATTAAAGTTTATTTACTAGCAAATTTTATATTCGAAGTACAAAGCAGCTATGGTGGGCTCCCCTGAGGCAAGGAGGGGTGCTGGTTGGGAGACATGCTCCCAGGTGTTTGCAGCAGATGTGGAAAACCGGTAGGGTATAGTCCAGCTGTGCTGCACTAAGGCAAGCCAGAGCAAGGAACATACCCACTTTGAATCATTGCTAAAGCTAAATTATGAATAATCTTAAGGCTCTTCACCCCACCAGTCCCCAGGAAGTGGCCCCACCCACCCTGACTGATGGCAGTAGTATGCCTGGCCACCCCCACTTGCCTGACTGATGGCAGCAGCAGGCCCAGCAACCTCACCAACAGCAGTATCCCCTGCTGCTGCTGCCGCAGACACTAGGGCCGTGTAAGCATTCCATGACAGCTACAGCCACAGCATCTGCTGCCACAAGGGAAGCTTGCTACCATACCAGCAGCCACTGCTATCTTATAGGTGGCCTGCTGACCATTCTTCAGCATAGACAGAAGGAGAGTCACCAGTGGAACCTGGAGAAAGAGATGAGCAAGCACAGACCTGCAACCCAGTGGCCCAAACCACAGGGAGAATTATGCTTATATATGGTAGCACACCTGCAGGTGGGAGATACAAATGCAGCCTTGATTTGAAAAGAGACACACATGGAATCCCCCGAGAATACAGAAACTCAGGATACTCAAACAGAATAAAGAAGAAAATCCCCAATTACCACCAGCCCATCCTCCACCTGAGTGGAGGAGGAGAAACCTCTGCCTATAGGAAAGAGGAAAGAGAAAACCCATCCAAGGTCACCCATTCAAACTGAGGGGCACCAGTATACCCAGTGCACCCAGCAGGGTCATGGGGAGCTAGCTGGGGTGTGAACAGGACTACCCAGGGCCACCCACACTAGCCAAAGAATAGCAGGGAACCCACACATTTCTCCCAAGAATTCGAGAGATTGCCCACATCCTGGATGAACCAACATAGTGTCACCAGCCTCAGCAAGGAATCATTAAGTACCCCAGTAACTAGGCCATAGAGTTATTCCCATGTAATTCCAACTCTAAATACAGCCAAAGTACACCCACAGTGACTACACTGCTGCATATAGCTGGAACCAACACTAAAACACCCCACTCAACAGCCAATATAAAACACACTTACTGAAGGAAGTCTCTGCTCAAAGCCCACCCCAGAGTAACAGAAGAAGCAACTGCCCTACCAGATGACTAGATATCAACCTAGAGATACTAGAAATATGAAAAAATAATAATAATAATAACAGGAAAACATAACACCACCAAAGGAATATAATAATTCTCAAGTACTAGACCTCATAGAGCAGGAAGCCCTTGAAGTGACTGAAAAGGAATTCTGAGAAACAATATTATGAAAACTCAATAAGATAAAAGAAGACTCAGTTAGATGACACAATGAAATGAGAAGTATCCAGGATCTGAAGGAGGAAATGTACAAAGAGATTAAAAAATAATGTAGCAGAACTCCTGGAACTGAAGGATTCATTCAATGAAATAAAAAGCACAACCAAGAGCTTAAGCAGCAGGCTAAAGCAAGCAAAGGAAAGAACTTCTGATCTTGAAGGTGGTCTTTTTGAAATAACCCAGGCAGACAAAAAAAGAAAAAAGAAAAGAAAATCTAAGAGAGCTAGAAGAAAACCTGAGGTGCACAAACATTCAAATCATGGATATTCCAGAAAGGGAGAAGGAAGGAAAAGTCATCGAAAACCTATTCAATGAAATAATAGTGTAAAATTTCCCAAGTATAGGGAGAGACACAAACCTTCATATCCAGGAGGCTGAAAGATTCCGAAACAAAGTTAATCTGAAAAGGTCCTCTTTGAGACACTTTATAGTCAAACTGGAAAAGCTCAAAGACAAACAGAGGATCTTGAAAGCAGAAAGAGAAAAGTGTCAAGTCACCTGTAAGGGAGACCCCATCAGACTAACAGCAGACTTCTCAACAGAAACCCTAATGGATTAAATTCCCCACTCAAAAGACAAAGACTGACTGACTGGATTAAGATGCTTGACCCAACTATATATTGTCTTCAAGAGACTCACCTCACCTGTAAAGACACAAACAGACTAATGAAGGCATGGAAAATATATACCACACAAATACAAACCAAAAAATGAGCAATAACAGCTATTCTTATATCAAATAAAGTAGACTTTAAGCCAAAAATCATAAAAGAGACCAAGAAGGCCATAATATAATGATAAAGGTATCTATCCAGCAAGAAGACAGAACAGTCATAAATTTATATGCACTCAACACTGGAGCATCCAGACATATAAAGCAAACACAATTAGACCTAAAGAAAGAGATAGACCCTTGTATGATAATAGTTGGGAACCTGAACATCCCTCTCTCAGCAATGGACATATCATCTAGGCAACAAATAAACAGAGAAACACAGGATTTAAACTACAGTTTAAACCAACTGGATCTGGCAGATATCTACAGAGCATTTCATCCAACAAATACAGAATGTACATTCTTCTCATCAGCAAATGGGACATTCTTCAGGATAGACCATATGTTAGGTCACAAATCAAATCTCAACAAATTTTTAAAAATTGAAATAATTTCAGTATATTTTCAGAACACAATGAATTAAAACTAGAAGTCAATAACAAATGAAACTCTGAAAACTATACAAATACATGGAAATTAAACAACATGCTCCTGAATGACCTATGGGTTCCAGAACAAGTTAAACAGGAAATCAAAAAATTTCTTGAAACTAATGACCTCAGTCAGGATGGCTAATATCCAAAAGACTGAGAATGATAAGTGATGGAGAGGTTGCAGAGAAAAAGGAACTCTCATACACTATTGGTGGGACTGCAAAATGGTGCAGCCTTTATGGAAAATGGTATGGAGGTTCCTCAAACAATTACTGATAGATTTACCATATGACCCAGCTATTCCACTTCTGGGAATATACCCAGATAAATGGAAATCATCATGCTGAAGGGATACCTGAACTCCAATGTTTATTACAACACTCTTTACAATAGCCAAGAGTTGGAATCATCCCAAATGTCCATCATCAGATGAGTGGATAAGGAAACTGTGGTATATCTACGCAATAGAATTCGATTCTGCTATAAAAAAAGAAAGAAATATTACCATTTGCAACAACATGGATGGACTTAGAGAAAATTATATTAAGTGAAACAAGTCAGGCACAGAAAGAGAAATACCACATGTTCTCACTTATTTGTAGGAGCTAAAAATAAATAAATAAGCACACAAACAAATAAAGGAGGGGGAAGAAAACACAACAATCAAAACAATTCCTTGAACTTTTTAAGACAAATGAACAGATATGATGTGTGGGGGGCGGTGAGAGAAGGAGTGGGAAAGAGGAATGGGCAGAGGGTCAGGAAAATCAACTATTGACAAGTTAAAATAAAAGAAAAGAAAAAAAGTCTTGAAACTAATGAAAATAAAGACACAACATACCAAAACCTGTGGGATACTGCAAAAGCAGTACTAAGAGGGAAGTTTATTGCAATAAATGCTTATGTCAAAAAGAACAGAGATTTCAAATAAATAACCTAATGCTACACCACAAAGAACTAGGAAAACAAGAAAAATCCAACTGCAAAAATAGTAGATGGAAAGAAATAATTAAGATCGGAGCAGAACTAAATGAAATAGAGACACAAAAAAATGATACAAAAGATCAATAAATGTTTTTTTTAAGAAGATAAAATAGACAAACCAGCTAGGCTAACTAAAAAAAGAGAGAAATCCAAATAACAAAAATCAAAAATGTAAAAGGAAACATTACAACTGATACCATAGCAATACAAAGAACCATTAGAGACTATTATTTAAAAACTATGTGCCAACAAATTTGAAAACCTGAAGGAAATGGGTAAATTTCTGGACACATACAAACTAACAAGATTGAACCAAGAATAAATAAAAACCTGATCAGACCAATAACAAGCAATGAGATTGAAACAGGAATCAGCATTCTCCCAACAAAGAAAAGCTCAGGACTAGAGGGCTTTACTGATGAATTCTGCCAAACCTTTAAGGAGGAATTAATACCAATTCTCTTTAAACTATTCCAAAAAATTGAAACATAAGCCATTCTCTCAAACTCATTCTATGAGGCAAGCATCACCTTGATATCAAACCCAGATAAAGATACAACAAAAAAAGGAAAACTGTGGGCCAATATCTCTGATGAACATAAACACAAAATCCTCAGCAAAATATTAGCAATCAGAATACAGCAACACAGTGAAAAAAATTATATACCATGATCAACTGGGATTCATCCCAGGGGCACAAGGATGGTTCAACATACACAAGTCAATAAATGTGATTCACCACATCAACAAAATCAAGGACAAAAACCTACGATAATTTCAGTAGATGCAGAAAAAGCATTTGACAAAATTCAGCATTTCTTCACGATAAAGACTCTCAGCAAATTAGGTATAGGATAAATGTATCTCAACACACACACACACACACACACACACACACACACACACAAAGTCATGTATGACAAACCCTCCCCTATATCATCCTGAATACAGATAAGATGGAACCCTTTCCCTTAGGAATGGGAACAAGACAAAGATTCTCACTCTCATCACTCCTATTTAACATAGTACTGGAAGTACTAGCCAGAGCAATAGGGCAAGTGAAAGAAATAAATGCATCCAAGTTGAAAAAGACAAAGTCAAATCATCTCTTTTGCAGATGGCATGGTCCTATATATACAAAAGCCTGAAGACCCTACAAAAAGCCTCTTAGACTTGATAAACAATTTTAGTAAAATTGCAGGATGTGAGAGCAACACATGAAAATCCGTAGTGTTTTTATACTACAAAAATGAGTTAGCAGAAAAAGAAATCAAGAAAGCTAGCATATTTACAATAGTCACCAAAAAAATAAAATACCTAGGAATAAAGTTAAAGAAGTAGGTGAAAGACCTCTGCAAAGAGAACTATAAATCACTGTTGAAAGAAATTAAAGAGGACACAAAAAAGTGAAAAGGCATTGCCTGCTCTTGGGTGGGAAGAATTAACATTGTGAAAATGTCCACACTACCCAAAGGCATCTACAGATTCAATGTGATCCCCATCAAAATGACAGTGACATTCTTCACAGAAATAGAAAAAAAAAAAAAATCCTTACGTTCATATAGTACAACAGAAGACCCCAAATAGCCAAAGCAATCCTGAGCAAAAAAATAAATAAATAAAGCCAGAGGCATAACACTACCAAACTTCAAATTATATTACAAGGCTATTGTAACCAAAATAGCATGCTACTAGCATAAAAACAAACACATGGACCTAAGGAACAGAATAGAGAACCCAGAAATCAACTCTCACACTTATGGCCAACTGATCTTCAATAAAGGCTCTGAGAACATATATTCGGGAAAAGACTACTTCTTCAATTAATGGTGCTGGGAAAACTGGACATCCATATGTAGAAGAATGAAATTAGGCCCATAATCCTCACCATATAAAAACATCAACTCAAAATGGATAAAAGACCTGAAACTATAAAACTCCTAAAAGAAAACATAGGGGAAAAACTTCCGGAAGTAGGACTGGGCAAAGACTTCATGAATGATTCCAAAAGCACAGGCAACAAAAGGAAAAATAAACAAATGGGATAATATCACACTAAAAACCTTCTGCACAGCAAAAGAAACAGTTAACAGAGCAAGAAGACAACTTACAGAGTTGGAAAAATGTTTGCAAACTATGCATCTGACAAAATATTAATAACTAGAATATACAAGGAATTTAAACAACTTAATAGTAAGGAAACCAATAACCTGTTTTAAAATGGTCAAAGGGACAGAATAGGCATTTCACTAAGGAAGATATATGAATGGCCAACAGACACATAAAAAAATGCTCAACATCACCCAGCATCAAGGAAATGCAAATCAAAACCCCACTGAGATATCATCTCACCGCAGTTAGACTGGCTATTATCAAAAAGATAGGGAATAATAAATGCTGGTGAGGATGCGGAGAAAGGGGAACCCTCCTACACTGTTGGTGGGACTGCAAATTGGTGGAGCCATTATGGAAAATTGTATGAAGATTTCTCAGACAACTACAGATAAAACTGTCATACAATCCAGCAATTCTATCGCTGGGCATATACCCAAAGGAATGGAAATCATCATGTCAAAGGGATACCTGCATCCCCATGTTTATTGCAGTTCTATTTATAATAACAAAGAGTTGGAACCAACCTAAATGTCCATTGTGGGATGACTGGCTAAAGAAAATGTGGTATATTTACACAATAGAATACTACTCTGCCATAAAAAAGAATGAATTATTGCCATTTGCAACAACATGGATGAACTTAGAAAATTATCTTAAATGAAATAAGCCAGGCACAGAAAGAGAAATACTACATCCTCACTCGTAAGCAGGAGCTAAAAAAAAATAAACAAATAAAAAAAGAAAGATATAACAATCACAATAATACATTGAACTTTCAAAAGGAGAAAACAGAACTGTGGTTATTAGAGGTGGAAAAGGGGGAAGAGGGAAAGAGAGGAATCGGTAAAGGGTCACAAAAATTGATTACATTGTATAATGTTGAATATACTAATTATCTTGATTTGAACATCGCTTATAGCACACAGGTATTGATATTCAGCTCTGTACCCCATAATATATACAATCAACTATGTTTCAAGTAAAAAAAATAAAAAATACAAAGCAGCCTTCCAACCCTCTTGTGAATATTTTAATTATGACAAGGTAGAAACCAGAAAGCTAAAAAAGTCTTTGCAAAAGTGTCCTTCAGACAAAAAAAGAGGGAAACTCTTGCTTTTTGTGTCTTCAGTTTACTTTTACTTCCATGCATGCTTCAAGAAAATTTCAAAACCACCCAGAGGTCTGAAATGTCAGATTAGTCCAAACTTTCTAGCTGCTCAATTATATTGTAATTTCCCAGTTCCTGGTATTAGTAATTTGTCAGTGATCTGAGGGACACACACACAATCTTTCAGGAGTCATTCTCAGCTGAGAGCACAGTAGCTATGGGGATAACGCATTTTTCTGTTTGACATTTTCAGTTCTCAACTTGAGAAATTCTACTGCAGTTGGGTTAAGTCTAAATATGATGTCAGGTTTTCCACGACTTCATGAGAAAAACATGTCCCTCCTGAGTTTAAATAAGTCTAATTGTGCTTACTCTTGTGTTAATTTGGGGAATTCCTGGATTCTTTTGGAGAGAGGTGGAAACAGAGGTGTCCTACTGATAAGGGGAGAACACTGAGTGATATCTGTCACCTAGTAAGCAGTGCTCCTTCATGAGTGAATTAAGATACAGTTGGGTAGAAAGAGCTGAATTAGAGATTTTAGGAATGCTATAGACAGCATTTTTGATGGAAAAATAAGAGGACAGTCATGTTAGTGGGCATAGTACCCTCAGTACCTAAAACACTGCATATAGTAATTGCTCAACAAATACATGTTGAAAACAATAACTGGCTTTTCTGATTTCTATAGACTATAGTGAAGGATGAAAATAAATATTTGGCAAATGCTGTAGACTGGATGCCCCCCAACCTCAATGAAGCTTAAATCCCCACTGTAACTGTAGAGGATAGAAAATCCTATTATGGTAATTGAAAAGTGGGAGCTTGAAGAGGTGATTGAATTGTAGGACCATGAATGGATTCATAATGGTCGTCAGGGGTGTGGTTCTGAGAGTTTTAAAAGGAGAGCACGTGAGAGTGTCTCTCTCTCTGCTCCACCATTTTCTGCCATGTGAGACCCCTGCATTGCTATAAGTCTGCCAACAAAGAAGACCCTCCCCGGATGTGTTCCCTGGACTTTGGACTTCCTAGCTCCGAAACTGTAAGCAATAAATTTTGATTTTTTTTTAAATCACTGAGTTTCAGATACTTTATTATAAGCAACAGAAGTGGACTAATACAGCAAATATATTTAATCTTTGTATAATCTCATCCTATGGAAAACGAAGAGGAGAAAAACAGCGAGAAACATTCAGTAGAGAGTTCTGGTTGTGATCCACCTTAAAAGAAAGTCTGAGCAGAAGGTAGCTGTTTTCCCATTAAGATTCCATTGGACAAATCCAGCGTTGACATTACCTAGTTAAGAGCTACCGACTCTAAAGATTGAATTATATTTGGGCAATTAGAACAAGCCTAGCTGAGGGATGTGAATAAAGATTGTCCTCTCGAGCCAAGATTTGCTGTCATCAATCATAAACAGACACAAACCCAGGATGGAGTAGATCTTTGCAGAAAATATTTACGTCGGTTACTATGCACTTGGGTTTTGTGGGACATGTCTATTTTTCCAACAGTTAATGACATGTGGTATTTAATGTGCTCAGTTTAGCTCTTGTCTGTTTTTTCTCTCCCTGCTTTTTTTTTTCTTTCATTTTTCCTATCTCCCTCTTTCTTTCTTCCTTCCTTCATTTCTTTCTTCCTTCCTTCTAATGTCCTGCTTCCAAATATTTGGCCTACCTTACCCCAGTTTTGGGTACACAAAGTAGCTCATACTTAACTGCTTAGTTGTTCGATTTTACTATCCTTGGTTTGTATCCAGGTTTAACCCTGGATTTCAAAATAATTTTTTGAATTTTATCTTCAACTGTTATCTTAGAAATAATGAATAAAAAATTTTGGAAGACTTCAGAGTTCTTCTAGATAAGGAATCTGATACTCGTTTTACATGATCCAGGACCACTAATCTAAATCCCAGGATTCCAGTGACCCTATTTCCAATTACAATTAGCCACACCTACATCTCCTATAAGATAAAACATATTTAGAAGTGCACAGTGTAGAACAAATTAAGAAGCACTGTTTTCTTGATCCACATCTCCAAATAAAGTCCTCACTGGCATCAGAACTCTTCAACTTGATACCTTTTCCAAGCTGCAATGAAACACCCTTGGTATTGTTTTAGTCCTCTATATGGCTGATTTGTGATAATGCCATAAGAACTTCCTGGATGGTAAAAAAGAAGAGCACTTATGTGGGAATGAAGAGAGAACCCCAAATACTGAGAGTAAACTTTATTAGATTTTACTTAGGGCTGACCCTACACAGGCAACAGCCATGCTCATATTTGCTCTTATTTATTTATCCAACTTTTTTTTCTGCTAAGTGAAAAATCACTCTCCTAGGTGGTGAGGTAAAACAGAGCTTAGCTGACAATGGTTACAAATTTCTGGGACCCTACAGCTAAGAAGACAGTCTGTTTTGTGTCATTTAACTAACACAGTAATAAAGCGAAATAAAATACGTACAACAACATCCATACACACAGCACTCGCAGAGAGTGTAGATGTTGATTTCAGTGGGAGAAAGATGGAAATGGGAGAGGCTTCCTAGAGAAGATGGTCTGTAAAATGGGCTTTTTAGAGTTAGCAGCAAGGAAAAGAAAGTATAAAAGTGAGGAAACGATATATCTAAAAATCTGTTTGGTGTCTTACAAATATTTCTTGTGCTCTTTGCTAAACCTCAAAGATACAGCAAAGACAATATAATCCCAGACTTAAGGAGTTTACTGCCTCATACAAGCCATTAGAGAAACACTAATTTACTACATACTAGCTGGAAATGAACAAAAACACTGTCAACTTGTTTAGCTCTAGGCAAATGGCCCATCCAGTTCACTCTCTATAGATAGTGCTTTTTGGGTTACATTTTTAGTTTATAAATGAGGCAGCCTGCAGGGGGGCAGCCCTTCTCAGTCAGATCTATTTTCCCTCTCCATGCTTTTCTCATTTTATTCATGGGCCATAACAGTGACCCCTCCCACCGTCTCAACACTGAGTTTCCTAGCCCTTTTTTGCCAGAAGCTATCTGCCATAAGTTTTGATGGTTTAGTCTTGTCAGCAAAACTGTGTTTCTTGGGGCCCCAGACAAGGCCCTGTCATTTACATACTTTGTTTTACTGAGTAACAGATCCAGATAATGCGGTTTATGATGTGGTCCCTTGAGGATACCCTATGCCTTAAAGCTCTATGACATCAGAGAAAGTAACATCTCTATGAACTTCAGTTTCCCTGACTATAAGATGAAGATAACTTGATGAACTTCAGGGCAAATGTAGTTGCTTCTTTTTCTTGTGTGTATGTGTGTGTGTGTGTGTGTGTGTGTGTGTAATTTGTGGAGGAAAAGTAACAGCTCTGAAAAACAAAACATCTTAAGACTACTCTTGGCTATATCTATTTTGCTTTGAAAAAATATCTGTTATGCCTTTTAAGGGCTGACTCTTCTACTTAAGAAGAAATGCATGAAGATTAAATGTAAAACGATCAACAATATAATCAAATAAGCCAATTTGGAGAGAAGAGAAGGATAAAAACAGGTCAGTTGATTGCTTGACTGAATGACTGATTATTTAACTCAAT
Source organism: Cynocephalus volans (assembly GCF_027409185.1). NCBI lineage: Eukaryota > Metazoa > Chordata > Mammalia > Dermoptera > Cynocephalidae > Cynocephalus > Cynocephalus volans. The sequence continues at coordinate 21,641,225 of NC_084476.1, forward strand.
TTATCAAACTAATCAAAACCATCCTTCTAGTAGCCAAGGGTGTTTGCATATATCAAAACAATTTTAGAAAACAGACTTGGAAACATCTGCTCATTTGGACTAATGTAGACAAAATGTGGTTGACTAAATTTTTTGATATTTTCTAATCCTAGTTGAAGCTCTTAGGAAAAAAAAAAATATATATATATATATATATATATAATGAAATCCATGAGCTTATTAAGCCTTGGAGAGTTGACAAAATTGTGTCGCTACGTATTTATTCGAAAATTCTGATGTCCCTTACATGATCCAAATTCAAACTCAGTAATTTGTGCTTTTTATCTTTTCTTTATACAAGAGCAAAGGGACCATGACAATAATAAAGAGGATGATGAAGAAGAAACAAAATAAGGAGCAGGTGGATGACTACTCCAAATTAGGACATTTTACTATTTCAGACTTGGAGCTGGCACGCTTTATAGACATAATCTCTGATTTTCAAGACTATGATCTGAGATACTCATATACACATTTCTAGAAGGAAGAAACAAAACTTAAATAGAATAATTAGTTTTATTATCTAGGACTCCTTCATCTAAAAGTACTAAGAGTAACAACAACAACAAAACCCCACTAGTGAAAAACAAAACAAGAAGTTGAAATTCGCTGTAAGCCTAGAGGTGGGTCTTGTGGAATGTAGGCCAGAGATACGGCCCAATCTGTGCATGTCCAAGATTCCTGTCATCTTCACCTTCTGCTTCACTTAGCCTGTCTTATCTCATTTATTTATCTCTTTTCCTCTCTCCCCTCTCTTTCTCCAGACTAACTTCTGAGTTTTCAAATCCTAGAAAAAAATTCACCTCCCTTTCTCTCAGCTCACTTTCTAAATCCCCATAAAGGTACTCTCATGGCTCCGCTTGCATCAGATCCTTAACCTTGATTCAATCGTCAGTGCCTCTGACAAGGTCACAGATGCTGGGATTCCTAATACGTGGGTGGAGAAGACAGAAAGGATGAGCAGAAAGCCTAAGACGTATCTACTACAAGTAATCTGACTTGGGTTACAAAAAGAAAAAAAAAATCAGTGTTGAACAAGGATTTGAGCTCAGGTTTGTCTGGCTTTGAAGTCCAAGATGTCTTTACCATACCATGAAGCCATCACGCTTACTAATTTAAAGAAAGACCATACAATTTTTCTATATAGATAGACTAGATAGCTAGACTTATTCTGTTAAGCTAACTCAAATTTGGACAGACTAGGTATTGATTAACTATCATGCTGGTAAGCAGGATAATAACATAGTAATAACGTAAGGATATTAATAATAATAATGATAATGATAATAAGCAATTCACATTTATAGAGCCTTCTATGTGTGATGTACTCCCCTGAATTCTTTACATGAACTAACTCAATTAATCCTCTCATGAACTCCATGAGGTCAGGATTATCATTTGATTCCCTTTTTAAAAACAAGAAAACTGAGACACAGTGGGAGAAGTGGATGCTATCAGGTATCATCTCACTGAAACTTTTATTGGAAATATAAACGAACACTTGACCAATTCATTGTAAACAAGACAAAGCAAAGTATGAGGCATTAAACTTTAGGCCACAGAAAAGCCTTCAACAATCACCTCATATAGGATGCTTATAGTTCACAATGTGCTTTATTAAAACACAAAAATCCTCAAGTCCACCCAACGATTTCAAGAGAAACAGAAAGAATACCCCAACTGCATTTATTTATAAAATCTCTAAACACTGAATTGATTGTCCCCACATTTGTGGAGTCAGTTCTCGAGTATATACTATATTGGTCTCCAATGACCTCAGAAGAGGGAAGAATTAAATGTTTGAGTAGTATATTAGTTTCCCATGGTTGCTGTAACATGTTCCCACAAATTTGGGGGAGGGAGGTAAAGGGGAGAAGAAGTGGTAGACTAATGGGTGCAAAACTCTGCTGTCTACACTAAGTGAATCAGTGTGCAGTATATGCATGTATTGAAAAAACACACTGGACCCCACAAAAATAAATATAAATAAAATTGAAAAAAAAGAAAGAAATTTGTATTAACCTCCTATTATGCATTATGATAAATTACCTTAGCTGTTGGAGCCTCAGTTTCCTCATCAATAAAATAAAGATTAAAGTATAAAAAAAATTTTGGAGGCTGAAAGCAATGACATTTATTCTCTCGCAGTTCTGGAGGCCTGAAGTCTGAAATTAGGTGTCCAGCAGTGCCACAGTCCCTCTGAAGGTTCCAAGGGAGAACACTCCCCTTGCCTCCAGCAGCTTCCGGTGGCTCTGGGCATCGCTTGGTTTGTCACTGCCTGTGTCTTCTCTTCAGTGGAGGGAGGACCCTCTAGGGTAACTCAGAATAATCTCATCCCAAGATCCTTAACTTAATTACATCTGCAAAGACCCTTTTCAAAATCAGGTCACATTCAAAGGTTTGAGGATTAGGATGTGGACATGTCTTTTGGGGGGACAGCATTCAACACACTACAACTAATTAGGGAAACCATTTCAGATTTTTACAAGAAACTTAATGGTGTTCAAGACACAGTTTACTCATAATGAGGGTAATTTCCATACCCTTCAGAAGGCATGCCCTGAGACCATTATTAAACAGAGGACTCTGACCTAGGGAGACAAATGATTCAGTCATGAAGAGAGGCTCAAAGCAGGGAGCAGGGAGAGACTTGTAAACTTCCACTTTCCCTCTCTAAAATAAAGTACTGACTTTCTTAACTATAATTCTAAATTGGCAAAACACTCATTTAAATTTAATTAAAATCATATTTTAGTTTTTCCCCCTTTTAACAATTTTTAAAATGTCATCAGATGTGTCAACTTGGCAAAAAGGGAAAAATACATTTGTGAGGAAAATGGGTAAAAAGATTTTAAAAATAAAAAAGTGAAATAAATGTTAAGAATAAAGGTAGATTTCTATATGACTTTTAATATTGAAACATGCATTCTGACTTACCTTTTGCATTTTTTAGACCATGCATTTTTGAGTACCAGAACTCTGAAAATCTTAAGAAATTTTTAGAGATTTAAAACTTGAAATAGCTTGAGTCCTTAGAGGAAAGACGGAATAACGGTTGGAGGAATAAAATAATGCCTCTGAGAAATGACCTGGAGACTTACCTATGAATCTCAAGTTTGAATAGTTACCCAGTGGTAAGAGGTTGGCAAGATTCTAGAGAATGTTGTTTCTTGTCCTAGAGAAACAGCATTTCCCAAAGTGTGGTCTAGAAAACACCATCCACCTGGTGTAATACCCAGTTTCTTTAATCTAACACATATCCTCCCCCCATTTTATTTATTTAAATTTTTTAGTTTATTTATTTTTATTATTTGTTTTTTCTTTTTTTACATTCTAAGATGTTGCAGAGCAGTTGTGGGGAGGGGTGGGGGATAGGGTGGGAGGAAGCGGAAGGGGGGGTGTGTTCCAGGCCTGTGGCATCTTCCTCATTCCTGGTGGTGAGCCCAGGGGGTTTCCTGCAGCAGCTTGGTCAGTCATGGCTTGGCTGGACATGGACTTTGGAGGGGCATGGCTGAGGTCCTCGGTTTCCCCCCCCCCGCCCTATTTTAGTGTCCCTGAAATTAGGCTGCTTGCTACACAATGTCAAAGGATACTTGTTAGCCACTAGGCCTTGCTTGGGCACACTTAGCTATTCATGGATAACAGCCTTTCATCTAATGATCGCTTCAGATGAGTTATTTGTATTTGTTGCCCCTCATGTCACTGAATTTTACTCATATCCTCAATTATGGCTTATAAAAGATTGCACTCCAATATTGCACTAAAATGAATTATTTTTAGGAAGGCAGAAGATTGACAGTCATAAGACAAGCAGTCCAATTGAAAGTTGTAGACACTGCCAAATTTCCTGAAGTCTACCATAAAATGTTCAAAGCTGGGAAAGTTGGTGTGATTTATTTAGTCATTGAACAGTTAAATCTGTCAAAGTTTTCCAGATGAATTTCAAAAGAAGCTGATTAACTTCTAGTGATACGTACTTAAGTACATACTAGGAAATGCAGATAAAACCCTAAGATCTTTTCGTATAATATATAATTATAATGTCAGTACTGAAGAGGTTGAAGAAATCAATAAACTGAGCATAATTTATGAAAAATAACATGTCAATCTGATGTCATTTTCAACACTTTAGAATAATGGAAATCCTCCTTTTAGGATTTCCAAAAGCATATTAGCTTCTTAAAAGCTTTTAAACATCCTGTAATAAAGAAATCTACTTAGCTTTGTTTTTTAGAATCATTTCCAAACATATATAAAACTAGAATTTCCCCACCCTCCATTGTCATCTCCTCTCTCCCACCCACACAAACAAATCAGCTACTACCATTTCCCAGTCTGCATCCTGGTGAATATATCTTGGGATATGTTATCCTAGGGTATTGATTATTATAAAAATTTATCTTATCCTCACTTTTATAAATAATAAAGTCACAGATACGGTAAAAAAAAAACTGTCATTAAGAAGATGTTACAATTTTTATTAATTTTTATTAATTTGCTTCATGACCAGGAACACATTTCTTCCCTTTCTCTGAGCTGATTTCCCCATGAGTTCAATCAATAATCTACGACAAAATAAGCTACAATTTCCCTTGACTTCCCTACCCTTCAATGCCTGCCAAGAGGTCTATTAGAGGGGGGATGGAATATTGGCTTTGGCTAAATAGACACTTTTTCTATTTGTCAACTTTTTTGCAAAACACAAAATCACAACTTATTCTGCAGTTTTCAGAATAATACATGAATGTACTTGAACAACACACCCAGAATAATGCATGAAAGTATTTGACGCTTGTTCTTTTACATCTAGAAATTCCTCTTTACTACTCCGTCTTCCCTCTTACACATTTATTGACTTACCACATGTTTGCAAGGAGGAGGAGGACTGAGTTTCTCTCTCCTCCTACCACCAAACACAGCATTCCTTTTGAAGCTGGAAATCAAACTAATCGCCTGGAAATTTCTGGCATCATAATCCTAAGGCAATTCGCGTGAATGTCGCTGGATGAGAATCTTTTTTGTAACTGTAATTGATTAGTTTGCCAATGTAAAGACAATTATAAAAATTGTGACTGTTTTTTAAGAGTCCGCTCAATCTAGGCACTTTGAATACACCGCAACAGTTAATCCTCTCAGCAATCCTACAGGTATGTATTACTGTTCCCATTTCACAGATGAAAAGAGGTTTTCGGTGGTTGAATGTCTTTTCCAGAGTTACACAGATGATAAGTGTGAGAGCTGGTCTTAGAAGCCACATATGTCAGATTCTGAAGTCCATGTTCTTTCTATTCTATGAAGATGTTTCTTAATGTTTCAGAACATGGCATCCGTTATTTGGAGGGTCAATAAAGAAAGATGATTTATTTGGAAATGCTTGATTTTCATCTGCAATCGAAAGGAGTAAAAAAGATTTTTCGTCTGGGTCAATAATTCTCACTGGCCACTGAAATGGAGGACTGCCCAGCAATACCACCAACCAGGACACATTTGTGGCAGGTGGGAACCATTGGGAGTCACTACCCTGTCTTCTGAGGAACATTCTCTGAAAAAACCTCCCATTGCCACTCAATCAGTTCTTTCCACTGTCACATTCTAGGAGCTGACAGAGCATTGGACCTGGGGTCAGACAAACCAGAGTTTGAGTCCTGACTCTGCCAGTTACCACTCAAGCAAGTTGAATGACGGCTAAGTGACTTCATCTCACAAGGTTGGAAAATGAGCCACATGAGTGAAATCGTGCATGTGAGAGAACCCTGGAAAATGTACAAGCACTGAACATACATAAGGCAGTATCATTGTCCCCTCCAAACCAGTAGTCCATAAAAACTTAGGACACCAGGATTTCATGTGGACATGTTGTTATCTAGATTGTGAGCACTTTAGGACAGGAGACAAGGTCTCATTTATTTTTTCATTTTTATTTGTCCCCTAATTAGCTCCAGTGTTGTGAACAGAATAGCGAGCCCATCATGATTTGTTCTTGATGATCTGCCTGGTGATAATCACAGCTCCCCACCACACCCCTAAGCTAAAAGGCAGTGCCTTCTCATTGCTCTGAAAACACTTTCTGTCTGAAACCCACACTGGCTTAGTTTGTTTTTGTTTTTATTATTACATGTGTATGATATTGTTGACAGCAATCATTTATAAAGCATTTAATTTGAACCAGGCAAGTGGCACTTTACAGACATTGTGTAATGTAAGCTTTATGGCTACCTCACATATTATTGTACAGTAAATGTCCCCATTTTCACATGGGAGTAAACTGAGACCTAGAGAGGGCAACCCCCTTTTGTCTGACTCATCAGAACTCACTGGCAGGGAAGGATCTGTATTCAGCTCCCTGAGGCTTGACACAGCCTCTGTACCATGCTGGTGAATGGTAAATATTGTCTTTCATGTCAGAGAACACAATTTAATAATGATTGTTTTCTTGAGGGAAACAGGGACTTGCATAAAGTAGTTGTTAAATAAATAAATATTCTCAGATTCCTCATATTAAAGGTCTCTACTTCACTAGGTTGTATGAGGATAAAATACTGTTTATGAAATGCTTAACAAAGTGCCTACCACACATAAACATTGAATAATAAATGGCTATTATTATGTTTTCCCATTGAATGTCATTTTTTCCTACTCACCTCCCTCCTCTGGAGTGTAATATCCTCATGCACAGTGTCAATACTAACTTTTTCTCCATTTTTGTCCCCCACAGAAACCAGCACCAGATATGCAACACATAAAAGATATGAATAGACAGAATGTAAGAGTCAGAGTTGATAGACAAATGTTCATCACAGATAAAAAGCACTTTACAGTTTGGAGTTAAGCAATACTGCACAATGGTTGGGAACATGGTCCTTGGAGGCAGCCTGAATTAAAAACCAAAATCCTGTTCTTTTTTGCTTTAAATAATTACAAATTAAGCCCTTGCTGTGCACCAAGAAGTAAGAAAGAAATTTTACATTAACTAGCTTTGTGTACTCATGTAACTTTCCTCTTCTGTAAAATGGGCATACCACAGTCTAGCTTACAGTGTTGTGAGTTTTGTAGGAAACAGTATATTGAACATTCTTAGAACAGAGCCCAGTGGTGGCAGCTTTAAATATTTGGCCTCTATAGAATATGTGTGATCAGCTTACCTCATTGGATCCTTACAACAACAATCTTGAGCAATATTTTTATCACCATGACCCCATATTGCGGGTGAGAAATTGAAAAGACTCACATATATCGCTCAGCTGTTCTCATGGGCAGCACTGGTGGGTGACAGCAGGTATTCATCAGTCTTTCATGAGGGGGTTTTAAATATGACTGAACTATATAGTGATACCCTGCAGCTGCAGAAGAGAATATTATCCCAGCTGTCTCTAAGTCTTCTCACCAGTGAGTCCTGGAGCACCAGACCCAGCCACGTGAATTTGCTGGGCCTCCAGGAGCTGAATGGAGGCAGGAAATCTGCCAGCCTTGGCCTCATCACTAGGAAAGTTCTGCTACCCTTTGCTGCCAACTCAGATGCTTGTCATATTATTCATGCATGCGGTGTCTTCCCAAGAAGCTCTTGGCTCCCCAAGGCTGGCACAGATAGGCAGGCACTGGAAACCCAAAAAATCCAAACCAGCTGTGGGAGAATCTGGCTTGAGGTATGGGGCCTGCTGCACTCATCAACATATGTCAATTCTGGGCAAACCAAGAATGGTCTCCTAAGGCTGGCTTCCTAGGAGATGATCTATCAATCACTCCATGGAAGCCAAGCAGGGTGCTAGACACTGTATGAGGAATGTTTTAGTCTGCTCTGGCTGCCATAACAAAATACTGTGTGGTTAAAACAACAGAAATTTATTTTTTTCTACTTCTGGAGGCTGGAAGTCTGAGATGCCAGCACAGTCGGTTTCTGGTGAGGGCTCTCTTCCTGACTTGCAGACTGCCACCATCCTGCTGTGTTTTCACATGATGCTAAGAAAGAATGGGCAAGCTATCTGGTGTCTCTTCTTATAAGGGCAAATCCTATCATGAGACTCCCAACCTCATGACCTCATCTAAACCTAGTTACCTCCCAAAGGCCTCATCTCTAAATACCATCACATTATGGGTTAGGACTTGAATGTATGAATTTTGGGTGGATACAATTCAGTCAATAGCAGGAGGGAAGCACTTGGTGGCAGTTGGAGTCTGGTCAGTTTTAGCTGATGTATTTAAAAGAATCAATGACAGAAGGAAATACACAGAAGAAAATTGGGATAGTAAAGGATTTTTAAATCACATTCTGCAAGAAAAAAAAGAAAGTTAGCCATGAAACAGCTACTGGGGGCCTCTACTAGTGCAACAGGAGAAAATGTCACAAAAGTACAAATCATTACAATACCAACAGAAAGATAATAGAGCACTATGTACAAAATTATTAGGGTGATAATTAAAATTTGAGATAATATTTACAAGCATTTGGCATTTTTATTGTAATCTTAGGGTACAAGTTACACACTGTTAGAGTGTCAGTTGCAAATGGTATGGGTGATCCTTGCAGATGACTAATGCACTCCTTTAGTAATTAGCACATTAAAATTTAACCCTACTGGTCAATGCTTCTAATAATAATCAAATGATTTAAGCAGAATTTTTTCTTTAGTCTGCATTCATAGGTGAGTAGCAATAAAGTGTCACTACTCAAAATTGACCTTTTACAGCAAATAAATTAAACCTCAAGCAAACCTTTATACTAGGATCCCTTATTCTTTTGGTTAGGGCTTAAGGACTTTTTTGAGTAGCTGAGTAAAGACATAATCCCTTCTATAAAAAAATCCAAAAAAAAAAAAAAAAAAGTGTATTTTAACAAATCTTGACATATAGTTTCAGAAAGTTAAGAACCACAGACTTAGTGAGTGAGTACCCAGACTATGTGCCTATGGTGATGGCAGAAGCAGAAGATAGCAAGCCCAAGAGGACAGGCCCATTTCTCATCTCTGTTTGCATCATCTGTTAACAACCCCAAGACATGACAAGTCAACAGCCCCCCCCAGGCCACAAAGTGGGGAATGAATTCCACTACCATGAGGCCATAGCAAGGGATGGTTAATATTGTTACAGGGGAATAAAGAATTAAGACCAATAATTCAATCTACCAAACTCCCTCCCTTCCAGTTGAAGGTGCCAATCGTCCCTTCGAAGTCTCCTTATTTTTCAAACATAACATAAACAAATACTTTTTTACAACTTACCACTCCAGACGTCATCACAAGCATCTTCTTTATTTTTTTGCCTCCTATATATTTTGTTCTACTATCTAGATATTTAACTCTTTCTATTTATTATGTCATTCTTCAATGAAACTTTTCATGTGTCACAAAATTAGCACTCTAGAACCTCAGTTTTTTTAATTAAAATCTGAGCTGAAAAGAATGTACTTACACTAAACCTGCAATCCAGAAAGCAAGTTATCCCTGGCAGGAAAATGAGAATGGGAATGTATTCTCACTAGGTGGGATGTTTCTAATTAAATCCTGCTGCTAGTTTAATGGTCTTACAAGAATAGATATAATTCAATGTAAAACATATTAGCACCTAGCCTGTGCCAGGCACTCTGGCAGGTGCTGGAAATTTAGGTATGTCCAAATCCATCTCTGCACTCAAATTGTTCACAGATCAGCTGGAATGACACTCATTCACTCACTCATTCACTCACTCACCCAACAAATAAGCCCAAGTCATTTAGTAGTCATAGTCCTGGGTGTTGCAGATACATAGGTAAACAACACAGACTAAATTTAAATCTTAAATTCTGTTTGGAAAGAGCCATTTTAGGATACTGTGATGTGTAACTTTAGGACAATGTGAGTAGCCATTAGCTATTTATAGATCTTTTTTCAGACTTTTATTTTCTGCCCCAAAATACCTACAAAATTTGAGATATGAACTAAAACAGAGCTTTACTTGGGATAAAACAGGCAAACGGTGATATGAATTATACCTCATTTCCTAGAAATAGCTCATCCTAAAGAGGTGTGTGTGCTCACCACTTCTACCCCAGTGGAAGAAGGTAGAATGGTGATCCCCAAACATGTTTTTTTTTTTTTACATGATGCACCCAAATCATATGGTGTGCTGCTTAAAAATGCAAATTTCTGCACCCATTCCAGTGTTTTAATTCCCAGGCATTAAATACAGGGATCTTTATTTTTAAAAAGTTCCCCAGGGGTTCAGACGCAGCTAGGTTTGGAACTATTTGTTCTAAGACATGAGGAGCAGAATTTTACAGAATCTCACTGAGCTGGTTTTTGAAGAAAAATTTGATGGGAGCAGTGAAATATTTCAAGCCAAACAAACACAGAAGAAGAATTAAGAATAAACAAAAGTATAAACAAAGAAAGGAGGACAGGGAAGGGAGAGGAAAACTGAAAGAGTAAGCTGACAGGAAATTTTTGATAAATATTCTGAATGTTTGAGACCTTTTTTGTTTGTCTGTGGCTTGAGAATCCCTTGAAGTTCTCAGACCTGGATAGGAAGCCGGTAAATCTGGACTGAGTCCCATTTCTACCATTGTGAGTACATACTCAAAGTTCTTCTTCTCTTAGCCTGTTCTCTCCACTTGTAACGAAGAAGTTGGAGGGTCCTTCTAGTTCTGAGAATGCTCAGTCTGATCCACTTGGCAGCAGATGGGGTTGTCACAGAGTAACCTTCCAGAACCAGAAGAGAGGAAGGAAAGAATGAACGATAAATTAGTTGTGCATCCTCAGGTGTACCAGTAGGGACAAACAATAAATAAGATGGCACTTTACAAAAAAGAAGACAATCCACCTGGGAAATCCATGCTGAAATGTTCCCTCCAGGTTGGCCCTGGAAAAGTTTAAGGTTAGAACATTCTTACCTCCAAAATTCTGAAGGGACAGGGGGAGAACAAGTCTTTATCTGACGCCAAAAACATGAAGGTCACTCCAATGAGTTAATGGAATTTGCAGTCCACAAAGAAAGCAACTTGTTTTCATAAGAAGCATTACCAGGGAGCCAGTTTCTCTGTTTCCATCCACACAAAATGACCTCAGGTCAGCAAAATTTGGAAAGGACAGTCTCAGCCAAGGCCACCAATAGCCGAGGCTAATGAGGCTCTGAGGGAAAGGCCTTCAAAGAGTCCACAGATATTACTTACTGTGCCTGCCAGTGATATTTTTGACCAAAAGATCAGGCACAGAGAAGTGTGACAATGCTTTGTTAATGGCCACTGACTGTGGACACTTCCACCAGCTGCTCTTTGGAGGTTTGACCTGGTTTGGCTAAGGGGCTGTGCCAATGAGAGCCACTTCCACCTGGCCTCTCTAAAGAGTTAGGGAAGCTGGGAAGTTTGACAACCTACTTCTTATGACCATCAGCAAGCACCATTGGGTCTGGCTGGTTAGCTCAATTGGTTTGAGTACGGTGTTGGTAACACCACATTCAAGAGTTCAGATCCCCGTATAAGCCAGCTGCCAAAAAAAAAAAAAAAACTAACAAACAAACAAAAAAAACCAAACAGTCACCATTGGAAGATACCCAGTTCTGGCTCTACATTGACCCCCACCCCTGACTCCTGTGTAATTTTCTATAGGTCAATCTCCCTCTCTGGGCCTTAGTTTTCTCACTGCTAAAAGAAGGAAGGTGGATTGGCCCTGATGCTTTGGGAATACAGAGAAGCAGGCTTTGCTTTAAGCGGCTGCTGTGTGGTTGCAAATCTACTCTAAGCTAAAATTGTGTGCGTGCACGCACGTGTGTATGTCTGTAGAAACTTTATAATGGAGGAAACTAAATCTCAGGTACAGGAATTTCCTGGGACCAGTTCAGTTCAGTAAACACGCGTTAAGGATATTGCTAGGACAAGAGGTAGAAAAAGGCTGCGTTTCTTCTCTTGAAGAGTATTCTGCTGGTGGCAAGACCAACCTGTAAAAATGCAAGTGCAAGGTGGTGGGAGCAACAGAAAAACAGAGATCCAGTGAGGTTAAGGGTAGGGCCTCCTCCAGTAAGTGGGGCAGGGGAGATTGAAAGAGAAGGCTTGCAAGAAGGAAACAAATTCCTGAAATGTCTTGCATGATAATTATGGATTGTCTTTTTAAAAAATTAGGGGAAATGGCTGGAGGAAAGATTAAAGGAAGGCTTTCCAATACAGAAGGCAGAGCATAAGGCATGGAACTGTAAAATAAACAGCACAGCAAGGATGGAACCAAAAATCCATTCAACTAATTCAGTGTTGTTAGAGGTTAAAATAGAAGGAAATAAAATTGACTAATTGGGGCTCAAGCAAATATCTTCTTAAAACAAATCCATCCTACATCCATTAAACCATTCTGCTTTTTATCATATTTTATTTGAAAATGCATTATAAAATATTTAGATATACAAAATACTACAAAGAATAAAATAATGAACACTCAAATACCTACCATCCAGTTTAAGGAGTAAAACACTGCAAACATAATTATAGAGCCTTCAATTCTCCACCCTGAGCATGTCTACTGAGAGCAGATTCATCTCTCAGGACTGGAATCACAGTAATTAAACTCTGAGGAATGGGGTATAAAATTGGAAATTTAATGTATTAATTGACATTGCAAAATCTAAATGTCGCATGGACTGGAATATGACTGTCCTTGAGAGCAGTACATTCTTTCCCTGTACAAAGACACAGGGTACACCACATCTTAGTCAAAAGCCAATTTGCTAGTTAACAGTGAGAAATTCCAGTCAGTCTGACCAGCTTATTCTGTTCCAGTGGCTAGTTTCTCATGAAATGTCAAATTATAGTCAGATGGTTTTTTTTTTTTTTGGGGGGGGGGAAATCTGGAATTAGATGAATCAAAAATCTAATAGCACAAACTTAACCAAAGACCGACCTTCCTTCCTTCCTTCCTTCCTTCCTTCCTTCCTTCCTTCCTTCCTTCCTTCCTTCCTTCCTTCCTTCCTCCCTCCCTCCCTCCCTTTTTTCCTTCTTTCTTTCCTTTCCAGGGTTGCCAGATAAAATATAGAACATCCAGTTAAATTTGACTTCAGATAAACAACAAAAAATTGTTAGTATAGGTATGCCCCAAATATTATACAAAACATACTTATATTTAGAAAGCATTCATTGTTAATCTAAAATTCAAATTGAAGTTGGCATTCTGTATTTTTATTTGCTAAGTATGGAAACCATATGATTCTTCCCTCTCTTGGCAAACATGTATTGAGAATCCACCATGTGCTAACAAATTGGGCATATTTTATAATTTACAGCTACCCAGCACCTTTTGAATTCCCACATTATGTTTTCAACAATTTCTAGCATTCTGAATCCTGACTCACAAAGGTAGAACAGAAAGAATTCAATTCCCCAGGTCCCTCTGCCACTAGGTCACCACCATGTGTAGCAATGAGATTCACCCCTACTAAGCTTTGATTGGGAAGTGGGCAACCATGGAAGCATTGCTCAGGATCCCTCTTGTTGGCAAGGGTGGGCTCAGAGACATCCTGCCTTTGGTGGGGTGGGGTGGGTGGTACAAGTTCTGGTGGTGTTCTCTACAGAGTACTCAGGGACAGAGGTGCTCTCAACATCCAGTTCTGCAGCATGGTTTCAAGCATATTTTTCTGGAAGCTCAGGTCTGAACATGATTTTCTAGCAACCCTTACTCCCAACAATACTGTGAATAGTGACCACCTATTCTTTTAACAACTTGTTTCTGCTTAATCATCCACAGTAAGTTTCTGTTACCTATATAAAAAATCGTGCTTATGCTAAGAGCTGTATAACAATGAACAAACATACATTGGCCCTAACCACATGACCCTTATAGATTCATGGACGAGGCAGACATTAATTAAATAAATACAGAAATGCAAATGCATAAATTATGACAATTTATAATTATCTCTATGAGAAAAACTACATCTAGAAGAAGTGACAATAGGGGGAACTAACTTCAATTTCAGGAGAATCCACAGTAGTCTCTCTGAGGAAGTGACATTTGAGTCGAGAACTAAAAGTGGGAGTGAGAGAGGTAACAAATTATGTTTATCTTAAAGGAAAAGGGGGAAGGTATCGTGCATTCCAGGTGAATGACACAAAATGATTAAGATTTCAGATGTCTCCTGAGGACAGTGGGAAGCCATCTAAAGGTGTTAGGTAAGAGAGCTACCTGATCTGATTTTTGTTGGGTTTTTTTAAATTATTTTTTTAAGTTCACTCAATGCATATAATGGATTTAGATCAAAAGAACAAGTAAGCAATTTATCCCACCATGTCTACCCAACAGTACTAACCTAACACCTTCAGGGTGGTCTGTACTTATGATTGACATCACTCTACAATAAGTAGAGTATGAAAAAGGAAAAAATAGCAACTTTATGGACAAAAACCCTGGCAAACACTTCCTTAACCAAATAATTAAGTTTAACGTCACCAACAATAGCCCATGCTGATAATAACTACCTCCTGATATGATGTGGTAAAGAGGATACTTCACCTCTGTGGAATTCCCCTCCCCCCCCATAATTTATAAAATCAGACTAATCATGAGGCAAACATCAGACAAACAAGAACTGAGGGACATTCTACAACAAACTTGCCCTCCAGTATTCATACAACTGTCAAGGCATAAAAAGTAAGAAAAAGCAGACATTGTCACGTACCAGAGGAGACTAAGGAGACATCATGACTACATGTAATGCAGTACCTTAGATTGGATTCTGGAAGAGAAAAAAAGACTTCATTGTAAACACTGGTCATATCTGAACAATGTCTGCCAATATCGGTTTCCTAGTTGTGACAAATGTGCCATGATAATGTAAGATGTTAGCACTGGGAGAAGCTGGGTGACGGTTCTACAGGAACTGTCTGTATTATTTTCAAAACTTTTCTGTAAGTATAAAACTATTCAAAAATAAAAGTTTATTTTAAAAAAAAAAAAGCAAAAGGAGAAAAATCTGTTAACTGACTATTGCAGTTAGTTATCCAGGCAAGAGAGTGATTACAGTGAGGACATTAAGATAGAGAGGAATGAATCCGAGCTTTATTTTGGAGGTATGATTGACAGTTTCAGTATATCCTTCTGACATTAGAGGAAAGGCTTTCCAGTGGCAGGAAAGCATGATCCAGAAGAGATAGCCACACACTGGTCAAGGCTTTACCAAGTGACTAAGTGTCCCAGCAACACATACCAGATGTGTTGATGTCCAAGTCTTGATAGATTTCCAATCCTCTAATTCCCTTGGAGAATAAAATCTTTTTTTTTCAAGTCCCAGCAGCTCTCCCCCTAAGCTTCATGTTTAGCTGATTTATAAATGTTTGGCTTTTCATTTGCATCAAATAAATTATTTCTATCAGTGAGGAGATGATTTGGCCTGGGTGGCATGCTCTCTACTGTTGTAGGGCTCTGTGCTTGATAATTTGTCATGCTGTGCTTATGGTCTTAGGAATCCCTTTATTTATACTGTAGTTGACTACAGTAGTTCCATCCTCACTTGTTAAAAGGCTAGGTGGAACTGAAATGCATGTCCTGTTTTTCAATGCAATATGGTTTTGATGGACAACTGAGGAAGGAGACTAAGAAGAGAGGGTGTGTGTGCATTGGCGGAGGTGAGGAGTTATGGGATGGATGAGGACATGTACCTAGCTTTCCTCAAGCACAAGGTTACTGCTTTCAAGGAGTTTGCAAGTTGTCATAGACTTTCAGTCATGAAATCCAGCATGGCTACTAGATAGAAAAATGAGAGGCACAATAGACAAGAAAGCTGAAATATTTGTGAGTACAATCAAGTAACAAAAGGTAGAGTAGTGGACCTAATTTTTTGCCTCCTTGTTCTTCCCCTAATCGTACTCTATGAGGTTTGGATGGGGCTGATCCCAGCCCTTGGTAAATGAGGGAATTCCATTCTCCTGTCCATAGTCAAGTACATAACATGCCCAAGGATGGGCCAAGGACAGTCATATCTAAAAAATTTGCTAAAGATATTGGAAAAAAGACATTCTTTCCACTGAGGTTGCCAGTCATCAGAGCACCGATTCAGTATCAGAAGGACATGGATGGTGGAATAGTTAGCAAATATTGGGCTTGTAGTAGAACAAAAAGAACCTTCATGATAAAACCCATAGCAGGGGAAGCCTGGCACTTGCCACCTTTACTGACTAAGTTTCTTCCATCATCTGGTTAAAGTCTATCTGATGATAAAACCAGTAGATCTGGAAGCAGAGTGAGAGGAAGAGAAACTGAGCTCTGATAAGCTGTGCTCCAACCATGCCTAAACTTATTCTTTCAATGAGTTTTTGTAGTTATATGAGCTAATGAGTGATGTTTTTATTTTATGGATATTTTATCTTCTCAATTAGATAGAAAGAGAAGTAAAACCTTCCAAATGCCTGTGAAGGGCAGCAGAATATGCCCCTTTGGTCTATTGATTATTTTGAGCTGGCAGACAATTGAGAAAAAAATGGATAAAAGAACAGCTCTCTGCCCTTTCCTTATTTGCCTAAAAGTAGGACAAAAATTTGTAAAGGTGTCCCCTCTCTCCTCTACCAGGAAGGACAAAAGTTAATCACCTAAGACAACCCTAAGCTTTTAGCTTAGAGACTGGGTTTGGTAGCAGAAGAATCTACATAACAAACCTTACTAACTAGCCCTTATCTTTCATTAGTTTCCCCATATATTTGCCTTCCCACAATTTTCCACCCTCAGAACTCAAAATCCTTTTTCTTTGTCTTGTCACTTCTAAGTTTATTGTTCTTTGCTAAGATGATGTAAAACCCCAAGATCTAACCACCCCTTTGAGATACTCGTGACCAAGTACTCCCATGTATATGTGCAATGCATATGTTAATATATTTCTGTTTGTTTTTCTCTTGTAAATCTGTCTTTTGTCGGTCTAATTGTAGGGTCCCAGCCAATGAACCTAAAGTGGGTAGACGAAAAAGAAGATTATTTTCTATCCTATGGCTACTAAGTGCTGTATAATAACTCGGCTGGTAGCTACTATCTAATTTCTCCTTTAATCTTCATAGGAACATTGGGAAGTATTATTTATCTCATTCAAAGATAAGGACACTGAAAAATAGAAAAGTCAAAAATCCACCCAAGATTACAAAGGGGTTAAGCAAAAGAGCTGGGTCTACTGACCTGAGGTCAATCCTACAAGTTGCAACTTCACCCTGCTGACCTTTTCTTTAAGGACCAAAATTGTTTTCATGTATTTTGGTGAACTTTAACTATTACCCAGTTCTACAGATAAATCCTTCCTAATATGTCCCAAATCTTTTCTCCATTCCCACTGCCAAAACCAAACTCAAGACAAGATGTCCCTGAGAACTGCAAAGTAACCTGTTCAACAACCAAACCACTCCCAGTCTTTCCTCCCACTTCGTTCTCTACTCTGCATTGAAAAATCAGTCTAATACAGTTTTATTCATTATATTTATAGTATTGTTCTATTTATTTACTTCGTTTTACTGTGAGTTCTTCAAGAGCAAAAATTTGCTTTATTTACCTCACCGCTGAATGTCCAGTGCCTAACACTGTCTAACGTTACAACCTCAGTGTTTTCATCTATTCTTCTACTTCTAAATACCTTCCATAGACTAAAAACTCCCAAATTCATGTGTCCCAACCACACCTCTCCCAAGAACATTGATTTTGATAAATGGCAATTTGTTGGCTGACCGGTTAGCTCAATTGGTTAGAGTGCTTCCTTGTAACACCAAGGCCAAGGGTTCAGGTACTCATACTGGCCAGTCACCAAATATATGTCAATGTATTTTTTGTGCTTTGATATCCAATCAATATTTCAAATTGTACACATCAAAACTGAATCCCCCAGAACCTGTTCCCCACTTTGCTCCCACAGTCTTCTGTATAGGATTCAGCTAATGGCAACCCCATCCTTTCAGGTGCTCCAACTAAAAACGTGAAGTCATTCTGGACTCCTCATCTGTTTTTTCCCACCACTTCCAACTGATCACTAAATCGTGATGGGTCTCCCTATCATTTCTTGCCATTCACACTGCTCCCACTGCAATCCAGGTCACCACCATGTTTTCTTCCTGGATTACTGTACCAGCTTACTTCTGTTCTTGCCTCACCCAACTCCCAGGAATCCTTCTGCACTGGAATAAATATTTGTTAAATGAAAAGTACTAGATGCATAATAAATATCTGATGAATGAATGTGCAAATAAATAAATCTCAAGTAATCATTGATGGCTCTCCATTGCCATAGAATAAATTTCAAATTCCCTAGAACACAAGGTCCTCCAGAATCTCATCCTTGACTGTTGAGCTTTATCTCTCAGCAGCCACCTCATCACACTCACCTCACCCACATATTCTGTGTCCTAGCTGCACCTGAATAAATAACTACTTAGAGTGAGTACAAAACTCTTTCTGTCTTCACAGTCCATGTAGAGCCTTGTCTGGCATATCACATTTTCCCCAGATGGAAAGGGTGGGCTTCACAGGGCTCCCCCAGCCCCTCGTTCATCTCCCCTTGTAGCACTTACCATTGTATTACTCCACTGTGATTTTCCGCTTCTGACAGGTCTCCACACTGATACTCTGATGTCCCTGGGGACAAACGGCCTATTTTTCTAGTTATTGTCTCTCCAAGCCCAGCACAGTGGTCAAATGTATCTGTTACTTGTTACCAATATGTTTTTCACCACAAAACACTGTCTCCATTTCATCCAACCATAACACCCTCTATTTTGCCCCATTCCAAACCCTTAGCTAATCTAATCCTCATTTCTGTTCTATGTCAAATAAGAATGGTAATAAAAAGTGAACATTTCTATCCTTCTAAATAGATAAAAACACCAAAAGTATGAGTAACTTTGATATAAAATTCAAACTTTCATACATATCTTTCAGTTGTGTTTGTAAACTGAGTAGATAGTCACACACATTAAAAGTCACTTTCATTTAGTCTGTACACAACAGTCATATGAATAGCCATTGTTTTATTTTAAAGAATTAAATCAATAAAACATAAGAAAATGTCAAGTTGACTGAGCTGCATTAACAGAATCCATGCAAGATGCAAATGACATTAACTACTCAGGTCAGATTATGTCTTGAGAAATTATTACCTTTTTCTCCTGGAAAGAATTCTCCTTGCCTCAGCTTTGCCTCTCCTCTCAAAGCCTCTAATCTGTGTGATCTCCCTTAATTGCTTAGGACATTGGAGACACCATCTCTGATCACACACTGATGGGGTAGTACACCCGAGACTGGACACCCGGAAGTGACGATACTCAGCAGACATGTTGGGGAGAGGAAATGGCTTTCCCTGATGGGGACTCTGTTGGCCACTGGAGTTGCATGAATCAAGGAGAGGGTGGCAGGGAAAGATGTCAAGGAGGCAGACTCAGTACTTAGAGGTCTTAGCTTCTGCTCTGGAAATCCTATCAGGTGGACCATCAATTACTTTCTTTTCCCATTCATATCCTTGCTTTGCCACAGACAACAATCCTTTGAGGGGATGAAGAGTTCACGGCAGTAATCAAGTATGTTCATGGGGGAAAAGACTCTGAGTAGGCATGTTCTTTTGCCCCTGTTTCTGCACATCTTGGGTTTACCCATATCACTCCAAGAGACTTGTTCCTACAGCTGGCCCTCCCATAACATGTGTCTAAAACTTTCTCCTACTTGACAGTTCCAGCCATTGTTTCCAAATTGATGATGTGTTGAAATGTCTCCTTGGGATGTCAGTTTGCAATTTGTTCTTAAAAATGCATGAAAATTATTCAGTTACACTGGAGATGCAAGGGCTGGACCTGGTTTGCACGGACAGTTCTATGCGTGGTTTTGATTTTTCTAAGCTGGAGCTCCACTGTGCTTTGATGAAATAGTCATAAGATCAGGATTCAGAAAACCTATATCAGAGACATTTTAGTTGCTGTATGTTTGGGAACATAAAATCAAGTCATTGTTGTTAAGCTGTAGTGATTTGGGAATAACAACTAATTTAGTGAATTGTGGTTATGAGTTGTTTGACAATTATCTTTCCCTTTCTCTTTATCCTATAGGAAACTTAAATTTCCGAAACCAAAGGTAAGTCAAGTGTCCCCAAGCTTTCTATTCTTCTTGGGGCTGTTGCTGTCCTTTTCATATTCAAATAACACAATCCAAGCCCCAATATTGTGTATATGGGAAGACTTGTCTTTTGTCTGTTTCCCAGAAATTTCTGAGAATCCCTAGGAAGTGATTATGTGTTCCACAAATTTATCTCGGTTGGGCTCCTCATCTCTCCTTCCAGGTCAATGTGCCAGCTTCTCCTCCATCATCTCTGGCCATTTTGCCACCATTTTGCTCTGCTGCTGCAGCTCTCTCTTTACCCTCAAGTGTGGAAAGAGCCATTTTGCCTTGTTCCCTTAAGCACAGCTGAAACAAAGCACTCAACTTTATCAAACTTCACTAAGGCTTGAGCATGAGAAAAGGGAATGACACTGCTGAAAAGGAAAACCCAGAGCTGGATACCAAATACCTCTCTCCTTGAGTACACAGCATTTCTCTTTACAGGATATCCCCTGTGGACATGTTCTGCCTAGCAGCTGGTTTATTCCCTTTTTTAATGTGTCATGAAAAGGAGTCCATTTTCTCAAGTCACCTCTCTATGAGTCTAAGGCCTCAGCCTGTAATCTCTTGATCCCACAAGAAGAATGAAAAAATTAAAGTCAATTAAGATTGTCATCATCCCTGAAGGATGTACTCTACTTACATTGGAGGTCGTTTGCTGGAGAGCCTTGTGTTCTAGGCTGAAAACAAACCCTTTCTATTACTACTTTGGTTCTAAACTTTCTTTAGACTATTTAGTGAGAATTTACCTACATCTTGAAGGCAGCAAAGATGTACCCAAAAGCCTCGTCCAAGAGGCAGATTGCATCTTTCCCTACAAAGTGCAGAAACCACCTACATTTTTAACTAGCTTTATGGGGTGCCAAGAGAGGGGAGGTACTTTGCATCCAACATTAGCATTTTGAGGGCTTTTTGACCCTATGAACAAGCTGACTCATGAAGCTGAGTGTGTAAGTTCTGAGGACACAACAGTTAACAAGACAGTCTGATGAGTCTAGCATTTAGACAAATAGCCAAGCTGCTTTAGTAGCCATGATAAGTATCACAACAGGGCAGCCCACAAGATTGTGGGGACTGAGAGGAACAGCACTATATTTTAAAAAGTGCCAAACACATTTGAAAGCTGTAGCCTGGAGGTCAAATTGCAATTAAACCTCCTGAGTTTTGACACTTGGCCATTCAGGCTTCCCTCTACAAAAACAAACAACCATACCACCACCAAAACCACATACTCTGCCTTTTTTAAGGGTCCCATGACATCCTAATTCTTGTGAAGCAATCTTTCTAGAAGTTGAGGAAATGTTAGAAAATATCTATTTTAAGTATCTGTTAAAAGACATGTTATCAGAAATTTAAAAAATAGAGGAACCTGAAAGTAAAGAATAGCTGTGCCTTAAAACCATGAAATAGTTGAAACACAATTTAATATGTTGTATAGAATGTACAGACAATTTTGCATTTCCTAGAAAGCAAAATTTATAATTGTTTTTATTATTGTTTAATTGTACTGCTTTTTAATATCAAAATTATTATATATTTATTGTAGTATAGAACAGTAAGTAGGAGCATAGGTTTGCAGAAACAGAAAATGTACTTAAATCTTAGCTCTACCACTTTCTTGGGAAAATTATCAGCCTCTCTAAGCTTCAAATTGTGTAATTTTAAAATGGAGATTATTGTGATAGTGAAAGGAATGTAAATGTTATTTTTTCACATTGTAAGCACTTAATAAATGTTAGTTTTTATTGTTGCAAAATGAAATTCAGAAAATTCAGAAAAATTTGAAGGAAATAAAGATTTTCCTTTGTCCCACTACAAAAGCCAAACACAATTAAAGTTGAGGGTTTTATGCACATTTTTTCCCAGGGTATGTGTTTGTATGTCTTTATTCCAGAGATAAGAATTTTTTCAGTATCTAATACATAACTTTTGAAATACTTTTTAACTGGACTGTATATTAGACATCTATTTATGTCAATAAATGTGGACATAAGTCATCATTTTAACAGCTGCCTTCTATTCCACTGTACGGAGATAACAATATTTTATTAATTTTCTATATTATTTATGATTTTTACATTTTTACTTTTTGCTGCTATTTTTTAACTCTTATTTTTAAAACACACATAGAAACACACATATAATTCTTTTTGAAACACACATAATCACTGTATATATGAGTTTTTTGGCATCTGTCCTGTTATTTATAGAAATGTAACTGTTCAGTCGGCAGATACACAACTTTACATGTTTGATTACTATCATCAAATTTCCTTTCAGATTTCATACCTCCCACATGCTGTATAAGATTGTCTTCAACAACACTACATTGAAGGCTAGATGTGCACCTTGGCACAGGGCTCTCCATGTCCTGATATTCTGATGATTCAGGTCACTGTTCTTTTCTGTGTATGTCTTGGCCCAGCTAGAGACCTCGCCTGAATTGGTGAATATTTAGCGAAGTCAGAGTTTCTACTGGATACGTGATTCTAGACAAACATCTTCCTTAACCTTTCTCAGCCTCAGTCCCTTCACTTGTAAAATGGGGATAATATGCACACTGTTGTTGAGAAAATTAGAAGAGGTGATATAACAAAATGTATAGTACCTGATTCATCATAAGCACTTACTAAATATGTGCCCTATTCCTCTTTCTTTTTGCAAACTGCAAGTTTTTGTGCCATGGCACCTTGTAAAAGATAGTCACTCAAAAACTTAGGTTGATATTTTGAATCCTTTTACTCCTAAAAGGCTATCAGGAATAATGGATCAAAGAAGACATCTATGGAGTTAACTAGTCTTAAAGAGTGAAAAGAGGTGAGAAAGAAGGAGGAAAAGGATGGGGGGAGGGGGGGGAGGAGGGAGAAGAGGGGCACGTGGATTTTGAAGACAGGCTGACCTAGGGTCAGATCCCAGTCTTGCCACTTACTAGCTGTGTGAATTGAAGTTCTGAGTTAACTTCCTTGATCCTATCCTCAGTTTTCTGACCAATAATTTGCAGTTAATGACTTCTGTCTCAATGTGTTCTCTTCAGGATTTATTGTGAGAGTGCAGATCAAGTATTCAGAGTTCATTCAGACACACACCAAACGTTCAGTAAAAGGTAACTCTTATCTGTTATTGCCATTATTATTTCCACTTTTGACATTATTATTCCATTATTATGTCCATCACTGACATTATTAAACATCACTTCTTGTAATGAACACTCTAAGAAACCCTCATGACTTAGCACAATAAATCTTCTATGGCCCCTCATGATCCACTTGAGTGTAATTTATCCATTCATCCAGGGAAAGGCTAGAGTCACACATGTCTCACCCAATCTAGGGTTTTTCAGATGAACAATGACCAACCAATTAATACAGGTTAACTGTATTAATTAATTAATAATTAATACATGGTTGTTAAGTGACTTAGGAATCAGGATGAACTTAGCATGGAAACAGCTAAGTTATCTTTTTATCTTTTGCATTCTCCAGACAATTTGCTCATCTTTTATCACTAACAACCATTACTTTCAATTTATACCTATGTACCTGTATCCATATCTGTGTCTGTCTATCTATACATGTATCTTTATGTATAAATCAATGTATCTTCCTTTATTTTCACTCATCTATTTACTGATTTGTTTTTGTTTTTGTATTTTATTTGCCACAAAAGAGATAGAGGATGTAAGACAAGATCTTGAACCAGAATAGATGGTGACAGACCCAGTCCATTTGCTGTTAACAGGTGATGATAAAGGAAATCTTCAGGGCAAGTGTTTTCTGACAACTGCACCATAACAAAGCTCGCAGAGATGAAAATGGAAGAGTGCTTTTTGCATTTTATCTGAATGCAAATTCATCAGACTATCTAAAATAGTATACAGGTAGAAAGCATGCCAGAGAGACAATATACATGGGTTTGCCAAGGAGACATAGCTCTTCTAGGTCATGGTCTTCCACAGCTCCAAGTTATGCACATACTCTACAGGGAAGCCCAGCCACATGCTCAGAGGAAACTTATCTGTACCCTCTCATAGAAAGAAGCCTTTCTAATAAATGAATAACTGAGGCTTTACCCGCTCTAAAGTGTCAACACACTTTTCAGTAAACTCTGTAGATGAAAGCCTCTCTAGAATAGTCTGTGCATGTCTCTGATGAGTTAAATAGAGGTTCCTAAACTAATTTAGATTTTCATTCGTTCAGCAACCCAATGTTGCATTGTGGGGGAAATAAGTTTTTGTCTGCTTTGTTGTTATTTTTTTTCCTCCTCTATTCTTAAGCTGTCAAGTCTTCTATTGACATTTTCCCTTTTTCTGACAACTCTTCTTCCTTTTCCAAGTCACTTATATTTAATCTGCTGGGAGATGGAGGAAAAAAGAAAGCAAATAACCAAGCTTGCTAAATGAAGTGTGTTTAATAAGATTTCACGAGACCTTGTGGGAGAGCCAGGAGTGACTTCATTCATTAAATTCAATCTACAAATATTCACTGGGCTTCCTTTCTGCAAGACCTTGTGATGGTCCACAGGTTATAGCTTGTCTTAGGCAATAAAGCACTATTGTTTGGGGACTGTAGCTTTTGAAAAAGTATATTTCTATCTTCAGAAGCCTTTTAAAATGTCTGAGTTTATGGCTAAATTGTGAATGGTCAATACTGTAAACTACTGACCTCTGAAGATTTAATTAGTGCACTATGCTGCCTGTACATGTACAGATTTCCATGTCCCCAAAGCATCAACACACAAAATCTTTTGTTTGGATCCTGCATTTGAGGTAAGCAAGGTTGAAATGTTTATCCACATCTTAGAACACATTGAAAGGAGGCTAATAAACTGGGAATCATTTCAAATCCTTTAAAATAGACTAGAATTGACTCTCCACTTAGGTCAAAGCCCATGCATGCTCCAAGCCCTTGTCCAAGCATCGAAGAATGAAAGTTTCTAGCTCTCCCTTACTGCCATGCCTGAGATCTCGTATTGGAAAGGCCACTGGCCCAGGAATCAGGAGACTTGGATTCTAGTCTGAGATCTTTGGGGAACTCACAGTGAAGCATCTCTGGACCTTAGATTTGTCTCTTTTCCTCTGTAAGATATGAATAATCATATCTTCCTCATAGGATGAAATGATGACATATTTTAAAACACTATTATTAAGCAAAGTGTATTACCAAGATCCTCTGCAGTTTTGGATCTAACAAGACATATAGAAAAAATCATTTTCCCCATTGTAGCAGAGTCCTGCCTGCCACTTTACAGATCTCCCTCCCTGCAGGAGGCATCAGCGAAAGCCCCAAGATAATAGAGACAAAAGAAGCTGTCTGTCTAGGATGTTTCTCTGGCCCCACTTCTCATCTCATTCCTTCCATTCTAGGCTGGGCAGGAGGAACAATTCTGGGAAAGACTACAGTCATTCTGAGCCTCCCCAGGAACTTCGGTGTGTTTCTCTCTTGCTGGCAACTGGCTGTCCTAAGGTCACACACAGGGAAGAACACCAGCTCCATCCAGACTCCCTGAAAGAATGTCAGCGATGCATGCTAAAGAATAACAGATGTGAGCTTGCTTCTCCTGCACACTCTGATCTGAGGCCGGACATCAGCTCCCCTGGATGTGGGGCCTTGCTCAGGGGTTTTGACAGCAAGCACCCAATAGTCCCCTCTACAGTGTAGGATCACAGGCCACTGCCTTATTAATTCTGGAATGTCATAGAGAGATGAGAGTGGTTAAGAAACTAAAATAGACAAACCTTGGTAGATTCTTGGTTCTGATACTTTCTAGCTATTAACTTTTCTAAGCGTATTTTCTTTACCTCTAGAAAGTGTATAGCTACATTTTGTAAAGATTTAATGAAATACAATAATGTAAGATACACATTAGTGCGTGACACAAAGTACATGCTTATAATTTATTAATCTCCCTTTTCCTTCCACAAACTACCTAGCAGATCCAACGGAAACCACACTGTTCCCTGTGAGAGAGGCTGATAAATAAGATCTTCAGGATCTTGAGGGAAAGTGCTTTCTGACAGTTGCACAATAAGGAGCTTACAGAGATGAAGGTGAAAAACAGTGTTTTTTGGTTTTAGTTTTTGCATTGCCTCTGAGAGCAAACTCATCCGACTACCTAGAACAGATAACTGAATAACTGAGCATTGTCGGTTATATTCTCTGCTGCCTTCTAGTCTTACTCCC
Organism: Cynocephalus volans; assembly: GCF_027409185.1. NCBI lineage: Eukaryota > Metazoa > Chordata > Mammalia > Dermoptera > Cynocephalidae > Cynocephalus > Cynocephalus volans. The sequence continues at coordinate 21,667,497 of NC_084476.1, forward strand.
TAGTTCTCAGGCACCTCTCCTACCATCTGTCCTTCCCTGCCTGTGGTAGGAGGGGATGGAGTGTGTGGAGTGTGGACAAGGATTCTGCTCCCTCCCACCCACAGGGCCCCCACTTACGAAGAAGGAGAAAAGCAAAGACAGGAGATAGCTAGGATGGTTCCCTCCCCACCTTCAGGAATCAGCCTTCGCTTCTTGTCTGAACCCCTAAAGAACCCTCCTGACCTAGCTTGGTTCTGATCTTCAAGGAGGACTCACAGTTACTGCCCATTGAGAGCATCCAGCAGGTGTAGAGGTTGTAGGTTAATGGGGCACTTTACAGATCTGTAAATGGGCCGAGCAATGCTCTTGGGGATGCTACCTTCTGAACCAGGAGATCTTTCAGTGTCACTAGAATAACCACAGTGGTTACTATTTGAGAATTTACTGTAAGCCAGAGTATTGTGATAAGTATTTTATAGCCATTATTGATATTAAGAACACAGAAAGTATGAAAGATTAAGTTACATTGTCAAGGACCACCTCTAGAAGGGGACAAAACCAAGGTCCACATCCAGTTCTGGCTAAATCCAAAGTTGGTTTCCTAAACCACTATGCTGTTGTACTTGTCCCGATTGGTTTGAGTCAGTCTTGCGGTGTCCCTTCATTTCTGGCCTCTCTGGGATAAGAAAGCAGTAGCATCCTCAGTGATGTGAAGGTTCCTGGTGACACCCTCTGTCTACATGACAGGAGACACTATTACTGTAGTGCATCATGGTGACAGTCATGTCACCTCTTCTAGTCTATTCTGTCATTGGTCAGCACTGAACCCTGCCACCTTTGCCACCAGCCAGCTGGGAGTGATGCTAAAGAGATTAATGAGATATTCTAAATAATGTTTCCAGTGCAGTACCTGGTACATAGTAAGTAATCAATCCTCATTTCCCCTTTCCTATATTCAAGGGCTATCTGGGAGAATTATGGTAGTTTCTCTGCAAAAACTTCCCCTCCTGTCTATCATTAGGCCAATTAAGTTTCTGCCTTTGGGAATTTTCTAATAACAGATATTTGATAAAATATTACAAAATTGATAGAGGATAAAAAGATATATACTTGTTGGTCATGTGGAGTCTTGATAATTTTAACAGAATGGTACAGTGAATGATAATCTGCTTTAAAAAGAATTCAAACAAATAGGAAAAATGCAGAAGTGTTCAAGGAAACTTGCCAAAAATTTAATACTTTTTTAGGAATAAAACAAAAGTATTTGTTTTAATTTTAATTATTATTGTTGTTCTGATGTCTTATTCCTGCATCTGGCACAACAGCGCTGTGATGTTAAAGAGAGTGATGGTGCATAGGCGCAGTTTTGAGCAGCTGCTGAGGAGACAGAGATAAGAGATGTATTCAATCTGTCCACTGCTTTTCTTGCTTTGGAAAATCAAAACAGGAAGTGAATCTCATCACTAGTAACAAGGCTGAAAGAAATAGAGAAGGATGGGACATTTTTCAGAATGTTCTTTTGTTCTTTTCATAGTTTCCAAATCTACTCAACTCACACCCCAGTGTGGTTGGCATGGGAGGAAGTGTCCGTGATCCACGTTGTCATTGAGAACCCGGTTCCTTTCATTTTACAGGGTTCCATCCTCAGCATAGCATCTCACTGATTGCTAAAGGGCAGAGTTTAGAAGATCATACTTCAGGTTGTAGGATCATGCCAGAAAGAGGTGACATCGTTTTTGGGGAAAAGTCAGTCACACGATGATCACATCATTGCAAAAAGAAGATAGGAAATGTCAACACACTTGAAATCTTTATGAACATATTTCATGGTCTCTGCCGTATGCTTTCTTTGAATTTCTTGCATCTACCCTTGCACCATTCAACCTAATCTCAACCCAGCAGACGATGGAATCATTGAAAAAAATTAATTAGATTGTGCCACTGCTGTGCTCAAAACTCAGTAGTGGTTCTGTGGTTCTTGCAAAGTAAAAGTCATCACAGTGACCTGCATGGCCCCACATGATTTGGCCCCATTAACTTGCTAACCCCAACTTCTGCTACTCTCCCCCTCATTCACATGCTCCAGCCATGCCAGGCTCCTTAGAGTGTCTTTCCTTGCTTTTTCCTCTGCCTGGAAAGCTCTTACCCAGATGACTCTCACCTGAGCCTCCTTCAAGCTCAAATTCACCTTTTCAATGAGACCTACCATAGTCATCCTTTTTAAATTTTTAATTGTCTTTCTACCCAATACTTCTGATCCCCTTTACCCTGTTCTCTTTCTTCCAGATTACTATGTGCCCTTTACATAGTATTTAAACTAGAATTATTGTCCATGCTCTTTCCTCAGACAATAAGCACACTGAGTAGAAATTCTCTATCTGGCTGTAAGGGTAGATATTTCTGTCCATCTTGTTCTGTGACATAACCCAAGTGCGTAGAATATTGCTTGAAACATGGCAGGCACTCAATTAATATTTGATGAAGAAATGAATAAATGAGTTAGATAACAATGTAACTGAATAAAATCCATGGGCCCAATAAAATGAAAAGACTCTGAGACTTTGTCCATATTTCAAAATAGGTCTAAATCCTGAACTTTACATTGAATAACAGTGGACCTTGAAGGGTTCACTTTGCCTTTGTAATGCTCCATTTTCTCTTCTCCAAGAGGAGCATTTTCACCATATCTATTATATTTGCCATTCAAAGTCACTATAAACATTCAAACATTGAATAAGATCTTATATGAAGGGAAATAATTATAACAACAGAAGCACTAACCAACATTATTTGTCTAGAGACACGGTTTTCTTACTCTGCTTCTTGCACAGAGAATACGTGTTGCTCTTTACTGAAGATTAGTAGGGGTCCCTGTAACAATTCGCTGAGGGCCTGCTGTCTATCCACTGTTTATCTGGCTACTCCTGATAAGAATCAGACTATATCCAGTTGGTTCCATAGAGAGGCCCTATGAGGAGGGTTGAGGGGACAGCCAAGGCAATGGGAGACACACACCAGGCCAGTGCTACTGTCATTGCACCTGCTGGGACTTTCTCTTGAAGAGCTGTCTCACCTCTGGTCAGAAAACAAAGAATCCATAGGCTATCTGACGTCTCCATCTGCACCCCCCATGCACTCAGTTTGAACTGCCAGGCCAAACCCTGAACAGAATGACAAGAAATACGTAATCCTTAATGCCATATTTTGGCTAAGAATACTCCATTTTCTCCACTGTTGGGTTTCAGGTGGGCTCTAGGAGATGACGTTGAAGACTGAAGCTTTCTTGTGCTTTATCATTCTCCATGAGTCTGTGTCCCCTGGATAGAACAAACATACTCTAACTCCACCCCTGAACTTGACCATCAACACTGACTGTAGGAAGGATATTGGTGATAAGTACTTGGCTACTGGCCATAACAGATAAAGACTGTTTGTAACGGAATAGATAAGGATTGTTTGTAGCTACTTAAAACTAAATGAGTGCCTAAAAATGCTTTAAAGTGTTAGTCTTTCAAACAAGGTTATTTTGTCTACATAGTTTTATTACTATTTATTTTTTGATGTGGGGAAATTATCATTACCATGAAGCAGCCCATCTAAATCACATCCTGTCTGAGTGATCACCCGGACTTTCATTTAGAAAATTTTCCTGAACAGACCAGCCATCCCCAAATTCCCACTTTTACAATAATTTTTATCTATGGACAGCTCACCTTCTCAATTCCATCAATAAAAAGATTTTTTTTTTTTCTTAGAAACTGCTCTTATTAAGGGGAGTTTAGAAATCCAAAGGGAAGTCTAAGAGAGGGGCTTCCAGAGGCTATTTATAAACCTCAGAGTCTAAACAGTTGATAGAATAGGAGAGTTGGCACTTTGTCCCATAATAGACTTAAGATAAACACAGGCAAAGTGGAAGGAAAACTGCCCTCCATAATCAAGTTCTAGCCTGAAGATCCTTTCTAGCTCATCCAAATTTCTGAGAACATCTTAAAAAGAAGAATCCCAAAGAAATGAATGTTCCCGTCTGTGACTGCCTTATTCCTGGCTCCTCCTTGGAGCTCCTGAACTTGCCACTGAAAGCCCTGGGGAGTTATATCTTGAGCTGTGGACAAAGTGATTTCAGGGGGTTTCCTTGTTACCACAGTGACATCTGGGCAACAATGCATGATTTACTGAAGAGCATGTCCCCTTTTCCTGTTATCTTTACCCCTCTCTTTTCTCAAACTGAACTGCTGTGTGGGAACCAACAGAAACAGATCACTCCCTCAACTCCTTCCAGCCCTGTCCCTGCTCACAAACCCATTCCCTCTCTCTGTGCTTCTGACCTAATAAGACTTTATTACAGCTCCCATGTTCTGAGCTCCTACTGAGGGCCAAGCCCTGTACTCGGAGACTTGCATGCACAGCATCATGTAATCCTCACATACCGTACGGGGTAGGTTCTGTTACTATTGCCACTTAACACAAGAGGAAGCCGAGAGTCAAAGCTGAGACTTACACAGCTAGGAAGTGACAGAGATTGCCTGCTAATAATTTTTTTTTCTTATCTCTTTTCTATGAGCTTCCTTTATCATCTATTTTATCAGTTTTTGGAAGACATTAATGGACCTACAACATCACAACAGTTGTGTGACTTTGAGCAACTCCTTCTTTCTCTCTGAATCTCAGTTTCTTCATCTGTAAAATAATATGATGGGGTTAAGTTTTGTCCATGCCCCAGTATCCTGGAGTCTAAGGATGCAAGTGATGGCAAGTGATGCTGAAACACCCCTATGTATAAACTCTCACAAGTCTGATTTCACTAAACCTACTGAGAAGTCACCAGGTGTCAATGCCTTGTGGCTCGGAAAGAGGAGAGATTGGAGACATCTCAGACCAAATGCCAAGAGAAATAAGGCTAGATGTAGGGTTTGGTTTAAACATTCTTCTAGTTTTGGACAAAATAAAAAGATCATTAGCTGCTCAAACAATTATGGTGTAGACTAGAATGTGGGAAATTGTAGTTCACATTCTGGCTCTGTCACTAGCTTATTGTGTGATCTTGGGCAAGTCACCAAAGCCCTTGGGAATCTGTTTCCCCACTTGTAAAGCAGAGTTGCTAATAACCATACTTCCCTCCCATGATTGATGAAAGGAACAAACTGGCCCCACAAACATGGTTAACCTCTGACTAACCCATTACAGCCCTTGCATGCAAAAGTTCACAGCTAGATATCCAATACGCTTTCTTCTTTTCAGTTATAACGGGTTGACCTCTTATGGACAAAACTCCAGACAATAGAAATAGTCAGAAAAGGATGGGAGGCAATTGGCTTTCTTCCCCAACAGCCTGACCATTATTGGAATTGAGCAAAAACAGAATCTCCCATCCCTTGCACTTGCTCTTCTGAACCAGCAAGACACAGGAAATGACATCCATTGAAAACACTACTTTGGTTTTTTGGCCAGTCATTTTAAATACTTATTTGATCTTGGGTTTCTCCATTTTGGGACTGAACATTGTTTGAAATCTCCAATTAAATTTACTACTTTCTCCTCTCTTGAAGCAGATTTGTCTTTGGATAACCTTGAATAAGGATAGCAGACAAAGACTTATTCAAAAGCCCTGTTTTACTATCCAAAGCAATGGCCCCTGGTGGGACAGTAGCTTTGACTTTTATTTGCATCAGTGTCTCTAGGCACAGAGGAACATGCACTCAGAAATGTGATTTCCCAGTGTGCTTTGCTCCAGGACCATACCCTTTCGGGTATTAGTCACTCTTAACTCATAAAATCAAAACTAAAGCTATGTAAAAGCTAAAAATGGATGATTTGTCACCCAGAAAGTCATATCACCCATTGATATGACTACCAATAAATGTAGTCATATGGAAAGAGAAGTTAAGCCAAACCTGTCTTTCCCTTAGAGATAATTTCCTCTTATGTCTCATAAGTTACCATGTTTGTTCTCCTACAAATCCTTCCTGACACAGAGAGCTAAGCCCGGCCATTTATTCCTCCTCTGGGGGCCCAGAGGCTCTTTCCTCACAGTAAAATGAAGCTGTCTGATTCTCATGGAGAATCTTTTCAAAAGACTATCTCAGCTTGTCCAGTTGTTGGTGTTTACCACTGGAACAATAGCCTATGTGTAGACTGTGGCTACAGATATTTCTTTCTTCTGTATTACTTAGTAATATAAACACAAACAATAAAAACACCAACCAAAGCACTTGAAAGTAATTTTAACATTAACAATAAATTCCTACTACTACTACTAATAACTCTGATTTGCATCCTAGTAATAACACTAATAAAACTAATAAGAACAATAACATCTACCATATATTGAAAACTTACCCTGTATTAAACATTTTTCTTGTACTATCTCTAGGTAGTTGTCAGTGGATCATGTAATTTTCACTTGGTATCTAAAGAAACTAAGGTTCCAAAGGTTAAATAACTGTTCTATGCCACACAACTAATAAAGACCAGTGCCAGGATGAATGCCCAGGTCTGACTAGGCACCTCATGCACTTACCTATTTTGTTCCTCTTCTCACCCATGTGGTCAGGTAAATCATCCATGTGAACAGGGAAGGGTTCAATCTTCTGTCTTGATGAAAGAATTGGCATAAAGAAAGATTTGAGTTTGACCAATAGCCTTCAGTTTTACTGAGTTTGACTATCTTCCCCCCACCTTCATGGATACACACCTGAATTATCCTGTTGTAAATAGTCCTGGATGAACCAATATCCAGACACCATTTGAGCTAGGTAGATGATGTGTCATTATTATATACATTGGAAAATGCAAGGGCTTGGGCTGCATAATTTTTCTATCTTATTCTTGTCAAAGCCAGGAGTCTATAAATGGAAGGAAGACAGGAAAAAAAGAAAGGGGGAAAAAAGGAAAGGAAATAAAAAAGGGAGGGAAGGAAAAAGAGAGAGAGGGGAGAAAAGTAGCATTTATTTGTAATAATAGATGACGTTTATTGAAACTTTTTAAATACAAATGCTGCACTAAGAGCTCTATAAATACAATTTCATTTAATCCCTCAATCAACCCTAATATAAATGAGAAAGATGGTCCCTTGTGAGGTTAAGAAACTTCTCTAAGTCACACAGCTGGTAAGTGATAGAGAATGGGATTCAGACCTAGAGTTGGTTGCCCACAGACCCAGCATGTTTTACCACAACACTATAATGTCTCACAGGTGCCAGGTAATGTGCTACACACTTTACATTGCTGCAGCACATAGTACAGTATGCAACCAGTGTTTCTTTACTCCTTCATCAATCCTTGCATCCATTCATTCATTCATTCTGACCCTTTAGCATGACCTATGAGGCTCTTGCATGATGTATTCTTTGCCTAAGTCTCCAGCCTGGACTCCTGCCTCCCACCCCTCCCATTTTATCATTAAGCCATGCTGGACTCCTTACAGACTATCTTACCTCTGGGTCATTGTCATATATTCTCTATTCTTGGAGCACCTGTCCCTAACCATGCACTTGACTCTTTTGTTCTATGTTTTAAAGATTGTACCTTGGAGTCACCTTATCCAGGAATCTTTTCCTGGGTTTCTCCCAGAGCTTGGCTTAGATGCCTCTTTTGCATACTTCCTCTACATTCTGAGCTTCTGTCCACCATAGCACTCATTGCACTGCATTGTGCTTGTGGTTGGATGTATCTGTTTCCTCCTCTCCTCAGACTTTGAAGACCTTGAAATCAGAGACTATATCATATACTGTATTGCATCCCCACCACTCAACATACTATCTCATGCATAGCAGACATTCTAAGGTTATTTCTGAAATGATTGAATGAGTGTATGACTTGGGCAGAGGAACAAAATTTGAGAATGGTGAGTTGCTGCAGATGCTGAAGTTCAGGCAATGCACTAAGTCATAACCCTGACAGCCTTGAAGACCATGGAAGGGAAAACACGATACTGAGCGAGAATGATTAGGAAACAAGAGAAGCACATCCTAGAGAATCAACAAAGAAACATTCACCTCAAAGCTCATCCAGTTCAATCCCTTACATTGCCAATAAGAAAACCAGGGCACAGAGGAGAGTGTTCAGACAATGAGGTACAGCCAAATAGAGAATGGAGCCAGGTCTCTGGGCCCCAGCCTACTATTCTTTATCTTTTCCTCATCTCGGGATGCATGGAATGGGATGCTTCCCATACAAAATATTTGTTCTAATGAGGAGCCTGGGGTTCAAATGGATTTCTCTTAACAAGCAGAAGTGTGTGAAGCACCAAAGCCAGCAGTGTTTGACCAATAAAAGGCAGTATTGAGAGCTGCAGCTAGAGTTAGACTGCGGTGGTAGAAAGTGCATCTAATTCCTTAGGGAGGGAGTAAGATACGGAACCTCCCCCAAAATACGATACAACATTAGGAGAGGCCCAGAACTCCATGTGGCCTCTCTGATGATTCTTGCTTATAACACATGTATGTAATTTCAGATGTGCATAAGGAAATGCATGAAATTTACAAGGAACATTTTATGCCATAAAGCTCAATGAATTGGGTTTGAAAATGGTAAACTCTGATGTACATGTCTGATAATGCTGAGCTCACACTACAATCCATACCCAGGTCTCCAGACTCCTGCCCAAGGGACTTTACATTCAAAGTATTTATTCAAGGTCTCATTGCTTTAGACCCCTGGTACATTTGCAACAAATAATTCAAAATGATCTCATTAAACTATAAATCATATCTATGTCACTTTCCTCTTAAAGGTTCCTTATCCATTGCTCTTAGGATGAAATTTACACTCCTCACTGTGGCCTGCAAGGCTTTTAATGACCTGACCCTGCCTACCTCCCTTCCTCACTATGTTCCAACTGCAGTGACCTGTTTCCTCTTTTTCCCTCCAAAACACTAAATTCTTTCTTGCTGCTGGGTCTTTTTACTTGCTGTTCCATCCACCTAGGATATCCTTGTACCTAACAATTGGTGAAGCTGGCTCTTTTTCATCTTTCATGCCTAAAACCAAATGCTTTGTCCTCAAAGGGGCCTTACTAAAGGAGCTCCCTGCTGTCCAACACAATAAGTTGTCCTCTGTTTAATCCCTTTACAATATTCCTCATTTTCTGAATTCACTGTCTTTTTGATATTTTTTCATTGACTATCTCCTCTAAGACTAGATCTTAGAGGGTAGAGATCTTGTCAGTTTTGTTCCCCATTAAATATCCTAGTGCCCAAACAGTATCTGTCACCTGAAAGTCATCCACAATATTTGGTAAATGAATGAACTAATAAATTCATGTAACAGAGGCTTATTTAGTGTCTACTATGTGCAAAACATTGTAATGGATGCTGTGGATGGCAAAAAGATGAATTAATCACAGCACCTACTAGGAGGGATTTTTATAGACTCATAGAGGATTGGTAGTGAGCAAATCTAATTCCAGTGCAAGTTAGACATGACTGGATTCATAAGGGACAGCCAGAGAAAATGATGTGGGAGGTTGTATAGGAGGGGTTATGCCCAAATACAGTTAGAACCTGGGAGAATAGGTAGAATTTTCACAGAGCTGTGAGTAAGAGGGTAAGTTTGCCTGCTGTGCTGTAAGTTCTAGGAGGAAAAGATAATGACTGTGCTGTTCATTGTTCTATTCCCAGAGTTGAGAAAGTTGCCAGGCACATGGAGGAGGTTTGATGAATGTATGTTGAATGAATAAACAAATGCATAAATGAGCTTATTACAATAGAAAAACATTTCTAAGATATATTAAAATATGGTCATGTCCACTTAATGGAAAAAACAGTCCCCTGTTCCTGTCATATGCCTCTTATAATAAAAGTCTCCTTTCATTACTATTAAAGCAAAGAAGCACCCTCTTCCTCTACTTGTATTCACTCAAATTCCAGGAGCAGGGGTTTGGCGATAAATTAGCATTGAGGAAGAAGTTAACACATCACCTGTCCATGTTCTGTCATCAAAGAAGAAATGGGAGCCAAAAACCCTGGGTTGGAAGGGTTCTTCCAGGGCTTGGATCTGTGCTAGTAATGAGAAATAAAGATACCCAGATGAGAGGAGTATCTATGAAGATGGGGGTGGGAAAAAAAAGCCTTTACAATTTCTGTTCCTCATGATTAATTTTTAGCAGCTTTCAGGAGACTGAATTTACATACCATAAAATGTACTTGTCTCAAGTGCAAAAAATCAATAATTTTTAGTAAATTTATAGAGCTGAGTAACCATCATCATAATCCAATTTGAGAACATTCCCATCACCCCACAAATATCCTTCAGGGCCATTGCACTCACTCCCTTTTCCCATCCCCAGCCTCAGGCAACAACTAATCTGCTTTCTATCTCTTCAATAATTTACTTTCTCTGGATATTTCATATAAATGGAATTATACAGGTCCACATCATTAATTTTTGTGTCAAAATGTGGTAGGTATTTGTTATTTGGAGTCATATTCTTCTTCTTGCATGGCTTCTTTGTGCCTAGTTTCTTCATCTATAAAATTAAATTCATAATGCTCCCACCCATGACTAAGGTATTTAGCATAATGGTCAGCAAATAGCACATGCTCAGTAAATTATAATTGTCACTATTATTATGATGATTATTATCATTTCAGCAAAGTTCAGTGAGTCCAGGATACAAAAGTCAGAAGAGGAACTCCATGGAAATTCTCACAAATGGAACATTAAAAGGAAAGAAATATTTCCATTCAGATCCTAGCAGAAGGAAGCTCGTGTCCATTCCAGGGCTTTCTGTTCCCATTTCTTCTTTGGGGATAGGATGTGAACATATATGAGCAGCCATCTCATTCACTACTGATTTACTGCCAAAGAAATGATTCTGGAATCTGAGTAGATGTGAGTTGAAGGAGAGGGTGTTTTTCTGTTTTACTAGAAATGAAAGGAGACCTTTAATGTGAAATCCAAGTGACAAGGACAGGGGACTGGTATTCCCATTAAGCAGACATAGCAGTGTTTTCATGTCTGACTATGGCATATCCATTAACAGGAAGATTTAAAAAAAAAAATACATTTCTGTAGTAAAACCCTAGTGGAAAGAAAGGTATTTTTTTCCTGAAGAAAATGATTTCCTCCTCCTCTTAAAGAGAGAGGCTCTGTCCCTGGAGAGTTTGATGACTAAATGAGTTTCCCTATCTGGGCTTCAGTTTAATTTAGCTGTTAGAAAAGAGAAATTTGACCTCAGAAGCCCTTCTCCAAGGTGAGACTGTGGTTCTAAGACTATCGGATTCTTACAGTGGAGGCAGGACTGATCAGAAATGGGGAAAATCATGGAGCTCCTAACTTTCCTACAATACCATGCTGTATTTTATGGACCACAGGTTTGTGTTGGGTGAAATTTGCTTCCTCATAAGACATAGAACATTTACAGTGTCTTTAGTCTAAAGCAGGGGTGAGCGAACTTTGCTCTGCAGGCCAAGTCCCACCCATGTCTTTTTTTCATAAATAATGTTTTATTGGAACACAGCCACACCCTTTGTTTACATATTGTCTGTGGGAAAACCTAAAATATTTACTGTCTGGCTCTTTACAGAAAAAAGTTTGTTGACCTCTGGTTTAAAATTTTGATTGGTTACAGGAACCACTCTAAAAAAAAATTTAAATAGGTATGATATATAATTGAACAGTTTCAGAAAGCCCTGAGTAGTGGCTAATATGAATTGGCTATGGTGGCAGTTAAGAAGAGAAAAGGAGTAAGAAAAGGAGCCAGCAAAGGATGATGACGATGATGATGGTGACGATGATGGCACTTACTGAGTGCTTAAGGCAGCAAGATAATAACCTAAATCTTTATGCTAGTATGTTTAATTCTCATAACTGTTATCTTGTTATCTCAGCTTTATAAATGAGGAAAATAAGGCATGAGAGTTTAAGAAATTTGACCAAGTTCAGAGAGCTAATAAAGTCATGATTTGGGAGATAGAACTATATGGCCTGGTGCAGTTCTTCTGTTATAGATGTCAAGACAACAATCCAGAGGCTTGCACACAATCTCTTTTGACAAAGGGATAGGGGAACCTACTTCTTGACTCCATAGCCAGTGTCCCTGCCATCACAGCATGTATCAGTCCACCTGCTAACTCATGGGGGATTTCAGTACCTATCTTACCTAACTATTTTACTTACCACATCCAGGCTATTAGATTTAAGAAAACAAGATTCATGTCTTCTGTTTCTTTCTCTAGAGCCCCAACATATGGTAGGCACACAAGTCCCCGGTTGTAATGATAGCAAACATTTAGTGATATAACATGATGTTATGAGAAATTGTTTTAGCATTTTGCATGGCTTATTAGACTCTGTTCTTAAAACAGTCCTGTGCGTTAGGCACTCTCCTTATCTGTATTATATACAAATGATTAAAATGAGGAAATGGAGACTCAGAAGTTCAGTAATGTTTCCATGGTCTCATAGCTGGTGAGCAGTAAAGCCTGGATGTGGACTCGGGCAACTGACCAAGCTCTAAGACCTGGTCACTCAGTGTGGTCCACAGACCAGCAGCCATGACATCCTCTAGGAGCTGGTTAAAAATGTACAATCTCAGGCCTGCTGAAGTATGATTTGCATCTTAACAAAGTCCTCAGGTGATTTGTGTGCACATTAAAGTTTGAGAATTTCTTCTGTAAATCACCATGCTCTTTTCTCTGTCGATCACACAAGAAAAGGATGAATGAATGATTGCTTTCTGGGCAACACAAGAAACAAACTGGTCAGATGAAAATCGTGCTCTAAGGGAAAAGATCAAAGTGTCCATTCCTATAAATCAGACCTGTTCCAGAAACAAATACCCTTTTCCCAGATTCTATACTAAAATTTTTCCTAAAACCACCTCACTAAAAATGTCTAAGATCTATATTTATATTCTTAGCCACATGACAAATACAGAAGCAAATGCTTCAGGACTGAGTAATAGAGCTATAACCCAGCCTGGGCTTTGCTTGTGACGCACCAACGTGTGTTTTTAGGCAAGGGACAGAGAGGAAATTGCCATCTGCTCAGTAACTTGTGAGTTACTATTTCCCGAAAATCTAAGACTTTTCCAATTCCATTAACATGAATAAAAGTACAAATTTAAGGCAATAGTCACATTTGCCCCTGGAAAATGCCTCCTCTGACTTTCTAGATATCTTCAGAGGTGGAGGGAGCTATGGGGATTCTTCAAGGTGGTAGAATTATGTTGTGCTTGATTATCATTTTTGCAGATTTCTAATAAAAAATTGCATCAAGTAATCAGAATAATTTGTTGTCCTAAATGATGTCTCTTCCTCAAGCCATGGAAATGCGTCCCCACTGATTCGAGGAGATGGGAATCTGAGCAAGCATCTCACTGCCACTTCAATTGAAAGATGGCAAAGACCTCATCTTTCTCTTTTGCAATCATATCCTTTGGGGTCTTGGGCTGATTGTAACTCTTCTGACCCTCAGTTTCCTCAGTGGTCAAACACAGATAGTAGCGTCTACCATTACCTGATTTTGATGAAGTCTGTTTTCCTTCATAAAACTGAACTATTCACACAGCCACTAACCTACTGGTTTCCAAACAATCACAAAGCTATCATACTCCTGTGAGCTTACACATCTTCAGAACCTATCCCCAAATAGCACGATCCAGTAGGTCAAGTATAGGGCCTGGAAATCAGTATTTTAAATATGTCTTCCAAGTATTTTAACCCAGCTGGTCTATATACCATAATTTGATGTCTTTCTCTGGTGGTTCTTTGCCACCTTCTAAGTAATACAAATTCCAACTCCATAGGCAAATATGAGTCCCCAAAGCAGATAAGCCCAAATCTGAGGTGATACCTTAGCACTTTAGGGGCAAATTCCATGGTGTTTTCTTGTGGGTCTGAACCTCGAGGATGTACTTATAGGACATCTTAAAAACAACAAACAGGCAGGACCAAGGCTTGAAGAGCTTTGTCTTGGGGTGGGGTGGTCATGAGCTACATGTATCCATTTGAATTTCAAATCTTAACTCAGCTCACAGGTGATGGAGCCACTATCCTGCTGCAACACTGTGTAGGATACCCCAGAGCATGACACACCATACCTCTGTAGGGGACTTTGCTGATCATACGCAACTATTATTAAAATAGCAGCAGATTCTACTCACCCTAACCCTTGACTTGTCATCATAAACAACTAGACTTAGATTCCTTTTCACTTGTAGTGGTGGCTGTTCTATTACTGTGATTGCTCACAGCTGACAAGGGTGCTAACTTCTCCAAGACTCCCTGCATCATCATATCCTGCTTGTTTTGCAATGTGATCATAGCACATTCACTCATGTATTGTGTAAAAACAGATCTCAGGTCAGGGGAATATCTTACCATTTATTCTAACACCTGGGCTGCTTTCAAAATTTTCTTCATCTTCCCCACCCCCCCATATCCAAGTCTCTCCTATACTAATGAAAAAAAAAATATTTTGAAGGTCAGTTTATGCTATATCTATACATCAAGATCCAAAATAGAGTATGTTTATGGATATTTCAACAGTTCAAATCACCACCACATACTGTCTACTAGATTTCAGATCTTGTAATTATGTAAATAATACAAAAATTAGTTTCACTTTATTAATAATATCAATAGGGACGGTCAATTATTAAGTATCACTGAACTATGTTAAATGGTTTTTACATTATGTAAATTTTTTCACATTATGTGATTAAATTTTACAACAATCTGGGTGAGTCATATATTATTCCTATTAAAAATTTGAAATTAGGGGCCGGCCCTGTGGCTCATTCAGGAGAGTACGGCGCTGGGAGCGCCGAGGCTGTGGGTTCGGATCCTATATAGGGATGGCCGGTGCGCTCACTGGCTGAGCATGGTGCAGACCACACCAGGCCGAAGGTTTTGGTGCCCTTACCGGTCAAAAAAAAAAAAAAATTGAAATTAGTAGGTAGCTGTCATAGATTAATTGGCAAAGTCAAGATTTAAACCCAGGTTCACCAGAGTCCAAGGTTGGGTGTTTTATCGTTTTGCCTCTCCCACAGAGAGGAAATGTGACCTCAGAGCGTGATGAGGATGTCAACATGCAGTTGGGATTAATAGCAGAGAGGGCTGCTTGCCTACCAGGTGTGCTGTGACAATCTCCTCCCCTCCCTGGGCCCCAGAAAGTTATTCAGCTTGACCACTAAACCCCTCACAGCTCTCATATCATATGAAATGTTAAACTAACTCTAGGGTCACTCTGTTGGAAAGGCTTGATATTTCTGTCTTTTATGACCCTTTAGAAAAGGATAAAGTTTGGCTATGATTAATGAGGCCACATATTTTCCAAAATGAGAAAATGTGGAGGACAAAAGGGGATGCTGTTAATAGATAAACCTGGAAATTAAGCAAAGCTGTGACCATCCTGGACAAACTAAGTATGATTGTCACAACTATAATACATTTATCTCTGTAGGTTCACAGCCACTAGCTGAATGTGTTCAACAACGTGAAAAGCAAGAGAATGGGGATGGGAAAACAGTCCTATTGGGTGGGCCAAAGTTAGCATCCCAGCCAGACTAAGATGGGAGGTGTGTGGAGAAGAGGCTACAAGGTGAAAGGAGGCACACAAAAAGGATTTTGAGAAAAAAAGTCTTCAGCTTCTGGATTGTGCTTTAAGATTGGCTCTGGACCATGGGGCCTCTCCTCATCATGGTGACACATGCTCAGAGCAAGATTTTTCAGGTTTCTTGTAATTCTATCACTAGGCATTATGACTGTTGCCAGCACAACCTTGGCCTGCTTTTCTTTTTGAACAAAGAGACTGTTTGGGGCTGACAAAAGTGACAGCTATGGGCAGGGCATATCTTATCTCTGAAACAGAAGATGGGAACTACCAGATTTAGTCATTCCACAATTTAGATATACAGTACATTAATGTGTTGTGTGTGGTAAATACATACAAGTTCATCTGTCAATTTACAAATAAATAAATAGATACATGAAATAGAAGGTGAAAGCTAACCATATTCCAAACAGTCCCCCAAGCCATAAGGATACAGAGGACATGTCTACAAGATTCTGCAGCCGAAATGCCATGAGTTTGATCATTAACTATGCCTTATGAATTGCTACCCTGCCTATTATATTCAAGGTGACAGCTCCCTTTTGTTTTTTGAAGAAAATATGAATTGTTAAGAGAAAGGATACACAGAGGTCCTCTGCATCTTTCTCCTCCTCTTAGCCATCCTTTGGAGAACTAAGAACACATATTAAAAGAACAAAGCAGATCAAACCTTGTTTTAGTACTTGGGAATTCAATGATGAATTAGACTTGATTTTTGCTTTTGAAGAAATTCATCCTTATTTTAAGAAAAAATATGCATATAGGAAATTTAATATATCACCATCATTTTACAGAAATTTACTCCATGTCGTACATTGTATATACAGCTCAGTTAATCTTCATAACAACCAAGTAAGGTAGGTTATATTATCTCAATTCATAGAGGGATACACATGTTAAGTCACATGGTTAAGGTTTCAGTGAAAGTCTGTCTCATCTACCCTCACTGCTCTGTTCACGCTGTCCAGTGGCTTTTCATATTACTCCTGGGAAAAGCCAAAGTCCTTCCTATGACCTAAACGTCCCTATTAATGTTTGTAAAATGTATAGGTTTTCCCCCAATCTGGATACATGACAGGGCTGTACTTCCTGATTCCATATTTTAGGTCAATCCAAGGAATATGTTCAGTCCAATGGTTAGGTATGGAAAGAATGTCAATTTAAAGCTGAGCGTTGCATTGCCAAGGTGAGACCCAGCAGGGTTCTTTTTGTTTTCCTCTGTGTCAAGGTTACTAACGATAATGCAGACATTGGTTGCTCCATAGTCTGGTTGGTTCTGGAGTGAGGAAACAGTGAGGATGTGGGAGCAGAGGCCCCTCCTGGTCCATGAGGAACCTTAAGCTCGTAGAAGAAGTCACTGAGATTCCTGGTTGTTAATGGCACGTTGGTTATCTAGCCTCCCTTGACGGCGACAGTGCTTTCTTTTCTTTTCTTGACATATCACCACCCACGTTAACATATAGTTTACTTATTTATCATGGTGTTTTCTGTCAGCCACAGTAGAATCTTAGTTCCATGCAGGCAAGGAGTTTCGTCATTGTGTCCACTAATATATTCCCTGTGTGAAGGACAGTACACGGCTCATCGTAGGAACTCAACAAGTCCTTGTTGAATGAATGTAGAACAAAGCGGCCTCATTACACCTGTGAGTGATGAGACAGAGTTAAGTCCACAGTGCTATTAGAACACCGAGAAGAGACTGACTCAAAGCAAGACTGGACTCGTGTCTTGCCCCCGTATGACCCCGGTGTCTAGCGAGCTTCTGCAGCATGGTGGGAACTCAGTATATGATTGCTGAACTGTTACAGTAAAGAGCCTCTGCTGTGGTTTTTATGACCAAGTGGTTCCCCAAGCACTCATGCATTAATAATTATTCCATTCTCCTGGTAAGACCTTCATCCATCACCGTGGAGGTCTAAGCCATGGCTTAGTCATACCCTGTGACTCACCTCCATTCAGCTTTTCCCTTCCTGACGTTTCTCTCCTCCTTTCTCTATGCTCATTCACCTTTCTCTCTTAATTCACACCTCATTCAGGTGTGTCTTGGACATTTAGCCTCAAATGACTCTTGCTTCCTTTCAGGACAGAGCAGCTCTTCTGTTTCCTGCCGCTAGAGGTATCTCTCCTAGACAGCAGCCTCAGGAAATTGCTACAGGCAGACAGGTGTTGTCTGTCAAAGGATTCTTAAGGAGATGCATCCTTCTCTCTAAAACATTTTTGCACACTGGAGATAATGCTGACTTCTGTTTACCTCTGAGTCAATGTGCTTCTTATGGATGTCCATTTGGTTGTTCTGCTGACATCCGAAGAACAGAATTCCAAATCTGACCTCACCTCTTTTTCTTTCTCCTGAATTTCTTCCTATTTCAGTGTTGACACCACTTTCAGGTACCCAAGCTCTCTTTTAACTGAATTTTCCACCTTCAGCTAAAGCAATCATGCTACTGTCACCCCCGCATCAGTCAAGTTTCTCCAGGGATACAAAACCTACACACACACACATATACGTACATAATTTTTTTAAAGAAATTTGCTCACATGATTATGGGGGTCGGTGAGTCCAAAATTTGTAAGGCAGACCAGCAGTCTAGAAATTCAGGCTAGAGTTGATGTTGCAGTCTTGAGTCCAAAACCTATAGGGCAGGCCAGCAGACTGGAAACTCAGGCAGGATTTCTGTATTATTGTCTTGAGACAGAATTTTTTCTTCTCTGGGAAACCTCAACTTTGTTCTTTGAGGCCTTCAACTGATTGTATGAGACACATTATCAAGGGAAATATCCTTTATTTAAAGTCAACTGATTGTAAATGTTCATTACTTCCACAAAATACTTTCATGGCAGCATCTAGGTTACTGTTTGACCAAACAGATGGGCACTATTGACACGTGAAATTAACCATTACACCTTGCTATGGCCTGAATGTTGTGTCCCCCCAATATTTATATGTTGAAATTCTAGCCCTTAACATGACCATATTTGGGGATGACGTCTTTGGGATGTTATTTAGATCATGAAGGTGGAGCTCTCACAAATGTGATTAGTGCCCTTTTAAAAAGACATGAGAGAACTTCCTTTTTCTCTTTCTGTTCTCTGCTATGTGAGGACAGTGAGAAGACAGTGAATCAGGAAGCCAGCCTTGCCAGACACCAAATCTGCTAGCATTTGATCTTGGACTTCCTGGCCTCCAGGACTATGAGGACTGCTTGATGCTTAGGCTCCCCGGACTGCAGTACTTTGTTACAGCAGCTTGAATTGATGAAAACATACCTCTGTATACTTTAATCCACAGCACATATTATTAATCAATCAGTACATTTTCCCATTTGAGTTCAGATGAAGTTTCATAATTCCTTTCGTAATAACACTGTTGCCAGCCATTACCAATTGATCAAATCTGGCACATTAATTGAAACCCATCTCTGGCTTGTACTTCTGAAAACAATTCTAATCACTCTTCCTTCCTGCACAATGAATCTTTATTGCCTGAGTTTCCTACGCAAAACATGTATCACAAAACATTAGTCTTGCAAGATATTCTGTCAAAAAGAGATTTTGTGATCAAAATGTTTATTATAATTAGCAAATCATGCCTCCCTCCAAAAATCTTGAAAACTCCTGAATTACTATTTGATAACCCAGCTTTGCCAAAATCTTACTGACCACTAATAATGTTAAATTATTCTTAACATTATACTAGCTACTATTCAGGGGAGAACATTTTGGGAAATGCTTATCACTCAAGGCCTGACATTAACTATCTTTCCAAACTAATATCCTTTGAATCAAAGCATTTCTTGAATATCCCCTATACTATCTTGATCCTGCTTGTCCCTCAACTTGCTAAATTAAAAGCATTCAGCAATATGTTTGTCAATATCCCTTGTGGCAGAAATAATGCTATCTGCCCAATGAAACTCTTTTCACCTCCTGGGCACACAGGAAGACATTTCCCAGACTCCTTTGCAGTTATGTTGGGGTCACGCTACTGAGTCTGTCTATGGCAATGTGAGTGAAATAAAGTAAACCATTTCCACGCTTGATTTTCCATTCTCTCTCTCTTCTCTGTTCACGTGGTTAGAAACATAGAACTCTCAAAGGGTAGAGCCATGTGGTACAAGAAGCCTTTATCTTGAGTCACGGCTTAGAAGAGAGCACTCCCTAAGCCCAGCAGAGCATGAGGAAGAAATTCTTTTTATGTTGAGCCACTGATATTTGCGGACTATATGTCACAGGAGCTGCTGTTAATCATCCTGTCTATTCCACTCTTCCACAAAGCCTAATCTGATGCCCTAGCTGGACTAGACTTTTCTTATTCAGACTCCCCCAATCTTTAGTCCACTCATAATACTTACAATGTTCTACCTCTCATTAAAATGATTTATGCTGCTATGTATCTTTATTCCTAGACTTTGAACTTCCTGAGGGCAAGATTTCGTCTTTGAATCTCTCCTTCTGACTTGGAAGAGTGAATTGTGTATGGTAATTATCAATGATTGCTGAGTAACAATCATTAAGACATCAAGGGTATTCATATTCTAATAGGAAATTTTATCACGGTGAGACAAAGCTGAGAGTCTTAAGGGAATTTAGGACCTATAGCCATGGGCAGAGACTTTCTGTTGCCAGCTTTGATATGCTAATCAAATGGACTCACACTCATTCCTACATAATTTTATAGAAAGCCAGACCAAAAAGTAGACAATGCTCAGATTTTGGAATTAGAGAGTAGTTGGCTAGATCCAAATACTCTAATCTGTTCCTCTTTGACCTTGGAAAAATAACTTTACTATTCTAAACCTCAGTTTCCTTGTCTTTAAATCAGAGATTAATCCCTACCACATGGAACTGCCATGTGGATTAAATAAAATTTTGAATGGAAAATGCCCAGTCCGGGGACTGGCACATGAGTTTGTTCTCAACAAATGGCAGTTTCCTTTGAGCCTGGAAAAGCTGTTGCTGCTGACATGTCAGCAGGGGCCATCCTGGCGGGGGAAGTTCGCCAGGGTCCTAAGGAAATTGGATGGCTTTTAAAGCAGAGCTGATTAAATATGATTTTGTAGCTCCTACTGAGAGACGAGCTGCAAGGGAACAGCTGTGTTGTTTTATTGGGGAATCAAGGATTGTCATATGAAGTCCTCTTATAAAGAATCTAAAACTAGTTACTGATGCTACTGAGCAGTTCGTTTAGTAAATTGAAGTCCTTTTTCAAAGAGCCATGGCTAAATGCTGAGGTCTAAACAAAAGGTAAACAGTGTTCTTTCCTCCTTGGTCTTGACAGATTGAAACTTACACATATATCAATGTGCCTGCCTGCTTCAGGCTGAGCTAATGCAACACTGATGCAACTTACTTTCTTGCTGGAAAAATGACCAAGTAGAGCAGAGTCTTCTAATCTTTCACATAAACCTGTTAGGATCAGGAATCCCTAGATGGCAGTTTAAAATGGGAAAGTAATGATGTATTCCTGTAACAACCACCATTCTTCATTTGGAATTGGATAGGGAGAATGGAAGTTGGATGAAGTGGAGACACAACTGTTTGGGATTTGTCTTTTCTCTTTGAGTGCTGGTAAAATGCGGCAGAAAGTGGATTAAAAAGAGGGGTTCAAGATTTGAGTAAATCTCTTCCCCTCACTGGGTCTTGGTTTCACTAACATAGCAGGGAGTCACACGGAGTAACCTGTAAGCCATCCCTTCATTTCCACTAAATTTAACGTCGTAAGACTCCTATTCATGTATTCCTTGGGCTAGTGGGAAGAAATAAAATAGTTACATATGAGGTGGAATTTAGAGATTTTGTTTTAAAAGGAGCACTTAGTCTGGAAGGAAAAAAAAATGAGAGCATTGGGTTCAGTTCTCTGCTAAAAGATAATTGTCAAATTTGAAGTAACTAAATGGAACAAAGAAATGATGGTTTTGTTGAACTTTGTGTACCCATCAAAGTTGTTGTTCGTAATTTCCTATATAAGCACAGAACATAGCAGGAAGGATTCCGAATCAGACTGCACAAGTCCTGCCTCCTCTGATGATAAGAGCCAGTGTTTCCTGTGCCTTTCTCTGCACAGGCACTATGCTAACTGATTTGTAGACATTATTCCATTTTCCCTCACCGTAGCTACAAAAAAGCAGAGATTAGTATTTCCATCTTGTTAATTAGAGTCAGGAAGTCAGTCGCCTAAGGTCATGAATTTGGGGACAGCACTGGAATATGGGGACAGCTCCTACAGTTACTCTCCTGGGATAATTATTCTATACTGTTCTGCTTCCTGCTGTCCCTTATTTATTCCTTCAACAAATGCTTACCAAAGGCCTGCAATGTACCGGGTGCTGGAGATTCACTCTATGGAGAGACAGGAAGGGTTCCTGTTCTCAGAAAGCTTGTGTTCTAGCTGGGAGGTGGCAGAAAATAAACACAATCATAAGAAAAATACTAGGTAGTAGTAAATAATATGCAGATGATGTTAGAGTAAATGTGAAGAGGGAATAACTGCTGCTTTATACTGAGTGATGAGGAGGCATCTATCTCTGAAGGCATCTATCTCTAAAAATGTGACATTTATGCTGAGACCTTGAAGAAAAAAGTCTGACTTCTCCAGCTTCAGGTTTCCCATCTGTAACATGTGCAAATATTAAGACATGCCCAGACAGCAGGATTTGAGAAAGAAACAAATGGGACTGTGAAGGTAAAAAGCTTAGTATACAGTAAGAATCTTGCAAATGCAAGGATTTAACACACCAGTGCTCAATCCTCTCTTTGCGATGATTTTGCACTTGAAGGTGTAGGATTCCTCAGCATGTGGCTGAGCCAGGGTAGTGATGATAATAGCATAAGTTTACCGAATGCTTACTGTGTGCCAGGCAGTGTTCTCAATATTTTGCATTATTGAATGGTTCAGTCCTCCCAACACCCCTCTGAAGCAGATACTACTATTACTTTCATTTCACAGATGTGGAAACCAAGGCTCATGTAAGATAAGTCAGTTGGCCAACTTTATGCAGATAACAAGCAGTAGAGTCAGGCTTTGTGCCCAGGTACTCTGAATCCTGAGGCCCATGTCCTCAACCAGCAGGCTTTCACTACTTCGCATATAATTGTTTTTGAACACATATCTCTAAAATCCTCTCTTAACCTACCAGGAGTTTAAAAATGTTTGTCAACTCCATATCACTTTTGCATTATTTGGTTTTGCACCAGATGTTGTGATCTCAGCCTGGAACGTAATCAGTCTGCAGGGCAAATACACAGTGCTGCGTTTTCTCTGAATGATTTGAAATCCTCCTAGCACTTAATGGGCTCTGTGAATGGGCTTGATGATAAAAAGCACAAGTTTACAAGATAATAATAGCAAACTTCCTAAAGCAGTGAGCTCTCCAACACCAGAGATATTCAAATAGAGGCCCAATGGTTCTTTGACAGAGGTGCTATATGATAGACATTGCACATTATCTTAAGCATTGGTCTAGGATCTCTGCAATGCTAGGATTCTACCTTCCTGCAGAGATATCCAAGAAGGGTCTCCCCTGCCTTTCTGTGCCCATATACAAAGTAGGAGGCCATCTACAAAATATCACTGTAGGGCCACTGTTCCTCCCCTTTCTAAGTATGTAATCCACATGTTCAGGTTACTCTCAACTTGGAAATTGTTATTCCTCTGATTTAAAGCACAAAAAGCTTCAGTCAGAATGAATTTGTAATCTCTGGAAGGAGGTGACTTATTGATGACAAATACCAGCGCTACCAGCACCTACATCAGGTTTTTACTGCAACAGAATTAAACGGAGAACAAAACAATTTGCTGATTTTCTATCTCTTCTTTTTTCAGTCTGGGTAGTTTGTATGTGTCTGGAACCTTATCCATATCTTCCAGATTTCCATATTTGTTGTCATACAGTTGATGGTCTCTAATAATTATTTGTATTTCTATGGTATCAGTTATAATGTCTCCCTTTTCATTTTTGATTTTTGTTATTTGGATCTTCTCTTTTCTTTTTCTTTGTTAACCTAGCTAATGGTTTGTCTATTTTATTTATCTTTTCAAAAAACCAACTTTTTGTTTCATTGATCAATAGAAACTTTTGTTTCTATTGTTTTCTGGGTCTCTATTTTATTTAGTCCTGCTCTGATTTTAATTATTTCTTCCCATCTGTTACTTTAGGTTTGGATTGTTGTTGCTTTTCAAGTTCTTTGAGGCAGAGTGTTAGGTCGTTTAAGTCTTTCCGTTCTTTTAATGTAGGCATTTATTGCAATAAATTTGCCTCTTAGTACTGCTTTTGCAGTGTCCCATAGGTTTTGGTATGATGTATCTTGATTTTTGTTGGTTTCAAGACATTTTCTGATTTCCTGTTTAGTTTCTTCTTGGACCGTAGGTCGTTCAGGAGCCTATTGTTTAGTTTCCATGTATTTGTATAGTTTCCAGAGTTTTGCTTATTATTAATCTCCAGTTTTAGTCCATTGTGGTCTGAAAAGATACTTGAAATGATTTCAATTTTTTAAAATTTGCTGAGACTAGATTTTTGACCTAATATGTGGTCTATCTTGGAGAATGTTCCATGAGCTGATGAGAAAAAAGTATATTCTTTAGTTGTTGGGTGAAATGTTCTGTATATATCTGCCAGGTCCAGTTGGTCTAAGGTGTAGATTAAATCCTGTGTCTCTTTGTTGATTTGTTGCTGAAATAGTGGAAGAAACAAGAGTGAGGAGAAGGTCTAGACTGGAAGCAAAGGATAAAAGTTGAGAAGTTGGAAGACAAAAAAAAAAAAAAATCACAGAGTACTTCAAATTTTGCCTGAGGCCGTCCTCATACTTCTAAAAATATCTCTAAGCCATAGGAAATGTTTTCTGATGTAAATCATAACCTGGAAAAAAGTGGAATCAGGGGGAAAAAAAAAAGAAAACTCCTTAGAGATATTCCTGCCCATTTTAATAGAAGGATCCTTGTACTCACAGTCCAAAAGGAAGGAAAAACACAGCAAAACAGAACAACAGAAAAACAACACTATTATATTTTCTACTCAGCCATGAAATGATCCGGTTTATAGACATGGACTTGTGAGTCAGAATCAGGTTTTCATTTTCTTTCATCTCTGTCAAATGTCACTCTGTGTGGGGCCACCAAAAGGAAAAATGAAGGGCTGAAAATAAATTCCAGAAGCCCAAGAAGAAAAGAGGCTAATTCAGCAGCTTGTAGGTTGGCAGAGAGGCTCCCTTACACTGAAATAAAAGCCAGACCCAAAGTGGTCTTTGAGGGGTTGTCATCGTGAGGAGGCATGGATGACTGAGAATCCCAGTGCAGGGACTCCAATATTGAAAGTTCCAATACTACACTGAGAATGATACTCCAGAGAAACTTGGGGTTCTGTGCTTGTGCTTTCTTGAATAAGGTGGAAGTTCTGCATGTGGATTAGTTCAACCTGAGAGATCAGTTTATCAAGTGGTCAGCATCAGGATGGCGTGGATTAGACTTATACCTGAGACCCAAAAGATAGCAATTGCTATAGTAGCCAAAACAAGCAAAACAGACTTTGGTTCTAATTCCTCCTCTACTTTAGCAAAGGTGCTTCTACTTTCTGACCCACTACCTCATCTGTAAATGTAGAATAATACTCCAAACTTTACTTTATTCTTGTAGAGTTTGAATGACATCACATAAATAACATATAACATCTAATACAGTGTGAACTTCCAGTAAATGCTGTTACTATTAGCATTGTTTTTATAATACATCTTATATAAATTTATTTTGGGGAGAGTTTTCTTACACAGATAGCGGTTCTATTTTCTTTTGTATCTTTAAATTGGAATGTTAGAGGTAGTTTATCTGAATGGATTAATTTAATTAGAAAACACCACCTTTGGGTCATTAGCCTGTGGCTGCCGTGGGTCAGATGTCCACACAGCCCTTTCAGAGGCACAAAGAACAGCCTATAAAGGCTTCTATGAATCAAGACTGTAGACATGACAGTTTCAAGTAGAGAAGGACTCAGATTGATTTGTCCAGCTCATTAGCTGAGCCAACCATATGTATATAAAAATTCTTAAGAGAAACTTCAGACACACCAGGACCCTCTACATACCTTAAAAGCTAATCAGCAACCCAAATCAAGGTTGAAATAAATATTCCAACTGGAGTAGTCACCATTGGATCATCTTTATGAAGTTACATCAAAGCCTATTTTGTCCTGCCCTTTTATTTTCATAGGGAAACTGTGAAAGTACAGAGAAGTGACTTGGGGAAGTCATACAACAATCTCTTCTTTAGCTACCCAAACACCTTTCCCAGCTTCAAGGCCTGCTACTCTTTTGTACAGACTTTCCTGGCCTTACATGAAAAGTGTTCATTTCCTTCTGACCCCACTGTTCTCAGTATCTGCAGCGTTCCTTTCGGACTTAATTATAGTCACTGAATTACCTCATGCAGAGAAGTATTCTTGAGTACCTCCCACAGGCCAGACTGTATATGCAGAGATGAACAAGACACTGCCCTACCTTTAAGAATCTCACAGTCTAGATCAGTGCTGCCCAAATGAAGTAGAATATGAGCCATAAACATAATTTTAAATTTTCAGTTAGACACATTTAAAAAGGTAAAGAGAAAAGATGATATTAATTTTAATAATATTTTTATTTAACCCAATGTGTATTTTCATGTCAATATTTAATCATTATAATGTTATTAATGAGATATTCTACATTAATTTTTACTCTAAGACTTTGAAATCTGGTGCGTGATTTTTACATTACCAGCACATCTCAGTTTGAACAAGCTGTATTTCAAGTGCTCAAGAGCCACATGGTGTCAATGGCTACCATATTAGAAGTTCCAAGTCTGAATGGAAAATAAACAAGAAAACCCATAAACACCATAAATGGGTAGGTATACAGGATTTGGGGGTAGGGCAAATTGCGGTTGCCTAACCTGTTATTGTGTATATGTGTGTGTACGTGAGTGTACACATGTATGTATGTGTTGGTATCTGCTTTCAGGTACCTGACTGTGTATGGTAGAATGAATCAAGACAGGAAAGATTATTGGAAAATAGTTGCCAAAGTTTTGACGTTGTTGTTGCTGTTATTAACAAAAACTTTATTGAGATATAATTCACATATCAAAATTTATCCTTCCTGAAATTTGATATTCAAACTAGATTACAAAGGGTGATTTCATTATTTGAACAAGTAGGACAGAACATTCCAGGCTGAAGGAACAGTATTTTCAAGAGCTTTGGTATGTGAATAAGTATAGCATGGAACAGAAAAGTAGTTTTTCTATGGTGGTGAAATTGGAGCTTAAGGAGTATCAGGAAATGAGGCTAGAGCAGGCTTTGTATATCATCTAAGGCATTTTGACTTTATCACTAAAGCAATGAAAGCCTAGAAGTTGTTTGATTGAAAAAGTGGTGAGAGCAGATCAGGATCATTATATTAGAAACTGGAGGAGTAAAGTCTAGAGGCAGGATGGTTCACCTACTGACAGCTAGATTTATTTTGAGGAAGGGATCGATATTTGGTCTGTCTTGTATTTTAACATACGGTATGTTTTGGTGTGTTATCAAATAGCACAGGGGCTTCCCAAGGGCAGTGACCACTCATTATGATTTTTTTGTTCAATGTTTTTGGTCATTCTAATTCCTTTAGATGTTTTGCAGCTGTAATCTGCACTTGACCCGAACGAGAAAGCCTTAATTTATACCATCTTCTGATGACAAAAGACAAGAAACTTTGTAATTTAATAAATGCAGTTAAACCTGACCTTTGAAAGGAACAGAAAACATCTTGTGGCTTGAAATTTAGTCCTAGAAACTTGCCAGGGACATTGGATAATATGATACCTGGATTATTCTGTATAAAAAGTCCTAGGCATGCAATTTCAAAATGTGTGTCCCAAGTCTTTTCATAAAAGACAATTGTGGAGTTCTTCCTTCTAAAATGCTAAGATAATTAACATGATGTCTCACAAAAAAACCATGACTTGTCAAGCTGGTCCCAGTATGTCGGGATCTAGCTTCTTAAACTGATGAATTATGTGAAAACTAACTTGGGACAAGTCAGCTGGAAGTTGTCACCTGATGCTTTTACTGTTGTGGCAGAGCTGCCTAAAAGAAGAAATGTAGTGAGCAATTACGGAAAATTTAAGCCAGAGTCAAACTCAAGCCACAGTCTCTGATAAATGAGAATACAATATGTCCCTTGGATACTAAGCCATGTAAACAAATAATAGTACAAACATGCTACTACTCACATGCATACCTAACACGTACGTGTGCACCTCTGACATAATCTTGCCTTGCCTCATTTTTAATGTTTAAAATAATCAGAAGAATTAGCTAAGTTGTTTGGGTAATCTCTTGAATAGTTTGGTGCTTGTCATGACTTGTTGAAACCTCTTTTGTTTATCTCTGTGTGCTTAAGAGAGACAGCAAGCAAGAGTGGGTTCTCATGGCTGCTTTGTGTTTACCAGCTCGGGGAACTTGGACAAGGCACTTTCTCTCTCAAAGTGTCAGTTTCCCTATCTGGGAAAAAAAAAATATCCACACTTTAATATTCCTCTAAGATTTAAAAATGACCATCATATGTCTATGTGCGGGATCATCCAATCATGCAAAGTGACCCCAGATTATCTGTTCCAATAGATTAAAATGCATTATTAATGTAAATGTTGATTGGAATTATACAACATTGCTTCAGATGATGCTGGGAACTTTTGAACTTAAACTTACTCCTGCTAGAAAAAGATTTCAGTATACACTTTGGCTTACTGTTTATCATCCATTTTCCTTTCTTATGAGTAATAGTTCCACAAATTACCTTTGGGGAATTGACCTTCTACCATGCTTAGCTATGCATTTTAGATAAGGTTGACTCACCCCCAGCTCCAAAGCATACAGACCTTGGTCACGGTATGCTAATCAGTGCAGCCCATCTTTCCTGGTCACGAGGTTGGTTTAGAAACAGGCATGTGATCCATTTTGCGCTAATGAGTTGCAAGGGGGCTTGTGCTGAGGACTTCTGGGAATAAAGCTCTCTAACTCTTTAAAGAGAGTTAGTGAGAGTAACTTTCTTTCCATCACTGCTTATGAATAAGCATGCAGACCTAGAGCGTCAACCCAATAAACATATTCTTAGTGATATTTTAGAAAATATTCAAATTATATGATAGTATCTTATCTTATCTTAAATTATCTGTTCTGAGTACAGTCAGTTCCAGACTTCTGATAGTTTGACATGATTTTTCTTATAATACGTTTTATATTCGAAGATGATAACGAAAATAGAAAATACAGAAGAAAAAGACAAAACAGGCCTTTGGTAATAATATTGATCTATGAAGTGAGCTGTACAGAAAGCCTGTCCTACCTCTCAACTTTTGAATACAACTATAACTGATTTTCCCTTAATTATCTAAACAAGTTTGATTTATTTCTGTTGCATACAACGAAACAGTCCATTGAGCCCAGAGATGAAGACTACATCATATCCGAATATTCTTTCCTACTTTCAAACTCCATGGCCCCAAATATCTTCTCTGTTAGGAAGTCAGTTTCATGGACAGATTCCAGACACTTCGGCAAGTCTCTTCACGTTAAACAGAAGCCTGTTTTTCTTTGCGTATTGAAAATGATACTTACGTAGTACGTAAGTATGAAGTAGTACAACTTATTTCCAGACAACTAAATCTACATGACTCAAATCAGGGTCTTAGGCAGAACTGTAGTTTGGTTATTGGTAATTGTCTAACAATGTACACAAAATAAGATTATTTCTGATCTGAGCATTAAGGGGCTAAA
Source organism: Cynocephalus volans (assembly GCF_027409185.1). Classification (NCBI taxonomy): domain Eukaryota; kingdom Metazoa; phylum Chordata; class Mammalia; order Dermoptera; family Cynocephalidae; genus Cynocephalus; species Cynocephalus volans. The sequence goes on from NC_084476.1 coordinate 21,696,815, forward strand.
TAAGATACTTTAAAGTTGTTGCAAAAGACAGCTTCCCTAGGGTTCGGTCCATGACCACATTCAGCATTAGGTCAGAGCTGCCAGATCCAGAGATTTCATACATGACATTGTGATATTTTACTCACTTATATAGCTGATTCTTTTTAACAATATAAGGAGGCCTTTCAATCTCATGCTCTGAAGCAGACAGCCTGGGAATGAATCCCAACACTACCACTTCTGGGCACGCAGCCTTATGTGAACTCATACTTAATCCCACAGTGCTCTTTACTCCTTTGTAAAATGAGGATAACAGAATTCACTGTCTCATGGGGTCTCTGGAAGGATTTAATCAATTATCACTTTAAATCCTTAGAATAGTGCATAGCACAATATAAGCATTCAATAAATGTATTTATTCTTAATGGTATTTTAGAAAATATCCAAATTATATGATGGCTTTTTAACTTATCTTAAATTATCTGTTCTTATTTTATTTTATTTTATTTTATTGGAATAAAGTTGTTCGTACATATCCGTGGGGTATAGCATTGAATATCAATGCCTGCATGTAACATGTGATGTTCAAAACAGGATAATTAGTACATTCAATATTATACAGTGTAATCCATTTTCTTGGCCCTTTACCAATTCCTCCTTACAGTCTTGCCTCCACCTTTCCCACCCTTGGTAACCTCAGTTTGGTTCTCGTGTTTTGAAGGTTCAATGTGTTGTTGTGATTGTTTTATCTTTCTTTCTTTCTTTCTTTCTTTCTTTCTTTCTTTCTTTCTTTCTTTCTTTCTTTCTTTCTTTCTTTCTTTCTTTCTTTATTTATTTTTAGCTCCCACTTCTAAGTGAGGACATGTGGTATTTCTCTTTCTGTGCCTGGCTTATTTTGCTTAACATAATTTTCTGTAAGTTCATCCATGTTGTTGTGAATGGCAGAATTTCATTCTTTTTTTGTGGCAGACTAGTATTCTATTGTGTAAATATACCACATTTTCCTTATCTAGTCACCGACAACAGACATTTAGGTTGGTTCCAACTCTTGGCTATTGTAAATAGAGCTGCAGTAAACATGGTAGTGCAGGTATCTCTTCACATGATGATTTCCATTTTGTTGGGTGTGTACCCAGCAGTGAAATTGCTGAATCATACGATAATTCTATCTGTAGTTGTTTGAGGAAACTCCATACTATTTTCCATACTGTCTGCACCAATTTACAGTCCCACCAACAGTGTAGGAGGGTTACCCTTTCTCTGCATCCTTTGACAAAATTTGTTATTCTCTGTCTTTTTGATAATAGCCAGTCTAACTGGGGTGAAATGATATCTCAATGGGGTTTTGGTTTGCATTTCCTTGATGCTGAGTGATGGTGAACATTTTTTCATGTGTCTGTTAGCCATTTGTATATATTCTCTTGAGAAATTCCTATTCAGCTTCTTTGCCTGTTTTTTAATTGGATTATTTGGTTTTTTACTATTAAGTTGTTGGAGTTCCTTATATATTCTGGATATTAACCCTTTGTCAGATGCATAGTTTTGCAAATAGATTGTAAACTATGTATTCATCATGGGAGCAGACAAAATAGGGCAGGTCTATGCCTAGCCCAAAGAAACGCAGAGACTGAGAATGTGAATAGGCAAATGATTGGAATTTGTGTAGTTTAAGGTTGCCTTTTCACTCTGTTAATTGTTTCTTTTGCTGTGTGGCCGCTTTTTAGTTTGATATAATCCCATTTGTTTATTTTTTCTTTTGCTGTCTGTGCTTTTGGAGTCTTATTCATAAAGTCTTTGCCCAACCCTACTTCCTGAAGTGCTTCCCTTATGTTTTCTTTTAGAAGTTTTATAGTTTCAGGACATATATTTAAATCTTTAAAATCTTTAATCTATTTTTGAGTTGATTTTGATATATGGAAAGAAGTACAGGTCACAGAGAAGCCATTGAAAGAAAGAAAGAAAGAAAGAAAGAAAGAAAGAAAGAAAGGAAGGAAGGAAGGAAGGAAGGAAGGAAGGAAGGAAGGAAGGAAGGAAGGAAGGAAGGAAGGAAGGAAGGAAGGAAGAAAGAAAGAAAGAAAGAAAGAAAGAAAGAAAAGAAAGAATCACAATAATACATTGAACTTTCAAAAAAAAATAAGAGAACAGAACTGTAGTTCTTAGAGGTGGGAAAGGGGGAGGGGGATAGTGAAAAATCAGTTAAGGGTCACAAAAATTGATTACATTTTGTTAACATGAGTATTCTAATTATCCTGATTTGATCACCACCTGTTGTACACATGTATTAATATTCAATTCTGTACCCCCCCAAAATAAATATAATCAATTGTTTCAATAAAAAAAAACTGTCAAAAAAATGAAAGGAAAGATAAAAACTGTAAAAACAAAAAACAATAAAAATAAAATAAAATAATCTGAAAAAAAATTTGCCTTTTGTTTGCTTTTCCACCCTCAACTCTTCCTACTCCCTACTTTGTTCACCAGACTTCACGTATTCCTTCACATTTCCTGTATGTGCCTTGCTCCTGTTAATCCTCAGGTTTATATATGCTGTTATCTCTGGTTTAAAAGCACCCTAAAACCCACATCCACTCTTCCTGGCTTACATTTGCTCTCCCATTAGGCATCAGCTCAGATAGCGCATCGTCTGACAGTCTTCACGAAACTGTAGTCTGATCCCCAAAAAGAGGTAAGAGCCTTTCTTGTGTGTCCCAGCCCTATTCTTATGTCACCATAGCATTGCTATAATCTACTGAAATTTCCTGCCTCCTTATCTTCCTCCTTATCTAGTCCTCCACTGGAAGATAATAGTCTTAATAGCAGGGATGGTAACTTATTCATATCTAAATTCTTAGCACTTAGCATAGTGCTTAGTGTACTTTGTGAGCTCAATACATACTTGATTAATGAACGAATCAACTGCGTGGTCTTTGAACCAGTGAGGGTGGGGTTTGGAGGAAGGGAAGATGCAATTGGAGTCACCATCCACTTCTGGTCAAAGAGTCTGTAGGTAGCTTAAAAAGTAACAAGTTTCAAGGATCCCAGTAATCAATTCATTTTAATTGAATCCCCGATACTAGAGTGTCTGATTTAACAACATCATAATTCTCTAGTCTTAAACTTCTAAGAAACCATGTGCTCAATCACAAACTCAAGCAAAGGGTTTGTGTTAGAGAAAAAAATAACCTGTCTCTCTGACCAAATTCCACAGGGGTGGGAATCAGTCTTTCAGGGAGATGAATTGGAAGAATAAAGATTTTCCAAATTGCCATGAACTGTGTAATATGTATTTAAAAATCTCTGCTGGAAACAATGCCTCTCAAACCTAATTGTTTAAGAAAAGTCAAACATCTAAGAGCACACCTAACTCTATCTATACCACAAAATGTTATTTTCTTTTGGCTTCAGTGAATTGTCCAAAAAAATTTAATTGAGTATCTACTATGTACCCCCAAATTGGCATCACTGAGAACTGACTCTGTCCTAGACACTAAATGCTTTTCATTAATTATCTCACTTTCCCCTTATAGCAACTGTATAATGTAAACACTAACATTTCCCTCATTTTACTAATGAGAAAGTTGAGGCAAAAAGAAGTTGAGTGGGTTCAATTTGGAATCCAAGTTTGGACATTTTTAAAAACACACATACACACACACACACACATACATTTATTTATTTTGTCACTACACAATGTAAACATTTTTTGAAGCCCTTTACTAATTTCTCCCTAACCCCACCTCCTCCTCACCCTTTCCAGCCTCTGGTGACTTCAGTTCCCTTTTCTCCTTTTGAGAGCTCAAGGCATTATTGTGATTGTTGTATCTCTCTTTCTTTCTTTCTTTTTTCAGCTCCCACAAATAAGTGAGGACATGCAGTATTTCTCTTTCTGTACCTGGCTTATCGCACTTAATGTAATTTTCTCTAAGTGTGTCCATGTTGCTGCGGATGGCAGAATTTCATTCTTTTTTATAACAGAGTGGTATTCAATTATGTATATATACCATATTTTCCTTATCCAGTCATCCAGTGATGAACATTTAGGTTGCTTCCAACTCTTGGCTATTGTAAATGGAGCCGCAGGCTTCTCTACATTGATATCTGGTCATTGGTGGAGCAGTTGCTTCTTCTATTACTCTGGAGTGGGCTTTGAGGAGAGAGACTTCCTCTTCTTTTTCTGGTCTCTACTGGTGACTCTCCTTGGGTGAATATAGTCAAGAGTCTGGTGTGTCACCTGAATGGTGGCTGTGGCTGCTAATCTGGCAGCAAGCTGATTTTTCAACAGCTATGACTGTTATAGAGACTGTGATAGATCACCTGACTGGAAGTGGTATTTTCAGTGTGCTCTGGGGTTCCTGCCTAGGACCCCAAGCAATCTCGTAACTGCTCCTAAGTGGTGGAGGCTATCCCCAAGTTCAGTCATTCTTACTTCAAAACCTGCTCTCCTAACCATTTTGCAACATTCCCTCACTTTCATATATATCACACCATTTAACTCTCACAATTGCCTTAGCACATGGTTATTTTTGTGTCCATTTTATAAATGAAGAAATTACTTTAAATCAGCCAAAAATTTACACACACACACACACACACACACACACACACACACAGAAAAGTAGCACCGTATCAGCAAGCAATGTAACTTTTCTTTTTCTCTGCTATAATCTCAGCTCTGAATACTGTGTCTGCCACATGGCAAGCACTCCATATGCCTTCTTTGAATAAGTAGGAAATCCTTTACTACTACACGGTCTTTGTTTTTATCCCAGTCATTACCACTTCAGTCACTCACTGGTACCATACAGTCAGCCCTCTGTATCTGCTTCTCCTACATCTGCAGATTAAGCCAACCAGAGCTCAAATTATTGGGGGAAAATAAATAAATAAATGAATAAAGAAAGAAAGAAATATGAAGCAACAATTTAAAACACTACAAATAAAACATGCAGTATAACAGCTATTTGCATAGCATTTACATTGTATTAGGTATTATAAGTAACCTAGTGACGATTTAAACTATATGGGAGGATGTTTATAGATTATATGCAAATACTATGTCATTTTAAATAAGGGACTTAAACATCCATGGATTTTGGTATTCACAGGGGAGGGAAATAGGGGTCCTGGAACCCATCCCCCATGGATATTGAGGGACAACTGTACGGTGTCTCATCGTGGGAGTGGAAAGGTCAAGATTTTGTTTAACAAAACAAAACAAAAAATAAAACTTAGGGGGGTTCTTAAAAGTGGACTTTTAGAGGGAAATAAAAAGAAAAAAAATAGAGGATGTTATTTGTGCCTGTCTATTTATTGTATTCCATGATTCTAGAAAGCTGTAGGTTTGGAGACATCTGGAGAACTATCTGAATCTTGTTGTTTTTCACTGGAAATAAAAAATGCAAGTGCTTTTTCTTTTTCACATATATAGCAGTTACGAAGTTAAAAAAAAAATTAATAATAAAGAGCAAGAAAGGAAGCAAGGGAGAGAGACACATACATACACAAAGAGAGAGGGGACAGAGAGAGAGACAGGTTCTTATTCTCAGAATGAAAAACATGTTTTATTCTGCTCTCAAATCTTTACTGAGGGGCCAAGTCCGTGGCGCACTCGGGAGAATGCGGCGCTGGGAGCGCGGCGACACTCCCATCGCGGGTTCGGATCCTATATAGGAATGGCCGGTACACTCACTGGCTGAGTACTGGTCACAAAAAAGACAAAAAAAAAAAAAAAAAAATCTTTACTGAGGCCAAGTTACCACTAAACAAATATGTCTGCCAGTAATTCCTTCAACCAAATCCAAGTCTGGAAATTCAGCTACTCCAGTCCTACAGGGACTTATAAAGCCACACTAGATACCAAAGAGTCCATCCATGAAAAGTCACAGCCTATTCCTGTCATTTCTAAGAAAAGCCCCTCTTTGAAATAAGAGACTAAAGAGTAGTCTAAACTCAGACTTCTCCCTTATAGTATCAAACTAACACCTCAGTCTTGATAAGGAAGGAAATAGTTTTAGGGACAGGTAAATAATGGAATTATTTTATCTACCCAGAATAGTAACAGTCTACTCAACTGATAAAAGTAAAGCCCTGCTGACATGGAGATGTAAGAGAGGAGTTCTTTGAATTCCAGCCCATCTTTCTAGTCTAAGGAAGTGCTTCAACCAGTTCTCCCCCTCGAATGGCACATCACAGTAATAAGAAATAAAGCCTGGTGGGAATGAGGGAGGACAAATAACGTTCATATCCTTTGAGAGTATTGCATCCTCGAGTATCCTGGTGATACTTGCAGAGGCACCTTCCTTCCACCTTCCAGCAAGGGAAGGTGAAAAACTCACACATATTAGGTTATATTTCATGCTGGACCCTGTGCTAGGTACTCTACATTTACCAATGTACTTAATACTCATTATAAACCTACTAGAGAGATATTCTTTTTCTCATTTGACAGGACAGTGCAGCCATAGGGAAACCGGCTCTCAGTCACAGAGGAAATTAATGGTAGGGCTTCGGTCTGGACCATGATACAATTGGCTTCAACACCCACACCCTTCCCAACACGCCTTATTGCAAGAAGAAAATAGAATGAGAATCAGGAGTCTGAATCCAGCATCAGAATCTATAGCTTCTAGTGACAAGATCAAACCTGGGTTTTACTCCTGGCTTTGCCACAACTATGCTGTACCACTCTGAGCCAGTGCTAAATTTCTTTGTGCCTCAGTTTCCAAATGTGAAAGATAAGGGGGATTGGTGTGCATAAAGTCTACTGACTTCACAGGTGATAATGGATAATTGTGGTGCAATAATTATTGCACATTCCCGTTGCTAACATTCAATGGTGTTTTAATTCTCACATTTTTTGGTAGAGTGTGTAGTATGCAGTATGATATATTGGAAAGTTTTTAGGTTTTGTTCTAGAACATTTATAGAAACAACTTTTTTGCTGAACCACTTCCTAGCCTCTACTTTTTCATCTGTAAAATGACATTTGTGAAACTGATCTCACATGTCAATTGGCTAAATGGGAAAATATAAGCAAATGCTTGTGAAAGTGCCTAACAAAAAGCAGGTGTCCAATACAGGTTAGTTAAGTGAAGCATGTAGGAGGATTATAAAATTGGTGTAGTCACCTAATGTCAGAGATAAAAAGCCTTTCCAGGTCTGATTGATGAAAAAAATGCAACAGATACTTAAGAACAGAAAAAATGTGTGGCTTGAAAGCACATTCTTCTTCATGCGTTGTAGAATTGATAATATAACCCCCTTCCTCCACAGTGATTCTTCCTTTCCTCACACCCCTCATAGCTGTTCACTCTGTCATGATATATCATTCTGGGCATGCTGGATAGGAGATGACACTGTGATTGTCCTCAGTTTGCTTCGTTTTTGCATTTGCATCTCACAAGATAAAGTAGAAGTCAGGGCTAACTTCTGTTATGTACTTAATAGACTACAGGCTTCTTACAGGAAGGAATATCCTCCAATACGGTAGCACAAAGCATGGTATGGCGTTAGTACCCAATGAATGTTTGCTCAAACAATGGATAAATGGTTCAATATCCTTCCAACTATGCTTAGCCCCCAGCATGTGGTTGCTATTATCCATAGTAAAGAGTCCAGTCCCAAGGCAAGCATGAAAATGACTTCATGATCTAGCTGGCATCTACCTCTTCAATCGTATCTCAGCCATGCCTAGGAACAAACCCTGTGCTCCAGGCAAACCGAACAATTTGCAATGCTGTTCACACCTCCTTTTCTTTTCCCTCTGATCATGTTACTCCCTCCATCTGCATTTCCTTTTCTCTAACCACATATCACCCTTGCCCACCTGAAAAACACCTTAACTTTGAGAGTTCCCACCAAGCTTCCGCTCTTTTAGAAATCTTTCCTAAAAACCATCCCCTGACAAAATTGACTATCTCTACCCATTCCCACCCAGGGGCTCCCTTGGGCCCTCTATAACACTTTATTTATTCCAATTAATACTTTAATTATCTTATTTTTTTAGTAGTACCTTTTCCCCTTGGGACCATGAGCTCCTTGAAAACAGTGGCTGCTTAGTCTGTATACAGAGAGACCAGCACAGGGTCTAAAACCCAATACATGCTCAATAAAAGGATCTAACTCATTTTCTTATAAACACTTATTGCCAACCTGTTATGTGCCAGAGACTATACAGGGGCTGGGATACAAAGGCAGACCAGTCCAGGCAATTGCCTTGAAAGCAGATATTATATGAACAATGACTCAAAAAATGCCTAATTAGAATTGTCAGTCACAGAGGGGAGATGGAAGTCTATGAGAGAGAATGACCCAGTGAGGAGGGTAGAGAAACCTACCTGAGAAAGTTATATTTGATGTGAAGTGTGCAGAGTAAGTAAAAATCTTCAGGTAGGCATGAGGTGAGGAGAGGGAATAAATGAAGGACTCCAGGTGTCCAGGTAGTGTGCTTTCTCCTAATATACCCTGAGACTATCTGTGTCTCAATTCTCCTATCACCGCCACCAGGAAACAAGCCTTATCTCAATATGTGTTTTTTGAGGATGAAATAAGAAAATATATCTGATGTATCCTGCATAGTCTTTGGCATAGAGCTCCTGCTTAATAAATGCTCATGCCCATAATCATTCATCTGATGTGTCTAATTATTCTCTTGATGCCTCTAATCATGGCAGGAGACAGAAAATGAGGCTGCCTGATAAGATACTACAAGGAATTGGCTTGCACTGAGACACAACCAATTCAAATATTCCCTCCAAGTTAGAAGAATAGTTGACCTCTCTCTGAATACTCTCTAGATCTATTGTACTTATATGTCTGTTTATTTTAATGGACTGAGATTCAGGAGGCCTAGATTTTAGTCTTCAATTCTGCCACTGACTTATAGATAAGTCCAGAAGTTGAATCTGTTGGTCGATAATGTTTCTTTTACTTTGAGTTTCCTTCCTTCTGCCTTTCCTCTCCTCTCTTCCTTTCTTCCTTCCTTCATTCTTCCCTTACTTCCTTCTCTCCCCTTTTCTCTTCCTGATTATTTCCTATTTAATTCTACATCCATCTGCTTCTACTATGGTCCAGGTGCTGGGCTAGGTACTGGGAATACAGGGATGACCAAGGTAGACCTGGAGCTCACAGGCTCATGCGGAAGACAGATGTGAAACCTAGCTATGCAATTACAATTCAAATAACTGCAGTGAAGGAGGTCAAGTTACTAGGGAAACATGTAACAGGCATCTGACCTACTCCAGGAGGTCAGGGAAGTCACATTTCAATTATATTCTAAGCATGGGTAGGAGTTTACCAAGAGAAGCGTTGCAGGGGGCAGGTGGGCAGAGTTTTCCAGGACAAGGGAATAGCATGTGCAAAGACATATTAGAGGCACTAAAAGATGGTTGGCCTGACTGCAAGGCAGATATTGAAGATAAGGGTAGCCCAGGAGGAGGCTAGAGAGACAGATGGGGATCAATTCATTCTGGGACTCGTCAGCCATTTGAACTTTATCCTAAGAGCGATGGGAGTGGTGTGATGCTGAGATGCCTCCACCTCCTCCTTACAGCCATGTTTTTATTTCTCTAAAAATCCCTAGTAATAATTCACAAAAACCATTTCCTTCTTTTTCCTCTCCTCACCCACTCACGCCTAGAGTGAGCCCCCCTAGATTTCCCCCCCAGCCTCCATGAACAGGGAAGGATTGTAAGGAGTCCCAGCTTGGAAAGTTTCTCTTGGAGCCTGAGGCTGAAGCTGACATTACCCACCACATCACTGACCCAAATGTGAATCAACCAGGAATTACTGGGTGAAGCCCATTCACAGGCTGTGCAGCCAGCAATGTGGTCACAGTGGAATAATTGGCCCCTGAAAGCCATCATGCCTGCCCATCGAGGAACATCTGAATCAATAGCCTCATTCATCGGTCTGCCCACACCTCCCAGGTCTCTTTCTCTCCAGAGATATATGGCAGGATACCCGCATATGCAGCTCTCAGTGGAAAACCATGGAATGGATGTGGGTGGGTAGAAAATATCTTTCTTTTTGCAAATTTATGGAAAGCAAATATTGCAGTTCTCTTCCCCCATGGTGCTAAGTATAGCAGGTAACAGATTCTTCTTTTAAATCTTAAAACGGACATTGATTTTTTTTTCATAAAGAAAGAATAGCAAAAACACAGTAGACAGGCAGATCTGCTACAATCATTGAGTACTGATTCAAAGGCCAATTCTTTCTAGCAAGGCCCAGAACTACCCATGCAAGGGATGGCTGGCATGCAGTCTTAACTCAGAAGTCACCATTAACAATGACATGTTCATGGTCAGCACATTTCTCCCAAGGCTCTAAGTCCCACCCCAAAGCGTATTTCCTTTCCCATTCTTCCTGCACAGCAAACCCATTTCCTCATGTACTGTCAGCCTCTAATCTCAGCCCCTTCAGACAGGATAGTGCTGCTTTATATTACTGAAATAAAGATATAATTTTTATAAAGATCAGTAACTTCAGTCTACCCAGGTTTTCTCAGTCTCACCATCAATGACATTTTGATCCAAATAAATCTTTGTTGTGGGGAATGACCAGTGCATTATAGGACGTTTAGCAGCATCCTTGGCCTCTACCTACTAGATGCCAGTAGCATCTTCCCCTGTCACCCAGAAGCTATGACAACCAAAAATGTTTTCAGAAATTTCCAAGTATCCCCTGCAGGATAAATCACTCCGGGTTGAGAACCATTGGTCCATTCTAAGGTTTAAAGTGATAATATTATCTTCTAGCACTCCCAGCAAAGTGAAGATCTCTGTTGTCCTCCACACTGCTGAAACATCGATAACTATTACTTCTAGTAGCCTTCTAACTAAATCCTATAGTCTTAACGTTCTTGTCAGTCTCTCCTACATCAGAAACTTCTCTTTTTTCCTTTGGAATCCTCTTTTAAATTCTTTCTGACATAGGAGGAAATATAGCACAGTGATTAAAGACATCATAGATTTTGAAACTGAGAAGAAATAAGTTTGAATCTTACCTCTGCAGTTCAAAAGCTACATAACCTGTAGCAAGTGATTGAACATTCCCAAGCCTCAGTCTCCTCAGTAACATGAGGAAAAGAATATATCTAAATGTTGTGTTGAGAATTATATACTATGATATGGATTAAGCACTTTGGAGAGTCTGGAATATAGTAATCATTTAATGAATGGAAGTTGTCATTAACTAGAATCATTATTAATTATTTATTTAGCTGCCTCTCTCCCCTTTTTGAAGTTTAGTCTTCCTTCCCTGCTCGTCTTTCTTTCTCTGTTCACATATCCATCTCTAAATTGAGAACATGCAAAATGTTGCTGTATCATTAACAATCACCCTGATTTCTAGCTCTCCATTTCTAAATGCCTAGAAAACCACTCTACTTGAGTATTGTGAGACGTACTAAAAGCAGAATGTCAAAAAACAAACAAGCCCAAATTTTTCAGGATGACTAAAAGAAAGATCATTAAGGAAAAGGCAGAAACGTGAATTTTTTAAATAACTTAAATGAGGCCATGGTTCTTAGAAAAACAAAATAGATATCAAATCCCTTGAGGAGCAAAGTCAGGATATAATACAATCATAGCAACTTTAAGGATACATTAACAATTGGTGTAGTGTCTCCAGGAAGTAGGAGTGGGTACAGACTTTATGAATATGACCCCAAAAGCACAGGCAACCAAAGGAAAAATAAACAAATGTGATTATGTCAAACTAAAAAGCTTCTGCACAGCAAAAGAAACAATTAATAGAGCAAAAAGGCAACCAACAGAGTGGGACAAAATATTTGCAAAATACACATCTGACAAAGGATTAGTAACCAGAATACACAAGGAACTCACACAACTTTACAGCAAAAAACCAAGTAACCCAATTAAAAAATGGGCAAGGGAGTTGAACAGCCATTTCTCAAAGGAAGATATACGAATGGCCAACAGGCACATGAAAAAATGCTCAACATCACTCAACATTTGGGAAATGCAAGTCAAATCCATTTTGGAAGACCATCTCACTCCAGTTAGGATGACTAATATCCAGAAGACTGAGAATGACAAATGCTGGCGAGGATGCAGAGAAAAAGGAACCCTCCTACACTGTTGGTGGGATTGCAAAATGGTGCAGCCTTTCAGGAAAATGGTATGGAGGTTTCTCAAACAATTACAGATAGAACTACCATATGACCCAGCTATCCCACTGCTGGGTGTATACCCAGAGGAATGGAAATCATCATGTCGAAGGGATACCTGTACTCCCAGGTTTATCACAGCATTATTTACAATAACCAAGAGTTGGTACCAGCCTAAATGCCCATCACCGTATAAGTGGATAAGGGAAATGTGGTATATCTATACTCTGCTATAAAAAAAAAAAACTATTATTTGCAGCAACATGGATGGACTTAGAGAAAATTATATTAAGTGAAATAAGCCAGGCACAGAAAGAGAAATACTGCATGTCCTCACTTATTTGTGGGAGCTAATAAAAATAAATAAATAAATATACAAATGAATGTCGGGTGCGGGGGAAGAAGACACAACAATTCCTTGATGTTGTTAGGACAAGTGAACAGATGATGTTGATGGGGGTAGGGGAGAGGGAGGGAGGAAAAGGAGGAATTGGCAAAGGGACAATAAACTATATTATGTAAAGTGAAAATAAACTATATTGTGTATTGATAAATTAAAATAACAAAAAATTAAATCAAATTTAAAAAATTGGTTCAGTGTCTAAAGAATTTGGATTGGAGAAGGATTTATGAGGGATCATGCATCTAACCAAATGACAAACATTCATTATTAAAGTCTAATTGTGCATAGATGATTAACTTGCCTACAATATGGTGTAGCAAATTACCTATAAGAGGAAGGAGCAAATTGCTAACTGTGTCTCAGTGAAAAGAGTGTCAGGGAAGGAACATTCAGCTGGTATCATTTAACTAGAAAAAAGAGATTTAAAGGAAATATGGCTGTTGCAGCAAAAAGATTCTCATTCAAGTATTAGACTTATTTTACATAGTCTTATAAGGCAGGACAAAGAGCCATGAGCAGAAATTTCAGGGACCTGATTTCTGCTCAGTTTTACAACGGACACTCTTTGAGTAGTGGGCAGATTAAGTTGGAATAAGATGTTTAAGGCTAGTTCTTCCCCAGGAATGTGTATTTACTTAGAATCTTTATTACGAGTATCTTTCCAGCATCTCCTTAAGAGGTATGAAGTGGGGTCACGGTTAATAGATGATGATTTCTAGTTGGTTAGATTTCTACTGAAATCTGGACTCTGCACTCGCCAGCTGTGTGGGGTTGGTTAAGGCGCTTTACCTATTTTAGTCCCAGTTTCCTAATTTATCATAAGGGATTATGATACCCGCCTCCTAGGGATGATTACTAACCAGAATAAATTAGCTAATTTTCATAAAGCACTTAGTACATGGAACGAAGCAAGCTCTCTATAATTAGCAGCAGTGATTTCAATGATATTACAGGATTCTACTACACAGGGTAAGAACAGCTAGGAGAACAGACGGAATGCAAATCTTTGTGGGTTTGCACGCACTAGTCCCCCAGCTGGAAACAATAAAAGTATAACTAAGACGTTGAAAGAACAGGACTCAAAAGGGTGTAGCAGGGTGGAAAGTACTCTATTCTTTTTTTCCCATTGCCCATTCAGACATACTCCAAATATTGGTTCTTCTCCTGCAACTGGATGTCATATTGAGCTGGTACTGTAGCTTGTCTGGTCAGTCTCCAATAATAAAATTGAACAGCCTCAATGATCAGTATGTTTGATCCAGCGGAATCCCCACAACTTTTAATTTCATTTTTACTTTCTCCTTCCCCACATGAGGGCTGCGTCAGGTTTGGCACTCACAGAGGAAACACAGAGCCATGGCTGCCTTTCTCTTTTTTCCCTGTTGAGAGCTTCTACTTCATCAGCGTCTCGTGAGGCTGCTGCTGGCTCCTCAGGATTGAAGTGGAGACTGAGGAATGGTAATGGCCAGGAAAGGCCTCCCTTTATCAGTGCTGATATAGTCTGATATTGCTTTTCTTTGGACATAATGGGAGATCAAAATCTGAGGCTGGGTTCAGTGGATGTTCCAAGCTGATAATTTCTTGAGGCATATTTGTGAGTCCTTCATAGACACCCTTCCATCACCTCAGGCTGTCTCACTTCCAGTTCCCTGCAGGTGGGCTACCAACAACTTCCCCTTTGGTCTCTGGTCCTGTAATCGAGACTCTCTCCACTGGAGTCTCCACACCCATCCAGAAGTCCCTCTGGGGAGAAAAACCTCTTTATGATGACTCCAATCAGCTCTTTTTTGATGGGCACCATCTGTTCCATTAGAAGCATATATCCTTTGCTCCAATAAACTCTGGGAGAGCAGGTCATTCCAATATAACTGACTCTTTATATCAATCATCAGAAGAGGTACCAGGCACAGTTTTTGGGGTTTTTTTTTTCCCCATTAGGCTTTAACAGGCAGGAATCCAGCATCAGCCACTGTGCCTATAGTTTCTAGTCTCCTCAAAACTTTGCTCTCTCAGCCTGAAGTGAGCAGAAATGAGCTCTTGTCTCCCATCATATGCAACAGACCACATATCTAACAACTTTTCCAATTAAAAAGTTTCTCACTTTTTAAGTCTTCTCTTTATTTACTTTTACACCCTCCAGGTAAATATTGGGCTCATGGTCACATAACAGTTGACTTTATCCTTTACAAGTTCTGCCCAGGTCTTCTAACACCTCATTGTGGAATACAGAAGTAGTTGGCACAGTGTATTCTGAAACTAACTCACAAAAGGTCCCATTTTAACACCTAATTACAGAAGGCGATCTTGTAAAACACCAAGGTGGCCACTGCATTGAAGTCTTATAGTGCCCCCGAAAGTTGTGCAAGGAGACAGCACTATCAGGAAGTTAGAACCCCAGCTCTCCCAGCCTTTAGAAGACTAAAAGGAAAGCTGAGTTGAGAAGCATAGAGAGCTCTTTCTAACCTGTGAGCCCTTTATCAAAGTGGAGAGAGTGGCCAAGGGTGTCAGTTTGCAGTCTTTTTTTTTTTAATTTTGATATCTGCATACTTAATCTCTTCTAATGTTTTTCCATTTATTCTCAAACTCATAACATATCAGGAGGATAACCAACTATGGCAGGCCCACAGCTCAGTGAGGGCTGCCAAAGAGTCACTTGACACTTGACAAATGGTTTCACGATTAGAATTTCTACTGTTCCTTTCTCCAGAGCTTAGGAAAGGGAGGACGGTATAGTGGAGATTAGAGGGGCTTTGGCAAGTCCGGGGTCAAATTCTACCTCTATTACTCCCTTGCTAGGTAGTCTGGAAAACAGGGCTTAATATTTATGCATATATCAGTCATTAATTTATTTAATCCATGAATACTTCCTAAGTACTGTTATATGCCAAGCACTGTGCCAGATACAGAAGGATGATGAATAAATACATAAAAAATACAAAATACATGTCCTTTGCAGAGCCTACAGCTGTCAGGGGGACATGCATCAGAGTTCAGAGTCTAATGATGAAAGTCTTGAAAGAATAACATAGCTGACCTTAATCACACATTTCAGAAGGTGGAAGCAGATTTGGTTGAATGTCAGTCTTGATAGTATGTTGATGACTGGTGAGAAGGTTAAAGGTATTGGAAACGGTTGTATTTGGAATGCAAATGGTGTGTTTGCATCAAATGTGGTTAGAAGCCTGTAAAGTGTAAGGGCCATTGAGCTATGCAGGGCTCACGGTCTTAACATGTGTTTCCTACTCCTCTACTATTAATTATGGCCTATTTTTGCAATGAGTAGTCCTAAGAACAGTGTGTGTTTTCTCATTTCCTCATCTCTTTCTTGGTTAGTTTTTTCTTTCTTTATATCTTCATTTCTACCTAATTCTTTTTGATCCCTATTCTACTGTTTATTTAGCATATCTTCTGTGGCTTCTGAGATGTTGTCTACCTGGTTCCACCATTTGTGCGCTTCTTAAAACTTAAACAAATTTGATTAAGAAAAAGATCACAGATATGCAGATTTTTCTTTTCTTTTTTAAATTTTATTTTGTCGTTATACATTGTGGCTGATTATTGCTCCCCATCACCAAAACCTCCCTCCCTTCTCCCTCCCCCCCTCCCCCCCAACAATGTCCTTTCTGTTTGCTTGTCGTATCAACTTCAAGTAATTGTGGTTGTTATATCTTCTTCCCCCCCCCCGTTTTCTTTTGTGCGTTTGTGTGTGTGTGTGTGTGTGTGTGTGTGTGTGTGTGTGTGTGTGTGTGTGTGTGTGTGAATTTATATATTAATTTTTAGCTCCCACCAATAAGTGAGAACATGTGGTATTTTTCTTTCTGTGCCTGACTTGTTTCACTTAATATAATTCTCTCGAGGTCCATCCATGTTGTTGCAAATGGCAGTATTTCATTCGTTTTTATAGCTGAGTAGTATTCCATTGTGTAGATGTACCACATTTTCCGTATCCACTCATCTGATGATGGACATTGGGGCTGGTTCCAACTCTTGGCTATTGTAAAGAGTGCTGCGATGAACATTGGGGAACATGTATACCTTCGACTTGATGATTTCCATTTCTCTGGGTATATTCCCAGCAGTGGGATAGCTGGGTCGTATGGCAGATCTATCTGCAATTGTTTGAGAAACCTCCATACCATTTTCCATAGAGGCTGCACCATTTTGCAGTCCCACCAACAATGTATGAGAGTTCCTTTTTCTCCGCAACCTCACCAGCATTTATCGTTCAGAGTCTTTTGGATTTTAGCCATCCTAACTGGGGTTAGATGGTATCTCAGTGTGGTTTTGATTTGCATTTCCCGGATGCTGAGTGATGTTGAGCATTTTTTCATATGTCTGTTGGCCATTTGGATATCTTCCTTAGAGAAATGCCTACTTAGCTCTTTTGCCCATTTTTTAATTGGGTTGCTTGTTTTCTTCTTGTAAAGTTGTTTGAGTTCCTTATATATTCTGGATATTAATCCTTTGTCAGATGTATATTTTGCAAATATTTTCTCCCACTCTGTTGGTTGTCTTTTAACTCTGTTAATTGTTTCTTTTGCTGTGCAGAAGCTTTTTAGTTTGATATAATCCCATTTGTTTATTTTTCCTTTGGTTGCCCGTGCTTTTGGGGTCGTATTCATGAAGTCTGTGCCCAGTCCTATTTCCTGAAGTGTTTCTCCTATGTTTTCTTTAAGAAGTTTTATTGTTTCAGGGTGTATATTTAAATCCTTAATCCATTTTGAGTTGATTTTAGTATACGGTGAGAGGTATGGATCTAGTTTCATTCTCCTGCATATGGATTTTTCTATCGTTACCTATATGTACCCTCTCAGTGAAAATATAGTCATCCATTTAGGCCACTTAAAATACAAAGGATTAATTTACTTTTCTTAAATTTAATATAAAGTAGAACCCAACATGAAACTAAAGAAGTTACTGAACTTTACATAAAAATTTATTCATAAAAGTAGATTCCACTTAATGAGATCCCCTCTAATGTTAAAGGGGGAAAATATTATTAAAA
Source organism: Cynocephalus volans (assembly GCF_027409185.1). Lineage (NCBI taxonomy): Eukaryota > Metazoa > Chordata > Mammalia > Dermoptera > Cynocephalidae > Cynocephalus > Cynocephalus volans. Next base: position 21,714,332 of record NC_084476.1, read on the forward strand.
AATAAATTGTGAATGAAGATATTTTTAAAAATTTTATGCTTCTATCCTAAATAGTATCTCTTAAATTTTTGCTTTCCCCATTTTCTCATTTTAAAATATTATTTTTCATTGTCAAATTTTATAATTTTTGTTCTAATAGGTAACAATAACATTCAGAATTATTAACCTTAGTTGTATATTTAAATGGATTTAATGTTCACCACCAATCAGTTTTACTATGACTTCTCTAATCCCAAGGTTTTAATTTCATCTTTTCATTGGGTGCATTTCTTTGTCCAGTATCTGTTCTTTAATTCTAAGGTAGGTTTATGTATACTTTAGGTTGAATTTTTACATGTCTGAAGATGTAGATCTGTTGTATTAATATTTCAAGGACCAACTATGTTGAGTATAAAATGAATGGGGCCAGGTTCTGTCCCTTCAAACTTTGTAGACACTACTCCATTGTGTTCTGGTGTTACATGTTCCTCTAAAGAAGTATAACACAGTGCCTTCTCTGGAGTGGCCACCCCAGGAAAGGTTGCTGGGGTCATGGGCAGGACCCTGTACCCCCAAGAGAGTTACTGGGGTACTCTGCATCTCCTCAGCTGTGGTGGGTAGCCTTGGGCAGGCTCACTGTAGCTACAGACAGAATTCTGAGTCCCCAGGAGAGGCACATGGGCATTCCACCAAAGAGAGCAGGGCTGCTAGTGTTGACCAGTTGCCTCTGAAGCTCCAGAAAATGCGGGCACTGGCTCCTTCTGTCCTGGGGGCAGCCTTCACACTTCATTGGACTGTCTGCTCCCAGGTGTGCAGGGCACCATGTGAGTTCAAGTGCTGTAGTCATGGTGTGAAGAGGGATGTGGAGATGTTGGGACTACTGAGGCCAAGGACAAAATGCACTCTGGTATTGGCTCTAATCCTTTAATGGTGATGTGCTGTGGCAGCGTGGGCCCTGCAGTTGGTGGTGGGGGGGCTCTGTATGAACTTCCTCTCTGAAATAATGCAGTTGTGTGGGCTCAGAACCTGCAAAAGCCATGTGGCTCCCTGGTAGCTGGGATGCAGTCATCTGTGGCAGGAGCGTAGACTGTTGGGGAATGCCATTGCCTACCTTTCCCTGAAGCAGCTAGTCACTCCCGGCTCCAGCCACCCTCAGTCAGATACTTCACTTGTCTTTCTGTGCTGCCACCTTGAGTTTCTCAACCTCAGGGGTCATCTCCACTATTTTGCTGGATTCCTGTGTTTTCTCCCAGACACTCTCTTCCACGTGTGATTGTCCACATGAAGATGTGGACAGAGGTGAGAGCTGGGTGCCTCTATTCAAGGGCCATCTTGAACCCGCCCTTGGCATTCATCTTTATTGTGAGTTTGTTTTCCAGAAGACTTTCACCAAATTTTATGTTTTCAATCCTGTGAGCATGGGTTAATTACTTCCGCTTTAGGTATTTAAAAAATCAATTCAGCTCCCATACAAACTTCGCATGTCACAAGGCTTCTGATTTGTGATTTGGTGATCACCATTTTTATTCCATCCTTTACCTTTCTTTTTCCCAGGGAAGAAATGACCAAACTAGGTGGGAAGAAGTGGTGATGGTGGACTAAATCATAAACAATTACAAATGTTATTACATAGAGCCCACCTCTAGACCACTGTTTGCCCGAAGCATTATCTCTCTCTTCTTCCAGGGCTGCCCACAGCCTAAGATTCCCCTGCTCTAATCAAAGGATCACTACCTTTTCAGCATTGTGACACTTCTAGGAAAATCTGCACTTGGTTCCAGGTCCAAAGAGTCACACTTAGGTTTTCTGCCTCCATCGCCACAGAACAGATTTCATAGTACCAGGTAGGAGTATATCAAAGTTTGCAATTCAGTAAAGTAGAGAGAGACAAAGTAAATTTTATTTCTTCTTCTATTTTTCTTTCTTTTTCTTTTTATGATTTTCAGAATCTTTAAAGGAAGGATTTTTCAATCTTTAAACCAAATTCTCTTCTTTGAATGTTCAAAAGGCCTCATGTTAAGAATCAGCCACAGTGAGCATGTAGTTTTCATTGCTCTGTTTCCAGATGGAGAAAAGGCAGAATGAGCATGGGAGGGAGGTTTGGAGGCTGCACCTGTGATGAGAGATGAGAAGATGGATATTTGAACTTGCCTACGTGGTTCTTAAGAAACAGGCGCCCTGCTCCACTCCTCCTTGCTATCAATCACCACTCAGCCTCCTTCAGGGAAAGAAGATTATTTTGATAGGCATGTTTTTTCCCTATGTTTAAACTAAGACTTAAAAGAGTAGAAAATTGGCCTATAGTTAGTTCATCTTGCTCTTCTCTGTGCTAGTTCTGTTCTTTGGGCAAACCCTACTATCATATCACTTAGAGACTCTAACTCTTCCAATACCGTAAGAGCCTCTCCAGTGCTTAGCGCAAGTGTGTAGCACACAATACTGCTCAAACAGTGGGAAATCAAATGAAACAATTCAAGAAACTTGTTGTGCAAAGCCAAGCCCATCTTTGCAAAGCTAGAGCCATCTTTTTCTCCCTATAGCTTCCCCGTTCAGGTTCCCTCTTTGCAGAGAGAGACAACACAGTAGAATCTGTTTTGCTACATCTGTGCAGGTAACATCATGTAAAACAGGCAGAGTTAAATGATTTCCTCAGACCTGCAGCTTAAAGCCTTTTTTCTTTTTTTCCATTCTTGTTCAAGACTCAACAGTCCAGCCTCACCCAACTCTAAAGCAAAAATGAAAAAGTAAGCGAAATGTTTAAAATCACTATGCTCAGAATCTCCATCCCATCCCTGGAGGCAGTCCCTGGAAAACATGTGTCACCTTTTTGAGTAATGCCATCTCTCCTCCTTTCTTTTTCCTTCTTCCAAGGCTCTGGAGCAAGCTTTGGGTGGGGCTTCTCCTCTCATTAGAGGCACAGCCTGCTATTTGGGGGACTTTATGCTTCAAACGTTCTAATTCTGGTTGGGCTGCATGTTAACTAGAAACTGTGCCACATGCTCAAGGTCAAGAGGTACAGCTTACACTTGGCTGGGTATTAGAAGGACGATCCATACTCAGGACCTTAGGCATCAAGCAACCTGGTTCAAAGCTCAAATTCTGGCTCTGCCACTTCCTAACCATCTGATCTAAGACAAATTACTTAACTTCTCTGAGCCTTCATTTTTCTCATCTGTAAAATGGGCTTAATAGAACCTATACCACATGATAATTAATATAATTTCTAATACAGAAAATACTCAATGACTGCTAACTGGTATGCTCAATCTCTCTCTCTCTCTCTCTCTCTCTCTCTCTCTCTCACACACACACACACACACACACACACACACACACAAACACACACATAATTATCTCACTGGGTGACAGCTGTATCCTCAAGCCAACTCTATGAAGTTGGTTTTTAGGACCATTATTTTGCAGATGTAGATGATAAAAATGAGACCCAGAGAAGTTAAGTAACTTGCCTGAGGTGGCACAATGTGGAAGTGAAGCAGTGGCACTCGTATTTGAACCCAGATCCTTGATTCTTACATGCTCTGAGTGCTTCATTTCATATCAGGCATCTGAGATATACCAAGCTCTCTTACCAATGGAAACCACAGTCCCCAGAATGCCCTTACTATGGCCTCGGGCAGGAGGGCCCTCCTCTTGGATGTGTTTAGCAGAGAACTTCACCTCATTATTACCTCTGTGAAGGATTCTCCGAGCCCATCTATCCCCAGTACAGAAGTAGCTGGTCCCATTCTCTTCTTTGATCCCAAAGTTCTTTGTCATTTCTCTAACTTGATTAGGACTTCTAACTCATACACTCTTTTCACGTATCTGTCACCACTCCTAAACTAGTTCCTGAGAGCAAGGTCTGTGATCGGAGTAAATGCTGAATTTACACTGTGTTTACTCTGTGTGTTGAATGAGAGATCATACACACAATTCCCTGTTAGCAGCAAGCAGTCATGTGACACATGCTGGACCAGGAACTTTCCATGTATTCTCTGATTTAATAAACACGACCATCCCATAAGGTTGACTTTACTTTATAGAAGAGAAAACTGAGCTTTGGAGTGATGAGCAATTTGCCATGATCTTATCTTAAAGGCACAGTCATGCCCACTCCAATGTGCCCTTTTCCTCCTCCATACTGAATGGAGAAATTAGCTTTCCTTTCGAGATACCTCACTACCCTGCCTCAAATACCCATTCACACACACACACACATAAGGGCACCATCACACTGAAAGAGTTCTGCAATTAGAGCTTTACTTCCTAGGGTCAGTGTGACTTTTCCACACAACAAAACCTCTTCTTAATGCACATATTTCCCTTCTCTGTCCCTCTGCAGGAGCATCACTGTGAGTCCTCATCAACTGTCTCTTTAATGAAAACTGGGGAGGACAAAGCGTGAAGCCTAAGTTAGGTGTCCAGGAAGAGGAGGTGCCAGGAAAATAAAGGGGATTGGAAGGAAGGCAAAAGACCATGGAAGGAGTGAGGATTGAGAGCAGGTCCCGCCACCCCCCGCTGTTAGTGAGCAGCCCCAGGAGCTGGGATTGTCAGCAGCTAAGCAAGCAGGGCCAGGGCCCTCCCTGTCTGTCTCTGAGGTCACTCTCCAAGCACTCTGCCACACTGGCTTGCCAGGCATCAGTACCATCCATCAGGAAGGTGCAGCCCTGCCTGGCTCTGTGTCCTCTGGTCCCAGACACTGAGCCAAACCTAGAGCTGACTCAGTTGTCCCCTCTCTGAAACGCCTTCCACTCTGGGTATGTGCCCATTCTGTTTATTGTTTGTTTTCCTCACCGCAGAAAATCGGATTCATCTCTGTAGCCCCAACACATAGCTCAAGACCTGACACAGGGTTAGTGCTTAGTAAATGCCTATTTGTTTGAGAAGCACAAAGGTATGGAGAAAAAAGCATAGACTTCAGAGCCAAATACACATGGATTTAGATACTAACGAGGCCATTTAGTCTCTGTGACACCTTGGGTAGTTACATCAATCCCCATACTTCCTTTTTTCATTTGCAATTGGAAATAATTCTTATGATTCAATATTGCTGGATAAATCACAGGAGATAATTCAGGTGGAAGAAGCTTATAAACTGTAAAGTGCCGACCAGTAAGTAATTCTCATCATGATCAAGTAGTTTAATATTTCACTATTGGAGCTGGTGTTCTGACCCAAGATCCATTTTACAGGGTTTGGGGACACACGGATCTCAAGGATTTGCCTTATGCCTTCTGTGTGCTTGAAAGTGACTCCTAACATCATCATTGTAATCTGCTGCATTCATTCATCATTCATTCACTCATTTATCTTATTTCATTCAGCAAATATGTATCACTTGTTATTTTCCAGGTTCTGTGATCAGTTCAAGAGATACCACACTGAGGAAAGCACTCATGGTTTTAGTCTTCTGGTGCTTATAGGTTAATGGGAGAGAAGGGCATTACACAAATAACTGTTGCAATATTTTATTATAGTTGTGATAGTGCTAAAAATGGAAGGGACAGGAAATCTGGGGAGTATATAACAGAGAATGAATCATGTCTGTGTGTGTGTGTGTGTGTGTCCAAGGAGAGGGAGATAAGGAAGAGGAAGAGCAGAACGTCTGCCATCCCCTTTAGTAAGTGGCATTATTCTTCATGGAATTTGCTGCCACTCTCCACCGGTCTCCCTGTCTCATCAGCAGCCACAGTTCACTCCATCATTCAGGCTAAACAGATAGGGATTATGCTGATCTTCTCTCTCCCCTCCACAGTCAGCATCCAGGTACCACCACTTCTATCCACTGCATATACCAGATCTCATGCTGTCTCCTTCCTACTCTGCTCTTTCTACCCTAGGCCAGGCCCTCAGCACCCTCTCACCTCAATTGTCACAACAGCTTCTCTAAGGACTTCCCACTCATCCATGTCCCCGGAAACAACTAGTGACCAATGTCCCGAAAGCCCAAATCTGACCACGTTCTCCTCTGTTTAAAATCCTGTAACAGGAAACTTTCCTCCTGAAGAAAAACCCTGAACTCCTTTTTTGTCTTAGCACCAAAACTAGCTACACACTTTGCAGGGCCCAGTGCAAAATAAAAACGCAAGACCCTTTGTTTAACACTTATTAAGAATTTCAGGACAGTGGTAGCAGAGCATTCAACCAAGCACAAGACCTTTCTCAGTGTGGGGTGTGTGAATTGCACAGGCACATGCCAGGGAGCTGCCATGCCTGGCACTAATGGCCCCACGTGGACTGGTCCCAGCACCTCTCTTAAGCCACCGTGACTGTGTGTCACTCCCCAGTAAACCTCATGCTCTATCATGCCCTTTCTTTTCACATGCTGTCCACCTGGACTCCCTTTCCTTTCTGGGTTAACTACTTCTTACCCACCAAGATTCTTCCCAGACACCATCTCCTTCCTGTCTTGCAGAATGCATGCCCCAACTATGGATTCCCACAACCCTGACCTTTCCCTGCTAATAGAAGTCACTGAACTTCATTGAAACTGTTTATCTCATATTCTGTCAATCGAATCTTGAGTTCTCTGGTGGCAGGGACATAGTCTACCAACTTTAGATCATATATAAACCTAATATTGATGTAACTAACAAATACTTAATACCATGAACTAACTGTGCTAAATAATTTCCGTGTATAATCTCATGTGGCACATATTATTATAGCGGAAGTAGCTAGCCCAAGATCACAGCTAGGAAGTTGCAGAGACAGTACTCAGGATCAAGTCCTTTTGATTCTAAAGCCTATATTCTTAATTCATATACTTTGCCCATTCTCAAAGTGCCAGGCAAACACATGAATATAGGATGTGCTTGTCTCAGCAATGGCCTTGTGAAAGATATCCTAATACTTGGAACCTGTGAATGCTACCTTAAATGGCAAAAACAGGATTTTGCAGATCTGATTAAGAATCTTGGGATGGGGGGGATTGATTATGCTGGATTATTTGGGTGGGCCCTAAATGCAAACACACGTATCCTTGTAAGAGGGAGGCACAGGGAGATTCCATACACAAAAGAGAAGAAAGTAATGTGACTACAGAGGCAGAGATAGGAGCGATGTAGCCACAAGCCAAAGGATGATGATGGACACCAGAAATTGAAAGAAAAAATGAACTTATTCTCCCTGACAGCCTCCAGAAAGAACACAGCCCTGCTGACACCTTGATTTCAACCCAGTGATACCAATTCTGGACAACTGATTCTCCAAGAACTGTGAGAAAATAAATTTCTATTGTTTTAAACCACCAAATTTGTGGTAATTTGCTACAATAGACATGGAAAATTAATACATAGGATAAATATTTAGAAGAGTCAATGAATGAGTAGTAAATGTATAGAAGAATAAATGAATTGTATGCTAGATGATTTTTACTAAACACACATAGAACTAGCAACTTCCAAAGTAAACATTGTCCCATTCTACATGACAGGACCGAGTTTAAATGACTTTTTATAAAATCACCAGCTAATGGGCAAAGGATTTGGGAGAAGACTCCTAGTTCTGAGCATTTTCAACTATAACCCACTTTTTCCTCCCTGTATAAGAAAAAATAAATAAAAATGTGAGACTAATAGAATTCGTAAGTAAATTTTCTAGCTCAAACTTTGCATCTCCTTTTTACTCCACATCCATGTCCAGCTGATGTACGATTGGTGGGAGGATGACCCACAAGTCCTAGCCACCATAACTGTGAATCCTTTGAGGAAAGGGACCACCTCTTCTTTATTAAATAGTTTCTAGTCCCTGGAACAGTGTCTGGCACCTAGTAATATTTGGTGAATGTTTAATTAAATAAAAGAAGAAATACATCAAAGAAAATTAATATCAGACTTAGTAATAATTGTGATTTAGTGCCATTTTCCTCCTTTCACTATGACCCGGGATGACTGAGTCACTAAAATATTAGTAAAAATAATTTCCAAACAAGTGGAAAATATTAGGTTGCAGTATAATTATAGATGTGTCTGTCTTCACCACTAGCTGAGAATGCTTTTAGAGAAGACAACATTTTCCTATGTTTCTGTATCTCTCCTCCCATGGGAGGTTTAAATAAACCTGTATTTAATGCAACTAAAGGAACGGTAAGACCCCTTTCTCTGCCCTGAGTAGGCAAAGCTTATTTGCTTCTGGGACTCAAATCTGACGGGGTTTTTTTTGGTTGTTTTTTTTTTTTCCTTGCAACTTTGTGCAATGGTTCCAACTTGAATATAAGTAGCATTTGTATCATTTCAACCACCATGCATCTCCATCACTGTATGAAATTGAGAGCTTACTCTGGCTCCCTCAGGGAGGAATTGTTATGGGAGATTCATGCCTTTGGATGTGAGGCTCCCAGTTAAAAGGCCCCTGTTAATTTATAGGAGGCCATAAATCATCAAGAAAAGAAACATTGGCTCACAATCCTTGAAAGGAAAAGACATCCTTCATGACCAAATGAAAACCAGGCCACAAGCCTAAGGATGATTTAGGACTCTGGACTCACTTATCTCTCCCTGGTTGATTTAAATCCCCTGGGACTTTTCTGCTTAGGCCAGGGGAAGGGAGGGTTTTGCACTGACCAGTGGCCATGGATGAGAGGGATACAAAATGTCATTCAGCTCAAGACACATCACTTGTCCTCGGAAGAGTGATGCCATTCTTTGGGTCATTTGCCATGATCCTGCCAATTGGCCATGGCCTTCACGGTCCCTCAGAACAAAGTTTGTACTTGTAGGAGACAGCTCGCATTCAGATATTGATTTAATACTGGCATTTTTAGCCTTGGCCAAGGTGTTTAGAAGACTGTTCTTGTGAGCTGGAAGCAAGGAAGGAAACAGCAACAAATATTATGAGTTGTTTTAGGTGGTGGCTACCCAGGCGTATACAGATGTCAAACCTCATCTAACTTAATACTTAGGATCTGTGCATTTTACAGCATGTAAGATTATAAGAAAATTCCAGTGAAATTATTTCTGGAAGCAAGAAAATGATTATTTAATTAATTAGAAACTAATTGTCAGGAAATGTGACTATCACTGCATAGCGTACGATTTCTTATCAGGGCAAGAAATATTTCCCAAATACCTAATATTATGGATCAAGTTCTGCATCAGGTGCTGAAGATAGAATGTTTCTGTCATCAAGGGACTTCTGGGCCAGAGGAAGAGGACAAGGATGTGAATGGGCAATTATAATACAGCTCAGTGAATGCTATGATGGGATAAATTAAATATACACAAGGGCTGTGGGGTCAGAGGTGATGACCCATTCAACCCAGCTGGAAGTAAAGAGTAGATTTCAGAAGCTTGAAGGAAGGGTAGAAGTTTTCCATTCAAAGATCAGGGCAATTAGAATAGGGAAAAGAGCTTTAACAAAGAAACAGGCGGTGGTGTGAAACTCCATTTTGGGTTTTTTTTTTTTTGGTTTTTATTTTAATCATTATGAGTAACTGTCAGGGGGTTATAAGAAGGAGAGAGGGTGCTGGATCAGAAAGTATGAGGTTGGAGAGGGCAGTCAATGAGACTGGAAATGTTAAGAAATGAATTTTTTCCAGATGAGAGATTGTCTCAGCTGAGTTAAAGGAAAGCAGGCTAGAAACTGCATCCACATTTGGGTGGACATCGGGAAGAGAGAATATTATTTGCTCTGTTTTACCCTTTGGCATGGTGGGGTAAGGAAAGAAGATAATAAAGGCAGCATCATATACAGAGTGAGTGGGCTGGATGGCAACCAGGAGGCGTGGGTTCCAGGACCTTCTCTTTCACAGAACTTACTCTGTGACTTTGGGCAGGTCAGTTGGGGATAATGATAGCTACTTCACAAACAGAGTGAGATGCAAGGATATATCGGGTAAAGCTCTTTGAATATTGTACAGAGCTTCTTAAACATTTGGTTATAAAATTCACAGGAGGTGCAGGAAGGAGTTTACATGTAAAAAAGAGGTTGCATATATCAAGTTCTTTTCAACTTTCGATTTTGGCAAATCTTGCAGAAGACCTCATGAGTGGCCATAGGAAGAGGTTGATGAACATTTAACTGCCCCACAACCCAGCATACATCCAGCTAGACAGTCAGAGAAAAAAATGCTATGAATACGTAAGGAAGAAAGAGGCACCACTGAGAAATGTGAGCTGCTCAAGAGCTGGGCATGTTTTAGGCACTGAATGATTTTTGTAACCACTATACAAGATTCTCACAAATATCACCAGTGTGGTGAGATATTGAAATCATGTCACGTTCCCTGCTTCAGGGCCTTCACACGAAGTGGGAGGCGGGAGGACTATAATTCCCTGGGCACAGTCCAGGAATGGGCATAGAATTTGGCACTACTGTGTCATCCACAGGATATGAAGAGACTGTGAGCGCCTCCCCTATGCCTTCACTGACCCGTCTTAATGCTCTGTTGAGGCCCAAATCCTGTTTGTAAATGGAAGATCCCCAACCCTCACCGGGGTCCCCTACTGCTGTTCTATGGGAGCCATCCAGCCCTGTCCAATTGATTGATTTCTCCGGATACACCAAGGGTGGTCTTAGGGGGAAGGGGGTCTTGGCAGGATCTCCCCTCATATTCTCAGCTCATTTGCCACTGTGCCCTTGCCAAGTTTTGCTTCCCTTACATTTCATCAGATCATTCCTTAGTCAGTTTCCTTAAGACACATTCAGAGAATCTGAATTGAGCTTCAATCAGTCCCCGACTTCCCTCAGAAAGTGTTGTTAGGGAACTTGCCTACAAAAGCAGCCCGGGCACTGTCCCAGATTCCAGTCTCCCTTTCCTCTCATCCTCATGCTCCTCCCATCATTTAATTAATTCTCATCTAGCTTTCCTCAGTGGCCACTGCTCTCCTGATCACTGGACAAGCCCTTGTGAATCCTGAAGAGCTGTGCCAAGAATCTGCCTGTCATAGCCCTTCTTTTTTGCTCACTGCAGCCATGAGACTTTTGTCTAATTATCTCTGGACCTGAAAGCAGTTTCATTTTCTGGAGAAGAGCATACAAGCTCTGGTCTCCAGCTTCCCCAATACCAAAAACAGGCCCCTTGGGTAAAAGGGCTGCTGCAAGTGCCTCCTGTCAAATATTCCCATCTACCCAAAGTAAACCCTTCTCTGAGAAAAAAAGGAGAGAATTAATTTACAATATCTTAGCCACAAGTCATGCATCAAAGTAAGTACAAACCCTTGTCTGTTTCCACAGCCTTCTCTAAGCTGAAAGGTTTACGCCAAACATTCCCCGAAATATCAACAAGAAATTATGTAATGTGGCTACTGGGGGCGTGGGAGCACTTGCCTATCAGAAGCAACCAAAATAAATCCCACACCTGTAGCATTATCTCCATCTAGTCTAGGTACCACTTAGTCAAGGCCACCACTAGCTCTTGCCTGAATCCCTACAGTAGCACCCCACATGGCCTCCTTATTGCCACTTTCACACCCCTATAACCTATTCTCCACTTGGAAGCCAGAGAGACCCTTTAAGAATATAAATCACATCTCATTTTCCTCCCCCACCTACAGTCAAAACCCACTTAGGGTAAAACCCAAACTCTTTCTCCTGCTTACAAAGCCCAATGGTCCTATTTCCGCCCACTGTGCACACTTGACTCTACCACTCTTGTCGCAGCCACTCTGCTTTAGACTGAACAGTACTCTTTTTGGTGCTCAGAGTGCCAGCCTGGTTCCCTCCTCAGAGCCCTTCCAACAGAAGGTTCTCTTTTCATGGGATATTCTCCCTTCTTACTTTTGTGTGCTGTGTTCCTGCTTGTCATTCAGATCTCAGACCATCAAGGAGGCCAGCCTTTCCTTGGTCCTGTAACTTAAATTTTCTGACATATTGTATTAGGTTGAGCCACATGACATTGCTGTTTGTAGGTTGAATGCTGAAAGTTTCATAATATTGAACCTAACAGAAGGTCTGTACATAAGTGTTTTTGCATTCATCGTGAGTTTTACACATGTGCATGTGTTCACACTGCTTTCATATAAAATGTCGAAGTATATCTGATATGTAACAGGTAAGAGAATAAAGGGAGTTACTCTTTCTATCACTGCTATTGTCAACATTGTCATCGTCATCACTATTTCAAACCATGTAAGAAGATGTAAAAAATAAGGAAGATGTAGGAACAGAGGAAATCTCAAGATTGCACCAATTTGAGATATAGGAGACAAGGGGTCTGAGGTTGGATCTTCTGCTGCTGTCAAACTGTATGATCTTGGATAAGACAATATTTTTTGGAGATAATGCAAGGATTAGATTTTCAAATTAGACCCATAAGAATGAAATATACTACTGAGTATCGAGCTTTACTAATAATTTTAAAGCTACAAGTAATCACAAGGCTCAGGGAAAACAGGAAGAGGCCTAGGACTACCAAGTCCTTTCTTGCTACAGTAGGACTTGGTCTGATCCAGATTTAACATATAGGTCTCTAAAAGATGTACACAGGCACAACACTTGCACAAAATCCAGCTCTTTTGGTCATTTAACATCTCCTTTTTATACTCCAGGAGTTACATAGCTTTCATGACATTTTTCAGGGACCCGCACTCCGTGAATCCTTAGATTCTAGGTTTATCTACCATAAGCAATCGTGGAGTGATAAGTTTCAGGCTGTTAAAAGTGTCACCAAAATAAAAACTCTGCCACTAATGAATACCATCAGTGGTTTGCCCTGGAGTCCCTCATAGCATGTTTACAAAGAGATTTGACCCAGTGACTATATTGTTTCTTCGTGCAGCATCTCCAGGAAAGGGAAGGAATGTATTGCAAGCCTGGCTAACCTTTTCTTCCTGCTTCTCTAGGCTGCAGATCCTTCATCTGTAAAGAGAAAAACTTGCTCACCATATCTGAGGACCCAAAGGGTTTTAAATCTCATTCAACCCATAGTAAAAAAAAAAAAAAGCCATTTCCTGCCATGACACATATCAGGCAGAATCTAAGTAAGCAGCAAGTAGTAGAAGGAACTTTCTACTAGTGAAATGGTTAAACTAAACCCAAAAGGCATCTTCTTGCTTAAAAATTACTCGGCAAGCAGAGGACAGTGAAAGGAAGGAGAGAGGCCTGGAGTCAGAGAGGCCTGAGTTCAAGCCTCAGCTCTAAAATTTAGCGACTATAGAGCTTTAAAGAAGTAGCCCTGTCTACCTAAGCCTCTGTTGTCTTACCCATTAGATGGGAATCATGATATCTGCCTCCTGGGTTGGATGAGTTTTAAATGAGGTGATGCACATAAACACCAAACACAGTGATGGGCAGAAAGCAATTGGCAGTGATGAAGTCATTCATCCATTTATGCCATTGTATGCACTGACTATTCCACAAGGCCTTGCTGTCTACAGAGTCCTCAGAGTACGAAATGGAACAAGAGGATAGGAGTTAGGTGCATTCTAGGGGGTAGCACAGGTAGACCACTAGCCACCCACACCTCTCTCCATTCCCATTATCTTGCCTCTAGCACCAACCCATTATACACACAGCATCCAGAGCAAACTTCCTAAACTACAGATCTGAGGTACTCCCTTGCTTAAAACTCTCCAATAGCTCCCAGTAACCTTAAAGACAAATTGTAAACTCTTCATCTCCATGTACAGTATTAGGCTCTCAGTGATTAGGTGGCTGTTTTCCTGTCTCTGACTCTCCCAGGATTATTTGGGGTAGACTAAGTACTGCAAAAAATAATCCCCAAATTTTAGCAGCATTACACAATAAAAGTTTGCGTCTTATTTTTTTTTTAATTTTATTTTGTCGATATACATTGTGGTTGATTATTGTTGCCCATCACCAAAACCTCCCTCCCTCCTCCCTCTCCTCCCTCCCCCCCCAGCAATGTCCTTTCTGTTTGCTTGTCGTATCAACTCACAAAAAAAAAAAAAAAAAAAGGAGGGGGGGGAAGAAGATATAACAACCACAATTACTTGAAGTTGATACGACAAGTTTGGGTCTTATTTATGCTTCCATCTAATATGGGTTCGTGGAGAGAGAGGCGAGGGCCCCGGGGCAATAATTCAAGACTTTTGTTTCCTCTTGTCTGTGGGTCACTCTTTTCAGGGTTCTGAGTTCTCTCTGTCTGCCAGAATATGGATAAAGCGAAAAAGTGTAGCTCATCTGGTTTATGGAAGACATGCATAGAGTGTCCTGACCTATTCTATTGGCCAAAAAAGCAATCAGAAAGTTGGTTTACCTAACTACAAAGGAGGCTGGAAAATTAGATATTGATTAGCATTCTTTGCCCTATTCCCTTTCAATTGACACTAGAGCAATTCTAAACTCTTTCTACTTGTCTGCTACACCATTCAGATCCATACCATTTAGGTGCTTCTGCCCATGCTGGTTTCTCTGTTAGTAATGCTTTAGATAAACTCCTTTCTATCCTTCAGTCCTTGTTCAAGCATTTTCTTCTCTTCAAGTCTTCGTGTGTGTGTGTGTGTGTGTGTGTGTGTGTGTGTGTGTGTGTGTTTTATTTTTCTTTGTACATGTTTAAGGGGTACAGTTTGTCCTGTCCTTATTCAGAGTCAGGGCTAATTGCCCATTTCTCCTTAGTACTTCTAAATTTTGCCCACACTGTCATGCTGTCCTGATGGTTTTGCTCATATGCTTGTCTCCCCTCTGGAATTTTAGCTCCTTCTGAGCAGAGACCCATGTTAATGCATCACTGTGACACCACCATCCAGCACACACCCCAGTACGGAGTGAGCTGCTGTATGCAGAATTGCAGTAGTACTCAACATCCCCAGAAAAATAGAGCCAAGTGTTAAAAGCCAAGTTTAAAGTTAGACCACCTGGTCTGGAAGCCCAACACTATTGCATAACCTTGATCAAGCTGCTTATTCTTTGAATATCAGGAGCTTCATGTGTAAAGCCAGAAGAATATTAGCTCTCCATAGCATATAGTTGTGAAGAACTTGGGAGTTAAAAATATAAAGCTCTCAGCATTGTGTTACTACACACAGGAACATGCAATAAAATACTGACTATTGCTATTATGTTCTTCTGACCTATCTTGTGGTCAGAAACAGAAATGCTCTCCCCTGCCTTTGAACAGACTTAAATTAGGACAGAGAACCTCACCCTGTGGATAGGTGGCCCCCAGGGAGTGACTCAGGCAGACCCAAGCCTTGGGGAGCCTCCATGGCCCTGGAAGAGTTCCTTGAGTGAGGTCTGGCAGGGGCAACGAGGAGCTGACAAACGAAATGATTTAGTCTGCTCAGCAAAGTAAACGTGGCTCCGGGAAGTTAAAAGTAACTCAGAATGGAAGCTGCAACTGCCACTGGGTGGAGGAAATTTTTTTTTTCCAAGCTCAATTTGTTTTCACTTGAACTGCTCCATTTCATCAACATGGCTCTTTGGAACATTGGCTAAATTCCCTGAAAAAGTCTCTTTTTTAAAGTTTTTTTTTCCCCCTCCTCTCTAGTTCCTCAAATGCAATAAAAATGAAACACTTGGAAACCTAGAGAAAGACCCCTCCAAACACCAGGACAGCATAGGTGTGTACTGGGTACATGCTTTCAGATTGGTTGGCACAGGGGGGACTGTAGGTTTGGATGTAAAGTTGTTTCATGTAGCACAGTGACTACAGTTAAATCATTCCCTGAAATGGCCCTGCAGTTGATAAATGGCCTTGTGTTCACAAAGACCCTGTTATCCAGGTCAGTCCTGTGTGAGGCTCTCCATGTCTCCCCATTTCAGTCTCAGGAGGAAGGAAACAGACCTACAGTGGCACAGAAGTTTTCTCAATCAAGACTCCCAGGTGCAGCTTGTTCTCTGCTGACGCATCTGAGAGATGGACTATCACTTCATTGCTCCACCAACACAACCAGAGCAAGGGCCCAAAGCCAGAATATGTCAAGAGAGTTTCCTTCTTTTATTACCTGAAACTTCTTTAAAAAGAGAGCAATAAACCAGAGGCCCCTGCTTGTACTGGCTCATGAAAGGTTCTGAGATGACCTAAGCCTTCCTGTGAAGAACCAGATAATTCCAGACCAGCTGTGGTTCCTTCTGAGTATGAACCATCCCAGTATTAAAGCTTTAGTTCTCTCTTTTGGAGAAGAAATCCATAATGTCAACAGCAAAAAACTACATAAAGGATACTGTCTTTTTTTTTCCTCTTCTGCCTGGCCTTTTTTTGTTTTTGTAAGAACTTGGCAGAGCTGATAAATTAAGCAGATTTTTCCACCCAAGAAACATAAGGATTCATTGTAAACTACATGCAGGAGTTAACATGACTATAGTGACCTAGTTTAAAAAGATAATTTCACCTAATTTTTCTTTCTAAATTATTGAGTATTTAATGCCTACAGATATGAAAAGCTGTCTGCAAAGGAATAACAAGAGAAAAATACCACCATTTTATTGGCATTTTCTAAGAGACTGGCATTGTGTTGTAGTACTCCCACGATCCCACTGATATCTCTTTATTCAGAAAAAATACAAGCTCCTGCAGTTTGCTCAAGGTCCTACAGATAGAATCTGCCAAAGCCATTAGTCAATCAAGTTTTGGTTAATCAGACCCTATTGCCCATTCACACTTATAACTATGAATCTCCTCACCTCACTGTCTCCTTTTTCAAAATGATATGATCTGCCTCTTTGGGTTGTTAGAAGTATAAAATGAAATATTTCATGTGCCTATTATGTGGTTGTATATGAAACTTTATCAGCATAGAATATAAAGCCTCACAATTTGGAGAAGTTCAAAGCAACAGAGTGTGGGGGGAATAGATCATGAAAGGGAGAAGACCACTCCATGACGTCCCCCTACAAATCCCACCTTTTGCTAGGCTGGGACATTATCTTTGTCACCACCCTGACATATCGTGGAAGAACGAGTAATTGTCTTGATTCTGATTGACACTGATCAACGTCTACTACACAGCTGCATGAGATGTCAGCTGCGGTCTCTGAGACCTTTGGGATCTTAACAACATTAGCTTGACACCTTCCCCAACTGTGCAGCCTCTAGAAATCCTTACCCTTCTGCAGCACTTTGGCAAATTCCTAGGAACCCCAGAGCCTCTTGTCTGTCAGTATCTTGTTTTTAAATAAGCATGTCTGTTCTAGTTTGTAAAGACCCAACTGGAAGAAAAACATCAATGATTTCTTTGCGTCCTTAAAAATTCCATTAACATTTGTGAGAGAGAGGACTTTACCTATAATAGGGAGAGGGGTCCCAGAGGAGAAATCTCTATCGCTACCATGAAAACAACTGTCAATGGAGCAGAACATCACCAGTCTAGAAATATCCTCAGCCTGCTCACTACCAAGGTGTTTCACAAATGCTTTATAGAACCCAGTCTCAGCCTCTTTCCATTATGCTAACTTCTACATTCCCTTCCTCCCTTCTTTCATCTTAGTTCTTATGTCTCACCCATTCAAGAGAAGGAGCAAAACTAATAAACCATGTTTGCATCACCTGGAAAGTTGACACTAGATTCATGATAGTCTGGCATCCTATCAATATCTGTGTCTTGAAGATCTCATCTACCTCAAAAGGATTTACTAAGCTCCACCTGTCTCCCCAAGAGGCATTCTAATGGTGAATGCTAAGGTCTTTAGATAAATAATAACAAAGATGTCTATCAATCTTAAGTTGCCCCAGGCTTTAAACACTTTGTATTTATGAATTAATTTAATCCTCACAACAACTCTATGAAGGTATTATTATATCCCCATTTCACAGAGGGCAACTGAAGAAGAGAGGTTAGCAACTTGCTCAAGGTCACATAGATAGTGTCAGACCCCTGACTCAATCCCTGGTTGTCTGGTTCCAGAGTCTGTGCTAACTTCTATATACTCATTAAATAGATAGAAAGATGGACACCCAGATATCCCTCTTAATTCACTGCAAAATTAAGTGAGTATATTTTTTACAAAATAAGTAAAAGAGTAGAACTTGAAGCAAAACTTGGGGTTTTTTGAAAATGTACAAAATGTAAACAGCTAAAAGAAGGCCACACACTATCAGGGTTAAAAATAATAGTAAGATCTTAGTAGATAGTTTCAGAAGGACAGAGGGATCCTCTAAGTTAAGCAATAATCAAGAGCATTAATCAGGTTCCAGGAAGTTACGTGGAGGGGTTAAGTTCAGCTCAAGGATATAACTGTATTTTAAATTGTCTGATCTGTCTCCCATGCCTCCAGAAAAAGCACCATGGCCACTGAGCAGGCTGCTTCCTCTTGCAGGGCTCTTGCCGGGCTCTTGCGGGGAGATAGAGGGTTTTACAGAGGCAGGAGAAGAGAGCTCTTGGTTTCATGAAGATCTGTGTTGCCGCAGAAGAAAGGTATCTCATCGGAGCAAGTTCAGGAAAGTTTTCACTTCCAAGTGGTCTTTGTTTCTTACTTGGAAACCTCTGCGGTGCATCTACATCTGAATGATGATGTGTGTTATAAGAATACAACTCTCTCATCAAAATTCAGCAGACTGCATAGCAGGGTTAGGGTACTGTAAAGAGTGGAGGAAGATACAGTTCTCTACCCCAGAACTTTTTCCAAACACTTGGCTCTCAACAGAGGAAAAGTTAAATCATTCTGTATTTTCAGACCCATTATTGCATAAGAGTAGAAAAATCACTCTGATGATTAGGTTCTTTGAAATTTTATGTTGTTTAAAGATCTATCTTGAGAAATGAAAGTCTCATTCCCTGAATGATTTCATCTTTTCCATTTGGAAAACTATCATACTTTTACCTTTACATCCACCCAGATTAACAGAAAGCTTATCTCATTAAGCATGATAATTTCTTTTTGGGATCCAGTATCACCCATACCCAGAATTGGAATGATAATAACAAGACTCTTTAATAAATACTTTATAGCTATTTAAGCTGTTTGATGAGCATAAACTTTACTGAAAACTTTACTCAAGTGTTAAAATAGTCCTGACGTAAAAAAAAATATTATCCTATTATTGTTGAATTTGTAGTTGAAGAAACGGAGGTTCAAAGAAGGTCCCATAGACAGGGACTAGCAGAATCTGGACTCAACCCAGATCTGAGCTTTAGGTACTCCACTAATTGTCAGATGGAGACATGGCCTCTAACACTGATGGAGAATGCAGCAGAAAAGCCCACCGCCTCCACCACCAGCCTGTCTGCTCACTCATGCATCCTGCCAACCCTGCCATCATCAAAAAGCCTCTCCTCATTCTACTCAAGTCAGCACCACTGAGCCAGGCCCTCTCTGTGGACCCTAGCCATTCAAGCCACACCACAGACCATGCAAGTGGAGCATGCTCTTCTTCCCATGTCCGTGTCCCTAAAGGCTGGGAGCTCATGTCCTCCTTGCTTCTAACAGACACTTCTGGATTAACTTTCCTCAGTCTTTATAGACAGTTCCCATTTATAGGAGGTGCTTGCCATGTGGTTCTGCCTTGCTATACTCCTTCTTAAGACTCATCTGTCCACCTGGCCACTCCTCCTTATTCCTTGAACACTGGCTTCCGCCTTTCCATCTTTCTCCCCACTGCATGTATTGCTATCACGTTTGGTGACTTCAGCTTTGGCTAATCTTTCCAACGTCATGGCCGTTTAGATCCCTTGCCCTCTTCATTTTCTGACTTTCTCCATCTCTCCACTTTGACTGCATTATCTCAACCCAATTATCCCCAATATACCATTTCATAGAACTTCTAGAAAATTCCACTTTACAGATTTCTCTGTTTCCCCCTCATTTCATAGGATCCCCTGCTTTCACGTCCTTCATTATCCAGCTAAGATTTCATTGACCATCACAGCACTTACTTTTCTCAAATTCTCAATTTCTTGCGTCATAGTTACCTTACTGTGAGTCCTATGGAAAACCCCAAATCTGAATGAACTCAACTAGCTATTGTCTTCACCTTGCACTTAGGTTGAGGGGTAATTGTGGAGGGGAAGAAAATCACTCTGAATTGAGAGTGCTCTTAATTATGGTCCTCCACCTTAACTAGACCCTTAATAATGCCCAAGAGTCCCATTACGTTTCTATAGGCAGTGCCTTCCCCTTTTCAGAGGCAGCATATATCAAACGGTCTCCTCTGCTCTCAAACACATGACCCAAACTTCTCCCTTGGTCTCCGTATGACCTGAGTCCCACAGAAAAAAATAGAAGACATGAGTCAGCACTCCCTCAACTTCCTGTCATAAAACTTACATGCATATTTGCCTCTCCATTCATCACTTCCACCTCCCCTCTCCATGGGCTGGAAGGAATAACTTTTATTGTACCATAAACTGGGTTCCATACTCTGGGTCCCACCCCTTCTTGCCTTCTCAAGAATGTTAATTCATCCATCTCCCCATCTCTAGTGGCTACATGCCATTAGCATGTAGACATGGCATTGCTTCCAAGTCCCAGGTCCCCCTACAGATTAACACACACTTTTCTCTGTTTCTCTTTAGGTTCTCTAAAGAGTCCATGTTAAATATCTCCATTCTACCACCTATTCACTCTGCAGACCTCTGTACCCAGCTCCCCTACCTCCACACCACTGAAGCCACACTTGAAAATACTCAGTTATAAAACTGGGTATTTTATAACAAAAATGAAATTTATTGCTTACAGTATCTGAGGCTGGGAAGTCCGAAGTCCGGGGAACACATCCTGGCTCATAATCTCCTTCTTGCCAGATTGCATGTGCATTTTTCACCTTTTGTCTTACTTGACTTCTCTACAATTTAATACTGTTGCTCACTCCAAACTTTCTCTTTTTTTGTTTGGTTTCTGGGACATTATATTTTCCTAGCTATTCTCCTAGCTGTCTGGCTATGCATTTCATCCCCTGTCTTAGGTCATTGTGTTTCATGTTTCCTCGTCTCTCTGGTTGACCTCAATCTCTTGTGACATCCAATTTGTTTATGCCTCCTAAACCTGCATCTCTATCTCAGGCCTGTTTCTGTGCTCCAGATATTAATATTCAATGTTCTTCTACAGACTGCACTGGGATGTCTTACAGGCACTATATATTCAACATTTACTGAACTCCCCCAAATTTTCACTAAACCCATTTCTTTTGCTTCTGTATTTCAATTGCAGTGATTAGTGTCATCATTTGCCCAGTTAATTAAGTTAGAAAAGTAGAAATAATCTTGTCCTCTTTCTTAGCTTCAGCTCCCTTATGTAACAATTATTAAATTCTATGAATTCTATTTCTCAGCTATTTGTTGGCTACGTATATACATGAATATATATATATATCAGTATATACACATATATATGTAAACATATCCAGTCATGTGTCACCTAGTGACAGGGATATGTTCTGAGAAATGCGTCATGAGATGATTTTGTCATTGTACAAACATCCAAACATTAAAACATTAAAGCTAATACTTACAAAAACTTAGATGGTGTGGCCTATTACACACCTAATCTATATGGTTGTATTAGTCTGTTTCTGTTCCTTATAACAAAATACATGGAACTGGGTATTTTATAAAAAGAATGAAATTTATTGCTTACAGTTTCTGACGCTGGGAAGGCCAAAGTCCAGGGAACACATATGGTGACAGCCTTGGTTGTGGTGATAGTGATGGCACAGTATCACATTGAGAAAATGGTGGAGCAGAGAGAGACTAACCTCCTTATTCACTCTCCTTTTAAAGCCTTCCAAACCACTCCCATGACCACCATTTTTAATCCATTCATTATAGCATGGTCCAACAATCCAATCATCTCTTCAAGACTCAACCCCTCAATCACCATAATAGGATTTCCCACCCTACCAACACTGTCACAGTGTGGGTCAAGCTTTGGGGGGACATTCAACCCAAGGCAATGGTATAGCCATTATAATCTTATGGGACCACCATCATATATACTGTCTGTCATTGACCGAAACATCATTATGCAGTGCATGACTGTTTATATACTAGTTATATCTTGTTTCAGTTTCACTCACAGGCCACCACCTGCTCTCTCAATCCAAATTCCAACAATATTTTAATCTCCCTTTGGATTATTTCCCACAACTTCCCCCCATTTGCTTAACTTACTTACATATTTTTTTTATCTTATTTCTCTGATTTTACCTTTCCTAACCCCAAGGCCGAGTTGGGTTCCCCTTCTCTGTGCACCCATAGCACCTAGTGATTATCTATATCTTATCAGTTACACTGTCTCGTAATTGTCTGTTTACTCACCTGTCTCACCCACTGTCTATTTCACAATTTTGTCTTGAGCACCTAGCCCAGCCTTTGGCACATAACACGTGATAAATCAGTATCTGTTGAAAAAATGGTCTATTTTTAAGCTATAACTTTTCTATTAGTTGTGCAGTGACTTACAAACTTGTATCACTCAATGAGTGTATGACTTTTTAAAGTTTGTTTTACAGAGGTATGATACAATAAAATTCACTAGTATTACATGCATATTTCAATGAGTTTTACAAATGTATACATTCATATATCTACCACAACAATCACGATATAGAACATTTCTATCACTGCAAAAAAATACCCTTGTGCCCCTCTGCAGTAAATCACTCCCCCTCGCCCTCAAGCTCTTGGCAATGGCTTATCTGCTTCTTTCTCTACGGTTTTGCCTTTTCTAAAATGTTATAAAACTTGAATCATGTAGTGTGTAGTCTTCTGAGTGTGGCTTCTTTCACTTAGCATAATGCTTTCAAGACACATTCAAGATGTTGTGCATATCGGTAGTTTGTTCACTTTTACTGCAGAATAGTGTTCTACTGTATAGACACGCCAAAATTGCTTACCTATTCACCAATTAATATATATTTAGGTCACTTCCCACTTGGGGCTATTATGAAGAAAGCTGCTATGACAAGTATGTATAGCAAGTACAAATCTTTCTGTGGACACATGTTTATATTTCTCTAGAGTAAACACTTAGGAGTGGAATGGCTGGATTATTTGGTAAGTGTATGTTTAATTTTACAATAAATTGCCAAACTGTTTTCCAAAATAGTATGCACTGCCAAGAGCAACATTTGAGTTTTCAGTTTTGCACGTCTCACCAAAACTTGGCGTTAGTCTTTTTAACTGTAGCTGTTATAATGATTATGCAGCAGTACCTCATTTGGTTTTAATTTGCATTTCCATGATATCTAATGATGTTAGACAAATTTTCATAAGCTTACTGGCTATTCGTGTCTTCTTTTGTAAAGTGTCAAAAATTTTTGCCAATTTTTATTGAGCTGTTTGTCTTTTTATTTTTCAGCTGTAAAAGTCCTTCATGTATTCTAGATGGAATCTTTTGTTAGACATACATATTGCAAATATTCTCTCATAGTATGTAGCTTGCCTTTCCATTTTTGTAACAGTATCTTTTGAAAAGCAGAAATGTTTAAATTTGATGAAGTATGATTTATGAATTTTTTTCCTTTCAGTTCATACTTTGTGTGTTCTTAAAAAATTTTCTTTTTCTATTTCAGGTGGCAAAATTTTATTCCTATATTTTCTTCTAAAGCTTTTGTACTTTGAGTTACTATATTTAGATCTATGATTCATTTCTATTTAATTTTTGCATAAGTTGTGAGATAAAGGTTAAATTACTGTTTTACGTATAGATATCCAGTTAATACATCATTTTTTGAAAATCTACTCTCTTCCTAATTAAATAACCTTGGCATTATTTTCAAAAATCAATTAATATGTATGAGTGGATTTATTTTTGGTCTTTATTCTGGTCCACTTACTTACATGCCTCCCTTTATGCCAATACTATACTGTATTAATTAATGTATTTAATAGTGGGTGTTGAAATCGCATAGCAAAGTCTACCACCATTTGTTACTTTCCAGAATTGTTTGGGCTAATCTATGCTTTCCACTTTCTTATGAATTTCAGAAATATCTTGAAAAATTCTACAAAAAAAAAAATAAAAGCCTGCTGATATACAAATTGAGACTGTTGAATTTATAGGTCAATATGGAGAAAATAGACACCTTATTAAGATGTCTTATCCATTTACATGTTATAACTCTCCATTTGCTGGTATCTTTTTATTTAACAGGTTGTGTGACTTTTAATATTCAGATCTGGCATGTATTTGATTACTTTTATCCTTAAGTATTTTGTAGTTTTGATCCTATTGTAAATGGTAGTTTTTGAATTTCAAATTCTAAGTATCTGTTGATGGCATGTAGAAATGCAATTTTTTGTGTGTATTGACTTCTTATCTTGCAACATAGTTAAATTTACTTTTTATTTTCAGTACTTTTTTTTTTTAGAGATTTCTTGGAATAGTCTGTATTCAATCATGTTGCCTGAAAATAAAGCTGATTTTTCTTATTTTTTTTATGTTTGAATTTTACATTTTTTTCTTCGCTTATTTCATGGTACAGAACTTCCAATACAGTGTTAAATAGAAGTCATGAAAGTAAACAAACTTTCCCCATTTCTGATCTTATGGAAAAGGCAGTCAGTCTTTCATGAGATTAGTTGTTAAGTTTTTCTTATAAATGCCCTTTATCAGGTTGAGAAAGCTCCTTTTTCTTCTAGTGTTCTGGGAGGTTTTATCATAAATATGTATTGAATTTGTTGAAATGTTTATTCTGTGTCCATTGAGATAATCTTTTAGTGTTTTCTTTCACTCTGTAAATATAGTAAATTTTGTTGTGTTATTTTGATTGATAAATAAACATTACATTTCTGGTATAAATCTCACTTAGGCTGTAATACTATTTACATATTGCTCTGTTTGATTTGCTAATATTTGATAAAGTTTTCTAAATCTTTGTTCAAAATGGATATCCCCCCGCCCCCTTACCCCAGGGTAATGCTAGCCTTGTATAATTAGTTTGGAAGGGTATTAGTTCTCCATGCTGCATGACAAATGGCCCCAAACCTTAGTATCTTAAAGCAATAAATACTTATTATCTCACAGTTTCTGTCAGTTGGGAATCCAAAAGAGCTTAGTGGGTTGTTCTGGTCAGGGTCTCTCAAGAGGTTGTAATAAAACTCTCCACCAGGGATAAAGTCATTTGGGGCTGGAAAACTCACTTCCAAGGTCATTCACATGTTGTCTGAAACCTCAGTATCTTCCTATATGGATCTTTTCATAGGCTGCCTGAATATTCTCATAACATGATAGCTGGCTTCCCACATAGTCATTGATGAGAAAAGAGACATACAGAGAGATAGAGAGAGAGAGAGCAACTGTCTTTTATAACTTAATCTCAGAAGTGATATACTATCACATCAGCCATATTTTATTGGTTACACAGACCAAACTTGATACAATATGGGAGGAAACTACCCAAAAGTGTGAATGCCAGGAAGTGGTGTTCATTTTCCTCAGCCTGAATAATTTCCTGTAACATTAGTTATACTGTTGTTTTGCTAGTAAGAAAATACTCTCAGCATTTTGTTCTGTCTAAAGATGTTTTTATTTCACCTTCACTTTTGAAAGATAGTTTATCTGAAACTAGAATAATAAGGTGTTATTGGGTTTTTTTATAGCCTTTTAAAGATGGCATTACACTGTTTTGCCTAGTTCCACTTGCTGGCATAGTTTCTGACTAGAAGCCTGCAATTGTTCTTATTTTTATACGGTATGAAATGCACATTTTTTTTTTTCTCTGACTGCTTTATACTTTTTCTCTTTAATATTAGTTTTAAGAAATTTAATCATGATGCTTCTTTCTGTGGCTTTCTTTGTGTTAATCTTGCTTTGGGTTCACTGAACTTCTGAGATTGATGAGTTGATAGTTTTTGTCAAACTTGGAAATTTTTCAGCCATTCCTTCCTCAAATCCCTTAGATTTTAGTCAAATAGATTTTAAACTACTTGATACTTTCCAACAGGACACTAAAGTTCTACTGAATTTTTTCAGTCTTTTTTTCCTCTACTTCATTTTAGATAGGGTCTGTTGTTACGTCGTTCTGATCACTAATACTCATATTATACAGTTTTAATTTGCAGTTTATCCCATTCTGTGAAATTTTGGATATCACATATTTTACCATTATAAGTTCCATTTGGGTCTCTTTTACATATTCTATTTCTCTCCTCATTATGTTTATACTTTCTTTTCCATACCTCAGCATATGAAGCATACTTGTAAAAGTGGGTTTAATGTCCTTGTCTGCCAATTTTATCATCTATGTCACCTCAGGATCTGTTTCTGTTGACTGACTTTTAACTTGGTTATAGGTCCCAATTTCTTGCCTCTTTGTAACCATACTATTTTTTGAGAATTTTACATATTTGTGGTACTATGTTTTCTTATGCTCCTTTGAAGAGTTCAATTTTTTCTTGTGGCAGGCAGTTAAGCTACTTGAAAATTTACTTGGTTCCTTTGAAGTTTGCTTTTATGCTGCTTCAGAGTGACTCTAGAATAGTCATTTATTCAAAGCAAATTTAGCATCACTTCTAAGATAGGATGATTCCAGGATTTCTAAAGAATTCCTCATGTATTCAACAAGGCCACTCCACTATGGCTGGTGGGAACTCAAATGGTGTATGCAAAAGTCATGGCTTAAAATTTTCCAGTAACTTTTTTGTCCAGCAGTTCCTTGTCTAAGCCCGAAATTTTCACTCTAAGCATCGACAGGCCAAGAACATTATGGGAACCCTTTGCAGATTTCTGTTACTCGTTCTTTGCTAAGTTCCCTTCCTCGGGTACTCTTACCTATAAATTCTGACCACTTTGTCCTCCCTAACTGCAATCTCTGTCTCATCTGCTCAGCAAGACCACTCTTGCTCTAGGTTGCCCCTCCCTATGAAGCTTTCTAGGAATTGCCCCCGAGCTGAAAGCCTGAATGATGGGAGAGCTTACCTCATTTAGATCTCTTCTCACAGAAACCACAGTACTGCTGCCTGTTAACCAATGTCTAGAAATGTTTGATTTCTGTGTTTTGTTCAGTATCCTAGTTATTTATAGGAGAGTAATTCTGGACTCCACTACTCCCTGATAGTCAGAAACAGAAGCCCTGATATAATTTTAACTACATCAAAATTTAAATTCCTTGATAGTAAGACATTTTTCTCTCTCTGAGCACTACATTCTAGATCAAAACAATGGGAGGAAAATGGGAAGGCGGGTGCCACTTCATAAAAGAGAAGAAATGAGAATATGCTATAGGGACATTTTCCATTTAAAGAAGAGGGGGAAATGAAATTCTGCTTCTTCTGGACCAAAGGTTAGTGGGGAAAGAAGAGAGAGGGCGTAAGAAGAGAAATAAGCACACGCATATCCCAAAGTGCTTGCTCTGAAGGATGAGAGATTATCTGGTGGGCAGTACCAAATTCCCCTCTTATGTGGCATGGACACTGAACTGAAAGTCAATAGACCTGTCATAATACAGATGGTTGGAATAAGATACCCCCAAAAGCAGAGGCTTTAGAGGAAATAATCTAAACCATGGTCCAAACGGAGACCAGGAAAGTTTCAGAGAGGTATTCACACCAGGAAGAGCTAAGAGTGGAGGGCGGGTCAGCAGGGAGGATCGGTCTGACGAACTGCATCAAGAAAGAGTTTCCGCTCTTCTCAGCACTCCAGTCTGGATAATTCTTTCATTTGTGTCTCTTAATCTATAACATAACCTATAACATAAGCAATGAAGGCATATTAATATGACTTCATTGTAGTTTTCTTTATAAGTGGTCTCAATTCTTTTCTCTAGATGTATACAACACATCCCTAAATAAACTATAAGATCCTAAAAAAAAAAAAAAAAAAAGAAAGAAAGAGACCATCAGACAGAAATAAGCCAGGAGCAAGCAGAATACCCACTAGAGTGCCCCAAGCATGATGGATCAACTGTACTTCATCAGATACTAGCCAGGATACTACTAAAAAGCACTGTGAGGCCAAGAGAACCCTTTCCTCCAAAGTCATTAACTTTTCCCTCATATACCTAAATGAGAGAAGAGCCTCGAGTAGATGGAGGAATCTGAAAGACTTAGTAGATATTATAGAAAAACTGGAGAAAAAAATGCCAAAAGGCTGTTTAAATTATTAGGTAAAAGTAAGTTTTAAACTAATGTTGATTAAATAAAGTTTAATTATTATTTTTCTTAAATAACATGGGAATAATAAACAAAAATAAAAAAATAAGAGGGAGAGATCATTATGATGAAATAAACAAGCTATATTATCTTTGCATGTATAAGTTGTGATGTGAGTAATTTTTTTTAATGCTTATGGGCAATATTATGATCCATATTTTATACATAGAGAAACTGAGGCTCAGAAAAATTAGTTGATATGTAAATTTACATACCAAGAGTATTATGTAAGCTGCCTCAGTTTCCTTATAGAAACCCCAAAAGCTCATGAAAATTCCTGTCTCCCTCTCCAATTCTCTTTTCTACATACTCTTGCTCTGGGCCAGTGTTTTTGTCCCATTGACTGACATTGAATTCAAATCCATTCCCATACCTTTCAGACTAATGAATTTGTTCAAATGTCTGTTTGGTTTATAATTTTATCCTCGAATGAGATTACACTCTGGAATATGACCTACATCCCAGCAATGAACACTGTTCTTCTAATTCCTTTCCCTACAACGCTCAGCCCTGGATCCAGTTCACATCTAGCACCCACCCCTCAAAGTATTCAGTTGGTGAAGATCCAGGACTTGAGCAAGGAAATGCCTGATCCTAAAGCCCATGATTCCTCTCTTCCTCACTCTGATTCATAGAGCCCTTCTCTGCCCCCAACATATTGTATTTATTTAAGCAACTTGAACTCACCTCCTGGGACCTCATACATTTTCATATATGTGTCACTTCATCAAAATAGCACCAGGCAAGAATCTTTTGTCTTAAGCCTAGAATCCAGTTTAGGGGATTTCTACATTCAGTTTGCACCAGATAAAACCTCAAGGTATGCAGGTGCTAAGGGAAAGATGCTTGCCAGCCTGTCAAAACAGTGTTGTCAAGGCAAAAGTTCTCAGATTTCCTAAGCAGACCACAGGAGCTACACCTTCCCACGTTTTCCTGTAACTGACTTAAGCTCAGTTTCTACATCACAGACAGCCACTAAATGCAATCATCTTTAGAACTGTCTTCTACTATGTAGTGCCCCTAAAAGTTAAGAATAAGTCCAGAACACACCAGAAACAGTGTTTCGTTGAGGCCAACAGTCAGATTTCAGTGTAGCTCAGTTAATTTCTTTAGAGCTATCTGCCTCTACAAAAGAGTGTGCCAAAGATTAGGTAATACTATATATGTAAAACTTGGGGCATAGTTTTGTCATGAATTAAATGCTTCATAAAGTCCTTGCCCAGACATGTATCCTGAACTATTTCTCCTATGTTTTCTTCTAGAAGTTTTGTAGTTTCAGGTCTTCAATCCATTTTGAGTTGATTTGGGTATGTGGTAAGAGATAGAGGCCTAGTTTCATTCTTCTACATATGGATCTCCAATATTTCCAGTACCATTTATTGAATAGACTGTCCTGTCCCCAACATATGCTCTTGGCTCCTTTGTCAAAAATCATTTGACTGTAAGTATGTGGATTTATTTCTGAATTCTCTATTCTGTCCCATTGGTCTATGTGTCTGTTTTTGTGCCAGTTCCATGCTGTTTTGATTACTATCATTTTGTAACATATTTTGAAGTCAGGGAGTGTGGTACCCCTGCTTTGTTCTTTTTGCTCAGGATTGCTTTGGCTTCAGGGTCTCTTGTTGCTCCAGATAAATTTTTGAATTGTATTTTTCTATATCTCTGAAGTATGTCATTGGTAGTTTGATGGGGATTGCACTGAATCTGTAGATAGCTTTGGGTAGCATGGTCATTTTGACAATACTAACTCTTCCAATACATGAGCTTGGGATATCTCTTCCATTTTTGTGTGTCTTTTAAAATTTCCTTAATAGGTTTTTTATGGTTTTCACCATAGAGATCTTTCAACTCTTTCATTAAATTTATTCCTAGATATTTTGTGGGGTTTTTTGTCATTGTTGCTATTGTAAATGGGATAGCTTTCTTGATTTCTTTTTCTGCTAGTTCATTGCTGGTGTATAGGAAAGCTGCTGATTTTTGTATGTTGATTTTGTATTCTGCAAATTTGCTGTATTTGTTTATCAGGACTAGGAGTTTTTTGGTAGAGTCTTTAGGTCTATTTATATATAAAAATCATGTCGTCTACAAAAAAGTACAAATTGATCTTTTCCTTTCAAATTTGGATGCCACTTATTTATTGCCTAATTGCTCTGTCTATGACTTTCAGTACTATGTTGAAGAGGAGTGGTAACAGTGGGCATCCTTGTCTTCTTCCAGTTCTCAGCAGAAAAGCTTTCAACTTTTCCCCATTGAGTATGATGTTACCTATGGGTTTGTCATATATAGCCTTTAATGTGTTAAAATACTTTCATTCTGTACTTAATTTGTTGAGAGTCTTTATCATGAAGCAATGTTGAATTTTATCGAATGCTTTTTATGCATCTATCAAGATGGTCATATAATTTGTTTTGTTTTTTTCTTTTGTTCTCTATGTGATGCATTACTTGTATTGATTTGTGTATGTTTAACAACACTTGATCATGGTGTAACCTTTTTGATGTGCTATTAGATTGTTTGCTAGTATTTCGTTGAAGATATTTGCATTTATGTTCATTAGGGATATTGGCCTGTAGTTTTCTTTTTTTGTTGTGTCCTTGCATGGCTTTGATATCAGGGTAATGCTGGCCTCATAAAATGAGTTTAGAAGAATTCCATCCACTTCAATTTTTAAGAATAGTTTGAGAAGTATTGGTATTAGTTCTTCTTTAAATGTTTGCTGTAATTCAGCAGTAAAACCATCTGGTTTAGGGCTTTCCTTTCTTGGGAGACTTTTTATTATTGATTCTATCTCATTAATTGTTACTGGTATATTTATGTTTTCTATTTCCTCTTGGTACAATGTTGTTAGGACATATGTGTTAAAGTATTTATCCATTTCTTCTACATTTTTGAATTTGTTGGCATATAGTTGTTTATAATAGTCTCTGGTGATCCTTTATATTTTGGTGCTATCTGTTGTAAAGCCTCCATTTCTGATTTTACTTATTTGGGTCTTTTCTCTTTTTTTTCTTGGTTAGTCTGGCTAATAGTTTGTAGATTTTGTTTACCTTTTCGAAGAACCAGGTTTTTTGTATTGTATTATTAGTCTCAATTTCATTGATTTCTGCTCTGATTTTTATTTCTTTTCTTCTACTTATTTTAGGCTTAGTTTGTTCTTGCTTTTCTAGTTCCTTGAGGTGCATTGTTAGGCTGTTTATTTGAAATCTTTTTAGTTTTTTGATATAGGTGCTTATTGCTATAAACTTTCCTATTAATACTGCCTTAGCTGTATCCCATAAGTTTTAGTATGTTATGTTTCTGTCTTCATTAGTTTCAAGAGGTTTTTGAATTTCTTCTCAATCTCTTCTTTGATCCACTGGTTGTTTAAAAGCAGGCTCTTGAATTTCCATGTACTTGTGTAGTTCTGCAAGTTCCTCTTGCTATTGATATCTATTCTTATTCCATTATGGTTAAAAAAATACCTGATTTGGTTTCAATTTTTTTGAACTTGTTGAGACTTTTTTGTGCCCTAACATATAGTCAATGCCAATACTAAAGAATGTTCCATGTGCTGATGAAAAGAATGTGTATTCTGCATCTGTTAGATGAAATGCTCTGTATATGTCTATTAGGTCCATCTAATCTATGGTGCCATTTAAATCAGATGTTTCCTTGTTGATTTTCTGTCTTGATGATCTGTCCAATGCTGAGAGTAGGGTGCTAAAGTCCCAACTATTATTGTGGGTGTCCATCTTTTCCTTTAGCTCTGATAGTATTTGCTTTGGAGTAACCTGGGTGCTCCAGTGTTGAGTGCATATAATTGTTATACTCCTTGCTGTATTGATCTCTTTATCATTATATAGTGCCCTTCTTTGTCTCTTAGTACTGATTTTGATTTGAAGTCTATTTTTATCTGATATAAGTGTAACCACTCCTGCTTGCTTTTGTTATCATCTTGTATGGAATATCTTTCTCCATCCCTTCACTTTCAGTTTGTGTGTGTATTTGTAGGTAAGGTTTGTTATTTTGTAGGCAGCATGTGGATGCATCATTTTTAAAAAAATCCATTCAGCCACTCTATGTCTTTTAATTGGAGCATTTAATCTGCTTACATTCAAGGTTATTATTGATATGTGAGGTGTTACTCCTGTCATTTTGTTGGTTATTTTCTGGCTATTTTGTGTATCCTTTTTCCTTTCTTCCTCTCTGAATGCTTATCCTTGCAATTTGATGGTTTTATGTACTGATAAGATTTGATTACTTTCTCTTTCTAATTTGTGTAGCAGTAAATTTTATATTTTCAGGTATTTTCATGATGATTGTGTTGTTATTGTTCTTTCTCTTTTAAATGTAGGATTCCCTTCTTTTAAAGCTGGACTGGTGGTGATGAATTCCCTCAATTTTTGCTTGTCCTAGGAAGACTTCATTTCTCCTTTCTTTCTGAAAAATAGCTTTGTTGGGTGTAATATTCTTGGCTGGCAGTTTTGTTTGTTTGTTTGTTTTAGTACTTTGAATATATTATCCCATTCTCTCCTGGCCTTTACAGTTTCTACTGAGAAGTCTACTGTTAATCTAATAGGGATAGGGATTCCCTGATACATGACTTGACATTTTTCTCTCGCTATACTTAGAATTCTCTCTTTGTCTTTAACTTTGGATAGTTTGATTACGGTGTGTCTTGGAGATGACCTTTTTGGGTCAAATCTACTTGGGGACCTTTTAGCTTCCTGGATTCAGATGTTTGCATCTTTCCCAAGACTAGGGAAGTTTTCAGCTATTATTTCTTTAAATAGGTTTTTAATACCTTTTTAAAATTTTCTTTACTTCTGGAATGCTTATAATTCAAATATTTGTTCACTTAATAGCATCCCATAGATCCTGTAAGCTTTGTTCATTCATTTTTATTCTTCTTTTTTTGTCTTACTGTTTTATTGCAAAACTTCTATCTTCAAGATCAGAAATTCTTTCTTGTGCATGATTTAGCCTGTTGTTGAAACTCTCAAATGTACTTTTTATTTAATTCAATGAATTCTTAGTTTCCAAGATTTCTGCTCGATTTTTCTTAATGATATCTATCTCTGTTGAATTTCTCATTCAGATTGTAATTTTTTTCTGATTTAATTGAACTGTTTGCCCATATTTTCTTGTATCTCAGTGAATTTCCTTAATATCATTAACTTGAATTACTTTTCTGGTAAATTGTTAATTTCCAAATCTTTGGGATCAGTACTGGGGAATTATTTTGTTGTTGTTGTTCTGTTTTGTTTTGTTTTGTCTTGTTTTGTTTTTTGGAGGTAACTTGTTACCTTGTTTTTCATGTTTCTTGTTTTCCTGTGTTGATATCTGTGCATCTGGTCTAACAGTCACCTTTTTGAGTTTTGCACAGTGGCTTGCATGGAAAAATGTGCCCTGGGGTGTCAATTGGATAAAGTACAATGGCTTTGTTCCAGATGGATGCAGTTGGGTAGACTCTGTATAGTTTCTTCA
Source organism: Cynocephalus volans (assembly GCF_027409185.1). NCBI lineage: Eukaryota > Metazoa > Chordata > Mammalia > Dermoptera > Cynocephalidae > Cynocephalus > Cynocephalus volans. The sequence goes on from NC_084476.1 coordinate 21,747,703, forward strand.
GGTATAATTCACTTTCACTACGTCTGAGTGACTCAACAATCTATGCTCTGGAGGTTTGTGGTGGTGGTGGCACAGGTTTGCCAGGGGAGGGAATGCTGGGTTGGCTCACAGTTTAAGGGTGTGTGTATGCACCCTGTGAGTCAGTCATTACAGGAGACAGATCACTGGAGATTCTCAGGCTGGGGATGTTGGTGTATGGCACATCAGGATCTCTAGGACTGGTTTGCCAGTGGCAGGATCACTGTCTGCATTTCTGACCAGGAGTGGGCAATCCAAGGGTATGTCAGCCATGCTGTTTCTTATTCAAATGTGTGTGTGTGTGATGGCTCAAAGAATCAGTGGTGGGTCATCCAGGGTTGTGACAGCTGAGCTGTTTCTCAGACCCAGGGGTGTGGATGAACTTTGGATGAGTGTAGGTCTGCTGGTGGCCCTTCTGCTGTGGTTCTTGGGGCCTGATGCAAGGTCATACTTTCCTCTGCAGTTCAGCACCTGGACTGCCAAGACAGAGCTTCGGAGCTGCTTCTCATTAGATTGGCAAGGCCACTAGGTGGAGTTTCAGAGAGGGGCCCATCTAACTACTTCTTGTGTGGTGGGTGGGGTCTTTAAGCAGGCCTGCAGTGAAGTGATCTGTCCAACTGCTTCTGGGTCATGGGTAGGCCACTATGCAAACCTGTAGTGAAGTGGCCTGTCTAGTTGCTTCTGTGCAGTGGACTAGGCCACTTGGCAGGCCTACAGTGAAGGGGCCAGAGTAGCAGCTTCTGGGACTGTTGGAAAGGTTGCTAGGTGGGACTATTCAGGAAGGAGCCTCCTAGCTGCTTCTCAGGGATGGGAAGATGTGCTTCATTTCCACCAGACTGAAGGCATATTCATTAGGGTAGAGACCCAAGAACTATTTTCCAGGTTGGGGTCTCAGGCACACACAACTCAGTGAAATGACCCCATCTAACTGCTTCTTGGCTGGCAGTGCTGGGAGTAGGGGAAGGAATGGGGGGTGGTCCACCAGAGCAGGGTCTTCTTATGTGATATCTGGCTAGGGATGTGGGGGTGCATCAGTTCAGCTGGACTAGGGTTGACTTTCCAGACTGTAGAGTTACAGCTGCTGTGAGCCCAGGCTTTAAACTGCCAGAATCAGGGTATTGTAGGCAAGGGCAGAGCCTCAAGGCTGGGGAAGTGCCTTGACTACTGGCCCCAGGGCAGGAAACATTCCTGTAAGGGCTCTGGTTTCAAGATGGTACAGTCCTGCATTGGCTTGGGTCATAGGGTGGGGGGTGGGGAGTGCACAGTTTGTGTTAGTGTTCCAGAGCAATGCTGTGTGTATTCTAGGCCACTTCCCACACTTGGCTCTGGACTTATCCCACCAGAAGATCTGTAGGCCTCTGTGGTAAGAATGGGGTTGGTGTGGGTCCTTTGACTATCTTTTGGCTGCAAGGGAAAATTCTCCCTGCGCTGATCCCAATGTCAGAGACATGGTAGCTGAGGCTGTGTGCCTCTGTGTCTCCTCTCTATTCTGCTACCCTGGGCTTTTATGCTCCACAGGAATCTCACCAGTCTCCTGCTGCACTCCTACACTCCTCAACCAATGCTCCATCAATATTTAGCTGGCTATTAGTTGTTCTGGTCTTTTTCTGTGGGAGAAACACACCCTGGCCCCTTCTAATCACCCAACTTGCCTTCCACCCTAATAGATAGTTCTATTAGGTGAGTTACTCGGCACTGGAGAGCTGTTTTGAAAGTGGGTGATGCAGAGTTGAAATGAAAATAATAAAGGTAAGGACAGAGAAATGAAATAATAATTTAGAATGGTTTAAAGGTACTATTTCAGAGATAGAAGCTTTATGCTATTTCGCTAGTCTCCTCTGTGGAAGTGGGCGTGGGAAGTGCATTGACCTAGAGTTCAAAGGGTAGATTTTCTACACAGACATTTAGCAAAGACTGATCTCTTCAACCAATTTCAATCAATTTTACATCAACATTTCTCAGAAGAGTATGTTTTGACCTCTGGGTGCTATCTCTTAATGCTAACCAACATGGGGACTAATCCAAACCATGGGGAGAAAGAATACCAACAATGTTACATGACAGAAGCTATTTGTTTGTACTTATGAACCATGTGGGATATCTGGAGAAGTAGGACAAATCTTAAATAAAATTTTCAGAAATTCTGAGCAATCTCAATAGAGTTTGGGTTACCCATTTATACCAAGTAGTTTTATTTATTTCTGTTTGATCTGTTGTTTTCTTCAAAAATGTAGATTGAATCTTTCTCTCCCTTGCTTAGAAACCTATCCTCATATCCCCAGCCTATAAGGTAAAATGCAAATACAAACTCACTTATATTTTGATGATAATCTACATATTGGGTTTTATGTTCTACTCCTTCCCTTCTCGCATCATACATTCTCCCCTTAGGACCTCTCTAACACAGTAAAAAAAAAAAAAAAAAAAAAATCTGTATTTTTTTTTCATATAATTTCCTCTTCCTGGAATGTGCCCCTTTCATTTCTCTACTTATCTTATACCCTTCAATGTCTACCCTTCCCAGAAGACAGTCTGGCTTAGTGTACTTAGAAGTACAGACTGTGAGATCAGATAGCAGGTGTTTTGAATCATCTACTTAATCATTACATCGTAAGTTATCACGATGATATGATATCCCCCTTAGTCTATAATTTCCTCAAGACCAGTAGTTGAGTATAGGCCAGTAATGATGATCCTAACTACCATCATCTATTGATTTCTTTTTTGAGAAAAACATACTAGATTTAGGCAGGAAGTAAAATTTAAGATTTGTGTGGCATTTATCTTACTATTGGGGTACTTTTAAAATATCATGTATTATCTTGGGGCCTTATTTTTCATTTGCATATGGAACATGGATCTAAGTCTTTGCTCTGAGGCTATGTTCAGTGGGGTTTTGAAAGAGTTCATATTTTCTCCTTTTTGATAGAAGATGAAACATGGACTGCCGTTAGAAGCCACAATGCTAAGTATTTATTAAATACCCTAATTTTGCTTTCAGTTGGCTAATGTTCTTAACCATAATCTAATTTCCTATACAATCTTTCCATGGAGTGGGATGGTAGTTCCAAACCCTGAAATGCTAAAGAAATCATTTAATGACCAGTGGTGAGTTCCTATGAACTCATTCCAGAATTGGTAACGAGAGTTTGGAGAAGACTCATAAGTAGGCTCCAAGTCTCACCAAAACAATTCTACTGGTTGCAATCAAGGACTTTCTGGGACACTTGGGAAGTTCCAGATGAATTTAAGGGAGCCTGTTTTGTTTACTTGTGAGACTTAGTGCTATTAAGGCCAATGGTTTGAGTCCTCTGTCCCATTCTAGTGCTCATTTACTATATTCGTCACTTTGGACACTCACTTAGCAAATAATTGGTGTAAATTGCAAATAGGCAGAAAAAACAGTGGGGATGGCTTAGTAAATACTATTAACTCTGTAAACTTATTTGACACAAATTTGCTAAGAGTCCATTTGGTATTGGGCTCTGGGGATACACAGTCAACATAGATAAGAACTGGCCCTGAGAAAATCAGGGACTAAGGGGGTACAGAAACAGATCATTGTGATATCTTACGATGAGTACCATGGTAAAGGTAGATCACATCTCTAAGACTAACTAATAAGTCAAGTTTATTAAGTATAATAGTAATGCGAATCATTATGATGGTATTTTAACTACCATCATTCATTGATCTCTTAATGCTTATCCAAGTGCCATGGTCTGTACATGAATCATTCTATTCAATCTAACCTTGGATATTGGTGGTGATGATTATGATGATGATGATAAGAAAAACAGTGGGGAATATAATATGCATTTATAAAACACTATTTTCAAGACACTGTATTGGGCCCTTAATATAATTTTTAATATAATTCTCATTATTATTGTACTTGATTAATTCCACTTATTAATTGACACCCTTTACTGGAATTGATGAGAGATCTCGCATCTAGTGAATCTGATTTCAAATCTGGGCTTTGATATTTTCAAGCTGAATTACTTTGCAAAGGTTACTTTGCTTATCTGAGCTACATTTTTTCTCACCAATAAAATGAAAACAATATCTTTTATACCATTGTGATGAGGAATAATTGCGACATGTTAGTGAAAATGCTTAGCGTAAAGGTGCTCAATAAATTTTATTTTCTTTCTAGTCTCCCCTTGGCTCTCAGAGTATTACTAAAAATAAAAGTCTTAAAAGTTTGTACTGTGGATAATCCAAATACATACCGACCCACTTCTGCATTAATTCATAAAGATTTAGAGACAAATCCTACACAATAACACAACATCATCCACATATACCCATCCTTGGCTTCAGTGGCAAATGCTCTTTGCAGAAGTACAAAATTGTGTAGCGTACTCTGTGTACATGACTTGGGCACCTCTCTAAGAAACACTGGCATTTGAATATAAGCATGATAACTATCAAGGGATTATTCATTTTCCTAAAGGATCCTTTACTTTACCCAAAAGGATTAACCACATGACTCACTTTAATAATGACTTCTCCAGGTGCCTATAAAGTAAGACTTAATTTAAAAAAATACCATTAGGTAACTGTCAGGAATAGGCCCCTATGTGAAACAAAATAAAACTTTATGAGGTCAACTCAAATAAAGCCTACCAGGTTGGCTAAGTATCAAAAAGAAAAGAAAAGAAAGAGAAGCATGCCAGATGATGAGACAAACCCCTGAATGAGAAGCTCTTAGGTTGCATGTTGTGGAAATACAGACTTATGCTATCTACAAGTGCTGTTCTTTACATGTCCTAGTGCTAGTGGAGATAAACTTAAAAGATAGAGAAACCATAGTTATTGATTGCCTCTCCTGTGCACTAAGTCTAATATATGTGTGATCTCATTGAATTATCCCAACAACCAGATGAGGTAGGTCATATTATCATCTTTTTTATTTTTAATATTATCATTTTATGGAAAAGTAAAAATTAAGATATCAAGATCACCCCAAAAAATACCTGCCACAGTATACAAATGTGTCCAGCTCCAATGCTCATATCCTCTCCTCTAACTACACTGGGTTTCATTGCACAGGGTCAGACATGATCATTGCCATGAAACAGTTCAAATAAAAGTATTCTAGATATGTAAATGATGGACATATCATTGCAATTTGGGAATGAAAGAAAAATTCACAGTGACATGGCATCTGAACTGGGCTATGAAGTAAGAGGAAAATATAAATGCAAGATTCTAAATTTTCCAAGCATACTCCCAGGAGCACATTCAGATGAGATCACAGGTCCTGAACTTTAACTAACAAAAATCTAGATTCCTTGGCTGGACTTGGGCTCCCAGGGATATTCCAAATAAAAATCACCAAATAAAAATCATCATTGTTGAAGGAAACATCAATTTAGTAGAAAATTAATCTGTTAAAAGTTAAGGGGAAAATGCATCATGTAAACAATATATTTCTAGTGGCCTTTAACAGCCCTTCAAGTTTTCCCTTTCTCCAGAAATTGCTGTCTTCCCATTCAGATACGATGGCAGTAACAGCAAGTCCTTGGCCAAAGGAATGGGATTGGCCAGACCTCATTAAGTTGCAATTTCAATTAAACATCATAAAGGAAAAGAAAAGCTGACAGCAAGTAGGTTACAGAGAGAGGAAAGCATTCAACACCAGGCAAGCAGCTCTGCCTTCCTGCTCTGTCTTATGCCTGGCCAGTCAAAGAAACCAGTTGAGGCATAGTGCCTGTCAGAGAGGCCCAGGATGAGGAAGCATCCAAGTTAGTTCATGAGAGCACTGACCTTCTCCCAGCCAAAGCCACCACCTGGGACACCAGGGCATCACAGAATCAAGCATCAGCTTCCTAGCTTGGAAACCCAATAGTCCAATGTAGGACAGTTTCTTTTCTTTCTTTTTTAAAATTGTTTTCTTGACTCTTCTTTTTTCTAATGTAAAAGTAAAGAAAGATTAGTAAGCATTAACAAGAATAACTAGAAAATGAGAAAACTGAATATAGGGAAGAGAAAATAGAAGAAAGATGTCAAAGCATGAGGAGGTATTTTTCTGATGTAGTGTTAAGAAGAAAGGAAAATGAAACATAAATAAGACAAAACAAAGCAAATAGAATGTGTATGTCTTGGAATGGAGTTTGAATCTGTTAAGCAGAGAAAACTAAGATACAAGGGGTATGCTTACCAGGAGATAGTTGGATTAAACTCTGCTGTGTGCTGGCATGGAGTTAGCATGGATGGCATTAGGATCACCAAACCTTGATATGGACACAGTGTAGTGAAGTGGTTAAGAGTATGTAACTTGGTCAGAGAGGACTGGATGAAAATTACCACTTTGCCACCTGTTCTTAAGTAAGTTATTTAAACCTCATAAATCCAAGTTTTCTTATCTATAGACTGAGAATAGCACTGCCAATCCTATATGATTTCCATGAATATCATACAATATCATGTATATAAATAAAGGGCTTAGCACATGACCAACACAGAGTAAGCCACCAGTTCAATTCACTATCATTAACTAATTGTTATTTTGGAAGGTGAGATATTTCCTTGATTCATCTGGGAATTTCACTATTAGCCATTGCTGAGATGAGTAGGCTAAATGAAGGACACCTAGATTTTTTTCTACCAAAAAACGCCAGTTACTTCTCTGAGAGCACAATTCAATTATCACCAGCAAGTATGTATCAAAAAATAATTTGTTTTGCAAAAGGAAAGTACATACACAGGCAATATAATTATGCACTTCAAGAAGAATGGAGTGCAGTTCAAGATGAAATATGATATTTAAGCTCTGGTATATATGGGAAAAGTAGTAGATGGAACAGTCTAGCAGATTATAGTAGTAGTCTAATAGAATATAGGTTGTAATTAGAATTGTCAGAAGAGATTATTAATAACAGATCCCCTCCCCAAAAAAAGTGCAAAAAAAGAAAGTCATAGACTGCAAAAATCTTCACTGTAAACATCTTAAGTAAAACACAAGCATAGTAAACCTAGCCCTGCACTAAATCTAATTAACAAATATCATGGCCTATTAGGATTAATCACAAAAAGACAGGTATGTTTCACTAAGAAAAATCTCTATCAAGACACAGTAATTCAACATATGAGCAACTTAAAAGAGAAAACAAATGGATGTCTCAATAGATACATAAAATTAGGAGATAAAATTAAGATTTATCTGTGATAAAACTCTTAGCAAATTAGCAAAAACAGATAGCTTTCTTTAATATTAAGCAGCTAGCAAAAACCTACTGCAAATATATTATTATTTTTTTAAGATTCAAAATATTTTATTTATAAATTTTTCCACTTGCAGCAAATGAAGTTTCTGTAATGTAGGATATTATTATTCAAGATTCTCCTCTTAAATAGTAATAAATAATAATAGTCACATTTTATTGAGCTTCTACTATGTGCTGAGACCTTACTACGTACCTCAAGCAACCTTTGCAACTTTCCTTTGAGGTGGGTCTTATCTCCATATTACAGATTAAAGTGAGGTTCAAAGAAGGTGAACTTTCCTAAGGAAAGCAAATTGACAGAAGCATACTTTTTCAGTGAGCATTTTACAATGTTTCTTTGTATACATCCTTTTTGCACATCCTGTTTTGGAAACTAGATGTAATTGCAAATATATTATTGATGAAGCTTTAAAAGCATTGCTATTAAAATCAAGAGAAGATTATAGTATAGTCTCCAAAATCAGCATTAGTAGTCAACTGGATGTCCTAACTATGTTGTAAAACAAGAAAAAGAAATGAGACATAAGAATTGAAAATTGTCATTACATATTTAGATATTACAGGCATATCAACATAGTAAATCCAAGAAAAACTACAAACCAACAAGTCAAGTGACTATGAGATATGAGAGGGATTGAAGAATATATAAAAATGTTTATATTAATATAATATAACCTAAGTACAGTTATAATAACAAGAAAATAAGATGTTTATAAATAAATTTAAATATACTTATATGTAAAACCTATAGAGAAAATTATAAAATGATCTTAAGAAACATAAGAGAAAACAAAATATACAGAGAGTTGTGCCATTTCCATGGATGAAGATATTTAAAATCACCAAGCTATCGATTTGACCTGAATCACCAATACATTTAATTAATGAGGTTTCAAATAAAATCCCAACCAGATTTTCTCACCACAGCTCTACATACTTATTCTAATCTCCATTTGAATATTCAAACAACAAAGATGAGTCAAGACAATTCTGGGGGGAAAAGGAAAAAAGAGGTGGCACATGACGACCTATGACCACCTATCTATTAAGACACATTTGCGTGTCATATCAATTAAAGCAGAGTGATCATGGAGCGGAGAGAGAGCAAGGTCAGTGAAACATAATTTAGAGTCCTTAAGCTCAAATACTTATGAGAAACTGGCATATGACAGAGGTGGCATTATAAATAAGTGGGAAGAAAAAAACGCAACGAATGGCATGGTTTTTGGAGTTCGGTTAATGAACAAAAATCATAAAATGAAACCTTAAATGAGAAAATTTAAAATTAGACAAGAAGGCAGCATAGCAATTTTCGGCTGGGAAATAAGAACCAGATTTCCTGGAAAACTTCAAAAATTAGAAGTTTCTAGGAAAGCACTGATAAAACTGACAACATCAAAATTAAAATATTCTTTGCTACAAAATGCACCATGAAACATCCTAAAGAAAAAAAAAAGAGCAGGTTTAGAAAAGGGTATTTGTAATGAATAAAACGAACACAGATGAGAATCCTGAATAGGTAATTGCATATCATTTTAAACAAACCAACAATAGAACTTCGAAGTTGGCAAGCGATGAGAACAGACAATTCAGAAGAGCCAATGAACATATGAAAAGATTATTATCCTCACTAACAGTAAAGGAAATGCAAATTAAAACAACAGTGAAACAACATTTCACACCAAATAGTTTGACAGGCATTAAAGAGTGTGTCAATATCAATTGTTGGTAAAGACATGAGAAAACTGAACTCTCATACCCGGCTGGTGGGAGTGTAAATTAGTTCAATCTCTTTGGAGAGCAATTTGGCTGTAGTGAAATTTAAAATGTGCATACCAAATGACTTAGAATTCTACTTCAGAGAATGTCTGCACAGATGTACCAGGGGACCCAGAATGCTCATTGCAGAATTGTTTGTTTGCAATGGGGAAAAACTGGAAACGACCTTTATGCACTTCAACAGGGAATGCGCAAACCAATTGTGGCATAGTATTCATATAAGTCACTACAATAACAAAAATAAAAATGAATTAATTAGACCTATATGTAAAGACATGAAAATATCTCAAAAATACAATATTGAGTAGAAAAGAGGAGGAAAGCAAGTTGTTAAAAAAATATATATTATAAAATCATTATGTAAAAATATAAAATACAGCAACTACATGTATTATTTATGGATACATCTCATAATAAACATAGAAAATAGAGGCTGCAATGGTACACTCCAAAATTCATGCTGGTGATTGCTTCTAGGGAAGAGGGGATGATATTAGGGACAGGAGAAAAGAACTTCAACTTTACCTGCAATGTTCTATATTTTTAAAATAAATAAATTACATGGTGAATAAATTTTTAAAATTATAATTAGGGGAAGGCTTCTGAGAGAGACAATCTGACTCTGGCTCTAGAATACTGTAAGTCACATGAGGAAGGGAGTGATTTTTAGTACTTGTTTGTTGTCCTCTCTATTTTCAAGTTTTAGAAGGTATTTAATCACTCTTGGTTCTCATCATACACGTACTGTTTCAGGGACAAAGAGAAATGCAGAGATGAATCAGGTACTATCCAAGTTTCTAGTAAGCTCAAAATACATCAGGGTAGATTTGAGCATCACATATTGCACACAGGTGCAACTCTGTACTCCACAGACATGTACAATCAATTGTTTCAAGAAGGAAAGAAAGAGAATACATCAGAGTAGTAAACATTAGATATTACATGCATGCACACAAGTGTGCATGCACAGGCACAAACACACACACACTGTGCACAACCACAACACCAAGTTGCCACAAGCCACAGAGCTAAGGTTCTTTCAAGGCTACAAGTAAATCATCTCGGCCCTTCCATCTGGGATCTCTTTGCTTGTCTCTACCTTCTTAAGCCAGCACTGTTAAGGCAAATTGAAACTTTGAACTACTCTACATACCTATCTTTTGTAGTCTGTCTAAATGCTCTCTACAACTTCATTTAGCCCTTCACTCAACAAACATTAAAACAACTTACCAGGCTCTCTACTAGGTATGTTAGATAACTCTCTCTCTTATTCCCCAAAATATTCCTATGTGGTCAACATTTCAACTTCATTTTATAGGTAAGAAAGCTACAACACACACCGTTGAAGTGTCTTATCCAAAGTTACACAGTTTGTAACTGGTGTAATTGGAATTCAAACCCAAGTGTGAATGACTCCAAGGTTAAGCTCTTTCCACTCTAAAGAGATTTGGAAATGCAGCTGCTGAATGAGCTTACTCAGCCACTACTTCATTCAGAGCTTCATCCCAGACACCGTGGAAAGAATAAAAGTTGAATAAGATGAGTCTCTGCTGTAGAATGTCTTGGGATTCAGCAGTGGGCTTACCTCATCAGACATACTAGAATCCACTATGTACTGGGAGGTTATAATTAAGCCATTCTGCCGTGCCTCTGAGCTGAATAAGCCTGCTGTCTTTCATCTTTGCACATAAGTCTTATATTTCAGGCATTTGCTGCTCCCACCAGATTTTCACATCCCTTTTGAGTTTGGGGGCCAAGAATTGATCACAGGCCTGCAGTGAGAAAAAGACGGGTGCTATCACATTCCAGCCAAAAGTCCTCATGTGTGGTGTAAGGGGATCCCCCTCTTGGTCCAGCCTGGAGGTCTCGGTGCAATTAATGCTGTTTGCAAGTTGCAAGAAGTAACAACTAAAACCTCCCTGTTGACGGCCAAGCCCTGATGAATTTTTCAGATGTGTTGGATGATTTTTCCCCATGTGTCTACATGCAGTATCTGCTGAGCTCATCTGAAGCAGGAAGTGGGATCAGTAAAAACACCAGGAGAGAGGCTAGAAACTTGTCCTTTCAGCATAGCTGGAAAAAATAGCCCAATTCCTGGGTGTGCTTTGCCTACTAAAACTTTGAGTTTAGGGAAGGCTTTTGTTTTCTTTTTCTTTCTTTTTTTTTTTTAATGCATAGACAACTACACTTGGGCAAAAATAACCAACTCTTCATTCCAATGAACTACAGAATTAATTTATTATAGAATACCTTGACAGAAGATTAACCATATATCTCCTGGAAAAAATAAAACAAAACAAAACACGGCAGGGAGATGCCTCAATGCCAATTATGTACAAGGCAATCATCTTGGCTTCTTCTGCCTTCCCAAACTGTGGGGTGGGTAAATGGGGGCCGGGGGCAGGGTGAGACACACTGTGGATTCTGACATGCAGCAGTAGTGACTGGAGGCCACACTGGATGCCAGCTTACATCTGGAGACTCAGCAAGAAAGAGAGAGAGCTGGGCGGGGGAGGAAGTGCATTCGGAGATGCTTGAGCTATAAGAATCCTCAGGAATCTCCTGATCCACTGGTCCCCAAACCTGTTGGACAGCAGTGTCACCTGGGAAACTTTTGAAAATACAGATTCCTAGACGGCAGAGCAGACCTAGTGAATCAGAGTCTACAATGGAGAGGCCACAAACACATATTTTGTAATCTCTCTGATGCCTTCATGATAGAACATGAGAAACTAAAACTAAAAAGAGAGAGTGATTTGCCCATAGTCAGCAAAATTTGTCAGAAGCTAGAGCACCTGACTCCAAGTCCAGAATGCCCTGCTTGAAGTCTCTTTTCTCCCACCTAAAATCATCATCTCCACCTCTTCCACTTTTCTACTATCAAGAAATGGCCCTACCAACCACTCAGTGCTCAAATCAAACTCTTGGAAATTAGTATCACTCTCTTTCACCCTCTATATGCAAACCATGTCCAATCTTGCCAATTTTATCAATTAATATTTATTGCACAGATCCCTTTCCTCTTTGTCACTGATATTTTCCCAGTCCACCTACCACCGTCTTTCACAGGAACTACTGAAATCTCCTCCTAACTAGTATCTATACCACTGGTTTGGCCACTCCATCTGTTTCCCGCCCTGAAGCCAAAAAGATCTTTGTGAGCATGAATCTGATCTTATCACCTCCCTGCGTGAAGCCTCTCAATGGCTTCTAGAGAATGAAGACTCTGACCATCCTTCCATAACTGACCTCACCTCTTGCTAGTCCCCAAATTTCAACTTACATGTCATGCAATACAAATCTTCTACTCTTACATGCACAGTTCCATTTCATGCCTTCACATTCAAATATACTCCATGCCTCATTCTAAAGGCTTAAAGTCTATGGCCCCTAAGAGACACCTTCCCTAACCCCAGCCATCTAGGTTGAGGATATGTTCTCTTCGCCTCCAGAGCATTCTATAATCTCCCTAATTAAACACTTTATCATATTATTCTTAAAACATTTTATTTTAATTGCCTATATATCTCTCTATGGTGTGAGGCTCCCTGGCATGAGAATTAATTCCTGGTTCATGTCTGTGTTGCAAGAATGAAGCACAGGACCTGTCATTGTAAGTCTTATATTCAGAAATGTTTGCTGGACCAAACTAACTTCTCATGAAAGAGGTCAGTGAACCTAATTATTACAAATTACTCTCCATGCAGGTTGTTTTCTATGAAATGTGATGTGAGAAGCCCCATTAGTCTAATGAATCCTTGGCCACCTGAAGAAATCAATGCAACCCAGGTCTTTGATCTCCCTAGCTGCCCGGTGCTCCATAAGCTGTATCATTGGTTTATGAGCAGTGTCCTGGGGTTGGACAAACAATATCTCCCATTTGACCAGACACTCTACATATATGTGATGATTGGATCCTTGCAAAAGCCCTGAGAAGGAGATGTTATTGTGCCTATTTTATATTAGAAGAAATGAGCTAAGAAAAATGTATATATATGACTACACAGCCACTGTAGTGTAGAGCTAGGATTCAAATCAGATCTCTGTTTCTCCAAAGAACACGCTCTGCTGGTTGACATCGCATCTCTCCAGCTAGTGTATGGCTGGTCATAGGCAAACTCAGAAAACAGAAGAGAATTTTGACAAGTGGGCCAACACGTCTCCCACCCTTGAAGATCCCAAAGGGTTCAGCCTAAAACCCCAAATGAGTTTCTCTCTTTCTGGTGTCTGAGTCTTACTAGGCAGATATGTGGTAGAAGCAAGGGTTAAATTTAGCCTTCATGGGTTATGTAATATCTTGAGGATTCACCTTAGGTGGGCAGTTGGTAATGAGGATTCCAAGCAGCTAGTCTACAGAGAATACCTTGATAAGCATCATACCCATTCAATGATGAAGAAGGCAAAGGTTATTTTCAATCACAATCCTTATGACCCTTTCCGACCACTCCTCCCATTGACACACAGCCCATCCTTATGTTGTAGAGACTCTTCACACCAAACATATTAATAGAATTTGAATTCACAAGTTCTAGGTACTAACTACAAATTTGTCAATTTTTTGCTTTTTGGACTTTGGTGAGAAAAGAAAATTACCCCCCCCCCCTTTTTTTTTTTTACATTTTCCATATGAAAAATTAGAGTAAAAATATTTTCCTTGGTTCTTTTAAAAAGTGAAAATACCTAGTATTGAGGACCATGGAAACAATTACTTTCATGCATGGATAGGAAAGATTCTGAAGGGCAACTTGAGAACACATTTTAAAAATCTAGAAAAATATGTACACTTTGACCTCACTATTCTACTTCCAGAAATATCCTAGGCCAGGTGTCAGGAAACCATGACCCTCAGGCCAAATCCAGCCCACTAACTGTTTTTGTAAATAGAGTTTTTTGGAACATAGCCACAGCCATTCTGTTACATATCACCGATCGCTGATTGTATTTCTACAATGGCAGAGCTAAGTAGTTGCTACAGAAACCATGTGGCCCACAAAGCCCAAATATTTATTATCTGCACTTATACAAAAAACTTGCTGATCCCTGCCATAGAATCATAGTAATACGACTGGGCTGCTGCTGATCCAGATCGCTGGCGTGGGCAATCCATGTGCTTCTTCAAAGGACAGGCCTTCTAGTCCTCCAGTTCCAAGCTGTAGCTGTAATGTCCTTAGGTTTCCAGGACCAGAGATCTATAGACTCAGATTGTTCTGCTCCATCCAGAGCCACAGGGCAAGTCCACCCAGGAGTGCTATGTCAGAAGTAGTGGCTCAGTCATCTGCCTGCCACTAATAGTCCTCTTCCCCACACTGGAACTCCTTCCCTGAACTGTTTGAGAAAATCCAGATCACTACAAAAGAGACATATAAGATTTGCAAAGCTCTCTAACAAGGAACACAGATTGCTTCTGGTGGTAGACCTATCTTTCATTTTAGAAAAGGGAGCCACATTCTTGCCTCAAAACTGAATTACCCTCCAAAGAATGAGTATGGTAGCTTCTGGCTCTTTCTTCACTGTAAGAAAAAAAAAGTTAAATATTTAATATGGCACCTTATAATACAGGTGTTCATTTTATAATTGAAGAAAGCCAATAAAGCTATTTCAAAAAAATAATAAAAGGAAAAAAACTATCTATTCACAGGTGTTTGTTTGTTTGTTGAAACATATTTGATTGTACATATCTGTGAGGTACAGAGTTAAATATCAATACTTGTCACACGTGGTCTTAAGGACCAGCCAAGATTATGCAAACAACTAGATTTTATAAATTCTAATGTGCTTCATAGATATTAATTTGAGTTATAATTAATAAAAGTTGATATTCCAAAACAATGAGTGGGGATTATTGCTTATATTGCAAAAGTTATCTTTATGACCCACCATGAATTTCTTTTAAAGAATTAAGCTCACTCGGAAGTAGATCCCACAAAAACAATAAACCATACATACAAATAAATGTATGTATATGCATAATTTTTTCTCTAAAATGACAGCTTATGAAACTTTAGTGAACTCCTAAAACATCAAAACAGAGCTGTTCTTTTGAACACAGTCTTACCCCATAGGTATCCCCAAATTTACTGAAATGACCCACAGCATACCCCAGAAAGACCCTTTGGATCTGCAGAATTAACGAAAAGAGAGGACTTGACAGTGCTGTAAATTATGGGAAATTGGCCCTGGAAGAAAACTTAGCAAGCATATTAGCCATTCTGCATTTTCAGGATCAGAAACTGATTACCAAAGAAAAGAAATACTTTCTTTGCTCACAGTCACAGAGAGCTCACTGTGAAGGTATCTATGTTCAAATTAAGATGGTACACTTTCAAGAGTAAGACTCTTCTCTATCACCTCCCCCAATCTCTCCAAAAAATCAGAACATTTCCTAAAGATGTAAAGTGAGATCCACCTGGAGACAGCACAGACAATGTTAGGTTCACAAAGCGGGGAGAACTACCTGACCTTCTTAGGAACTATTAAGAACCCAGGTCAGCCTACACGAAGCAGCAGGCATCCTGAGATCCCAGAGCTGCCAGCCCCACACCATTTACCACTCACTTCTGAACCACTTTCCAGATCTACATTGGACTCGACTTCCTGACACGTTGTATATCGTTTCCATCTTTGAGCGCAGGGTTCATTTTTCTCCCATTTATGGTCCTGCCTTACCCTTTGGCAAGGCACTAACCACCTTTCTCCTGCTTTCCCTGACTCAACCCAGGCTATAAGTGCTGGCATGCTCATTCCCTTTGGGTAGCTTGCCAAGACCTTTACCCTCCAGGCGGGACTCTGGAAAGATGGAAGGTGACTCTTTCCTGCAAGACCAAATCTCTACACTGTGCGGAGAGGTTCAGGCTACTCTTGCCTCACCCGTCAGGAACAGCCATTTTCTGAATTTTGCTCTCAGGTGAAAGTACCAGCACCCACAGCATCAATACCAGACAATACACATGCACACATGTAAATTTGGGTGTCTCTGACTCTACTGGCAGGATCTGCTTTCATACTAATAATTAATATCACTTGGCATTTACAAAAGATCTTACAGCATTAAACATGCCTCCCAAGCACATATTAATTGACCAGACTTGCCAGCTCCAAATATTTTTACTCTACCTTCCAAGCTTCTGGGCATTTATCTAAGCTACACCCATGCCCCATGCAGAACTTTCAGCATCAGCTCTGGCTTGAGAAGCTAACAAGAACTCAAGAAATCCCAGTGTATCAAAGTTGCCATTTGGAGACCTGTAAATTATCTAAAACACACGACTCCCTCCAGCACAGTTTCAAAGGAGCACTGTTTCCAGGAGCCACAGAGAAAATTTTCTGATTGAGTATATTTTCATTATGAAAGATGATAAATATATAAAATTTTAATTCAGAAGATTGTGAATTCTAGTCTTCCCAGAATTCCCAGAGGATTCCCAGAATTTCCATTGTAAAAAAAAAAATCTAACCTCTGAGCCCCAGATATTTCATAGGTAAAACAGAGATGATAATACCTAAATGAGTTGTTATTAGGGTAAAAGATAAAGAATCTGATGGTTTCAGAGTAAACAGTAGATGACACTCACTGATAATTTAATGTTTCATATGATATCAACTTTCAAAACCCTGGGTGTTTGATCTAACTAGTACCATCAATTTAAAGATGGGGAAACTGACACACAGAGAGATTGAGTAACATGTACCAGAGCACGTGGTGATTAGGTGGGGAGCTGGGATTTGAGCCTCAACAATCTGAATCCAAAACCTGATCTCTGAGCCACCAAGCGTTCCTGCCTTTTGACAGCACCACTCAAGGGACAGTGCTCTCAGTACTGCCACAGTACCAGAGAAGATAGTCCAGCTCTTCTGAGTGATGGATCAAAGTGAGGACACGTCTTATTCTCTTCCACCTTATACCTTGCCCCTTAGTGATTTTCTTGAATTTGGACAAGCAAGATCTTACACGGGCTGTATTAGTCTGTTTCTGTTGCTTACAACAAAATACTTGAAACTGGGTAGTTTGTAAGGAAGTAAAATTTATTTCCTACAATTTTGAGGGCTGAGAAGTCCGAGGTCCAGGGAACACATCTGATGAGGGGCTTCTTGGTGGTGACTCTCTACAGCAACATGGAATGTCACATGGCAAGGATGGCAAGAGCAAGCCAGCTAACCTTCTCACTCGCTCTCCATATAAATCCATCAGAACCACACCCACGATAACTCATTATTCCAGGAACAGATTAATCCATTCAGGAGGGCACAGTCCTCATAATCCAATCACCTCTCAAAGGTCTCACCTTTCAAATACTGTAATTGGATTTCTCACCCTCTTAACAACTTTACAATGGAGATTAAACTTCCAATACCTGAACTTTGGGGGACACATTTAACCAATAGCATTGGCTTTATATTTTCTACTACTACCATTATTTCTATAATAATACTAAACAACTGATAGAAAACACTTTGCATATATTTACTCTGATTCCAATACTTTGTGGTCATTTGTGGAAAGGGAAAACTCCTGGAAACAGGCCATCTGAGTTGAGCCCCAGCTGCACCCTCTTCTTCTGTGTCCTCTGTGGAAACTGCTTTTCTCACCTGTAAAAATGGAATCATAGCATTTTAGCTTAAGAGTGCTGGAAATGAAAAACAGATGGTGTTAAGGTACTTTGTTAACTCAAAAGTTCTCAAAAAGTTCTTTACTGTGTTATATGTGATCACTTCGAACAGTGATCTACTAAGACAAATACCATTTGGACAGAAGTGGATGTGAGCATTCCATTAAAATTTCAAACCAACCAGGACCTGAATTTACTCAAGCTGCTTGCAAACTGGCAGTTCTGTCTTTTTCTCCTCTTTAGCAGAAACATTACAGTCTTTAACTTGTTTAATTAGCCTGTTCGGCAGTAGTGACTATTGCCATATCCTGCATGAGGCTGAAAAAACAAGATGAACATAAACCCTGCAGGAGAGCAGCCCACCATGGGATAAATGTGATTATGGCAGAATCGCTGCTTAGGAAATAGAGGGATCAACTGCTAGGGGGGCCCAGGAAAGAGCTCACTGAGAAGGCAGACTTCTCGGCTTGATTTTAATGATTGATAGGTCAAATAGGAGTTGGGGGTGATGGTGAAGATCCAGGGTTGGGAAGGCTTTCCTAGCAAAAGGAACAGGGCATGGGAAGGTATATAGCCACTAGGTGTCATGATGTGATGGGACAACTGCTAACACTTGGACTTTAATACACCTGGGAAGGGCAATGCTGGGGTGGTAGACAGAGTTAGATCTGGAAGGGCCTTGCATACCAAAACTCGGAAGCTTGAAATTAAATTTCCTTCTGTATTTGGAATGTGCAGAAATGTCACTTTGCCTGAATCATGTCCCTCTGCATCCCAAGACTTGCTGGCCCCCCCTACACCTGGTTCTCTGATCATTACACATCTCCCCTTCCCTGAGCAACTCCTCTCCAGTCCCTTTCCCTCTAGCACCAGCCCCCCACCACCCACAAGGTACCTGAAGTGCTTACGGCAGCAGAAAGTGGGAGCTGCTCCCCAGAGCAGTGGAAAAATAAGCTGCTGAAAGGTTTATTTTCCTGCTCAGAATATTTTTATAAAGAAAATCCACAAGGCTTGTCACCACACACTCAACTATTTTTAAGCTTCCTGACCAGATCTGCTAGATAGGCCTTTGGGAACGGTAAGTGGCGGCATGGAGGTGGGAGCTGTTCTTGGCTTTGGGTAGGATGGGTCTTCTGGGAGCCCTGGGATTTGGTTTGGACAGAGAACATTTCTGGGGGAGGGAATGAGGGTGAAAAGGAAGCAATTGGTCCCTTTGTCTGTGTTCATCATCCTTCTTCTGTGGTCACAGGGAAGCCCAACCCCTCATCTTCCAAAGGTACAGGGCCACCACGAGAAATGAAGCTGGGATTCCACCCTCCTCAGTGCCCCTGTGTCATGGATCAGGCCACAGATAAAGGGGCCTTAATTGGTGTTGTACCATATGATAGGCCTGGGTCATAACTCAGCTAAACAGATTCTTTTCTCTTCTCCCACACTGACCAAAGCCTCAGCCAAATGGGGAAGGTGGGCGGATGGCTGAAAAGCCACAAAGGGCAAGGTTGTGTGGGTGACAGGGCACTCTCAGAGTTTCCAACAGTGGTGTTCCTTAGCTCCTGAGGTCCCAAAGACAGTCTAAAATACGAGGTCAAATGAAAACAATTCCGTTTTTTCTGGGAACTAAGGTTGACTTTGTCACATGTTATCTAAATAGAGAAGTGTGGCTGTTTATTAAAAAAAAAAAAAAGACCACAGTGCATTCATCACTCAAAGCAAAGGTTGTCAGATTGATTTGCTGCACTAATTCCTATAATAGCTTATCTTCACACTTTAATAGGGTTTACCAGGTGTTTGCCACTTGTTCCCTCCAAATAACTTGGCAAGAGTGTGACAATGGCAGCTTCCTCATTTCACATTGAAAGCAACTTCTGCAAACATCTGAATGTAGCAGGGTAAATACAAGGTACAGCTCTTTTGAGTCCTAGATGAGACTTTTTAAATAAATGCTACATAGTAAGCTGAACAATGTTTAAGGTATGTTAAGTAATGGAACTATAATGACTAAGATTCCTCTGAAGCTCAGAGAGGTGAAGTAAATGGCCTAATGCAACAAAACCTGTGAATAGCAAAGCCAGGATTTCAAACTAAGTCTGTCTGGCACAAAACATGTAGTTTTTCTTCCTTGCTATATAGTTTTCTTCACACTCCTTTTTTTTGTGTTTATGTTCGAATTTAATATTTTGTGCCCCATTTGGCATACTTTTTGGGGATTGCAGGGATATGGGGTGCTTATCTGTTCTGGGTGTATTTGTTATCAGCTCCCCCTCAATTGCTCTGTACATCTTGCCTCTACCTCTCCTACTGTTCTTGCTTACCCTGGTCCCTCCCTCTTTCATTCCTCAAGCCCAACCCACACAGGTCTGTTGTGTGCACGAAGATCTGCAATAACAGAAGGACACCATCACACATGAAACACTGTAAGATTAGGAGTCAGGTATTATTCTTCTGAAAAGTCATGAGCCATTGCTCTATTTAAGGTATATTTCTCTGTCTACCCCTGCCCACCACAGTGTTCTTGCAACCTTTTCTTTCCACTTTCTTCTTGTCCTCAGTCCCAGGGTCCCAATCAATTGTATTTGGTATTATGGCATTTTGACTAGGTGATGAGAATTACTTTACGTTATTAGGAAAACTGCTTTCAAATCCTTTTTCATATCATTCCTCCTTCCAACTCTCCATCTCTACTCAGAAAGGAAAAATTTCAATCTGTGGTTCTTTCCTAAGAACAAGGAAAGGGCTTTACTTTTGATATTACACTTATTTCCTATTTTATGAGAGTAGAGAAGCAAGTGAACAAAGGCTTATAATGTTGATTTTGAGTTTATATAAAGTGAAAAAATATAAATCCCAATAAAATTTGAAAAATATGTCTTAGGCATATTTTATTTTCATAGATAAAAGTCCATTTTCCTCCTACGATTCAACCTTTGTCTATTCGACAAAAGTTTATTTTTCACTTATTCGGAGTTTAACATTGGCCAGCTGGCTCTACTGGATGACTCTCTCCAAAAGTAATTCAGGTATCTGGACCCCTTCCATCCTATGTTTCCACCATCTCAAAGCCTCCCCTTCCAGCTGCAGTGGTGAGGGAAGGAGTTGAACGTTTGAGTCACACTTGGTACTTAAGCACCTACCCTGGAAATGACCACACTATTTCCACTCACATTCTATAAGTCAGGAATAGTCATGTGGATGTGGTCCAATGATATGTTGAATTTTCAGAAGGAGTGAACAAACCTAAGGATACCAGAGATGGCAGGATAGGGAGGGGGGTGGGGAGAGATTGGTTGGGTAAGGGGCATTAAGAATAATTACAATTTGTAATAATGAATATGCTAATAAAAGAAAAAAATAAATTTTATGAAGAATATAACCCTGATGTCAGATAGAATCTCTCTGCCCCCTAAAATCCAGATAAAATGGATTAAAAGTACTACTAATTGCGGGAGACCAAAACCTTCTCTAAGAGTTCTCAAAAATCCCAGAGAGCTTAATTTTCATGCTCACCTTGGAGCTGATTTTTTTCTAATATTTCATTTCTGGCAAAATATTTTGTCCCAACTTTGCCTTTTGTGGCTATTTCTTTATTTCTATTTTTCCAAACTTAAGAAGAGCAGACCCTTCACCTTAAACTCTTCCTTCAAAAGCAACCTGAATACAGGTCTGTGCTTGTAGTAGACTGTTTACAGAAGCTTAGTGCAATGCCAGGGGAATCGCATTGCTTAGTATGCATTTAATTTTTAGTCTTCAGAGGCGAGACTGCTCCCATGGAGCGCTTCTCACATCTTTTCTTGTTCTCTATCTCCATCACCTTGTCTCTCTCTCTCTCTCTCACTCTCTCACTCTCTCTCTCTCTCTCTCTCTCTCTCTCTCTCTCTCTCTCTCTCTCTCTCTCTCTCTCTCTCTCTCTCTCTCTCTCTCTCTCTCTCTCTCTCTCTCTCCTTCTCACAACCTCACAGGAGCAAAGAAAACTAACTTCCCTGCATTTTCTCACACAGAGCTCCTTAATTACACATTACTATTGCTTGAGTTCTTGCCAACATTGTCTTTAGGGTCTCACCTTCTTTCTTAGAGGCTTATCGAGAAAGGTAGTTTTCTCCCAAAAAGGGATTTGGATGCCAACTAAAACTAAGATCATTGGATGCCAAATAAGTTATGTTTAAGACAATAAACTTAGAAAAAAGTACAATTACCCTACTATTATCATCATCATGGCTACTACTACTATTTAAACAATTAGTACTGGAAACAGTACTGCAAGATCTGTTACTCAGACAAAGCATCATACCAAGATGTTGGATAAAACTTAGTCCCAATAAAAACCCTTTCAGCCTTGCCCACAACCAGGCAAGTAACGGAGCATGCCCAGGGTCTGAGGCACAAGCCATGGGCTGCTGCCCATGTCTGCAAGAACATCTTAGAACATATTTATTAGCCACAAGTGTTTCACTGGGGTGTGTGACTTGTCTGTTCATGTACTTCACCAAATTTCTGCTAAGATTTTTCTAACTTATTTTTAAGAGTTCTTTATTTGTTAAATTTGGTCCTTATCAATTAACCTTAAATTCAATTTGTGATGTTTTCCTTCATTTGTAAGTTGAGAAAATAATTTTCTATGTAAACATTAAATTTAAAAAAGGAAAAAGGAAAAAGAAATAGTCATGTGGTCAACCCAAGTGCAAGGGATGCTGGGAAATATCAAGGATCACATGGGTATCAGTAAGCACTAGCAGCTTGTGGCATGGTGGAATTCACAGAGGCAGGAATGTGTTTCCTTAAACAAGAGAGCCATCTGATCCAAGCCTCTATCTTAATATGAAAAATGATCAGAAGTTCTGGAGTTATAATCTTTTCTTAAATCTTTAACTGTTCCATACCAAATCTTTAGGCCAGGTTCAATGTATAACACCTGTGGTTCTCTCCTGGACACCCCCCACCCCCCACCCCACCCCAGCATTTACTTAAAATGTAAATAATGCTGTGAAAGACACAATTTTTTTTCCATTACCCAAAGAAAACACCAAGGGTTACTTTTTTTTTTCTTATTACCCACCCCTCTCCCTTTATCTGTGTTGAGTTTAACACCCCTACACAAGTTATACTCTAACAAATCTTAGTCTCAGAATTCCATTCCACTAAGTTAGAAAACAATTTTCCAGGTTGTCTATTTGCAAATAAAACTCTTCTTCCTCATCCTTTTCTCTCTGTTTTAGCATGCAAACAAGAACTGTGTGATAGCCTTGCGGTCTAGGTCTCCTTGATAGTGGTTTGTTGGAGACAGAGCTAAGAATGAGGAAATTTGGATGGTTTCCAGTTGAATTCTATGGTTTTCTTCCTGTGGTAGCTTTTCGCCTCCAGAAAATTCTAGGAAAATCCAGCGTGGGCTGTGGCTGACAGGAAGTTGAAGGTTCCAATTCTGTCCCCAGTAAAGAGTAGGTCTTGCTGCTTAGCCACAGTTAATTCACAGAAAAGAACAGGTCCTTTTGCTTGGTTCAAAAATCTAAAAATATCAAGCTGTGAGTGCACATGGGGGGCCCAAGGCCAAGAATTAGAAACAGCAAATTGCAAGGAACAGTCTCTAATTCAAAGAATTATTCTCCAGTGAATTTTAAATTTTCCAAATGACATTTTTAATACTTCTGTCCTATAATTTAAATTGCCATTTACCTTCATAAAAAGAGCACCAGTTCCAACATCAGGCTGAAGTTAGAGTCAGGAGACATGAATTTTTACCCACCTTTGCTACAAACTAGCTCTGGGACCTTGAGCAAAATTGCCCACTCTCTGAATCTGTTCCATCATGAAGTATTAGATGAACTTTAGAGTCCCTTCCAATGTGAGAGATTCTGTCTTATTTATCTGTGTCCAGCACTTAGCACCCGGTGTGATACTCATTAATCACTGTGGGATGATTAATAAATGAGATCTATGGATTTCTCTTCTTAAATTTTATAATGGAGCAAATAATCATAATTTATTACATTTTTATTGGTGTAAACAGGCTCCATGTGCTGTTCTCATGTGGTTTATCATCATCAACACTGTTGAATGTAAATAATTATGACTGTGGGTAATTCAGAAGATTGGATAACTGAGCTTTTAAAACAAATTTAATGTGATTCTCACAGTGAACAGAGTTTTCAGTTCTGCTAGCCTTGGGCTATAACAATCCATCACACATTTATTTTGTTATAAAACCTAAAATTAGATCCTTTCGTGCACATATTCACAAAGCACTTTTTCTGTCCTTGAAATAATGTGTTTTAAAATATGTGCAGATTGTTTGATACCTGTAATTTCATTATAAAAAATGTGTAAGGTTTTTATAACTTTCCTAAAATTGAAATGTGTAAACAACTTGATGCAGATGGACCTTACACTTTTCTAGATCCTGTCACAGCCTACTCATTTATAGCTTTCAAGTCATAGAATGATGTTGGAAAAAAGAAAAGAGAGAAAGAGAGGGGAGAGAGAGACTGAGACAAGACAGTAGCAAAGTACATTATCCTCTCTGTTGTGGAAACTGCCTGTGAAATCTAAAAAGCTTGTTCTGATATTGATTGATGCTGCTCCTATTACTTGTATTGTGAAATCATTTAAGTGCAAGAGAGATTCCCCAGGTGCAAAATTTGCTAGAAGACCCTTTTTTTCACTCTCAAAAAAAGGTGATAAAAGTAATTATATTAATATAAAATAGATAATCGTTGTATTAGGCTTAATGCGATTGTCTTAGTTTGGGCTGCTATAACAGAATACCATAAGGTGTTGTGGCTTAACAGACATTTCTCTCTGACAGTTCCAGAGGCTGGAAAGTCCGAAGTCAAGTCACCAGCAGATTGGGTGTCTGGTGAGTGTCCTCTTCCTGGTTTGCAGATGGTTGTCTTTTTGTTTGTTTTATCTCCACAGGGCAGAGAGAGATAGATCTGATGTCTCCTTATTTTTGTAAGGGTATTAATTCCATCATGAAGGCCCCAACCTCATGACTTAATCTAATCCCAATTACCTTTCAAAGGCCCTACCTCCAAATATCACATTTGGGGATTAGAGTTTCAGCATATAAATTTTTGATGACATAAACAGTCAGTGCATAAGAGACTATTCTAGTCATATTCTTAGTCCATATTCTAATCTTTAACATTTATATAAAAGCAACGCAATTTATTATTACCGTTACAAATCTTATGTGAGAGTCTGCTTTATTTACTGAAAATTTATCAAATCTGACTTGCATTCAGTATGTCATCAGGAACCCTAGCTGAAACTATCCTACTATATTTTTGGCAGGATGTATTTTATTTTAATAATAAATAAATCACTTTTCCAGTTTCTCTAGAAGCAGATGCTGAAATTCATTTTTGAGGGCTGATTGTGCCTTTGTTTGGGAAACACTTTAATGAAGCTTTGTTTCTCAGAGAAAAACAAGATTCCAAGATTTCATTTTATTCCAAAACAATGAGAAGATAAACTGTTTTGTGCATACAGCATAAAGTCAGCCATCCCTGTGGGTGGGTATGCAGCTCTGCAGATTAGTTTTCCTTTTGCGAAATCCATTTTCTTATAAATTTCCTATCTTGGGAGCTTCTGGACTAAATGTAGGAAGAATCATGATAGTAGTGATATATGTGTCTGTATATGGTGATTGCTTAGGCCGGACAGTTTGCAAATTGTTTTACACATTTCAACCCAACTAATTTTTTTTTAAGTTGAAACATAATTGATTATATACATTTTTAGGATACAGAGTTGAATATCTATTAACCCAATTAATTCTTGAAGCAACCTTATGAGGCAAACACTATTATTATTACCACTCTAAAGAGGGGTAATCTAAGACACAGAGATGTAACTTATTCAGCATCACACAGCTAGTAAATAGCAGAACCTAGATTTGAACTCGCATTTTGATGGGCACTCTCACTGGGAAGGGGTGAACTGGCTTTTGCCAAACAATGACCCACTGAGAGTGGGTGAGCCAGGATGGGGAAGAGTTAAGAAAACAGATCGCCAATTAGAACCCCAGTTAAAGGGATTTATAATAATAAATGGTCTTAGGTCCTATAATACATGGTTTAAGGTAGGCTCATATTTTACTAAAATCCATCATAAGTCAAATGATACTTGTTAATAAATTTATTCTTCTGTGTATTGAGTGCTTAGCTTATGTTAAGTTTTTTACACACATTATCTCATTTATTTCTTAGAACAGTGTGGCATTTCACTGAAGAAGGAAGGAAATCAGTGATCTACACATGATAAGTTATGTAGGGTTTAGGCCTCAGATACAAGAGGAAAGAATTCAGTGAATTCAGACCCAGGTTGGAAAGTTAAGTATAAAATGGTTAGAGGTTAAATGTTCACAACTCAGGCTAGGAAAGAGGTCCTTGTCAGATTCTGGCCACATGAATCATGGTGGTCTTGATGCATTTTAAGCACAGGACTGAACCTCTAAGATTGATCAAATGCTTTAACCAAATGATTCATGTCATGGTCAAGTAAGTTTGGTCCACTCCATGGAAGAGGAGAATGCTTTCAGGGACGGTTGTCGTGAAAGTCTTGTTGGCATTACAGAGGTCATCCTGTAAGCCATACCCCCAATTTCATTTTATCACCTCCTAATACAGAGGTTTACTTTAAGCATCTTGAAAGAAAAGGCAAAGAAAGAAATATAAAATCGGTTCTAAATTAGGAAATTGAAACAAAGATAGGAAGATTATAAGGTTATAAAAACTTGTTTCTCACCCCTCCATTAAAATAATAGCTCAATTTAATTTCATGCCAGGATAAATCTGGCATTGTGGAAACTTTACACCCTAACATCCACAGTTTAATCCACTTTAGGTATTCTTAGTAACCTATAAATTATAGTTAAAAAGATGAAATAATAAATAGAAAGTTAACAAAATAAGCAAACAAAAATGATACTCAAGTGATTCCTTTATTGGGCTAAACTTGTTACAAGTATTTGAAAGGAGACAAAAGAATTTTTTTTTCCTCTGTAGGTATTATGCAAATATCTCTATCTATCTATCTATCTATCTATCTATCTATCTATCTATCTATCTATCTATCTATCTATCTATCTATCTATCTATGATAAAGTACATCCTACTAAAAATCAGAATCAGATCATCTGATTCACTTAAGGGCACCAGATAATGATCTGGTTTCTAAGCAGATGCTGGGCAGGGGGCAAGAATGGGAGTAGAGAGCAAAAAAAACCAAAACAGTCAGAAAAACAAAAGAAATCCTCCCAATGGCAAAACTTCCACAACAGCAACAATGAGCCATGTTAGAATGTTTGTAGAACACCAAAGTTTAGACAATAAGCCCTTGTATTAGCGCCCCTACTTATGTTTCCAGCCACATTGTTTGCAACTCCTGCATATACCCATTCTATCTTCTGGCCAGTCTGGGAAACTTATACTTTCCTGAACACAACACACCGTCACGTGTCTCCTGTCTCTTCGCTGATGTTCCCTTTGCCTGTAGTACTTCTCTCAGCCCATCATTCACCTGATTAACACCTACACCTTCTCAGCCCTTGGTACAGGCATATCACTTACTCTTTAAAGTATTTTTTCCACACCCACCTACCTTCAAATTGGCTTCACTTTTATTCTTCCATGTTATTCCACTTTCTTCCTCTACCCTTCCCTCCATGGAAAACACCTATTACAGAATTTAGAATAGGAGACTCTATTATGGAATTTGAAAACAGTTACCATTGACTTCCTTCTCTGTCTCCCTCATAAGACCTGATACATAGAACATGTCTCATTCATATACGAAGTTCAGGATTTGGGTCAGAGTTAGGACTCAATGCATGCTTGCCAAATTATGGGAAGAAAAGATATGTGACCAATATGGTTGAGGAGACTCAAGAGGCTCCCAATTCTAATCACAATGAACATGATAGGTCCTTTGAAATGGAATATAACCAAATCTACCTCAATTAGTATACAGTTTGTAAACAGATTCACATTCTCAAAAGCATAGATGTTTTCATTTTTACTCTTCTAAGGATTTTAAGATTTAGCTGCAATTCGCTTCTAATCTCATCTCACACTTCAGCCGCCTCACTCTCAGTAAATGTTTTATCAAAAATGAATTTCTTTTAGTATCTGGAATTCACCAGATTCTTCCTTCCAGTTTATGCACACAATCTCCATCCCACCCAATGCTTCTCACCATCCCAAGTCTTCAGCTTAACAATTTCTATACATTTTTCAGGTCTCAGCTTAATCATACCTCCTGTTATTATAGAAGCCTTACCTAATCCTGCAGACCAGAGTTAGATGCACCTTATCTATCTTCTCATAAAACCCCATACTTTCTTCCATAAAGTTATTTTTTACTTTGTATTGTAATAATACACTTATTGGCTTGTTATATCCATTGTATTTTCTTTTACATCCTCAGCATGTAACAGGGTGCCTATCATATAACTAAAGGACATGCAATATTCTTAAAAGGTTAAATGACAAAAATAGGAAGGAGGAAAGAAAAGAAGAGTAACAGGATGTTTTCATGGGATGCTGCCTCATTTTCAACTAGGTGCCCAAAACCATGGTTGTCCAAGACTTGGACATTTCAAAGATGCTTGCTCATCTATATGGAACTGAAAAAGGAGATGGCTTATAACTGATTTTTCAAGTGTTAGCCTAATACCTACATCAAAGAATTAAGTGATTTCAGCTGGACATTGGAGATGACTTGTCATCGAAGCATGTTTTGAGTCCTCCCTCCACTTCCATCCCATGACAGAGCTTACTTTCCCTTCACTTCAATCTAAGTGAGTCTCAAAGGGACCACTAGAAGATCCCGTATGAGTTTCCTGGAGTTTGGGGTACATTCTGGGGACTTGTGACTGACCGGCCTGATATGCCTGAGATATCTAAAGAGGAAGAAGTTGACTGAAGCAGCTTGTAGCAGTCGAATACAGCAGACTGGGAAATCCTTGCATGCCCACTGATGATGGATCCAAGCCACAGAGCAAGCCAGCCAGGCAGGAGCCACCTGAACAGATTTTGTTTAAGAGAGGCACCAGGAAAGATGATGAAAACCCAGCAGAGATTGTGTGGGGAGGGTGGCCTCCTGAGTGACCGGCTAGAGATGTGTTTATCCATGTCACCATGTAAGAGAGCAACCCCCAGTAATGAGAGATGGGGGCAAGGAGAGGTCTCTATCTGCACACAGAAGACTCCCTAAGAAAGTCAGCCTTAAACAGCTGCCAAGACCAGAGAGCACAAATACCAGTTCACAGCAATACTAGTCTCAAAACCTTTCCCTGCCCAGCTCACCTCTCCATCTTTAACTTAATTTTGCTCCCAAAGGAATCAGAAACAACATCTTTACAACTGGGAAAGAGAATTAAAAAGTGTAAGGTGGAGAAAAAGAATAAATACTGATCAAAAAAATGCCCACACCTACACCCTTTATCTACTATGGGCTTCCTGAGCTAAGAAAGTGGGGAATTAAAATTGAAATAAAATTCAACTTTTTGACTAATAAAGGGGACTGGACATTTTGCTTATACTTGCAAAATCATATGTAAGCCACCTCCTTTGTAGTCCTGCATAGATGGCAAACATTTTACTTTGAAATATTCCAGTCACCAAGACAAAATGGAATAGTCATAGAAAAGCTGGGATAAAATTCAGAACTCTACTGTTTTCTTCTAATGGGCATCTTTCCAAATCTGTGTGTTCACTTCTTAGAAAATTCTCCCTTTAAACTTTCCTGAAAGTCTTTTAAAATCTGAATTTTAAAAATAAATCACTGACATTTTTAAGGTTTCTAATTTGCCCGGTGTTTTACATGTCATCTCGTACTGAAGCATTGCAACAATCCCATAAATTAGATATCAGTGCCTTTGTTTTATAGATGATGCAGCCAGAGCTGCAAAGGTCAAGCAACTTCTCCAAGAGCTCAGCTAATAGAGACAGAGCCAACACTCAGTTCTAGGTCCACTACATCCAATTGTCTATCTTGCCTGGATTGTCTCTTTGGCAAGAAGAAAGAAGGATTTCTCTGAACTATGAAAACCCTCTTTTTGTAACTCTGATTGGCTATAGAAAACCTATACCCACCTAATCATAAGCAGTGGATTCCTATTTCATCCCACCCAGCTCAGCAACCTACCGAAAGTTATTTCAGCATCTGGATGGAAAGCTGTGAGAGCTCCAACCTCGATCACTTCCAGCACACCATTTGCACCATTTGGTGGACAGCAGCTGCTAAAATCTACTGAGGCTGGCAAGTTGCCCTTACAAACCAACCCATAAAGCATTAGATGCCCCAAACATCTTGGCCTGGTCCACCTAAACACAGAGCTTTCTAAAAGAGAGCCAATTTGCCCTGTTTGACAAGAAAGTAAAAGATTCCAGGAGCTCTTATCATATCCAGTTTCTAGGAAAAATGCCATTATACAAATCCTGTGGGATACAATTACATTTGGAGGAATTCCCTGCCCTGTGAAAGTCCTAGGGTCAGTGACAAACTTTACTCAAGAATCTACATGTTTCTGTATCTAAGTTAATTGTCCTAATGTTTACGGGTTCTCCTTATGGCACAGATACCAATGAATCATACTGAATTTTGATTTTCACCTCCCTCCAGTAGGTTTAGGCTAAGTAACTAGTATTCTTTTTGGCAAATGATGCTTTCTGGAAATACAAAAAAGCTTCCAACAAAAAGTCTGTGTGAGGTCTCATTGGAAAAAAAAGTGTAACTATCTTTAAATTCAGAGATTTTAGAGATAGAAAAGATGATTTTTTTAATGGCTCTTTAATAAGATATTCATGTCGGGGCTGGAACAAACTCAGCTTTCAATACCTGTCAGAAAGAGGTGAGTATAATCAGTGACACAGTATAATCTTCTTGTGGGGTAATGTTTTTATAATCCAGAAAGCCACTGAAACAAAAACCTATGCATATAATCCCACTTACTTGTAATTTATTAACCACTGAGCCAAATACCTACATTAAGCAGAGCTTCCTCCAGGAGAAAAGACCTTTGGGAATAAAAGTCTGTCAAAAAAACCCCCCAAAACTGATTCTAGCATCTTAGTGAGAGTCCCAAAATGGCAGTGTTTTTCATGCTTTTCTCCCTATCCAGAATGTTTTCTCCCAACTCTTAACCCACCAAAGCCTGTATCAGGTCTCTGCTCCTATAAAAGTCTCCACTAAATACTTCCCCAACAGCAGAGCTCTTTCTAGGCTTTTTATGAAAAAAAATAGTTAATACATATTGATGCATTGTGTTCACAAATAATTGCACATGTCACTGAATCTATAAGCTTTTTGAAAGCAGAAAAAGGGGGAAGGTACTAAACTCTGAGTGAAGTTCCATATTCCTTGGTGGTTTTCCATGTGATTTTGAATAGATCACTATCCCATTTATTCAAATGGAAAAAAGTTATTTAGTCTCCAAGATCTCATGCCACTTTAATATTCAATGGTTTAATGACTAGTTATATCATACTGGTCATTTATCCCCAACTCTCCTTACCTGATATATAAAACATAAATTCATAGACTGAAACCACCATGAAAGCAGTGATACCGTGTCTGATTTGCTTATTCTCTTTATTTCCAATGACTAACAACACTGTGTGACACACAGAAAGAGCTGAGAAGACATTCCATCAAATGAATGAATACATAGTTCATAAATGAATTAAAATTGATTAAGCACGTAGAATATTCCAAACACTGTTCTAGCACTTAATGGGCATTGCCATATGTAGACTTCATAACATAAGCAAAGCACACAGTAATTCAAATTTAACCAAGAAAGACAATGGAGTTCAGGGAGAATAAGTGATTTGTTCAAAGTACCACCGCTGGGTTGTGGTGTGGCAGATCGGCACCCAAGTCTGTCTGGCTCCTACGCATGTACTTTCCCCCACTGCACCACAAGTCTCTAAACCTGTCAGAGAAACAACGCCCACACTTATGCCACTATATTTAATGCTTCTATAAGGAAAGGGCTTATTTGTGCTGATTGGGATGGCAACAGTACCAGCCCTAATCTGAGGAACAAAGAATTAGGGGAGAGGTTGGGTTTCCCATCAAACTCTCCCCAGGCAAATCGGCAAGCCAGAATAGAGTTGCAAAAGGAGCTGGGAAATAGCATGCATGATGAGATGGTGGTTCTTTAGGTTTGTGATCAGGAAAGCCTGAGGCTTCTGCTACAGCTGCCAGGCTTACAGATTAAGCTCCTTTCTTTCTTTCTTCAAAAGCAAGAATGCTGAGATCCTAAACTTGTTTTCTTTTAAACGCTGTAAGCCTTTCAGGAAACAGCTTTCTCTGGGAACCTGCTCATTACAGAAAGCCCCTTGAAGAAGTGCCAAAATGTAGTTAGCAGGGAGGGGGCAGGGAGGGGAAAATGTTAGGTTGATTCAGTGGAACCATTTGATGGTGAAAGTGCCTTTATCAAGGGAGCAGAGAATAGCCTGGGGCCTTCTCAGCCATGCAGAGCACACAGACCACTGGGAAAGGAACTCACACTTGGATGAAATGTGGCTGGAAACAGAGTCCTGTGACTGATGGGGATGATGAACTTAATAATTACAAAATAGCTCCCATCTACTAAGAACTCCAGGCCCTGGGCTAAGAGATTTCTGTCGTATTTAAGCCCATAGCCACCCTGCAGGTACATGTAAATACCTTTATAAAGGAAAAAAATAGATAATAGAAAAGATAATAGAAACGACTTGCAAATGCCACACAACTAGGACATGACCAAGGCATTATTTGAACCCCAGTCTGAGAACAAAGTCCACACTACATTGTCTCACCTTTCAGTGTCTGAGTAAAGGGAATTTAGGATCCACCAGACTAATTTGAAGCAATGTAGTACTCAGGATGGAGAAAGTGGAGGAGTGTTTTCTTGAGTTGGGATATCCCATGTGAAAACCATGAGACACTTTTAACAGTAAAAAGGAAGGACCTGGAACTCTTGGCAATAACATTGCCCTCCCCCCATGTAAGAGTGTCTAAGACAGCAACAAGAAAGGTGTCGCTTATTCCTAAGTATCACTCACGCTTATAGGCATCAGGACCTGGAAACTTAATGCTTAGAACCATCTCTTGAAAAATTTCTGAGGGAAAAAAAAAATGGGAGCTCATACGGTCATTAATGGAATAGTGAATAGCTTGGGATTTTTCAACGAGATAATTCTAGTGATGTTCTCTGGCTCTGCAGTGTATTAGCAGTCTGACTATGGGAAAGTGGCTTCACTGTTAAGAACCTTAATTTCCTCACCTGAGAAATGGGTCTAAAAGGTACTTACCTTGTAGGGTTCGAGATTTTTTTTGAGAGGTTCGAAAACATTCTAACGCAGTATTTAAGCAAAGTAGATAATCATTACAAAGCAGTTACTGTGATTATTGGTGGGTGTCATGGCTGTTGTTACTGATGATGTTATTCTTGTCATTATTATCATTATTATTATTACATCTATTACAGGAAAGATGAGCACATAAGCACTGACATGGATTGATTTCCCAGTCTAAGTAATAACTGATGACTTAATTTAGAGCCATATTAACAATCAAAACAATAATGTGTAATATTTACTGGCTGCTTAATGTGTGATAAGCATGTTCTAAGTTCTTATACATATCGCACATCATGTCATCCTCATGAAAACCCTATTTGGTAGTTAACAAAATGTTATTCTCTTAAGAGTATAGAAAACTGAGGCACAGAGAAATTAAGTAATGTCTTCCAAAGTCACAGAGATAGTGAAGGTTTGAGCTGAGTTTCATATCCAGGAAAACTGATTCAGACAAGTTTCCCATGGGCACTCAAGAATAGGAATTGTCTACATCATGTATTTGCAAATTAAGTTCTGTACATCCCTAGAAGCCACCAAACATGGTGAGAATAACCTAAGGGAGATGGACTTCATAGTCCTAATACCCATTTTAGCAGAGCTGCTCCTAATGATTTTATAGAAGTTTCACAAAATGTGTTATTTGGATAAAGGATTTTGTGGCTAACAAGTATTTAGTAACTCTTGGTCTTGATAGAGTGCACTACACAGGATGAAAGACTGAGCCACGGGTTCTGGCACAGGTGGAGCAGAGTGAGGACCTTGCAAAGTCATGGGGAAGGACCAAATCCAACACCATGCTTATTTTCACAGAATTTGTACAAAGGATCACTCTATTCATTTTGGTACAAAGAGGTGATTCTCCTCAATTGGGAAGGTGCTTGGGATAACTCATTAATGAGAGCCTCCTCTCCACTCGGATGGGCGCTAAACAGCCTGAGAGTTTCAGCACTCTCTTTGTGAACAGCAGCCCTGCAGCCAAGTTCCAGGAGACCTAAGTCTGACCAAAGAAAAGACAATTTGGGTTCCAAAGATGTTTGGTTGGCAGGCCTTGCTGGCGTAGACTGTTGATATGAGTTACAATGCATCATAATTATAATCATAAATATTTAGTATTCACTGTTAACACCCACATAATTTAAAAGTGCTTTCATATACTCCTGCACTGCCTGAAATTCCACCTCCCCCCCAAATACCCATTATTTATAAAAGAGAGTAAGGGTGAATCCTTGGGAATGAGGAGGCCTTGAAGGAATGAAGGGATATTCCTAAAGCAGCCTGTGATAATCTCAAAAGTTTTTTGATGTCTCAGGTTATACTTTAAAAAATCAAAGTGGCCACTATAACAGGGCACTTCAAAAAGTCATGGAAAAATAGAATTGAGAGATAATACAAATCTTTCCGTGAACTATCCATATACATCTGGATAAGGCTCGGGTTTTACAAAGTCCATTCTTTCTCCTTTTCAAGTCTAATAGTTTCCAAGAAGTCATTAAAGATTGCAGATGGTATTCTATTTGTTGTTGTAGAATGTATTTCTAAAAAAATTTTATCAGTATGTGTTGCCATGAGTAAACTATTATAAGAATCTCAAATGTACAAATGGCTAGGAAGCCCCAGGGAGCTCATCAAGACTAAAACCACGTCATTTTAAAGCTGTTATCCTTTTTCAAGGAGTTTTATCAACAAATTTGTCATTATTCTATTGATTTCCATGTGTGAATGAATTAATGAGGACCAATTTCACTTCTTGTGACATTATGTGACATTATCTCTAGAGTACCATTACTCAATTTAATACTCAGTGCTTCTTGAAGGGGGTGAAAAGGTGACGATCCAGGCATCACCTATGCACACTTCGATCAGTTTATTCAAAGAACGAAGAATCAATTTCCTTTCTACATGGGCCCTGAGGACAAAGGACACTCTTCCTGGATAATCCGCCCTACGTGGGTTAACAAGAGAAGACAGGGGCCTGGGGTCTTCTCGAAATTGTCATCCCCATCCCCAAGTAAAGATTTCCCCATATTATAGGAAAAACTTACTCATGAAATAGATGAATCATTATCTCTCCAAATCAGTTCTCTTCACTGTGTACCTTTTCTCAACAAATGGCACCATTCTGATCCTAAGATAGCCAAATCAAAAGTACATAGTGGGCCGAACCTCCTAAGTCTCTTTTCATTTACCATTCAAATCCAATTGATTATCTAGTCCAGGAAATTCTGACGTACACTTTTCTGCTTCAGCTGTGGGAAAACCAGAAGGGTTGAACGTTTTATGATTCTGTGGCAAATATTCTCACCCAAGTCCTTGTTTAGCTCTGCTTTAGGGGGTAACCCAAACTAGCACATATGAGCGATGTTGGTAAGTCAAGTTGCTAGTCCTCTGTTCTCTGTTCTCATTCTCTGACTTGTCCTTTACCTTAATTAGTGGGGGATTTCAGCAGCTTCCAGGTTGCTTTCTTTGCCTGCAAGCTTGCTCTTCCTACCAATTCTCCACGCTGCAGCCAGAACAGAATTTTCCACCCATTAATGTGATGCTTTATTCCCCTGAATAAGTACTTCAGTGACTCCCCATTACCCAGTGCAGTGCTTTACAAACTTTAAACAGAAAAAATTTTCTGCAGGTGAAAGTGAAGAAGATATAGTTTTTCTTCAGTATCTGTAGAGGATGGGTGCCAGGATCTACACAAATACCAAAATCTGGGGATGCTCAAGCCCCTTATATAAAATGGCATAATATTTGCATATGACCAAGAACATCCTCCTGTATACTTTAAATCATCTCTAGATTACTCATAATACCTAACAACAATGTAAATGTTATATAAATAGTTGTTATACCATATTGATTTTTATTTGTATTTTTTAATTGCTGTATTGTCATTTCTTATTTTTTTCCCAAACATTTTTTTATCTGAGGTTGGTTGAGTCCATGGATGCAGAACACACAGATGTGGAGGGCTGATTGTACATAATATGTACGAGATAAAATTAGAACTCTTTAAGTTAGAGAATCAAAGCACTACAAGCATCCCTACAACAGAAACACACACACTTGTTCTGGTCCAGAAAGAATTCCTTTAGAACACTTAGGGAATCAAAGGAACATGGTTTAAATATCACTGCCCAGTGGATAACATCTGAGCTTTCAAAGCTCGTAAATAAGATAACACACAAGAGGTAGAAGATTTCTCTGGTGCACTCTATCCCCTCAACTCACCTGTAATTGGAGCTCTCATTATGTTAGACTATTCCCACTCACCTGGTACTGCCAAGGCCCCTCATCAAGTGCTACAATGTATCATTCTAAGTTTTGTCCCAAGGTTTTCTTTGACTCATCTCAAGTTGGCTCACATTGCAGGCAGACAGGGCCCAGAAGATCTCTGGAGTTGAAACTTCTGAGACCAATCCTCAGCTGATGGGTAAGGAAACCTCTGGATACATGCTCCAGGCTCCCTTCTTTCAGGTAAACAATTCTAAAGAGCATTCTTTATGCTTCTCACAGGTCCTGGTGAAAAGGAGTCCCATTCATTATGCACCTTCACGTTGTTTTGCTTTGTTTTGTTTTCCCTTTCCCCTGTTCTCTGAACATGTCATTCTCAGGACAGTTTTCTAAGACTATCCCAATTTAAAACTGAAAGTTTTCCATCCCAGGAATCCCATCAGTCATGGAAAAACCAGAATGGTTGGTCACCCTTTGATTTCCTATTGAGTATTCTCACTCAGGTCCTTGTCTTGGGCTCTGCTTTGGGGCTGTTTTGGGTACTCATGTACCCGTGTTGGAGAACAAGTCCTGTTGTTAGGACCACCAGAACTGGAATCAGTTGAAATCTTAGGAATTTACCAGATGTGTCACCATGGGAAAGTTACATTGCTTCCCCAAACGTCAATTTGCTTCTCTAAAAAATCAAGATAAAACATGTACCTTTAGTAGATATAGCTATTTTTCCCCCTTTTCCACAGCAAAAGAACTCCTATTATTAGCTGAGCACCAGAATAAATATTACATTTACTAGCATCCTCTGCAGCTAGGCTCAGCCATGTGATGAACTTCTGGATAAGATGCAAGGAAAAATACTGTGGGGTAGCTTCCAGGAAGCTTTCTTAGAACACATCTAGTATACTCTCATGACTCTCTTTCTTTCATTTCTTCCTCCTTGCTGCTAACAAAAATGCAAACAAGATATCCAGAGCGAGTGTATCCAAACTTTGGCTGTGACATGGCCTAGGGCATTAAGATAAAGGAGCAACAAACAGAAG
Source organism: Cynocephalus volans (assembly GCF_027409185.1). NCBI lineage: Eukaryota > Metazoa > Chordata > Mammalia > Dermoptera > Cynocephalidae > Cynocephalus > Cynocephalus volans. The sequence continues at coordinate 21,784,944 of NC_084476.1, forward strand.
CATCTCAGGGACCTGTGCCTTTCTTGGGCCAGAGTCACCATGAATGATAGCCCTGAAATCAAGATTTGTACATGAGAGAAAACAAATTGATATCTTATGTATGTCTCTGTTATTTGGGGATGGGAGAGTGCCAGTATTACTCTCTGCCAAGTTTAATCCTAGTTGAAATACTAATTCTTTCCATTTTTGTAACGATTAAAAGAGATTTAATATGTAAATCACTTTGCACCGTAATTGACTGTTTCTGCTATGGTGGTGAGAGTAATGGGGTGGGGTAGTGAAGCACATTGAGAGGACTCAGCTAAGACCACTTTTCCAATGTCTTCCCTTCCCCAAATATGACTCCAACCAGTCTTCCCAATCTAGTCTCACACTCTTTCCCAGATACACAAGACTAGTTGTATCTCTCCATTCCCCAAACACACACCTATTCTTCCAGATATATGCAATTCTCTCTCTGCCCAGACTATCCTTTCTCGTCTGCTCCACCTGGTCACTCTGATTCAGCTTTTATGACTGTGCCAACCTCACTTCCCCAACTCCAGAGGAAGAACTAGCTGTGCTCTCACAGCACGCTGTACACCGCCACCACCCCACCCTGCTCTCCTGTACAGCATTTGCTACACTGGATTGCCATTTACTGTGAATGTCCCCCCACCTGGAATCATGTCCTGAAAACACAGCATTCTTCACTTCCTAGATATCATCCCAACTTCTTTTGGGGGGGGTGGGGGGGGTGGGGGGGAGCATTACCATGAGGTTTTATTTGATGTCTTCTTTTCATTGTTGTTGTTATTGTATCATTATACAATGTAAACATTTTTTATGACCCTTTACCAATTTATCCCTAACCCATCTTAACTTCTATGCATTTTTTCTGCTTTATCAGAACTCAAGTTCCAAGTCTGACATGACCTAGTCCAAATTTGACTCATATGTTTCTCCAGAAACATGTTACCTCCAAAACCTAATGAACAACATCTCTAAGAGTTTAATGAGATGTTTTGAAAAGAGCACAGTTCTGGAAATGCTGCTTTGTTCAAAAGATTTGCTGTGGAAGAAAACCTAGAGGATGACAGTGGCTTCCTTCTCCGTCTTGGTCAAGTAGTGTAAATTACTTCAGAAGGGTAGAGGCTGCTCAAGGACACACAGGTTGTCAAACTCAGAGTTTAGTTTATAGCCAGCACTTTCTAATGCCAAAGATAATACCACATCACAAGTTTGCCTGCAAGGCAGCTCACGTCATTATCACATAATAATAATAATGATAAGAATGACAACCAGAGCTAATATTTATGGAACACGCTATCAGATGTCAGAAAAGATGCTAAGCACTTCATAATGATTATTTCATTGTGTTCTCATTTTATATACATACATATGATATGAACTCTTTCTCTCTACATTTTACAAATAAACGTATCTGGAAAGCTTAGTGACTTGCCGAAGGTCACAGAACGAGTAAGTGTCAAAGCGAGAACTTGAACACAGATTTATCAGGCAGCAAAGCAAGAGCTCTCACCACTTTGCCAGAATGCATTTCCCTGATGTCATGTCCTGCACAAATTCAGCTTTCATTTTGAACCCCTTCCAGGAAGAATTAACAGCTCCCTTCTCTGTGTTCCCACAGTACTGGGTACACCCCTCTATTAGACAGCACTCACCGTGTTGTATTATAGTTATTAGCCTAAACGTCTTTCTCCTTGACTGGTCTGAGTGCCTCTTGAGTCACACTCTGCGTTATTTTTATCTTTGCATGTCCGGGGCCTGGTAGAAGGGCTCACACACAATCATTTAGTTTAACAAATAATAATGGGCATTAATAAGTGCTTCTTGGATTGGAATGAGTCTTAGTCTCTCCACCTGTAAAATGGGGACTGTTCTCCTGTAAATAGGGACAATTCCCATTCTTTGATGCCAAGTAATTCTCAAGACTTTGTGAGCCAATACATGTGTGCAACTGGCAAGAAACATCTTGGGGAAATGCTACCCTATTATTACAAGGCACTATTGAAAAAGGACCAAGAAAGAAAATTCCTACTGTTCTGACATGATTCAGCTGCAAAAGACACGTTGTCATTACTCCAGCAGAAAGTTATTGCCTGTTGTCTTGAAACCAGCAAATTGGCCTGAAGGCACAGGATACAATCTTTGTTGCATATCACTATAAACCCCTACCACACTGTGCAAATACATGCTGTCCCTATGTGGGGGAAGCTGCCATTGTGTCTCACACCAGGTATGCAATCAGCGTCGTCTGGTGGGCAGATTGCCAGGCTGGCCATCTGTGTTGTGCTTGGTTGCTAAGGCACAGGCAGGGAGCTGTGTAGTGTCTTGTTTTCACCCTAGCCACAAAAGCCTGGAGCAATGATAAAGGCTGCTCAAAGTGCTGGAACACCAAGGAAATGTACATATTTGGGTTAAGTCATGGAGCTGCCATTGAAGGTCAGTTTAGAAGACCAGGATTTTTGTCTAAACTCTGCAGCCATAGGACCTTGGGTTTAGACATACACTTCTCTGAGCATGTATTCACTTGTAAATAAGAAGGACCCAAAACTCAGTGTTTCCCCAAGACAGTCTGTGTACCACTGGCAATGTGTGAATTGTTCACAAGCTCTACATGGGCAAACTTCTAAACATTTTAGCAGTTATGAATTATTGTACTGTGCACTAGATTATTTATCATATCAAACATTTTGTGTCACATAAGTAATTGCTTAGAATAAATGTAAAGTGAATAAATCAGTTTTGTGTAAGTGTTTTGTCTTTGTTTTAAAAATTTTAAAAAGGAATTGACATATGAATACTGGTGGTGGGATAGGTGGATATGACAGAAATTGTAAGGTAGAATACAAATGACTGGAGTTGGATGAGTCGAATTTGGAATTCTAGCATGTGACTCTGCAATTCTATCACCAGTGGCTAAACAGGAAAATTATCTGGACAATGCAGGCAAAAGTAAATTTATTCTGAAAATAACTCCATTTACATAGGTCCAGTCTATAAAAACAAACATTTCTCAAGACCTACAGAACATTGAGCACTAGGCTAAACATTGTGGACATGAAGATGAAAAAGACAGGGTTTTGACATAGTCTAATCAGGCACGCACCTGGGAAAATAAATAATTTCAATTTAGTGTGATATTTATAACAGTGTGATGTAATCTGGGAGCCAGAGAGAGAACACCAACTTGGCCTGGGAGAAAGGAATCGCCAAAGAAGTCTTCACAGGGGGGTGAACATGGAATTAAGCCTTAAAGTCTAGCTTGTAACATTATCTGAGTATATAAGAAGGGGAAAACATTTCAGGAAGAAGAAAAAGCACGTGAAAAAGTGCCGAATTGCAAATCCAATAGGCAAATTCTCTTTTCTTACTCTACATTTCATGCACAAACAAAAGCAGCCATGTAAATGTTTTGTGTACTTCATAAGGGAGTGAGCCAGGTGTTAAATGAAGTTATGCACAATTCCAAGCCCATGTTCTTTTTACTATATTATATCATATGCCATTCATATCAAACTTCACCGTTGTATACTTATTAATGGTATTTCAAGCTTATTTACTCTTAACCCACAAGTATGAAATATTAATCAACAAAAGAAGGAATAATGAGATCTGCTTCTCAAAGGTCAGTATTCCCAATCCTGGACAATTTCTGGACTTCACATCACTTCTCCTTTTAAAAACAATTTTCCATAGAATAATTCCAAGACAGTTTGCATTAGTTATTTTAGGCAAAAGCCACAAAGTTTCAGAAAGACTCCCTCCCCCATGTTCTCCTGCTAGTTCATTCATAGCTGTATTTCAAAGACACAAGGATAATGGAAAGACCCCATTCCTAGGGAAAATTTTATTAGAGAGAAGGCAAGAAGGATGCACGTGGACCCTTGATGCTGAATGACAGCACTGATTAATAAAGCGCTGGCATTCAAGGACTCACAGTTGGGGAGCACTCCCCAAGAACTTCACCCCAGTGAGGATACTTAATCTAATCAAGTTGGACCTCCACGATTTATCCTCCTGCTCTTTCAAGTTTTAATTTGAACAACCAAAAAAGAATGCCACAAATTTTCTACATTTAACTTTTAAACAAAAGGGCTTATTTAAAAATAATATGGCTACAGTTTTGTTTTCCCTATCCCAATAGCAACTGTTCTAGATTATATTAGATCTAGGCTAGTGACTTCAGATAGGTGCATTTCACCTGTGGCAATGGGAGGGACACTGTATGGAAAGCCAACATGAAACATGTTGGCCTAGACGTGTAGAAAAGCCAGAGAGAAAAACAGTTGTTGGGATCTTCCCACAAAAAGAACATCTTCAGCTTAAGGGGAGAGTTCTACAACAGAGGACGCGACTGATGGCTTGTTATGGTACTTGTTACTACTGTAAAAAACAAAAACAAACAAATAAACAAAAACTATGAATTTTAGAGTCAAGAAGAGTGAAGTTTTAATTCCACTGTGCTATTTACTAGCTTTGTGACCTTGAAGCTCTCCCTTGTCTCAATTTTCTCATATACAAAATGGTGCTCGTAAAACATACCCATAAACATTGCTGTGAGGATCATGGTACAAGCTGTTTAAGAATACTTGGAAGCAAGAAGAGACGTAGTATGTTCTAAATAAATGGTGGTCTTCATGTTCAATTCAGTTCCACTGACAGTGATATTTGGTTGTCTGATGAAAGGTAGGATTGCTGGATAGTCTGGATTTTTCCAACAATGGTTTTGTTTTGGTTGTTTTATTTAATGTATGTCATTAAATTTTCTATCTTCTCTTTTTTTGGTTTTTAAAATAACCTTTATTTTTTAAAAGCTAATATGTGCATTATAGGAAACAGAAAAATGCAAGCAAAGAACAAATCATCCATAATCACAAGCACTTACAGTTCAACGTGTCCTTGTATGTCCTGTGTGTGTATATACACAACATACAAGTTTGTGTGATTGAGATAGTACAGTATGTGTCATACTTTTTCACACATCATGAATATTTACTAATTCAAAATCTTACAGCTATATGAGTACTTTGATAACCAAGAATACACTATACCAGCTTAATCTGTTAGAAAAAAAAACAAGTGTTATCTTGCCTTTCTCGGGGATAAGAACTTCATAGAAGATGAAAATTACAACAGGCCTCCAGATACAAGTATTAGCAGAGTTATAATTAAAGTACTGTACTTTCTTGATGCTCAATTTAAAAATGAGACATAAAACAACAGAGTACACTAAGTAAAATGTTTCTAAGAGAATTCATTATCAGATCTATACTATTAAAATATTAGCAAGAAGGTATTTTTCCATTAAATTACTTAATGTGTTCCTATAGTACAGCCAAAAGAGATGCACATACATAAATGGTTATCATTAAAATGTAAATATGAGCAAATCTGCATACCTCCCTCCCTTTATACTTCCTTCTGCCCCTCTGCTGCCAAATAATGAATAAGTCCTGATATGCATTGCTCAGAGGTAGTTTAACAATTCCATGTCCAAGATGCATTTTTTCTATTAATTATAACAAAAAGATATTTATAAATTAGCTAATTCACTAGCTCTACTTTTTTTTTTTTTTTTTTTTTTTTTTTTGTCGTTTTTTCGTGACCAGCACTCAGCCAGTGAGTGCACCGGTCAGTCCTATATAGGATCCGAACCCGCGGCGGGAGCGTCGCCGCGCTCCCAGCGCAGCACTCTACCAAGTGCGCCACGGGCTCGGCCTTCTACTTTTTATCATACATTTGTCACCTCAGAACATCTATAAACCTTAGATGTCACAAAATAAAGAATGAACTTTGCACACAAAAACATCTCTGTCTTACCAAAAATGCACATAAAGACCTATGGTTATAACCTAAAACCATCTTCTAGATATGGAGATGTTAGCAAAGATCCCTTCCTTTCACCCTTCCTGTTCTCCCTCTTCCACCACTCCAGTGACTAAGTACAGGACTATGTTTAGCTCCAAGAGGTGGATTAACAAAGGTCACTCCCAGAAGACAGTCCTCTTAAAAACTAACAAAATGACATTTAAAAAGGGATTATTTTAGTACCTCTACTTTAACAACATACTTTGGGCATCAGGATTTATTTAGCCTTTAATACACAGCAATGTATTAATTTTTTTTATCTTCTAAATGCTAATATATAATTGGTTTTTATGCTATATATTCCCAATGTTCTTTTTTTTCAATTTTATTTATATTTATTTTCAGGAGGTACAGTGTGTCGTTTCAATACACACATGTACTGCACAATGATTCACTTAGGGTAGATAGCATAGTTTTGTACCTGCTAGTCCACCACTGCTCCTCATCCCCCATACCGCTCACTTCCCAGCCTCTGGTAAACATTTTTCTACTCTCGACTTCTATGAGAAGTACTTTTTTTTTTTTTTAGATTCCACATATGAGTGGGACCATGCAGTATTTGACTTTCTGTGCCTGACTTACTTCACTAAACATGTTTTCCAGTTCCATCATCCATGTTGCTGCAAATGGTAGGATATCATTTCTTTTTATAGCTGAATAGTATTCCACTGTGTATATACATACCACAGTTTTTTATCCATTCATCTGTTGATGGACATTTAGGTTGATTCCATCTCTTGGCTACTGTGAATAGTGCTGCAATGAACATGGGAAGGTAAGTGTCTTTTTGATATATTGATTTCATTTCCTTTGGGTATATACCCACTAGTGAGATAACTGGGTCATAAGATACATCTATTTTTAGTTCTCTGAGGAATCTCCAAATTGTTTTCTACAATGGTTGTACAATTTACATTCCCATCAACAATATAAGAGGGTTCCTTTTTCTCCATTCCTCACCTGGCTAACTTTCTGAATTGTCTTGTCTGTTCCAATATTACTTTTGTTATTCTGATTCTCCAGATATAAAATCCCATAATCTACAATAATGACTATTTTATATCTTTCTTTCAAAATATTTACCTCTTTTCTTTTCTTTTATTGCATTCATTGTCTTCTTATTGGATTTTAATTCAAATGAGACAAGCTAAATGTTCTCTGAAATTAGGCAAATAGCATAATGACATGGCTGGTGCTCTAGGTTTCTATTGTGATTGGAAAGGAGGACAGATTCCTATTGCCCTTTACCAAAAGGTGCGTCTGTCAACAACATTAAATCAAAACCACACCATATCTGTGCCACTGGGTAGGGGCCAATTCTGGAGCGGTGGAAAAGAAGCCACAGAAGAGAGATGTGGCTATTTCAGAGCAGGGTTGGGCTCTGCCCCAGGAGATTTTGTTTCACAACTTAGTAAGCAAACTCATAGGAAGGTGCTATATATCTGCCGTCTTGGATTAGAGGTCTGAACAGCCCCAGGTCTTGAGATGGCTTCCTGGCTCCCACTTTCAGTTCCAAAGAAACACGGTTTTGTCAGTAAAATGAAGAAAATTATTCGCGTTCACAGATCAAATTCAGCACAGCCTTCAGAGAAGTAGGGTCCATGCCACAATCCATTCTCACAAGAAGAGGCATTTTAAAAGAATGGATTTGTAAGTTGTGAGTTTCCTCTGCCCTTGGAACATTTAGCTTGTCATTTTTAGTTTCCTATAACCTCTGGACATATTTATCTCCCTACAGTTGGCAGAGATATCTTTGTAGCACCCATTTATAACCAACATACATTTCTTTGCTGAATTAATAATGTCTCCTACTTTTATTCTAACATTAACACCCTATCACCATCCTTCCCTAGCTTTTGGTGTTTTGTGCCTTTGGACTGAGTATTTTGTCTATATTAGCCTCTCTTCCCTTTGTGACTTCCATGCACAGTAAAATCCTGGTTAGTTAAGGCAACACCAAATTTACACTTCCTCTGAGCTCTTCCTGTATCTTGGGTCTTTCTTATCATTTTACTTATTATAATATTTAACTTGATCTCACTGAAACTAGACTTATTTTTTATTTCTCTCTGCATTCCAGCTGCTAAGAGCTGAGCCTAATGAATATTACTCTTACCTGCATGTATCTGTTAGGTTGCTTTCATTAGCAAGTAACAGAAAGCCCAATTCAGATTGGCTTAGTTAATAGGAAAACATGCCAATTCAAATCATCGAGGGTCAAAAGGTGGAGCAGGCTCTAGTTTTGATTTCATACCGCAGTTCTAGCTCAGGTTCCTCTCAGTGTGTCATCCTCGTCTTCAGCCAGGTAGTTGTACGACCACAGCAATTGTGAACCTCATACCTGTGCACAGCAACTTGCAGAGGAAAACAGAGACTGACTCTTCCCATGGCCAATGTCTCACATATCATTTGCAGAATTGACCCACATGCCCATCCCTATTGACCCATGCCAATTACCAGAAAATGGAGTGAGACTACCCTCAGACCAATCAGATCTATCCCTGGAGCTAGAGATGGGTCACCTTGCTCCGCAACACACAGGCTTACTGCACACTTGGGGTTCAGCAGCGAATGCATTCGGTTAAACATAACTAACCACTAGACTTGCCATGGTTAAATTATTAGGGGCTTACTTTCTTCATATGACAAGATGCAGGTGCCTGCTAGTGTTAATTCAGCGCCCTGAAGTTATCAGGACAGGCATCTCTGAGATTCTCTTGGTCTTTTCCTCATGCATGTTTCAGCATGAGTGTGAGATGGCTCCTGCAACCGCAAGAAGGGAGAAAAGGAAAAGAACCAATAAAGAGCCACATTTTTCAGAAAGGCAAAACCTTCCAGAAACATCTGACTATGTTGCTACTGTGGCCACGACTGGATCACCCAGGCACCCCCGGTAGCAAGGCAGTCTGGGAAGTCGAGCATTAGCTTTTTGGGTGAATGTAGTGGAGGAAAGCAAGAGAGAAGGGAGTTAAAAAGGTTAGACTTTCCTGCCACCATTGTAAGGAAGAAATGGAGCTTCTGTTTTCCTTTCTCCCCCTGCTCTTTCTCTCCTTTCCCCCTCATCAGAATTGATATTTTGATGGACTTGCCTGGCTGAGGAAAGGTAGCTGTCTTTTCTCCTTTCTCTTTCTCTTCCCTCTATTCCCTTCCTGCTTCGTCAGGGTCCAGTTTTGTCTAATGCAAGGGGAAAGACAGCACATTCAAGGCCAAGATTTTTTCTTTCCCTTTCCACCTCCACTGCTCCTTTCATCTCTCTTCTTGGGAGACCTAAATTTGATAATGTGGAGGTTAGGGGCTGGCATATCATGAGAAGACATGCCAGCACAGCCTGGAGGTGGATTATATATAGGAAGGATTGACAAAAATAAGTAAATACATTGGAAATACTGCAAGTTCAATTTTTCACTGATGGAGAAGGGATTTACAAATATGGAAAGGATTAAGAATAGGATAAGTTCCATAGTGTGGTGTAGATTCTAATTGAAGGTGATAAGGTGAACTCATGATTTTTATTTTCAATAAGTAAATAGATATAGATGTATGTGTGTCTGTGTGTGTCTGTTTAAGTGTCTAGCTCTGTCCATTAAGAGGACCTGGAAACATTGGTATTCCTCTCACAATGTGCATGACTTGGTTCTTGATTTCTATGTATAATTGATTCTTGGTTTCTATATATGACTCTCCACTAAAGAGACTAGAGCCTCCCACCCAAGTACTAACCAGGCCAGACCCTGCTTAGATTCTGAGATTTCGGAGCTATCACTTACAATTTGTGTTACAATAGGGAAGTTATTTTTTTTTAAAAAAAGAGAGAGAGAGAGACTAGAGCCACTAAGAGTATTGGTTGATCAAAAGATGGAGAAAGAAAGATTCAAGATAGGTCTGAAATATTTTGTTGTATCACGAACCAAGGAATTGACTTAAAAATGAAGGCAACAGGTCAAAATCCCAGTTTGAAGGGCTCCACTGGCCAATTTTGGGACAATTTAAGCATCGAAGCACATGATGATAGTAACAGGTTATAGCCATTTGAGTCAAACAGAAATCCATTAACCTATACTTATGTAAGTACATGGGGTAGAAAGAAAAAGTCCAACTTGCAGTAGAAGATATGAAATATCCTCCCCCCCCGATACATCCTTAGTAGTCATTAATTGATGAGTTCAAAATACTTAACCAACCTCACAGGGGAGAAAACTTATAGACACTTTTTAACCAAGTTATAAAAGTTAATATCACCAGCAATGAGATAAATAAGCTAGCATCTGGTGCTTTACGATGTGATGCCATGAGAAGAATATGTGGCAGATATAACTGTTAAAACTCACAAATCTTGAGGAAACATCAGACAAACCCACAATGAGGGATATTCTCCAAAGTAACTGGCCTTCCCTTTTCAAAATGTCAGTCATGAAAGAGAAGGAAAGACTGAGTAATTGTTTCAGATTAGAGGAGAATAAAAATACATTAACAACTAAATGAACACATGTACCTGGATCAGATCCAAAACATAAAAAGGACAATATCAGGACAAGAGAGAAATTTCAATTGGGTGTATGCATTAGACAGCAATACTGGATCACTTTTAACTTTCTGATTTTGATGGTTGTACTGGAATTATGTAGAAGAATAACCTTGTTTTTAAGAAATACAAACTGAGGCAACTAATTTTCAAATGGTTCAAGTCTGATCGTGTATATGAGAGTGTGTATGTGTGTAAGACAGAAAGAATGCTAGGACAAATGTGGAAAAATGTTAATAACTGAGGAATCTGGGTGAAAGGAATATGAGAGCTCTTTGTACTATTTTGCAACTCTACTGAAGATTTTAAATTTTGAAATAGAAAGCTAAAAAAAAAGGAGAAAGAATAAAGATATGAATGTTGCTTGGCAACTGAGAGTGTTTATGATAACATATATATCAGACCTCACAAGCCAGACCCTACTAAAAATGCTACACTTCTTTGTACGTCCAAATTATAGGGGCATTGTCCTTCAAGTTATTCAAATATAGAAAATTTGTTTTTTTGCCAGTTTTGCACCACACTCCACCAAGTATTTCTGGGAATCTCCAGGACACTTTAAAATGTTCCACAATCTGTCCTGTTTGTCACTTTTTGTATTAACCAGTCGTTTATCTCCAGACAGCCATCTGCTCTTCTCCAGGTCACCCCTTGCTCCACTGAGATGATGTCACTCCAGTCGCAGCTGCTACCCTTCTTGATTTTCCTGGACAGCCTCCTCACCTGCCCATGAGATCACTGGAGTTATAGCTTGGCTGGGCCCAGCTGTCTTCCATGGGGCCACAGTGAGCCCTGGGGTATAGAAGACTCTTCTTTTGGCTGCTGCCTTCAAACATAGCAAGTACTTATTTTGAAAGCCCAATCTCAGAGACAATATCATTCACTAAGAACCTCCAGAGATACCTGCAATTCTGAATGCAGCTTCATCTGACTTCCAAGGGGGTAGGAGATAGAATTTATTTTTCCCCAAAACAATGGGTAGGTACTTGCTTTATGTCTATAACCGGGGTTGACTAAATATTCCCTAAAGCTAAATATAGACCACTGAAGAATTTTTTATGACCCACAAGTCAAGAACAGCTTGTGCATTTTTAACTCATTGGGAAAAAAGTCAAAAGAAGAATATAATATTTTATGACCCATGAAAATAATATAAAATTCAAGTTTCAGTGTCCATAAATAAAGTTTTGTTAGAATACAGTCATTCTCATTTGTTGGCATATTGTCTAGGGCCACTTTCACACTATAATGGCAGTATTGAGTACTTGTGACAGAGACCACCTGGCATGGAAAGCCTGACATATTTACTATCTGGTCTTTTACAGAAAAAGCCCTAACCTAGATGACTGCAACAGCCTACCACACAGTTTCTCTTCAAACGAGAACAAAAAAGTCTGCTCCTCCTGAAGCAAGTCCACATCTCTACTCCAGAAAAGTATAAACTACTTGTAACTATGTAAATATAACTTTTTCATCTTAAAAATTATCTTAAGTTTAAGTTACTGGAACTCTGATACATTCAACTCCAAGTAAACATGCATTGAGCAGAACTGAGCTTTGGGAACTGGAATGCTTGGGACATGGTTCCATACCAAGCCTTCAGGAGTTCTCAAATACTTAAACCAGGTCAGACTAGGGACTTAGTGAATGACAGCTAAGCAGGAGAAGTGCCATAAATGGTAGAAGGAAAAGAGATGTAGGGCTGGTAGGAGAGGAGAGTATTGTTGGAGGAGTACATGAAGTTGTAAAGTAGTACCAACTGAATACCTGGGATTTACTAATTGAGTCTAAGAAATTCTCCTGCTAACAGTTCAATTTATGGACCCACATACAGAAGAAGAAAGTGTCATCACCTCAATCCTATTTTGGCCATTGTTTCCACAGGATACATTTCTGACATTCTTATTATTCAAGTTAAATTTAATAGTAAATATCGACTTCAGAGTTGATGTCCAAATGATTTTTGAGTCAATTTTAGTGTTTATATTCAAAGAACATTATTTATTTTGTTTTTGCTAAAATGGAAGTTGAAAGGAATCCAGAAAGAAGAAATTTAAATATGCTGACAACCACTAAAATGGTGAGTCCCTTAGCTATACAGCTACGAGGATATGATACAGCCAATAACTAAAAGAGCTTGGAAATGGATTCTTCCCCAGTCAAGCCTCCAGATGAGAACACAGCCGCCAACACCTGATTGAAGCTTTCTGAGACTTTCAGCACAGAACCCAGTTAAGTCATTCCTGGATTATTGATCTACAGAAATTGTGAGATAATATGTTTGTACTGATTTTTAACTGATAAATTTGTGGTGATTTGTCACACAACAAGAGAAAACCAATACAGTAGACAACAACCCATGTTTTCCTTCTACAGGATGGCCATTTTCTGCAAGTTTGTGTCTTCAAGGGCCATCTGTGTGAGAGAAAGCCCAGGAAGTCTTCAAGATGGATTTTCTACAGCTGCCAGCTATAGAGGTGCTAAATCACCTGAAACCTGAGTGGGGGCCAAGAATGGACCCTGCATATGCCTCTCCCCCAGTCCTTGCCCCCCCCCCAGATAGATGCAAGAGAGCAGTGAGAGACCACCCTATGGGTATAGGTGACTAGCCTGAAAGGAACACAAATATCTTTGAATAGGTATAAAATCTGAACAAAAAAAAGTTATTGATAGGAAACATGCCACCAATATGGTAGAGAAGAAGAAGTGTGATATTTGGTGTCTGAACGTTTGGGTATCTCAAAATGTAGCTCCGGCATTTACCATATGATGAAGGCGTCTCTACATGAGTTTTCTGAATCCCATCACTGCACCCACAAAATGTGCCTAATAATAATATCTGAAACTACTTTGCCACAAAATATTGACTGCATATTGTGGATGCATACTAGGCATGATACTAGGTACCTGGAACATAGAAATAAATGAAGCATGGCATCTGCCCTCAATGAGGACTTGTAAGAGACCATGATATGAAAAACTAAACTGCATGAGAAAGTGGGAATCTTTCTTTTTCATCTCCATAGTCAGTAAGGCCTAGAACATCACTAAGTGATAGTCCGTGTTTGTCTGCTGAGGGAATGTATAGTGCAGAGAACTGTTAGCTTAAGATCTAGTGATTCAATTCTACTTAGGGGAGAGAATGGCTTTTAAGTAGCAAAATCTCTCATGGGTTATTTTGTTATTAAAAGGTAGTACTGGCCAGGGCTAGGATAAAACAGCCAAACCGTTCTACCCAGAAAGTAAACCAGAATATTGGAGAGGGAGGTTTAAAATACTAGAAAGGAGGAGGGAAGAAGAGGAGTGATAAAATGAAGGCTGAGCTAACATCATTTCCATGTCAGCTGTGAAACTGCACACGTATACAGACCCACACTCTGAAGATGGATGTCAGAAAAAGTCTGCTATCCACAGCTCACATCTGTGAGTTTGGGGGACATAAATTAAAGAAACCATTTCACAATTGCTGAGTGGCAGAGGGTGTGAGTGGCTGGTGGGGGAAGTGAGGAGATAGAGAATATGAGAGGCATAAACCCAGAGGTGACGAAGTAAAACAAAAGGTCACCTACCTGAGTCCCTGGAGGTCATCATAGGACACTGGGATCCCCCCTCTGTGGAACAGCGCTTTGAGCCAATATACCTTAATTGTAACAAGCAAGGTGATCCCTGCAAGCTGAAGTGCTGGGGGATGAAATGTCAAGAGCAGGAGAGGAAGGTAGACATGACCCTGTCTGGGGGAAAGTCAGGAAGGAATTTATAGTTCTGTTTTGTTGCCAGCAGGGAATGATTTTATGCAGTAGAAAGAAAAGCTGGCAAAGAGCATCTAGGTGTCATCTCTTCCCCAGAGTATAGTCAGGTGGATGCTTGGAGAAGGAAAGCTACATGGGAAAAGTGATGGGGGTTCTGGATTGGGTCAGCACCAGAGTAAGCAGGAAGAACTCAATGTGCCTGGCATCTGTGGCTTCAAAACCAGAATGACCCTTGTGGGCAAAAGGACTACTCCCTTCCAGACAGCACAGCCATCTCTCCAGAGGGCCGCTTGCTTCACTACCCTTCCTTCTTTTTACCTGATACCTGAGACGTGGCCCTTCCACTAATCCTTTTCACTGCAAGACCAGGAAAATTTTTAAAAAGAAGATAGAAAAGATAGACAAAGAAAGAAAAGAAAGATAGACAAAGAAAAAAGAAAGAAGATAAGGCAAATAGAGCACTTGTGTGAACATGAGCATGTTTGCAGGGTGCAGACATGAGTCTTTGGAAGAGGCCTTTGGTGCCAAATAGTTGAGCTGCAGCCAGGCTATTATGACTCCTTCTTTATCATTTCCCCTCAGATGAGGCAGATAAGACAAATCTGCATTCCTTCCCTTATGTCTGGGGCCTGCTGTTAGCCTTTGTCAGCTGCTGATTTGCGGAGACTCTCGGGTTTGAGAAAACCCACCTGGTGGCTCCATCTCTGTTTGCTGCAGCACTTGTGCAGATGGGATGTCATCTGGGAGCCATGGCAACAGAGACACAACAAACAAAAGCAACTCCTGGCTTCCTGGGGTGAACCATGGGAGTCCTCTTTAGCTCCCCAGCATGTTTACAGAGTAGTAGAGTAGCCACATGTCCCTGGTCCCCCAAAGCCAGGTAGAAGGCAGCTATTTCAAATTCTTCCTGAAGAGCTTATAATACTAATTCAAGCTGAGTTTAACCATGGGACCATGAATGTCTTCCTCTGCCATTTGGTGGGTGGTAACTTTTCCACTATCTTCTCTCTTTTCCTTCCTTCCTTCCTTCCTTCCTTCCTTCTTCCCTTTCTTTTTTTTCTTTTTCTTTCTACTAGTTGAGTAACTAACATGCTAGGTCCTATGATTAGAATTGAGAACACGAATGTTATCTCCATGCTGATGGAACTCAAAGTTGAGTTGGAGAAACAAGCAGACACATGACCGGTTGCGTTTAATGTGGTAAATAACACAGGAGAGAAAATACAGGGGCTGTGCAAAGAGGAGAGTGATTCCCTAATCAATCCAAGGACTGTCAGAGAAAGCCTCTAAAAGGTAGCAAGGTCTGAGCTGGGCTTTGAAATATCAGTCCACTGAATGGAGAAGTGATGGACAGACATCCTCTTGGGAAATGGTACAGTGTGTGCAGACATGGAGGACTGAAAAAGCACAAGGCATATTTGAGGAGCTGCGTAGTAGTGTAAGTGTAGGGCATGGCTGAGTCTGAGAGGTGGGGCTTTAGACCCAGGTAAGAGTGAGACTTTACAACCAACTCAAAATGAATTAAAGATTTAAACATATAATATGAAACTGTGAAAGTCCTAGAGGAAAACATAAGAGAAAAGCTTCATGACATTGGGCTTGGCAATCATTTTTTGGATGTGATACCAAAAGCACCAGCAACAAAAGCAAATTTTTACAAGCGAGACTAAACTAAACAGCTTCTGCTAGCCAAAGAGACAATCAACAGAGTGAAGAGACAGTCTGCAGAATGAGAAAAATATTTGCGAGCCATACATCTGATAAGGGGTTAATATTCAAAATATATAAGGAACTCAAACAACTCAATAGCAAAAAAATGAATAACCCAATTTTAAAAATGTTCAAAGCACTTGAATAGATATTTCTCCAAAGAAGACATACAAATGACCGATAGGTGTATGAAAAAATATAACTAGTATATTTATAACTAATATAAGGAACACTATATAACTAATCATAAAGGAAATACAAGTTAAAAACACAGTGATATATCATCTCACACCTGTTAGAATTGCTATTATCAAAAATGAATAAATAAATAAATAAAGACAAGTGTTGGTGAGGATGTGGAAAACTGGAACTCTGCATATTGTTGGAAATGTTAAATGGTGCAGACACTGTGAAAAATAGTATGGACGTTCCATATGATCCAGCAATCCCACTTCTGGGAAATCAGGATCTCAAAGAGATATATGCACTTCCACGTTCATTGTAGAATTATTCAAGCTAAAATATATTATTCAAGCCATTATTCAATAGCCAATATGGAGAAACAGCCTAAATTTCTATTGAAAGATAAATGGATAAAGAAAATGTGTTAAATACATACAATGGAATGTTATTCGGCCTTAAAAAAAGAAAGAAATTCTGCCACACACAACAGCATAGATGAACCTTAAGCATATTATGCTAAGTGAAATAAGCTAGACACAGAAGAATAAATATTGCATGATTCTACTTATGTGAGATATTTAAAATAGTCAAATTCATAAAAATGGACAGTAGAAAGGTGGCTGCCAGGGACAGGGGCAAAAGGGAAATGGGGAGTTGTGTATAAAGTTTTATTTATGCAAAATGAATAACTTTTAGAGGTCTGGTCAACATTGTGCCTATGGTTAATAATACTGCATTTTGCACATAAAGATTTGTTATGAGGGTAGATCTCATGTGAAGTGTTCTTACCACAAATTTAGAATATGGTAATATGGTATGCAAACAAACAGAATTGTATGCAGATGATCCAATCTGATTTTCAGAAAGATCATGCAGCCAGAAGCACTTGTTGGAGAAAAAGATGGGATGGAGGAGAGGATAGCTGAAAAGAGAAAGGCCATGCATGCAGACCTTGATTAATCAGTAGCAGCAACACTCCAACAGGACAGTATGAGTTTTTAGTTCCATAGGCAGCAGCTCTTGCAATAACTAGCACAATGCGAAGGGGAGTGTCAGCTCCCTTCATGGTTTAATTCTGATCCATTTCTAATATATGAAGAGAATCTATAATGCCTGCTTTATTTAATCCTTCTATCTTGCTCAATTGAGTTCAATTCTCATTTACTGGTTGCCTAGTGTATGCCAAACATGGCTAGAGACATGGGTATATCAAGATAAAATGCTCATACTTTGTACGTTTATGGCCCGATGATAGTTATCGGTGGTGTTAAACTAATACAGCAATGAATAACTTATCCCATTCACTTATTGCCTTCATTTTATAATTTGTTTTTATTAGCAACATCAGGTCCCAGGAAATTAAAAGAAAACAAGAAGTTTTTTGAATGCTTGCAGATTAAATTTGTAATGGAAGAACACATGGCTACTGCAGAGTCCAAGGTAGCTGGGAGGGAGGCTAATGCAAACCAGTCAGGATGCTCCCTGAGAAAGGCGATATGCTCTGCCTCTGCTTGCTGGTGTCCTGCAGTCTGGTTGGATGGAGATCTGAGCTGTCTCACAGAGGTAGTGGAGGTACAGTCTCTACGGTGGGCACTGGAACACCTAGGTAAGCCAAAAAAATAACTATTCCCTAAAATAAGTGGCCTCAGAAAATTTTGTTGGATTATCATATATCAATCTGAGTTTGCCTTTCAATTCTGCAGGCTCTAAGCTTTTGAATATGCTTCATTCTAAATCTCCTCCCCTCTGCCGGATAAACATACATTCATTTTCTATAAGGCCTTCTCATCTAGGAAGAGAGGTACTAAAGCATTGGTGCATCTCTCTTGCAGTATATAATATGGTGCATATTATAGTTTAAACTGATACGTTAAAATATATAATAGAATGATATGTACCATGTTATATAGTATATGTTATGTATGCTATGATGCAATAAAATATGATGGGCTGTAATTCTGTTTCCTTTACAATATGGGTCATGAGACCATGAGCTATTTGATGGCAGGACAGTGACTTACTCACCTCTGAATCCTTAGACTTTGCAGTGTCTGTAAATTAGTAGGACCTCAGGGTGTGCGTTTGATAAAGGAAGATTAGGAATGCAATGCAAAGGGTGAAGGAAAGCAGGGAAAAGAGAAGGGAAACTAAAGAAAAGCATTCTCTTGTAAATAAAAACCAATACTCTAGATTTCATTTTAAAAATGTCTTCTGTACCCCAGTAACTCAGGCTGTCTCTCTCCAAGGACTCTGGCACTTCTCCAATCAAATATCAAGGAAAATAGTGAGAATACAGGTTCCCTGTCTCGACACTTTCTCGAAGATGGTTTAGTTCCCCTCATTCACTTACTCATACTCCAGAGGAGTGAGGTAAGAAGAGAGAACAATTATACAAAAGATAAGTCATTATTCAAGTGTGCACAAGGTAAGGTACCGTGGAGAAAGAAAGAGGGGAAGGTTGGTTCATTTTGCCTAGGAAGATCAAGGAAGGAAGGAAGGTGTTTGAGAGGGGGGTTGAAGGCTAAGTAGGAGGTACAGCCTGAGAGTGAAGAGTATTTCAGGGAAGACGCTCCTCACCAGGGTGCATCCTAAAGCTTCCTAGCACTTGGACTCTGTGTCACCAGTTGAGCAGCGGTGGGAAGAGTTTGAATATTTTCAGCAACAGTTATACTTGTAAAGATCGCACTATTTCTTCAAAACTATGTCCTTGAGGATTGATTTTGATGGAAGCTTTGACTCATACGCCAAGAGTTCCAGTACAACTTGATTGTTTCACAGCTGGAAAATCTGAGGCACAAGAGACAAACAGACTTGTCAAAATTCATTCACAGCTAAGAAAAGACATGGTCAGAATTGAACTGAGATTTCTTTAAATCACCAGGAGGGTAACAACTGGATCAAACCAAATACCCTAAAGGGAATCCCCTGTTCAACTTAGTGTAGGTTTGTGTACACGTGCCTTCTACAGATGGTGCCTCTTATTCTCCATGGCTTTGCACTAAAATGAATTTATTAACAACAAATGCCAATGTCCACCCATAACTCACAGGCTCAGGAGGAGTCTATGAGGCACAGTATGTAGAAAAATTAGCACAGTTACTTGGTGGAGAGGGCTAAATGATGGTGCCTAAAAGCATACAGTCATGTCCTAATACCCAGAAGCCATGACTTTTATCTTATTTGGTAAAGGATCTTTGCAGATGTAATTAAATTAAGGATGTTAAAATGAGATTCATCCTGGATTATCCAGGTGGGCCCTAAATCCAGTGGCAAGTGTCCTTGTAAGAGCCACACAGAAAAGGGGAACAGGAAAGGTGACCACAGAGGCAGAGAGTCAAATGACATGGCCACAAGCCAAAGAACACCTGGAGCCACCAGAAGCTGGAAGAGACAAGGAACAGAATCTCCCCCAGATCCTCTGCAGGGAATGTGGTCCTGCCAGCATGTGGATTTCACACTTCTGGCCTCCAGAACTTAATGAGATAATAAATTTCCATTGCATTAAGCCACCAAATTTGTAGTAATTTGTTATGGCAGCTACAGGAAACTAATACAGGAAATAGAAAGTAGAATACAGGCAGTGTTCAAAATATATATATAAGTTCTCATCTCCATCTGCCAAAAAGTTCATTATGAAAGCACAACTGATGTCTTTATTCCTTTCCTTTTGTTTTTTTCTTGAGCCAGACAGGAAGGGAATCGAGCTAGGATACATTTTCTCCATGAGCTCTGTTCTGGGCCCAATTATGGGCTCTGATATGCCTCTAGCTAGGACTTAATAGCAAGAATAATACCGAAATCTTAGTGAAAAATCCTCCCAAGAATGGAGAGGCATAGGAGAGAAGATGGAAAAACCAGTGTCAACATGACTCTATTTGTTTAACTCTGTTATTAGGCAAGAAGAGGGATGGGTATTTCTACACTTTTTTTTTTTCCCCCTAGGGTCTTTTCCCTGGGGATGATATGGTAAAAACATCATTGGGCTGGTGTTTTGAGCCCTGGCTGGCTGTCTCCACTCTGCCACTAAGTCAGAATGTGATCACTGCTCACAACTCCTCCTTTTTGAGCTGAGTTTCCTCAATAAAGTGATTATTGGCCCTATAATTTTCATGGGAAAAATAAAGAGACAACAAGCTATTAACCACTCTAAATTACATCTGGCTAATTTCACTCTACCATCTTTCTAAACATTATCCATAAAGATGAAAAATAATTCACTTTTCACAATTATGAATACTGGTTTTATTATGAATTTTACTACCTCCACCCCTTTGGATAATAGCATTGTGACCATTTCTCCAGCATCCAAGGCCCTGAACAATCCCCCAATTCATTTCTTACTATTCTAGCCCCTCTCACATTATGTTTCAGTCTCACTGAATGGTTTTCCACTTGATACTGTTTTCCTACCCACGGATGGGATCTTTAGAGACACCCTGAAACAAAACATCAAGTAGCAGCAGAGATCCCTGCTAGAGGACTGTTCTTGCTTTTGCCTGGACTCCCTGTACATCCCAAACAACCCAGCACAACCTTAATATCCAAGAAACCAAAGAGATGTTTGTGGGAAACTTAGGGTCTTAGTCACAAAGTATTCGTCAAGTGAATTCTGTAGAGTAATTTCCTACTCCACGGTTCAAATCTGATCAATTTGCATGGTAAAATGTTAGACTAACATGAAAAATTATAGGAATCGTTTTGCCAGTATGGAAAACCAAGGCCCAAGACATGCTCAGCCACATCAGTCAGTGGCAGAGGAAGAACTAGACCCCCAAATATCCTGAGTCATATATCCTGCACTCTTTCAACAGTATAAACTTTCAATGCCAGTGGTGGGGTACTTCAGTGCAATGAGGTATGTATACAGGGGATAAGGGGAGGTTATAATGTTATAAAACCAGTCTAGCCAGCCAGCAATTTCTCCATCCTTTGGGAGTAAGGGTGAAGAATAGAGAGGTATGAATTGCTAATGAGTGGGTCCCACCAGCACAATTCTTCTCAAAGGCAGGGATGGTGGGGGGAGAGGGTGCGGGGAAGGATGGTGGTGCTTATCCCCAGGGGACATTTAGCAAAGTCCGGAGACATTTTTGACTATAGCAAGGAGGGGAGAAGTGCTATTGGCAACTAGTGGATAGAGTGCAGGTATGCTGTGAACATCCTACAATGCATAGGACAGTCCTCCACAGCAAAATGTCAATAGTTTAGAGGTTAAGAACATTGTACTGGTAAGATTTCTCTCCTACCAAACAGCTTCTAATAGGATCAATATCCTGATAACTTAGCTCTGCCAGAAACTGAGAAATACTCAAGAGTTTGAGGTATAATTAATCTAGGTTTTCAGATACACAGAGGCTCATTGCCGTCATCTCTACAGAAATTCAAGAAATCAGTATTAATAGTGATAATATATAATAGATTTTTTTAATCTCTCAAAGTACTTTTTTTCTTCCTGTTCCCTTTTTCTGGTAATATAGTCCCCTGTTCCATATTAAATAGAAAGGATTGTCACCAAAGCCTAAACAATCTTAGCATTCCACTTCCTTGGACCCAACAACTGGTCCAAGGTTATACAGGAGATTAAATCAGGGTCAACCAGAATCCCTCCCTGAAGTGGATATACAGAAGATGACAAGGAGGTTTTCCCTTTTTGCTGGATTGGGAGACTGAAACAATATGAGGCAGAGTTCTCGGTGCCTTCTTCTTTGTTGCATATTAAAGGCTTATGTGGAGGGGAGAGAATGCAGACACCAGAGATGACAGACAGATATAAACTCTGTGTTCCAGTTACAATGACCACCAATTTGGGTTCCTTAAAGTCCTGGTTCTTTAAGTTTTCTTCCTTCAGGTCTCTGAGATACCCTAGAATCCTGTTGCAAGACCCAGTAAATCCTCTTTTTTGACATAGGCTGATTTGAGTTGGATTTTTGTCACCCGTAGAGGAAAGAGTTTCAACTAGTAAATTCACATTTACAGAGCATTTGAGAGTCAGCTAAATGTTTTTACATTTGTGGGCTTATTTGTGCCTCACATAAGGCCCATGCTGTATCTGTCTAGCAGGGATAGGGAATGTTGTCTCATTGGCATGTGCGAAAAATGAAACCCAAAGTGGCCAAGGCTAGATGACCATCCCAACATCACCCCCAAGATGACCCTCTCTCTAGGAAGAAAATGCACGTTCTTACAGTCAGACCAGCACAGTTAAGAGGTAGTGTAATGAAAATAATAGAATAATAGTTAAGTCACACAACGTGTTTACCATATGCCAAGCTCTGCTCAAGTGCTTTGTATATATTAACTGGTAAATCCTCACCACAAATGTATGACAAGAAGTGCAATTATTTACTCTGTTTTACAGGTGAGGAAATAAAGGCATTGGAGTGAATGATGCAAGGTCCTCCAGATAATTAGTGACAGAACCAGGATTCAAACTCAGAGCCCTGATACTCAACCACTGCACCATGGTGAGGTCCACAGCAGTTATATAACTTAAGCCAAATCCTCCGCACACATGGCTAAGGAAGGATGGAACTAGGATCCTAATCCTACTCTAACTGATTTAAAGGTCTTTATTCTAAAGAGACATCTAGTATTCCCTCTCATTCTAGATAATGACCTGCAATGCCAGAATTTAAGCCCAAATCTTCATACACTAATGTCTTCTTACATACTCACTTAGTGCATATTTAATGAACACTTACCATAGATCAAGCACCTCAGCTGCTGGGAATGAAGAACAGGAATGATGTACTCTGAGACTTATTGAATTACAAATCTATTCTTATCCTTGGAGTAGATGAGATTCATATTCAAACACAGCTTCGGGGATTTAGGAGCTTGGGAAGGAGAGCCATCTGCATTGTATTAGGGAAGGACAAGAAAGTTCCCTTCACCAACCTCAGCAGCCAAGTGAGCAATATGCTAGTTCACAGTTCATAGCAGAAGTTGGATCCATCATACCCAAATCCCTTTTGTTCCAAGAGCACATGTGGTGGGGATGGTGAGGACTTGTTTATTTCATGGCTTACTCGTAGTAAATGTGGGCAGAGGGCTTTTATTCCAACTCTATGTCCTGCCACTGGGTGAAAAACAAAGCAAAACAAATGGCTTTTGCAGAGATGAGAAACTACTTATCATTATTTTGGCAGAGAAAAACACAATATTTAAGGGTGAAATTCATTTCACAACCTTTGGAAATATGATATGGAGAAATAAATATAAAACAAAGATGATTTCAAAAGCTTCCACAAATTTCAAAATCCCATCTCAATCATTTTTATTTCTCAAGACTTTTGAATTTGTTTGGTTTTGTTTATTGGAACATAATTGACTGTACATATCTGTGGGGTACAGCGCTGAATATCAATACCTGTGTGCAATATGTGATGCTCAAATCAGGATAGTTAGCATATTGGACATAAAACAATGTAATCATTTTCTGTGGCCCTTTGTTGATATGTATTCTTAGCAAGGATATCTGTACCTCTAGGATCTTCACCCTGTAATCTGTCACCTTGATACCAAGACTGAATACAAAGGACCTCAAACATGACTCATATGAAACCCAAGGGCCAGTTCTATGGGGTGGGAGACTCTCTGAAGCTTAAGATGCCCAACTCTGGCTCAGAAAGTGGAATTTGTCCATTTTCGGGACAGGTGGTTGTTTGTTTGCTTCATTGTAATTATTGTAAAGAAGATGCTAATGAAAAGAGTTTGGTAAAAGCAACACCTTGAGTTCCCTGGGCAAAGTAATCTTTCCCTGAAAACTATCTACTACTTTCCCTCTTGAAACGAGGTGTCTATGTCGAGGCTCGGAGGATTCAATAGCTCACCTAAGGTTAAACAATGAGTAATTGGTACCGCTCAGAGGACACGTTACCCACATCCTCAAGGATCCTCAAGTCCATCCTTTCTAAAACCTAATATATCGCATTTTCCCAAAATGGCACCTCCTTCTGTGTCCTGGTGACTTGGTGTGTCCTTCTGTTTTGGTGATGGACAGCATCGTCTGCCAGTCACCATGTCTAGAAATTCAGATAGCTCACCTCCCTGTTTTAATCAATCCCAATTCCCCCAGACCCTAGTTCCATACTTTCCTTGATACTTCCCAATAGCCCTGGCCTCCCATGCCTACCTAGATTATTGCTAAGTGCCTCCAATCTGGTCTCTCTCCCATCATCTCGTTCTCTTCCTCATGCAGCCACCAGAACAGAATAAAATGTAAATTCTGCAGTCTCTCGCCAGCTCAGAGCCGCTGAACATCTCCACATCCCCTGCAGGATAAAGTGTAAGCTTCTTGGCTGAGCACCCAAGACCCTATTCCTTCTGGACCTCCTCAGCTCCTCTCTCCCACTCTCTCTCTCTGCCTTATTACCCTCCAGCATCACAGGTTGCTTAGAGCTCCCCCTAGTGTACTGTGGTGTTTGCTCAGGTTGCACCTCCACCTGGACTGCTGCGCCTCTTGCTCTTCCTCTACATGGTTAAGTCCTCCTCATCCATTAAGACTCAGCTTAGTCATCTCTTCCTATTGTTGTGTATGTTTTCCAGAAAGCTTTCTCTAAAGCCGAACGAGCCCCACCGTGACAGCTAACACTTGCCTGTGCAACTCGTTGTGTTTACTACGTTGACTACCCTGATCTCTTTGTTAGCTCCACAAAAGCAGCAATGATCCTGCTTTGGACCAAATGCTGCTAGTAAAATAAACCCATAGTGACATCCCCTGTCACTTCCTTTACATTGCCATTGGCTCATTGGTGACATCTTTTCTGTGTTTGAAGCAAACAGTGATAAGTTGTGTTCTATGTGAATGGAAAAATGGAAAATAAAATGATAGGAACACTGTCAGCTGCTAACACTTACTTTGAGTATATCTTTCCTAAAGTCATTCAGAGAGGGCAAAGAAAAGCATTGCCATAGACAAATCCCCCTCATCTTGCATTTTTCTGCATCTCTTTGCCTGTCATTCCTTAAGGAAGAGCTTTTATATATAAAATGTCAGATTCATTTTATAAGATTTTTTATTTTTTTACCCTTTCTGGTTTTGACTTTCTATTGCCTAAGAAATAAAATGCAATCCCTTTAGCCAGGCATTCAAGGATCTACACAGTGTGACTCAATGCTACCTTTCTAGTCCTATAATCTACCATTCTTTCTCTGGGCGCACCTCATATTGTCTCAGACCCGTGCTTTTTTTCCAATCCTCTCCTCTTCATTTCTCGTCTTGCACATACACAAATAATAGGTGTGAACAGGGCTAAAACTGAAGGAGAGAAGTCAGTCCATAGTCAGGACACACCTGGTGGTAATATCACTCCCGTCTTCCATAGGAACAGAGGAAGAATTCTCCTCCAAATAGCATTGTTAAGATTTTTCTTTTAAATCCATTCTTATTATGAAATTAATTATGTGACTCAGGCCAGATTTATGTAATGCTTTGGCCTCCTTTCCTCATATATGTATAAGAACAACACACTCACTTGGGGAGAGAGAACTAAGATTTAGTCTGTCCTACTATGCACATAGCTTGTCATTTAATCTTCCTAGCTACCTTCCAAGGTAGATATTTGTCCTCTATTAAAGCAGAGAAAATCAAGGATCAGAGGAATTAAGCAGATCAATTTTTCATGTTAAATTAGAGTCAGGATTTAAATATAATTACTTGAATTCAAAAACCTATTTTCCTCCTAATATTGAGTCAATGAGGTTGGAGATGAAAAAAAGCTTTTTGAAGAATCTAAATCTTCATGAAGCCACAAACTTTCCCTGTCACTATTATTACAAGGATAAGCTTAATACAGTAGGAAACTAGGGGAAGAACATAATAGAAAGAAACCAGGGTGTCCACTCAGCATCAGAATTAAAAAATGAGCAACCACCATGGAAAATGAAGAAGAAAGAAAATTGGGTCTGGTGATGGGATATGTTGTCACGCATGCTCTTCCCAAGGAAGGAGGTGACACATAGAGCAATGTGATCTGGAGGAACAGGGTGTGGCTGCAAAGGGTTTGGCAGGGAGACCTAAGAAGCAGTACACTTTATAGTAAATGGCTGTTTCCAAGTATCTAAGCCATGGGCGCATCTGGCCCAGAAGATGTTCTTGGAACCAGGGACTGCAGAAGGAGGCAAAAATAAGCAAAAACTGAAATAAATCATGGGCTCCATGTGTCGGGGCTCACAGGAATGCTCTGACTCTGAAGCCACTTTTTACATTGGCACCAGAATTTTTCCACAGAGGTCCTATCCCAAGATGCAATTTCTTACTCGAGAATTACTGGAAATCATGTTGGAAGCAGGTTACAAAATAAGGAGACAGTGTTTCACCACATTACCTCAGAGGCTAAGTTTACTTAATCTTTCTTTTTTAAAACTTTTTTGATTTTTAATTTTTTTATTGAAACATAATTGATTATACATATCTGTGGGATACAAAGTTAACTACCACTATTTTGTACAATATGTGATAATCAAATAAGGATTATTAGCATATTTATCATTATAAAACATAATTATTCTTTGTGTCCATTAACAAATTTCTTTACCAAAAGAGTATAAATTAGTTTTTACCCACCCCTCTCAGCATTAAGGGTCCCCACTCCCACCTAGACTCTGTGCTGCTGGAGCTGGGATTCTGAAAACTACACTTCCCACTCTCCTTTCTGGCTTACCTCCCATTAGAGTCCCTTACCAGGAGGATCTGACAGGAAACTAGAGGGTGGCAAGATGAGGAGAACTCTTCCAGATCTTATCAGATATCCTCCAGAAGCAAAAGACAGCTGAGTTTCCAGCCTCTGCCTTTCTTCAGCACTCCTAGCACCCACTATGGGATGCCTCATTGGAGACCAGCACTAGTTCTAGCTGACCCAGTAGGTCTGAGCTCAAGTATTCAGTTCACATTCTCAGATTTCTGAGCCCTGGCAAGAGTGTGCCCGCACTGAGGTCTGAGCACCAGCCTTGGGGCACTCTCCAAAATGTCTAAGCCCTGGACACATGGTGCCACCACCCAGAGGTTAAAGCACCAGTTGCAAGACACACCGCCTCCAGAAGTAGGAGAATCAGTCATGCAGGGTTTCTCCTCTGAGCTCCTAAGTTCTCCTGACCCCACCTCTCTCTCTTGTTCTCCCTGACTGAGGGATAGTAGCTACTTCCTATAGTTACTAATGTCTGGATTACCTCAGCATCCTCTGTTTTTGCTGCCAGCTTTCTAACACACATGTAGTCAATTCCCTATATTAAATCCCCTCTATTTGAAATACCTGATATGCTTTCTATTTTCCTGACTAGAACCTGATGGATATATAAGGCATCCATATCTTAAATGCAGTCTTGTCAAATCTCTTACAAGGGCAATTATATAGAAATAAAATTTAACTTCTAAAAAAAAAAAAGGAAAACTATCCTATCAAGCTTTCATCTCTGTGAATAACAGGAGAGAATATGCTAGCCTCATAGGTACAACAGTTCTGATTCTTCATTCACTCTTGAACAAAATTGTCTGGGATCCACCAATATGCCAGATAGAGATATCCTAGGCTCTAGGAACACAACTTTGAATGAGATATGATCTCTACCCCCCAGGGAGCCTATAATTATGGGAGAAGAAGTCAGTTATAATGCTGTAGGGGAGGAATCTACTAAAGCAACCAGAGGTCAAGGAAGGACAAAGAAAAAAGCCTGAAAACATTGCAGAGAAGGTACCTCTCTACCTGGGTCTTAAAGGATGTATCAGTCTTGTTATTACTGTTTTTCAACTCCAAGAAGCAGAAACCAACTCTGGATGACTTGAAAAAAAAGGCATATGTTGGGAGCTTGTGAGTAAGCTCTGAGGGTCAGGAGACAGAGCTGAAGAAGGAGACTTGGAATAGATGGAAATCAAGTAGCTCCAGGGGGCATTGGTGGCAGAAATGGCTTACCTGTACCCAAAAGCACTGCTGGAATGAATGAACCCTTACCTTTGATGTGTTCTCCTGGAAAAAAGTCCTGTTGGCCTAGCTTGGGTCAATGCTCATTCCATGACTGTACCAAATGGGTGAGATGAAGGACTCAGCAGGGCATCCCTGTCCATAGTAGGGGAGATTTAATTCCCCCGAAAACAAATAAGGTGTTCTGGGGAGCAGGAATAGACATTAACTGAGCTGAAAAGGGAGGGGTGGGGGCCATAAAACAGAAGCATGTTTCCTGCAAAGGTGAGTGAGAACTATCTAGCTGGACAAGAAGATGATGGCCATTGCAGGTAAAGGAGAGTATCATGAATAGAGGCATGGCGGGAGGAAGACACAATAAGGGAACCTAAAATCCTGAGACTGCGGAGTAGAGGTGAGATTGCCGGTGCAAGCAGGGATCAGAGCATGAAATGCCCTGTAAATTCGACAAGATTCAAGGCGGGATTCTCAGTGGTCCATCCACCTGTTGAAATTGTTGTAAGTATACATTTGTGCTTTTTTTTTTTTTTTTTTTTTGAGCAAACATCTATGACGTTGTAACCTTAATGAGAAAATTTTCAGTGGAATGGAGGGGACAGGGCCTGATTGAAGTGGGCTCAAAAATAAAAAGGGTGGTGAGAAGGCGGGAGTATGGAGAGAAGATGCTGTAAGTACCAAGTGATGGGCACAAGCTCAAAGCTGGGTAGGGGCTCAGGAAGGGCCAGTTCAGTGGAAGCACTAAGGAGAGAATGTGGCACTGAAGAGAATGGGAACGATGAATCCTGTGTTGTAAGAAAAGGAGCTGTCGGTGTCCTTTCTACTTATCAGACATGCAGGCAGGCCAGCCTCAACTACAGAGCAACTACTTTGCAAAAATCTTTTAAAAATGCATCATGAGTCCCCATAAACTCCTTAGAAATTAAACTCCTTTAGGATGATGACTTAGTTTTTTATTTCAGTTTTGCGACTCAAATGGCTAATACCAAATAGCAACTCAGAGCAGCCTTTGGAACGAATTGATTAACTAATTGAATACTAAACTTACTAAAGATTGGTCATAATGTACTAGTAGTTATTTAAGTCACTAAAACAACACATGGTGTGAAGACGTATGTATTTAAACCAATGCAGGACACTTTCATTACTGTTCTTCCACAACTCATTTCTTCTATGTAATATACTGTGGGCGTCTTTCTCTGTCACAGTGTAAAAAGCCAGGGGAGATCTTGGGATAAGATTACACTGCATACTACTACATATCCAAACCACTCAATTAATGGCTCAGTAATTCAATGCTTAAAGAGATGAAATGACTTTCCTAAGGTCATGTTGATAGTAAGACTGGGTCCTCTGGCTGGTTGTCCTGCCTTCCCCCGGAGAGCCCTCCAAGAGCCCTGGTATCTGTCCCCATCAGTGCTGGGAAAGGAAGCACAACTGCTAGTAGCCATCCAAGGGCTGGATGTGGAAGGTAAGCAAGCCCCTTCCAAATGGTATGTGAAGAGTACTCACTAAGGCAGCGGGGGTTCACACTGAGCTTTTCAGAGGAGACTTGGGGTGGGGGTGGATGGTGGGGGACCAGTGGGGGACAAAGTTTCTGGTTCATCCAGAGAAAGACGTTTAGCTTATCCTTTTCTAAAAAACATACGGCTTTCATTTGCCCAAATTGTTTAGGGTGATATTGTTCCCTGTGAAATCCATTGCAGTGAGCACTGAAGAGTCTAAGAGAGGGTGATAAGTGAGTCAGCAGAGGTCAGGCAGGTGTCAAGGAGCACAAGGAAGTAACTAACCAAGCAATAGCTGCCAAGACTGGAGGTGGCTGTATACAGAGATCAGACACAAGCCCTGGCAGCTGCCTAAATGCCAGGGAGGAAAGAACCTGGCACTAGGACACTCAAGATTGTATTCGATACCCTTTCTCTCAAACAAAGCAAATCGTCACCAGCCAGCCATGAATGCCCCTCCATTTCCTTCCCTTCTCTAACTACGTGCAGAACAGTGTTGCCAGAAAACACTGGCAGGCAACCTCCTGGAAGAGAGCAGGTCAGCACTGGGGCTTGGCCAGAGGATGACACCAGCTGCAATTAGCCATTTTCTCATCGGGTACCTGGAACGAGAGTGTCAGGTTCTCCACCACTTATGAGACTAGGTCTCCAACTGTGGCCTCCTTTCTGAGGGGCTAGAGGGGAGCTCTGAATTTGAGGATGGCTAATAAAATTACCAGGGCATTTCTGCTGCATGTTTCCACAACGTTGAATACAGCAGTACACAATGAAAAGTGCAGAAAGTGTAGTTAGAACAGAACACTACTTCTATTTTCTAGCTTGGCCAAGTAATTACTCCCTCTGAGCCTCAATTCCCACATCCGTAAACAAAACAGAGTCAGCATTTACTCCTATTAAGGGCTTTTGCAAGAATAAGAGAAGAAAATTCACGTAAAGCACCAACACGAGTAGGCACTCGTTCAATGGTCCTTCATTCTCTTTCTTGAGAGAAATAATCTAGAAGCTAGCACAGTGACTACCTAGTAAATATGTTACATTTACAGCAAACAAATGAACAATTTATTCTGTTTTTTTAAATTATTAGAGCTAAGCACCAAGAATGTGGCTATGTGTGGGTTAAAGTTCTTACCCATAAAAAGAACATAGTCAAGGGGAGAATGACAAGTTAAGAGGCAATAAGACTGCAGCATCCTAAATGCTTAGCTCTGGAAAGTAGACACTGCTATGGAAATACAGAAGAAGATCATCTGGCTCATCCTCTAGGGTCAGGGAAGCTTCCTGGAGGAAGTGATGTCTAGATGAAGAGTTGAGGGATACACAGGAGTTATTCAGGTGAAAGGAAGGGAAGGGTGAGAGATGTTCAAGTATTTGTTCACTCACTCATTCATTCATTCATGCATTCAACAAACAAGTCCTAAATACATCATATATCCTAGGAACTATTCTTGACACTGGGGATAGAGTATTGAACAAGACACACAGGGTCTTTGATCTTATAAGAGACTCGTAGAGTCAACCCTCCAGCCTGTCGATGAATAATGAATGATTATCAAAATGATCAGGAAATGATCCATGCAAAGAAGAGAATATGGTGGAGTACAATGAAAAGGACAGACTTTACACTCACTGGTCAAAGAATACCTCTCCAAGGAAGTTCCATTTCAGTTGAATCTGAGAGAGAAGAAGCCAGCTAGGCAATAATGGGGATCAATAACACACAGGCAGAGAAAAGTGTTAGTGTAAGTTCTTACATTCAGAGCATGCACGGCATGTTCTGAGCATAAAAAGAAGAGGGGCCAAAGAGGACATGAAAGGTGGGAAGAAGGAGGCAGGCAGGGCCAGCTCCTGTAAGGCCATGGAAGGAGGAGTGAGATGCTTGATTATATTCTTAGTGTCATGGGAAGTTATTGGGGGTCTTAGCAGGGAGAGTTGTGGTCTGATTTACATATTTAAAGCTCCCTCATGCTCTTGTGAGAGCATAAAAAAGGTGGATATGCAAAGGCTCCAGATAAGAGATGACATGGTCTATGTGAAGAGAAAAGAAAGGAAGGAAGGAAGGAGGGAAAGAAGGAAAGGCGGGAAGGAAGGAAGAAAGGAAAGGAGGGAAGGAAGGCAACAATTGCATTCGACTGGAGAAGCTATTGAAGGGAATTTGTATCCAGGGATGATTCTGGAGGGGTTGGCTGGGACCTCACTCTCCAGGCACATGGGTGCCTCAACAAGGATTTGAACTTTAACCCAATGGCTGTGGATGCTATGGAAGAATTTACAGAGGAAAGTCAGATTTCTGTTTTAGGAACAAACCAGTGGCAGAGGTGGCTCCAGAAACTGGAGCATGGCTGAAAGTCTTCCTCCCTGGGGGCCATACCTCTGTTGTGTATGCCTAGATGAGCATGAGTGAGCAGAGGAGGGGCTCTGCACTCCACTTGTGAAGAGAGGGGAGCTGGATGTGTGCAGTGGCAGAAGTCAGAAAACCCCCGGTAGGACCCCAGGGCAGCGTGTGGACCTCTCATGGCTCTCCTAGGCCATGGGTGCTCTGGGATTCCACATCCCCCTCAGTAGGGTTTCTTGAAGAAGCCGCAGAGTGGTCACAGCTGGGAGAGACAAGAATGATCATTATCTCATCCAGGCCTATCATTTTCCACATGAAATTAGTCTCCTTATTCCCATCAGCCATATGGCTCTGAGGTTAGTTCCTCCAGGGATCAGCCACAAAGACTGGCTGCTTTCTTTCTTTTTTTTTTAGAGAGGGAGAGATTG
Source organism: Cynocephalus volans (assembly GCF_027409185.1). Taxonomy (NCBI): domain Eukaryota; kingdom Metazoa; phylum Chordata; class Mammalia; order Dermoptera; family Cynocephalidae; genus Cynocephalus; species Cynocephalus volans. The sequence goes on from NC_084476.1 coordinate 21,817,159, forward strand.
CCTAAAATGACTGTCTCTGTCCCCACCACAAATAAGCTGTCTTTGTCCCTCATTCTGAAATGCTGTGGGCTGTGTATTTGATTTCCCATGACAGGACTTTCTCCTGCAGCAAGCCAGTCACCCACAGCCTGGGAGCAGGGTCTAAGTGGCCTTGCCATGGTACAGTGGGGGAGGTTGTACCCCTTTCAATAAGTGAGGCTGGGAAGCAGATCACATCCCCAGGGTACAGATTTGTTCGATGGCTCTTCCCCAATTCATTGTGGCTGGACTTAGTTTGGGGATGAAATCTGTGTAGCATTTGGTTCACATGTTCACACTGAGCCTGGAGATCAATTTCGACACATTTTTGTATCAAGTACTGTCTCTTTTACTTAGTCATCTGCAAAGCATTAATGGAGCACCTACTAAGCGCCAACCACTCTGCTTGTCACTGAGGGCAGGACAGTAAATATATAGCCCTGCCTTAGGAAGCTTATGATTGAGTAATTTATATTGAAATTTACAAAACATGAAACAAACAACAAAATAATAAAATACATGAGCGTCAACATCAACCTTTCCTCAGACATTCATAACATTTTATAACTAATTTTATCCTATCCAAGAGCACAAGTGTAATTCTAGCTCCTAAGGAACTAGAATTTTACTTAATACACAAAATTCTTGAACAGTAGATCCCTCACTCTTGGTTACTAGTACATATCTTAATAGCCCAGTGATTGCCTATTGTCGTAATTTATATAGCAGTTCTGGAGAAGGGGAGTCACAATGGAGAATTAAGTTTATATAGAGGAATAATGATCACACCTCTGATTTCACTTTAACCATCATTATCAACATTATTTTTTTTACAATGTTCACTGAAGTCTAGAGAAAGTCAGCAACCTAACTAAGCTTAATCAAGCAGTGATTTTCGTCTTCCTTGATATTCCCATTGCCCTCATCTTTAATATGAGTGAATTATTGCATATTATTATGGTAGTAGTGGCCATTCATTCATTTATTTATTGAACAGACATTCACATAATATCTGTTATATACAAAACTTATAATAATGTTTTGCCATCAGGGAGCTCCCAGCTCCATAGATAAAAAATTCACTCAACAATTAAACATCGGGTTGTTTCACCTTTGGGTTCTTATGAGTAATATTATGCTATGAGCATTTCCGTACAAGTTTTTGTGTGGATATATGTTTTCATAAATGGAATATTATTCAGTTACAAAAAAGGACTGAAGTACCGATGCACTCTACAATATGAATGAACCTTGAAAACATCATAGTAAGCTAAAGAAGCCAGATACGTAAAGGCATGTATTCTATGGTTCTATTTACATAAAAGATTTAGAATAGGTAAATCCATAAGGACAGAAAGTAGATTATTGGGTTGTCAAAAGCTGGAGGAGGGGCTATGGGAGTGACTGCTCCCCCCAAAAAATTTCCTTTTGGGGTAATGTAAATATTTTAGAACTCGATAGACAGTGGTGATGGTTGGACAACTTTGTGAATATACTAACAGCCACTGAATCGCATGTTTTAAAAGGAAAAGTTTTGTAGTGTATGAGCTATATCTCAATAAAATAATAAATAAAATTTTAAAAAGAAGTGTGATAAGTGATGTGTCATGGCAGAAAATCTGTAGGGTACTGTGGGGTACATACTGCTATGGATATAACTTCTATTTTACTGACAGCTTATTGTGTACTTCATATTGTACTAAATGAATGGTTTATTTTTATCTCGTTTAATCTTCACAAGAGCACTCATTTAGCAAATATTGGGATGGAGAAGAGACTTAACTGTGTCCTGCACTGATCTAGATACTGAGTATATGGCTCTTAAAATCAAGGTCTCTGCCCTGATGGAGGGTTTATTCTACTCAGGCAAGAGGTGACAGACTGGGGGTGTAATAAAGAAAAATGAAACAGTCAGGAGACACAAAGTCAGGATGGCTGGTGTGATGGTTAATTCTAGGTTCCAACTTGATTAGATTAGGGAATATGTTTTACCAGAGTAACTGTGCATTGAGAAAAAGAAAAGAATCAGACCTTTGGGGGAATATTGGACACTGGATCTGAACTAACTTTGATTCCAGGAGACCTGAAACATCACAGTGGCCTTCCAGTTATAATAGGGGATTATGAGGGTCAGGTGATTCATGGAGTTTTAGCCCAGGTCTGACTGACTGTGGGTCCAGTGGGTTCCTGAACCCATCTTGTGGTTATTTCCCCAGTTCCAGAATGCATAATTCAAATAGACATTCTCAGCAGCTGGCAGAATCCTCACATTGGCTCCCTGATCTGTGGAGTGACAACAATTATGATGGGAAAGGCCAAATGGAAGCCATTAGAGCTGCCTCTACCTAGGAAAATAGTAAATCAAAAACAATATTGCACCTTGGAGGGAATGCACAGTTTAGTGCTACTATCAAGGACTTGAAAGAGGCAGGGGTGGTGATTCCCACCACATCCCCATACAACTCTCCTGTCTGGCCCACAAAGAAGACAGGTGGATCCTAGAGAATGATTGTGGACTATCATAAGCTTAACCAAAAGGCAACCCCATTTGAAGCTGCTGTACCAGATGTGGTTTCATTGCTTGAACAAATTAACACATCTCTGGGTACCTGGTATGTAGTTATTGATCTGGCAAATGCCATTTTCTCCATCCCTGTCCATAAGGCCCACCAGAAGCAGTTTGCTTTCAGCTGGAAAGGCCAGAAACACACCTTCACTGCACTACCTCAGGGGTATATCAGCTCTCCAGCCCTATTTCACAGTTTAGTTTGCAGACATCTTGATCACCTTTCCCTTCCACAAGACATTACACTGCTCCATTACATTGATGATATTGTACTGATCGGGCCTAGTGAGCATGAAATAGCAACCACTCTGGACTTATTGGTAAGACATTTGTGTGTTAGAGGATGGGAAATAAATCCAACTAAAATACAGGAGCTTTCTACCTCCGTTAAATTTCTAGGGATCCAGTGGTGTGGGGAATGTCGAGATATCCCTTCTAAGATGAAGGATAAGTTGTTGCATCTGGCCCCTCCTGCCACCAAGGAAGAGGCACAGTGCCTAGTGGGCCTATTTGGATTTGGGAAGCAACACATTCCTCATTTGGGTGTGTTACTCTTGCCCATCTACCGAGTGACCCAAAAGGCTGCTACTTTTAAGTGGGGCTCAGAGCAAGAGAAGATTCTGCAACATGCCCAGGTTCTGCGCAAGCTGCTCTGCCCTTGGGCCATAAGATCCAGCAGACCCAATGGTACTTGAGGTGTCAGTGGCAGACAGGGATGCTGTTTGGTGCCTTTAATGGGCCACTATAGGTGAATCACAGCAGAGACCCTTAGGATTTTGGAGCAAGGCCCTGCCATCGTCCGCAGATAACTACTCTCCTTTTAAGGAACAACTCTTTGCCTGATATTGGGCCTTAGTAGAAACTGAATGCTTGACCAAGTTACCTTGCAACCTGAGCTGCCCATCATGACTGGGTGTTATCTGACCCAGCAAGCCATAAGGTTGGGCGTGCACAGCAGCCCTTGATCATCAAATGGAAATGGTATATACGTGATTGGTCTCAAGTAGGTCCTGAAGGCACAAGTAAGTTACATGAAGAAGTGGCCCAAATGCCCATGGTTCCTACTCCTGCTACACTGCCTTCTCTCCCCCAGCCTGCACCTGTGGCCTCATGGGGAGTTCCCTATGATCAGTTGACAGAGGAAAAGAAGACTAGGGCCTGGTTACAGATGGTTCTGCACAATATGCAGGAACCACCCAAAAGTGGACGGACAGCTGTAGCACTACAGGCCCTTTCAGGGACATCCCTGAGGAACGCTGGTGAGCGGAAATCTTTTCAATGGGCAGAACTTCAGGCAGTGCACCTGGTTGTGCACTTTTCTTCAAAAGAGACATGGCCAGATGTGTGATTATATACTAATTCATGGGCTGCAGCCAATGGTTTGGCTGGATGGTCAGGGACGTGGAAGGAATATGACTGGAAAATTGGTGAAAAGGAAATTTGGAGAAGAGTTATGTGATAGACTTCTCTGAGTGGGCAGAGGATGTGAAGATATTTGTTTCCCTTGTGAATTCCCATCAAAGGGTGACCTCAAAAGAGGAGGACTTTAATAATCAGGTGGACACCAGTCAAACTCTTTCTCCATCCACTCGTTTCATTGTGCAGTGGGCTCATGAGCAACGTGGCCATGGTGGCAGGGATGGAGGTTATGCATGGGCTCAGCAACATGGACTTCTGATCTGGCTACAGCAACTGCTGAGTGCCCAATCTGCCAGCAGCAGAGACCAACACTGAGTCCCTAATATGACACCACTCCCTGCGGTATCAACCAGCTACCTGGTGGCAGGATGATTACATCGGACCACTTCCTTCATGGAAGGGGCAGTGCTTTGTCCTTTCTGGAATAGACACTTACTCTGGATATGGATTTGCCTTCTCAGCATGAAATGCTTTTGCCAAAACTACTGTCCATGGATTCATATAATGCCTTATTCACCATCATGGTATTCCACATAGCATTGCTTCTGACCAAGGAACTCACTTAGCAGCTGAAGAAGTGCAAAAATGGGCTCATGCCCATGGAATTTACTGGTCTTACCAAGTTCCCCATCATCCTGAAGCAGCCAGTCTGATGGAATGGTGGAATGGCCTTTTGAAGTCACAGTTACAGTGCCAGCAAGGTGACAATACCTTGCAGGTAGGGCTGGAGCAAAGTTCTCCAGAAGGCTGTATATTCTCTAAATCAGTGCCCAATATATTGTACTGTTCCTCCCATAGCCAGGATTCATGGGTCCAGGAATCAAGGGGTGGAAATGTAAGTGACACCACTCACCATTACCCTAGGGACCTACTAGTAAAATTTTTGCTTCCTGTCCCTGTGATTTTGTGCTCTGCTAGTCTAGAGGTCTTGGTTTCAGAGAGAAAAATGCTTCCATCAGGAGACACAAAAATGATCCCATTGAACTGGAAGTTAAGTCTGCCACCTGGCCACTTTGGGCTCCTCTTGCCTCTGAGTCAACAGGCTAAGAAAGGAGTTACTGTGTTGGCTGGAGTGATTGACCCAGACTATCAGGGGGAATTTGGACAATTCCTTCACAATGGAGGTAAGGAAGATTATGTCTGGGATACAGAAGATACCTTAGGGCATCTCTTAGCACCACCATGCCCTGTGATTAAGGTCAATGGAAAATTATAACAACCAAATCCAGGCAAGACTCATAATGGACCACACTCTTCAGGGATGAAGGTTTGGGTCACTCTGCCAGGTAAAGAACCACGACCAGCTGAGGTACTCACTGAAAGCAAGGGGAATACAGAATGGGTGGTAGAAGGTAGTTATAAACACCACCTTCAACCACGTGACCAGTTACGGAAACCTGGACTGTAATTGTCCTCCCTATTATGTTAAGAATATGTCTCTGTGTATATATACTGTACACATATTAAGCAAGTATCTTTGTTTTTGTCCCCCTTGTTCTCTATCATGTACCACGAGACTTACTGACTTTATACCAGCATTTAAATTAAACCTTACTTCATAGTATTTGCAATTTTAAGTTATGGGATATTGGGAGAAGGGTAAATATCATCTAAGGACTTTACCTTTTTCTTCTTGGAAAGGGATTAATGCATTTCCAGTTATACACAGGATAGTCACATCACGTTACGTGACGCTATTATGTTATTGTCCCATTTGAAGATTAAGTATGACTTAAGGTGATAAGTATGGACATCAAGTTGACAAGGGGTGGATTTGTAATGGATAACTCTAGGTGTCAACTTGATCAGATTAAGGAATACTGAGAAACCTGGTAAAGCTATCTCTTTATGTATGTCCATGAGAGTGTTTCCAGAAGATATTAGCATGAGGGCCTGAGTGGACTGTGTGGGAAAGATCCACCCTCAGTATGGGCAGGAAACTTTCAATCTGCCGGGTGCCGAGAGAACAAAAAAATGGAGAAAAAAGATGAATATCTCTTTCTATTTGCTGGAGCTGGGATACACTCTCCTCTCCTGTCCATGGACATCAGAGCTTGAGACTTCAGTTTTTGGGTTCCAGGACTTATACCAAAGGCACCATCAGATTCCCTGGTTTTGAGGCCTTCAGACTTGGACTGAGCCACACTACCCACATAGTTTATAGACGGCCTGTCGTCGGACTTCCCTTCACAATAGCATGAGCTAATTCCCCTAATAAATCCCCTCTCATATATTTATAGTATATCCTATAGATTCTGTCTCTCTGGAGAACCCTGACTAGTACAGCTGGTGAGTTGAGGAGCCATATTTTTTACGAGATGGTCAAGGAAACCATCTCTGAGGATTGATTTGTGAGCAAAGACTTCAGTGGGAATTAGCCATGTGAAAATCTGTAATGTGAATGTTCCAAACAGAAGGGATGCAAAAGTTCCAGAGTAAGAGTGAGTGTGGCATGTTTAAGGAACAGTAAGAAAGTCTGTATGGCTAGGGTAGAGAAAGGAGAGAGCAGAAGAAGGTAGGCTCAGAGATGGGGCAGGTCAGATGCTATTTGGGAGATTATAAGATGAGGTGATGGGTTTGGATTACCTCCTGCTTATGAAGGAAGTCTACTGGAGGATTTAGAGTGAGGTGTTATGATTTAATTTATGTTTTCAAATATTATGCTCATGTCTGTGGTGAAAAGACCATAGGGAAGCAAGAGCAAGAACAAGAAGATGCTAATTGGGAGAAAATATATAGCTGAAGGATCATATAAAGATGGCTTGAGCTGGGGTGACAGAAAAATGATAGGATGTATTAAAATATGGTCATTTCTAGATAAGACTTGAAAGCAGAGCTGATGGGTTTTGCTGATGGAGTAGATGTGGGAACAGAGAAAAGTCAGCAACCAGCCTAAGTTGGTTGAACTGACACATCTTGAGGGAAAGACCAGAGGAGGCGCAAGTATTGGGGTGGTGGAAATCAAGGACAACTACTTATGAGACATCCAAATGGAAATGAAGAGCAGACAGACACAGATGCAGGTATTGAGCTCAGAGAAGACATCCTCACCTGAAATTAAATTTAGAGCTCAGCAACATATAGGTAGATATTTAAAGCCATAGGACTGAATGGAAATACCAAAGAAACCAGAAAGAACAGAAGAAAGAACAAAGAAAGGAAAAGTAATGGAAAAGAAGGAGAGAGGAGAATCGAACCCTTGGAAACTCTGTTACTCAGTGATCAAGTAGAAGGAAGGCCAGGAGAGGAGACTGAGAAGGAAATACTGGAATATCGGGAGAGAACAAAGTGAAAAAAAGTGTTTTAAAAAGAAAGCCATGATTAACTGGATTGAATGCTTCCTAGAGGTTGAATAAGTAAAGAGAAAAATGGGCCTTTGAATTCAGCACCCCCGTGGAGGCCATCCATGAGAACAGGGGTGGGATAAGGATATCGGGGTTTGAAAACAGAGGAAAAGATGTGACACAGTCAAGCCAGAAAGTAGAGCAGGAGTTACTTGGGGAAAGGTAGAAGGATTGCATGAAGATACTGAAGGAGGCTTGAATCAAAACCTTGGAAATGCACAGTTGAAAGTTACAGTCAGGGTTTAACTATGTGAGTGGACATTTGAGAGGCCTCTGTCATGACAGAAGTAGCCTTGGACAGAAAGGCAATATGCAGGAGCTGAACTGAATCTGGAGAAGTGACTCGGGGATGACCAATGTATTAGTCCATTTTGTCTTGCTGTAACAGAATACCTGAGACTGGGTAATGTACAAAGAACAGAGGTTTATTTGTCTTATGATTCTAAGACAGCTGCATCTGGCACAGGCCTCAGGCTACTTCTGCGCATGGTGGAAAATAGCAGGCAGCTGGCAGGTGCAAGCAGATCACAGGGCAAGAGGAAGCAAGAGAGAGAGAAAGGGGAGGTGCCAGGGTCTTTTAAATAACCAGCTCTTGTGGGAACTAATAGAGCAAGAACTCACTCACTACCCCCAACTCCCAGGGAGAGCATTAACCCATTCATGAGGGATCCGCCCCCATGACTCTAACAGCTCCCAACACTGACACATTGGGGATCAGATTTCCACATGAGTTGTTTTTTTTTTTTTTTTTTTTTGTCTTTTTTCGTGACCGGTAAAGGGATTGCAACTCTTGGCTTGGCGCCGTCTGCACCATGCTCAGCCAGTGAGCGTACTGGCCAGCCCTATATAGGATCCGAACCTGCACGGCGGGAGTGCCACTGCACTCCCAGCACCGCACTCTCCCAAGTGCACCACGCGGTCGGCCCTCCACATGAGTTTTGGGGGGACAACACCTCCAAACTCTATCAACCAATGACCAAAACAACAAGGGGTCACAGGAGAGATAGCCTAATTGCATACTTTTCAAAGCAACCATATTTTTCTTACTGAGAAAGGAGAGAACTGTCTCGAAGTGGTAAAGAGGATACCAACCGTGGGAAGGAAAAACCACCATTTGAGAGGGCTGCAGTGTGCCTTAGAAATTCTTGTCTACCATTTTTCACTTAGAAAAAGATAAATAAATGGAAACATCAAAGGAAGAGTGTGAGGATGCAGATGAGAGAAAATGAGCTTGAGAAGATGAAGAAAAAAGATCTGGGAGATGGGGGAAGAGCAGGAGGGTAGTTCAATCTAGGAGCTACACAGAGCCACGCAGGGATGAACCTGGGTGATAATAAGTGGCTAATGTTCTGGATTTATTGTAGCAATTGACTGAAATGGGAATGTAAGGTTTGAGGGGTTGATCTCACAGTCTTTTACATAAAGATGGGTAACTCTACTTTTAGCACCCATTTTCAGATTGGTCCTGTAGGTTACTTGTTGAGGTGGTGCTAAGTGGAGTCATGCTAAGGCAGCGAGTGGAGTTCCTTCGTCTTACAATTAAAACATGAAGTTCTGCTGTCCTCTAAATCCCGCTCTGATGGCACCTGATTCTGAGCCCTGTCAAGTACATCTGAGCTCAAGAAGCCTCCTTAACAGACTGCACAGGATGGTGTTACAGCAGCAGGAAGCACTGGTCTTAACAAGGGCCCTGATTGCCAGGATTATTAAATTCGTTTTACAGATAAAGAAACTGAGATTTTCAGATGTTTATTAGGTTCAAACAGTATGGGTTAAAACTGGTCTCTCTGACTCACACTCCAGGGCTCATCCAACTCGGTCAGCCTCTCACTTCAGTTCCTCAGATGGCTCAGACTGCAGTACCAGCCCCAAATTGGACACCCCCTCCATCCCCACAAGTCTACTCACCGAGCAGTGCAATCTACTCTTCTCCTGCCCAAGAACACTGAGCAGTCCCCTGTCACCATGGAAAAACTGCAGGTCATGTGGCCACCCTGACAAAGGGCTACTGTGTCCTCTGACTAAATCCCGCTGACAATGTCTGAATACCACATGCAAACCCAGCTTGCACGGTCTCCCTGAAAATCAGTTGGCTGTCTTCATGCGTAAAGCTTTTTATTCTTCTAATTTAGCATTTTCTTCTGTTACCAAAGAAAGGGCAGATTTCCATATTCTGGTCCTCGCTGATGCTCCCTCAGGGACTACACTTTCCTGAGATCTGTTTCTTTTCTCCACAACCTGCTTCCCTGACCACATGGTCTCAGGCTCTCTCGGCTTCCTGTCCCCTTTCAGTGGCTTAGGGAAGATACAAAGACAGACTGACTTAGGTGACAGGGAATCGACAAGAGGTAGTAAGAAATAGTCGTGGCTTGAAGGAAGAGCTGACAAGTCCTGTTGATGGAGTGGATGTGGGAAATGAGGCAGTGAGAAGACAGAAGAGAATTGCCAAGTCTGATGAGAAAAAAATTGGTGGGGGCAAATGCGGTGGTAGACGTTAGAGGTCTATTTTATTTGGTTGAGTTTGACTTATAGACTTCCAAGTAGAAATGTACCATAGATACTCTAGATGTCAGGAGCTCAGAACATCATGTGAATAAAATGCAGTCATTCTCAATCTTGGCACAATTAACAATTTAGACTGTATAATTATTAACTATGGGGAGCTGTTCTAGTGCACTATAGGATGTTTACCAACATCCCTGGCCTCCATCCATTAGATGCCAGTAGCATTCCTTCCCCCCAAGTTGTGACAACCAAATATGTCTCCAGACATTGACAAATGTCTCCTGGTGGCAAAATCCCTCCCCCTCTGCCCCCAGTTAAGAACCACTGACCTAGTGTTAACCAGTATTACTCCTCTGCTGTAGAAGGTCATGGACCTATTTCTATGCATCTGCTTGTAGATATATTTATCGATAGAACATGTACTTTTTTTCTTATTCACATAGATAATGTTACATTATATTTATCAATTTGTAACTTTTTTATTTCACATAGAATCTCTAAACATGTTAATACCTAAGAATCTATCACTGCTTCAAAATATGGCATAGTATTCTGTAGTTTGCCTGTATTCAGTTTATCTATATTATCGGAGCTTTAGTTTGTTTATTTGTTGTTGTCGTTTGGGTATTGCAAATAAATTTGCAACGTATGTCCTAATACATATTTCCTTATCCATATGTGCAGAGGAAATTGAAATTATTGGTGACAGAGTATATGCATTTTTAAACTTAATAAAATTGCCTCAGGTAGATTGTTTGTAAATAGCTACGTAATTTCCTCTCTGTATCCAGGCTCCTTTGCAAGTTGACTTTGTAGCTCCTCCAGCTCTTGAGTTTGGGCTTGCTTAGGGACTCACTTTGGTCAATAGAATGCAACACCACACAGGGTCAGTAACATGGAACTGCCTTAGACACCATTCTGCCCTCAAGCATTGCAGTCTTAACCCAAGGGACAGCCAAGGACATAGGAGATGAAGTGTTTGAGGTTCTGAGGTAGTAATAAGTGTTCAGGATATTATGGTGGGGGGGCGGGGGTACTGGGGAGGAGGATATCAAGGAAGTGAGTCAGGAGAGAAAGGGGGTTAAGATATTTCCCAGGGGAAGCCAGATCTTGAAGGTTGGGCAGGAGATTGCTGATCAGGCATGTCAAGGGCCCAGGCAAAACAGGAACCTTCAACTTCACCTTCCCCCAGGGTACAGCTGATTAATCCCAAATGCCTGGGCCCTCCTCCCCCTGCATATATAGTACAGGGAAGGCTGTCAGTTACCGAACTAAGGGGGTAAGTTGAATAAGGGCAACGTTACTTATTAATTTCCCATGGAGGAGTCCATCCCGGAGCCAACCTTTCAGCTCATGAAGGAAGGAATCTATTGAAAGTATATGACTTTTTTTTTCAGAACATGAAACATATCTCACATAATTGGCTTAAGCAAGAATTAGAAGGACACATTTCTTTGGGATAAGGGATATTGGAGGCAGTTGATTTTGGCTTTGGGTCAAATCAGAGGTTGGGGGGCAAAATCTTGAGAAACTTTGGGAAACAAATTTGGAAACTTCATCCTTCTCCCTGCCTCCTATTGGGCCAGGATGGCTCCTTTGACATCTGAAATACCCTGTCGTGCTATTCAGCTTTTTTTCTGAACTCATGCTCAGCAGCACTGTACTTTCAGTCAGCGGAGTGGCTAGCAAACCCCTTTTTGTTTTCTTTGCTCCCACTCTCTCCTCCGCCCTTCCCTTCCTTGCCCCCCTTTTTCCTCTCCCTTTAGGGTGGTTTTCAATAGGAAAGAAGCATTTCTCTAAGAAGCACAAAAGATCCAGTTAATGGTTTAGTCATTTTGGCGATTGAATAACAGCAAGGCTGCCTTGTATTCCTGGTGCAAACTTCTGTGTGCATAACATAAGGAAATATGTTTTAGGACATTGATTGCAAAACTGAAATACAAAAAAAAAAAGAAAGAAAGAAATAACCAAGCTAAAGTGCCAATTACATAGATATAGATAAACAAACAGTTATATATCCCTGCTACAGAACACTATGCCATATTTTAAAAACAAAACAAAACAAAAATCTAACAGCTTCTTATGTACCATCATGTTTCGCTATCCCAAACACATAAGCATGTGAAATAAGCAAGTTAAAAATATACATATAACATAAAAGTACATGTGAAAAAAAGAACATGTTTATTGGTAAATATTTCTATGGGTAAATGTAAGAAATAGGTCCCATGAGCTTATACAGTAAATGGATAACACTGGTTCCTGCTAAGTCAGCGGTTCTCAAATTGGGACAATTTTGCCCCTGGGGGACATTTGGCAATGTCTGGAGACACTGTTGGCTATCAAAACTATGTGTGTGTGGGGGGTACTGCTGTGAGTAGAGGCCAGAGATGCTGATATACATCTTGCAGTGCCCTAGAGAGACACCCCCAGCAATGAATTATCCAGCCCAATATGCCAATAGTACTGAGGTTGAGGATCCCTGTTCTAAGTAAGCAAAGAGGTGATAAGTTTGAAGAGACAGGTGTCAGTTTATCTATAATATTTTAGACCTTTCAAAGAAAATATAATTGTGAATTACTTATGTAATTACTAAATGATTAAAAATTAACCTTCAGTAGATTTCTACTGATGGTGGAGGACTCTTTGTCACAGGTCTCTGCCCCCTTCTCTACCGGGTCCCTATCCCACATCCTACAGTGTGGGCATACCAAAATATTTATAATCTTTAAGGTTTTATGTGTTTGACAGTTGCCTTTTTTCCACATGAAGATCCTTTTGCTAAGAAAGCTCCTTTCCTCCTTCTGTGCCTAGTGAATCCCCATTGCATTTCCAGAACCCAACTCAAGTCTCATTTCCTCTGCTCTTTCAAGGTGAAGCTGCTCTCTCCCATCTCTCTGCCATCTCTGCAGCACCTAGACGCCTGGTATTATAATGTGACCCCAGAACCTTGACATAGGGAGGTTGGTTTTGCAGAGCAAGCACTAATACAGCTAGCCATGGTGGCATCCTGGCTTCCTGCACATGCCACTAAAACACACTGAAGGACAGGTCACGTGTCACACAAGCTTAACATATGTATATATAAATTCACACACACACATACACACATACACACACAAACCGGGGGGGGGGGGGAAGAAGATATAACAACCACAATTATTTGAAGTTGATACAACAAACAAACAGAAAGGACATGGTTGGGGGGGAGGGGGGAGGGAGAAGGGAGGGAGGTTTTGGTGATGGGGAGCATTAATCAGCTACAATGTATATCGACAAAATAAAATTTAAAAAAAAAAATAAAATAAAATAAAAAAATAAAAAAAAAAAAAAAAAAAAAAAAAAAAGCTTAACATATGAACCCCTTTCTATAGAGAACCAGAAATTCTCTTTCTCAGTGCCAAACACACAATCTTATGCTTGTAGGTGGTCACACATTCAAAGGTACACTAGAGTGGTAGGTGTTATAAATACCTGAAGGGTGGCCTGGCAGACTGGAGAGCCCAGCCCCATAGAGAGGGGCAGACTGAGATCATTTCCTTCTGATTCTTGCCATGGAGACCCTATGCTGCCAGATTGTTCAAGATAAAAATTCCTCAGTTCTTAAGTTTCATATCCAAATTTATAATCATTCCACAAGTGAAACAATAATGCATCAGTAGATCAGATCTGTTTTCAGGGCTACTGTTTTTTAAACCCTCAATTATTGTAACTATCCATAAATGAAATTCCTGAACTAGATAAACTAAGAAATGAAAACTATAGTCCTGTATGGAAGACAGGCACAAAGACACACAAGAACTCAAGAGAGGTAACATGTCATACAATCTCTAGCATACTATCCCCACCCCTCAGAGAGACATGGACAAATGGAAACCAGGTACTTGTCACCATCAGAGAAGTCACACCTTCTCTTATGGGGATGAGCAATGAGAAGCGTAGAAAAACGAATCAATTCTTTCTCCCTGAAACTTACCAGATAACAAAGGGTCCTATTTATGGACTGTGGGTCATAAGAACAGGAGAGGAAGACAGAGGATATTTTCTCATACAATAATAATATTGAACTAGATTTCCCTTTGAATCTTGACTCTATGATCTCATCAACTGTTTGCAAACACCTAACTCTTGGGTTTTTCAAATGACCAATAGACAGACATCATAGAGGACAATTATTCCAGGCTCATGTGAGGAGTTCTCTTTGGTACCAGCTGCCTCAAGAATCACACTCCTTGGAACAGAATCACGATGGCCAAAGTCCAGATGATCTTTTCATCTCATGGCCCTCAAAACCCAGCCAAGGCCGGGAGCCAAATGAGAGCAGGAAAAGGGCCTTGGCCTCAATTTCTGATCCACCACAACCATGCCAACTGTCTTTGGAGCAGACTCCATTCTCAGATGTCTCCAGTGGTATCTGTGGTGGTTTCAATATCTTGGACGCCGGCCTCCAGGCATTTCTTTCTGTGCATATATCACATGGAAAGAGGGAAGACTGACTCATAGTGGAGCCCATTCACAACCAGAAAAGAAGTGGCACATGATCAGATTTTCCTGACAAGGGGAGACTGTAAGGTAAAGCCTCTCTACATGTAACACACTGAAACATGTGCCTGTTGCCATGGAAACCCCATAATGCCGGGTGAGTAAATGTAGCCTGAATAGACCCAGCCCAGAATGCTCGCCGAGGCCACTGCTTTCAGTCCTTTCATCCCCTAGCCGGAGTCCAGCTGGAGCCAGAATTAGTGATGGGTAAGAAGCTCAAAAGGCTGCTGGTCCCCTTCCAGGGCATCTCCAATTTATGTAAAGCCTCTTGGGTTTGGAAGACTTGAGTGGCCAAGCTGTCCCGTGAGAGTCCTGGCTCCTCTCTTTCTCTCATCCTGGGCCACAAACTAGCATCTCACTCTGTGTTGGGGGAGTGATGTGGAAGCTAATCAAAGCTGCTTTAAAAGGCTTTCAGGGTTTGCAAAAAAGGGTAGAGGTTTTGGGTAGAAACCAGAACGCAATTTTGCTCCCGGCCTGTTTCCCCTTCTTTCTTAAATACACACAGATTGAGCTAGGCTTTGCAGCAACATGGTTGGAACAAGCAAAAACCTTTAAACAAAGCTATTAAACATGATTTTCCTGCTCCAGAGAGAAGCAGCAACTATCGTCCATACATAAATCCTGAATAGTCAAGTTCCATTCTGAAGATTTTACATTAATTAGAAAAAATAAAAACATTTTCCCACTCTGGACTCCTTTCTGCAGACACGTCCAATCAAGTTACAGGAGGACTGTAATAGTGAGCCCGAGCCCACCTATATATAACTGAATGGTGTTTCTAGGCTCCTAGGATTTGGTAAATAAATGTAGAAGTGGCAGAGGCATTTAACAGGAAATATCTCAAGAGATTATATGAGACACACGGAATGATCCATCCCCCGGAAACAACTAATGTGGCAGATCAACTAGACTCAAAGAAAAGTGAGTTTATAAACCTTTATTTGCTTCAAAACTATAATAGTTTCTTATATCCCCTCCCTTAAATGTCATTTCATTCCTCCCACAGCACTTATTTCTCTGTGTTCCATCTGAATAAGGGCAAGAAAGAAGCACCAAGTAAGGAGATAACATTATCAGAAAGTCAACAATCATTTCCTTCCTCCTGAGATGTTTTATAAATCCTAAGTTCATATAATGATAGAGGAAAGGAAACATTCTTCACTTGTCCCATTTTGAGTCTGGGGGGGAAGGTAGCCTTAGTTCTGGAGGTGTATTTAATGAGGCTTTCCAACACAATTAGCAAGGGAAAAATGGGGTAAGTACAAACTAAAGCCAGTGTGTCCATGTGTGATTTTTTATAGCGTGTGGCCTTGAAGAGCACTACATGAGGGAAGGATGTGGGCACTTGATCACTTTCATCTCACTGATGAAGAGACTGAGGTTCAGAGATGGAAGTACCTTTGCAAAAACCAAGCAACTTTATCAGACACCTACAACAGGGGCTCAAGCATAGGGCCGCATCCAACACAAGCTTGCCCTTCTTCATCTTTCCAAGAAGATTCAAAGAGACAAGTTATTTGGCCAGCTTATATAGTTAAACATTAGAAATGTGGATGAAATAATAAAATGTCTACTTAGACTATTTATCGATTATGTTACCATGTATATTTAAAGTCATAAAATTATAAATATATTTAATCATTGCATTTTCTTCAAATTCTCAATTTTCATGAACTTATTTTACACAAACTCTTGACATCAGGATCCACCCATCATCATTCAGCTAACAGCTTTCCAGAGCCCCTTCATTCTGCATTTATCTGATTGATTTGACGTCTAGTTCTTTTTTAATCCACAAGCCACAAGTACTGATTTGCTAAGGGAACACGGTGTGTGTGTGTGTGTGTGTGTGTGTGTGTGTGTGTGTGTGTGTGTGTGTGTGTGTGTGTGTGTGTGTTCTTAAATTCATGCAGATATATATCTTCTTGAATTCCACAATGCAGTCTCTCAGGAATAATTACAAAATGTAATAAATATATTTACCTCTTGACTTACCATTTGGTCAGGTGACTTTACACAGATCCATACCTTGCATTAATTTTAATGGGTTCATGTGTTTTCTCTGAAGAATATTTTTGCTATTAAAAATGAAGCAATTAAGAGATTGTCTTTAAATCTGCAAGACTTGTTAGGCCTTGGTTATTTTTGTGGACAAAAAGCCCTTTCCTTACAGGAAGTCATACACAGCACTATGGCAGAGCCAGGAAGGGATTGGAATCCTTTGGCTTCTGGTTAATCCTAGCACCTCTGCTCGACACTGTTGATAGATACAAGTTTCTGGAGGACAGGGCAGTGTCTTACCTTATTCAAGTCCTATCACAATATCTGACACAGAACAGGTTTTTAATAACTGTTGGGTAAATGAATAAACTAATTAAATAACTAATCAAAGCATCTCATACTACTTTAACACACTTTCCACCCTTGATTGAGAAATGGAGGGGAGATGTTTTAAATTCTAAACATAGCCAAGTTGCTCCCTAAACTGAAGAGGGATGTTGTTTTGTTCCTTGTGAAAATCCTATGTGGTCGTATTTGGGCAAACCCCTATTGCAACAGCTCAGAGATTAGGCTTATCATCCCAGCGCACTAAACAGCAGAAGCAATCAGCCCAGAGCCAGTCCAATACTTAGTGGCCATAGTAAATGGTCCAGGAGGGTAGATGCCAAGAATGTGGCTTTAGAGTTCCTGATCTCATGGACGGCTGCCCCCAGAAAAACAAACCCTAGTCCTGGTGCATTGTCAATTACAAAGCTGCTTTCCAGCCCACAAAGCCCCCAAGAATTCATTGCCTCCCCGCACTGGGGCTGGTGCTGCCTATGGAAGAGTCTGCAGCAGTGGCCCCTGGTTGACTCAATTGTGCAATGACACAGGGTGGGGTGGGGAGAGAGTTAACAGAAAGTAAGATTGAAAGGGAGGGAGGGGGACAGTTTCTGAGAACAAAGCTCCTGGCTGCTGAAGTTGTTTGGACTTTAGCATCAGAAAAGCTATTCTGGGATCATGTTGCTGGAATGTAAGGGGGAGCCACTGAGGGGAAGGGGCCAGTGCTGTGCTGGGCAGTTGTGAAATAGGCTAAGTTCATGAGAGTACTTTTTCCTCTCCCATCAAGGATACCTCCCAACTCCCAAAGGTGCTCACCACTGAGGTTTTGGCTGCCAGGAACAGAAGGCTCATGGGGCTCACCGAACCCACCTCTGCATCCTCTCACCTTCTCCTGTCTGTCCTGAGTCTCTCTCCTAGTCCAGGGCTTGGCCCATAGGAGATGCCCAATAGATTCCAGTTTGGTTTCGTTTGTATAATTAGCTAATTTACCCTGATTCGAAGCACTTCCACAGTGATTTTATTAAGAGACCTTCACCATAATCATTTAAGGTAGGCTGGGAAGGGATTAGAATGCCACTTTAAAAGTAGAGAAATTAACTTCTCAACGTCCCCTCAAAACTTCCAGGGTAAGATACATCCTGTTAGGGTAACCTATCAGCCACTTTCTGGTCTGGCCTCTGCCTCCCTCTCTAGCTTCTCCCCACTTGCCTCCACATCCATGCCACATGAAAATTACACTGAACTTCATGTAGTGCCTAGCCTCATGCTTACTCTCCCTCTCTGGAATGTCTGTCCACCATCCTCTGGTTGGTGGATGCATCCTGCCATATGCTAGGCATGCTTCAAGACTCAGACCAGATGTCATCTCCTGCAGGGAAGCAGATACTTTTTCCTCTCCCAGGCTGGTTAAAAGTCACTGGTGTTTACCATCTCTGTTCAGAGTGCCTGATTGTTCACATGTTGACCTTTGCCCATCTAACCGTGAGTTCTTTGAAATCCAGGAATATCTTGTTGCAAGTGATGATAAATGCAAATCAACTTGATTTTAATTTTTTTTAAGATAGGGGAAAGAATTATTGGCTCAATAACTCAATGAAATGCTTACAGTACAAATGGACCATGAATCTCAAACAATATCACCAGAGTCCAGCTAGAGTCCAAGCTCTAGTTTCTTCTCGATGGGTTTTATACTCAAGAAGCCTTATCTCCACACAAAGGCTCCTAGAATAGAATAAGCAAGTATGAACTGGACACAAATAAGTTTGTTCAGAAATCCAAGGACTAGATAAAGTAGAGTCTTATGGCCATGTTAAGGATTTGGGATTTTATAAATGCACCAGGAAGTCTTGAGGAGTTAAGCACAAGACATACAAAGAGGGTGGTAAGGCACCCACTCTCGTTTTCATTGCAGAAAGTGAATGGGAGAAGCAAGAGTGGAAGAAGGGTCAGCAGCTATGAGACTGTTAGAAGAATTTAGAGTTCAAGAACATTGGCCAGAGCTAGTGTGGTGGCAAAAAAATGGAGAAAAGCAGACAGAGTGAAGATATGTTTGGGAAATGAAAATTGGATGATTTTTCATAAATTGGATGGAGAAAGTGGTTGTAGAAAGGATGACTTTTATAACTAGGACTTGAACAACTGGTAATAACAGTGTCTGGACAAAGACATTCTGGTGGGAAGGAGATAGTAAAGAAAGGAAGGGACAAGTTTGGAGAGCAGAGTCAACAGTTCCACTTGGGTTGTTAGTTGATCGTGAGACATCCAGGTGGACTTCAGTTTGGCTTGTGCACAGACTTGTCTTCTCAGACCTTCCTCAGGTCTGAGTCAGAAATAGGGTATCTAGTAGCTGACAAGGGAATAAATGGATGTGAGAAACTTTTGAGGAATACAGACACTGTGCATGACAAACAGAGGTCACCTTTTAAGTCTTGGACTGAAGATTTGGTCAGAGAGAGATCTGGACTTAAAGATAACCAGATCTGGGCTCTGTTACCAATTCTGTTGCTCTCTAGCTGTGTGATCTTGGTTAATTCACCTCCCCTCTGTGAACCTCAGCCTCTTCCACTATAAAGGGGGATAATTCTGCATCCCTTATTTTCAAGGTTTATGTGAAGGTCAGCACATTAAAATGCTCTGTAAATCACAGAGTAATAAATGTCTATAAGTCAGAATTATGATTGCTTTAATATATACACCGACATCAAAATCAAAGGAATTTTTAGATGAAAAGAGCCAAGTAAGAGGAACTGGATATATTCTTCATGTCCTAAACCTTTGAAACAATCCCAAGAACAATCTCAGCCTTCTGGTGTCAATGAAACACTTTATTTTCTTTGTTTTTTACACTCCACCATCCTCCCTAGTTAGTTACTCACAGCTTGTCCCCTGTGGCTGATGCTAAAATACATTTCTCCCCTTTATGTCCTAGTTTCAGGCTATATTCATTCCATTTGGCTGCAGAAATAGGTCAGACAATATCTGCCATGACATTTCTCCCCCAGCCACCAGGGAGCTAAGAGATAAGTTAAAGATTTTTGCCAACAAATGGCTGAGTACTGAAACAACCACCTGTGAACTCAACATTTTAGACTTTTTGGTTTTCTTCCTTCCTCTTTTATTTTTTTAAAACAGCAAAGCCTGGGAATGCCCAGGAAGAGGATGAGATCATCTGTCTCGTCTGTGAACAGCACGTTCTGCAGGTCTTATTCCACATTACATCATGCTGGAAACAGAAAGTGTCTGGACATTCCTTATGCAATCTGCAGGGGTGCAGTGAGACAGACACTGGTTTGCTAGAGAGTTGTGATTACCAATTCTGCTCACACATGAATATACACACTCCTTAATTCCACTAGCAGTTGTCAAATGCCTATTACGTGCCTGTGATTTTTGATGTCAAAATAATCTTGCACATTCATTCACTTATTTATTCATTTAGGAAATGTTTATTTTGAGTGTTTCCTATGTGACAGGTATTATAGGTGCTGGGCATACAGAGGTGAACAAAACAGACAAAGTCCTTGCCTTCATGAAGCTGACATTTGATTGCAGGAAATGGACAATTAACAAATCAACATATAAACATAGGATACAATGTCAGATAGGTACTCTAATGTGAAAATTAACCAGGATAAGGAGCTACAGTGATAGGATGGCAATTTTGGACAACATAATCAAGGAAGGTCCCTGGGAGATGGTGACATCTGGATAGAGGCCAGAATAGATGGAGGGATGCCCCAATGAACATCTGGGGAAGGAAGAGATCTCCAGGCAGAGACAGTAAGTGCAAAGGTCCTGAGACTAGAAAGTGATTTAGCAGAGAGGCTACAGTTTTCCATACCAATTATTTTGGAGCATCCCTAAAACTCCATGCTGACCCCAAGAGTGATTCTTCCTATCATACAGGTGGGAAAACTGTGCACCCAACAGATTGTCAGCTTATCTTCTCTGTAACACGTCCTGATTTGTATTCCACACATTCACCCTTTATGGCACTCTATGTTTGTTTAATTCATACATGTGCTTCCTGTTAGCCATTCTCTCTACAGAAAAAAAATAAATAAACCAAGAGTTATGATTGAAGTTAATAGCAAAGAAAAGGAAGAAGAAAGAATTTCCCACATCCACTCTGCTTTGCATAAGAACATTGAATGTGCTACATTTGAAGAAAAAAATACTGTAGGGCAGTCTATCTAGCTACATCCTTGGTCATGTTTAATGCTCCAGCCAGTTAAGAGTTATTCCATTACAGTGCCGAGGATGTCATAAAAAGACCATGTGAGGACCAAAGTGCCAGGCTGGGATCTGCTATGTGCATTTGCATTCAATGCAGAATTTGCTCCAGACTTGTCTCAGCCTTTTGCATCAGCTCTCCATGATCCTGAATTGATCTGATTACTCAAGTAGTCATTCAAAATCACTTTCAAAAGGTGCTTTTACAGACAGAATTGAGGAAGTCTTCAAACTTATCCATTTCTGATAATCAGGGCCCAGTTTCATGAAGGTTAATGTATTGGGGCTCTAGTTGGGTCCTATGAAAAAAAGTGGGAAATGACAATAAAAAGCAAATTAAAAATGAAGGAAATGGGGAAAGGAGTTAATTTTAATTATGTGCCAGATGCATTTGGTCTTCATCATAACCTTACAAGGTAGATATCTTTATCCCTATTTAAACAGAAGCAATGCAAAGTCTATGGAGATTTCAGAACTAGCTAAACGATTTCAGACCTAGTGAATGCCTCAGCTGGAATTTAAATCCAAGTGTAGCTTCTCTGCACTAATCTGTCTGCCAGCTGCTTCAGTTTTCTCTCTGAAAAATCAGAGATACCCAAGAAGTCCCTGATATTTGGAGCCTAGAACTCTATTAATTTTTTTCAATCATTAAAAATCCAAAGGACTGAAATTTTTGCTTGGTACCCCCTAATATTCAGCAATCCTAAATTTAAGTAGATATTATATCCCTTCAAAGAAGTCCTTCCAAAAAGTTCTGGCTTCAAGATCCTGGCTCCCATTTGAGGTTACTTAACGGGGATCATACAATAGATATAAATAGCATTTGGGTAATCCTCAAGGCTCCTTGCTGAGTGACCACTGAAGTACTCTGAGGTTTGGATGACACTATCACTAGAATTATTGGAACCAACTGGCACTGTGTTCCCTATAATAGTAGTTTCTTTGCAAAGGAAATAGAACTATTCTTACTAAAAGGTTTGCACAAGTTACTTTGATTAGTCACATAACTTGCCATGTTGTGATTATTTGTTTACATATCTGACTTCCCATCTGGAGTGCTGGCTCCTTCAGAACACAGGCTGTGACCTAATCATCTCTATGTCCCCACAGCATGCCACAAGGTTGGGACCCAGTCTTAGTTTACTGAGTAGGTAACAGTTATCTGCTGCTGCAAAATAAACCACTCTAAAACTCAGTGGCTTAAAGCCACAACCATTTATTTAGCTGGCAATTCGGCAGGTCAGCAATTTAAGGCAAGCTTAGCTGGGTGGCTCTTCTGGTTTCTGCTGGGTTTCCTCATAAGATTGAGGTCAGCTGTATTCAGCCAGGCAGCTCTGTTTCTGAGTGTGGCCGTCCACGTGTTTCTCTCCTCCTCCTGTACACTGGCCTGATTTTGTCCCCATGGCATGACAGGGATGCAAAAGAGGTGAGAGAAACAGAAGCAAGCACAGCTTCTGATAGCCTAGACTCAGATAGGCACATTGCCACTCCTGCCACATTCTGCTGGACAAATCAAGGTACAAGGGCAGCCCAGATGAAAATCATGGTGAAATCTGTGGATGAAAGAGCTGCAGTGTCACATAGTAATGGGTGTGGGATGAATAGAGATCAGAGCCATTTTTTTCAATCAATCTACTACAAAACATTTTTGAACGAATGAATGAATGAAAGACATGACATACTAAGTTACAATATGTGTTATATTTTCTCACTAAAAGTAATGTACCCTACATAAATAGCTTACTTTCTAACCTGGAAGAAGGAGCTAAAGGTCGTCAACCATCTTACAGTATGAGATCGTCCATATTCCATACCCAATGAAGGCCAGAACTTGGGCCTCCAAAGGGTTGGTGTTCCAAATTGGAATGTTGAATTTCATAGTTTTGGTTTGGTTTGATTTTTTCCCTTCAAGGAGGAAGAAGGTCCTTAGCTACTGGCCTAATTGCCTTCACAGACTTGTCTCTGCTTTCCTGTGAGATGTAGCATAGGATGGTTTGGTAAAAGAGTATATATTTTGAAGTCAGACAGATGGGTTTTCAAATTCTGACTACAGCATGTTCTAATCTTCTGACCTTATACTATTTAACTAATTTTTCTGGGTTTGTTTCTTTGTCTATAAAATGGGGATTAATAATAACAACTATGCAATTCTGTTGTTATTAAATGAGATGGTACATACATAACACTTAGCACAGTGCTTTATACAATGTCAGTGACAAATAAATACCTGTCCCTTTACGTTTCTTTTCTCTTAGCCTCTTCGTTGCTAGAGTGTACCTTCCCATATTGGGTTAGGAAGATGTTTCTTAAACATTGATATAGAGAGTTGTTTTAAAGAATACTCAAAGTCAATGATAAACATCAGGCTTCATTTTTACTAGAAAATTTGGGTAAGTTAAAGAAAGAAATGATAAATTTTTGCAATGATGAATATGATAATTACCCTGATTTGATCATTACATTGTATACATGTACTGAAATATAACTCTGTACCCCATAAATATGTACAATTTGTGTCAATTAAAAAATAAATAAATTTTTAAAAATTTAGCTGGGCAGCAATTTCATCCAGTATTTTATATTAAAACAAACCTAAATGTGAATTCATATCTGGCAGTTATATTTAATAAAATACATGATATCAAAGAAACCCATTGTGAAGGAGTCCACTTTAGGCTATACCATATGTATGCCCCTGCAGTTGCAGAGACATAGGAGGAAAAAATTTGAAAATCAAACACAGTATAATATCTATCTAGAGCACAGTTTACCACCTGGGATTATTCCAGATGTTGATTTTTCTATTTCCATGTCTGCAATTAAAGAATTTTTTTTCTCTTTTTTTTTTACTATCCCTCACCCTTCGTTCCTGAAAAGAAAACTGGCTGACATCAATTTCACCTTTGTTCTTTCTGATATTTCATCTCCAGCTGAACCTCCTCTACAAGCCTACTCTCACCCAGTACTTTTTCCCCTCTTTCAACATTCCATAAGATTTCAGTCTGATTTGTTCAGCCTTTAGATAAGCCTTGACAGAAGGGGAATCCGTCACAGTCCATGATGACTCTTCCCGCCAAGCAGAGCTCCAGCTTTCCAACAGAGCTGTATATTTCTTGCCATTCACCTTTGTATGTCATTAACATTCAGTCCAAACTCCCAGACATTAATGCAGATTCATCTCAATAACTGCGAACACCACTGACATGGAATGCATCAAGTCCTGTCCTTTCAACACAATGAGGTCACCAAAGAATGAAAGAACTAGACTGAGCAATACAGTTTTAAATTGACTCCCATAGATACCTGCCCAAGGCAAAGAGGCTCCGTAGTCAGACAGTTAGGCAGTATGGTGATGTGGTTATAAGCTCAGAGTCAGGACCTAGGGCCATACTGACTCACATCCTAGGTCTTCCACTGCCAGTTGTGTGGACTTAAGTAATCACTTCATTTCTCTGTGCCTCAGTTTCCTCACTTGTGCAATGCAGATGATAATACTATTTATCTTACAGGATTGTTGTGGAATTTGAATGAGTTAACCATATAAAATATATCAAAGGTGCCAGCATATAAAAAGTTTTGCTTTCAGCTCCAATTAATTGGTGGTTGTGTGATCTTGCACAGGTTAACAAACCTTTTTTCATCTCAGTTTACATGTCTACAAAATGCAGGTAATAATACTGGCCTCAACTGGTTACTGTAAGAATTCAAGGTATAAAAAGTGCTCAGTATAAAACTCAGAGAATAGTAGCCACTGTTATTAGTAGTAGCAATAATTGTCATCAACATGAAGTCAATAATCAAGATAATAATGGCCTGGGGCAAATGAGGAGCTTTTTAAATATCAAATTATATTTGAAAATTAAGTCTTAAGAATATATTATTTATAGTCATAGACATGAGAAATGAGGGCACTGGAGTTGTACAGCCTGGATTTGCATCACTAGATCCACCATTTAGCAGCAGCAAGACAATGAAACAATGCCTTCTTTTTGTTTCTCTTTCCTCATTGGAAAGACTGGAAAAATACCACCTACCTTGCAAGTCTCTTGTAGGATTAAATGGGATACTATGTAAAGCACTTGGCATATAGAGCTCAATAAATGGTAGCTGTTCTATATCAAAGGTCTAAGACAGAAAAATGACCCATAATTTTTACTAGTATGAAGTGAATTTTTAAAAAAAAAGAAAAAGAAAAAAACTGATTTATCCCTGTAAGCTTGGCTCCCACTAACTTCATGAATATGGGAGAGAAAAGAAGAATGGGGGTTAGAGGGACTAAGTACACAGACTATGTAGAGAGTTTCACTGAGGTTAGCTGTAAGGAATTCGTGGTTTGACTCAAAAGACTTCAGTTTTATTAGGTTTGAGGGCCTTTTTCAAAAGGAAAACTATCTGTATCAATGGAGTGTTCATGCAAACAGGGCTATGCTCAGCAAAGTGCTGCTTTGACTCTAAGTCTGCCTTACTGGATAGGGATAAAGTAGAGAGAGATCCTGTAGTATTGGGTCCTGCTTTCCAGACCTTCTGAGATTTCTCAAATGGATCATGAGACCCGTACTTTGTAAGCAATATGACCTGAAACCACAAGCAAAGGAATGATTCCAGTATAGTGCAGGAAACAGTAGGGCTTCCCATCTCAAACTGGGTTTTCTTCCCTAGGAATCCATAATCTCCAGGACCAGGGTTCTCCCAGAATAGTCAACTGGGATGACTTGCTTCCCTAAGCCCCTCAGCACTTGACCCTAACTGTCCTCGGGGGTAAAGGAGACTTATGAGATAATAAACAACATTAAGTAAAATTGCTTTGCCATCTAGACAACAAAGACAACATATTTTCTAGTGAGTTCATCAGAATTAACTAGCAAGCCTCATGAAAAGGCTCTGAATAATTTAAAATATATAAGGAAAAATTATTTACAAGGTCAACAATATAAATGCATCTAGCTTAGGTTCCTAGTATGAGCAAGGTGTCCAACATTTTGCACACACTCTCTGTATTAGTCTGTTTCTGTTGCCTATAACAGAATACCTGAAACTAGGTAATGTATAAAGAGATAGGATTTATTTCTTACAGTTTTGGAGGCTGAGAAGTCCAAAGTCCAGGGAACACAGCTGATTAGGGACTGGTTGAAGACAGCAATGCAGGGTGTCATATGGAGAATATAGCTGGAGCAGATAGAGAGCTTCTCAGGAACTCTCCTCTTAAAGCCACCAGAACTCTGCCCATGACCACCATTAAACCATCAATAGATTAATCCATTCACTAGGGCATGGTCCTCTCAATCCAATCACCTCTTTGAGACCCTACTTTTCAATTACCATAATAGGATTCCCCATGCTCCTCTAACACTGTCACAGTGGAGGATAAATTTCCAATACGTCAAACTTTGGGGGATGTGATTCAGTATATAGCACTCTCTAACTAAATCATTATAATAAGTTAGACATTATTTCTATTTCACATATGAGGAAAAGAAAGTCCAGGGAGATTCATGGCTTGCTTAAGTCTAGCTTTGAGTCTCTCAGTCTGTGTTCTTGGCATTATACCATTATTTGTCTATATACGATATGCTGAGCATCAATGGTTTGGGAGATAATTCTAGATGGTACACGAAAAAATATATTTCTCTTTTAATGAGTATGTATGAATTGCATGTGTATTAAAATATCCAAGCATATCAGAGTTGTGGTTTGGTAAAATTATTTAGGATGAGGCTACTTTTACTGAAGTCTATTTAAAGCAAAATATTCAGAATTTGAAACACTGGAAACAGATGTGAAAAAGTTGTTAAGAATGAGAGAAGTATGGAAAACTCTGTCCTGGGTCAGGCCGCTCTCTGTGTTTTATAAAGAATGATTACAGGCCATAAGAAGCAGGATTTCTCAATAAAGCCTTGGTCAATTGTTCAGTCACTTTCCTTGGTGTTCCAGCTCCTGATGACTCCACCAGCCTCTCAGTCCCTGCAGCTAGAAATCCAGAAATCAATCCTTTTCCCACTCTCATTAGCCACATTCTGATGAGTGTAGGTCCTAATCTCCCATATCTTCTCAGTTTCCCTATTGCCCCTAATGTTTATGTTCAGGTCTGCCCCACACCCCCATCTCACAATAGCATCTTAACTGGTCTTCCATCCTCTAAACCAACTAGTTGTCCTGGAAACTCCCCAGATAACTGTATTACTCTCTGTAGTAGGCTCAGTAAAGCTCTCCCCCTTTCAATGAAAAAGTCTACATGCTAATCCCCAGAACTTGTGAATATGTTACCTTTCACGGCAAAAGGGACTTTGCAGATGTAATTAAATTGAGTCTTGAAATAGAGAGATTGTCCTGTATTATCTCGGTGGGCCCAATGTAATCACAAAGGTCCTTGCAAAAGGGGAGCAATAGGGCCAGAGTCAGGTAAGGAGATGTGACTAGGGAAGCAAAGGTCAGAATGATGTGTGGACATGAGCAGTAGAAGCTCTAGAAGCTGGAAAAGACAAGGCTGCCCTAATGCCAGAGGAATGCAGCCCTGCGTTCCTGCATTTTAGAATTCTGACCTCCCAGAACTATAAGATAACAAACATGTGTTATTCTAAACCACTAAATTTATTGTAATTTATTATAGCAGCAATAGGAAACTAATACACTCTCCTGTCCAAAGCTACTCTTCCCTTCTGCCAAAATCCAGCTTCTTCATCATCTCCATCTTCATGATGTAGCCCCTCCAACTTCCCAACCTTATCTCTGGATCCCCTAAACTCCCAAATTAATATTAATAGCTAATATTTATTTTTGCTCTTACTATATGCCAAACTCCATACCGAAATGTTTATATTTATTAACTCACTTAATCCTGACAACAACATACAAGATAGGTATTTTCATGAACCCCCATCTTACAGATAAGGAAACTCGACTTACTCAAGGTCCAGAATTAATAGCTGTGAAGGAAAGATGTAGACTCAGGACAGTTTGATTTCAGCCTCACTGCTATTAAACACTATGCTATGTCTCAATCTTGGAGTCCTCAGGCAAAATCCCACTGTTTCATGTTCCTAGGAACACTGTAGCTAAGAATCAAGGCATGATATAGGACCAAGAGAAACAGTAAAATGGAGGGGCCAGGACTCTGGAAGAAAGGGGACATAGGGACATTAGGAGAAAAAGTGAGATGTAAAGTGAGTTCAAAGGGCTTGGGGCTGGTGAGGCCTGGGTGAGCCAACACTGGACATAGGCTGGATTATTTCTTTTCTAGAGCCCTAGACATACGTGCTGGGCCAGCAGTAGATTCTCAAAGGGGATGTGTGGCAGTAGCCATACCAGGAGAGTGCCGTCAGGGCCCAAGAATAAATTCTCCTATCTATCTTCAAATCCATTCTTCTGCCGCCATCTCTTCAGGACCACCTCTTAGGGATCAAGACCAGTGTGCCCCCTTTCCAATCATAGTTGAAGATGAACAGTTTGGGGAAGAGGCAAAAGTAAAAAAAAGAGCCAGAGAGGAGGCAATCTAGCATGATGATGAAGATGACTAACTCTGAAATCAGACAAACCAGGATTAGTACCATAGCCGTGTTTTTAATTCAGATTTTTTTGGTTCTAAAGCTTATGTTCTTAACTCTATGAATACCTGTCTGACAAAACATGTTAACTCTGCTGACTAGAATGAAATGTATAATAACCTCTTCTTACTTATTCTGGCTCTGTAGATGATCGGAATAAGAAAGTTGAAAAAGCTATTGGAGTGGAGTTTTAAGTCAGTGAAGGATGCAGTCCACACCAGGTTTACATTGTGATCCATTCTGCATATCTAAACAAGTTCGCCCAACCTTGAGTATGACTCATTGGCTGAAGGAGACATATCTACCTCTGACTCAATAGTGGGGAAATAAAGCTAAGAGATCAATTTCCTTAACTGGGCAAAGCCTGGATAATTTGAAGAGGAGAGCACGTCCCTAGTCCCGTGGCTGTCACCAGCATCAATCTCACATCCTCGGGCTTGTCCTTACATCTTGTCCATCTTCTACAGGCTATTAAAGTGATCTCTTTAAGTTTTATATCTACTGACAGCTTTCCTCAATATCCATTCTCTGGTGCTAGTAGAATAACACAAAATCTGATTTTTATATGTGCCCATGTTTGTCCAGAGTATAGAGTACATTTCTGTCTAGCTGTGTATGGCTATGGGATTAAGTTTTGAGGAACAGGATAAAATCAGAAGTGTCTTATCAAGCTGCTGGAAACCATCTTTAAAAGAACACTGGAGACTGTCTTTAATTCTCTTCTTATTTATCATTGCTTCCATTTTGTTGCTGTGACTGTGAGTTTGGACTATAAGTTCGAAGGCAAAATACAGGGATGGTTGGAAATATCTTGACTTCCTGAACAGAGCCACCATGTCAGTCCTAGACTATGTAACTCCAGACATTTACATGAAAAGCAAATAAACACCTGCTGTTTTTAAACCAGTATTAATTTGGAGTTTTACATTGCCAGCAGTCATATTTTTTTACTCCTAAAAAATATGTCCATCGTGTCAGTTTTTTGCTTAAAACCTAGTCATGATTTCCAATCTACCCTCAGAGAAAAATTCCAAACCCCTTAACAAAACATTCAAAGTCCTTCAACATGTATATTTAATATCATCTTTTAGGCTTTCCTGCACATATTTTAACAAATTAACAATACCTGGTGATCTGTATTTCCTTAACTTTTCCACAATTCCATAATTTGTTCTGTTTCCATTTCTTTCTACATACTGTCAACTTCTGCTTTAATTTCTATCCTCATTTGCTTCACAGAAAAGTGTCACCTCTTCTGACAAACCATCTCTTACCATTTGGACAAACTTATATACTTCTTTTACTCTATTCCAATGGTACGTTATCAATCACCCATTTAGCAATCACTTCAAGGTAAACTAAGGGTTTGTTTGCATTTCTAACTCTACTACTAAAGTGTTTCCTCAGAAGAATGGATTAGCGTCACGTTCACCTTTGAAATCACATATACTGTCAGACAGACAGTAAGTGCTCAAAAATTCCTTTTAAGTGAATAAATGCTGACCATCCAGCCATCTTCCATTGCTAATCAATCAGATACCTCCATATGACTTTATGATTCCTTTAAACTAAGATTTTAGAGTTCATCTTGATGTGAATCCAGGCTGAGCCACCTGCAATCTCTGTGTCCTTGGGCAACTCTCTATTTCTGAGTGTCAGTTTCCGCTCCTTTAAAATGGGAGACTATCAATATAACAGCATACATAGCACATCCAGCCTAACCTAATATTAACCCCCAACAAATGGCATTAATCATTGTTATTCTCTAGGAAAGTTTACACGGCTTAGAAAAGTCACCCCCAAACTGCCAGGATTCAAAACGTAATATTGTCACCCCTCGTGCCCAAGATGTGAAGGCCAGATTCATGCTGCCAGTATGAAGCTGGTCTTCACATCTTGGGCACGAGGGGTAACAATCAGCTTTGTATCTCATGAATATTCATAACCAATAAAAAAAAAAGAAACATAAGGACTCCTCATGAAGAAGCCCACCAGAAAGCCAATGGTGCAAGCAGCCCTACATCATGGAATGAGTATTGGACCAGGTATTTTGATCTTTCATAAAACCCTGACTGAGCCAAGAGATTGCTTTGAGATCATGATGAAGTCACCTCCACCCCCAAACCTTAGTGCTCCCATGTGTGCAGAGTTGAAAGTGCTCAGATGGTGTTGAAGGACCGGTTTGAGCATCTGCCATAACTCTGAACAGCACTTCCTTTGACTCAACTACACCATTCTTATGCCATTGAACCACACAAATTTTGCCCTTAGATGGACTTCTCTGATGAGTCTGTCTATACCCCCTACTCATACACCGTTTTATGGGAAGCAGGATGAGCTGGTTGCACCTTCAGACTCTGGCCTGATGATGCATGTTTGTACAGAGTGGGCGATTGATTTCATATGGCCACACAATCCAGCAGCTGGGGACATCTGCTTACATTTAGCACACAGGCAAACTTTCCACAGTCAGGAGTCAGAGTGCTCTTAGCCAAGCAGGGTTTGCACCCTCTGGGTTGCGTATGTGGGGGACTCAGACTTGCGCTCTGGATTCATATGTCAGGAAGAATAATCCAGACATAAACGTTTGAGGTAAGAATCAATGCTCTGGCAGCTCTGGCTACAGATAAATTGCCTATGGATATAGGGCAGAGTTGGACAGGAAGGAACGTATTATTACACTAATGAGGATGATTAAAGAAGATTCTGAAGGATGTTTTGTTCCCAGAAGAAAGTCCACACCTCTATTGACCCACATAGAAAGGGACGACTGTCTCAGAAATAGCCTCAGCATGTGACCCGTACTCATCATGGGAAGGAAATGCCCACTCTATAGGATTCTGTACAGACCCAGATTTCTGCTTCATTGCAGTCGACAACATGCGCAGCGGTAGGAGCCCTGGTTTTGGAATTATTTGAATCAGGTCCCATTTCCAAGTATTTCATTCACTCTGCGTATCTTGGACACATCACACTGCTTCTCTGAGCAGCAGCTATCTCATCCCCAAAAGGATGCCACTTGGAATCAAATAAGATGCTTCATGCAAGTGTTTTGCCTAATATGAAATTTTATCCAGATGTCGGCGACTATTGTTACTATCCAAAGGATCAGAGAGATAGAAGTGAATGTATTTAACACTACCAGTCAGATTAGAAATCACTATACAAACCCTCTGAGAGATGGTTGTCCACTTTCCGCATTAACATCATACCTCCAGAGAGAGGTGGCCATGGCCTCACAGAAAAGTCAGTTCTGTTTTCCGAACACCCTGGTGTTCAAAAAATTCTGCCAAAGTCCTTCTCCTTCCCATCACAGGAGAGCCGCTGGTCAGGTCTGGAGCCAGGGGAACAAATGTGCTTCCTCTTTCACAAGAAGAACCTGCAAATATTTGGAAACAGCAATAGGAGAGAAAAGACATAGACTTTGCTGCCAAGTAGTCCTGGGTTCACATCCTGCTTTGCCACTCTTTATCTGTGCGACCTTGAGAGTGTTGGGTAAACTCAGTTAACCTCAGTGTTCCCATCTATAAAGAGAAATGATACAACTGAGGCAGTGAGAGGATGATGAGGATTAAGTCAAATAACGTATGCAGAGCCTGAGGCCGTGCCTAGCTTAGAGCAGGTCCTCAGTAGATCATACTTATTAATCTATTGCTATTTTGCTGTTATTGACTTCCGTTTGTTGTTATTACTGGTTTTCCTCATATTTAACACACATGGTTCAGTAAATGTTCAAAGGGGCCCACAGCTTGGTTTGGATCATTAGCCAATCAACTCCTTGTGCACTTAGTGAGCATCTTATCTGTCCCAGACACTATACCAGGCACTGTCGAGGATTCAAAACAGAAGAGTTCCCTTCACAAATGAGAAACAATGCCAGACAATGGTCATGCTTCCAGAGTAACTCATGTATGATAAAAATTGTTTTATTGTGATAAAATATATATAACATAAGACTTGCCATTTTAACCATTTCTAAACATACAATTGCATGGAATTAATTACATTCACACTGCTGTGTGACCATCACCTTTATCTATTTCCAAAACGTTTTCGTCATCCTAAACATAAACTCCATACCCATTAAGCAATAACCTCTCATTTTCCTTCCACCTGGCTTCTGGTAACCTCTAACCTACTTCTGTCTTTGAATTTATTTTTTCTTTTAAATTTATTTTTCCTCACTTGACCCTTGATAACTATATGCAATTATGGAGTACAATGAGAGATTTGGGTACATTTATACAGTCTTCTATGATCACATCAGGGTAATAACATACCTGTCACCTCAAACTTGGAAATACAAGGAAGACCTTTTAGTCTTTGAAGGTTTTTTTTTTTTCTTTTCTTTTCTTTTAAAATTATTTGCAAGATTTCATGTTGAGATCATTTTCTTGATCTAGAGAAGGTTCTTGAAAGGGCTGCTCATGCCATTAGGACCATCATACAAACAATTAGGGGCTTCCTCACATCTTACAACCTGTGCTCTTTCACACTAGGCTTTACTCGTCCACCATAATCATTGCAGAAAATTGCAATAACAGTTATCCCATGAGAGCTCAATGCAATTTCTAAAACCTTAACCGTACACTTTCAATTTAAAATACGTCCATGGTTCCTCAGAACTACTAGCATCAAATCTAAGTTTACTATACTTGTCCCCAGGCCTCTCACAACCTTGCCCCAGAATAGGTCTCACTGCTGGCCATTCTTTACCCTTCCATATTCACCCCCCCCCCCCACCTGACCTAATACACAGTCTGGACTCCAGTGGCACCAATTTCCTGTGGTTCCCAGAGTGATTCTTGCTCTTCCATCCTTCTGCACGTGTGGCTCATACAATTTCCTCTTATTGGAAAGCCTCTTCCCACCTTCTCTGCCTGCATAATTCCCACATACTCTTCTCCTTTAGGATGAGCATAATGACCAATGGTTATGAGAAACTGTACCCAAGTACCCTAATTCTATTTGGGGCCATTTCCTCCAATTCTAAAGCACCTGATTCTTACCACCATCCCTGCATTTACCCCACATTTTCTTTTTTCATTTTTTTTTCTTTTTTTATAATTCCTTATTTCCTTTCCTTTCACTGGACTGTGAGCTTTTGGGGAACAGAGGTCATGTTTTATTGGCTTCCGTGTCATTCACAGTGTTCCATAAATGCCTCCTGGATAGATGGACAAAAGCATAGATAGATAGATAGATGCATGAGAAGTTTCTAGAACCATAAGCCAAAGGCATATCATCTTTCTCCTCTGAATAAGAATTGCATAAGACCCAATAAATCACCTAGTACCTTTGAAATAGCTTGGCTCTAGTCATCAAAAGGCCCAAATGGTTGGAATTGGCCTGCGAATTTCCAAACTCAATTGATAGCCATTTTAAAAAAGCAATCAATTATACCTTTTATTTTTCATTCATGTCTAGACATTCCAAAGACTCAGCATGACAAGGGTCCTTTCCCACCCACCATACCGTGTAACAGCTAATTCTAACCATGTTCAGAATTCTGCTCCATACCCATTATTTCAAGCAATAGAAATTCTGTTGAGGAAAAAATAAGGAGACAGAGTGAGAGAGAAGATAATGACACAGACGAGTATGGTTTAATCTTTAGTCTTTTATGGGAATATAATACAGTTGCCCAGACCCAGTGGTTAAGTAAACTCCAATATTCTGTCTTCCCTGTGAATTCTTATTGGCGGTTGCTGGATCTGTCAATTTTCCTCAGTCCTTTGTGAAAGTCTCCTTTTAACCAAGTCAAGAGTCCATTCTACTGAAAATGCCGTAATGTTCTCTCCAGGTGCAACTGATTCTCGGTGTTTAGACCCCAAAGGCTCCTGTCCCACACACAAACTTCTGTCCATCTGGGTCCTTTCTTTTCATGAACACTGCCTCCATGGCTCTTCAAACCCATAAAACTTTACTATCCTAAAGTCTTCAAATTTTCCTTATTTATACAACCTAGGCTGATCTTTTCTGCTGTCTCTGGTCTGGGGAAGGATTGACCAGCAAACACACAGACACGCACACACTGACACACAGACACACGCACGCACGCACATGCACACGCACACACAAGATAGTCATGGCATGCTTTGAACTATCCATTAAGAACAATCATGTTTTCCTCTACTTTGTAATTACAAAGCTCTCCCAGCTGCAGAGCACAGAGCTGATGGCCGCTTCTTCACTTCATTCATGCCTCAAAGAGGTATCCTCTGCCTAAAGAACCTGATCTAAACCCCCCCACCGCCCCGCACTCTACATCCCTTTTCCCTGCTTTACTTGACATTATTTCACTTACTGAAGATTCGTGAGAGAAAGAACTTTAGCAATTGTGTCCATTGTCACGTGTCAGCCTAGAATCCCTGGCACATAGTAGCTTGTAGATAGATAGATATATAGATGATAGACTAAGAAGGTAGATAGACGGATGGATGGATGGATGGACAGATGATAGACTAGGTAGACAAACAGATGATAGATTAGGTAGATAGATAGGTTGATGAGAGATTAGGTAGGTAGGTAGGTAGATACATAGATACATAGATATGAGGTGGAGATGAAAGTGGTGGTGGAGGAGGAGATGGAGATGGACAGAGAGATAGAGATAAATTCTCATCTGGCTCAGCTGTGCTTCAGTTCTTATATTTGGAAAAAAGACTTAATGCCTCCCTGCCTCAGTTTCCTCACCTCAATTTCCCACCACAACCCATAGGGCTCCATAGAACCTTGCCCCTGTTGGCCTCATCAGCCTTAACACTTTGTCACTCTCCCTAACAACACCGGTCACACAGGCCTTTCAGCATATGGAGCATGTCAATTTCTTGCCCACCTCAGAGCTTGGCCTGAGACAGTCTTCACACCTTGTTTCACCCAGAAACTCACCATATAGAAAGAGAGTACTTTCTTCCACATCTGATCTGAAGATCTCCATGCCCTTCATAGCCTCTCTCATCACTTTGTTTCCTTCCTA
Source organism: Cynocephalus volans (assembly GCF_027409185.1). Classification (NCBI taxonomy): domain Eukaryota; kingdom Metazoa; phylum Chordata; class Mammalia; order Dermoptera; family Cynocephalidae; genus Cynocephalus; species Cynocephalus volans. Next base: position 21,852,628 of record NC_084476.1, read on the forward strand.
TCAGAATCATTTTACTCTATCTAACCACTTTTTTCAAACCAATAAATTCTCCCCACTAGATTGTAAACACTAGGGCAGGAGGAATACATATGTTATCCAATGTTTTTGGATTCCAAGGACCTAGAGCTATGACTGGCATGATAAATATCTGTTGAATTAATAAATGTGTATGAAGATGATCATAACTATTTTATAGAGTTGCCAGAAAGATTAAACAAAATCCTTTTAGAGTTAGAGGAGCTACAGAGGTAGCAGCCATGAAAAGCAAATTTCTCAGCAGTGTGTCTGGAACATGCTATATTATGTGTTTAATAAATGCTAGCTATTACAAAGATATTATTCTTGTTGTTATCATTTTTCCATTAACATCTCTGGTTACATTTAGCTACTTTGCTCAAGTAATTATTCATATTTGAAATTTAAAATATTGCCTTAAAAATGGAACTCTCAACCTTTTGCTATTTTAGATAAGAGTTTGATTGCTATTACCAAAACCCGTGTTTCATGATGTAGATTATATAGTTGAGTAGTTGAGTAAGGCCCACATTTTAGAGTCTGACCTGAATTGAATGACTTAACCTTTTACTCTGATCTATATTGAAATAAGTTTGCATCAGGCAAAACTCATTTTCTGAACTAGTTCCTCTATTTCAAATTGGTAAAAAAATATTACAACTCTCATTGCCTTTCTCTAAATCCTCTCCTTATTAAGTGTCATACTAGATAAGAAAGAAGAACATTGAAAGTGGAAGCCCCTATGAAGAACATTGAAAGTGGAAGCCCTGGTCTTTGTCTCTGAGGTGGATTCTTCATGGCTCCCGCTCCCTGGCTGCTGTGCGTGAGCCCTGCATCTGCTGTCCACCGTCTCAGCCCAGCTGCTCTGCTTTGCCGACTCACTGGGTCTGACAGCTGGCAGAGCAGATCCATGTGCTGACACCAGAAAGGAACAAGGAGCCTGCACTGCTGCCAGGAAAGACCTGTGCCTTTTGTGGCCAAGAGGAGAGGAAGGACTCAGAAAGGAAGGTCCGAATGTCCCTCTAATTGTACCATTTAGCATTTGACAGCATCAGACTTTCCACCATTAGACCAGCTTTCAGAATTTTATAAGCAAGTTGTAAAAATGGATCCTAGTCTGAAAGCTGAAATAAGTTCTTTATCACCCAGTCTCTAGCATCCTGGAATGTAATTGGTTTTCAAACCTGAAGGGAGGTGAAGTGGGAGAATGTGAGGAGAGTGATCTGTTTAGAAGTTTAAAAGTAATAAAAGAGGACAAAGAAATCAAAACCAGTGATTTTTGCTTTCCTTGGTTGCAGCTGAAACATGAATGCATTTATAAGGTTGACTAGTCCCCCGACTGCTAATGATTCACTAACATCCCTTGAGCCATGCCTTGGCCCCCTTTGTGCCTCCGTTTCTCCTCTGGTAGAATGAAAAATGCTGAACTTTCCAGTGCTACAGTCTTGTGTTCTAGGATCTGTAAAATGTCTTAAGAAAATGCAATTTATTACTAGCTCTGATGGTTAGTGTTTATATAAGACAAAGAACACAACCGAGAAACAGGAATATTTTTGCATCTAGAAATAGCCACCAAACTATTTCTCTAAAATGGTTTGACATGTTTGGTTTCCATCTGGTCTGAATGTTTTGCCACCCAATACTCATAAAAATTCTACTTCATTTGGGTAGAAAATAAGGCATCGTGCATTCCTGTACATCAAAATATACTTTTTTCTCTTCAGTCCTGGACAAGTCCAAGATGTACAAAGACTCAGAGTATTTCTTGCCAGAAATTGAAATATGTTGTACAGCCAATTAGAGAGGTAGGGGCTGGGGAGTTGGTCAAGAAGTTACTGAGACTAGGATACATGTGTTCATTTAAACCCCTCATTTTAGCATCTTTGTGGGGTCTGCATTGTCTGGGATGCACTTGATATCACACATGTATTAAAGCCTGGGTGTGTGTGCATGTGCTCTTTCCTTTGTGAAGCTGCAAATTGGAGCTGGTCTGAGAAAGCCTCCAGGATGCACGGGAGGCTGCTTCTCAAATTTCGTTTGACATGACAGCTGCATGATGCACTTGACACCACTGTCTTCTCGGCTTCTCAGGTTCCTCAAAGATCCTCTCCTGATAACCATGCACCACTCCTCCAAACCACCCCAGACACACCCGCCCCCGACCCTTTCTTCAGACCCTGACATACTACACCTGCCTGGGAACCCAGCTGGGGTGCAAACCACACATGTGAAGGGGCCAAGGAATGGATTCTATGTAGGCAGCTCTGGGTGGTGGAGGGCTCAGAGGACCCAAAGTCAGGAGATCCAGGTTCTAACCCCAGCTCTGCCAGTTACTAGCTGAGTAATCTTAAGGGCATTATTTCCCCTCTCCAGGCTTCAAATTCCTGATCTGTAAACTTAGAGATAATGATCCTTGGGCAGGCCTACTCTCTTGATTGCTACAAGAACCCAATAAATGGGGCAGGGCTTTATAAAAAATATACATCTTTTAATAACCACAAGATATTATATTAGTATAAATACTTAAAAACTGGGTGGGCTGTTTTTTAGGACTTTATTATAGGTGATCTTACTAAATACAAACAGAAATTATGTACCATTTTAGGATGTTTTGGAATCCAACATTCCTTTGGAGGCCTGCAAGATGGCTTGGGGCATAGAAAGATAAAGAGAGAGGGCATCTTAACATTAAATTTAACAGTGAGAAAGTTATTCTCTGCTCAGTTTCCTATGAATTCTTTTGTTTAATTCAAGGAGAAAGTCCCAGTTTGGTGCCAGCTTGCTTTTAACATCCAATAAACTCTTGTTCATCTCCCTTATTAACAAAGAGATGAGATGCCTTAGGCTCAGAGCCTTCTGCAGGCAACATTATCTAAATGGAATTTAGATTGAAAAGAATAGATTGGTACAGCCATTATGGAAAATAATATGGAGGTTTCTAAAGGAATTAAAAATAGAACTACCATATGACCCGACAATGCCTCTTCTGGGCATATACCCAAAGGAAATAAAAACAATACCTTGTAAATATACCTGCAGTCCCATGTTTGCTGCAGCATTATTCACAATAACCAAGTTACGGAAGCAACCTAAGTATCCATCGATGGATGAATGGATAAAGAAACTGTGGTATATTATACAATGAAATATTATTTAGCCCTAAGAAAAAGAATAAGATCTTGTTATTTGCCATACTGTGGATGAGTCTGGAGGACACTATGCTAAGTGAAATAAGCCAGACACATAAAGAAAAATATTGCATGATCTCACTTACATATGGAATCTAAAAAAAAAATTCAAATATACAGAGGTAGAGAACAAAACAGTGGTTACCAGGGGCCAGAGGAGTGGGGGAGGTGGAAAGGAAATAAGAAGGTATAAGTCAGAAGACACAACATTCCAGATACGTAGGATGAACTAGTCTAGAAATCTAATGTACAACATCAGAGCTCCAGGTAATAATATTGTACTGTACTTGGAATCCATGCTAAATGAGTAGGCTTTTGCTGTTCTTGACACAAAAACAAAAAAAAAGTAACTGTGAGATAATGAATATATTAATTTGCTTCAGTACAGTAGACTTTTTACCTTCTATGTATATTCCATAACTTTGTTATATACCTTAAATGTACACAATCAAATTTATTTAAAAATAAATTTAAAAAAAGAAAGAAAATTAATTTTGATTTATCTTTACTTTATGGTTAGTAAATGCTTATTTTCCATTTACAACACAAAAACTTTTCCTCTTGAAAGAATTTTATTTAAATTAAAAGAATAAACCATTTACAAGAATGCATTAAAGTGTAAACGAATTGAAGGTAGGCAGATATGGCAATAATCATGACTTTGTATTACTTATCCATTGCTGCATTTAAAAAAATGATGCAAAACTTAGTGGCTTAAGTAGCAATAAATCTTATTTTTCTATCTCTCACAATTTTATCTCTCAGTCTTTGTAGGCTAGGAATTTGGGATGATTCTGACTCAAGGTTTCCCATGAGGTTGTAGTCAATGTGTCAGCCACAGCTATAGTCCTTGGAAGGCTTGCCTGGGGCTGGAGTACCTGCAACAAGGTGGTTCATTCATGTGGCAGATATCAAGGCAGAAATGGCAATGTCTTTTGTGACCTATCCTCCAATGTCACACAATGTCACTTCCCTAATCAGCAATTAGTCACATAAATCAGCTCTACTTAGTACTGGAGGGGACAACACAAGGGAACAATACAAGGAGGTCAGGATCACTTTAGAGACTGGCTATTCCACTATAATATGCTAGTGACTGGGGTTTGAGAAATACTGATTTAGCCTAAAGTTACAATTCTGCCCAGAGGGCATCAGAAAAAGTAGGTGATGAAACAAGGTCCAGGAAAGCTCTTTTGGCATAGCCAATGTTGAGATCCAGAGTACCTGTTACTCAGCATAGAGTTATTACTGCCATAATGCAAATGCTGGCACTGCCTTTGGCCTTTCAAAATTTCAGGAGAAATCCAGCCCTCTCTCAAGGAAAGACTTTGCCTTTCTAGCTTCCAACAGGAAGCTGCTGCTGCTGCTGCAGCCGATTGCCAGGCTATCAGACTCCCCCCCTGAGGCCAGGTCCAGGCAAGTCAGTAATTTTGAAAACAGATTGTGAATCTGATGTCAGAGGTCATTGACCACTAAAGTTCCAAACAGACTGTCCGCAGGCCATGTTCAGCTCATAGATATGTCTCCTTTGGCCTAAACACGGCATTGTTAGTTTGTTTTTATTTTTCTAATAAATGGCTAATTTTATGTAAAATCAGGATATTTCACATAAAAACTCAGACCTGGGACTTCCCTTAAAATAACAGGAGGTCATCCGTTGGAATTGTATTTTGGCTACACATGATTTCTTGCTTACCACCGTTCCTGCCACTTCTCTTCTTTCTTAAATTCTCTTCCTATTCTCCATAAGTAATTGAACTGACTACCCTTGACTTAATCCAGCCTTCTCATTTACAGGCAGATAAATTGAGGCTTTGACAGTTGATAGGCTTACATCTACTCAATGACTTGCCCAAGGCCATATGGCTGGTAGACAGTAGGGCAAAGACCAAGGCAAGTTTTTTTCTACCTAAGCTGACAATCTTCCCAAAATATTTCTCAGCTTTTTTCACAAGTAGGCTTCAAAATAACCACAGGATATTCTGAATAGCTCAGCTAATATGACTCTCCTTCCCTGACTGCACTTTGAGCCTGAGGAGTAGTCTCATGTCACACAGCAGAATGGGCTACCTCCTGGGCTGCCAGGAAAAAGGAAGTGTATAATGCAATTCTGACTCATTCCTACAACAGGAAAAAGAAAATTTAAAAGTTTACACATATCTCCATTTTAAAGGAAGGATAGCAAATAAAGGATAATACATAGAAAATTTGCAAGTGCAAAACTGTCCTAGGAGAGATTGGTAACAAGCCCCAAACATCACAGATTTCAGCCCATCCAACTACTAGCCTTCTTCATCTTAAATCGTTCAATTTACCATTTATTATTACCAAAAAATAATTTATTTTAAATCCTTCAAGGAAGTTTCCCGCTTCCCCGTTTCCTGACCTTTATGAAGTCACCATCTTGGCCTACACATGAAAGGCAAGTGTTTTAACTACATTGCATATAAAGATGGTAGAGGAAAAGGAGTGAGAGAGGTTTTGGCACAGTGAAAGCTCCCATGAGGGATGATCTTGAAAGCCAGGCTAGACAGCTGCTCTGGTGATCAATAAGTGGAACTCAGGTTCCCCAGCACCAGCTGGCTGCAGCCAAGGTCACAGGCCTGTGTCCAAATGCACTGAACCAGGTCTGCTTCAGAATGGGCAGGGGTGGCTGTGCTTCCTCCCAGTCCCCGAGCTCAGATTAACTTTCAGGCTGCTAGTCTGCAAGGATCAACAAATTCAAGAGGAAGAGATGCACTCTGATAACCACTGCCAAGCCGCAGGTCACCCCAGACCTGGAGAGTCTGGGTGCCACCCCCCAGCAACACAAAGTGGTGGCAAAGGAACATGTTTGTCACAGAACACTAGAAATTCTGACTCACCTCCTCTGGATGCTCCTAGTTCCACACCAGAATCCCATCACCTCCCCCTCCATCACTCCAAGCAGCTCAGATTTTCTTGATAAATTCAAGGCTGAGCCCTAGGAACTCCTCAGCTAGCTGGTGATGAGGCTAGTTAAATGATAGAACAGGTTGTCCCCCCCCCCATGTCACATGTAAGTCAGTGCTACCTCTGAGCAGCAAGGAAGAAATAAGATGAATGAACGAATTACATCTCCTTTCATTTGTTCAGTCCCTTAGATTTACTGGGTGTCTGTGATATGTTAGATGCAGTGATTAAGCACTGAATGAACAAGACACACTCCCTGCTCACAGGGAGCTTCAGTCAAGAGGAAAGATTGATTAAGAAGGAGTTCAAGGAAAGGGACAAGTGTTAGAATATGGGAAGGGGAGTGAGGGGATGAAAGTTCATGGAGGAAGAAATAGGTCAGGAAGTGACATTAAGGGAAGACGAAAAAGATCAGCAGGATTAAGTACAAACAAGACAGGGGGGTGAGAGTTTATCAGATGGAGAAAGAGCCTGGTGGTGAGAGGCAGCACAGCATACTCAGGGAAGTAAAAGCAGCTTCATAAAAATAGGGAGCAGAGACCAGGTGGTTAAAGGTCTTCAAAGGTCTGTAGTGTGCTTTCACGTGTTCTAAGTTTAATGGGGACACAAGGAAACGTCAGGAACAGAGGGATGACATGCAGACAGTTGGAGTTTAGGGAATACCATTAGGCCTTACCAGGTGGGAAACGGGAGAAATCCAGGCGAAATGGCATTGCTCCAAACTCACAACAGTGATGGATAGCAGTCGCAAGGAGAACGTTCAAAACACATAGCTGGCCTCAAACACACAATAAACATCTCTGTGGATGAAAAAGAGAATAAACACAAGGTAAGAAATGGGCCAAAGCAACAGGCCTTCTGGGCCCCCAGTCCAAAGCAGACAGAGGCATCAGGATTTCTACTGCTATGGGAAGAACAAGGAATAAAGTCTATTCAACATGAAGCAAAGCTATAAACTGGAGTCAGATTCCCTGATGAGGATCAAGAGAGAGATTCAGATCCCCTATTAATAAGGAGAGACTAAAACTTAAATGCTCCACTGTCTGGGGCTACCACCACCTGACAAGGAGGCCAGTATGTGCAAATCCAGTCTTGCAGCCACGAGTCAGGCTGAATCAAGCCATATGCTTCCTTAAGTAACTGGATCAAAATAGCCATTATGTCCATAGAGCAGGAATCTCAAACAGTTGACATAAAACATAGTTCTGGATAGCAGACCCAGGGTCCATTCAAAGAAAACATCACAAGTCTTCTAAAGAAGGAGGACATATATCAATACAAAACAAAACTTCTTCAACATAAGATAACCCTACAAAACAAAATTACAAAACACATGAAAAAGCTAACCCTAAAAAAGAAAGCCTAATATCCAAACAGCACAACCAAAACCAAATAAAAATCAAAAATAAATCAGAACCATCAAGATAAAAACAATAATCAGGAGATAAATCAATTACAAAGAAAAGAAAATTTTCTAATCTAATGAAAGATTCTCAGTAAATTGGGTTGTAATTCTCAAAGAGATAACAAAAAACAAGAAATTATAAACCAAAAGTAGGTAAAATGGAAGCATTAATAGTTAATAGAAAAAAAATAACATAATAGAAAACTTATAAGAAAAATATTTTTTAAGAAAATTTGAATAAATCCATATCAGATAGAAGAGTTATAAAAAAGGAAAAAAATAGTGAATTACAAGATAATATGTTGTATCGGATCCAAGAAACCATCAATTTTAAAATGCACTCTTATTTCACGTCCTATTAACAAAGAAAAGAAAATGCTGTGGTAATGACCTTTCATGTGTCAAGTTGGCTAGGCTTAAATATAGTCCCCAGGTATCCAGTCAAACACTGACCTAGGTGATGCTGTGAAGGAATTTTGCAGACGTGATTAAAGTGCCTGCCTAACTAGTTGACTATACGTTAATCAAAAGGAATTGCCCTGGGTGGGACTAACCCAATGAGGTGAGTCCCTTAAAAGCGAACTTGGGTGTTCCTAGAGCTCAGGGAGTCAAAACAGCTTGTACATGTGGGGTTCCTGCTTGATTGTGATATTCTCTATCAGTGGGTGTCAGATTTGCTTAACCAACCCTCGCCAATTGTGTAAGACAAAATACTTTCAGTATTTCTGTCTATCTATATATCAATCAATCTATCTATCCATCCGGATATATCTATCCATCTATTTATCTATCCGGATATAGATACCTCTATCTATAGATCCATGTCTACATATTTATGTACGTATATACATGCATATCCTTCTGGTTCTGCTTCTCTGGCTGAACCCTTACTGAAACAGCTGCTATTTAAACTGTGATTCGATGCTTTCTTATTAGCTTTCGTACAATGAGAATTTTTAACCAATGGGTTCATTTCAACTTACTTGGCCACAGATTTTTAAATATTATACTTGTGCATGAGTAAAAAGTAAAGTTAATTAAACCTAATGTAAAATATTCTTTTTTCATATTCAGATTCCACCCTTCTGAATCAAATATCAATTCAGAGTCATCGATGTCCGTATTTTAATATACAGTGCTATTCACTGTGCTGTCAAGGGCATTGGTGTTGCAGCATTTCTTATATGGTGCTCCAGTGTGGCTTCTAGGATTTTCTTCTGAGTCACTGTCTTTCACCTTACACGGTAGCTTTCCTTTTCAATGTAATCTTACTGAAGATATTTTTTTTTCTTTTTTAAGAAAATGCTTTTAATGGAATATATTATACATATGAGATATATATCTTACACATTGTATTAGTCCATTTTGTGTTGCTATAACAGAAATACCTGAAACTAGGTAATATATAAAGAACAGGGGTTTATTTGGCTTATGGTTCTGGGACAGCTGCATCTGGCATGGGCCTCAGGCTGCTTCTACTCATGGAGGAAAAGCAGCAGACAGCTGGCAGATATAAGCAGATCACATGGTGAAAGGAAGCAAGAGGTGCCAGTGTCTTTTAAAACAACCGGCTCTCACAGGAACTAATAGAGCATAACTCACTCATTAATCCACCTCCCCCAGGGAGAGCACTAATCCATTCATGAGGGATCCACCCCCATGACTCAATCAGTTTCCAACACTGTCACATTGGGGATCAAATTTCTGCATGAGTTTTGGAGGCAACAACACATCCAAACCATCAATCCACCCTTGGACCCCCAAAACTCAAGTTCCTCTCACATACTAAATACAATTATTCCATCCCAACTGTTCCAAAAGTCTTAGCTTGTTCCAGCACCAACTTAAAAAATCCAAAGTCCAAAGTCTCATCAGAGACCAAAATCAAAAGTCCTTCCAGCTGTGAACCTATAAAAACAAAACCAAATTTATCTACTGCCAAGATACAATGGTGGAACAGACATTGGGTATATATTCCCATTCCAAAAGGGAGAAATAGACCAGAAGAAAGGAGAAACAGGTCCCAAACAAGTCCAAAACCCAGCAGGACAGGCATTAAATCTTAAAGCTCCAAAATAATCTTTGACTCCAACTCCTGCATCCTGGGCAAAATGGAGCATCTTGGCTCCCAAAACCCTGGGCAGCCCTACTCCCACAGCTCTTCCAGGCACAGCCCAGTGGGCTGCGCTGGTGCCTGCAGCTTTTCCAGGCCTGTGTTGCATGTTGCTAGTGGCCCTGCAGTTCTGGGGTCCTGGTGGCAGCCCTGCTGCCTTGGCTCTACTAGACATTTCCCTGGTGGGGGCTCTCTGTGGGGGCTCCAACTCCACTTTTTTGCTCCGGATTGCTCTAATAGATGTCCTCTGCAGTGGCTCCACCCCTGCAGCAGGTCTCTGCCTGGGCCCCCAGGCTTTTCCATACATCCTCTGGAATCTGGGTGGAGGCTGCCATGCCTCCACTGCTCTCACTTCCTGCTGGCTTGCATACTTAACACAATATGGACGCCACCGAGGTTTCAGACTTCTATTCTCCAGGGCTGCTGCATGAACCACACTTGGGGCTGCTCTAGTCAGAATAGCTGGGATGCAGGGAGCAGGTTCCTGAGGGCAGCTGCACCCCAGGTCTGTCTTCTGGGACAACTCAGTCCTTCTAGGCCTCAGGGTCTGTGATGGGTGGGGCACCCTTCCAGACTTCTCAAATGCCTTTTGGTCTTTTCTGTCATTGTCTTGGCTCTTAGCATCTGGCTGCCTCATCACCAAACTAACGTCTTTAGCAATCAGTTTATCTGCTTCACCCTTGCATTTTTCTACAACTCTCTGCTTCTCTACCTCATAGTCAGGCTGCAAATTTTCCAAATCTTTATGCTGTGCTTCCCTTTTAAATTTTGGCTTTACATCATGCCTTTGCCACTATAACTCAGAGTAGGCTGTTAAAAATAACCATGAATCTTCCTTAATGCTTTGCTGCTTGGAAATTTCTTCCACCAAGTGCTCTGTTTCACAACTCTTAAGTTCCACCTTCCACAAAGTCCAAGGGCATGGACACAGTGCAGCCAGGTTCCTTTCTATGGTGTAGCAAGGGTGATCTTTTATTCAGTTCCCAATAAGCTCCTCATTTCTAACTGAGACCTCATCATCTTCATGGCCTTACCCGTCCACATTTCTATCAGCATTCTGGTCACAACCATTTAACCAATCTCTAAAATCTTCCAAACTTTCCCTCGTCTTTTTGCATTTTTCTAAGTCCTCCAAACTCCTCCAACGTTTGCCCATTACCCAATACCAAAGCTGCATCCACATTTTCAGGTATCTATTTAGCAACAGCCCACTCCTCAGTACCAATTTTCTGTTTTAGTCCTTTTTGTGTTGCTATAACAGAATACCTAAGACTAGGTGATTTATAAGGAAAAGAAGTTTATTTGGCTTATGATTCTGGGACAGCTGCATCTGGCACAGGCCTCAGGCTGCTTCTACTCATGGCAGAAAAGCAGCAGGCAGCCGGTGGCAGGTACAAGTGGATCACATGGTGAGAGGAAGCAAGAAAGAGGAAGCAAGAGGTGCCAGGGTCTTTTTAAACAACCAGCTCTCACAGGAACTAATAGAGCGAGATCTTACTCAGGCCCCCTGCCCCCAGGGAGACCATTAATCCATTCATGAGGGACCTGCCCCCATGACTCAGTCAGTTTCCAGCACTGTCACATTGGGGATCAAATTTCCACATGAGTTTTGGAGGGGACAACACATACAAATTCCATCACACATATAAAGTAAGATATAAAAATAAGATACCTTTTAAGCTTTAGAGAATAATAAAAGAACTATAGAGACAGAAAGCAGATCAGGGTTGCCTTGGGATGCGGTGGGAGTGGGGATGAGCATGAACAGGAAGAAACTACTCTCTGGGGTGATGAAACATTCTGAAGCTTTTGCATGCCTGTGAATACACTAAAACTTAGCAAACTGTTCTCTTCCCATGGGTGAATTATATGGTATGAAAAATTATGCTTCAATAACGCTATTTTAAAAACATCAATCCCTGGTTGTCTATTGGCTTAAAAAAAAATTAAAAAGAAATCACACATCCACATCCACACCCAGAGAGGGAGCAGATGTCACAATGACAAGGAGCGCTCCACATATCCTTCCAGGCCATGTCCTCCTCTCCATAAGAGTCTGTCCTGGATTTTGTGTTTATCACTTGCTTTGCTTTCTAGCTTTAGCACACAGGTGTGTTTTTCTACACAATATGGTGGACTGGTTTGGCTGTTGTTGACATTTACATCTATTTCCTGCCACTTGCTGCTCTAGGCAAGTTCCATCCATGCGTACACAGGTTGAGGTACCAGCTCTCAGATGTGCTGCTCTCTGCTACTGGTATGTTTTAAGTAACTCATCATATGTATTCCTTTTCTTGCCAGTGGGCCTTGGGCTAATTTGCATTGTTTGTCCATTTTGCTTTCACTGACCTGCTGTTCTGAACATTCCACAATGTGCTTGAGAGTTTCTCCAGAGGACAAACCTGGAAGGAACAATTTGGGGGTCTCAGGTCATGCATCTGTGCTTTCCTAGAGAATGCTGAGTGGCTTCCAAGTGGTCAAGCCATTTCTGGTTCCCAGGCTGGTCTCCTGGCAGCCTTTCTTCTCATTCACTTCCTTACTGCCCACCACCAGCTGTGCTCAGGTCACCTCATCTGCAGCACAGTGCTTCCTTTCTAAATCCCATCAATTCTTAAAGGCCCATCTGTGGGAAGCTTCCTCTCACCTCCTCCCATGGGATGGTGTCCTCTTTCAGCCTGACTGTCTGTGTCCCCCACCCAAGGCCCAGTGTATGGCCTCAGACACAACACACTGAAGAGCTTCAGTTTCCTTTTTTGGCCTGCCTGCTGGCCTCCTTGGGCTTCTGGGCAGTGCCCTCTGCTTGAAGCCATATAGGGAAACGCCTCCTCTTGAGGTGGCTGGAACCAGCTGGGACACAGCACTACATCTGGGAGGGCAGGAATGGGGACAGTTAAGACCTGTGCCAACCCCCAGGAATCACTTCTCCAAGGCCACCTGAGGAAGCCTGGCCCCACTCACATGAGTTCACCAATTATCCCTTTGATATTATTGAAGATATTTGAAAATGGCAATTGAACACAACATTTTTTATAAACAATACACATAATCCAATCAAAGGTAGTAGAACATTAGTAGCTAATTCAAGTTTCCACATGCACAGGCAATGACAAGTATGTCAAAGTGAAATCTGGCATGACTTTTTAAGACCTGGTGGCTATAAGGTGCTTACCAATTTCAGAGAGATTAAAAAATGAAATACTGCCCATCTTAGAATAAATGAAAAATGATAGTACTGAGGAATTCTCCCTGAAATCACCGCAGAGAGTTAAAGAGATAAAATACATGAAAGCTCAGTCAAGGGACATGAAGCGTAGATTGATAGACTCCAAACTAGTGGTTCCAGAAAAAGAGGAGGAAGTAAAGGGCCTAGAAACAGTTTTTGAAGAGAAATACCAGGAATTTTCCAGAACTGATGAAAGACATGATTTCTCAGATTGAAAATAAACATTGATTACTGATCAGAATAAAGAAAAATAAATCTATACTTAGACATTGCCTTAGTCCATTTTGGGATGCTATAGCAGAATACCACAGACTGGATCATTTAAAACATGCAGAAATTTATTGGCTTACAGCTCTGGAGGCTGGGAAGTTGAGGATCAAGCATCAGTTATGGGGAGAGGGCCTTCGTGCTACACCATCCTATGGAGGAAGGTGGAAGGATGAGAGGGAGCAAGGGATTGAACTCATAGCTTCAAGCCCTCTTATAACCTGCATTAATCCCTTCATGAGGGTGGTGCTCTCGTGACCTAAACACCTTCCATTAGGCCCAACCTCCCAGCACTGCTGCACTGGGGATTAAGTTTCCAACACACACTTTTTGGGGAGCACATTTAAACCATAGCAGACATGTTTAGTGAGGCTGCAGAATATCAGTGAGAAATGGAAATGTTTGTAAGCTACCAGAATAAAGACAGTGTACGTTCCAAAGAATGAAAAATAAACCCGATGGACTGCTTATTTGCAGTAATAAATGCCTACAAACAATGGAGTAAAAATTTCAAGGTACTGAAGAGAAAAAACGTGTCTAACTAGAAGTCAAAAATAAAGGAATTTTTAGACGTATAGGTGAGTTAAGACATTCTAAAGAAAACAGAAAGAAGTAATGACTGAGATGAAGAATACAAGATTGAACACATAAAATAATAAAATTAGTAGATAAATTAAAATGACCCTTGACTGAGAAGGAAAAAAAGTTGGTTAGAAATATTGGCTAACCTTAGATTTTATTAACAAATATAAAAGCTAAATATGTATGCTAAAACCTATTGGTGACTCCTATTGGTGACTCATTGTACCAATGACTTTTAAATCACTGAAGAAACAAATGGAATACAGAAACATTTAACAATCCCACCAAAATCTGTAAGATGGAAAGAAAGACATATGCGCACACACACACACACACACACACACACACACAAACAAGGTAGAAATTTTCAAATACACCACAATCACTATAAATGTACATGGATCAGACTTACCTATTAAAAGATATATCTCAGATTGGGCTTTCTACATTCAGTAGAAAAATATAACACATGTAAAGATAAAATATTTTAAAATTTCAATTATCTACTAACTGAAGGATAGTTAGTCACACGTTTGATTTTCAAACTGGGCACAACTAACACTTTAGTGCTTATGTATGTTCTTACTGACTTTTGACTTAGTCACTTACAGTTTGATTACTTTAAACTAATCTCTTTTTCCCAGTTTATAACAATGCCTAAGCATTCCAATAATGCTCTCACTTGCATAAAGAAAATATGATTAAAATGTAATGCTTCTGCTGATTCTAAAAGGCATATGAATATTTTCTTCTCATAAAAAGGAGTAGTTGTATTATCTATTCGAAAGCCAGAATAACTAAGATACATAAGAAAATGAAGCATTAAGAAATGCAGAAACAGAATGTCCTGAAGGGGTGATATTGCAGGGCAGAGGAGGAAAGCATGTTTTATTAATAAAGGATGCTTTGTCAACTAAATAACCATATGAAGAAAAAATAAAATATAGAGAAAAATAAATATCAACCCCTAGTAGACACCATAACAAAGATCAATTCCAATTATATTAAGATATCTATGTTGGGGGGCTGGCCAGTTAGCTCAACTGGTAAAGCATGGTGCTGATAACACTAAGGTCAAGGGTTCGGTTCTCTGTACCAGCCAGCCACCCCCCCCAAAAAATACACACACTCACACACACACATATTTTGTACATGTAAAATGATAAAGCTCTTAGAAGAAAACATAAGACAACATATTCAGTAATCTGGAGTAGCAAAGATATTTTTTAAATAAAACAAAAATTACCAAATATAAAATAATAACTTGATAAATTGGACTATATTAAGATTATGAACTTCCATTTATCAAAAGACACAAAAAAGTAAAAAGGAGACTCACAGAATAAATTTGCAATATTTGTACTTGACAGAGGATTTATACCAGAATGTATATAAAAGACTTGTGCAAATCAGGAAGAAAAGACAAACCAGTAGGAAAGCAAAGGACTAAAAACCTCTTCAAAAACAGAGTAACAAATTATCGATAGCTTATGAAAGAATGCTCACCTTCATTAATTATTAAGTGAGTTCCAGTATAAAGTAGCAATGCGATATCACTGCATACCTACTAAAGAGCAGGAAAAAAAATAAAGACAGAAAATAGAAAGTACTGGCAAAGATGCAGAACAACCAGAACTTTCAGTAAATTATATCAATTTAACTGCATTAGAATACTGTTTGAAAGTATCTAGTAAAATTAAATGTATGCATACCTTATGACACAGAAATTCCACTTTTAGATGTATACAGCGCCCCCCCCAAAAAAAATCGCATATGCATATTCACTCAGGAATGTAACAAGAGTATTCATAGTAGTGCTATCCATGATAACCAAAAACTGAAAACCTAGCCAAATGTCAATCAAAAGTAGAATGTATAAATAAATTGTGGTATGTTCCTACAAGGTGATACTACAATGCAACAGTATTAGAGAATATCACAAACATAATGATGAGCCAAAGAAGATGGACACAAAATAGAATATTGCTCAGAAATACACAACTAATAGATGGGGCAGGAATTCAAAATAGTGGTCACCCCAGGTGTTGGAGGAGTTGTAACTGGAAGACGTATGAGAGGGCTCTAGTTTGCTGTTAATGTTCTGTTTTTCACTAGGGAGCAGGCTACACAGGTATGCTCACTTTTAGAAAATTCATTGAGTTACACACTTATGATTTGTGTACTTTTCTGTGTGTATGTTATTCCTCAATCAAAGTCATTCTTTAAAAGCGCCACTGGTTCACACACTGTGTTTTGAGGTTCAAATAACTGCAGCAGTGGAACTGATAAGTCATCTCTCACTTAGCAAAGCAAGTGCTTGGTTGTTAGGAAAATACAAGACTACATAAGGCTTTTGTTTGGGGGCTCTGATGTTTAAGAAAACCAAAGGGCAAGCATATGTCTTCACACTAATGTTTTACGATTTTGCCTTTGTAAATTTGTCCAATGTAACAGGAGAAGACCAGAGAAATTGGATCGAGTCATGCATTTTTAATATACTTATTGTATATTACGTGATATATTTAGAGAATATTTGAATATTATTGTATACAATACTTATTGTTTATTACATGATATATTTAGAGAATATGTTTTTATTATTGTATACAATACTCATTGTATATTACATGATATATTTAGAGAATATGTGCTTATTATTGTATACAATACTTATTGTTTATTACATGATATATTTAGAGAATGCAATCCTTTTTTGTAGATTTTATTACTGTTTATTACAATTGGAGATTAAGCTGAATTCCCTCTAAACTACAAACAATTAAACACAAACTCAACAATAAAGAACACAGTTTTTAAAATACATGTTTAGAAAAGTAAAATAAAGTCCTAAATATCAAAACTTCTGAATTGACAGAAAAAAAAAAAAAAGCGGTACTTAGAGGAATATTTATTTCCTAAAGCACATTTATTAATAAAAAAGAAAAAGTAAGACAAAGTACATGAATTAAGCATTCAACTCAAGAAAGGACAGGGCAAAAAAACAGTAAAAATTAAAAGAACAAAAAGCGGTAAACAACTGATGTTAATGAAAGAGAAAACAAAGAAGCAAAAGAGACTTAAACAAAACCAAACTGTGATTTTATAAGACTTCTAAAATAAACAAAACTCTAGTAAGAATGAACTAGGGGAAAAACAGATCACAATTAAAAATATAGTAGCAAAGTGGGGACATAAATAATGATATGGTAGAGAATATTTTTAAATTCTGATATGTTAACAAAAATTTATGCTAATTTTGTAGATTTTTTATTTTAGTAGATTTGGTAGAATTTTCAAATATGTGAAGTTGAAAATGTAGCAGAAATAAAATACCTTCTGGAAACCTTATAAATTACCAAAATTGACTCAAGTACAAATTAAAATCCTGCACAAAATTAGATGTTAGGTAAGTTTAATTGATAGTCAAAGTTTTCATACCAAAAAGGAACCATACTGAGATGAATTCATAATCACTTTTTTTTTTTTTAATTTTATTTTGTCGATATACATTGTGGCTGATTATTGCTCCCCATCACCAAAACCTCCCTCCCTTCTCCCTCCCCCCCTCCCCCCCAACAATGTCCTTTCTGTTTGCTTGTCGTATCAACTTCAAATAATTGTGGTTGTTATATCTTCTTCCCCCCCCCCGGTTTGTGTGTGTGTGTGTGTGTGTGTGTGTGTGTGTGTGTGTGTGTGTGTGTGTGTGAATTTATATATTAATTTTTAGCTCCCACCAATAAGTGAGAACATGTGGTATTTCTCTTTCTGTGCCTGACTTGTTTCACTTAATATAATTCTCTCAAGGTCCATCCATGTTGTTTTTACAAATTGTCAAGAAACAAATAATTCTTCTCTTGTTCAAATGTAAAAAGGCAGTGCCAATTTTAAAATATAACCTAATGTCACTTTATAAATGTGGATGCAAAAGAAAAATTTCAAATACACAGTTTTACCAACAAAATCATCAGCAATAACAATAACAACAAAATACCATGCTCAGGTTATGTCTATTGCTGCCCCAGGAATGCAGAGATGATTCAGTGGCATAAAATCTACTAAACAAGTCCACCATTTTAGAATATTAATAACAAAAAACATATCACCATCTTAATAAATGGACAACTGTTGGATACAATTCAGCCATCAGCCATGAAGAAAATTGTCAGAAAAGTAGGAATATAATTTCCTTAAATATATGAAGAATCTTTATTTAAAAATTTCAGCAAACATTATTTTATCATTATTAAATATTGATGGCTTTTTGTGGTGGTAAGATTTAGTTTCTTTCTCTTTCTCATTTGCATTTTTGTTCTACCAGTGGATTTTATTCTTTCTCGTGTATTCATGGTAGTGATTATTGTTTTTCAGATTCCAGACAAAGGACTTCCTTGAGGATTTTTTGTCGGTCTGGTTGTGTGGTGGTGAGCTCCTGTAGCTTTTGTTTGTCTAGAAAATATGCTATTTTTCCCTCATTTCTGAAGAAGAGCCATATTCTTGGCTGGCAGTTTTTTTCTTCTGGTATTTTGAATATATTATTTCATTTTCTTCTGGCCTGCAAAGTTTATGTTGAGAAAGAAGTCTGCTGTTAGTCTGATAGCAGTTTCCTCATAGTGTCTTGATGCTTTTCTCTTGCTTCTTTTAAAATTCTCTCTTTGTGTTTGATTTTGCCAGTCTGACTATAGTGTGTCTTGGAGAGGATTTTTTGGTTGAATCTATTTGGGATCTTTGAGTCTACTGGATCTGAAGGTCCATACCTCTTCCTATACCTGGGAAGCTTTGTTATTATTTCAGTGAATAGATTTATCCATCCATGCCTTTTCCTTTCTCCTCCCATTCTGGAACACCCATGATTTGAATGTTTGTGTGCTTAAGGTTGTCTGCTAGCTCTCTTAGATTTTTCTCATTTTTAATTTTTTTTTCCTTTCTTTTGTTCACCTGTGTTATTTCAAAAAGACTATATTCAAGATTAGAAATTTTTCCTTCTGCTTGTTCTAGCCTGCTACTTAAGCTGCCAGTTGTGTTTTTTTATTTCATTGAGTGAATCTTTCAGTTCCACAAGTTCTACTACATTCTTTTCTAAGGTATTAATCTGTTTGTAAATTTCCTCCTTCATATCCTGGATTTTTATTTTTTTCATTTTATTATGTTGTCTAACTGAGTCTCTTGTATTTCAGTGAGTTTCCTTAAGATTGTTGCTCAGAATTCCTTTTAAGTCATTTCAAGGGTTTCCTGCTCAATAGAGTCTGGTATTTGAAAATTATTATTATTATTATTTTTTTTTTTTGGTGGCATCATATTCTCTTGGGTTTTTGTATTTGTAGTATCTTCACATTGATGTATGGTCATCTGGTAGAGTAGTTGCTTCTTCTGTTACTCTGGAGTGGGCTTTGAGAAGAGAGATGTCCTTCTCTTCTTTTCCTGGTCTCCACTGGTGACTCTCTTGTATCAATGCACTCAAGGTAGGCTGCCTGCATGTTGGCTGTGGCTGCGACATGGTGTCAAGTTGCTTTTTCAGCAGCTGTGGCTATGGTGGGCCACCAACACAGAAGTGGTGTTTTTGGAGTGCTCTCTTGCCTTCTTTTGGGAGGGGTGTGTACTGCCCTTGACTCCTTGCATAGGACCCCAGGCATGATCTCTTGCCTGATTCTGGATGGAGAGAGCTGTGGCCCATGGCTCTAATTTTCTTTTTACAGATGGAAAAACATGGACACAGAGGGGTTAAGGAATCTGACTTAAATCATACAACTTTTTTTAAAAAAGATGACAGGTAAAGGGATCTTAACCTTTTACTTGGTGTTGTCAGCACCACCTCTCCCAAGTGAGCTAACCAGCCATCCATATATAGGGATCTGAACCCTTGGCCTTGGTGTTATCAGCACCACACTCTCCCAAGTGAGCCATGGGCTGGCCCTAAATCACACAACTTTTAAGTGACAGAACCTAAATGAAAACCCACTTGACCCCAGAACTTGCATTTTTAATCACTTTGCTATTGGCATATCCAGTGATGGAATGCAAAATCTGGAAGAAACCAAACATGCCTGCTGTTACCCCTACTCTTCAAGATTATCCATGAGCCCTGGCCAATGCTATAAGAAAAATAAACAGGAGATTTAAAAAATAGATTAAAAGAGTTATAATGGTCTTTACCTGTGGATAATAGTTAGAAAATCCAAGAAAATTTGCAGAAAAAACATTAGAAAAGATAAGGGAATTCAGCAAGTTACTACACTAATACACAAATCTATTAGACAAATCTATTAGTGTTACCTGAAAACAATTACACCAATTATAAAATGTATTGGAAACTGAAGATACTTTCATAACAGTAAGAAAAACTCTAGAATCCTATGAATAATTATAGCAAAAATGTAAATAAACTTTTACAAGAAAATTTTAAGTTTTTTTACAGAATGTAAAGGAAATTCTAAATAAATGTTTATGGAAGAGTACTCAGTATTTAAGAGGTTCCTCTTCTACCAAAATAATCTATATTTGTTGCGATTTCAGCAAAAATTTCAATAAGATTTTCATTGAAAAAAAATGAAAATTTTTCATTAAAAAATGAAAAATTTCAATAATATTTTCATTGAGCAGCCAGAGTTTAGACTCTTAACTTATAAGAAGAAAGAAGCAATAAAATTATGAAGAAAAGTAATGAAGCCTACAAAGACTAGATATCAAGCTTACTCTAACAGTATGATACGCAAGACAAGATGTTATTTATAAGAAGAGACAAACAAATCAATATAATCGAGGCAAGCACCTTGAAACAGACCATGGAAACTTGGCATTATTTGTGAAACTATTATAAATAAATAGAGAAAGGATAAACTATTCAAAAAATGGTACAAGAGCAATTGGCTTTCCATATGGAAACAGAACACAATGAGAACACTGCTTTAGAGCAAAATAAATTCCAGATAGATTGAAGATCAGCATAAGAAGAAAAACTAAAATGTTTATAAGAAAAGGACTGAAAATAACTTTTGACCTCAGAATCAAGAATTTGTTGAACCAGACATAAAATCTCAAATCATAAAAAATAAATAGCTTAATAAATTTGACTACAGTAAAACTAAAAAGCCTTATAGGAGTACATGATAAAGACACAACAAAAAATGTAAACGATAAGGCATAGACTTGAAGAAGTTATTCGCAATTTTCATGTCATCTTCTAACTAACAAGGAATTAATATGCAGACTGTGTGTGGGTAAAAACGTCCACGAACCAATAAAATAAATACTAAAAAGTTAAGACAAAAAATAGTAAAGACAGGAATGGGCAAGTCATGAGAGAAAATTCAGCAGCAAATAAACATGTAAAAAGATAACCATTCTCACTAACAAATGCAAATTTAGAAAATGAGGTCCTTTGTCAAAACCATCAGACTGTCAACTATCTGACAATTATTACCAATTATTGGTAAGAATGTAGGGAAATGGAAATTTCCATACAGTGCTGTTCAGAAGGGAAATTGGCACAATTTTGGAGAGCAATTTAATATTACTTAGTAAATGCAAATATGAGCATGTTATGTGACCTGGAAAGTCCATATCTAGGTAACTACTCCAAAGTTACTTTTGCACATATGCACAAAGATGTGTACAGGATATTTATTGCCATGTTGCTTGTAATAATAAGCAATTGAAATCAATCTATGTGTACACCAATAGGAAAATGAATACATTAAATTGTGAGATATTCACACAAGCCTACTCCATAGTATATTTAAAAATGAATAAAACTACCTACACATATCAACATAGCTACTTCTCAAATCACAATGTTGAGTTTTAGAAAAGCAACTTAACAAACAATATGTGTAATGGATACAATTTACATCAAGTTTAAGTGCGTATAAAACAATACCATATATTTCTGTTACAGATGCATATATATGAATGAGAAAAGTGCTAACACTAAGTGACACATTTATTATATTGCTTGGTACTTTTTCAAATGCTGTATTCTTTTGTAACATAAAATTATTATTTTTTTAATGAAATGGATTAGAGGAGGCAAAGCTCTATTCAGGGAGAACAACTAGGTCATTCAATATTTTAGGCAGAGCACACTGGTGGTTTGGACCACAATGGGTGGATGGTCGGTGGGTGAAGCATGAGAGGGTGCCACATCTTAGGGACCAGTGCAAACCAAGACAAAGGGCAGAAAACTCCATCCCCAAACTTTGGGTCTGATATCACACTTATAGCAATAGTCGATATATAAGGTCAGTTAGAAACATTTCTGCTCCTCTCTCCCTCAAAACAAGGAGAATAAAACCTCAAGCAACACTTGTCATCAATTGAAAAACATGTCCTGGGCCTTGACTAAACCAAGAATTTTGTAAGAATTTGGTCAAAGAGGAAAGCAGGCAGACAAATAACTTACAAGTAGATAAGATCAATGCTGAGCTTTTGAGAGGAGGCAACAATTACAGGGGATCCATGTACCAGGAGGGATGAGTAGCTTATTTGGAAGGACTCATATATACACAACTTGTTCAATTCACACAAAAAAGGGAGCTTCAGACTCCCCAAATCTTGGATGTCCAAGAAGTCATTTGATCCATTGCTTGGTCTTCATGCAGACAATGGCTGAATATTAGATAATACCTGTTTCTTCTAACAGTTTCCCAAAAGCTGTCCAGCATCAAATAGATCTATATTTAAATTCTGTCTTTGCATTATGAGCTATATGGCTCTGGGAAAGTTATTTAAACTTTCTGTGCCTCAATTTCTTCATCTATAAAATGGGAATAATAGTAGTACATCCTTTATGATTTGCTATGAGGTGTAAGTTAAATCCATGGTAAAGCCATTTAGCACACTGCAATTCTTCAGTTAATGTTAGTTACCATGATTATCATTGCCTGTGTTCCAGGTAGAAAAGGCCTATGTCCAAAGCAGATCCTATCTACCTTCCCCTGACCTTGGCAGCTCTCTGTCCAATATATTCTCATTGCCCTAAGTCTTCTGAATTTTTGCTTGCATCTGGAGGAGCCAAGTTGGGCCAAGCCCACTGCTATCCAATTCTACTCTCAAAGTCAGTCCAGAGCAGTCCAGGATACATGGCTTACTTCTCTGGTCCCTTTCCTGATATTCCACATAGCAGTAGTCCCTCCACAATTTTTTTAGTAGGTCCAGAGCCAGAAACCTTGGCTATATATTTTAACACCATATGTCTAAGTCCTTAATAGATCCTTTGAAGTTTATAGCTGTTTGCTGAGTTCATCCTTTTGGTTTTTTAAATTTAATGTATCAAATGCATTTGTGTGGCCAACCATAAATCTCTCTCTGCATTAATTATCTGCAGATGTTGAGGATGTGAGTTGGGGGTGGAAGGTGCTGGAAAATTCTCTGTCCCTTGTTCTGCATCAGTACATAGTCAATATACATATTTACAAGTGTGTGTGCTCAATATAAAAGCTTAACTTTGTCCAAAACATCAAATTATATTTTCTGATATCTTACAAAATGCAGTTAAACTCAAAGCAGTCTAGAAATGCTGTAGAAGTTCATCACACAAGAATAGGATGGCATTCAAAGGGGGCAAACATTTTCCAGATGCCAATGCCAGGCACTCTGCTAGAAACTTCACATTTGTTTTTGTGTTTGTTTTCTTGTTTGTTTGCTTTTTAAATTCTTATTCACCCCCCCCACCCCCATGAAGCTGCTTTTATTATTATCCCCATTTTAAAGATGAAAAGTTCTAAAGATTAGAGAATTAATTGAGTTGCCTAAGGTCACACAGCTCATGAATAGCAGAGCCTAATATAAAAGCCAGGAGGTTCTGATTCTAAAGCCAAAATTTCTTTCTTTGCTGGGGATTCATGAACAATTAATGGGGCGGGGGGGCATGGGATGAGCATTTTCACAGGACTGAACAGTTGCCAGCACTATTCTAACTGCTATACAGTCCTCAACCCTAGGAGGAGGGCATCATGATTATCACTGTCCACAAGGTACAGATGAAGAAAGAGAGGCACAGAGGTTAAGAAGCTTGCCCAAGACAACCAGCGAGGAGGGTGGAGCTGGAATCCTAAGGCATGTGCCCTGCTCTTCACCACTTTATCATACTGTCTGCCGAGAGAGTAAAGCTCATGGCAAACTTATCTCCAAATTCATATTACATACTCTTTTTCATATTGATCATGCCATTGAGAAGGTACCCTTTGTCTAAACAGTAATACTTATATTGTAAAAGCATGGAAGGCCCAAGGCTTTTAGTTCAGATAGTACCAGGGACTCAGACTGGAGCAGCTGGTCCAAGGTCAAAGGACCAGCAGAGGCAATGCTGACACCAGCTTCCGGATCCACTGGCCTCCAGTCCAGGCTCTCTCCAGTGCCCCCCTCACCCTTCTGCCAACTCAGTCAGATGCCCATGGCTCTGTAGTCATGAAGAAGAGGATCAAAGGACAGAATTGCTGCTCTCGGCAGAAATGCTGTAATGGAAACCATCTCACAAGCTGGAGCAGAAACAGCCTTCCCTCCTCATCACACTTCAGTTCTGGGCAGAGTCTATGACTCATTCAGGGCATTTGGGTGTGCCTCTACCACAAAGCCAGGGTATCCTGGGCACGAGTCCCAGAAGACAGGCAGAAAGAATCAGGGATCTCCCTACTCCAAGGAAGGGAAAGTGGCTGTCTATCCAGGAGTACTGAAAGGTCCCTCAAGCAGTGCTTTGTACCTACCAGAGGAGTGGGGACATGAAATTTCTTGGTATTTTTTATCCAATCATTTTAATCATGGGAAAATAATAGCTCTGGAGATAGAGTATTTGAAATTGTAGGCAAAATAAGTTTTTAAGCAGACTAATTTGTCCACAAATCCCATTTCCATCTCCTCTGAGCTGAACAAGTAATTTTATTTGTGTAACCCTCAGTTTTCTCATTCATAGAATGGACGTAATAAATACGCACCTTGCAGAGTCACAGTGGGGACTGATTGAAACAACGTATAAAAAGTTTCTAGCAGAGAAAAGGCATTCAAAGAGTGCTTAATAAAGGGCAAATTTGTCTCCTCTTGGGAAGGTTGAACCAAAGACAATGAAAACTGTTTGGAGGATATAGTAGGCTTAATAATGCCCACCCTGCCCCAAGAGGTAACCATGTTGCCTTATTATGGCAAAAGGAAAAGGGACTTTGCAGATATGACTAAGTTAAGGATCTTGAGATAAAGATATTATCACAAGAGCCCTTATGAAAAGAGAAAAAGGAGGATCAGAGTCAGGAGAAAGAGACTGAAAAATACTACATTGCTGGCTTTGATGATGAAGGAAAGGTCATGAGCCTAGCAATGCAGGCAGTCTCCAAAATCTACAAAGTACAAGCAAACAAACTCTCCTCTAGAGCCTCCAGAAGGAACACAGCTGCTGACAATTTGACTTTAGCCCTAAGAGATTGATGTTGAACTTCTGACCTCCAAAACTATAAGACAATAAATTTGTCTATTTTTATGCTACTAAATTTGTGCAAATTTGTAACATCAGCAATAGGAAACTAATACAGAGGGATATATCACAAGCAAAATGTTCACCTCCATATTGAGGATATCCCTATACCACAGGACAAGTAAATGTGACCTAATATCTCAGGGTACAGCAGTGTTTGAATACGTATGAGGCCACAAGTTTATTGGTGGATAAACGAAGGCCCTTCTTAACCACCTCAGACATCATCACCAGTTCCTAGTAACTCAGTTATCTTTTCTTTTTTCTTTTTTTGCCCTTGTTACATCAAATATTATTGGGAACAAGTTTACCTAGTCTCCCTGAAATCCAGCAATTCTAATGCTGTGTATATACCGAAAGGAATGGAAATCATCATGTTGAGGGGATACGTGCACCCCCATATTTATTGCAGCTCTATTTACAACAGCCAAGAGTTGAAACCAATCTAAATGTCCATTGTCAGACAACTGGATAAGGAAAATGTGGTATATATACACTATGGAATACTACTCTGTTATAAAGAAAGAGAAATACTGCATTCCTCACGCATAAGTGGGAGCTAAAAAATAAACAAATAAATTTTTAAAAAAGAAAGAAAGATACAACAATCACAATAATACATTGAACCTTCAAATGTAGAGAACATAACTGAGGTTGCCAGAGGTGGGAAAGGGGGAGGAGGAGGGTAAGGAAAGAATTGATAAAGGGACACAAGAAATGATGACATTGTACAATGGGGAATGTACTAATTATCCTGATTTGAGCATCACGTATTGCACACAAGTATTGATATTCAACTCTGTACCTGACAGATATGAACAATCAACTATGTTACAATATAAAAAAATGAATAAAATAGAAGGATAAATAAAATAAATTCTATAGACAGATTATGTGCTGCACAAAGCCAAAAGAAAAAAAAAAGCAAGAAAGAAAGGGAGGGAGGGAGGGAGGGGGGAGAGAGAGAGAAAAAAGAAAGAAAGAAGAAAGAAAAGAAAGAAAGAAAGAAAGAAAGAAAGAAAGAAAGAAAGAAAGAAAGAAAGAAAGAAAGAAAGAAAGAAAGAAAGAAAGAAAGAAAGAAAGAAAGAAAGAAAGAAAGAAAGAAAGAAAGAAAGAAAGAAAGAAAAGAAAGAAGGAAAGAAAGAAACCATTGCATAAGCAGATAGTTGTAGGAGGAATCTTTCCAATGCCATGGACACTTGGCAAGAGCCCAGCTTCCCTGTCTGGACCCCCTCCTGTCCCTATCCTGCCCCATGCATCTTGCTGAATGCTGCCATTGAGCTCCAGAACTAGGAAGAAGAGAAATCTTTTGAGTGAATTGTCATGTTTGTCGCCTATCCCCAAAGTACATTGCTTGTTCCTAGAATCTTACAGTTTTTCATAAACTTGATTCCTTCAGCTTTAGATATTTAGATATCACACACACACACACACACTCAGCACCCATGCTCTCTCATGGGGTCAGGCTGGGTAGAAATGAATCTTGACGTCTCCTCTCTTCTCGCCTCTTTCTCACCTTTCTCTGCCCCGTCTCCCACATGGCAGAATGCCTCCCTCTCTTCCTCCAGTTAAAATCTGAAGCACCATCCACGTATAACAACTTATGCAGTTAGAGTCTTGGTAGGGAGGGATAGCACTAATTCCACTTGCAAGAGCCATTTGCATCCCAGCTCTGGCCTCTGCAAAACCCTCTACTACATAAGGATAGACATGCCCTGCTTTGGGACACCTCCCCTCACAAAGGACCCTCTGGGTGCCACACGTACTGGCCCAGACAAGTGTGAATAATCAGTTTTCAGAAATTTTTCAGACTGTGGGCTTTGAACAGAATAGTGTTTACTAAAGATGTCCCCCGTATCCATTTCTTCCTGTTTTCTGGTATCTGGTTGTAAAAGAACCAGGTTGGCGTAGGATGAATATAGTGTCTTTTCGAGAAGAAGATCCTGAAGCAGGAAGAATACTGCTAGATACCGTGTTTCAGAATGTCAGTCTTCCTCTGACACCAGGAGAAGTCCTTCAAGTGAACCAGTTCTGCCAGCAGCAACACTGAAGTCTGTCTTCCTGCCAGTAGGAATAAATACATCAGTAAAAGAACCTCGTATGTCGGCAAACTCTCTGGTATTGAGACACAAGAGGGGGATCAAAACATTATATCCTCTTCCTCATGAAATGAAGGAATAAGACAGAAGAGCAAAGACTAAGGAGATTCAAAATATCACCTTTATTCCTTGTATGTCTTAAATTAGAAAATGTGGTTCTACCACTGAATAAATGGAACTCCAGGATCAGAAAGACCTAGCTACCAAGTTACAGGCAACCCTGGACCTGCGAGTGTCTCCCTCAATCCCTGAGAGGACGAGGTAGAAAGCATGCTCCCTAGAGGCAGTTCGTACCCAATACAAAAGGAGGAGACATATACAAAACTCTGCCTGCCCAGTTCCTGAATCTAAACTCACTAAGAGGATGAGCCCTTCTACCCACCCCCTAACCCCCAGTCAGAATGAGTGCACAGAGACCAAGGACATTACACTCGTGGAGTCCCCTCCACCCAAAGCATTGCCCCCACTGTAGAAGATTGTGTTCTTGTCAAACTATCCACTGCCCCTTTCTCCTGGACCCATTCCTTTGAGAGTATTACCCTTCCTGTGGCCATGAGATTTGCTTTGTCAACAAGATGTCACTTGAAATGACATGAGCCATTTGAGAGCCATTGCATGCCTCCACCATCTTGCCTTTCCTTCTGCCACGGAATGGCACGTCCTAGATCGTGGCTTCTCCATCTGCCTTGGACCCAGGATGAAGAGGGAGTGGAGGAGAATTATGGCCAATCCACAGCATGCATGAATTTGAGTAACAAATACACATTTGTGGCAGGAACTGATAAGAGTTTGGAACTGTTATCACAGCCTAACTTTTCCTACATTTACAGATGCATGAAATCCCTTCCTCAGCACACACAGCCACAATATGCAACAACTTCCCTTTCTACCTGGCTTTCTGTCTTTCCATCAATCCATCTCTTCACTAAGTGTGGACTGGGCCCCAGTCCCTGTGAGAACTGCAATAATGAATAAGGCATGCCTAGTGGGGGAGCTAGTCACGTCAAGAAATAACTCCAACGGAACATGGTGAGTGCTATGTTAGAGGAACGTGCGAAGTGCCAAGAGGGGCCTGGAGGAGGAGGGATGAGTCAGACTTGCTGAGGGGATTGGAAAATCCCCAGGCAATCTCTGCAGGAGCCCTTCACTGGGGGAGGGAAGGGACACCTACAAGGGTGGCTGACATAGGAAATATATCTTGTTATTGCCCTTATTCTCTGGAACACAGACCCAGCAGAAAAGACAACCAAGACACTGGGAGAATCGCTCAACACATACAGGAAACATGTCAAATTCTAAGAAATACTACAGGAATTCAAATGAAGGAGGGAATCTTTTTAGCCTGAGCCTACACAGGAGGTCTTTGGGGAGGAGGCTGGATTTTAGCCAGGCAGTGAAAGGTATGTTGAATTCTTCCAGGTGAGGGTTAGGAGCAGGTCATTTCAGTAGGAGGAGAATGTGCAAAGAACTGAAGGCAGGAGAATAAGCTCTATTCCAGAGACAGTGTGTAAAGCAGAAAGGCAGAAGCAGTGTGTCAGGAAGTAGAGGAAAATTACACTAGAAGAAGGCCCTCTGAGTCAGATCCTAAACTAGTCTTTTTAAGAACCAAATGAGTTCTACACCATAAGCCCAATTTACAGATGAGGAAATGGAGACTCAAAGAGATTGTATGCAGACTGGCTATATAATTTATGGGGCCTGGTGCAAAAAGAAAATGTGCAACTTCTTGTTCAGAAATTATTATGAATTTCAATGCAGTAACAGTTAGGCAGTTGGCCAACCTTCTTGGCATCAGGCCTTTGTTACTGCACAGGTCACATATCCATGAAGCCAACCCTGGTTCTATGACTGGCCCAAGTTCCTACAGTGAGAAAGGGTCAGAGCTGGAAGTCAAAGTGCTCTCACAGCAGATGGGAAAGCATGGTTGACACAGAGGTTCCTGCAGCCTGGATCCTTGAGTCACTACAAGGAGTTGAGGCTGAGTGTATATAAATTTTTGTTGTTTTATGCCACTGAAATGTCAAGGATGTCATGATTTAGTGTATGCTCGCTTGTACACTAAGGCTCAGAAATCTCCCACAGCACTTAAAGTGGAGTGCTAGGTCTTGAGCCTCAACACACAAGACTTGTGCTCTTTCCACAACATCTGTGTTTTCCACCTGCAGGTCACAACCTACTAGTGGATCATGAAACCAAGGTATCAGGTCACGAGCAGACTTTTACGAATGAAATAATTTAACAAACAAGATATCATAGAAATGTTCATGTGTAACACAGTGGTAGTTTTCATAAAACTTTTTTTTTTGTACAAATGTGTGTTCAGAGTCACAATATAAAACTTACTTCTGACTATGGATCATTGTCAAAAACGTTAAAAGTCACTGCTTTACATCATGCTTTCAGCACAGGAAAGGAAAAAAAATTCATCGACGTCACCCTGACAGCTTAGATATTCATAATTCTTTTTCAATTACTGAAATATGAGGAAACGTGTGTCCTTATTGCCAAAGT
The DNA here is from genome assembly GCF_027409185.1 of Cynocephalus volans. Lineage (NCBI taxonomy): Eukaryota > Metazoa > Chordata > Mammalia > Dermoptera > Cynocephalidae > Cynocephalus > Cynocephalus volans. Next base: position 21,882,417 of record NC_084476.1, read on the forward strand.
AGTTAATGCTTTGGACTTTACAGTTTCCCAGATAGGAAGCATTCCAGGTTGTACCCAATGCAAAACTCAGTCTCTGTAGTGTGCCCCTTTAGTTCTGCTAATCCCCCACCTCCTCTGCCCCAATTCTTATTCTGCTTCTAAAGAACCATGAAGAGAAGTCATCATCTGGATACAGGGAACAAACCTTCATTGTTTTTGACCCAGGCCAACAAATTCTGGGCACAGATGTGCCCACTGGGACAACTATGAAAAAGCGGGTGAGAAGCCACCACGTCACCAGCACTGGGGCTGCGGGGGGGGGGCTTCCTTCTTTCTTCAGGAGTGAGTCATCGAGGGCGGCCAGAATCTGCCCACGGAGGGAGACCCATTTACTCAGAAAAAATCTGTGGGAAACACTTGCGCTTTGCCCTGCCAGAACTTGTCAAGTCTGTTACTCTTACCACAGCAACTGTGAGACTGCACCCCTGGCGAAGGACAAAAAGAGCCTGTGAAAGAACCAAAAATAGCTTTTTTTCAATTACTAAAAACTCCCAGATGTGAGCTGTAGTGACTGTACAGCACCCAAATTTGGGTTTCCAGCATGGACATTCTCTCTAAATGTCTCCTGCTGCCCAGCAAACTGAAGCAGAAAGGACATTATTAATCAGTTCAGCACAGGTTGGATTTCTGTCCCACCCTTCTTCCACAGGTCCTCATCTCTGGGACTTAGAGGTTTGAGGGACATTGTGCACTATTTTTCTCTGGGCAGTAATTGCCATCTCCTGATGCAAGACAGTCACATCAAGCTTGTTGAGTTTCCCCTCTAGAATGTCTTTTCAGTCTGTCCATCTCGTACGTGTTTCCAGACCACCCCTGTCTCTGGTGAGGATGTCTCCATCACCTCCTCATAGTCCAGACTTGCACACTTGTCCCTGCCCACTTCTCTTGCCATTGTCTTGAATAGCCAGAGGGATGGTCTTAGACACAAATCTGATCAGCCCCTTTCTCCTTTGAAGTCCTTCCGTAGTTTTAATGGCTCCCTCCAGGATAAAGACCACCTCTCACCAAGGTCAGCGAGGCTCTGGGGATGGGGGGGGGTCTGGCCCCTTTTACCCCCGGGGCTCAGCTCAGGCTATTCTCCTTCTTGCCCTCTGAAGCCCCCCTGGACACACTGTCCTTCCTAAACTTTCTGGACTGCATCAGGCTCTCTCCTGCCTGGGGGCCTTTGCATTCCTTTCTTTCTGAACATAATGTCTATCCTTCTCAATACTCCATATACTTAAAACCTAATCACCCTTCTATTATCAGTTGAAACAGCACTTTGTCAAGAGACCTTCCCTAACTCACAAAATAAACTAAACCCTTTTCATATTCTCTCCCATAATCTTCTCCCTTTCCATGACTGCCCTTGCCATGATGTGCAAGAGTATGATTTTTAACACCTCTCTCCCTCACCAGACTAAGCTTCACAAGAATAAGGGCAATGTTTTTGACCCTCTATATCCACGTCTTAGCATGGTGCCTGGTGCATAATAAGTAGTAAGTAAACATTTGTTGAATAAACGCTAAGGCACTTAAAGAGACTTCTCTGAGATCAAAATGCTTACAAAAGATGTCTTTGGCTCAGGAACTGCTATTTTCCTCATAGCAAATGATTAAATGTATCTCCCTTTTTTTCTTTGGATCTTGAGGAACAGAGCCACATATGAGGCTCAAATATATCAACAGTATGGATACATGGGATTGGCATATTTACATTTTTGCTTTCCTTGATCTTGATTTCCTACTTTTAATTGCACTCTCTCAGGGCGAGTTTTTGTCATCTTACTCCATGGTAAAGAGTAGCATGTGATACTACTATGGAATAACATTGCAAACCTCCATAGTAAAATTCAAGACAGCAAGCCACATTGAATATTTTAAGGACAGAGGTGAAGGCAAATATTTATCTCTAAGGTGTCTGAAGACCTTTCATATTCCAGGTGTAAAAAGGGACTAGGCCAGCCATCATGGGAGTCAGAAGACCTAGGTGCACATACTGATGCTGTAGGATTTGAGCAAATCAATCCTCAAGCATTAGACTCCCCATTAATGAATGAGAGCAACTCTGTTGTGCTTAACACACAAGGCTGTTGAAATACTGTATGACAATGATTTGTAGGTTGAAAAACAAAACACACATACACATACATACACAATACACATGCACACACACACACATGAGAATATATGGCCATGATCAAGGAAGGAATCTCTGATGAGATCACATTTGACTTCTCCTTTCTAGGACTGGCTCATGCACAATTTTTCAAGTGAGTAAAGTTTTCCACTGTTGCACTTCTTCTCTCCGACCTCTTCTCCTGGGTCTTACTTATAAGGCTGCTCAGTGCTGTCAGGCTCAGAGACCCCCATGGGTGCACATCTGAAGACTATCCAGATATTTTCTTTTTACTGCCTATCATCCTCCATCAAAAACTGTCAGTCCTATAAATAGTTTAGCCAAAATCTTCAAACTTCTAAGTCCTCTAAAGTACTGTAGCTGATAAGTTCATTGGGCAAATGAATTAAAGCTAATGATGACTGACAATGTAGAGAGAAAGATAATTGAACAATTAATCTTAGCATAATGAGAGCTATCATGAGAGAGGCCTAAAGAAGGGGCACCTAAGAGCGTAAAGGTTTCCCAAGGCAGGGGATTTATGCTGAGGCCAAAAGGGCAGTAGGAGTTATTCAAGTGGAGAAGAGGAAAGAAAAAAGAGCCTATGCCTGAGAGAAAATGCAGCATATCCTGAAAAACTGAAGAATGGATGCTAACTTTGCCTTATATTTTTACTCATTAGTTCTGGAATCACACTGAAGTCTGGATCTCTGATAGCCACAGAGATACTGCAGGATGATAATGGTCTATTTGGAGGTCATATTGAACTTCCTGAGTGTCTTAGTCCATTCAGGCTTTGCTATGGTCTGAATGCTTGTCCCCTCCAGAGCTCATGTGGGAGCTTGATTCCCAATGTGGCAGTGTCGAAATGGGGGGGCCTTTAAGAGGTGATTGGATCATGAGGACTATGCGCCCACAGATGGATTAATCTATTTATGAAGTAATGGGCTAATCATTTAGTGGGTTATCATGAGTATGGACTGGTGGCTTTAGAAGGAGAACAAGTGAGAACATTAGCAGGTGGCTCACTCAGCCCTTGTCATGTGATAACTTGCATCTCCACAGAAATCTGTAGGAAGTCCCCGCCAAGGAGATGACCTTTACCAGGTGCACCACCTGGACCTCGGACTTCCCAGCCTCCAAAATGGTAAGGAATAAACCTCTTTTCTTTATACATCACCCAGTTTTAAGTACTTGTTTCCAGCAATAGAAAATGGACTAATACAGGCTGCCGTAACAAAAATGTCATAGACTTAGTAGCTTAAATTAAAAAAACACTTATTTCTCACAGTCTAGAGGCTGGGAAGTCCAATATTAAGGACTCCGAGATCAAATATCTGGCGAGGGCCCATTTCCTGTTTCACAGATAGCCATCTCCCATCTGTGTCCTCACATGGCAGAAGTAAAGAGAGGAAACAAGCTTTCTTATGACTCTTATAAGGGCATTAAGGGCATTCATGAGGGTTCCACCATCATAACCTCACCTAATCCAAATTATCTCCCAAAGGTCCCACCTCCTAATACCATCACATTGGGGGTTAGAATTTCAACATATGCATTTGGGGGTACACGAACACTTAGTTCATAACACTGACTCAAGTAGCTGCTTGCCTGCAGAAGGAAATTTGTCACATAGGAAGCATGATAAGGTGGGCCAATGCTTAATGTGCATCCCAAGGCCCATGGCTGCAGGAGCAGGAGGAGCTCACTGCACAGGACTGTAGGCAAAGCTCAGGACTTGCTAAATGCATCTTTCCTCTGGGATCCAGCACTTGTCACCCATCTGCCAGGAGGCCTGCTGGGAAACATCTCCCCAAGATCCCCATCCTGGATCAGGGCAATCCAGCCAGCAAGGTGGATGTTCATTCCTCCCTGCAAGTCTGTGTCTATAAGCTTCTGGCATTTGGTATGTACCAGGCAGTGTGCTATGGAGGACGTAGCAAAGAAAAAAGATCCAGCACCTGCTTTCAAGGAGCTCATAGTTATGGCAGCAGCAGTCAAGTAAACTATCAGTGACAAAGCAGTGAGCAGGGAAGAGTGATGTGGGAAGCAGGAACCTGAGCACCAGGAAAGGCCTCCTGGACAAGGTGCCCCTGAGCTATATCTACAGAGTCTCTACACCACCAGGGATCGGACTACCATCCTTCTGTATATGGTGGCTCTTCTGCCTCTCCCAGAATCTCTGACAAGCTTCTCAGGCCTTCTTGGAAGATCTTTTGAACACATGAGCCAGGAAGCACTGCCTATGATCCTGGAAACATCCACATGGTACATAACACTCCTTGTCTCCTTTTCTGTCTTACATACTCAAGTAAACAATAAACTCCTACAGCCAAGAATCAGGCCATCTACTTTTCTTCATCTCTCACAGCACTAGGCACATACCAGGTGCTCTATAAATATTTGCTGATCTAGAATTAATTGGCTCTATTTGATTAGTCATTGACCTTTAGTATTTGAGAGAGAAAGCAAGGTGTCCTCTGGTCAATATCTTTCAGCAGAAAGATCATCAATAGCTTTGGTATCAAGGAATCGTTGGTTAAGATTCCAGCTCTACCACTCACACCCATGTGACTTTGTGCAAGTTACATGAACCCTCTAGGTCTCATTTTTTCACATTCAACATTAGGATAATATCTCCTTCTCAGTGCTATTGTGAGGAAAGATTGTGAAAATGTACTCAGGGTATTGAACATGGCAAGTTCTCAATAAGTATGTGTTCCTCATAATATTGGTAGAAGCTGGTTGATCCCTTAGTGTGTGCCAGGCAGTTGGCTAAAGCTCTGTACATACATTATCTCTTTTAATCCTCACATTGGCTCTACAAGACTGAACCAACCATCACTCCCTTTTGATGGGAGAGAAAATAGAGGTTCAGGGAGTTCAAGTAATGTGCTCAATATCACTCATTGGTCTATAGTGGGCTACTGTCTAAGTCCTGTTCTCTCCCATATCAGAGCCTGAGCTCTAATCATAACCTTGTGCTGCTTCACATATGGTCTCCATCTCTTCCCACAGGGCAAGACATCAAGATCATGAAAAGTCATGCATATTATGCAATTTGTGATCCCACCACTGATCACTGGCCACTGTGCCATGTTGAGAAATGCATTCTGATAAACGAGACTTCTCACTACAGTTAGGCAACAGGGTCCAACACCTCTACTCCTTCTGTAACTGGAAACAATTAGTAATGCGAATACATGGGAAGTTTTAACAATACCAGACACCATTATTTCTCTGTTGCCAGTGACTTAGCTTTTCCATTAAGACCCATGAAGGAAGGATAGCAACAAAATCCGAGCATGTCCCATCACCCAGCACAGAAAGCCCTCCCCCAGGAAGGTTCAGAGGTGTCAGAAAACACATCTGGGCTCTGCAGTTGGCGTGAGAATAAAGTGCTGCATGGTCTGGTTCTTGTCTTCACCATATTCTGTCAAAGCACATAATTTACAGGTCATGCCCATGAGGGCATCTGGACTCTGTCACTGCTCCCCAGGATCTTTGCCAGTCTGGACCAACTGTCAGAGTTAAAGAATCTCAGAATTAAAGTGCAGCTTAGCTGACCAAACTGATAGGAATGAAGATATATTATCATCACTAAAATTTACCAAAGCTTCCCTTTGTGACAGTTTCTTGATGGAAAACTTCACCTTCATTCTCTCATTTAGTAACCACAAAACCCCCATAGAAAGGAAAATAAATACATTTTATATATAAAACCCCTGAGCTTAATAATTGGATTATTATTATAATTTGAATTATTTATTAATAATTCTAAGGGTAATATGAAAGTCTTCCATTAGCCAGTGGTTCCAAATCCTTACCTTCTCAGCATATAATATCCATTCACTTTTGTCTACAATCCCCCTTCTCTCTCTTTATAGTCTTACCTTGACAGGGTGAGTATTCCATGAAATGAACAGGCAGTCACATTTTGGGAAAATCCATTTATTACCAAGAACTATGTCAGTACTCATTACACACCTTTTGAATTATTCCTCGTAAGACTAGATATTGCCATCTCTTTTTTATAGATAAGGACAATGAGCCTCAATGAGGGTCAGTGTCTTGCCCAAATGACACATCTTGTAAGTGATAGCACCCAGGAACCTTGGACCCAATGCCCCTAATTTTTACACCACACAGGAGAGCAAGCAAACAAGAAGGTTTAAAAAGAAGCCAAATAATAACCTAAATCAAGATCCTGGGGATTCACCGGTTGAATGATATATCTTACAAAAATGTGGCAGTCTGTTTCCATTAAGATGTCTCTCTCTGTCAGAGGGTAAAACTGAGATAAGAGGTGCTCAGTTTTCCTGGGTTTGAGTTTCAGGACACACCTCTGGGTTTCAAGCCACTCCCCAACATCTCAGGCCCTTACTCTTGGCCCCCCACCAGAGGAAAGTTACTGTCGCTTATTAGACCGACTTTTGACACCAACACAGGGAAATTGAGACCATGAGGGGATGGCTTATGCAAATCCAGTGGCAGGGCATGCTCAGTAGAGAAGGGTTATATAACCTTAGTAGCCAAGCATGCTCAGTAAAGTGGAGTTTATCCTTTGAATGACCTTCCACTAGAGGTGCTAAAAGCACAGAATATTCTTGAATATGTCTGGCGCATGTGGGACCAACAAACATACTCTAAAAAGAGACCAACTGAGCATGTGTAAGATATGTCACATAATAGGAAACCAACCCCTTAATTGAATATTCATTGTATATCATGAATATGTATTAGAAAGCAAAACTATAAAAGCTTAATCCCAGCAGAAGGCAGGGTTGTTGTTCACTTTCCTGGGGCCAACTGCACTTCACTGGCTGAGGTGTGTATGCTTTACTTTTGTGTTAAACTTACTTTTAGTAGGTGGCTGCTCACTTTCTTGAACCAGCCTACACTCTGGACTAAACTTTAAGTGTGTATTTCTTACTTTCGTATTAAACTCAGTGTGGGCTCAGTCTCTGAAGCTAGGCTGCACTCTCTCTGTGAAATATGTATCGCATATTCATTACATTAAACCTGTTCTCACTTTCTTCTGTGACTCTGCCCTTGAATTCTTTCCTGTGGTAGAGTCAAGAACCTGGTAAGAGGATGGGGTGAGTTGAGGCCAGCTGTTGGGCCTCCCCAGACCCTTCCTCTGACATGAAAACCAGAAAAAGAATAAGAGTATGTTAAAAAAGTAAAGGTTAGAAAAGATGTTGATTTTCCTAAACTTCCAAATGGGTTTAGATGGTAGAGAGGCCTGGGCTTGTTTGAACTAAACCTTTAACTCATTGGTCAATTTACATTATCGCTCACATTTATTGCTTTCTTGTTTCATACCAGACACCACGTTAGGCCAAAGACATGAGTATCTTAAGAATACAATGCCTGACCCAAAGTAGGAACTCATGCACTACTTATGGAAGGAAGGAAGTGAGGGAAAGAAAATAAATAAGACTCAGTCCCTATCTTCAAAGAGCTCAGAGTCTATACCAACCTGAGAATGAAACAGGCAATGCATAACAACAAATACAAAAATTAATAGATATCAGGCTATAAATGAAAAAGGAAAAGAGGAATATCATGCAAGTCTCCTCAGGGAAGTGAAGAAACTTTTAAATTGAGATCTGAAAGACAAGTTGTAGTTGAACCTAAGTGGAAAGTTGCAGAAACAAAGATGTTCTAGACAGAAGTATGTCCAAGATGCGAGGACTTTCTCAAGGGTTCAAGCATCTCAGGGAGACTCTGGGTTTAACATGTGGGAAAGCACATGACAGCATACTTGGGCTAGGAAGAGATGTGATGAGAGATGAACCAGGAGACACTGGAAGAGGCCAGATTTTAAAGAATCAGGAAAGAGTCTAAAAATATGGATTCCTCAGATGAGCAGAAAGCCATAGAAGGATTTTTAGCAGAAGTAAAATATCTTCAGATGTGTCTGCTATACATAGAATATATTGGAGCAGTTGAGACTGAAGGCAAACAGACGAGATAAGAAATTGCCATAATGAAGGTAGGAAATATTGGAAACCTAAGAACAGGCAAGCTTAGTTTCAGAAGATTCATGGTCCCAAGTTGACAATTGGAAATTGTTAATAATTCTGAAGGCTTAGCATAGATTTTGATGCCAGAATTACTGGTGTACCATCAATAATGTGTACCTTTGTAGACCCAACTTTAATTTTCTCAAATGGAATAACTATAACAATAGAAATTCCTTTTACTTACATAAAACTCATGAACGACAATGTGTTCCTACTTATCTTAAACCCACATCTGCTATCCAGTAGGTAGTCAATAAACAAAGGTTCCCATTGTATTACCCCAACAGTTCTTTAAGATAAGCAGGAGAGCTATAATCATCATCTCCATTTTGCAGATGGGGAAATTGAGGCTCAGAGAAGTTAATGAGTGCCTGAGGGTCCAAGAAAATTCCAGACTAAGGACAAAACTAAATTCCATGTGTCCTTAGCCACATAGTCTACCTATCTCCATGCTGCAGGCCAAGGTCATGATTCTTGGTGCCTAGAGACAGAAACCTGAGATTGCATCTTAAGTACAGTCAATCTTAAAACTTATTTTCCTGATAATGTTTTAAAGGAGAATTTGAATGCAGGGCACACAAACACAGCTGAGAGGCTGGAGGAAGGCAAAGGAACTTGAATCACTTTAAGGGGGCTGTTACAGTTTGAATGTCTACTCCAAAAATCATGTTAGAACTTAATTCTCAATATGGTATTTGAAAGGTGGAGGCTTTAAGAAGTGATTGTATCCTGAGGTCCCTGCCTTCAAAAATTGATTAATCCATTAATAGATTAATGGGTTCATGAAAAATGCGTTATCACAGGAGTGGTACTTGTGGCTTCATATGGAGAGGAGATATCATGTTAGTATATTCTTGCTCAGCCCTTGCCACATGATGTCCTGCATTGCCATAGGAGAGTCTCCACCAAGAAGAATGCCCTCACAAGATGTGCCCCCTCAACCTCAGGCTTCCCAGCCTCCAAAATTGTAAGAAAAAAATTCTGTTTTTTAAACAAATTACCCAGTTTCAGGTATTCTGTTATAAGCAACAGAAAATTGGTACTGAGAATGGGGTGTTGCTTATAATGAATACTTGAAAATGTGGAAGCGGCTTTGGAACTGAGTAATATGCATAGGCAGGAAGAATTTGGAAGAGCAGGATAGAAAAATCCTAGATTCTGGTGAGGACTTAGAAGACAAGCATGCTAAGGAAAGTTTTGAACCTTTTAGAGATTGGTTAAATGGTGGTGACCAGAATGCTAATAGAAATATGAGCAGTAAAGGCCATTCTGAGAAAGTCTCAGATAGAAATAAGGAGGAGCATACTAGAACCTGGATCCATGGTCACCTGTGTTATAAATTGTCAAAGAACGTGGCTGAATTGTGTCCATGCCTAAGGGGCTCATGAAATGTGTAACTTAAGAGTGATGAACAAGGGTATCTCACAGAAGAAATATCCAAGTAGCAAAACATTCAGGCTGTTGTGTATCTACTTTTAACTGCATACAGTGAAATGACAAAGCAAAGAAATGACTTGAAGATAAAGTTTATAATTAAAAGAGGCAGAGCATATAATTTTGGGAAATTCACAGCCTGCCCATGTAAGAAATAAAAAGGCTTGTTTTGAAGAGAATGCGAAGGTTGCTGATGAGCAACCACCAACTCATTGCTAAAGAGATTGAAAGGGAGCCAAGTGTTATCCATTAGGACAATGAGGAAAAGACCCAAGGACATTTCAGAGATCTTCAAGGCCACCCCGTCCCATCACAGGCCCACAGGCCTAGGAAGACTGAATGGTTTGGGGGAAAAGGCCCAGAGCACACTCCACGGGCTCACTGCCCAGGGCCACCTTGAGATGCTGCCCTCAGCACCCTGGCTGCTTCAACTGCTCTAGCCAAGTTTAAATTGGCCCCAGGTGCTGCTGGACCCACTGCTTTGAAAGATACAAGCCATAAGCTTTGGTGGCATCCACATGTTGTTAAGTCTGCAGGCTCACAGAATGCAGAGCTATGGAGGCATGGCAGCCTTCACCCAAATTTCAAAGGATATATGGAAAATACTGGGGGCCCAGACAGACACTCATCACAGGAGTGTAGCTGCCACAGAGAGACTCAACTAGAGCAATGCCTAGTGGAGCCCTGGGAGTGGGACCATCACTGAGACCCCACAGCTGCAGAGCTACCAGCATGCAACATGAGCCTGGGAGAGCTGAAGCATAGGCTTAGCCCAGAAAGGTCATAAAAGTGGGGCCACCCAAGCATGTGGGGCCCAATCCCCGCGCCAGTGTGCTGAGGATGCCAGATATGGAGTCAAAGGAGATTATTCTCCAGCTTTAAAATTAAATGCCTGGCCTCCTCGTTTTTCAATCTTGCTTGTGACCTGTTATCCCTTCCTTTTGGCTCATTTCTCCCTTTTGGAATGGGAACATCTGCTTTATGATTGTCCCACTATTGTACCTTGGAAGGAGATAATGTGTTTTGATTTCACAGATGAGATCTTGGACTTTGGACCTTTGAGTTGGTGCTAGAACAAGTCAAGACATTGGGTCTATGTGGATGGAATGGATGTATTTGTATGTGAGAAGGATATGAGCTTTGTGGGGCCAGGGTTTGAATGCTATGGTTTGAATATTTATCCCCTCCAATGTTCATATTGGAACTTAATTTCCAATACGGTATTTGAAAGATGAGGCCCTTAAGAGATGATTGTATCATGAGGACTATGCCCTCATAAAGAGATGAATCCATTCTTTAATTAATGGTTTAATAATTTAATGGGCTAATGTATAGTAGACTGGAGGCTTTATAGGGAAAGGAAGAGAGCATGTGAAGACACTCTTGCTCAGCCCTTACTGTGTGATACCCTATGTCACCACAAGACTCTGCAGAGAGTCCCCACCAGTAAAAACACCCTTCTCAGATGCACCCCTTGGCCTTGGACTTCACAGCCTCCAAGTTGTAAGAAATAAATTATTTTCTTTACAAATTATCCAGTTTCAGGTATTCTATTAGAAGCAAAAGAAAACTGACTAATACAGGGGCAGAAAATCTAAGATGATCTCTAATCCAAAGCTCCAAGTGTTCAGGTCAAGCTGAATCTTTTCCCGGCTCTTAGTGTGCTAAATCCATATTTGTGCATGTTTATTCCCACTGACAACAAATAAGGTTCTGGTCATTATCCCTGTCCCCGGCTCAGTCTCACACTGGCTTCTGCAAACACCAACCCCTGCACATTCCAGGAGTCAGTCCTCACAACTGGCATGCACTGAGCCAGTGCTGGCTGACGACAAGGATTTGTCAGGAGTCTGGGCCACCAGCCTCTCTGGTGGCATCTGGAAAGACACAGATGGTGAAATCCAGTTTTCTACTGCCTGAAAAACCACATCCTGCCAGGATTTTCCTGGCTCTGGACTCAGCCCCTTTCCTCAGCCTCCCTTCCTGGACCAAGTAGAGATGAAGTCAGTCTCCTGGATCTTTCAGCTCATCCCTGGCCCCTGAACTCAGCCCACAACTCTCCCACACTACATGAGGTTAATGGATAGTCACTAGGAAAAGAAGAAAGAACGAGGTAGACCAGAAGGATCAGAGAACACTGTCAGTTAGAATTGCCCTGACTCCTTGTAGTAGACAGTATGACTGTTCACCCATTCCATACCCTTCACATGGAGAATAATAGACCCTCACTCTATTCAATTCCGGTGGAGTCATGTGAATTGTTTTGGACAAGGAAACACGAGCAGAAGTGATGTGGATCACTTCTAGGAAGAAGCTTCTAAGAGCCAATGTGTGATTTCTGTGTTCTCTGTTCTCTCTGCCAATGTTGCAGATAGAGGCTACTCACTCAGCTCAGGTCCCAGGCTGAGGCTGGTGTGGAACAGAGCCACAGCTAAGCCACATGGCCAAACAGCATGACAAGAACTAAACCTTGTGGTTGCACATTGAGATTTAAGGGTCATTTGTTACCTAAGCATAATCTAAACTATTCTGACTGATTCTCTTGTTACCCTCTCTCTCCAACCCTCTGAAGCAGGCCATGTGCTCTCTCTCTGGTTTCCCTCAAACAGCTCCCTGTGTGCTCCGATATCCTAACCTGTACCATAGCATGTTGGTACATGTTGAGTATCTTTCCACCAGCCCCAGGCTCTATGTTCCTTGACGTGTCCCTTTACAGTTCCTGGCATAGGAGTCACACTTTATAAATGCCTATTGAAATAAACTGAATTTATTTATTCTGGCAATAAATGTTTTTTTGTTATCTCTTCTTTGAGTTGCCACTGCGCTCTACACTTGGAAGAAATAAAGAAATAAATCAAATACCAACGCTGCCTTCATAAAGCTCAGAGGAGAGCAGGGGTGGTGTGGAAAACTTGGTCAGTTGACTAATCTAACACACATTCCTGCTGGAATTCTGCCTCACTTACCTTCTCTACAGAATCCGGAAAAGCAACCAAGATTGGCCACATAATTTGGTTCTAGACAATGAAATGTAAGTGGATATTTGCTGAGTATTCTAGGAAAACTTTTGTCTTTCTAAGAGTATTGAGTGTAGATAAGCCACCCATCCCTCTTCTTTCTGATTTGAATGTGAAAGAGATATCTGGAACTGTGACTGCCAACATGAGATGATAACAAAAAATAAAATAAAATACAGAAACCAACCTTCACACTTTTAAGGCCAGACTTCTTGATAGATGAAGAAAATAACAATAAAGTTGTCATTTCTATTGTTAGTCAGATTCGAGTTTCTTTCACTGGCAACCAAACACATCCTAACTAATACCAACAACTAATAAATCATTTATTTTTGAAATATCAACCTTTGCCATCTTCCTTCATTGTCTGACTCCTACTGACCCTTCAAAACTCAGCTCAGTTGCCATATCCCTCCTAAGGTCTTGTCTGTATGTCAGAGCACAAACTCTAAATCCATTCTGCCTAAGTCAGTGAAACAAGCCACACAAATTTTTTACAAAGAGCTAATTATATTATTACTATGCTTCTTAGATGCTAGGGACAAGTTCTGCCCAGATCTTTGATTTCTGCAGGTGTTCCCAACTAATCCATTCTCTCTGGATTGCACACATTTTAAGCTTTCTCCCCACCAGGACTTGATAATCCCTTCTGTATACTACTATGGGCCTGCCTATTAACTGGGGCTAACGTGGGACACCAGATCAGCAGAAGGATATCCAGGGTCTACCATGTATTCCATATTGCTGGATATCTTCAGACCCAAGAGTCATCTATGGGGATGAGTTTTAATTATTGTACACTACTGGAAGACCCCTAATATTTCAAGAATCATCTATCTTCAGTTCTTCCCTTTGACATCAAATATGGACTAAATGTACCCCTTGTTTGCCTTCTGTGAAAGATGTTGATTAAACTTTCCCCTACTCCAATCATCCCTCTCCTTCTGCCCAGCTAGGCCATCCCAGAAATCTGTGAAATGTCTTATATACAATGGTCTTGGAGACTCACGACCTGGACTCAAACCCATACTTTGTTCGGTAGATACTAAACAAAGAAACCAGTGGCACATCAAGAAAGGATGCGTACAGACACTTTCCAGACCATTGTGCATGGAAATCATGGTATAACCCAGGGCTAAAGGGCAACCTATGGACTTGAAAAGGTTACATAACCTCTCTGTGCCTCAGTTTCTCATCCAAAAACTGGGGATTCTAACAGTACCTACTTCGTAAGTTGAAGTGAGGATCAGTTAAGCCAACACAGTAAAACGCTTAACACATTATCTGACATGTGGTAGTAACTCAATAAAGATCAGCTGGCACTATCAACCTGTAAAGATAGAGATAAATGGATTGGGCCCTAGCATCAAAGCTGCTATGAAATTTTTTAATGTGAAATATGCATGCAGGTAGACAGCCAAGAAGAGAAGCCACTGAAGAGAAAAGTAATAGCAATGAGTATTAGGTTGGTCAAAATACAATTCTGAAAGCCAGATTTGTTAAGTCATAGAAAATGTCTCTGGCGGGTGATCAAGTAACCCAACTTGGAGAACTAATTAGACAGCAGACTGGAAACGAAAATGACTAAAAGGAAATGAGGGTTAGCTCAGCATTGTAGTGAAAAGCACATAGTCCTCATTGCACTAGGATGTGCGTTCCCTGGGATGAGCTCAGTTTAAGATTAAGAATTTGGTCCCTTCCACAGAGATGTTGAACAGCTGCAATTCATTTTCAATTTCTGTCACGGATGTTGGATGCAAGGACGAGACATTGAGAGAGGCCGTATCACCAGGGGGCCAGGGAAGTGAGGTAGATACAGAGACATCTGTGATTTCCAGGATGAAATGTAAATGAGGAAATCTTCAATGTTGTGAGATGAATTGCTCCAAACACGCATTTCCTTTGTGTCTACTTGGAACTGCTTAAGGTGCATCATGGTTGTGTTTTCCGAATGCTTGGGTCTGAGCCCAGGACTGGAAGCCCACTATCTCCAGCTAACTTTTGAGTGACTTTGAGTAAAAATGCTTTCCCCTCTCTGACCTTCCATTGTTACCAACTGTGAAGTGAGTTGGACCACTCCAAAGCCCCTTCAGCTTCAGATGTACATGATATATGGCCATAAAGAAAAATAAGTAACTGACTATTTTTGTGGCTTTAAGGGGCCCAATAAATGACACCCTTCCTCCTCCCACTTCCAAATTCAGAATCAACTGCATAAATTGAAATTAAAGTCATATTTAAACAATAAAATCAAAATGTCAGCTTCATTAGATAAAAGTTTGGTTGTAGAATATGGTTTAGGTATATGAAGTCATGGGCTTTCCAACACTGCACCTGAAATCCCCATATGGAAACACCTAGTCACTGGAAGCTCTGTATAATAATATGTCCTCCACACCCTACCAGGCAGACCCTTTTGTTAACCACATGGCAGAAAGCAGACCAGAACGTAGCCTCTCTGCAGGCAGGCAGATCCAGAGAGGACGGTGTAACCAGCTAACCAGTGGCTCTCATACTTGAGTGGGCATCAGGACCATCTGGTGGGCTGGGCCCACCCCCAGAGTTGCTGATCCAGGAGACTGGGGTAGAGCCTGAGAATCTGCATTTCTAACATGTTCCCTGGTGATATTGATGCTACTGTTCTGAGAGAACAACTGAGCTGAGCTAAGCATGCTCAGCAATGTCTACTAAACTCCTCACTCTGATTAAGTCACTTCTCCCCTGCTGAGGGAAAGAGGAGAGAGAGGAGAAGATCCTGCATCTATCTCCAGGGACTCTAGTTGATGTCTGTCCACGTGGAGTGAGAGGTGAGTGCTCCCCAACACCAACTATTAAGTATTAGACTTAGCCCTGCAGTACTTACTGATTTATTGGCAAAAAGAAAAATAATGCTATTATAATTGTGCTTTACTATCTTAAATGTAAGAATTGATAATTCATTAGAAAGCTAGTATAATTCCTAAGAATAGTTATAATACCCTTCGAAATAAAAATAAGGTTTAGTAATTTTAATGTGTTAGCCTACAATAAAACAGCATAATAAACAGTTGGACCAGGACAAGAATTCTTAAAATACTTAACTTTTAAATTACAGCATTGTTGAATTAGATATTTTCCTGTACCTTATATATGTGCTACTGAGTTAAACAATTTGCAATCATCATTAAAGAAACATCAAGGGGCTTATGTTCTTCTAAAATGCTGTGTGCTGGTAAAAGTCATTGCACTAGGAGTTACAGATCAGAAGTAAAGTCCACCTTGGCTATTTTTTTAGTTGAGTGCCCTTGGGCATGTCACATCCCATCTCTGACACTCTTTCTTCATCTGTCAAAATCACAGATTATAATACCTGTAGACACCTGAAAGGTCCGTGCCTCTTACCTTTGTCTGCACAGCCTTGAGCACTTTCTATTTTTGCATGCCGTGAGTTCATCTGGTGCCTGTTGATTGAGAGCCCTTAAAATCAAGCAACTCATCTCATCCAATAAAGCAGAAAAAGAAATCACGGGTCCTTAGAGAAATGAAATGCTAGTGCAATGCTGGCTGTCAGCTTGGCCTTCTTTTCAGCCTAAATTGATTTGATTAAAGGAGAATATACGAGTCCCTCTTACCCTCAGGTCTGGAGAAGAGCTCTTTATGCTAAACAGGCAGCTGGAAGGACTTTAAGCACTCCTCCAACTTTAAAATCTCTCACAAGGTCAAAAAAGTTAAATCAAGTCAAAGTGTGTCACCACCAAACATTTAAGAGGAATAATTTCCATCATGCAATTAGTAGAAGAGCATGGTTTCTCTGCCTTCCTGAGGAAATATCTAGTAGGAGGATTTGGAGACAGGTAAAGAGGAAACAGTAGATGGGACTGGAGTAGAAATAAGAAGGGGCATTAAGGGTCACTTTACAGCACATTAATCAGATGAGAGTGTGAGTTGCCTGAGTCTTAGCATTCCACCCCCACAGACAGGAGCCAGCTATTGCGTCAAAGCAGAGGACAGAGCTTCCAAAGCTAGTAGAGTCAGAGCTCGGGCACAGATGAGGGCAAGGGGGGATGGAGCTGGAGAGAGAAGGGTGCCAAGGTCACAACTCACAAGAAGCCAAATATTTAAGAGACAGAGAAGAAATAGTAAGAGCAGCGAGTGGTCCAAGCAGAACTGTGCGAACATACATCAAAGGCAACTCGCGTTTCAGCCCAGACTGATTGACTATCCATTTCAGTGAAATCAACATCATCCATTTCAGTGAAGAGCGCTGGGAAAATAAGAACCAGAAAGATAGCTGCAGGGTTGAGTAATATGAAGACCAGGTTGACCTCAGTGGGAACAGACTCAGGGGTGGAAGGAGAAGGCTGATTAAAACATTGATAAGTGACTAAGAGATGAGGAGAGTCAGTGACTATAGATTCTAAGAGATGAGTTTAACAAAGGCTCACACACAGTGTGTGAGCAGAAACATGGGAATAAAGAATAAAGAAGGGATAAAGGGAAAACAGAGGAATGTGTACTCCAGGGTAAGAATAAAATGCCATGTGGGGCATGGCAAATGAATGGAGAGGCTAGGATTCCATGGGACTCTTACGTAAATCAATACTTATGTATTATTCAAGGACATGTATCCGTGAATTAAATTACAAGCCTGAAGAAACAACAAAGAGAAAGGTCTCTTCTCCCTCTGGACAGATTCTTTGCATGGTTGACACATTTTCTATTCAGTCTAAATATTTATGGAGACAGCTTAACTTGGAGTGGCACCCTTGCCTTCAAGGGATGTTAGCAACATGGCAAAGAACCAAGGAGAGTGATGATGAATTAGGATGTGAGGGGGGTGGGGGCTGGGCAGGAGCGCCTGGGCAAGGGGTTTGGGCACTGCATTTTTCAGAGAGAAGCTCTGATGGAATCTGACCTTATGGACAGGAATGCATTAATCATACTCCATAGTAACATCTCAAGATGAGCAATCAGAATAATTCATCTGCTGTTAGTTTTGGCTTTCTCTTGTGTGTTGATGTCGTGGTATTGTCAGCAATGCTGACCAGAAAGGAGATGCTTGGAAAGCCCTTCTTTGTCTGACTGCCAGCTACTCACCTGTGACCTGCACAGCATGTGATCTGGTCTTGTCTGTGTCTCTATCTTTATCTCTTTCTGTAGTAACCCTCAGTAACTCCACTCTACCCATTCTGGCTTTCGCTCTTTTTCAAATACACCAAGTTGGTTCCTGATTCAAGACATTGGTTGTTTTTTTACTCTCCTGGGATGCACTTATTGCAGATATTTGCAAGGTTCTGCTTTGTCACCTTTTTCAGTTTTCTGATCAATAGAAATCTCCTTAAAGAGGTCTTCCCTGGCCACCCTTTTAAATATTTTTTTTATTATTTATTATTAGTATATTCATTCTTACAAATTGTGATATTTCTTTATGCCATTTACCCAACCTATCACTTCCCAAACCCCCTTCCTCCCTCCTCTCATCTCTAGTATTCTTTGGTTTGTTCTCTCCTGAAAGTTCAACATATTGTTGTGGTCTTTTATTTCTTTCTTTCTTTCATTCCTTCCTCCCTCCTGCCCTCCCTCCTTCCCTTCCTTCCTTCTTAGCAGCCACTTATGAGTGAGGACATGCGGTATTTCTCTTTCTGTGACTGGCTAATTTCACTTAACATAATTTTCTCCAGGCCCATCCATGTTGATGCAAATGGCAAAATTTCATTCTTTCTTATGGCTGAGTAGTATTCCATTGTGAATATGTATCACATTTTCCTTATCCAGTCATCCATCGATGGACATTGAGGTCGGTTCCATATTTTGGCTACTGTAAATAGAGCTGCAGTGAACATGGGAGTGCAGGTGTCCTTCTGATATGATGATTTCCATTCCTTTGGACATTTACCCAGTAGTGGGATTGCTGGATCACAGAGTAGTTCTATCTGTAGTTGTCTGAGGAAACTGCATACTATTTTCCATAATGGCTGTGCCAATTTACAGTCCCACCAACAGTGTAGGAGGATTCCCCTGTCCCCACATCCTCACCAGCTTTTGTTATTCTCTGTCTTTTTAATAATGGTCAGTCTAACTGGGGTGAGATGATATCTTAATGTGGTTTTGATTTGTATTTATATGATGACTGTGATGCTGAGCATTTTTGTTATGTACCTGTTGGCCATTTGTATGTCTTCCTTTAAAAATATCTATTCATTTCCTTTGCCCATTTTTTTTAAATTGGATTATTTGTTTTTTTACTGTATTGTTGTTTGAGTTCATTCTATATTCTGGATATAAATCTCTTGTCAGATGTACAGTTTGCAAATATTTTCTCCCATTCCATAGGTTGTCTTTCCACTCTTGATTGCTTCCTTTGCTGTGTAGAAGCTTTCTAGTTTGATATAATCCCATTTCTTTATTTTTTCTTTTGTTGCTCATGCTTTTGGGGTCCTATTCATAAAGTCTATGCCCAGTCTTATTTCCTGGAGTGTTTCCCCTATGTTTTCCTTTAGTAATTTTAAGGCTTCAGGCCTTATATCTAAGTCTTTAATCCATTTTGAGTTGATCTTGGTATATGGTGAGAGGTACAGGTCCAGTTTCATTTTTCTGCAATATGGATGTCTAATTTTGCCAGCACCATTTATTGAAGAGGCAGTCTTCTCCCAAGTGTATGTTCTTGCTGCCTTTGTCAAAGATCAGTTGGCTGTAAGGAAGTGGGTTGATTACCAGTTTTCTATTCTGTCCCATTGATCTGAGTGTCTGTTTTTATGCCACTACCACAATGTTTTGGTTATAATAGCTTTGTAATATAACTTAAAGTCAGTTAGTGTTGTGCCTCTGGATTTATTTATTTATTTGTTTGTTTGTTTGTTTGTTTATTTATTTATTTATTTATTTACTCAGGATTGCTTTGGCTA
This sequence comes from Cynocephalus volans, assembly GCF_027409185.1. Lineage (NCBI taxonomy): Eukaryota > Metazoa > Chordata > Mammalia > Dermoptera > Cynocephalidae > Cynocephalus > Cynocephalus volans. The sequence goes on from NC_084476.1 coordinate 21,901,918, forward strand.
TTTGGGGTCTTTTGTTGTTCCATATGAATGTTAGGATTGCTTTTTCTATTTCTGTGAAGAATGTCATTGGTATTTTGATGGGGATTGCATTGAATCTGTAGATTGCTTTGGGTAGAATGGACATTTTCATGATATTAATTCTTCCCATCCAAGAGCATGGTGTGTCTTTCTACCTTTTTGTGTCCTCTTTAATTTCTTTCAATAGTGTTTTAGTAGCTCTCACTTGGAGATCTTTCATCTCCTTGGTTAAATTGTACCTAGGTATTTAAATTCACCATCCCTTCATGATAAAGACTCTCAGCAAATTGAGTATAGAAGGAATACAATACAGTAAAATAAAAATAATACAATAAAAGCCATTTATAGCAAACCAATTGCCAGTATCAATTGAAAGCTTTTCCCTTAAGAACAGGAACCAGACAAGGATGTCCACTCTCACCACTCCTATTTAACATAGTTTTGGAAGTACTAGCCAGAGAAGTCAGGCAAGAAAAAGAAACAAAGGGCATCCAGATTGGAGAGGACAAAGTCAAACTGTCCTTGTTTGCTGACAACATGATCTTATATATAGAAAAACCTATAGACTCTACCAAAAAACTCTTAGAGCTGATTAACACGTTCAGTACGATCACAGGATACAAAATCAAGATCCAAAAATCAGTAATGTTTTTATACTCCAGTAACAAAGTAGCAGAAAATGAAATCAAGAAAGTTAATCCATTTACAACAGTCACCCTTTTTAAATAAATCTTCAACCTCATATAGTTCTTTAGATTTTGTCTTGTTATAATCTCCTTCACTGTTGCTACTTTGGATAATATTTTGTTTGATCATATATGTTACCTCTCTCCCTCTAGACAGGAATATTTTTACTTTCTTAGTGCTGTATCCCCTAATACCTGGAAGAGTATCTGGCACAGAAGAGGAATCTAATAAACATTTGTTATATGAGTGAAATCATTCATCAATTTAATTAATTAATCCTTCACGAAGGCTGCTCTATTTTCCTGGGCTGGGGTAGGTGCTCTCATCTCTGCTTCTGCACCCCCCAGGTGTATATGACATATGATTACCTAATGGGTTAATAAGCGGTTCTCATGTCTGACTCTTCAACTTGTTGCTAAGTTCCTGAAGCTCATGAACAGTACGTGATTTATCTTTGCACCCCAATGTCTCCCATGGCATTGTTGTTCACTGAACTGAAGGGAAAAGACTTTACAGACCAAATGCTGGTAACTACATTCCAGGAAAGGAGCAATGGGACAAAAGGTGGACTCCTAGGATTTTGCAATGAATTGCCTAGAAGAAGAAGAGATGGTGCTGCCATAAATTACACTATTTTTAATCAACCAGCAAAGTATATTAAGTATCCATTTGGAGTGATGGACCTATTCAGAGAGAGCATTCTAAACTGAAGGGCAGCCAATCTCTGTTCTGGTCCTGGCCCTTGTGTGAGTCTGAACAAGGCCCTTCCCTGCTCTGGGCCCATCCCAGTGAGAAGATTAGACCACAGGATACCTAAAGGCCCTTCTGACCCTGTTGTTCCAGAATTCTACATACCTAGGACAGTGAATGCTGCAGTGGAGGAGGGAATATATGCTCTCAGGAAGGGCAACCATGCAGGATTCAGAGTCAGACACACTCTGATTTAAACCCAGACTCTGGAACTTCCAACCTTTGTGAAATTAGGAAAATTCTTTAATCTATCTAAGCCTCCGTAAAATGGAAATAGTAATTTCTAGTTAATGCTCAGCACATGGCTGCTTGCCCTGCATTTCTTCCTCACATATTCCTGGCTGGCCTTTTAAGCCAAGATGACCTGAGAACCAGAGGATTCTTTTATAAACACCATCCTAGAAGTTGCATATCTCAAATGCTGCTGTAGTTTCAGCAGACCCTAGCACAGGAGCAGAAAGCCTCCCTCACAAGGCTGAAGTTTTATAGTAGTCCGCTTTGAGGTCTCTGAACAGACTTCATTTGTGTTACCCAGGAAGTTTCTCAAGACATTTCTTTTGTTAGAATTCCACGGTAAACATTCTTACAGATGACTTACGGCCTTTCAAAACACTCTGCTGCTCTCCTTCCAGAAAGGATTTTTACAGAGTGATGTCAGTAGCTTACTAATCATGACTTCCATTTTTTTCACCCCTTTTGGTCTTGCTGTTAAGATGCCGAGCAACTGCCTCTGGCTACATCAGTGTGTCAATTCCAACAGCTGTGGGATCAAAATGTTCCAGCAGTCCAAGACAGAGCCCAGAGGATCCACGAGATGAAGCACAGACTCCAAATCCAATCAGAGAGCCAATGGGAAAATTCCAAGTTAGTAGACTCTATCACCTTGGAGTGGAGTTAATGAGATGATCTTAGACATGTTTCTAGAAGGTTTGGAAATGGACAGTGTGTAAAGGTTCTTGCCCTCCCATAAGTAGCCTTCATTCATCAATGGCCCCACGATGCTAGGAGTGATGTTTCTTCTCACCACACTTCCAAAATGCTGGAAGCCCTTAAAAGAATTGAGCGAAGCACACTTTCGAGTGCATAGAACTCCTACTGGACAGGTGGCAACAGCTCCCCAGCCCTGTGGGAGCACAAGCCAGGGGCTTTCAGGAAAACACCTCTCACTACTCTCTTTGAGAGGATCATGGACACACAAGCATATGCTCAACCTCATGGTCTCATATTGCCATATTATGAACACATTTGCTAGATCACCTTATCTTTCATGTCATATAGCTAATGCAGAAGTAAGGATTTATAGATAGATTGAACTAAAGACACTTGGCCAACCCTGATTTAGGAAACTGCTCCGATTCCCATCTCTGGAAGACGATGCTTTCCCTCTGATTTCTTACTCAAATAACATTTCAGAAATAGCATCAGAGGAATTCAACTTTATTAATCAATCAATCTTCTATTCAGTTATTCAACAGACCCTTACAGAGCCCCTACAAGAAGCATGGGTTCTGAAGCTGTATTATCTGAATTTCAGTCCCAGCCTCTTGAGCACATCACCTAACCTCTCAGATCCTAAGTTTCCTAAATTATAATATGGTGATAACAACAGAACCTATCTTCTAGAGTTGTCGGGAAGATTAAGAGTCATGTAAGCTTAACTACCTGTCAAGTAGTGCCTAGCATTGAGTGGGATCTCAATAGTTGTTAGCTATTATTTCTGTAGCAGTACTAGTAGCAGTATAGAAATAATGGCATTAAGGCAGTAGCAGTAAAATGATAGTAATAACAGTATAGTCATTTAGTAATAATAGTAGTAGTGTATTAGTAGCTATAGCATAACAGTATAGTGGTAATAGTAGTGGAAATGATATGGTAATACACTAGTTATTATACTAGAAATATTATGCTAGCATAAAATTAGAAATAGTGTTATAGTAGTACAAGTAGAAGAAAATAGTACTAGGGTACTTCAGAAAATTCATGGAAAATTAGAATTAAAAAATAATACAAATCCTCCCATAAACTTTTTGAAGACCCCTCATATTGACGTATGGCAGTAATTGTAGTGAAGTTTAGTAGGCACCAGATATGAGGCCCTGGTCCTGAGGGAGCTCCTAGTCTCCCCCCAGATTACCTGAACGTCTAAGATGAAAGGAAGCTTCAGAGATCACCCAGTGCACAATCCAGACTACACAAGTGAGAAAACTAAGGTCAAGAAAAGTGAAATGATTCACACAAGACCACCTGAAGGGTTAACGTCTCAGTTTGGCCTCAAATTCTAGTCCCTTTACTATCCCTCCAGTGCTCTTTCTACTGGACCATAGGGCCATTTCTAATCCATTTACAATCCTCTTGCCATTTACCCACTTACACCCACCCAAATCTGCTCTCCTACACCACACAGGAAAGCTGAACCCCCCCAAACATGTCACCTTCCCTGCTGCATTTCCGTTTTTACATATGCCGTTCCCTCTTCCTTAGAGACCCTCTGCCCATCTTGAGAACTCCTATTCATTCATTTTTTGTGACTCGTCTTCTCTAAAAATGTTTCCTAAGTACCCACTCCATCCAGATTTCCAGGCTGTATTAGGGTAGCCCTCTTCCTTTCTCCCTGAATTTCTTGCAACAAGGTTTATCCTAGCATTTATTGTATAGCATTGCAATTCACTGTTTAGGTGCAGGTATTATTCTAAGTGCTTTAATTTGCTTAATCCTCATAAGAACCCCTATGAAGTTCTTAAAATCCATTTGTCTTGTCTGTTTTCCAGACCATTTGTTTCTTCCAAGAATAATTATTGAGAACTCACTACGTGCCATGCATTAGGCCCATGTCTGTGAACAAGATAGCTTTGCTCCTATCCACAAGAAGCTTACAGTCTAGTGGAAGAGGCAGAGCAGAAAGCAGCTGACTACAATACAATATGGTAGTGTTGTGCTAGCAGGGTACATGACAGCACACGGAGGGGGCACAAACCCAACATGGGAGGGCAGGTCAGAAAAGGCTTCCTGGGAATGTGACATCCAAGGTTGGACATGAAGAATGAGTTCATTAGATGGAGAAAGGGTGGAAAGATGTCCCAGGGTAGAGAAGTGCATGGCCAAATGACAGAAGGAGAAGAACACAGGTAGGAAATGTTGGGGTGGGGAGAACAGTAGTGCCAAGACAGAAGAGCAGTCAAAGATGGGGCTGGACAATTCAGAGCGGTCAGCAATGCAGTGCTCTGCAGGCTGCGTTACAGACATCCTCTTGTATTATGATGGTTCTACTTAATGATTTTTTTGACTTTACAATGGTGCAAAACCACCATAATTTTGACATTTTTAATTTTGACCTTTTCCCTGGCTAGTGATAGGTGGCACATAAAAAATTCAATACTTTATTATAAAATAGGCTTTGTGTTAGATGACTTTGCCCAACTGGAGGCTAATGTAACTATTCTGAGCATGTTTAGGTAGGCTAGGCTAAGCTATGATGTTTGGTAAGTTAGACATATTAAATGCATTTTTGACTTGCAATATTTTCAGCTTATGATGGATTTATCAGGATGTAACTCCATCATAAGTCGAGAAGTAACTCTACTCTGTTGGCTGGTAGGATAAATCATGAGCTCCTTGAGGACAGGATTTTATCTTATTTATTACTACGTTCTTTGTACCCAGCACAACGGCCAATACAGAGTAAATACTTAATAAGTATTAATAAGTATTTGTCTAATGATTGCATGAATGAACAAATGAATAAAAAGAAAAATACTTTAGAGAGATTCTTTTTGTTTTTTTTAGGGTTTCTGTTATTTCAGAAGAATAATTTCATCCACAAATCCTGCAACTACAATCTCTTTGGGACTGTGTCCAAAATACGATCTACAGAGCTTTTTATATAAATAATGCCTCTAAAATTTTCAGTTTCATGGATCCAGACTGGGGACGTGTGTATGGTGTTTTATAGATGAGAGAAATAAAGGCAGATTCCAGAGAAGCATCAGCTGAGCCCAAGTGATAAGAGAAGTGCCTAGAGACAAAATAACATTAAAAGAATCTTTTTAAAATACTCAAAGTACATAAATCATCCTGTAACTATGCTGTCCTGATTAGAAACCCAAAATAGAAAAAAAAAATAATTTTCTTCCAGGCTCATATTTCATAGTAAATGGCAGTTCAAAATCTGTGGGAGCCTGTAGGTTGAAGATCTTTCGGTTAGGAGCTGGAAGGACTGATCTCAGAACATCACCTTGCAGCTGGTTCTCAGGAAAAACCACAGCATGGAGTATGGGCATCCGGAACCTTGTATAGACCTCTTATTCCAGCAGAGTTTCAAGGAGGAGACAGGGCTCCCTCAGGGGCCAATAAAAGAAAGAAACAGTTAAAGGATAAACTCATACCCAGGCATGGCCCCAAAACCCAAGTCGTCCTGGGGGTCACTGTCTAAGGAACAAGCTGTCAGAGGCCTGTCAGTCATTTTTGCAGCACCCTCTGTGCCTAGGACTGTACTTAGTCAACTGAAACCTCATTCCCAACACTCAGTGACATGGTGGGTAGAAAGAGAAGAGGCTCTGTAGGTATGTAAATGTAGATTGCAGTGCTGGTCCGACCACTCTGCATGGTTTAACCAAGCTAAAGTCCAAAGTTCTTGTCTGGAAATTAAAAAAAAAAAAAAAAGACAAGAAAAATATTGCTATAAGGACCAAATGAAATTATATATTTAAAGCATGGCTTCTGGCATACAACATAACCTTGTTAAATATTAGAGCCCATTCCTACACTCATTCATTGTCACTAAAGGGTCTTTCAGAATCCCCTTGTTACTCAGTTCAAAGGCCCCCAAATTTGTGCACATGCATATAAATTACCCCTACTGCTTGCTGCAAAATGAATAAGGATTTAATAAACATTTTGGGAAATGCTCACTTTTGGGGGGCAAGGAAGAATGTCTGTCAAATAAACCATGCTCAACTGTAAATGTCTTTCATAACCACTCTCCTTGCTGCTTGCAAAAGCTTTTAAAATTTCTAAGTCTGAACTTCAAAAAATCAGAATCCTAGTGATCTAGAAGATAGTTTTGGAATCAGTCAGGCTTCAATGCAAATCTCAGTTCTACCAATTACCCGTTGTGTGATTCTGGAAGCATTCCATAATCTCTGAGACCCAATATCCTTAGCCATAAATGAAGATAATGTCTATACTTCACAGAGTTTAAACATCAAGTGACAACTTGTCCAACACAGGAGGTATTCATCAACAAATACGTGTCAAGCACCTCCAATGAACCAGGAGATAGTTCAGGGATTGATAATGCAGTTGTAAACAATATCCCTGCCCTTGTCGAGGTTTTATTGGAGGCGGGCAATAAACTGATAAACAAATAGATTTCTCTCAGGTGAAAAGAGTGCTATGAAGAAAAAGAATGCGGAGTAATAGGATGGGCAGTGATAACAGAGGTGGTGCTAGAAGCGAACACTGGATTCTCTCCCCCCGTGCTCATGCTGTTCTCCTCTTTTTGAATCCCCAAATCTCCCCCCCCCTCCTTGACCACAGGCCTCCAGGAAGATTGAATAAGGGGTTATACTCTGTTGAACTGAGTCATCTGACACCCTTTAAATAAAATTGTGGACAGCAATAGAAAAGTGCATGGTCACCAACAGGATGGACAGAGCTTGGGTGTCGCTTTGGAGACCCTTGGAAATGTACAACTATGCTCTGTCTCCAGACTTGTCATAGTTGACACTACAGAGGCGATTCTTGGGGAACAAGACTTTTCCCCAAAGAAGGCAGCCCTCAATAATGCCATCTTTGTTGCAGCAGAACATCGGTGACCTTGTTCTGAGCTGGGTCCAAGTCGAGGGGAAAGAGTGGAACGGCCAGCTGTGAAAAGATCAATTTGTTTCCAGTCCACTTTCTTACCGTCAGAGAGGCTGGCTCCCCACACTGGCTGGGTCTGTCAGGGACAGATGCCAAGTAGGACACAGATCGAGGAAACATCCCCTGTGCCCACTGAAGCAGGGACATTCAGCCTTCTGAGCGGAGGCTGTGGCATTAGCCATCCCCCAGCTTTATTGTTTTGGGGAGACACAGGTCGGGGCAGCCAAGAGAAATGCCTCAAGTCTAATTCAAAACTATAACTGTTCAAATCCTCCATTTATTCATGTTTGAAAATACCCGGTGTTGACCAGATATTGGAGAGAAGGGGCACCCATATATCGTAGCTGGGAATGTGTAACCTCTGCAGAGACCCATTTGACAGTTTAATTTCTACGGAAATTGAAAGTGCATAGGCCCTTTGTTGCAGCCAGTCCACTTCTAGGAATTTATTCTGCAATAAATTCTCAGAAATGAATCAAGATGAATGTATGAGGAGGATGTTTATTGCAGCATTATTTGTGATAGCAGGAGTCTGGACTCAACTGAACATCATGTTGTAACTAAAAAGAACAAGGTATGTGTAGATTTACATAGAGGTCTAAAAGAAAAAGGAAGAAAGCATTATTTAATTTTGTATGCATGCTAAAATCCACTTATTACATATAAAGTTAACCCCTCCATCAATGTACATGCCCTGTTCTACCTTTGCTTAGACCTCTGTCTCCTTCCACCCCAATCCCAAGATTTGGTGATACTCACAAGATAGAGGACTCATGTAGGGTCCTGTGCATGTTCAAGATGCTAGGAATTAATAGACACCTTAGATAGATATAAGAGTAGCGAGCTCGCCAGGCTCTATTAGCTCTCTGTAGATCAGTTTTTCTGGGCCAGGGTGAGGTACAAGCAATAGCCAGATGAGTAGTGAGTTGCTTCTCTGGCTTATTATTTTTCCTGAGCTCCATCTGAATGGGCAACTGAGACCATACACTTAGTATTTTCAGTTTTTCAGTCTCTTCATAATGGATGACCCTTTTCCTCCTTTCATCAAATAGCACAGAGAACAAATGAGAAGGAACCAGAAAGCCCCCCAAAGAAAGAACAGTTTATATTTGCACAATAAGAATTTGCTGCTTTCTAGTTCTAAAACATCCAAAAAATTTCCAGTTGCAAATGTTACCAACAGGTTCACAATGAGCACCAAATGTTAAAGAAAAATAAGTAATTCTTCCCATCCTGCCACTAATTAGCTGTCGAATTTTGGTCAAGCTTCCTGCTCTCTGGGCTCAGATTTTTTTGTGTTCTCTGTGATATGGAGTATATGTACTTAGACAAACTCAAGGATAGTAAATTCAGAGCCCCTGTGCCCCTTCTTTCCCTGCTTCCTCCAACAGGTGTAACTAATCAATCACAGCTTTCCTTCTTATGGATCTCAGATGATTCCTCTGAATCTTTCTTGACATAGAACTCTAAGCAGTCACTGATATTTAATTTAAGTCCATATAAAAGACAACTCTTAATTGCCTTCTCCAGACTAGATGAAGTTCATTTAAGATTTAATTATTTGAATCCCAGATCATTCATGAAGCCAACCTAGATTGCTGAAACACAAGTTAATTATTCCCATTTCTGAGTTATAGAGATAGATGCTTATAAGTCAGTATGAATGTGACTTCTGACTGCTTTGTATTGTGATCTCATTGTTATCTGTACAACCATGCTGCCTCTCTGGGGAGACTTCATTTGATTATAAAAAGGATATCTCATATAGTGATTTTCAAACTGTGGTGCACTATAATTCCAGAGATACTCAAGGATTTTCCAAGGGTTCTAGTTGGCAGAGACAGTTTAAGGGCTTTTTTAGATCCTCAGCTCCCATTTGCACTCTTTCTAAGAAAGGAATCTGAGAGGGCCAGCCTTGGGAGAGCGTGGTGCTGACAACACCAAGTCAAGGGTTCAGATCCCCTTACCAAACATCTTTAAAAAAAAAAAAGAATGGAAGGAATCTGAGGTTAGAGCCCCCTTTTCATAAGTGCTTTTCTCCCACTTTGCAAAAGGAAGCTATGCCTCTCACCCACTTCAAGTTGCTTGGGGTTTAAAATTTTCTGGGAGAGCAAACAAAGGTACAATTCAAAATTCTATGCTAAACACTGAGAAAGTGAATGCCTAATGATCTACTAACAAATCATTTTGCAAGTCAGATGGTATCCAATGCCTTGGTTACAACAAAACTGAAGGAGAGCCTAATTAAAATGTCAGTTGAGAAGTCATTAAAAATGCTTTTTGATGATTGATCCCTATGTGATTTTTGGCATACAACCTAGTAGAAGGCTATAACACTGCTGTAACAAAAGTCCTTTTTTTTCCATCTACCTATTTCTTGAAATAGGTTTCTCAGTGCTTACAACCAAAGTATGAAAACTAAGAAAAGAATTTATAATACTATCTCACATTAGCTATAAAGAATATTTCTCAACAGATACATGATGTAATTGAATAAAAATGCATCTCATTCAGAGAAGCATTCCCAATAAAACTTTACATTTCATGTCATATTAACCAAAATTTTAATATATGTACAGTAGATTGATAAATTGCATACTTCTTACAATTGTCATGACAATTCAATCCAAAAAATCCTTCGTTTTCTGTTAAAACATTATACTTGCAGAACATTAAATAGATTTTAATATGGATTTATATACATCTTTTGTTTCAGAGGAATATGATAACATGATCAGTGAAAGAATTTCAAGCATAAAAATATATTACATTAGGATAAACTTGTGTGGAGGAAATAGAATGGAAATACACATTTGAGGAAAAAAAGAAACGGTAAATTTTTAACTGTTAGGATTTTATTTGTATATGGGTTAATGAATGAATGCTGGTATCAAATCACAATGGAATTTAGATCCATTAAATCTATTCCAAAAATAGATAAAAGAGTTTTATTTGTAAATGGCTATATTTTCAATACACTTTATACTATATCCTTTGCAACCACTTAAAGTTATAATAAAAACATTTCTCAACTTAAAAAGGTGCACAGTTTTCCAAGAATATTTTAGAGGGCACAAAAGCAAACTCTTGAAGACCATTGTATTTTACCACAGTGAATTCTCTTCAATAATTATAACAGAGGAAGTGAAATGGCTGGTGTTCAAGAAGACCCTGTTTGCTGATGGACTGAGCTGTGTAAAGAAGGTGAGAACAACACGTTTTCTAACTTTAAACATTACACATCATTTGGGCTGAATTAGACCGAGTCTAGACTTCCTTGCTCATCTTCAGCCAGTCAATCCAGGTCCTATGTCCCTACCCCTGGACCCACGCTGCCCTGTGTAACTGGTTCCCTAAAGGCATTAGGAATTGAAAGATTTTTAAACCCTAGGTCTTTGTTGAGAGATTAAAAATACTCTTTCATTATAGTACACGATGCCAGTGCCTAGGAATCAATGCCTTGTCCAGGGAACACAAGCAAAGCAATAAGTATTTGTATCCTTTCTTAGGATGTTTTTTCCTTCTTTGGTCAGTTCCAGGTGCTCTCCTTTCTGGGCAGATTACTGAGTTGCAGTGAAGGCAAGGCAAGGAAGTGTTGGGAGGGGAAAAGGCATGTTACCTACCTACTGTCACTTCTGTTTTAAATAGGGTTTGCTTATCCATTGATCCACTCAGTAAGCCCTTGCTAAACACTCTCTGTACCAAGTTCTGGGTTAGTATTAGGAGTTGCCAAGGCCAAGAAGACACTACTCTTGAAGAGCTCACAGTTTACTAAGGGAAAGACAAACTCACTAATAAATAATTAAGATACTCTGTAATAGTTCTATATTAGAAGAACCTATTAGAAGAACCTCAAGGTGCTAGGGATCAGAGATGGAGTAGCCAATTCTTCAAGAGGTGGTGATATTTGAGAAGGGCCTTAATTAAGAAGTGACTCCCAACAGGAGGTCCAGCATAAATTTCAGCATGGAAGCATATATAATCTTGACATTTTGATGAATGGTAAGTAAACGGGCAAAAGCAAAGAGTAGAATTAGCGTTTAGCACGTAGAGGCAGAAGGTAAAGCTAAAGAAGCAAGATAGGGATAGATCCTATCCCATTTTGAGGCTACTATAACAAAATGCCTTATACTGGGTAATTTATAAACAGCAGAAATTTATTTCTCACAGTTCTGGAGGCTGGGGAGTCTAAGATCAAGGCACTGGCAGATTTGGTGTCTGGCGGGGGCTTGGTTTCTCATAGATGGCACCTTCTCACTGCCTTCTCCCATGCTAGAAGGGGCAAGGCAGCTCTCTGGGCTTCTTTTACAAGGGCAGTGATCTCATCTATGAGGACTCTACCCTCCCAACCTAATCACCTCCCAAAGGCCTCACATCTTTACCCCATCACATTGATGATTAAGTTTCAATATATGAATTTGGGATGGGTGGGGGGGATACAAACATTTAGATCTAGAAAGCCTTGCTAACACATTTGGAAATTGAACTTGATCCTTTGGGCAACAGGAAGGAACATGACTAGATCAGGACTTCAGGATGATAATTCTGGCTGGCCACTAAGTAGAAGACAATGAGAAAAATGCCCTGCCCACCACCAGGTCAAACAGATTCTTCAAAATACCTTAGCTGACCTCTTAACTCCCTTTTCTCCCATAAAGAAAGCAGATCTCTGAATCCACCAAATGCAATGCATTCAGAAGCATTTTTACTGAGAAGAAGAGGAAATGAACCAAAAATAACATAAGAACTACTTGTTTTACCAATATTTACAGGTGCCTACTCCTTTACATAGAGTTCTACATATTTTTTTTTCTCTACAACAAATTTGTCAAGTAGGAATTATGCTCCCCACTTTACCCACATGGGCAGTGAGTCACAGATGGCTTGAGTAACCTGCCCAGGTTCACACAGCTAGTAAGAATTATACTCGGTACAAATCCAGGCAGTCTTGCTTACATGCACTTAAGCACAGTACCATCTCTCTGTACGTATTATGATTACTGTACTGCTGCTATAGACTGTGAGAATGAAAACACATCAAGCCAGTCGAGAGAGAAGCCTCTGGGGATGAACTTTGCCTGTGCTTGGCTCAGTCTCAAGTGAGGGTGTACTACTTACATGTGCTCACAGGCCAAGTCTGCAGATGAATGGAGCATGAGCACAGTTTCCTGCTGAGGCCAGGCCCACAAAGAACTTTTTCTCCTACTGTCTCTAATCCAGAGTTGGTGTGATCGTCTCCAAATGGTGGTCAATCCTGACTCTTCCTTTGTATCTTGTGGAGTATGCATTAAAGCAAATGTACTTCACAGGGCCTGGTTTTCCAAAGCCTTGCAGTTTCAGACATTGACCTTGCAAAGGACAGGAAATTTTCCTGAGGCTATAGTCTCTGTGGTAAGATAAAGAATTGTAACACGGCAAGGTTGCTGGATCAAAGACAGAGAGGTTACTGATTGTTATGTAAAGATACTGGGAAATTGCTGCAAGAAGAGAATGTTTGCTAAAATCAAGCTTTTGTTGCAAACTGCATTATGGAAGGTCACCTTGCCTGTCTTACTGAATGTTACCAGCTTCTATTGTTAAACTTGTTAAACTGTACTTAGCAAAAACCCCACCTATGTTCTCTTCCTGTAACTTCCTGGTCTGAAGAATAAATGTGGGAAAAGAACCCCAATTCATGGTTAATTTCCCAAATGGAAAGAATGCCTAGCTCTTGAGGGTTCCAGGAGATTAACCCTTTTGGGGGGCTTCTCACTGCTCAGAAGAGATGGGCTTTGAGTAACCTTTGGTGGTTCCATCACCCAGGGGAAAATGGGTGACAAATCCGTGGGAGGCAAGCAACAATATCTTCTGATCCCATTTCAATGAATGGCATCACCATCCCTTGGGCCTCCCATCCAGTTGTTATTTCTTTCTACTTTATTTCCTATATCTCATCAATCACCAAACCCTATCAAGCTTGGCTTTAATATCACCAGAACTTGCCCACTTCCCTAGATCCCCAGAGCTCCCACCCTGGTCCAAGCCACAATCCTCTCTTGCTTAAATAGCTACAGCAGCCCCTCACTGATCTCCCTAGCTCCAGCCTGCCTTCTTCTTAACTTTGCTTCATATCACAGCTAGGATGGTATTTCCAAAGCATGTATCTATATTTGTTCCTTTCCTGTCGATGCTCTGGAATGGCCTCCCAGCACTTTCCTAGAGGAGGAGTTCAAAATCCTTCACATGGCTCTCAAGGCTCTGCATGAAAAACTGTCAATATCTCTGTCCCACTAACTCAACACCCAGCACTCCCTCCATGCTCCCACCTTCACTTCAGGAACATTCCCAGAATGCAGCCAGATGTTCCTCCTCTCCATGATCTGGTAAGAGTAGGTCCCTCTGCCTCTCTCCACTCCCTCCTTTCTTTCCCTCTCCTCCCCAACTCTAAATCATATTCAAGATTCTGTTCAGGCATAACCCTCTCTAGCAAGCTTTTCTTCCTCCACCCTGACCCACCATCAGTTCCTAGATCCTCTACTTGCCCTACAGTGGCACTTATCACATTGGATGACAATAGTCACTTTACTTGTCTGCCTCCTCTTCTGGGCTATGATCCTCTTGAGGGCAAGCCCCCTGGTTCATCTAAGTTCTTCACTTCCCAGCACAGTGTTCAACACAAAGCAAGTGACAGGTAAATACGTATTAAATGGATAAATATCTTCACTTTCATCTTCACCTCCTAACGATGGCTATATGTTCTCCTAATGGATGCTGTGTGTTTGTGAATGGGGTGATTGCAAAAGTTAAATGAACTTGAGCCCTGTCATTATCTCACTGGAGCCTCCCCCAGCCTCCCTCTGTGGGTATGGCAAAGATGGTTTCATCATCTCTGTGTTTCCTTCAGTATGGGCACCAACACATCCAGCTCATTGGAAATGGACTGAGAAATACGCCATCTGCAATTTTAAAGATCTAAACAGGATTTCTGAGTGTAAGTGAGAATGTGGCAAATTTTTCACACCTGCTTTTCCAAAACAGAAACAAATCCACTTCTAGCTCTGCAAAAGAAGCGTTCTTGTAGGATTTCCTTTTGGGGGTAATTTTCTAATAGAGAGGGATTCAAACTACTGAATGGAAACCATTGCCTCACTCTTCTGTCCTTCCCCCCAACACGCACACACACACTGAGAAACAGATGTTTGAAGACTTTCCGAAATCAGGATTTACCCAAAGAAGGGTTGTGTTTCATAAGCTATGTCATTAAGAGAAAGAGGGGCTTGCTAAAGGTCAAAAGAGAAAGGGCAGAACACAGATGCCCAAACCCTGCCCCATATCATGACACACAGCTGTTTGGGAGCAGAAGTTTTGCAAATCTGATCCTAAAACATGTCATGACATCACGGAACATTCTTTCTATTACGATAAGTCACAGAACAATACATGTCCTTTACTTCCTAGTTAATGCCTACAGCAGGAGCCCAAGATATTCAATGCTATGACTCCTTGGATACACCACTGTTAAGCTTTCTTAGCATATTTTTTAATATAAAATGATCCTTTGATGGATATTGCATTAATTGAATAGGGAAAAGAAGGATTCCAAAGATTTCAATAAAACTTATTTTATTCCTACCACGTTTAGGGAACTGTTATACCAGGCTGTTGGAGCACGCAAAGCTAGATAAAGCATACATTTTTAAGCCTTCCAGGAGCTTAAAATCTCAGATCCTCCACTTACTCATTTTTAATATGGAGCTGGTAACATCTGTCCACAGTCAATTTGAGAAGATTCCATGAAAACAAATTATAAAACAATTGTCCCAGTGCCTGCCACATAGAGGTTTGTAATACATGTTACTTTCCTTGTTTTATAATCTCATGAGAGAGGCACATATGGAAACAATTACTTAGGATCCAGGCAAAGCAAGACCATCAAGGAGTAGAGATACAAGTAAAATATAGAGAGGCATTCCTAGATGAACACTGAGGAATGATTTACAGAGCAGGTGGCATTTGGGTTCAGCATTGGAAGATGAAATGGCATTTTAGGTAGGATGAGGAGGCTCTCTTCCCAGAAGCCTGTGTAACTGAAGTGCATCATTTGAGCATGAAAAAGAAACACTTCCTGGCTCAGCTAGTTATTACTGTGTCATTTGTTAACATTATCAAATCTTTTCCATGTGTCTGCCTCTTATCCAAAAATAGATTACAAACGAGAGACTGAGATTCTACTTCCCAGCACATCGTCAGCCTTTGTCTCTTCCATACATGAATGGGACATGATGCCTAGAGGCTATTAAGTCTCGGTGTTATGACTATACGATGACTCAATCTTCTCCAGAGAATAGAAACAGCCATCAGTTCCCCAGGGATGGAGGCAGGAAGGGGATCTTTGTATTGCAGAGTCTTTGGCAAAACAGAGTGGTACCTAAATAGGTAGAGAATCAGTACCCACCTTGGTGCTCGTCATAGCCATAAGAAACTATAATGTGCAGCAGAGATTATATGTGGACTACAGCCTCAAGGAGCACATGACTAGAAGAATTCCCTAGCCTAGAGGCACGCACACAGGGGTTGCTGATGGTGCCCAGATCACTATGGAAGAGTGGAAGTTCTCCTTATGGCCAGCCATGAGCAGTTCCATTGTGTACCATGAAAATCCCTATTTCTAAGTGGACATTGTCATTTTTGGAAAGTTGGAGAAGATGAATAACTGCATCCTTCTTAGCACACAGTACTCATCATGATCTATTCCAGCTGTTCCTCTCCCACTTAGATCCTGTGCTCATATCTCCTGAACTACCCACCACTTCAGAAGTCTCTTCCACGCCCCCTTGCCTTTGCTCACACTGTATCTTCTACCAGAACGCCTTCCAAAATACTTTACTTTAAGGATGTTTCAAGATTCAGTTCAGAGATAAATCAGCTAATCCTCCCCATAACCTGAGTTAAATGATCCTCATCTAGCACGTACCTGCCTCAATCACAGGACTGATTCAGCTGGATTGTAATAGTCCTATTCCTTGTCTCTTTTTCACACTTGACTGTAAACTCCTCAAGAGCAGGTACTGATTGTTTAGGTCCCTGATCCTAGCATTATATCTAGTGTACAGGGAACACCTGGGACTTGAAACAGGAGGTGGCAGCAGCATGTGTACCTTGGGGGAGGCATGGAATGCATGCCCAGGTGAGAGATGGGAGGTACTAGGAGCTAAGTTCACCTGTTTCACCTGTTTGCAAAAAAGGAATGCCAGGAGGAGCCAGAGATACTTCCATCACTACTCAGTGGCTGGGAGGTCTTGGATTAGTCATGCTTTCTGCAAAAGACTAGCTTTCCCCTTACTCGAACCAAATTAAACCACCTAGTAAGAGGCATCTAGCTCAGTGGTTAAGACTTAGGCCTTGAAGGAAGTGAGACATCTTTGGAATCCTGGCTTTTCCATTTAGTAGCTGTTGCCCTTGGGTGAGGCAGCTTTGCTGACCCTCTGTTATATCAGCTGCCAAGTGGAGATGCTAATCTACACATCACTGTTTCATAATTGTGAGATAATACTTGTTATGTATAATATAACACAGTACTTGGACTATAACTCCTCCATAATTAATAGCCATTCTTACTCTTTCATGTTGCTATAGACTGCGTGTTTGTGTCCCCCCAAGATCCACATGTAGAAACTTAATCCTCAGTGTGATGGTGTTTACAGGTGGGGCATCTGGGAGGTGATTAGGTCATAAGGGTGGAGCCCTCCTGGATAGGATTAGTGCCCTTATAAAAGAGACCCCAAAGAGCTTCCTTTCTCCTTCTGCATGTGAAGATACAGCAAAAAGATGACCATCTATGAATCAGGAAGCAGACCCTCATCAAACATGAATCTGCCAGCACTTTTGATTTCCCAGCCTCCATAACTGTGAGAAATAAATTTGTTTTTTATAAGCTACTCAGTATATGGTATTCTGTTATAGCAGCTTGACATACAAACTCCCTTGAGATTTCTGTTATTTATGCTTTTTTAAAAAAATTACTGAATACTTATCATCTGTCATAATAAACACAAGAAATACACAGACAGAAATACCAAGCCCTGCCCTCAACAGAAGATCCCAATATCATTTTGGCTTTTTCTATTGCTCAGTTTCCTTCCTTTTGTTGGATAGCATTGCCAACAAGCCCTTCTTCTTGCCTGTCTTAGGGTAAGTTTGGGTCCCCGAAGGTGAAAGGCCAGTCCAGAGCACACCAGGCAACTGTGGGTCTCTCAGAGCCAGAGCTGCTGTCTATGTAATCTGATCTGGCTGCAGAGTATGTGACTAAGCGAAACCCCATCTGCTGCGAGGTTTCCCTGGGTTCCCAGGAGGGACCTGAGCAGGATATGAGGCGGCGGCGGCGGAAGCAGCAGTGAGGTGAGGGGTCTGCACGGAAATGGTGAGATCCCCCACGCGTAATGTGTCTCACCGCAGGACGGCAGGGGCCTCCCCAGCATGACATCATCTTGGAGCTCACCCGGGCCCCAGTCTGCATACACTGCTCCTTCCACGTGGGCAGAGGACTTGGGATGTGCACATGTGTGTGCATGTATGTGCATGGTGTGCAGATGTGTGTGTGTCCACACATGGGTGTGCATGTTGTGCCTGTGCATGCACGTGTGTGTGGTTTATCAATTTCAGCTCTATTGACATTTTCAGCTGGATAATTTTTTGTTATGTGGGGTTGTCTTGTGCATTGTAGGATGTTCAGGAGCATTGCTGGCCTCTACCCACTAGTTGCCAGATACACCTCCACTCCCCTCCATCCCATCTCACCCCCCAGTTATAACAGCCAGTTATAATGTCTCCAGTCATTGCCACATTCCCCCTTGTGGGGGACAAACTTACCCCCAGTTGAGAACCACTGGCATAAAGCAAAGAATGAAACACAAATTAGACCCTCTTCCTATTAAAGGCAGGAAAGAATTCAGGAAAAAATAAAATACAGTAAGTCTCCTTGTGTAATTTTATAAATGAACTAAAAGCTGGGCAGTTACGTTCATTTGATGGTTCAGATGATAGCCATTAAATAAAGAGGGAAATCTAGAAGTAATAATTACCCACTCTTTAGCATTTTCTGTGTCCTAAGCATGGTGCTAAGTGCTTTACCTCACTGACTCCTCACAACAGCCCTAAGGAGGTGTTCTGATTTCCATTTCATAGATGAGGACTCTGAGGCTCAGGGGGCTGGACAGTCTTGCCCAGGAGCATGCAGCTAGTAAGTAACTGAGCTGAGGTTTGAACCCAGATCTGCATGTCTTTAAAGTCAGAACTCAGAGCCATTTAGTTCTCTTAGTCCATTACTTCAGAGTCTGCATTTAGCACCATAAAATATTAAAGGTCTATGATTCAAACCGGTGAGTATTTAAAAAGAACTTCTACGTCCAGCATCAGCCTAGACAGAGGTGGGTAGATTTGAGTGGGACACTCAGACTTCCCATTCCCTTACTTAAACAATACTAACCAACATTTACAAATCAATATGAGATAGTACATAATTAACCCCTAAAGGGATGGTACATATTAAAGAAGTATAAAGTAAATAATAGGCTGACTAGAAAGAATATATGTTAACAAATGCATTTCTAGTAAGTGAAACTCTCCCTGAGTGGGGTGGCCCATACACCATGAGGTTCATCAATGAGGACTTGGAGTTGAAAGCATGAGCATTGGCACCAAACGGTTCTGGGTTCTAATCCTAGCTCTGACACGTACTAGTTGTGTGGCTCTGGGAAAAAGACTTTATACCAAAGAGCTTCCGTTAACTCCTCAACAAAATGAAGATTAAAATACTCACATCTCAGGACCGGTGGGATTAACTGAAACCAGGGAGTGGGGACTAGCATGGGGTATCTCACAGCCACTTGGCTTTGCTTTCACTGCGCACATCACTCTTCGTAATTATACACTTATTTGCATACTTTTGGGTTTAATGACATAGGTGTGTTCCAGACTCCTATGAGTCTGGAAGTTCTTTGAAAGGGAAACCATGTCTCTTTTATTCAACTGCCTCTCCAGCACCTCACATAAGTACTTGGCACACAGTATGTACTCATTTAAAATATGCTCAGTAAATAAGAAAGGTTAGTACACTCTCTCTCTCCCTGTATTTTCTCCAAAAATAATGAATTTCCAAACATTGGAAGTATTCAAGCAATGAAAAAATTAGATTTGCTGTATCTGTGTATTCCTGTCATAGCCTCTTATGGTGATATGCACTACAGTACATATTACATGGATTTGCAGTTACTACTTTTATGGTTATAAACTACTTCAGGGCTGGATGAATCTCCTATCAATTCCAGTGACACTGTTCCATTACCTGTACCCAAGGTGTAATACATGTCTGAGTACAATAATTATTTGTAAAATAAAGATATTGATAGATTAGGAGGCATTGTTTGCTGAATTAGGACTCAGACAAAATTACCATCCTAATAGCTTACAACTCATCAGTTCTAGGCTTTGCAACTCTAACTGCTGCCAACTCTGCTCATAGAACATCTAACAACCAGGAACAAAAGATTGGGGTTATTTTTATTGTTCCAGAAAAACAGAGACAATCGATAATCCTGTATTGAATTAAATTGGCTGCTTTTACAAGGAAACTTGTGATCCAGATTTTCCATAACCAATCTGTTACTTCAAAGATGGTTAGATTCAGCCATTCATGCATAGGACAAACATCTATAGAGTGCTTACTATGAGCCAGCCACTGCTCAAGGTGCTGGTTAAGTCCTGTTGGGTCTTTTAAGACCTACAGAATGGTTTTGATATTAGACATTCTTCTCAGTTACTGTTAGGAAAGCAGCTGTTCCTATTGGATTGTTTGGGGTAGACAGCAATAAAGGGCTCAGAAGTTTTGGAGTCAAACATTTTATCCTCTGAAGAAGGGAACATGTGATGCACAAAGGAAACAGTTAATGAACTGATCCACACACACACTTCCTAGCCAGAGGTCAGCGTCTGAACAGAATGCTTAGCCATTGAAAAGTCTGGCATACCTGCAGGTCTCATCTCCCCAACCATCATGCAACTTCCCTGAAAACAGAAAAAGCTATTACTTCATCTGTAACTGTTCCCCATGAGAGGGAGGAAGAAAACTAGCATATTCTGCACTGACCATAAGCTGGGAGCTTTACATATGCAGCCCTGCAGTGCGTACATTACTTGACAATACTTGAGAGTAATACACATCTCACTTATTTATTTCTCTCAACCATGCCATTTCATTCCTAGTTCTCACCCAAGTGACTGGCAAAATTAAATCTTTACTGTGTTGGGACTTATTCCCAATGCCCATTGGTTTACACAGGAATCTAGGGGTCATAGATGGCCCAGAACACTGAGGAAACAGCTGCATGTCTCATTCCTCCATGACAATGGCATGTAACCTCATTGTCTGGGCCTGCATCCCTTAAAGTGAGTATCTCCGCTCACTTTCATACCTAACTACATGCTGGGATCTTGGCAAGACCTGGGAGCCCAATCAGGGTGCAGTCTCTCTGGATATACCCCCTGGCTGTGCCAGCTGAGGTCTCCCACCTCCTGTGGCACTGTACTAGAAGAGAGTGTCTGTCCCATCCCACGAAACCTACAACTCCTTGCATTCACCATTCTATTGCATGTCTGTTGGGTTAGTTATTTCTGCCCAGTGTAATGAATGTTACAATATGATTTGGGGGTCCAAATTCAGGTCTTTCCAACCTCATATGTTAGATATTTGTCTGATTCTCACATCCCTACATACTCACTAGATCAGCATTATTCAAACTCAGCATTACCGAGTTATTGACATTCTGGTCCAAATAATTCTTTGTTGTAGGGACCTCATCCTGTGAATTGTAGGTTTTTAGCAGAATCCCTGGCCTCTGTCCACTTGATGTCAGTAGCAACCCCTAAATCAAAACAACCAAAATGTCTCCAGACATTACTAAATATCCCCTGGAGGGCAAATCATCCCTGGTTGAGAAACATGCCCTGTAAGGTAAGTACTAACACAGGGCATGTGTATGCCATCAATATATAAAATGAGGAAATGGGTGAGTGAAAGAATTAATCAATGAAAGCATTACCAGCCCCTTTCCTTGCTTCCCCTTCCCCCTTTTTCTCTTTTAGCAAAGAAAGCAAAGCAGTTAAACATACTCTCCAGGAAAACATAGTAAAAAGGGTCCTGCACAAGATGAAAAGAGTTTGGGATCTTCACCACACATCCAATCCCAGCTATTTATTCCTGGTCACGTAACTTTTCTTCCCCGTGCCTCCATTTGGAACTAATAATAGCATCTATCCATAGAGTTGTTATGAAAATTAAATGAGATTAGTACAAGGGTAATCCAAAAAGCTTATGGAAAAATAGAATTAAAAGATAATATGAATCTTTCCATGAACTTTTTGAAGACTCCTTGTATATGTAAAGTTGTAAGAATGTTATTCAGCACATAGTAAATGCTCAATAAAAAATATCAATCACTATTTATAAGATATCGCTAGTGGCAGAAGTGACAAAGTGAAACATTTTTCCTCTATGAGGGGCCCTTTAGAAAGCAACCACCCACTCACACACCTGCCCAGGTGTGGGCTCAAGAATATCATGCCTTTTACCTATGTTCCCTGCTTATCTCACTGGCTCTGTAAGGGCCTGAATCTGTACTCTGACACTCAGGGTACAATATCAGCTTGTCACCACTTCTTTAGTGGGTGTCTTCCTGCTCTACCTAGGTTCTACACATAGCTTTGATATCAGTAGAGTATCCAGAGTTGGGAGAAAAGAATCCATCAGCCAACCATAGCTCTCAGAACTACAGGAACTGGGCTGCCATACTGCCCTTCACAAAGACCTCCCCAACACCGAGCTGGCCTGTCTTTTCATTGCAAGAGAGATAGTGGACAAAACCTTTTTAAATTTAGCCAAGGTTTGGTATGGAATTTATCTTTGTCACAGCTTTGGTGATAGAGCTTGGAATGTATTAAGTCTAACCATATGAAAGTACCATTTTTGTAGGCCTAGTGCGGTTTATCATGGGTAATTTCATATGAATTACTTATTAGATTAACCATGTAAACAAAATAGCAACTTGCTAAGAAGCGATAGTACTTCCACTTCCTTCAGAAGCAACTATTTACTACTGATTTCTGCTCATTAAACTGGGCTTTCAGAAGCTCTCTCCTTGGCAATACTTGACTCGCTTAGATGAGCCACTAGCAGGACAGTCGGTCTTCTACAATGCAGCTGTCTCACTGATTCACCCTGGCTTCCACCTCCTCCTGTCCATGGGGAATATCAAGTCTTCACCGGCATTTCCTTATAAAGTATTTCCAGGGGGGAAATCTTCTGTCATCTGCCTCGAACAATGAGTCATCTATCTATACTCACTTAAGAGCACTTCCCGTATACCATTCGTCTTCAAGTCCAGTCCAATCCTGGCTTGAGCAGGTGTTACAAAGCCTTTAGAAAGCCTTTGGGCTTCCCCTACAGAGGCTGTTCTCTGAGACAGTGTCTGAAAACTTGCTTGGCATCTCACTAAGGGGCTCTTAGGGTCCCCCAGATACCACAGGCACATCACATGAGATCACTGAGCACAAGGGAAACCAGAGGGAAGCTGGAAAGAGACGGTGCTTGTGCACTGTTCACAGATGCCCTGAGGAAGTGGGGAGCCTGGTGGGCGTCCACTTACTCCTCCCAGCTCCCTTTTTATGTCTTTTCTATCTAAATAGAAGCAGCCCAATCTATGTGAAGAATTTTTTAAGCAATAAACTCCTGTGGATTTTGTGGGTAGTATACTAATCTAGACAAGTTTCTTCCTCCACAAGGAACATCGTTTCATGGATAAGCAGACCTGGATTTTAGCTTCAGCACCGTTCACAGTGTGTGGGCAAGGCAGGCACCCATGCAGGGCCTCATTTTCTTATCTCTAACTGGAGGACAGTTATCTCATAGCTATCTTCACACTTGACAAAGTGTGCTGAGGGTGAATTCTCTGAGTTATGAGCAGCTACCCAGAGATGCTGGACACTTGTTGGGGTCAGGCTGAGCCTGGAAGGATAAAGGTACAATGTGCAAGTCCAGATTTCCTCCTTGCTGTGGGCCAATCACTCAGCACTGCAAAGCTCCCATGTCAACAGGCCACTTCACAACTGTCAGACTAAGGGTGGGGGTTGCAACTCCCCCCAATTTCCCTTTCCTTCCCTGTCCTCCAGCCAACACCTAAAAAGTCTCATTAAAGGAACTGAAAATCTAGAGATGTAGATTTACATCGAAGGCCGACATCTCTAGGAAATGTGGTTCTACCTTTCAAAATAAGTTAATACTATTTCTCCCAGACAAATAATCTCTCTAAGCAACACTAAACATTACTATTTTTAAGGCCCTGTCATGCACAAGGCAGAGATATTATCCTGTTTAGTTCTTGTATTCGTTTTCTGTGGCTGCTTTAATAAATTACCACAAACTTAGTGACTTAAAACAACAGAGATTTATTTGCTTACAGCTCTGGAGGCCAGACTTAGTGAGTCTTAATAGGCTAAAATCGAAGTGTCAACAAGGCTGGACTTTCCAAAGCCTCCAGGGGAGAATCTGTTCCTTGCCTCTTCCCGATTCTGATGACTCCTGGCATTGCTCAGCTTGCGGCCATATCTCTCCAATCTCTGTTCCCTGGTCACACTGCCCTCTTTTCCTCTCTAATCAAGTCTCTCTCTGCCCTCCTCTTATAAAGACACTTGTAATTACATCCAGAATGATCTCCCCATCTCAAGATTTTTAACTTAGTAATAGCCACAAAGTCCCTTTGCTATACAAGGTAGTATTCACAGGTTCCATGGACTGGGACACAGACATCTTGAGGGATCATTACTCAGTATCTCACAATCCTCCTATCAGTGCTTCAAAGTGGGTATTTTCTCTTCTATTTTACAGATACAGACACAAGATGGGGCTCACATAGGTGAAGGAATCTAATAAAGGTCACACACTAATAAATGGCAGAGCTGAGACCTAGCCCAAGCCTGTCTCATTTCAGATCATGAGCTTCTATCACACCCTTGAAACTGATAAAATGACATGCTATTAGACGGTTTCTGCAATGGAAACCAAAGAGCACAGTAACTGGCATGTGAAGGCTTCTGTCAAACTACCCATGGGCTACTTGACTCTAAGCAAGTCTCTTGACCTCTCCTCACCTTGATATCCTCACTTGTAATATGGGGGTAGCCCGGTGTGAGGACTGAGACAGTGTAACTATTTTGTAATGTTATCAGCAGACATATGTGGGTGTATTTGCCCCTGCTCCTGCTGTTGGAAGGCCATGGAGTGGGAAGTAGTAAAGTTAAGGACTGCCTAGTCAGGACAAAGGGCCAACCCAGGGCACTCCCCAAAGAAGAGAAAGGTTCAAGTATCTCTGTGATGTCAGTCCATATAACTCCAGCTCCCAGCCTTGCTCTGAGGCAAGTGACGCCACCTGCTGACTCTGAATAGGGGAATGTTTTCACCTGAGAAACACAATGGGCAAAGCCTTGGAAAACAATGAAAGAACAGGGCCCTCCTTCAAGACCTTCTATTGAACACAGATGGGCAGATATAGTCTCACTTTTCAAAGGACGTTAGTACTGTTTCTCCCAGACAAATAATCTCTAAGAGCAACAATGAATATTGCTTCAGGAAAATACTCACTCATTTCAATGAGCGTGTGTGTGTGTGTGTGTGTGTGTGTGTGTGTGTGTGTGTGTGTGTGTGTGTGTGTGTGTGTGCTCCATGTGTAGCAAGACGGAAGGGAAATTTATGAAGAACGTTTGAGTAAATAGGTGACCAGTACACTACGTTCGGTCAACTGGGAATCTCATGGCCTTCCATCAAAGAAATTATCTAGTTTTTATTTGCTTGTGCCTGTATATTTTTTATCGATTCTTCTTATTTTGGGGAGCACATTTCTAGAATATAGCTCTGAGATTATCTTTTTCATCTTTTACACATGAGAAAATAAAGGTCCAGATTAGAATAAGTGACTTGCCTATAATAACACAGTTTGGAGACTACTTCAGAGGTGGTAAGCAATAGCATAGACATTTGACATTACTTTATCCTGAGAATAATGCCAGGAAGTATCAGTTGTTATTGTACCCATTTTATAGATAAGATCCCATAACAGCAGAATTAAATGATCTGCTCAAGGTCCCACTCTTTTTCCTAGCTAGTTAGTGGTTGTGTTAGGATTGCAACCAATCCCCTGTTAGACAGTCCCTCAATTCCAGCATTAGCACAGACAGACACGGGCTTTTCACAGCAGCCAAAGCAACATAACCAAAGTCCTCCTTGCTTCATTAGATCTTTATGCACAAACTCCATAATCACTCAGCATGGTCCACATGAGTCCAAGAATGCCAACTTTGCCTTTGGACAATTGTTAAATACATAAGAATGAACCCATAATAATAGTTAGAAGGTTGGGGGCTGGAATCCCCTTAGGGAGTTTGGATACCCTTGCTGCTATTTGTTACCCACATGCCTTGGATATTTACTTGACTTCTCTGTACCTCACAACCTCCATCTGCAAATTGGGAATAACAAGACCTACCCAGTAGGCTCACTGTAACGATTAAAGAATTTAATACATTCAAACTGCTTAGTGGCCAAATCACAGGAATTACTTGATACACATTAGCCATCATTATCTTTAGTTGTCCACAAAAAGAACTCTAAGAAAAGCCTAGGAGAGAAGGAAAAGAGACAAAATTATAGTTCCTCACAAACATTTAACCCAGCTGTGACAAATCAGGCAAAGAAATTCAATCTGCATTGATTTCAAAGCTATGGATTCCCTCTGTAACTAGTATCAAGCCCAATGTGGTTTGACTCACTTGTATTCATCACCACAGCCTGGGCTCAGACCAGGAAACATGATCAAAACTGCCTCTCAGACCTGTATAGGGACTACACAACTGCAGAACTTCTAACTCAGCTTTGGCCGGTGCTGGTCTTGTAAACTCTCCATCTTTCTCTTCAGCCTCCAGCTAAGAGGCTGTGTTAAGAAAGTGTTAACAGGACAGCACCAGGTGGTTTCAACTCCCCTCTACCCTCTGCTAACCCCTGCAGAGCCCAGAAATGCTTTAGATAAAAGCAGAGACTCATGCTTTATAAGCACACTACAGCTATGCAAAGTGTGAACTATCCACTGGGACTTTGGGGAAACACACACACACACACACACACACACACACACACACACACACACTTCATTCAGCATCAAAAATCTCTACATAAGGCATCACTGTTTGTTGAGCACATTCTTTTTACTTGGTCTTCACAGTCTCACAAAAGAGTAAACTGAGCTCAGAGAGAGGGTGTGTTTTTCTCAAGGTAAGCACCTAGTATGTAGTCAAGATAGAACCCAAGGCTACCTGTGCCACTCTTACGCCTTTTCTACCTTTTCCATCATGCTGCCAGTCAGCTGGCCAGTCAGTTCCACGGGAACATTAATCTACCTCCCAGTGCTATGGGCATGTACAGATGGAAAGCACACTCCTAGTCCTCAAGGAGCTCTCAAAGACCAGTTGGAGAGATTGATGAATAACCAATGATAACAATTAAGTGCTCTGATCATCTAATAAATCATTTCAAGATTGTTTTTACTCTTTACCTCCAGAATCTACTGTAGGTCATATGCTATTCTAAAAATTATGATATGTTAGAATGATATTCAAACAAATAGACGTAGGCACTAGCCACAAGCAGATGCTGATTATGAGCAGATCTACTAATAAGCAGATGGAAAGGCACAGTCCCTACCCTCAGGTGTCCATGGTCTAGTGGTGTAAGCAGGCAAGGGAAATGTGCAATGTGCTAAAAATGAAAAAATGGTAGTGTGAATGAGCATGGAAGAGGGACCCTTCTCTCTGGATTTGAGGGTCATTGAACTTTCTTAGAAGTACCATGGAATAAATCTTGAAAGAATAATAAAGGAATTTTCCATGTGGATATGGTGGCTCTCATTTCAGGGAACTGTGTGCAAAGGATCAGAAGCTTCTAAATTATTTCTTTAAATTTTTCGCTTAAAATTTTGAGTTGCTAAGATCCTGAGGAATTGCCCATTTGGTAACCAGAACACTGAGGTGCCTGGATCACAAGAATTACTCAATAAATGTGAGCCAATGTTATCTTTTGTTGCCAGAGAAGGGAAGGGATTTGCCCATTTTCACAGAGCAGTTGCAGCTTCAGGACTTGAGCTCACTCCCAACCAAAGCTCTTCCCAGGCTGCTGGGCTGAAGAGACAATCAGCGTATTGATTGATGGGGCAGCCAACTTGCCCTGTTTCCTCAGGCAGGAAAGCTCCCATCCATCCTAGCACTTACTTGATAAAGTCTTTGAGATTTTTGGTCCTTTGTTGTCTGAGGAAAAGTGAGAAGAGATGGAAAAGAAGAGTGCCTAATCTGCAGACAAGTTGAGAAACCTAGACTTTAAACAAGTGCACCTAAATAGATGATTGGCCCACTGTATTGCATCAGAGCTCCTCCATTGCTTTGGGAGAGATTTCTGGCAATTATACAGTCACATGGGACTTCTGGATGGGAATCAGCACACTAAAGAATCCCGAGAAGAGGAGGAGATCTGGACCAGGGAAGAGGTGCATAATCAGAGTAGGAAGCTGCAGATCCCATGGGGGAGTAGACACTCAACTTCCTCAGACAGAGCTAGTCCTGGCCAATATTCCACTCACTGGCTGGTCTGACCGTCTGGAAAAAAAATGTATTACATTTAACAGACCTCTGAGGAAATGAGAATTATCTTACCTGAGGCAAATCTCCACACAGGAGTGAGTGTGAACTGCAAACAAGCAACAACAAAAATCAGTCTTTGGCGGGGAACTCTGTGCAGAAGTGCTGTTTACAAGCATTCATCCTGCCCTCTCATGTGGAAAACAGGGCTTAGGGTACTGAGAAGGATGCAACCACCAGAGATCAGATGCCAAGAGGTATGTCCTCTGCCAAACAGGAGGATAAACAATTATTAATTTCCATAAACATCCTCTGTGGTAATGTCTGGTGTGATTTGATTGCTCAGTTCTGACTGTGATGGCCATCTGCATGGAAAGCAGCCATAGGTGCCTTGGATAAGTCATTTCTCCTCTATGGGCCCCCTTTTCTTATTTGTGTGGAGGGGAGGGAGAGATCACCTCCAGCAGCACCAGCACCACCAGCACCACCACACACACCCCCCCACCCATTTAGCTTTTCTATGGACTTTCAGCTCAGTCTAAGAACCATACGGACACAAGGCAGATTAACAAAAGAAAAGCATACAAATTTTATGAGTTTCCATGTACATGGGGATCTCCACTTTGAGAGTGAAGTCTGAAGAAATGGCGAAAGCAAGATGCTTTTATACTTTTTAGACAAAGAACAATACATTTGTAAAAAAAAAAAAAAAAAAAAATGACAGGACAAAGGATACCTGGCTAGGGGCAGTAAATTCTAGGTGAGGCACTAGAAGACATATGGAGGGTGTAAAACCAATGGAAGATAAGGTTTACTTTGAGATGTTTATTCAGGTTCATTGCAGCCCCAGTCCCCAGTTTCTGGTGATAAGGACTCTTTTCTCACCCTGGCATGGGGAAGGCACCCCTCCCAGAGTAATCTTTATGGCTTGCTGTATTTAGGAAAAGGCAGGTCAGCTAGCCCTTTCTGAAACTATAATTTCTCCAGTGTATTTAGTTCAAAATAATCAATATACCAATTTGGCATATTTTGAGATGACATATCCTTCACTCCTTTGTGTGCAATGGAGAAGGTGGACACAGTAATCCAGTTTCCTTCTCAGGTCTATGGGTGAAAAACGAAGAATTTAATTATAAAGCACAGCATGTCAAACATTCACTTTTTCCTTCGTTATTTCATTCAATCAATGACCATTTACCGAGATTCTACAATACCTAAGGCTCTCTGCTAGGTACAGAAAAAGCAGGTGTGGTCACCGACCACAGGAAGTTTAGAGTCTAGGAGGAAAAACTAGACATACACATACATAATTATACCATATAGGAGCAATGAATTTCCTAACCAAGTTACAAAATGCTATACTGCGTGGAAGCATTTCTGTGGAAGAAATCTATCTAGGAAGCTCCATAGTAAAGTCAGATCAGAACTGGGTGATGTGGGAGATGGAGGTGAGATTCTAGGTAAATTACAGCATAAGCAAAGGTCCAGGTATTGGGGAGCACATGGTTCATACAGACCTATCTACGTGGAACAGAGTCTGCAAACGGACCAGGAATGGAAAACAAGTTCTTCTCTGGGCCTTCCTTGCTCAGATGCCGAGGTGGAGCTTAAGATGCCACACAGGTTGGGGAGAAAACCCCTTCAACCTATAGTGTCTTGTAAAGATAAGTAATAAAGCTAATCATCCTTTCTCTATGTTATCAGAATGTACTTCTATGATAGTTGTTAACTGAAGGCATCATAGTATTCTTGTTAGTCAACTCCACTAGCCTCCCTCCTACCTTGAGGGCCAGCCTGATTATACGTGGCTTTGTTTTCTCTGTGATTGGCTAAACCTCTTGTAGTAGACACTAATCAATGATTGCAGAACACTAAGAGGACTGAGGGTGGGCTGTGGAAGGTGGGTTGGGTTTGAGACATTCCCAGAAGCCATATTTACCATCCAGTTTTCTAACATGCTTTCTAGTCTTATTTATATACATGCATAATTACAAATATATATTGATTATATAGTGTATGTAAATATACTATATATGTCATATGGTATGCATTATACACTATTCTAATATTTTATTCCCTAACCCAGGAGATAAGCGCAATAGATTTAGGAAAGCCAAGAGGCATGGAAGCATTCACTATTGGCTGAAAGACGCAGCCTTGTGCTACTGAAATATGCTTTGGCTAAAACACAAAATTAAATACTTCCAAAACAAGCAATATTTGAATCGGCCAAAATGTTTTAAAACTTCAAATGAGCAGTTTCATGACATGACTATTTATGGGCTTTCTTGCTATCTGAGAGGGTCACTTAAGCAGAGAATCCTAGAATGCTGGAGCCAGAGCAACTACAGAGATGACCTAATCTTGTCCTGCTTTTTTCAAATGGGGAAACTGAGGCCCACAACAATAATAATGGTAGGAATGATACATTTTGTATTGAACATAGGTGGATAGTTGAAACATCCATTACCAGTAGTTAATAAAAAAAAAAAAGGGGGGGGGATCTCTCTTAATTAGCTCTCTGGAACAAAGAAATATATTTTCCATATTCAAATATGTCAGGGATCTCTACACATATGGTGTTACAGTCTAATAGGGATACAAAATCATTTAAATACCATCATGCACTATTCACGGATGGTAATATGTAATGAAAAGAATTATGGAACTAACCATTTTCCAGGTGTGTTCTCTTGGTGAAATGACATCACTCCTCTAAACCTCAGTTTGTTCCTCTGTAAAAAGGGGACACCTGCATCTATGGTATTCAGTGCTTGCAAGGACGTAATGAAATAGTGACCTTAAAGTACCCTGCACAGCACTTACTACAGACTTAATAAAGGAGGGCTCGATAGTGGATACAGGTTACACGCTGCTTAATTTCACTCCACAATCACAAACTACCTCGTGCTGCAACAGGCCCAGGAGTCCCTCAAACAAGTGTAGATGACGATCTATTTCCCCACTCCCTCAAATGTCTCATGTGCCCTGCAGATACTCAGTGCCTGCTAACCACCAAACCAAAGGATGACTCAGAGCTGGAGTAAAGACGCAGCTTGTGGCTCAGCTTGTGGCTCAAAGATTAAGTTACCTTTATTATTAATATTATTATTTTCGTTAAAGAAAAGGCTGTGGTGGACACTATTCAGCACTAAGAGGAAATCTCAGAGACCCTTCCCCCAGGCCATCCAGCTCAGAAGAAGGCACCACACACAGGGCTGCAACAATGTCCAAAAGCCGCTCCCCTGCAGGGCTTGAAACGATTCCTCCAGGCAGCCGGCAGGGCTGGCTCCCACTTGAGAAACGCAGGGCTGCTCTGTGCTCCCAGCGTGGTCCTCACCTGCTGAGGACCGATCCGGGGTTCTCTCTTCACCCGTCCAGAGAAAAGCGAACCCAGGCTTTTGAAGGGCTTTATCTGCTCTTTCCAGGAACTCGGCTCAGCCCCTGCGCTTTCTCCGAGGTGCCAGTGAGCAGCAGCTGGCGGGAGGGAGCCCAGGCCAGCCCCGGTGGCGTCTCCTGCACGCCCGAGCCGAGCGGGGGAAGCCAGGGCGGCTGGTCCCGCTCCTTCTCGCTCCCTGGGCTTCTGTCTCCCCATTAGAAAACCCATTTGGGGAGCAAAGCAAAAAATCACACTTCACTAACAGCTGCTCGGTGTTGCGTGCAGGAGGCGGGGGAGCGGGAATTCCTACTTTTGCCATAAAGTGTATGCAAACGAGTGCTTCCCCTGGCCGGGAGCCAGGAGGGAGTGCGTCCTTCAGGAGCTAACCGTGTTCCACTGGGAGGGCTGTTCCTTTAATTCGCCAACCCAAAAAGTGGGAAAGGATGTCTGGAGGCGAGGCGTCCCATTACAGAGGAGGGAGCTCGCTATATAAGCCAGCCAAAGCTGGCTGCTCTGGCCACAGCCCGCCTGGTGTCACACGCCTCTCCCGCGCAGACACGCGCCCCCGCCTCTGGTCGGCACAAAGACAGCGCAGCTGGGGGACGCCGGGGACGCCGGGGACCCCGCTCCTGCTCACCTCCGGGAACTTCTTCCACGGAGCTGGGCCACTCAAGGGTGTCAGCCTCTCCCACTCCAGAAAGGTAAGTTCTGTTTCACCCCATCACCAAAGATCATTATGATGTACTGTTTGCATTCCTCGTACTGTTGTGGGTTGTGGGTTTCTAATTGTGACATTTTTTGCTTTATTGTCTCCTCTAGCAAAAAGATGTTTGAGTTGGTTAGGATCCGACACACCTTGACTGTTCTCTGCTTGTCCCCTCTGGTCATATTTTTGTTTTAGCTCTATTAATAGTAGCACTTGGAAGGAACTTTCTGTAAAGTTTTTATCTCTGTCCTTCCGTCCTGCGGAGGAAAAGTGAATTTTTTTCTCTTAAGCCCCTGCTGGCTGATTTACCTGTGGATATTTTTTCTTTGAGAATTAGGGAAGTAGAGTTTGAAAGCAGTTGTTTGCTCATAGCCTTATTCTCGGATGGGTTAAGAGGGAGACTGATAGAGGATTGTAGGCAGAACAACCAAATTTTATATCTAAACGGCCCTTACAGTTTACAAAGAGTTTTATACCCACCCCCTCATTTGATGTGCACAATAACCACCCTGTGGTCAGACATGGAAAGAGATGAGGGATGGGGGACAGGAGAGAGGATGTGACTCCCAGGGCCAGATGAATAACTACAAGCTGCAGGGTGCGAGTGGTGGACACCCGCTTCAACTCTTAAGGGCAGGGGCACTTCTCGTGGATACCTCCTGATTCACTGATCCTCGGGCAGTGTACACATTCATGTCTGGGGGGCTTAGAGCCAGCAGTATTTCATATCTCTCTAGAATCACCTCTTCCACCTCATATCATAGCAGAAAGCCCTGAGGAACAATCTCCCCCAGAGATGGGAAGCCTACCTCCCCTGGTGGACTTTGGAAAGAACACAGGGGTTCCTCCTGCCCATCAGTGTCGCAAGGGGACTAAGAGTTTTGAAGCCAGGATAACTGGTATTCCCCTCACCACCACGCATATGACCATGAGAAAAACACGTGCTCTCTTTGAGCCTCAGTTTCCACTTCTCTAAAATGGGGATGAAAACTTCTGTTGTCATTATGAGGAGAAAATGATGTATAAAGACATTGGCAGTGACTGCTCAGTAACTGGAAGTTTGTATAATCATTATCATCACCAAAAACTGCCATCACCCTGGAAGGTGAAAGAGGCACTTAGCCAATCTTGGATTGTTTCTCGTGCATTCCTCACCCTGCTCCCAAGCCCCACCTTTTCATCTTGCCCAGTCTGAGGGTGAATCACTAGGCTGGCAGGTCAGAGGCTTGGCTGTATTTTACAAGCAGGAGGTCGTGTTGGCACAGGTTGGGAGAAAAGGTAGCAGCCCACGGCTGAATGTAAATGTTGACTTCTGATTCCAGAATGTCAGGAGGTTTTGAGTTTAGGCCTTTGCAGATTCTAAAGCTGAAGGCTAAAAACTACAATGCTGCTGGGAACTCTGGAACTGCTTTCCATCCAGAGTGAGTGGGACGGGAGCCTCACTTGAAGAATGAATGCCTCTTTTTCATGTTCCTGTGGACCTTTTTCACCTTTTTTATGGTGCCTTCTCATATGTGCTTTATTTTTTTTATTTTTTTAAAGATGACTGGTAAGGGGATCTTAACCCTTGACTTGGTGTTGTCAGCACCACACTCAGCGAGTGAGCGAACCGGCCATCCCTATATGGGATCCAAACCCAGGGCCTTGGTGTTATCAGCACCGCACTCTCCCAAGTGAGCCATGGGCCGGCCCCTCATATGTGCTTTAGAGATGAAAACTGCTGCCCACTCCAGCCAGTTTCCCCCCCTCATCCTGAGATATGGACTGAAACAAATTTGTGGTCAGTCCTAAATAAACCAGTGGAAAGTTTGCTGGCATCGTGTGCATCTGAACCCTTTTCAGGAGGTGCAAGTTAATGTGCTTTGGCCCTGTGCATTTCAGGAAGTTGACCGCATTTGAGGGAAGAAAGTGGTGCACAACATGAGTATTGTCTCATTTGCTCAAACAGTGTGAATTGGATAAGAATTCAAGGGATGCCACCAAGCTCTACAGTCATTAAAGATTTTTTTGCTCTATGTTTTGTTTTAAAAAACCAAGCTTCCCTATCTCAACCCCCTGTACCTGCTTCCTCCCCACCTCCCAAGAAGTTACTAGCCTCCCTGTTTTCGGCTTCATCATTCATATAAGGAGGATGGCAATCTGTATGTCACAGGGCCCTTGTGACATTCAAATGAGATCATATAGGCAAACTCTTGGCACAGTACCTAGCACATAGTAAGCATTCAATAAATGGAGGCTTTTCTTGGTTTTCCTGCTCATCAATTTACAAGGACTTGTTCAAGATTCATGTTCTTAAGACAATGATTTACAAACTCATTTAGAACAATGGAAATATTTATTAGATGAATTTATGGCAAAACTCCAGTATATAGCAGATAAATGTGGGGCTACTTTGGTTTGAGGTGGGGTTAGAGAGTCCAAAACTCACCCTATTGTTCTCAGCCCCTGGGACATTTCCACGGAATCTCAAGCAACACAAAACAGAGTTACAGATCGTGAGGCCAGACAGTGTGCATTCAGGTGGGAATTCTGCACTTCAACAAAGACTTTTGCCCCTCTGAGTCACAATCTGTAATGGGAGTAAGAGCAATTCCCCAAAGAGTACATACAGTAGACAGGAATATGTGTGGGAAGTTTAAAAGGCTTAACAAAGGCTGATTATTTTAATTAATTTAAATGATAATAACAGTGGAAACATGTGGTGAGCCTACTCTCTAGGCCCTTCATGGGCATCATCTCACTAAACATTCACATCATGCCTCTGAGGAATGGACTGTACCTATTGCACAAAGAGGTAGCTTGAAGAGAACAGAGACTGAGTAACTTTTCCAGAGTCCTAGAACTGGGCATGGTGGAGCCAGGTTTCAGACTCAGGTCCTCACGATCTCCACGTCAGAGGCACATTCTGCCGTGTTCCTTCTGAATGTGTGTGCTTCCTGCACTGCCTTTAGAAGGAAAATACTTCCTTTCTGACTAAATATGCTCTTGCAGGCAGACTGTGGCCACCCATAAATACAGCGGTAGCCTGATCGTATAACCAGAATGGAATTTGGGAAGGGAATTTGAGCTGACAGAATGAAAAACATATCCCCCCCTTAAATCCTACTCTTTCTAATGCTTACAATGAACTAAGAACACCTATTCTCTCCTGTGCCTGGATTTCTATAGACATCCAGCTATGCTTTCTTATAGAAAAAAAAAAATATCCAGCTGCCCTATAGCCCAAGCCCGTCCATACTGAAGTAGAAAAGTAAGGGGGAAAGAAAAGTAGAAAGTAGAATGCAGGTTACAAACATTTAGTTGGCTGTAAATACACAATCCCTTTGTGATGATAAACCACACATGCACAAAATAGTTAATATTGAGGGCTATGTGTCACATGTGTGATGGGGGGTTTGCCTATGGCT
The DNA here is from genome assembly GCF_027409185.1 of Cynocephalus volans. Classification (NCBI taxonomy): domain Eukaryota; kingdom Metazoa; phylum Chordata; class Mammalia; order Dermoptera; family Cynocephalidae; genus Cynocephalus; species Cynocephalus volans. The sequence continues at coordinate 21,937,430 of NC_084476.1, forward strand.
CTCATCTAATTCTCATTCTAACATTGCAAGTTATGAATTACTAGCTCCATTTTATGGATAGAGAAATGAGGCTCAAGGAAGTTAGGTGACTCATCTGAGGTCTTTCCATAAGTGAGGGCAGAGCTGGCTTTGAACCTTAGCTTTCTAACTAAAAGCCTTCTGGTTTTTCCACTACACTGCACTGCCGCCTGAGGTCAGGCTGGGTTGGCCAAGTGCACAACCTTAAATGGTGTCTTTTGATGATCGGCCAAGATTTTTAGTAGAGAAGCCCCCAGCTGGCATTGGTGTCTATTGATTTTACAGAATAGCCCTGCATGTATCATTTTTCATGATGTGAAGAAAAGGTCAGCTCATGGCGGTGCAACTCTCTGCCTGGAAACAGAAAAGTTCAAGTTTCAGCCCCGGAGAGAGACGAATGAAACTAGAGGGAGCAGTCAGGTCATTCCTGCTGGTTTTCATCCCAGAAACGTAGGCACTCACGTCTCTGAACTCTACAAGTGGAAGCTCTGTTTGGGAAAGCAGAGCCTTACCTGAGCACTCCCTGAGAGCTGAGCATCTGGTTTTAAAAGGGCTGATTGGAAGAGAAAGTGAAATCGGTGTGTCCCAGCCTCAGGGTGGTGAATCCCTGGATAATCAGGAAATGTTTGTAGGCTCCAAGCCACAAATTCAGCAGAAGCCTCAGAGGAGAAGGTTGTGATTTCAAACACTTCTCTCTCTGAGATTGCAGGGAATCCCCTTGAATCGAATCGTGGGCCAGTATGAACACCTTCAACATGTGGGAAACATTAGATGAAGGCTTCCCTCCAAGAAGGAAACCCCTCTCCAATTCTGGTGAAACTAGCCTTCTGCAAGCTCCAGGCAGTTCTATCCAACACAAAAGACAGTGGTGGCCCTTCCTACCATAAAGGGACTGCACACACCTTGTGACTTCTTTGTAGAGGAGAAAAGTCTACATACCCACCTGATTCTAACCCTGGTGACCAGACCTTTTTTCAGTTATGTCCTTAATCCTAGAAATCCTTCTTCCATGTCCTTCCCTCTTATCTCTATTTTCAGCTTCTCCTCAACTCTAGCAACAACTAGTGTTTGGCCTACCATTGCCCTCTTTGACCCTCCACCATGGGAAAAAAGCAAAATGCCCACGATGAATGCAGATCATGAATAGAAAATCCCTTCCACTTGTATTTTTAGTCTGTGTGAGCGAAAGTAGAAAAAAAGTTATTTTATGCAAAATTGTCTCAGATTTTTGAAGTTTCCTGAAGTTCATAGGTCCTTAATTATGTAGCCATGGTAACTCAAATAGCTTTGGTTTGTCCTTTAACCCTCCCCAAACAGCCTATGCCAAGATCCAAAGATATTTCATAAACTCTGAAAGTAGACAGCTTTGCTACTACTAATTAACCACTCATTATTTCTTCCCCTAAAGGAGGTGAGTTGGCTGCTGCTAACTTCTACATAAACTGTCCAAAATCGTCTTCTAAGAGGGGATGAGGGGATCATCATAATAGCTAAATTTACTGAGTTCTCTGCAGGCATTATGCCATTTAGTCCTCAACCATTGTTTCTAGAAAGTATCCTTGCCCACCCACCCCACAACCCCATTCAAGTATGAGGAACCTGGGGCTGAAAAATGTTAAGTAGCTTATCCAACACCTTGCAGGCAGTGATTGGTGAAGCCAGGACTCAGACCCGGTTCCTAGCCCTGAGAAAGTGGTTATGACCATTAGGGTGAGCAAGCCATGCTCAGCACAGTAATTCTATTCATGTTCCACTAAGAAAAAGGGCCAGACACACGCAGGTAAGAGACAGTCAGAACCATGTCTTTCAGACCCTGATGTTCTCTCTTCAGCAGGTTGGCCAGTTTTGCTCTCTCCAACTTGTTCCTTCCAGTTTCACCTCCTACAGCAGCTGTAATGAAACAATTCGTGTATAATTCCTGGTGTAATACATTTTCTCTACTAGACTGTAAGCTGCGTGAGGGCAAACCCCAATCCATACCGCATCCCTCCAACCATCCTCAGACCTGAGCATAGACACACATAAGCAAGTTCTGTCCCAGTGAAGCCATGCATGCCTTGCGGGTTGCGTTAGGTCCCCCTCCTCCAGGTTCCCACGGAGCCCTGCATGTCATACCTATCCCCACAACTGCATCCCCCACCCCACTAGACTATATGCCATTGAGGTCCAGAATATCAGTGAAGCAGGAGCTGTGTCTGCTGGAGTTCCTTTTCCTCAAAGCTCAGCCACCTGCTACAGGATCAGTCCCTCAGTGACTTACTGTTGAAGAAACTTTCTGCTGTCCCCAAGGAAATAGAGCAATAACACAATACTGCTTTGCTCGTGAAAGTACTTTTGGACCGCTTTTGTTCCTCTGTTCTGTGGTACATGAAGCATCTTTACATACAAGATATATTTTTAACCAAGTTGGATACTGATATATTTATAAATTTATAAAATAACTTTCCTGTGTATAACCCTCAGAATTTCCCAGTAAGTACAAGGGCACTTCCAAAAGTTTGTGGAGCAATAGAACTAAAAGATAACATGAATCTTTCCACGACCTTTTCGAAGTTACCCGTGTATATTATTTTAAAAATAAGTAAATGGAGGCCAGAACGGTTATGGCTTGTACAAAGTAGAAAGTGTTGGTGTTGGGGTTCTTCCCAGGCTGAACTCCCAAAACTGCTCTCAAAATTGTGGCACATAATACTTTGAAATTATTCCCATTTTACAGATGATAAAAAAAGGTTAGAGACAGCAGCAGGCTACTTGCTAGAGGAAAATTTGTGTTTTAAAAGGGTAATTAGGTAGAGAAAGCAATGCTTAAACAAATGAATCAATTACCAATGGTGGACTTTAGGCAAGGGGATATTTTGGAGGAGTAGGAGATTTGAAATGTCAAACCTCTGTACACACACCCTTGGTATGTTTAAAAAAAAGAGAGAGAGAGACAAACACTGAATATTGAGTGGAAAATATTGAATATTCTTATTCAAAACTCTAAGCCTATAAATGCAGTGCAGAGAAACCCCAGCTAATAGCAGTGCACTGGGAACTTGGCTCTGCATGCAGTGAAATCTGAATACATGTAATGTCATCTGCAGAAACAACACGCCACACAATGGGAGAGCCCAGAGCTCCACTGGACTCCCTGCCAACCAGAGACCCTTGGGAACACAGCACCCAGTGTAGGCACCAAGATTCAAAATAATAACAAGATTTTTTTTTAAAAAGACATGAGTATATCCAGAGAGGAAGCCATGACTTTCCACCTAGGGAAGAGACAATCTGGTGGAGGGAAATACCTAAGGAGCTTTGATGCAACAGATCAAATCTACCTGCTAAGGGACTCCGGAAGCCAAAAACAGGCCCAGCGTGGGGCAGATGCAACATTAGTGCAGTCCCCAGAGGAAGTCTCCCTGAGATCCCATGGGTTGTGCTTGGTCACACAGAGGTCAATGTAGAGATGTTACAAAAGAGCACTGTACCGTATAGGTAAGTGGTTAAAAAACAAACAAACAAACAAAAAACACCTCCCTAGAACTCATAGAATGTTAAAGCTAAAAGGGCTCATGGGCAGCCCCCAAACCAGGAGCTTGCAGACCAGATTTGAAAAGTTCCCTCAGAGGTGATTTGGGGGCTACGATGGAGAAATGAGGAGACCAAGCAAGGGGCTCCACACAACCTTATTTAAGCTAACGCCCTTCCATTTTTATCTGTTGTGTGCACCAAGCTGCCTCATGAAATTCCATCCGATGAAAGGGTGCTGTGGCAATAAAAAATGTTTTTGTAAATTGCTGGTCTCATTTAACATCCCTCATTTTAAAGATGGTGAAACTGAGATAGAAGGGAAAGATCTTCCTAAGATCTCACGCCAGTTGGCAACAGGGTCAGGGCTGAATCCTAGGTATTCTGACTCTTGCTCTTGGAAGCCAGGGACAATATAAAAAGCTGAAGAATTCATTCTTTTAGAGAAGAAAAATAGAATCTTATTCTCTGAACAGCCTTAGCTCACATGAACTGAGCCAAGGATAACTAATAATTCTGTTAGTTATTTATTGCTGCATAACAAATTACCACACAACTTAGTGGCTTAAAACAATACACATTTATCATTTCTTAGTTTCTATAGGTCGGGAATCTGAGCACAACTTAGCTGGATCTTCTGTGTCGTGGCCTCTCCCAAGGCTACCATCTCGGTGCTGGCCAGGTTTGGGGTCTCATGTGAGGGCTTAACTGCAGAATGATTAGCTCCATGTCCACTAACATGGTCGTTGGCTGGACACAGTTCCTCCCATGGGCCTCTCCAATGAGGCCATTTGCTTCATCAAGTCCAACAAGATAGAGAGTCTGCAAGCAAGAGGAACATCACCTAATTGAGGAAGTGACATTCCATCACATTAGTCATATTCTGTTGGTTAGAAGCAAGTCATTCAGCCCTCCTACAGTCAAGGGGAGGTGGTTACACAAGCGTGGGAACACCAGAAGGCAAAGTTGGTGTGGGCCATCTCTGAGTCTGCCTGCCACAGCCTCCAACACTCCAATGCCACTGATTTTTAGCAAACTCCTAATCAATGTCAAGTTACTCAACCCATCTGCACATGAATCAATGAGCAATCAATATTCATGGAAGCCACTAAGGCAAATTCTATCTTATCTAAACTTTCCAGGGATGGCCAGTTAGCTCACTTGGTTAGAGCATGGTGTTATGACCAGTCAAGGGTTTGGACCCCCATGCTGGCCAGCAGCCAGAAAAAGAAAAAGAAAATAAGCTTCCCATCCGTTAACAGGGTACAACCAGGTGTTTTGCAATAGATTTCATAGTTCACTGGGTAGCCATGATTTCTCTTGAATATCACCCCAGAGCAGGATCTTCCAAGGCAATAACTTCAAATGTATTTCATTCAAAAACAAGACATTCAAGGTGGCCAAAACTGAACGACTGTCCTTTTCCCCAACCTGTTCATCTCAGCAGATATAAGGGATACTAAAATCTGAGATTAATTCCTTTCCCTTACCATCCCCATCCACAAAATTGTGTAGACTCTACTGCCTTGACAAATAAATCCCTATCCATCATCACTACCTCACCCACCCCCTCCATCGTCACCCACCCCCTCCATCGTCACCCACCCCCTCCATCATCACCCACCCCCTCCTTCATCACCCACCCCCTCCTTCGTCACCCTAGCTCAGACCTTGGCATCTCACAGATGGGCCACTGTGATAGCTTCCCTGTTGGCCTCCATCACACCAGCCTTCCCCTTTAATCTGTTCCTCAACCTTGGGTCATGAAGGTCAACACTCATGGGCCTAAAAATTTCCAATTGGCCCTCTTCTGCCCACAGGACAAATTTAAATTCCCAGCCCAGCATTCAAGCTCTACTATGATCCGGCTCCTGGTCTTCTGCACTTCAGCTGTAATTCATGCTTTCCACTCCAACTGTTTTTTGCTGAAAGTCCTTGAAAATGCCGTTCCCTCTTGCCTAGGATGCCCTTCTCTATGTTTTTCAGCTACTCATATTCTTCCAAAGTTCAGTTCAGGTACTTACCCTTCCAGGTAGATTAGATGTCACTTTACTGTCATCATTCCATCCCACCCTGCTTTTTTTTCCTATCATCTCCCTTATCATTCTGGAATTGCTTGGGTGCTCATCAGACAGCCCCTCCTGACAATGTAGTTCTTAAAAGGAGAATTTGTATCTGGCTTATCTGAACCCAAGCACAACTGGAATAAAATTAATCTTCAACAACTGACAAGAGTCCTAGCTGTGCCACAGATTTGGACACCCCCTTCCTTGCCAGAGTTTGTCAGAAAGCCAAGAGCTTGAAGTTGTTTTCCTTCTTTATCTGCTAGGCTTACAACTGTGCAGAGTGATATCATGACATGTGACAGGAGGAAGCCAGCCCAGCCCCAGTTGGGAAACCATCTCAGGATGCAGACTTCAAAGAATGTCCTTGCTTTTAGAGGTGGCCCCCAGGATAAAAGCATGTGTTGCTTGGGATTTAGAAAAACCAGTACCAAGGACAGAGAAGGGCTGTCTGGGGATTTGAGGCTGAGTCACAAGAGATAGCGGAAAATCTTATAACAATCGGTCAACAACTGGTGGGAGGAATGAACAGGCTTAAGGAAGGGACAGAGACAAAGAGCTCTCTGTCTTAGAGCATGGAGAAATTCACAGCCCAGAGAAAGAAATTAACAATGATTAAGAGTAGGCTTTGGCATCAGAAAGCTCTGGGTTCAAGAGATATTTGCCTGCCCTGTGATTGTGGCCAAGTTACTTTCCTAAGCTCATTTTCCACATCCCTATTAAAAAGAGAATAGTAGTACCTACTTCAGAAAGTCATTGTCATGATTAAATGACAGTGCACATGCATTACTTAGCATAGAACCTGGCACTCAGTATTGATGTTTTACTGTCATTGTTGTTTTGTTACCTGTTAGTGAAATGGTTCTTGGTGATAAGACCACACTAGAGAAATAGTTTCCAAAAGTGTTTCATAATACAGCATTCTCATGAGATGCACTTTAAAAAGTGTTCTGTGGCCAAATGAGTTTGGGAAACACTTGACACTGGGTCCTGTTCTTGGAAAATCACAGCCCGTCTTCATTCAATATAAGTTATAAGGGCAGGTGATACAGTAGAAAACAAGACAGGCAAGATCCTTCTATTCATGGATTTTACATTATGGTGGGGTATCAATCTGTATATGCTGCTGTAACAAAATGCCATAAACTGGGTTTATAAACAACAGAAATTTATTTTTCACAGTTCTGGAAGCTGAGAAGTCCAAGATCAAGGTGCCAGTAGATTTGATGTAGTGAGGGCCCACTTCTTGGTTCACAGATGGCACCTTCTAGCTATGTCCTCACATGACAGAGGAGGCAAGGCAGCTCTCTGGGGTCTCTTTTACTCATATAAGAGCACTAATCCCATTTACAAGGGCTCTGCCTTCATGAACTAATTACCTTCCAAAGGCCCCACCCACTGATATTATCACATTGGTGATTAGGTTTCAACATGTAAACTTTGGGGGAAGACAAACACTGAGACCAGAGTATGGGGGAAGACACACAGGAAGGTAAACAGGAATCAAACTTACAGTACAATTTTAGGCAGTGATCTTTGCTAAGAAGAAAAATAAAGCAAAGTAAGAAATAAACAATGACTGGTGGCGAGAGGTGTGCTCTTTCACATAGGATGGGACATGGAGGTGCTGTTTGTGCAGACAACTGAATGAAATGAGGAAATGAGCTCCTAGGCAGTGGCCAGGAGCTTGGATTTTATTCTGAGTGTGATTAGAAGCCAGTGAAGATCTGAGAAATCCTGTAGCAATTAATCTGTTCAGCTTTGGTTAATCAAGTATCTCCAAACTTACTTGACCTCAAATAACTTTTCCACAGGACACATTCCTAAAAACATCTTGGAACATAGGCTGGGAAATTCTGCACTGGAGTACAAGACTTTGTAGGCTTTAAAGGGGGTTTAAATTTACTCTTATTCATCTATAGTTAAAAGCCAACCAAACCACTTGGGCTGAAACAGGCATGCCCAGGGCAGGAAAGCCTAGCTCTAGAGCTAGAGACAATCAGGGTGCCACCCTAATTAAAAACATTTTTGACTAAGATAACCAAGGAGCCCAGCCAGGCCTCAGCAGACTCTGGAACCCCATCTCAGGCCAAGAGAAACTTGCCAACATTTGCCCAGAAGCTAATAAGTGTTTGCAAACAGTATACCTTGGGTTAAGCGTTCTCCAAAGAGGAAGTGTATAAAACTTAAGATTCAGCCAGAGGATCTGGGAGAAAGACAAAGGTCAAATATTTTGGTGTTTACATGTGGACAGCCACCAGAGAGCTGCTGAAGGTCTGGGAAATGAGAGATAAAGGTATCCGCTTGGACTCTGACCTCTCTCTTTACCGAGCTGTGAGAATTTAAGTTTTCACCTTATATGAACTGAAGGAAGTTGCTTGAGGCGTCAGCCCTATGTAGTTCAATGTCACTGAAGCACACATATTACAGCCACAAATCAGGGTCCAAAAGCTATAGCTCTGCTTCTTAAGTCTGTTGCTGAACCTCCCTGAGTCTCAATTTCATTCCCAAATAGGCATAACAATACCTGTCTCACCAGATTTGGCACAAAAAAGATACACAGTAGGCACTCAACAAAATATTAATTTCCTTTCTGTCTAGCTCAGTCTGTATTTGGTTTTATAATAGAGGCTGTCTTTTATTGAGTAACTACTATATTCTAGCAGAGGTCAGCAAAGTATGGGGTGGCAGCCTATTTTTGTAAATAAAGTTTTATTGGAACAAAGCCATGTTCATTTATTTGCATATTATCTGTAGCTACTTTCTATATAATAGTAGAGTTGAGTAGTTGTGACAGAGATTATCAGACTGCAAAGCTGAACATATTTACTATCTGGTCATTTAAGAAAATCGTTATTGAACCCTGCCAGTCTGCATGCTAATTTTTATACATAATTTCCAGTCATCCTAACCTAGCAAGGTGGGTATGATTATACATATGAAGAGATTGAGGCAGAAATAAAGGTGCATTTAATAAGTCCCCCCTCCAAAAACGTAATGGCCAACTCTACACCTGCAGGAAGTTCAGAGGAATGAGTTATTCACCTGGATGATTCGTCCTCTATCTGCCTCTGCCTTCCTCTGACTTTTACCTCTGTCTGGCAAAATTTCTTGACTGTCCTGCCATATGCCTGACTAGATGATCCTCTCTGGAAGAAATTTTCCCCCTTTTCCTTACCTATTTGTTTGTTTATAGAAATCCATGCTTTCAGAAATGAAAGCTGCCATTTCCAGACCGACCCTCTGAAATGCTCTCATGCCTTAGCTGATTTCTTAGAAGCCATACTTTTTTTAAGATAGTAGTACATAGCGTGAGGCCCAATTTTCCAGAAAGGATAGATTTTTAAGCTCCTCTCTCTGCCACTTCTCACTATCTTTCTCTCACTTATTAACCTTTTCTGCCAGCCAGACTCAAGGAGAGCAGGCTATTCTCTAGGGCCTTTAAAGATTTGCCTGAGACTTAGATATCCCAGTGCATTTGGCTTTATGATATCCCCTCAAGTTCAAAGCTGTCAAAAAAATTGTCATGTGCACTCCAGTCCCCTAACACCACCCTTCCATGTTGTCCCATTTTAGGAATCCAACAAGTCTGTGAGGGGTCCTCAAGAAGTTCATGAAGGGACTCATATTATATTTTAATTCAATTTTTCCATGAACTTTTTGAAGTACCCTCATATTTACATTAATGATTTTGGGTTTCCCTCTGATATTTATTATATTAATATTAATTCTTTAAATTGAACAATGAATCTTGCTTCAAAAAATACTTTGATGTAGCAGAAAAATCATAGAGTTTGAAATTACAAGACTGGTTCTTTTTTTTTTTTTTTTTTTTTTTAATTTTATTTTGTCGATATACATTGTGGCTGATTATTGCTCCCCATCACCAAAACCTCCCTCCCTTCTCCCTCCCCCCCTGCCCCCCAACAATGTCCTTTCTGTTTGCTTGTCATATCAACTTCAAATAATTGTAGTTGTTATATCTTCTTCTTAATTCTGATCCAAATTATCACTGACTGGGCAACTTATTTAACCTTCTCAAGCCTTCAGTTCTCTTACTAGTAAAATACAAACAATGCTCCCTAGCGCATAAGGCTGGCATCAGATTAAATGGCATCTGTAAAGTACCAAATACTAAATAAATGCTAAATTATTTGCCTCACTCTTACTTTAAATTGCTCGAGATCCTCCATCCTGTACCTTCATGCTTTATCACAGGTCAGAGTTCGGTATTCGCAAATTCCTGTCTAATACATGAGGAAATGAAAGGAGAAAGGGTCTAGGACTTGTTCTGTATCAGCACTTCTCCTATTGTGTGCCATCAAACCTAATCCTGTGATGTACTTCAAACACAAAATAATTAAGTTTGGAAAACACTCTATAAACTTTCCCCTTCTTGGAACACAAATCCAATAAAGACCCTGGAAAATTCTGAAATAAAGAAAGCTGTGTAATTTGTTTGGATTAAAATAACATTTGGTTTAAAATAACATTTTCCAAACATGTTTAATTAGGAAATCTTTTTTCCCCCACATTAATACCTATCAACATGTTATAGGTTACACTTTGGAAAATGCTGGTTAAAGTTACACAGCTAAATTAAACCTGACTCAGGGTTAGAGTATGTCTATTTTTCAGGCTCTTGTGCATCTTCTCCTGCTCTGTCTATAAATTATAAAAAATTTTTATTGCAGTAGTTATTCTGGATCTCGATCCTTTTGAAGTTATTCCTTTTAACTTAGTCATGCAAACCACACTTTGACATCATTAAAGCACAGCCCCAAAGCTGATGGTTAAGAGTGCTGTCTCTGGCCCATGAGTCAGTCCACCTGAATTAAATTCCTGATCCCCCTTTCTATATGTGTGACCTTGAGCTATGTGAGCCTCAGTTTCCCATCTGTAAGCTGAGGAAAATAAAGGTAGCTACCTCAAATTTCTTGGAGAGGATTCATAGATAATACACATCAGACACATAAAGTAGTGCCCGGCACAGACACAGTCAATCAATGATAGCTATAATTGTAGCATTTAAATGGTCCCACTTCAAGAAAGGGAAAGTAGACAAGGAGAGCATATTTGCTTTGCCTGGGATCACACAAGTTAATTACTGGAGTAGTCTTATTTTTCCCTGAAAGTCCAGTTTCTTGCTTCCCATCTTAGAGACATATTTTCATTTCAGCAATCATGTACTATCAAAATGTACCAGACTTTATTGAACTTGATTCATATCTTTATTGAACTTTTCATACTTTATTGAACTTTTGTAACTGTCAGTGGCTCCATCTGGCTCCCCTGACACAGACCTCAGTCAGCAGAATTCCATCCATTAGAATATCAGCCCGTTGGGTTGGAAAATATTTCCAAACCAATCGAGTCCTGCTATGCCAAATGTTTGATACACATATCAGAACTCCACAGTCCTATACCCAATGCAGGCATTGCTAATCATCACAGCACCTGTTCCCCTTGAACCCAAACTTGGCCACAGAATCTTTCTCAATGCCATGCCAGGTAGCTCATGAAGTTGAAACACACTAGGGTACTTCCAAGCGTTAATGGAAAGTTTCATATTATCTTTTAGTTTTATTTTTTCATGAGCTTTTTGAAGAATTGCCCTTGTAATTGTCATCCGACACCAATTCAACCCCTGAACTAATACATAAACTACCTCTACAATATTACTTCTGAAATTCCCAATGTCATGAAGCTCCTTAACAAGGGGAGACAAGAAGTAAAAGGAGAGAAAAAAAACAGATACTAACATTTGAGTAGCATTTATTATCAATATGCCAAGCACTTATAACTCCATTATCCCATTCCTTTCTCCAGCAATCCTGGAGAGATTCCCATTTTATGGTTGAATAAGCCACAATTCAAAAAAATTATAGAATTTTGTCTAAGGCTCCCCAGTAAGTAGAATTTGATTTCAGATCTTTCTAACTCTAAAGGCTTTTCTCTTCTCTGTCCCACCACTGTGCCTTCTTAAGAATTTTCAAAGTCTTTCAGGACTAAATCTCTGGCATTAGGTGGCTGATAAAAGTTTCACAAAGGCCACCATGTCACAAAAACCTTTCTAGAAGTTCTCTTATTTAGAGTTTAATTGTAGGTCAGTTTGTAACCTGTCCTTCCTAGACAAATCTCTTTAATGGTTTAACCTTGGCTCGAGAGCTCAAGAACCTACTTTCCAATATTTGTAAAAGAGCCAACTAGGTTTCTTAAAATTCTGGATAAAGGCCAAAATAAAGGAGGTCATTTTTCCATTGGATCATTCATTTGAAATGAATTCACATCTATTCTTCAAACAATTTTCCAAAATTTTAAAGGAATCTATATTGTTGCCACTTGGTCAGACCCACTTTTTATTTTATTTTCTCTCTAGGCAAGAAATAGAAGAGAGAAAGCAAGTGCTCTGCAGAAGTTTTATTTCAAAAATTGAAACCAGACCACACCAAGGCAGTTTGTGGTCTGAATGTATCAATGGATCTAGTCATATTTCATCTGAGCTTTTCTTAGGTATACTAAACCACAAATATGAATCTCATTACTTTGTCTAGATGGAAATATTTTATGGATGAAGATTTGTGGATTTAATTTGGTGGGTAATGAAACTTCTGTTCAAGGGATAGGAGGGACGGTGCTATGAAATACCACCAATGTTTAACACTCAGTATTTGGGGAGGTTTATATTTATTGGCCATTTGACTTGGGTCTAAAGTGAAATCCAAAATTAAGTTCAACAGAAATATCGCCAAATTAGCAATGGACCAAAAGCCACTAGAACCAAAGAGACCCTAGAATCAGAAGCCATACACAATTGCTTATTTTATAGGAGAAACTGAGGCCCGAAGAGTGAATGTGATTTGCCCAGGTCATGCAGTTGGCAGAAGCAGGGCTCAGAGCTTCTCTTCAATCTACTGCATTTTCTGCTCCATGGCTCCCTGATAGCCCCAAACCTCCAGGAATTTAAACATAAGTGATGAAAGTCAAAATTCAAAATGCAGGAAGGTGACCTAAATTTAACAAGCAACAAATACTGCAATGAAATTGGAAAGGTTACTGACCCAGGATGCTTCCTTCACACCAAAACCAAAGTTTCACTGTGAATGTATTACAGGCATGGCCAAGCCCATCTCCTGCCATGGGAGTTTTCTTTGGTCATACAGAAATCTTATCTCAAATCAGGCCTTTGGGGTATTGACTAGAGTGTCATGGGGAGAAACCAGGTCTGTCTTGGCCACTTTTGTGACCTCTGCACTTGGCATGGTGTCTGGCACATAGCAAGAACTCACTGAATAACTGAATGAATAAAAATAAACTAATTACGAAATTGAGAATGATAAATTCCTTGATACATCTTGCCTTAGAAGAGATCACAGGAGAACTAATTACATTAGGGCCATTAGGGAAATATGATTATTTGTTCATTCATTAATTCCACAAATATTAAAACCTTCTATGTGTAAGTTGAAACTAAGAAATATATTCAGCTTTATTTTATTCTAAATAAATATATTGTGCCTTTACTATATTCTAGACACAGTGTTTGGCATTTGGCATTCGGAGATTAACATCTCAGTTATAGTTCTTGCTGTCATGGAGCTTACAGTTTACATACAGTCTAAATATATGCAGACTAACTCCTGCCATCTAACATAAGCACAACATACAGTTAGCTAATTGCCTAAGAGAGGGAAGTATACATTCATAATAAAGCCACTCAAACTCTTTTTTTAATGATATATGATGGAAATAATATCAGATCAAGTATTCAGATAATTCAGAAGAGGGAAAAATCAACTTTATCTAAAGTTACCTAAGAAAACTTCAACTAAGAGATTTTTTTGAGCTGCATGTTGAAGAATAGATAGGTTTGTCTACTCAGAGATGGCAAAAGGACTTTCTAGAAGCCTTTAAGGCATCTGGAACCCTCTCCCAATGATAACTGATAAATTATAGCCTCTCAAAGGTGTCTTTCTGCTTGCTTCCTCTCTACAACAGCCACAGGATGTCTGGCACCTAAAGGTTCTAATTCCAGGGAAGTGAGAGTATTTCCATTTGAGCCAGGTGTTTGGAAGTTTTATAGGCAGAGCTTGGGTCTGGTCTTGAACATAACTCCTTTCCTTGGTCCTCCAGCACAAAAAGCTGTTCAGAACACTGACTTCAGGTTCAGATGGACGTGGGTTCAAATCCTGACTCCACAACTGAATAGATATCTGAATTTGCCCAAGTCACTTAATGATTCTATACCTCAGTTTCTTCACCTGCAAAATGAGGACAAAGACACTGCCTTATAAAATTTTGTGAAACTTTGAAATGAGAAATTTTAAATGCTTATCATAGGCTCTGGCAAAATAAGCACTCAATAAATGATAGCTAATGATCACTTTATTACTTTTATTTTCACTGTTATTGTATCAACGTCTCCCTGATCTTCTAAGGCCTCTTCAACCAATATTTGGTAAGCTCTTTATTAAATAAAAATACCTTTATTGACGTATAATTGACAAATAAAATTGTATATACTTAAGGTGTACGATGTGATGATTAGATATATATATACATTGTGAAATAATTACCAGATTCAAGCTAATGAACACCTCCACCACCTCACATAGTTACCTTTGTGTGTGTGGTGAGAACACTTAAACCTACTGTCTTAGCAAATTTCATGTATACAATACACTATTTTTAACTATAGTCACCGTGCTGTACATATGCTCTTCTTGTTTGAAGGCCTTCTAGTGATTTGAGAGAAGTGATAAATCTCAATCAAATTCCTTGACCAAGAGATGAGATCTTTGGGTTTTAGTATCAGCTTTACGACTGATTAGCCAGGTGACCCTCCCTAGGTGTTTCAGTCCACTTACTCTCTTAAATGACTAGATGCTACAGCCAATGAGTTTCATGTCATATACTACCTCTACATAATCAGATGTGGCTGCCTGAAGTGATAGATTCAGATCCATTCTGAAGTGGGGCTCCCCAGAAGTATGTCATTATTGATTAGCAACGTCTGCCACGTACACCAGAATGTTGAGTAGGCTGCCCCTGGTTTGTCACCCCTGGACTCAGTGATCTTCCACAACTGCTTCTAAGCCCTGCTCAAGTATGATTTTGATTCTATAATCTATGTCTGTCTATGTCTTTGGAAAGTGCTGAGAAGCTGGGCCAAGTGTTTCCCGTTAGGAACACAGTCTGGAAAGACTAAACCACAGGCAGTCTGTTCTGGAGAAAGCCCTGGCTCAGCAGCGGGGACAAGCATACCAGTAGCAGGACTGCCTCAGAGGAACCTTGGCCAGGGTACTGACCTCCCAGAAAAGAGCCCCACCCCAGGCTCATTCACTTGTTTTTCTTGCTACTGAATTAGAACAGATAGGCTAGGAGGAGAACCAGGGCTGTAGCCTCTTCACTCTCCCATGGATTTCAGAGTATCCCTGTCACTTGACAAACTGAAACACTAACAAATACACAATTCCATTCGAAAAGCAACAGTGGGCAAGAAAAAGACTCCCAAAATTCTTTTATGAATCTTTCATCCTTTAGAGACTAGCCCATTAATTGTCTTTTCCAAACAAAAAACATGAAATAATCACACAATACCAATACATACCAGTTATGAAAATCCCCTCCTTTTAAGTACTAGGTGCTTTTTCTTAGCTACTAGGTGTTTGATATGCACTATCTCATTTAATCTCCTTTCTTCTCACTTGCAGTTGAAAGAGTTTTATTGTAGAGTTGATATTAGTGTTACCATTTTACAGACAAGAAGACTGAGGCCCCAAAAGACAATGTCACACAATCAAGGTCACTGCTACTAGATGGAACCATACAGAGTTGCCAATACCCAATCATTTTTAACAACAACAACAACAACAAAAATGGTGATTCCATATGGTTCAAACTAATGACAGTATTTGACTGATTCTAGAGCAGATAATCTCAAACACTGCACAGACTCTTCTTGGATAGTTGTCAATTTTAGCATGTCTCATTCTTCCCCATAAGTATCTATTTATATGTCTGCTTTCTTTACTAGACTGTGAACTCACTGAGAATAAGACCTGTCCATCATTGTTCTCTGAAACATGCCACCACCCCTGCCCTAGTCCAAATCCTGTTCTTATACTTTGCACTTTATTAAGTGCAAGAATAAATTATTTTTAAAAAATTAATTCTCAGGCCTCTGGGATGATTGCTGGCTTCACTAGTATCCTAACTGAGCAGGAGTTAAGCCACAGTGCTACCTAAACAGGTAACTGCTTCTCAGTGCCCGAACTCAAACACCTCGTGCGTGAAGGGTCTTTGGTTTGGCAGTTAGAGTTTTCTCAGTTCTTTTATGACACAGATTGTGCTGGACTCACTCAACTGTGGGGATCAGATGTCCTCGGAAAAAAATCGACACTTAAGGCTGTTTCCTGGCTCCTCTCTCTTCCTGACACATTCCAAGAAGGAATTTATGGATGTTGGGAAGGACAAGAGGTGAGGAATTTCTAGAACATTTAAGAATGCCCATGTAAGCAACTCCATGCTTGACTGACTGTGCACAATAAAATTTTCTTGCTTGTAAGTAAGAAGAAGAATTTGGTGTAAGCTGCCATATGTATTGCCAAAATGATGTGGAAACAAATTCATCTGTATTCTAAACAGTAGGAATCTTCCTCATCCCTCCAAACCTAGGATATTTCACGTATGTGGCCAAGTCAACAAAATAAATATATTCCATGAGCTACTAAAAATGAAGTCATAAGTATCTAATTCTAAATCATGACTCTAGCCAGTTGGAAGTTTTATCTTTATCTGAAAATGAAATTGTTTATTCTCCAGCTGTGACCAGGGAAGAATTCAAAGACTGATTGAATTGATTTCTTCATCTAGCAATGGTCTTTGTCCTGTGGTGAAGTGCCTAAAAATAACCATTAGTTTATTCCATGCTGCTTCCAAAAGCTTAGCTAACAAACAACTCTACTGGGGGAAAAAAAAAAAAGGAAGATTTGACAAGCCAAGATGTACCTTAAAGTATAAAATTATAAACTAATAAGACATTATTAGTACATGGCTACGCTGATATTGTCCTTGGTTTGCCAGCCCGTTAAATGCAGTGTTACCTCACAGTAACGTTCTGAATAAAAATCTGTAATGCCAGAATCTGGAGAAATCATCCTACACTGGCAATATCTAATACCAAGGAAACTGAAACAAGAAGATTAAGTCCTAACATTTTTAACCCCCTCTACAAAAAAACAAAAACAAAAATAGCCTTCTGGACTATTGCTTTTATCTTTATTTTTTGTGGGGAGCAGGGGCCATAAATGTACCAGGTATCTGGAGACCGATGGAGTAAATACTGAAGCTTGTGTTTTGCCCGGGCTTCTCAACAGATGGCTGAGTGACTGGGCACTTGCCTTACAGAGGTGCCACACTGCTTCCTGGGTTAAGTGCCACCTCTTCACAGTGACCTTTACCATCCTCCTCAATATGGCATCTACCAGCTCCACATGGTCTCTCCCCTTCCACTCCCCTCTACGTTATTTTACTCCTCAGTAGAACTAGACCTCGCTATATTCCCTACGTGCTACCCCACCTTTGCATGTCTTAAGCACCTACAAAGGGAAGCTGCTGTTATTACTGTCATCTTCTTTCTTGTCTTCATCGCCCATGTATTCTGACTTCCTTGCCTTTGTTCATGGTGTTTCTTCTCTCTAGACTGCTGTAGGCTTCAAATTGTGCCCACCCACTGGAGTGGTATCCATCCACTTTTCAGAATCTTGCCCATTCCTCAGGTCCATCTCACATGCCACCTCTTACAAGGTGTCTTTCTTTAGCTCCTCAAAAGAATATAGCTTCTCTCCACTTTGAGCATTAATAGGTGTGGGTTGGCCGGTCTCCATTGTTACTTATCATGTCATGACTATAGTCATGGGTGTATTTCCCTGATTCCTCCACCCCTTGTTTCCCTTCTGATCTGTTCTCTATTTCATCAGCTTTGTTATTATTGCCTCTGTTATCATTGGCTATCATATATTAAGCACCTACTATATGCCAGGTTCTGTGCTAGTAGCTTAACATATGTCTTCTCATTTCATCCCATCCTCCCACAACGCTGTGAGATAGACCTTTGTCGCCCCACGGAGGAGAGGAGGCAAGTGAAACTCAGAGGAGGAAGTGAGTGCCCACAGGTAGCAGCTACTAAAGTGGCAGAGCTGAAATTGCTAGAACGAATCAGTGCAAGGTCAGCAAAGAATTGAGGGTCATGGGTTGCTTTGACAAGCTCTACCAGCTTCGAAGAGAAGGGTGAAGAAGAGCATGACAAGATATTAGATGTGGCCAGACTGGTTCCCGGAGCAACTCAGCTTTTGATTTGATCTGAAGAGAAGATTCCCATGAGACTCTAAGGCGTGCAAAGAGAGGAAGAAGAAAAGATTTCCTAACCCAAGGGCAGGGTGGGGAAAAAGATGCAGACGTGGGCCAAGGTGGGTATCCCTTCAGATTTAAGGAGGAAAAGAGCCTTAAAGATGACTCCTCATTGTACCTGGATGTGTTTGAATATGTAAGGTACAGAAACTACAGTGCACATACATGCCTACTTATATTTAAGTGAGTTGCTAAAAAGTTGCCATCACACCTGTGTCTGAGGCACTCACCCATTTTCATTAGACAGGAGACTTAACAACAGCAGAACTTTCTTACAGAGTCTCTTTGACCTCTTTGAATCTGTTTTCTTGTTTTGTACCATGGGCTTAAAATCAAGCAACCCTCTAAACCAGTACTACTCATGAGAACTTCCTGCAATGATGCAAATGTTCTTTATCTGCACTGTCTGGTGCTGGAGCCACTAAGCACATGTACTCACAATGTGGGTAGTACAGCTGAGGAATGAGATTTTTAATTGTACTTCATTTTAATTAATTTTAATTGGAGTATCCATATATGGCTAGTGGCTACCATATTGAACAGAGCAGCTCTAGACCAATTAATTCAAATTTTCTACCTCTTCTTAAACCTCCTACCCAATATTTTGGGGGAAATATTTATGGTGTTTTCTCCCATAAAATTCCATAATTATGTGTAATTATTAATCATGCTTTGAGACATTTATCTAGAAAGTCTTATAAAAACAGTTTCACAATTCTGAGGTATTCATTTGGCTCTAAAAATTGCTTTTGATAAAGATAGAAAGCAAAGTCTGATACACACATGTATTTTCTGCATTAGGTATATATGCTGAGGCAGGATACAGAACAGCGCAACATACACATCTTGGAAATAGCCCTTTGTCCTGTACACATAACCCAACAATTTACAGACTGAGCCAATGCAAAGGCTGCATCTCTTCCTGCACACCAGATCATTGACTCACCAAATCTTTTAATCTCACCATAAAAGATAAATGAGTATACACACACACACATGCACACACATATACACATCAGGAGGGTACCTCAGAAAGTTCATGGAAAAATAGAATTAAAAGATAATACTTATCTTTCCATGAACTTTTTAAAGACCTGTCATATATCCCCCAGGGAATATTTGTCTGGGAGTACTGAAAGAGAAGTTTCCACTTATTCTTGCCTAAAAAGAGAACTGCATATGCCAAAGTGGAGATATCAAGAGTTTGGAGAAAGAAAATCCAAGAAAAATATATTAATTGAAGTCCATATTTTTCAGTGCAAAATTTCCCTTTTCTGGGCTCTTGCTGTTGCCAGAGACTGTGCCTTTCCTTTACACCCATTATCTCATGCACTTTTCACAACAATCCTATGAGGACACTCTTAGCCCATTACTGATGACAGGACTCTGGTTTGCAGCAGTGGATAATACTTTGCCCAAGGAAGACGAAGTGGTCAGTGATTCAAACCCAAGAGAGTTTGTCTGCAAAATCTATGGTCTTCAACACCATTCTATTCACTTTGGAACTAGCTACATTCTCAAAGAAGCCTTATCTATTGGGTGACAATGCCAACTAGAAAAACCTTTCACCTGTTGTGCTAAAATTAGCCACCTTGTAACCAAACTTTCTCCCACCCAACCCGCAACACAACACACGTTGGCACTTGTTCTGTCCTTTGGGGTGGCCACAAGAGACAAGCCAGCTCCTGCTTTCTCCAGATTTATACATGGTAACCTTGCTCCCTTCATTTTTGGTTTTCTCAACTATGAGATAAATATGCACAAGTCTACAGTCCTTCCTCCTACAAGATATTTTCCAGACCTTTCATTACTGATCACTTCCTATAAAGATAAGAATCTGCTTGTGTCTCTAGAGTAAGTTGCTCATTCTGAAATTATAAAAGCCCTACTATCAGAACATGACTTCTCATGTCTCACCTAAATATCTCAAACTGTAATCTAAAGTAATTTTCCCTAGGCTATCCTCAAAAGAGACATAAACCAGCCAGTTGTCTGCGTGAGAATATTTTACATTCTTAAAGGTCATTATTTGCTCTCTATCTTTTCCCTCTCTGGTGGAAATATTTCCAGGTCTAGTAACTTCATCTTAATAATGTTTACCTCCTTACTCATCAATGATTTCTGCAGATCTTTGATCTAGATCCAAGTTGCTGTGAATTTAGGACTGGATTTAACTAAGAGGTCAAGCTCAGCCACAAGTAAAAGGAGGCTATTGTCATGGACTCTTGCTTCCTTTTGTTCCCAGGAGCGCAACAAAATAGCAGCTTCTGTTTAAAGAGTGCCTCCTATGGGCCTAACACCAGGCCAGGTGCTTTATGTACAAATCTCTAATCTTTTGACTCCTATTTAATAAATGAGCCACGGTTTAGTGAAGATAAGTAGCTTGCCAAAGTGACAGGGCTAGTAAATGACATTTAAACCCAGGTATGTCTAATTCCAAAGCCCAAGCATTTCCACAACACTGAAGACATAATGGGTCTTTCCGAAAGTACAAAAACATCCACCTGCTCTCAGACCACCATGAGCCAATGAGAAATGCGTAACACTTAAGAATAACATGTCCTTTTCCCAAACAGTGAAACATTTGGCTACTCAGTGCAGGTCTCTTAAATACACAGTGGAAAATCCTCACCCTCCTCACGCTCCAGTCGTTACTACTCTAAACTCATTGCCTTAGAGTCTCAACCAGCAGCTCATTTAATGGCCTTTTCAATGGAAATTTAAGTCATTTTGCAACACACACAAAAGGATGGATAAAAGTCCAAAAACATTTCAAGCTTGGCCCATGGCTCTTCTGCCAAAAAGAAAAAAGAAAAAAGAAAAAAAAAGATCTAAGAATTGATGGGAAAGGGGTAGGAAAGAAGGACTTTGTGAAGGCAAAGAGAGTTAAAGAAGTCATTCCAGGGCCGACCCCGTGGCGCACTCGTGAGAGTGCAGCGCTGGGAGCGCAGCAACGCTCCCGCCGTGGGTTCGGATCCTATATAGGAATGGCCGGTGCACTCGCTGGCTGAGTACCGGTCACGAAAAAGACAAAAAAAAGAAAAAAGAAATCATTCCAATAGAGCATGATATCAATAAATATTTGTCCAGTAAACAAATAAGACAGGCCAAATTTGTTTGACAGAAGAGAACATGCCAAGCTCTTCATAATAATCTTCCTTCAGTGATCTTAAATCACAGACCCACAAATTGTTATTTAGGAAACTAATTTGAATCAGAAAGCATGCTCTACAGAGAATTTTGGTTTTGGCCTAACCAGGGAGTAGAGGCCCTAAGTAGATATTGAATGGATAGTTGCTAATATATCAATATGAATATAATACATGGTGAGGGTGTGGATAGGACAGTCTTGGTTAAATGCACAACCAGTGCTTTCTAGGTCTCCAGACCTCTGCTCAGTCCTATAGAAATGCTTCTCAGTTCAGTGTGCTCTGCCACAATCCCTCTTCAAGTTTTGGAGACTTTCTGTCATAAAAAAAAGGCTATCAGTTGGATCATATTGATGCATTCTATCCTTGAGATAAGATCGTTCTGGAAAAAAAAAATTAGAAAACTTCTTATCAAAATACCACCACTAATTGACATGAATAACTAAGAATTTGCAACTGTAAGAACAGCAATAGCATAGGGAAATGTCAATTTGTGAAATGACTTATCAAAAACCAAATAATTCTTCAATTACTTTGTTGAACTGCATTCAAGTGTATTTTCAAGTTAAAGAGGATCATGAATGACTTCATACCATACATAGATCATTCTCACCTTCATCTAAGGCATTATTTGAGTCAATATTATAACTACCCAAAGTTTAGCCATGTCTGTCTTCACTCAATAATTGTTCAACTGCCTATGACAACTCCCACCTGATTGCCCATACAGGTGAATAAAATGACTTAGCAGAGTGAGAGCTGCTTCACGGTAGCATATTCTTCTCCATATGTACTCTGTTTCCATCTAATCCTTCTCACTAGCTAAGGCTCAGCTTAAATTCTCTCCTTTCTGATAAATCATGCCCTACCACTCTTTTGACAATTCCTTTTGTTTTCAGACTCTGTAAGCAGTTATATTCTTATACCACAAAATAAGTTCTTTGTATTCTTTCCTGATTTGTGCTCTAAGTATTGAATGGATGACTACACTTTCTTTTTAATTCTATTGTTAAGTCCTCTGAGGCTAGACATTTGGTCTTATATGTATTCCCGCCACCCACAGAACTCTAATTTTTGTTGAAAACTCAGTAAGAACTCTGTAAGTACATGTCAATTGGAGAAGACATCAGAGGCTGAACCATCTCTTGCTGTGAATCTCAGTTTGGACAACTGGTTCAGGAACACTCTGTCGGGCTCTTCTAAAAGCTGGACTTTTGAAAGTTTTGGAATAAATCAAGGAGAAGGGAAACTGAGGTGCAGAGAGGTAGAATACTATGCCAACAGCCAATAGTAAGCTCAGCTGGGATTAACACTCAGTTTGCCCTCTGAAGTCCTTTATTTTAACCTCTGCCTCCCATGACAGAAGAGAACCAGCAGATGGTGTTAAACTTGGTTTGGAGAGTCAAAAAGAGGCAGGAGATACTGAATATCTAATGGGACTGTTGCCTTCATATCACTTAAGTAACTCACTCAGACAGCTTATCTTGTTAATACTGAAGGACTTAATGAATACAGGAATGATGTCTACTTAATGCTTCCATTTACATCATTCTTTTAACTCTGCCATTAGACATTACAATCTTCACTGCACAGGATGTGAAATAAGGCAAAGAAAAGTTACAGAACTTACCTGAGGGCCCAGAGCTAGAGCCAAGATACAAACCCATGTCTGTCTTATTCCAATGTTTTTCCCTTTCCTCTACGCCCTCTGCCTTCTAAATTTACAGAAGTTGGCTAGTGAGTGAAATCATTCCTTCAAGATTGCAAAAAAATTTTAGAGACTATCTTATATCACCACTACAGTATATAATGAAGGAATATCAGGAGAGCTCCAAACATGGGAGACATAAAATGAAAGCTCACTTGGAATTGTAGATTTTCAGCAGATTCCATCAGTAGTAGATACTAATAAGTTTACTGTTTTCCTTTGTTTACTTTTAGAAAATAATTCTTTCAAGAAGATTACGGACGACTGATTTGGATTCTGCTCTGTGCTTCTAAACCCCCAATTCTGCTGAGAGTGAGACACCCAAGGACTCTAGAACCCCAGAAACACCCAGCAAAACCCTCCTCCACCATGGGGGCCATGACTCTGTTGTTGGCGTGCATCCTCCTGGCTTTGGTTGCACTCCCTACCGAAGGAGGTGTCCTCAAAAAAGTCATCCGGCACAAGCGACAGAGTGGGGTCAACCTCACCCTCCCAGAGGAGAATCAGCCCGTGGTGTTTAACCACGTCTACAACATCAAGCTGCCTATGGGATCCCAGTGTTCAGTGGATCTGGAATCAGCTAATGGGGAGAAAGACCTGGCTGCACCGTCGGAGCCCAGTGAAAGCTTCCAGGAGCACACAGTGGATGGGGAAAACCAGATCATCTTTACACACCGCATCAACATCCCCCGCCGGGCCTGCGGCTGTGCTGCTGCTCCTGATGTCAAGGAACTCCTGAGCAGGCTGGAGGAGCTGGAGAGCCTTGTGTCTTCCCTGCGGGAGCAATGTACCCTGGGAGCAGGCTGCTGTCTCCAGTCTGCTGAAGGTACGAGCAGGTGGCCAGCCAGCACCCCCGCACCTCAACCCCACTGTACAAATGGGAGAAAGGATGCACACAGCAGGGTCCATCAGTCGTTTCCAGAGTGGGTTCCCTCAGGAACTAGCCTCACAGGGTGTGCATTACATAGAGATTTTATGGTAAAACAAATGTGGAGAACGTAGCCATCTCTCCCCTGCTCTTGAGGAGTCATGATGACAAATGTTTCTCAAATTTTCAGGCCTTTGAGATGTCCTGCTTTGAAAACTCTATTTCACTTCAGTTGCTAGTTTCTAAAACTTACTTTTAGACCATGAAATCTACCCATTCTCCACCCCACAACCTATGAACATATCATGAAACTCCTGTCCCAAAGAGCACTTTCTGAAAAGTAGCGATATAGCCCCATCACCTCATTGTACAGATAGGGAAACTGAGTCCCAGAAGGAAGATGAGATTCCTCAAGGTCCCACAATGAGTGGCTAAGTTCAGTTGAAAACCACAGTATTCAACATCCCAGTATTCTTACAAATGTACAACATTTCCCGTGGTAGTGCAGGGTCTGTGGGAATTGGAAAATGTGTTCTAATTTAATAGCAATGATGATTCTGATCACCAACATTAAGCCTTCACAAGAATTAAGTCTTCTCTATGTACTAGACACTGTAACTATTATCTCATTTAATCCTCCCAAGAACCCTTTAAGATGAGCTTTAACATTTCCTTCTGCAGATCGAAGAACTGAGACTCAAAAAAGTTAACCAAATGGTACAAGATTATGCAAAAACAAATAAGAGAGATGGAGGTTTGAACGTGTCTGTGTGTCTCCAGAGCTCATACCTTCTCACTAATACCGTGTCCGTGTGTATCCCATTTTGAGTTTTGCTCCCTTGGAATTATGTCTTCATCTCTATTCCCTAAAGTTCATACAGCTCCAGGAGTTTTGACAACTTCAAATCAGAATGAAAATCTCTATTTATGCCACTTGGAAAAAAATTACCAGGAAATATTTCAGGAATTATTTCAAGAGTAGACCTAACCACCGTAAGTGGAGAGTAGTATAGCACATGCTGTCTGTTTCTAAGGCAAAACGACAAAGCTTCTTTATGCAGAAATTAGTTCATCTTTCACTTCTGTCAATTCCCTGGCAAAATGCAAGTGAGAGGGCACAGCAGGATTAGTGCTGAAGAGTAGGTTGGAATAATTGTTTAGAGCAGTGCTATCCAATAAAAATATAATGTGAGCCACATATGTAACCTTTAATTTTCCGGTAGTCACATTTCAAAAAAGGAAAGGGAAACAGATAAAAATAATTTTAATTGTCTATTTTATTTAACTCAATATAAATAAAATATCTGTTTTTCAGCCTAGAATCAATATAAAAATTATTAGTGGGTATTTTACATTCTATCCTTTTATTCTAAGTCTTTGGAATCCTGTGTGTATTTTACTCTTACAGCTCCTCTCAAACTAACCACAAGTCGATGCTTCATAGCCACACGTGGCCAGTGGCCACCTTACTGTGTAGCACAGGTTTAGATTCTCACTTTTCAAACCAACTTTTAAAGATATTTCCTTCCTTCCTGCTATCAGAAAGGAGATATAACATATTAATACACTGTATTTAGTTGCAGAGAATATGAAAGTAAGTGTTGTTTTTTTCCCCTTGGGTTCCAGGAAGTTCAGACCAATGACTCCCGCAAGTTGAGCCAAGACAATGTTTGGGATTCAAAGTGCTTGGAGTCATGACAGCCCTGACCCTGCGTTCCTCAGTCCACCCACCACACAGCCTTCAGGAGAGTGAGGGAAAAAGATAGAGACACATGAGTTTTCTGGGGACAGAGCCAAATTGAAAGGTATCCTGACAGAACTAGAAAGCCACTCCTTCGCTGCCTCATTTCAGTTACGGAAAATTAGAAAGTTTTGGTCCTGTAAACCCACATACCAAATTGAGTCAACCCCCCCAGAAAAACCTTTGGAAAGTAAAACAGGAAAATTACAGTGAACACAAGAGCAAGCTGTTAATGTCCTCATTTAATCCTGATGTTCCCACAGAAGTGGGCTATTGGTTCTATCTGACCTATGAGGAAGCTAGCTCCAGAGTCTAAATTCCTTCCCAAACATGGCACAGCTATTGAGTAAAAGTCACAATTAAGTTCAGTTCAACAGCTTTCTTGGGCATCTCCTACATAAATGATCTTGACTAAGCATAGCCCAGAATAATGCATTCCAGAAGGCAGAGACTAGTCATCATTGGAGTCATGGGATTCCTCGAAAATGCAGTGAAAACTGTGGATCCTCTCACCAAGAATGGAAATACATACACACACACACACAGCCCTACACACACAAGCACATATTATCTGCATACAAGTAAGTCTGTCTACAAGTTCTGGCAGTACAGGTTAAGAATTCCTACCTGATAGAACAGGATGTTAAGTTCTGTCTGATTTCACACTCTATGCAACCATCCTCCATCCAAATTAGAATCTGTGTGTGTTGGGTAGATCCTGAGAAATCCAGCTGCTTGAGCCCAGCTGAGAGCCTCTGTTCTCTTCATTGCAGGCCGCCTGGACACCAGGCCCTTCTGCAGCGGCCGGGGCAACTTCAGCACTGAAGGATGCGGCTGTGTTTGTGAACCTGGCTGGAAAGGCCCCAACTGCTCTGAGCCTGAATGTCCAAGCAACTGTCACCTTCGAGGCCAGTGCCTTGATGGGCAGTGTGTCTGCAATGAGGGCTTCACCGGCGAGGACTGCAGCCAGCTGGCCTGTCCCGGCGACTGCAATGACCAAGGCAAGTGCGTGAATGGGGTCTGCGTGTGTTTCGAAGGCTACTCCGGGGCTGACTGCAG
Organism: Cynocephalus volans; assembly: GCF_027409185.1. Taxonomy (NCBI): domain Eukaryota; kingdom Metazoa; phylum Chordata; class Mammalia; order Dermoptera; family Cynocephalidae; genus Cynocephalus; species Cynocephalus volans. The sequence goes on from NC_084476.1 coordinate 21,963,957, forward strand.
CCAAGAGATCTGCCCCGTGCCCTGCAGCAAGGAGCACGGCACTTGTGTGGATGGCCAGTGTGTGTGCCAGGATGGCTTCGCCGGCGACGACTGCAATGAGCCCCTGTGCCTCAACAATTGCCACAACCGTGGGCGGTGCGTGGAGAATGAGTGTGTGTGCAATGAGGGCTTCACAGGCGAGGACTGCAGTGAGCTCATCTGCCCCAATGACTGTTTCGACCGGGGCCGCTGTGTCAATGGCACCTGCCACTGTGAGGAAGGCTTCACGGGCGAGGACTGTGGCAAACTCGTCTGCCCCAACGCCTGCCACGGCCAGGGCCGGTGTGAGGAGGGACAGTGCGTGTGCGACGAGGGCTTCGCTGGCATGGATTGCAGTGAGAAGAGGTGTCCCGCCGACTGTCACAACCATGGCCGCTGCGTCAATGGGCAGTGTGAGTGTGACAATGGTTTTACAGGAGCTGACTGTGGACAGCTCAAATGTCCCAACGACTGCAGCGGCCAGGGCCACTGTGTCAATGGGCAGTGTGTGTGTGATGAGGGCTACACTGGGGAGGACTGCAGCCAGCTTCGGTGCCCCAGTGACTGTCACAGCCGGGGCCGCTGTGTCCAAGGCAAGTGTGTGTGCGAGCAAGGCTTCAAAGGCTATGACTGCAGTGAAATGAGCTGCCCCAATGACTGTAACCAGCACGGCCGCTGCGTGAATGGCATGTGCATCTGTGATGATAACTACACTGGGGAAGATTGCCGGGATCTCCGATGCCCCAAGGACTGCAGCCACCGGGGCCGCTGCGTGGACGGGCAGTGCGTGTGCGAGGACAGCTTCACTGGCCCCGACTGTGCAGAACTCTCCTGTCCCAGTGACTGCCACGGCCAGGGGCGCTGTGTGAACGGGCAATGTGTGTGCCATGAGGGCTTCATGGGCAAAGACTGCAAAGAGCGAAGGTGTCCCGATGACTGCCATGGCCGGGGCCGCTGCGAGGATGGCCAGTGCATCTGCCATGAGGGCTTCACAGGCCCAGACTGCGGGCAGCGCTCCTGCCCCAATGACTGCAGTCACTGGGGACAGTGCGTCTCGGGCCGCTGCATCTGTAACGAGGGCCATGCTGGGGAAGACTGCTCGGAGGGTGAGTACCATGCGTGAACTAGCATGACAATGGCCGTGACTGAGTGTACTTCTAGTACATATTGAGAACTATGTTTATATTTATGAGCACACAGATATACATTTATTCTTTGTATATATTAATATATTTACATTAAACATGCACACACTTTGACTCTTTGAGAGGGCCTTGATCATTCACTTGTTATAGGGCCACATTGAAGGGCCCAAAGGCTCAGAGAGGTTATGTGATTGTCCTGAGGACACACAGCTAATACATCACAAAGCTAATATTTGAGTCTGCCTTATTTGTCCACATTGGTTTTAACATCTAGTGCCTGGATGAGGTAGATGAAATGATAATCTCCCTTCTGCTAAATGTCAGCCTCCTTTTTTACTCTCCACTGACATTGAACCAATAGTAAACTAAACCCCTTTATTTAGATGGAAATAAAATTTCTGCTGAGTGTATGGACATTGAGATAACCTAAAAACAGTTTTAAATGCACACTCAACTAAAGATTAAATGCTAATCATCTATGGGTCAGACCTGTCTCTTAAATCATCTTTTGGTTGCCATTTTTATCCTGAGGACTGAGGCTGGGACTGGAAACTGCTGCACTATTCCCAGCAGTTCGCCCAGGGCACGGCATATAGTAAATGCTCAGCAAACACTGTTTGAATAAAAGTGCAACAAAGAATGATAATGCTCATGTTTAACAAGAGTTTTCTTTGTGCTTTTTTAACCCATCGATATTATAATTGTTATAACAGAGAATTTCTGTCTTGATTAAAGCTATTGGTAGCTAGCTCTTTGTTTAACGTGGCTGAGGCAGGGAAGCCTGGTTGGAAAGATTTCCATGCTGGTGGGAAGATGAGTTCCAAACTGGATTAAGTAAGCAAACTTGGGACAAGTCCCATGGCCTCACTCACATCTAGAAAATGAAAGAGTTGGACGAGACCAACGTACCCTTCCAGTACCGAAGATGTCTATATAACTCAAAGTCCAGAGCAGGGAGTCAAACTCAGATGGCACTTTCCCAGGCCAACAGCCTGACTCTGAACAAAGCCAGGGAGTGGAGAAGTAGGAAGGGTCTGGTCATGAAGAACACTGAAGGCCATGATACTGATGTAGAGCTCCAGCCTGAAAGTGACGGGCTAATGGACAGACACCAGAGGTTTTAAAGATGGATCACAGCAGAGGGTCCTTGATGAATTTTGTGTTTTAGAGACAATGGAAGCTGGATATCAAGAAGAGAACTTCAGACTTCTGTTGCTGACAATGGAAAAGAAAGGTCAAGCGAAACAAACCTTAAGGGATTTTATAGGGTACATTACTGACCCCAGATGTCCTTTCTTATTCTTGCCAGTGTCCCCTCCCAAAGACCTCATTGTGACGGAAGTGACGGAAGAGACCGTAAACCTGGCCTGGGACAATGAAATGCGGGTCACAGAGTACCTTATCGTGTACACGCCCACCCATGCAGATGGCCTGGAAATGCAGTTCCGCGTGCCAGGGGATCAGACGTCCACCACCATCAGGGAGCTGGAGCCTGGCGTGGAGTACTTTATCCGCGTGTTTGCCATCCTGGAGAACAAGAGGAGCGTTCCCGTCAGCGCCCGGGTGGCCACGTGTGAGTGAGCAGAGCTCCTCTGGGCAGCTGCACCTGCCCCTGGCCCCCCAGGGCACGAGCCTCCCCCATGAGATGCTCCCTCACCTTCACCCCACTGCCCTGTTGTTGTCCTTTTACAGTTACACTAATTACGAGCTTGGGACCCAGTTAAGTTAATTAAGAGCCGGGGACCCAGTTAAGTCCATGGAATGTTTTGTTAAAGAAACTCCTTATTTGCTATGAAATCTCCCTCCTTGCTCTACTGTATCCTATCTGCTATGGAGAATCATTACAGGTAACACTCAACAAGTGTTTACTGTGCACAGGACTTTGTTTTAAAAACTCATACTAATTCGTTTAATCCTATGAGATAGAAGCTATTGTTAACCCCCTTTTACGGGTGAGGAAATTGCAACTGAATGGTTGAGCATCTCATCCCAAATCACAGCTAGTGAGTGGTGGAGATGGGATTTGAACCTTAGCAGTCCTGGCAGGTTTATGCTCTTAACCACTCTATGACCTTTCTATGGAGCTCACTGTCCATTATTTTTTTAAATGTGGAAACATTAGGATCCAAGTTCCTATATAAGAGTCTAGCATCAGTATAATTACCTCTATACCTGAAAAGCAAGTTGTGGCTAGAAATTGACCCTTTCTTGCTTAGTAATAATAACATTGGCTGCCATTTATTGAACTTGTACTACATGCTAGGAACCAAACCCAGCAGTCCACGTGGAACATATCACTTAGTCCACAATGCATTCCGAAGAAGCGGGAATATTTATTTCCCTCATCCTGGTAAAGAAACTGAGGCTAAGGGCATTTTATGCAACTTGCCTAAGGTCACAATGTTAGTAATGGTAGGACTTAGATTCTAGCCCAAGGGTATCTGATTCCAAGGCCTGTGCAACCATATGAAATTGCCAATATTTAATTGTATGGTTGGCCCTAATATTAATTTTCATACTGCCTTACAGTAGACAGCATCTGGAAGAACATTTCAATAGACTTCAGCTCTGACTATCAGCCACTGACTTTGGCAGGCATCCATCCTTGGGGTTTAGTGGAATCACGGATGTGTTCCCCACCACACGTCTTCCCTGATCCTTACATCCTATTCGTGCTATTTCTTACAGACTTGCCTGCACCTGAAGGCCTAAAATTCAAGTCCATCAAGGAAACATCTGTGGAAGTGGAGTGGGATCCTCTAGACATTGCTTTTGAAACGTGGGAGATTATCTTCCGGAACATGGTAAGGAGAACAAAGGAGCAGGTGTACTTGACCTCAGGGATCTGAAAGATGATCAAAGAGTTCTACAGAGTTTTATATCAACTTGTTTTTTTTGGCTTTTGACAGAGGACAAGACTCTAATTAGCACCCTGTCTGTTTACATGTATATTTTAAGTGATGTTGCTTCTCCCCTGATTTTAATGAGCCAACAAGTGTAGCACTTAGGGCTGAGTGCCTATGCAAATAAAAGTTTAATCATCTCTAGGTTCCAGCTGCCCCCATCATCTTGCAAATCTCTACTCAGAGGCAAAAAAAAAAAAAGAGAAGAAATGGTCTCTACCTCAAAATGTCTCCAGGCACATCTCATATTTGAACAACACTTCTCTACGGGCCAGAAAGCACATGTGAGGCAGAGAACGTGGTTTCTGAATTTAATCCCAGGCTCTGCCACCAACTAGCTGTGTGACTGTGTGGCAAACACCCTACTTCTCTGAGGCTGGCCTCTTAGTCTATTAAAGGAGGGGTTGAGCTTGTGGCTTTAGAATACCTTCAGCCCTCACATTGTCATTCAACTTGCATGTCAAAGGGTGAGTAGAGAGGTTTAGGAGAGGGAGAAATGAATTTGAGACATATCATCTCTGGATCCTCAGCACCTAATATACTGATCTGATGCATAGGAAGTGCCAAATGAATGGATGAAAGAATGAAAGAGAAATAAATGCAGAATGAATGAATCACATAATTGAAGAAGCTGACCCCTCCTGTAAGTCTTACTAAGGTACCCTTGTCTTTCAGAATAAAGAAGATGAGGGAGAGATCACCAAAAGCCTGAGGAGGCCAGAGACCTCTTATCGGCAAACTGGTCTAGCTCCCGGGCAAGAGTATGAGATATCTCTGCACATCGTGAAAAACAATACCCGAGGACCTGGCCTGAAGAGAGTGACCACCACCCGTGAGTATCACCTTTAATACCATTGATACAATGATAGAGTCGATTGTACCTCATAGCACCTTCTGGTTGATAAAGTGCCCAAGGTCTTATATAGCATCTGTATCAATTAGCTTTTGTGACATTGAAAAAAATAAAAGCCCAAAGGCAGTAGCTTAAAACAACAAATCTTCAGGTTGGTGATTGGGGTTGAGCTCAGCTGAGCAATTACTCTGTTCTTGACTAGGCTCACTCATGCATCTGTGTGGTCAGGGGCTGGTTGGCCTAGGATGGCCTCAGCCAGCACGGTGCCTTTCTGCTCCACATGGTCTCTCATGCTCCATGTGCTAGCCTGCGCCTATTCATATCACTGTTGAGCAGGCTTAAAACTGGTCACTTCTGTCAAAGGAAATCCCAAGGCCGGTCCAGTATAAGGGGTGGAGAGACAGATTCTTCTCTTGATGAGAGAAGCTTCAAAGTCATATTACAAAAGGGCATGAATGCAGGAAGATAATTAATTAAGGTCATTGCAAACAGGCTACCACATCATCTAATGTAATATTAGCACCCAGTCCCATAACAGAGATAGGGAAAATATTAGTGTTATTTTATTCCAAGAGTAGAAAATAAGCTCAGAGAAGCTAAGTCATTTTAACTAACACTACATAGTTAATATCATCAGGACCACAACTTCAAGCCAGGGTTAGTTTTATAAATGTAACCCCCTTACCACTAGCATTGACTAGCCTCTGGTTTATGCAGAATGTTGATTCCATTTCTTCAACAGGAACCTAAATAAAATTTCGCTCAATACTAATGATGTCAGAACTTCTTGGGGAAGAATAGAATTTAGCACTACTAGATCATTTGGTGGGGAAAAAAAGGGAAAAAAAATGGAATTCAGAGTTGTTTTACCAGGAAGCAAATTTTTTTAAAAAGAAAGAAAATAACTTTGTATTGCCATTTAGGAAAACCTCTTTTTTTTCCATCATGACATATGTGCCAACTTTTTAATGAATTGACTCTTCTTGGCAGGGGGTTTTGGAAAAGTTAAATCTGTTGACTAATGACAAGAAAGAACATCTTGCATTAAAATATTTGTACATTTTGCCTAGCTCAGAGCCAATTCATGAGATTGTCTCCTTCATAAGCAGGTGTTTTCCATCATTTTGACAACATTTCTCTGTGGTAGGTAGAAGGCAGGTACCAACAGGAAAAATATCTTTAGATCACCAGAAAGGCATAGAAAAGATCAAGCAAATGCTTATTTGCTGTAGAGAAGACACACCAAAAATACAAAAGATGTTTCTTTCACCTCCTCTTTTCTTTTTAATCTAAATTTGAGGATTGTCTTGCTTTATTTTCTTCTTATTGCAGGACAAACATTCCAACATTCAAAGTTCCATTATCACATAAATATCAACATTGAGGGACAGATACTTTTTCATTTTGTGCAAATCATGTTTGGCTCCTTCTCTCTGGCATCTATTTAGAAGTATAACTATTTTCGACACGTGAATATTTTTGAGAAGCATTGTCATGTAAAGGGGAAAGAGCATGGGCTTTGGATCCAGCCAATCCTGAGTCTGAATTCCTTTTTTACCATTCGTTGTCACTTTGGAAAAGTCCATTTCTTTAAGCCTCAGATCCAACATCTGGAAAATGCGTTTACAGTATTCTCCTTATGGGGCTGTCATAAGACTTAAGACATAAATGGCACAGCGCTGTGCTTAGCTGTATTAACCACAGGTCGATGTTAGTTGCTGCTGTTCAAGTGTCCCAAATTTAGAAGGATATTGGTGTCCTTGACTGAATCCCAACTTCTTCAATGAAAGTGGTGCTAAGAAAGGTAGTAGGTGTGGTCTGGGTGCTTGCTAGCAGCTGTGAACACAGGACAGACAGCTTACTGTCGATTTGTAGCATTCCATTGTGCATTTTACAGTTTCATTATCTGTAAGCTGAGACTAAGGTAGCAACACCTAGGCTTCAAAAAATAGACTCTGTGGCTTTCTAATGGTCAGCTGTGAATATTCCTTCTTCTCATTCCCTGCATAAGGGCAATTCCTTTTATTTGATATCCTTTACTCAACCAATGCTGAAAACATAAACTTAACTATTAAAAAAGAAGAAAGAAAAAAACATTTACTGAATCCCTATGTGCCTGTCTCTATGCCAGGGATTAAGCAAGGCCAAAGACCCACTCCCTGTATGAAGGAATGACTCCATCTACATTGTTTTAAATTCTCAAGAAATCTGTTATAGAACAGTGAGAAAAGCACAATATTAGAATACTCTTTAAGGGCAGTAGCAGCCATGGGAGGGAATGTGTGTTTACCTGATGGCAGAAGGGTTAAAGAAGCCTTCTTCTTAGGAGGCGACATGTAAGTGAGGTTTTTAAGGATGAATACAGATCTTTAGGGAGGGAGGGGCAACCTCAAAAAAAATAAACAAAGGAACGTCATGTGCAGAGACCAGGAAGCAACCAACAGCCTGGTGTCAGAGCAGAGAACACAAGAGTGAGGGGCAGGAGGAACAGGAGAGCCGGAAAAGCTATGGTGAGGACACAAAGATAGGCAAGGCTTGAGATATTCATGACCTCCTTACCTGAATTCTCTGCATCAGAAATAACTTTCTATACACTGTCAAGACAGTCTACTGCCTCACTTTTCTGCTCAGTAATTCCAGCAGTTATTAACCTTTCAGGAAGTTTTGCCTAACTAAAAAAACAGAGACTAAGTCAGTTTTTTCAAATGAACTAGCCCCAAAGCCTGTTGCCTTCGAGGACAGTAATAATAATAATAAGCAAAAGAAGGATCATTTACCATGTGATTGCCGTGTGCTAGGTGCTGTGCTAGATGCTTTGCAAGCAATATCTTCTTTAATATTTGAAAAAAATAGCAAAAAACCCTAAACGTAGCTATCATTACCCCCACTTATAGCTTATTAAACAGGAAACTGAGGCTCAGAAAGGTACAATAAAGTCAGTGGTCGGTCTGCATCTGCCTGTACACCCACAGATCTGCAAAGCCCACTCTCTGTCCAGCCCCTGGCACTAACCTTGACCTCTGACACTGCTTTGTCCTTTGCCGGTTGCAGGCTTGGATGCCCCAAGTCAGATCGAGGTGAAAGATGTCACAGATACTACTGCTTTGATCACCTGGTCCAAGCCCCTGGCTGAGATCGATGGCATTGAGCTGTCCTATGGCATCAAAGATGTGCCGGGTGACCGCACCACCATCGATCTCACACACGATGAGAACCAGTACTCCATCGGGAACCTGAAGCCAGACACCGAGTACGAGGTGTCCCTCATCTCCCGTAGGGGCGACATGTCAAGCAACCCAGCCAAAGAAACCTTCACTACAGGTAACAAGCATTCTCCTGTTAACAGCTACAGAAAAGGAAGGATTTGCAGACTTTTATCCCACTCCATGTTGGGGTGTTTTCCAGACTCATTTTACATTAGGAGAAATGGAGGGAGGGTTTCTAGTCCTATACATTTTACTTTCAAATATGTATTGTAGCAATTGATTATCTTATTTTTCAAAGAAAAACATATACTCCAAATAACCTTCCAAAGCATTTTTTACTTTTTTATTTTTTGCATACATAAAAAATGCTGGTCTGATATTCTCAGATGAAAGTTATGGTTAAAATAACATTCAAATAAATATTTTAATAGTAAAATATAGTATATGGAAAATATGACTGACAAAGAAGCCTCCTAACCTCAAAATTTATGGCATTATTTTATAAGTACCAAAGAGTCATTCATTCATTCATATTTACATAAATATTTTTTCAGAGTTCAGTAAGCACTGTGCACATTATTAGAATACAGTGATGACCACAACAGAACCAGATCTTACACTTATGAGCTTATTTATAAGTTTCAACATTGTCCTTGAAGCACAAAGTCTGAGAAAAACACAAATGACTAAAGTGTCACACATATTGATAATGGGGAAAGGTGCCAAATCTGTAGTACTGTATTTGTTTAGATTTGTTTATCAGCTGTGGAGACAGAGGGGTATGTGGATGATTTTGTCATTTCTCTCCATTGTCAGGTGCCTTTTATATCTCACCTTGACCTGTCAATGACTCCCACTCTCCTGGTGCCTGCTGTTTTCAACACAAATGTTTCCCCTTCTCCCAAATAGGCCTTGATGCTCCCAGGAATCTCCGCCGTGTCTCCCAGACAGACAACAGCATCACCCTGGAATGGAGGAATGGCAAGGCAGCCATTGACAATTACAGAATTAAGTATGCACCCATCTCTGGAGGTGACCATGCTGAGGTCAATGTCCCAAGGAGCCAACAAACCACAACCAAAACCACACTCACAGGTGAGCTCTGCATCCCCAGTCTTCAAAGGATGGGCACTTGCTCCTGCATGTCCCATTTGCAGCCCTCCAGAGAGAGAAATAAGTCCAGTTCCCAGCAATTGCTCTCACTTGGACTGCAGCAAGTTAGTTCATAAAGCATTTGAGACACTGAGAAACCATGGCCTCCAGTGACCAGCTCAGGCCAATTTTGTCATCCTCTGAAAGTCTTTCCAGTTTCAGACTGACTCTAACCTGCACATTCTCTCTTAGGTCTGAGGCCAGGAACTGAGTATGGAATTGGAGTTTCTGCTGTGAAGGAGGACAGGGAGAGTGATCCAGCGACCATCAATGCGGCCACAGGTGAGGTGCACCGTGGGTTCCCACCACCACTGAGCTAGTGCTGGGCAGACAAGACAGGGCCAGTGAGGCTGAAACCTATTAAAGAAAAAGTACAAGCCCAGAGGAGAGAGGGGCTGTAGGATCATATAGCCCAGGTGTCTTAATCCGGAAGTAATAGAAGCGTGGCCCATCTAAATGATGCCAACAGCCTTGTAAAAAAAAAAAAAAAAAAAAAAACCCACAAACTTTATTTTTGCAGCTGGCAGTACAAGAATCCAAACCCTTGACCTTGGTGTTATAATGCCATACTCTAACCAACAGACCACAAACTTTTCAAAGTCAGTAACCAATACCATTTTTTAGCAAACTATTGTCTAACCAAAGCACATCTGTGGAATGTTGTCTTGGACAGCACCTAACTTCTATACCCCCCATTAAGTGGATCATAAGTTGCAGGACCATAGTTAAATCCAGGACCTGCTTTTAGCCATTTTATCCTTAGCTATAGCTTCTGGGAGAGAATGGTAAGGGGCTACATTATTTGAGACACTGATTCTTTCCTTCAGCTTTTTTTTTAAATGAAAAATTTGCACTGCAAAAAAGAAAATGCCTCCCTCTGCCTCTCCACCAGCCTCTGCTCGCTTCCCCCCAGATGCTGTGAGGAGGGAGGAGTGTGTAAAGAGGACATGCATCACACTTCATCAAGCTTCCACATTATACAGGATCCAGGGCCAGGCACTTACACATATATTCTTCTTTTGTCTTTTGATTTTGAGACACTTGTAGATTTCACATGCAATTGTAAGAAATCATACAGAGAGATCCCCTGTGCCCTTCACCTGGTTTCCCCCAAGGGTAATGTATTTGTCTGTTTTCTGTTGCTCATAACAGAACACCTGAAACTGGGTAATTTGTGAGAAAATGAAATTTATTTCTTACAGTTTGAAGGCTGGGGAGTCCAAGGTCCAGGGGTCACATCTGGTGAGGGCTTTCTTCTTGATGGAAACTCTTTACAGAGCCCCATGGCATCCAGGGTAGCTATCACATGGCAAGAATGGCAAGAGTATTTTTATGTCTTCTTATAATGCCACCATTCTATGCTCAAGATAACCCATTAATGGATAATCCATTCATGAGGGCCCTGCCTTCATGATCCAATCTCCTTGTAAAGGTCCAACCTTGCAACACTGCCACCTTGGGGATCAATCTTCCACATGAGCTTTGGAGGGGACAAATATTCATCCCCTATCAGGTAATGGCATACTGCATAAATATAGAACAGTATCACAACCAGGAAATTGACATTGACACAATCTACCCACTTTATTCAGATTTCACCAGTGTTGCATACATTCGTGTATGTGTGCGTGTATATTTAGTTCTATGCAATTTTATCATCTTGGGTAGACTTGTGAATCCACCAGATAGTCATGATACAAAATAGTCCCATCATAAGGATCTTGCATGTCACCCCTTCTAGCCACAGCCACCTCTCTCCTTCCCCCTCTGCTTAACCCTTGGCAGTCACTAATCTGTTCTTTATCTCTATAATTTTGCCATTTTAAGAATGCTACCTAAGTGAAATCTTACATATACTGGTCTATTGGGGCTTCTATAACAAAAATACCTTAGACTGAGTCGCTTAGACACAGAAGAAATTTATTTCTCATAGTTCTGGATGCTGGGAAGTGCAAGATCAAGGCACCAGCAGACTCAGTGTCTCGTGAGGAACTGCTTTCTGGTTTGTAGATAGCTATCTGCTTGCTGTGTCCTCACATGGCAGAAGGGATCTTTCTGGGTCTCTTTTTTTTATAAGGGCAGTAATACCATTCATGGGGCTTCCCAACAATCCCCATATCCAAATGCCATCACATTGGGGATTAGGTTTCAACATATGAATTTTAGGGAGACCCAAGTATTCATTCCATAGCAATCCAGTATATAACCTTTTGAGACTGGCTTTTTTCCTTCAGTATAATTTTCTTAAGATCCATCTAAATTGTTTCTCGTATCATTAGTCCATTTCTATTAAATGCTTATAATTAAGTAGCATTTCATGGTATGAATATGCCACTACATTATTTTTAATCTTCCAAAAATTCAATGAGGTGCTATATAACAAGGCTCGATTTACACAGAGGAAGACTGAGACTCAGAGAGGTGAGTCTTTTGCAGCCACCCTCCATGGCAGACCTCGTATTCCTGCCCAGTGTCAGGTGACTTCCAGCCCTAGAAGCAGCCCTGCCTCAAAGCCTGAAGAGTACGCATCTCTCTGTGTTCCTCCCAGACTTGGACGCACCCAAGGACCTTCGGGTTTCTGAAACTACAGAGACCAGCTTGACCCTGCTCTGGAGGACACCATCAGCCAAGTTTGACCGTTACCGCCTCAACTACAGCCTCCCCACGGGCCATTCGGTGGGGTTGCAGCTTCCAAAAAACACCACCTCCTATGTCCTGAGAGGCCTGGAACCAGGACGGGAATACACCATGCTCCTAACAGCCGAGAAGGGCAGGCACAAGAGCAAGCCCGCACGTGCGAAGTCATCCACCGGTGAGTCCACTCTGAGCGCCGTCCAAGCCTCTGTTGATTCTGAGGTTTGCAGGTCCCCTCAGCCAGGTTGTCCTCCCATAAGAAAGCCAGATGAAAAAACATGCCTTCTCTGCCCATGCAGCCTCTAAATGCCACTTCAAAAGAGCTGCTTATTTGTCTTTCCTGAGTGTTAACTTTTCCTCTCGTTGACTGATTCAGCAGTTTCCTCACTAGGCAACAGTGGCTGTTAAACATTTCTTCCTACGAGAACTTAAAGCATCAGGGTTTGTGTTGCTTTGTTTTGGTTTTTTGTTTTCTTTTTATTAATTATGAGTGTTTTGTAGAATCTTTTAAATTGTTTCTTGTTTATTTTTCCTCTTTAGCCTAACAATGAATTTACTTTTCATTTGATTTCTTTTAAATGTTGGTAATAATTTTTTGGTTTTTTTCCATAAAACGTTTCTATTCCAGGTCTTTTGCTTTCCTCTAAGGCTACCCCTAAGAAGTGGCACATGGTCCTTTGAGGCTTCTACTGGGCCCTTCTCATTTTCTCTTTTCTCTTAGTCATTAAGAAGTAAAACCAGTTTTTCCATGACTACAGCTTAATCCAGACCTCCGTTGTCCCTTCTAGCCCATTTGTCTTTCTCACTGAACCTGTGGCCACATTTTCTTCCTATATGAAAAAAATACCCATTCAGTTTTGGCCACCAAATATTCAAGATGTATAAGTGAAAAATGTTGCTTCTTCAGGGTTTGGCAAGTAACAATCTTTACTTTTGATTTAATTAGTAAGCATGCATCAATCAATCACCTACTACATACATTGTACTGCACTGGTGCTTGAGGAGAAGTGGGTCACATGGCCAGCATTGTTATATTGATTCATGTGCTCCTGTTCCCAGTCCTTTGAGAAGACTAGACATTCAGCATGTTAGACAAAACTCATCAAGGAAAAGGAGAGATCAGGGGAATCAGGAGCAGCTAGCAACAGTGTTACTGCAGAGATATTACCCCAGATAGAATTTGGTGAGCAGAAAAGAGGTTATAACAATGGACATATTAGGAAATGCCTTGGAGAAGCTTTGTCAAAAAGCTTCACATGCATATAACAGAACTTTCAAATAATAGTCACTGAAGTAAGATAGAAGTTGGCTTCCTCTTTCTTAAATAAACCTGGAACTGGGTGATTCAGAGATGCCATAGTAGTTCCAAATTGTCAGGGACCCAGGCTCCTGTCTCTCTATTCTACCATTCTTAGTCCTTGGCTTCCATCATCAGGATCATCTCAATGTCACAACACAGCTGCTGCAATACAGTTATCACATTTGTGTTCAAGGCAGCATGAGGGGGGAAGAATCAAAACTTCAAAAAAGGAATACCCCTAGATGAGTGTTTTTGGAAGCTGCACCAACAACTGTTCACATTTCATTGGTCACTCTTAGCTTGAAGTAGGCTGGGAAAGGTAATCTTCTGGCTGAACATGCTGCTGTCCACATCAAATCATGTGGGTTTGGGGTGGGGGGCTGTTTTGTTTCTGTAAGGATAAGAGAGAAATTTGGTAAACAAAGAGAAGTCCCTGCCAGAGAGTCTGAACTGAGTCCAGGTGGTCAACTCTCCATGGACAGTTTCCCATCCAGCTACGAGATGATTGTCACAGATGTTCTGACGGGGTAGTTTAGTCAAAGATGGGGGAGGGGGCAGAATCAAATCAAGAAGAAAAAAATCTATAGTAGAGATCTGAATATTTCAGCTTTCAAACATGAGCTTGTTATAAGGTGTCAAGGGACAGAGAAAGAGAACAAAACCAAAATTATAAGAATGTAATTTGCCTGTTCTGGAGGGACATGTGGAAGCTACAGGAGCACGGAGGCAGGTATCTAACTACAGATCTGAGCAAAGGGAATAAAGAGTATCAGAGAAGATTTTTTGAAAGAGGTGATGCTTGTCTGAGTCTTGAAAAAGGAAAAGGATTTGGGCAGGTGGAGATGGAGTACTGACACCTTCAGCAGGGGAAACAGAAGCTGAAAAGCTCAGAAACTTCCTGTTAGTGACAGGCAAGCTGCAGAGTCCTGCTGTGTGACAGAACAGGAGAACAGCAGGGTAGGAGGCTGGAGATGTCATCATGGACAATCTGCAAAGGGCCATGAATATCATGCTAAGGGGCTTGGATTTCATTCTTGTTAGTTGCACAGAGTCACTAACATGTGTAAAGGCAGCCAAGGCTTTTTGTTTCAATTATCTTATCTCTGCAAGATGAGATTTAAGCCACTGAATCTGCCCTTAGGGGTGGTCATCAGGCTTGGATTTGGCCATCTTCCTGCTGTGGGAGAATCACTTTCTCCCATAAATGAACACTCTGAGTGGGTTCCACAGCAAGCCGGCACTTGGTAATCGCCATCTACAAGGTGGTGGAAATCTAAAGATTTCAAGTTGGCATCGCCAGAAATTCCTCCTGGCCAGCTGCTCAACCCACCATGAGTACAGAAATGAGATTTCAACATTCTGATTTCCCAGGCCCACTAACATTGTTCAGAGGGTAGATTCCGGTGCACAGCTCTAAGAAAAAGACAACAGGCTTTTCATAGAGAAATGCCAAGAAATTCCATGTGGACTATACAGTGGAAACACTTGGCTTCTGGAGCAGTAAGCCCACAGTGTGTCATTTGCTGTGGAAATGTAGAGTTAGCATTTATGGGAAGCCTCTTGCTCCCTATTTCAACTATTGTCTGCTGTATTTTTATTCCTATTATTTCCCCTCCTTTCATAATTCTTATCCCACTCTCTTTCATTTATCTGCTGATTTTATTTGTGGAAGTTGCACCTTTACTTACATAATTAGCGTTTGTTTAGTGAAGGGATCTGGATGAGTCACCAACAATACCTACTACAGTCTCGGCCACAGCACTGCCTAAGTAATAAACTGATGCTCTTTCTTGATTTGCCTACCAAAAAAAAAAAAGTGGAGGAATAGCCAAAAATTTTGGCGGACATATCATCACCATGATTATTACTCTTTATTGAGCAGCATAACATGAAGTGAAAATTATTCCATCAACTGTATGATGAAGCAGGATGTGAGAGGCATTGTGTAAAAGTATTGGTAATATATTTAAAAAGCTGATTCAAAGAGATAAGATGATTCTCATCAGTAAGAGACATGTTCCAATGTTCAGCTTCTCTCTCTAACCATCTTTACCGTAACAGCTTAACAAACAATCTGTAATCACCCCCTCCCTCCCACAGTTAGTAACTCTCCCCACATCTCTTGCAAGCTGGCATCTGAAATTTCTTTCATGGAAAAAAGATATATATATATATATATATATATATATATATATATATATATATATATATATATATATGTTTTATGTCACAATTAGAGATAAGGCTTAAAATACAGATACCTGGAAGAGAAGGACAGTGACTCATTTTGCACAGAGCGGTAAATCATCAGTGTCAGATAAGTTCCTGACAAGTGGTTTTGAACAGGAGGAGGAACAAAAAAAGGATAAGAAGGGGAATTTAAGAGC